>NC_136429.1:423497689-426151439 GCF_052849685.1 Lactuca virosa | reverse complement strand
CCATAATGCACTTTCGCAGCTGCAAAACGTGGAAAGTGTTGTGTATCCGACTAAGCTCCTCCGGCAGCTCTAGCCTGTAAGCTACCTTGCCAACCCTGGCAACGATCCTGAACGGCCCAATATATCGGGGACCCAATTTTCCCCTCTTCCTGAAGCGAATCACACCTTTCCAGGGCGAGACCTTCAGGAGTACCATGTCACCCACCTGAAATTCCAACTCAGATCAGCGTCTGTCAGCATAACTCTTCTGCCGACTCTGAGCGGTCTGCAAACGCTGTCTAACTTGCTGGTGATGAAACAATGAATCGAGTAATGAATTAATTAGAGTATGAATTCAAGTAAGAATGCGAGATTTGAACACATGATGTAAATATGATCTTGTTATGCTCTATTATGCTTTCGAATTCTTTACAGAGTGCAATAGACAAGTCTGTAAAAGTTCTTTTTTAACTCTAGTAAATAACCCTATTTATAGGGAACTGAAAGCATACAAAAAATATATTAAGGCATTGACTCTAAAGCTTCGAATAAAAGCGCCCTAGTAAAATACATTACAAAACATTCGAAGAGTCCAAAACATACTTCGACTAATTACAACAATTCGACCCTTACAATCTCCCCCTTTGTAATCATAGTCGAAGTCTTCAATTTGTAAGAAGTGTAATGGAATGCAGTAACACTCTTCGAATCTCCGTGTACCAGGAGATAATCTTCTTCAGCTCTTTCTTGTCTCCTTCATTGTTCTTCTTGCAATGATTCATATGAACAATCAAGTTCGTATATTGAGATGTTGAATATCTCTCTACTTCACTTGCCTGGAACAAAAATCGTTTAGCTTTTCCGGCTTTGTCTTTTCCTGCGAAGACCATTCCAAAAGGCTTCAGGCAAATTTCACCATCAACATACTTCTTCAATTCCACCTGTGTCTTCGTAGGAGCCATTGGAGCTTTAATTTCCATTCCTTTGGCAGTAGCTAATTCAATATCTGTTAGTGCCAAGCACTCATAATAGTTTTCGATAAAAATCTTGATGTGAGCTACTCCAAGCTTGAATTCATCCGGTTCTGTGTTTTGAAGGTATGAGAATGATTTGTCTTTCAAAAGTAATGCAACTTGTATAAGATCATACAAGTTCACTAATGGAAAATCTGCAATAGTGAATTCGCAAATATTTCCATTTGCCCTGGCAACCACATACTTAAAATTTTGGACTGTGTTTTCGAAAACCACATCCCTTTTCATACTGATCACCTTCTTGATTTTGATTAATGACCACACTTCTTCAGGGGCTTTACCAAGAACAGCATGAAAATGAATTTTCATGTGTGTGCCTTCATCTTTATCTTTAAAGTTTCCTTCTACTTTAAACTGAGGCATGATAAACATCATTTCGTTTATTGGAAAATCCAGCTGGCTTACATCAGTATTCGTGATCAAATAAATTTGTTTTGGTTTCTTCTCAAATGAATACATGTGATTAAATGCAACCTTGGCCTCGATTGTTTCGTAGTTATAGTGTTTAGTTGGATCCCCTTTATCCATTCCCTTCGGATCATTTGCTCGCTGAGCCATAATGCTTTGAACTATTCTAAGCTTTTCAATTTCAGCATCAGCTTCAGCCTTCTTTTCTTCTTTTGATTTTTCCACAACAATCGATTTCCCTTTATCTTTCAATGCTGGATTGACGATTGTCTCTTTTGGATTCGAACCACTCCCACCAGTCTCCGAAGATTTACCAATCACAATTCCTTTCGAAATTGGTCTTGCAATTGGCATTGTTGTTACGACTGTTGAAGTCACCTGTTCAGTAGAAACAATTATTGGTTTTGTTGTAGGGATTTTCGAAGAAAAGACTTTTCCCACAACTTTCGCATCTTCTCCACTAGTCTTCGACTCACTAGTTTTTCTTTCTCCCCCTTGCACCCCTGTGAAAACAGGTGGGGCATTTGTGGTTGGAAGAAGACTTGAAATGCGAAAGAGATGAGCAAGTTGCTTGTTGATAATGGCTTCGAATTGGATAAACTTCTGAGATAAAAATTCAGGAGTAATCAATGGAGAAGAAACCGGCCTTTCAGAAAGCTCTTTTAACTCCTTGAGCAACTTAAGCACTTCTTCAAAGCTTGCACTTTCGGATGTTGAAAGTTGAGTAATTTGAGGACTCAAATTTTCATACAACTTAACAAATCGAGTGACTGCGTCACAAATGATATCAACCTTTTGATTCAAGGATGCATAATCTTGTTGAACTGTGACAATTTCTTTTTGCATATCTTCACGAAGTTCGTGAATCTGCTAGTTTACATCCTCTCGTACTTTCTTCACATCTTGAATAAAAAGAACATGTCGTTCCTTTGCAACATTCTTCAATTCTTTCAGATTACCAGCAAACTTCGAACTCTGAGAATTGATCCGAATTTCATTGTTTTGATCATTATGATCAATCTTCTCCAAGACTCGAGATTCAGAATATTTAAGCATCCCTGATACTTTACTTATGATTCTGGATTTAAACACCTTCAGCAACGAATCAACTTCAACACTGGAAACAGACGAACCAACCCCTAGATCTGCTTGAGATTGAATGACAGAATTCAACTTTTGATTTAAAATCTTAAACTGCTTCATGGTCATCAGCATGTGATCTGGAAACTGCTCTTCTTCTTCATGAAACTCCAAGTCTTCAAACATACCGCCAAACCCCTCATTATCAGTCTATGTCTCCATAAAAACAGTTTCTTGAATAGGTGAAGTTGGTTTGGGTGGCTCAGTAGATTGTGAAGAAATAATAGAAGTAAAAGGTTGATCAAGAATATGTTCGAATGTTGGGGAATCTGTAGTTGAAGTAAGAGGTGTAGTGGATAATGGTAAAGAAACAATACTTTCAAAACGAGTAGAAGTAGATGGACCTGTAGCTTCATTTTTCGAACCTCCTTCACCCATATTGACATTTGCATCCGTATCAGATACGTGTGCAGGGATGCCTGAAGTTCGAACCTCCTCAGGAACTGATTTGGCAATCGAATCTTCGGGTGGTATGACAACTGTCTTCTCAGGAGTTTCAGGAATTCGTTCTTCATCATCTTCAGTTGACTCAGTAGAAATGACCAGCTTTCTTGTCTTCTTCTTCTTCTTCTTTGATAAATGTTTTTCCATATCCTCAGCTCTTCTTTTCTTGGACACCGGAGAAACAGGTGCGGGCACTTCTCTAATTAGAATCCCTTGATGAGTTATTTGAGGTTTTTGAACCACTTTGTGCGTTGGAGACTTGCTTTTGTGAGTGGACTTCATTTTAATTCTTCGAAACATGTCAGTCTTCGAAGGAAGGACTACATGTTCTTGTGTTTCTTCAATAATTGGCTCAATTACTGGAGTCTCAGCAACAGTCACTTCAACTGTTTCAGGCTTCTTCTTTGGAGATTTCGAAGATCTGGACTCAGTTTCATGCTTTCTCGACTTCTTGGTTTTCTTATCATCTCCTCCCAGTAAAACACCAGTTTTAATTGAAGAATCAATTGTCTTCAAATAGGCTACCAATACAGGGTTCGAAGAATCAACTCTTTTAAGCATCGCATCTGGAATACGAGCAACTGTAGGAAAAACATCAGCATTATCTGTAACCTCCTTCGAATAGTGGTATGATTGAAAAACTGCTTTGTCTTCATCAGTGGGTACCAAAATCCCTTCTTTATTGTAAAAGTGTTGCAAAATCAAACTCCAGTATCTTGCACACGAAATACCATGAATAGCATTCGTGTGTTCTACACCCTTTTGAAATTCCTTCCATAATTGTGTAGAGTAGTCCACCTGAAGATCATAATAGATGCCAGCAACCATTGCATAAACCTCCATTCTCCCCTTGTCAAGCCCAACTGATCTCCCAGTTAAACATCTTAGAAAAATTCCAAATAAGAAATTCCATAATCTTGGAAGACCTGATTTCTTAAAATCACTAATCTTTGATAGTGGAGGCTGATATCCCATCTCATTGAACATGTTGACAATTTGAGGAAATGTGAAAGCAACATATGGAGGGGAATTCAGAATATCAAGGATTTGGCAAAATAGTTTCTTGGATAGCCTAACCTTTTTGTCGTTTACTAGATGAAAAGTAATCGTATCCGAGGCTTTGTTATAAGTAGCAGTTGATCCTGCTTGAGACAGCCATGAAAGTGGAACAGAGAAAGAGTTGAACATCGCCTTAGACAAGACAGAGTGTTTCAAGGCAACGATTAGCATCTTCAATTCTTCCGGATACTGAGAAACATCACTCTCCAAGTAGTAGTTTGTTGCTTGAATCTTCATTATTGGTAATGAAGAGGCATCTTCAGTGGTATGAGAATCAACAGGAGCAGAAGTGGCCATTGTTAGGGTTTGAAGACTTTTGATGAACAGAGAATTTAGGAATTTGTTTGTTTTAATCGTGTAAACTGAGAATGAACCCTTGAATTCCCTTTTATATGTAACCCTGAATTTTGAATTTGAAGCGGGATGCATTTAATGAGATCCGGCGTGGCACCTTGAAAATCGGACCATTACTGCGTAAAAGTAGCCATGCGTCAAAAAGTAGCTGTCACATCGCCTTGAAAAACGGACATAATACCATACGTCATTTATAAACAGCCTGTCTTGTAATCCCCAAGAAAATTGTAACCGTCAGAACCCTTCGAATGGAAGAAAGGCTCTTTCACTTTTGGGATAAAAATCGAAGTCATATGCTAGAAGTTCGAAATCATCAGCCTGAGTTGGTATTACTCAGAACCTCAAGGATTTCGTGAGTGCAGTGTTCTAAAGAATATAGACGAGAAACAAATATAAGAAAAATTTGGGATAATGTGATGTCAAACCATTGACACAAAAGCAGATGACATCCCGGGCAAAGATTACTTCATTAATCATTTAGAGAAATGATCAATAGCTTGTGTGGGTTCCTGTGAATTACAATCGAATACTTGTTGATAAGTATCGAAGTGCTTCTTTTATAATGTTTCATGGATAGTTTAAAAATTTCGTTACATGTCATCCTAAACATAAGGTGAGAAATTGTAACAGAAATTACTTGTTTGACGAGTGTAGTCAGTGACAAGTTGATTTAGATAAACTTTGAAATGAAAATGACATTCGAATGAAACTCACACGGAAATCATATTCAAGAAAAAATTTGTGTGCTGGATCTTGTTGGGTAACAAACATCGTGGGTTTCGAATGTTTGATCAAGACCACTCATTCGAAATGAATATGATTTGGAGTTTCGAATTTTGGTACAGAAACAAAAGTTTCGTGTAAATCTGGAACTTAGTTCCCCGTCAATTCCTTAAAAGGTAATGAAAATTGGGTTTCACTTTCATCACGGTCTCATGATGTCAGATCATAAACACAGAGTTTTGATATATCTAAGTCTCGATGGGTTTGATCAGAGACCTCTCGGACATATGTCTTCGTGTGTGATCGTGTTAGAACTTTTTGGATCAAAAAGATTGATACAAGACACAAAAAGTACCTTTGTTTTATTTGGACCAAACAGTAAACTCTTAACTCATTTTGAGAAGAGTAAGGTAGCTCAGAGACTAATGTGAATATAAGCCTAATTGGGAAGAAATCTTCGTATGAATAATTTCATTAAGGCTTTCTTACACACACATTGAGTCATGGAGGCTTTGGTCAACATACAGCAGCATGCTTCTAGGGACAACCTAATGAGTTCGAATGATGACAAATTTACCGATTTATATGAAAAATGTACCTGACCCTAGTACAACAAGCATAATCTCCTCTGTATCTTCATGAGAATCTGCAACAAAATACTAAAAAGAAATAAGAAACAAAATATTTTTGTTGTTTTGATTTTTCGAAAATAAAGGCAGAACAAACAATAATCTTTTTGAATTTTTTTTTTTGAATTTTCGAAAATTAAATGACAAAACAAACGAAAATCTTTTTGGATTTTTGAATTTTCGAAAATTAAATGACACAACAAACGAAAATCTTTTTGGATTTTTGAATTTTCGAAAATTAAATGACAAAACAAACGAAAATCTTTTTGGATTTTTTTTGAATTTTCGAAAATTAAAGAACAAAAAAAACGAAAATCTTTTTGGATTTTTGAATTTTCGAAAATTAAAGAACAAAACAAACAAAAATCTTTTTGGATTTTTGAATTTTCGAAAATTGATATAATACTTGATACAAATGTACGAATTCGAAGGGGTCGAAGCGTTGACTATGAACAGTAACCTCTGAATCAACCCTTAAAATAAGTAACAAATGTGCGAATTCGAAGGGGTCGAAGCGTTGACTATGAACAGTAACCTCTGAATGCTGAATGAGTTTGCATTATCTTTTAGTCAACGCCTCTGAATCATTCCTTATCATGCATCATTCTTCTTTTTCGCATGGAACAGAATATCCATCGATCATTCCAAGTCCTTCTATAATCTTCACAAGGGATTTTTCATCCAAATCTTTCGTGAAAATGTCAGCTAACTGATCAGTTGTTTTCACGAAATGTACTTCAATATTTCCATCTTCCACGTGATCTTTGATGAAATGATAACGAAGAGCTATATGTTTAGTCTTCGAATGCTGCACAGGATTATGACAAATTCTTATCGCACTTTGAGAATCACAATATAATGGAATCTTTTTCATATTAATTGCATAATCACGCAATTGACTTTGGATCCATATTATTTGTGAAGTGCAAGCTGCAGCAGCCACATATTCTGCTTCAGCTGTTGAAATTGATACGCGTGTTTGCTTTTTCGACTGCCAGCTCACCAATTTGCCATCAAGAAATTGACATCCACCACTTGTGCTTTTTGATCAATATTACAACCACCCAAGTCTGCATCCGAATACGCTTGTACAAAGAACCCAGTTTTTGAAGGATACCACAATCCTAACGAAATTGTTCCTTTAAGATAACGAAATATATTCTTTACAGCAGTGAGATGTGGTTCTCGTGGATTAGACTGATACCTAGCACAATTACACACAGAAAACATGATATCAGGTCTACTAGCTGTGAGATAAAGTAATGAACCAATCATGCTCCTATATAAAATTATGTCAACAACAGGTTTATCTAACGACGGTGTTAGCTTTATGCCCGTTGCCATTGGAACTCGTAACTTCGTGCTATTCGTCAATCCAAACTTTTCCAACAGATTCTTCGTATATTTTTCTTGATTAATAAAAATTCCTTCTCTGTTTTGACGAATATTCAAACCAAGAAAATTATTGATTTTTCCCATCATGCTCATTTCGAACTTACTCTTCATCAAATCTTCGAATTCTCTAGACAAAGCAGGGTCAGTTGAGCCAAAAATAATATCATCAACATAAATTTGAACAAGCATTAGATGATTCCCCACTTTCTTTCGAAATAATGTGGGATCAACTTATCCTTGTTTAAATTTAGATTGTTTCAAAAATGAGGTAAGAGTTGCATACCATGCTCGTGGTGCTTGTTTCAAACCATAAACTGCCTTATCTAAAATATAAACATGATTTGGAAATTCTTCGTTAATAAAACCTGGGGGTTGTTCCACGTAAACAGTTTCTTCAAGCTCTCCATTTAGAAATGCACACTTCACATCCATTTGATAAACATCAAAATCTTTGTGAGCTGCATAAGCCAGAAATATACGAACCGCCTCGAGTCTTGCGACAGGGGCAAAAGTTTCTTCATAGTCGATTCCTTCTTGTTATGAATATCCTTTAACAACAAGTCTGACTTTGTTTCGAACAATATTTCCATCTTTGTCGGTTTTATTTTTGAAAATCCATTTTAACCCGACAATCGAAACATTTTCAGGTTTAGGAATTAATCTCCAAACCTTGTTTCTTTCGAATTCAGACAATTCAGATTGCATTGCAACAACCCAATCTGAGTATTCCATTGCAATCTTAACTGTTTTCGGTTCAATCTTAGAAATGAAAACATTGAACATGCAAAATTCTTGATGAGTATTTAATACCTCATTCTTTGCACGAATTTGAGCTCTTGTTAAAACTCCCTCTTGTGGATTCCCAATTACTTGATCCTTCGGATGATATTTTGTCCATTTTTCCATTGGCGGATATGCTGGATCAAATTCCAAAGGTGCATCTTCGTATATATCATCGTTCTCTGAGCCTACAATCGAACAAGCATCATCAAAATCATTATTATCTTCAATATTTTCTGAATGCTCCCCCTCAACATTATGCTCCCCCTCAACATCAGCATTCAATCTTTCTTTCTCCCCCTCGAAAGAATGCATGTCGTCATCTAATGTATTCGAATCCAAGTGCTCCCCCTCCACTGGATTGTTTTGCATACTTTCGCCTTTCTCTGGAGAATTTGATGTTGAATCATCAGTAAGCTTTGTGAGTTCAGAAATATGATTATCATTTGCATGTATTTCAGCATCAACAGCACGATCTGAAATTCCAAAAATTAAATCATAATCAATATCTAATGTTTGTGAGGATTCAGATTCATCTTGTATGTCTTTCAAAATAGGATGATTTTCAAAATGTGATGTTGTTTGTTTAATGTAGTAATCATCAAATGTAAGATTAAAAGTTTCTTCAACTTTTCGTGTTCTTTTATTCAACACACGATATGCGACTGAATTATGCGAATAACCCAAGAAAATCCCTTCATCTGCTTTTGCTTGAAATTTCGTAAGATGATCCTTGAGATTCATAATGAAGCATCTACATCCGAAAACATGAAGAAATTTGACGTTAGGTTTTCGATTGTTGAGAATTTCATATGGAGTAATGTTAAAACGACGATGAATAAAAGATCTGTTTTGAGTGAAACATGCGGTTGATACTGCTTCAGCCCAAAGATATTGTGGAAGATTCGCATATGCCAACATAGTCCTTGCCGCTTCGCATAGAGACCTATTTCTTCGTTCAACAACACCGTTTTGTTGCGGTGTGTATGGAGATGAAAAATTATGCGAAATCCCTTTGTCCACTAAAAATGAATCAAGAACATTGTTCTTAAATTCAGTTCCATGATCACTCTTAATTTTTCGAACAATCTTCTTCAATGTTGTTTCCATCTTTTTGATAAAGTCAATCATGATTTGTGCAACTTCAGATTTAAGCCTGAGAAAATAAACCCACGTAAATCTGGAAAAATCATCAACAATCACTAAAATGTACCGTTTCTTGTTGAGAGTTGAAACTGTCGAAGGTCCACACAAATCAATATGTAAGAGCTCCAGAGGTGCAACTATTTTCGAATCAATTGTAATTGGATGACTTTGTTTATGTTGCTTGCCAACTTCACAAGCTGCACATAAAGAATTATTGTCAAATTTAAGTACAGGTAAACCTCTTACCAAATCTTGTACCACAAGTTTATTGATGTTTCGAAAATTGAGATGAGAAAGTCTTCGATGCCAAAGCCAACTTAAGTCTGATGTTGCTTTCGAAAGAAGACATATAGCAGGTTTCCCTACTATCGGATTGATGTCCAAAGTGAACATGTCACCTTTCCTTTTGGATTTTAGTAACACCTCTTTTGTTGTGACATTCGAAATAATACTTCCTTCTTCGTTAAAAAGAACTTGATTGCCAGTGCCCACAACAAGTTGAGAAACACTTATCAAGTTATGTTGAAGACCTTCAACATACGCCACACGATTCACTGTGAATTGACCATTCGTGATCTTCCCATATCCTTTGACTTGACATTTTTTTATTGTTCCCAAACTTCACTACTCCAGCATTTTTGAGACTTCGAATATCACGTAAATTCTCCTTCTTCCCAGTCATGTGACGAGAGCAACCACTATCGATGTACCACTTGTTATCATATTGCTCGTCACATAGTACCTACATTCAATGGAAAAATTTAGGTACCCAAGGCTTTTTGGGTCCTTGGAAATTAGATTTCAATTTCGAATGTAATGAAGAACTTTTAACCCAATCACAAACTTTTGTTTTGAGACTATCAATTAAGTTTACATCTTCATTTAAAGGAACCGAAACATAAGTTTTTGATGGTTTCGAATGTTCACTGACATTACCCTTCGAATTCTGAGGTTGTGTATGAACATTCTTTCCTTTTTGTACTGGTTTCCAAGATTTGACTGATATGTTCGAATCCTTAGAAGATGAACTTCCGTTTGATGAAGAATTCACATACTTTTCATATGCTTCGTGAATTTGCTCCTTTGAAAATGTATTTGACTGATACATCTTTCCTTTTCCTTCAAGCCAATGATCAATGTTCTTCCGTGACGTTATTCCTTTTTCTCGTGAAGTTTTCAGAGTTTCTTTCTTCGTTTGATTTGGAAAATTTGGCTTTTTAGGAACAAAATCAACTTTTTGATTTGTTATAAAAGATTTAGCATATGATGTATCAACTGTTGATTTAAAATGTTGACGTGGAAAGAATTTTTGATTTGGTTTTGAGTTATTTGAAAATTTTCTTGGAATATTAGTTTCTGAAACTTTCAAAAACCTTGGTTGTTTATTCACTTCAGACTTTGAATGATTTGATTGAGATGAGTGTTGAGGTTTTGTTGAAAAAGATGAATTTTTAGCTTTGAAAACATTTTTGGGTGATTGTGATTCAGACATCTTTTGAGACTCAACATTTTGCCAAAATATTTTCTTTCTTGCTTGTCTTTTTGAAATGTTGTTTTCCTTCGAAAATTTGTCAATTTGATCTTTGAATTCCTTGGAGTTTAATTTGACAACTTTTTCACATTCCTTTTCAACTTGTTTTGAATTCTCTTTTTCAATTTCTAATTTTTCAACCCATTTTCTTTGTGGTTTTTGACGTTGGAAAACATACGAATTCTTTGTTAAGTTGTTTTCAACTGTGCTTTGATTTGCGAAAAAACCTTCATCAGTTGTTTTTGAATTATCCTCTTCAACTAACTTCTTTAATTCTGGTTTGATTTTCTCAACATTTCCAGTTGTTACGAAAACTTGATTTGGAAAAATGATATTATCTGTACATTTGAAATTTGGATAAACCACTGAATTCGTTTCAAGATAGTGTTCACCTTTTTCATTCATCACTTTTTCGAACTTTTGTGTATCACCATACACCTGATCAACCACAATTCGAGGAGTTTCTTCTTCCTTTGAAGATTTCTTTTCCTTCGAGATGTTCACTTCATCTTCATCATCACTATCATCAGTTTGGCTGTCTTTGAGATCCACGAAGTTCATATCATAAACTTTCGAAGTTGAGGGTATATCAGTTTCATTTTCATCCATCAAATCCTTAACTTTTTCTTTTCCTTTAGATGTTGAAGCAACATTAACAACAGACAACTGAGAACAATCAACATCTTCAAGTTCACTAATTTCACTAATATTGTCAGAATTATCTTCGATATCAGCAAAATTAGATTGAGAATCAGATGTTGAATTCTCAGTCTTTTTCAAAATTTGAATTTGTTCAGATTTAGTCAAAGTATCATTCACTATGTTAACTAATTCATTCGCATCAAGACATTCATCAATTTTGACAATTCCATATTTATATCTATCATCAGGAACTCTGTCAAAATCAACTATTATTTGCTCACAATCATACGAAATATTATCTACCTTGGCTCTTTCGAATGCTAGGAAAGGTAGTAATTTTCTATGTTGCTCTTTACTTATATCACATGAATGATGTAAATCAGTTAATTTGCTATAAAGTCGTTTAGCAGAATTACAGCAGATGTTTCTTTGTGCTAGCAAAAGTTTAACATCACTCGATAACCTATCCCTATCACACATTATATTTGTCATTTGTAATTCCAAACATTCAATTTTGCTTATTTTCATGTCTAATCTCTTTTTGACCTCTAACAACTCCATTGACAACTTGTTGGCCTCATTGCTAGCAGACACAACAATTGAATCAAAATAAGTAACCGTCTCATCAAAAGAAATTAGTTCAGAGTCATAAGCATGTGTAGGAATATTAAAAAATTCGAGAATTTTACGTACCTTTGTTGTCATTGGAGATTTGTCAGCTGCTTTGGATACGAAGCATCGTCCCCTCACTTCGAATTCCTCATCATCTGAGTCCTCCTCCATTTTCGCATACAACGCTCCATGCGTTGGATTCCTCATTTCTTCATCGTCTGACCCGGATGACCAGATTTGATAAGTTCCATCTTCATCCTCATTCTCACCCTTTGCAACCAATGACAAATTCTTTGCTTTAGCATGAACCACCTCAAGCTTCTCTGCATAGTATGCCTCATCTTTGACTTTATTCTTCCTCTCATCCTTCTTTCGAAGCATACAGTCATTTGCAAGATGATTCGCACCGTTGCAATAATGACAATCTATTCCAGCATCACCTTTCAGCTTCTTCTCACCCTTTCCATCAGCTATCTTCGAATCTTGCTTCTCAACTTTCTTTTTCTCCTCAACAACATTTTTACTCACAAAATTTCCTTTCACCTCAGCAAGCTTAGTCTTCGAATTGAATGGCTTTTTGAAAAATTTCTTGACACGATTATTCGAGTAAAATGCTATTGCTTCATCATCCGAATTCATGATGAATCCTTCTTCTTCCTCAGAATGACCATTTTCAGCTTCTTTCTCAAAAATCTTTGATACAAGAGCTAATGGACCTCCCATATTCAACTTCGATTCCTCAGCTATTTCATTTACTTCAATTTCGTGTGTTTTCAACTGATTGTACAAATCATTGAGAGTTGATGTATCAAAACTTTGCTGATTCTTCACCATCATGCTCACACTTCTCCATTCTTTTCGAAGCCCCATTACAAAGATGAGATTGAATTCCATTGAAGTCCTGGTAATTCCATAGCGATTGCAACGATAGATTAACTCGTTCAGACGATCATAGTAAACTTCAATTGTTTCTCCTTCTTTTTGTTTTAAGTCTTTCAACTCAACCAAACACTGTTTAACTGAATTTATTTTTATCTTCTCACTTCCTTGAAATTTATCTTTCAGATTGTTCCAGATTTCCTTTGCAGTTGTACAACTCCTAACGTAATTGTACACAACTGGAGGTAATGCACCTCGCAGTTCCCTCATACACCTCTTCTCCAGTTTCTTCAGACGACCAGTTTGATTATCAACTCCAGAATTTGTAGAAGATGATCCAATAGGTTGAACATTCATTGGAACATTGACATTTCCAGTGATACATGACCATAGCTCTTCATCCAGACCATTCAGATAATCCTGCATACGATCAGCCCACTGATCATAGTATTCAGGGATTAACATTGGAATTTTGGTTGATGAACCTAGCAGATGAGAAAACGAGGTCATCGAATTGAGATTGAAACTCGCCATTGTTGTAGGGAAGAAGATTTTGAGAAGTTTGAAAAGATTTGAGAATTTGAAAACAAACTAGATGAATCAAATCAAATTGATGAGAATAACACTCGATTCAACACTTCAAATGCAGAATCGAATCACAAACTAAGATCTTGACAAATTTTCACTTTTAAAAAGTGCGGAAACTTTTGAATCAACAAGTTGAGTCAAAAACTTTTTGAACAGCGTGAAAATCAGATCAGAGATATGATTCCTGCTCTGATACCAATTGATGAAACAATGAATCGAGTAATGAATTAATCAGAGTATGAATTCAAGTAAGAATGCGAGATTTGAACACAGGATGTAAATATGATCTTGTTATGCTCTATTATGCTTTCGAATTCTTTACAGAGTGCAATAGACAAGTCTGTAAAAGTTCTTTTTTAACTCTAGTAAATAACCCTATTTATAGGGAACTGAAAGCATACAAAAAATATACTAAGGCATTGACTCTAAAGCTTCGAATAAAAGCGCCCTAGTAAAATACATTACAAAACATTCGAAGAGTCCAAAACATACTTCGACTAATTACAACAATTCGACCCTTAAAGCTAGATCTTTTCGGTAGTCTGCAAGACTACCTCCGTACTACCCATCACTCTGTGTCCAACTTCACCCCAACAGACCGGGGTGCGACATCTCCGCCCGTACAACAGCTCGAATGGCGGGGCGCCAAGACTAGAATGGTAGCTGTTGTTGTAGGCGAACTCCGCAAGCGGTAGGTGAGAATCCCAACTCCCACCGAAATCAATGACACATGCCCTCAACATGTCCTCGAGGGTCTGAATAGTCCGTTCGCTCTGGCCGTCTGTCTGCGGGTGGAATACTGTGCTGAAGTGCAACCGCGTGCCCAGCTCCTCGTGAAACTTTTGCCAGAAGCGGGAGGTAAACCTGACATCCCGATGGGAGACAATGGAAACAGGAACCCCATGGCGAGACACGATCTCACGAACGTACAATTCGGCCAATTTCTCGGCCGATAAGCTCTCCCGTATAGCCAAGAAGTGGGCACTCTTGGTCAATCGATCCACGATGACCCATATAGCATCAAACCCCTTCACCGTCCTCGGCAACTTGGTAATAAAATCCATCGTGATCTGTTCCCATTTCCACATGGGAATCTCTAGGGACTGCAGCTTTCCATGCGGCCTCTGATGCTCGGCCTTGACCATCCTACAGGTCAAGCACCTCTCGACGTACCAAGCGATCTCTCGCTTCATACACGGCCACCAATAGCTCAAACTCAAATCCCGGTACATCTTGGTGGGCCCCGGGTGAATAGAGAAATGAGACTTATGAGCCTCTTCCATAACCGTCTGTCTAACCCCACCAGACATCAGAACCCACACCCGACCGCATCGGGTCAATAGTCCCCGACTATCCTATACGAACCGGGTATTCTCACCCTTGATCCTCTCCAGCTTCCATTTCTCCAGTCGCATGCCCTCTACCTGGGCATCTCTGATCAAACTCACAAGCAGAGAATCCACCGCTATCCTCATACATACCGCGGGGGTGGAAGACCCAGCCGACTTGCGGCTCAAAGCATCCGCAACCACATCCGCTTTACCAGGGTGGTAAAGGATCTCGCAATCGTAGTCCTTGACTACATCCAGCCACCTGCGCTGCCTCATGTTCAGGTTCGGCTGATCCATGATATGTCTCAAGCTCTTGTGATCCGTGTAAATGGTACATCGGACCCCATAGAGGTAATGTCTCCATATCTTGAGGGAGAACACCACCGCCCCCAGCTCCAAGTCATGCGTAGGGTATCTCGTCTCATGCGGCTTCAGCTGCCGCGATGCGTAGGCGATCACTCGTCCTCTCTGCATGAGGACCGCTCCTAAACCTATGATGGATGCATCACAGAACACCACAAAATCTTCAACTCCTTCTGGGAGTGTCAATACTGGTGCCTCACACAAACGCTGACGGAGGGTCTCAAACGCCCTCTGCTGCTCGGGTCCCCACCGAAAATCCACCCCCTTCCTTGTCAGACGAGTGAGGGGTACTGCAATCTTGGAGAAATCCCGTATGAACCTCTGGTAGTACCCTGCCAAACCCAGAAAACTCCTAATATCTGAGGGAGATTTCGAAATCTCCCACTGCATAACCGCCTCGATTTTGGCCGGATCGACCAAAATCCCCTCCTGGTTAACGAGATGTCCGAGGAACTGGACCTCTCGTAACCAAAACTCACACTTCGAGAACTTGACGTACAGCCGTTCTCGTCTCAGAACTCCCAACAGCTCTCGCAGATGCTCCTCATGCTGCTCTCGGGTCTTGGAATACACCAAGATATCATCTATAAACACTATGACCGAGCGATCAAGCATCGGTCTGCAGACCCGATTCATCAGGTCCATGAATACTGCTGGCGCGTTGGTGAGCCCAAACGGCGTCACCACGAACTCGTAATGTCCATAACGAGTTCGGAACACAGTCTTCTCCATGTCCTCCTCTCTGACCCTGACCTGATGATACCCACACCTCAAGTCGATCTTGGAAAACCAAGATGCGCCCTACAACTGATCGAAGAGATCATCTATCCTCGGGAGTGGGTAACGGTTCTTCACCGTTAACTTATTCAATTCCCAGTAATCTATACACATCCGGTGCTAACCGTCCTTCTTTCGGACAAAAAGTATCGGCGCTCCCCATGGAGAACTGCTAGGTCGAATGAACTGCTTGCCCAGCAGTTCCTGTAGCTGCGACGACAGCTCCTGCATCTCTGGTGGTGCCAATCGGTACGACGCCTTAGCGATAGGGGCCGCACCTGGTACCAGGTCGATCCTGAACTCGATCTGCCTCTCCGGAGGTATCCCTGGCAACTCCTCCGGAAACACATCTGCGAACTCCCTGGCCACCGGTACATCGGAAACCGAAATCTGATCCCTGACTCGCGTATCTACCACATATGCTAGATAACCCGCACACCCGTGCTGAATGTACTGCCGAGCTCTGGCAGCTGAACAAAACCCTGATCCCACTCTGGTGCCCTCACCATATACAATCAGTTCTCCCCCTCTTGGGGTTCGAACTACCACTCGCTGGCCCTCTCAATCAATCATAGCACCGAACCGACTGAGCCAATCCATGCCCACAATCACGCACACCTCCCCCATGGGGATCGGAATCAAATCTATCGGAAAGGACACCCCGAAAATCTCCAAGTCACACTCTCTATAAACTGAAGAAGCAGAAACTCCGTGCTCGTTGGCGATAGACCCTCGCAACGGACACTCTAGCTCGCCCACAGGCGCACTGAACTCCCTGCTAAACGACTGAGATACGAAGGACCAACTCGCCCCCGAGTCAAATAAGACCAAAGCAGGCAAGGATTTTACTAAAAACGTACCTAATCACAGGTACAACAGATAAGCATGCAACAGATATAGGAAACGAGATAAAAGATAGAAACATACCAGCCACCACATCTGGTGCTGCCCTGGCCTCCTCTGCTGTAAGCTGAAATGCGCGTCCCTGAGCCTTCGGAGGCTCTGCTCTGCCCTGCCTCCCATCGGTAATCCTCAACGTAGCCAGCGCAGGAGCCTGTGCCGGCTTGGCGGAAAGTAGTGGACAGTTGGCCCTCATGTGACCAACCTGATCGTAGTGATAGCACCACCTCATACCCTGAACTGGGGCGGCCTGGCGACAGTCCTTCGCGTAATGCCCCTCCTTGCCACACTTGTGGCATCCACTACCAACTCGACACACACCAGAATGACCCTTGTCACACTTCCCACAAGTGCGGCTCTGCTGGCCCCCGGTCCTAGTATCAGCAGTCTTAGACCGCTTCGGCGCCGGCTGAGAATGTTCCGGGGCCTGCCGCTGTTCTCGCAACTGCTGCTCAATCTCCAACTCACGCCGTCTGGCGGCCTCCTGCAACTCTAGAAGAGTATCATATCGTTGGGTAGACACAAACTGACGGATATCCGTCTTAAGCATGCTCAGATAACGGGTCATCTGAGCCTGCTCTGAAGCAAACTTCGGGCAAAACATCGCTCTCTCAGTGAACATCCGGGTGATCTCCGTCACCGACTCCCCATCCTGTCTCAAACTCAGAAACTCCTGTGCCAATCGCTCCCGCTCAACCCGTGGAATGTAACGGGCACGAAACATATCCCTGAACTGCTCCCAAGTAACAGCAGCTCTCCGATCATCAGTGTATGACCCAGTCGCAAGTCTCCACCAGTCCTTGGCCCCGGACCTAAGCAGGTTCAGAGCACACCTGACCTTCTGGTCAGCAGGACACGAGCAGGTGAAGAAACACCCCTCCACGTCTGAAATCCATCTCATAGCCTTGATGGGATCCTGCGTCCCATCAAAAGTAGGGGGCTTCGTGTTATCGAAGTCCCTGTACTGAAAACCTCTACCAACTCCTCCTCCTGCCGCTGAAACAGCTGATGCAGCTGCTGCGGCGGCTGTCTCTGCAAGGGCTGCATAGCGCTCATCAAAATACTCCACCATGGCGGTCTTAATCAACCTGAACATCTCCCGTAACTGAGCCCGGAACGCAGCAACAACCTCATCATGCAGGATCTCTCGAATCCTGGCATCCAACTCCTCTGTACCCATCTGCACCACCGGCTCGGGTGCTGTCGGCCCCTCCTGGCCCCTATCTCCTGATCCTGATCCCGAACCGGATCCAGCCACAAAGCGCCTCGTCATCACCATTCTGAAACATACCACAAGATATCCATATAAATAACTGGGAGCAACTCCCTGCTAACCCTAGGGATTGTGACTTACTTGACACGCGTATGGGTCCTGTGCTTTCAGTAGTACGGGCCCATACTACCTTCCACACCTACCCATATTTGTCTTAGGCATCATCACAATGCCCTAGCTGAATACACAACATGGCGAGCGCTCAACCCTCACCCTAGAGGAAAGATAAACATCTCATAACTGGCCTCCCAACGTCACTCCACCCTCCTATCCCTGAAACTTCCACCAACCCTGCAGCACTAGTGTATGCTAGCCATACATAAAGCTGGACCCTATAGACTTTCGAATATCCAATCCTACCCTAAGCTCCCAATCAAACAAGAATAGAACATAAGGCCAAATCAAACATTCTCAGGCTATAAGATCTTAATTATGTACAACTGTGATGCGTACACTAAGCAACTATAGTAATGATGTCAATCTCATATAAAGGAAACCCTAGGCTAGCAGGCATCATGTAATCAGGCAATTCTATCATGCAATTCCTGAAGATCCCTAGCCTAGCACTAACATGTTGTTCTAACATATCACATAATCAAATAATTTGTATGGTATTTTGGGGTCTACTTACTGGCTCCGACTGATCGTACGCCCTGCATCCTCCTTTATTTAATTTGAAAACCTTTTTGAAAAAAAATCATTTTGAAAATCCTTTCCTTGATTTGAGACTGTAGTTACACGAGTGTTCCTCCAATTCACTCAAACCAAGGCTTTGATACCAACTTGTAATACCCAAAAATTTCGAACAAATTTAAACTTTCAGAACATGTCAAGTTCATCGAAACATTACAACTTTGTTTTCAAAATACATTTTTATCAGAGTATTCTCAGAAACATAAACATAATAGGAGGAGCTGTACGATTATGCCTTCGCCTTGCCGCGATCCCCTGATGTACCTGAAACAATAAACTGAAACTGTAAGCCCGAGAGCTTAGTGAGTTACCCCCAAAATACCGATACACATACAGTCCACATAACCATGTCACACCATGACATATCATAACAAACTGAACATAACAGCATGCAATGGGTCCACAGCTTTACAAGCTGGATTACCCCTGGGCCCTCAGTACGAGTCTGGAATGCCTATCGGGCCCTCAGCTCGTCTCTAGAATACCATCGAGCCCTCAGTACGAGTCTGGAATGCCTACCGGGCCCTCAGCTCGTATCTGGAATGCTCCCGAGTCCTCAGTATGAGTCTGGAATTCCTACCGGGCCCTCAGCTCATATATGGAATGCCATCGAGCCCTCAGTATGAGTCTGGAATGCCTACCGGGCCCTCAGCTCGTATCTGGAATGCTCCTGAGTCCTCAGTATGAGTCTGGAATGCCTACCGGGCCCTCAGCTCATATCTGGAATACTCTAGGGTTTGTTGGCTACCGCACGGAGCAGTACATCCTCAACCCATCCCACATAACATATCAACATGTAACGATAATGCACATACAGGAAATCAATCAGTATCACAGGTAGTCCTACAGACCCACCCTCTAGCATATCAAACTAGGATGCATAACCAACTCATACTCAACATAATACAACTACTAGGATATCATATCCAATGGGCCGACCTTGGTGCCTTAGACCCCTTAGTATAGTGAGGATAACTCACCTCGCAAATGTCGACTCGGAAGATAAAACCCAACTCTCGAATCACTTGGCACAGGCTCCACCACCTAACACCAAAGCACAATATACTCATAAGTCCTTAAACTTATAAGGTACTCCATAACCCACTAGTCAACCCCTGGTCAAAGTCAAAGTCCTCAGTCAAGGTCAACAGTCCATGTTGACCCCAACTCGCCGAGTACCCTTGGCTACTCGCCGAGTTCCTTGAAGCACAATCCAACTCGCCGAGTCATCGGGGTGACTCGTCGAGTTGCTTCGATTCTCGTTCAAACTTTAAGGCCACCCGTCGAGTTCCCTCCTTGCAACTCGACGGATACACACGCATACATATCCTAGGGAAAACTCATCCGACTCGCCGAGTTGTTCTTCAACTCGCCGAGTCTTATGGTAATCTTCATCGGACTCGCCGAGTTGTTCATCCAACTCGTCGAGTCCACGGCCATCTTCATGTGACTCGCCGAGTCAACCTTGCGACTCACCGAGTCCATTCAGTCCCTTTTCCATACAGACTTGTTTTGAGCCATGCATCGGCTCCAAATAACAGATCCAAGCTTCTAGGGCATGCTTATCACGTAAAGTTGCAAACTTTACGTGCATGCATGGCTATAAAGGCTCTAAATGCCTATTTTAAGTTCTTAATGAAACTTCATGCTCAAGAGGGACCTTAATCCTGACCAAAACTGAAACTTTATGCTTATAGAATCCAAGGAGGGTCCAGATCTGAAGTTACAACCTCAGATCTAGCCCATAGCTCATCTTTCTAACTTAATATCTCACCAAAAACCCTAAAACTCAACCAATAGAAGAGATTCACAAGGAAAAAGGCGATTTGGTTACCTCCAGAAGATGATAACTGAGATAAGAGTTGATTCCCACACTCTACTTTCTCTAATCTCCTTCTCCTCTAAGCCTTCTCCCTCCAAGGATCCTCTCTTCAAGCTTCAAGCACACAATGGGCACACACACACACACGTATTAGGGTTTTAAGGGGCTCTCAAAGACTGTAAAGAGGCCATAGGAGGCTTATCATTCCTTAAATAGGGTGCAAAACCCCGAGATTTAGGGTTTCATCTGCCAGCTCCTACTCGTCGAGTCCCTTAGTGGACTCGTCGAGTAGGTCACTAAACACGCGTTCCAAACCCGCTGCTACTCGACGAGTAGGGCAACCAACTCGTCGAGTAGGGCAACCAACTCGTCGAGTAGGGCATTAAACCAATTAACCTTTTATTTAAATCCATACCTGGAATCGGGGCGTTACAGTCTCACCCTAGAAGGGTGTGATTCACTTCAGGAAGAGGGGAAAATTGGGTCCCCGATACATAGGGCCATTCAGGATCATTGCTAGGGTTGGCAAGGTGGCGTATAGACTGGACCTCCTTGAGAAGCTCAGTCATATTCACAACACTTTTCACATTTCGCAGTTGCGAAAGTGTATACCGGATGAGGAGGCGGTAGTGTCGTTTGATGATATTCAGGTTGATGAGCGCCTAAATTACATGGAGAGGTCGGGGGCCGTTCTTGAGAGGAATGTAAAGGTACAGTGGGAGCACAGGAGGGGATCCGAGTGGACGTGGGAGCCTGAAGCAGATATGCGGGAGCACTATCCAGAATTGTTGGCCGCAGCAGAGTTCGAGGACGAAGTCTAGTTCTAGTGGGGGGAATTGTAACACCGCGATTCCCAGGTATAAGTTTTAAAACCTTATATACATGTTTATGGACCTACTCGACGAGTTGGTTTCCCCAACTCGTCGTGTAGAGGCGGGTTAGCCCGCGTGGATTATTGGACCTACCCGACTCGACGAGTAGGAACTGGAAAATGAAACCCTAATTTCCGGGGTTTTGCACCCTATTTAAAGGGTCATTAGCCTCCACCAGCCTCCCTTACTGTCCCCCTTGAGTCCAGAATACCCTAATCTCGAATACCCTCCATTTGTGTGTGTGAAGAAGCTTGGAAAGTGGTTCTTGTGAAGAAGGCTTGAAGTCTAAGGATCTTGGAGCAAAGAAAAGCTTGTGGATCTGACTCTACTTCATCTTGGCATCATTTTGAAGGTAACAAGTCATTACCTTGACTTCCCTCTAGCTAGATCTCTTCATGCTTAAGTTTAGGGCCATTTTAGCATATATGTGAACCATTTCGGGTGTTAGTCATGATCTGAAGTTGTAACTTCAGATCTGGACTTCTCTAAGTCCCTATAGCCATAAAGTTATCAGATTTAGCAAGCTTGGGCCCTTCTTTTTGGGTTAAACCTTTCCTTTAACTTGGTTTTGGCATCTAGGACCATGCATGCATGTAAAGTTTGCAACTTTATGTGGAAACCATGCCCTAGGAGGTTAGATATGCATTTTGGAGCTTTGGGGTAGCTTAAAAATGTCTGAATGAGAATGGACTGAAGGGACTCGACGAGTTGCAGGGTCAACTCGACGAGTCCGATGAAGATTAGCCGTTGTTGGTTTCTGTGTGGACTCGGCGAGTCAGTGAGACGACTCGACGAGTCAGTTAGGGTTTTCCCGACTTTTAGACACGCATAGACTCGACGAGTTGTCAGGAAACTTGGCAAGTCAACTAGGGTTTTCACGATTTATCGAGTCTGGAAGGACTCGACGAGTCAGTGAACTGCACTCGACGAGTTGGGTCAAAGTGGACTATTGACCTTGACCGTTGACTTTGACTTTGACCAAGGGATTGACCAGTTGACTTCTGGGGGTATTTTGGTAATTTGGGAATTTATGGAAGTGAATCATTGATGTATATAGGTGGTGGAGTTCGTGGCTGGGATTCGAGTGCTTGATCTTATCACTACAGTTCGACATTTGTGAGGTGAGTTCTTCTCACTATATCAACAGGGTCTAAGGCACCAAGGCCGACCCTTATGATTTGTATCCTGGTTATAGGATGGTTGCTATGTTAGTGATCTGTTAGATTGGTATCCTGGTTATAGGATGGTTGTTATGTTAGTGATCGGTTGGATCAGTATCCTGTTTATAGGATGGTTGCTATGTTAGTGATCTGTAGATCTGTATGATTATCTGTACATGCTAGCTAGCGTATGATATTTATGTGCACATGTTTGTTGGTTTTGGGGATTGGGTTGAGGCAGGTCCTGCTTTGTGCTGTAGGCCAAGATAGCCAGGGCGGACCGGATAGACTGCAGACACGGTTAGGGCATACTAGTCAGGCCGAAGGCCCGACGAGCGGTGCGGATAGGCTGAAGGCCCTGAGAGGCGGTCCAGACGTGCCAAAGGCTCGGAGAGCGGTCCAGATAGACTGATGGCATGTGAGGCGGTCCAGTCAGACTGATGGGTCATTATGCATGTTGTATTTGTTTATATGATATGGTTATATCTATATGTTGTTGGTATTTTGGGGGAACTCACTAAGCTTCGGGCTTACAGTTGTTGATTATGTTTCAGGTACTTCTGATGATCACGGGAAGGATGTTACAATCAGTGCCTTGATTTTTAAGGATGTTACAAATATGTAATAATTATTGGTTTAAACTATTTTGAAAACAAATATGTAATAATTATTGGTTTTAAATGTTTTAAAAAGTTTTAAATTGGCTTGATTTTTAAGGATGTTACAATCAGTGGATGAATTCTCCTGAATCGGGATGAAGTGGGTGCTATTGGTCAATCTGTCGATAATAACCCAGATAGAATCAACCCTGCGTTGTCCTTGGCAACTTTGTGACGAAATCCATAATGATCTCCTCCCATTTCCACATGGGGATGGGTAATGGTTGCATCTTGTTGTGGGGTCTCTAATTTTCAGTCTTGACTTTTTGGTAAGTCAAGCACCGCTCTACGTACCAAGCTATCTCCCTCTTCATACAGGGCCACCAATAACTAAGTCTCAGATCCCTATATATCTTTTTAGTGCCTGGATGGATCGAAAACATTGACCTGTGTTCTTCCTCCAAAAATGTCTGCCTAACCCCACTAGAAGCAGTAACCAATCTCTGCCACATTGAGTCAATAAGCCCCGACTATCTCTGGCAAATAAAGGAATATGACACCTAATCTTTTCTTTCTTCCAATTCTCTTTATTTAACCCCCTCTACATGCGACTCCTTGATCAAATATAACAACGGTGAAGTGATAATCATCCTCAAACATAGGTCTCTGATAGGAGTACTGTTCGCCTTGCGACTCAAGGCATCGACCACTACGTTGGCCTTTCCAGAATATACAAAATCTCATACTCGTAATCTTTCACCACATCTAACCATCTGCGCTGCTTCATGTTTAAATTCAACTGATCCATCAAATATCTTAAGCTCTTATGATATGTGTAGATGGTACACCCATACAAGTAATGTCGCAAAATCTTGAGGGTGAAAATCACAACCCCCAACTATAGGTCGTGAGTAGGATAATTCGTCTTATGAGGCTTCAACTGCCTTAAAGCATAAGCGATCACGTGACCCCTCTGCATAAGCAATTCCCCCAACCCCATGATAGAAGCGTCACAATATTCCAAAAAACCATCCACACCCTCGAGAAGAGTCAGTATGAGGGCCTCACACAGTCTCTGTCTCAAGGTCTCAAATGTCGCCTGCTGCTCAGGCCCCCACCGAAAGGTGACATTCTTCTTCGTCAACATGGTCAAACGCACTGCAATCTTAGAGAAATCCTGGATGAATCTCTGATAATATCTTGCTAACCCAAGGAAACTCTAAATCTCATATGGAGACATCGGAACCTCCCACTGCATCACTGCCTCAATCTTGGCCGTATCAACCAACATATCATCCTGGTTAACAAGATGCCCTGGAAATTGCACCTCACGCAACTAGAACTCGCACTTGGAGAACTTGGGATAAATCCTATCCCTCCTCAAAGTCTACAGAACCTCTCTCAAGTGCTCCTCATATTGCTCCTTAGTCTTATAGTATAATAAATTATCATCAATGAATACAGCCACAAATCGGTCCAACATCGGCATGCACACCCGGTTAATGAGATCCATGAATGTTGTTGATGCATTGGTGAGTCTAAAAGGCATCACTAAAAACTCGTAATGACCATAACAAGTCATGAATGTCGTCTTCTACACATCCTCATCCCTGACCCTCATATAATGATAAGCTGACCTCAAGTCAATCTTGGAAAACCAATATGCACCCTGCAGCTGATCGAACAAATTGTTGATTCTTGGAAGTGGATAACGGTTCTTCACCATTGTTGAGTCAAAAAATATTAAATCTGTTGATGTGGCATTTCTGATAGAGAAGTCTGATGTAGAAGCTTCTCTAAAGAAGGTGTTAAGAAGGTGATAGAGAAGGTGTTGAGAAGGTCATAGATAGTTCTCTATATCGAATTCTATCTTACTTCGATATATTTATCTATTTTAGTGTGAACATTGAGGTTGTACTTTATGCCTTAGTCATGCTATGTATTTTGAGTCTGTTAAGGTCACTACTATATATAGTTTTGTAGGCTTAAGTGTTGGAAATAGAGAGTTCTTACATTTCGAAATTTGTACACTTGAGATAACCTTTCAGACTAATTGAGTTTAAACAGAATTATTTACACCTTGTGTCAATTTGCTTATCATTTGATTCATGTTTGATGTTCTTAATTCCTCAATGTCATTTCCATGGGATCCTACATGTGGTCTCAGAGCTTAATCTTGGAGGTTTAAGCAACTATTTAAAGAAAACGATCCTAAATGACAATTTGATCTCGTGAATCTTACATCGATCTTCAAATGTTGTAAGTATTCTGTTTTGGAAGGAATTCTTGTTCTAGAAATCAAATTTTATTCTTTGATTCATTCAGATTCGTTTTTTCTCTCTAGAACATTATTCAGATCTTATTTCTTATTCGAAAAGCCGTTCAGATATGTTATTGATTCAATTTTTAGAAGCGATGTTGTTAAAAAGATTCAGATTTTTTTCATGGATTCATTGTAGATCTCTTAAAAATTCGTTTCAAATCTACTTTCTCTCTCTAGAATTCTATTCAGATCTATTTTCTCTCTCTTGAAATATCTAAGATCTGGTGATCTTTTTGGTATTTGATCAAAAAGTGGTGAATTTGGAGTATGATTCTTGGATCGTGATGATTGAAAATGTCAAGTACAAAGTCAATAGGGAGCAATATTATGGATTTATGTTCAAATATTCGAAAGATGGTAGATTCGATTGAAGCATTCCAATTTCTTATGGCATGGAAGACAATTCTGGAAAGTTTATATTCAACCTCTTTTTCATAGTTCGAATTTACGTCTGATTAAAGAAACAATGAATCTTTCAAGAGCTTATGATAAAGAACCTAAGGAATTGGAAATTTATATCAGGAAATATGTTTCTCTGATTGAAGATCCAAGTGTTGTTAGTGCTCTTGAATTTGTTGAAGATGTTCATGAAGTTCATAATGGTGTTCTTGAAGATGTTCATAGTGTTCATCATGTTCTTGAGGTTCCAGAAAAGGAGATAACTCCAAATGCTCATGTTGAGGGGGAGTTAGGTGTTTTGGGTAATTCTTGTGATTCAGAAGATTTACACTTCGAATCTGATATGTCAAATGAAGAATTTAACAGCAGATCTCCTGAAGTTGTGAAAGTATTTTGTTCTATTGGAACTCAAACTGATGATTTTTCATGTTCTTGCAATTCATTTGAAGGAATGGTGTCTTACAGAAAACCCATAATGCAAGATGTTCAAATGTATTAAACACCAAATGATATGGTACAAATGTATGATGTTGAAGTTGTGAAGGAAGATGTTGAGTCTGTTGATTGCAAAACTTCAAGTTTGAAAAAGATGAAAAAGAAGAAGAGTAAATCCAAGAAAATTTGGGTGCCTAAGAAAAAGTCTTCAAATGTTGTTATGACTTCGAATTTCAAAGCCAAAAATATCGAAGGTTCTCAAATTCGACATGATGACGAAGTTCAATATTGGAGAAGTGAGAAAAAGTTTCATGGATGGTACAATGTGATGTTTGATAATTCTTATGTATCTACCAAAGAGCCTAGAAGTTCATTTTATTCTTAGAAGAATGATATTGGATCTTCTAGATTCGATTCATATTTTTGAAAGAGCAACGAATTTACAAGGCAATTTCTCCAATTCTTAATTTCAAGTGAATTCCTAAAAATCTTGATAACTGATAAAGCTTATTTTGAGAGTGAGCCAATTAAATATTTGAAGTCGTTTTATAAAGGGAAAAGTTCGATATCAAAATTTGGAGATATTTCTTCGACAAATACATGAATTCAATTTGAAGATATAAACGACATGGGTGAATTGATTTTTTTAAAAATGAATATGATACTGGTGGTCAAATATCGAAGCTTTGATATGTTTATGGATTGTTGATAAGTTGGTGGACATATCAAACTTAATATGTTGGTGGCCTTATCAAAAATTGATAACTTGGTATTCTTATCATGAATTAAATATCAAGAGATATATATGAATTTAATACACGTATATGGCATGTGCAAGGAACTTCTTGGTATTATTCTTGAGTTTTTGCAAATGAATTGACGTCTTGCAAATGAGAGAAAGAGAGAGAGAAGAAGAAGAAGAAGAAAGTTGAGGCATAAGAGAGAAGAAGAAGTGATTGGTCGTTGTCTTGCGTCTTCCCCGCCACAAACCACCACGAAAACACTGGACCACAATAGGTTGGGGTGGTGTGCACGGATAACGCTCGTGTCCACGTAGACCACCAGCCTCTTCGTCATTGGTATACCGAAAGGTCTTAAAAGGACTGAAAAGCTCATGGGGGAATTGAAAAGCGGTGGTGCATTTAATATTCTTGAGAATAGTACTGACAACTCATTTGTCTTGAAGAATGTGTGTAGTTGTTGGCTTTCAACATATCAGAAACAACATGTGACACATGTATGAGCTGTAAAGGAGCATTGGATATTGTGTTTTGTTGGAAAGCGGGTCTAGACAGCTGAAACGAGTTTGGGAAGTGTGTATGAGCTGTTAACGAGTTTTGGGAAGAAAACAAATTGGATTTTGTTCAAGATTTTTTTTGGATGGTGAGTAAATTGAAGTCTTCCATCAAGAGTTTGCATATCGAAGTTTATTCTTCGACATCATAGTGCAAATCAAACGTGTCAGGAAGGTTGGGAAGATGTGTATGGGAAGGCATAAAAACCTTCGATTCTGATATCGAAGGTTAACCTTCGCCTCCGACCTTCGATTTTGATAGTGAAGCTTTCTCAAAGAACATTTCATCCATATTAACTTTGTTTCTTGTCTTTTCTTTTGGTCTGATTTTCAAGAAAATAGAAAAACATAAAAGATTTTTGTTTTGTTCTTTGTTCTTTGAAGCCTCAAAAAAACCCTAAAAACTCAAAAATATTTTTGTTTTATTGGTTTTTTGTTTGAATCCTCAGAAAACCACGAAAAATCAAAAATATTATGTTTCAGTTTGTTGTTGGCGACTTAATCGAAGTTTAACCTTCGCCTCTGACCATCGATTTTGATAGCG
This sequence comes from Lactuca virosa, assembly GCF_052849685.1. NCBI lineage: Eukaryota > Viridiplantae > Streptophyta > Magnoliopsida > Asterales > Asteraceae > Lactuca > Lactuca virosa. The sequence goes on along the minus strand of NC_136429.1, from coordinate 426,123,311 downwards.
AAGCTTTCTCAAATGACATTTCATCCATCTTAATTTTATTTCTTATCTTTTCTTTTGGTATGATTTTAAAGAAAATTGGAAAACACAAAAAACATTTTCGTCTTTGTTCTTTGTTCTTTATTCTTTGATGCCTCAAAGAAACCCTCAAAACTCAAAAAGATTTTTGTTTTGTTTGTTTTTTTTAATCCTCAGAAAAACACGAAAAACCAAAAATATTATGTTTCAGTTTGTTCTTGGTGACTTGAGATGTGAAGCTTGATCAGATCTTGCTTCTGAAGCTTGCTCAAACGTCTTACTTGTAAAGTTTGCTTGGGAAGTTTGAGTGTCGAAGCTTTGAAGACCTGAGAATCGAAACTTTGAAGAACTGAAAATCGAAGCTTTGAAAGCCTGAAAATTGAAGCTCTGAAGACTTAAGTGTCGAAGTGGCGAAGGTACTGTTCCTACTTCGCTTTTCATGTTGATAGCGAAATTGAAGCTTTGATATGCTTCGTATCTTCACATTTGACATCAAAGTCGAAGCTTTTAGATCTGAGAAATTTTTCAAGATTTTTTCTTCAAAGGGTAGTGTTGTTTTTTCAAGGGGGGTTTGAATTTTCCGATCTATGTGTTTTGATGGTGACATTTTTTTAGAGATGTTCCTTTATCTTAGACATTCTCAGATGCTGATGCTTCTCACACTTTTAGGGGAAGATTGCCACAATATAAAAGTGTATTACTCATTAGATCCAACATTTAGGGGGAGAATGTTGAGTCAAGAAATATTGAATCTGATGATGTGGCATTTCTGATAAATACGTCTGATGTAGAATCTTCTCTATAGAAGGTGTTGAGAAGGTGATAGAGAAGGTGTTGAGAATGTGATAGAGAAGGTAACAGAGAAGGTTATAGAGAAGGTGATAGAAAAGGTCACCAATAGTTCTCTATATCGAAGTCTATATTACTTCGACATATCTATATATTTAGTGTGAACATTGAGGTTGTACTTTATGCCTTAGTCAAACTATGTATTTTGAGTCTTTTGAGGGCATTACTATATATATAGTGTTGTAGTCTTAAGTGTTAGGGATAGAGAGTTCTTACATTTCCACATTTTTACACTTGAGATTACCCTCCAGACCAATTGAGCTAAAACAAAATTATTTACACCTTGTGTTGATTTCATTATCGTTTGATTCATACTAATTGTTCTTAATTCCGCAATGTCATTTCGATGGGATCCTACAACCGTTAGCTGGTTCAGCTCCTGATAATCGATGCACATACAGTGGGATCCATCCTTCTTCTTCACAAACAAAATCAGTGATCCCCAATGTGAACTGCTCAGCCTGATAAACCCCTTGTCCAACAACCTGCAGCTGTGTGGAAAACTCCTGCATCTCTGGAAGTGCTAAGTGGTACGGCGCCTTGGTTATCAGGGTCGCACCCAAAACAAAATCAATCCAAAACTCCACCTAACTCTCAGGAGGCACTCCCTACAAATCATCGAGAAACACATTGGGGAAATCTCGTATGATAGGTACACCATCCACTGTTTTCTTCTCCACAACCCGAGTATCAATAACATACACCAAAAATCCAGAGCATCCCTGCTGAAGATACCTCCTAGCCCTTGCAACTAAGAAAATAGATGATCTGCACTGAGTTCTACCATGAATAACCAATTCTCCCCCACTTGTGGTTCGAACCCACACTAGCTGATGCTCGCATTCAATCATAGCCCCATTATGGCTTAAACAATCCATGTCCACAATAATCTTTGTCCCTTGTAGAGAAATAGGGACCAAATCTATCAAATACGTCTCGCGGAACAACTCGAGGACACAACCTTGATGAAATCTCGGAGCACTCACAGTATGATCATCATCAATCTCCACCTCCAATGGGTAGTCCAATGCTCCCGGAGTGTCACTAAGCTTCTTGCTAAGCGCAATAGATACAAAAGATTGGGTAGCCCCCGAATTGAAAATAACATGAGCAGTCACACCATTGACTAAAAGCATCCCTAATCACAATAAAAAAAGACATAAGCATAAATAATAAAAACATGAAAAGATATAAGAGGGATAAATATCAGTGACAACATCCAGAGCTACTCGGGCCTCCTCGACCGTCATCTGAAAAGCTCTACTCATCGTCATAGGAGCCTCTTCCTTGACCTCATGGCCATCGATAATCCTCAATGTAGCTGGAGTGGGCACCCTCGTCTCTCCTCTTGATAGTCTCGGACAATCGGCCTTCTTGTGGCTCGTCTGATTGCAATGGAATCATATGAGTGCTCCACAAGTACAATATATGCTAATGTGTCTCATTTGGCCACACTTGTAGTAGCCTCCCCCTCCCGTATGGCAAACTCCCTTGTGTGATCTCCTACACTTGCCACAATGGCTCCGGACCTGTTGGCCCCTAGATCTAGAGTCATAAGTCTTGGCCTTCTTCGTTGTGCCCTCTGTCTTCTAAATTGGATTTACCTTCCGTTTCATCCGAAGCTCCAGCTCAATCTCCTGCTCCCGGGCACTGCCAATCATATCCTCTAATTTCTTGCATCTCGAGATACTAACAAACTCTTGGATGTCATCCCTCAGCATATCATGGTATCTCGTTTTCTTCATCTCGTTATCCGCACCATACTCCAGAACCAGTAGAGCTCTCTCCCTCAACATAACGGTGATATCTACAGTAGTCTCAGGCATCTGAAGAAGGTCCTAAGTGTTGGGTTTTGAGCACTATAGCACTCCTATGGTTCACATGCAACCCTAGATGCTTTGGATCTAAGTTTTCTCTAATTATACATGCAATTTCAATTCCAAAGCATACACCCTAACTAGCATGCAATTGAAGATATACAACATATAATCAAGTTAGATGAATACCTCTTAGTGTAGCTTGTAGTTCTTGGCCTTTAAAAGCTTTAGCGCCTCAAGTGTGCTGCCTCTAATGTGTCAAAAACACCAAATTCAAGAGGAGGCTTATGAGAAGAGGCTAGGTAGCACCAAAATCGGTTATGGTTCTTCTTTAGAAATGCATTAGCCAATTTTAGGGGTTAAGGGTTGCTTTTATAGTCTGGCAAAGACTAGGGTTTCATCCATGCAAACCCTAATTCACCATGACCCTTCATATTTCTTAGTCCCTATGGGTTAAACCTTCATGGAGTATCACATAGGTTTAGCCCATCCCTAATCAACCGTGGATCATTGGCCTAAACTATGAGTATTACTGATTAACTTAATCAGTCCCCGTAAATTTAATCATTCTCTTTTGATCACTAAATTAATTCCAAATTAATTATTGATCAATACTAATTAAATAATATGATTTCTCAATTAATATATTATACTTATAATATATTAATAAATCACAAATAACCTCTTTCTCAAAAGTCCATCCTATCAAATTGATCCGGTGAAGGCAACCCAAAAGGACCAAGCTACTATCGGGTCAAGTACATACCAATTATAGTTATGGGCTTAGACACCTAATCCAACAGTCTCCCACTTGGAAAAGTCTAATAACTATAACTCCCAATGCGACTTCAAAATCAGATTAGCAATCGTAGCTCTCAAAAGCCGTTGTCGAGCTCTGACCTAGTCAGTGACGCGTCCTTTAGATAAGGGATCATATAATCCTCTGTTCTACAAGATATCGTGTGGACAAAGACATGGAATAAGGTCATACTCATTGTCCAATAGTTTGTTTCCCGATTTCTAATTTGTTTGACATAGAACTTAATTGAACACATCAATTTAGTCCTGACTGGGCCCGACACATAAGCCAAAACAAAATCATCGAGGGGCCCAAGATATCGCTTTTAATCCTCTTAGGATAAAAGGAACAGATAAAGTTTGACATATATGCTTTTACTAACTACTCGTTAAATCATACACAACAATATGTTTTATAACATCAAGTTACTAATGCGTTTTCATACCATCAATGCACAACCAACTCGTAGTCAACAACTCATATATCTTGGTTTGAAGACTATATGATATTATCGTCTCAAAATCACTCGTGATAAATTCCATGAAGTGATTCATGTGAGCGTGAGTTTAATCCAATACTCAAATCTTATTTAAAGAGTACTCATGAATGTTGTAACAAACTTTTGCTATGTCTAACACCTTAGACAATCTACAAGCCAATTCATGACAGTCTAGCCTCATAACCTACTCCCAAAGTATGATCAAATGTGGATAGTTTGAATAATCTTATTATTCCGGAAGTCAAAACATGCAAAAGTGAAACAATAGTAAGCAATTGACACAAGATAGTAACTTTACTTATAAATAAAACTCTTTTTATTCAATCATCAAATGTCAATTACATTTTAGCTATTACAAGTTTCTAAATGTATATCTAATCACTAAAACTAATACCGTCCTTCATCCTGACACTCTTAGCATGTTGCAAGTGCTTAACCCTACTCAGTCCCTTCGTAAGGGGATATGTTGGTTTATCCTCTGACGATACCCTCTTTACTACGAGGAGTCCTTCTTCTACTCGATGTCTTATGAAGTGATATTTTATGTCGATATGCCTGGATCTTCCATGATCTCTCGGTTCCTTGGTTAAGGCCACCGCTCCTTCGTTATCGCAGAAAATCTCCACATTCTCCTTTATGGATGGTACAACTCCAAGGTCTCCGATGAAGTTTTTCAACCATATGGCCTCCTTCGATGCTTCGTTCGCTGCTATGTACTCTGATTCGCACATTGAATCGACTATAGTCTCCTACTTGGAACTTTTCCATGTTACTGCTCCTCCATTTAGGGTAAACACCCAGCCTGACTGAGAGCATAAATTATCTTTGTCGGTCTGAAAGCTGGCGTCACAATACCCTGTCACTCTCAAGTCATCACTCCCACCGAGAGTAAGGACCCAGTCCTTAGTCCTCCGCAGGTACTTAAGAATGTTCTCTACTACAGTCCAGTGAGCTCTACCAGGGTTCCCTTGATATCGACTAACCATGCTTAAAGCAAAAGCCACATCAGGGCGAGTACACATCATAGCGTACATGATTGAGCCAACAACGGAGGCATATGGCACTTGGCTCATATCCACTATCTTTTCATCAGTTCTCAGACTCTGAGCCTTGCTCAGTTTGGTATTGCTCTGGATGGGTAAGTCACCTTTCTTGTAATTCTTCATGTTGAAACGTTTCAACACCTTATCCAAGTAGGTACTTTGACTAAGTCCTATTAGTCATTTACTCCTGTTTCTCAATATCCTTATCCCTAGAATGTAAGCAACTTCCCCAAGGTCCTTCACAGTAAACACTTCCCAAGCCAGGACTTAACCTCCTGCAAGGTTGGGATGTCGTTTCCTATAAGCAGTATGTCATCTACATACAATACTATAAAGCTAAATATACTCCCACTAGCTTTGACATATACGCGGGACTCATCTTTGCTTCTCGAAAAACCAAACTCTTTGACTTTCTCATCAAAACAAAGATTCCATCTGCGAGACGTTTGTCTCAATCCATAGATGGATTTCTCAAGCTTAGACACTCTATTAGGGTACTTTGCATTGACAAAACCCTCTGGCTGACACATGTAAACATCTTCAACCAACTTTCCATTTAGGAAAGCGGTTTTGACATCCGTTTGCCATATTTCATAATCATGAAATGCAGCTATGGCTAGCATAACCCTTATAGATTTAATCTTCGCTATTGGTGAGAAGGTCTCATCATAGTCAACTCCCTGAGTTTGAGTAAAGCCCTTCGCAACCAGTCGCACCTTATATGTGTGTACTTTCCCATCCATGTCGGTCTTCTTCTTGAAGATCCATTTGCACCCGACTGTCTTGTGACCTGGTACATTGTCAACCAAGTTCCAAACTTGATTGTCATACATGGACTGAATCTTGCTGTCCATAGCCTCTTTCCATTTTGCAGACTCGGGGCCTACCATGGCTTCCTTGTAGTTAGATGGCTCATCCAAATTTACCAGTGTGCTATCACTGATAAACGTATCACCTTCAGTAGTAATATGGAAGCCATAAAACTTAGGTGCCATACTGACTCAAGAGGAACGTGGAAGAGGTAATTGTTGGGTTTTTGAGCATTCTAACACTCCTAAGTGTACATGCAACCCTAAATACCTTGGATCTATGTTTTCTCTATTATACATGCAAATATGAATGTTCCAAGGTATTACCCTATCTAGCATACAATCCTTGATACTTGGGTAATATAACAAGTTAGAATACATACCTTTTAATGAAGCTTGAAGTCTTGAACTTTAAGAGCTTAGCCCCAATAGTGTGGAAGCCTCAAGTGGAATCACAAATCACCAAAACACCTTGGAAAACCTTTAGAGAATATGGATACTTGGCTCACACTTATGAAATCGGTTATTGCCCTCTTTAGTGTATCCACACTAGCCACTAGCATAATTTCATGAACCATAAGACCCTTTATATAGTGTGGAGGATTAGGGTTAAACCCTAATACCCATGACCTTTCATTTCCTAGGATCCATGGGTTAAAGCTCCATGGACTATCCATGAAGACTTAGCCCAACCTAAATGAACTTGGCCCACTACACATATATATCTAAGAGTCCATATTTAATTAGTTCCTTTTGATCACTTAATTAATTATAAATTAATTCTTGATCAATACTAATTAAATAATATGATTATATATTAATATATTAGAACTTATAATATATTAATATAAATCATAAATATACTATTCTCAAAAGACTATCCATATAAATTGTGCCGGTGAAGTGCAACCCAAATGGACCATGCCGGGTCGGGTCAAGTACATACCAAATATAGTTATGGACTTAGACATTAATCCAACAGTCTCCCACTTGGATAAGTCTAAAACTATTATTGAGTATGACTTCAAAAACCAACTGGCAATCGTAGCTCTTAAAGCCGCTGTCGAACTCTAATCTTGTCAACGAACTCTGACCTTTGTCAATGACTTGTCCATTAGATAAGGGATCATATATTCCTCCATTCTAGATATCATATGGACTAAGACATGGATTATCAATCATTCTCTCTGTCCATTTGTTGTTTCCCGATTTCCGATTTATGATGACTGATTGATTGAACAAATCAAATCAGTCCTAGCTTGGCCAAGCACTCACATGTGTCATCACTAAATCATCTAGGGCCCCACAGATATCGCTTTTATCCCGAAGGTAAAAGGAATGGATAAACTTCGACTCATATGGCTTGTTCTACTACTTGTTGAATCATACACAAAGGCATGTTTTATAACATCGAGTTACCGAATGCGTTTTCGTGCAATCAATGTACAACCAACTCATAGTAACAAATCATATCTCTAGGTTTGAAGAATATAAGATATTATCGTCTCATGATCACTCGTGATAAAATCCATGAAGTGATTCAAATGAGCGCGAGTTGAATCCAATACTCAGAACTTATGAGCACTCATGAGTGTTGTAGCACAACTTTGTCCACCAACTTGGACCTCTACAAGCCAACCCATGACAGTCTTGATTCATATCTACTTCCAACATATGACCGACTGTGGATGGTTTGAATAACTTAGTCATTCCGAAAGAATAACCTAGTTATTATGGAAGTCAAAACATGCAAAGTGAAACACAAGAATAAATGAATCAAATATGGTATCAAACGCTATGAATATAAATAGACCACTTTTATTTATCACCATACTGATTACTCATTATTCATTGTTTCGGTTTTATCAACTTTATACCTGAATTAAAAACACTGGTTGTCCCATGCTCCAAGCATGTACACTATGTTTTTCTAAACAATAGTTTTGCCATACACCAAGTATGCACTCTATGTTTGTCTATGATCCTTTTCTTTGTGAACTAGATCAATTGAACATAATTTCAATGATTCTCTTTTCAAACTCCCAAATCCTTGTCGTAAATGTAAGAATTCCTAACATTTATCGAAATCTGTTTAGATTTTAAACTTATATGCACTGTTCCTCTTGTAATGATTATGCACAAAGCCATGAAGACTTGGCAACAATCATTACAGAGTATTCCAATGGAGAGCAATTCCATGGAAACGATGTCTCAAATTCAAAGCGCATTGCTTTGAACATGCTTCTTGCATTAAGTTTCTTTAACCTTACACAGATTGCTTCCACCTATGAAGACAACTCTATATTCCCATTTTGACTACCACTTCTGAACAAGCGTTGCCTCTTTTCAGACTATGTCAATATGGTCCTTCCAATATTAACATTATACTTCCCACTGTCCTTGAGCAACCAATCTTTGGTAAACCTTAGATTGTCCTCGACAATTGCTTAATCACTTTAGTCATATCCAATTCTAGACATTGTTCCCCTTAATGCCCCAAGGCATTTGGAAAATTCAGAAAGGATAAATATTATAGCACATGTAATCGATCTTGTACCCAAAGTAAATGGGACACGATTCATGATGTTTCACATAAAGACATGGTTCTAGTCCAGTCTTTTTCCATAATAATTTTTTATTTGCCATATTCTCAAAATTTGACTATGAAAAGGGATGCCGTAATCATAATCGAATTTTGAGAACGCAATATATAGAATTTTCTTAAGTTGAACCAATCCAACATGAAATTCATATATATATATATATATATATATATATATATATATATATATATATATATATATATATATATATACATATATATACATATTCTTGACTAAAGGTGATTAAAATCTCAATATAAGCTCTTTAGAATGATTATAAACTCAATCTAAGCTTTTTAGAATTGAAATGAAGCAAAACAACTTTTTCAACCCCTGCAACCTCACGAATTGAAACTTTTGTTTTCTATAATTAACATTGCTAACTTGCAATACTTATCATAATTATCATGCTCCCACTAACATGATGATTATTAGCATAACACTTATGCTCCCACTAGCTTTGACATGTATCCAGAAAACAGCTGGACCTCTAGAAGTCAATACTTTATTGACATTCTTACCAAAGTTCAGATTTCTGATACTAGATTGCTTTGATAAGACTTTATCAAAATCATACACCTTATCTTAGATAGATCACAGGTGTGTCTAAACCATTTCAGAACTATGAAAAGGGATGCCATAATCATAGTCTCAATTGTTTAGACCTTTTGCCATTTCTCATAAGTCCATGTTAGTGTGCCGGTTAACCACGCACGCTCCACTAACGACTTTGAGAACTGCAAATATCACAATTGCTATCTACTTAAAATCTACTTAGTGAAAGAATTTCCTCACCATCAATTTCATGAATCAGAGAGAAACCTTATGACACTTAGATTTTATGGTGTATGTGTTCTTATCCATGTGAATTTGTCAAACCATAATCACAAGACTAGGTTAGTGACAAATCCTAACTCATATGGATTGAACTTGTGCAATCTTAACTTCTTGCCACCTGGCAGCTCAAGGGCCTGCCATTGCTTCCAAGTAGCTATGCAAACAATTGAGAACATGTAGACCTCAAATGTATAGCCAACTTAACTGGAATGGGCACAAAAATGTCAACACGATAGGTTATAAATCTCTAGTTGTGTGCTAGTGATGAAATACAGGTTTTATTCTTGATTACTTCTTGAAACCCTTTCAGGATCTTTTAGACTCCCACTGTCTCCTTGACCTATAAGACTTTCTTGCCAAATATTCAAGAGATAGTGTGGATTCTAATCACAACAAACACTTAACACAATTGGCCTAAGTTGGTCTCTGTTTTATCCAAAACATCACAACTTACCAAATTCAAATGTACAAGAGTAGAAAACCTTTTACTCTTACATTTCACTAGTGTTAATAAACCTTCTTTAAGATGTGTCACTCAAGTTACATTTGTGGTGGGCTTGATCAGTGCACAAGAATGTGTACTCGATCCCTTAGTCCTTTACTTGCCTCATACATCCATGTGAACAAGTAATTAGTCTTAATTTTCCAATGCTTGAAAGTTCTCATTCATCATACTATACAACTTGCATGATTCCAAGTTTCTATCCAACTGAAACTTGGGTGATGAAAATCTTTCGTTATTTGGAAAATTTAGACACTACCACAAATGAAAGAATCAAATTCATATTTCCACTCTTGCTATTAATGGAATCATATAAGCAACAATTTTTTTTCCTTTTCACAAATGCCATTGTAAGGATATTTTAAAATCAATTTTTTTTTCCTTTTATTTTAAAAACTTTGCGGAAAAAACTATCCTTACAGTGCAAAAGCACATGAAAAACTTTGTTGTTATCTATTCATAAGCAATATATCATAACTCCTAAGCAACAGCTCAAAATTCTGATCACAGAACCATGCGATCGAGATCCATCTTCGCGATCAGAATCAACATATACTTCCTTTAAGTTTCTTCACTTTTCTTTGATTCTTAAAACATCAACATGTGACCCAGTCACATCATGTAACAAGAATCTCAGAATAGAAATTTAACAGAGTTAGATAGTGGACTTTACCTGAAGTAGAGTCAATCTTCTTGACTTGATCAACCTTATGATCTTTCAGGTAAATAGGTTGCTTCGCAATCAATGCCCCTTCCTTTGGCAAGAGAAACATAGGGACTCTTTGGGAATGGTACATGGGACAATCGCAGACTTAGCCTTTCTCTTTACCTGTAACATCCGGATTTCTAGGTACTGTATTTATCTAATTATTTTTGAGTTTTGGAGAGGGACTCAGCGAGTAGGCGCTTAGACTCGCCGAGTAGAGCCGCGCATTGTTGGACTGGATTAATGACTGGACTCGGCGAGTCCACGCTGTTTAATGAAACCCTAATTTCTTGGGTTTGGGACCTATTTAAAGGCCCTTAGGGCCGTCACTTGCGGCTACCAAACCCCAGAGAGAAACCCTAAAAGAGCTAGAGCGTTTGTAAGAGGAAAGGAGCCATTTCTTGATCTTTGTGATTGATTCTTACAAGAAGGAGGTGATTCCAGCTTGGAGGGGACCAAGGAGGTTGTGCATCTGGGGATTTCGAGCAAAAGACTTCATCTTTGAGGTATTATGTCGCCCCTTTATCTGTTTTGTTGAAGGAATCCATAGATGTAGAGTTTTTATGTCTTTTATTGGAAGGAGTTGTGAGAATATGGCCCCTATTCACTTTGAGACTTCAGATCTGGACCCATAGTGGTCTAAAGAGCTTATTCCAGCTTGCTTTATGTTGAGCTATGGAGGCAATGAGCTCAGGTTGTTGTTTTTGGGGCTAAATCACCAAGTAAAGCCTCCTAGGCGTCACATGAGTGTCAAGATCCAAGCTTTACGTGATTATCAGGCTTGGGAAGGTCAGATCTATGGTTCTAAGGAACAGATCTGACCTCAGGAGGTCAATTGAGTTTGTGCATGACATGAACTCGCCGAGTCCAAGGGCAGACTCGGCGAGTAGGGTTAGGGTTTCCCGTGAATCACATAGTGAGTGACTTGCCGAATTGGGGGAATGACTCAGTGAGTCAGAAGGGGGATAGAGGACTCGAGTTCACGACTGAACTCGCCGAGTCACATTTATGCACTCGGCGAGTCTGGTCAAGGGTTGACCGTTGACTTTTGTTGACTTTTTTGGGTTTGGTCAACAATGGAACTTGTGGACTGTTTGAAGGGAAAAATAGCCTTTTAGCCTTCTTAGAGGACATGTGAGAGTCTAGTCTAGCCTAGAGAGTCGTGATTGATTGAGATGATTATGTTATGTGTATAGGCAGAGGCTAGATCAGTATATACACGGGCGGGATATTATCCGAGACATCCGAGGTGAGTCTTCTCACTATACATTACCTAGAGTGGTATTTATGTGTAGACCAGAGGTTCTTGTATGCTATGTGTATGTATGAGATTATGTGCATTGTGTTATATGTATGCTATGTTTTGTATAGACCGGACCGAAGGGTCCAACGATATAGACCGGACCGAAGGGTCCAACGATATAGACCGGACCGAAGGGTCCAACGATACAGACCGGACCGAAGGGTCCAACGAGCTATGACCGGACCAGAGCGTCCAACGAGCTACGGGACTGGAGGGTCCCGCTGAGACACATCGGACCGGAGGGTCGTATTGTAGCCTCGAGTGGCGTATGTGTTGTATGTGGTATATTGGGGAACTCACTAAGCTTTTATGCTTACAGTTGTTGTGTGATGTGTTTCAGGTACTAGTGAGGATCGCGTGAAGGCGCCGGCATGATTCGTACACACGAGAGAGGATTTATTTATATGAGATCTTGGGACATGTTTTGTGATGATACAGACATTTATTATGATTTTGTGATTTTTATGTGGTGGAAAGTATGTTTTGAAATGAAAAATTGTTTTGAAAATTTGGGTGTTACAAGTTGGTATCAGAGCCTTGGTTTGAGGGATTCGGGTGCATCTTCGGATGAATCCGAACTCAAATTGAGGAGATGAGAAAGTTTTCATAAAATAAACAATTTTTCTAAAAGAATAAAAGATTTTGAGAAAGGCAGAAGGAAGCAGTGTGTACGATCAGCCAGCGCCCGAACGGTGATTTCCCAAAATACCCTTACCTTATGTGTTATGAGATATTATGAGATATTATGCATGCTAGAGTAGGCTAGGTGATCATATTAGGACTAGAGTGGCCTGATCTGTGATGCCTTAGCCTAGGAATGATTTTGCTGCTATATGATGCTTGAGAGCGAATAGGTAGCAGTGAGGAGCTGTTGGGAGGCCTACCGAAGGGTAGCCTATGCCAGTAAGATGTAGTGTACTTGTGATCTGGAATCCAAGGAGGAGGACTTAGAGTGAATGCTGATGCGGTGTGGACGGTAATATAGGGCCTGTACTACTGAAGACACCGGAGCAGTGTGCACCCTAAGTAAGAATCCATTGGGTACTAAGGAGCAAGTAGGGTTGAGTTATCGAGTGCGAGTATACTCGAGCGAGTCTCTGATATCTTGCGTTGTATTTCAGAGAGACATCATGGTTGGGACGCGCCACCGGCCAGGGACTAGCGAGGGGGTTGTGAGCGATGAGGAGCTCCGCCAGATGATTCATGATGAGGTGGCTGCTGTCATCCGCGCTGAGATTCCAGAGATGTTCGGGTCTATCAAGACCACGATGATGGAGGCTTTTGATGAGCGGTACGCCGCTCTTACTGATGCAGCTGTTGCTGCGGCCACCGCAGCCGTTGCTGCTGCCAGGCCGCAGGGGGGTGACTCATTGCTGTACAGAGAGTTCAGCAACACGAAGCCACCAGAGTTTGATGGGACGCAGGATCCGATTGCTGCTATGAGATGGATTACCGATGTTGAGGGTTGTTTCTATACCTGCTCGTGTCCAGAGCATCTGAGGGTTCGGTTTGCGCTGAACCAGCTTCGCTTGGGAGCGAAGGACTGGTGGAAGTTTGTGATGGCAGACTTCACTACTGCAGAGCTGACTGCGGTGACCTGGGAGAGGTTCACCACGATGTTTCGAGATGAGTATATTCCTCTGGTGGAGAGGGAGCGATTGGATCAGGAGTTCTTGACCCTCAAACAGGGTACTGATTCGGTTACTGTGGTTACCCGGAAGTTTCATGAGAGGGCGATGTTCTTCCCTGAGCAGGTGTCTACTGAGCAGGCACGTATGAGCCGGTACTTGGGTGTTTTGAGGAGGGATATACGGGAGTTCGTGTCGAACTCGACTTATCGGACATTTGTTGAGCTCCAGGCAAATGCCCGGAAGAGGGAGATTGAACTGGAGACGCAGGCCAGGGAGGAGACCGAGTCTCAGAGGGTGGATCGGCGACCGGCACAGTCTCAGCCGGCAGCCAAGCGGGCAAAGCCCGCTGATTCGAGATCTGGGGGTCCGAAGGGCCGCACTTGTGGAAAGTGCGGAAAGAGCCACGAGGGGACATGCAGAGCTGGGGTGTGTTATAAGTGTGGGAAGGAGGGGTATTATGCGAGGGACTGCCCCAAGGGATTCACAGTTTGCTTTCATTGCAACCAGACCGGCCATCGGAAGGCCGAGTGCCCACAACTACTGCAGAGATCAGCGCAGGGATCTGCGCCTGCTGTTCGAGCTACAGAGAGTCGGCCGGCGAAGGCCGAGGCGCCGAAGGCTCGCGGGAGAGCCTTCCAGTTGACAGCGGAGGAGGTCCACGCAGCACCCGATGTGGTAGCTGGTATGTATTCTTTCCTTGGTTTATATTGAGTTTGTGATATTATGCTTATTTTGAGGTATGCATAGGTACATTTCTTGTGTGTTCTGTACCTGCTTTGGTGTTGTTTGACTCGGGTGCGAGTCGGTCATTTGTGTCGATAGCGTTTAGTCGACACATCAGTGTTCAGCGAGAGGCGTTGAGTCGACCTCTACGAGTTTCTATAGCCGACAAGCGAGCAGTGTATGCTACTGATGTGATTCGAGGATGTGTACTCGAGATCTTCGGTGTCGAGTTCCCGATAGATCTGGTCCCAATTGCTATGGGGGACGTATGTGTCATAGTAGGCATGGATTGGTTGAGCCGATTTGGGGCTGTGATAGACTGCGAGCGACAGTTGGTGACGATACGAGACCCCAGTGGGGGAGTACTTACAGTGTACGGCGAGGGTACCCGTTCTGGCTCAACATTTTGTTCGGCCGCTAGAGCGAGGCAGAGTCAACAGCAGGGTTGTATTGGGTTTGTGGCTTATGTGGTGGATACGAGAGTAGATGTAGAGAGACCGAGGTCGGTCGATGAGGTTCCGATAGTGCGTGAGTTCCCGGATGTTTTCCCCGAGGAGTTGCCGGGTGTACCTCCCGAGAGGCAGGTAGAGTTCCGTATTGAATTGGTTCTGGGGGCAGCGCCTATCGCCAAGGCGCCCTATCGCCTTGCGCCACCAGAGATGCAGGAGTTATCCTCGCAGCTTCAGGAGCTGCTGGGGAAGGGGTTTATACGGCCGAGTAGCTCGCCGTGGGGAGCGCCGATCCTTTTTGTCAAGAAAAAGGATGGTTCACACCGGATGTGCATTGATTACCGGGAGCTGAACAAGCTGACGGTCAAGAACCGTTACCCCTTACCGAGGATCGACGATTTATTCGATCAGTTACAGGGAGCGTCTTGGTTTTCCAAGATCGACTTGAGATCTGGATATCATCAGATGAGAGTACGAGATGAGGATATCCATAAGACAACATTCAGGACTCGTTACGGGCATTACGAGTTCGTGGTGATGCCTTTCGGGCTCACTAATGCACCGGCGGCATTCATGGATCTCATGAACAGAGTATGCAGACCGATGTTGGATCGTTCGGCGATCGTGTTCATCGATGACATATTGGTGTATTCGAGATCCAGAGAGCAGCATGAGGAGCATTTGAGAGAGTTACTTGGAGTTTTGAGATCGGAGAGGCTTTATGCCAAATTCTCCAAGTGTGATTTCTGGTTACGAGAGGTCCAGTTCCTAGGGCACCTCGTTAACCAGAATGGGATTTTGGTCGATCCGGCCAAGATTGAGGCAGTGATGAGTTGGGAGGTGCCGAGATCCCCCACCGAGATCAGGAGTTTCCTCGGGTTGGCCGGCTATTATAGGAGATTTATCAGGGATTTCTCCAAGATCGCCGTACCACTCACCAGATTGACCCGGAAGGGTGTTGCTTTTTCATGGGGCCCAGAGCAGCAGGCCTCCTTCGAGACACTTCGCCAGAGACTATGCGAAGCCCCGGTGTTAGCCCTTCCGGAGGGAATGGAGGACTTTGTGGTGTATTGTGACGCATCGATATCGGGGCTGGGAGCGGTGCTGATGCAGAGAGGGCATGTGATAGCATACGCATCGAGACAGCTGAAGCCTCACGAGGCGAGGTATCCCACCCACGATCTGGAGCTGGGGGCAGTAGTGTTCGCCCTCAAGATCTGGCGTCACTACATGTACGGGGTTCGGTGTACCATATACACGGACCATAAGAGCTTGAAGTATTTGATGGATCAGCCCAACCTGAACATGCGTCAGAGGAGATGGTTGGATGTGGTGAAGGACTATGATTGCGAGATCCTGTACCACCCGGGCAAAGCTAATGTTGTAGCTGATGCCCTGAGTCGCAGGGCGGAGAGTGCCCCGATACGAGATGTTTGTATGAGATTGACAGTGATGACTCCGGTGTTGGACACCATTTGAGGGGCGCAGGCTGAGGCCATTAGGCCGGAGAACCGGAAGAGAGAGCGGGTTATCGGACAGGTATCAGAGTTCGTTACCGATGGTCGAGGACTTATGACCTTTCAGGGTCGGATTTGGGTACCGTTCGTGGGTGGAACGCGTACCATCTTGATGGAGGAGGCGCATAGATCGAGGTTCTCGATCCATCCCGGGGCCACTAAGATGTATTTGGACCTGAAGAGAGAGTATTGGTGGCCCTGTATGAAGAGGGATGTTGCATGGTTCGTAGAGAGGTGCTTGACCTGTCGCAGAGTTAAGGCCGAGCACCAGAGACCGCATGGTAAATTGCAGCCGTTGGAGGTTCCCGAATGGAAATGGGAACAGATTACCATGGATTTTATCACCAAATTGCCGAGGACTGCTAGGGGCGTCGATGTAATTTGGGTGATTGTGGACAGGTTGACGAAGAGCGCTCACTTCCTTGCTATCAGTGAGAGCTTTTCCGCTGAGAGGTTGGCAGAGTTGTACGTGAGGGAGGTGGTATCACGGCATGGAGTGCCGATCTCGATCGTCTCAGATCGAGATGTGCGTTTCACTTCCAGATTCTGGAAGAAGTTTCATGAGGAGTTGGGTACGAGGCTGCATTTTAGTACCGTATACCACCCATAGACAGACGGGCAGAGTGAGCGGCCAATTCAGACGCTCGAGGACATGCTTCGGGCATGTGTATTGGACTTTGGAGGGAGTTGGGACACATATTTACCCTTGGCAGAGTTTTCCTACAACAACAGCCATCATTCGAGCATCGGTATGCCACCCTTTGAGCTGTTGTATGGGAGGAGGTGTCGGACTCCCATTTACTGGGGTGAGGTCGGGCAACGTGTGATGGGTAGTACGGAGATTGTGCTTCAGACGACCGAGCAGATTCAGCAGGTCAGGCAGAGGTTTCTGACGACCCAGAGCCGTCAGAAGAGTTATGCGGATAGACGACGGTCCGAGCTCGAATTTCAGGTTGGTGACTTCGTCCTCCTGAAGTATCTCCTTGGAAAGGAGTGATCCGATTCAGGAAGAGAGGCAAGTTGGGGCCTCGGTATATTGGTCCTTTCAGGGTGATCGCCAGGGTGGGCAGAGTAGCGTATCGTTTGGAACTACCTGCGGAGTTGAGTCAGATTCATGATACCTTCCACGTATCTTAGTTGAGGAAGTGTATCGCCGATGAGTCGGCAGTGATTCCCCTTGAGGACATTCAGGTGGATGCGAGCCTGAACTATATTGAGAGGCCAATCGCGATTCGGGATAGGAGGATCAAGGTTTTGAGAAACAAGGAGGTGTCATTGGTTCAGGTCCAGTAGCAACATCGGAAGGGGTCCGAGCTGACTTGGGAGCCAGAGTTAGAGATGCGTGAACAGTACCCAGAGTTATTTGCTGAGAGAGACTTCGAGGGCGAAGTCTGATTCTAGTGGGGGAGAATTGTAACATCCGGATTTCTAGGTACTGTATTTATCTAATTATTTTTGAGTTTTGGAGAGGGACTCGGCGAGTAGGCGCTTAGACTCGCCGAGTAGAGCCGCGCATTGTTGGACTGGATTAATGACTGGACTCGGCGAGTCCATACGTGGACTCGGCGAGTCCACGCTGTTTAATGAAACCCTAATTTCTTGGGTTTGGAACCTATTTAAAGGCCCTTAGGGTCGTCACTTGCGGCTACCAAACCCCAGAGAGAAACCCTAAAAGAGCTAGAGCGTTTATGAGAGGAAAGGAGCCATTTCTTGATCTTTGTGATTGATTCTTACAAGAAGGAGGTGATTCCAGCTTGGAGGGGACCAAGGAGGTTGTGCATCTGGGGATTTCGAGCAAAAGACTTCATCTTTGAGGTATTATGTCGCCCCTTTATCTGTTTTGTTGAAGGAATCCATAGATGTAGAGTTTTTATGTCTTTTATTGGAAGGAGTTGTGAGAATATGGCCCCTATTCACTTTGAGACTTCGGATCTGGACCCATAGTGGTCTAAAGAGCTTATTCCAGCTTGCTTTATGTTGAGCTATGGAGGCAATGAGCTCAGGTTGTTGTTTTTGGGGCTAAATCACCAAGTAAAGCCTCCTAGGCGTCACATGAGTGTCAAGATCCAAGCTTTACGTGATTATCAGGCTTGGGAAGGTCAGATCTATGGTTCTAAGGAACAGATCTGACCTCAGGAGGTCAATTGAGTTTGTGCATGACATGAACTCGCCGAGTCCAAGGGTAGACTCGGCGAGTAGGGTTAGGGTTTCCCGTGAATCACACAGTGAGTGACTTGCCGAATTGGGGGAATGACTCAGTGAGTCAGAAGGGGGATAGAGGACTCGAGTTCACGACTGAACTCGCCGAGTCACATTTGTGCACTCGGCGAGTCTGGTTAAGGGTTGACCGTTGACTTTTGTTGACTTTTTGGGTTTGGTCAACAATGGAACTTGTGGACTGTTTGAAGGGAAAAATAGCCTTTTAGCCTTCTTAGAGGACATGTGAGAGTCTAGTCTAGCCTAGAGAGTCGTGATTGATTGAGATGATTATGTTATGTGTATAGGCAGAGGCTAGATCAGTATATACACGGGCGGGATATTATCCGAGAGATCCGAGGTGAGTCTTCTCACTATACATTACCTAGAGTGGTATTTATGTGTAGACCAGAGGGTCTTGTATGCTATGTGTATGTATGAGATTATGTGCATTATGTTATATGTATGCTATGTTTTGTATAGACCGGACTGAAGGGTCCAACGATATAGACCGGACCGAAGGGTCCAACGATATAGACCGGACAGAAGGGTCCAACGATATAGACCGGACCGAAGGGTCCAACGATATAGACAGGACCGAAGGGTCCAACGATATAGACCGGACCGAAGGGTCCAACGATACAGACCGGACCGAAGGGTCCAACGAGCTATGACCGGACCAAAGGGTCCAACAAGCTACGGGACTGGAGGGTCCCGCTGAGACACATCGGACCGGAGGGTCGTATTGTAGCCTCGAGTGGCGTATGTGTTGTATGTGGTATATTAAGGAACTCACTAAGCTTTTATGCTTACAGTTGTTGTGTGATGTGTTTCAGGTACTAGTGAGGATCGCGGGAAGGCGCCGGCATGATTCGTACACATGAGAGAGGATTTATTTATATGAGATATTGGGACATGTTTTGTGATGATACAAAGATTTATTATGATTTTGTGATTTTTATGTGGTGGAAAGTATGTTTTGAAATGAAAAATTGTTTTGAAAATTTGGGTGTTACATTACCATTTGGTCAACCTAGTTGACTATGGTCAATCCCTTTCCTTGGGAAGAGAAGGCTTTTCTAGATATCCAATGTTACCATTGTTAATGTCCATGGTAGCTTGGGAAGTTGATATACTAATCAAATTTGCTCTCCCAGTGCTCTAAATTATTGCTGATTCAGCAGCACCAAGCAAATAGATAAGATCATTAAGGGTCATGTCATAGTCTGTTTCATAGTAGTCCCAAAGGAATTCACTATGTGACTTAGAAAGTGATTGAACCACCAACTTTCTCAAGAGTTTGACACCCAACTCTCCCGGCTTGTCAATATGTGACTTCATCTCCAAGATGCGATCACACATAGACCTTGCTTGCCAATAGGGCTTGAGTGACCTTGAACTTGTGGGTTAGGAAGAATAATTGGAGGAGGTGGAGGAAGTGAAGTTCCAAGAGATTTGGGAGGATCATAGATGTCTGAACCAGACATCTTTTTGGGAGATATTCAAGATAGTTGATCTAAAGTCCTTAATATAACACCCAATATGAAATATTAAGGCTAGGACCCAACAAACTATTTTATAACTTGGAAGAGGGATGTCGTAATCCAAGCTATAAAATATTTGAAGGTAGGTGAATGACGATTCACCAATTTCCACCAAGATAAACGAAATGTATTATTAGGTTTTAATTGGTTTTGAAACTCCTAGATTCTTTTGAGATTCATTGAACTTTTCAAAGGCATGTTTCAATCTCGAGTGTGCCCTTCAGGTTTTGTGACTGGGATGCCGAGGATCACAAAACAAGGTGTGAATAACCATGCAAATATACTTGGTACCCTTAATATTTACCCCTCAATCGATGTGCCGGTTAACCACACACGCTCCACCGATACTATGATAAACATTAAGTTACCCTTTGCCTACCTTGTTAAATCAAGCTAGTGTGCCGGTTAACCACATACGCTCCACTAACTGACTTAAGCAAAGTGCAAAGTGTAATTTCATGGGTTAACACCAAATTCACATTTTCCTAAGTAACTAAGATTGGGTATTATTAAGAGTTTAGTTACTTAGTATTTATCATTAATACTTTTAATGAAGGGAGAATTATAGTCCTTGTCCTAACCGTTCGGCTAACGACCCTCCACCGGTCAAGGAAGCGGTGGGTGAGAGTGGACACCCATTAAACTGCCATTTTATAGGCAGTAACCTTATACCCCCCTTATAGACCGGCTTCGTGAATGAGGCCTACTAATGGTAAGACGACATTACTCTTATACATATATATAAATATTATTAACTTATAATATTATAAAGTATAAGGGTTGAATTTTAACTTTTAAAATTCTAAGGGCTTAACTTGGAATTAAAGTATTCATAAGTGAAAACTTTACAAATTCCAAAACTTGAGGGCAAGTTTTTGAAACTATTCAAAACTTTTCATTTCATAACTTATGAGTTTAATGGTTCATTAAATTGAAGACTTTTCATTTTTTATGTAACCTCTTATTCTTTAATAACACTTTTAAAGAAGTGACTCTTAAGCATCCATAACTTGAGCACAAGTTATGGAGTAATAATACTATTTAATGAAAAAGACTCTTCATTTTTTTTATGTATCCTATGACACTTTTATGAGTTTTAAGATTCATAAATGTGACCTTTTATGTAACTTGAGGACAAGTTACAAAAACACATTTTATGAACTACCTCTAGATTAATTAAGATTGAAAACAACTAAAACACAATTTTTTTTCCATTAATCTAAACTAACTCATAAATAAAGGAAACATAAACACTTTTGGTAATCCATAACTTATGGAGTTAAATGCTTGTTTTATGATGAAACTTTTCATGTTCCACAACTTAAGAATAAGTTATGGAATTCTTTAAAACATTAACACCAAATTTTGTAACTCCATAAAAACTTTGAATCAATTTTTTTTTAAAACCTTTTCATATCCATAACTTATGGAGGTTTCAAAACACTTAAGATCACAACTTTAAAAAAACTTTTGATCTCCAAAATTTTATGACAAAATTTGTAACTCCTTAAAACATTTAGATCAAACTTTTAAAACTAATAAAATAATCATATCATTTTATCTTTTACTAAATTTGACCTAATTCAACTCATATAACAAATGATTCAAATTTTACAAATAATTAGTTTTTCACAAAATAAGTAATTATCTTAAAATTTGACAAACTTCATGTTTTTTTTCCTTTTTTTTCCAACTTTGACAATCAAACATATGCATGAATATAACATAAAACAACCTGGCTCTGATACCACTGTTGGGTTTTTGAGCATTCTAACACTCCTAAGTGTACATGCAACCCTAAATACCTTGGATCTATGTTTTCTCTATTATACATGCAAATATGAATGTTCCAAGGTATTACCCTATCTAGCATACAATCCTTGATACTTGGGTAATATAGCAAGTTAGAATACATACCTTTTAATGAAGCTTGAAGTCTTGAACTTTAAGAGCTTAGCTCCAATAGTGTGGAAGCCTCAAGTGGAATCACAAATCACCAAAACACCTTGGAAAACCTTTAGAGAATATGGATACTTGGCTCACACTTATGAAATCGGTTATTGCCCTCTTTAGTGTATCCACACTAGCCACTAGCATAATTTCATGAACCATAAGACCCTTTATATAGTGTGGAGGATTAGGGTTAAACCCTAATACCCATGACCTTTCATTTCCTAGGATCCATGGGTTAAAGCTCCATGGACTATCCATGAAGACTTAGCCCAACCTAAATGAACTTGGCCCACTACACATATATATCTAAGAGTCCATATTTAATTAGTTCCTTTTGATCACTTAATTAATTATAGATTAATTCTTGATCAATACTAATTAAATAATATGATTATATATTAATATATTAGAACTTATAATATATTAATATAAATCATAAATATACTATTCTCAAAAGACTATCCATATAAATTGTGCCGGTGAAGTGCAACCCAAATGGACCATGCCGGGTTGGGTCAAGTACATACCAAATATAGTTATGAACTTAGACATTAATCCAACAGTAATGACTCGTCAATAGGTTCAACATGAGTTTCCTCCTCGGGTTGAGTGCTAGTGTTTGCGTTTCCTTCATCACTTAACTCTTGAAGCATTTCAAGGTCAATTTGCCTCCCACTGTCCTCTTGGCATATAAGTTCTCTCTCTCTCTCTCTCTCAAAAAACCCCTCTCCTCGCAATGAAGACAACATTGTCACTCGGTCTATAGAAGAGATACCCAAAGGACTTTTGCGGGTAGCCGATGAAAATACATTGCTCACTACGAGGTTCGAGCTTGTCGTGAGTCTCTCGTCTTACGAAAGTCTCGCAACCCCAAACCTTGATATGTGCTAACGAGGGAACCTTCCCTTTCCATATTTTCGTTAGGTGTTTTTGCAACCTTCTTAGTCGGGACTAGATTAAGGATGTGGGCGGAAGTCTCTAGGCATAGCCCCAAAATGAGATAGGTAACGAAACTCGACTCATCATGGAACAAACCATGTCCAACAAGGTCCGATTGTGCCTCTCAGCCACACCATTCAACTGCGGTGTCCTAGTTGGCGTCAACTGTGAAACAATTCCACATTCCTTAAGATAGTCGTGAAACTTGATACTAAGATACTCACCACCTCGATCAGACCGGAGCATCTTTATCTTCCTTCCCAATTGATTCTCCACTTCCTGCTTAAACTCTTTGAACTTTTCAAAGGTTTCTGACTTATGCTTGATTAAGTTGATATAGCCATATCTGCTATAATCATCAGTAAAAGTCACATAGAAGCGGTTAGCATCCCTTGTGGCGGATCTGAAGGGTCCACACACATCGGTGTGTATGAGATCCAACAGACCTTCACCCCTTTCACAAGTACCAGTGAAAGGTGACTTGGTCATCTTTCCAAGCAAACAAGATTCGCAAGTGTCATCTGAATTTAAGTCGAATGACTCCGAGACTCCATCCTTTTGGAGTTGGGCTATGCGCTTCTTGTTGACATGTCCACGACGACAATGCCACAAGCATGCCTTGTCCAAACCATTGGACGAATCAATATTCAACACATTATTTCCTAAGTTATCTACGACCATCACAGTTTCATATATACCATTACAAGGCAATGCTTTAAAATAAAATACACCATTATAGAAAGCATTAATAGAACCAATTTCATTATCAAATGAAAATCTAAAACATTGTTTATACAAACCATGAAAAGAAATAATGTTTCTCGCCATATCCGACAAGTAGTAACAATTATTCAACTCTAAATTTAACCCACTACTAAGCAATAAAGAGTAAATTCCAATCTTGGTCACATGCGACACTTTCCTATTCCCCATGATTAAGTTTATCTTCCTATGCTCCACATCCTTACTTCCTTTTAGTCCCTGCAAATCAGAACAAATGTGAAATCCACAACCTGTATCAAGGACCCAAGAATTAGCATGTGATGAGTTATTAGATAGAATAGTGTAAATACCTGCGAAGGTGGGCTTTATTTTCCCATCCTTAATGTCCTGCAAGTATTTGGGGCAGCTTCGTTTCCAATGCCCTTTTTCATGACAATTGAAGCACTCTGCTTCCTTTGGATTGGAAGAAGGTTTTGCAGATTCACTTTTGGTCCCACTTGAAGAGGATCCATCATGGGACTTTCCCTTGTGGCTCTTGGAAGAAGCCTTCCTCTTCTTTCCTTTCGCATGTCCAATTTCCAGAACAGGGGCAGCAGCAGTAGGAGTGGGTACAACAGCCTTGCCTTTCAAATTACTTTCTGCAGTTCTTAGTAGGCCTTGAAGCTTGCTCAGAGTGACTTCCTCCTTGTTCATATGATAAGTCATTCTGAACTGATCATAACAAGGAGGCAAAGAATGTACGATGATGTCAATATCCAACTCTTCATCGAAGTTCACATTCAACATCGGCAAGCGGTCAACAAACCTTTGCATCTTTTGCAAGTGGGCCGTGATGGACTCCCCATCCTTCATTTTGGTTGTCATCATGGAGGCAATAATCTCATACCTTTCCTGCCGATCACTTTGATGGTACCTTTCCATCACATCTTGGTGCATCTCGAAGGGCCAAAAGTCCTCATAGGACTTTTGAAGCTCAACAGTCACGGTAGCAATCATAATGCACGACACCTTTGTCGCGTCCCTCTCATGAAACCTGTATTCCTCGATTTGCTCGGGAGTAGCAGTTTGTTCATAAATCTCCTTTAGCTATTTATCGAGGACATATTATTTGTCTTTGTAGAGAAGGGCCATACAAATGTTTCGAATCCAATCGTTAAAGTTTGACCCGTCGAATATAGTTCTCCCAACCAAGTTTGTGAGGGAGAACTAGCTACAAGGGTTGGAGCCTAAAGCATTGTTTGGGATAGACATCTGAAAAGAAAAAGAACAAAGTTTAGATTAGATAAGAATCCTTAATATAACACCCAAATGAAATATTAAGGCTAGGACCCCACACAACATTCTACAATTCGGAAGAGGGATGCCGTAATCCAATTGCAAAATATTTGAAGGTAGGTAAATGATAATTTACCAGTTTCCACCATGAAAAACAAAATTGATTATTAAGCTTTAAATGAATTGAAATTCCTAGATTCTTTGAGATGCATTTAACTTTTCAATGGCATGTTTAAATCTCGAATATGCCCTTCAAGTTTGTGACTGGGATACCGAGGATCACAAGCAAGGTGTGAATAACCATGCAAATTGCTTGGTACTCTTGATGTTAGTTATCACCTAATCAATGTCCGGTTAACCACACACGCTCCATTGGTCTATGACAAACATCAAGCTACCCTTTTCCACCCTTGTTAGTCCCAAATTAGTGTGCCGGTTAACCACACACGCTCCACTAACGACTTGGCAAGGTGCAAAGTCCAATTTCATGGAATAGCACCATTTTCACATTTTTCCTAAAGTAACTAAGATTATGAATTTATAAAAGTTTAGTTACTTTATAATATCATTATACTTATTAATGAGGATTAATGTCCTATCCTACTCGTTCGGCTAACGACCCTCCACTAGTCAAGAGAGCGGTGGGTGAGAGTGGACACCCATTCAATCGCCATTTTATAGGCAATTTCCTTATACCCCCTTATAGACCAGCTTCGTGAATGAGGCCTACTAACGTTAAGACTGACTTGTCTTATATATATATATATATATATATATATATATATATAAGTATTAACTTTTAATATTATAATAGTATAAGGTTTGAATTTTAAAATTTTAAAATCCTAAGGTTTGGAATTAAATGTTTCATAAGTGAGACTTTACAAATTCCAAAACTTGAGGGCAAGTTTTGTAACTCTTCAAAACTTTTGAGTTTCATAACTTATGGAGTTTAATGTTTATGAATGAGACTTTTCATATTTCATAACCTAAGGACAAGTTATGAAACTCTCTTTAAGAACCACTTAGATCAAAATATAAACTAATACAATTATCGTATAATTTATCATTTACCAATTTGACATAATTTAACTTATAGCAAGACAATTCATATCAAACAATACAAATAATCAAATTATCATATAATCAAACCATTATCTTAAAATTTGATAATTGTCCTTTTATTGGATAAGGATAATCACTACCATATCAGAAAAAACCAATTTTATGATACAAAACAGTTTGTGGTAATGATCCTAATCCAATTCTGGCCAAAAACTCAAGAAAACTGTCATCTGACGATCCAACTTGTCGAGTCTGGCAATAGACTCGTCGAGTTCATCATCAAATTATCCAACTCGTCGAGTCCAATCATAGGACTCGTTGAGTCCAGCAGTCAGAGTCCAAAATTGCAATTTTTCAGCTTTGAAAATAACACAATTGCATCAATATAATAGAAAACAATCCTAGGCTCTGATACCACTGTTGGGTTTTGAACACTATAACACTCCTATGGTGCACATGCAACCCTAGATGCTTTGGATCTAAGTTTTCTCTAATTATACACGCAATTTCAATTTTCCAAAGCATACACCCTAACTAGCATGCAATTGAAGATATACAACATATAATCAAGTTAGATGAATACCTCTTAGTGTAGCTTGTAGTTCTTGGCCTTTAAAAGCTTTAGCGCCTCAAGTGTGCTGCCTTTAATGTGTCACAAACACCAAATTCAAGAGGAGGCTTATGAGAAGAGGCTAGGTAGCACCAAAATCGGTTATGGTTCTTCTTTAGAAATGCATTAGCCAATTTTAGGGGTTAAGGGTTGCTTTTATAGTGTGGCAAAGACTTGGGTTTCATCCATGCAAACCCTAATTCACCATCACCCTTCATATTTCTTAGTCCCTATGGGTTAAACCTTCATGGAGTATCACATAGGTTTAGCCCATCCCTAATCAACCATGGATCATTGGCCTAAACTATGAGTATTATTGATTAACTTAATCAGTCCCCGTAAATTTAATTAATCTCTTTTGATCACTAAATTAATTCCAAATTAATTCTTGATCAATACTAATTAAATAATATGATTTCTCAATTAATATATTATACTTATAATATATTAATAAATCACAAATAACCTCTTTCTCAAAAGTCCATCCTATCAAATTGCTCCGGTGAAGGCAACCTAAAAGGACCATGCTACTATCGGGTCAAGTACATACCAATTATAGTTATGGGCTTAGACACCTAATCCAACACTAAGACTCCCTTGTTAGTTGTTTCACCTTAATAGCCAGTTCAAACTTAGATCTAAACCTGGTAATGAAGTCTGTCCATGTCATGGCATCGACGACCTCTACTCCCAAGGCATGACCAACCTCGTCCTACCCGTCACGAGCTCGATATCCTAGTAGGCAAGCTGCAAATCTCACCTTCAACCCCTCAGAGCAGAAGCTTGTCCGTTGAGCACTCTGCATGTCTACAATCCATCGTCTGCTGGCAATGGGGTCCTTTTTCCCAAATAACTCTGGAGCTCCACAAGCTTTGAACTCCCAAAAGGCGAGAGTTCGTACCCCGAACTGAACAGTTGTAGTCTCTACACCAAAGGCCCCTATTCGCACATCCAGTACCTCCACAATATCCTCCCTTATAGTATCGAACATCAAAGGGGTCACATGCAAGATACCACACATGATCTCTGATGTGATAAACTAGCATATCCTCTCATCAATTGGTTCAACATCAACACCTGGACTAGAACCATAACTAGAACCTCGGGTAGTCACCACCATACTGAAACACAACAATAAAAGAGAATAGAACATACCCGAAGAATCTCTCACACTATAAGTTCCATAGAATTTATGTGACTTTTGTTTATTCGAGTATCGATCCTGTGCTTTCAGTAGTACAAGCCTAATATTACCTTCCACACCTAACCATATTTTCCTCAAGAATCATCCTAAATCCTCTAAGTCAATCCCCTATGACTACACTCATAGCTCCTCACATTAAATAGCATACTCAACATACTAAGATACTTCCTAGGCTCTCCTAGGATTCCACTTCCCATAAGCACTTTCTAACACTATTCCTACCCTACGAGGAACCCTACCTCACCCTACTCTCATCCGCAAGAAAACTTCTACCAATATCAACTAACTATCTCACAAATAAAATCTCATGCAACAAAAGTTAAATAATCTTTCGACTGAAAGATCCTACACTACAACAATTGGACTCAAACAAGAGTTACGTAATATAGCCAAATCAGACATTCTAAAACAATTTAATCCTTGTAGCATGCAATGTAACGTACTCGTTTAATATTTAATCAACATCAATAGAAGCCTCCCATAACACAATGCAAGCAACATACATGCATCAAAATCAAATGGCAATAATGTATCATAAAGATCAGGCAATTCCTAACACACAATTTCTAAAGGTCCTTAGCCTACTCATTATCATGCATCTCTAATGATTCACATATCAGGCATATAAAAGGCATCTTTCCTAACAAACATTCTATCATGCAATCTTGAGCAGATTCTTAGCCCTAATATAGCATGCAACTCAAATCATAGCATACTAAAGCATAACATTGATGTATGTGTATTTTGGGAACTACTTACTTGAGCTCGGCTGATTGCATGCATCGTACCCCTTTATTTGTAAAAACCTTTTTAGAAAATCGTTTTCCTTTTTAAAAGATTTTATTAATTCCTTAGTTTGAGTTTAGACACACCCAAGGGTGTGCCCGAATCCCTCAAACCAAGGCTCTGATACCAACTTGTAACGTCCCAAAATACAAGGTAAAAAATTTCATTTTTAAATCAACCAAATCATTCATCCATTACTTTCAAAAGACAGTCAGAGTATCGATAATTGTTTCAAAATAACATCAAAGTAATAACAAAATCATAAGTGCGGAATCTCCAGTGGATGCGATGCAATTATGTCGGTCCCTTCCCTATGGAACCAGGAATACATGAAACAATTAAACATAAACCGTAAGCATAGAGATTAGTGAGTTCCCTAAAATACCACATACCATACACAATTATAAACTTGCAACACGACCTATTAAGCTATCGTTCCAATTTCATCCCAAGTGAAATGTTGTGGGCAAAATCATAGACTTAAAATCACTCCTGCAACAACCTATTTCAGCCAATGGACCCATTTCATCCCAAGCGAAGGCTAAAGACAAAATTTGTAGTCTTACATCACTCTTATAATTTCCATGCGCTCCCCCATGGTCTTTTATACAACTACCAGGAGCCAAATCCTGGTCTTCCATGCAAGTATCATAAAGACAACTAACATGCTACATAGTATAGTGAGAAGACTCACCTCACAAATGCATTCGAAAACTAAAGAGCTCTCATAGTCAAAAAGCGAGTGCTACACACCTCCTACTGAATCATATAAGGTAAATTCTTAGTCTACCTTCTAAAAATAACAATTGAACAAAAGTCAAACCTAGTCAAAAAGTCAAAGATTAAAGTCAATGGTCTTCTAACCTCCAAGTTGTGGCTACCTAGCTCAGTCACGAGAATCTGCTACCATACTGTGGCAGGATCCCAATGAAACAGTCGTGAAACCTTTCTTTGCTACGCCATGGCCCTCCTTACCACATCGTGGTTACTATAAATTGGACCACTTAATGGATTTAGTCCTTAATCCACTAATCCACTTGCTTATACTTTGTAATAAGCTTCTTGGGACCCTAATGGTTCATAAAAATCCAAACTTTATGGACATGCATGACCCATGCATGTCCTTCACCCAACGAGGTCAAAATATGGGGAAAATAACCTAAACCACATGCATGACTCTAAAAACTTAACCTTCTTCTAGATCTAGAAGGTATTATGCTCAAGGGACCTTTGTAAGTCATAAAGTTGCAAACTTTATCTCATAGAACCATTCCAACCAACCACAACTATGAACCCAAAAATGTAAACCAAACCAAGATCTACTAAGAAGGAAAAAAAAAGATCAAGTCTTGAAGTTTAATAAATGGTCTAGAGAGTGATACCAAATATAGGGAGGAGTTTCTTGCTTGATCCTTGCACCAAAACCTTCTTCTTCTTCCTTCAAAGCACACCAAGGACACCAAAATGAGCCAAGAACTTTAAAGCGAGGCTAGGGTTACTCAAATTTTCTTTGGGAGGTGATGAAGGCCGGGGGTGGAGGAAACCCTAGCCATCACTTCCTTTAAATAGGACCTTAAGTGTAACATCCCGAAAATCAAGGTAAAAATTTTTCATTTTTCAAAACCAAACCACACACCATAAATGTTTACAAATTTAGTTTCTAAAAGTCAAAATACAAATCAGAGTATCCCAAAATCAAATCTCATAATATCTGAAGGATGTGCACGATCAAGCCTTCGCCTTGCCTCGATCATCTGAAGTACCAGAAAAATAAAACTAAAACTATAAGCCAAAGCTTAGTGAATTCCCCTAAAATACCACCACACAAACAACAACATCCATAGTGGGTCCACAACCATTGGTCTGGATTACCCCTGAGCCCACAACATGAGTCTAGCTTTCCTTTCTGTCCCACAACCCATGTCTGGATTTCTCCTGATCCCACAACATAATCCTGGCTTGCCTTACCGGCCCTCAGCTTATGTATGGCTTTCTCCTGAGCCACAACATAAGTATGGCTTGCCTTTCCGTCCTTCAGCTTATGTATGGCTTGCTCTGAAGTTTGTTGGCTTCCGCACAAAGCAGTATTGCCTCAACCCAACCGCACTATGTCGGAATATATATAACATATAACATATATGCAATAAATAGATAATCATATAACTAGTCAACAGACAAACAAGTAGATCTATAGATCATTACCGCATAACAACGTCCTATATATCAGGACACAAATATAACAGATCAATACAACATAGCAACATCCTCTACACTAGGATACATAACTCAGTGGGTCGGCATTGGTGCCTTTGACCCACAAGTATAGTGAGGAAAACTCACCTCACAGTCTGAAAAGATAGTTGGACCAAACGTTGCTCCGATTATTGCCTCTACTGATCTCCTACACAAAAACCAGGGCCTTAAACTCAAACTACCACTCAATATACCCAAAAATCCCCTAGTTCACATTTGGTAAAAATCCTGGTCAACGGTTAAAGCAGAAAGTCAAAAAGTCAATGGAAGGTCAAGTTGGCTGAGTACGCCCTGCGTCTCAGCTACTACGTCGGGCGTAGTCGCATGTCATTTAAAACCACGAGACTTTAACCCAATATGCGCAACATACCCATTGGTACGCCCAACGTACTCCATCTGAATCCAAAACCTCATATTAAGAACTAATTCCTTAAATACCTCTCGTCAAAACTCATATCTAGACTCATAACATCATTCTAAGTCATAAAATTTCCACCCTTATGACTTTCCATGGCTAGACAAGGCCCAAAAGGTAAAACCCTAACTTAATAATCTATTAAGACATCATGACGCTTGCATGGAAGGGATATAAGGACCAAGATCTCGTTTTTATGGTTCTTAATAGCTCCATAATGGATAAAGTTTCCAACTTTATCCATTAGGATGGTCCAAACAACACATATCTAGTCTTTAAGTCTCAAAGGGACCAAAAATGCATCTTTCACAACTTAATCCATTAGGTCCAAGTCCCCAACTTTCAGATCTGAATCAATATGATGTTTAGATGGATAAAGTTTCCAATTTTATCCATAACAAGGTCACAAACTTTCAAGATCTAAAATTTATGCACTAAAGTGTCCAAAAAATGACAAATGTGAAAATTAACAAGATCTATGAAAATAATGAGCAAGTTTGAAGCTTTTTATTCACAATGGTCCAGAAATGATGTAATCTTACTGGATCTATGCTTGAATCCTTCTTCCATACACTTTGCCACTACCTTATTCTTCAAGATTCCACCTTCTAATGGACAAATAAGCTCATAAATGATGCCAATGCTCAAAATAAGTGAGAGGATGATAGGGTTTTGAGTTAGAGGCTCAAGAGGGTGGAGGCTCATGATAGGAAGGACCCCCAAGGGGTTAGAGACCTTAAATAGGGATCAAAACCATGAAAATAGGGTTTTTACTCCGCGACAGTACGCCCAACGTACCTAAATTTACGCCCAATGTAATGCCTTAAAAACGCGTTCTTCAGCCTAGTACGACCAACGTACTAGCTAGTGTACGCCCAACATACTGCCAGACTCGCTATTTCCAACCTAACTTCAAACAACCATAACTTCTTCGTTTCAACTCCATTTTTGATGATCTTTATACGCACGGAAAGGATTGAAGATCCCCACAATCCTATCTAATTAATTTTAACTTAAAACATACCGAACTAAAATCCTTATTCCAAGAAAGAAGTCTGAAACATCATTTTTCCCGTTTTACCCTTTGACTTCAAAACACAAACCAAGGGCTTGGATTACATAACCAATATTATCAACATCCAATAGGGTCCAAACCCTACTCCCTTGAAGCCCAAGGCCTTTACTTGATCAATTTATTGTCCAAAATCCCAAAATAAGACACTTCTTGAAACAGGATGTTACATTAAGCCCGAAAATTAGGGTTTTTGCATATCAGTCATCACCACGTTGTGGCAAGCATGTTGCCACGTCGTGATACCTTTAATGAAAACGCCCGTTCCCTGCAGAATGCCATGTCATGGTGATCCTTTCACCGCCGTGGACAACCACATTCCTTAATAATTACAAAGTGAAATACATACCTAGAACCAGGTGTTACAGGGTGTATGGGTGGGGTGGGATGTGTTGTGTGGTTGTGGGTGCGGGGATGAGATGGGTAGTGAAGATGTATGGAGTATGGCGGATGGTCGTATGTGTGTGTTTAAGTGTGGGATGAGTGAGTGTAGGTGGGTGTCGGTGTAGATGTAGGTGTGTGTTGGGGTGGTATTGTGTAGTGTGGTTGGGGTGAGGGTGGGGTAGGGTTAGGTGTATGGGTTGGATATGTGAGATATAATGATAATTTGCTTTAATTTGACGAATCATGGTTAAAATAAAGAGGATGTAGGAGAACAGTTTTGTCTTATTTACAAAAAATAAATAATGAATTCTAAAAATCTTTATCCTTAGCAAAAACAATAATTAATTCTTTTAGGCATAGAACTTAATGGAAGTTAGAGAATTCCAATTTCTTTGATTTTGTCTACCAAATGTATTTTTTACTGGAATTTAATTTAGAGGTCCAAATTCCTTTGAAATTCGTGAACCAAATGTGTTTAAATGTCACAAACCAGTACAACGAATGTTATACAAAGTTGTACTCGACAAAATTGACATTTAATTTAATAAAAAATCTATTAAAAACAATTTCAATCACGTTTATGAAAGTATCTTAAAGTAAACTAAGCATGTTTCGTATGGAACCACTCCAAGATTTCACGTTATGAGGTCCATTTGCTTTTTATAAAGGGTTAATCACAAAACAAACCTAACAAATTGCGTTTTTTTTTCAGATTAAACCTCAATTTTATTGTTTTCCTGAAAAAGCTCTTACATATTTTCTCTGTCTCCATACTTAGCCCTTAAAATTTTTATTTTTTCAATTTACCCTTTACAATTTCATTTTTTGTCGATTTAGCCCTTATATTTTTTCATTTTTTGGATTAAACCTCAACTTTACTTTTTTCTAAAAAAAACCCTTACACCTTTATTATCTTGGAATATTTCTTGCATCTAGTTCTATAATTTCATAGCAGATGCTTCCATCTTCATGACGGTTTGGATTAAATCTAAAGAGGTGGTCATGTAAATCAATTGGTTGGCGATCATTGTGTGACAACCGTCAAATTTCGGTCAAGTCAAAGTCAAACAAAGTCAACAAGTCAAACCGGTCAACTCCATTAACCCTTGTATGTTAGGGTTTACGTTATGTAATCACTATACAATTCGCTATTTTAATGAGAAATCATCATTTGGAAAGTTCATGTGTTTGATTTTCCTTAGCCTTAACAGTGCTAAACAACGAACCAAAGCGATAAAACACTATTGCACAATCATCGGGATTGTGTACGACACTAAAACACGGTTTAACGGGGTTTACGAACCTTGCGTTGTGAAGCCGGACACTCAAATTAATCACAAAGGAAACCTCTCTAAATCGTTTTCACTCTATCTCTTTCTATTTGAAATCTCTCCCAAATCTCTCTCAAAAGTTACTTTAACTTTTTGTAATCATTTGGGTCATATCGACCCTTAACCGGGTCAAAAATCGCTTGAAACGGGGTAAAAACGGGTAAAATAGCCTTAAGGACCTGGAACTGAAGCTTCAGGACCGAAGCCTCTCATCCGAGGCCTCGGATCCGAAGCCTCTCATCAGGACCGAAGCTGAAGCCTCTCAGGAGACCGAATCCGAAGCCATCAGACAGCAGCCTCGCATGCGAGGGTCCGAATCCGGCCTCCATGCGAGAGGTCTCGCAGACGGCCCCTTTTTACCGGTTTTTCGACTACGACTTCGTTTTAACTCCGTTTTTCATTATTTTAACGTGGGATTTTCACCCAAAACTTTATTTTATAAACTAAGGCCCCAAAATATATAAATCTCCAGGGTTTTATAAAAATATATTAAAAGAATTAGTGGTTGAACTAATTATTGAGGGAATATTTGCTTTTCCTTAATTTATGGCAAAAGCAAACCACCACCACCTCACTCTATGATTAGCCACTCTTTCCCACTACCCCTTGTCTCCTTAGTGGACCTTTACACCCAATCTCTAGCTCTTCCCACGTTCTAAGAGCTGGAGGATTGATCCCCTCTCCTCATTCTCCATAAAGTTCTTTCATTCTACACTTAGCAACCAAAGGACACTCTCCAAAATTCTCTCATCTTTTCTCTCAACTTCAAGAACTTCAAGGCTTTCTTCAGGGATTTCTTTCTTCAATTAGTAAGTATCTTCATCATTCATATAATTATTACATTCCATTCTACTCAAATCATTGATATCTTACACAAATTCCATCTTATTCGATGTTAGATTCTCGAATCATCAAGACATCTTCTTAGTGTCCTTGGGTTGAACACTTCCTCTCTCTCACTTTCATCTACTGAAACCACATAGGGTGAGTTCATACCCCTACATTTACATGTTTTTCTTAAGTTTTAAGGGGGGAATACAAGTAAAATCATCAAGAACACAATTAAACTTTTTCTAACAGATTACATCAGAAAAGATGGACTTCGATCACGGACTGTTTTGGTCAACTTAAATATTTTAGTTTTCAAAACTGTTCCAGGTGAAAGTAGTTCAAACTCTTAGCTTTAAAATGGCTACTTTCACATCTCCATATGATTTTTCTACAATTTATGGTGATTTTTACAAAACTGTCTGTCATTTCAGAGGCAAACCCGGACCAGTCTGTGATTATGAACATTTTCACCTCTGTTAGAGATCACTAAAAATCATGATAAAATTTACGAACAAACTAGACTCATATTCCAAACTCTCAGAATTTTCGGATTTGGATTTAGAGCTTTGATGATTTTTCTATAAATTTTCTAAGAACAGTAACAGAAACTGTATTCAACGAAAAGTTGCTGTCAATTTCATTTCACCTTGTAACATGTTGAGCAAGGTGTATATCTTTATGTGATTATATGTTATTGCAATATATGACATTTCATCTTAATATTTAGACACACATCAGTTTACAAATAGATTTGGACATATAAAATATAAAGAATAACAAGTGATTATAATCAAAGTACAACCGATACATTCAAACATTTAATAAACTATTTTGAATATAGTTTGCATACATTACTACTTACTACCCTTGGTTGATAAACTATAATAGGTATAGTTTATGATACATTACATAACACATACATTTAAAAAGGGTACATTTATACAAATGATATTTTCATTAAGCAAGGTACGGCCATACGGTACCCAGTTTTCATAACACGTAATTCCGTTAATGACTTTGTGAGACATTTACTTCAAACTACCATTAAGTCCTGTATTGTAACCAGAGTTTCCTTGAGGGAGAGCGTGATAGTTGTGTATAGATCTATATTGGGTTTGACAAACCCACACCTAAACTGCATGCAACAGTTAGACCGATAGGTCTGGGGTGACAAATGTCATAACATTTCCGACGCCCGAAGAACGTCGTTTCAGGCCAACTAGGTCATAGCATGGTTATAATAACTCACATGTGGTATTAACAAACATAGAATTTACGGGGATTTCACTAAAATCAAACGAGTTTATGTCGATTTAAACTTGCATTGTTTTACTATAAGGAACGAACACTACTTGTACATTTCGGTCCTTGGGTTTTAAGACTACATTTACACATTAAGGAAAATATTCGATTTTCTGGAACGAACACTACTTTTACAAGAAAAAGGCTATAATAAACTCACACAAAGTATTAATAAATATTGGAATTTACGGGAACTTCATTAAAATTAAACGAGTTTATGTCGATTTAAATTTACATTATTTATTATAAGTAAGAAAAGTTACTTATACATTTCGGTCTTTGAATTTAAGACTACATATACATTTTAAGGAAAATATTGGATTTTCTAAAACAAATACTACTTTTACAAACGAAAGGCTTTTAATAATATCAAACAAAAGCTTATGAACTCACCAACCTTTGTGTTGACACTTTTCCAAACAACTTGTATTCTCAGGAAATCATTAAACAGGTAACCAAGTGCTTTTGAGGATGGGACGCTAAGGCGTCTACTATTTCATATTTTGTCAACATATTGTAATTGATTCGTAAACATGTAATTCATACAATGATGTAACTTTTTCAATTATATATATGTTGGTTGTGTTTGCTTGAATTACTATTACAATTGTTGTTATGATACTATACATGAAGTCCTCCACCCCCGGACGTTTCCGCCATCCTTGGTTTGGGGGTGTGACAGATTGGTATCAGAGCACAGTTTATAGTGAATTAAGTATATCAAACCACATAAGATATACAAACTATAAACACAATTGGGACTAATATTCTCTGAATTGTGCATTTTTCAAATAAATATACTTTTAGAAAATAAATGATTTTCTTGATTAAAGTATACATACATACATTACATGCTCGCATGATATCATGACTAGAGAAAACATAAAGCAAAAGAAGAAGAGTTGAACATTTTGAGTATGCCTTAGTATATGTGGATTAATTCTGGGAAGGATATAGCCTGATCAACTATATCAGTCCGAGAATTGACTTGCATATACCGGGGGATGGTCAGGATGGGCAACAAATCTAACAACCTAATATCACACTACAAAGGATATTTTAAGAACTCAAAACTAAATATTTACAAATACTATAGGAGTATTTTGTGTTACTATAATAAATATATTAATTATGTCCCGACTAAATTAGCATATGGGAAACTCTTACAAATGGTCATATACTTGGAAACAAGGAAACTCAAATAAAATATTTTAGACTTTCATTTTACCTCATAGCCCAATGTATTGGGTCAATTAAAAGTATAAAATCGTATGTATCGTAAACATATCGGAAAACAACGTAATAATATACTTTATGTATAAAAGATTTCTCTTCCTATAAATATACTTGTACTAAAAGTACATTGGTTTACAACTTATGACAGAACCATGCCGCCAAGGAAGGAGACTAAACCATCTAGCAGTGCAGCACCACCTCCACCACCACTACTAACACCTCCACCACCATCACCGACACTTCCACCACCATTACCAACACCTCCACCACCATCACCGACACTTCCACCACCACTACCAACACCTCCACCACCATCACCATCACCGACACCTCCACCACCATCACCATCACCGACACCTCCACCACCATCACCAACACCTCTGCCGCCACTTCCACAATTTGATCCAGCAATACTCCAAGCTGCAATAGCAGCAGCAGTAGCGGCAGCTGTGTCCCAAATTGTCTCTAATGGAAATGGTGGATCTGGACCAGGTGTTACACCCTCTAACCAGGGTGACAGATGGGTGCGCACAAGAGAGTGCACCTACAAAGACTTCACCAATGGCAAACCCGAAAACTTCAATGGGAGCGGGGGAGTCATCACTTTAATGCAATGGTTTGAAAAGACCGAAGTAGTCTTTCAGGTGTGCTCTTGCCCCAAAGCGAGCAAAGTTAAGTTCGCAACCTTCACTTTCACCGGCCGGGCCCTTACTTGGTGGAACTGCCAAATTAATTCACTTACTCTCGAAGTGGCTAGCTCCATAACCTGGGCAGAACTAAAAACGTTGATGATGAAGGAGTACTGCCCGAGAGGTGAGATTCAAAAGCTGGAACAAGAACTTTAGAACCTCAGGATGACGGGCTCCGACCTTGAAACCTACACCACCCGATTCAATGAATTGGCTCTCCTCTGCCCAACAATGGTTACTCCGGAGGAGAAAAAGGTGGAGCGATACCTTTGGGGACTGTCTCCCCAAGTGCAAAGTAGTGTCCTGGCTTCAAGGCCAACTACTTTTGACAGTGCCAAAGAGCTGGCACAACAACTTGTTGACCACCGAGCCGGTCATAATACTACAACCACCACCACTGATCAATCAAAAGGGGGAAACAACAAAAGGAAGTTCTGGAACCAAAAGAAGAGCCAACCAGCACAGGACCCCGCTAAGAAGCAACAAACTGTTGATGTCCATGCTGCCACTAATGCTGCCACTACTGCACCATCGAAGCCATATGCTGGAACCCTACCCAAGTGCAACAAGTGCAACTTTCACCACAATGGTGCTTGTAGGGAGATGCACTGTATCAACTGCGACAGGAAGGGGCACACTGCTCGTTTCTGTAAAGCGCCGGCTCGACCAATCAACCAAGTCGCCAGTACGGGGGCAACCCGAACCTGCTACAACTGTGGAGACGCAGGTCACTTCAAAAGAAACTGCCCCAAAGCACAAGCCCCTAATGCTGGTGGAGTAGGAAGAATCCTGGCAATAGGACATGGGGAAGCAGTTGAGGATCCCGCGGTGGTTACCGGTACGTTTCTCCTCAATAACTCTTATGCATGCGTACTATTCGATAGTGGAGCGGAGAGGAGTTTCGTGAGCCACCAATATAAACAATTACTTGAACAAAATCCCCAATCACTAAAGGATACTTATGTAGTAGAAATGGCAAATGGGAAAGTAGAACGCACTAGCGATATATACTCAGAGTGTACTCTCACTCTAGACAACCATACATTTAAAATTGACCTAATGCCGGTCACCATAAAAAGCTTCGACGTAATCATCGGGATGGATTGGTTAGTTCCTCACCGTGCCGACATTCTATGTTACGAAAGGGCCGTTCGCCTCAATCTACCAAATGACGAAACCCTTCTCATCTATGGTGACAAACCTAGTGCGAATTTACAAATCATCTCATGCATCAAAGCCCAAAAGTATCTCCGGAAGGACTACCACGCCTTCTTGGCCCACGTAGTAGACAAGAAACAAGACGTGAAAGACATCAAAGACATCCCCGAAGTGTGTAACTTCCCGGATATGTTCTCAGAAGATCTTCCTGGTGTACCACTCGCACGACAAGTCGATTTCAGAATTGACTTAATACCCGGAGCTACCCCCGTAGCCAGAGCTCCATACCGCCTCGCACCAACAGAAATGCAAGAGTTGTCCAGTCAGTTGAACGAGCTTTTGAGCAAAGGGTTCATCAGACCAAGCTTCTCACCTTGGGGAGCACCAGTCCTTTTTGTAAAGAAGAAGGACGGATCCTTTCGCATGTGCATCGACTATCGGGAACTAAACAAACTCACCATCAAGAACCGATATCCTCTACCCCGAATCGACGACCTTTTCGACCAACTCCAAGGAGCAAATTTCTTCTCAAAGATCGACCTAAGGTCAGGTTACCATCAGCTACGAGTTCAAGAAGAAGATATTCCCAAAACTGCATTCAGAACTCGCTATGGGCACTACGAGTTTGTGGTGATGTCCTTCGGTTTAACAAACGCACCTGCGGTATTCATGGACCTAATGAATAGAGTGTGTCGACCCTACCTAGACAAGTTTGTAATCATATTCATCGACGATATCTTGATCTACTCGCGAAGCGAAGAAGAGCATCGCCTACATCTACGCCAAGTGCTAGAGACACTAAGAGCGGAGAAGCTTTATGCTAAGTTCTCTAAGTGTGAATTCTGGATTAGAGAAGTGGATTTCCTTGGCCATGTGGTAAGTGAGAAAGGCATACATGTGGATCCCTCCAAGATCAAGGCAATCGAGAATTGGTCAGCACCCAAGACGCCAACCGAAATTCGACAATTCCTTGGGCTTGCTGGCTACTACCGAAGATTTATACAAAACTTCTCCAAGATTGCGAAACCACTCACCACCTTGACGCAGAAAGGTGTGATATTCAAGTGGGAAAATAAACAAGAAACTGCTTTCCAAACGTTAAAACAAGCCCTATGCAGCGCACCGATCTTGTCTCTCCCAGAGGGAACCGAGGACTTCGTAGTGTACTGTGATGCTTCGAATCAAGGCCTCGGATGTGTGCTCATGCAGAGAGGGAAGGTTATCACGTATGCATCAAGACAGCTTAAGACGCACGAGGTTAATTATACTACGTACGACCTAGAATTAGGAGCAGTGGTATTCGCTTTGAAGATCTGGAGACACTACCTCTACGGCACGAAATACACTATCTTCACTGATCACAAAAGTCTTCAGCATATCCTCAATCAGAAAGAGCTCAACATGCGACAGAGGAGATGGGTAGAGTTGCTGAATGACTACGAGTGCGAAATTCGTTATCATCCGGGCAAGGCCAATGTAGTGGCTGATGCTCTAAGCAGGAAGGAGTACTCGGGCCGCCGAGTAAAATCCTTAACAATGACGATCCATTCCCACACGACCATACAAATCAAGGAAGCTCAACTAGAAGCTTTGAAACCAGAAAAGGTGGCAGGAGAGACATTAAGGGGAATGGATAAAAACTTAGAAGTCAAGGATGATGGAGTACGTTATCTCATGAATCGAATCTGGACACCGAAGTTCGGTGGACTCCGAGACGTCATCATGAATGAAGCACACAAGACTCGATATTCCATCCATCCCGGGTC
The DNA here is from genome assembly GCF_052849685.1 of Lactuca virosa. Taxonomy (NCBI): domain Eukaryota; kingdom Viridiplantae; phylum Streptophyta; class Magnoliopsida; order Asterales; family Asteraceae; genus Lactuca; species Lactuca virosa. The sequence goes on along the minus strand of NC_136429.1, from coordinate 426,082,477 downwards.
AGATAAGATGTATCTGGACCTCAAGAAATTATACTGGTGGCCGAACATGAAAGCTGAGATTGCTACCTATGTGAGCAAGTGTCTGACTTGCGCCAAGGTCAAAATCGAATACCAGAAACCATCCGGGCTATTGCAACAGCCGGATATACCTGAGTGGAAGTGGGAACGAATAACCATGGACTTCATAACCAAGCTGCCTAAGACATCGGGCGAGCTTGACACCATATGGGTAATCGTAGACAGATTGACCAAATCAACACACTTCCTACCGATAAAAGAAACCGACAAGATGGAGAAGCTGACTAGAACGTACATCAGAGAGATTGTATGACTCCATGGTATGCCGATATCCATTATCTCCGATAGAGATAGTAGATTTACCTCACGGTTTTGGCAGTCTCTACAAAAATCATTGGGAACTAGGCTTGACATGAGTACGGCCTTCCACCCACAAACCGACGGACAGAGCGAACGAACCATTCAAACGTTGGAAGACATGTTAAGAGCTTGTGTGATAGACTTCGGTAAAGCATGGGATACCCATCTACCGCTTATCGAATTCTCCTACAATAACAGCTATCATACTAGCATCAAAGTCGCTCCATTCGAAGCTCTTTACGGTCGCAAATGCAGATCACCCCTGTGTTGGGCTGAGGTGGGGGATACACAGCTAGCTAGAGGGCAAGTCTCTAATAGCACCCTCACTGGCCCTGAAATCATAAGGGAAACCACAGAAAAGATCGTTCAAATTCGAGAAAGACTGAAAGCGTCTCGCGATCGACAAAAGAGTTACGCAGACAAACGACGCAAACCCTTGGAATTCCAGGTGGGTGATCGTGTACTACTAAAAGTTTCCCCTTGGAAAGGAATGATACGATTCGGCAAACGCGGGAAACTAAATCCAAGGTACATCGGGCATTTCGAAATCCTTGCTAGGATTGGGCCAGTAGCATACAAACTTCGATTACCTCAGGAACTCGACAAAGTACATCCCACATTTCACGTGTCGAACCTAAAGAAGTGTTTGTCTGATGAGACACTCGTAATACCACTCGACGAAATCGAAGTTAACGAAAATCTCCACTTCGTGGAGGAACCAGTCGAAATCATGGATCGGGAAATCAAACAAACGAAACAAAGTCGTATTCCCATCGTGAAGGTCCGTTGGAACGCTAAACGAGGACCCGAATTCACCTGGGAACGCGAGGATCAGATGAAACAAAAGTATCCACATCTCTTCCCAAACTCTTGAAATCCCAGTCAAAATGAAAATTTCGGGACGAAATTCCTTCTAACGGGGGGATGATGTGACAACCGTCAAATTTCGGTCAAGTCAAAGTCAAACAAAGTCAACAAGTCAAACCGGTCAACTCCATTAACCCTTGTATGTTAGGGTTTATGTTATGTAATCACTATACAATTCGCTATTTTAATGAGAAATCATCATTTGGAAAGTTCATGTGTTTGATTTTCCTTAGCCTTAACAGTGCTAAACAACGAACCAAAGCGATAAAACACTATTTCACAATCATCGGGATTGTGTACGACACTAAAACACGGTTTAACGGGGTTTACGAACCTTGCGTTGTGAAGCCGGACACTCAAATTAATCACAAACGAAACCTCTCTAAATCGTTTTCACTCTATCTCTTTCTATTTGAAATCTCTCCCAAATCTCTCCCAAAAGTTACTTTAACTTTTTGTAATCATTTGGGTCATATCGACCCTTAACCGGGTCAAAAATCGCTTGAAACGGGGTAAAAACGGGTAAAATAGCCTTAAGGACCTGAAACTGAAGCTTCAGGACCGAAGCCTCTCATCCGAGGCCTCGGATCCGAAGCCTCTCATCAGGACCGAAGCTGAAGCCTCTCAGGAGACCGAATCCGAAGCCATCAGACAGCAGCCTCGCATGCGAGGGTCCGAATCCGGCCTCCATGCGAGAGGTCTCGCAGACGGCCCCTTTTTACCGGTTTTTCGACTACGACTTCGTTTTAACTCCGTTTTTCATTATTTTAACGTGGGATTTTCACCCAAAACTTTATTTTATAAACTAAGGCCCCAAAATATATAAATCTCCAGGGTTTTATAAAAATATATTAAAAGAATTAGTGGTTGAACTAATTATTGAGGGAATATTTGCTTTTCCTTAATTTATGGCAAAAGCAAACCACCACCACCTCACTCTATGATTAGCCACTCTTTCCCACTACCCCTTGTCTCCTTAGTGGACCTTTACACCCAATCTCTAGCTCTTCCCACGTTCTAAGAGCTGGAGGATTGATCCCCTCTCCTCATTCTCCATAAAGTTCTTTCATTCTACACTTAGCAACCAAAGGACACTCTCCAAAATTCTCTCATCTTTTCTCTCAACTTCAAGAACTTCAAGGCTTTCTTCAGGGATTTCTTTCTTCAATTAGTAAGTATCTTCATCATTCATATAATTATTACATTCCATTCTACTCAAATCATTGATATCTTACACAAATTCCATCTTATTCGATGTTAGATTCTCGAATCATCAAGACATCTTCTTAGTGTCCTTGGGTTGAACACTTCCTCTCTCTCACTTTCATCTACTGAAACCACATAGGGTGAGTTCATACCCCTACATTTACATGTTTTTCTTAAGTTTTAAGGGGGGAATACAAGTAAAATCATCAAGAACACAATTAAACTTTTTCTAACAGATTACATCAGAAAAGATGGACTTCGATCACGGACTGTTTTGGTCAACTTAAATATTTTAGTTTTCAAAACTGTTCCAGGTGAAAGTAGTTCAAACTCTTAGCTTTAAAATGGCTACTTTCACATCTCCATATGATTTTTCTACAATTTATGGTGATTTTTACAAAACTGTCTGTCATTTCAGAGGCAAACCCGGACCAGTCTGTGATTATGAACATTTTCACCTCTGTTAGAGATCACTAAAAATCATGATAAAATTTACGAACAAACTAGACTCATATTCCAAACTCTCAGAATTTTCGGATTTGGATTTAGAGCTTTGATGATTTTTCTATAAATTTTCTAAGAACAGTAACAGAAACTGTATTCAACGAAAAGTTGCTGTCAATTTCATTTCACCTTGTAACATGTTGAGCAAGGTGTATATCTTTATGTGATTATATGTTATTGCAATATATGACATTTCATCTTAATATTTAGACACACATCAGTTTACAAATAGATTTGGACATATAAAATATAAAGAATAACAAGTGATTATAATCAAAGTACAACCGATACATTCAAACATTTAATAAACTATTTTGAATATAGTTTGCATACATTACTACTTACTACCCTTGGTTGATAAACTATAATAGGTATAGTTTATGATACATTACATAACACATACATTTAAAAAGGGTACATTTATACAAATGATATTTTCATTAAGCAAGGTACGGCCATACGGTACCCAGTTTTCATAACACGTAATTCCGTTAATGACTTTGTGAGACATTTACTTCAAACTACCATTAAGTCCTGTATTGTAACCAGAGTTTCCTTGAGGGAGAGCGTGATAGTTGTGTATAGATCTATATTGGGTTTGACAAACCCACACCTAAACTGCATGCAACAGTTAGACCGATAGGTCTGGGGTGACAAATGTCATAACATTTCCGACGCCCGAAGAACGTCGTTTCAGGCCAACTAGGTCATAGCATGGTTATAATAACTCACATGTGGTATTAACAAACATAGAATTTACGGGGATTTCACTAAAATCAAACGAGTTTATGTCGATTTAAACTTGCATTGTTTTACTATAAGGAACGAACACTACTTGTACATTTCGGTCCTTGGGTTTTAAGACTACATTTACACATTAAGGAAAATATTCGATTTTCTGGAACGAACACTACTTTTACAAGAAAAAGGCTATAATAAACTCACACAAAGTATTAATAAATATTGGAATTTACGGGAACTTCATTAAAATTAAACGAGTTTATGTCGATTTAAATTTACATTATTTATTATAAGTAAGAAAAGTTACTTATACATTTCGGTCTTTGAATTTAAGACTACATATACATTTTAAGGAAAATATTGGATTTTCTAAAACAAATACTACTTTTACAAACGAAAGGCTTTTAATAATATCAAACAAAAGCTTATGAACTCACCAACCTTTGTGTTGACACTTTTCCAAACAACTTGTATTCTCAGGAAATCATTAAACAGGTAACCAAGTGCTTTTGAGGATGGGACGCTAAGGCGTCTACTATTTCATATTTTGTCAACATATTGTAATTGATTCGTAAACATGTAATTCATACAATGATGTAACTTTTTCAATTATATATATGTTGGTTGTGTTTGCTTGAATTACTATTACAATTGTTGTTATGATACTATACATGAAGTCCTCCACCCCCGGACGTTTCCGTCATCCTTGGTTTGGGGGTGTGACACATTGTAAGTTCATGTAATGATATAGAAAAGTTCAACCCAAGATGCGCAACGATTATCAGTTTAATCATGGGTTATCTACATTTAGTTTTTTTAATGTTGGTTATGGCGAAGGAAGGGTAAAAGTTGTTCTTATCAGCTTTTTATTCTCATTAGGGACACATAGCGTTCTATGATGGAAGATGAGAAAAACAAGAAGAGAAGAGAGATAGCATTCGTTGGCAAGAAGAGGAATAGGGGTAGGGGTTCTTCTTCTTCTGTTAGGCGTGTCAAACCCAACATATGATAGGGGTACAACAGACTCCAAATACACTGCTTTAATACACTAAAAAGTAGTACAAGGCAAGCAGGGTCGAACCACAGAGACACGGGACAAAAGTCTATACCTCTTTGCGTAAGGTACTTTGATCACAAAAGGGGGATTTTTTTGCAAAAGTAAAATAATAAAATAACAATCTACTTTAAAAGCATGCACAAAATGAAATAAACTTGTAAACAATTTGATTGAATGGTTCTAGTTGTAGTTCTCAATGTTATTGTTCAACTTGATTATGACTTGATGTGATTCAAGATTGCTATTCTAAGTTGGTACTGAAAGATATTAACATGCTCTAATACCTCTCGCTTGCCAAATTATCTAACCAAAACATGCTCTTTGACTAGACCTAGCTTTACTAATTCAACCTAAACACGCTCTTAGATTGTATTGAAAAACTGCATTAAGTTTTGTACAAACTTCCCAACAATGTTCATTTCTTCTCATACGCTCGGAAGTGTGAAAACATGTGATAAATGTTCTACAATAAGTAAACTTATTGTTTGTTACCAATCATTAACTTTGTAGAACGATTAGGTGCCCTAAAATTTAATTAACTACACAAAAATTCAATTCATGAAAGTGGCCAATCAAACACAAATCAAATTTAAGGATTCTAGTTTAAACAAGAACATGATCACTAGAATAGAATCACAAATCAAACATCAAATCACATGCTTCAAGTCAAGCAATCAACATGTCTTGAACAAGAACTAAAAACTAGGGTTTCTTAGCCACACATGGCGAAGAAAAAATCAAACAAGAATAAAGATGGAATTGGAATGTTTAATGCTCACAAAAATGAAATCAAAAGTGTTTGCAATGATTAGGTCTTCTCAAAAGCTCCAAAAAGTCTCCTAGAATCGCCTAAGATCACCCAAAATTGCTCCAGAAACCGTTCTCTCCCTCAAAAATGATGTCACGCCCCAAACCAGAACGGCGGAAACGTTTGGGGGTGGAGGACGTCATGTTCAGTATCATAACAATGCACAATAGTAAAACAAGCAACAACAGCATCCATTGCATTAACAATATAGTTAATACAAGTGTGTTATGTGTACAGTTTGCAAGACACCAAAAATTTATGTATCAAAATAAAAGACGAGTCTTGAACATGCTCCGTCTTCTCAAAACCTAGTCCAATGTACCTGTCTACTGGTGACTTGAGAATACAAGTTATTTTTGAAAGAGTAGATCAGCATTTAAGCTGGTGAGTTCATAAGTATTTTAGTGTCAAAAGTTTGCATTAGTTTAATGAAAATGTTTTTAAGTGTTTTGATGTAAATGTTTGTATACTTCCTAGAAAATCCTATATTTTCTACTAAAATGGAAAGTAGTCTTCTACCAAGATCCGACTGTTTTGTATGTTTGTTCTTCTGTAAAAATGTATGTTTTCCCAAGTTTATGACTATCTTTACTAGAAAATAGTTTGCATTACCTTTTATGTGAGAATATCACCATATGAATGTAATGGGAAAAATGAAAGTGTACAGTAATGTTGTATAAAATAACTATTGAAGCACTAACTGCCTTAAAACCAATTTGTTAATTAAGGTTAAAATGTGATGTGGTTATAACCATACTGATTGACTAGTATTTAACGCGACGACCTGCTGGCGTCGAAACTAATGTGACATTTGTCACCCCTTGGCTTGTCTGCCGGACTGTAGCTAACAGTTGGGATGTGGGATTGTCAGTCCCGTATAGATCTATACACACAATGCCTGCTCTCCCTCCAGGAGACTCTGGTTACAAAACGTGACATAACAAGTATATTGCTATGTCGTGAAGTAATATTTTTACATTATTGTTATCTTGTTCTTGTTATAGTATCTTCCTTTCTGTACTTGTTATAGCATGTTCCTTTTTGTTCTTGTTATAGTATGTTCCTTTGTTCTAGTTATAGTATGTTTGAACTGAATCGTGTATGAACTGACTCATGTAAGAACTAACTCATGTAAGCACTAATTCATGTAAGTTTCATTGTTCTATAAATAGTAAGTAGTAATCCTCTAAACTATACCTATTATAGTTTACTAGTAAGCTCTGTAATTGAATGACTGATCATGTTTGTACACCTTTGCCCAAAGGTATTGAACTGATTGGAAGTACTTTTATATCTACATACATATACATAATATATAACTAAGATTTAAACGGCATTCAGACAAACAACCGATACCCTAAGTCCAAATCCAAACAAGGAAAAGGAAATAAAGCGAGTTATCAGTCCTAAGCCCTTTAAACCTTATTTATATAACTATATCTATATAGACATGATTTTGACAATATATAAGTTTAAAAGAGTTTTGTAAAACATTTAAAGAGTTTAACCATTTGAATAATTATTGACTTGATGTCAGTTTATAAAAAGCTTTGAAACAGTTTGTTTGATAACACAGTTTTGAAGTATAAGAAATCTCTTTGTTTGATAGTTATCAATCACATGTGATTGATATCATAACTACAATGTTTTCTACTTGTATTCCCCCCCCCCCCCCATAAAAGCATTTATAATCATTAAAAGGTAGATTGTAGGGGTATTAACTCACCTCTAGTGAGTGACTCGAATGAAAGATCGATATAGGATGCTAAGTATGCCAAGTGAAGTCTCGAGCACAAACAGATCCTATTAAGCATATAATAACACATATATGTATACAATTAGTGTATATAACAACTAACATGTAAGGGAAACAACCTTAGGAACTAGGAATCACCCTCAATGGAGTGTTAGAATCACATATGATTCATTGAAGGGTGTTCACGACCACACAAGGAGTGTTCACGGCCATAGAAGGGTTCACGGACAAGAACACTTGAAGTGTTCACGGCCCAAGCTTGGTCTTATGAAGGGTTTACGACCATGGATGAAGGGTTCACGACCATACTTGCATCTAAGAAGGGTTCACGACCCAATGAAGGGTTTACGGCCATGAACTCTTGAAGATTCATGCAAAGTGGTATTTGTTTCATGGGGAATCAAGTGTTTCTAATGGACAACGAGGAGATGGATGAGATACTTACTTATTGGAAGCCTTTAGAGTGTTCACGACCCAAGAACAAGTGTGTGTTCTTGGTGTTCTTGGTGAAAAAGATGGTGATTTGAAAATCTAAATGAAAAGTGTTAAATTCATGGATGAAATCAAAGGGTCTCACTTGAATAAGGAGATTAACTAGTAAATCGGGATGAATCACTTATGTTTTTGAAGAGAAAGGAAGGTTTCCTTTGATGATACTTGAGAGAGTTTGAGAGTTCTTGACTAAAAGATGTGAGAAATGAGGAAATAACGAAGGAAATCTATATATATGGAGAGGGGTTCATGGTCCGAAGGGTTCACGGTCGTGAACCTCGTTTGCGGTCCGAAGGGTGTATGGCTCGAAGCCGTTTGCGGCCTCATTTACGACCGAAGTTTTTACGGTCCGAGGTTGGTGTTCGGTCCGAAGGAAATGAAGAAAAGGCATGCGAGACTTCTCGGAATTCAAGCCATACCTTTCTTAACACAACAACACTTTGAATACTATGATTGAACCCATAAAATACATTACTCTAACTTATAAAAGATAGAATAAAATTTTAGTTGACTCTAGTTTGACCTTATTTGACTTACTACAAGAATGGAAATTACGGGTTGTCACATCATCCCCCCGTTAAAGGGAATTTCGTCCCGAAATTAGAGTTTAAGCAAATACAGATAACTAAGGGAAAAGATGAGGATATTTAAGTTTCATTTGATCCTCCCGCTCCCAAGTGAATTCTGGTACCCGCTTGTCATTCCAACGAACCTTCACTATCGGGATACGGCTTTGTTTCATTTGATTGACCTCCCGGTCCATGATTTCTACTGGTTCTTCCACGAAGTTGAGGCTTTCATTGACCTCGATTTCATCGAGTGGGATAACAAGAGTCTCATCGGATAGACACTTTTTCAGGTTCGATACGTGGAAGGTAGGGTGTACGTTACTAAGTTCTCGAGGTAGTTTGAGTTTGTAAGCTACTGGGCCGATTCTAGCGAGAATCTCGAAAGGCCCTACGTATCTTGGATTTAGCTTCCTACGCTTTCCGAAGCGTATCAAGACCTTCCAGGGTGAGACCTTCAATAGAACAAGGTCACCAACCTGAAATTCCAAAGGTTTCCGTCTCTTGTCAGCGTAGCTTTTCTGTCGGTCTCTAGAGGTTTTCAATCGTTCACGAATCTGAACAATCTTCTCTGTCGTTTCCCGAATGATTTTCGGACCCGTGAGAGTGCTGTCAGGAACTTGTCCTTTAGCTAACTGTGTGTCACCCACTTCATCCCAGCACAGAGGGGATCTGTACTTCTGGCCATAGAGGGCTTCAAACGGAGCAACCTTTATGCTTGTGTGATAAATGTTATTGTAGGAGAACTCGACAAGGGGTAAATGAGTATCCCATGCCTTTCCAAAGTCAATCACATAGGCTCGCAACATATCTTCCAGAGTTTGAATAATCCTCTCATTTTGTTCGTCGGTTTGCGAATGGTAGGTTGTGCTCATGTCCAGCCTAGTTCCTAGGGAACTTTGCAGCGACTGCCAGAATCTTGAAGTGAATCTATTGTCTCTATCAGAGATAATAGATATGGGAAAACCATGCAGTCGTACAATATCCCTAATGTAGGTTCTTTTTAGTTTCTCCATCTTGTCGGTTTCTTTGATAGGCAGGAAGTGTGCGGACTTGGTTAACCTGTCTACGATCACCCAAATGACATCGAGACCACCCGTTGTCTTGGGCAATTTAGTTATGAAGTCCATTGTGATCCGCTCCCACTTCCACTCAGGTATTTCCGGTTGTTGTAGTAAACCTGAGGGTTTCTGGTATTCGACCTTAACCTTGGCGCAAGTAAGACACTTACACACGAAGGTAGCAATCTCTGCTTTCATGTTAGGCCACTAGTATAACTTTTTGAGATCCAGATACATCTTATCTGAACCTGAGTGGACGGAATATCAAGTATTGTGCGCTTCGGTCATGACCATGTCTCTGAAACCACCGAGCTTCGGTTTCCATATCCGATCCATGAGGTACAAGGCTCCGCCACCCTTGACTTCCAAGTTCGTATCCATCCCTCTAAGGGATTCACCCGCCACATTTTCAGGCTTCAAAGCTTCTAGCTGAGCCTCCTTAATTTGTGTGGACAGATGTGAATGGATAGTCATAGTCAATGATTTGACTCTACGACCAGAGTATTCTTTCCGACTTAGGGTGTTAGCTACTACGTTGGCTTTACCGGGATGATAACGAATTTCGCATTCGTAGTCATTGAGTAGCTCGACCCACCGTCGTTGTCTCATGTTGAGCTCCTTCTGGTCGAATATATGTTGAAGGCTTTTGTGGTCTATAAAGATAGTGCTTTTCGTACCATATAGGTAGTGTCTCCAGATCTTCAGAGAAAATACCACTGCTCCTAACTCAAGATCATGTGTGGTGTAGTTGACTTCGTGCGTCTTAAGCTGTCTTGAGGCATAGGCGATGACCTTTCCTCGTTGCATAAGAACACAACCAAACCCTTGGTTGGATGCATCACAATAAACCACGAAGTCTTCTATCCCTTCTGGGAGGGATAGTATCGGTGTGCTGCATAAGGCTCGCTTCAGCGTTTGGAACACCTTCTCTTGTTTCTCTTCCCAGTCAAAGGTCACACCTTTTTGGGTCAATGTAGTAAGCGGTTTTGCGATCCTAGAGAAGTTCTAAATAAACCTGCGGTAGTAGCCAGCGAGACCTACAAATTGATAAATTTCAGTAGGCCTCTTTGGAGCTGACCAGTTATCAGTGGCCTTTATTTTGGAAGGGTCCACGTGAATTCCCTCTTTGCTATCCACGTGACCCAAGAATTCGACTCTTCGAATCCAAAATTCACACTTAGAGAACTTCGCGTGGAGTTTCTCTTATCGTAGCATTTCTAAGACCTGATGCAGGTGTTGACTATGCTCCTCCTTACTTAGAGAGTAGATAAGTATGTCATCGATGAATACAATAACGAACTGATCCAAGTAAGGACGGCACACCCGGTTCATTAAGTCCATGAACACTGCAGGCGCATTGGTTAATCCGAAAGGCATCACTACAAACTCATAGTGTCCATAACGAGTTCGGAAGGCTGTTTTAGGAACATCTTCCTCTAAAACTCGTAACTGGTGATACCCGGATCTCAGGTCAATATTGGAAAAGTAGTTCGCCCCTTGCAGTCGGTCGAACAATTATTCTATACGTGGTAGAGGGTAACGATTCTTAACGGTAATTTTGTTTAGTTATCGGTAGTCGATGCACATACAGAACGATCTGTCTTTCTTCTTTACGAACAAGATTGGTGCTCCCCAGGCTGAGAAGCTTGGTGTAATAAAGCCCTTGCGGAGTAGTTCGTTCAGTTGACCGGATAGCTCCTGCATCTCAGCTGGTGCTAGTCGATAAGGCAATTTGGCTACTGGGGTATCCCCTGGAACTAAGTCGATTCTGAACTCGACTTGACGTTGTGGTGATAATCCTGGTAGTTCTTCTGGAGAGATGTCGGGAAAGTCGCGTACTTATGGGATGTTCTTTATGTCTTTCGTTTCTTGTCTTATATCGACTACATGAGCAAGGAATGCATGAAATTCCTTTCGTAAGTACTTTTGGGCTTGTATACTTGAGATGATTCGAAGGTTCGTTCCTGGTTTGTCACCATAGACATCTAGGGTTTCGTTAGACGGTAGATTAAGACGAACGACCTTCTCATAACACATGATGTCAGCACGATGAAGACTCAACCAATCCATGCCGATAATGACGTCAAAAATTTTAATTGAGACATGCATGAGGTCGATTGGAAAAGAATGACTATCTAGAGTCAGGGTACATCTTATGTATATACAACTAGTGCTCTCAGTCTTTCCGTTAGCCATTTCTACGGTGAACGGTTCTTTAAGTGCTCGTGGTTTTTGTTTAAGTAAGTGTGCAAATTTTTGGTTCACGAAACTCCTCTCCACTCCACTATCAAATAGTATGCATGCATAAGAGTTATCGAGGAGAAACGTACCAGTGACCACTGTAAGGTCTGCCACCGCTTCCTCGTGGCCTATCGCCAAAACCCTTCCCACTCCGCCAGCGTTCCCTGCCTTCGGGCAGTTCCTCTTGTAGTGACCAACCTCGCCACACCCGTAGCAAGCCTGGCGCACTCCAACACCAGGGACCTGGGTGATTGGCCTAGCCGGAGCTTTGCAGAAACGGGCAGTGTGCCCCTTCCTGTTGCAGTTTGTACACTGCATTTCCCGACAAGGTCCGTTGTGGTGGAAGCTGCACTTGTTGCACTTTGGCAAACTCCCCGCATACTGTTTCACCGGCGTAGTGGTAGCAGGTGCTATCGCGGCATGAACAACCACGATCTGCTGCTTCTTGGCAGAGTTATGCGCGACGTTGCTTTTCTTCTTGTCCTAAACTTCCACTTGTTGTCGGTGGTTTTAGATGGTTCTGGGACGGTAATGGTTGTTTTTGTTCGTGTGCGGACTCCGTGATCTATGAGCCGATGTGCCAGCCGCTTGGCGCTGTCGAAGGTAGTGGGGTTTGAAGCTAACACATTCCCCTGAAATGGAGGCACTAGCCCCCAAATATACCTCTCGATCTTCTTTCTCTAAGTAGGGACCATTCCTGGACATAGAGCCACCAGATCACTGAACCTGGCAGTGTAGGCTACTATGTAGGAGCCCTTCATGGTTAGGCTCCAGAGTTCCTGTTCAAGATTCTGAACTTTGCCCCTCGGGCAATACTCCTCAATCATAAGCTCCTTCAAAGCTTCCCAGCCCATTGCATTAGCCAATATTAGAGTAAGTGACTTGACATGGCTATTCCACCATGTTAGGGCTCTGTCCGAGAAGGTACATACAACAAATTTTACTTTGCTTCCTTCCGGATAGGAGCAAATCTCAAAGATTGACTCGGTCTTTTTGAACAATTGCGACAGAGCAATGATCCCACCGCTGCCGTTGAAGGCTCTGGGTTTGCAGTTGGTGAAGTCCTTATACGAACACTCTCTAGAGCGCACGAAATCATCACCTTGAGTAGAATGTACACTTGTTCCACTCCCGCTAGTACCGCTAGCGCTGAATTGAGCTAAGGCTGCCGTAACAACCATAGCCACTGCAGCTTGGAGAGCTGCAGGATCGTATTGTGGAGGAGGTAGTGGTGGTTGAGTTGGAGTTATCGTAGGATTACATCTTGTTGATCGACATGGAGGCATCTTTCAACTATAAGTTTACAAAGATGAAGATAATGGTATGAATTCAATGGTGAGAATAATGAGAGTGACGCATGGACTAACTCACCATAGCCTAACAAATAGATGAGAGTATGATTGTAATGGAGATCTAACAATAGAAGAATGAAAGCATTTGGATAAAGATTTCCCCATGAGATTAGATGTCTGTCACTATCACTGGTATTTAAATATGTAATAAGTTCGGGAAAAATGACGTTGGAGTTGGTCTTACATCATACTAGAAATGAGAAAATTTTGACAACACGAAGACCTAACAGACTGAAAGTTCAAGGTCTTAACATAAACAGGAAATTAATACTAGAGTCTATACATAGACCTAATTTATATCCAAAAGAGAGAGTAGAGTAGGCTCTACTCGCGAGGGGAGTTGTTCTAGTTGGTACTTGATTCAGCCCTAGATTAAGCCAGCTGCTGTTCCGTTTCCCATACACGCCTTTGCAGTGCCACCTGGTTGTGACGAAGATCCCTACCTTCAGATTGGCAGGCATTAAGCTCTACCTGTAGGGGCCAGTGCGAGTCCTTTCTAAGTTCTGGTCATCGGTCAGATGACGAAGACGAACTGTGTTGACTCCAGAGTTAGCACGGATCTCCATGATTTGGTCGAAGTTTGCTCTTCCCTGCTCTGCATTGCGAGCAACACGACGCACCAAGACAGGAAGGACTCTGTATGCTGAGCCTCCCTCATTCAGATTGTAGAAGCTTCAATCTCCATTGTAGGGAGGTGGTTGTCCCTGCTCGTGGCTCCACCTTTCGAAGTTCACCGCCCATAGAGGTGTCGGGCCCTGAAAAGGCGGACGTGGGTTAGGATTTTGAGCAACTTGGGGTGGATCATAGACCTCCGGTTCTGAGTCCAATTCTTCTTGGAATTCCTCCTCGTTCTCTTCATTAGAACTTTCCTCGAGGTCTTCTACTGCTGGGACCACCGGGTTTTCTTCTTCAGGCTCTGCATCAAACTATCCACCGTGCCCTTGATCGGGAAAGTACGGGTCGCCAGGGAGATGGAATCCAAACATGTTATCTAAGCGAGAAAAGGGATGTAAGAAACATATTATAGACGTACTACTTAAGACAATTATAGGATGATCTTTACCAGTTACTTCAATACTTGCGTAGTGCATACCAGTCATATGTAACCAAGATAGAATAGACCTTCAAATAAGTGACCCTAACTCTAAGTCCACAACCAAACAAGGAACAGGAAGTAAAGCAAAGATCACTCCCAGATGTGATTATATGTCCCCAAGCCTACTTGTGTTGTCCAACAACCGCAATACTTTTGTTATGTTCTAGTATGACACCGATCCTAGTATGAATGCATGTATGTATACTTTAGTAAAATATTTTATTATTTTAAAAGTATAAACTCTTGGTCAGAGTGTTTTAATCCCGATGTGTTTATAGTTGTATATCTTTTATGGGTTGATATACTCAATTCACTATAAACAAAGCTCTGATACCAATCTGTCACACCCCAAACCAGAACGGCGGAAACGTTCGGGGGGCGGAGGACGTCATATTCAGTATCATAACAACGCACAATAGTAAAACAAGCAACAACATCATCCATTGCATTAATAATATAGTTAATACAAGTGTGTTCTGTGTACAGTTTGCAAGACACCAAAAATTTATGTATCAAAATAAAAGACGAGTCTTGAACATGCTCCATCTTCTCAAAACCTGGTCGAGTGTACCTTGGAAGGAAAGACTCCATCGTGCAGTTTCCGCACGTGCTGCACTAAATCGGGCTCTGATGGCCTCTCAAAAACTGATCCGAATATTGGGTCTCCTCCCGAGACCCTTTAATATAAGCAACTGACCTGGTTCCCCCTTTCCAATGTGCTCCAAGTCAATATCCCATTCTCGGGCTCTAGCAATCATATCATTCAGGGTCTCACTCCCCGAGATACTCACGATCTCCCTGCTAACATTCTGCAGTATGTCATGATACCTTACCTTCTTCATTTCCTCATCTGTTGCATACTGTGGTACCAACTAAGCTCTCTCCCGAGACTTGGCAGTGATCTCTGCCACAGTCTCAATAGTCCGGCGGAGATCTAACAACTCTTGCGCCAACTGCTGCGCCTCAAACGCCTGGG
This sequence comes from Lactuca virosa, assembly GCF_052849685.1. Lineage (NCBI taxonomy): Eukaryota > Viridiplantae > Streptophyta > Magnoliopsida > Asterales > Asteraceae > Lactuca > Lactuca virosa. The sequence goes on along the minus strand of NC_136429.1, from coordinate 426,067,376 downwards.
TACACTCTGCCCAGAATCTGGTGGAAAAGTCATCCCATGACATAGCATCGACCGCATCATCACCCAACTCACTACCAACCTCTTCCCATCAATCACGCCCCTGTCCTTCAGGAAACAGGACGTAAATCGGACCATGTACCTCTCATGCAACGGTTGGTACGAAAAGTGTTGGCGTCATCTGCTAACCCTCTGCTGCTAGCTATGGGGTCCCTAGCCCCATGATAATCTGGAGCTTCACAAGCTCTGAATTCCCGAATCATCAACGTACGCGTCCCTATCATGGCTGCTATCTCAGTACAGAATGCACACAACCTCTCATCACAAATCTTTAAAATGCCCTCCTTGATCATACCGAAGATCTCAGGAGTCTGGTCAGTGATACTATGCGTAATCTTAGATGGAATGAACTCCCTCATCTGACCATCAAGCTGCCCGACTCTAGAGTCTGAGCCTGATCCTTCGCTGGCACCAGAACTACCATTTGGTCTACCACGTAGCGTCACCATACTCGGAAATATACCATCACAATCATCATAATACTCATCATAACTCGAGGGATCTCACACACTACAAGTTCCATGGGTTCATCTCAACCTTCCTTTATTCGAGTACGGATCCTCTACTTTCAGTAGTACGGGCCCATACTACCTTCCACATCTATCCGTACTTTCCTCAAGATCTGACTTGACTCCACCAAGTCCCTTCTACTATTACTGCTGATCTCATGTTAATCTCATCCTAGGCTTGCCCTAGGGTAATCACCAATCTACTCTCCGCCATCAGCCGGATAAGAAGTCCCTGCTATCTCCCCCTAACTAGCTCGCGAATACCATTACATATCGCTAATACTAGATAGTTCTTCGAATGAGAAGTTCTACCCTACAACGGTTAGACTCAAACGAGAGCTACGAAATAAGGCTAAACCTAACCTTCTGAAATTATTTAGTCCTCACAATATGTAACTTAACATATTCGTTTACTAGTTAGTAAAATATAAATAGAACTCCTTAAAGCACAAAGCAAGCAACATTCGAGCATTGAGTACACGTAATCAAGCATATACTAATCAGGCCATCATACTGACTAATCTGTACTAGCATGCAGTTCATAAACCTGATACACATATAGCAGGCACATAAGGCATCCTTCCTAGATCCTTAGTCCTAATCTAGGATGCAGTTCTTATAAAGCTGATATACATATCATAACCAAAACTTGTATGGGTAATTTGGGAGTACTTACTTGAGCTTGGCAGATTGCATGCACTACACCCTTTTCCCTTTTCAAAGTTCTTTTTCTCTTTTCAAAATTCTTTTTATAAAAATGATTTTCTTTTTAAAATTTTCATACCAAGTCCTTAGTTTGAGTCCAGACACACCCGCGAATGTGCCCGAATTCCTCAAACCAAGGCTCTGATTCCAACTTGAAACATCCAAAAAATACAGTCTAAAAATTTCATTTTAAATCATTAATAAAACCATAATTATCTTTCAACATATAAAAATCATAAATCGTGTATCTCAAGAATATCATAACATCTGTCAAATATATCAGAGTATAAACATCCCAGGCTGAACAAATGGTGTGTGCACTGCAATCATCCCGAGCTCCTCTTTTGAAAACCAAAGTACCAGAAACCAAAACTGAAAACCGTAAGCACGAAGCTTAGTGAGTCCCCCCAAACTATCACATACCATGCACATAATCATACTACTGAGAGATATGGGCCCCGCCCACACTCTAGGAGATACGCGCCCCGCCCATACTCCGCTGACTAGGAGATATGGGCCCCGCCCACACTCCACTGACTATGAGATACGGCCCCCGCCCACACTCCTCTAAGTAGGAGATACGGGCCCCTCCCACACTCCGCTAACTAGGAGATACGGGCCCCGCCCACACTCAACCAATCATGAGATACGGGCCCCGCCCACACTCGAATAATAATGAGATATGGGCCCTGTCCACACTCACATACATAAACAAACACATACAAGTATCACACAGACAACAAGTATAGCAATCCAACAGTATGAATGATATCTATACTCTGGTAATAATGAGATACGGGCCCCGCCCACACTCCATGTTCCTATCAAGAACATATAAACTACACGGGCCGACATTGGTGCCTTAGACCCGTTCCTACTGGAAGAGGACTCACCACGCACTGCTGGAGTCCTGCGAATAAATCTCTGGCTCCTAGCTGACAGATCCCTAGACTGTCAACATCAAAATAAAACCCAATTAACCATTTGGGTTTCCAATGCATAACACTAAAATCCCCACGTAGGGTAAAAGGACCATTTTACGCCTAACCTAGTTTGGTCCAAGATTAAGGCCCAAACTCATACCCTGAAAGTCCAAAAAGTCAAATAATCAACCAAGGCCCAACTATGGCCCAATTTTCCAAATTGGGCCCAAACCTCTACATGGTCTTGCCTTAAGGCCCAACCATTTATTCTTGGTCCAGCACTTGATATTCTGATGGTCTAATATCTCATAATCATCAAGGCCCAGTTATGGCCTAATTTTCCAAATTGGGCCTAAGCCTATCCAATGGGCCTTATCCTAAGGCCCAATCCAAATATTCTAGTCCATACTTGTTCTTGGATGGCCCATCAATAGTCCAAACATCTGGGCCCAACAAAAAAGGCCCAACTCAAACCCAATGCAATTAGGGTTTTCACATGAAATGACGATTAGGGTTAAGTGTTCTCACTTAACCCATTAAGTCCATTATTCCACTAAGCCATCATACAATGGAGTCGGCATAAGTCATAACTTCGGTCCATTGGTCCAAACGCGGGTCCCGATAGGTCCAAACCAACATTTTATAAAATTAGGGTTTTCTAAACCCTAATTAGGGTTTCCAACCCAATCACCATCCAACTAAGTCCAAAATTAAGCTTTTAGGCCCATTAAGGTTCCACTAGGCCGGGCACCATCCATTGCCACCTCGGGCAGTGGTGGTCGGCGGCGGCTCACGACGGCAATCACCATTTCCAATGGTGGTGGCTTATAATCTTGACTCAAACTTCATCAAAACAACTCGGAACACAACACACACCTTACTACACTCACACAGCCACCACCATACGGCGGTTGGTGGTGGCAAAGCGGTGGTAGGAGGCGACAACCACCATGGTTAGCAGCCATGGCGGGTTTTTCTCGCCAGACTCACAGGTATAGTCCCCCTGAACGCAGCAATCAACAAGCACACTCGATTATACAACCATACAGCCGCCACCTAGGCTACATGAGTCATCGAAAAACACATACAGCGGCCCCACGGCCACTGATGCCGACATTGACGCTTCCGACGGCGTACCCACAGAAAACAACGAGAGAGAAGAAGAATAGATTGCGGATGGGCTTACCATGCATTTCCGGTGGCTAACGACCTGCACAACATCGCACAACAGGTTTTTTCCCGGTCCTTGGCGGTTCTCCGATGCCCGCAACGTCTCCGGCAGCAACGTCGCAATGGCGACCTTCAACGACAGTGTAACGGTCGGCGGTGCTCAACGGCGAGGCAACATGCGTCCCCGTTTGATCGGAACAGTGAACGAAAGGGAGGTGGTGGCGGCTAACATCACACATGGCGGCTGGCATAATTAGGGTTAAGGTTGTTTCACAAAAACGTGGGGAAGGGATACAGGTTATTCCCGTGTCTCATTTCTAACTTGTGCCAAATTTTTCAAATTTGGTCCCTCCTCCTCAAAACATTTTCAACTTAAGTACAATATTTACCAAACAGCCCCTATCCTTAAAAATTCATTACAATACAAGCCCCACAAGTTACCCTTTAACCCGCAGCATTTAAAAATCCTTTCAATTTAAGTCCCAATAATTACCAACCAGCCCCCCGCCTTCAGAAATATTTACAATGTGGCCCGAAAATTACACTTTAACCCCCGAATAGTCCAAGTTATAACATTTGGCTCCCAAAACCAACACCCCACTAAATGTTATGGATTATTGGGCTACTATTCATTCGTCAATTTTTATCTAATTTATTTATTTATCAAACAGGATGTTACAACTCTCCCTCACTTAAGTTAGATTTTGTCCTCGAAATCATTCCTTACATGCCAGACGAGTAGAATGACATGGCCACAAACCCGAGCATAACCTAGTCTTTCTAAGGCAATCAAAACCATCCCTCGCAGGGTTCTAAAATCCGAAGATAAACGAATTCCTTGCATTATGGTCCCATTACTTAATCTGAAATCTGTAGTCTCGAGATGGTATGACTCCCTGACAGACCGCCCATACTAAATCATTATACTTGGCCAAGGCTCACATAATCTCGCTGAGAGTGACTTAGCATAACCCAAGCAATCTGTTACCCATCCATACCTGAAATTCTAATACACTGATACTAATACTGCCAAAACACTGAAACTGCCCGAAACAGAATGCTGCCACATGGCTGCTTTCCAAAATCTACCGAGACCTCCCTGGTCTCAATTCGTTCACCCGTCAACTGAAATACCGGGTTTCAGCCCAGTTGCGGAGCCAAAAGACTCCCACGTGGTCGCTTCATATGATTTCCGTGCGAAATTCTTGTCTGTCAATAGTTGTCATTAGTTATCTTGCCACTATGGCTCTAACGACCTCCTGATCCAACCGATCAGGTCCATACGTCGAGTCTTGACGTTACCAAATCCAAGGCTAAAAGTGATTGCTACATGACCAAGGGTAGCCTTATATAACAAACGAACATAAACGGTCCATCGCTTCCTTGATCCCCTAACTGCAGTGATGTTCCTACGGTCTTATCACTGGCTCAAACAGGTCTAATTCTTCTGGAGAAATCCGTAAACCAATCCGTGGATTTCCATATCGTCACTGTTGCACCCGAGCCGGTGGGTACTATTGTTCCTTCTGCGATGTAACAACACTCCCATGCTCTCTACCAACCTAGTGGATGCTACGGATACATCCGCAATCTCACGACACTCTAGCACTATCTGCCAACCTTGTGAATGCTACGGCTACACCTGCAGACTTACAACCCTCTAGCACTATTTGGCTTCTAGTGAATGCTACGACTACACCTGCAGACTTACAACACTCTAACACTATCTGGCTCCTAGTGAATGTCACTGCTACACCCACAGATTTACAACACTCTAATACTATTTGGCTGCTAGTGAATACTACGGTTACACCCGCAGACTTACAACACTTTCCAACGATCGATCCAATGACAACCATCTCTTACCAACTAGTGCTCCATTACTAGTCAGTCAATAACGGTTACTAAGACAACCGAATCTTGTCGATGCTGGATAACCATCCTATGGGACCCTAACTGTAGACCTTCCACAGAACACCCCTGATCCGATCTCGACCATAAACTAAGATGACACTGTACACTCTTAAACTGAACTCATGTCCTGACTGGAACCCCCCAACCTGATTCCCTAAGGCATGCTATCAAACATTCTGAGAACGCGATCTCATTATTGGCAAGTTTTTCGAACTTCCAACTCACACTATCCTCAATCCATATAGCCGCTTGGGCTGTCTTCCTTTCTGACAAGGATGCGAAACTTATCCCAGTTTCAAAACTGCTCTTGCTTCTAAATTCCCTGGACGATTCTCCCCCACTTTGATTTAACTAACATCTTACAGCACACAATACTTGAAAGGATTCTCAATCCTTCTCACCATCCCATGACCAATCTGCTAGAAACCATGCTTACCATTGCTAGTGTTCCAATACTAGCCAATCCAAAAGATCACACAACTTCTAAGAACCCGATGAATACTTCCTGAATCCATAATTAGGGAAATGACCATTCGTCATCCACTAATAATTCTCAGTATGCAATTGGCTTATGAAATCTCTTGAAAATATAATTCAAACACAAACATCAGATAAACCCAGAATTACACTTACTCAAACCCGTGGAACGAAAGACTCCATCGTGCAGTTTCCGCACGTGTTGTACTAAATCAGGCTCTGCTGGCCTCTCAAAAGCTGATCTGAATATTGGGCCTCCTCCCGAGACCCTTTAATATAAGCAACTGACCTGGTTCCCCCTTCCCAATGTGCTCCAAGTCAATATCCCGTTCTCGGGCTCTAGCAGTCATATCATTCAGGGTCTCACTCCCCGAGATACTCACGATCTCCCTGCTATCATTCTGCAGTATGTCATGATACCTTACCTTCTTCATTTCCTCATCTGCTGCATACTGTGGTACCAACTAAGCTCTCTCCCGAGACTTGGCAGTGATCTCTGCCACGGTCTCAATAGTCTGGCGGAGATCTAACAACTCTCGTGCCAACTGCTACGCCTCAAACGCCTGGGTACACTCTGCTCGGAATCTGGTCGAAAAGTCATCCCATGACATAGCATCGACCGTATCATCACCCAACTCACTGTTGGGTTTTGAGCATTCTAACACTCCTAAGTGTACATGCAACCCTAAATACCTCGGATCTATGTTTTCTCTATTATACATGCAAATATGAATATTCCAAGGTATTATCCTAACTAGCATACAAAACATTGATTCATATGGAATAATACAAGTTAGAAGACATACCTTTTGATGTAGCTTGATTCCATGGAGCTTAAGAGCCTAGTGCCTCAAGTGTGACACCTCAAATGGTTCACACAACATCAAATGCACTTGGACTAACTTAGAGAGAAATGAACCCTTCATGAAATCGGCTAGCCCTCACCATTCCTTCATAGTGGCCGATTTTGGGAAGAAAATGATGCTTATATAGTGTGTCAAAAATAGGGTTACACCATGTAAACCGTAATTGTCATGGCCTTTCATTTCCATGATCCATGGGTACAAAAACACCATGGAGCATCCATGGAGCATACTATGGGTTTTAGCCCAACTTGATAATCCATGGAGCATTAGCCCACTATACAAGTATGGATGATTTACACAATCAACCTATATATTTAGTTAGTCTCCTTTTGTCACTTAATTAATTCCAAATTAATTCTTGATCAATACTAATTAAATAATCTTATTAATATATTAGAACTTATAATATATTAATAAACCTTAAGTGTTATTTCTCTCATTTTAGTCTATCCAAATGCATGATGCCATGCAACCCAAATGGACCATGCCAATCGGGTCAAGTACATACCAAATATAGTTATGGACTTAGACACTAATCCAACAGTCTCCCACTTGGATAAGTCTAAAACTATTATTGCGTATGACTTCAAAACCCGACTGGCAATCGTAGCTCTTGAAAGCTGCTGTCGTCGAACTCTGAACAAATCAATGACACGTCCATTAGATAAGGGATCATATATTCCTCCATTCTAGATATCATATGGACTGAGACATGGATTATAATCATTCTCTCTGTCCATTTGTTATTTCCCGATTTCCGATTTATGATGACCGACTAATTGAACAAATCACATTAGTCCTGGCTTGGCCAAGCACTTCGGGGTGTCATCACTAAATCATCGAGGGCCCCACAGATATCACTTTTATCCCTTTAAGGGTAAAAGGAATGGATAAAATTCGACTCATATGCTTGTTCTACTACTTGTTGGATCATACACAAAGGCACGTTTTATAACATCGAGTTACCAATGTGTTTTCGTACAATCAATGCACAACCAACTCATAGGCAACAAGTCATATCTCTAGGTTTGAAGAATATAGATATTATCATCTCATGATCACTCGTGATAAAATCCATGAAGTGATTCCAATGAGCGTGGGTTGAATCCAATATTCAGAACTTATGAGCACTCATGAATGTTGTAGCAACTCTTTACTATGTCCCATACCTTGGACATCTACAATCCAGCTTCATGCCAGTCTTGATTCATATCTACTTCCAACATATGACCGACTGTGGATAGTTTGAATAACTTAGTCATTCAGGAAGAACGACCTAGTTATTCTGGAAGTCAAAACATGCAAAGTGAAACACAAGAATAATCGAATCCAATATGGTCTCAGAACTTATGAATATAAATAAAACACCTTTTATTTATCATCATATTGATTACACATTATTCATTGCATACTGTTTCAATCTATCAACTTTATACTTGAATTAAAACAATAGTTGTCCCATGCTCCAAGCATATACACTATGTTTTCTAAACACTAGTCATGTCATACACCAAGTATGCACACTATGTTTTTCCAAACATTAGTTATGCTATGCACCAAGTATGCACACTAAGTTTGTCTATGATCTTTACTTTGTGAAATAGATCGATTGAACATAATTCCAATGATTCTCATTTCACAATCCCAAATCCTTACCGCAAATGCAAGAATTCCAAATTCCTGCTATTTACCTAAATCTGTTAGATTCTAGACTTATATGTACTGATCCTCTTGTAATGATTATGCACACAAAGACTTGTCAACAACCACTACAGAGTATTCCAATGGAGATCATTCCATGGAAACGAAGTCTTAAATTCAAAGTACATTTCTTTGAACATCCTTCTTGCATTAAGTTTCCTAATCTTACACAGATTTAATGAATAACTTCCACCTATGAGAATATTTCCATATTCTCATTTTGACTATCACCTCTGAACAAGAATTGCCTCTTTTCAGAATATGTCAACATGGTCCTTCCAAAATTAACACTATACTTCCAACTGTCCCTGAGCAACCAATCTTTGGTAAACCTTAGATTGTTCTCGACAATTGCTTAATCACTTTAGTCATATCCAGTTCTAGTACTTTTTCCTTCTTAATGCCATATGCATTTGGAAAAATTTAGAACAGATGAATATTATAGCACATGCAATCGATCATATATACGAAGCATATGGGACACGATTCATGATGTCTCACATAAAGACATGATACTAGACCAGTCTTTTGCTATAATATTTTCTATTTCTCTTTGTCATGTTCTAACAATTTAGATTATGAAAAGGGATGTCGTAATCATAATCGAATTTTAGAACGCAAATAATGTTCCCATATATAGAATTTCCTTATGTTGAGCCATTCCAACATGAAATTCATATATATATATATATATATATATATATATATATATATATATATATATATATATATCCTTGACTAAAGATGATTAAGACCTCAATCTAAACTTTTAGAATTGAAATGAAGTGCAATTTCCTCTCCCTTAATTATAGCAAAACAACTTTTCCCAATTGAACTTTTGTTTTTCTATAATTAACATTGCTAACTTGCAATACTTATCATACTTATCAGGCTCCCACTAACATGATGATTATTAGCATAACACTTATGCTCCCACTAGCTTTGAAATGTACTCAGAAATCAGCTGAACTTCTAGAAATCAATACTTTATTGACTTTCTTACCAAAGTTCAGATTTCTGATACGAGATGCTCTGATAAAAACTTTATCAAAACCATACACCTTTCCTTAGATAGCACACATGTGTGTCTAAACAATTTCAGCACTATGAAAAAGGATGCCGTAATCATAGTCTCAATTGTTTAGACCTTTGCCATTCCTCACAAGTCCATGTTAGTGTGCCGGTTAACCACACACGCTCCACTAACGACCTTGAGAATACAAATATCACAATTGCTATCTACTTAAAATCTACTTAGTGAAAGCGTTTCCTCACTATCATTTTCATGAATCGGAGAGAAACCTTATGACACTTAGATTTTATGGTGTATGTTTTCCTATCCATGTGAATTTGTCAAAACCATAATCACAAGACAATAATAATGACAAATCCAAACTCATATGGACTGAACTCAATCTTAATTTCTTGCCACCTGGCAGCACAAGGGCCTACCATTGCTTCCAAGTTGTTATGCAACCAATTGAGAACTCTCAGAACTCATATCCAAAGTCAACTTTAACTGGAATGGTCACAGAAATAGGAAAAATGTCAAAACGATAGGTTATAAACCTCAAGTCGTGAGCTAGGGAGAAACTACATGTTTTATTCTTGATTAGATCTTGAAGTTTTTTCAAGATCTTTAAGACTCCCACTGTCCTCTTGACATATAAGACTCACTTGACAAATATTCAAGAGATAGTGCGGATTCTTTATCAAGACAAACACTTCACACAATTGGCCTTAGTTGGTCTTTGTTTTATCCAAAACATCACAACTTACCAATTTCAAATGTACAAGAGTAGGACACTTTTACTCTTACATTTGACAAGTGTTATAAACCTTTCTTTAAGATATGTCACTCAAGTTACAATCTTGGAGTATGACTCTAAGAATTGTTTTGGAACGAAGTGTGACTCACCTTCTTGATTTAACCATTTCAGCAATTCTTGATTCCTCTTCTTAGCCATAGGAATGCACTAAGATGTCCTTAGAGAATCAATTGTGATATGGTTTCAAAATCACTAAGATAATCACACAACACGATACTAAAGTACTCTCCCATCTTTTCAGATTTGAGAAACATTTATCTTTCTGCTTAATTTGATTCTTCTCATTCGTTCTGCCATACATCGAAACTTTTCCAATGTTTCAGAATTATACTTAAAGTGGTAAGTATAAGCATATTTACTAAACTTTAGTAAATCATGACGAATAGTCTTATTGATCTTTTGTGGTGGACTTGACCAGTACACAAGAATGTGTACTCGATCCCTTAGTCCTTCACTTGACTCACATATACATGTGAATAAGGAACTAGTCTTAATTTTCCAAAGATGAAAATTCTCATTCACCATACAATACAACTTGCATAATTCCAAGTTTCTATCCAACTGAAACTTGGTTGATGAGAATCTTTCCTTATTTGGTAAATTATGACACTACCACAAATGACAGAATCAAAGCCATTTTCCAATGTTGCTATCAATGGAATCATATAAACAACAGTTTTCCACAAATGCCATTGTAAGGATATTTAAAATAAAATTAAAAAACTTTTCTTTTTATTTTAAAAATTGCGGAAAAAACTTATCCTTACAATGCAAATGCATATGAAAATTATGTTGTTATCTATTCCTAAGCAATCTATCACAACTCTCAGCAGCTCAAAAATTCTGATCACCGAACCATGAGATCGAAATCCATCTTCGTGATCAGAATCAGCTCACTCTTCTTTAAGCTTCCTCTCCTTTCTTTGATTCTTAAAACTTCAACATGTGACCCAGTCACATGATGTAATAAGAAACTCCAAATAGGAACTTAATAGAGTTAGATAGTGGACTTACCTGAAGAAGAGTCAAACTTTTTGACTAGACCTTCTTTTAGATCTTTCAGGTAGTTAAGGCAGCTTCGCAACCAATGCCCCCTCCTTTGGCAACAGAAACATATGGACTCTTTGGTAATGGTACATGGGACTATCTCAGACTTAGCCTTTCTCTTTACCATTTGGTCAACCAAGTTGACTATGGCCGATCCCTTTCCATTGGGAAGAGAAAGCTTTTATGGATGTCCAATGTTACCATGTCAATGTCCATGGAAGTTTGGGAAGTTGATCTTCTAATCAACTTTGCTTTACCAGAGCTCCAAATCATTGCTGATTCAGCAGCACAAAGCAAATAGATAAGATCATTAGGTTCATGTCATAGTCTTTTACATAGTAGTCCCAAAAGAACTCACTATGTGACTTAGGAAGTGATTGAACATCCAACTTCCTTAAGACTTTGACACCCAACTCTCCAGGCTTGTCAATATGTGACTTCATCTCCAAGATGTGAACACACATAGACCTTTCTTGCCATTAGGGCTTGAGTGACCTTGAACTTGTGGTTTAGGGAGAATAATTGGAGGAGGTGGAGGAAGTGAAGAATGATTTCCGGGACATCATCTTCATTAGGAAAGCTTGTTCCAAGAGTTTTGGGAAGATCATAAATGTCTGAACCAGACATCTTTTGGGAGATATTCAAGATAGTTAATTTAAAGTCCTTAATATAACACCCAATATGGAATATTAAGGCTAGGACCCAACACAATATTTTATAACTTGGAAGAGGGATGTCGTAATCCAATCTATAGAATATTTGAAGGTAGGCGAATGATGATTCACCAATTTCCACCATGAAAAACGAAATAGGTATATTAGGTTTTAATTGGATTTGAAACTCCTAGATCTTTTCAGATTCATTGAACTGTTCAATGGCATGTTTCAATCTCGATTGTGCCCTCTCAAATTTTGTGACTGGGATGCCGAGGATCACAAAACAAGGTGGGAATAACCATGCAAATATACTTGGTACCCTTAATATTTACCCCTCAATCGGTGTGTCGGTTAACCACACGCGCTCCACCGATACTATGATAAACATTAAGTTACCCTTTGCCTACCTTGTTAAATCAAGCTAGTGTGCCGGTTAACCACACACGCTCCACTAACCGACTTAAGTAAAGTGCAAAGTGTAATTTCATGGGTTAGCACCAAATTCACATTTTCCTAAGTAACGAACATTGGGAATTTATAAAAGTTTAGTTACTTAGTATTTATCATTAATACTTTTAATGAAGGGAGAATTATAGTCCTTGTCCTACCCGTTCGGCTAACGGCCCTCCACCAGTCAAGGAAGCGGTGGGTGAGAGTGGACACCCATTAAACTGCCATTTTATAGGCAGTAACCTTATACCCCCTTATAGACCGACTTCGTGAATGAGGCCTACTAACGGTAAGACTGACTTGCTCTTATACATACATACATATATATATATATATATATATATATATATATATATTATTACCTTATAATACTATAAAGTATAAGGGTTGAATTTTAACTTGTAAAATTCTAAGGGCTTAACTTGGAATTAAAGTATTCATAAGGGAAAAATTTACAAATTCCAAAACTTGAGGGAAAGTTTTGAAACTATTCATAACTATTCAATTCCATAACTTATGTGTTTAAAGTAGTTTTAATTCAAAAAACTCTTCAAGTTCCATAACTGAGGACAAGTTATGGAAGACTTTAAACTATTAAAAGAATATGACCTTTCTTTATTCATAACATATGGAAATATTTATGAGTTTTATGAATCTTAAATGTGACTTTTCATATAACTTGAGGACAAGTTACAAAAACACTTTTTAGAACCATCTCTTAGATTAATTTGGATTGAAAACAACAATTTCACATAACTTTTCTATTAATCTAAGCAACTCATAAGAACAAGATAATTCAATCAAACTTTTTCATGTAATTAGCCTAACCATTAAACTAATACAAAACATGAATCTATTGACAATTATCTTTGAAATTGGATTAGCATGAACATTACCACATCAAAAACAAGTTTATAAGTTGAAAAACAGCTTAGGGTAATGTTACTAGTCCAATTCCAGCCAAAACAGTCGAATATATGCTATCTGGGGGTCCAACTCGTCGAGTGCATGAACCAACTCGGCGAGTTGGATGAGTTTAGCCTTGGACTCGTCGAGTCCCTTCATGGACTAAGCGATTCTGCTGAGCAGACAGCAACAAAGTTCGATTTTTCAGCTAATTTTGCAAGTATAACAAGAAAACAAGCCTAGGCTCTGATACCACTGTTGGGTTTTGAGCATTCTAACACTCCTAAGTGTACATCCAACCCTAAATACCTTGGATCTATGTTTTCTTTATTATACATGCAAATATGAATATTCCAAGGTATTATCCTAACTAGCATACAAAACATTGATTCATATGGAATAATACAAGTTAGAAGACATACCTTTTGATGTAGCTTGATTCCATAGAGCTTAAGATCCTAGTGCCTCAAGTGTGACACCTCAAATGGTTCTCACAACATCAAATGCACTTGGAATAACTTAGAGAGAAATGAACACTTCATGAAATCGGCTAGCCCTCACCATTCCTACATAGTGGCCGATTCTGGGAAGAATATGATGCTTATATAGTGTGTCACAATTAGGGTTACACCATGTAAACCCTAATTGTCATGGCCTTTCATTTCCATGATCCATGGGTACAAAAACACCATGGAGCATCCATGGAGCATACTATGGGTTTTAGCCCAACTTGATAATCCATGGAGCATTAGCCCACTATACAAGTATGGATGATGTACACAATCAACCCATATATTTAATTAGTCTCCTATTGATCACTTAATTAATTCCAAATTAATTCTTGATCAATACTAATTAAATAATCTTATTAATATATTAGAACTTATAATATATTAATAAACCTTAAGTGTTATTTCTCTCATTTTAGTCTATCCAAATGCATGATGCCATGCAACCCAAATGGACCATGCCAACCGGGTCAAGTACATACCAAATATAGTTATGGACTTAGAAACTAATCTAACACTCACTACCAACCTCTTCCCATCAATCACGCCCCTGTCCTTCAGGAAACAGGACGTAAATCAGACCTTGTCCCTCTCATGCAACGGTTGGTACGAAAAGTGTTGGCGTCATATGCCAACCCTCTGCTGCTATATATGGTGTCCCTAGCCCCATGATAATCTGGAGCTTCACAAGCTCTGAATTCCCGAATCATCAATGTACGCGTCCCTATCATGGCTGCTATCTCAGTACAGAATGCTCACAGCCTCTCATCACAAATCTCTAAATTGCCCTCCTTGATCATACCAAAGATCTCGGGAGTCTGGTCCGTGATATTGTGCGTAGTCTCAGATGGAATGAACTCCCTCATCTGAACATCAAGCTGCCCGACTCTAGAGTCCGAGCCTGATCCCTCGCTAGCACCAGAACTGCCATTTCGTCTACCAAGTAGCGTCACCATACTCGGAAATATACCATCACAATCATCATAATACTCATCATAACTCGAGGGATCTCACACACTACAAGTTCCCTGGGTTCATCTCAACCTTCCTTGATTCGAGTACGGATCCTCTACTGTCAGTAGTATAGGCCCATACTACCTTCCACATCTATCCGTACTTTCCTCAAGAACTGCCTTGACTCCACCAAGTCCCTTCTACTACTACTGATGATCTCATGTTAATCTCATCCTAGGCTTGCCCTAGGGTAATCACCAATCTACTCTCCGCCATTAGCTGCATAAGAAGTCCCTGCTATCTCCTCCTAACTAGCTCGCGAATACCATTACATGTCGCTAAGACTAGATAATTCTTCGAATGAGAGGTCCTACCCTACAACGGTTAGACTCAAACGAGAGCTGCGAAATAAGGCTAAACCTAACCTTCTTAAATTATTTAGTCCTCACAATATGTAACTTAACATATTCGTTTACTAGTTAGTAAAATATAACTAGAACTCCTAAAAGCACAAAGAAAGCAACATTCGAGCATTGAGTACACGTAATCAAGCATATACTAATCAGGCCATCATACTGACTAATCTTTACCAGCATGCAGTTCATAAAGCTAATACGCATATAGCAGGCACATAAGGCATCCTTCCTAGATCCTTAGTCCTAATCTAGCATGCAATTCTCATAAAGCTGATACACATATCATAACCTAAACTTGTATGGGTAATTTAGGAGTACTTACTTGAGCTCGGCTGATTGCATGCACCACACCCTTTTCCCTTTTCAAAGTTCTTTTTTCTCTTTTCAAAATTCTTTTTATAAAAATGATTTTCTTTTTAAAATTTTCATACCAAGTCCTTAGTTTGAGTCCATACACACCCGAGAGTGTGCCCGAATCCCTCAAACCAAGGCTCTGATACCAACTTGAAACATCGAAAAAATACAGTCTAAAAATTTCGTTTTAAATTATTAATAAAACCATAATTATCTTTCAACATATAAAAATCATAAATCGTGTATCTCAAGAATATCATAACATCTGTCAAATATATCAGAGTATAAACATCCCAGGCTGAACAAATGGTGTGTGCACTGTAATCATCCCGAGCTCCTCTTTTGAAAACCAAAGTACCTGAAACCAAAACTGAAAACCGTAAGCACGAAGCTTACTGAGTCTCCCCAAACTATCACATACCATGCACATAGTCATGCTACTGAGAGATACGGGCCCCGCCCACACTCAAGGAGATACGGGCCCCACCCACACTCCGCTAACTAGGAGATACGGGCCCCGCCCATACTCCCCTGACTAGGAGATATGGGCCCCGCCCATACTCCACTGACTAGGAGATTCGACCCCCGCCCACACTCTGCTAACTAGTAGATACGGGCCCCGCCCTCACTCCGCTAACTAGGAGATATGGGCCCCGCCCACACTCAACCAATCATGAGATATGGGCCGCGCCTACACTCGAATAATAATGAGATACGGGCCCCGCCCACACTCACATACATAAACAAACACATACACGTATCACACAGATAACAAATACACAACCTACCATTATACCAATAACCATACTCAAATAATAATGAGATACGGGCCCCGCCCACACTCAGCTAATGATGAGATACGGGCCCCGCCCACACTCGAATAATAATGAGATACGGGCCCCGTCCACACTCACATACATAAACAAACACATACAAGTATCACACAGACAACAAGTATAGCAATCCAACATTCTGACTTATATCTATACTCTGGTAATAATGAGATACGGGCCCCGCGCACACTCCGTGTTCCTATCAAGAACATATAAACTACACGGGCCGACATTGGTGCCTTAGACCCGTTCCTACTAGAAGAGGACTCACCTCGCACTGTTGGAGTCCCGCGAATAAATCTTTGGCTGCTAGCTGACAGATCCCTAGACTGTCAACATCAAAATAAAACCCCATTAACCATTTGGGTTTCCAATGCATAACTCTAAAATCCCCACTTAGGGTAAAATGACCATTTTACCCCTAACCTAGTTTGGTCCAAGATTAAGGCCCAAACTAATACCCTGAAAGCCCAAAAAGTCAAATAATCAACCAAGACCCAACTATGTCCCAATTTTCCAAATTGGGCCCAAACCTCTACATGGTCTTGCCTTAAGGCCCAACCATTTATTCTTGGTCCAACACTTGACATTCTGATGTTCCAATATCTCATAAGCATCAAGGCCCAGTTATGGCCCATCTATGGCCCAATTTTCCAAATTGGACCTAAGCCTGTCCAATGGGCCTTATCCTAACGCCAAATCCAAATATTCTAGTCCATACTTGTTCTTGGATGGCCCATCAATAGTCCAAACATCTGGGCCCAACAGAAAAGGCCCAACTCAAAACCCAATGCAATTAGGGTTTTCACATGAAATGACGATTAGGGTTAAGTTTTCTCACTTAACCCATTAAGGACTTAACCCATTAAGTCCATTATTCCACTAAGCCATCATATAATGGAGTCAGCATAAGTCATAACTTCGGTCCATTGGTCCAAACGCGGGTCCCGATAGGTCCAAACCAACATTTTATAAAATTAGGGTTTTCTAAACTAAGTCTAACTAAGCTTTTAGGCCTATTAGGGTTCCACTAGGCCGGACACCACCCATTGCCACCTCGGGCAGTGGTGGTCGGCGGCGGCTCACGGCGGCAATCACCATTTCCAATGGTGGTGGCTTATAATCTTGACTCAAACATCATCAAAACAACCCAGAACACAACACACACCTTACTACACTCACACATACACACAGCCATCACCATACGGCGGTTGCTGGTGGCAAAGCGGTGGCAGGAGGCGGCAACCACCATGGTTGGCAGCCATGGTGGGTTTTTCTAGCCAAACTCACACGTATAGTCCCCCTGAACGCAGCAATCAACAAGAACACTCGACTATACAACCATACAGCCGCCACCTAGGCGGCAGGAGTCATCGAAAAATGGACACAGCGGCCCCCACGGCCACTGACACCGATATTGACGCTTGCGACGATGTACCCACAGAAAACAACGAGAGAGAGAAGAAGAATGGATTGCGGATGGGCTTACCATGCGTTTCTGGTGGCTCACGACCTGCACAACGTTGCACATCAGGTTTTCGCCCGGTCCTTGGCGGTTCTCCGGTGCCCGCAACGTCTCCCGCAGCAGCTTCGTAATGGCGACCTTCAACGACAGTGTAGCGGTCGGCGGTGCTCAACGGCGAGGCAACAGGCGTCCCCGTTTGATCGGAACAGTGAACGAAAGGGAGGTGGTGGCGGCTAACATCACGCATGGCGGCTGGCATATTAGGGTTAGGGTTGTTTCACAAAAACGTGGGGAAGGGATACGGGTTATTCCCGTGTCTCATTTCGAACTTGTGCCAAATTTTCTAAATTTGGTCCCTCCTCCTCAAAACGTTTTCAACTTAAGTACAATATTTACCAAACAGCCCCTATCCTTAATAATTCATTACAATACAAGCCCCACAAGTTACCCTTTAACCCGCAACATTTAAAAATCCTTTCAATTTAAGTCCCAATAATTACCAACCAGCCCCCCGCCTTCAGAAATATTTACAATGTGGCCCGAAAATTACACTTTAACCCCCGAATAGTCAAAGTTATAACATTTGGCTCCCAAAACCAACACCCCACTAAATGTTATGGATTATTGGGCTACTATTCATTCGTCAATTTTTATCTAATTTATTTATTTATCAAACGGGATGTTACAATGTTTTAACTTGGATGATCCTTACTGTTTATTTTTGTTGTGCGTTTGGTCCCTATCTTACCTCAAAAGACTATTGTGCCCTTTTTTTAAGTTATTTTCTTATATATGTATTTAGTTTTTATATTTTTTAAAAAGTTAAGACCCCACTATTTGTATCTCGTCACCCTAAACCTGAAACCACATTGGGTTAATTTAAGCTCGGTCCCACTAGTCACCATCCCATCTCTCATCCTCTTCAACTTATCTTTCATTTCCATCTTTAATGACATCAACGTCTTCACTATCCCTTCTTTTTTCGGTCCTTCAACTTCGGCGAACCAACACCACAACCCACTGTCTCTTCATTGAATTTTCCACCAGCACAACCCAATGTGGTTTCAGGTTTAAGGTGAGGAAATACAAATATGTGGGGTCTTAATTTTTTAAAATATATAAAAAATAAATACATAAATAAGAAAATAAATTTAAAATAGGCACAATAGTCTTTTGAAGAAATAAAGACATTTTTATATACGTAGTTATCTAACTTTCCTTTTCCATTTTCATTATTATTATAAAAGTAGACTTCTTTAATTAACTAAAACCATACTTCAAACCTTGTAAATTATTTTAAAACCGTTTATTTTATACTTATATTACTTCATTCATTTTGACACTCAAGCGTTTACGTATTTAGTGGATCAGACTTATATTTCATAATTTCTTTATCCATGGTGTCTATACATTAGAAATAATGTTAGTATAAGACCCCTTTGGTTTTAAATGGTTCTATCATTTTTTTTTTGTGTATTAGAAGGGTACAAATCAAAAAATAACTTATAAGCTAGCTTCTAAATTAGCATTAAAAAAAAACAACTTATACTAACTTTTTAATTTTTTTTCCAAACACACCCTTAATCAGTGTTGCAAAAGGCGTTAGGCGTTTCCAGGTAAGTCGACCGTCGAGTAACAAATAATTAGTCTGGATAGGGAGTACTCAGATTGGGTAATTATAAAGAAATTAATTTTGGGAAAATTTATATATAAAAATAATATAAGTTAACTAAAATTTATAACAAAATAAATGAATATGAATAACAGCTATAGTTTTTTTTAATTAACAAAGAAAGTCAAAATTCCAGAGTTTTTCCGAGTTTAATTGAGTTTAGCAGGGTTTTTTCGAGTTGGCCGAGTTGACTGCCTCGACATATACTTGATTCCGAGTACTCAGGCGAGTAATCGTCTGAATAGGCTGAGTTTTACAACACTGCGCTTAATTAATTATAAAATAAATATTCTATTAAATGTCATTTTATATGTTTCAACTAGTTTATCAATTAGTTTTTACCAAACGTCATTTTTTATCAAGTAGTTTTTCAACTAGCAGATAACATTTTAACTAGCAGCTAGCTTTTCAGCTATCAAGTGGTTTTTCTGCTAGCAGCTAGCTTTTAGCTAGCAACTAGCTTTTCGGTTATAAGCTAACTCTTTTAGCTAGTACGCCAAGCATAGCCTAAAACTTGATATATATCATTTGTCTAAAGGAACGATTCCAAAGTCATACACTCTTCATCGAGGAAGAATAACTGGAAAATCATCAAAGTCATAGTTTTTTTTGTTTGTTCAAAGGAGTAAGTACCCCAACTTAGCTTACATGATCTCATTAAATATTTTTTATAATCGAAAAAATCATTGCTAGTAGTTAGTTCTACATTATCATTTTTTTTAAATGTAAAAATTTTCTTTGTAGAATATCGATGATGTTAGAAGATGAGAATGGGATCATGTATATCTGAAAGTTGAACTTAACTTTAAGGGGTTTTGTAAGGTGCTCCTTATCGTATTTTGGTGATAGCAAGTTTATATTAAATGATGTTGACGTTGTTGGAATGGATTTCTCTGAGTATGTAACTTTCTTGAGAAGGTTCATGCAAGAAGAATGTGAGAACCAATGTTATATGTGTCCCTAATGAACCTCTTCATTCAAGTCTTAGATATATGAAATATGATTTGGATTATGCAATCTTCTTGGAAACTACATACACTAAGGAGCTCATATATATATATATATATATATATATATATATATATATATATATATATATATATATATATATATATATATATCTGTGTGTGTGTGTGTTTGTGTGTGTATAGACCCTTTTGGTGATGAATAAGAGGAATGGTTTGAGGAGAACAAATCTATAGTAGAGAGTGTGGAAGAAAATAATTCAAGGATGCATGAAGATATGTTATCAATCAATTTCTCAGATGATCTTATTTTGAAGATGAAATTACTTGCATGAACAAGACCCATATAGATGATTCCTTAAGTAAGTTATATGGTGATGCAAACAAATGTATTAGGGAGGAACCGAAACCCTGATACTTATGAGGTCATTATAGATGATTTTGAGCCTATGTTTCAATCACATGTAATTTTTTATGAGTCTTTACAATGGCGAAAAACCAAAAACCATAATGGGGATGATATTTGAGAACCTAAAACAATCCAAGCTTGTGTTTTGCAATTATATAGTTGCCAATGGATACCCAACTATGCTACAAAAACATGATAATAAAAGATTACTAGCTAAGTTTTGTAAAGGGGAATGTTGTTTTAGACTTTAGGGTCATAGATGAGTGATGAACACTAATTCCAGATTAAATATTTGTACAGTGGTCATAATTGTGCTCAGAACTTTAAGTTGGGTCCAATTGTTACATATTCCTAAATTAGAAGTCACTACAGATGTAACACCGGGTTCATGGTATGATTTTATTTAAGTTTTTATCTTATTTTTGCCACGAACTCGGCGAGTTTGCGTCCCGACTCGCCGAGTAGCAGCAGGGTGGACACGGGTTTTGAGCGGTGAACTCGGCGAGTCGATGCATGGACTCGGCGAGTCCACCTGTCTAATGAAACTCTATTTCAGACATTACACCCTATTTTACCCATTCTAAAACACCCATTTCGTCCCATTCTCTTCCAGAAGAACTGTAGAGCGAAACCCTAGCCCATTTTGATCCTTGGGAGTGATTTTGGCTTGGTGAAGGAAGTTTGAAGCTTAAGAGAAGAAGGAGGAAGTTGGAGGGTGCAAGGAAGTGTGGTAGATCCGAAATCTACCCTGGGAGAAGCTCCTAACCAGGTAAGAAAGCTCCTTCTTGATCCTTAGTAAAATAGATTCCCTTTTGTCCCTTATATGTGGATTACAAGCTCTTAAACCTCCCAAACTCCGTGTGTTTATACCCTAGGAGCTTAGATTTATGGTTTGGAACCATTGCATGTCTCAGTTTTGGCCAGAATGGGTGAAGAGTCGAAGGGTACTCGGCGAGTGCCAAAGTGCACTCGGCGAGTTCCATGAAGATGGCCTTAGACTCGGCGAGTTGGATAAACAACTCGGCTAGTCCTATGAAGATTGTCTGGTACTCGGCGAGTCGTTCTTCAAACTCGGAGAGTCCCTTGAATATAGCCTCGAACTCGGCGAGTGTTCTTCAAACTCGGCGAGTCATATGAACTGTCACTAGGATAAGAAGGGTTTAAGTGTAGGAGGTCCAACCCTTCGTAGTCGCACGTGGAATTAGCAATTTAACGTGTAGCTATAGTCCCAGAATCTCCAAATCTCCAAGGTTGATGTTCTGATGGAAGATTGGAGCGAATTGTGAGATCTGTTCGTCGGACTCGGCGAGTCCCCCCTTGGACTCGGCGAGTCCAGTCGCGGGTTTATTAGTTGTCCCCGTTTAGCGAGTCAGGCTGACTCAGTGAGTGGGAACAGGGACCCGATGAGTCAGAGTCGGGCTAGACGTAGAAGGACTCGGCGAGTCGCTATATGGACTCGGCGAGTCCAGTCAATCAGAGAGTTGACTTTGACCAAGAAGTTGACTTTGACCAGTCATTTGACCTAAGGGGTATTTATGAGTACCTAATCCATGATTACAGATTTATTGCCGGAGGGTTACCGGTGCGGCAGTCAAGCGTAGGTTGAGCGGGTTTTCAGCAGCTACCCTCGAGGTGAGTTACCTTCCAGTAGCGGTGGGTCTACGGCCACAATGCCGGCCCACCAGTAGGAGTTGTATGTTGGATGATTGTCTTTGTGATATCATCTAGGTTTGCTACTACCTGATATGTTATGTGCTAGTATGATATGATGTTATATGCTAGTAGCAGTAGGGGAGATAGTCCCCAGGGTTTCCGGTCGACAGGGCCGAAAGGGGTAGTCATACCCAGTCATGTTAGTCAGATTATGGTTATGTGATATATGTTATGTGGGAGTAGTAGAGGGGTGAAATAGTCCCCAGTATCCGGTCGAAAGGACCGAAGGGGAGGCCAGCACCCAGATATGCTGGGCAGTATCCGGTCGAAAGGACCGAAGGGGTAGGTCGGGCACCCAGATATGCCTGACAGAATCTGTATGTTATGTGATTGTATGGTATGTGGTACGATGGGGGAACTCACTAAGCTTCGTGCTTATGTTTTATAGTTTTGTTTTCAGGTACTTCTTCAGCTAGGGGAAAGGAGCCGGCGCGGTAGCGGCATATCACACACTCTCATGTTTTCCGCACTATGGATTTTCTGGGATGTACTCTGAATATTTTACTATGATGTTACCGGTTCTCAGACATAAATTAATATTATGAATGTTTTCTAACGATGTTTTTATGAATTAACCTAATTTAAAAATGAAATTTTTCGCTAGTATTTTTGGGATGTTACAAGTTGGTATCAGAGCCCTGGTTTGAGGGATTCGGACGCACCTTCGGGGGTGTCTGGACTCAAATCGAGGGATTAAAAGATTTTTATAAGAAATGATTTTCTAAAGACTAAGTAAAAAGGGTTTCTAAAAAGAAAAAAAAGGTGTGTGATGTGCGCGACCGGCCGAGCTCAAGTAAGTTTTCCCCAAAGTACCCGTACAAGTTTATGTTATGATTATCAGTTTTAGCTTCAGTAGAACAGCATGCTAGAATAGGACTAAGGATCTAGGAATGATGCCTTATGTGCCTGCTTTATGTGTTTCAGCTTATTGAGAACTGCATGCTAGTATTCAGTAGACAGCAGTAGGATAGCCTGTTTAGGTTATGTCTGATAGTAGGAGCTTATCATTGTATGCTAGTACAATTTCTCGTTATGAGGATAGAATTGCTTGAGTAGTTTCCTGTGTCCGAATGCTGCTTGCTTCGTGCTTAGTAGGGCTCGGAGTGATGGGAGTTAGCCATTATGTGAATACGTCACGTCACATGTGATCAGGGTTGAATAATCTAAGAGTGCTGGATTTGGCCCTATTGCGCAGCTCTCGTTTGAGTCTAACCGTTATAGGGACGAGTCTCTTACTCGAAGGATTATCTGAGCCTCGTCACATGTGATGGTATTCAGGTGATGGCTAATTGGCATTACAAGGAGGCCTTCAGCAGCTGAGGACTGGTTTTGGTAGAGTCAGATATTTCCCTAGGGCAAGCCTAGGGCGAGAGTAGCACGAGAACCACAGTATTAGTAGAAAGGACTTGATTGAGTTGAGGCAATTCTTGAGGAAAGTACGGATAGACGTGGAAGGTAGTATGGGCCCGTACTACTGAAAGCGGAGGATCCGTACTCGATTCAAAAAGGGTCGAGACGAGACCGGGGACTTGTGATATGAATGTGAGCCTCGTTAGTGGAATATAGTATGATGGTGGTTATGCTATGTTTTGTAGTATGGTGACCACACGACAGGGAGCGGGAGGCTCAGGATCAGGATCGGGTTCGGGTTCAGGGTCCGAACCAGTTGATGAGGATCTACGCGAGTTCATCGCGTCAGAGATTACCAGGGGCATCCTTGAGTCGACTCCCATCATCTTCGGGTCGATCAAGGAGGGTATTGTAGAGTTGATGGAGGATCGACTCAGGGCGTTCAGGAGTGATATGGCGGCTAGCCAGTCAGGACCACGCACACTGTCCTTTAAGGACTTCAGGGGCAGTGGTGCATCAGATTTCCATGGGGCGAAGGACCCCATTGTTGCCAGACGATGGATTGCAGACCTTGAGTCTGCACAGCTGATCAGCTTCTGCCCCGAGGGGTCGAAGGTACGATTTGCAGCAGGGTGTCTACGTGACAGAGCTAGAGATTGGTGGGAGTCGGTTTGTGACTCTTTGGGAGCCGCGGCCATTGAGGCTATGACATGGCCGGACTTTGTGACACGATTTAGGACGGAGTTCGCGCCTGCGGTGGAGCTCCAGCAGTTGGCACGGGAGTTCTTGGATATGAGGCAGACGACAGAGACAGTGGCGGAGATCACCGCCAAGTTCCGGGAGAGGGGGTTACTGATACCTCAGTACGCGGGTGATGAGGACATGAGGAGGACCCGCTACCACGACATGCTCCGAGCCGACATCCGGGAGCATGTCAGTTTTTCAGCTTGCCCTACCCTGGAGTCCATGATTACCAGGGCAAGGGAGAGGGAGATTGATCTGGGGCACATTCTGAAGAGAAAGGCTGAGGAGGGACAGATGACGGGGGCTTCAGGGAAGAAGCCCAAGGGATCAGATCCTGGCCCAAGAGGCCCACCGAGTCGTAGCCGCTGCAGGAAATGCGGCAAGTCGCATGAGGGACCATGC
Organism: Lactuca virosa; assembly: GCF_052849685.1. NCBI lineage: Eukaryota > Viridiplantae > Streptophyta > Magnoliopsida > Asterales > Asteraceae > Lactuca > Lactuca virosa. The sequence goes on along the minus strand of NC_136429.1, from coordinate 426,042,380 downwards.
AGGTTAGGATCGTTAGGCTGATACAAGTGCGGCAAGACGGGGCACTTTAGCAGGGATTGTACTGCTCCTACTCCGGTATTTCAGACGTCCGAGTTGCTGTGTTTCCACTGCAACCAGAGCGGCCACAAGAGGGCCAATTGCCCTCAGTTGACAGCAACATCGCCAGTACGGGCGCCAGCTCCAACGACCCTGCGGATTACGGATGGTCGGCAGGGCAAGGCAGAGGCTCCGGTGGTGAGGAGCCGGGCATTTCAGCTGACAGCCGAGGAGGCACGCGCTGCACCCGATGTGGTGACGGGTATGATTCTTTCCCTCTGACCTATTTATATAAGATTTATGATATTGATATGTGCTCTGTGTATATACATTTAGGATCGTTCCATGTGAACGGTATTCCAGTCCAGGTGTTGTTTGATTCGGGGGCTACCCGATCCTTTGTTTCTCTTGCACTTAGCAAGAAGTTTCCTGAGTCCTCGGGCATGTTGGATTGCCCTTTAGAGGTCGAGATTGCGGACGACCGGTCGGTGCGAGCATCAGAGGTCTTCCGAGGTTGTGTATTGAGGTTGTTCGAAGAGCGGTATTTGGTTGACCTAGTTCCCATTCCATTGCGAGGAAACAAGGTCATTATTGGTATGGATTGGCTGAGTCCCAATGGGGCAGTGATAGATTGCGCGCAACAGTTAGTACGAGTCAGAGCCCCAAGTGGGGGAGAGTTAGTAATTCAGGGTGAGAGATCACAGCGAGGGCCAGCCTTCTGTTTGGCAGCGAGGGCAAGGCGTTACCTTCAGCAGGGTTGCGCAGGATATGTCGCATATGTCATGGACACCCGGGAGGCGGGTAAGGCGACGGTGGGCGATGTGCCCGTAGTATGAGAGTTCGCGGATGTATTCCCCGAGGAGCTGCCTGGGATACCTCCAGAGCGACAGGTGGAGTTCAGGATCGACCTAGTCCCTGGTGCGGCTCCGGTAGCCAAGGCACCGTATCGGTTGGCTCCTCCTGAGATGCAGGAGTTGTCTACACAGCTTCAGGAGCTGTTAGACAAGGGTTTCATTAGACCGAGCAGTTCACCCTGGGGAGCCCCGATTTTGTTTGTGAAAAGGAAGGACGGGTCGCATCGGATGTGTATCGATTATAGGGAGCTGAATAAGGTAACGGTGAAGAACCGCTACCCACTCCCGAGGATTGACGACCTCTTTGACCAGCTTCAGGGAGCATCTTGGTTCTCCAAGATAGATTTGCGTTCAGGGTATCACTAGGTGAGGGTCAGAGAGGAGGATGTGCAGAAGACGGCATTTCGGACACGTTATGGCCACTATGAGTTCGTGGTGATGCCTTTCGGGCTCACCAATGCTCCTGCCGCGTTCATGGACCTCATGAACCGCGTGTGTAGACCAAAGTTAGACCGGTCGGTGATAGTATTTATTGATGATATCCTGGTTTACTCCAAGACGCGAGAGCAGCATGAGGAGCATTTGCGAGAGGTTCTAGAGACCTTGAGGAGGGAGAACTTGTATGCCAAGTTCTCCAAGTGTGAGTTCTGGTTGCGCGAGGTGCAGTTTCTTGGGCACCTTGTCAACCAGAACGGGATTTCGGTGGATCCGGCCAAGGTGGAGGCCGTAATGAGATGGGAGGTTCCGAAATCCCCATCTGAGATTCGGAGTTTCCTGGGATTGGCTGGCTACTATCGGAGATTCATCCAGGATTTCTCCAAGATAGCATTACCCCTGACCAGGTTAACGAGGAAGGTCGTGGTCTTTCGTTGGGGGCCTGAGCAGCAGGCAGCATTCGAGACACTGAGACAGAGATTGTGCGAGGCGCCAATCTTAGCCTTGCCAGAGGGCATGGAGGATTTTTTTGTATACTGCGATGCGTCCATCTCAGGTTTGGGCGCGGTATTGATGCAGAGAGGGCATGTCATCGCCTACGCGTCGAGGCAGCTGAAGCCTCACGAGGCGAACTACCCGACGCATGATTTGGAGTTGGGGGCTGTTGTGTTCGCCCTCAAGATTTGGCGTCATTACCTCTATGGGGTTCGCTGTACGATTTACACGGACCACAAGAGTTTGAGGTACCTCATGGACCAGCCAAATCTGAATATGAGGCAGCGTCGGTGGCTTGATGTGGTAAAGGATTATGATTGTGAAATCCTTTATCACCCGGGGAAGGCCAACGTGGTGGCCGATGCGCTTAGCCGCAAGGCGGCGCCGATCAGGGATATTTGCATGCGGATGACAGTGGTGACTCCGCTTTTGGAGCGGATCCGGGAGGCTCAGCAGGAGGCTATGAAGGAGGAACATCGGAAGAGTGAGCGGATTGTGGGACAGGTTTCCTCCTTCGACTATGACAGCAGAGGATTATTGACATTACACCGCAGGGTGTGGGTTCCATATCTCGGAGGCGTGCGCCAGGTTCTGATGGAGGAGGCGCACAAATCCCGATTCTCCATTCATCCAGGGGCAACGAAGATGTATAGGGATCTTCGTCTGGACTATTGGTGGCCCTGCATGAAGCGGGATGTAGCATGGTACGTCGAGCTGTGTCTGACCTGCAGGAAGGTCAAGGCCGAACACCAGAGACCGCACGACAAGATGTAGCCGTTGGATATCCCGCTGTGGAAATGGGAAGACATCGCGATGGATTTCATCACCAAGCTTCCCAGGACCGCGCGGGAAGTGGATTCGATATGGGTCATCGTCGATCGGTTGACCAAGAGCGCCCACTTTATCCCGATTCAGGAGAGCGTCTCGGCCGAGAAGTTGGACGATATCTACATCAGAGAGGTGGTGGCACGGCACGGGGTGCCAGTTTCAGTGATTTCAGATAAGGATGTGCGGTTCACTTCCAGGTTCTGGAAGAAGTTTCATGACGAGCTGGATACTCGTCTGCATTTTAGTACAGCCTTTCACCCGCAGACGGATGGCCAGAGCGAGCGGACCATCCAGACTCTGGAGGATATGCTGCGGGCGTGTGTTTTAGACTTCGGTGGTAGCTGGGATGCCTATCTTCCTTTAGCCGAGTTTTCATATAGCAACAGCTATCACGCGAGTATTGACCGCCCTCCCTTCGAGATGTTGTACGGGAGGAAGTGCAGGACCCCGATATGTTGGGGCAAGGTTGGACAGAGAGTCATGGGGAGCACCGAAGTAGTGCTTAAGACGACAGAGAAGATTCAGCAGGTCCGGAGCAGGCTTCAGACTGCTCAGAGTCGGCAGAAGAGTTATGCCGATAAGCGCCGATCAGACCTGGAGTTCCAGGTCGGGGATATGGTTCTCCTGAAAGTGTCGCCGTGGAAGGGCATCATCCGATTCAGGAAACGGGGCAAGTTGGGTCCCAGGTATATTGGACCGTTTAGGGTTGCAGCCCGAGTGGGCAAGGTGGCATATCGGCTGGACCTGCCAGCTGAACTCAGTCAGATCCACAACACTTTCCACGTCTCCCAGCTGCGGAAGTGCCTGGTGGACGATTCAGCAGTGGTACCTTTGGAGGACATCCAGGTTGATGACAGCCTGAATTATATCGAGCGGCTTGTGGCTATCCTAGACCGGAAGTCGAAGGAACTGAGGAACAAAAGGGTGGAGCTGGTGAAGGTGCAATGGCAGCATCGGAAGGGCTCGGAATGGACTTGGGAGCCCGCGGATGAGATGATGGAGCATTATCCGGAGCTGTTCCGGAAGGGAGCGGCAGACTTCGAGGACGAAGTCTAAAATAAGTGGGGGAGATTTGTAACACCGGGTTCATGGTATGATTTTATTTAAGTTTTTATCTTATTTTTGCCACGAACTCGGCGAGTCTGCGTCCCGACTCGCCGAGTAGCAGCAGGGTGGACACGGGTTTTGAGCGGTGAACTTGGCGAGTCGATGCATGGACTCGGCGAGTCCACCTGTCTAATGAAACTCTATTTCAGACATTGCACCCTATTTTACCCATTCTAAAACACCCATTTCGTCCCATTCTCTTCCAGAAGAACTGTAGAGCGAAACCCTAGCCCATTTTGATCCTTGGGAGTGATTTTGGCTTGGTGAAGGAAGTTTGAAGCTTAAGAGAAGAAGGAGGAAGTTGGAGGGTGCAAGGAAGTCTGGTAGATCCGAAATCTACCCTGGGAGAAGCTCCTAACCAGGTAAGAAAGCTCCTTCTTGATCCTTAGTAAAATAGATTCCCTTTTGTCCCTTATATGTGGATTGCAAGCCCTTAAACCTCCCAAACTCCGTGTGTTTATACCCTAGGAGCTTAGATTTATGGTTTGGAACCATTGCATGTCTCAGTTTTCGCAAGAATGGGTGAAGAGTCGAAGGGTACTCGGCGAGTGCCAAAGTGCACTCGGCGAGTTCCATGAAGATGGCCTTAGACTCGGCGAGTTGGATAAACAACTCGGCGAGTCCTATGAAGATTCCCTGGTACTCGGCGAGTCGTTCTTCAAACTCGGCGAGTCCCTTGAATATAGCCTCGAACTCGGCGAGTGTTCTTCAAACTCGGCGAGTCATATGAACTGTCACTAGGATAAGAAGGGTTTAAGTGTAGGAGGTCCAACCCTTCGTAGTCGCACGTGGAATTAGCAATTTAACATGTAGCTATAGTCCCAGAATCTCCAAATCTCCAAGGTTGATGTTCTGATGGAAGATTGGAGCGAATTGTGAGATCTGTTCGTCGGACTCAGCGAGTCCCCCCTTGGACTCGGCGAGTCCAGTCGCGGGTTTGTTAGTTGTCCCCGTTTAGCGAGTCAGGCTGACTCAGTGAGTGGGAACAGGGACCCGATGAGTCAGAGTCGGGCTAGACGTAGAAGGACTCGGCGAGTCGCTATATGGACTCGGCGAGTCCAGTCAATCAGAGAGTTGACTTTGACCAAGAAGTTGACTTTGACCAGTCATTTGACCTAAGGGGTATTTATGAGTACCTAATCCATGATTACAGATTTATTGCCGGAGGGTTACCGGTGCGGCAGCCAAGCGTAGGTTGAGCGGGTTTTCAGCAGCTACCCTCGAGGTGAGTTACCTTCCAGTAGCGGTGGGTCTACGGCCACAATGCCGGCCCACCAGTAGGAGTTGTATGTTGGATGATTGTCTTTGTGATATCATCTAGGTTTGCTACTACCTGATATGTTATGTGCTAGTATGATATGATGTTATATGCTAGTAGCAGTAGGGGAGATAGTCCCCAGGGTTTCCGGTCGATAGGGCCGAAAGGGTAGTCATACCCAGTCATGTTAGACAGATTATGGTTATGTGATATATGTTATGTGGGAGTAGTAGAAGGGTGAAATAGTCCCCAGTATCCGGTCGAAAGGACCGAAGGGGAGGCCAGCACCCAGATATGCTGGGTAGTATCCGGTCGAAAGGACCGAAGGGGTAGGTCGGGCACCCAGATATGCCTGACAGAATCTGTATGTTATGTGATTGTATGGTATGTGGTACGATGGGGGAACTCACTAAGCTTCGTGCTTACGTTTTATAGTTTTGTTTTCAGGTACTTCTTCAGCTAGGGGAAAGGAGCCGGCGCGGTAGCGGCGTATCACACACTCTCATGTTTTCCGCACTATGGATTTTCTGGGATGTACTCTGAATATTTTACTATGATGTTACCGGTTCTCAGAAATAAATTAATATTATGAATGTTTTGTAACGATGTTTTTATGAATTAACATAATTTAAAAATGAAATTTTTAGCTGGTATTTTTGGGATGTTACAACAGAATAGAGATATTATATAGACAAAAACTAAGTATTAAGAATCAAAGGTTAAAGGTTATTATAAATTTTTGGAATTGAGGTGGGTGTAGGACAATGTAGGAGGACTGGAAAACATGTATTAACCCTATCGAGGGTACACTAGTGGAAAACTATACAAAAATTTGGTCTTATGTTCAAGAAGTTGTAACAAACCCTGGTTCTACTGTGAAATTGGATGTCTTGTGTGACAACCATCAATTTTGGTCAAGCAAAGTCAACAAAAGTCAACCAAGTTAACTCAACTCGTATTAAAATTTTAGGAGAAATGTGATATTCCCTAATGTTACTAAAGTACTATTTACAAGTTATAATTAAAAGCACCTCTCTTTCTACCAATTATTGAATATAAACCCTAATTAGTGTTAGCAACGTAAAAATTTGATAATTCAATTATATATTATTTAGGTATAAATAATATTCATAACACAATGTAGTTGAGTTCATGAACCTTATACTACGTGACAAATTCATAAGAAAGATTACATATTCAGATTTTTGGTGAATTCGTCACTAAATGCGACATATTCTATACCTCACTTAAACACTCAAACTTTAACGAAAAGAATTAGGAATCATCCTAACTTTCGTGTAATGTGCAATTATTTTTTATGATAATGATTTTTTATAATAAATTGAATTTAGATGATTCAAATTAAGTAATTAGACATCATTTTTACCACACGTTTTATAAAAATCACCAACTTTTATAAAAATTACCCATTATTTTTATAAAAATAAACTTAGGAAACCACTTTTGTTTTATATGATTATTACACTTTTATAAAAGGATTATTATAAAATTTAAAGAGACATACTTGAATATTTAATTCAAGAAACCATACCCTACTATCTCCCCTCCCCCATACCCACGCCACCCCCACCCTCCCTCCCTCTCTTCCCTTTATTTTTGGCTAAAACCCTTCCCCCTCATCCAATCTCCTTCATTTGTTCATCTCCTTCCTCAATAACAAGATCACTCTCTCAAGTTTAATTTACATACGTTAGTTCTTGATCTTTTGGTAAGTTTTTCCTTACTAATATAGTGATTATATATATATATATATATATATATATATATATATATATATATATATATATATATATATATTAGCTTTCTTACAATTACACACATTAATATGTGTTAATATCCATAAGATCTTTCAATCTTCAAGTGTTCTTAGCTTGAAATATTTTATCTTCACCTCTTTATCCACCAAGAAACACACTCAAGATGATTTCATACCCCTCATTTTCATCTTTATCCCAGTTTTAGGGGGAGAATACAAGTAAACTTGTATAATTGTACAAGTTGTTATACATGCTTACTTTCATGTTGTGTAAAAATGTTATCTACATGAAATAATATTATTACCTAGTATTATGAACATTTATGTGTGGTATGTTGTTTAAAATACAAAATCTGTGAAAAATGAGTATAAACATGTTATATGTTCTTAAGAAAAAGTCATAAAAACAAAATTATAAAACCTAGGGTTTCTATGAACATAATTTGACTTTTCTAGCAAAAATGGTTATAACCAAGTTAATACACCATTTTTGTGGGATATAAATCAAAATATGTTATTTTGGACATATGTTATGAAACTAGTTATAAATACCAAAAATTTTGTTTTACAAAAAGAAAACCTAAAAATCTATCATTTTATGTAAAAATTGGAGTTTCTAACAAAAATGGTCATAACCAGGTTATGGTACCATTTTAGTGATTTGACCTAAAATATGTTGTTTTAAACCTATAAGGTTAGCTTGACTTAAACTTCACGAAAAGGTAAAAATAAATTTTACAAAGTTTATAATTCAATATTTACCATTTGGTGATGTAAAAAGGTCAAAAACTAGAAAACCGACTTTATCTTACTAATAGTTCATATACTTGTGTTAGATGTATGATATATGTTATTTATGAACATCTAAACATGTTAAATTATATATATGTGTATATATAGGTATAAAGAAATATTTATAATAAACTATAATAGGTATATTTTATGGGTCATTAATACTAATATAACATTTTGGGACAAGACGAATAATTATATAAGAGCATATAATTGTTATACACTATATTAATACTACGGAAAAGTGATATTTACATATACAAGGGTTTTCATTACACAAAACGTAAACTTGTTGAAACAATTATGTGAGACAAAGTCTTCACCGTACCTACCAGAGTACACACTAAAGTCCTGAATTATAACCAGAATCTCGGTATGAGAGCGTGATAATTGTGTATAGATCTATATGGGATTGACAATCCTGCACCTAAGCTGCTAGCTACAGCTAGTGTCACACCCCCGAACCAGACAGCGAAAACGTCCGGGGGCTTGGTGTAACTTCATCCTTGTAGTATCATCACATAGTATATAATTGAAACATTACATCATCATCATCACACAAGTAATATAACAACATACATTGTTTACATCGAGTACCGTGTTTGAATATTACATGCCATAATAGTTAAAGTATGATGAAGCAACATATAACAAAATATCCATTAGTTTGTTCTGCCCAACCTGCTTCAACGGTTTCTTGAGAATACAAGTTAATTTAGAAAGGTCAACATAAAAATGTTGGTGAGTTCATAAGCATGTTTGGGAAAATGATTTGTATAACTTTCTAATCACAAGAAAATCCTATATTTTCTTAAAATAGTTTAGTATGTTTGTGTCCTATCTTGTATTAATGCATGTGTGTTATTGTTTAATAGAGTGCCAAAAGTGATGTAACACCTGATTCCTGGTATGTATTTTATTCAAGAATTGTATGTATTTTCTCTGGGACTCGACGAGTTGGTGGCCCAACTCGTCGAGTAGAGTCGGGATCCACGGGAAATTTAAGTGACCTACTCGACGAGTCGGGAGACTGACTCGGCGAGTAGGTGTTGTTTGAGTGAAACCCTAAATTTGAGGGTTTGCACCTTATTTAAACATCTCATCTCAGCCTCCATCGTCCTTATCACTCCCAGAAAGCTGTATATCGAAACCCTAGCCGTGTTTGTGTGTTCTAAGGCCATTTTGGTGCTTTTGGTGGATTGTGAAGCTTGAGAAGGAGAAAGAAGCTTGAGAGTTCGAGTGGGGGCTTGGAGATCCAGGGATTTTGTTCCATTTCCAGCTCATTCAAGGTAAAAAATCTCTTGTCTTGGTCTTCTATGTGCTTATTCATCTTTGGGGTTGGGGTTTTTGGGAGTTTTCTAAGCCATCTTCGGATTTTTAAGGGATGAATGGAGTTTGACTTCAGATCTGGGGCTTAGGAGGGGTGTCATGGCATAAAGGTACCAACTTTATGGCCATGAGAGCCCCATGCATCTTTAAGATCACCTTTTATGGCTTTTTGAGCCAAAGACCCCATGCATGTGCACCAAGTTTAGAACTTTACATGTAAAATGGACATTAAGAGGCCAGATCTATGGTTTTGATGTGTTAAGACCCATTTAAATCGACTGTATAGTAATGGACAAGGATGGACTCGGCGAGTCGGGGTGCAATGTCGCCAAATCCTTTCTGTTGATTGGACCAGATGCGAGGGTGGAAGGCCCATCGGTTGTTTAGACCCATTAGGGGCCTGGGAGTCATGGGACTCGACGAGTGCTTAGAGAAGGCTCGGCGAGTCCAAGGCAATCTCCTAATCTTTGAAGATGGACTCGACGAGTTGTTCATACAACTCAGCGAGTCATAGACTGGACACATTCTTATGAGGGAGATGAACTCGACGAGTTCAAGGATGAACTCGGCGAGTCGGATGAAGATGGTCCCGATGGGTTGAATGAAGGAGAACCCTTCAAGTTCTTGCTAGACTCGACGAGTAGAGTCGGGGTTGGATAGGGTTAGTGGAGTATGGACTCGACGAGTTGGTAGACCAACTCGGCGAGTCAGGTCAACTGGGTGTTGACTTTGACCAATGTTGACCTTGATTGATTTGAGTTGACCCTGGGTTGGATTGCATGTTCATATTGATAACTTAGAAGGATTGCTATGTAGGGATTGGGGGGGTCGAAGGGAGTCAACCTTCACGCCGAGGACGTTTCAGACACTACACTACATCGAGGTGAGTTACCTTCCAGTAGGGATGGGTCTAAGGCTACAATACCGGCCCACCAATAGGGGTATTTAGTAGATAATTGTCTTTGTGATAATTACCTTGGTATGTTTATGTGATACAGTCATGAGATATGCCTACATGATATGCTATGTGTGTTAGTAGTAGTGGCAGGGAATAGTTCTTCCCTGACATCGGTCAGTACCAAGATATGCCTGAATGTATGATTATATCTTGTTATTACATGATAGTGATAGGGGGTGAAATAGTCCCCGGTTACCGGTTGAAAGATACCGATGGAGGTTACCGGTTGAAAGATACCGATGGCAGATACCGGTTGAAAGATACTGATAGCAGTTACCGGTTGAAAGATATTGATGATATTATATGGTATGTGGTATGATGGGGGAACTCACTAAGCTTTGTTCTTACAGTTTCAGTTTTGGTTTCAGGTACCTCTTCGTCCAAGGGGAAGGAGCCGGCGGTGTAGCAGCGCATCACACACACATGATTTCCGCATGGAGTTTCTGGGATTGTACTATGATTTTCACTACTTTTGACATTGTGATTTTGAGACATGACGTTATGGTTTTTATAATTTGATGTAACCTCGACAATGTTTTGGTACACTATTTTATGAAGTACTTAACTTAAAAATGAATGAAGAGAATGTAAAGAGAATGTAAAGAGAAAGCCCCCAGACAACCCTATGTTGTCTGTAAAAGAGAATGCTGGTATATCAACCCCCGAGGTTGAGTACCGGCACGAGTATGTTTCAGAGTAATCCAAAGAGAAAAGAGAATGGTCTCCCGTAAATTTCACAATGTTAATTCCTCTAAGTGAGTCGTTATAACCATACTAGATAATGACAATTTTGCCTGTTAGACTGAAGGGCATCACAACAAATTCGTAATGGCCGTATCGAGTTCGGAAAGCAGTTTTTGGGATATCCTCTTCTCGGACTCAAAGCTGATGATAACCAGATCTTAGATCTATTTTGGAGAAGTAACTAGCTCCTTGAAGTTGGTCAAATAGATCGTCAATCCGAGGGAGTGGGTATCGGTTTTTGACTGTGAGTTTGTTTAATTCCCTATAATCGATGCACATTCTGAAAGATCCGTCCTTTTTCTTGACAAACAAGACCGGAGCTCCCCAGGGTGAGAAGCTTGGTCTGATGAACCCTTTGCTCAACAACTCGCTTAGCTGGCTGCATAACTCATGCATTTCGGCAGGAGCTAGCCGGTAGGGTGATTTGGAAATTGATGTGGCTCCTGGTATTAGGTCGATTCGGAATTCGACCTGTCTCTCTGGGGGTATTCCCGGAAGGTCTTCTGGAAATACATCCGGGAAGTCGCATGCCACTGGGATGTCTTTAATGTTTACTTCTTCTTGGGTTTATCCACAACATGAGCGAGGAATGCGTAGTTTTTCTTGTGCAAGAACTTTTGTGCCTTGATGCACGAGATAAGACGAATATTGGCACCAGGTTTATCACCATAGATTATTAGGGTTTCGTGATTAGGGAGGTGAAGGTGAACGGCCTTCTCACGACACATAATATCAGCATAGTGGGGTTTAACCAATCCATGCCGATTATCACATCAAAACTCCTAATATTTATTAGCATTAAATCTATTTGAAATGAATGGTTGTTTAGTGTTAATGTGCACCCTACGTAAACATCTTTGGTTGTTTCGGTTTTCCCATTAGCCATCTCCACCGTGAAGGTTTTGTTGAGCTTCTAGGGTTGTTAGTTTAGTAAGTGTTTGAATTTGTTACTAACGAAGCTTCGCTCGGCTCCGCTATCGAATAAAATGCATGCATAATTGTTGTTAAGTGGGAACGTACCAGTCACAACCATTGGGTCCTGAACTGCTTCACCTTGACCCATTATTAATACCCTTCCTGAAACTCCTGCCCCACGGTTGTTGGCTTTGGGGCAATCGCGTTTGAAATGAACAGTTCCTCCATACCCATAACAAGTGTGACTGGCCCCAACATTTTTGTTGTTGTTGTTATTTTTGTTGTGATTGTTGTTGTTGTTTTTGTTTGACTGTTGGTTCTGTTGAGGCTGAGTTCTACAGTATCTTGCGGTGTGACCATTTCGATTGCAACTCATGCAATGCATCTCCCTGCATTCTCCATGGTGGTGAAAACTGCGTTTGCTACACTTGGGTAGGGTCCTTGAGTATTGTCTGGAAGCAGTTGATGTAGATGAGACGCGAGCATGTGGTGTTGAGGTGGCCTGAGCAGTAGCATCGTGGACTGCTACTGTTTGTTGCTTCTTTGATGACTCTGAGTTTTGTTGCCCTTTTCGCTTGTTGTTCTTGCCTTTCTTGTTATCACTTTCCTTTTTAACTTCAGCTTCTCCTGCTTTGGCACCCTTCTTGTTTGCATGGTCGTATAACTTCTTGGCTAGCCTTTTAGCACTGTCATACGTCCCAGGGTTTGCTGCGATTACATTCCTTGAATCAGAGAGGTCAATCCCCAAATGAATCTTTCAATCTTTTTCCCTTCAGACGTGATCATCCCTGGACACAAGAGTGACAACTCACCGAACCTTGAGATGCATGCATCAATGTCAGAGTTTTGGACTGTGAGATTCCACAGTTCTTGCTCCAACTTCTGGATTTCTCCCCTTGGGCAGTACTCGGCCATCAGCATTTCCTTGAGCTCCTCCCATGGCATAGCATTTGCCACAGGGAGTGTCATGCCCTCCACGTGGCCATTCCACAAGAGAGAGCTTGATCGATGAATGTGCAAGCCGCAAACTTCACCTTGCACTCCTCAGGACATCCGCAGATCTCGAATACCAATTCCACTTTTTCTAACCACCTTTTCAGAGTTATCACGCCTCCCGTCCCGTTGAAGGTTCAAGGCTTGGCGTTTGGGAAGTCTTTGTAGGTACATGTTCTGGTAGGTCCTTGGGTCACCCCATGGTTTGAGCTTCCGGCCCCTTGTCCATTACCTCCACCGTTGTTCCAGGGATGAATATGAGCCAGTGCTGTTGTAACTGCAGCTGAAACTGCTGCTTGAAATGCAACTGAGTTCATTTCTGGTGGAGGCGGTGGTGGTGGTGTTGTGTTGCGGTTTCTGCGTGTCTGTCTTCGAGGCATCTTTCTGTCATGGAACGGAAAGATGTTGAGTATCTAGTGTATTTTAGTTTCACGATTTCTTGATTATAGAATAGTGTCGGTGATTCGGTTGTGTATAAGCAAGTGAGTGCATAAAATCAACATGTAATAATAGTAATAGAGCACATAACAGATAACAACATCATGAGAAAATATATAGTCGTTTTCATTAATGATAAACTTTTGAGTACATGAAAATTTGCCTACATAAGGCATACAATACATGAAGTGAAATAAAATCCGACAGAGTAACGACTCCATGAGTAGCGTAATCACTTAATCATGTAGTCGATAGTACATAGAGTAGTACACAACAAAATCCTAACAGTAGTGCTGATAAGTGATACTGATTCTAGTAATGATGAGGAGAGTCCGATGGAGAAATCATATGCCAAATTGTCGTGCCACGAGGTCAGCCATCTCGGTCATATCCCTAATGACCTCATCCCATTCGTGCTCTGCTCGCACGGCTCGGGCCTCTGCTGCTAATAGTTTTTGCCTAAGAGTGGAAAGCTCCTCCTCTAAGGAGCGAGTCCTATCAATGGGGTCCCTCGATGGTGTGGGGTGGTCCTGCATCACCTCTGAGGTAGGAGGCTCGATGGGGACTTCATTAGTGTCCCCGTCTTCCTCCATGACCTCGTCGGTTTCTACGAACTCGTAGTTTGTCTCCATGTACTCCTCAGGCCCAACACCGGGAGCTGCCTCCTAAACCATCACAGGGTCTTCCTCGATCACTCCGTTGGCCACTAGGGCCTGGTAGTAAAGGATGCCTTGATGTACCTCGTCCATGGCGACTGCGTGAGAAACTGGGGGTGAGAAGTGTGTGTAGGTAACATTTCTAATACTCCTATAGTATTTTAATTGTTTATGTTTGAGTTCCATAAAGCTTTTGGATACGAGGTAAGTTTCTAGATTCATTTCCCAACATGATCACTCCCGAACACATGTTGGTCGTATTTTGAACAAATATAGTTGATCAGACTATATTTACCCCCAATACGACTACATGACTGTCCGGGTTTAACCACGGTGTTCAATTTCCTCCAGAGACTTTTAGGGTTATGATATTAATGCGCACCTAGGTATGACTTTATTCAGAGTGTTTTAGTCCCATTGTATTTATAGTTTCATATCCTGTATGACTAGATATGCCAGTTCACTATAAAGAATGCTCTGATACCAATCTGTCACACCCCCGAACCAGGCAGTGGAAACGTCCGGGGGCTTGGTGTGACTTCATCCTTGTAGTATCATCACATAGTATATAATTCAAACATAACATCATCACCATCACACATGTAATATAACAACATACATTGTTTACATCGAGTACTGTGTTTGAATATTACATGCCATAATAGTTAAAGTATGATGAAACAACATATAACAAAATATCCATTAGTTTGTTCTGCCCAACCTACTTCAACGGTTTCCTGAGAATACAAGTTAATTTAAAAAGGTCAACATAAAAATGTTGGTGAGTTCATAAGCATGTTTGGGAAAATGATTTGTATAACTTTGTAATCAAAAGAAAATCCTATATTTTCTTAAAATAGTTTAGTATGTTTGTGTCCGATCTTGTATTAATGCATGTGTGTTATTGTTTAATAGAGTGCCAAAAGTGAATGAAGAGAATGTAAAGAGAATGTAAAGAGAATGTAAAGAGAAAGCCTCCAGACAACCTATGTTGTCTGTAAAAGAGAATGCTGGTATATCAACCCCCGAGGTTGAGTACCGGTGCGAGTATGTTGCCGACTAATCCAAAAAGATAAGAGAATGGTCTCCCGTAAATTTCATAATGTTAATTCCTCTAAGTGAGTCGTTATAACCATACTAGATAATGTCAATTTCGCCTGTCTTGGCGTTTATGGACACCGACGGAATAGAATAAGGTTTTCGTCACCCTAGACTAGTTTAGTCTAATTGTAGCGAACAACTCAGGTGTGGGGTGTCATCCCCGTATAGATCTATACACAAACCCCCGCTCTCCCTCCAAGATACTCTGGTTATAACTACAGGCTATGATCGTACACTCAATAGGTGTCAACCGACACGTCTCATTAGATCCTTATTCGAATTTACGCGAAGAGAAACATATAAAGCACATTCCAGACCCAATGACCATGTAGGTGAACGACTAAGGCTCACTAAACATGTACGTCATTTCTGGGCTCATAAGGAACAGGATTATTTAACCTGGGCCCAAAATATATGTAAAAGGACAACTAAGGCCCATTTCACATGTATGATATTTATAGGTCCAAATAGCACGCAAGGAGTATCCAAGGTCCGTCGAGCATGTAGATGGCTCAATAAGGCCCAATAAACATGTAAAGAGTATTCAGGACCTATCAAGCATATAAATGGGTCACTAAGGCCAAATAACATGAGAATGAGAAAATTAGCCCATGGTATTGCTTGTTTTCATTCAATTATATACCAAAATGGCATAAAACGACCACATTTTGTAAAAATGACATTTTTAACTCGCTTCTGTCAAAAATATCATTTTTTCGCTTGATCTTTGTAAAAATGAGCGTTTTTGGCCCAATTATAGATAATTTCATCTTTTTGGCCCAAATTTTAATAACATCACATTTTTAGTCCCTCTTATCAAAAATTTACATTTTTGGCACAACTTTGTTGAAAATGACATTTAAGCCCATAAAAGTCCAAAAGTACATATTTTTGGCCCAAAGCCATGAGAAGTCCAAAAATGGCCCATTTATGAAAATGTTTACATTTTTAGTCCTTGTAGGGCCTCAAGTATTGCAACTAACCATGTTTAGAAAAAATAATCCTTTTTGACCCCTAATAACCGTGAGTTGCATAATTGTAACATCCCAAATTTTCAAGCCAAAAATTTCGTTTTTAATATAATAACTTAGAAAACATTTATAAGAAAAAAACCTCGAGTCACATCCTTTCATAAAAACCATAATCTCATGTCTCAAAATCATGTCATCAAAATAGTAACAAAATCATAGTACACTCCAAAGAATCTCATAGTACGGAAATCATGTGTGTGTGTGTGATGTGCCGCTACTGCGCCGACTCCTTCCCCTTCGCTGAAGAGGTACCTTAAACAAAACAGAAAACTGTAAGAACGAAGTTTAGTGAGTTCCCCCATCATACCACATACCATACAATCACATAACATACATACTGCCAGGCATATATGGCTGCCCGACCTACCCCTTCGGTCCTCTCGACCGGTAACCTTGCCTAGCATATCTGGGTGCTGGCCTATCCCTTCGTTCCTCTCGACCGGTGACCTTGCCTAGCATATATGGGTGCTGGCCTACCCGTTCGGTCCTCTCAACCGGTGACCTTGCCTAGCATATATGGGTGCTGGCCTA
This sequence comes from Lactuca virosa, assembly GCF_052849685.1. Classification (NCBI taxonomy): domain Eukaryota; kingdom Viridiplantae; phylum Streptophyta; class Magnoliopsida; order Asterales; family Asteraceae; genus Lactuca; species Lactuca virosa. The sequence goes on along the minus strand of NC_136429.1, from coordinate 426,026,102 downwards.
CCCCTTCGGTCCTCTCGACCGGTCTCGGGGAGTATTTCACCCCCTGCTACTATCACATAACTACATATCACATAATCATAATCCGTCTAGCATAGCTGGGTACTAAGCTACCCCTTCGGCCCTATCGTCCGGTAACTTGGGGACTATCTCCCCCTACTGCTACGATCATATAACATCATAACATGCTAACACATAAACATATCAAGTAGCAGTAAACACAGACAATTATCACGAAGACCATTGTCTAACATACACTCCTACTGGTGGGCCGGCATTGTGGCCGTAGACCCACCGCTACTGGAAGGTAACTCACCTTAATGTCGTGTAGTGTCTGCACGGTCCTCGGTGTGAAAATCGACTCTCCTCGACTCCCCAATCCATACACAACAACTCCCCTAAGTTATCAACTCGTACCTATAACCCTTACAAGGGTCACTCAAGTCAAAGTCAAAGTCAAAGTCCAAACCCTGGTCAAAGTCAACTTTTGGTCAAAGTCAACATCTGGTTGACCAGACTCACCGAGTTGGTCTACCAACTCGTTAAGTCCCCACGTCCGTAGAATGCTACAATCCCGTCCCTACTAGTCGAGTCTAACAAGAGCTCGACTAGCTCGCCTTCAACAACACATCAGACTATCTTCAAACGACTCGCCGAGTTCTTCCTTGAACTCGTCGAGTTCATCTTCATCATATGGATGTGTCGAGTCTGTGACCCGCCGAGTTATATGAACAACTCGCCGAGTCTGTCTTCATGGGTTGGGAGATTGCCTTGGACTCGCCGAGTTTGCTCATACACTCGTCGAGTCCCATGATTCCCAGGTCCATAATCACGTCCGTCTTTGTTGAGTTTCCCTTCTAGCCTCAACCAGATTCCCCAAGAACAGAAAGGTCGGGGAACCAATACCCGACTCGCCGAGTCCCAAGAACGACTCGCCGAGTCCCTTAAAGTCCACATCCATAAAATCGATTTCTATTGAGCTCATCTCATCCAGAGGGTAGATCTGACCTCCTAGGATCGATATAACACGTAAAGTCACGAACTTTATGTCCATGCATGGGCCTTCAAGCTCAAAAGGTCAAAAATGAGGTCTACAAGATGCATGGGGATCTAATGCCATAAAGTTGGCACCTTTATGCCATAAGAACCCTCCAAGGCTGAAGATCTGAAACGATTTCTCTATATTACACCCTACAACCCGAAAATGGCTTAGAAATGCCCCAAAGATGTCAAAATCCAAGCCCTAAAGAGGATTAAACACATGGAAAGTCAAGATTGAAGCTTTTTACCTTAAATGAGCTGGAAATGGAACACAATCTCTGGATCTTCTAGCTTCAACTAGAACTCCCAAGCTCCTTTCTTCTTCTCAAGCTTCACAACCACCAAAAATGCACAAAAATAGATTAAGAGCACTCAAACAAGGCTAGGGTTTCACTTTAAGGTCTTCTGGAAGTGTGAGGGACGATGGAGGCTGATATGGGAGAATATAAGTTGTTTAAATAGGGTGCAAACCCTCAAATTTAGGGTTTCACTCAGACAGCTCCTACTCGCCGAGTCGGTCTCCCGACTCGTCGAGTAGGTCACTTAAACCCCTGAAGGATGACGAGTTTACTCAACGAGTTGGGCATCCAACTCGTCGAGTCCCAGAGTAAAGCATGAAGGTTTTTCTTGAATCAATTAAGTACCAGGAATCGGGTGTTACAAATCTCCCCCACTTATTTTAGACTTCGTCCTCGAAGTCTGCTGTTGAGTCCTGAAAGAGCTCGGGGTAGTGCTCCCTCATCTCGTCCTCCAGCTCCCAAGTCCATTCCGACCCCTTGCGGTGCTGCCATTGCACCTTCACCAGCTCCACCCTCTTGTTCCTCAGATCTTTCGACTTCCTGTCGAGGATCGCTACTGGCCGCTCTATGTAGTTCAGGCTGTTATCCACCTGAATATCCTCTAAGGGCACCACTGCCGAGTCGTCCACCAGGCACTTATGTAACTGGGAGACATGAAACATACTATGAATCTGATTGAGTTCGGCTGGCTGATCCAGCCTATACACCACCTTGCCCACCCGGACGACAACCCTGAAAAGTCCAATGTACCTGGGGCCCAACTTGCCCCGCTTCCTGAATCGGATGACACCTTTCCAAGGCGACACCTTCAGGAGGACCATATCCCCGACCTGGAATTCTAGGTCCAATCGACGCTTGTCGGCATAGCTTTTCTGCCGACTCTGGGCAGTCTGGAGCCTACTCCGAACCTGTTGGATCCTCTCTGTATCCTTGAGTACCACTTCGGTGCTCCCCACGACCCTTTGTCCGACTTCACCCCAACATATCGGGGTCCTGCACTTCCTCCCGTACAACATCTCAAAGGGAGGACGATCGATACTCGCGTGATAGGTGTTGTTGTAGGAGAACTCAGCTAACGGGAGATAGGTATCCCAGCTACCACCGAAGTCAAGCACACATGCCCGCAACATATCCTCAAAAGTTTGGATGGTCCTCTCGCTCTGACCATCCGTCTGCGGGTGAAAAGCGGTGCTAAAGTGTAGACGAGTACCCAACTCGTCATGGAATTTCTTCCAAAATCTGGAAGTGAGCCGTACATCTCTGTCTGAAATCACGGAGACTGGAATTCCATGTCGAGATACTACCTCTCGAATGTAGATATCGGCCAGCTTCTCGGCCGAGATGCTCTCCTGGATCGGTATGAAATGGGCACTCTTGGTCAACCGATCCACGATGACCCAAATCGAGTCCACTCCCCGTGTGGTCCTGGGAAGCTTGGTGAAGAAATCCATAGTAATATCCTCCCATTTCCACATAGGGATATCCAACGGCTGTGTCTTGCCGTGAGGCCTCTGGTGCTCGGCCTTGACCTTCCTACAGGTCAGACATCTTTCGACGTACCAGACTACATCCCGCTTCATGCAGGGCCACCAGTAATCAGGACGAAGATCTCTGTACATCTTCGTCGCCTCGGGATGAATGGAAAATCAGGATTTGTGTGCCTCCTCCATCAGAACCTGGCGCACACCCCCGTGGTATGGAACCCAAACTCTGCGGTGTAGTGTCAATAACCCTCGGCTGTCGTAGTCGAAGGATGAAACCTGACCCACAATACGCTCGCTCTTCCGATGTTCCTCCTTCATAGCCTCCTGCTGGGCCTCTCGGATCTGCTCCAACAGTGAAGTCACTACAATCATTCGCAAGCAAATATCCCTAATCGGCGCTGCCTTGCGGCTAAGCGCATCGGCCACAACATTGGCCTTCCATGGGTGGTAAAGGATCTCACAATCATAATCCTTCACCACGTCTAACCAACGACGCCGCCTCATGTTCAGATTCGGCTGATCCATGAGGTACCTCAAACTCTTGTGGTCCGGTAAATGGTACATCAGACCCCATAGAGGTAGTGTCGCCAAATCTTGAGGTTGAAGACGACCGCCCCCAACTCTAAATCATGTGTCGGGTAGTTCGCCTCGTGAGGCTTCAACTGCCTCGAGGCGTAGGCGATGACATGCCCTCGCTGCATTAGTACTGCACCCAAACCCGAAATGGACGCATCACAGTATACTATGAAATCCTCCACGCCCTCTGGTAGGGCGAGGATTGGCGCCTCACATAGTCTCTGTCTCAGCGTCTCGAATGCTACCTGCTGCTCTGGCCCCCAACGAAAGACCACGACCTTCTTCGTCAACCGGGTCAAGGGTACGACTATCTTGGAGAAGTCCTGAATGAACCTCCGATAATAGCCTGCTAACCCCAGGAAACTCCAAATCTCAGATGGAGACTTTGGAACCTCCCATCTCATCACAGCCTCCACTTTGGCCGGGTCAACCAGAATACCGTTCTGGTTGACAAGGTGCCCAAGAAACTACACCTCGCGCAACCAGAACTCACACTTGGAGAACTTGGCGTACAAGCTCTCCCTCCTCAAAGTATCCAAAACCTCTCACAGATTCTCCTCATGCTGCTCCAGCATCTTGGAGTAGACCAAGATATAATCAATGAAAACTATCACAGACCGATACAGCATCGGTCTGCACATGCGGTTCATGAGGTCCATGAACGCGGCAGGAGCATTGGTGAGCCCGAAGGGCATCACCACGAATTCACAATGGCCATAGCGAGTCCGGAAAGCAGTCTTCTGTATATCCTCATCCCTGACCCTCATCTGATGGTAGCCTGACCGCAAGTCTATCTTGGAAAACCAAGATGCTCCCTGAAGCTGGTCGAACAAGTCATCTATCCTCGGGAGTGGATAACGGTTCTTCACCATTACCTTGTTCAGCTCCCAGTAATCTATGCACATGCGATGCGACCCGTCCTTCTTCTTGACAAACAGGATCGGGGCTCCCGAAGGCGAATTACTTGGCCTGATAAATCCCTTGTCTAACAGCACCTGCAGCTGCGTAGACAACTCCTGCATCGCGGGAGGAGCCAACCGATATGGTGCCTTGGATATCGGAGCCGCACCAGGGACTAGGTCAATCCTAAACTCCACCTGTCGCTCCGGAGGTATCCCATGCAGCTCCTCTGGGAATACATCCGCGTAATCTCGCACCACCGGAACATCGCTCACCGTTGCCTTACCCGCCTCTCGGGTACCCATAACATAGGCGACGTACCTAGTGCAACCCTGCTGTAGGTAGCGCCTAGCCCTCTCCGCGGAACATATGGCCGGTCCGTGCTGTGGCCTCTAGCCCTGAATCACCAGCTCCCCTCCGCTCAGGGTCCTGATCTGAACCAACTGTTGTGCGCAATCGATCACTGCCCCGTTGGGGCTCAACCAATCCATGCCTATCATCACCTTGTTCCCACGCAATGGAATGGGAAGCAAGTATACCAGGTAGCGCTCCTCGAATAGTCTCAGAACACAATCTCTGAAAACCGTTGACGCTCGCACTGACCGGTCATCGACAATCTCAACCTCTAGAGGGAAATCCAACATGCCCGAAGACTCAGGGAACCTCTTGCTAAGTGAAGTAGAAACAAATGATCGAGTGGCATTTGAATCGAACAACACCTGAACTGGGATACCGTTCACATGGAACGATCCTAAACGAACATATGACATGACATATCAATATCATAAACGACATATAACAAACGTTAGGGAGAAGAAATCATACCCATCACCACATGGGGTGCGGCGCGTGCCTCCTCGGTAGTCAACTGGAAGGCTCGACTCCTCACCACTGGAGCCTGTATCTTGCCCTGCCGGCCATCCGTAATCCGCAGGGTCGCTGGAGCTGGCACCTTCACTGGCGCTGCTGCTGTCAACTGGGGCAATTGGCCTTTTTATGGCCTCACTGGTTGCAGCGAAAACACAACAACTATGATCTATGGTATCCCTCCTGAAGTGCCTCGTCTAGCCGCACTTGTAGCAGCCCGATGATCCCAACCTACAAAACCCCTCATGAGTCTTGCTGCACTTCCCGCAGCGGCCCCGACCCTGCTGGCCCTTCGACCTAGAGTCGGATCCCTTGGGCTTCTTCCCGGAAGCCCCAGTCACATGCCCCTCATCCGCCTTCCTCTTTCTGATGTGCTCTAAGTCAATCTCCCTCTCCCTTGCCCTGGAAATCATGGAATCCAGGGTCGGGCATGCTGAGAAGCTGACATGCTCACGGATGTCAACTCTCAACATGTCATGGTAGCGGGTCCTCCGCATCTCCACGTCCCCCGCATACTGGGGCACCAATATTTCCCTCTCCCGAAATTTGGCGGTGATCTCCGCCACTGACTCAGTCGTCAGCCTCATGTCGAGAAACTCCCTAGCCAGCTGCTGAAGCTCCACATCCGGCGCAAACTCCGCCCTAAACCTGGTCACAAAGTCAGACCAGGTCATAGCCTCAATGGCTGAGGCTCCCAAGGAATCACCAACTGACTCCCACTAGTCTCTAACTCTGTCCCTCAAACATCCCGCAGCATAACGAACCTTTGACCCCTCGGGGCAGAAGCTCGTCAGCTGTGCAGACTCCATTTCTACAAGCCATCGTCTGGCAGCAATGGGTCCTTCACCCCCATGGAAATCTGGCGCACCACTGCCCCTGTAGTCCTTGAAGGGCAGTGTGCATGATCCCGGCTGGGTGAGTGCCATGTTGCTCCTGAACGCCCTGAGGCGATCTTCCATCAGCTCTATGATCACTTCCTTGATCGACCAGAAAATCACCGGGGTCGACTCAAGGATGCCTCTCGTGATCTTGGACGCGATGAACTCGCGTAGTCCCTCATCCACTGGCTCGGAACCTGCACCCGAACCTGATCCTGAACCGGATCCTGATCTTGAACCTCCCCCTCCATGACGTGTGATCATCACCATTCTGAAACAGAACACATAATCATCAGAATCGTACATAAATCTCGGGAAGTCTCATACACTCTACAGTTTCCTGATTCCATCTTAGCCCTCCTTGACTCGAGTACGGATCCTCTGCTTTCAGTAGTACGGACTCATACTACCTTCCACATCTATCCGTACTTTCCTCAAGGATTGCTTCGACTTCACCAAGTCCCTTCTACTACTGCTGCACTCCTTGCTAATCCCATCCTAGGCTTACCCTAGGGTAACTCTCCAACCCACCCTCTGCCATCAGCTGCGTAAGAAGTCCCTGCTACCTTCACCTAACTAACTTGCGAATACCATTACATATCTCTAAGACCAGATAATTCTTCGAATGAGAGGTCCTGCCCTACAACAGTTAGACTCAAACAAGAGCTGCGAAATAGGGATAAACCTAACCTTCTGAAATTATTTAATCCTCACAATATGTAATGTAATGTATTCGTTTATTAGTTAAGTAAGGATAACTAGAACTCCTATTAGCACAAAGCAAGTAGCATTCAGGCGTTAAGTAATCCAATCAAACATACTCTATCCAAGATATCATATAACTGACTAATCAGTATTATCTTGCAGCTCAATAAACACATATAGCAGGCATATCAGGCATCTTCCAAGATCCTTAGCCCTAATCTAGCATGTAGTTCTCATACATATACAGTAGGCATATAAGGCATCCTTCCTAGATCCTTAGCCCTAATCTAGCATGCAGTTCTCATAATCATATCATATCGTAACATAACATGTATGAGTATCTTGGGGAAAACTTACTTGAGCTCGGCCGGTCGCGCACATCACACATCTTGTTCTTTTCAAAGTTCTTTTCTCTTTTCAAAGTTCTTTTTTTTTAAAATGATTTTTATTTTGAAAATTTTTATACCAAGTCCTCAGTTTGAGTTCAGACACACCCGAGAGTGTACCCGAATCCCTCAAACTAAGGCTCTGATACCAACTTGTAACATCCCAAATTTTCAAGCCAAAAATTTCGTTTTTAATATAATAACATAGAAAACATTTATAAGAAAAAAACCTCGAGTCACACCATTTCATAAAAACCATAATCTCATGTCTCAAAATCATGTCATCAAAATAGTACCAAAATCAGAGTACACTCCCAAGAATCTCATAGTGCGGAAATCCTGTGTGTGTGATGTGCCGCTACCGCGTCGGCTCCTTCCCCTTCGCTGAAGAGGTACCTGAAACAAAACCGAAAACTGTAAGCACGAAGCTTAGTGAGTTCCCCCATCATACCACATACCATACAATCACATAACATATATACTGCCAAGCATATCTCGGTGCCCGACCTACCCCTTCGGTCCTCTCGACCGGTGACCTTGCCTAACATATCTGGGTGCTGGCCTACCCCTTCGGTCCACTCGACTGGTGACCTTGCCTAGCATATCTGGGTGCTAGCCTACCCCTTTGGTCCTATCGACCGGTGACCTTGCCTAGCATATATGGGTGCTGGCCTACCCCTTCGGTCCTCTCGACCGGTCTCGGGGAGTATTTCACCCCCCCCCCCCCCGCTACTATCACATAACTACATATCACATAATCATAATCTGTCTAGCATAGCTGGGTACTAAGCTACCCATTCGGCCCTATCGTCCGGTAACTTGGGGACTATCTCCCCCTACTGCTATTATCACATAACATCATAACATGCTAACACATAAACATATCAAGTAGCAGTAAACACAGACAATTATCACGAAGACCATTGTCTAACATACACTCCTACTGGTGGGCCGGCATTATGGCATTTGACCCACCGCTACTGGAAGGTAACTCACCTCAATATCGTGCAGTGTCTGCACTGTCCTCGGTGTGAAAATCGACTCTCCTCGACTCCTCAATCCCTACATGACAAATCCTCTAAGTTATCAACTCGTACCCATAACCCTTACAAGGGTCACTCAATTCCAAGTCAAAGTCAAAGTCCAAACCCTGGTCAAAGTTAAATTTTGGTCAAAGTCAACATCTGGTTGACCAGACTCGCCGAGTTGGTCTACCAACTTGTCAAGTCCCCACGTCCACAGAATGCTACAATCTCGTCCCTGATCGTCGAGTCTAACAAGAGTTCGACTAGCTCGCCTTCAACAACACATCCGACTATCTTAAACTGACTCGCCGAGTTCTTCCTTGAACTCGTTGAGCTCATCTTCATCATATGGATGTATCCAGTCTGTGACCCGCCAAGTTATATGAACAACTCGCCGAGTCTGTCTTCATGGGTTGGGAGATTGCCTTGGACTCGCCGAGTTTGCTCATACACTCGCCGAGTCCCATGATTCCCAGGTCCATAATCACATCCGTCTTTGTTGAGTTCCCCTTCTAGCCTCAACCAGATTCCCCAAGAACAGAAAGGTCGGGGAACCAATACCCGACTCGCCGAGTCCCAAGAACGACTCGCCGAGTCCCTTAAAGTCCACATCCATAAACTCGATTTCTATTGAGCTCATCTCATCCAGAGGGTAGATCTGACCTCCTAGGATCGATATAACACGTAAATTCACGAACTTTATGTCCATGCATGGGCCTTCAAGCTCAAAAGGTCCAAAAATGAGGTCTACAAGATGCATGGGGATCTAATGCCATAAAGTTGGCACCTTTATGCCATAAGAACCCTCCAAGGCTGAAGATCTGAAACGATTTCTCTATATTACACCCTACAACCCGAAAATGGCTTAGAAATGCCCCAAAGATGTCAAAATCCAAGCCCTAAAGAGGATTAAACACATGGAAAGTCAAGATTGAAGCTTTTTACCTTAAATGAGCTGGAAATGGAACACAATCTCTGGATCTTCTAGCTTCAACTAGAACTCCCAAGCTCCTTTCTTCTTCTCAAGCTTCACAACCACCAAAAATGCACAAAAATAGATTAAGAGCACTCAAACAAGGCTAGGGTTTCACTTTAAGGTCTTCTGGAAGTGTGAGGGACGATGGAGGCTGATATAGGAGAATATAAGTTGTTTAAATAGGGTGCAAACCCTCAAATTTAGGGTTTCACTCAGACAGCTCCTACTCGCCGAGTCGGTCTCCCAAATCGTCGAGTAGGTCACTTAAACTCCTAAAGGATGACGAGTTTACTCGACGAGTTGGACATCCAACTCGTCGAGTCCCAGAGTAAAGCATGAAGGTTTTTCTTGAATCAATTACGTACCAGGAATCGGGTGTTACAAATCTCCCCCACTTATTTTAGACTTCGTCCTTGAAGTCTGCTGCTGAGTCCTGAAAGAGCTCGGGGTAGTGCTCCCTCATCTCGTCCTCCGGCTCCCAAGTCCATTCCGACCCCTTGCGGTGCTGCCATTGCACCTTCACCAGCTCCATCCTCTTGTTCCTCAGATCTTTCGACTTCCAGTCGAGGATCGCCACTGGCCGCTCTATGTAGTTCAGGCTGTTATCCACCTGAATATCCTCCAAGGGCACCACTGCCGAGTCGTCCACCAGGCACTTCCGTAACTGGGAGACGTGAAACGTACTATGAATCTGATTGAGTTCGGCTGGCTGGTCTAGCCTATACGCCACCTTGCCCACCCGGACGACAACCCTGAAAAGTCCAATGTACCTGGGGCCCAACTTGCCCTGCTTCCTGAATCGGATGACACCTTTCCAAGGCGACACCTTCAGGAGGACCATATCCCCGACCTGGGCAGTCTGGCTCGCTCCGAACCTGCTGGATCCTCTCTGCATCCTTGAGTACCACTTCGGTGCTCCCCACGACCCTCTGTCCGACTTCACCCCAACATATCGGGGTCCTGCACTTCCTCCCGTACAACATCTCAAAGGGAGGACGATCGATACTCGCGTGATAGGTGTTGTTGTAGGAGAACTCAGCTAATAGGAGATAGGTATCCCAACTACCACCGAAGTCTAGCACACATGCCCGCATCATATCCTCCAAAGTTTGGATGGTCCTCTCGCTCTAACCATCCGTCTGCGGGTGAAAAGCGATGCTAAAGTGTAGACGAGTACCCAACTCGTCATGGAATTTCTTCCAAAAATCTGGAAGTGAACCGTACATCTCTGTCTGAAATCATGGAGACTGGAACTCCGTGTCGAGCTACTACCTCTCGAATGTAGATATCGGCTAGCTTCCCGACCGAGATGCTCTCCTGGATCGGTATGAAATGGGCACTCTTGGTCAACCGATCCACGATGACCCAAATCGAGTCCACTGCCCGTGCGGTCCTGGGAAGCTTGGTGAAGAAATCCATAGTAATATCCTCCATTTCCACATAGGGATATCCAACGGCTGTGTCTTGCCGTGAGGCCTCTGGTGCTCGGCCTTGACCTTCCTACAGGTCAGACATCTTTCGACGTACCAGGCTACGTCCCGCTTCATGCAGGGCCACCAGTAATCAGGACGAAGATCTCTGTACATCTTCGTCGCCCCGGGATGAATGGAAAATCAGGATTTGTGTGCCTCCTCCATCAGAACCTGGCGCACACCCCCGTGGTATGGAACCCACACTCTACGGTGTAGTGTCAATAACCCTCGGCTGTCATAGTCGAAGGATGAAACCTGACCCACAATACGCTCGCTCTTACGATGTTCCTCCTTCATAGCCTCCTGCTGGGCCTCTCGGATCTGCTCCAACAGTGGAGTCACTACAGTCATCCGCAAGCAAATATCCCTGATCGGCGCTGCCTTGCGGCTAAGCGCATCGGCCACAACATTGGCCTTCCATGGGTGGTAAAGGATCTCACAATCATAATCCTTCACTACGTCTAACAAACGACGCCGCCTCATGTTCAGATTCGGCTAATACATGAGGTACCTCAAACTCTTGTGGTCCGTGTAAATGGTACATCGGACCCCATAGAGGTAGCGTCGCCAAATCTTGAGGGTGAAGACGACCGCCCCCAACTCCAAATCATACGTCGGGTAGTTCGCCTCGTGAGGCTTCAACTGCCTCGAGGCGTAGGCGATGACATACCCTCGCTGCATCAGTACTGCACCCAAACCCGAAATGGACGCATCACAGTATACTATGAAATCCTCCACGCCCTCTGGTAGGGCGAGGATTTGCGCCTCGCATAGTCTCTGTCTCAGCGTCTCGAATGCTGCCTGCTGCTCAGGCCCCCAACGAAAGACCACGTCCTTCTTCGTCAACCACGTCAAGGGTACGACTATCTTGGAGAAGTCCTGAATGAACCTCCGATAATAGCCTGCTAACCCCAGGAAACTCCGAATCTCAGATGGAGACTTTGGAACCTCCCATCTCATCACAGCCTCCACTTTGGCCGGGTCGACCAGAATACCGTTCTGGTTGACAAGGTGCCCAAGAAACTGCACCTCGCGCAACCAGAACTCACACTTGGAGAACTTGGCGTACAAGATGTCCCTCCTCAAAGTATCCAAAACCTCTCACAAATGGTCCTCATGCTGCTCCTGCGTCTTGGAGTAGACCAAGATATCATCAATGAAAACTATCACAGATCGATACAGCATCGGTCTGCACACGCGGTTCATGAGGTCCATGAATGCGGCAAGAGCATTGGTGAGCCCAAAGGGCATCACCACGAACTCGCAATGGCCATAGCGAGTCCGGAAAGCAGTCTTCTATATATCCTCATCCCTGACCCTCATCTGATGGTAGCCTGACCGCAAGTCTATCTTGGAAAACCAAGATGCTCCCTGAAGCTGGTCGAACAAGTCATCTATCCTCGGGAGTGGATAACAGTTCTTCACCATTACCTTGTTCAGCTCCCGGGAATCTATGCACATGCGATGCGACCCGTCCTTCTTCTTGACAAACAGGATCGGGGCTCCCGAAGGCGAACTACTTGGCCTGATAAATCCCTTGTCTAACAGCTCCTGCATCTCAGGAGGAGCCAACCGATATGGTGCTTTGGCTATCGGAGCCGCACCAGGGACTAGGTTGATCCTGAACTCCACCTGTCGCTCTGGAGGTATCACATGCAGCTCCTCTAGGAATACATCCGCGTAATCTCGCACCACCGGAACATCGCTCACTGTTGCCTAACCCGCCTCTCGGGTACCCATAACATAGGCGACATACCTAGTGCAACCCTGCTGTAGGTAGCGCCTAGCCCTCTCCGCGGAACATATGGCCGGTCCGTGCTGTGGCCTCTCGCCCTGAATCACCAGCTCCCCTCCGCTCAGGGTCCTGATCTGAACCAACTGTTGTGCGCAGTCGATCACTGCCCCGTTAGGGCTCAACCAATCCATGCCTATAATCACCTTGTTCCCACGCAACGGAATGGGAACCAAATCTACCAGGTAGTGCTCCTCGAATAGTCTCAGAACACAATCTTTGAAAACCGTTGACGCTCGCACTGACCGGTCATCGACAATCTCAACCTCTAGAGGGCAATCCAACATGCCCGAAGACTCAGGGAACCTCTTGCTAAGTGAAATAGAAACAAACGATCGAGTGGCACCTAAATCGAACAACACCTGAACTGGGATACCGTTCACATGGAACGATCCTAAACGAACATATGACATGACATATCAATATCATAAACGACATATAACAAACGTTAGGGAGAAGAAATCATCCCATCACCACATCGGGTGCGGCGCGTGCCTCCTCGGTAGTCAACTGGAAGGCTAGACTCCTCACCACTGGAGCCTCTATCTTGCCCTGCCGGCCATCCGTAATCCGCAGGGTCGCTGGAGCTGGCACCTTCACTGGCGCTGCTGCAGTCAACTGGGGGCAATTGGCCTTTTTATGGCCTCATTGGTTGCAGCGAAAACACAACAACTATGATGTCTGGAAAGTGAGCGCAGGGGCGGTACAATCCCTGCTGAAGTGCCCCGTCTTGACGCACTTGTAGCAGCCCGATGATCCCAACCTACAAAACCCCTCATGAGTCTTGCTGCACTTCCCACAGCGGCCCCAACCCTGCTGGCCCTTCGACCTAGAGTCGGATCCCTTGGGCTTCTTCCCGGAAGCCCCAGCCACATGCCCCTCATCCTCCTTCCTCTTTCTGATGTGCTCTAAGTCAATCTCCCTCTCCCTCGCCCTGGCAGTCATGGAATCCAGGGTCGGGCATGCTGAGAAGCTGACATGCTCCCGGATGTCAGCTCTTAACATGTCATGGTAGCGGGTCCTCCGCATCTCCACGTCCCCCGCATCTCCACGTCTCCCGCATACTGGGGCACCAACATTGCCTCATGTCGAGAAACTCCCTAGCCAGCTGCTGAAGCTCCACATCCTGCGTAAACTCCGCCCTAAACCTAGTCACAAAGTCAGACCAGGTCATAGCCTCAATGGCTGAGGCTCCCAAGGAATCACCAACTGACTCCCACCAGTCTCTAGCTCTGTCCCTCAAACATCCTGCAGCATAACGAAACTTTGACCCCTCGGGGCAGAAGCTCGTCAGCTGTGCAGACTCCATTTCTACAAGCCATCGTCTGGCAGCAATGGGTCCTTCACCCCCATGGAAATCCCGCGCATCACTGCCCCTGAAGTCCTTGAAGGATAGTGTGCGTGATCCCGGCTGGGTGAGTGCCATGTCGCTCCTGAACGCCCTGAGGCGATCTTCCATCAGCTCTATGATCACTTCCTTGATCGACCCGAAAATCACCGGGGTCGACTCAAGGATGCCTCTCGTGATCTCGGATGCGATGAACTCGCGTAGTCCCTCATCCACTGGCTCGGAACCTGCACCCGAACCTGATCCTGAACCTCCCCCTCCATGACGTGTGATCATCACCATTCTGAAACAGAACACATAATCGTCTGAATCATACATAAATCTCGGGAAGTCTCATACACTCTACAGCGTAAAGCATTCCATCTTAGCCCTCCTTGACTCGAGTACGGATCCTCTGCTTTCAGTAGTACGGGCTCATACTACCTTCCACATCTATCCGTACTTTCCTCAAGGATTGCTTCGACTTCACCAAGTCCCTTCTACTACTGCTGCACTCCTTGCTAATCCCATCCTAGGCTTACCCTAGGGTAACTCTCCAACCCACCCTCTGCCATCAGCTGCGTAAGAAGTCCCTGCTACCTTCACCTAACTAACTTGCGAATACCATCACATATCACTAAGACCAGATAATTCTTCGAATGAGAGGTCCTGCCCTACAACGGTTAGACTCAAACAAGAGCTGCGAAATAGGGATAAACCTAACCTTCTGAAATTATTTAATCCTCACAATATGTAATGTAATGTATTCGTTTATTAGTTAAGTAACGATAACTATAACTCCTATTAGCACAAAGCAAGCAGCATTCAGGCGTTAAGTAATCCAATCAAACATACTCTATCCAAGATATCATATAACTGACTAATCAGTATTATCTTGCAGCTCAATAAACACTTATAGCAGGCATATCAGGCATCTTCCAAGATCCTTAGCATTAATCTAGCATGCAGTTCTCATACATATACAATAGGCATATAAGGCATCCTTCCTAGATCCTTACCCCTAATCTAGCATGCAGTTCTCATAAACATATCACATCATAACATAACATGTATGGGTATCTTGGGGAAAACTTACTTGAGCTCGGCCGGTCGCGCACATCACACATCTTGTTCTTTTCAAAGTTCTTTTCTCTTTTCAAACTTCTTTTTTTTTAAATGATTTTTATTTTGAAAATTTTTTGTACCAAGTCCTCAGTTTGAGTTCAGACACACCCGAGAGTGTACCCGAATCCCTCAAACTAAGGCTCTGATACCAACTTGTAACATCCCAAATTTTCAAGCCAAAAATTTCGTTTTTAATATAATAACTTAGAAAACATTTATAAGAAAAAAACCTCGAGTCACATCATTTCATAAAAACCATAATCTCATGTCTAAAAATCATGTCATCAAAATAGTAACAAAATCAGAGTACACTCCCAAGAATCTCATAGTGCGGAAATCTTGTGTGTGTGATGTGCCGCTACCGCGTCGGCTCCTTCCCCTTCGCTGAAGAGGTACCTGAAACAAAACTGAAAACTGTAAGCACGAATCTTAGTGAGTTCCCCCATCATACCACATACCATACAATCGCATAACATATATACTGCCAAGCATATCTCGGTGTCCGACCTACCCCTTCGGTCCTCTCGACCGGTGACCTTGCCTAACATATATGGGTGCTGGCCTACCCCTTCGGTCCACTCGACCGGTGACCTTGCCTAGCATATCTGGGTGCTAGCCTAGCCCTTTGGTCCTATCGACCGGTGACCTTGCCTAGCATATCTGGGTGCTGGCCTACCCCTTCGGTCCTCTCGACCGGTCTCAGGGAGTAATTCACCCCCCCCCCCCCGCTACTATCACATAACTACATATCACATAATCATAATCTGTCTAGCATAGCTGGGTACTAAGCTACCCTTTCGGCCCTATCGTCCGGTAGCTTGGGGACTATCTCCCCCTACTGCTATTATCACATAACATCATAACATGCTAACACATAAACATATCAAGTAGCAGTAAACACAGACAATTATCACAAACACCATTGTCTAACATACACTCCTACTGGTGGGCCGGCATTGTGGCAGTTGACCCACCGCTACTGGAAGGTAACTCACCTCAATGTCGTGTAGTGTCTGCACTGTCCTCGGTGTGAAAATCAACTCTCCTCGACTCCTCAATCCCTACTTGACAAATCCTCTAAGTTATCAACTCGTACCCATAACCCTTACAAGGGTCACTCAAGTCCAAGTCAAAGTCAAAGTCCAAACCCTGGTCAAAGTCAAATTTTGGTCAAAGTCAACATCTGGTTCACCAGACTCGCCGAGTTGGTCTACCAGCTTGTCGAGTCCCCACGTCCACAGAATGCTACAATCCCGTCCCTGCTCGTCGAGTCTAACAAGAGCTCGACTAACTCGCCTTTAACAACACATCCGACTATCTTAAACTGACTCGCCGAGTTCTTCCTTGAACTCGTTGAGTTCATCTTCCTCATATGGATGTATCCAGTCTGTGACCCGCCGAGTTATATGAACAACTCGCCAAGTCTGTCTTCATGGGTTGGGAGATTGCCTTGGACTCGCCGAGTTTGCTCATACACTCGCTGAGTCCCATGATTCCCAGGTCCATAATCACATCCGTCTTTGTTGAGTTCCCCTTCTAGCCTCAACCAGATTCCCCAAGAACAGAAAGGTCGGGGAACCAATACCCGACTCGTCGAGTCCCAAGAACGACTCGCCGATTCCCTTAAAGTCCACATCCATAAACTCGATTTCTGTTGAGCTCATCTCATCCAGAGGGTAGATCTGACCTCCTAGGATCGATATAACACTTAAAGTCACGAAATTTATGTCCATGCATGGGCCTTCAAGCTCAAAAGGTCCAAAAATGAGGTCTACAAGATGCATGGGGATCTAATGCCATAAAGTTGGCACCTTTATGCCATAAGAACCCTCCAAGGCTGAAGATCTGAAACGATTTCTCTATATTACACCCTACAACCCGAAAATAGCTTAGAAATGCCCCAAAGATGTCAAAATCCAAGCCCTAAAGAGGATTAAACACATGGAAAGTCAAGATTGAAGCTTTTTACCTTAAATGAGCTGGAAATGGAACACAATCTCTGGATCTTCTAGCTTCAACTAGAACTCCCAAGCTCCTTTCTTCTTCTCAAGCTTCACAACCACCAAAAATGCACAAAAATAGATTAAGAGCACTCAAACAAGGCTAGGGTTTCACTTTAAGGTCTTCTGGAAGTGTGAGGGACGATGGAGGCTGATATAGGAGAATATAAGTTGTTTAAATAGGGTGCAAACCCTCAAATTTAGGGTTTCACTCAGACAGCTCCTACTCGCCAAGTCGGTCTCCCAAATCGTCGAGTAGGTCACTTAAACTCCTAAAGGATGACGAGTTTACTCGACGAGTTGGACATCCAACTCGTCGAGTCCCAGAGTAAAGCATGAAGGTTTTTCTTGAATCAATTACGTACCAGGAATCGGGTGTTACAAATCTCCCCCACTTATTTTAGACTTCGTCCTTGAAGTCTGCTGCTGAGTCCTGAAAGAGCTCGGGGTAGTGCTCCCTCATCTCGTCCTCCGGCTCCCAAGTCCATTCCGACCCCTTGCGGTGCTGCCATTGCACCTTCACCAGCTCCACCCTCTTGTTCCTCAGATCTTTCGACTTCCAGTCGAGGATCGCCACTGGCCGCTCTATGTAGTTCAGGCTGTTATCCACCTGAATATCCTCCAAGGGCACCACTGCCGAGTCGTCCACCAGGCACTTCCGTAACTGGGAGACGTGAAACGTACTATGAATCTGATTGAGTTCGGCTGGCTGGTCTAGCCTATACGCCACGTTGCCCACCCGGACGACAACCCTGAAAAGTCCAATGTACCTGGGGCCCAACTTGCCCTGCTTCCTGAATCGGATGACACACCTTTCCAAGGCGACACCTTCAGGAGGACCATATCCCCGACCTGGGCAGTCTGGAGCCTGCTCCGAACCTGCTGGATCCTCTCTGTATCCTTGAGTACCACTTCGGTGCTCCCCACGACCCTCTGTCCGACTTCACCCCAACATATCGGGGTCCTGCACTTCCTCCCGTACAACATCTCAAAGGGAGGACGATCGATACTCGCGTGATAGGTGTTGTTGTAGGAGAACTCAGCTAATGGGAGATAGGTATCCTAGCTACCACCGAAGTCTAGCACACATGCCCGCAGCATATCCTCCAAAGTTTGGATGGTCCTCTCGCTCTGACCATCCTTCTGCGGGTGAAAAGCGGTGCTAAAGTGTAGACGAGTACCAAACTCATCATGGAATTTCTTCCAAAATCTGGAAGTGAACCGTACATCTCTGTCTGAAATCACGGAGACTGGAACTCCGTGTCGAGCTACTACCTCTCGAATGTAGATATCGGCCAGCTTCTCGGCCGAGATTCTCTCCTGGATCGGTATGAAATGGGCACTCTTGGTCAACCGATCCACGATGACCCAAATCGAGTCCACTCCCCGTGCGGTCCTGGGAAGCTTGGTGAAGAAATCCATAGTAATATCCTCTCATTTCCACATAGGGATATCCAATGGCTGTGTCTTGCCGTGAGGCCTCTGGTGCTCGGCCTTGACCTTCCTACAGGTCAGACATCTTTCGACGTACCAGGCTACGTCCCGCTTCATGCAGGGCCACCAATAATCAGGACGGAGATCTTTGTACATCTTCGTCGCCCCGGGATGAATGGAAAATCAGGATTTGTGTGCCTCCTCCATCAGAACCTGGCGCACACCCGCGTGGTATGGAACCCACACTCTGCGATGTAGTGTCAATAACCCTCGGCTGCCGTAGTCGAAGGATGAAACCTGACCCACAATACGCTCGCTCTTTCGATGTTCCTCCTTCATAGCCTCCTGCTGGGCCTCTCGGACTGCTCCAACAGTGGAGTCACTACAGTCATCCGCAAGCAAATATCCCTGCTCGGCGCTGCCTTGCGGCTAAGCGCATCGGCCACAACATTGGCCTTCCATGGGTGGTAAAGGATCTCACAATCATAACCCTTCACCACGTCTAACCAACGACGCCGCCTCATGTTCAGATTCGGCTAATCCATGAGGTACCTAAAACTCTTGTGGTCCGTGTAAATGGTACATCGGACCCCATAGAGGTAGTGTCGCCAAATCTTGAGGGTGAAGACGACCGCCCCCAACTCCAAATCATGCGTCGGGTAGTTCGCCTCGTGAGGCTTCAACTGCCTCGAGGCGTAGGCGATGACATGCCCTCGCTGCATCAGTACTGCACCCAAACCCGAAATGGACGCATCACAGTATACTATGAAATCCTCCACGCCCTCTGGTAGGGCGAGGATTGGCGCCTCGCATAGTCTCTGTCTCAGCGTCTCGAATGCTGCCTGCTGCTCAGGCCCCCAACGAAAGACCACAGCCTTCTTCGTCAACCGGGTCAAGGTTACGAATATCTTGGAGAAGTCCTGAATGAACCTCCGATAATAGCCTGCTAACCCCAGGAAACTTCGAATCTCAGATGGAGACTTTGGAACCTCCCATCTCATCATAGCCTCCACTTTAGCCGGGTCAACCAAAATACCGTTCTGGTTGACAAGGTGCCCAAGAAACTACACCTCGCGCAACCAGAACTCACACTTGGAGAACTTGGCGTACAAGATGTCCCTCCTCAAAGTATCCAAAACCTCTCACAAATGGTCCTCATGCTGCTCCTGCGTCTTGGAGTAGACCAAGATATCATCAATGAAAACTATCACAGACCGATACAGCATCGGTCTGCACACGCGGTTCATGAGGTCCATGAACGCAGCAGGAGCACTGGTGAGCCCGAAGGGCATCACCACGAACTCACAGTGGCCATAGCGAGTCCGGAAAGCAGTCTTCTGTATATCCTCATCCCTGACGCTCATCTAATGGTAGCCTGACCGCAAGTCTATCTTGGAAAACCAAGATGCTCCCTGAAGCTGGTCGAACAAGTCATCTATCCTCGGAAGTGGATAACGGTTCTTCACCGTTACCTTGGTCAGCTCCCGGTAATCTATGCACATGCGATGCGACCCGTCCTTCTTCTTGACAAACAGGATCGGGGCTCCCGAAGGCGAACTACTTGGCCTGATAAATCCCATGTCTAACAGCTCCTGCAGCTGTGTAGACAACTCCTGCATCTCGGGAGGAGCCAACCAATATGGTGCCTTGGCTATCGGAGCCGCACCAGGGACTAGGTCGATCCTGAACTCCACCTGTCGCTCTGGAGGTATCCCAGGCAGCTCCTCTGGGAATACATCCGCGTAATCTCGTACCACCGGAACATCGCTAACCGTTGCCTTACCCGCCTCTCTGGTACCCATAACATAGGCGACATACCTTGTGCAACCCTGTTGTAGGTAGCGCCTAGCCCTCTCCGTGGAACATATGGCCGGACCGTGCTGTGGCCTCTCGCCCTGAATCACCAGCTCCCTCCGCTCGGGGTCCTGAGCTGAACCAACTGTTGTGCGCAGTCGATCTCTGCCCCGTTGGGGCTCAACCAATCCATGCTTATAATCACCTTGTTCCCACGCAACGGAATGGGAACCAAGTCTACCAGGTAGCGCTCCTCGAATAGTCTCAGAACACAATCTTTGAAAACCGTTGACGTTCGCACTGACCGGTCATCGACAATCTCAACCTCTAGAGGGCAATCCAACATGCCCGAAGACTCAGGGAACCTCTTGCTAAGTGAAATAGAAACAAACGATCGAGTGGCACCTAAATCGAACAACACCTGAACTGGGATACCGTTCACATGGAACGATCCTAAACGAACATATGACATGACATATCAATATCATAAACGACATATAACAAACGTTAGGGAGAAGAAATCATCCCATCACCACATCGGGTGCGGCGCGTGCCTCCTCGGTAGTCAACTGGAAGGCTAGACTCCTCACCACTGGAGCCTCTATCTTGCCCTGCCGGCCATCCGTAATCCGCAGGGTCGCTGGAGCTGGCACCTTCACTGGCGCTGCTGCTGTCAACTGGGGGCAATTGGCCTTTTTATGGCCTCATTGGTTGCAGCGAAAACACAACAACTATGATGTCTGGAAAGTGAGCGCAGGGGAGGTACAATCCCTGCTGAAGTGCCCCGTTTTGACGCACTTGTAGCAGCCCGATGATCCCAACCTACAAAACCCCTCATGAGTCTTGCTGCACTTCCCACAGCGGCCCCAACCCTGCTGGCCCTTCGACCTAGAGTCGGATCCCTTGGGCTTCTTCCCGGAAGCCCCAGCCACATGCCCCTCATCCGCCTTCCTCTTTCTGATGTGCTCTAAGTCAATCTCTCTCTCCCTCGCCCTGGCAGTCATGGAATCCAGGGTCGGGCATGCTGAGAAGCTGACATGCTCCCGGATGTCAGCTCTTAACATGTCATGGTAGCGGGTCCTCCGCATCTCCACGTCCCCCGCATACTGGGGCACCAACATTGCCCTCTCCCGAAATTTGGCGGTGATCTCCGCCACTGACTCAGTCGTCAGCCTCATGTCGAGAAACTCCCTAGCCAGCTGCTGACGCTCCACATCCGGCGCAAACTCCGCCCTAAACCTGGTCACAAAGTCAGACCAGGTCATAGCCTCAATGGCTGAGGCTCCCAAGGAATCACCAACTGACTTCCACCAGTCTCTAGCTCTGTCCCTCAAACATCCCGCAGCATAACGCACCTTTGACCCATCGGGGCAGAAGCTCGTCAGTTGTGCAGACTCCATTTCTGCAAGCCATCGTCTGGCAGCAATGGATCCTTCACCCCCATGGAAATCCCGCGCACCACTGCCCCTGAAGTCCTTGAAGGATAGTGTGCGTGATCCCGGCTGGCTGACTGCCATGTCGCTCCTGAACGCCCTGAGGCGATCTTCCATCAGCTCTATGATCACTTCCTTGGTCGACCCGAAAATCACCGGGGTCGACTCAAGGATGCCTCTCGTGATCTCGGACGCGATGAACTCGCGTAGTCTCTCATCCACTGGCTCGGTACCTGCACCCGAACTTGATCCTGAACCCGATCCTGATCCTGAACCTCCCCCTCCATGACGTGTGATCATCACCATTCTGAAACAGAACTCATAATCGTCAGAATCGTACATAAATCTCGGGAAGTCTCATACACTCTACAGTTTCCTGATTCCATCTTAGCCCTCCTTGACTCGAGTACGGATCCTCTGCTTTCAGTAGTATGGGCCCATACTACCTTCCACATCTATCCGTACTTTCCTCAAGGATTGCTTCGACTTCACCAAGTCCCTTCTACTAATGATGCACTCCTTGTTAAACCCATCCTAGGCTTACCCTAGGGTAACTCTCCAACCCACCCTCTGCCATCAGCTGCGTAAGAAGTCCCTGCTACCTTCACCTAACTAACTTGCGAATACCATCACATATCACTAAGACCAGATAATTCTTCGAATGAGAGGTCCTGCCCTACAACGGTTAGACTCAAGCAAGAGCTGCAAAATAGGTCTAAACCTAACCTTCTGAAATTATTTAATCCTCACAATATGTAATGTAATGTATTCTTTTATTAGTTAGGTAAAGATAACAAGAACTCCTATTAGCACAAAGCAAGCAGCATTCAGGCGTTAAGTAATCCAATCAAACATACTTTATCCAAGATATCATATAACTGACTAATCAGTATTATCTTGCAGCTCAATAAACACATATAGCAGGCATATCAGGCATCTTCCAAGATCCTTAGCCCTAATCTAGCATGCAGTTCTCATACATATACAGTAGGCATATAAGGCATCCTTCCTAGATCATTTACCCTAATCTAGCATGCAATTCTCATAATCATATCATATCATAACATAACATGTATGGGTATCTTAGGGAAAACTTACTTGAGCTCGGCCGGTCGCGCACATCACACATCTTGTTCTTTTCAAAGTTCTTTTCTCTTTTCAAACTTCTTTTTTTTTAAATGATTTTTCTTTTGAAAATTTTTATACCAAGTCCTCAGTTTGAGTTCAGACACACCTGAGAGTGTACCCGAATCCCTCAAACTAAGGCTCTGATACCAACTTGTAACATCCCAAATTTTCAAGCCAAAAATTTCGTTTTTAATATAATAACTTAGAAAACATTTATAAGAAAACAACCTCGAGTCACATCATTTCATAAAAATCATAATCTCATGTCTCAAAATCATGTCATCAAAATAGTAACAAAATCAGAGTACACTCCCAAGAATCTCATAGTGCGGAAATCCTGTGTGTGTGATGTGCCGCTACCGCGTCGGCTCCTTCCCCTTCGCTGAAGAGGTACCTGAAACAAAACTGAAAACTGTAAGCACGAAGCTTAGTGAGTTCCCCCATCATACCACATACCATAAAATCACATAACATATATACTACCAAGCATATCTCGGTGCCCGACCTACCCCTTCGGTCCTCTCGACCGGTGACCTTGCCTAACATATCTGGGTGCTGGCCTACCCCTTCGGTCCTCTCGACCGGTGACCTGCCCTAGCATATCTGGGTGCTGGCCTACCCCTTTGGTCCTATCGACCGGTGACCTTGCCTAGCATATATGGGTGCTGGCCTACCCCTTCGGTCCTCTCGACCGGTCTCGGGGAGTATTTCACCCCCCCTGCTACTATCACATAACTACATATCACATAATCATAATCTATCTAGCATAGCTGGGTACTAAGCTACCCATTCGGCCCTATCGTCCGGTAACTTGGAGACTATCTCCCCCTACTGCTATTATCACATAAGATCATAACATGCTAACACATAAACATATCAAGTAGCGGTAAACACAGACAATTATCACGAAGACCATTGTCTAACATACACTCCTACTGGTGGGCCGACATTGTGGCAGTAGACCCACCGCTACTGGAAGGTAACTCACCTCAATGTCGTGTAGTGTCTGCACTGTCCTCGGCGTGAAAATCGACTCTCCTCGACTCCTCAATCCCTACATGACAAATCCTCTAAGTTATCAACTCGTACCCATAACCCTTACAAGGGTCACTCAAGTCCAAGTCAAAGTCAAAGTCCAAACCCTGGTAAAAGTCAAATTTTGGTCAAAGTCAACATCTGGTTGACCAGACTCGCCGAGTTGGTCTACCAACTTGTCGAGTCCCCACGTCCGCAGAATGCTACAATCCCGTCCTTGCTCGTCGAGTCTAGCAAGAGCTCGACAAGCTCGCCTTCAACAACACATCCGACTATCTTAAACTGACTCGCCGAGTTCTTCCTTGAACTCGTTGAGTTTATCTTCATCATATGGATGTATCCAGTCTGTGAACCGCCGAGTTATATAAAAAACTCGCCGAGTCTATCTTCATGGGTTGGGAGATTGCCTTGGACTCGCCGAGTTTGCTCATACACTCGCCGAGTCCCATGATTCCCAGGTCCATAATCACATCCATCTTTGTTGAGTACCCCTTCTAGCCTCAACCAGATTCCCCAAGAACAGAAAGGTCGGGGAACCAATACCCGACTTGCCGATTCCCTTAAAGTCCACATCCATAAACTCGATTTCTGTTGAGCTCATCTCATCCAGAGGGTAGATCTGACCTCCTAGGATCGATATAACACGTAAAGTCACGAACTTTACGTCCATGCATGGGCCTTCAAGCTCAAAAGGTCCAAATTTAGGGTTTCACTCAGACAACTCCTACTCGCCGAGTCGGTCTCCCGACTCGTCGAGTAGGTCTCCCGACTCGTCGAGTAGGTCTCCCGACTCGTCGAGTACGTCACTTAAACTCCCGAAGGATGACGAGTCTACTCGACGAGTAGGGCCTCCAACTCGTCGAGTCCCAGAGTAAAGCATGAAGGTTTTTCTTGAATTAATTACGTACCAGGAATCGGGTGTTACAATAATTAAGACCCATCTTTTGTGAAAATTGGCATATTTGGCCCATTAAAACCGTGAAGGCCCATATAGAAGCCCATTTGTGAAAAATTTTCACTTTTGGCCCCTTTAAGACCATGAACGTCATAAAGATTCATTTTGATTTAAAAATGACTCTTTTGGTCCTCTCAAAAAAAAACTGTGTATTACATAAGAACCTCACTTTTTGTTTATTTTGTTATAAATGGCCCTTTATGCGATTTTGGTTAGTTTTCACACATTTTTAGCATGTGTAATCCTTTCCACCACATAGTATGTCACATAAGATGGTTTAGTTTACAAACATCACCAAATATAGTAGATATTTCGAGTTTGGTAAAGATCTAGCATGTTTTTATAACATAAACACAACATATAACATAAAACACACATATGCATGCATAAACACATAGATCTACACAAAAAACTTGTATTCTCCCCCAAAACATAGTGAAAACCAAAAATAGGGGGTATGAACTCACTTTTCTTTGAAGTTTTCGGTTTTTGATGAAGATTAGAAGAGTTTTCGGCTTTACTAGCTCCCTTGAAGAGATTTTTTAGATCTATGAAGTTCTAAGAGCATGGATCATGAAATGAAGTGTCAAAGAGTGAAGATTATCATAAAAGGAAGTTAATCATCAAGCTTAAAGAGTAGCTTACCAAATAAGTGATGATCTTTGAAGAAAATCTTGGTGAACACCATAGTTCACGAATTTTTGGAAGAAGAAGTGGTGAAATTTTCCTTGGGTTCTTTGGGAGGTATGAGAGGAATGAAGAATGTGTTCTAAGTTTGAAATGAAAATGGTGGTGGGAAGGCCTTATGGCCGAGAGTTAGAAGAAGAGGGAGGAAAGAGAAAAATTTGATGTGATGGTTGCATGGATGAATGGGATGTTCTTGAAATATGAGGGGTAATTACTTGGAAGTCCTCTAGTTAATAATGAGGTGGCTCTTCCCTAATATTCAATTTTTTTGTAGATACAAGTGGGCCGAGAATGAGGGAAGGGAAAAGAGAAGGGAAAACTTTGGGCCATACTAGCTCATATTTGACATTATGAGGCCCAAGTTGAGGGTTTTTGGCCTATTGGGCCCTTCTTATAGATTCACGGCCCAAAGGTGGTGAGGGGATGGGGTTTACGGCCCAATGAAGTCCAAGAAGTTAGCTCACGGCCCAATAGGGCTTATGAAACCATCTACGGCCCAATAAGGCCCATGATTACAAGATGAGTCATTTTAGGCCCACATGATCCAAAATACTTTAGCTTCATGAGTGTGGGTCCATTAAAGCCCAATTAGGGTTCCAAGACCCAAAGTAATCAAATTGAGAGTTTATTGGCCCATTAGGCCCAATAAGAGGATCCTGCTCCATCCTGAGGTGAACCGGGTTATTAGGGTTTCGAATCCAAAATCGAGTATCTGAGACGTATTAGGTTAGGTCTTGGACTTTACTCAGGATTTTTGATTCAAATGAATGTTTGTTTGATTGAGCAAAGAGTATGATATTTACTTAGATTTACAAGGCTTACAAGAGTTGATGTTTACATGAAAACAGAATTTCCTAGCTAAAAATGCTAGTTGTAACAGCTAGACCGGCAGGTCTGGGGTGACAAATGTCTAACATTCCGACGCCTGAAGAACGTCGCAATCGGCCAACTTCGGTTTTAGCATGGTTGTAATAACTCACATGGGAAATCAACGATACATTTAGTTTACGGGTGGACATGCGTTCAAATGGTTTTATATAAGAATAAAACTACGTAATACTATTTTAAATATAGAAATACTTATATATTTTTAGTCTTTGGGTTTTTAAGACTACAACTCATTTTTACGGAAATATTGGATTTTCTGGGAACAAACACTATCATTTTAGAAGGAAAGAATTACACATTTTTCCCATACAAAACTCTTATGAACTCACCAACTTAATTGTTAACACTTTTCAAAACTACTTGTATTCTCAGGAAACCGTTAAACAGGTAGTCACAAGGTGTTTGGGGATGGGACGTTACGGAAACGTACTATTCGTTTTGTCGTCATAATGTAATTGTTTTTGAAACATACAATACTTGGAAACAATGTAACATTCTCAATTATATTTATGATGGTTGTGTTTGCTTTGATCACTATTGTACATTATGTTGTGATACTGTTCATGAAGTCATCCACCCCCAGACGTTTTCGTCGTCCTGGTTTGGGGTGTGACATAATGGTATCAGAGCATTGTTTATAGTGAACCAAGTATATCAAACCATGTAAGATATACAACTATAAATACAATGGGACTAAAACTCTCTGACTAAAACATTTCGTACAAGTATACTTTTAAAATATAATTATATTTTTATAAAGTATAAGTACATACCTACATACTAGAATGGTGTCATAACAAGAACAATAAAAAAGTAATAAGATAAGTTGGACACTACGAATGCCACCACGCAGAAGTAACCGATGTGCCGATGGAACACCAACAGTTCCACCAACACCAACTCCACAGGTAGACCCCGATATGTTCCTAGCCATTGTGGCAGCCGCGGTGGCAACCACCATGGCACAAATTAGTGCTAATGGAACAAACGGAAACAGAAATGGAAACGGAAACGGAAACGGGAACGGAAACAAGAACGATGCCAACAGTTCCAATCATGGCGAAAGCCAAGGACCCCAACGAGTATGCTCCTACAAGGATTTTATGAACTGCAAGCCCAAGAATTTTCATGGCGACGACGGTATCATCACCTTAACGAGATGGTTTGAGAAAACCGAATCTTTGTTTGAAGTATGTTGATGCCTAGATGAATGTAAAGTCAAGTACGCAACTTGTACTTTCACTGACTCGGCCTTATCCTGGTGGAATGGTCATGTTAAAACCCGGACTCTCGCCGTGGCCAACTTTATGATGTGGGAAGATCTGAAGGTCATGATCCTGGAGGAGTACTACCTGAGAGGCGAAATTCAGAAATTAGAACAAGAGCTTTGGAACCACAATGACGGGATCTGATGTGACTGCCTATACTACTAGGTTTAACGACTTGGCAATTATGTGCCCCGGGATGGTCACCCCGGAAGACAAGAAGGTGGAGCGCTACATCTGGGGACTATCCCCCCAGATTCAAGGAATCATTGTATTTGCTAACCCAACCACCTACGACAGTGCCAAACATTTGGCACAAAGTCTTGTCGACCATGTAGTCCGCCAGGGCATTATGACACCCACACCTGATTAACCAAAAAGGGGAGATAACAAGCGAAAGTTCTGGACCAAGAAAAAGGGCCAACCGACTCAAGAGCCTGTCAAAAGACCACAAACTGTGGCAATCCATGCCGCCACTATCCCTACCGCCCCAACGTTGACTAAACAATATGCCGGGAACCTGCCTAAATGCAACAAGTGCAACTTCCATCACAATGGAACTTGTCGGGAGATGCACTGCAACAACTGTAACAGGAAGGGGCATACCGCTCGTTTCTGTAAGGCGCCATCTCAACTGGCCACCGAAGCCACTAATGTTGGGGTGATTCATGGGAGACGGGACATTTCAAAAGGGAGTGCCCAAAGGCAAAGAATAAGAATGTCGGAGGCGTGTGAAGAGTCTTGACAATGGGGCATCAGGAAGCGATGAAGGACCACGATGTGGTTACCAGTACGTTTTTCTCAATAACTCATATGCATGCATACTTTTCGATAGCGGTGCGGAGAGAAGTTTCGTGAGCCACATGTTTAAACACATACTGTGACAACTGTCAAATTCGGGAAATTCTCGGACTCATGCATCTTTTTATAAACCATATATGCACATCATGTTATGGCCTAGTAGTATAAATTAGGTCATAATCTTGTAGAAACTAGGATTCAACAAAAATCTTGGACTAATATACTTGACTCTTACGATTTTTGTAAATTGTCTAACTACTATAGGAAATGCCAATACCCGAATGAGAACAAACTTCAAACATTTGTTACAATTGAAAGAGGGTATAAAACCCCAAAATAAATTAAAATCTTCTAATTTCATTGCAATATGATGGTAAATATCTAACAAAGTTCCAAAACCCTAAAGAGCCCAAAAATCCAAATTTATAAAATTTAAAACCTAAAAAATCTATAAGATTTGTTATAAACCTTATTATATCAAATTTAAATAATTAAGTTATGGGATATAATCAAAGACATAAAAATTTAATTGCCAAACATAAACCATATTTTATGAGCTAAAAACAAAGATTCTTAAATAAATCAAGAATTACATAAAGAGGCATTTTTATAAAAATTTGGGTTTTATAAAAATTGAAGGGAAATTTATTTAGTTTGAATTAGGAGAGAGAGGGCCTCTCTTACACTCATAAAATCCGCCACCCTCTCCCCCATGCTCTCTTTTCCCTAAAACTTCCAATCATTAATTCTTTTCTTCACTTCATATCTCTCTTCACTTTCTCTCTCACACTGCACTCTTTACAACACTCAAACTCTCTCTTCCTCTCTCCAAACCCATGAAATTCTCCGGCCAAGAACACCTCTCAACCTTCAAATCTTCATCTTCTAAGGTTGTTCTTCAAGGTAATCACAAAAATCCTTCATTTTCCTTCACTTTTCTTTCTTGTTTTAAAGGGTTTTCTTGTACTACTCATTCTTCTACACCATTATTTATGAACATTCATGAACATATCCATGAATGTCGAGTTTTATGATAATGGTGGTAGGGTTTCACCCAAGAACAACATGCATGTTGTTTAATGGTGAAATCCAAGGACCAAAACCTATGTCAAACCCTAAAATACGTATTTTTACAAGTTTTAAAGGTTCATATACCTTATGCATTCAATTATTTCCTTTGAAAACATCACTATGGCCAACATATGTCCATGCATGGTCTTCAAACCGTGATGCATGTGATGGACACCAAGCTAAAGAACTTGATGATCAAAGTACATTGTTAATAGTGCATGTAAATGATTTTATTTATAAAAAAAATCTAAAAATCCTTTTTCGTTCGAAATAAAATTTCCCCAGATTCCCAGTAAGATGATATGAATATCTGGAAAATCCCAAGAGTTTTTATCATTTCTTATATTAATTAAAATTGTTACAAGATAAATTCGTGGATGACCGCTAAAGTAAATGATGTCATCTTATTAAGTTTCATCGATCTTTGTTACTGTTTGTTATGGTTTTAAATTTTCTATTTGTTTAATTCAAATAAATAATAAAACCACTTTAAGGAATGTGAAAAGGCTATATGAGATTTTTCGTAGATCCTACCTCATGTGGGACACTCAGACAAATATTTTCAGAATTTTTTATAATGCATACCTATTTTTCCCCGATTTTTGTATTTATAATGGACTAATAATGGGAAAAATGGTTATACTCATCCAAAATTCATGAAAATTTACCAGAAGACCTCATAATGTATTATACCTTTAAATAAAAATTTGTATGATTTTTCTATTTAGTATGCTCTATTTCTTCTATTTTCTAAGATTAAATACACTTAAATCCACAAAATCAGATTACAGAATATAAAAATCACCATTGGTATTTTTCCCAGATTATTTAAAATGTAAATGAAGTTTACAAAATTTTGGTAATTTAATTTAACTGTTTGATGATTATTCACCAATTAATGATTATTCAAGAGAATAAAACAAAGAAAAATGGCAAAACTAATTGAAAAATATCTTTTATGTTTTTCACAGCATCTATATATTTAATAACAGTGTTACAAAAACTTTGGGCAATTTTCGAAACTGTCTTCTATTTATTTCCATTTTTGTTAGAATAAATGCACAAAAATCGAAAAATCGAGTTAAACTGTTTAAAAACTCTTTTTCATATTTTTCTCAGCTTAAGTATGTTTAATGGTAGTGTTATAAAAAGTTTGGGAATTTTTATCATCTGGATACTATTTTTCATGAATTTATATTGTTATGAAGGCTTAAAAATTTGGAAAAATAATTAATCACATGAAAAATTCAAGGGAAAATTTCTGGAAGACTTCTACTGTGTTGGGAACGAAAATATAAAGTTTGATGAATTTTGGAAACTGTTTGATAATATTTTTGGATTTTAGGAGTTTAAAACACCTTTAAAGGTGCTGAAATACCCTCAATTAGTATTACAAAAATCTGGAAAATAATATCCAAAATTATCTTAATAACACGAGTTATAAAATATCACCATTTCAGGAAAATTGTTACCCATTTAATATAAAACTAATATTAGAACAAAATTTGGCATTTCTCTATATGTAGAATTTAGTATATTAGCATTAGATTTCGACATAGAAACTCATTAGCGTGTGTTTGATGTCGTAGGATCCCGGTAGTAAGGCGTTGGTGTATTCCGAGGCACCACTTGTACCTACTTGAAACATTGTGAGTATTCACGACTCCCCTATTTTCGGTTTTTAAATGTTTTGGGGTGGAAAAGCATGTCCGAAAATCTATTTATTGTTCGTTGTATTTAAATTGGTTTGTATCAAAATTGATTGCTATATTTTGCTATGTATGTTTATGAAACTTGAAACATGAGGCCTTATCGTCTTAAGTCCCTTCCCTTATACTTTAATCCAACCATTAACTCTTTGAGCCAATGGTCATTATGGATAGCGCTATTAGGAATTGACAACTCCTCACTCGCCGATTGCTTGAGTTCATGATACCATATTAATCTATGGAACGATAAGCATAGATCTTGATAGGGCATCAGTCATAGGCTTGGTTGTGAACTCATTGTTTGCTCATGTACATAAAATCTTGTTATTTATTATAGCAATAAACTTTGTTTCTCATTATAGCAATGTACTTGTATTTATGGAAAGTTTTATACCAAATCTTGATTTTGTAAACTTGTGAACTCACCAACTATTTTCATAGTTGACCCTCGTTTTACATGCTTTTGTAGGAAATAATTAGTAAGTGGGTATAAAGATTCATCATCATAGAGCATGTTGCATCGTGTGGAAGTTATTTTATGAAGTTATCTATTGAACAATGTCATTTTGGAAAATTTGTACTTTGTTTTCTTTAAATTATGGGTTGTAAACTTTTAACTATTACTATGGTGATGTATCTTTATCTTTTGCAATGAAACCTTTATCGTTGTCATATCTTGCGTTTCCGCTTTAGCGGGGTGTGACACATACTCAAACAAAATCCCCAATCACTCAATGAAATATTCACAGTAGAGATGGCTAATGGAAAAACTGAAAACACCAAAGACATATACATAGGATGCACCCTAACCCTAAACAATCACTCTTTCCAAATTGACCTAATGCCTGTTGCAACAGGAAGCTTTAATGCGATCATTGGCATGGATTGGTTAAGCCCTCACCATGACGATATCATGTGTTACGAAAGGGCCGTCTGATTTAACTTACCAAATAACGAAACCCTTGTCATCTATCGTGATAAACCTGACACAAACCTCCGGATCGTCTCTTGCATCAAGGCTCAAAAGTACCTGTGCAAGAAGTACCACACTTTCCTAGTCCACGTTGTTGATGAGAAGAGAAAAGTGAAGGACATCAAGGATATTCCAGAAGTCAGCAATTTCCCCAACGTATTCCCAAAAGACCTTCCAGGAGTACCACCCATGCGACAAGTCGAGTTCAGAATCGACTTGATTTCTAGAGCCACCCCCATAGCCAAATCACCATATCGATTAGCCCCGACAGAAATGCAGGAATTGTCCAGTCAACTGAAAGAACTGATGAGTAAAGGATTTATCAGACCAAGCTTCTTACCTTGGGCAGCACCAGTCTTGTTCGTAAAGAAGAAAGATGGATCATTTCGTATGTGCATTGACTATCGGGAGTTGAACAAACTCACCATCAAGAATCGATATCCCCTACCCCGAATTGACGATCTGTTTGACCAACTTCAGGGATCGAGCTACTTCTCGAAAATCGATCTAAGGTCGGGGTACCATCAGATCAGAGTCCAGGAGGAATATATTCCAAATATGCAGTTTAGGACTCGTTACGGCCACTACGAGTTCGTTGTGATGCCCTTTGGTGTTCATGGATCTAATGAACCGCGTATGCCGACCTTACCTAGATAGATTCGTGATAGTGTTCATCGATGACATACTAATCTATTCGCGAAGTGAGGAAGAGCATAGTTATCTCATGAATCGAATTTGGACACCGAGATTTGGCGGGTACAGAGACATTATAATGAACGAAGCTCACAAGACCAAGTACTCCGTTCATCCCGGGTCAGACAAGATGTATCTAGACCTCAAGAAACTATATTGGTGGCCTAAAATGAGGGCGGGAATCGCTACTTATGTGGGCAAGTGTTTGAATTGTGCCAAGGTCAAAGTAGAGTACCAAAAGCCCTCGGGTTTGCTACTACAACTAGATATACCCGAGTAGAAATGGGAGTGGATAACCATGGACTTCATAACTAAATTTCCCAATACAACTGGTGGGCATGACACCATATGGGTAACTGTCGATAGGTTAACCAAATCCGCGCACTTCCTATCAATAAAGGAGACAAAAAAATGGAGAAACTAACAAGGACGTACATCAAGGAGATTGTACGATTATATGGTGTGCCACTATCCATTATCTCTGACAAAGATAGCAGGTTTACCTCACGGTTTTGGCAATCACTACAAAAGTCCTTGGGAACCAGACTCGACATGAGTACGTTGGGCGTACGTGTATGTACGCGGGGCGTACGTGTGTATACGCGGGGAATACGTGAGTCATTTAGAAACCCTAATTTTCAGGGTTAGGCATTATATAATCATCCTTATGGTTTTTGAAACCCTCATTTCTCAGCCTCTTCAGACCCTTAAGCTTCGTATTCAAGACCCTAAGCCTCTCCTTTGTATTTTGAGCTCATTGTGTCCATTTTGGTGTGTTTTGCTCCATAGACAAGAAGTAGAAGCTTGGTGCAAGGTGGTGGATCAAGGAAGAGCTTGTGGATCTCGACCTTTTGCTTCATTTCCAACTTATTTGAGGTAAAAAGCTATGAACTTGATCAATGATGGCTTAGATCTATTATGTATGGTTTGTATGGTCTATTTTCAGTATGGTGACATTGCGAGGCAGACCTGTTGGCAGTTCTGGTGCCAGGGAGGGTTCATGCTCAGGATCTGGAGCAGGGCAGCTCGATGAGCAGACTAGGGAGTTCATCTTGTCTTAGATTACTCGTTGCATACTTGATCAGACTCCTGTGATCTTTGGCACGGTCAAGGAGGGTATTCTGGAGGTTTTGGATGAGTGGTTGAGCTCGTTTTGTTCTGAGATAATGACACTAGCGGGGGCATGATCTTTGACCTTCAGGGAGTTCCAGGCATGTGGAGATCCGGATTATCATGGGAAGAAGGACGACATAGCGAGTCGGTGGTGGTTAGCAGATGTTGCTAACGCCTTCCGCACCAGTAGTTGTCCCGAGGGGGACAAGGTCAGACTAGCTTCCTGCCTTTTGAAGGACAGGGCACGAGATTGGTGGGAGGAGATAGGTCATGCAGTGGGTGATGATGTCATTGATATGATGTCATGGGATGATTTCTCGACCAGGTTCCGAGCTAAGTTTGCACCGGTGATTGAGGTGCAACAGTTGGCACGAGAGTTCCAGGATCTCCGCCAGACCACGGAGACGGTGGCTGATATCACCGCGATGTTTAGGGAGCGGGCACTTCTGGTTCCGCAGTATGTGGCGGATGAGGATATGAAGAAGTCCCGATACGATGAGATGCTGAGGAGCGACATTTGGCAGTTTGTAAGTCGATCCAGCTGCAAGACGTTGGAGGATATGATAGCTCGAGCTAGGGAGAGGGAGATTGACCTGGAGATGGAGAGGAAGAGGAAGCCGAATGAGGTTCAGACATCAGGGGGTTCGGTCAAGAGACCCAAGGTATCAGATTCCAGATCGAGAGGCCATCAGGGTCGTAGCCGCTATGGCAAGTGCAGCAGGACGCACAAGGGACCGTGCAAGGGTGGCGGCTTCAAGTGCGGCCGGACGGGTCATTATAGTAGGGATTGTACTGCTACCACCACCCAGGGATCAGATCTGATTTGCTCTCATTGCAATCAGAGGGGCCATAGGAAGGCCCATTATCTGAGTTAAGATGCAACAGGACTGATGTCAGCACCCGCTTCTATAACTCTTCAGATTAGTGACGGGCGCCAGGGCTGGGCAGATGTGCCTTCTTACATTTTTATTTATATTGAATTGTCGTGTAGCTCCCGATGTGGTAGCTCCCGATGTGGTGACGGGTATGTATCTTCTCCTTACATTTTTATTTATATTGAATTGTCGGCTTATGTTTATATGTTTCATTTTAGGATTGTTCCTTGTGAACGGTATTTCAGCATTGGTATTGTTTGATTCAGGGGCTACCTGATCCTTTGTATCGCTTGCGCTTAGCAAGAAATTTTTTGGAGCTCTGGAGGAGCTGGATTTTCCTCTTGATGTTGAGATTGTTGATGATAGGACGATTCAGGTTGCGAGGGTTCATCGGTGTTGTACTCTTTAGTTATTCAAAGAGCAGTATCCAGTTGATTTGGTTCCCATTCCTCTACGTGGGAACAAGATTATCATGGGCATGGATTGGTTGAGCCCTAATGGGGCAGTGATCGACAGAGAGCAACAATTAGTTCGGGTTCGGGGCCCAAGTGGGGGAGAGTTGGTGATTCATTGGGAAAGATCGGAGCGTGGGCCGATTTTGTGTTTTGCAGCGAGGGCCATATGCTATCTTCGTCAGGGTTGCTCGGGTTTTGTTGCCTATGTTATGGATACTCGGGATAAGGGTAAGGCGAGAGTGGATGATGTGCCGATTGTGTGAGATTTCCCGGATGTGTTCCCGGAGTATTTACCTGGGGTACCTCCGGAGAGGCAGTTTGAGTTCTGGATTGATCTGGTTCCAGGTGCGGCTCCGATAGCCAAAGAACCGTATCGGTTGGCTACTCCCGAGATATAGGAGTTTTCTACTCAGCTATAGGAGCTGTTAGACAAGGGATTTATTCAGTCGAGTAGTTCGCCTTGGGGAGCATCGATTATGTTTGTGAAGAAGAAGGACAGGTCTCATCGTATTTGTATCGACTACCGAGAGTTGAATAAGGTAGCAGTGAAGAACAGTTATCCCCTCCCGAGGATTGATGATCTTTTTTACCAGCTTCCGGCCGCGTCTTGGTTCTCCAAGATTGATTTTAGATCGGGTTATCATCAGATCCGGGTTAGGGATAAGGATGTGCAGAAGACAACCTTCCGGACTCGTTATGGTCATTACGAGTTTGTGCTGATGCCTTTTGGGCTCACCAATGTTCCAGTCACGTTCATGGATCTCATGAACCGTGTATGTAGATCGATGCTAGAATGGTCTGTGATAGTATTTATTGATGATATTTTGGTTTATTCCAAGACTCAGGAGCAACAGGATGAGAACTTGAGGGAAGTGTTGGAGACTCTGAGGAGGGAGAGAATTTTCGCAAAGTTCTCCAAGTGTGAGTTTTGGTTGCGTGAGGTGCAGTTTCTGGGGCACATTGTCAACCAAAAGGGTATTATGGTCAATTCGGCCAAGGTCGAGGTCGTGATGTAATGGGAGGTTCCGAAGTCTCCATCTGATATTCAGAGTTTTCTTGGTTTGGCTGGTTATTATCGGAGATTTATGCAGGATTTCTCCAAGATTGTTGTTCCTTTGACCCGACTGACCAAGAAGTCGGTGACATTTTGCTCGGGGCCTGAGCAGCAGGTGGCTTTCGAGACTCTGAGACAGTGGTTATGTGAGGCGCCGATTCTGACCCTGCTAGAGGGTGTTGATAATTTCATGGTTTATTGTGATGCTTCGATCACAGGTTTGGGGGCAGTGTTGATGTAGAGGGGTCGCGTGATCGCTTACGCTTCGAGGCAGCTAGAGCCGCATGAGGCGAATTATCCGATGAATGATTTGGAGATGGGGGCTGTGGTTTTTTTCCTCGAGATTTGGCGACATTACCTCTATGGAGTCCATTATACTATTTACACGGATCACAAGAGCCCGAGGTACTTGATGGATCATCCGAATCTTAATATGAGGCAATGTCGATGGTTGGATGTGGTGAAGGACTATGATTTTGAGATCCTTTATCACCCGGGGAAGGCCAATATGGTGGCCGATGCTCTCAGCCGCAAGGTTGTCGCAGCTCCGATCATAGATTTATGTTTGAGGATGACCGTGATTACTCCATTGTTGGATCAGATTCGTGAGGTTCTGGCCGAGGCTATGAAGGAAGAGCACCGAAAAAGTGAGTGCATTTTGGGTCAGGTGGGTTCCTTTGATTATGATAGTTTTGGTTTGTTGACTCTGCATCAACAAGTTTGGATTCCGTATTGGGGCGGTGTATGCCAGATTCTGATGGAGGAGGCTCACAAGTCGAGGTTATCCATTCATCCCGGGGCGATGAAGATATATAAGGATCTTCGTCCTGATTATTGGTGGCCCTGCATGAAGCGCGATGTAACCTGGTATGTGGAGCGGTGCTTGAACTGCTGGAAGGTCTAGGCCGACCATCAGCGTCCTCATGGCAAGATGCAGCCATTGGAGATTCCCGTATGGAAATGGGGAGACATCACCATTGATTTTATCATGAAGCTTCCCAGGACTGCACGTGGAGTGGATTCGATTTGGGTAATTATGGATCTTTTGACCA
The DNA here is from genome assembly GCF_052849685.1 of Lactuca virosa. Classification (NCBI taxonomy): domain Eukaryota; kingdom Viridiplantae; phylum Streptophyta; class Magnoliopsida; order Asterales; family Asteraceae; genus Lactuca; species Lactuca virosa. Next base: position 425,988,837 of record NC_136429.1, on the reverse strand, counting down.
AGAGGGTGCACATCCGATTCAGGAGAATATTTCCGCACATAATATGGCTGAGGTTTATATCAGAGAGGTGGTGGCACTTCTTGGGGTGTCGGTATCAGTCGTTTCTGACAGGGATGTCCGGTTTACTTCCAAGTTTTGGAAGAGGTTTCATGATGATTTGGGCACTCGTCTCCATTTTAGTACAAGCTTCCATCTACAAACCGATGGTCAGAGTGAGTGGACTATTTATAATCTTAAGGATATGATGTGTGCATGCGTGTTGGATTTTGGTAGGAGTTGGGATACGTATCTTCCGTTAGCGGAATTTTCATATAACAACAGTTATCACGTTTGCATTGATCGACCTCCTTTTGAGATTCTCTACAGGAGGAAATGCAGGACCGTGATTTGTTGGGACGAGGTGGGTCAACGGGTTATGGGAAGTACTGAGGTGGTACTTAAGACCACTGAGCTAATTCAACAGGTTCAGAGCAGGCTCCAGACAGCTCAGAGCCGGCAGAAGAGTTATGCCGACAGGCGCTGGTTAGACTTAGAGTTCCAGGTTGGAGATATGGTTCTCCTGAAGGTGTCACCTTAGAAAGGTGTCATCCGGTTCAGGAAGCAGGGCAAGTTGGGCCCCAGGTATATTGGTCCTTTCAGGGTTTTGGCTCGGGTGGGCCGGGTTGCTTATCGCATGTATCTTCCAGATGAGCTCAGTCAAATTCATAGCACATTCACGTCTCTTAGTTGAGAAAGTGTTTAGTGGAAGATTTCGTGGTGGTACCATTGGAGGATATTCAAGTTGATGACCGCCTGAATTATATTGAGACGCCGGTGGCGATTCTGGATCGGAAGACAAAAACCTTGAGGAATGAGGTTGTCGAGCTAGTGAAGGTGAAGTGGCAGCACCGCAAGGGATCGGAGTGGACTTGGGAGCCCGAGGATGAGATGAGAGATAACTATCTGTAATTGTTCAGGGCAGCGGACTTCGAGGACGAAGTCTGATTCAAGTGGGGGAGAATTGTAACACTTGAATTCTGGTAAGTTTCTTTATTTCCCTCAATGTTGTTAATGTTGCATTTTTGGCCCTTGAGTTGTACGCGGGGCGTACCACATGGTATGCTTAGCGTAAAAGCTGCAAAGCGAGTACGCGGAGCGTACCACATGGTACGCTTAGTGTACTCATGCGAGGTGGGATCGGGACTCCGGAAACGTACACTGGGCGTACGTGTATGTACGCGGGGCATACGTTAGTCATTTAGAAACCTTAATTTTAGGGGTTGGGCACTATATAATCATCCTTATGGCTTTTGAAACCCTCATTTCTCAGCCTCCTCAGACATTTAAGCCTCATATTCGAAACCCTAAGCCTCTCCTTTGTATTTTGAGCTCATTGTGTCCATTTTGGTGTGGTTTGCTCCATATCCAAGAAGGAGAAGCTTGGTGTATGGTGGTGGATCAAGGAAGAGCTTATGGATCTTAACCTATTGCTTCATTTCCTGCTTATTTGAGGTAAAAAGCTATGAACTTGATCAATGGTGGCTTAGATCTATTATCTATGAGTTTTTGTCCCTTTTTGGCCCATGAATGAGATCTAGTGGTTTGATACCACTCCAGAAGATTTGAGTTGCCACTCTTGGTGTTTCTGAGGTTCTAGATGCATAAAGTTGTCACCTTTAAGGTTTAGATTCATCCATGCAAGATTTTATGTCCTTTTGATGAAATTAGAGTGTTATATTTTGAAGTTGGGTCTTTATGGGGCATGAAAAGTCACCAAGTCAGTGACTTTATGGTTATAGATGTTTAATAGGTTTTGGATTTGTGGTTTGGGCTTCTGGTCTTAATCATTAAGAGCTTAAGGTTGATTTTGGCTTAATGGTTGAGTACGTTGGGTGTACAAGTCCGTACGTGCGACGTACAACCCAAGTTGTGTGTACGCTTATCGTATAGCTGAGTACGCCCCACGTACTCAGCACTGTTGGCTTCACAGCTTGTGGGCCTCAGTTGGGTCATTTCTTTGGACTTTCTTGCTTTAGGACTTAGTGGGCCACCTGGAATCAAGCTTTTGGGCTAAGATTTTGGACTAGAAAAAAATTATTGGGCTCTAGGGTAAGGCCTATGAAGGGGTTTGGGCCCAATTTGGAAAATTAGGCCATAAGTGGACCTTGGAGGATCATTTGGATTTGGACCTTTTTGTTTGTGAGTTTAGGGCCTTATTCTTGGTTCAAACTAGGTCAGGGGTAAAATGGTCATTTTATCCCAAGTATGGATTATTGGATATTGATTGGAACCCAAATGTTACTTAGTTGCTACTGTGTATTGATAACTCGGGGGGTTCGTCAGGACAATAGCTAGATATTTTCAATGAGATTCAACATTTGAGTTGAGTTTCCTCACTGAGTTTAGCCGGTCTAAGGCACTAATGCTGGCCCTTGTTGTTTATGTTAGGATACTAGGAGTCTACGTGACCCTTGTATGTATTATGAGCTGCTATGTATACCGGGCGGGGCTCGATGTTGGGCGAGGCCCGATGATTGAATTGTATGTCATTGTTTATGATCATTGTACGTGTTAGCATGATTATGTGATATGTATTGTATGTGTATTGCGGACAGAGCCCACTGTCAGGCGGGGCCGAAGAATAACAGATATGTATACCAAGAGGGGCTTGATGCCGGGCGAGGTCAGATGGAGGGCGGGGGCCTAGTATGTGATTTATTATGTATGGTATGGACTATGGATTAGTTTAGGGAACTCACTAAGATTTGTGCTTATAGTTTTCAGTTTATGTTTCAGGTACTTTCGCTTCCAAGGGGAAGAGCTTGGGATGACTCCATTGCACACACCACATGGTTTCCGCTTTTGGGATTTTACTCTGATTGATATGATGTTTGATACACTTATTTTCATTTGGGTTGTATGGATAATATTTTGGAATACTGTTTTTATTTAACTTAAAAATGAAATTTTTGGATCATATTTTGGGACGTTATATATATATATATATATATATATATATATATATATATATATATATATATATATATATATATATATATATATATATATATATATATATATATATATATATATATATATATATATATATATATATAATTGGGCCATATGTAGCTGCCCACTTTGCCCCCCTCAACACCCCCATGAAACCCACCAAGAATAAGTTCTTTTATTCCTCTAAAAGTTGAGTTATCAAAAAAGCAAGCTTCGAATGACAAAGCAAGTGGCAGGCACATGGATCTTGAAGTAGATCAAGAACCATAGCTTGATGTAGTAAAATTTGGCACTAGTTTCAAGAAGGAATTGTTGAACATGGATAATAGTTATTCATAAACACAAATTGTTTGCATATATGTTAAGAATCATCTAAAAATGAGAAATATGGAATCACTCATTGATGAGTTTTGTTGATGATTTCTGGCAAATCCATCATCTACCAAATGCTATATCAGACTTGGAATATGATAAATGACTTAATGACTTCAACACTGAGATGTAATCCATGTCTAATAATCAAGTATGGGCTTGATTAATGATATGTGTATATTTATACACATAATTGTACATCATAATTTAATATTTCAATTACTTTTCCCTTATTAGAACAAAAGATACTTAATTTGCTATGAATTATGTTGTAGGGAAAAAAGTCATGCGTGGAGCAAAAAGGAAGCTGGAAGCTGGTAGCCGGATACTGGAAGTTGGAAGTTTGGATCAAAAGCTCTTAAATGATGAAAAATATACCCAACACGGCGTGGTGGACCCACCACGGCGTGGTGACTTGAAGATTCCCGATCAATTTTGAAGACTTGTAGAACACAGGATAAACACGAAGACCACGACGTAGTGAACCCACCACGACGTGGTGATCTGATTTCGGGAAAACTATATAAAGAACTCATTCTCCTCCGAATTGGAACTTTTGGCTCGGAAGAATTCGACACTTTTGGAGGCAAAACACTGGTTTTAAGGCTTGGAAGCAAGGAATTCAATCATACCATTGGAAGTAGGAGAATTAAGGCAACCAATCTTTACACCTTGATTTTTAATTAGTTTTTACCATGCCAAACTCTTTGAATTTCGATTTTGTGTTCTTGTTTGCCGAAATCATGAGCTAAATTCTCATGACTTTCGTTTAGTGTAGGATGGATTGATTATTTGTGGTTGAATTTAAGGATTGGATTTAATTTGTTTTGGTTTATTTGTTGATTTAGCTTATTAAAGAACCTCAAGTACTTTTGATAACTATTTTCTCTACTTATTGCTGAATTTGAATAAGTTAGTATGACTATCTTGCTTAGTTGAATTTGAATCTTATGATCTTGTGAATTGAAAAATTATAGAACTAGAGTTTTGAACAAAGCCTAGGGTTAAGTAGAAAAGTGGGTAAAAAGGTATAGGAGCTAATATATGACGACAAATCATATATAGAATTGAATCAATAAACTAAATTGATCAATCGATTATAAGTCTAATCAATTCGAAGCGAACACTAGTATACTTGTAAGTTCGTCAGCTTGATGAACGAATAAATAAGCTAGTTTGCTAAAGGATTAAATTAGTGAATATTAATTTGGTCATCTTAGGAATCGGTAACTAAAGAAATTAAATCCATTGCACTTCCATAAATCAACCATAATAACAAGTAAATCCGAAGCTAAACGAAAGTCTCTTACTCACCTTGGTTAATTCAATCTTTGTTCTCTTCCCTTAAGTTTAGTTTTAGCTTAATTAATTGATAATAGTTTGTTTGGTAATTTAAGTTACTAGTCTTGCAAAACTAGAAAAACAAAACCTTTTCTTTAATTTTATTAGTAATTAGTTAGTAGTAGAATTTAGTTAATTAAAACACCGTTCCCTAAGTTCGACACTTGTTCTTACCGTAGCTATACTATTGCACGATTAGGTACACTGCCTAGTGTGCTTAATAGTCTAGTGAAATAAAAATTAGTTTTATAAATTGAAAACTTGGATAAATATAATTACACATTAAATATGCATCAAGTTTTTGGCGCCGTTGCCGGGGAACGGTGCAATTTTAGTTACTATTATTCTTCTATTTTATTAGGATTAGTTATTGTTTAGTAAGTTTTATTTTTATTCTAGGTTTTATTTGCTTTTGATTCACCACGACGTGACAAATTTTACCACGCTGTGGCATCATAACAGTAGGACTTTATTTTTCGTTTTTGTTCTTTATACGCGTTTCCTTTATTTATTTGCAGATTGTTTATGACCCGTGGATGAAAGTAATCTTTGATTCCACCACTTGAAGACCCGGAATCCGCTTTTTGCAAAAACAAAGACAAAATCGAAGGAGAACCCGCTACACCAAAGAAGTCACCTTTTAAGAATCTCAATTCGGTTTTTGGCAAGAAGAAGGGAAAAGTGGGAGAATCCATCAAAACAGTGAAGGACGAATACACAAAGAGCAATCCATCAAAGGAAGACACCGAGTACGAAACAAAAAAGGAAGGAAGCGAAACCGAATCTGAAACATAAAGTGAGCTAAACAAAGAACCCAACAGCACCATGGCGAACATTGTCGACCTCTCGATGGAGGCGTACAAAAAGATAATTCGAGACGACACCGGTCTGGGGCTTGTGCAACCCACTATACCCGCCACTGCCACATTTGAACTTAAGGGGCACATCCTTACTGTATTAAAGGAGATTCCTTTCACCGGAAAGGATCATGAAGACGCTTATAAGCATCTAGATGAAGTCAACGACATCGCCGACTACTTCAACATTCCAAATGAACCAAGAGAAACGGTGTTGTTGAGGATGCTCCCTGTCACTTTCAAGGGAGCCGCGAAGGATTGGCTGAAAGCACTACCACTAGGCGCGATTACTACGTGGGCAAAAATGCGTGAATTGTTTTTGTAACAGTTTTACCAACCGTCCAAGGTGGCTAAGCTCAAAAAGGCCATCGCCAATTTTGAACAACAAACGGGGGATTCGTTGTACAAAGCATGGGAGTGCTACAAAGGCCTGATAAGGAATTGCCCACAAAATGACCTTAAAGTGCAACAAGAAGTGTCGATCTTTTATGATGGGGTAAACGTCACCACTAGACAACTCCTTGACTCTCAAGGCCCCTTAACAAATTAAAATCCGGCAGAAGTTAAGGAACTTATTGAAGAATTCTCTAAGCACTCTAGAGAATACCATAATCCGAGGAATGACGTAACTAGGGGTTCAGCAAATGCTGCTTCAGAAGATATGTCGACAGTATTGGCAATGCTAGAAAACATGGATAAAAGAATGACTAAAATGGATCAAACAATCCATGCTATTCGGGTTGGGTGTGAAAACTGCAACGGGCCGCATTTGAAATTCCAAAATATGCCAAGTTCCTCAAGGACCTTTTAACCAACCGGAAGAAAATGGAGGGACTATCGAAGATTGTATTAAATGAAACTTGTTCATCTGCAATGCTAAATATGCTGCTGAAGAAGATGGGTGATCCGGGAAGCATAACCTTACCCTGTTAATTCGGGAATCTAGCAACTAGTCACGCTCTAGCCGATTCGGGAGCTAGTGTTAATTTGATTCCCTATTCGTTTTTCAAGAAGCTTGATCTCCCCGAACCAAGACCGGTCCGCATGCTCATACACTTAGCTAACAAGACCATGACCTTCTTAAGAGGTATATGTGAAGATTTTCTCGTGAAAGTGGACAAATTTGTTTTTCCCGCGAACTTCATCATATTAGATATGAAGGAAGACGAACAAGTCCCAATCATCCTTGGAAGGCCTTTTTTGAGCACCGCCCGAGCCTTATTTAATATTAAAGAGTCCAAACTTACTCTCCGAGTAGGAGAAGAAGCGGTTACTTTTGAGGTTAATCATGCAATTCAACATTCAAGAGCAAGTGATGATACGAATTTTTCTATCAATGTGCTTGATGAATTATTTGAAAAGGAACTAGGAGGATGGAAGGAAAAGGAAACCGAGGAATTTATGGTGCTTGAAGATGGTGATTTTGATGTCGAACTAGATCTGAAAGAATTAGAGAAGCTATTGGAAGAAAGTGAATATAATGAAGTAATAAAATAGGCAAAAGAGGCAACGCGACGTGGTGAAACCACCACGCCGTGGTCAAATGTTTTTTCACAATCTAATATTAAAAGTTGTGACACCACGACGTGGCAAGAAGCCCATGGCGTGGTGACTGACGAAAAGAAAAAATAGAGCTTAAGGCCTTACCGGAGCACCTGGAGTATGCATTCTTGGAAGATGACCAACAAAAACCAGTAATTATAAGATCTGATCTAGCTAAACATGAAAAAGAAAGCCTCATGGAAGTATTAAAGAAAAGACAAGGTGCCATCGCATGGAAGATAACCGACATTAATGGGATTAGTCTAGCCTATTGTTCTCATAAGATCAACCTAGAAGAAGGAGCAAAACCCATAGTTCAACGCCAAAGAATACTTAACCCAAATATGCAAGAAGTGGTTAAGAAGGAGGTGCTTAAACGTTTAGATGTCGGTATCATTTACTCAATCTTTGATACCCCATGGGTAAGTCCGGTGCATGTGGTACCAAAGAAAGGAGGAATGATGGTAGTCACTAATGAAGATAATGAGTTAATCCCAACAAGAACGATGACCGGGTGGCGTGTTTGTATAGACTATCGAAATCTTAATGACGCTACATGCAAGGATCACTTCCCGCTACCATTCATCCATCAAATGCTCGAAAGGCTTTCCGGTCATCTCTACTACTGTTTCCTTGATGGTTTTTCTGGATACTTTAAAATTCCAATTGACCCAAAAGTCCAAGAAAAGACTACTTTCACCTGTCCAAGTGGGACATTTGCATATAGACGCATGCCTTTTGGGTTATGCAATGCACCAGCTACTTTCCAAAGGTGCATGATGGATATCTTCCACGACATGATCGAGAAATTTATGGAGGTCTTTATGGATGACTTCTCGGTTTTTGGGTCTTATTTTGAAGATTGTTTGTCCAACTTAGACCTTATGTTAGCAAGATGTGAGAAGACTAACCTAGTCCTAAATTGGGAGAAGTGTCACTTCATGGTAAAAGAAGGAATTGTTTTGGATCACAAAGTCTCAAGGAAGGGGATAGAGGTGGATAGAGCAAAAGTCGAAACTATAGAAAAATTTCCACCTCCAACAAATGTGAAGGGAGTAAGGAGCTTTCTTGGCCATGCGGGATTTTACCGTCGTTTCATTAAAGACTTTTCGAAGATCATGAGGCCATTGACTCAACTTCTTTTAAAAGATGCCCCATTCGACTTTTCTAGAGAATGTCACGAAGCATTTCAAATGTTAAAGGAAAAGTTGACCACTACTCCTATTATGATAGTACCAAATTGGGGCCTTCCTTTCGAGCTTATGTGTGATGCTAGTGATTATGCGGTGGGAGCTGTTTTGGGCCAACGAATTGACAAACATTTTCAGCCTATTTATTATGCTAGCAAAACCTTGAAACCAACTCAAGAGAATTACACTACTACCGAGTAGGAGCTGCTCGCGGTGGTTTATGCTTTTGATAAATTCTGCCCATATCTAGTCTTGTCACAGACAATTGTTTTCACCGACCATTCTGCCCTCAAGTATCTATTTGCTAAACAAGATGCTAAACCAATATTGATACGTTGGTCTTACTTCTACAAGAATTTGATATTGAAATAAGAGATAAAAAGGGAATGGAGAACGTGGATGCCGATCATTTATCAAGATTAGAGAACCCGCATTTAGAAGAATTGGAAGAAAACAAGATTGGAAATGATTTTGCTGAAGAATATCTTTTGGTTATAGCAGGAGAGGTACCATGGTTTGCGGATATAGCTAATTACTTAGCAAGTGAATACATTCCAAAAGATTTGACCCGACAACAAAAGAATAAATTCTTTTCAGAAATCAAATATTACTTTTGGGATGAGCCATACCTTTTTCGCAGCTACGCAGACGGAATGATACGAAGATGTGTGTTCGGGAAAGAGAGTCGAGAAATCTTGAAACATTGTAATAGCGGACCCACTGGAGGACATCATGGAGCACAATATACAGCTAAAAAGATTTTTGATATTGGTTTTTATTGGCCTACAATTTTTAAATATGTTGCTCAATATGTCAAAGAATGCGATTCGTGCCAACGAACGGGGAACATATCATCCCGAAACGAGATGCCCCAAAATAGCATTCAAGTTTGTGAGATATTTGATATTTGGGGGATTGACTTTATGGGACCATTCCCAATGTCAAAAGGGAATAAATATATCTTGGTGGCAGTCGACTACGTATCTAAATGGGCGGAAGCACAAGCATCACCTACTAATGATGCTAGAGTGGTAGTGCGTTTTCTTAAGAAGTTATTTTCGAGGTTTGGAGTTCCTATATCTCTTATTAGTGATCGAGGCATTCACTTTGCAAATGATGAATTGGCTATGGTGTTGCAAAAATATGGTGTACACCATAGATTTTCAACATCATATCATCCACAAACAAGTGGGCAAACTGAAGTGACAAATCGGGCATTAAAAAGAATATTGGAGAGATAGGTTGGAGGGAATAGAAAGGAGTGGTCAGATAAGCTTGACGATGCACTTTGGGCTTTTCGAACGGGTTTTAAAACACCTATTGGGACTAAACCATATAGATTAGTTTATGGAAAAAATTGTCACTTGCCGGTTGAAATAGAGCATAAAGCATTTTGGGCTTTAAAGATGTGTAATTTTGAGTTAGCTGAACTTCGCACCAACCGGTTAATGCAAATGAATGCACTTGAAGAACTTAGAAACAAAGCATACACAAGTTCATTAATATATAAAGACAAGACAAAGAAATGGCATGACATGAGACTAAAGGGTAATAAGGATTTTCATGAAGGACAAAAGGTGCTACTCTTCAATTCAAGGTTAAAGCTTTTCCCGGGCAAGATACAAACAAGGTGGGACGGGCCTTTCGTAGTTAAACAAGTTTTCCTACATGGAGCTATCGAGCTTATCTCAAGAGATGGAACCCCTTTCAAAGTTAATGGACATAGAGTGAAGCATTATGAAGAAGGTTTACCAATTGAAGAAAAAGAGGGGGAAATCGTCAAATTCACGCGAGCTGAAACCACGTAAAGCGGGAAGGAGTCCGGCTTATGACTCCCCAAAAAGAAGCGATGGCAGGAGGCAACCTGCGATTTTGAGTTTGCATTTTCTTTCCTCTTCTTTTATTTCCTTTTGTTTGTTTTTGCTTTATTTATGTTTTATTCTCTCATTCTTCTGATTATCAATGGAATTCGACGTGACGTATGGCATAAAACGAGTGTGGAGTAAATATTTTTAATAAATTTTTGACGAAACAATTTTTTTTATCCACCACGCGGTGGGGATTTGACAGAACACGATAAATCGGGCACAAATAAAACACCACGAGGTGGTGATTTTAACACCTCGTGGTAACGAATTAACAACAGTAAAATAGGGTTTTTCAACTTCAGTCAAAATCATTTCACTTTTACTCCACCCCTTTTCTCTCATCGTGCTAGCCGCCACACGAAGAACTCACGCCTTCTTCCTCCGATTTCTAGCAAATTTCGACTAAAAAGTATGATTTGCTTCTGATTTCCTTGTTATAAATCGATATCTATGTAAGTATAGGGTATATATTTGTTGATTAGAACTTATTTAGGGCCGATATTAGGAACCTAGGGTTCCGATTGTTGCAAAAATCGGGCCCGATTTTGGTTGTTTTTCCCCTTGATTTTGTTACCATTCTACTCTATATTATGCCTAGAACAAACCCTGAAGTTGTATTGAGTTGAAATGGTATGGATTAAGGTCCGATTTCACAAGAAATCTCGACAGTACGTCGACCACGACGACTCGTCGTGGTCCTCGTCTTGGTGGGGTATTTTGAGGCTTCTTTGTTATATTTTAATTGTAATAATGCACAGGGTTCTTTGTGTGTTCTTTGTGGTTATTTTTCAGACATGGCTAGCCAAAAAAGACGCAACCAACCCGGAAGTCGTCCCGACTTTCCGTGGTACACTTTTCCACGAAATGTTGGGCCCGAGGTTTATACTAAATGGAATGCAAGACTGGATTGGCTAAAGCAACAAAAAGTTCATGTGCCTGCAGTGGTAGATTGGCAGTGGATGAGCGAAACCAGATTGATGGAAGCAATTGAACCATATCTTGATAAAACATTTAATGGAGTTCATGGACAAATTCTTTGTCTGGGGTGGAGGCGGATATTCCAAATTCAAGAGATCATGTACAAGGAACTAGTGATCGAATTTCTAGCCACAATGTCTTTTGCGAGGAAGGATGGCATTTATGCTGACAACAACCTCACTTTTTGCCTCGGCGTCGAGAGGCACACTCTTAGCCTTGTGGATTTTTCACTAAGGACGGAGATTTACCTTTCGTCCAAAGTTCATTCCGAGTCTTATCAACAATATATTGCAAGTTGTGTGAGAAATACAGAGGGGTTTAAAGCAGAATTGCATTGGAATGCAATTGCAAACGGAGTTTATGATAAAGGAACTTCACAAGAGAGTGACATCCACTCTCCTATCCATCGATTGCTGCACCGCCCAATCACCAACACTATTAATCAACAACAAGAAGGGGATAAGTGCCCAACTATAGACGTATTTTTCTTATGGGCCCTTACTTCCGACAGTACTCATGTGGACCTATTGTTTCTGTTGGCGGATTTTCTTGCAGTCCGAGCGGGAAAAGATTGGCGAGGGTCTCTGTTATATGGTGATATGTTGATTACCCAGCTTGCACGTTCACATGGCATACTTGACAAACGCGAAGCCATGATGTTGACTGTCGAGCCACAAAAGCCCTTTTCTACACTTCTTTATAAGAGGGCGAATATTGTTGTTGATCATGGATTTGGTAATTTTGGTATTCCTGATGACACTCCACAAGGCCGAGCTCCGAGGCAGGTACGACAAAGGGGAAATGAACCTGAAAGAGAGGAGCCACCAGTTGTCCCAACCAATGATGAGATGCCCATGGATCCTTATAACATTGCTATGAGGAGGTTTGATGATAACTTGGCACGGGGTGTCAACTACACTAACATGGTCTTATACCACCTTATGCAGCAAATGCATGTGAGCCGGACTACTCATTTTCCTCCTGTTTATCCATATATACCGAGTTGGGAGGAATTATGGAGAGAGCAACAAGGTGGGGCAAGCGGTAGTGGAGGTCGAGGTGATGATGGAGATGATGAAGAATGAGCGTTTTATCCTTTTATTTTAGTGCATTCAAGACATTATTTGTTTTATGTCTTTTATTTGTGTGTTTAGTTTGTGTGGTTTGGTTGTTGGACACTTATTTCCTTTTCGTTTTGGTTGTTTGACGAATGTTTACTTTCTTTATTACTTTTCCTTGTTTTAGTTTCAGGGTATTATTTTAGAGTCCAATTAAGGGTATTAGTGGAAAAGAAGGTTCTTTATAAGAGCACGCTTAGGAGACGGTGAGAGAAGCGACATTTGCGCACATTTTTCGGGTGTTTATTTACGTCATAGAGTGAGGAGTCACGTCCAACAGCTTTACACATTAGTGGAGCCACTTATCTTTCGAGAATCAGTAAATTCAGGCATAGAATATTGCACTTACATCATCAACACGACGTGGTAATCCCCACCACACCGTGTTGTCACAGTTACAATACCTCGATATTAATCTGTTGGTTCACCACGAGGTGGTGACATCCACCATGGGGTGGTGCTTCTCGAGTCTGTTTTCCGAGTCCGATCCGGTACTTTCAGCAGTCTAGGCGTTAAAGAGTGGTATTTCTAGTTTCATATTCATTCTCATGGTGTGGATGAGCTGTTCCCACCCCATGGATGAAATATTGTCCCGGCTGCCACGACATGGTTGACACATTCCTATGTCGTGGGGGAGTTTAACATCACGTAAAGTGGCTTCCATTTTAATCAGCAATTCCATTTCTGCACTTCGGCACAAGCTAGCGACCTTACACACGATTTGAGCAGCATCTTCTATCCCAGGGGAGTCTGTTCCTCTTTCTCCCTCTTTTTAATTATTTGTTTTGCATAGCATGCAATGAGGGCAATGCATGGAATAAGTGTGGGGTAGGGGGTATATTGCAGGAGAAAAAGTATTTGATTTTTCAAAATTTTTGCATTGCTAGTTTCATTATTTGCATTCATATAAGCTTGAAATAATAGTTTAAATTAGGAAACTTAGCTAATTAGAATTTTTGCTAGTATAGGATGGGATGATCCGTTGAAAACCCAAATGTTTACCCGAGCCAACACATGTTATAATGTATTTGTGGCTTCCCATTTCCTAGTGAAAAGTCATGAGGTATGAAAGGTAATCTGGTAGCTTATATGGCATAATATGTTTTGCAGCCTAAACCTGAAATCTATCCAGGAAAGCTTAGGTAGTCATTGCACTTAGACTAATGCCTTAACCAATAAAGTTTGAAGCTAAGCTCCTTGCTTAAGCATGTAGGATTTTAGTGAAGAAAAAAAAGTGAGATACATGTGAAAAAAAAGAGAGAAATTATCCAAAAGTTCAAGAGTTTTGGAGGAGTCAAATTATGATATTCAAATATCAAAATTCTGAAGAAACCCAAAAAGTTAAAGATACCAAAAATCAAAAAGAAAAGGTGGTGAATTCAAAGAAATCAAATATACAAAGAAAATGAAGAATTCAAGAGCTCCAGTGTGGTATCAAAGTTGTAATTTCTAGAATTTATGTACGCTTAGTTGTTTAGCAAAAAATATCTTGAGTTTAAGAAAGATTTTTGAGGATTGATTCAGAGGGTTGCAAAAATGAGTGTTATATAAGCTAAGGGGTGAAGGTTCATAAGCATTGTAAGTATTTAGGAGTGGGAAGTTCTTAGGAGTTATAGACACAAATACATGCATTGAGGTCTTGGGATAATGGATGGATTTAAAATGGATTGTTTTGTGAAATGCTGGTAAAATTAAAAAAAAAATCAATTTGCATAAGGGCATGTAAAAAACAAGTGTGGGGTATTTTGATATGTGTATATTTATACACATAATTGTACATCATAATTTAATATTTCAATTACTTTTATGCCCTTATTATAACAAAAGATACTTAATTTGCTATGAATTATGTTGTAGGGACAAAACTCATGCGTGGAGCAAAAAGGAAGCTGGAAGCTGGTAGCCGGATACTGGAAGTTGGAAGTTTGGATCAAAAGCTCTTAAATGATGAAAAATGTACCCAACATGGCGTGGTGGACCCACCACGACGTGGTGACTTGAAGATTCCCGATCAATTTCGAAGACTTGTAGAACACGGGATAAACACGAAGACCACGGCGTGGTGAACCCACCACGACGTGGTGATCTGATTTCGGGAAAACTATATAAAGACCTCATTCTCCTCCGAATTGGAACTTTTGGCTCGGAAGAATTCGACACTTTTGGAAGTAGGAGAATTAAGGCAACCAATCTTTACACCTTGATTTTTAATTAGATTTTTACCATGCCAAACTCTTTGAATTTCGATTTTGTGTTCTTGTTTGCTGAAATCATGAGCTAAATTATCATGACTTTCGTTTAGTGTAGGATGGATTGATTATTTGTGGTTGAATTTATGGATTGTATTGAATTTGTTTTGGTTATTTGCTGATTTAGCTTATTAAAGAACCTTAAGTACTTTTGATAACTATTTTCTCTACTTATTGTTGAATTTGATTAAGTTAGTATGACTATCTTGCTTAGTTGAATTTGAATCTTATGATCTTGTAAATTGCAAAATTGTAGGACTACAGTTTTGAACAAAGCCTAGGGTTAAGTAGAAAAGTGGTTGAAAAGGTATAGGAGCTAATATATGACGACAAATCATATATAGAATTGAATCAATAAACTAAATTGATCAGTCGATTATAAGTCTAATCAATTCGAAGCGAACACTAGTAAACTTGTAAGTTTGTCCGCTTGATCACCGAATAAATAAGCTAGTTTGCTAAAGGATTAAATTAGTGAATATTAATTTGGTCATCTTAGGAATCGGTAACTAAAGAAATTAAATCCATTGCACTTCCATAAATCAACCATAATAACAAGTAAATCTGAAGCTAAACGAAAGTCTCTTACTCACCTTGGTTAATTCTATCTTTGTTCTCTTGCCTTAAGTTTAGTTTTACCTTAATTAATTGATAATATTTAGTTTGGTAATTTAAGTTACTAGTTTTGCAAAACTAGAAAATCAAAAAAAATTCTTTAATTTTATTAGTAATTAGTTAGTAGTAGAATAAAGTTAATTAAAAATCCGTTCCCTGAGTTCGACACTTGTTCTTACCATAGCTACACTATTGCACGATTAGTGTGTTTAATAGTGTAGTGAAATAAAAATTAGTCTTATAAACTGAAAACTTGGATAAATATTATTACACATTAAATACGCATCAATTAATCTTCCTCCATATAGCAAGTCTGGAAGGAGTAAGTAACTATTTTAGAATAATACAAACATGGAGATCTATACACATTTAGCAAGACTTGTTGTAAAAGGCTTTAATCATACTCATGTCAATGACTAGGATCAAATATTTTCTCAAGTAGATATGATTACATAAACAAGGATATTGTTTACCATAACTACATATTTGAGGTAGGATCATTTATTCGAATATCTATTGAGTCTCGTATTACGTACAATTTGCATACGCGAAGCAAATAGCGAGGACAATGGAGATTTTGTGAGGCTGAGCAGTGCGGGGAGCAGTCTAGAGTCAGTGTCTAGATGCTTAGTTGTGGTTCTAACGAACTAGCAGGGCGACTCCATAGATGATTTGAGAAGGTAGAGTCTCTACGACTTGGGGTCCTGAGGGGACAAATTGAGACAAATACGGGTTGGTGTCGAAGATAGTACTGGGCCCATACTACTTGAAGCACTGGATCCATACGTGGCTCGAGGAGTAACCTCAAGGAACTAAGGAGCTTATAGGAGTGTGTGGGTGTCGATATATGCATTTTAGCTTGGTTTCTGATAATTTTCTTATGTGTTTCAGTATGGTGGTTAACCGAGGTTCAGGCTCCAGCGACCCCGAGAGACCGAATGCCAGCGATGATGAGATCTGCAGGATTGTTGCCGCGGAAGTGGCCGCAAAAATCAGAGAGGATATTCCAGAGATGTTTGGGTTTATTAAGACCATGCTGATTGAGACTTTTGACGAGCGCTATGTTGATGTCACTGAGGTTGTTGTTGCCGCAGCCACCGCGTTTGTTGCTGCTGCGAGACCACATGGGGGTGATTCGTTGTGCTACCGAGAGTTCACCAACACGTAGCCACCCGAGTTCGATGCGACCCAGTATCTGATTGCTGCTATGTGATGGATCTCAGATATTAAGGGATGTTTTTATACTTTCTCCTGTCCGGAAAATATAAGGGTTCGTTTTGTGCTGAACCTGCTTCGCTTGGGAGCGAAGGACTAGTGAAAGTTTGTGACAGTTGACTGCTCTATTGCAGAGCATACTACAGTGATATAGGAGAGATTTATTGAGATGTTCAGGGATGAGTTTGTACATATGGTTGAGCGGTAATGGTTGGCCCAAGAGTTCATGTCTCTCAAGCAGAAGACAGAGATGGTGACTGAGATCACCAGGATGTTTCATGAGAGGGCTTTGTTTTGCCATGAGAAGTTGTCCACGGAGCAGGCCCATGTGGGTCGGTATTTGAGTATTCTAAGGAGAGATATACATGAGTTGCAGACCAATGCCAGGAGGAGAGAGATTAAGCTGGAGACTCAGGCTAGAGAGGAGAGGGAGACCCGAGGGAGAGATGGGAGGCCAAAACAGTCGCAGTCGGTGACTAAGCGACCTAATCCCTTTTATCATAGAGTTGGAGGCCAGAAGGGCCACATTTGCAGAAAGTTTAACAAGGGACATGAGGGACCCTGTCGGTTAGTATCGGATTGCTACATGTGTGGAAAGGAGGGGAATTTGGCTAGGGATTGCCCCAAGGGGTTTTGGGTTTGCTTCAGTTACAACCAGATAGGTTACATGAGGTTTGAGTGTCCTCAGCTTGCATCTAGGGCGGTTCAGACTCCGACCTCACCCTGCGTATCACTGATTGCTAGCAGGGGAAGGTTGAGGCACCGACGACTCGAGGGAGAGAATTTCAGTTGATAGCAGAGAAGTCTCGTGCCGCTCCATATGTCATGGCTGGTATATGTTCTTTATATTACTTTTGATTTATTTATGTTTCTTATATTATCGATTGTGTAGGTACTTTTCTTGTGAATTTTGTGTCTGCGCTTGTGCTGTTTGACTCGGGTGCGAATTGATCGTTTGTGTCATCATCATTTGTCGGAGTTTTAGTATTAGACGAGAGACCTTGAGCAGACCCTTGAGAATCTTGATACCTGATGAGTGTCCGGTCTCTGCTACTGATATCTACCAGGGTTGTGTATTAGAGATCTTCGATGTTGATTATCTGATATATCTCGTCCCTGTCGCGATGGGAGATGTATGTGTGATCGTGGGTATGGATTGGTTGAACCGGTTTTAGGCTATGATTGACTGTGAGTGAGAGTTGGTGACGGTTCGAGACCCTAGTGGGGGAGTGCTGACTATCTACAGTGAGGGTACTAGATCGGGATCAGCCTTCTCTTCAGCGGATAAGGAAAGACAGAGTTTGTAGCATGGGTGAATGGGTTATGTGGCATATGTAGCGGATACTTGGATTAAGGAGAAGGGATCAACCTCTATTTCTGATGTTCCGGTGCTACGTGATTTTCCCGATGTTTTTTTGAAGGAGTTACCGAGTGTGCCTCATGAGAGGTAAGTGGAGTTCCGGATCGATCTGATTCTGAGTGTGGCGCTGATCGCCAAGGCATCGTACCGTCTTGCACCTCCTGAGACGCAGGAGTTATCCTCTCAGCTGCAAGAGCTGTTAGGAAAGGGGTTTATTCGGCCAAGGAGTTCTCCTTGGGGAGCACCGATCTTTTTTGTCAGAAAGTAGGATGGTTCACATCGGATGTGCATCGATTACCGGGAGTTGAACAAGTTGACGGTGAAAAACTGTTACCTGTTGCCGATGATTGATGATTTTTTGACCAGCTTCATGGGGGCATCTTGGTTTTCCAAGATCGATTTGAGGTCCGACTATCATCAGATGAGGGTGCGAGAGGAGAATATTCAGAAGACGGCCTTCCGAACTTGCTATGGGCATTACGAGTTTGTGGTGATGCGTTTTGGGCTCACCAATGCACCGACGACATTCATGGATCTCATGAACAGGGGGTGCATGCCTTTGTTGGATCGAGCAGTGATCATTTTCATCGATGACATTCTGGTCTATTCAAAGACTAGGGAATAGTATGAGTAGCATTTACGAGAGGTTCTTAGGGTTTTGAGGATGGAGAGGCTATATGCCAAATTCTCCAAGTGTGACTTTTGGTTGCGCGAGGTTTGGTTTTTGGGACACCTCGTCAATTAGAACTGTATCTTGGTTGACCCCACCAAGATAGAGGCAGTGATGCAGTGGGAAGTGTTGAGCTCTCCATCTGAGATTTAAAGCTTCCTCAGATTGACGGGTTATTATCGGAGATTCATTAGAGACTTCTCCAAGATTGTTTTTCCTCTCACAAGGTTGACAAGGAAAGATATTTCTTTTAGTTAGGGGCCTGAGCAACAGGCATCATTTGAGACTCTTTGCCAGAGATTTTCTGAGGCATCGGTACTTGCCCTGCCTGAGGGAGTTGTCGACTTTGTAGTTTACTATGATGCATCCATTGCAGGGTTGGGTGCTATGTTGGTGCAGAGGGGGCATGCGATAGCATACGCTTTGAGGCAGCTGAAGCCTCACAAAGCGAAGTATCCCACGCATGATTTGGAGTTAGGGGTGGCGGTTTTTTCCCTCAAGATTTGACGCCACTATCTCTATGGTGTTCGGAGTATAATCTACATGGACTATAAGAGCATGAGATATCTTATGGATTAGCCTAACTTGAATATGAGGCAAAGGAGGTGGTTGGATGTGGTGAAAGACTATGACTGTGAGATCTTCTTTCACCTGGAGAAGGCCAATGTGGCGGCTGAAGCCTTGAGTCGGAGGGCGGCGAATGCCCCGATACGGTATGTGTGCTTGAGGATGACTGTGATGACTCTCGGTCTTGGAGATTATCAAAGATGCCCAGCCGGAGGCCATAAAAGAAGAAAATCAGAAAAGGGAGCGGGTGATCAGCCAGATTTCAGCCTTTGATATTGACAGCCGAGGGCTTTTGACTCTTAATGGGGGGGGTATAGGTATCGTATGCGGGTGGGGCCCGAAGGATTTTGATGGAGGAGGCCCTCAAATTGAGATTTTCCATCCACCCAGGGGCTACCAAGATATATCTCGACATGAAGCATAATTATTGGTGGCCATGTATGAAGAGAGATGTGGCATGGTTTGTATTGTGATGTTTGACCTGCCGGAAGGTGAAGGCCAATCACCAGTGCCCTCATGGCAAGTTACAGCCTCTAGAGGATCCCCTAAGGAAGTGGGAGCAGATCACCATGGATTTATTACAAAGTTACCGAGGACTGGGAGGGGTGTTGACACTATCTGGGTGATAGTCGATCTTTTGACGAAGAATGCTCAGTTATTAGCCATTAGTGAGACATCTTCTATAGAGAAGTTAGCCGGCATTTATGTTCGAGATGTGGTGGATCGGCATAGGGTGCCGACATCTATTGTGTCGGACTGGGATGTGCGTTTTACTTCCAGGTTCTGGAAGACATTTCATGAGGAGTTGGGGATACGGATACATTTTAGTACTACGTATCATCCACAGATGGACGAGCAGAGTGAGCGGACTATTCAGATGCTCGCAGATATGTTGTGTGCCTGTGTCATTAATTTTGGTGGGAGTTGGGACTCCTATCTTCTGTTAGCTGAGTTTTCTTATAACAACAACCATCATGCCAACATCGATATGCCCCCATTCGAGCTCCTATATGTAAGGAGATGTCGGACTCCTATTTGTTGGAGCAAGGTGGGATAGGGGGTCATGGGGAGCACGGAGGTAGCGCTCAAGACGACTGAGCTTATACAGCAAGTTGGACAGAGATTGCTGACAGCCCAGAGCTGCCAGAAGAGTTATGCGGATTGGCGACGCTCTGAGCGAGAGTTTCAGGTGGGGGATTTAGTTATTCTGAAGGTGTCACCTTGGAAGGGTGTTATCTGCTTCAGGAAGCGGGGCAAGCTAGGCCCTAGGTTCATTGGCCTTTTCCGAGTTTTGGCCCATGTGGGTAAGGTGGCTTACCGGTTGGAGCTACCGGAGGAGTTGAGACAGATTCATAATACCTTCCATGTTTCCCAGCTAAGGAAGTGTATAGCTGACGAGACAACTGTGGTCCGTTTGGAGGACATTCAGATCGATGGAAAGTATGGACCGGAAAGTGAAGACCTTGAGGAACAAGGTAGTGAACTTGGTCAAAGTTCAATGGCAACACGATAGAAGTTTGAAGGGGACGTGGGAACCTGAGTGCGAGATGCGTGAGAAATATCCTGAGTTGTTTCCTGAGGATGACTTCGAGGGCGAAGTCTGATTCTAGTGGGGGAGAATTGTAACATCCCGATATCAGGTATTTTTATTATTTCTTATATCTTTGTCAAAGTTGCACAATTGGTCCCTTAAAGAAAAAGTCTTGTGTTTTGGTCGTACGCATGGCGTACTTAAGAGTACCCGCAGCGTACTCATGCAACTTAGGATCACGGATGATCAGCTAGTACGTTGGGCGTACGTATGGTACGCCAGGCATACTAGCCCAGACTTCAAACCCTAATCTTAAGGGTTGGTCCCTATTTTAACAACATTATTTCCCCATTTGAGCATCCTTATCAACCACCATACCCTCCCTAAACCCTAATTTTGAGTTTGAGTTGCTTGTGTGAGCTTTACAAGCTTATTGAGTGTTCTTGGTGATTTTAGTTGAAGAAGGAGACTAGAGAAGAAGGAGTGGGTGCTAACAAGCTTCTGGATCCAGAAACCTTTCCCCTTTGTGCATCATTTTTAGGTATAAATTCTATACCTTGATAAGATTTCTATTAGATCTTCATGGTTCAAGTTTTATGAACTTTTTCCCCTTAGATTGGACCTTTATGTGTTTGGAGCACTTCAGGGAATTGTAGCTGTCCTTTCATGAATTTTTGGAACTATAGATTCATAAAAATGGTTTCTTGATCATTCCCTTTGGCTTATGCATGAGTAAAGTAGCTTAGAGTGTGTTAGAAGTTAAAGATGGTTGCATTGGGTCCTTCCTAGCCATGCAAAGGCTTAAAGCCAACAACTTTACGGGTTAAGACATCTTAGAATAATCAGATCTGAGGTTGAGTTAGTTGTGTTAAGGGATTAAGACATAAAGTTGGTGAAAGTGGAAGCAAACGGAGTACATCGGGCATAATCCTAGCTACGCCCTGCGTAGTTGGTTCCGCCCCCAATGGGTTGTGATTGCGTTGTATGCCCCGCATAAAGAAGAGTATGCCCAGTGTACGTGCTGGGCAGTTGACTTCGTTGACTTTTAACCTTTGGTCAAGATTTAGGGTTTTGGACCACGAGAATGGAAAAATAGTCTTTTTCCCTTAGAGGAATTAATTGTGGGTTTTGGACTCGCGAGTTGAGTTTTGGACCTTAATTATTAATTAGGGTTAATTATTTTGTTGATTAGGCGGAGTCTAGTTCCGACAGTTCGGGTGTGAGATTTACTTGTCGTCAGTATCAGGTGAGTCTCCTCACTTATTCTTACCTATGTGGTAGAATATTTGTATCTATGATGACAAGATGTTCTAGTTGTTATTGTTATGTTATGTTGTCATTATGTGACTGAGACTGATGATAGTCTCCAGGGTTGCTGATAACCCTTAAGGCATGTTGTTAGCCCACTGGGACTGCTGATAGTCCCCAGGGTTGCTGATAACCCATAATTGTTTATTCATGTTGTGTTGTATGTGGTATCTTGGGGAACTCACTAAGATTCATGCTTACATTTGTTCATTTATATGTGGCAGGTACTTCTGAGGACCGCAGGAAGGCGAAGGTCTAATTGTACACACTCACTCGGAGATTTACTACTGTGACAGTTTATGAACTCTGATATTTGTAGTACTGGTTGTTTTGGATAATTATGTATTTGATAACTTCGCTTGTGAAACCTTAAGTTTGGTAATTTAAAAATTAAAATTTAGGGTAAAATTTGAGGTGTTACACTAGCCTCCATGCGAAGGATGGTTCTTATCTTGGTATCGAAATATATGGCGGTTCTGATATGATTGATGGAAACGAATAGTCAGAATGAAGTGATGGTTCATAATTTTTACGGGAATCAAGGAGAACGTGATGATCATTTTTCTACGTGGCGATTTTTACAGTGTCGATTAACTAACCAACAAAATATGTGGCATTTTCTTACTAGGTACTAATTCAAATTACACAAAAGTTATAAAAGGAAAACGATGATTTCCTTTTATCTTTGTACTCTCTGATTAAACCTCAAGAACCCCAACTGTTCATCGATTCAAAGTTCTACAAATTCTATGCAAAGGCTGCTACTCCTCGCAACGATGATCCAACAACAACCAATGGAAAATAAATCTCGCAACCTACGATGAAGATTCAACATACTAATCTTTGTCTTGTTCCCACACTTGATCAATACCCGGAGTAGTTAAGGATGCTTGTTCAAACATAGAACAACTTTGTTCTATCATATGCTATTTCTTCATCGTTTGCAATCCCGATGGAATGGCTTTCTGTTGTTGCTTCAACAGTGTTTAACAAAACTACCAAGGTGGCTACGTTCCAACTCTTGAATTCAAAAACAAAGAATGTTGATTATGCTTCACATCTATGGGAAGAGTTTGGAACTTCGATCCCCCACACGAAGCTAGAAACTGGTGTGTCGAGTGCTTGATTTTGGAGATTAATTCTTAAGGATACATACACTCAGGAGGATATTATGTTTCCCTTAGGTGTAGAACTGCAGAATTTCCAACTATGGTTGCTCCAAGAGTTTCTGTGGATGATGTTAATGTTTTTCCCTATGTTGCTCACATTCAGGATTCGATGCTCAAACTTGTGGATCCCAAAAATTAGCTATTGGTACAATACTTGGCCTCTATTGATTCTTCTAATCCAACTGAGATCCTTCCACAAAAGGGGGTAGAAGGAACATCTAAAAGATTGAAGGCTCCAAAGAAGAAGAAATAAGTGGTGGATGAGGAGACAGTTAAAGAAACCATTCCCATGAAAACTGGGGTTCTTAAGCGAATGAAGAAACCAACAAAGAAGCCTTCTAAATATCCAATCAAGACAATTACTCAAGAACTTGTTATCAAAAGCGATGAGCCTAATGAAGTCGAAACCTCAAATCATGTTTCTTCCAAGGATGGTGTAACGTCCCAAAATATGACCCAAAATTTTCATTTTTTAATTTAATAAAAACAGTATTCCAAAGATATCATGAATACAATCCAAATAAAATAAGTGTATCAAACATCATTTGCATAAGAGTAAATAACAAAAGTGGAACTATGTGGTGTGTGCGATTCAGTCATCCCGAGCTCTTCCCCTTGGAATCAGAAGTACCTGAAACATACACTAAAAACCATAAGCATAAAGCTTAGTGAGTTCCCCAAACTATCCCATACCATACATAATAAATCACATACTGGGCCCCCGCCCTACACCGGGCCCCACCCGCCCTCGAGCCCCGCCCGACATCGAGCGTCGTTCGGTATACAAATCTGTTATTCCAAGGCCTCGCCTGACATCAGGCCCCGCCCACTACACGAATACAATATATATTATATAATCATGCTAACATATACAATGATCATAAATGAATATCATATGTTTCAGTCATAGGGCCTCACCCGGCATCGAGCCCCGCCTGGTATACATAGCAACACATAACACATGCAAGGGTCACGCAGACGCTTAAAATCCTAACATAAATAATAAGGGTCGGCATTGGTGCCTTAGACCCGCTAAAACCGATGAGGATACTCACCTCGACTGTTGAATCTCACTGAAAATCCATGGCTGCTGTCCTAACAAATCCCCGAGCTATTAATACAAAATAACACCCAATTAACATTTGGGTTTTAGTCTACATCCAACAATCCATACTTGGGGTAAAAATACCATTTTATCCCTCACCTAGTTTGGTCCAAGACTAAGACCCAAACTCACAATCTAAAAGGCCCAAAAACCAAATAATCATCCAAAGCCCACTTATGACCCAATTTTCCAAATTTGGCCCAAACCCTTACATGGGTCTTACTCTAAAGCCTAATAGCTTTTCCCTAGTACAAAACACTTGTTCTCAAATGGCCCATCAAGAACCCAAACACCTAAGCCCAAAATTAAGGCCCAACTCGAAGCCCAAAGTGCAAAAATCCAACTGACTGAGTACGTGGGACGTAATCAGCTGCACGCTAAGCGTATACGCTAAAAGGCTTGTAGGCCGCGCGTACAAACTTTTACGCCCAACGTAGTCACCCATTAAGCCATAATCCATTTTAAGCACTTAATGCTTAAGTCCAGTAGTCCAAACCATAGATCTAAGTACGAAGAAGCATCTAGAACCATAAAGTCACTGACTTGGTGATTTTGCATTCCCCATAAGGACCTAAATTCAAGATAAAGCAATCTAGTTTCAATAAAGGGACATAATATCATACATGGGTGATTCTAAACCCTAAAGGTGCTAAATTTATGGACTTTGCACCTCAGAAACAGCAAGAGTAGCACTCATAGGTCCTGGAGTGGTACCAAACCACTAGATCTCATTCATGGGACCAAAAAGGGTCAGGAACCCATATAAACTAGATCTAAGCTTCTAATGAGCAAGGTCATAGCTTTTTAACTCAAACAAACTGGAAATGAAGCAGATAATCAAGATCCACAAGCTCTTCCTTGATCCACCACCTTACACCAAGCTTCTACTTCTTGAATATGGACCAAAAACACACCAAAATGGACACAATGAGCTCAAAACACAAAGGAGAGGTTTAGGGTTTCATGCATGAGGATATTGTGACAACTCGAAATTTCTATCTTGTTCAACCATTCACTTCCATAGAAGTCAGATTTGTTTCTGCTAACTTTTAAGCTGTTTTGAGTCAGTTTGAGTGTTCTAAAGCCTAGTACTTTAAGAGGTAATTATAGGAAGTATACTTTAGAGTAATTTGTGCAACATTTAAGTCCCAAAACTCCAAGAGTTTGGAGTTTATGGCCCAAACATGGAGTTTACGGCCGTAAACTCTAAGGAGTATAAATATGACACTTAGTCATTTTATTCACTTTTTACCATTTTCAAGCCAAGAACTCATTCTCTCTCAAGTATCATCCGATTTTCCTTCTTGATCTTCAACTTTGTAAGTGTTTCCTTCCTTGATTAGTTCATATACTTCATCATCTAGTGATCTTACATGATTTCATCCATAAAATCATTCCATTTCCTTAGATCTTCAAGTGTTCTTCATTTCACCAAGAACACACACTAGTGTTCTTGAGCCGTGAACACCCTTACAAGCCTCTTTATTGTAAGTACTCTTACCTTAGCTCGTTATAGGCTTGATACACTTAATTGTCACACCCCAAAACCAAGAACGGCAGAAACGTTCTGGGGCGGAGGACGTCATGTACAGTATCACAACAATGAATAGTAGTAAACAAGCAACAACATCATCCATTGCATTAATAATATAATTTTAATACAAGTGTGTTCTGTCAAGTTAAATAGACACCAAAATAT
This sequence comes from Lactuca virosa, assembly GCF_052849685.1. Taxonomy (NCBI): domain Eukaryota; kingdom Viridiplantae; phylum Streptophyta; class Magnoliopsida; order Asterales; family Asteraceae; genus Lactuca; species Lactuca virosa. The sequence goes on along the minus strand of NC_136429.1, from coordinate 425,963,092 downwards.
AAATCAAAATGAAAGATGAGTCTTGAACGAGCTCCATCTTCTCTAAACCTTGCATCGGTACCTGTCTACTGGTGACCTGAGGATACAAGTTATTTTGAAAGAGAGTATCAGCTTTAAAGCTGGTGAGATCATAAGTATTTTAATGTTTGTATTTGTATGAAAGTATTTGTAAGTATGTGAAGTGTAAGTATGTAAAAGCTCGTGAATGTTTGTAAAAGGTTTGAATCTCCTAGAAAACCATGTTTCCTACTAAAAGTAGCCTTCTACCAAGGCATCTAGTATCTATGTGTGTGTCTCTTGTAAGAGTATGTATTTTCCCAAATCTGACTATCATTAACCAAAAATATAGTTTTTTTACATTATTGTTTATTGTGTGAAGATCACAAAATAAAGGTAAAGGGGAAAATGAAATAGTACTGTAGTGTTGTATTAAGTAACTATTGATGTACTAACTACCTTAAACCAATTGTAATTTAAAGTACCATGTGATCGGCCTGTATCCTGCTACCGACTCTATAGAAAAACGACGATGTAAGACGTCGTAAGAAATGACGTTTGGCACCCGTAGACTTGCAAGTCCCACTGTAGCGAGCAGCAAGGTGTAGGATAGTCAATCCAGTATAGATCTATACACAAACTCATATGCTCCCCAATTAAGGAGATTCTGGATACAAAACGGCCATGGCAGGTGATGCCATGCCCCGTTACGTGGCTCACATAACTGAAGAAATGTATATGTAATGTATGTGCTAGCTGTATTGTATGTTCTCCCTCTGTCTAGCCTGTATTGTAATGTACTGTATGTACTAGATGTATTGTGTGTTTTCTCTCTGTCTAGCATGTATTGTAATGTACTGTGTGTACTAGCTGTATTGTGCGTTCTTTCTCTATCTAGCAAGTATTGTAATGTACTGTGTGTACTAGCTGTATTGTGTGTTCTTTTTCTATCTAGCAAGTATTGACTCATGTATGAACTGACTCATTGTATGATTCATTGTTCTAGTAATAGTATTAGTAACTTCCTAAACTACGCCTATTGTAGTTTACTAGTAATATGACTTGTACGTATGAACACGAATGTATACTCTTGCTACCCAAGGGTATTGAAATAGAAAGAAGGACTTTTATATCTATATACATATACATGATATATAACTAGGATTCAAACGACCTTCGGACAAATAACTGATACCCTAAGTCCACAACCAAACGAGGAACAGGAGGTAGGGTGAGTTATCAGTTCTAAGTCCTTTCAATCCTACTTATATAACTATATCTATAAAGATATACATTTAACAGAATATAAGTGTAAAAGATTTGAAGTAAAAGTATTTGACATGTAAAAGAGTTTAAGTAAAGTATTTGATATGTAAAAGAGTTTGACAAAACCATTTGATATGTAAAAGAGCTTGTAAAATCGTTTGAAAAGTAGTTTGTTGAAAACACAGTTTGAAATGTAAGAAATCCACTAGCCTGGTAGTTATTAATCACATGTGATTGATATAATAACTATAATAGATCAACTTGTATCCCCCCCATAAAAGCATTTAAAAACATTGAAAAACATTTAAAAGGTTAATTAAGGGGGTATGAACTCACCTGTAGTGAGTGGTTTGGATGAACGGACTGTATAGGATGCTAAGTGTCAAGTGAAGACTTGAACACACACAAGGATCCTAATTAACATATAATAACACATATATGTATTCAATTAGTCATAAAACAACTAATTAACCAAATTAAGACATCCTAAGACATGTAAAACACTTGATGTAAGTGCTATAAGTCCTAAGGATTGCATCTAAGGGTGGTAGGACTTGGCCATTGAGTTTGGGGTTCAAGGGTAAACTCCCTTGGAGTTTACGGTTTTGTGACCATAACCCATTGAGTTTACGGTCGTAAACCCATGAGTTTACGGCCGTAAACTCATGGTACTTATACCATTTTGTGTTTTGAAGCTCTAAAAGTCAAAAGAAGCATTCCTACTTCTAGTCTAAGCCTTTGGAAGAGATTAGGGCACCATTTCACTCCTTTGTGGAGTTTACGGTCCTTGGTGATGGATTAATGTCTAAGTCCATAAGTATAATTGGTAAGACTTGACCCGACCCGGCATGGTCCATTTGGGTTGCATGGCATCATGCATTTGGATAGACTATAATGAGAGAAATAACACTTAAGGTTGGTTAATATATTATAAGTTCTAATATATTAATAAGGTTATTTAATTAGTATTGATCAAGAATTAATTTGGAATTAATTAAGTGATCAAAAGGAGACTAATTAAATATATGGGTTGATTGTGTAAATCATTCATTCTTATATATGTGGGCTTGTGATCCAAGATTCCTTATGTTGGACTAAGTCCATGGGGTGACCCATGGATACTCCATGGAGGTTAAAATCCATGGAGCATAAGGAATGGGTAAAGTTATGAGTTACATGGTGTAACCCTAATAGCCACCATATAAAAGAATCCCACGGCTCAAGAAATCGTGCACTAATGTGTGAATATGAGGGCTAGACGATTTCAAGGAGTGTTCCATTTCTCTCAAGTCATTCCATGTGCATTTGGTGTTGTGTGAACCATTTGAGGTGTCACACTTGGGGCACTAGGCACTCAAGCTTCATGGACACAAGCTACATCAAACAAAGGTATGTATTCTATCCATTTGATTACCCAAGTATCAAGTATTGTATGCTAGATAGGGTAATACCTTGGAAAGTTCATAATTGCATGTATAATAGAGAAAACATAGATCCAAGGTATTTAGGGTTGCATGTACACTTAGGAGTGTTAGAATGCGCAAAACACATCACTTGGACCACTTCTCCTTGGGTTTACGGCTGTAAACCCAAATGGTTTATGGTCTTTTTGATGTTTTCAAGTACTAAGAACATCAAGGAAGGGGTCTAGGCTAGTTTCCAAGGCTTGGTAAGGGACTAGGGCCACTTTGGCCCCTTTGTTATGGTTTACGGTCCAAGGTGTTCTTGGACCGTAACCACCTTTGATCCTTTGTCTCCTTGTGTTTCCTAGATGATTAGAAGTGTAACAAGTCTTATAATACACTAGGATAGAAGTACTTACTAGGTAGAAGCTTGAAAAGGTGCTAAAAGTCCAAGAACACTAGTGTGTGTTCTTGGTGTTCTTGGTGAAACTTGAAGATCTATACTTTTGGAATGATTTCACGGATGGAATCATGTAAGATCACTAGATTAAGTAAGATATCAACTTTTTAGGGATAGAAACACTTACAAAGTTGAAGATCTTGAAGAAAAGTCGGATGATACTTGAGAGAGAAATGGGTTTTGGATCTTGAAAATGTGAAAAGTGGTAAATAATGACTAAGTGTCATATTTATACCCCCTTTTAGGGTTTACGGCCGTAAACACCTTTGGTTAGGCCGTAAACTCCAAAATATTGGAGTTTTGGGATATTATTGTTGCACAATAACCCTAGGGCATCCTCTCTCCTGTTATCTCCTGAAGTACTAACTTCAAAACACTCAAACTTATTCCAAAAATCTTGAAAGTTAGTAGAAATTGTTCTGACTTCTATTGAATCGAATGGTTGTACAGAATAGAAATTTCGGGTTGTCACATCATCCCCCCGTTAGAAGGAATTTCGTCCCGAAATTAGATTTTAAGCAAATAAGTATTTACAAATAACTAAGTAAAAAGATGAGGATATTTCAGTTTCATCTGATCCTCTCGCTCCCAAGTGAATTCAGGTCCTCGCTTGGCGTTCCAGCGAACCTTCACTATAGGGATACGGCTTTGTTTCGTTTGCTTGACCTCCCGGTCCATGATCTCTACTGGTTCTTCTGCGAAGTTGAGGCTCTCGTTGATCTCGATCTCGTCGAGTGGGATTACAAGAGTCTCGTCGGACAGACACTTTTTCAAGTTCGAGACGTGGAAAGTAGAATGTACGTTACTGAGTTCGCGCGGTAAGTTAAGTTTGTAAGCTACAGGGCCGATTCTGGCTAGAATCTCGAAAGGCCCTATGTACCTTGGATTTAGCTTTCCACGCTTTCCGAAGCGTATCAAGCCCTTCCAGGGTGAGACCTTCAATAGAACACGGTCGCCCACCTGGAATTCCAACGGTTTCCTTCGTTTATCAGCGTAGCTTTTCTGTCGGTCTCTAGAGGCTTTCAATCGTTCATGAATTTGAACGATCTTCTCTGTCGTTTCCCGTATGATCTCCGGACCCGTGAGAGTGCTTTCAGGAACTCGTCCTTTAGCTAACTGGGTATCACCCACCTCAGCCCAGCACAGAGGGGATCTGCACTTTCGGCCATAGAGGGCCTCGAATGGAGCAGCCTTTATGCTCGTGTGATAACTGTTGTTGTAGGAAAATTCGACAAGGGGTAAATGAGTATCCCATGCTTTCCCAAAGTCGATCACACAGGGTCGCAACATATCTTCCAAGGTTTGGATAGTCCTCTCACTTTGTCCGTCGGTCTGTGGATGGTAGGCTGTACTCATGTCCAGCCTAGTTCCTACGGGAACTTTGTAGCGACTGCCAGAACCTCGAAGTTAACCTACTATCTCTGTCCGAGATAATGGATATAGGAACACCCTGCAGTCGTACAATCTCTCGTATGTAAGTTCTTGTAAGCTTCTCCATCTTGTCTGTTTCTTTGATAGGCAGGAAGTGTGCGGACTTCGTCAATCTATCGACAATGACCCATATGGTATCAAGTCCACCCGTTGTCTTGGGCAACTTGGTTATGAAGTTCTTGCTGATCAGTTCATTTAGTTTACAGGACAGTCCTTGCATCTCTGTAGGTTTTAGGCGATAGGGCGATTTGGCTACTGGGGTAGCCCCTGGAACTAAGTCGATTCTGAACTCGACTTGACGTTGCGGGGGTAATCCTGGGAGTTTTCGGTTCTATGTGAATCTATTGCCTCGATTGGTGGGGAAAAGCATCTGATTGGATTCTAAGTTTCTTCGTATGGCGGTACGATCACTCGTAGTCATGGGCAGTCTCCGTCCTAAAGTTCATATCAGAAGTCATATTTGGTTCATCAATCACCGCTTCGTGTATACGAGTCGTATATAATTAAGACTGAAAAGGTAGTCGAATAAATGATTCTTCCTTAAGCTCACATCCAAACAAGGAAAAGAAGTTAAAGCGGAATCATCAATTCTAAGCCTTTAGAACCTTGATTATATACCACCTTTGCGTATACCTTCTCCAGTGATAGATCAATTGTATGGGTCTTCGGGTTGAACTTGACGTACTGTACGAGTGGTACGCCGGGGAGTTTTGCTGAAGTGTCTTCGGGAAGGATGCGAGACATAAGGTACTCTCTGCATGAGTACCTCGGAGTTTTGGAAAGACGGCTTCGCTAGAAAGGCGATTTCAGAGAAAAGAATTTACACATCACACTGTCATTATGAGGATCGCATTTACTCAAGTTAAACGATAATGTCGGACTACTCGGAATAAAAGGCGTTAGACTAGATCATAAAGGGGTTACAAAACATCACAGTGCAACTTCTACAGAGTTTAAGTACCTTAGGTTTATCTATAAGACTACTGCTACTAACAGGGTATACCACAAAAAGCAAGTATACGTAGCACCAGAGTCCCTTGACTGACGGGATCTCGCCAAAAAGATAAGACTTGATTTGCACTAGTTTTTAACAGTTTATAAGTCTAATAAAACGAAACGCCCTAATATTTCAACGTGGGTCCGGAGTAGTCTCTCATGTGGCTGTGATCCTTAGTATATTCCCGTCTGCACCAGAGTTCTTCGCTATTGGACAATCCTTCTTGAGATGTCCTATCTCACCACATAAATGACACATCTGGCTAGCACCCGCATCGGTGGTGGAAATGATGTGTCGGGTCAGGGTTATGTAGACACGGTCGCTTTCGCTGCCCCTCCTTTTCGAACAATTCCTCTTAAGGTGTCCGATTTCACCGGCACCATAGTAAGCCTGGCTGACTCCGATGTCAGGGGCTTGAGTGATGGGTCGTGTCGGTGCTCCACAGCTACGAGCATGGTGCCCTATTTTCAGGCAATTGCAACATTGGATTTCATGGCAAGCCCCATTATGATGAAAGCTACACTTGTCACACCTCGGAAGTTTTCCCTCGTATGGTCTGATCGGTACTGGGATGGCAGGGGTTGCCAATTGTTGCTGTTGCATGGCAAGTCTTTGGGATCGCTTGCGCTCCTTCTGGGCTTGGCGCTTTCGTTTCTTGTTCTCTGTTTTTCGGCTTTGTGAGTCTGTGACTGTTATCATTTGTTGGCTTCCCGAATCGATACAACGATCGAAATTTTCAACCCCCTCGCCAGCCTTGCTCGGGCTGTTAGCGTTGAGGTATGCAAGGACAGCTGCCAAGGCAGCTGTTACCACTGCTTGGAACGTAGCGGAGTCGATATGGAGGATAGTGGTTTCGTTGCTCGGCTGGTTATTCCTGGGTGATGACATGATTCTGTTATGCAAAAGAAAATGAGTTCATGAGTGGTTAGGGTTGAACTTAGGATTATTTCGACCATTCATGTAAAGAGTAGGAGTAAGTTCTCGAGGGTTTGACCTACATCCCTATGATGCAGTCCTAGTAAAGAGTAGAAGTAAGTTCATAGAATGGTTATAAGACAATTGCTATCCAACCTTTGGCAAGAATTGGAAGGAATCCTTCAGCTAATTCACCATAGCTCATTAATTCGACGAAGTGAGGGTTTAGATACAATTCTAACGATAGCAAAACAAAAGTATCTGAACAGGGATTGGCAAAGAATTTAGCCGACTGACAATATCATTGATATTTAAGATGTAATATATTTGGGAAAAATGACCTTGGAGTAGGTCTTACATCATATCCGAAGTAGCAAAAGTTTTGACGGCATACTGGCCTAACTAGAAAGTACTTATAGTACAAAGTTAGTTACTTAGAAAAGTGGTACTTAGAGTATAGATAGGAAGTGTGACGACCCGAAATTTATAACTTATACATTCTTCATTTTCATTAAAGTTAGACTCGTCTCGCTATTTTGTAATGAAGTTTTGGGTCTATATGAGTGCTTGAGGCTTAGTATAACTTTGATATGAGTCTTAGGATGGGTGAGGATGTGTGTAGCATCTCTAAAACGAGCCAAACACACCCAACAAGGTGTGTGCGGCCGCACACCCGAGTATGCGGCCAGCCAGCCGCACACAGCCAACCGCACACCCTCCTAGCCTCACTCTTCAGCCTATATAAAGGACCCTAAGTCAACCTTACACCCTTTTTCACACTCCTTCAAGTTGGAACATTCTCTCTCAAGAGTTCTTCAAGTTTTCCTCTCCAATCATCAAAACAAGTAAGTAAACACCCTTAGATCCTTACTACAACACACTTGAAAGCCTTTTCCTTGAGCTTGATCCATGAAATCATCATTTTAGATGATCTTCATGTGTGTACGACCGCACACACATCATGTGTGACCGCACACACATCTTTTGGTCCTAAAATGGGCTTAAGCACTCATCCAAGACTAGCATCGACCAAAACACCTACTTAGGATCATCACAAAGCCTTCGAAAATCGATTTGGACACATTTGCAGGAGTGTGTACGACCGCACATAGGCATGGCCGCACACGCCATGTGCAATCGCACACACCCTTTTAAGGGTCCAAAATGACAACAAACTCCCAATCCGGTTAAGCAATGGTCAAAACACCTTCACTAGAACATCCCAAAGGCTTGGAAACACGTTTTTGACACACTCCATAGTGAGTGTGCGGCCGCACACACTTTTGGCCGCACACTCTGGCCGCACACACACAAAACCCATGCTTTTGAGGCCTTACACCATTAGTGGTTATATCTACTAGTGTATTCATATAAGTGTTATTACATGGAAAATAGGATTCGTTTGTGCTCAAGATTGCAATTGACTCCCGACGATCCTACATCGACTTTTCATTTGAGTTACTTACTGCAGGTGAGTTCATACCCTTAAATCAACCTTTTAAATGATTTTAAATGCTTTTATGGGGGGGAATACAAGTTGAACTGTTATAGTTATTGTATCAATCACATGTGATTAATAACTAGAACAGACTACAAGATTTGCTACTGCTTTCAAATTACCATCAAACTTTGGATTTTCAAGTGTTTCAAACCTTTTATCAAACTATTTAAATGCCAAAACTGTTTTCAAACTCTTTTAAACTTGCTTTATTTACAAACCCATATCTATACTAATATATTTATATAAGTAAGACTTGAAGGACTTAGGACTGATAGTCCACCTTATTTCATGTTCCTTGTTTGGTTGTGGACTTAGGGTATCCCGTTATTTGTCCGATTGTCGTTGAATTCTTAGTTATATATCATATATATTTGTGTTGGATATAAAAGTATTCACTTCAGTTCAGTACCTTTGTGTATCAAAGGCATGCAACCAACATTACTATTTAACTATAATAGGTATAGTTAAGGATTACTACAATTACAATGACACCTACCAGAGTCAGTACAGTTATGAGTCAATACATGCTAAATACTATACAAGAGAACACTCTATACATTATACCAGAAAATACATTATACAATATACAAAGAGTATAAACTATAATTAGAATGTGACATACTACTTCTCGATACGACACTTCACCGTGGTATCACCGTGTAAATAGAGTCTCCTGGACGGAGAGCGGGCATTGTGTGTATAGATCTATACGGGACAGACATTCCCACATCCCGACTGCTAGCTACAGTCCCAGCCGAAAGGCCAAGGGGTGACAAAATGTCACATCATTACATATGACTCGGAGGGTCATCAGTAATTCGATCGTCAATTAGCATGGTTACATACGAGTTCACATTCAAACCTTTAATTACACATTAAGAATTAAAGGCCAAACAGGCTCCCCGAGGTGTATTGTACATTTAATACTACCTGGAGTCTGCATTTTATTTCATTTAGCCAGAAGTACCACTGCTGGGGTAAAACCTTATTTTCCCAATTACTTAACATGAATAAAGTCCAAAACTATATTTTCTTACTGATAGTTTCACTGGGGAAAACTTTTACATTTTCAAAGGATCAAACATGCAAACAAACGGGTCTTGGTAGAAGACTACTTTTACTGGAAAATATAGGATTTTCTAGGGAGTATACTATTGTCAAACATTGATATCAGCTATTATACTACATTGTAGTAAACATTTTTATACAAGCAATGACACTAAATACTTATGAACTCACCAGCTTTATGCTGATAAACTCTTTCAAAATAACTTGTATTCTCAGGTCATCAGTAGACAGGTAAAGATGAAGCTTTTGAGAAGATGGAGCACATACAAGACTCATCTTTTATTTTCATTATACTTTTGGTGTCTTACAAACTGTACAGAACACGCTTGTATTACAATTATTATCTTAATGCAGTGGATGTTGTTGCTTGTCTTTACTATTATGCATTGTTATGTCCTTCACCCCAGAACGTATTCCGCCGTTCCAGTTTTGGGATGTGACAGATTGGTATCAGAGCTTTGTTTATAGTGAATCAAGTATATCAACCCATAAAAGATATACGAACTATAAACACATCGGGATTAAAACACTCTGACCAATAAAATATACTTTTAAATAATAAAATATTTAACTAAGTATATATATATATATATATATATATATATATATATATATATATATATATATATATATATATATACATTTACCCATACCAGTGTCAGTATCATACTAGAACAGAACAAAAGTATTACGATTGTTGAACAGCACAATTAGGCTTAGAGACATATGGTCAAACCTAAGGGGATATAGCCTGATCAACTATATTTTCTGAGGAGTGACTAGCATGTGCCTAAGAATGATTGTGGTGTTACAACAAGTCTAAAAACTTACCCACACTACTACAAGAGTATTAGAACAAGAATACTATAGGAGTATTCTGCATTACTATGAATTACATATGTGAGAACTAAAAAGGTCGTTACTACTAGGACAATAGTTGCTAAGTGGGTACACCAAGGTTACATGTGACTAAGGCGCTATAGACTTAGAATCTGTGATCTTTGCTTTACTTCCTGTTCCTTGTTTGGTTGTGGATTTAGAGTTAGGGTCACTTATTCGAAGGTCTATCCTGTTTCAGTTGCATGTAATTGGTATGCACTATGCAAGTATTGAATCAACTAATAACGATCATCTTATAAGTATCTTAGATTAGTACGTCTATTAACTATTCTTTCCCCATTCTCGCGTAGATAGCATGGCTGGCTTTCATCTCCCTGGCGATCCGTACTATCCAAACCAAGGCATTGGAGGATGGCTTGATGATGAGCCGGAAGATAATCACCCAATCCCTTTGGATGATCACCTCGCAGAAGGCTTTTCAGATGGCTCCGACTCCGAACCAGAAGTGAACAACCTACCCCTAGTAGCTCCAAACCCCAACCCCCGTCCGGCATTTCAAGGTCCCACTCCCATGTGGGCAACAACCTTGAACCAATGGAGTGATGAGCAGGGTCAGCCCTTACCCTCCAACAGAGACTGAAGCTTTTACAATATAAACGAGGGAGGATCAGCGGACCGAGTCCTGCCCATCATGGTCCGAAGGATTGCTAGGAACGTCGAGCAAGGTCATATGGCCATCGAGCGAGTAGTAGAAATTGACGCCAACTCCAGCCTTAACACAGTCCGTATTCGTCAACTCGAAGAGACGGTGGATAGGACTAGGAGGACCAATGAGACTCTACAGCAGCAACTAGCTGCATCCCGAGCCGAAGTCATGGAACTCCGAGTGCGTCAGAGAGCGCATGAACGACATCTTCAAGAAGTTGTACGTCAAGTGGCAGACCTAAGGGTTCTTCCGAGGGATACCCGTCGCCAGTAGAAGATGTCAACTCATCTTTACTTTTGAATTAGGGAATAGCCTTTCTTTCCGTGCTTTAGGAAGCACTTGTCTGTAAAATATTCCTAACTTTTTAAAAGTACTCTGATTAGACTTCTAAGTTGCCAACAATTTCCTTATGGTTTGATGTAAGACCTACTGTTAGGTCAACTTTTCTAAACTCATTTTACATCAGTAATACCAGTAATATTGACAGTTATCTAATCTATGGGAAAGTTTGTACTCTTGTGTTCTCTAATCTATTAGTACATTTCTATCTGGTAGTTGGACTATGGCGATTTAGTCCATAAAACACTCCCATCATGCTTACAATTGTTTCTCACGATTGTCATCATCTTTATAAATTTTCAGTAAAAGATGCCTCCTCGCAAGCGTCCGACCAGAAACACGCCTGCAAGTCAAACTCCACCACCACCACCTCCTCCGCAGTTCGATGCGGTGATGTTTCAAGCAGTTGTGACTGCAGCTGTGACCGCAGCTATGGCCCAAATAAATTCTGGTGACGCAAGTGGAGCTGGAACAGGCACCAACTCTAGACATGGTGAAATCCACCAACGTACACAGGGGTGTACCTATAAGGATTTCATGAACTGCAAACCAACATTCTTCAATGGGACAGGATGGATCATTGCACTGTCCCAATGGATCGAAAGAACTGAAGCCATCTTCGAGATGTGCTCATGCCCCGAAGAAAGCAAGATAAAGTTCGTTGCTTGCACCTTCACTGAAAGGGCCCTGACATGGTGGAATGGCCATGTCAAATCACTCTCTCTGGTAACAGCCAACGCCATGGGCTGGGACACACTGAAAGATCTTTTGACAAGGGAGTACTGCCCTAGGGGCGAAATTCCAGAAACTCGAGGAGGAACTCTGGAACCTCAAGATGAAGGGGACCGACATAGTGGCTTATACAGCCAGGTTCTACGACCTGGTGACTCTGTGTCCTAACATGGTCCCCACCGAAGGCAAGAAAATTGAAAGATACATCTGGGGTTTAGTGACCCCGTATCGAGGGAACGTCCTAGCATCACACCCTACGACCTTTGACAGTGCCAAGGAATTGGCCCAAAGGTTGATTGATCATGAAGTTCCTTACACTCCATCAGCAACCACAACGGTTGCCACTGCACCGACCAAGACATCCGACAACAAAAGGAAGCGGTGGGACCGAAAGAAGGGTAAATCAGCCCAATCCTCTTCAAAGAACCAACAAACGGTGGCTGTCCATGCTGCCACTACTCCTGCTGCCCCTGTACCAGCCAAAACATATGCAGGGAGTCTACCCAAGTGCACCAAGTGCTCTTTCCATCACAACGGCCCCTGCCGGGAAATGCACTGCACTAACTGTGACCGGAAGGGCCATACCGCCCGGTTTTGCCGAACACCACCCAAACCCATTTCCCAGGTCCCCAGTTCGGGAGTAAGCTAGGCCTGCTACGGCTGTGGCGAGATAGGGCATTTCAAAAGAAACTGTCCGAAGACTGGGAATACGGGAGGAACAGGGAGACTACTTGCTATTGGCCATAATGAAGCAGTAGCAGACCCCACAGTAGTCACGGGTACGTTCCTTCTCGATAACTCTTATGCTTGTATCCTATTTGATAGTGGGGAAGAGAGGAGTTTCGTAAACCAAAACTTTAAACACTTACTTAAACAATCACCACAACCACTAAAAGAAACCTTCGTCGTAGAAATGGCTAACGGAAAAACATAAAGTTCTAACGAGATCTACATAGGTTGTACCCTCACACTAGATAACCATTCGTTTCCAATCGACCTCATACCAGTAGCAATCAAGAGCTTCGATGTCATTGTGGGCATGGACTGGTTAAGTCTCCATCATACCGATATTCTGTGTTTCGACAAAGCAATCCGTCTGAACCTACCGAATAACGAAACCTTGTTGATCTACGGAGACAAACCCAGTACGAGCCTCCGTATCATCTCAAGTATTCAAGCCCGGAAGTACTTGCGTAAGGAACATCGTGCATTCCTTGCACACGTCGTCGATACGAGCCAGAAAACAAAAGACCTAAAAGACTTCCCCGTAGTACGCGATTTCCCCGACATCTTTCCGGAAGAGCTACCAGGTTTACCTCCGCAACGACAAGTCGAGTTCCGAATAGACTTAATCCCAGGAGCTACCCCCGTAGCCAAATCGCCCTATCGTCTAGCGCCTGCTGAGATGCAAGAACTGTCCAGTCAACTTAACGAACTGCTCAGCAAGGGCTTTATAAGACCAAGCTTCTCACCCTGGGGAGCACCGGTCTTGTTTGTAAAGAAGAAAGACGGATCGTTCGGTATGTGCATCGATTATAGGGAACTCAACAAGCTGACGGTCAAGAATCGTTACCCTCTTCCTCGCATAGACGATTTATTTGACCAACTGCAAGGGGCGAGCTACTTTTCCAAGATTGATCTAAGATCCGGGTATCACCAGTTACGAGTGCTTGAGGAGGATGTCCCGAAGACAGCCTTCTGAACTCGTTACGGACACTACGAGTTCGTAGTGATGCCATTCGGTCTGACCAATGCGCCCGCAGTATTCATGGACTTAATGAATAGAGTATGCCGTCCTTACTTGGATCAGTTCGTCATCGTCTTCATTGATGATATACTTATCTACTCTCGAAGTGAGGAAGAGCATAGCGATCATCTGCGACAAGTCCTAGGAACCCTACGATCAGAGAGACTTTATGCGAAGTTCTCTAAATGCGAATTTTGGATCCGAAGAGTCGAATTCTTAGGACACGTGGTTAGCGAAGAGGGAATCCATGTGGACCCTTCCAAAATTAAAGCCATTGAGAACTGGTCAGCACCAAAGACGCCTACAGAAATTCGTCAATTTCTAGGCCTCGCTGGCTACTACCGCAGGTTCATTCAAAACTTCTCTCGAATCGCGAAACCCCTGACTACATTAACCCAGAAAGGCGTGGCCTTTAACTGGGAAGAGAAACAAGAGAAGGCATTCCAAACCCTGAAGCGAGCCTTATGCACCGCACCGATACTGTCCCTCCCCGAAGGGATAGAAGACTTCGTGGTATACTGCGATGCATCCAACCAAGGGCTCGGCTGTGTTCTGATGCAACGAGGTAAGGTCATCGCCTACGCCTCAAGACAGCTGAAGACACACGAGGTCAACTACACCACGCACGACCTCGAATTAGGAGCGGTTGTGTTCGCCCTAAAAATCTGGAGACACTATCTGTATGGTACGAAAAGCACCATCTATACCGACCACAAAAGCCTCCAACACATCTTCAACCAGAAAGAGCTCAACATGAGACAACGACGGTGGGTCGAGCTACTCAATGACTACGAATGTGAAATTCGTTATCATTCGGGTAAAGCCAACGTAGTAGCAGACGCCCTAAGTCGGAAAGAATATTCTGGCCGAAGAGTCAAGTCACTAACAATGACTATCCATTCGCATCTATCCGCAAAAATTAAGGAGTCTCAGCTCGAAGCTTTGAAGCCTGAAAATGTAGCGGGAGAATCCCTGCGAGGAATGGATAAGAACCTGGAAGCCAAGGGTGACGGAGCCTTATATCTCATGGACTGGATCTGGACACCGAAGCATGGTGGCTTCAGAGACTTGGTCATGAAGGAAGCGCACAATACTCGATATTCCATCCACCGAGGTTCAGATAAGATGTATCTGGATCTCAAGAAGTCATACTGGTGGCCTAACATGAAAGCAGAGATTGCTACCTTCGTAAGTAAATGCCTTACTTGCGCGAAGGTCAAGGTCGAATACCAGAAACCGTCAGGTCTACTCCAACAACCGGAGATACCTGAGTGGAAGTGGGAGCGGATCACTATGGACTTCATAACCAAGTTACCCAAGACAGCGGGTGGAATTGATACCATATGGGTCATCGTCGACAGATTGACCAACTCCGCACACTTACTACCCATCAAAGAAACCGACAAGATGGAGAAGCTCACAAGAACATACATTAGGGAGATCGTATGGCTGCATGGTGTTCCTATATCTATTATCTTAGATAGAGATAGTAGATTCACTTCGAGGTTCTGGCAGTCATTACAAAGCTCCTTAGGAACGAGGCTGGAAATGAGTACAGCCTACCATCCACAGACCGACAGACAAAGTGAGAGGACTATCCAAACTTTGGAAGATATGCTGCGAGCCTGTGTGATCGACTTTGGTAAGGCATGGGATACCCACTTACCCCTTGTCGAATTCTCATACAACAACAGTTATCACACGAGCATCAAGGTTGCTCCATTTGAAGCCCTCTATGGCCGAAAGTGCAGATCCCCTCTGTGTTGGGTTGAGGTGGGTGACACCCAATTAGCTAAAGGACGAGTTCCTGACAGCACTCTCACGGGTCCGGAGATCATTCGGGAAACGACAGAGAAGATCATTCAGATTCGTGAACGATTGAAAGCCTCCAGAGACCGACAGAAAAGCTACGCAGACAAACGGAGGAAACCTTTGGAGTTCCAGGTGGGAGACCGAGTCCTTTTGAAAGTCTCACCCTGGAAAGGTTTGATACGCTTCGGAAAGCGTGGAAAGCTAAATCCAAGATACATTGGGCCTTTCGAGATTCTCGCTAGAATCGGTCCCCTAGCTTACAAACTCAATCTACCCTGCGAACTCAGTAACGTACATCTTACCTTCCACGTCTCGAACTTAAAAAAGTGTCTATCCGACGAGACTCTTGTTATTCCACTCGACGAGATCGAGATCAATGAGAGCCTCAACTTCGTGGAAGAACCTGTAGAAATCAAGGACCGAGAGGTCAAGCGAACGAAACAAAGCCGCATCCCGATCGTGAAGGTCCGCTGGAACGCCAAGCGAGGACCAGAATTCACATGGGAGCGCGAGGATAAAATGAAACTTAAATATCCTCACCTTTTTACATAGTTATTTGTAATAACTTAGTTTCTTGAGCTCTAATTTCGGGACGAAATTCCCTCTAACGGGGGGATGATGTGACGACCCGAAATTTATAACTTATACATTCTTCATTTTCATTAAAGTTAGCCTCGTCTCGCTACTTTGTAATGAAGTTTTGGGTCTATATGAGTGCTTGAGGCTTAGTATAACTTTGATATGAGTCTTAGGATGGGTGAGGATGTGTGTAGCATCTCTAAAACGAGCCAAACACACCCAACAAGGTGTGTGCGGCCGCACACCTGAGTATGCGGCCAGCCAGCCGCACACAGCCAACCGCACACCCTCCTAGCCTCACTCTTCAGCCTATATAAAGGACCCTAAGTCAACCTTACACCCTTTTTCATACTCCTTCAAGTTGGAACATTCTCTCTCAAGAGTTCTTCAAGTTTTCCTCTCCAATCATCAAAACAAGTAAGTAAACACCCTTAGATCCTTACTACAACACATTTGAAAGCCTTTTCCTTGAGCTTGATCCATGAAATCATCATTTTAGATGATCTTCATGTGTGTACGGCCGCACACACATCATGTGTGACCGCACACACATCTTTTGGTCCTAAAATGGGCTTAAGCACTCATCCAAGCTTAGCATCGACCAAAACACCTTATTAGGATCATCACAAAGCCTTGGAAAATCGATTTGGACACATTTGTAGGAGTGTGTACGACCACACATAGGCCTGGCCGCACACGCCATGTGCAATCGCACACACCCTTTTAAGGGTCCAAAATGACAACAAACTCCCAATCCGGTTAAGCAATGGTCAAAACACCTTCACTAGAACATCCCAAAGGCTTGGAAACACGTTTTTGACACACTCCATAGTGAGTGTGCGGCCGCACACACTTTTGGCCGCACACTCTGGCCGCACACACACAAAACCCATGCTTTTGAGGCCTTACACCATTAGTGGTTATATCTACTAGTGTATTCATATAAGTGTTATTACATGGAAAATAGGATTCGTTTGTGCTCAAGATTGCAATTGACTCCCGACGATCCTACATCGACTTTTCATTTGAGTTACTTACTGCAGGTGAGTTCATACCCTTAAATCAACCTTTTAAATGATTTTAAATGCTTTTATGGGGGGGAATACAAGTTGAACTGTTATAGTTATTGTATCAATCAGATGTGATTAATAACTAGAACAGACTACAAGATTTGCTACTGCTTTCAAATTACCATCAAACTTTGGATTTTCAAGTGTTTCAAAACTTTTATCAAACTATTTAAATGCCAAAACTGTTTTCAAACTCTTTTAAACTTGCTTTATTTACAAACCCATATCTATACTAATATATTTATATAAGTAAGACTTAAAGGACTTAGGACTGATAGCCCACCTTATTTCATGCTCCTTGTTTGGTTGTGGACTTAGGGTATCCCGTTATTTGTCCGATTGTCATTGAATTCTTAGTTATATATCATATATATTTGTGTTGGATATAAAAGTATTCACTTCAGTTCAGTACCTTTGTGTATCAAAGGCATGCAACCAACATTACTATTTAACTATAATAGGTATAGTTAAGGATTACTACAATTACAATGACACCTACCAGAGTCAGTACAGTTATGAGTCAATACATGCTAAATACTATACAAAGAGAATACTATATACTATACAAGAGAACACTCTATACATTATACCAGAAAATACATTATACAATATACAAAGAGTATAAACTATAATTAGAATGTGACATACTACTTCTCGATACGACACTTCACCGTGGTATCACCGTGTAAATAGAGTCTCCTGGAGGGAGAGCGGGCATTGTGTGTATAGATCTATACGGGACAGACATTCCCACATCCCGACTGCTAGCTACAGTCCCAGCCGAAAGGCCAAGGGGTGACAAAATGTCACATCATTACATATGACTCGGAGGGTCATCAGTTATTCGATCGTCAATCAGCATGGTTACATACGAGTTCACATTCAAACCTTTAATTACACATTAAGAATTAAAGGCCAAACAGGCTCCCCGAGGTGTATTGTACATTTAATACTACCTGGAGTCTGCATTTTATTTCATTTAGCCAGAAGTGCCACTGCTGGGGTAAAACCTTATTTTCCCAATTACTTAACATGAATAAAGTCCAAAACTATATTTTCTTACTGATAGTTTCACTGGGGAAAACTTTTACATTTTCAAAGGATCAAACATGCAAACAAACGGGTCTTGGTAGAAGACTACTTTTACTGGAAAATATAGGATTTTCTAGGGAGTATACTATTGTCAAACATTGATATCAGCTATTATACTACATTATAGTAAACATTTTTATACAAGCAATGACACTAAATACTTATGAACTCACCAGCTTTATGCTGATAAACTCTTTCAAAATAACTTGTATTCTCAGGTCATCAGTAGACAGGTACAGATGAAGCTTTTGAGAAGATGGAGCACATACAAGACTCATCTTTTATTTTGATTATACTTTTGGTGTCTTACAAAATGTACAGAACAAGCTTGTATTACAATTATTATCTTAATGCAATGGATGTTGTTGCTTGTCTTTACTATTATGCATTGTTATGATACTGTACATGACATCCTCCACCCCAGAACGTATTCCGCCGTTCCGGTTTTGGGGTGTGATAGGAAGACTATTCTTTCCACCAAGGAAAGAAAGGTAGAATATATCCTACTGGTGACAGTTATCCCTTGGGTGAACCCTTAGTTCAGCCAGCTGACGCTCTATATCAATGAGGTGCCTTTCGTACACCCTTTGGCGTACTCGGAGCTCTATGACTTCAGCTCGAGTTTCAGCTAGCTCTTACTGCAGGGTCTCATGGTCTACTCTAGATCTGCCACGAGCATCTTCCAGACGAATGGTGCGGAGGGTATGCATTCTCGTATTGGTGACAACTTCCGTGATTTGATGGAGGGCTGTCCTGCCTTGAATCTCATTTCGGGCCACTCTGCGGACCAGGATTGGCAAGACTCTGTTTGCTGAGACTCCTTCACTCAGGTCATAAAAGCTTCGGTCTCCATTGAATGGCATGGGTTGATCCTGCCCTTGGCTCCATGTTTCCAAACTTTCCACCCACGGAGGCGTCGGGCCTTGAAAAGCCGGACGAGGGTTAGGATTTGGAACAAGAGCCATCGGGGGTAGGTTCTCAACTTCAGGCTCGAAGTCAGAACCATCTGCAAAGCCTTCAGCCTGGTGACCATCCACGGGGATTGGGTGGTCATTTCCTGGATCAGCTTCAAACCCTCCTCCATTACCTTGGTTAGGGAAGTACAAGTTCCCGTAGGGATGGAATCCAGCCATGATCTACGCGAGAAAAGGGATATAAGAATCTAGCACATAAGTAGTTTATAGTAACACAAAATACCCCTATAGTATTTTAGGTTTATGTTCTATTGTTCTCATTGTAGTATTGTGGGTAAGTTTTTAGACTTGTTGCAACCTCACAACCACACTTAGGCACATGCTAGTCAACCCTTGGATAATATAGTTGATCAGGCTATATCTTCCCAGTTTTGACTATATGTCTCTAAGTCTACTTGTGCTGCCCAACAATCGTAATACTTTTGTTTTGTCCTAGTGACATTGATTTTAATATGAACGCAGGCACGTATACTTAATTAAATATTTTATTATTTAAAAGTATAAACTCTTTATCAGAGTATTTTAATCCCTATTGTATTTATAGTCTGTATATCTTTTATGGGTTGATATACTCAATTCACTATAAACAATGCTCTGATACCAATCTGTCACACCCCAAAACCAAGAACGGCGGAAACGTTCTGGGGCGGAGGACGTCATGTACAGTATCACAACAATGAATAGTAGTAAACAAGCAACAACATCATCCATTGCATTAATAATATAATTTTAATACAAGTGTGTTCTGTCAAGTTAAATAGACACCAAAATATAAATCAAAATGAAAGATGAGTCTTGAACGAGCTCCATCTTCTCTAAACCTTGCATCGGTACCTGTCTACTGGTGACCTGAGGATACAAGTTATTTTGAAAGAGAGTATCAACTTTAAAGCTGGTGAGATCATAAGTATTTTAATGTCTGTATTTGTATGAAAGTATTTGTAAGTATGTGAAGTGTAAGTATGTAAAAGCTCGTGAATGTTTGTAAAAGGTTTGAATCTCCTAGAAAACCCTATGTTTCCTACTAAAAGTAGCCTTCTACCAAGGCATCTAGTATCTATGTGTGTGTCTCTTGTAAGAATATGTATTTTCCCAAATCTAACTATCATTAACCAAAAATATAGTTTTTTTACATTATTGTTTATTGTGTGAAGATCACAAAATAAATGTAAAGGGGAAAATGAAATAGTACTGTAGTGTTGTATTAAGTAACTATTGTTGTACTAACTACCTTAAACCAATCGTAATTTAAAGTACCATGTGATCGGCATGTATCCTGCTACTGACTCTATAGAAAAACGACGATGTAAGACGTCGTAAGAAATGACGTTTGGCACCCATAGACTTGCAAGTCCCACTGTAGCGAGCAGCAAGGTGTACGATAGTCAATCCAGTATAGATCTATACACAAACTCATACGCTCCCCAATTAAGGAGATTCTGGATACAAACGGCCATGGCAGGAGATGCCATGCCCCGTTACGTGGCTCACATAACTCAAGAAATGTATATGTAATGTATGTGCTAGATGTATTGTATGTTCTCCGTCTGTCTAGCCTGTAATGTAATTTACTGTATGTACTAGTTGTATTGTGTGTTCTCTCTCTGTCTAGCATGTATTGTAATGTACTGTGTGTACTAGCTGTATTGTGCGTTCTTTCTCTATCTAGCAAGTATTGTAATGTACTGTGTGTACTAGCTGTATTGTGTGTTCTTTTTATATCTAGCAAGTATTGACTCATGTATGAACTGACTCATTGTATGATTCATTGTTCTAGTAGTAGTATTAGTAACTTCCTAAACTACGCCTATTGTAGTTTACTAGTAATATGACTTGTACGTATGAACACGAATGTATACTCTTGCTACCCAAGGGTATTGAAATAGAAAGAAGGACTTTTATATCTATATACATATACATGATATATAACTAGGATTCAAAAGACCTTCGGACAAATAACTGATACCCTAAGTCCACAACCAAACGAGGAACAGGAGGTAGGGTGAGTTATCAGTTTTAAGTCCTTTCAATCCTACTTATATAACTATATCTATAAAGATATACATTTAACAGAATATAAGTGTAAAAGATTTGAAGTAAAATTATTTGACATGTAAAAGAGTTTAAGTAAAGTATTTGATATGTAAAAGAGTTTGATAAAACCATTTGATATGTAAAAGAGCTTGTAAAACCGTTTGAGAAGTAGTTTGTTGAAAACACAGTTTGAAATGTAAGAAATCCACTAGTCTGGTAGTTATTAATCACATGTGATTGATATAATAACTATAATAGATCAACTTGTATCCCCCCCCATAAAAGCATTTAAAAACATTGAAAAACATTTAAAAGGTTAATTAAGGGGGTATGAACTCACCTGTAGTGAGTGGTTTGGATGAACGGACTGTATAGGATGCTAAGTGTCAAGTGAAGACTTGAACACACACAAGGATCCTAATTAACATATAATAACACATATATGCATTCAATTAGTCATAAAACAACTAATTAACCAAGTTAAGACATCCTAAGACATGTAAAACACTTGATTTAAGTGCTATAAGTCCTAAGGATTGCATCTAAGGGTGGTAGGACTTGGCCATTGAGTTTGGGGTTCAAGGGTAAACTCCCTTGGAGTTTACGGTTTTGTGACCATAACCCATTGAGTTTACGGTCGTAAACCCATGAGTTTACGGCCGTAAACTCATGGTACTTATACCATTTTGTGTTTTGAAGCTCTAAAAGTCAAAAGAAGCATTCCTACTTCTAGTCTAAGCCTTTGGAAGAGATTAGGGCACCATTTCAAGTACTAAGCACATCAAGGAAGGGGTCTAGGCTAGTTTCCAAGGCTTGGTAAGGGACTAGGGCCACTTTGGCCCCTTTGTTAGGGTTTACGGTCCAAGGTGTTCTTGGACCGTAACCACCTTTGATCCTTTGATTCCTTGTGTTTTCTAGATGATTAGAAGCGTAACAAGTCTTATAATACACTAGGATAGAAGTACTTACTAGGTAGAAGCTTGAAAAGGTGCTAAAAGTCCAAGAACACTAGTGTGTGTTCTTGGTGTTCTTGGTGAAACTTGAAGATCTACACTTTTGGAATGATTTCATGGATGGAATCATGTAAGATCACTAGATTAAGTAAGATATCAACTTTTTAGGGATAGAAACACTTACAAAGTTGAAGATCTTGAAGAAAAGTCGGATGATACTTGAGAGAGAAATGGGTTTTGGATCTTGAAAATGTGAAAAGTGGTAAATAATGACTAAGTGTCATATTTATACCCCCTTTTAGGGTTTACGGCCGTAAACACCTTTGTTTAGGCCGTAAACTCCAAACTCTTGGAGTTTTGGGATATTATTGTTGCACAATAACCCTAAGGCATCCTCTCTCCTGTTATCTCCTGAAGTACTAACTTCAAAACACTCAATCTTATTCCAAAAAAGCTTGAAAGTTAGTAGAAACTGTTCTGACTTCTATTGAATCGAATGGTTGTACAGAATAGAAATTTCAGGTTGTCACATTAATCAACTAGAAAACATCAAGAAACACAAGATCATAAGTGTTTACGGCCAAGGCAATCTCCTTGGGCCGTAAACTCTAATGAAAGGGTCATTATGAACCCTAGTCCCTTCCTAAGCCTTGGATACAAGTCTAGATCACTTCCTTGAGGAGTATAGGACCTTAAACAAACAAAAGAATCAAGCACACATGAGTTTACGGCCATAAACTCATGGGGGAAATGACCATTGGCCGTAAACTCACATGGTGTTACCATTTGGGCAGTAAACTCCAATGTGAGGCCATACTCCCTTTAGATGCAACCCTTTGGTACTTATAGCACTTGAATCAAAGTGTTTACCATGTTCTAGGGTGTCTTTACTTGATTAATTAGTTGTTAAATAACTAATTAGGTACATATATGTGTCATTATATGTTAAGTAGGATTCGTGTGTGTGTTCAAGTCTTCACTTGACACTTAGCATCCTATACCATCTGTTCATCCAAACCACTCACTACAGGTGAGTTCATACCCCTTAATCAACCTTTTAAATGATTTTAAATGCTTTTATGGGGGGGAATACAAGTTGAACAATTATAGTTATTACATCAATCACATGTGATTAATAACTATCAAGCATATGGATTTTCTTACTTTTCAAACTGTGTTATCAAACAAACTACTTCAAACTGTTTTGCAAACTCTTTTACATGTTAAATACTTTCTATTCAAACTCTTTTAAACTTATACTTTGTCAAAATGCATATCTATATAGATATAGTTATATAAGTAGGATTGAAAGGACTTAGGACTGATAGCTCGCCTTGTTTCCTGTTCCTTGTTTGGTTGTGGACTTAGGGTATCGGTTATTTGTCCGAAGGTCGTTTGAATCTTAGTTATATATTATGTATATGTGTATAGATATGAAAGTTCCTTCATTCAGTTCAATACCTTTGGGTAGCAAAGGTATACAATCATGTTCATACATACAAACAACATTGCTAGTAAACTATAATAGGTATAGTTTAGGAAGTTACAAATACTATTACTATAACAATGAAACATACAATGAGTCAGTTCATTCATGAGTCATAACATATAGTGATGAGAAACAAACATAACATGTAGTGATGAGAAACAAACATAACATACTAGACAGAGAGAGAACATACAATACAGCTAGTACATACTATACATTATACAAGAGAACATAATATTATGAGAAACAGAGAGAACATACATACATACTAGACAGAGAGAAAACATACAATACAGCTAGTACATACAATACATATACAAGAACATTACAACAGTTATGTGAGCCACGTAACGGGGCATAGCATCACCTGTCATGGCTCGTTTTGTATCCAGAGTCTCCTATAAGGAGAGCGTTGAATTTGTGTATAGATCTATACTGGATTGACTATCCTACACCTTGCTGCTCGCTACAATGGGACTTGCAAGTCTACGGGTGCCAAATGTCATTTCTTCCGACGTCTTTTATCGTCGTGTTTATAGTCGGTAGTATGGTACAGGCATATCACATGTTACTTTAAATAACAATTGGTTTAAGGTAAGTAGTACAGCAGTAGTTACTTAATACAACACTACAGTACTTTATTATTATTTCCCCATTGCATTCACTTTGTGATCTTCACACAATGAACAGTAATGTAAAACTATATTGTTGGTTAATGATAGTCATACTTGGG
This sequence comes from Lactuca virosa, assembly GCF_052849685.1. Lineage (NCBI taxonomy): Eukaryota > Viridiplantae > Streptophyta > Magnoliopsida > Asterales > Asteraceae > Lactuca > Lactuca virosa. The sequence continues at coordinate 425,938,954 of NC_136429.1, read as the reverse complement.
GAAAAGACACACTTTTACATATAACAAACATACAGGACATTTAATGCCTTGGTAGAAGGCTACTTTTAGTAGAAAACATAGGGTTTTCTAGGAGATATAAACATTTACAAACATATACAAACTTATACATCAAGTACTTACAAACACTTTCATACAAACAATGACACTAAAATACTTATGATCTCACCAGCTTTAAAGCTGATAAACTCTTTCAAAATAACTTGTATTCTCAGGTCATCAGTAGACAGGTACCGGTGCCAGGTTTTGAGAAGATGGAGCTCATTCAAGACTCATCTTTTATTTTGATTTACATTTTTGGTGTCTATTGAACTTCACAGAACACACTTGTATTAAATTATATTATTAATGCAATGGATAATGTTGTTGCTTGTTTACTACTATGCATTGTTGTGATACTGTACATGACGTCCTCCACCCCTGAACGTTTCCGTCGTTCCGGTTTTGGGGTGTGACAGATATAAAGACAGTGGAAGCTGAGAATTGAGGGTTTCATGAGCCATAAATGTGTTTATATAGTGTCCAACACCGAAATTAGGGTTTTCATTAAATCACATGTACGCCCCGCGTACATGGATGTACGCCCCTCGTACGTGTCTGAAATCCCTTCCAGGCCTTGCATGAGTACACTAGGCGTACCATGTGGTACACCCCGCGTACTCACTCACTTCACAGCTTGTACGCCAAGCATACCATGTGGTACGCCCCTCGTACTACACAAGGACCAAAATGCAATTTATCAATACACAAGGGGCAATAATGAAACATACTAGGATTCAAGTGTTGCAGATGGTCCAAAAAGGGTTAAAAATATACAATTTACCAGGAAGGGAGTTCTTTTTCGAGAAGTTTCAGTTCCTGGATCTCCAGCATCGAAGAAGCATAGAGCTTTGGATGTTGCACAACAGATAAAGAAGCGAAAGCATGTTCAAGTTCAAGTTCAACTAGAGAACGTGACAGTCGAGACCGAGCATGGTAACGAAAGCGACAAGTCAGATATTCGAATCAAGGATTCTTATATTGGTTCACCACGAAATGACAGTCGAGACCGAGCATGGTAACGAAAGCGACAAGTCAGATATTCGAATCAAGGATTCTTATATTGGTTCACCACGAAATGATTCCCCTGTCAAGTCGATTTTTGAGGAGACAAGGATGCATGGTGTCACTGTAAATGTATCTAATATGGATATAAACATCAATTTTGGTGATCCACAACAAAAAATTATCCCTGAGAAGGTGTTAGTCAAACCATCCGGGGTTTCGAATACCAAGTCCGGTAAGGAGGAGGTCGGAACTCTAGACATCATTGTCAACTTATCTAATAAGGACACAAATGTCAACAATTTTAACACCACCCTCATCACCCATTCCTACTTTTGTTCCTGTTTTGACTATATCACCAACATTCTTTAGTGTCATGAAAGAACCTATCACCACTCTCTTCTCATATCAATCTACTGAAAAGTTACAACTAGAAAACGAAGCCGGTGATGATGATGTCATGGTTTCGTTTGTGGAAATTCAGTTTAATCCAAAAGAAGAAGCTATTCCTGATGAATTGATCATGTCAGGTAAACAATTCAAGATACTTGTAACACCCAAATTTTCAAGTAATTTTTCACAAAATTAAAAACACACTTTCATTCATAATTGTTATAAAAATATCATTGTATCACATAATCAATTCATAACATCACATCCCAAGATCATAATATGTAAAAGCTCCTCATGTGTGTACTGATCAAGCCGGCGCCTTCTCGCGATCCTCACTGGTACCTGAAACACATAACACAACACTGTAAGCATAAATGCTTAGTGAGTTCCCCAAAATACCACACACAACACATATTAGCCACTCGAGGCTATAACTCTGGTGACCCTCTGGTCAATGTGTCTCAGTGGGACCCTCCAGTCCCATAACTCTGTGGGCCCTCTGGCCCTAACTCTATGGACCTTCCGGTCCTAACTCTGTAAACTCTGTAACATACATAGCATAAATCACATAGAAATCACATCATGCAAAAGCATACAAAATACTCTGTCACATAACTCTAATTACCACTCTAGGTAAAGTATAGTGAGAAGACTCACCTCGGGTAACTCGGTAATCTCAAACTCTGTAAAATCTGGCCTAGCCTCCGCCTAATCATATGAAATAAATACTCTTAATCAATACATCTCTCAAGGCTAGACTATTCCCTCTCTTGGTACTCTCAGAAGGGTAAAAGACCATTTTACCCCTCTCATGGCTCAAAGACCCTAAAGTTGACCAACCCCTAAAAGTCAACAAAAGTCAACCCTCCGGGTTACGCTGCGCGTACCAAACATGTACGCTGAGCGTACCTGGCCTCCTCACAGAAACGGGGTGTGCGACCCCTTACGCCGCGCATACTGGGATTACGCCCCGCGTAACTCCCAGTTTCAGACTCTTAAGCTCTTGAGGTCTTAAACAGTTAAGACCCACGTCCAACTTCTAGATCTGACCATTTCTAAGCCTCTTAATCCATAAAGTTGGTGACTTTAAGCCTTTGCATGGCTGGACAAGTCACCAACACCCATAACATTCCATTTCCAATCCCTAGAAAGCTCCTAACTCAAGCATGACCTCATAACAACGACCAAGTTGGGATTTTTATGGATCTATAACACAAATATCACTGAAATGGGACAGATTTAGGTCCATGGAGTCCATTACACTCATAAAGTCTCCACCTTTGGGACTTTTAACCCTAGAAATGGTCCATGCAACATCAAACCAAATAAAGAGGAAAGTTTTGAACTTTATACCTCTAGATGAAGCTCCTTTCTCTGAAGATCTCAGATCCAAACTTGCACTTCAAGCCCTAGCCTCCACAAGCTCCTCTCCTTCTTCTTCACTAACACACCAAGACACTTTTAGCTCCAAAACACACACACTCAAGCTAAGGACGATGGAAGGCTCTCTTAGGGTTTCACTCTCTGATATGGAGGCTGAGAAATGAGCCTTAGCATCCTTTAAATAGTGCACAAGCCAAAAATTTAGGGTTTGCATCTGGACCCGTTACGCCCAGCGTAACCCTAGGTACGCCCAGCGTACCCAGGCGAGTCCGGGTCCAAATTAAGCGCATGAGTACGCGCAGCGTACTTCCCAGTACGCCCAGCGTACTCATTTGCTATAAGAACTCACTCAAGGGACTAATATTGACAACTTAACAAAATAGAAGGGTTAAATAGCTTTACCTGAATTTTGGGATGTTACAATTCTCCCTCACTAGAACCAGACTTCGCCCTCGAAGTCTCATGCCGAAAACAACTCCGGATGCTGCTCCCGCATCTCTGACTCCGGCTCCCAAGTCAGCTCGGACCCCTTCCGATGCTGCCACTGGACCTGAACTAGAGGCACCTCCTTGTTCCTCAGAACCTTGACCTTCCGGTCCAAGATCGCGATCGGTCTCTCAACATAATTCAGACTCGCATCCACCTGGATATCCTCCAACGGTACCACTGCCGACTCGTCGGCCATACACTTCCTCAGCTGAGACACGTGGAAGGTATCATGGATCTGGTGCAGCTCTGCAGGTAGCTCCAAACGATATGCTACCCTGCCTACCCTCGCAATCACCCTAAACGGTCCAATGTACCGGGGCCCCAACTTGCCCCTTTTCCTAAATCGGATCACTCCTTTCCAAGGAGACACTTTCAGGAGTACAAAATCTCCAACCTGAAACTCGAGCTCGGATCGACGCCTATCCGCGTAACTCTTCTGGCGACTCTGGGCCGTCAGCAACCTCTGTCTAACCTGCTGTATCTGCTCTGTCGTCTAAAGCACTATCTCAGTGCTGCCCATCACTCGCTGCCCTACCTCTCCCTAACAGATGGGAGTCCGACACCTACTCCCATACAACAACTCAAAGGGAGGCATACCAATACTCGAATGGTGGTTCTTGTTATAGGAAAACTCAACCAAAGGCAGATACGTGTCCCAACTCCCTCCGAAGTCCAACACACATGCCCAAAGCATGTCCTCGAGCGTCTGAATCGTCCGCTCACTCTGTCCTTCCGTCTGTGTCACACCCCCAAACCAAGGATGGCAGAAACGTCCGGGGGTGGAGGACTTCATGTATAGTATCATAACAACAATTGTAATAGTAATTCAAGCAAACACAACCAACATATATATAATTGAAAAAGTTACATCATTGTATGAATTACATGTTTACGAATCAATTACAATATGTTGACAAAATATGAAATAGTAGACGCCTTAGCGTCCCATCCTCAAAAGCACTTGGTTACCTGTTTAATGATTTCCTGAGAATACAAGTTGTTTGAAAAAGTGTCAACACAAAGGTTGGTGAGTTCATAAGCTTTTGTTTGGTATTATTAAAAGCCTTTCGTTTGTAAAAGTAGTATTTGTTTTAGAAAAATCCAATATTTTCCTTAAAATGTATATGTAGTCTTAAATCCAAAGACCGAAATGTATAAGTAACTTTTCTTACTTATAATAAATAATGTAAGTTTAAATCGACATAAACTCGTTTAATTTTAATGAAGTTCCCGTAAATTCCAATATTCATTAATACTTTATGTGAGTTTATTAAAGCCTTTTCTTGTAAAAGTAGTGTTCGTTCCAGAAAATCCAATATTTTCCTTAATGTGTAAATGTAGTCTTAAAACCCAAAAACCGAAATGTACAAGTAGTGTTCGTTCCTTATAGTAAAACAATGCAAGTTTAAATCGACATAAACTCGTTTGATTTTAGTGAAATCCCCGTAAATTCTATGTTTGTTTATATTTAATGTGAGTTTATGAAAGCCTTTTCTTGTAAAAGTAGTGTTCGTTCCAGAAAATCCAATATTTTCCTTAATGTGTAAATGTAGTCTTAAAACCCAAAGACCGAAATGTACAAGTAGTGTTCGTTCCTTATAGTAAAACAATGCAAGTTTAAATCGATATAAACTCGTTTGATTTTAGTGAAATCCCCGTAAATTCTATGTTTGTTAATACCACATGTGAGTTATTATAACCATGCTATGACCTAGTTGGCCTGAAATGACGTTCTTCAGGCGTCGGAAATGTTATGACATTTGTCACCCCAGACCTATCGGTCTAACTGTTGCATGCAGTTTAGGTGTGGGTTTGTCAAACCCAATATAGATCTATACACAAGTATCACGCTCTCCCTCGAGGAGACTCTGGTTATAATACAGGACTTATTTGTAAATTGAATCGAATGTCTCACAGAAGTCATTAACGAATTTACGTGTAATGTAATGAAAACTTGGTACCGTATGGCCGTACCTTGCTTAATGAAAATATCCTTTGTATAAATGTACCCTTTTTAAATGTATGTGTTATGTAATGTTTCAATAAAGTCATTAACGGAATTACGTGTTATGAAAACTTGGTACCGTATGGTCGTACCTTGCTTAATGAAAATATCCTTTGTATAAATGTACCCTTTTTAAATGTATGTGTTATGTAATGTTTCATAAACTATACATATTATAGTTTATCAACCAAGGGTAGTACGTAGTAATGTATGCAAACTATATTCAAAATAGTTTATTAAATGTTTGAATGTATCGGTTGTACTTTGATTATAATCACTTGTTATTCTTTATATTTTATATGTCCAAATCCATTTGTAAACTGATGTGTGTCTAAATATTAAGATAAAATGTCATATATTGTAATAACATATAATCACATAAAGATATACACCTTGCTCAACATGTTACAGGTGAAATGAAATTGACAGCAACTTTTTGTTGTATACAGTTTCTGTTACTGTTCTTAGAAAATTTATAGAAAAATCATCAAAGCTCTAAATCCAAATCCGCAAATTCTGAGAGTTTGGAATATGAGTCTAGTTTGTTCGTAAATTTTATCATGGTTTTTAGTGATCTCTAACAGAGGTGAAAATGTTCATAATCACAGACTGGTCCGGGTTTGCCTCTGAAATGATAGGCAGTTTTGTAAAAATCACCATAAATTGTAGAAAAATCATATGGAGATGTGCAAGTAGCCATTTTAAAGCTAAGAGATTGAACTACTTGAACCTGGAACAGTTTTGAAAACTAAAATATTTAAGTTGACCAAAACAGTCCGTGATCGAAGTTCATCTTTTCTTATGTAATCTGATAGAAAAAGTTTAATTGTGTTCTTGATGATTTTACTTGTATTCCCCCCTTAAAACTTAAGAAAAACATGTAAATGTAGGGGCATGAACTCACCCTATGTGGTTTCAGTAGATGAAAGTGAGAGAGAGGAAGTGTTCAACCCAAGAACACTAAGAAGATGTCTTGATGATTCCAGAATCTAACATCGAATAAGATGGAATTTGTGTAAGATATCAATGATTTGAGTAGAATGGAGTGTAATAATTATATGAATGATGAAGATACTTACTAATTGAAGAAAGAAATCCCTGAAGAAAGCCTTGAAGTTCTTGAAGTTGAGAGAAAAGATGAGAGAATTTTGGAGAGTGTCCTTTTGTTGCTAAGTGTAGAATGAAAGAACTTTATGGAGAATGAGGAGAGAGGATCAATGCTCCAGCTCTTAGAACGTGGGAAGAGCTGGAGATTGGGTGTAAAGGTCCACTAAGGTGACAAGGAGTAATGGGAAAGAGTGGCTGATCATAGAGTGAGGTGGTGGTGGCTTGCTTTTGTCATAAAATAAGGAAAAGCAAATATTCCCTCAATAATTAGTCCAACCACCAATTCTTTTAATTCATTTTTATAAAAACCCTGGAGATTTATATATTTTGGCGCCTTAGTTTATAAAATAAAGTTTTGGGTGAAAATCCCACGTTAAAATAATGAAAAACGGAGTTAAAACGAAGTCGTAGTCGAAAAACCGGTAAAAAGGGGCCGTCTGCGAGACCTCTCGCATGGAGGCCGGATTCGGACCCTCGCATGCGAGGCTGCTGTCTGATGGCTTCGGATTCGGTCTCCTGAGAGGCTTCAGCTTCGGTCCTGATGAGAGGCTTCGGATCCGAGGCCTCGGATGAGAGGCTTCGGTCCTGAAGCTTCAGTTCCAGGTCCTTAAGGCTATTTTACCCGTTTTTACCCCGTTTCAAGCGATTTTTGACCCGGTTAAGGGTCGATATGACCCAAATTATTACAAAAAGTTAAAGTAACTTTTGAGAGAGATTTGGGAGAGATTTGGGAGAGATTTCAAATAGAAAGAGATAGAGTGAAAACGATTTAGAGAGGTTTCGTTTGTGATTAATTTGAGTGTCCGGCTTCACAACGCAAGGTTCGTAAACCCCGTTAAACCGTGTTTTAGTGTCGTACACAATCCCGATGATTGTGCAATAGTGTTTTATCGCTTTGGTTCGTTGTTTAGCACTGTTAAGGCTAAGGAAAATCAAACACATGAACTTTCCAAATGATGATTTCTCATTAAAATAGCGAATTGTATAGTGATTACATAACGTAAACCCTAACATACAAGGGTTATTGGAGTTGACCGGTTTGACTTGTTGACTTTGTTTGACTTTGACTTGACCGAAATTTGACGGTTGTCACATCATCCCCCCGTTAGAAGGAATTTCGTCCCGAAATTTTCATTTTGACTGGGATTTCAAGAGTTTGGGAAGAGATGTGGATACTTTTGTTTCATCTGATCCTCGCGTTCCCAGGTGAATTCGGGTCCTCGTTTAGCGTTCCAACGGGCCTTCACAATAGGAATACGACTTTGCTTTGTTCTTTTGATCTCTCGATCCATGATTTCTACCGGTTCTTCCACGAAGTGGAGACTCTCGTTGATTTCAATTTCGTCAAGAGGTATCACGAGGGTCTCGTCGGATAGATTTTGTCAATCATATTTTCGGGGTTAAAAAAAATAAAGTTTTATTAGTTACCTATAGCGACGACTTGTCGTCACCACAGGTTTAATCTATTACGATGACTTGTTGTCGCTATAGGTTTTTAACAAGAGCCAACAACATACCTATAGCGACACACAAGTCATAATTTGCATGTGTGAAGACTTGGAGTACTTTCTAACTGGTTCATGTGTGAAGACTTGGAGTACTTTCTAATGAAAATTGTGCTACTGGGGAAATTGGAAACTGGAACGTAGCTTCAAAGTCAAGAATATGCAGTAGGCATGTGATGCATTAAATGCATGAGGCACACAAGTCATAATTTGCAGTAACATATACGTATATGTGTGTGAATTGAAGAAGAAGGTTACGGCTCAAAGAATATATATATATATTCATTTGTTAGATACACAATAACCATAACATCATAGACTATATATATTCAATTTCATTTGTAATTTTCACTAGTTTATATTACGCGAGTGTTACCGAAATCATTTATCAATTTTTCAGAAGTGCTTAACTTGTTTTGTTGCATTCCCAACAATTTGCTATTAATTACTTCTCCCACTTTACTTATATAAATCATCACATTCTTACCGCGACTTTTAACTTCTCCCTCACAAATGGATCCACCTGCAGATCATCAAAACCCCATAGATGACCTCGATTGGTTTCAGTACTTTGATCATCAAGATCTTTTCAGGTATATATAAATGTCACTCATTACACCATCTTACGCACAGAAAAGTGATTTTGTCGACATTGATCAAAACATGGTTTGGATTTGTAGTGATCAAAAAAAGTCCTTCATCGTGTTGGATTTGATTATCTTGAGTTTTTGGATTTTTGCAGTGGTGACATGCTCAACCATCATGATTACGAGTTGTCGGAAAAATTGCATGAAGTGCTCGATCAGAACGTTTCCACAGTACTTAACAAAGATCAAAACATCATTTCTAGAAATGAGTTTCACGATTTTGATCCCCTTGAAGATATAAGCTTATGGGATTGTTGGGAGGATGGTAATTTACCATTGGTTAGTTTCAGTGAAGACTGTAAATCCGGTGGTGAGGCTACATGTAGTTCTAGTGCTGCCACCACTGATCACGGTGGCCGGAAGGTGGCAAAGAGATTGAGACCATTGGAGTTTGAAGAGATAGAGAAGTACTTTGAGATGCCGATAATCATGGCAGCAAAGGAACTAGGGATAAGTTTAACAGTGTTGAAGAAAAGATGCAGAGAGCTAAACATAAACAGATGGCCTCATAGAAAACTTAAGAGCCTTCAATCCCTCATTGAAAATGCCAAGGTAAATTATGATAATAACCTTCTATACATTACTCATGCACTTGGTAACCAAAGTAGTTTTGGTATTTTCTAAAATTTTAATTGTTAGTTTCTTTATAACTAAACATAGGTCCTAGGCATATGTCACATCAAATCAATTGATTTACTACGATCTCCTGATTTATATTTATATAAACTTAACTCATTGTAAATTTTGTGAACTCACATGAAAAATATATTGCATCTACCTTTAAAAGAAAAATTAGGAGTTGGGATTAAAGGAGGAGATAGAGACGTTAGAAGGGCACAAGAAGATGATGGAGAAATTGCCAGGTATGGAATTGACAGAAAGAACAAAGAAGCTTAGGCAAGCTTGCTTCAAAGCTATTTATAAAAAGAGAGGGCTTAACAATCCTTAGCCATTTTGTTATAATTAGTGGATTTTAATCTACATTGTATGTGTTTTTCTCTTGATAGTTTGATACCCTTTTTAGTTTCATTTTATGTATTTGTCTATTGATTTTTAATGCAGAAAATTTTTTATAATTTGGGTATTATAGTTTGTATTATGTATTTAGCCATATTCTAGATTGCCGACACGACTACGCCGACGACTCTATACCAGAGGTCTATATAAATAGACTTATGAATTTAGTAGGAATAACTTGATTATAATCTTGTGATTTGTTCCATGTCTGATCCACTCCTAAGATTCACTTGACATGCCCCCAGTTATGTGTAATTAAAATTTTATTAGACTGTTGATCCTAATGAGTCTACCCTAAGTCCACAACCAAACAAGGAACAGGTCCTAAGGCGGACTCACCATTTCTAGGTCAATCATTTCTTAATTACACATAACTTCGAGGTACACCTAAAGAATCTTAGAGTTACCAGTTGTAAATTGTTTGTAATACCAAGTAGTGAGATTCAATGAAATAAAATGCATGCCTATTTCATTGATAAACCTTTTAGTAAATATCCTTACCATTTATATACACATGTATAATTTCGCACTTAGTGAACTATTCTTGGTGTTTCTGTTAACGTCTTGGAGACGGAGTTATGGTAGTGGGTAGAAGTAGGTTTTGTACGGGCGTTAAAATTTACACATCATGTTGCTCGTGCGAGAATAGGGGTAGAAGAGATTATTAATAGACGCCTAATCCTATAAATACTTATAGGGGTGATCCTTATTAATTACGTTTATAATCACGTAGTGCATATCAGTTATACACAATTTGAGATAGAATAGACTTTCGAATAAATGACTCTACTCTAAGTCCACAACCAAACAAGGAACATGAAGTAGAGCAATAGTCATAGATTCTGAGTCTATAATATCTTTAATTATGTATAACCTTAGCGTATGCACTCAGTTATCATAGGCCTACTAATAGAGGTCTTTAGTTTTCACATAAGTTGGTTATAGTATCACCAAATACTCCTATAGTATTTTTAGGTGTTTAGATTCGATTCTTAAAGTATTCCCTGTAGGGTGTAGTTAGGTTGTTAGATTTGTTGCCCATTATGACTATCCCCCAGTATATGCAAGTCACTCCTCGGACAGATATAGTTGATCAGGCTATATCCTTCCCAGACTTGATTTACATATACCAAGGCATACCCATAATTTACAACTCCTCTTCTTTTACTTTATGTTGTTCTAGTTATGACACTATGTGAGCATGTATGCATGTATTTATACTTTTAATAAGAAACCATTCATTTTCTAAAAGTATATTTATTTGAAAAATGCACAAATCAGAGACTATTAGTCCCAATTGTGTTTATAGTTTGTATATCTTATGTGGTTTGATATACTTAATTCACTATAAACTGTGCTCTGATACCAATCTGTCACACCCCCAAACCAAGGATGGCGGAAACGTCCGGGGGTGGAGGACTTCATGTATAGTATCATAACAACAATTGTAATAGTAATTCAAGCAAACACAACCAACATATATATAATTGAAAAAGTTACATCATTGTATGAATTACATGTTTACGAATCAATTACAATATGTTGACAAAATATGAAATAGTAGACGCCTTAGCGTCCCATCCTCAAAAGCACTTGGTTACCTGTTTAATGATTTCCTGAGAATACAAGTTGTTTGAAAAAGTGTCAACACAAAGGTTGGTGAGTTCATAAGCTTTTGTTTGGTATTATTAAAAGCCTTTCGTTTGTAAAAGTAGTATTTGTTTTAGAAAAATCCAATATTTTCCTTAAAATGTATATGTAGTCTTAAATCCAAAGACCGAAATGTATAAGTAACTTTTCTTACTTATAATAAATAATGTAAGTTTAAATCGACATAAACTCGTTTAATTTTAATGAAGTTCCCGTAAATTCCAATATTCATTAATACTTTATGTGAGTTTATTAAAGCCTTTTCTTGTAAAAGTAGTGTTCGTTCCAGAAAATCCAATATTTTCCTTAATGTGTAAATGTAGTCTTAAAACCCAAAGACCGAAATGTACAAGTAGTGTTCGTTCCTTATAGTAAAACAATGCAAGTTTAAATCGACATAAACTCGTTTGATTTTAGTGAAATCCCCGTAAATTCTATGTTTGTTTATATTTAATGTGAGTTTATGAAAGCCTTTTCTTGTAAAAGTAGTGTTCGTTCCAGAAAATCCAATATTTTCCTTAATTTGTAAATGTAGTCTTAAAACCCAAAGACCGAAATGTACAAGTAGTGTTCGTTCCTTATAGTAAAACAATGCAAGTTTAAATCGACATAAACTCGTTTGATTTTAGTGAAATCCCCGTAAATTCTATGTTTGTTTATATTTAATGTGAGTTTATGAAAGCCTTTTCTTGTAAAAGTAGTGTTCATTCCAGAAAATCCAATATTTTCCTTAATGTGTAAATGTAGTCTTAAAACCCAAAGACCGAAATGTACAAGTAGTGTTCGTTCCTTATAGTAAAACAATGCAAGTTTAAATCGACATAAACTCGTTTGATTTTAGTGAAATCCCCGTAAATTCTATGTTTGTTAATACCACATGTGAGTTATTATAACCATGCTATGACCTAGTTGGCCTGAAACGACGTTCTTCAGGCGTCGGAAATGTTATGACATTTGTCACCCCAGACCTATCGGTCTAACTGTTGCATGCAGTTTAGGTGTGGGTTTGTCAAACCCAATATAGATCTATACACAAGTATCACGCTCTCCCTCGAGGAGACTCTGGTTATAATACATGACTTATTTGTAAATTGAATCGAATGTCTCACATAAGTCATTAACGAATTTACGTGTAGTGTAATGAAAACTTGGTACCGTATGGCCGTACCTTGCTTAATGAAAATATCCTTTGTATAAATGTACCCTTTTTAAATGTATGTGTTATGTAATGTTTCATAAACTATACCTATTATAGTTTATCAACCAAGGGTAGTACGTAGTAATGTATGCAAACTATATTCAAAATAGTTTATTAAATGTTTGAATGTATCGGTTGTACTTTGATTATAATCACTTGTTATTCTTTATATTTTATATGTCCAAATCCATTTGTAAACTGATGTGTGTCTAAATATTAAGATAAAATGTCATATATTGCAATAACATATAATCACATAAAGATATACACCTTGCTCAACATGTTACAAGGTGAAATGAAATTGACAGCAACTTTTTGTTGTATACAGTTTCTGTTACTGTTCTTAGAAAATTTATAGAAAAATCATCAAAGCTCTAAATCCAAATCCGCAAATTCTGAGAGTTTGGAATATGAGTCTAGTTTGTTCGTAAATTTTATCATGATTTTTAGTGATCTCTAACAGAGGTGAAAATGTTCATAATCACAGACTAGTCCGGGTTTGCCTCTGAAATGATAGACAGTTTTGTAAAAATCACCATAAATTGTAGAAAAATCATATGGAGATGTGAAAGTAGCCATTTTAAAGCTAAGAGTTTGAACTACTTGCACCTGGAACAGTTTTGAAAACTAAAATATTTAAGTTGACCAAAACAGTCAGTGATCGAAGTTCATCTTTTCTTATGTAATCTGATAGAAAAAGTTTAATTGTGTTCTTGATGATTTTACTTGTATTCCCCCCTTAAAACTTAAGAAAAACATGTAAATGTAGGGGCATGAACTCACCCTATATGGTTTCAGTAGATGAAAGTGAGAGAGAGGAAGTGTTCAACCCAAGAACACTAAGAAGATGTCTTGATGATTCGAGAATCTAACATCGAATAAGATGGAATTTGTGTAAGATATCAATGATTTGAGTAGAATGGAGTGTAATAATTATATGAATGATGAAGATACTTACTAATTGAAGAAAGAAATCCCTGAAGAAAGCCTTGAAGTTCTTGAAGTTGAGAGAAAAGATGAGAGAATTTTGGAGAGTGTCCTTTTGTTGCTAAGTGTAGAATGAAAGAACTTTATGGAGAATGAGGAGAGAGGATCAATCCTCTAGCTCTTAGAACGTGGGAAGAGCTGGAGATTGGGTGTAAAGGTCCACTAAGGTGACAAGGAGTAGTGGGAAAGAGTGGCTAGAGTGAGGTGGTGGTGGCTTGCTTTTGTCATAAAATAAGGAAAAGCAAATATTCCCTCAATAATTAGTCCAACCACCAATTCTTTTAATACATTTTTATAAAAACCCTGGAGATTTATATATTTTGGCGCCTTAGTTTATAAAATAAAGTTTTGGGTGAAAATCCCACGTTAAAATAATGAAAAACGGAGTTAAAACGAAGTCGTAGTCGAAAAACCGGTAAAAAGGGGCCGTCTGCGAGACCTCTCGCATGGAGGCCGGATTCGGACCCTCGCATGCGAGGCTGCTGTCTGATGGCTTCGGATTCGGTCTCCTGAGAGGCTTCAGCTTCGGTCCTGATGAGAGGCTTCGGATCCGAGGCCTCGGATGAGAGGCTTCGGTCCTGAAGCTTCAGTTCCAGGTCCTTAAGGCTATTTTACCCGTTTTTACCCCGTTTCAAGCGATTTTTGACCCGGTTAAGGGTCGATATGACCCAAATTATTACAAAAAGTTAAAGTAACTTTTGAGAGAGATTTGGGAGAGATTTCAAATAGAAAGAGATAGAGTGAAAACGATTTAGAGAGGTTTCGTTTGTGATTAATTTGAGTGTCCGGCTTCACAACGCAAGGTTCGTAAACCCCGTTAAACCGTGTTTTAGTGTCGTACATAATCCCGATGATTGTGCAATAGTGTTTTATCGCTTTGGTTCGTTGTTTAGCACTGTTAAGGCTAAGGAAAATCAAACACATGAACTTTCCAAATGATGATTTCTCATTAAAATAGCGAATTGTATAGTGATTACATAACGTAAACCCTAACATACAAGGGTTATTGGAGTTGACCGGTTTGACTTGTTGACTTTGTTTGACTTTGACTTGACCGAAATTTGACGGTTGTCACAGTCTGTGGGTGGTAAGCGGTACTGAAATGCAGCCTAGTACCCAACTCCTCATGGAACTTCTTCCAGAACCTGGAAGTGAAACGCACATCTCGATCTGACATGATCGAGATCGGTACACCATGCCGCGATACCACCTCCCTCACATACACCTCTGCCAGCCTCTCTGCGGAAGAGCTCTCACTGATAGCAAGAAAATGAGCGCTCTTTGTCAGCCGGTCGACGATCACCCAAATTGCATCGATGCCTCTCGCAGTCCTTGGCAATTTGGTGATAAAATCCATGGAAATCTGTTCCCACTTCCACTGGGGAACCTCAAGTGGATGTAACTTGCCATGAGGGCACTGCTGCTCGGCCTTAACCCTGCGATAGGTCAAGCACCTCTCTACAAACCACGCCACATCCCTCTTCATACAGGGCCACCAATAGTCTCTTTTCAGGTCCAAATACATCTTAGTGGCCCCGGGATGGATCGAAAACCTCGACCTGTGTGCCTCCTCCATCAGAATGGCACGTGCCCTGCCCTCAAATGGCACCCAAATCCGGCCCTGGAAGGTCATAAGCCCCCGACTATTGGCAATGAACTCAGATATCTGACCGATCACCCGCTCTCGCTTGCGGTTCTCCGGTCTCATGGCCTCTATCTGGGCCTCCCGAATGGTGTCCAACACCGGAGTCATCACTGTCAACCTCAAACAAACATCTCGCAATGGGGCACTCTCTGCCCTGCGACTCAAGGCATCGGCTACCATGTTAGCCTTGCCCGGATGGTACAGGATCTCACACTCATAATCCTTTACCACGTCCAACCATCTCCTCTGACGCATGTTCAGGTTGGGCTGATCCATCAGATACTTCAAGTTCTTGTGGTCCGTGTATATGGTACACCGAACCCCATACAAATAGTGACGCCAGATCTTGAGGGCGAAAACCACAGCCCCCAACTCCAGATCGTGGGTAGGATACCTCGTCTCATGAGGCTTCAGCTGCCTCGATGCGTATGCTATCACATGCCCTCTCTGCATCAACACCGCACCCAGTCCCGATATCGACGCGTCACAATATACCACAAAGTCCTTCATTCCCTCCGGAAGGGCCAACACTGGGGCTTCGCACAATCTCTGGCGAAGTGTCTCGAATGAGGCCTGCTACTCCGGGCCCTAACTGAAAGCCACGCCCTTCCGGGTCAGTCTGGTGAGAGGAACAGCAATCCTGGAGAAAAAGGATCGGTAATCAATGCACATCCGGCAACTCCTTCCGGGCCCTAACTGAAAGCCACGCCCTTCCGGGTCAGCTTGTTCAACTCCCGGTAATCAATGCACATCCGGTGTGAACCATCCTTTTTCTTGACAAAAAGGATCGGCGCTCCCCACGGCGAGCTACTCGGCCGTATAAACCCCTTCCCCAGCAGCTTCTGAAGCTGCGAGGATAACTCCTGCATCTCTGGTGGCGCAAGGCAATAGGGCGCCTTGGCGATAGGCGCTGCCCCCGGAACCAAATCGATACGGAACTCTACCTGCCTCTCGGGAGTCACTCCCGGCAACTCCTCGGGGAAAACGTCCGAGAACTCACGCACTATCGAGACCTCATCGACCGACCTCGGCCTCTCTGCATCTACTCTCGTATCCACCACATAAGCCACAAACCCACTATAGCCCTGCTGTAGGCTCTGCCTCGCTCTGGCGGCCGAATAAAATGCTGACCCAGAACGGGTACCCTCACCATAAACCGTAAGAACTCCCTCATTAGGCTCTCGTATGGTCACCAGCTGTCGCTCGCAGTCGATAACCGCTCCAAACCTGCTCAACCAGTCCATGCCCACGATGACACAGACATCTCCCATCGCAATCGGGACCAAATCAATCGGAAACTCAACGCCGAAGATCTCGAGTACACATCCTCGAATCACATCAGTGGCATACACCGCTCTCTCGTCAGCTATGGAAACTCACAGAGGTCGACTCAACGCCTCCCGACTGATACTGATGTGCTGACTGAAGGCTAATGATACAAAAGATCGACTCGCACCCGAGTCAAATAACACCAAGGCAGGTACAGAACTCATAAGAAAAGTACCTACGCATATCATAATATAAGCACAATATCTCAAACATCAAATAAATACATGAAAGAATACATACCAGCCACGACATCGAGCGCTGTGCGGACCTCCTCCGCTGTCAACTGGAAGGCTCTTCCTCGTGCCTTCGGTGCCTCGGCCTTCACCGGCCGACTCTCGGTAGCTCGTACAGTAGCAGAGGCAGATCCCTGTGATGCTCCCTGTGCTGACCCCCGCAGCTGCGGACACTCGGCCTTCCGGTGTCCGGTCTGGTTGTAGTGGAAACAGACTGCAAACCCCTCGGGGCAATCCTTGGCCATGTGCCCCTCCTTGCCACACTTGTAGCAAGACCCCGCTCTACAAATCCCTTCATGACCCTTGCCGCACTTGCCACAAGTGCGGCCCTTCTGGTTCCCTGATCTCGAATCGGCGGGCTTGGCCCGCTTGGCGGTCGGCTAGGACAAAGCCGGTCGCCGATCCCTCGCCAGAGACTCCGTCTCCTCCCTAGCCTGAGTCTCAAGCTCTATCTCCCTCTTCCGAGCATTTGCCTGAAGCTCGGAAAATGTCCGGTACGACGAGTTCGCCACGAACTCGAGGATTTCTCTCCTCAAAAAGCTCAAATAGCGACTCATGCGTGCCTGCTTGGAAGACACGTGCTCAGGGCAGAACATTGCCCTCTCATGGAACATCCTGGTGATCACAATAACAGACTCGGTACCCTGCTTGAGGGTCAAGAACTCCTGGGCCAAACGTTCCCTTTCCACCGGGGGAACGTACTCATCATGAAACATAGCGATGAACCTCTCCCAGGTCACCGTGGCAAGCTCTGGAGAAGAATAGTGCGCTGTCACAAACTTCCACCAGTCCTTCGCTCCCAAGCGAAGCTGGTTCAGCGCGAACCGAACTCTCAGATGCTCCGGACATGAACACGTATAGAAGCATCCCTCAATGTCAGAAATCCATCTCATCACAGCAATCGGATCCTACGTCCCATCAAACTCTGGTGGCTTCGTGTTGCTGAACTCCTGGAACAGCAACGAATCACCACCCTAAGGTCTAGCAGCAGCAACAGCTGTGGTAGCTGCAGCGGCTGCAGCCTCAGTAACCGCTGTGTATCTCTCATCAAAGGTCTCAATCAACGTGGTCTTAATAGACCCAAACATCTCTGGAATCTATGCGCGGATAGCCGCAGCCACCTCCTCGTGGATCATCTGACGAAGCTCCTCGTCACTCACACCACTAGTCTCTGGTCTGTGGCGTGTCCCAACCATGATGTCTCTGAAATACAACATAAGGAGTGTCATAGAATCGCTCGAGCATACTCACACTCGATAACTCAGCCCTACTTGCTCCTTAGTACCCTAAGGATTCTTACTTGGACTGCGCACTGACTCGATGTCTTCAGTAGTATGGGCCCTATACTACCGTCCACACCGCATCAGTATTCACCCCAAGTCCTACGCACTATCGGGACCTCATCGACCGACCTTGGTCTCTCTGTACCTGCTCTCGTATCCACCACATAAGCCACAAACCCACTACAGCCCTGCTGTAGACTCTGTCTCGCTCTCGCGGCTGAACAAAAGGATGACCCAGAACGGGTACCCTCGCCATAAACCGTAAGAACTCCCCCACTAGGGTCTCGTATGGTCACCAGCTATCGCTCGCAGTCGATAACCGCTCCAAATCTACTCAACCAGTCCATGCCCACAATGACACAGACATCTCCCATAGCAATCGGGACCAAATCAATCGGAAACTCAACGCCGAAGATCTCGAGTACACATCCTCGAATCACATTAGTGGCATACACTGCTCTCTCGTCAGCTATGGAAACCCGCAAAGGTCGACTCAACGCCTCACGACGAATACTGATGTGCTGACTAAAGGCTAACGACACAAAAGACCGACTCGCACCCGAGTCAAATAACACCAAAGCAGGTACAGAACTCAAAAGAAATGTACCTACGCATATCATAATATAAGCATAACACCACAAACTCAAAATAAACATCTGAAAGAATACATACCAGCCACAACATCTGGCGCTGCGCGGACCTCCTCCGCTGTCAACTGGAAGGCTCTCCCTCGAGCCTTTGGCGCCTCGGCCTTCACTGGCCGACTCTCGGTAGCTCGAACAGCAGCAGGGGCAGATCCCTGCGATGCTCCCTGGGGTGACCCCCGCAACTGTGGACACTCGGCCTTCCGGTGTCCGGTTTGGTTGCAGTGAAAACAGACTGCAAACCCCTTGGGGCAATCCTTGGCCATGTGCCCCTCCTTGCCACACTTGTAGCAAGACCCTGCTCTACAAACCCCCTCATGACCCTTGCCGCACTTGCCATAAGTGCGGCCCTTCTGGTTCCCTGATCACGAATCGGCGGGCTTAGCCCGCTTGGCAGCCAGCTGGGACTGTGCCGGTCGCCGATCCCTCCCCTAAGACTCCGCCTCCTCCCTGGCCTGAGTCTCTAGCTCAATCTCCCTCTTTCGGGCATTTGCCTGAAGCTCGGCAAATGTCCGGTACGTCGAGTTCGCCATGAACTCGCGGATATCTCTCCTCAAAATACTCAAATATCTGCTCATGCGTGCCTGCTCGGAAGACACGTGCTCAGGGCAAAACATCGCCCTCTCGTGAAACATCCTGGTGATCACCGTAACAGACTTGGTACCCTGCTTGAGGGTCAGAAACTCCTGGGCCAAACGTTCCCTTTCCATCGGGGGAACGCACTCATCTCGAAACATAGTGGTGAACCTCTCCCAGGTCACCGCAGTGAGCTCTGCAGAAGTGAAGTATGTTGTCACAAACTTCCACCAGTCCTTCGCTCCCAAGCGAAGCTGGTTCAAAGCGAACCGTACCCTCAGATGCTCTGGACATGAACATGTGTAGAAGCACCCCTCAATGTCATAGATCCATCTCATCGCGGATATTGGATCCTGAGTCCCATCAAACTCTGGTGGCTTCGTGTTGCTGAACTCCCGGTACAGCAACGCGTCACCCCTTTGCGGCCTGGTAGCAGCAACGGCTGTAGTGGCTGCAGCAACAGCAGCATCAGTAAGAGCAGCATATCGCTCATCAAAAGTCTCAATCAGTGTGGTCTTGATAGACCCGAACATCTCTGGAATCTCAGCGCAGATGGCAGCAGCCACCTCATCATGAATCATCTGGTGGAGCTCCTCATCGCTCACACCCCCCTCGCTAGTCCCTGGCCTGTGGCGTGTCCCAACCATGATGTCTCTCTGAAATACAACACAAGATATCAGAGACTCGCCCGAGTGTACACACACTCAATATCCCATTCCTACTTGATCCCTAGTACCCTAAGGATTCTTACTTGGGCTGCGCACTGGTCCGGTGCCTTCGGTAGTACGGGCCAATACTACCGTCCACACCGCATCAATATTCACCCCAAGTCCTCCTCCTAGGATCCCAAGACCCAAGTACTCTACTCTCTCTATACATAGTCTACTCTCTAGCAGATCTCTCATAAGCTCCTCGCTGCTATCTATTCACTCTCAAGCATCTCCTAGCAGCAAAACCCTTAGGCTAAGGCATCACAAATCAGGCCACTCTAGTCCTAATAAGAATACCTGGCCTACTCTAGCATGCATAACATATCATAACATATCCCTTAACTCATAATGTAAGGGTATTTTGGGAAATCACCGTTCGGGCGCTGGCTGATCGTACACACTACTCTGCTCTGTTCTTTCAAAAACTTTTTACTCTTGAGAAAATTTTGTGAATTTTATTTTGAAAATCTCTCAAGTCCTCAGTTTGAGTTCAGATACGCCCGAAGGTGCACCCGAATCCCTCAAATCAAGGCTCTGATACCAACTTGTAACACCCAAATTTTCAATTATTTTTCACAAAATTAAAAACACACTTTCATTCATAAGTGTTATAAAAATATCATTGTATCACATAATCAATTTATAACATCACATCCCAAGATCATAATACGTAAAAGTTCCTCATGTGTGTACTGATCAAGCCGGCACATTCCCGCGATCCTCACTGGTACCTGAAACACATAACACAACACTGTAAGCATAAATGCTTAGTGAGTTCCCCAAAATACCACACACAACACATATTAGCCACTCGAGGCTATAACTCTGTTGACCCTCTGGTCAATGTGTCTCAGTGGGATCCTCCAGTCCCATAACTCTGTGGGCCCTCTGGCCCTAACTCTGTGGACCTTCCGGTCCTAACTCTGTAAACTCTGTAACATACATAGCATAAATCACATAGAAATCACATCATGCAAAAGCATACAAAATACTATGTCACATAACTCTAATTAACACTCTAGGTAAAGTATAGTGAGAAGACTCACCTCGGGTAACTCGGTAATCTCGAACTCTGTAAAATCTGGCCTAACCTCCGCCTAATCATATGAAATAAATACTCTTAATCAATACATCTCTCAAGGCTAGACTATTCCCTCTCTTGGTACTCTCAGAAGGGTAAAAGACCATTTTACCCCTCTCATGGCTCAAAGACCCTAAAGTTGACCAAACCCTAAAAGTCAACAAAAGTCAACCCTCCGGTTTACGTTGCACGTACCAAACATGTACGCTGAGCGTACCCGGCCTCCTCACAGAAACGAGGTGTGCGACCCCTTACGTCGTGCGTACTGGGATTACACCCCGCGTAACTCCCAGTTTCAGACTCTTAAGCTCTTGAGGTCTTAAACAGTTAAGACCCACGTCCAACTTCTAGATCTGACCATTTCTAAGCCTCTTAATCCATAAAGTTGGTGACTTTAAGCCTTTGCATGGCTGGACAAGTCACCAACACCCATAACATTCCATTTCCAATCCCTAGAAAGCTCCTAACTCAAGCATGACCTCATAACAACGACCAAGTTAGGATTTTTATGGATCTATAACACAAATATCACTGAAATGGGACAGATCTAGGTCCATGGAGTCCATTACACTCATAAAGTCTCCACCTTTGGGACTTTTAACCCTAGAAATGGTCCATGCAACATCAAACCAAATAAAGAGGAAAGTTTTGAACTTTATACCTCTAGATGAAGCTCCTTTCCTTCTTCTTCACTAACACACCAAGACACTTTTAGCTCCAAAACACACACACTCAAGCTAAGGACGATGGAAGGCTCTCTTAGGGTTTCACTCTCTGATATAGAGGCTGAGAAATGAGCCTTAGCATCCTTTAAATAGTGCACAAGCCAAAAATTTAGGGTTTCCATCTGGACCCGTTACGCCCAGCGTACCCAGGCGAGTCCGCGTCCAAATTAAGCGCATGAGTACGCGCAGTGTACTCATTTGCTACAAGAACTCATTCAAGGGACTAATCTTGACAACTTGACAAAATAGAAGGGTTAAATAGCTTTACCTGAATTTCAGGATGTTACAATACTCAACTCAAAAATCAATTCTCTTCTTCAAATAACAGCAGATACTAGAGGAAAGAACTATGTGACTTGAGTCAAAATGGACTACTTGATAAAATCTCAAGAATCTCGTTTGCAAAACTTGATTGAGGGAATTGAGCAGAAACAAGCAAAAAGACTAGCTTTTCATTCCACGAGCTATGATTTTGAAATTCAGAAACTTTGTGACGATGCTAAGGCACGATGTGCACTTTTCATGGAGAAGGTCAATGGAATGAAGGAGTCTCTTATTTTCAAGGTTGCTGAGATAAAATCCATGATGTCAGAAGAAGTAAAAAAGATGGAAGAAAATTACAAATAGTTGCATGGAAAAGTTGATGTTCTTGCTAGTGCAATTACTCGATTGGTTGAGTTCAACACTGAGTACACGAAACAGTTTGAAGCCAAGTTAGAGAAGGATGCAAAGGTGTTTGAAAAGATGGTGGAATTCCTGTCTGGTATTAAGGAAACTTTTTCAAAGGTTGATCTTTCGAATCAATCAAAAATATCTCAAGAATATCTCTCACAAATAGTATCTAACATCAAGCCAAACATCAAAACTGAGCTCGCTCCAATACTTTATTTGGTACTTTGTTTACCAACCAATGCTCCGCGTGTTGTGCAAGTCTCGGAAGGGGGAGAAAGAGGAGTTGGTGGAGCTGGATCTTCAAAAGATTCTGATAATGAGAAAGGAGTAGTTGTTGGGAAAGTAATTTTGACTCAAATTCCAACTTCGATTCCCATAAAGCCTATAATGGTGTCTTCGACTACAACAACCTCTATAACAGTAAATGTGCCAAAAGATCTAACAAAAGTCATTTCGATTAAGGAGGGAGAAGGAGGTCCAAGTCGTGCTCTTGTCAAAACAGCTTCATCGATTGATCCAAAAGACAAAGTAAAAGTCATTCTTATTGAACAATCGGATGAGGAAAAAAAGCAACAAGCTGCTGAATTAGAACGAAAAGGAAAATCAATAGCATTCCTTGCCAAAGGGAGAAGGATCCACCAGGCCTGAACAAAGTTGGCCCTAACAAGCACTGGTGTTATGAAAAGATTGAAATCGCAGTGTTAGGGAAGAATGATGAATTTCTTAAAAGGCCGAAGAAGAGCTTTGAAACTGAAAATTCAGACTTCAATCAACTCGAATTTCCAATAAATCACATGTTGTTCACATCTCCACAGTTCAAAGTAGAAGATAACTTCAAAGATAAAAACAAATACAGAAACCTGAAGTTTCGTTTTCATGCTATCTTAGTGAAAAGTGAAGATGATGTATGGTCATTGGTGAAAATAGTGAAGGTGATGAAAAATGAAAGGAATACCTTGTTTGAAGGTCTGCTTCAAAACTTTCGATGTTCAATTGTGAGAGCTAATAATGTGGAGTTCGAGTTCACAATTGCTAACTTTCCACTGATGAACCTGAAGGATCGTCATTCTCATTTTGTACTCTTAAACTTGTATTATTCAAACGATATTAAGCGAAATAGATCTTATTTAGATCGTGTGTCTGTTTACAACTTTTATTGACTCATTTGTGTTCTTAACCAATCTCTAAATCACATCAGAGAGAGCATTATCCAGATTTGTTTGCAATAGAGGACTTCGAGGACGAAGTCTGATTCACGTGGGGGAGAATCGTAACGTCCGATTTTGAGGTATGCTTTATTTTAACTTAAAGTTTAACTTTTGGTGAGTCGTCGTGGTGTGGGAAGTATTAAACATACATGAGCTTTTATTTTTGTACATTTTTAATTTGTGTAACACCTATTGGTATTCTTTAACTTCTTCAGGATTTGTTTTGTAACTTTGCCTTTTATCTAATGGGTCTCTCTTCTGCTATTTTTGGTAGACAGAGTGATTGTATTCCGTGTGATGGTATCAGAGCCCTAAACTAGTCCTCTTGACCTCTCCTATTCTTCGTCCTTTCTTTTTCCCTTCTTGTTCTTGTTCTTCTTCTGTTTATCTTCCCCAAGGTAGCCTCCGATTCCATGCTTCCTATGAGTCAAGCAATGCATATGATCACCCTCCGCCTCTCCTCCTCCAATTATTTGATGTGTCGAAATCAACTCATCCCAGTTCTCTCCTATCAGAACCTACTGTCTCATGTTGACGGGACTTCATCGTCACCGGCCTCTGAAATTCTTGTGGACGGAAAACCCACACCCAATCCCGCCTATGAAGCGTGACAATTGGCTAAACAACGAGCCATTACTCTCCTTCAAGCTTCACTCACCGAGGAGGCTTTCTCTGAAATTGTTGGCCTTCCCTCCACCAGGCATATTTGGGTTACTCTTAAGGATGCCTACAACAATTCGTCGATGGAGAGAATTCAAAATCTACGGGATCAATTTCGCCAAATTTCCAAAGGTATAAGTTTTGTTACTGATTTTGAGCAAACGTTTAAAGCTATTATTAACCCATTATCGGCCATTGGCCACCCGGTGGATGAAATTGACAAGGTCCATTGGTTCCTCTATGGGTTGAGGGAGTCATTTGAGAGCTTCTCCACAACAACTAGGGTTACTCGACCTCTGCTTACCATTTGGGATCTGGTTTCTCAAGCCAAAGGGCATGAGCTTTTTCTTCAGTCTTTACATGAGGGAATCACACCTCCTGTAGCTTTTAATGTCACCAATCAAAATAATTGTGGTCGTGGTGGTCGTAATTTTCGTGGCGACAGAGGTCGTGATCACTGCCCTCCCAACTGCTAATGATTGCCCTCTCCTTTCCACTTTTGCATCTCATGCGCATGGTTCAGATTCAGATTTAGCCAAAGCATTACATGCACAGCATCACATTTCCTCTTCCGGGTCGGACTGGTATGTTGATTCCGGTGCTACGGATCATATGGCCTCTTCTACGGATACTGTATCACAACCTAGCCCTTACTCGGGTAATGCCAAATTTACGTTTTGGAAATGGTAATGTTCTCCCAATCTCTCATATTGGTCACTCCAGTATTTATCAGCATATTCCCTTAAGGGATGTTCTGTTCATTCCATGGCATACTGAGAATCTATTATCTATAAGCAAATCGACAACAGACAACCATATAGATGTTTTATTCTGCCAACCGTATTTTTATATTCAGGATCGAACGTCGAAGCGAGTTCTAGCACATGGAAGATGTGAACGGGGTTTAAATGTCCTTCATAACAATCATCATGCTTTTGTGGCCACTTCTCAATAGAAGTTAAAGGCATCTTTTGAACTTTGGCACTCTCGATTAGGACATGTGTCATTTAATACTATTTTACTTTTGAATGAAATGGGACATTTATTGGTCACTTCATTTTTGCCAAAACCTATTTTATGTTCGTCGTGTCAACTAGCAAAGGCGCAACTCTTACCGTTTTTATAAATGAAAAACGGGCGTTAAAACTGTTAGATTTTATCCATTCGGACTTATGAGGGCCTTCACCCGTGTTCTCGATTGATTCATATCGTTATTATGTAACTTTTGTTGATGATTACTCTAGGTTCACATGGTTTTACCCGCTAAAAACTAAGTCGGGTTTTTATGACGTCTTCAAAATATTTTTGCAATTTGTTCAAAACCAACTCTCATGCAAGGTTAAAACATTTCAAAGTGACGGCGGTAAAAAAATGTAAATCACAATGTAATAAAATTACTTAATGGTAATGGTACTTTTCACCGCATCTCTTGTACGTACACTCCACAACAAAACGGCCGCGCAGAACGCAAAACATCAACATATTATTGAAACTGGCCTTGCTATGTTGTTTAACGGTCACGTTCCTCCCTCTTATTGGGTGCATGCTTTTAGCTCTGCCGTTTACATCATCAAACGGTTACCCACCAAAGTCTTATGCAATAAATCACCCTTTGAAATATTGTTTTTGAAATATTGTTTCATCAGACTTCGTCTTATGATAACTTTCGGCCATTCGCTTGCTGTGTATATCCTTGTTGATTATGCGGACCACAAACTCGCTCCTCGAAGTCTCCAATGCATTTTTATTGGTTATTCCTCTGAAACATCCCAAAATTTTCATAAAATTTAAACTTTTAAAAACAACCCTTTTTCTATAGAAGTGTTTACAAAAACCGTTATTCCCAAATCATTATTTAAAAATCAGAATCTCTTTCAACATAGTTTTCAAAACATTCACATTATCAGAGTTTCCCAGAAATCATAAGTCCAAAAACGCGAGGATGTGTACGGTCACACCTTCACCTTGCCACAATCCACTGAAGTACCTGAACCCATAAACCAAAACTGTAAGCACGAAGCTTAGTGAGTTCCCCTAAAATAACTGTAACATCGTAAGTTTCAAAACAATTTTTCACTTTTAAAAAGATGTAATTCCATTCATAAATATTCTCAAATATCAATGTATCACATATCAAATCCATAAAAACACATCCCAAGATCAAAATGTATAAAAACTCCAATAGTGTGTACTGATCATGTCGGCGCCTTCCCGCGATCCTCACTGGTACCTGAAACACATAACACAAAACACTGTAAGCATAAATGCTTAGTGAGTTCCCTAAAATACCACATATAACACATATTAGCCACTCGAGGCTATAACTCTGTGGGCCCACTGGCCCTAACTCTGTGGACCCTGTGGTCCTAACTCTGTGAACTATGGAATACACACAGCATAAATCACATAGAAATAATGCAATGCAACACATCACATACATAGCATACAAGATACTCTGTCACATACTCTACTTACCACTCAAGGTAAAGTATAGTGAGAAGACTCACCTCGGGTGTCTCGAATAATCTCGCACACGAAAACACTGATCTAGTCCCCGCCTAATCACATAAACAGTACTCTCAAGTAAATAATGGCTCTCAAAGGTTAGATTAAATCCATTCCTACAATCCCACAGAAGGGTAAAAGACCATTTTACCCCTCCCTGACCCAAAAGTCCAAATGTTGACCAAAACCCTAAAAGTCAACGAAAGTCAACAGGAGGCAGTATGCGGCGCGTACCATCTCTGTACGCAGGGCGTAAGCCGGCGATCCATAATCGGGGTCTCAACCCCTTACGCTGCGCGTTCTGAGAGTTACGCCCAGCGTAAGTCTCAGTTTCAGCCTTTCTTGGATTTTGGTCTTAAACGGTTAAGACATAAACTCAAACTCCAGATCTGACTTCTCTAAGACCACTTAATCCATAAAGTCGAGACCTTTAAGCCTTTGCATGGCTGTAAAGGTCCCTACTCACTCTAACACCTTTCCTTCTTCCTCATAAAGTCTAGATCTCATGCATGGCTCCATATTCACATCCAAGATTGGATTTTTATGAACATACAACTCATATTACCCTGAAATATGGCAGATCTAGGCAAATGGAGACCATTTGCTCATAAAGTCTCCACCTTGGGTCCAAAAACCCTAAAAATTGGTCCAAGAAGCACAAATCACAAATGACAAGGAAAGCTTTGAGCTTTTTACCTCAGAAAGAAGCTCCAACCTCTGTAGTACTCGGATCTACTCTTGTCCACCAACTTCTAGCTCCTAAAATGGCCTCCTCTTCTCTTTCACCACCTTGAAATAGCACTTTGAAGCTTAGAACACACACACACAAGCTAGGAACGAAGGGTAGCTCTCTATTAGGGTTTCACTCTCTGAAATGGTGGCTGAGGATAAGGCCTTAACATTCCTTTTATAGTGTACAAGCCACAAATTAGGGTTTTCATCTGGGCCCGCTACGCCCAGCGTAACCCTGGGTACGCCCAACGTACCTAGGCGAGTCCGCGTCCAACTTAAGCGCATGAGTACGCGTAGCGTACTATGCAGTATGCCCAGCGTACTCATTTGCCTTAATATTTCAATTAAGGGCTTAACTTGACAATCTTGGAAAAGGAGAAGGGTTTAAGAGACGCATCTGAATTTTGGGATGTTACAATTCTCCCCCACTAGAACCAGACTTCGCCCTCAAAGTCTCATGCCGCAAATAACTCCGGATGCTGCTCCCGCATCTCTGACTCCGGCTCCCAAGTCAGCTCGGACCCTCTCCGATGTTGCCACTGGACCTGAACCAGAGGCACCTCCTTGTTCCTCAGAACCTTGATCTTCCGGTCCAAGATTGCGATTGGTCTCTCAACATAATTCAGACTCGCATCCACCTGAATATCCTCCAGCGGCACCACTGCCGACTCGTCGGCTATACACTTCCTTAGCTGAGACACGTGGAAGGTATCATGAATCTGGCTCAACTCCGCAGGTAGCTCCAAACGATATGCTACCCTGCCCACCCTCGCGGTCACCCTGAACACACCAATGTACCGGGGCCCCAGCTTGCCCCTCTTCCTGAATCGGATCACTTCTTTCCAAGGAGATACCTTCAATAGTACAAAGTCTCCCACCTGGAACTCAAGCTCGGACCGTTGCCTATCCGCATAACTCTTCTGGCGACTCTGAGCTGTCAACAACCTCTGCCTGACCTGTTGTATCTGCTCTGTCGTCTGAAGCACTAACTCAGTGCTACCCAACACTCGCTGCCCGACCTCTCCCCAGCAGATGGGAGTCTGACACCTCCTCCCATACAACAACTCAAAGGGAGGCATACCGATACTCGAATGGTGGCTTTTGTTATAAGAAAACTCAGCCAACGGCAGATACGTGTCCCAACTTCCTCCGAAGTCCAACACACATGCCCTAAGCATGTCCTCGAGCATCTGAATCGTCCGCTCGTTCTGTTCGTCCGTCTGTGGGTGGTATGCGGTACTGAAATGCAGCCTCGTACCCAACTCCTCATGGAATTTCTTCCAGAACCTGGAAGTGAAACGCACATCTCGGTCCGACACGATCGAGATCGGTACTCCATGCCGCGATACCACCTCTCTCACATACAACTCTGCCAGCCTCTCAGCAGAAGAGCTCTCACTGATAGCAAGAAAATGAGCGCTCTTCGTCAGTCGGTCAACGATCACCCAAATTGCATCGACACCTCTTGCAGTCCTCGGCAATTTGGTGATAAAATCCATGGAAATCTGTTCCCACTTCCACTGGGGAATCTCAAGTGGTTGCAACTTGCCATGCGGTCGCTGGTGCTCGGCCTTAACCCTGCGACAGGTCAAGCACCTCTCCACAAACCACACAACATCCCTCTTCATACAGGGCCACCAATAGTCTCTCTTCAGGTCCAAATACATCTTAGTGGCCCCGGGATGGATCGAAAACCTCGATCTATGCGCCTCCTCCATCAAAATGGTACGTGCCCCGCCCTCAAATGGCACCCAAATCCGACCCTGAAAGGTCATAAGCCCTCGGCTATCGGCAATGAACTCAGATACCTGCCCGATCACCCGTTCTCTCTTGCGGTTCTCCGGTCTCATGGCCTCTACCTGGGCCTCCCGAATGATGTCCAACACCGGAGTCATCACCGTCAACCTCATACAAACATCTCGTATCGGGGCACTCTCCGCCCTACGACTCAAGGCATCGGCTACAACGTTAGCCTTACCCGGGTGGTACAGGATCTCGCACACATAATCCTTTACCACATCCAACCATCTCCTATGGCGCATATTCAGGTTGGGCTGATCCATCAGATACTTCAAGCTCTTGTGGTCCGTGTATATGGTACACCGAACCCCATACAAATAGTGACGCCAGATCTTGAGGGGGAACACCACAGCCCCCAACTCCAGATCGTGAGTAGGATACCTCGTCTCATAAGGCTTCAGCTGCCTCGATGCGTATGCTATCACGTGCCCTCTCTGCATCAGCACCGCACCCAATCCCGATATCGACGCGTCACAATACACCATAAAATCCACCACCCCCTCCGGAAGGGCTAACACTGGGGCTTCGCATAATCTCTGGCGAAGTGTCTCGAATGAGGCCTGCTGCTCCGGGCCCCAACTGAAAGCCACGCCCTTCCGGGTCAATCTGGTGAGAGGAACAGCAATCCTGGAGAAATCCTTGATAAATCTCCGATAATAGCCGGCCAACCCCAGAAAACTCCTGATCTCTGAAGGGGATCTCGGCACCTCCCAACTCATCACAGCCTCAATCTTGGCCGGATCGACCAATATCCCATTCTGGTTGACGAGGTGTCCTAGTAACTGGACCTCTCGTAACCAGAAATCGCACTTCGAGAATTTGGCGTAAAGCCTCTCCGATCTCAGAACTCCGAGGATCTCCCTCAAATGCTCCTCATGCTGCTCTCTGGATCTCGAATACACCAATATATCATCAATGAACACGATCACCGAACGATCCAACATCGGCCTGCACACCCTGTTCATGAGATCCATGAACGCCGCTGGTGCATTGGTGAGCCCGAAAGGCATCACTACGAACTCGTAATGCCCATAACGAGTCCTGAACGCTGTCTTCTGGATATCCTCATCACGCACTCTCATCTGATAGTATCCAGACCTCAAATCAATCTTGGAGAACCAAGACGCTCCCTGCAACTGATCTAACAAATCGTTGATCCTCGATAAGGGGTAACGGTTCTTGACCGTCAGCTTGTTCAACTCCCGGTAATCAATGCACATCCGGTGTGAACCATCCTTTTTCTTGACAAAAAGGATCGGCGCTCCCCACGGCGAGCTACTCGGCCGTATAAACCCCTTCCCCAGCAGCTTCTGAAGCTGCGAGGATAACTCCTGCATCTCTGGTGGCGCAAGGCAATAGGGCACCTTGGCGATAGGCGCTGCCCCCGGAACCAAATCGATACGGACCTCTACCTGCCTCTCGGGAGTCACTCCCGGCAACTCCTCGGGGAAAACGTCCGAGAACTCACGCACTATCGAGACCTCATCGACCGACCTCGTCCTCTCTGCATCTACTCTCGTATCCACCACATAAGCCACAAACCCACTACAGCCCTGCTGTAGGCTCTGCCTCGCTCTGGCGGCCGAACAAAATGCTGACCCAGAACGGGTACCCTCACCATAAACCGTAAGAACTCCCTCATTAGGCTCTCGTATGGTCACCAGCTGTCGCTCGCAGTCGATAACCGCTCCAAACCTGCTCAACCAGTCCATGCCCATGATGACACAGACATCTCCCATCGCAATCGGGACCAAATCAATCGGAAACTCAACGCCGAAGATCTCGAGTACACATCCTCAAATCACATCAGTGGCATACACCGCTCTCTCGTCAGCTATGGAAACTCGCAGAGGTCGACTCAACGCCTCCCGACTGATACTGATGTGCTGACTGAAGGCTAATGATACAAAAGATCGACTCGCACCCGAGTCAAATAACACCAAGGCAGGTACAGAACTCATAAGAAAAGTACCTACGCATATCATAATATAAGCACAATATCTCAAACATCAAATAAATACATGAAAGAATACATACCAGCCACGACATCGAGCGCTGTGCGGACCTCCTCCGCTGTCAACTGGAAGGCTCTTCCTCGTGCCTTCGGTGCCTCGGCCTTCACCGGCCGACTCTCGGTAGCTCGTACAGTAGCAGGGGCAGATCCCTGTGATGCTCCCTGTGCTGACCCCCGCAGCTGCGGACACTCGGCCTTCCGGTGTCCGGTCTGGTTGTAGTGGAAACAGACTGCAAACCCCTCGGGGCAATCCTTGGCCATGTGCCCCTCCTTGCCACACTTGTAGCAAGACCCCGCTATACAAATCCCCTCATGACCCTTGCCGCACTTGCCACAAGTGCGGCCCTTCTAGTTCCCTGATCTCGAATCGGCGGGCCTGGCCCGCTTGGCGGTCGGCTAGGACAAAGCCGGTCGCTGATCCCTCGCCAGAGACTCCGTCTCCTCCCTAGCCTGAGTCTCAAGCTCTATCTCCCTCTTCCGAGCATTTGCCTGAAGCTCGGCAAATGTCCGGTACAACGAGTTCGCCACGAACTCGCGGATGTCTCTCCTCAAAAAGCTCAAATAGAGACTCATGCGTGCCTGCTCCGAAGACACGTGCTCAGGGCAGAACATCGCCCTCTCATGGAACATCCTGGTGATCACAGTAACAGACTCGGTACCCTGCTTGAGGGTCAAGAACTCCTGGGCCAAACGTTCCCTTTCCACCGGGGGAACGTACTCATCATGAAACATAGCGGTGAACCTCTCCCAGGTCACCGTGGCAAGCTCTGGAGAAGAATAGTGCGCTGTCACAAACTTCCACCAGTCCTTCGCTCCCAAGCGAAGCTGGTTCAGCGCGAACCGAACTCTTAGATGCTCCGGACATGAACACGTATAGAAGCATCCCTCAATGTCAGAAATCCATCTCATCATAGCAATCGGATCCTGCGTCCCATCAAACTCTGGTGGCTTCGTGTTGCTGAACTCCCGGAACAGCAACGAATCACCACCCTGAGGTCTAGCAGCAGCAACAGCTGCGGTAGCTGCAGCGGCTGCAGCCTCAGTAACCGCTGCGTATCTCTCATCAAAGGTCTCAATCAACGTGGTCTTAATAGACCCAAACATCTCTGGAATCTATGCACGGATAGCCGTAGCCACCTCCTCGTGGATCATCTGACGAAGCTCCTCGTCACTCACACCACTGGTCTCTGGTCTGTGGCGTGTCCCAACCATGATGTCTCTGAAATACAACATAAGGAGTGTCATAGAATCGCTCGAGCATACTCACACTCGATAACTCAGCCCTACTTGCTCCTTAGTACCCTAAGGATTCTTACTTGGACTGCGCACTGACTCGATGTCTTCAGTAGTACGGGCCCTATACTACCATCCACACCGCATCAGTATTCACCCCCAAGTCCTCCTCCTAGGATCCCAAATCCCAAGTACTCTAATCTCCCTATGCATAAGCTATTCTCTAGCAGATCTCTCATAAGCTCCTCGCTGCTACCTACTCACTCTCAAGCATCCCCTAGCAGCAAAACCCCTAGGCTAAGGCATCACAAATCAGGCCACTCTAGTCCTAAAAAGAACACCTAGCCTACTCTAGCATACATATCGTTTCGTATCATATTTCATAACACATAATATAAGGGTATTTTGGGAAATCACCGTTCGGGCGCTGGATGATCGTACACACTGCTCTGCTCTGCTCTTTTCAAAACCTTTTACTCTTTTAGAAAAATTTTGTTTTATTTTTAAAAATCTCTCAAATCCTCAGTTTGAGTTCAGATACGCCCGAAGGTGCACCCGAATCCCTCAAACCAAGGCTCTGATACCAACTTGTAACACCGTATGTTTCAAAACAATTTTTCACTTTTAAAAGGATGTAATTTCATTCATAAATATTCTCAAATCTCAATGTATCACATATCAAATCCATAAAAACACATCCTAAGATCAAAATGTATAAAAACTCCAAAAGTGTGTACTGATCATGCCGGCGCCCTCCCGCGATCCTCACTGATACCTGAAACACATAACACAAAACACTGTAAGCATAAATCCTTAGTGAGTTCCCCAAAATACCACATATAACACATATTAGCCACTCGAGGCTATAACTCTGTGGGCCCACTGGCCCTAACTCTGTGGACCCTGTGGTCCTAACTCTGTGAACTATGGAATACACACAGCATAAATCACATAGAAATAATGCAATGCAACACATCACATACATAGCATACAAGATACTCTGTCACATACTCTACTTACCACTCAAGGTAAAGTATAGTGAGAAGACTCACCTCGGGTGTCTCGAATAATCTCGAACACGAAAACACTGATCTAGTCCCCGCCTAATCACATAAACAGTACTCTCAAATAAATAATGGCTCTCAAAGGCTAGATTAAATCCATTCCTACAATCCCACAGAAGGGTAAAAGACCATTTTACCCCTCCCTGACCCAAAAGTCCAAATGTTGACCAAAACCCTAAAAGTCAACGAAAGTCAACAGGAGGCAGTACGCGGCGCGTACCATCTCTGTATGCAGGGCGTAAGCCGGCGATCCATAATCGGGGTCTCAACCCCTTACGTTGCGCTGTCTGAGAGTTATGCCCAGCGTAAGTCTCAGTTTCATCCTTTCTTGGATTTTGGTCTTAAACGGTTAAGACATAAACTCAAACTCCAGATCTGACTTCTCTAAGACCACTTAATCCATAAAGTCGAGACCTTTAAGCCTTTGCATGGTTGTAAAGGTCCCTAATCACTCTAACACCTTTCCTTCTTCCTCATAAAGTCTAGATCTCATGCATGGCTCAATATTCACGTCCAAGATTGGATTTTTATGAACATACAACTCATATTACCCTGAAATATGGCAGATCTAGGCAAATGGAGACCATTTGCTCATAAAGTCTCCACCTTGGGTCCAAAAACCCTAAAAATTGGTCCAAGAAGCACAAATCACAAATGACAAGGAAAGCTTTGAGCTTTTTACCTCAGAAAGAAGCTCCAACCTCTGTAGTACTCGGATCTACTCTTGTCCACCAACTTCTAGCTCCTAAAATGGCCTCCTCTTCTCTTTCACCACCTTGAAATAGCACTTTGAAGCTTAGAACACACACACACAAGCTAGGAACGAAGGGTAGCTCTCTATTAGGGTTTCACTCTCTGAAATGGTGGCTGAGGATAAGGCCTTAACATTCCTTTTATAGTGTACAAGCCACAAATTAGGGTTTGCATCTGGGCCCGCTACGCCCAGCGTAACCCTGGGTACGCCCAGCGTACCTAGGCGAGTCCGCGTCCAACTTAAGCACATGAGTACGCGCAGCGTACTCTGCAGTATGCTCAGCATACTCATTTGCCTTAATATTTCAATTAAGGGCTTAACTTGAAAATCTTGGAAAAGGAGAAGGGTTTAAGAGACGCACCTAAATTTCGGGATGTTACAATAACAACACTCAAATAGATAACATATACAAATAACAGCATGTATTTGGTCCACAGCTAAATGACTGGATTACCCCTTGAGCCCACAGTATGAGTCTGGCTTGCCTATCACGCCAACACCTCATATCTGGCTTGCTCTCGAGCCCACAACATAAGTCTGGCTTGGCCTTGGGTCCACAACTTATCTCTGGCTTGTTCCCTTAGTCCTTGGACTGGAATACTAATGAGTAACCCTCAGTACAAGTCTGGCATGCCCTCCCTGGCCCTCAGCTCATATCTGGAATGCTAATGAGTCCTCAGTTTGAGTCTGGCATGCCCTCCTTGGCCCTCAGCTCATATCTGTCATACTTCAGGGTTTGTTGGCTACAATACAAAGCAGTACAACCTCAACCCAACCCACACAATATGGTGACATATAACAAATAATAACATACAGAGATAAACTGACAGTGTCACAGGTAGTCCTACAGATCTACCAGACTAAAATATCAAGACCAGCATAACCATACTAGCATGCATATCTATTCCATACTCAGCATATCAACAATATCAGGCTATTAACCAAAGGGTCGGCCTGGATGCCTTCGACCCGAAAGTACAAGGAAGAAAACTCACCTCGAATGCAGAAGCTCCCCGAAAGAAAGTCCTTAGTTGCTGCCCTGCCGTCTTCCGAGCTACCAATACCAATCAACACACCCAATTAGCAATTGGGTTCCATGTCATAATCC
Source organism: Lactuca virosa (assembly GCF_052849685.1). Taxonomy (NCBI): domain Eukaryota; kingdom Viridiplantae; phylum Streptophyta; class Magnoliopsida; order Asterales; family Asteraceae; genus Lactuca; species Lactuca virosa. Next base: position 425,903,535 of record NC_136429.1, on the reverse strand, counting down.
ATAACCCATACTTGGGGTAAAATGACCATTTTACCCCTGACCCAACATGCACTAAAACTGAGGCCCAAACGAAAAGATCCATAAAGGCCCCTGGAAAATTGGGCCCAACCCTATATGGGTCTTATCCTAAGCCCATATTTTCCTTAAATCCAAAACAGGTTACCACAAACACCCCTTGGGACAAACTTGGTCAAAGATATAAGTCAAAAGTCAAAGTCAACGGTCCAAGTTGACCCAACTCGTCGAGTTTCTCCATCAATCTGCACAGATCGAGATAACCCAAGTCAACTCGCCAAGTTTACTCACCAACTCGTCGAGTTCCTCTATTAATCTGAAAATATCAGGGAAAACCGAGTTAACTCGTTGATTTTATCCATAAACTCGCCGAATTCGCCATAAACCCACCACTTAACACATTAAGCACTTAATCCATGAGGTCATGAATCCAAAACATAGATCTGACTTCCTTGAGATGGAAAACCACGTAAAGTTGCTAACTTTAAGTCCATGCATGTCTAGATGAAGCTCTTAAGCTTCAAACGAACTTAATACTCAACTTAATGCATGCATGACATCAAGATCCTCCTAAAGTTTGCACCTTTAACCTCAAGGGTAGCAAAACAAACTCAGATCGGAAAGGATGAACCTTTAGACCACCAATCTTATCCATAAACTCAAAAAGGAGGCTAAAATCACAATAAAACCCAAATGAGAAGATCTAAGCTATTAGTCACCAAGTTCCAGACTTTTTACCTTAAATGGTTGCCAATAATGTGATAGATTTCGGATCCTAAAGCTTCCCTCCAAGCTAAACAACTTCAAGCTCTTTCAAACCGTCACCAAGCACCAAAAGCACACAAAAATCCACTAAAAACCGCAAGATTCCCAACAAGAGGCTCACAACTCGATTTAGGGTTTCTGGAGGACAAGGAGGCTCATAAGGTGGCCAAAAGAGAGACTTAAGGCCTTTAAATAGGGTGCAAGACCCTAAAATTTAGGGTTTCCATCTGAGTGGCCAACTCGCCGAGTTGAGGCTCCTCAACTCGTCGAGTTGCCTCATTAAACTTTGCGGTCAAGCCAACTTCTCCTCGCCGAGTTGAGGCTCCTCAACTCGTCGAGTAGACCCATTAAATCCACGATTCTTCATCTTCAACTCGCTGGGTTGGCTCCTCCAACTCGCCGAGTTCAACTAGAAATGGGAATAATTCCACAATTAACCTTCTAGATTCTGGGTGTTACAATTCTCCCTCGCTTAAATTAGAGTTCGTCCTCGAAATTGCTCCTTACTAACACTCATAACCCAAACAACCACTTGAGGAACGCACCCGAAAATTCTGCACATAACTACCTTCCCAAAACAATCAAACCCAAACAGAAACTGCCAGCCTGAAGAAGAACAACCCATGATCCCATGCAAAGACCCAACCTTATATATCCGAACTTGGGTATCGAATTGGTCTGACTCCCTGACAGACCTCCCAAACTGATCCGGTTGCTAAAACCAAGACACTTATCCATCGAACAATATATCAAACCTTTGATGATGACAATTCCATAAACACACAAGAGATATAAAATACAGACTTCCTCGACTGTCACGCCAATACACTGCTACTAAAACCCGAAACCTCATCACTTGCCCTTCATTCACAAGATGAAGGCACCCTAGAGCGTAGACACATAAGATAGACTCTGAATCCTCTAACGGATGCCTTTGATATACAGATTTCTTAACCCCCTCCACTCTGGATACGGACCTTGCACGGTCCCACTCGCGATTCTCAACACGAGTTCCCACCAAAAGCCTGCTCAAAAATGGCTACCCATGATACCTCCTCACGAAACCTTCCCTAAAACTGATGAATATCCATTTGAATCTATCCCCAACCCCTAACTGGAGCATTACTAGAACCATGAAGAATGATCCTCGAAACACACCGACCACGCACTTAACCCAAAACCGAACCATATGATGATCCCAAAACCTTAGCAACCCTTGACTCTTTGCTATGCCGTTAACAACCACTGCTTTGACGAGCAACGATGATCAAACCATGAACTTCTGCGATACATCCAACCCTTACCGGTTCTGGTGCACCCCCACCTGGGCACCCACTTGATACAATCACTAAGAACTTGATGACTTACGACTGCATAAGAAATTTCCAACTTGAGAATCACAATCTAACAACTCGCGAACAACTGGAATTATAATGCATACATCCTGTCGATACTTTCTGATACGTGACTAATACTTTCCCCAATCCTTACTGTTTCCTTTATCCAACCAAATGATCTACGACTCGCCCGACCCTCATCAACGCGTCCATACCGAAAGCACTCCAAGCATAAGAAATGAACCATTAAGATCACTAGGCCCACAGCATATGACTGGAATACCCCTACAAGGTCCTCAACATAGGTCTGGATTGCCTCTGAGCCCACAGCATGAGTCTGCTATGACCTCCCTAACCCTTAGCCCATGACTGGAATGCTCCCGATAACCTACCGACATTGTCGTCATCGCATTTTTGGCCCAACACTCCGGGCCTGAAGATACCCACCTCATTCCATTACCTTGAAGGGACCTAAATAACTCCCTTACAATGACAACTAAGCACCACCAAACGGCTACCAAGAAAAACCTTATGAAAACAAAGTCGCACACAATCCGCGGATAGGATAAAGGATGCACTCTTGGTCCAAATCGGAAGCTAAAACCTAAAAGAACCATGCACAATATTCGAACCAGAAGCCCCAATGCCATCTTGACGAGATCACACGGAACACCTCCATACACATACTTCAGAAATCCATAATCTCATCCAAAAAGAAACACCAAAGATAATCGAGAAGGCCACGTTACTCAAAACAGGATATATCCTCATGATCGGTCAAGCAAGACCCCATACTTGTGAGACTGAACGGATTCCAACACTACCCCACTAGCTTGAGAAAACCTTCAAGATGATCCTGAAGGTTACCAACACCTGAGTCTGCCATGAACCAAGCTCCCACTCTACCATTGAGGATAACACACCTGAAGACCGAACGAACATAGAATATACTGAACAAGAGCGTAGCTGACATATTCCTTGACCCTTAACTGGAACCACTTAAATCCTTCAGAGAATTTCCGCTGAATAACGAACTCAACGACCAATGGCCTTGAATACCTTGACACCCAAACCAGAGAAACCACAAACCACCTAGAGCTGAACATACCTGCTTCTGAAAAGGTTCCACCAACCAACATCTGCCCAACAGATCTGAAAGCAGCAAACCAACCAGCGATCTGACAGAACACTCAATGACTAACGTTCAACCTGGGAATCCCAATTCTCCCCCACTTAGAACTAAAACCACCAACCACCGGTGATGAACCAAAACATAACCCAAACATCCCATCCAGGTACAACCATGTCTGGCCATGAAACGATATCACCCGCAGAATGGTCCCCCAGGTTCGGATCAAACGAACCCCATGAGGAACCTGAAATACAGCTGAAGACCTCGAATCTTTCATAATATCCACTTACAAAGCATAGGCAACTACCGGTTTATGATCCAGGAATACACCCCTGCATGCAACCCACACGACAATCCGGCACCTGGCCTTCCCATCCCCCTCTAAGGATACGACCCTTGCTCACATCGCTAACATACTCGTGCCACATCAAACCACTTGCGCACACCAGTGCGGACATGCTATTTCCAACCATCGCGACCAACAGACCTCAAGTTGAGAATCCAACCTACTTGGGAGGTCAAAGCCTGCCCACTCCCTCCAACTCGGAAAAACTGAAGGCAAAATCCTTGCCACAGAAAAAACGACAACCCAAACTGACAATCCGCCACTTAAATCCCAGATACAATTCCAACCGATCATGACAACCGCTTCCTCCCCATGTCTCGAGGCTCGAGGCACGACCTCTAACAAAACCCTCGAGACTTCCAGTCAACATGCTCATCCGGGTCTGAACCATTCAACCCACATCAATATCGCCACAGGCGCCTGAACAACACAAAACCCATCCTCGCCTGAGCAGCCCAAGCTAGAAGATCAACAGATATTGAACCACTTCCTCAAACCATGGTATCCAACCATGCTATCTTCCCTGAGCAGCCCTTAGATTCCCCAAAATCTTCCTTGAATCGAGTATGGATGTTGTGCTTTCAGTAGTACAGGCCCAATACTACCTTCCACACATATCCATACTTTCTTCAAGACTTATCTCGGGTCCTCTACGACCTAGTCACAAAATATTCCTGAAACCTGCTCAATAGCAAAACAACCGCACTAAAGGACTCCCTAGGTTATCCTAGGATTCCACACTTCTCTGCCATCAGGTGCTGAAGAACTCCTCACAATGTCAATTACCCATTTCATGAATACAATCACATACGACAAATATCAGATAATCCTTCGAGTAACAGACTCATCCCTACAACGGTTGGACTCAGACAAGAGCTGCGCAGCAGGGTCAAATCCGTCACTCTGAGATTATCCAACCTTTTCCACATGTGACTTAAAATATTCATTTAATGGCTAACTCACATCACTCATGAGTTCCAAAAAGCACAAAGCATGCAACATTCGTGCAGAGGAGCCGACTGACACTAAATGCAATAAGATTAGACAGATTCTCCTATGAAATCCTCGATCTCAGACTCCCAGCATCTCGCGCGCATATTCGCCTTGCCCTTACTCTCTGAAGAGTGGCTAATCCTTCCTCATTCTGACCCGCTATGAACCGTGCCCAAACCAGGGAAACCACCGCTACCTCATCCAATAACGCGACTGGCCGGCTGACCCCATATGAGTTATCCATGAAACTTCCACCAACCCTGCAGCACTCGTGTATGCTAGCCATATATAAAAATGGACCCCATAGACATTCAAATATCTGATCCTACCCTAAGTCCTTCATAAAACAAGAACAGGAAATAAGGCCAAACCAAACATTCTTAGGCTATAAGATCTTAGTTATATATATGACCATGATGCATACACTAAGCAACTACAGTAATGATGTCAATTTCATAAAAGAAGGGCCCTGGGCTATCAGGCATCATCTAATTAGGAAATTCTATCATGCAATTCCTAAAGATCCCTAACCTATCACTAGCATGTTGTTCTAACATATCACAATATCAAATAACAGTATGGTATTTTGGGGTCTACTTACCAGCTCCGGCTGATCGTACACATCGTATCCTCTTTAAGTATTTTTGAAAACTATTTAAAAATCATTTTGAAAATCGTTTTCCTTAGTTTGAGACTGGATTCACACGAGTGTTCCTACAATTCACTCAAACCAAGGCTCTGATACCAATTTGAAACATCCCAAAATTTTCATAAAAATTGAACTTTTCAAAACAACCCTTTTTCTATAGAAGTGTTTACAAAAACCGCTATTCCTAAATCATTATTTAAAAATCAAAATCTCTTTCAACATAGTTTTCAAAACATTCACATTATCAGAGTTTCCCATAAATCATAAGTCCAAAAACGCGAGGATGTGTACGGTCACGCCTTCACCTTGCCACGATCCACTAAAGTACCTAATACCATAAACTAAAACTGTAATCACGAAGCTTAGGGAGTTACCCCAAAATACCAACACCCAAACAGATAACATATACAAATAACAACATGTATTGGGTCCACAGCTAAAATACTGGATTACCCCTTGAGCCCACAGTATGAGTCTGGCTTGCCTATCAGTCCAACAGCTCATATCCGGATTGCTCCTGAGCCCACAACATAAGTCTGGCTTGCCCTTGGGCCTACAACTTATGGCTGGCTTGCTCCCTTAGTCCTTGGACTGGAATACCAATGAGTAGCCATCTGTACGAGCCTGGCATGCCCTCCCTGGCCCTCAGCTCATATCTAGAATGCTAATGAGTCCTTAATATGAGTCTGGCATGCCCTCCCTGGCCCTCAGCTCATATATGGCATACTCCAGGGTTCGTTGGCTACAACACAAACCAGTACAACCTCAACCCAACCCGCACAATATGGCGACATATAACAGATAATATCATACACAGATAAACAGACAGTGTCACAGGTAGTCCTACAGATCTACTAAACTAACATATCAAGACCAGCATAACCATACTAGCATGCATATCTATTCCATACTCAGCATATCAACAATATCAGGCTATCAACCAAAGGGTCGGCCTTGGTACCTTCGACCCGAAAGTACAGTGAGGAAAACTCATCTCGAATGCAGAAGCTCCCCGAAAGTAAGTTCTTAGCTGATGCCCTGACGGCTTCCGAGCTATCAATACCAATCAAAACACCCAATTAGCAATTGGGTTCCATGTCATAATCCATAATCCATACTTGGGGTAAAATGACCATTTTACCCCTGACCCAACATGCACCAAAACTGAGGCCCAAACGAAAAGATCCATAAAGGCCCACTAATGGCCCAATTTTCAAAATTGGGACCAACCCCATATGGGTCTTATCCTAAGCCCATATTTTCCTTAAATCCAAAACAGGTTACCACAAACACCCCTTGGGATAAACTTCGTCAAAGATATAAGTTAAAAGTCAAAGTCAACGGTCCAAGTTGACCCAACTCTTCGAGTTGTCCTTCAACTCGTCGATTTTCTCCATCAATCTGTACATATCGAGAAAAGCCAAGTCAACTCGCCGAGTTTATTCACCAACTCGTCGAGTTCCTATATTAATCTGAAAATATCACGGAAAACCGAGTCAGCTCGTCGAGTTTTTCCATCAACCCGCCGAGTTCGCCAGAAACCCACCACTTAACACATTAAACACTTAAGCACATTTTTTGATGATAATCCTTCTGTTACAACACCATCAAATAGTTCTGGTCCGCTCAAACAACATGTTGTGTCCTCCACCACCACTTCACCTTCTTGTGGTCTTTGTGATGAAGCCCACCTTCATGTTCCCATATCTTATCCGGTCTACCTTGCTCACGGCTCTACCCTCGACCCTGGCCCAAGTCCTCCTATGGACCACGATTAGGCGGATCCTATTTCATCATAGGAACATGTGTCGTCATCTCCTAGTTCGCCTTCGGATGCGACCTACGCTCCTGGTATTACTAATACCCCTCCACCGTCTGGGCATCTGATGATAACTAGGTCTAAAGATGGGATTTTTAAAGCAAAACACCGGGCTGATTTGGTCCATACTCACGCTCATGGGTTGTACTTTGCCCTCTTTGCTTCTACTGATCCGAAAGGCTATAAAACCGTTGCTAATCACCCAAAATGGTTGGCAGCTATACACAACGAAATGGATGCTCTTATCTTAAATAACACATGGACCTTGCTTCCTCGCCCTAAAAATCAAAATATGGTTGGTTGCAAATGGCTCTTTCGTACTAAGTACCATGTTGGCGGTTCAATCGAGTGTCATAAAGATCATCTTGTGCATGCTATCCATACATAATGTTGGACCCTATAGACATTTGAATATCTGATCCTACCCTAAGCCCTTCATCAAACAAGAACGGGAATAAGGCCAAACCAAACATTCTCAAGCTATAAGATCTTAGTTATGTATAACCATGATGCATACACTAAGCAACTACAATAATGATGTCAATTCCATAAAATAAAGGTCCTAGGCTATCATGCATCATATAATCAGGCAATTCTATCATGCAATTCTTGAAGATCCCTAGCCTATCACTAGCATGTTGTTCTAACATATCACGATATCAATAATAGAGTGGTATTTTGGGGTCTACTTACTGGCTCAAGGCTAATCGTACACCTTGCTTCCTCCTAAACCACTTTGAAAATTGTTTTGAAAATCTTTTTCCTTGGTTTGAGATTGGATTCACATGAGTGTTCCTCTAATTCACTCAAACCAAGGCTCTGATACCAACTTGAAACATCCGTAAAAATTCATATAAATTTAAACTTTTTCAACCAACCAAAAATCATAATTGTTTACATTGTAGTTTTCAAAAGAGTTTAAACATCAGAGTTTTTCCCAAAATCACAAAACACAACATGAGGAGGTGCACGATCAACCCTTTTCCTTCCCACGATCATATGAGGTACATGAAACATAATCCAAAACTGTAAGCCCAAAGCTTAGCAAGTTCCCCCAAAATACCAACAAAACAAATAACACATACACATTAACAGCATACTATGGGTCCAATCAACCATCGGGTTAGAATACCCCAAGCCCTTCAACCATCGGGCTGGACTGCCAACACACAATGGGTCCAATCAACCATCAGGTTGGAATACCCCAGGCCCCTCAACCATCGGGTGGGAATGCCAAAATACTATGGGTCCAATCATCCCCGGGATGGAATACCCTAGGCCCTCAACCATCGGGTTGGAGTGCACCAGCCCGTTAGCTTACGCACAAATCAGTGAAGCCTCAGCCACCAACCAAACATGTGCACATAATACAGATAACCATACTAATAACCAACTAGCAAACAAATAAACAGATCTTACAGAGCACTAAGCATAGCATCATCGTATCTACCATGATACTGATCTAAAAGATCACAATAGCATAACATGCACAACAAGGTATCAATCCAAGTGCATCATTGGTGCCTTTGACCCACAAGTACAGTGAGGAAAACTCACCTCACACTGCTGAATCACACTGAAAGTCTATGGCTGCTAGCTCACTAAAATCCTCACACTAAAACAACAAAATAAACATCCAATTAATAAGTGGATTACAATCCTTGACTAACAAACCACACTTAGGGTGAATGGCCACTTTAACATTTCCCTAGATGGGCTAAGACCCAGGCCCAAAACTTGATCCAAAACGCCCAACAAAATAATCACACAAAGCCCATAATTGGCCCAATTTTCCAAATTGGGCCCAACTCCTATTTGGGCCTTACTCCTAGGTTCAACACTCCGCTTGGTCCAACATACTCATAAACAGATGGACCAATAAGGACCTAAACACTCAAGCCCAAAAGGTGGACCAAAACGTTGAAGCCCAAATCGAAAACCCAACAGGCTGAGTACGCGGGGCGTGCTCAGCGTACACTGCCTTGACCGAAAACGTGCCCTTGACTGCCTACGCCTAGCATACACGGTGGCCATTCAAAACGTGATTAAGGACTTATTCCATTCAGTCCAACGTCCAAATTTTAGATCTACGTCCAAAGAGGTGTTCTAAACCATAAAGTTTCCAACTTTATGGTCATGCATGTCTTAATAAAGCCCAACATCAAGATTCTAGGTTGTCTTTGTTGGGTTTTAGTTCAAAAATAGTTTCATAAACTTGAAAAATATGGCAATGGAAGACTTTAATTTTGAAGTAACATAAACATTTTATACCCACCAAGGATCTTCTTGCAAGTTATAGAAAGATTTAAACACCAACCAAAGAAGAGGTGAAGATATGACAACCTTTGTAGTGCTTTGGGTCCTCTTGGTAGGCTTGGAAGTTGATGAAGAATGTGGCACCTTTGAGACACCAACAATGACTCAACTTGATGTAGATGCTAGTCCAAAACTCTTGAACTCTTAAGCTTGAAGTTCATAACCAATATAAACTTCAAGAGAGCAAAAGATATGCAAGTAATCTTCAATAAATCAAAGCAAATAAGAGAGGGAGAGTCTCCTAGAGAGCTCTCAGCCATGGAGAAGAGAAGAAGGAATGAGCACTCTTTCAAGAATGCAAGCCTCATATTTATATGAAAAAAGTGAAGGTATTAACCATTAGTCCTTAGCACTTTAAGCAAACTTGTCCCCCATTGTCGTAAGCATGTCTCCCATACCTTTAAAGCATGATTAGACAAGTCATACACTTCTTCTTTTTATGCATATCTCGAAAATTGCATAAAAAAGAAGAAAGAAAGTCAAACTTTTATAAACTCTTTTATAAAATATAAACCTTGTCTTTTAGGAAAAAGACAAAAGGATTCAACTAGTCCAAAAGTTTGTACATGACTTATAAATCATACCATATGATATATACTAATTTACTTACTAATGGAATTTATTATTTCCATGAAATAAATAATTTCCAATTTAATTATAAGAGTTTTATTGAATATTTATTAAAATCAATTTCTAATAAATAATCAATTGTATCAAGTTGTTGTCAGTGTGCCTCATTAGTATCATATGTTATTTAGCAATATCACTTTAATATGACTATTGAGCATATTATATCTTTCATTCTCCCACTTGTGCAAGACTCATATTGGACTGATATAGACAGTGGCGAACGTCTAGCAACATTTCACTGCCCCTAAGACCATACGACTGTTTGTGCCATTCTATCAATGACCAATTCCCAAAAAGCTCAAAGCTACAATTGGTGTATAAGGTAAGTTTATCAGTTATCCCTTTGCTACAGACATCATGTAGAACATGAGATGCGGATCGCGATCAATCTCATTAGTTGTTCAACTTTTGGTAAGGCACCTTAGATGTCTAACTCTCAACACATAAGAGGAACAAATCCCATCTTGACTACATAAGCTTCTTGCATAGTTCACACCATACCTGAAAATGGCTTTTATAACTGCACGGATAAGGAAGAACATTTGACCATTTCAAATCATAGTACTTCCCACACTTAAGTCCCACTATGTATCTTAGGTGTTAAGGATACAAAGATAGTACCTTTTAATCAAGTATCATTCACGATAGCGATCCATGAGATGATCTTGATGCCGGTCAGTTCAATACTAGTTCTCTGACAAGTACGTATGAAACTTGGTTACAACCACTTTCCTACTTTCATCTAGTGAGAGTCAACCAATCGAATTTATATTAGTCTTACATCATAATTGCTCCCATAATTATAACCGACTATGAACCTTTAGAATAATAACATTATTCATGGATTAAACATGTTAATATAGAACACAACAAGTATTAATGTGATGACTATATACCAATATATCACAAAATTATTTAATATTTGTTGTTATAATGTTCCAATATCCAAATACTAAATCCAAATCAAAAATCCATTTCTAGAATAATAAAGTCTTATAGCTGAAGTGTGACCATTCATACTTAGCTCAAAAGAATGACTTCACTAATGGATCTGTCAAAATTTAATTTGTGTGAATTATGTAAATATTATCATCTCTATACTTAACTTTACTCTAAGTATAGTTAAATATCTTGGAGAATATGATTGGTGTTCTTTCGTGACATAGAGTCTCTTAGCTTGATTAAGTATACTCTCGAAGTCACAAAGATTTCTATGTGATCCTCGAATGGCAGAAATCAACATAGTTTTTCAATGATTCCATTCATCCAATCATATTTGAATTCAACTTCTAAAGTAGTGTATTATTATTTTTGTAGTAGATTATGTCATTATGTTTTTCTTGAACCTCATTCCAACAAAACTTACCCTGCATTCCATAACGTAGTCAAAATCCAATTATAATTCATAATTATTTATATCTGTTTAGAAATTAACATCTTGTGTAGCTCTTTCATAAAGATCCTTTCTAAACTGATCATCTCATATACATTCTCTTAGTTCTTCTAAAGTACTCTTAGGATGCTTTCTTAGTCATCCAGTGACTTAACCATGTATTCAATAAGTATCCTATGACATGCTTACAACATGATCAAATACCATGTCCTATGCATAATATGGTGTAAATGAAGAATTTATTTGCCAAGAAAATAGAATATTAATCATTTCATCTAGTTCAAGCCTATGAGCTATGTACTTTTGAGGCTAGCTCAAACTAGTGTCATACGACAATGCCAAGAATTCTCCAAAAGAATCTTGTGTCATGATCCCTTTCAATATATTGCCAATATATGTATAAGGATATGCAACTTTTAATATTCATATTATCTATCCCTTATAGATTTTACATTCCAAGAATGTATCTTCTCCTTCCTAAGTCTTTCATTTTAGAAACACTTTCTGAGTCAAGGTGAAAACGACCTTGCTTAGTCAAAATGTGATTTCAAAGATTAAGTATGTCTTATTCATACAAGATTAGGAATTTCACTATGCTCCCACTAGTTCTTAGTAAACACACATGTTCTATTCATTTTGATATAAAACATACTTTGTGGTTTTACATAAAATGATGATTGTAACATTAAGATGTTTGCTTTATATCCAAAAGTGGATCTCAAGCTCTACACATTTTGTTAGGATAACATGGATCAAGAAAACCTCCAGGCTAATCTATGTAGATATGTTCTAGTAGATGTCTATTAAGAAAAGCGGTCTTTCTTGAAATCTATTTACTATATCTCATATTAAGAATATGAATATATAGTAAACAATATCCTTATTGATCTAATCATAGTTACTTGTTAGAAAGGTTTGATCATAGTCAATGTCATGAGTATGATGAGGACCATAGTCAATGGCATGGGTATAAGAAAATTCTTTTATTACAAGTCTTGATTTAAATGTGTATGGTTATCCATGTAATTTATTCTTTCTAGAAGAATCATTTTCTCCTTCTAGCCTTGTTATAGAGATAAATTTTAATCAAGCCCATACTTGATTCTCATACATGGATTACATCTCATGTTCATGACTCTAAGTCATTTATCATATTCGAGATCTGACATAACATCTTGGTATTTGATGGATTTTCCAGAAACCATCAATAAAAGCTCATCAATGAGATATTCCACATTTCTCAAGTCATAGACAGGGTCGGTCCATTGTTTTTTACTACCCGGGGCTAGATAAGAATTGTATGCCCTTATATATATATATATATATATATATATATATATATATATATATATATATATGCCATACGATAAAGAAGAATTGTCTATAAAATATTTATAAAATCAAAAATGAAGTAAATTTGATAATCAAACAAATAGTACAAGCAAAAACTTACAAAATCACCTAAAATGATGTCTTTATGTATCTTTTGAAGCTAAAACATCTATTATTTTACAATAATCAATATTTTCTAAAAAATCACTTTCGATACTTAAAATTGCTAATATATTCAATCTTTTCTTGAGTCATGGTACTTCGAATATACGATTTTAAGAGCTTCAATTTTGAAAAACTTCTTTCCGCGGAAGCAACCATAACCTGCACAATCAACAATATCATATACACAACCAACACATTAGTGAACATATCTATTATTCTTGCATACTCCACTCTTCTTGTTCTCTTTTTGTTTTCTATTTTGAGTAGCACCTAATGGTTGTTTTCAGAGAAACATATTTAAAACTCAACAAATCTAATTATAAAATTTAAGCAACAAAAAGATACAACCTGTCCAAAGTTTATGTTTTTCTCCCTTCAATATATCAAGAGATCTGAAAATTAAACCACATAATAAAAAATAAGAATCTATTTTTCAAAACTATTATATATTATAACAATGGAATAAATTTATACTTTTTTGCTACCTCTCTAAAAGTACAGATAGTCAAAAAAACATAAATAAGAACTCATATGTTCAATAAATAATTAAACGTCTTTCTGCTTCCTGATTCACATCAAAAAACAAGAACACAAAAGTTTAGAAGACAAATTAAAAAAATGATGAGAAGACATAGATTTCGATTTAAAGATTAGAGAAATTTATAGCTTTCAAATGATGAGAAGACATAGATTTCGATTTAAAGATTAGAGAAATTTATAGCTTTCAACTACGTCTAAAAGTCAGGCCAGATAGTAAAAAAGACATAAATCAGAACTCAAAAGTTCAATAGATAATTAAATGTCTTTCCTCCTCCCCATTCACATCAAAAAAACAAGAACACATCGGTTTAGAAGACAAATTTAAAAAACGAGAATGCAACAAGTTTTTTACCTAAATTAGATACAAACCAACAACAGTCTGACTTAGAATCTAAAGCTCAAACAGAGGAATCAGATACAAAGCAGCATCAGATTTTAACTTCAATTAATCATATAATCTTTGGGACTTTAACACTTTTAACTGCACTCGAATTCAACATGTAAAGATAAAAAAAATTCACACAATAAAAGAAAAGAACCCAGATATCAGAAACAATTAAGAAAATACGAAGTAAAGAAAAACTAAAAAAGTACTCACTGAAGAGTGAAGAGATTCATTCATTCGGAAATCAGAAAAATCCAATAGGTGACAGGTCCTTTCTTTAATTCTTTCGTCGTCCTGATGCTTCATGTTGTAATGCCTAATCGGAACTCGGAACTCGGATTGCGAGATTGAAACTTGAAAAAAATCAAACTCTGAGCGCATGTTATGCTCGATTGAATGCATAAAAGGTTTAGAGAGATCGAGAGAAAAGAAATCATATATCTATTTGATTTAGAATGCAAAATCGAGAATAGAAATCATATACCGATTTACTGATTTAGAACTTGACTCCTCGATCTCCACATATCGCTCAACGATTTTCAGTTTTCAAGGCTGTTACCGATTACCGATTTTGACGATTGAAAATCTCAAAGAACTTTGATTATTTGTTGGACGCTTTCTGTGAAATTATGCCCCCAGTACGTTGATTTTTCTTGGACACAAATCACAAGTGGATTGGACTTAATATTGGGCCAACATAGTATATATAGTAATGCATATTGTATAAAAATTATGCCCCCATATTTTTTATGCCCTGGGCCTTGGCCCAACCCGCCCATGTATTGGGCCGGCCCTGGTCATAGATGATTTCTACCACTAATGAGAACAATTTGTGTTTGTGAATAGATATTATTCAATTTTAACAATCCTTGTTAAAACTAGTTCCAACTATTATTACATAAGGTTATGGTTCTTGAGCTGCTTCAAGTTCCGTGTACCTCCCACTTGCTTTGTCATTAGAAGCTTGTTTTCTACTAACTTAGCTTTCACAAGAATAAAAGAACCTATTCTTGGTGGGTTAGCATATAACAATCTAAGACACATTTAGAGTATTATGCAAATATGTATTTAGTAGATTTTGGGTTTAGAAGCTTTAGTCCAACATAGGCTTTAAATCCATAAAACATTTAATAAGATATGGATGGAGCCTTTCCATACAAAATCTTATAAAGTGTCTAATCCACTTATTAGTTGGTATTTGTATTCAAGATACAGTTAATAGTGATTGGAGTATTATCCCAAAAAGATTAAAGGAGGATATTTCTACCGATTAGAAAGAAAATCATACCTAGTAAGATTTAATTCATCATTTATTATCATTAATGCCTTAGATGGTTCTTACTGGTTTGTATCTCAACTTTTGAAATCTTCAACAAAGATTTCACAATTATGTTTTACCACGTAAAATATAATTAAAACTACTATAGTTGTTCACAAAGTTGATTTGGTATCTTATGCTTAATCTCAGACATTCATTAGAAAGGAAGTCATACACCAAAGTGTCTAGTTCCTTAATCATTTTCTCTACACCTTAGTGAAAGTTTCATTAGGAATCCTTTACATATAAATAAGGTTCACATATGTCAAATAAACTACATTATTTGCCTTCAAAGATCCATTTCTTGAAGTTGGAATATGTGAATGCCATTTATATAATAAGGATAACAACGTCAAAGATGAGTTTGACTTAAAACAAGTTTAAGTCAAAAGTGCTTGTATATAGAACTTAACTTTATTTATGAAATGTTGATATTTACTTCACAACTATATTAAGAGATCTAGTCTCATAAATAGAAGTTAATCATTTCAGAATATGAATATTATCGTTATGAAAAACGATTAAGTAAATGATCAAACATTTGATAAAATAACTGAGACATAAATTTAGACATGCTATATTAAAACAGTCATTGTTCCAAAACAAATATTGTTTTACATTACAAGTAATTTTTGTTCTAAACATAAATAATAAACTAAACTTTGAGAGTGTAGTTCCTACTTGATTGTGCTCAGCTTGGTTACTCTTCGGTAAATATTTGCAAGCCATTTACAAATATTAGATTAACATTTAAGTACCAAGTACCTAAGTGTTATATGAAAAGTATGAGTTCTATCTAGTATATACAAGAAGTACTAGTCTCTTCCAGACTTTCTTTCCTAATAAGAGGAGTAAATCCTCTTCCAGTGTCCAGTTTCTTCACAAAAGAAACAAGATCCATCTATGTAGGCTTTAGTAGATTTCTTGGGCTTAAAGGTGTTTAGTCCATAAAACATGGGCCTCTTAGATCACACTAGGTGACTCTTCTGCCTTGCATTATTCCAATGTTTAAACTAGATTTAAACAAAATATCACTGTATTTATTGGAATATTGCTTGACCTGTTATGTAATCAGATATATGTTTAATTTATCCAAGATTTCCTAGAAGTGATGAATAACTATTCCTAGCTTGATGTTAGAAGCATCTTAAGCATCACAGTGATGCCTTTACTAGGTATCATGTTCAGGTTTAATTTCTCAAAGAAAATAGTTTAGGACTAGGACCTTAAAGTGTATACAGTTTCATATCTCTTACGAGATTCTCTCTTAAGACATGAACTGATTCATTGAAGTTGTATCTATTGAATGTTATTGTTTCATTAAGTCATTAAAGAAAAATGACAATACATGATAATGATAATGGATTACTTAACTACAAAATTTTTAACAAAATTCATTTAGTATTTTCAATATTTAATTATCAAAGTCTAGGATCCAAGTTGCAAAAAAAAAAATGGTTAGGTATCCTTTATCTCATCCATTTGAATTCAACTCGGTAGATATCGATTATCAATTATATATTGCTATATAATTCCTAGATTTATGGGATCTCTAATAACAAATTTAATTAGACATGTTTGATCTCATCTATGTCTCAGAACTCTCTTGCTTAGGTATCCTTTATCACAAAAGATTTCCGATCAAATCGTCCAATTTGAAAAACTTGTGTAATCGGCCTATAACCTGGTTATAGAAATCGCGAATACACCTTAACCATCAAAAGATAACACTAAGCAGTTAGGTATCCTTTATCCCACTAGTGCATACAAGAGACGTGCGGGTGTTTAGCAAAAGGATCGCATAGATTTGAGGTTTCTAAAAAAGGGTCTTTATATGTTTTATAATTCTAGTTTAAAAACATATGATATCATGGTTATTACATGCATATAATAAAACATAGTATCAATTTTTCAAAAGAAAAACACTTTTAAAGGTTCTATATATAAAAAGCTAGTTTTTATATAATTTGACACAATTCAATTTTAATAACCGGTATTAAGTTTGAGTGCATTTGAACCTTTTATATCTTTAATAAAACTTCATTTTATTACTTATATATTTGGAGTTTGTATAAGTTATAAAAATCACCGTTTTAAAACTTATAATTGAGTATTTCAAAATTTGCCGTTATTAACGCTTTTATAAAACTGGATTTTATTTTAAAATAATAACTTGTTACATCTTATGTCCAATTTTGATAACCCAAACTCCATGTGATGTTTATTTTTCTTCAAAATTATTTTAGCATGTGAAAAACTAATTTATCAACCACGCATAATAATTGCATAAAATAAATAACACAAACATGCATAGAAAGATATGTGCATAAACATAACCAACTAATGACATTTTGTGAGCCAACACAAAAGATGCCAAGTCCATTCCTAAAGGGACATTTAAGGGGACCAAGAATCTTCTTGCAATGTTGTTGTAGCAGCTCCTACTTGAGTAAGAACTCATTGCTTGCAAAAGATTGGAAAAACTTCTTCAATGCTAAAATTCAGCAACTGTCACTAAAAGCCAACAACCCTTTGTGAACAACATTAGTGACACTTTTCAAAAAATGTCACTGAAAATCCTGCACACATTTTAGACTTGAAAATTGCTCTTTTGTCTTCCAAAAATGGTTCCAACTTGATTTCTTGTTACATTTTTGTACAAATAAATTAATTCTAAAAACCAATCTATTACTTTACAAAAACAACCAAGAAAAGCTAATCTATTTAATTATTACATACCATATGAATTATTACATACCATATGAATAAATAAATTATTTCAACCATTTTATAACAAAAATAACCAACACAACAACATAACTACACATTGGTCCTTGGCTAGTTTATGCATATCATATACATCAATATACACATCAAACAACCTTTGTTTTTCTAAGACAACTTTAAATGACAAAAGATGCATGAAACTTTTGTCACATAACATAACAAAAAAAAAGTTGTCACAGAAAATATGTATGAACTTCTTTTTTATACAAAAACAAGTTATCCATATTCTCCAAAAACTAAGATTTCCAAAAATCAAAAAATCTAACCAAACTTGCAAGATGGCTCTGATACCAATTGTTGGGTTTTAGTTCAAAAACAGTTTCATAAACTTGAAAAATATGGCAATGGAAGACTTTAATTTTGAAGTAACATAAACATTTTATACCCACCAAATATTTTGTTGCAAGTTATACAAAGATTTAAACACCAACCAAAGAAGAGGTGAAGAAATAACAACCTTTGTAGTCCTTTGGGTCCTCTTGGGAGGCTTGGAAGTTGATGAAGAATGTGGAACCTTTGAGACACCAACAATGAATCAACTTGATGTAGATGCTAGTCCAAAACTCTTAAACTCTTAAGCTTGAAGTTCATAACCAATATAAACTTCAAGAGAGCAAAAGATTTGCAAGTAATCTTCAATAACTCAAAGCAAAGAAGAGAGGAAGAGTTTCCTAGAGAACTCTCGGCCATGGAGAAGAGAATAAGGAATGAACACTCTTTCAAGAATGCAAGCCTCATATTTATATGCAAAAAGCGAAGGTATTAACCATTAGTCCTTAGCACTTTAAGCAAACTTGTCCCCCATTATCATAAGCATGTCTCCCATGCCTTTAGAGCATGATTAGACAAGTCATACACTTCTTCTTTTTATGCATATCTCGAAAATTGCATAAAGAAGAAGAAAGAAAGTCAAACTTTTATAAACTCTTTTATAAAATATAAACCTTGTCTTTTAGGAAAAAGACAAAAGGATTCAACTAGTCCAAAAGTTTGTACATGACTTATAAATCATACCATATGATATGTATTAATTTACTTGCTAATGGAATTTATTATTTCCATGAAATAAATAATTTCCAATTTAATTATAAGAGTTTTATTGAATATTTATTAAAATAAATTTCTAATAAATAATCAATTGTATCAAGTTGTTGTAAGTGTGGCCCATTAGTATCATATGTGATTTAGCAATATCAATTTAATATGACTCTTGAGCATACTAGATCTTTCAGTCTTAAACACTAAAGACCTCATGCATGCACCAAAAGGACCAAGATAGCATTTTTATGACTTATTGCACCTGATTTCTTCCGAAAGGACGGATCATTTGGTCTTAGAGTAACATATAATCATTAACACCAAGAAAAGGGACCAAAACACATAGATTTCCACCATGGCAAGATCTAAAAGAATACAAAGCAAGATTGAAGCTTTATACCTTATGGAGCTTCTCAAAAGGGTAGAAATCCCACATCTACAAGTTGCTCCTCACCAAAGCTTCCCCGAGGATCTTCTTCCTCTAACACACCAAGAGCACACCAAAAATCAAACACTAGAGCTCAGAGAGGCACACTCAAAGATTAGGGTTTGCAAAAACGTTCCAAAGGAGTGAAGGCTAAAAGGTGGAAAGGAAATGAGCAAACATGATGCTTAAATACTCTCCAAACCGTAAAATTTAGGGTTTCCTTCTGACGTGAGTACGCCCATCGTATGTGAGTATACAACCTTCATACTAGGGCTCACCCTAGTACACTCAGCATACACACATGTACGCTTAACGTACTCCTCCAGCTCAATTTACCAAAATGCCACTAGGGCTTCAAGGCATAATTCTTGGACTTAAGGATCAAATGGACTTATAATTTAAACCAATGGATGAATTTGAAAATACCTGAAAACCGGGGTGTTACATTGACTTTTAGTCAAACGCCTAGTCTTGGAAGAAAAGCTAAGGGTGTACTTTATATGGCTATATAGGTGGTTGGTAGCATTTGTGTTCGCAACAGTAGTAGTAGTTATAGTTGATCATCGTTCGATAGACGAGTCTCTTTACTATACTCGTGGGTCGAAAGCACCAATGTCTGCCCACTGTATTATGTTTGTAGGATGATAGTGATCTTTGTAATACTTACTGTTATGCATGTATGTGTTTGTTGTCTTTGTGACTCTTGCTGATATGATCGTATGCTTAGTTGTAAGGGTGAAATAGACTTAGTACCGGTCGAAAGAGACCGAAGGTGGTAAAATAGATCTAGTACTGGTTAAAAGAGACCGAAGGGGATGAAATATACCTAGTACCGGTTGAAAGAGACCGAAGGGGGTAAAATAGATCTAGTACTGGTTAAAAGAGACCGAATGGGATGAAATATACCTAGTACCGGTTGAAAGAGAGTGAAGGGGATGAAATAGACCTAGTACCGGTTGAAAGAGACCTAAGGGGGGGGGGGGGGGTGAAATAGACCCAGTTTAGTTTCGAACTATTATGTATGTATGGTATGGGGTATTTTGGGGAAATCGCTAAGCTTTGTGTTTACAGTTTTATGTTTATGGTTTTAGGTACTTCCGGTTCGAAAGGAAGGGCTTGACATGATCGCACCACATCCACCAACATTCCGCATTTTTTGACATGATTTCTACTCTGATAACTACTTTATGCATTATCATGTTTTGATGGATCTTTGAAATGAATAAATTATGTTTATGTTGGTTTTAAAAATGAAATTTTTACTTAGTAATTTTTGGGACGTTACACCTCCAGCTGCCCTGCCCTAATATCATCCACCTCACGATTCAGGGAATACATCTCCCGACGAAGACTTTTTCTTAACTAACGCAGGTCCCCATTGACTTCCTCCCTGATAAGGGAAACCTCAAGTTGTAGTTGGGGAAGAGTGATATCGGTGTCCTGTGGCTCAACTGCATTATGCCCATTAGAGATACACACCAAAACTGGGTCCTCGATTCGAAAACGATCTGATCCGAAAACCGGTTTTGGTCAAAACTGGATTTGACTAAACCAGATCAGAATAGATCTGATCCACCAGATTGAAACCGAATCCTAATCCTATGGAAAAATCAGATTTGATATTGGATTGTAAACCGGATTTGATAATAATCGGATCAAAATCCGCCCCAAAATCCACTAAAACCCATTAAAAACCGGTTTGAAATCGGATTCAGATTTTGGTTAGAACCGGATCAGATTTTGACCAGATCCGGATTGGATTTTGACAGGATCGAATTTAGCATGATGCAATCAAAACTGGATCGTATGGAAACAGATCCTGCATTTTTGCACCTCTAATGCCCATTCTCTTATATGTGACGACGATATTCGAAGGACCAACTGTGGCGCGGCGAAGTAACAAAAGGCATGGTTGTCGTAATTAGGGTATAAGTTTTTTTACGAGATTAGGCCAAGAAAATTAGTAGTTGTGATCCTTTTAGGGCACAAAGATTCATTTTATAAGCATTTGGGGTAATGAACGGTCTGAAACAAGCTCCTTAAGACTTTATGTCTAAAAGGTCGTCGTATCGTCAAAGACATAACTAAGCTGACTTAAGTTACTTCATGTCCAAAATGACGTCGTATTGTCCAAGTCAAAAATGAGTTGGCTTAAGTTGCTTATGTGGTTCTATTAACCGGTTAAAAAAAGGTTAATGGGATTTAATGGACAGGTCACTAAACAGTTTGTTCCTTTAAAAAGCTCGAAAAAAAACTTTAAGGACTAAATGGGCAAAGTTGAAATACATAATAGGGCTAACATGTCATTTTCCCTTATGAAATAAACATAGACTAAGAATTATATACATATATATATATATATATATATATATATATATATATATATATATATATATATATATATAAGTTACCATAACAAACCTTCTGCTATTATCAAAATACTTCTATGGTTATCTTGAATATGAAAGTTCTTCTCCTTATTTTTATTTTAAAACTCCAAATTCATTGATCTTAAACATTTTCAGAATTACTAAGACCGACTTAGTATGAAGCCTCGTTGATCTTCTTTTAAGTAGATAAAAACTCCAATAAGATAAGTTGTTCATGTAACGCCCGAGATTTTCATATATTTTAAAATAAGAACATACCCAAATTTTTCACATTTTATACATCAAAACCATAGGTTTACTTTAGTATTTACAAACATAAGAAGTAAATACCAATACTAAGTGTTCAGGTATTACAAAGTTTTACATAAAAAGACGATAATTTTATTAGACCAACTCCTACTTCTCCATAACCGCCATTCTTTTTCTTAGGGTAATGTTTCATGCTTTCCACAATTACACTCATAATATAAGCATAAGCTTAATGATTAACTTAGTTGTAACATTATCACATTATAATATAATATTAATATATAATCATATTAATTCAACTAAAATCAATAACATGTAACACATTTACTATGAATCTTTATATACTTGTTTACTCCTTTGAATATTATTACTTGTTAGGAGGCTTACATATTGTTTAAACATGCCACAATACTCATATGAGATTTATCATCTCATAGGGCAAACTCCTTGAATGCTTTTAGTGTGATCGACTTATACTCTTTATAAGTCTTACTAAATTATCTCATCAAAACACCTTTAATGACACTTTATATCAATACAGATATAATTATACAATTCTAATTGTATTTCACAATATATCATATGAGTTAAGGTTAAATTACTCACATTGTATTTATTGAGAAGAACTTGCTCAAACTCCTTAAGATCTCGTCTTAATTCTAGCTCTTACTTCACCAAAACCTATGTAATAACACATCTCTTAAGTGTTATAACTCATCATATGATTTCTCTTATAAGTTTCATAACATCAAAATATTAAAATCATAATACTTTATTATGCAATAATCTCAATAGCTTCATATCTAGATAACTTAAGTGTCTTATTGCATTAAGACACAAGCTTTCATTACAATAACACTTTCTTTCTCACCTTATGTTTCCATTTTCTTTACTTTGTCCGAATTCACATTTATACTACATCTCACATAACTTTAAATACTCAAATCACTTAGGTGCCATGAATTTATCATCTATATAACTCCATTGAACATGATATAAACTCATTTGATCAAAACCATAAATTTCAATTTCTAGGGTTCACAACAATTTCACTTCCAATTCAAGTAATTAGCTATAGTTCACCATTCAATTAACTTAAATTAATATTATTATAACTTTTATCTATTGTCACAAATCAAATTGTCAACATATGAATCGATCACCATAATTAGGGTTATTAAACCCCAAGATCATATCATGCCTAAATCACAAATTAATTAGTATATAGAACTTAGTTGATTCTAAAAGTGTTTGACAACACTTTGGAAGCCTCCTCTTGATTCCTATTTGCCTTCCTTTGAAAATCTGCTCAAAATCTTATTTCTTTATATTGCTCTGTCATGGAACAAAAAGAGTGATTAATGGGATTAAAAACAACTCGTGTCTGTTTTATCTTATTTTTATCACATTAGCGACTTTGCGCCATGATAATTGTATGTTTACGTCGCGACTTGTGTTGTGCCATGTCCTCTTTGTTGCTTCGTTACTTCTTCACCTTATACGACACTTTTATTGTCTGTCACTAAAAACTTTGTCACAAAAGTTATGGCATCCTACTTCCAGCGCATCGCGTCTTTCCTCTTTTGCGCCATGATTTTATGAAAGTACATTGTCGTCACTGTTCATTTTACGTCAACCACTTTCTCATTTCGAAATGCCGCCGCGACTCCCTCATTCGCCGCACCACGAAATTTGATGCATGAATAAGTTTTTCATTTTTTTCTACGTTACCCGTGCTTATAGACTTCTACTTCTTAACACAGTAAGCTCTTTACTCTAGACAATTTTTGTTTAGAAATACATGTTAGAATCACACAACTCCAATAACATTAACAAAGTTACTTAAGAACTTAGAAAATTCACAAAATTACCAAAATACCCTTTTTGGTCAAAATATACTCAATACAACATCATTTTAGTTTTTAACATACATTTTTTATATTCTAAGTTTATATTACACTAATTATAATGTATCAAAAAACGAGTGTCACAGTCCAACATTTAGACAATTCAGACCGTCAAATCAATCTAAGTTGTCTGGGTCAGCCAAAGTCTTTAATATAAAACTTAGTTAACTTAGGTTGACTATAAAATGCCACCTTATGTATATAAGTCTTTGAATATCATAAAATCAAAAGGTTCAATCGAAGCAAATGGTTATAAGTTTGGAACATTGATAAATAAAAAGGACCAAATAATAGGTAAATTGGTCATTTACATACTTTTAACGGTGACTTCCTATTAAAGTTATACTATGGTTAAACTTTTGGAACTTAAGTTAAAACTATGAATTGTAATATACTAATGGGATTATTTATATAATTTATTTTAGTTTATCTATTTCTATAATTTACTCTAGTTTATAAAAGAATAAACCCAATAATTATTATTATATATAATGAAAAAGAAGTGTCATACAAATAGTATAATTTGGAGTTTTAGACATAGACACAATACTTTAGCATGCTGGTAGGTTTGGTATATATATATATATATATATATATATATATATATATATATATATATATATATATATATATATATATATATATATAGGTTTAAATGTGGATGAACAAATATTATGTGGATGTAGGGATTAATATGGGTCGAATATTATTTAATTTTAATAAATAATTAACTAAATCATCTACCCTTAAAAATTTAGGTAAATTACTCTATTTAAAACCCTATTTCCTCTTCCATTGACACCCTCAAAATCTTATCCCTCCCGTTCCATTGACCTTCGGCCCCATCATTGTCAATCAACGCATATCGATCCGATGTCATCCTTCTCTTCAAGAATTCTATGATCATGTGGAATCTCTATCCCAATTAACGATTACACTATCCTAATTAAGGATGTGTTCATGTTGTTGAACGATGGGAGGTCAAAAAAGTAAGTGTAATTAACTTTTCTTTTATATATGTATATCGTGTTGTTTTAATCGGATTTCCCATTTGTTCATAGTAATTAACTTTTCTTTTGTTTGACATTATATAGATATATGTTAACATTGAATTTAACTAATTGCAATTTTGCTTTTGAATTGTTAAGTTCACAAATTAGAAGTTAACGAACAAAATATTGGAGGCGATGGTCTCAAAGCTCTTGTATTTTTTTATTTTAAAAAGAGATCTTGTTGAAAAATGTTCATCCAAAAACATTGACTGTTTGGACTCAATTTTTTTTATGGTGATTATAATTGTAAAACTACATAATTATGCATACATTCATAGTCATAATCAAGGAACAATATGATTTTTTATTATTAGGTCACATTAGTCATTTTAAAAATGTTCATCAAAAAACGTTCAATAATTTTTGTTCTCCTTTGTATAATGTGGATTTTTGTTGACTATTTGGACTCAATTTTGTCATTTAATATGGATTTTTGTTGCATAGTCTCCTTTTAGTTGCAATTGTAATGTAGGCACTGTTAAAATAGTTTGCACAATGATAATTACATGTGTAATTTTTTTTTTCAGGAAATAGGAAGCTGAGGTTGGGAATCCATTAGATTTGGGTAAGTAAAGCTATATATTTTTTTCTTATATATGTAGGTAGAAAGATTCATATTTTGCTTTGAAAGTTGCGACTTTTGTTTTACATATTAGGGTCAATGAGCTAATTCTTTGTTGGATTTCAACTAGAATTTATATCTCATTATTTAACATATATTACATTCTGTTAGAACTTATAGTTTTATTCTTTTACAATGTATTCTGAAATGAATATATTTTTGGAGTCATATTTTTTGAAATGATTTCTTATATTTGTATGTGTTTTGTTTCAGGACCACTCAGAATATAGCAAAGTTATTTAGAACAACAATGGTGGATGGAAATTAAGAGACAATTTCATGACAATTGAAATTCACGACACCAAAATATCAAAATATAACAGCATGAAACAATAATGAGAATGAAGATTCTTTCATGAATGACATTGTATTCTTATAGAATGAAGATTTTTTCAAGAATGACTAGGTATAAAGCTTGTATTCTAATAATGTGGCAAAAATTAAAAAATAACATTGTATTTTAATAGAATGTGACAATAAAAATTGTTTTTTTGTTTATTTTTGGACCTTATATTATTCGATAATGTTAATAATAAATGATTTTAAGAATGTTGTTATTCTTCAACGTTCAAAAAATTGTTATTCTTCAAAATGTTCATTCAATCAGAATATGTATTCTGTCAGAATTTGTATTCATTCAGAATATGTATTCTATTAGAATATGTATTTTAAACTTTTGGTCCACATTCATCCCTACATCCACACAATACTTACCATCCATATTATAACCTAACTATATATATATATATATATATATATATATATATATTACAAAAGTTGTATTCGTAATTTATAGAAAAAGTCCCTATTTATTTATTTTTACGAAAATTGTTCGTAGTTTATAGTAAAGATTTGACACTTTTGCCACAAGATTTTCATATGTTGGCATGTATGTTCGCCATAAGACTTTTGTATGTTGTCAAGTTTGATCCATTTTTAGAAAATAAATTACAAAACTATCACCGTAACTTATAGAAAAAATCTATATGTCAAATATTTTTACTAACAAATGGTATATGTGTTTAAAAGTTTTTGAAAAGTAGTCTTTACCTACTAAAGAATTTACACGCAAAACGGATATTAGAACTTAAAAGTTTGACAAAGAAAACGAGAAGGAGCAATTTCTGGTTTAAAAATTAATTACATAGCAACAAAAAAGAAGTCGTACACTAGTGGAAATCATAACCAACAAAATTAGAAAAACAAAACTTGTGATAATATAAAATAGTATCTACAAATTTAACTTTTTCTTAAATTTTTTCTTTAATTAAAGGATAAACATGGCAGTGACAGTCCTTATGTCACCTAGCCGTGACCCACTCCACCACCTGCTTATTATACTCTTTCCCTTGCAAGAAAAGCCGTAGCTTACGAAAAACCCCTTCCAGAACCGCTCTCGAGATCTTCTTCACCGCTATGGACCCGCCACCTCTGCCACCAACCACCACCGCCACCACCGTCGAACCTCCCCATTCCCATTCCCACTCCCACTCCCTCCCACCTTTACCTACTCCCAAAATCCGCCTTATGTGCAGCTACGGTGGCCACATAGTCCCCCGTCCACAAACCAAATCTCTCTGCTACGCCGGTGGAGAAACCCGCATCGTCGCCGTTGACCGTCGCACCACAGCTTCCACCATCTCCTCCCTCACACACCATCTCTCTCGGGCTCTTTACGGCAACCGCCCCTTCACGCTCAAGTACCAGCTCCCCAACGAGGACCTCGATTCTCTCATTTCCATCACCACCGATGAAGATCTCCAGAACATGCTCGAAGAACATGACCGAATCGCAAGCTCCCCAACTCCCTCCCGCATCCGATTATTCCTCTTCCCTACCAGACCCGAATCTGTTGGGTCGTTATTGCTTGACCCGAAATCGGAGACCTGGTTTTCTGATGCTTTGAAGAGCACCATGATTATTAACAGAGGGTTGTCTGATGGGTCTGGTATGGGTAATGGTTTAATGGGGATGGATTGTTTGGAAGGGAATGGTGAGAGTTTGATGAACAGTGGGGATTCGGGGAAATGCGGTGGTACTGGTGGTGATTCGGGTTCGGTGCCGGAATCAATGGTGTTGGAAACTTGTTCCTCTTTTGGTTCGATCAATTCGTCGATTTCAGCCTCAAATTTGACCCAAATTGGGGCTAACAATGAAGATGCTGGAGGTAATTTGGTGGATAAGAAGATTAAAGTAGCTGCACCTGGTTCGATTGAAAGGTAATGAAGAACGAATCTCAAGTTATATACTTATGTTCATATCCTCCATGATTTGGCTATGAGTAATAATTACTTAATTAGATAATTTTGTTTTCCATTTATAGTGATAATTCTGTCGCAAATGGTTTTCCCGATCAAAAAGCTCGAATCTATCAAGAACAAATGATTCCTGAATCCGAGAGTATAATCTACAATCCTTCATCCACGATTCAAATGCAAAGGACCTGTCAAGTTTCCGGTTACCAGATACAACACATCTCCGACCAAAGACCGGCGCCGCCGGTTCAATACATTCCCGCCGGACCACCACCAAATTACATTCAATACCCAACCGGACCACTACCAATCTCCTCCTCTTACTACCCAATGTACATGCCCTACCAACAGCCGCCACATCAACCCTACCCCATCTACGTGATCCCCGCAGATCAATCTTACAATATCCCTACTCCGGCTGACATGACCGGAACCCTAACTCGTCCTCCTTTGCATAAAGATACAATGGCGGCGGCTCCACCACCTGAACGAGTGGCGACACCACCACCACAGGTGGGCCCGGTTTATGAAAACGAGTATGATAATGACCTTGTGTATGCTCAGATTTACAAGAGCCAGCCTTCTGTGCCTCCATTTCCGCCTCAAAAGTTTGAAATCGTGAAGAAAATGGAAGCAGTGGCGTTGTCTGATTCCTCTGCACAAATCGGTGCTTCACAACAATAACAGTTTGACCAGTTTCGTTAAGTGTGTGCTTGTGGTTTAGGTATGTTTTTAATGTTCTATTATTTAGTTAAATGTTGCGAAATTACCATTTGTTTATGTATAAGCTATTTAGACAGTATTAGAGCTTGTTCCAGTTATTAATTCATCTTTCCCCCATGTTAATTCTGTATAATATGAATCAAAATTTAAATGATTGTAGTTGAAACTTGAAACCCCTATTATATGGTTTATGCAAAAAGGGCTATTCACTTATTGTCATACAATGATATATATCATGATGTAAAATAAAAAGGGCTATTCACTTATTGTCATACAATGATATCATCCTGGAAAATGTAAATCAGGTATACTATACTATTAGTAACTAACAGTTACTGACACTGACAGCTGACATAAAAGTCGAGTGTATGTAAGAAGCACAATCCACATTGGAATTGAAAATTTTATACCGTGGCTATAGAGATGCGAACCCTAGACCATTTTTGCAAGTATACCAAATATGGTATAAGAACCTAATCCTCTCTTAAGCCATATTGAAATTGAAACTCCCACTGCAACTGCCAAGAGTTGAACCCTTTTATCTGTACGCCTAATTACATGATTAGAAAACAAAATTCTAAAGAATTACGGGTAAACTAACTTCCTAACTCTTTATTCAAACATAAAACAAACATCGTTTTACATTCCCAAAATTCACTCACCCGTTTCATCATCCTCATCATCCAAAAGCTTTGCTAAATTACTCGTTGCCTTCTCCCGTTTCTTACTAAAACTCGCCGATCTAATCGCCTGTCGAGTCGCAGGCGATAATAACTTCAATGATCTTCGTCTCCCGGGTGTCATATTCCCAATTTTATACATCGATCTTCGAGGTGATGCCAAAACTTTTACCCCACCATCAATCGATGATCTCCTCTTAATCCATAAATCTTCTTCCATTACTTCAATTTCACTAATTTCTCTTTTAACCATCTCAACTTTCATCAATATCTCCTTCTCATTCGCCTTCAACGCCTCCACCCAAGCTCGAGCTGCCGCCACTTTCTTATCGGAAACCGCCTTGGCACCGCCTGCTTTTCCGGTCAAATACTCGTATTCAAAACTCGTTATTGTTATCGTTGTACTATTTAAACTTGACGGGTCCCGCGCCTGAACGGTGGAATCGATTAAATTTTTTAAATTTTCAAGAGCTTTGAATTCCCATAACTTTTCGTTTTTCAACTCCTCCATCACGGATTCCAGTTGTTTCCCGGATAATTCGATTCCGGATTCCGTTTTCGGGATTTCCAATTTGATTTTTTCGATTTCTTCGATTATTATCTCTTTTTCTTTCTTTACGGTCTCGGATTCGGCTCGTAATTGGTCAACCGTGATCGATAAGTTCGACGCGATCGAGTTTGCTTTTTCGGTTGTGGCGTTTACCAATTCCAATTTCGCTTTCCCCTTCAAAATCTTTGAATTTAGGGTTTCAATAGTCAAGTCACGTTTCTCTTCTTCTTTCTCTAATCGACTCAATTCTTCTCGAATGATTTTGAGCTCGTTTCTGATAACATCCATGGAGGTCATGAAACCAAAACCTTCCCTTTTAATTTCTTCAAGTTCAGCTTTTGCAGATTCTAATTCTACATTCATCATTTGTAACAAATCTGGAGTGTTCTTCGTTTGGACAATTTCTTCGGTTTTCCTTTTGATTTCTTCCAACTTGGTTTGATAACGAGTGGCTTCTTCTTTCTTTTGAGCTTCAATGGCTTCACATTCTTTAATAGCTTCGATTCTTGCTATTTCAACAAGAACCTGTTCTTCATCGAGTTCTTCGATTTCTTTCTTGATTCTTTCTACTGCACTTGAAAGCGTATAACTTTTAGAACTCGAGGCTTTGAATACGTTTTCTGCTCGTTTTTTCTCCTCCAAAACGCGTTTCATATCGAGTTTCAGTTTTCCCATTTCTTGTTTGATGTGTTCGATTTCTTTCATCACTTTTGTGTACTCCGAATCTTCCTCTTTTTCTTCTTGTTTGTGCTGTTTTTGAGTTCTTGAGTTTGATTTTTCAATCTTGATTGCGAGATCTCTTACGTTTTTTCGAGCATCTGATAGGTTGGTTTCGGTTGGAAATGGCTTTTGAGGGATTTGAAACATAAATTAGGAGCTAAAAGATTGTATTTTATTAAAAAAAAAAATTAAGAAGTAAACTTTAAATAGTAAATACCTGTGAGGATTCCATTTGGGATATCTTCAATGAAGAATTTGGGTGTGTTTTCTTTGGCTTCAAGAAATTGTACATAATTATGTGAGAAAAGTGGAAATATTAATGGATTTTAAAGAAAGATAAATTTAGAAAGGAAGGGATACCTGGATAATTCGGATAAAATGAGTTTGGAGTTCTGGGAATGAAGAAGATGCTTTACTTGAGGGGTGGGAGTGGAGGGGTAAAATTGTAAATTTGGAATTGAGGGGACAAAAAATTCATTTAAATCTTGATGACTGGTGTGTATTGTTAGCATCGACAGCCTTTAATTCGTTATACTCTTGATGGGCCTACTTACTTGATTGGTCACTGCTCACCCCTCACTAGCCTATAAAATGTCCTCAAGTGTTAATTGTTAAAATTACAAATTTTGTCCTTGTAATGTATTATATTTTTGGTATTAGATTATTTTAAAAAAAAAGATATATAAAAGAAGTTATACTTGACCATTTAGGACGAAATCTGTAAAAAAAAAAAAGTAGTTAACCAAAAAAAAGACCAAAGTTGTGAGTTCCATTATACTCAAGGACCATTTTTTAGAATTTACTCAAAATACTTTGGGTTATATTTGAGGTGTGTTAAAAAAAACTAGAGTAAATTACAGGAATGGTCCCTATGGTTAGGGGTAATTTGTGCGTTTGGTCCTTAACTTATTTTTCTAATTTGGAAGGTCCCTACTATTTGTTTTTGTTACACGATTGGTCCCTACTGTTTGTTTTTGTTACACGCTTGGTCCCTGTCTTACCTAAAAAAACTATTATCTAAATAGGAAAAAATGGTGGGGTGGGTAAGGTAAGATGATGGAGTGGGGTTGGAAGTGTGTTTATTTAAATAAATTAAAAAAATCAAGGGCAAAATAGTCTTTTTAGGTAAGACAATGACCAAGTGCGTAACAAAAACAAACGGTAGGAACCTTCCGAGTTAAAAAAGTAAGTTAGAGACCAAATGTGCAAATTATCCTAAACCATTGGGACCATACGTGTAATTTACTCAGAAAAACTAGTTGAAAAATGTAACTTTTATCTGTATAAATATGTTTTGATATAATAATTGTAAGTGTGAAAAATATAAATTGACATAAGAAGCTAACATAAAACCTCATAACATATCTCAAAAACTATTTTATTTGAATTATTAGTTTTTTCTTGTAAAATTAAACAGAGTATTTATTTATTTATTTATTATAAATTCAACCTTTTTGGGTCTTCAAATCCTTCTTCCGACTAACCAACCATTTTGTGTTTTGTACGGAATTTGCATTAGGATCATGTCCTCCTCCACAGACCACAATGTTGTTTTATTGAACTTGGATCACTACTATTTGAAGAGTGTTTACCTTGTACTCCTCCACAATATTGCTTTATTACATCACTTAAAATTGGCATTTGTTGATTTCGGAACATGTTTTAATGTTAGAACAAGCAAAAATGTCTTTTTTATTCCACTTTTTGTTTATTGCGTTTTTTTAGTGTATTGAGATCGTTTTTGCGTATTGTATTTTGCTGTATGTTTTTAACAAGTTTGACTGATTTATGGAACGGATATATCATATTTTTCCAAGTCTCTAGTGTTTCCCACCATGTATATTTTATATTTGGCACATTTTGTATTTTCATTGTAGGCTCATAAATTCCTTCTTTTTGATTTTCTTTTTCTCACCCCTTAATTAGGTCACCATGCCACTGAAGGACCCTCGAATATAAAGTAAATACTGTAAGCCCCCTCACATTTCTTAACCTGATATGTTCAAACTGTCAAAACATTATGTATAAAACAGTCACTAAACTTTCATGGTTTTTAACATATACGTTCTAATTAGAAAAAAATATTTTTCTATTTAATTTATATATGTTTAGTGTAATTCAGGTTTGTAATTTTGAAAATGTGAATAATAAAATTAGGTTTGTATTTTATTATTGATGTTTAATGAAATTTAGAAACAGGTTTTAGTTTTTAAAGTACATAAGATTTTTGATTGATTAGCCTTTTTAAATTGTTTGTATTCGATACGTTTGTAGAGATGTAGCTATACATCATAAATATATTTTTTTAATTTTTGTAAAAAGGATTAGAAATTAGAATAATCAACGAATCATTTCCTTTGTTTTTCTAAAACTATCCAAGGAGTAATCCATACTATCACCATCACGAATTATCGTTAACAAAAGACAATCGCTTATTGACGAAAATGGAGAATGGAACCTGGAGTTTATATGATGACTAATTCTTCTGCTTCTTTTTTATTTCACTTATAGTTATACAAAGTAAAATCGATGAACCATATCTAAATAAAGTAAGAGAAAAAAATATAAAAATAAGCAAGAACTTTTCTTCATTTTGGCAAATAAATAAGTAAATGTAATATTACTAGGTTATAACTTGTGTACCACACGGTTGATGAAGTAAAATAACATTGAAACTTTAAAAAACACGTTAATTACATATTTGCAAACATTTATTAATCTTCATAGATCTTTTGCACATTGAATACCACCTCATCGCAGAAGTACCAAATTGTGTTTACATAGAAAGATGATAGTTTCCAAGGAGAATGCCAGCCGGTCGCACAATTACCAAGCGCTTGAAGACATGAAATTATGGGTGTTATTATGTAGGCTTTTAAGGGGTAAAATGATAAATAAGGTTCCCAAAACCAAAAACAAAGTCATTGTGATTATGATGCTTAAATTACCATGCCAACGTTATGAACAATAGATCGGTGAAAATGGAGAAAATATGAATAAATATATTCAAAACTAATAAATTAAGTAACATCCAATAGTAGATTGATATAAAATAACATAATGAATGTGCTTTAAAAGTCGTAATCAATAATCATAGATGTGAAAACAGTTATTTTCACATAAAGTGTGTTGTTTTGTCCGTAATTACTAAAAATCACCTTATACCAATCATTTTGTAACATGAAAATTGAACACGTGTGTTGCATGGTTTAGAATTCAAAAAAAATATATCTAGAAAAATAAAACAGTAGTATTGAAAATATTATTCTGTTAAGTATATAATCGGTACATCATCTTCCTCCCTTGAATAAATAAATATACAAATACTACCCTCTAATTATTTGAAATGACTAAGATGCCCCTTATCATAAAGATAGTAATTCACAACGCATACGTAACAACTTGAAAGTGATCTCACTCATTTTTTTGCCTACATACCACTGTCAACAAAAAAAAAACCTTGAATTCCCTAAACTTATAACGTTTTAAGATCTTATCAAAAACCAAAAATACATTCATTTAATTTATTAAAAAAATAATAATAAAAAATAAAAAATAAAAAACTAACCAGTTCTCAGCCAAAACCAAAAATACATTCATTTAATTTAAAAAAAACTAACCAATTCTCCGGCTAATGAACTCCAAAAATGTAAGATATTTATAATAGTAATAGTAATATTTAAATAAACAAAATAACAAATATAAGTCAAACTCATATAAACAAAACACCAAATTAGCAATAACTCACTGTGATCAAATATCCACTTTTAAAAAGTCATAGAATGGTAATTACAATTTGTGCAGAAATGATAAAAATTGCAAAAAGCTAGTATAAAAAAAATTAAAAACCAAAAGATTAACATGAGTGTCATTGAGCATAATTTTGCTCTCTTGCATACAAATACGATCAGTTGTAGGATATTGAGCCGTATTAGATACAAAATATTAAGAAAAATAATATATAAATAGGAAAAATAATTAACCGTGATTGTTTAATTTTGAAATGGCATGTTACCCATAAGAATAACACTATATGGAACCATTTCTTAAAAGCAAGAGCATTTATGCGGAGAAGAAAAGCAGAAGAAAAAGTCAAATTACATATTCTCCTAAGAGCTATTTAATATTCAAATCTTTATGAGGATCATCCATAGCTTCATTATATTTAATCAAGAACTGGAGTGCAAATCAACTATAAGCACAATGAAGGAAATATCCATACCATTAAACCTTGAAACTTAAATATTATGCACTAAAAAACTGTTGAATTATTAAGCTTAGTTCATGTAATAGCTTCAAGACAGTTATTAAAAATAAAAATGCTTAGAACATGGTTTATTAGTTTCACATAAAGATATGAAGCTCAGTAATTTACAGATAAGACAGACGCCGGAGAAAATAGTCTTTGAGATCCCTAAATGAAGTACAGTCGGCTGGGAATAAAAGCAAATGAAAATAGGATGATATACTAAAAAAAATTAATGCAAATACATCACTATTTTTTTACTTTAAACCCAATCTTTTATAATTTTATTAACATCCCTTAAGTTGTGACCATGACAATGGTTTATAATTATGTTAAAACACGTGAATAATATTCAACAAATTGTGTTTGTGCAGATTTTCAACGTTGGTTGAATGATTGCTGCAAATTTAACGATATGGAAGGTAGATATTTTGACTTTTCCATTAACTAATGCCCATATGAACAATATTTTTCATCCCCTTCCATCTGCACCCTTTATATTCTCCCATTAACTTATCCTCTTGTAATCCTTCTTTATTTTTGTAATTATACTTGTAATTAGGAAATCTCTTGCTAATTGTGGGACTCAATATACCAGTTTATGTATATTATTATTAACATATCTTACATAACTGAAAAACAAAAAGTGTTCCATTTTCAAAACAAACAAATGAATTTAAATGTATAGATCCAGAATATAGACAAAAAAATAATAATAAATGTCAATCGTTCAAACACATATTAAAAAAATCACAAAAAGGAAACCAAACCTAATCAAGACCACAACAGATCAACACCATTTCAATGAACTAAAAGGCAACAAAACCATTTCAATGAACTAAAAGGCAACATAAAAAAAATGACAACTATAGAATCACACAAGAACCAAGGGCAAAACCGTCCACCAGGTCAAAAAAACTCACCAACAGCTAGAAGAAAGTAAGAGCAAACTAACAAATGTACATCCCATGAAATATTAAGCAATAACACCTGTGAAGATTAACCATAACTACCCTCAACATAAGCATACAAGACACAAGGGCAAAACTGTCACTAACATGCTTAAAGTAATGATAAAATAAATGAAATAGGATGTTTAGTAATAAAATGCTATTTTTGGGTGGCATCAAACAATTTCACATTTATTTTAATTTTTACTTATTAAAGCATTGGAGTTTAAAAGTAAAATGCTATTTTTGGGTGGCAGATTTCAACATATACCCAATTATAACATTGTACCTTAAAAGTAGAATGCTATTTTTTGGGTGTCAAGAAATAGCCAATTATACACATACATCTTAATATTTATTATCTTTCAAGAAATATCTAATTATAGACATATATCTTAAACCAAAAGTAACTAATAGATAAGGTATGAAAGTACATCCAAAAGTTCTTTTTTTTAATTGCTTTTAAATAACTTAAGCTTATTATTGTTTTTAGGGATTATACTGTTCCTTGATGCAATTACTTGAGGTGGTTTTTTCATGCATTACAGAGGTTTTGTTATATTTGTTTGTTTTATTTTTTTTCTTATTAAAGCATCGTACTTTCAATGTACAATGTTAAATTGGCGTAAAAAATAGGACATTGTTACTTTATTTATGTACAGTAATTTAACTTGATTTTTTTTGATGAAGAGGTTTTTTTTAACTAAATTGAAAATGCTTCCTTCGGGTTTTTGAAGTCCAGTTGTCTCTAAAGACAAACGATTCTAACCTTGAGGGTGTACTCATCTTTGAAGAGATCCATGTCTTTAAGGAGAGTGATACTTTTTAAATCCATTAATCTGTAGTTAGAAGTAACAATTTATTAGAAAAGGCAATGTGGTAGATCATAGATGTGTATTTTCATTCCAGATGCATTCCTCTTGGTTATGTGTGTTATTACAGAGATGGTTAGCTTCAAGATAAAACAAAATTTTCAAGACATGTGAATTCATAAGTCATATATGTCAAATAAATATATGCACAGGTAAATGCCAACATATTAACATGTATTAGCATGGAAAATATCTCAAAGAATTTTACAAAATAGGCAAGTTGTTGACAAATAATCAAATGTTTTGCTTCCATTTTCTTATTCTTGATTAAATCCCATGGTTATTTGTATACACTTTTAATCTTTATCTTTTACTGTATTTGGGTTTTCCTTTTCCCTGAGTGGGAATTGGAATATTTGTTTAGTTTACTTGATAAGAAGCATGAAAACCTTTCAGTGTTTTAAGAAAAGTTAGAAAATCATTAAAAAACATGAAAAAACCATGAATTTGTAAAACCATTAATCTACGAGCTTAAAATCTTACTCAGACATTTCATCAAACAGTTAATCTACGAACTTAATTTATAGAATATTTACACAGACATAAAACATACTAAATAAATGTTAGCAGTAAGAAGGATCGAACTCACCACCTAAAATCCCATAAAAAAGATGAATTTACAAAAATTTAAATCCCAATTCCAAAAAACTCTGGAACAAAATTGGTAAATTAAAGAAAGATCAACCCTATAAAAAAGCAATAATGGTGACTTTAGGTGAATTGGATTCCTTCTGGGTGGGGGAAACGAACTCTGAAACAGATCATCCCAACACATTCTAAAGACAAATATATAGATCAATTACTTACAGAACTATCACACCATTGAATGAGAAATTTATCTTACCTATTTCACACTATTGCAGTCGATAATAGATCTGAATTTCATTCTCATTATCAGCAAAAGAAAAAAAAACAAACCTGAGATATAAAAAAATCAAACGTAAGATATCACAAAAAAAGAAAAACTGAACATGATCCAAGAAAAACACATCAACTTATGTTTAAAAATGTTCTAGCCAATACATCAAACAAAACACATCGAACCTAGTTCAAGCAACACAAATTAATTTAGGGCTAAAAACCGAAAATAAAAATAAAAATTTGAACCTGGTTCAAGTTATGAACTACATGAGACCGAAAAAAAACTCATCTCAAAGCCATCATAGATGGTCATCGAAGAGCAGACGAAAACATAATGCTAAATTTGTGTGAATTTGTTTAGAAATACAATTGACATCCTTAATCATTAGGCAATTCTAATAAAAAGGGGAAAATTAGAAATCAGGATCCCTGATTTGTTGCCTAAAATCTCTTAGCTGATTTATAGGGATATTAATTGGGATATTAGATTGGTAAACATATGTATTTGAAATTGAGAGGGTGAAGATGAGCGGAAACAGAGATCGAAGCTGGGCGGGAAAACCAGTCAAAGATTTTATGTGGTAGTGACGCGTGTCATAGTTGTGGCTTAAAAAAGTGTCATGTGGCGTTTAAAGGAGGTTTTTATTAAGTATGGAGATTATTTTCATATATTCTTAGGGATATTTACCCAAACAGTCCCTGTCAATATTTTTTTCTAAAATAGAAATGGTCCCTTAACTTACTAAAATGGTCCCTATTTTAATATAAAACTATAGAAATGGTCCCTATGTGAAAAACAAGCTATAAAAACGGTCCCCATAATTAGCAAAAAAAAGGCCCTCTGCACAATTCTTTTACAGAAAAGGTCTTATTGTTTCACAAAATTATAAAAATGGTCTTTTTCTAATAGCAAATTTATAGAAACCGTATGATCACTGCTTATAGCAAATTTACAGAAATAGTCTTTGTGTTTCACAAAATTACATAAATGTTCCCTGGTTTTCAAAATAATACAAAAATAGTCCATACATAAAAAATTACAAAAATTATCCATATATTTCACAAAATTACAAAATGGTCATTGTTTAGTAGCGAATTTATAGAAATGAACCCTTTGTAAGAGAATATTAGTAAATTGGTGTCAAAAATATAAAATTAATAAACATGTCACAACGCGTAGATCATCCAACTAGTATATTGTTATTTTTGGAGAAAGGGGGGGGGGGGGGGGATTTGCCGACAAAGATAGGTGTTAACAATTGAAATAAAATTATGGACATACAAAATGATAATTTTTTACTTCTTGATTGTCATGTTTTCTAGTTGAGCATTTACGACTTACAATGTGTGTCATAAAGGGGTATAGATGACACACAATGCGTATCATTAAAGCCCCGGTCATAAATGAAGATGACACACATTTGCATGTTATAAACTTCAACAGCCATTTACGATATGCATTTACGATACACAGTTACGATACACATTTATGACACACATTTACAATACACATTTACGCATAATACATAAATACGAAAACAAATATATACCAAAACAATCAATTTCATCTAATAACATCACGTCAAACAAGTTATCAAAAATATTGTACACTACATGTCAAAGACGATGCTAACTAACATTTCACACTTAACAAAAAAAGACGATGCTAACTAGCATTTCACCACTTGAAGATGTATCCATCTTAACCAGTGTTGACTCTTTCTCTGCAACAAGTTTCCACCTCTACCAACTTCTTCAATTTTCCATCTATAATTACTATTTGCATGATGATCTTGGCACTATTCTCCAATAAAAAAAGTACCATATGAAAAACGGTACTAAGAAACACACTTACACATGTAGGAGCAAGATTCTTCTAAAAAATTGAGTGATGCACATGGCCTGGTCAAACAAAGAAAAATAGGATATATCCTCCAATCATAATCAATATAGGACAGTCAGAAAATGCAAACCAACTCCATACCAGTCAAAAACCTATAGTACCACTGTACCATGTACAATATAAAAAATGAAAAAAGATTTTTCTAGAATAAAAATATTATGAAATTGCAATGGTGCTGATAAATCTAATAATCAATCCCTTTCTATTTATAGTATTGCTTGTTTCCAATACGTTCTACTTAATTATGGGATTAAACTAGTTGAAAAGCACTAACCTGGTTCAAAATTCTAGAGGGGAATACAAGGATTCCAAGATCGAAGCGTCTTCATGTTCCACATGTTCATCATATGTGATTTCTATGCAAAAAGTCACAATTTTTGACACCTTCAAAATACAACTCTAGACAACATGAAAATTGAAAACAAAAGAAACTCATAGCTTTTTTTCCATACACACAGACCACCATTACAAATTACAAGGGTAAAGAAAAGCAACTGCTTGTTATAACTCTATAAGGCTAAACGTGAAACAAGATGAAAAGGAAATTAAATGAAATTGATTATATCTTCTTCGTAATAAAGAAAAGCAATTGCTTGCTATAACTCATAGCGTTCTTTCGTACTACTTTCACTACCTTTACTAATAATACCAACATCAAAACCCATTGTATCCATATACAACAAAATTAGAGAGATATAAAGCAAAGGAGCAAATAATAAAATCCCTAGTTAAGAAATTAGGCTGTAGAGATGAGATTTTTAATCCACCAAATTCATCAACTCCCATTCTCATTGTTGAATGAGGAATTCCACTGTTGTTAAAAAAATATATCATAAACACTTTAGATAATTACCAAAAAATAAAAAATAATAATAAACCCACAACATTTTCAAGGAAGAAACCTGAATCTTAATGACAATGAAGACTCTACTGGTGGGTGATTAGGGGAAAAGTGACCAAAAAACTGTATTAAAAAGAGCAGCCATTGTTATATTCTTATTTTAGATTATATATGGATTAAGTTGTGATGAAATAAAATCTTACCTGCATATTGTGATTCATCCTCATAGTCAGAGCAGAACAGAAGATCCTGAATAAAAGAAAAAAGGAAAAATTTTCGAAGGAAAAGAAAAAGTACATTTAACCATAGAATTAGCGATTTTCTTGTCTTTAATTATTACCTCCTACTCACTTCACAAAACAAACTGCATCAACAATTATCTAATAGATCTTAAATTCTAGTATTTAACCTTCTTTCAACCATCTCAGCGTCTCAAGTTCATGAAATATTGTGAAAATAAAAGAACAAAAAACATAAAAAAGGACACAAGAATACAGCTTACCTTTTACAAAAGGGTTCCATTTGACATGTAAAATCCATGCAAACTTTATGTAGACCACTAGTAAAAAGTCCCTTTGCACCTCGCTGAACCACACAAACAATTTTCCTATGAGTCGCACCTTTATCAGCCTGTACAATTCCATAGTTAAATGTCAACTCCTGTATAGGAGGAATATGCTTAATCGCATAAAACCCAACATGAAAATTCGATTCATATTGATTTTAAAAAAGAATCGTTTGCCAATACACATTAAGTGAGTGACTATGGTTCATAAACCAACCATTTGAGATGTGACATCCCCTAATTTCTCGGCCAGAAAAGACCGATTTAATTTATGTTTTTTAAAATAAAATTAGAGAAATCTTTTCAAAAGATGTTGCGGAATAGGTACCCAAAACAAAACATGATAAAAGTTTATCAAAACCCTTCCTTAAGAAGGTATATATTTCCACACATATATATATATATATATATATATATATATATATATATATATATATATATATATATATATATATATCAAAACCTCGGGATGTCATGTTCCGATACAGATCAAAAGTATAAACAAGACATTATAAGCCTTACTACAGTTATTTACAACTACGGGCCTATAATCAAAAATCTCTCATCGTCCTCCGACTATGCTCGGGGTCCACTACCTGTAATCATAAAAAAACTGAGTGGGTCAGGCTTGGGAGCCTGGTGAGCATATAGGGTTTTCAACCCACAATAATAATAACTTATTAAATTCACCAATCAACAATAACCCTGATTACCCATTCCCATTGTCCTCACTTTACGTCCCTAAACACCTAACACAAGGGACTTAGCCTAAGGAATATCATCGGGTTGGACACTACTGCTAAGGGGACTCCTCATCCATACATGTCCTAAAGGCAACCATGAGGGGGGTTGGAGTACACCAATGAACATTTAGTTCATCAACACCTACAAGTTGCGAACCTGCTAGTGTGCCACTGGACTTTCTAGAAAGGTCTGTGGTCGTCATCTATACTCCGCTAGACGACTTCACCAATAACACCAACAACAACACCGACACCGAGGCCTCTCATCATTTTTAACACCCACCGACTATTTTGTCTACCTATGTTCTACCCAACATATTTGTAGATAAAATACATATACAGTTTAAAACTTGTATAAAACATCTATTCAACAGTCACCTCAAATAAACAATTAACATATTTACACATAACACGTATTTTAAGGTAAATACTTCATATCTATGTGTAAATTGAAAGTAACTACACACTCACATGATTTGATGATATTCGGGCAGCAATTCGTTTCCTAAAACGTTCGTTTCTAATAAAACCGGGAGTTTTATTGAGAAACCGGGCTCTGCAAAGGTCGGGCTTCGAAACTGAAAAGATAAATTTTCCGGGCTTCACGGGCACTTCGTGGCGTATTCCGGGGGTTATAATCGATACCGGGGCTTCGGGGGATGTTAATATGAAAGAAATATGAGTTTAGGGGCTAAAATTGACACTTTTCCAAAATATACCCGGGAGGTCTCGCACCCTCCTATTTATAGGGAGAGCCTCCTGATCCAACGGCTGAGCAGCCTCCAGGTGGCGAAGATCCGAAGCTCGCGGGAGAGGGCTCGCACGAGGGCTGCACGTGCGAAGGGGCTGCTGGCCTCTTGTGATTGGACCGAAGCCTAGGTCCGAAGTAGGGGCATCCGTGGCAGCCGTGCGAGGGTTTGGACATGTGCTAGAGGGTACGTGTCGCCTTCTCAGTGGACCACTTCGGATCAGCTTCAGCAGCTCGGATGACTCATCACTTTTTCGGACACGTGGCACCTTCTAAGCGAGGGTGAGGTGGCCGAAGTCCACCTTGCGAAATTTCTCGGTTTTAGCAATTTTTCTCGTTTTTCGCGCCAAAACTTCTAAAATCCATAACTTTCGCGTACGAGCTCCGTTTTTTACGTTCATTATATGCACGCGTAGGTAAATTTACGCTCTACAACTTCCGTTTAGACTTCGTCGGCTAATTTTGACTTTAATTTTTATATTATTATTTTTAACAGACCGGGACAGGAAATCCGTTAAAAATTCATAACTTCTTCATCCGACGTCCGTTTTCGTCAGACTTTTTACCGTTGTGCTACTATTTACGAGACCTTCGATTCTCATTTAGGTCGTGTCGGCTAAAAACCACTCGATCTAAAATTCGAGTTTTTAGATGTCTACTGCTAAGCTGAAACTTCGAAAAATCATAACTTCCTCATACGAAGTCAGATTTGGGTGTTCTTTTTATACCTACTCTCGGTGTAACGAACACTACGAGTTTCGTTTAGATCACTAAGGCTAAAAAGTAGTTTATCAAAAACTCACTTTTTACGACATTCAGCACCGAGCCGTTTTTGTCGTGAAACTTCGACAGGTCATAACTTCTTCGTTATAACTCGGATTTCAGCATTCTTTATATATATCCGTAATCCTTGTCACGACCACTACAACTTTCTTAATAGATATCGGCTTTATCAAAAATTTATTTTCGACGCTCATTAATTAACTCCTAGTAATTAAGCATAAAACACATAGAATTCACATAATTCCTTTTTCATTTCTTCAAAATGAGTTACAAAGGTTAACCTAGACTATCATCTTAATATTAATGCCTAAGCTAGAAACACGAGTGTTACAATTCTCTCCCCCTTATGATGATTCCGTCCCTGGAATCACACATCACCAAACAACTGCGGGTAGCGACTCATCATGTCACTCTCCGTTTCCCAGGTGAGATTTGGTCCATTCGTATGTTTCCAGCGCACAAGCACTAAATCAACCATCTTGCGTCGCAACTTCATAATCCT
Organism: Lactuca virosa; assembly: GCF_052849685.1. Taxonomy (NCBI): domain Eukaryota; kingdom Viridiplantae; phylum Streptophyta; class Magnoliopsida; order Asterales; family Asteraceae; genus Lactuca; species Lactuca virosa. The sequence goes on along the minus strand of NC_136429.1, from coordinate 425,859,986 downwards.
ACGGTCAACGATTGCCTCAGGTTCTTCAATCAACCTCTTGTTTTCATCCAACCTTAACTCAGAAATCAGAATTATTTCGGGCACATCTCCCGTGAACTTCCTCAAATAACACACATGAAATGTGTTATGAATACCCTCCAGTTCTTCCGGTAATTCTAGCTTGTAAGCTTGATTCCCGATCCTCTGAAGAACTTTAAATGGTCCAATAAACCTTGGACTCAACTTTCCCCTTTTACCAAATCTTATAAGTCCCTTCCACGGCGAGACTTTAAGTAAAACCGAATCTCCAACTTCGAAGGATATCGGTTGTCTGTTCTTGTCAGCATAACTCTTTTGTCGATCTTGAGCTGCTAACATCCTTTCCCTTATCACTTTCAACTTTTCAGCAGTCTGATGGACTATTTCGGGTCCCATAAACTGCTTTTCCCCAGCTTCCAGCCAACATGATGGCGTTCGACACTTTTCTCCATACAAGGCATGATAAGTTGTCATCTTAATGCTTGAGTGGAAACTATTATTATAGGAGAATTCTACTAGAGGTAAGTGTTCATCCCAGTTACCTTGGAATTCTAGGGTACATGCTCTCAGCATATCCTCCAATGTTTGAATTGTTCGTTTGCTTTGACCATCAGTTTGCGGATGGTAAGCTGTACTCAAACACAACTTGGTACCCAATTCCTCTTGTAGACTCCTCCAAAACCTTGAGGTAAAATGGCTGTCACGATCAGATACAATCGTTAACGGAACACCGTGTAGCCTCACAATTTCCTTCACATAAGAATTCGCAAGTTTATCCATAGTCAATTTCTCGTTAGCGGCTATGAAATGCGCACTCTTAGTGAAGCGATCAACGACCACCCAAATCATGTCGTGACCGTTCCTTGTTCTGGGCAGTTTAGTCACAAAATCCATGGTAATGTCCTCCCATTTACCCATGGGTACAGGTAAAGGTTCTAAACTCCCATACGGTTTCTGATGTTGTGCCTTAACCCTAGCACAAGTTACACACTCGGCCACATACTTAGCAGCATCAAGCTTCATCGTCGGCCACCAGTAATAGGGTTTTAGATCCCTATACATTTTCGTACTGCCGGGATGAATCGAGTACATGGTTTTGTAAGCTTCTTCCATCAGAAGACCTCTTACTCCTCCCGTCTTAGGTACCCAAATCCTATCTTTGAATACCTTCAATCCTTGACCGTTTGTATCAAACACCAACGTTTTTCCCAAACGTTCCTCCTTCCGGTCATTTTTCTCCAAAGCTTCCTCCTGAGCTTTCTTTATACTTTCCACAATTGTCGAGACGACTTCAATTTTCAGCGCTCTTGGCCTTCTCTTTTCAAGATTTACCTTCCGACTAAGAGCATCAACAACAATATTTGCTTTACCAGGGTGGTAAAGTATCTCACAGTCGTAGTCCTTGAGTAGTTCCAGCCAGCGCCGCTGCCTCATGTTCAATTCCTTCTGATCAAAGAGATATTGAAGACTCTTATGATCAGTGAAAAGTTTGCATTTAGTACTATAAAGATAGTGTCTCCATATCTTTAAGGCGAATACTACCGCTGCCAACTCCAGATCATGAGTGGGGTAGTTCTTTTCGTGCTCTTTCAACTGCCTCGATGCATACGCTATCACTTTATCCCTTTGGGTCAGAACACATCCTAACCCAACTCCAGAGGCATCGCTATAAACTGCGAAGTCATCAACTCCTTCAGGTAACGAAAGAATCGGTGCTTCACACAATCTCTTCTTTAACTTTTCAAAGGCTTCCTTATGCTTCTCATTCCAAGCATAAGTAGCTCCTTTGTGGGTCAAAGCTGTTAATGGAGTAGCGATCGAAGAAAAGCCTTGGATAAATCGGCGATAATATCCGGCTAATCCTAAAAAGCTCTGAATCTCTGTAGGACTTTTTGTTTGTTCCCACTTCATTACAGCTTCAATCTTTGCTGGGTCAACCATTATTCCATCTTGGTTAACCACATGACCTAAAAATTGGACTTCTTGAATCCAAAATTCACATTTGGAGAACTTTTCATACAGCTTCTCCTCTTTCAGAACTTCTAGCACTTCATGCAGATGCTTTTCATGCTCCTACTTGCTTTTCGAATAGATCAAGATATCGTCTATGAATACTATCACGGATTTATCAAGGTATGGTTTATAAACCATGTTCATCAAATCCATGAAAGCTGCTGGGGCATTGGTTAATCCGAACGACATAACAAAAAATTCATAGTGTCCATATCTTGTTCTGAACGCAGTCTTCTCGATATCCTGCTCTCTCACCTTTAGTTGATGGTATCCTGACCTAAGATCGATCTTCGAGAAATAGCTCGAACCTTGCAACTGGTCGAACAGGTCATCGATCCTCGGCAACGGGTACTTGTTCTTTATCGTCGCTTTATTCAGCTCTCTGTAATCGATGCACATTCTCATGCTCCCGTCTTTCTTCTTTACAAATAACACAGGGGCTCCCCAGGGTGATGAACTAGGTCGAATGAAACCTTTGTCCAATAACTCCTAAAGTTGTTTCATAAGTTCTTTCATCTCGGTTGGTGCTAATCGATATGGTGCTTTTGCTATCGGCGTCGTTCCTGGTAACAAGTCGATACGGAATTCTACTTGTCGATCAGGGGGCAAACCGGGAAGATCTTCGGGAAAGACTTCCGGATAATCACACACCACCGGAATATCCTGCACCTCCTTCTTTTCCTTCTGAGCATCGATCACGAACGCTAGATATGATGTACACCCCTTGGCCAAACACTTTCTGGCTTTCATTAGGGAAATGATTCCAGAATTTACTCTGCGTTTGTCTCCGTACACCATAAACAGCTCTTTCCCTGGCGGGTTTACTTTTACTATCTTCTTCCTACACATTATTTCGGCATCATTGGCGCTAAGCCAATCCATTCCTAAAACTATGTCGAAACCATTTAACTCGATAGGCAATAATTCCTCGTGGAACTTATTCCCATCCAAGTCAATAATGATGTTTTTCATACGATGGCTAACAGGTACAAACTTGCCACTAGCAATTTCGACTAATAAAGTATTAACTAGTCTATCGACAGGCAAAGCTAGTTTTCTACCAAATTCATGCGATATAAAGGAGTAATTGGCTCCATAATCAAACAAAATTTGGGCAGGCAATTCGTTTACGAGAAAGGTACCTGAAGCAACATCGGCTTCTTCTTTCGCAGCTTCGAGTGTCATCTGAAAGGCTCTCGCCTTCGGCTTTGGTGGAAGATTGGGTTTTGCTGCGTCTTTCTTCTTCGGGCAATCCCTCAAAATATGCCCTTCTTCATGGCACCCATGACAGACGTTATTAGTGAAGGTGCAATTATTGGCATAATGCCCTGGCTTTCCACACTTGTAACAAGTGAGTTCCACGCTGCACTTCCCAGCATGTTTCTTCTTACACTTGACACACCACTTGGCTTCGGCTCCTCCTCCGAATTTTCTCGAACCAGATTTCGAGAATTTGTTCTTTTTATTGGAACCTGACGTTCCTTCAAACTTTCTCTTTTCGCCAACTTCAACCTTGCTGGCGACTCTCCCCTTAATCATATCTTCAACAGACATGGCAGCCCAGATAGCTGCCTCCAAAGTAAGTGCCTGACGTATTGGCACCGCATACTCCCATGGAAGTCCCTTTGCGTACCTGTCAATTTTCGTCAGCTCATCTGGGACAATACGCAAAGCAAACTCCATTTTGTCTGTGAAGTTATTCGTATACTCGTCAACGGTCATACTCCCCTTCTACAATGTTAGAAATTGGTTTTCTAACTCAAGTACGTTTTGGGCCGAGCAGAACTTGCGCTTAAAGTGCACCAAGAACTCTGCCCAAGTTAGTTGCAGTGGCTCATTAGGGCTTAGGGTTTTCCCCAATGTGTTCCACCAACGAGCAGCACTACCCCTGAACTGACGCACTGCAAAGGTGGTTTGTAACTTGCCTTGGCAATCACAAGTCATGAAAGCCAATTCCATTTCCGAGATCCAGTCCATTACTCCGACAGGATCTTCTTTTCCAGTGAAGGTCGATGGCTTGCAAGTCATAAAGTCCTTATACTTGCACCCATTTCTCTCCACCCTACCCTCGTGGTTATTCCTCCCAACCACAAGCGGTTCACTATGACCAACCGATCTGCTGTTGTTCCCTTCTTCAGATCGATCGTCATTTAGTTCACATTGTTCAACAGGAACTGAAGGTTCATCCCTGTTGTTCAGCAACATTTGCCTCAACTCCTCCTTTTCTTCAGCCATCATGGTCTGAATCATAGTTCGTACTCCATCCATGGTGATGGGTTCGGGTGCAGCTCCTACTATCGGCACTTGTTCCACCACTTGAGGTTGAGGTTGTTGGTTTCTGTTTGCGTTTCCCGCTCCACTTCGAGTTCTTGCCATTACAATCTATATACCGAATAAGGCGAATTTAGGTCTTTATCCTTGTTAGACATGTCAATTCCCTTATCACTCCAAAACGTTTACATGTTAGTTCTAATCTCGTAATCATACGCTTAGAATCCTACACACATAAGGTTTCCAGATCCGGTCGGCAACAGACCATAGATCCGAACAAATAATGGCATATATGGCAACATATAGCATTTAGCACATAAAGGCATTTTAGGCACATTTCCTAAAATAAACTAGTGCTCGTGTCTAAATTATGGTAGATACTCACCTCACAATCATCACTTAGCATTCTAAGTTTAAGTCTAGAAATCGTAGGATATTTCTTAGTTCGCTTAAACTAATGCTCTGATAATACCAACTGTGACATCCCCTAATTTCTCGGCCAGAAAAGACCGATTTAATTTATGCTTTTTAAAATAAAATCAGAGAAATCTTTTCAAAAGATGTTGCGGAATAGGTCCCCAAAACAAAACATGATAAAAGTTTATTAAAACCCTTCCTTAAGAAGGTATATATTTCCATATATATATATATATATATATATATATATATATATATATATATATATATATATATCAAAACCTCGAGATGTCATGTTCCGATACAGATCAAAAGCATAAACAAGACATTATAAGCCTTACTACAGTTATTTACAACTACGAGCCTATAATCAAAAATCTTTCATCGTCCTCCGACTATGCTCGGGGTCCACTACCTGTAATCATAAAAAAATTGAGTGGGTCAGGCTTGGGAGCCAGGTGAGCATATAGGGTTTTCAACCCACAATAATAATAACTTATTAAGTTCACCAATCAACAATAACCCTGATTACCCATTCCCATTGTCCTCACTTTACGTCCCTAAACACCTAACACAAGGGACTTAGCCGAAGGAATATCAACGGGTTCGAAACTACTGTTGGGTTTTGAGCATTCTAACACTCCTATGGTGTACATGCAACCCTATAAACCTTGGATCTATGTTTTCTCTATTATACATGCAAATATTAACTATTCCAAGGTTTCATCCTAACTAGCATATTATGAAGCACCTATACTACAAAGTTCTAGTTAGATGACATACCTTTTGATGTAGCTTGATGTCTTCAAGCTTTAAGAGCTTAGCCCCAATAGTGTGGAACCCTCAAATGGAATCACAAATCACCAAAACACCTTGGAAGAACTTGAGAGAATATGTATGCACACTAAAATCGGCCCACTCTTATTTTCACACACTTGTTCCATTTTGTGAGCCAAGGACCCCTTTATATAGTATGGAGGATTAGGGTTACATCCATGTAAACCCTAATACCCATGACCTTTCATTTACATAGGATCCATGGGTTAAAAGCTCCATGGACCATCCATGAAAGCTTAGCCCAACCTAAATGAACTTGGCCCATTCCATATATATAAGAGTCCATATTTAATTAGTTCTTTTTGATCACTTAATTAATTCTAAATTAATTCTTGATCAATACTAATTAAATAATATGATTCCATATTAATATATTAGAACTTATAATATATTAATATAAATCATAAATATACTATTCTCAAAAGACTATCCATATAAATTGTGCCGGTGAAGTGCAACCCAAATGGACCATGCCGGGTCGGGTCAAGTACATACCAAATATAGTTATGGACTTAGACATTAATCCAACAGTCTCCCACTTGGATAAGTCTAAAACTATTATTGAGTATGACTTCAAAACCTAACTAGCAATCGTAGCTCTTAAAGCCGCTGTCGAACTCTGACCTTGTCAATGACTTGTCCATTAGATAAGGGATCATATATTCCTCCATTCTAGATATCATATGGACTGAGATATGGATTAATCATTCTCTCTGTCCATTTGTTGTTTCCCGATTTTCGATTTATGATGACTGACTGATTGAACAAATCAAATCAGTCCTGGCTTGGCCAAGCACTCACATGTGTCATCGCTAAATCATCCAGGGGCCCACAGATATCGCTTTTATCCTGAAGGTAAAAGGAATGGATAAACTTCGACTCATATGGCTTGTTCTACTACTTGTTGAATCATACACAAAGGCACGTTTTATAACATCGAGTTACCAAATGCGTTTTCGTGCAATCAATGTATAACCAACTCATAGTAACAACTCATATCTCTAGGTTTGAAGAATATAAGATATTATCGTCTCATGATCACTCGTGATAAAATCCATGAAGTGATTCAAATGAGCGCGGGTTGAATCCAATACTCAGAACTTATGAGCACTCATGAGTGTTGTAGCACCACTTTGTCCACCAACTTGGACCTCTACAAACCAACCCATGACATTCTTGATTCATATCTACTTCCAACATATGACCGACTGTGGATGGTTTGAATAACGTAATCATTCAGGAAGAGCGACTTAGTTATTCTGGAAGTCAAAACATGCAAAGTGAAACATAATAATAAATGAATCAAATATGGTATCAAACCCTATGAATATAAATAAACACTTTTATTTATCACCATACTGATTACTCATTATTCATTGTTTCGGTTTTATCAACTTTATACTTGAATTAAAAACACTAGTTGTCCCATGCTCCAAGCATGTACACTATGTTTTTCTTAAACAATAGCTTTGCCATACACCAAGTATGCACTCTATGTTTGTCTATGATCCTTACTTTGTGAAATAAACCAATTGAACATAATTTCAATGATTCTAATTTCACACTCCCAAATCCTTATCGAAAAATGTGAAAATTTCAAATTCCTATCATTTATCGAAATCTGTTTAGATTTTAAACTTATATGCACTGACCCTCCTGTAATGAATACGTACAAAGTCACAAAGACTTGTCAACAGTCATTATAAGGTATTCCAATGGAGATCAACTCCATGGAAACTAAGTCTCATATTCAAAGTACATTGCTTTGGACATGCTTCTTGCATTAAGTTTTCTAATCTTACACAGATAACTTCCACATATGGAGACAACTCCATATTCTCATTTTGACTATCACTTCTGAATAAGAGATGCCTCTTTTCAGAATATGTCAATATGGTCCTTCCAAAATTAGCACTATACTTCCAACTGTCCCTGAGCAACCAATCTTTGGTAAACCTCAGATTGTCCTCGACAATTGCTTAATCATTTTAGTCATATCCAATTCTAGATCTTTTCCCTTCTTAATGCCTCTGGGCATTTTGAAAAATTTAGAAATGACAAATATTATAGCACATGCAATCGATCCTGTACCCAAAGCAAATGGTACACGATTCATGATGTCTCACATAAAGACATGATTCTAGACCAGTCTTTTGCTACAATATTTTTATTTGCCATGTTTTCAAAATTTAACTATAAAGAGGGATGCCGTAATCATAATCGAATTTTGAGAACGCAATATATAGAATTTCCTTAAGTTGAACCAATCCAACATGAAATTCATATATATATTCTTGACTAAAGATGATTAAGGTCTCAATCTAAGCCTTTAGAACTGAAATGAAGTATATCCTCTCCCTTAATTATAGCAAAACAACTTTTTCAATCCCTGCAGCCTTACGAATTGAAACTTTTGTTTTCTATAATTAACATTGCTAACTTGCAACACTAACAATAATTATCATGCTCCCACTAACATGATGATTATTAGCATAACACTTATGCTCCCACTAGCTTTGACATGTACTCAGAAATCAGCTGGACTTCTAGAAATCAATACTTTATTGACTTTCTTACCAAAGTTCAGATTTCTGATATGAGATGCTTTGATAAAACTTTATCAAAATCATACACCTTTCCTTAGATAGCATGCATGTGTGTCTAAACAATTTCAGAACTATGAAAAGGGATGTCGTAATCATAGTCTCAATTGTTTAGACCTTTTGCCATCTGCTTCAAATCTACTTGGTGGAAGTGTTTCCTCACCATCATTTTCATGAATCGGAGAGAAACCTTATGACCCTTAGATTTTATGGTGTATGTGTTCTTATCCATGTGAATCGTCAAAACCATAGTCACAAGACAAGGATAATGACAAATCCAAACTCATATGGACTGAACTTATGCAATCTTAACTTCTTGCCACCTGGCAGTACAGGGCCTGCCATTGCTTCCAAGTTGTTATGCAACCAATTGAGAACTTTTAGAACTCTTATGCAAAGCCAACTTTAACTGGAATGGGCACAGAATATGTCAACACGATAGGTTATAAACCTCAAGTCGTGTGCTAGTGAAGAACCTCAGGTTTTATTCTTGATTAGTTCTTGAAATTCTTTTTAGGATCTTTAAGACTCCCACTATCCTCTTGACATATAAGACTATCTTGCCAAATATTCAAGAGATAGTGCGGATTCTTTATCAAGACAAACACTTCACACAATTGGCCTTAGTTGGTCTTTGTTTTATCCAAAACATCACAACTTACCAATTTCAAATGTACAAGAGTAGGACACTTTTACTCTTACATTTGACAAGTGTTTTAAACCTTTCTTTAAGATATGTCACTCAAGTTACAATCTTGGAATATGACTCTAAGAATTGTTTTGGAACGAAGTATGACTCATCTTCCTGATCTAACCATTTCAACAATTCATGACTCCTCTTCTTAGTCATAAGAATGCACTAAGATGACCTTTAGAGGACTAATTGTGATATGATTTCTAAATCATTAAGATGATCACAAACATGATACTAAAGTACTCTCCCATCTTTTCAGATTTGAGAAACTTTTATCTTTCTGCCTAATTTGATTCTTCCCATTCGTTCTGCCATACATTGAGACTTTTCCAATGTTTCAGAATTATACTTAAACTTGTAAGTATAACCATATTTACTAAACTTTAGTAAATCAAATAGTCTTAACGAGCTTTGTGGTGGACATGACCAGTGCACAAGAATGTGTACTCGATCCCTTTAGTCCTTCACTTGACTCACACATCCATGTGAACAAGTAATTAGTCTTGATTTTCCAATGCTTGAAAGTTCTCATTCATCATACTATTCAACTTGCATGATTCCAAGTTTCGGTCCAATGGAAACTTGGGTGATGAGGAACTTTCCTGATTTGGTAAATTTAGACACTACCACAAATGAAAGAATCAAATCCATTTTCCAATATTGCTGTCAGTGGAATCATATAGGCAACAATTTTCCACAAATGCCATTGTAAGGATACTTCAAATAAATAAAATTAAACAATTTTCTTTTATTTTCAAACTTTACGGAAAAACTTATCCTTACAATCCACATGGAAAATTGTTGTTATCTATTCCTTAGCAATATATCATAACTTCTTAAGCAACTGCTCAAAATTCTGATGCGATCGAAATCCACCTTCGCGATCAGAATCAACATATACTTCCTTTAAGATTTCTCTCTATTCTTTGATTCTTAAAACATCAACATGTGACCCAGTCACATCATGTAATGAGGATCTCAGAATAGAACTTAACAGAGTTAGATAATGGGCTCTACCTGATGTAGAGTCAAACCTATTGACTTTAACATCCATAGGTAAATTTGGCAGCTTCGCAATCAACGCCCCTTCCTTTGGCAAAATAAACATATGGACCCTTTGGTAATGGGACTATCTCAGACTTAGCCTTTCTCTTTACCATTTGGTCAACCGGGTTGACTATGGCCAATCCCTTTCCATTGGGAAGAGAATGCTTTTTCTGGATTTCCAGTGTCACCATTGTCACTGTCCATAAAGTTTTTGGGAAGTTGATCTTCTAATCAAATTTGCTTTACTATCGTTCCAAATCATTGCTGATTCAGCAGCACCAAGCAAATAGATATGATCATTAAGGTTCATGTCATATTCTGTTTCATAGTAGTCCCAAAGGAACTCACTATGTGACTTAGAAAGTGATTGAACATCCAACTTTCTCAAGACTTTGACACCCAACTCTCCCGGCTTGTCAATATGTGACTTCATCTCTAAGATGTGATCACACATAGACCTTGCTTGCCATTAGGGCTTGAGTGACCTTGAACTTGTGGGTTAGGGAGAATAATTGGAGGAGGTGGAGGAAGAGAAGTATGACTTCCATGCGCCAAACTCGGGAAGTCATATTCATTAAGAAAGCTTGGTTTGGGAAGATCATTGTTGTCTAAACCAGACATCAACAATGGGAGAAATTCACGTAAAGTTGATTTATGTCCTTAATATAACACCCAATATGATATATTAAGGCTAGGACCCAACAAACTATTTTATAACTTGGAAGAGGGATGCCGTAATCCAAGCTATAAAATATTTGAAGGTAGGTGAATGACGATTCACCAATTTCCACCAAGATAAACGAAATGTATTATTAGGTTTTAATTGGTTTTGAAACTCCTAGATTCTTTTGAGATTCATTGAACTTTTCAATGGCATGTTTCAATCTCGAGTGTGCCCTTCAGGTTTTGTGACTGGGATGCCGAGGATCACAAAACAAGGTGTGAAGTAACCATGCAAATATACTTGGTACCCTTAATATTTACCCCTCAATCGATGTGTCGGTTAACCACACACGCTCCAACGATACTATGATAAACATTAAGTTACCCTTTGCCTACCTTGTTAAGTCCAGGTTAGTGTGCCGGTTAACCACACACGCTCCACTAACAGCTTAAACAAAGTGCAAAGTGTAATTTCATGGATTAGCACCTTATTCACATTTTCCTAACTAACTAAGATTGGGAATTTATAAGTGTTTAGTTACTTAGTATTTATCATTATACTTATAATGAAGGGAGAATTATAGTCCTTGTCCTACCTGTTCGGCTAACGACCCTCCACCGGTCAAGGAAGCGGTGAGTGAGAGTGGACACCCATTAAACTGCCATTTTATAGGCAGTAACCTTATACCCCCCTTATAGACCGGCTTCGTGAATGAGGCCTACTAATGGTAAGACGACTTGCTCTTATACATATAATATATTAAACTTTTAATATTATAATAGTATAAGGGTGTATTTTAGACATTTAAAATACTTGGTGGTTTAATCTATTAATTAAACTAGACTTTTAATTTAATTAAACTCAAACCATATTATTATGGATTAATAATACTCTTTTAATTAAACGCTTTAATTAACTATTAATAAAGTCCATAAGAGTTAATTTGAACTATTCAACAAAACATCATAATTCCAATTATTAAACTCAAAATTAAAACCATTTAATTAATTGTTTAAGTTATGAACCCAAGAGTTTTAGAATTCAATTCTTTTTTTCATAAAAAAACTTTTCTCAAATTCCAAAACTTGAGGGCAAGTTTTGTAATTCTTGAAAACCTTTGGATTCCATAACTTATGGAATTAATGGTGTTTTATGATGAAACTTACCATGTTCCATAATTTAAGAACAAGTTATGGAATTCTTTAAAACATTAACACCAAATTTTGTAACTCCATAAAAACTTTGAATCAAATTTTTTTTTTAAAAAAAACTTTCATATCCATAACTTATGGAAGTTTCAAAAACCCTTAAGATCACAACTTTAAAAAAAACTTTTGAGCTCCAAAATTTTATGACAAAATATGTAACTCCTTAAAACATTTAGATCAAACTTTTAAAACTAATAAAATAATCATATCATTTTATCTTTTACTAAATTTGACATAATTCAACTCATATAACAAATGATTCAAATTTTACAAATAATTCGTTTTTCACAAAACAAGTAATTATCTTAAAATTTGACAAACGTCATGTTTTTTTTTTCCTTTTTTTTCAACTTGAAAATAAAACATTTGCATCAATATAACAGAAAACAACCCATGGCTTTGATACCACTGTTGGGTTTTGAGCATTCTAACACTCCTATGGTGTACATGCAACCCTATAAACCTTGGATCTATGTTTTCTCTATTATACATGCAAATATTAACTATTCCAAGGTTTCATCCTAACTAGCATATTATGAAGCACCTATACTACAAAGTTCTAGTTAGATGACATACCTTTTGATGTAGCTTGATGTCTTCAAGCTTTAAGAGCTTAGCCCCAATAGTGTGGAACCCTCAAATGGAATCACAAATCACCAAAACACCTTGGAAGAACTTGAGAGAATATGTATGCACACTAAAATCGGCCCACTCTTATTTTCACACACTTATTCCATTTTGTGAGCCAAGGACCCCTTTATATATTATGGAGGATTAGGGTTACATCCATGTAAACCCTAATACCCATGACCTTTCATTTACATAGGATCAATGGTTTAAAAGCTCCATGGACCATCCATGAAAGCTTAGCCCAACCTAAATGAACTTGGCCCATTCCATATATATAAGAGTCCATATTTAATTAGTTCTTTTTGATCACTTAATTAATTCTAAATTAATTCTTGATCAATACTAATTAAATAATATGATTACATATTAATATATTAGAACTTATAATATATTAATATAAATCATAAATATACTATTCTCAAAAGACTATCCATATAAATTGTGCCGGTGAAGTGCAACCCAAATGGACCGTGCCGGGTCGGGTCAAGTACATACCAAATATAGTTATAGACTTAGACATTAATCCAACAGTCTCCCACTTGGATAAGTCTAAAACTATTATTGAGTATGACTTCAAAACCTAACTGGCAATCGTAGCTCTTAAAGCCGCTGTCGAACTCTGACCTTGTCAATGACTTGTCCATTAGATAAGGGATCATATATTCCTCCATTCTAGATATCATATGGACTGAGACATGGATTATAATCATTCTCTCTGTCCATTTGTTGTTTCCCGATTTTCGATTTATGATGACTGACTGATTGAACAAATCAAATCAGTCCTGGCTTGGCCAAGCACTCACATGTGTCATCGCTAAATCATTGAGGGGCCCACAGATATTGCTTTTATCCCGAAGGTAAAAGGAATGGATAAACTTCGACTCATATGGCTTGTTCTACTACTTGTTGAATCATACACAAAGGCACGTTTTATAACATCGAGTTACCAAATGCGTTTTCGTGCAATCAATGTATAACCAACTCATAGTAACAACTCATATCTCTAGGTTTGAAGAATATAAGATATTATCGTCTCATGATCACTCGTGATAAAATCCATGAAGTGATTCAAATGAGCGCGGGTTGAATCCAATACTCAGAACTTATGAGCACTCATGAGTGTTGTAGCACCACTTTGTCCACCAACTTGGACCTCTACAAACCAACCCATGACATTCTTGATTCATATCTACTTCCAACATATGACCGACTGTGGATGGTTTGAATAACGTAATCATTCAGGAAGAGCGACTTAGTTATTCTGGAAGTCAAAAAATGCAAAGTGAAACACAATAATAAATGAATCAAATATGGTATCAAACCCTATGAATATAAATAAACACTTTTATTTATCACCATACTGATTACTCATTATTCATTGTTTCGGTTTTATCAACTTTATACTTGAATTAAAAACACTAGTTGTCCCATGCTCCAAGCATGTACACTATGTTTTTCTTAAACAATAGCTTTGCCATACACCAAGTATGCACTCTATGTTTGTCTATGATCCTTACTTTGTGAAATAAACCAATTGAACATAATTTCAATGATTCTAATTTCACACTCCCAAATCCTTATCGAAAAATGTGAAAATTTCAAATTCCTATCATTTATCGAAATCTGTTTAGATTTTAAACTTATATGCACTGACCCTCCTGTAATGAATACGTACAAAGTCACAAAGACTTGTCAACAGTCATTATAAGGTATTCCAATGGAGATCAACTCCATGGAAACTAAGTCTCATATTCAAAGTACATTGCTTTGGACATGCTTCTTGCATTAAGTTTTCTAATCTTACACAGATAACTTCCACCTATGGAGACAACTCCATATTCTCATTTTGACTATCACTTCTGAATAAGAGATGCCTCTTTTCAGAATATGTCAATATGGTCCTTCCAAAATTAGCACTATACTTCCAACTGTCCCTGAGCAACCAATCTTTGGTAAACCTCAGATTGTCCTCGACAATTGCTTAATCATTTTAGTCATATCCAATTCTAGACCTTTTCCCTTCTTAATGCCTCTGGGCATTTTGAAAAATTTAGAAATGACAAATATTATAGCACATGCAATCGATCCTGTACCCAAAGCAAATGGTACACGATTCATGATGTCTCACATAAAGACATGATTCTAGACCAGTCTTTTGCTACAATATTTTTATTTGCCATGTTTTCAAAATTTGACTATGAAGAGGGATGCCGTAATCATAATCGAATTTTGAGAACGCAATATATAGAATTTCCTTAAGTTGAACCAATCCAACATGAAATTCATATATATATTCTTGACTAAAGATGATTAAGGTCTCAATCTAAGCCTTTAGAACTGAAATGAAGTATATCCTCTCCCTTAATTATAGCAAAACAACTTTTTCAATCCCCGCAGCCTTACGAATTGAAACTTTTGTTTTCTATAATTAACATTGCTAACTTGCAACACTAACAATAATTATCATGCTCCCACTAACATGATGATTATTAGCATAACACTTATGCTCCCACTAGCTTTGACATGTACTCAGAAATCAGCTGGACTTCTAGAAATCAATACTTTATTGACTTTCTTACCAAAGTTCAGATTTCTGATACGAGATGCTTTGATAAAACTTTATCAAAATCATACACCTTTCCTTAGATAGCATGCATGTGTGTCTAAACAATTTCAGAACTATGAAAATGGATGTCGTAATCATAGTCTCAATTGTTTAGACCTTTTGCCATCTGCTTCAAATCTACTTGGTGGAAGTGTTTCCTCACCATCATTTTCATGAATCGGAGAGAAACCTTATGACCCTTAGATTTTATGGTGTATGTGTTCTTATCCATGTGAATCGTCAAAACCATAGTCACAAGACAAGGATAATGACAAATCCAAACTCATATGGACTGAACTTATGCAATCTTAACTTCTTGCCACCTGGCAGTACAGGGCCTGCCATTGCTTCCAAGTTGTTATGCAACCAATTGAGAACTTTCAGAACTCCTATGCAAAGCCAACTTTAACTGGAATGGGCACAGAATATGTCAACACGATAGGTTATAAACCTCAAGTCGTGTGCTAGTGAAGAACCTCAGGTTTTATTCTTGATTAGTTCTTGAAATTCTTTTTAGGATCTTTAAGACTCTCACTATCCTCTTGACATATAAGACTATCTTGCCAAATATTCAAGAGATAGTGCAGATTCTTTATCAAGACAAACACTTCACACAATTGGCCTTAGTTGGTTTTTGTTTTATCCAAAACATCACAACTTACCAATTTCAAATGTACAAGAGTAGGACACTTTTACTCTTACATTTGACAAGTGTTTTAAACCTTTCTTTAAGATATGTCACTCAAGTTACAATCTTGGAATATGACTCTAAGAATTGTTTTGGAACGAAGTATGACTCATCTTCCTGATCTAACCATTTCAACAATTCATGACTCCTCTTCTTAGTCATAAGAATGCACTAAGATGACCTTTAGAGGACTAATTGTGATATGATTTCTAAATCATTAAGATGATCACAAACATGATACTAAAGTACTCTCCCATCTTTTCAGATTTGAGAAACTTTTATCTTTCTGCCTAATTTGATTCTTCCCATTCGTTCTGCCATACATTGAGACTTTTCCAATGTTTCAGAATTATACTTAAACTTGTAAGTATAACCATATTTACTAAACTTTAGTAAATCAAATAGTCTTAACGAGCTTTGTGGTGGACATGACCAGTGCACAAGAATGTGTACTCGATCCCTTTCGTCAGACTTTTTACCGTTGTGCTACTATTTATGAGACCTTCGATTCTCGTTTAGGTCATGTCGGCTAATAATCACTCGATCTAAAATTCGAGTTTTTAGTTGTCTACTACTAAGCTGAAACTTCGAAAAATCATAACTTCCTCATACGAAGTCAGATTTGGGTGTTCTTTTTATACCTACTCTCGGTTTAATGAACACTACGAGTTTCGTTTAGATCACTAAGGCTAAAAAGTAGTTTATCGAAAACTCACTTTTTACGACATTCAGCACCGAGCCGGTTTTGTCGTGAAACTTTAACAGGTCATATCTTCTTCGTTATAACTCGGATTTCGGCATTCTTTATATATCTGTAATCCTTGTCACGACTACTACAACTTTCTTAATAGATATCGGCTTTATCTAAAATTTATTTTCGACGCTCATTAATTAACTCCTAGTAATTAAGCATAAAACACATAAAATTCACATAATTCCTTTTTCATTTCTTCAAAATGAGTTACAAAGGTTAACCTAGACTATCACCTTAATATTAATGCCTAAGCTAGAAACACGAGTGTTACATGAGACCATACAAAACTTGTGTAAAATCTCCATCTGGCACGTATCACAATATTGTTTGTTTTGGGATCCTGGGATGAAAACTTCCCAGGGGATCACCCATCCTAGAATTTCTCTCGCCCAGGCACACTTAACTGCAAATTTCTTATGAGATCTACTGCACTCACGGCTTGAAAACGCATTGTGACAAGGAGGGTATCCATACCCCTTTAATGTAACAATTTGTAAAAATAGGTCAAAGTTTGTCGGTCAAACCACCGTGAACCCCATTGTAATAGAACCTATTTCTTATGTTATTTTACTTTTTCCATTCGAGTGTTACTTTTGTATTGTTGATTTTGGCATGAGAATTTCTATCATTCAAGTGTCAATCATTTTAAATGCTAATATATTTATAACATTATAAGATGCATAAGCTAACCGAGTAATTGAGATATAAAAAATAAACACAAGGCAAATCCAAGTAACATACTCAAATTTTGTAGTTAGAAATTTGTCTTGTGTTTAACTTACATAACCTTTTTAATATTTACCCGATCATCTTGCTTCAATTTCTCCAGACCATTGAATGCCTACACTAATCGATTGTTTCATCTTGTCCTAATACATTAGATGCATATGAATCTTAATGATGCATATCACCATGTTTCTTCAATTTATTTAGTTCTCAATTGACATTTGGAGTTACCTACAATCTCCACATCTATACTACATAAGAAAATTACAACATATCAAACAATTTGTTGGACGAAAATCAACTCTAGTAGAAATTAGGTCACATTTCACCACTTACGTTGAAATTAGGCAACCCCGAATTCCCTGGTCCAAGAACTCATAACCTTCACAAACAAGCGAAGATAAGGATTGCAATTAGAGAAGACATAATACGAAGATGTAAAAGATGAAGATGGAATACAATGACAAAGATTTCATTGATCTTATATAAAACGAATGTGATGATGGAGAAGAAAGCATCATGCAACTTCAATGTTGGGGATACGACAATACGAGATTCAGAAAAGAGCATGCTGCAATTGAATGACTCATAGATAAAATAATGACATGTAATTTTGTAGATGTGGAATTTCCTGGTAATTATTTAAAAGATAATATAAAAATGATAAATGTTAGTAGATCAAAAGTTAAATGACACATTCTTGTTCATTTTTCAAACCACAGTTATATATCCATAGTTATATATTAGGGAAATCTTCATTAAAGTCCCATTATTTAACTCTAATTTACGATTAAGTCCCAAACTAAAATTTATTTACAAAAAAACATAAATTATCGGTAAAAATGATGATTTGGTCTTTTTTTCCCGATTACCAGTTTCATTGTTGACCTGGACGCATTAAAGTCTCATTATTTTACTATAATTTACGAAAAAGCCCCATAATAAAATTTGTTTACGAGAAAACATGAATTACGGGTAAAAGTGATGATTTGACCCTTTTTCTCCATTTAATACACATTCATTGTTGACCTATACGCATAGTCATTAAATGAACTGATGCAATAGATATGATGAGTTATATAATGCTAAGTTTACCGTAAAACTTGATATCCATCTCATCAACTCAATTAATAACTAAGTGTCAAGGTCAACAATGAAACCGGTAAAATGTGTGTTATCGGGAAAAAATGGCGGGAAATAAGCTACCGAGATGGATGTGCTGGGAATTAGACAATCTGAAATTTCTTATAAACTTCAAAAATGATGAAGTTGTTGCTAGTTTATATAATTATTGTAGTATTTGTCGGATGCATTTAATATTCCAAAAAAATATACAATGTAACAAGGTATCAAGTTTTACGGTAGACGTAGCATTATATAACCCATCATATATATCTTGTCATCTCATTTTATGACTGAGCGTCTATGTCAGTAATGAAACCAGTAAAATGTGTGTTATAGGGAGAAAATGACAAAATTGTCACTTTACCAACAATCATGTTTTTTCGTAAACAAAATCTAGTTTGTGTAACATCCTGTGTCCCGTCATGTCTTATTTCAGGGACGTGGGCCGGAAGTCGATGGTGTAAAGGCTTTAGGCCTTAAGTAGGTAATGTTTAGAACTTTTGGAAGGAGGCAATGATGGTTATGAGATCTAAACCTTTGAATTGTGTTTTGGGCCGAAGGGTAGAATGGGAAAAGTCATATACCGGGTTCTTGCATGAAATATGGATTTTTATTCGAGAAGTTTTTAGTCCAAGATATTTAGATAATATTGTAGAGCTCTTCAATACCTTTCCGTGGATATAAAGAACATCGAAAACAGAGTTGGAACGAAGAAGTTACGATTGTTTGAAGTTAGGACGATTTTTGGGTCAGCCACGTACGCTGGGCGCACTAGGGCATCCCTAGTACGCTGGGCGTAAATTGAGTACGTTGGGCATATGCGATTAGTGCCCAAACCCTATTTTAGTGGGTTGAGCCCTATTTAAGCTCCTTAACTTCCCCAAACCCACTCCATTCTCAGCCTCCACCTCTCCAACACCCTCTTTTGAAACCCTAACCCTAGTTTGAGCCTTGTGAGCAAAAAGAAGGTGTTTTTATCTGCTTTGGAGTGTTCTTGGTGCACCTTGGAGGAGAAGGAACTCATTGAAGAAGCGTTGGTTGCATTGGAGTTGTACATCCAGACATTGTTCACCTTGATCTTTCTTTTGGAGGTATAAAGTTTCAATCTTGATGATGGAATTGTTAGATCAGAGTAATATTTTAAATAAAAGTGTTGCGGAATTTTTTCCCAAAATAAAATATGATAAAGATTTATCAAAGCATTTCTAAAGAAATGTATTTCATTAAAAACCTCGGGATGTCAAGTTCGATACAGATCAAAAGCATAAACAGTACAATATAAGCCTTACAACATTTATTCATATCTACAGACCTATAATCCATAATCCCTCTTCCAAAACATCACATCTATGCTCGAGTGCCACTACCTGTAATACAAGAAACTGAGTGGGTCAGACTTGGGAGCCTGGTGAGCACATAGGGTTTTCAACCCACAATAAATAAGTTTATTAATTTCATCAACCAACAATAACCCGATTACCCGTTCCCGTTATCCTCACTTTACGTCCCTAAAATACTTATCATAAGGGACCTAGCCTAAGGATCATCATCGGGATGGACACTACTGCTAAGGGGATTCCTCAGCAATAAATGTCCTTAAGGTAACCATGAGGGGGATGGAGTACACCGGTGAACACATCGTTCACAAACACCTACAGGTTGCGAGCCTGCTAGCGTTCCACTGGACTGTCTAAAAAAGTCTGTGGTCGTCATCTATACTCCACTAGATGACTAGAAACATCATCAACATCGAGTCCTCTCATCATTTTATTTCATCACACCCAAATATTACATCTACCCATGTTTTACCCAACACATTTTGTAGATATAAAATACATATACAGTTTAAATCATTTAAAACATGTATAAAAACGTTCATCCAGCATAGACAACAAGTATTCAGATAATATGCGCAAATAGCACGTAATTTATATAAAATACTTCATATCTATGTGTAAGATGAAAGTAACTATGCACTCACTTGAAAAGGTAGTGATTCCGAACTCAGACAACGTTTCGCTTCTTAAAAATAATTTCCTTCGACGAAACCTAGTATTATTACCACTAGATGTTAGTCTAATATTTACCGTGACTAGTTATTAGTCTTATTATTATTATTATTATTATTATTATTATTATTATTATTATTATTATTATTATTATTATTATTATATCAGCGTTTAAACAATATTTTCCAACCACTATGTACAGACAGGGGTCAGAAATAAAACACCGGAGGGCATGACCATTTTGGCATATAGCATTTCTGAAATCCAACAACCCTATGCGACCCTTTAAAGCAGATTCCCGGTACCGCGAGTAGTTAAAAAGATATTATAACGACACTTATATAACCCATAATAATAGCTCAAATAATTATTATAAGGTCCTAATAACGTTACTATATTTAAATAAAAGCTATATTAAAAATTAGGTAGGCGTATCTTACCTACGAGGGGGTTTGGCTAGAAGCTGGGGTCTGCAGGGGCTGGACTTCTGAGCCGCAAGATCTTCTTCTCGGAGCCGTCGAGCGCTCCGGGGCTTTCTTCTAGCGCTAAGGGAGTTTTTGGGAGGTTTAGAGAGAGTGTAGAGACAAGAAAGAATGGGAAAGGTGTGAAGAAAATGAGGGTGGGAGAGGTTCTATTTATAGGGTGAAATATGGCTGAACTTGGTGCCACATGTCACCATCTGGTGGCAAGACTTGGGGAGAAAGCAATGGCCAAGATTGTGCCACGTCACCCATTTTCGCACAGCACACTTCCGACTTCTAAAATTCATAACTTTCACGTATGAGCTCTGTTTTTGACATTCTTTATATCAACGCGTAGGTAAAAATAAGATCTACAACTTTCATTTTGACTCTGTTAGCTAATTCTCGACCGATCTTAAATTTAACAGTACGAGGAGATTATACTGTTAAATATCCGCGTAAAATTCATAACTTCTACATACGGACTTCGTTTTCGTATGTCTTTTTACCGTTGAGTTCCTATTAAAGAGATCTTAAATTCTCATTTAGGTCGCGTAGACCAAAAACCGCTCGATCTAAAATTCGAGTTTCGGGCTGTGCACTGTAAAGCCAAATCTTAGAAAATTAATAACTTCCTCATACGAAGTCAGATTTGGGCGTTCTTTTTATGCACGCTCTCGGTTTAACGTATACTACAACTTTCGTTTGGATTACCAAGGCTAAAAAGTCCTCTATCATAAATTCACTATTTACGTCTCCCGGTGCCGTGCCGGTTTTGCCGTAAAACTTCGACGGACCATAACTTCTTCGTTATAACTCGGATTTCGGCGTTCTTTATACACCCGGAATCCTTGTTTCGACCACTACAACTTTATGTATAGATATCGAGTTTATCTCACACTTTAATTTTGACACTTATTTTATCATTTATTTATTATACCTTTATAATTAAGTATAAAGCACATAAATTCACATAATTCACATAATACTCAAATAATTCATCTTTATTACTTAAAAAGGAGTTACATTGGTTGACATAGATTATTAAATCATCTACTAATGCTTAGCCCAGAAACACGGGCGTTACAATTCTCTCCCCCTTAGGATGATTCCGTCCCGGAATCATGCATCAGCAAACAGATGTGGATAGCGACTCATCATGTCACTCTCTGTCTCCCAGGTGAGATTCGACCCATTCGAATGTTTCCAACGGACTAGCAGTAAATTGACCATTTTGCGTCGTAACTTCTTAGTCTTACGGTCAACGATTACATCGGGCTCTTCGATTAGCCTCTTATTCTCATCCATTCTTAATTCTGAGATTGGAATTATGTCGGTAACTTCTCCCGTGAATTTCCTCAAATAACACACATGGAAGGTGTTATGAATACCATCTAGTTCTTCGGGTAATTCGAGCTTGTAAGCTTGGTTCCCAATCTTCTGAAGAACTTTGAACAGTCCAATAAACCTTGGACTCAACTTTCCTCGTTTCCCGAATCTTATAAGTCCCTTCCACGGTGAGACTTTAAGCAAAACCGAATCTCTTACTTCAAAAGTCATCGGTCGTCTTTTCTTGTCAGCATAGCTCTTCTGACGATCCTGAGCTGCTAACATTCCTTCCCTAATCACCTTTAACTTTTCAGCAGTCTCATAGACTATCTCGGGGCCCATAAACTGCTTTTCCCCAGCCTCAAGCCAACAAGATGGCGTACGACACTTCTATCCGCACAACGCTTGATAGGGTTCCATCTTGATTCTCGAGTGGAAACTATTGTTGTAGGAAAACTCTACCAAAGGTAAGTGCTCATCCCAGTTCCCTTGGGATTCCAGGGTACATGCTCTCATCATATCTTCAAGTGTTTGTATCGTTCTTTCGCTCTGGCCATCAGTCTGCGGATGGTAAGCTGTACTCAAACACAACTTCGTACCCAATTCCTCTTGTAGACTTCTCCAAAACCTAGACGTGAAACGACTATCACGATCCGATACAATCGTAAGAGGAACACCGTGAAGTCTTACTATCTCCTTCACGTAAGCATTTGCGAGCTTATCCATTGACCACCTCTCGTTGGCTGCTATGAAGTGTGCACTCTTGGTGAAATGATCCACGACTACCCAAATCATGTTGTGACCGCTCTTCGTTCTGGGCAGTTTAGTAACAAAATCCATGGTGATGTCTTCCCATTTACCCATGGGTACAGGTAAAGGTTCTAAACTCCCATACGATTTCTGATGTTGTGCCTTAACTCTTGCACATGTCACACACTCGGCCACATACTTTGCAACATCGAGCTTCATCGTCGGCCACCAATAGTAGGGTTTTAGGTCCCTATACATTTTTGTGCTATCGGGATTAATTGAGTACATGGTCTTGTGCGCTTCTTCCATCAGAAGATCTCTTATTCCTCCCGTCTTAGGTACCCAAATCCGATCTTGGAATACCTTCAGTCCTTGACTGTTTGTACCGAACTCTAACGTTTTGCCCAAACGTTCTTCCTTTCGGTCATCCTTCTCTGAAGCTTCTTCTTGAGCTTTCCTGATACTTTCCACAATTGTCGAGACAACTTCTATTCTCAATGCTCTTGGCCTTTTCATTTTAAGGTTTACCTTCCGACTGAGAGCATCAGCAACAACATTTGCTTTATCGGGGTGGTAAAGTATCTCATAGTCGTAGTCCTTGAGTAACTCTAGCCAACGTCGTTGTCTCATGTTCAATTCTTTCTGATTAAAGAGATACTGGAGACTCTTATGATCAGTGAAAAGTTTGCACTTCGTGCCATAGAGGTAATGCCTCCATATCTTCAAGGCAAAAACTACCGCTGCCAACTCCAGATCATGAGTAGGGTAGTTCTTTTCATGATCCTTCAATTGTCGAGATGCATATGCTATCACATTTTTTCTTTGGGTCAGAACACAACCCAACCCAACTCCATATGCGTCACTATAGACCGCGAAGTCTTCAACTCCATCGGGTAGAGAAAGAATCGGTGCTTCACACAATTTCTTCTTTAGCTTCTCGAATGCTTCTTCGTGCTTCTCACTCCATGTATAAGTAGATCCTTTGTGGGTCAAAGTTGTCAATGGAGCAGCTATCGAAGAAAAGCCTTGGATAAACCTTCGGTAATATCTAGCTAATCCCAGAAGCTTCGAATCTCTGTGGGACTTTTCGGTCGTTCCCACTTCATCACAGCTTCGAACTTTGCTGGGTCAACCATTATCCCTTCTTGGTTAACCACATGACCCAAGAATTGGACTTCTCGAATCTAAAAATCACATTTGGAGAACTTTGCATACAACTTCTCCTTCTTCAATACTTCTAACACTTCCCGCAAGTGTCTGCCATGCTCCTCTTGACTTTTCGAGTAAACCAGAATGTCATCTATGAACACTATCACGGATTTATCGAGGAATGGTTTACAAACCCTGTTCATCAAATCCATGAACGCTGCTGGAGCATTGGTTAGTCCAAATGACATAACCAAGAACTCGTAGTGTCCATATCTTGTTCTGAATGCAGTCTTCTCAATATCCTGCTCTCTTACCTTTAGCTGATGATATCCTGACCTGAGATCGATCTTTGAGAAATAGCTCGAACCTTGCAGCTGATCGAATAGGTCATCAATCCTCGGCAATGGGTACTTGTTCTTTACTGTTGCCTTGTTCAGCTCTCTGTAATCTATACACATTCTCATGCTTCCGTCTTTCTTCTTCACGAATAGCACCGGAGCTCCCCAGGGTGATGAACTAGGTCGAATGAAACCGTTGTCCAACAACTCCTGAAGTTGCGTCATGAGCTCCTTCATCTCTGTCGGTGCTAATCGATACGGTGTTTTTGCTATTGGTGTCGTTCCTGGTAACAAGTCTATTCGGAACTCTACTTGTCTATCAGACGGTAATCCGGGAAGATCTTCGGGAAAGACTTCCGGATAATCACACACCACTGGTATACTCTGCACCTCCTTTTTCCTCCTTCTTTGCATCAATTGCGAATGCCAAATATGATGTGCATCCTTTGGACAAACATTTTCTGGCTTTCATCAGGGAGATGATTCCAGAATTTACTCTGCGTTTGTCCCCGTACACCATGAATGACTCTTTTCCGGGTGGGTTTACTCTTACTATCTTCTTTCGACATAGTATCTCGGCATCATTGGCACTGAGCCAATCCATTCCCAGAATGATGTCGAAACCGTTCAATTCTATGGGCAACAACTCTTCGTGGAATTCGTTTCCGTTTAAGTCGATGACTATGTTCTTAATACGATCACTAACAGGTACGAACTTGCCATTGGCAACTTCTAAAATTAGGGCATTATCAAGTTTTTCTACGGGCAATGCTAGTTTCCCACCAAACTTATGTGACACAAAGGAGTAGTTTGCTCCGGAATCAAACAGTATATTGGCAGGCAAACTATTTACAAGAAAGGTACCTGAAGCGACATCTGCTGCCTCCTTTGCAGCCTCGAGCGTTATCTGGAAGGCTCTTGCCTTCGGCTTCGGTGGAATGTTGGGTCTTCCTGCCTCCTTCTTCTTCGGGCAGTCCCTCGAAATGTGCCCTTCCTCGTTACACTCATAACATACCTTCTTAGTGAACGTGCACTCGTTGGCATAGTGCCCGGGCTTTCCACACTTGAAACAGGTGACCCCTCCGTCACATTTTCCTTGGTGCTTCTTCTTGCATTTGTCGCACCATTTTGCTTTGGCTCCTCCTCCTCTCGAACCAGACTTCGAGAATTTACTCTTCTTGCTGGACCTCGAGGATCCATCAAATTTCCTTTTCTCACCAACTTCCGCTCTCTCCAGACCCTTCTCTCGAATCTGGGTCTCCACATTCTTTGTAGCCCAGATGGCGGCTTTTAGAGTGGTTGCTTGCTTGACCATCGGACCAAAGTCTGCTGGTAATCCGTGGGCAAACTTGTTAACCTTGGAGAGTTCGGTTGGAACTAGGTACGGAACAAGCTTCATTTTCTCTGTAAAACTTGCAGCATATTCAACGACGCTCATTCTTCCCTTTTTCAGATTCTAGAACTCATTGTTGATTTCCAGAAGATCCTGCTCCGAGCAGTATTGCATCTTCAGTTGCACCAGAAAATCCTCCCAAGACATCTTGCTTGCTTCACCCTTGGGCATTGAATCAGCTAGTAGCTTCCACCAGCTTAGCACTCCAGATTTTAATGGAGGAATCTCAAGAGCAGTCTTCTGTCTGTTGCTACACTCGCAACTCTCAAACATTGTCTCCATCTCGGAGATCTAGTTCATGACTTCCACCGGTGTCGGGTTTCCAGATAGACACGGTGGTTTGGATGCCATGAAATCCTTGTACTTGCATCCATGTCCGTCATTTCCTCCATCTTGGTTGTTTCGTCTAACTATCGGTGGGTTGGCTTGACCAACAGTCCCAATGTAGTTCCCTCCTTCTGACTGCCCATCATTTAGCTCGGGCTGTTCGACCAGTCTTGTAGCTTCTTCTCGATTCTGTTGAAGCAAACGTTTGGTTTCCTCCATTTGACGATCCAACATCATTTGGATTATCGCTTGTACTCCGACCATCGTGATTGGCTCAGGAGCATCTGCTACAACAGGTATTTGCTGAATCACTGGGGGTTGATTTCTATTCCCATTTGCATTCCCAGCTCCACTACGGGTTCTTGTCATTTTGATCTATACACCGAATAAGGTGAATTTAGATCTTTATTTAGGATAGACGTTTAAATCATCCTTATCGCTACGAAACGTTTACATGCTAGTTCTAATATCGTAGTCGTACGTTTAGAATCCTAAACACATAAGGTTTCTAGATCCGGTTAGCAACAGACCATAGATCCGAACAAATAACAGCATATAAGGCATAAATCATTTAGCACATAAAGCATATTAGGCATACTTTCCTAAATAAGCTAATGCTCACATCTCACAATAATCGCTTAGCATTTTAAGTTTAAGTCTAGAAATCCTACAAATTCCTAGTTCGCTTAAACTAATGCTCTGATACCAACTGTGATATCCCCATTTTCACGGGTAGAAAAGACCGATTTTGTTTATGCTTTGTTTAAAAATCAGAGTAATATTTTAAATAAAAGTGTTGCGGAATTTGTTCCAAAAATAAATATGATAAAGATTTATCAAAGCGTTTCCGAAGAAATATATTTCATTAAAAACCTCGGGATGTTATGTTCGATACAGATCAAAAGCATAAACAGTACAATATAAGCCTTACAACATTTATTCATATCTACAGGCCTATAATCCGTAATCCCTCATCCAAAACATCACATCTATGCTCGAGTGCCACTACCTGTAATACAACAAACTGAGTGGGTCAACCCACAATAAATAAGTTTATTAATTTCATCAACCAACAATAACCCGATTACCCGTTCCCGTTATCCTCACTTTACGTCCCTAAAATACTTATCATAAGGGACCTAGCCTAATGATCATCAGCGGGATGGACACTACTGCTAAGGGGATTCCTCAGCAATAAATGTCCTTAAGGCAACCATGAGGGGGATGGAGTACACCGGTGAACACCTCGTTCACAAACACCTACAGGTTGCGAGCCTGCTAGCGTTCCACTGGATTGTCTAGAAAAGTCTGTGGTCGTCATCTATACTCCACTAGATGACTAGAAACATCATCAACATCGAGTCCTCTCATCATTTTATTTCATCACACCCAACTATTACATCTACCTATGTTTTACCCAACACATTTTGTAGATATAAAATACATATACAGTTTAAATCATTTAAAACATGTATAAAAACGTTCATCCAGCATAGACAACAAGTATTCAGATAATATGCGCAAATAGCACGTAATTTATATAAAATACTTCATATCTATGTGTAAGATGAAAGTAACTATGCACTCACTTGAAAAGGTAGTGATTCCGAACTCAGACAACGTTTCGCTTCTTAAAAATAATTTCCTTCGACGAAACCTAGTATTATTACCACTAGATGTTAGTCTAATATTTACCGTGACTAGTTATTAGTCTTATTATTATTATTATTATTATTATTATTATTATTATTATTATTATTATTATTATTATTATATAAGCGTTTAACAATATTTTCCAACCACTATGTACTGACAGGGGTCAGACATAAAACACCGGAGGGCAGGACCATTTTGGCATATAACACTTTTGAAATCCAACAACCCTATGCGGCCCTTTAAAGCAGATTCCCCGTACCGCGAGTAGTTAAAAAGATATTATAACGACACTTATATAACCCATAATAATAGCTCAAATAATTATTATAAGGTCATAATAACGTTACTATATTTAAATAAAAGCTATATTAAAAATTAGGTAGGCGTATCTTACCTACGAAGGGGTTTGGATAGAAGCCGAGCTCTGGAGGGGCAGGACTTCTGAGCCGAAAGCTCTTCTTTTCGGAGCCGTCGAGCGCTCCGGGGCTTTCTTCTAGCGCTAGGGGAGTTTTTGGGAGGTTTAGAGAGAGAGAGAGAGAGAGAGAGAGAGAGAGAGAGAGTGTAGAGACAAGAAAGAATAGGAAATGTGTGAAGAAAATGAGGGTGGGAGAGGTATTTATAGGGTGAAATATGGCTGAACTTGGTGCCACATGTCACCATCTGGTGGCAAGACTTGGGGAGAATGCAATGGCCAAGATTGTGCCACGTCACCCATTTTCGCACAACACACTTCCGACTTCTAAAATTCGTAACTTTCACATACGAGCTCTGTTTTTGACGTTCTTTATATATACGCGTAGATAAAAATAAGATCTACAACTTTCATTTTGACTCCGTTGGCTAATTCTTGACCGATCTTAAATTTAACAGTACGAGGAGATTATACTATTAAATATCCGCGTAAAATTCATAACTTCTATATACGGACTCCGTTTTCGTCTGTCTTTTTACCGTTGAGTTCCTATTAATGAGATCTTCAGTTTTCATTTAGGTCGCGTAGGCCAAAAACCGCTCGATCTAAAATTCGAGTTTCGGGTTGTGCACTGTTAAGCCAAATCTTAGAAAATTCATAACTTCCTCATACGAAGTCAGATTTGGGCGTTCTTTTTATGCACGCTCTCGGTTTAACGTATACTACAACTTTCGTTTGGATTACTAAGGCTAAAAGTCCTCTATCATAAATTCACTATTTACGTCTCCCGGTGCCGTGTCGGTTTTGCCGTAAAACTTCGACGGGCCATAACTTCTTCGTTATAACTCGGATTTCGGTGTTCTTTATATATCCGAAATCCTTGTTTTGACCACTACAACTTTATGTATAGATATCGGGTTTACACTTTAATTTTGACGCTTATTTTTATCCTTTATTTATTATACATTTATAATTAAGTATAAAACACATAAATTCACATAATTCACATAGTACTCAAATAATTCATCTTTATTACTTCAAAAGGAGTTACATTGGTTGATATAGACTATTACATCATCTACTAATGCTTAGCCCATAAACACGGGCGTTACATTTTGGTCACTTTAAGTACATAAAGTTTAGATCTTGGAAGTTTGTGACCTTATTATGGATAAAGTTGGAAACTTTATCCATCTAAACATCATATTGATTCATACCTAAAGGTTGGAGACTTGGACTTAATGGATTAAGTTGAAAAAAATGCACTTTTGGTCCCTTTTATGAGTTAAAGACTAGATCTTGTTTGGTGGGACCATTATAATGGATAAAGTTGGAAACTTTATCCATTATGGAGCTATTAGGAACCATAAAAATGTGTCGTGGTCATTCTATCCGTTCCATGCAAGAGTTGTGATGTCATTATGGAGCTATTATGGAGCTATGTTGTAGTGATATGTTACATTTGTATCTTGGTATATAGGATGTTGCTATGCTGCAGTGATCTGTTATATCGGTATCCTTGTATATAGGATGTTGCTATGCCGTAGTAATCTGTAGAAGTGTATGTTTATCTGTAGTTGCTGGTTATCATCTAATGGAGTGCCCCAGGGATTGTATGAAGTCATACATGATATCCTGAGAACTCTTGATCTAGGCTTTCTTGCATGTTCCTCGTTTGGTTGTGGCTCTAGAGTAGGATCATCTGTTCGGGTGGCTATCTCACCTCTTGGTACTTATGGTTACACATTTCATGGAGGTTAGCTGGCAGCGAGACTATGTGCTGTGAGAGGACTAGTAGGTGGTAATGAGCTGTATGATTGCTGTTTGCATTTATTATGTGCCTACTTGATCCTGATTGTTTATATGTTGACATATGGTAGTAGTGGGTTGAGGCGGTCCTGCTTTGTGGTGTAGGCTAAGATACCCGTTGCTGGCCGGCTGTAAACCGTAGGTACGGAGGCTCTGGAAGAGCGGTTTGGTTGAGGTGGTAGGGCAACAAACCCTGAGTATTCCAGCCCGATGACTGAGTGGACCTGATGCATGCTTGTATGCTTATCGCATGAGGTATTTTGGGGGAAACTCACTAAGTTTTATGCTTACCCAGTTGCTTATTGTTTCAGGTATCATCGGTGGCTATGAGAAGGTGAAGACGGGACTATACACACTCATCAGTATCATTGAGGATTCTGTGTTTTTTATGATACTCTAATTTTTAATAAATGTAATTTGGAATAAACAATTTTCTTAATAATAAATTTATAAATTGGGACGTTTTACCTTAATAAAAATGAAAAATTTTGATTGTGAAAAATGAGACGTTACAATTTGAGACTTATTTGTAAATTAAGATAAAATAATGAGATTTCAATGTGTTTTAGTGGGCAATGAAATCAATAAAAAAGGACAATATAAAATATAAAATATAAAATATAAAATATAATATGTCGCAAAAATATGCAATTTTTCCAAAAATATTTGTCTTAGGGGTCGTTTGATAGTTGCTGACTGGGTTAGAGCTGACTGGGTTAGAAGCTGACTGAGTTAGAAATGCTGACTAAGTCCATATCTGACTGAGTTTATGCTGTTTGATTATTTATCTGAATGGTTGTGCTGAATGAAAAAATGACCATATTACCCTTGTGTTGTCTCTTGTGCTGGATAAAAAAATTATAAAAACACAAATTATCATATAAAATCCAAATTAAACATACATCAAACATATCATATATCAGTTTGCTAACATATCAATAAGATAAAACATATATTTTTTTTCTTATCTGTTTTCATGTGTTTTAGTGTATCAAATACAGATAATACACATACTCATATATCAGTTTGGTAATACACATATACCTATGTAACAAATTCTGATCATTGTCTTGAGCATTTTGATCTTACACACATATACACATAAACATATCATATACACACAGTACACAATTCGTTCGATTTAACAACCATATAAGGGGCTGTGATTTCACACTTATTACCAGCAATATAAATTTCTTCAAAACATAAGGGGCTGTTGTCTTGAGCATTTTGATCTTACCAGGCATATATACACATAAGGGGACTACTTGTTGAAATCACAAAGACAGGAAGGGTGTTGTGATTTCAGATAAAAAAAAGCAAAAAAAAAATCACGCAGTTACCTGTGTGTGTGCGTCGCTGATGAAGAGTGGCTGCGTCGTCGCCGGAGCGTTGTCGCCGGAGAAGAGGGGCTGCGTCGTCGCCGGAGAAGATGGGGAAGGAGGCGATCAGCAGGTCTTGGCGATGGAGAAGGAGAAGACGGGAGTAGCTTTTGTCTAGGGTAATGGCAATGGCGAAGGAGGCGAGTGAGGGCAAAAGGCAAAAAAGAAAACGCGTATCTAATTTCCAGTCAGAAGAGTTTTTTTGGCTTACCGGGTAAGAGTAATTGGCTGACCGAGTCAGCTTTAATTTGTATTTACCAAACATCCGACTGCTGACCGAGTCAGCAGTCAGCACTGATCGGACCCGGTCAGCTTAAATCAAGCAGCCCCTTACCCTTTTAAGTGTTAAGTTTTAACTAATAACCCGACCCTTAGATTTTACAATTTCGCCCCTTAGAATTTCTTCCAGCGACTAACGAGTTTTTACTCCTCTTCGAGCTCGGACTCCATGAACAGATCTTAACAAAACCTTCAAATTTCATGAACCTGAGATGCATAGAATTTTCCCCATCGAATCGGATACAGCGAAAGACATTTTTGAAATTTCAATGTTCTTGCGATAGATTGATTAGAGTAAAATGGACGTGGAGAAATCATCGCTGTGTAATTGCGTGGTAAACTTCTTATTGGAGGAGAATTACTTGTTATCAGCGTTTGAGCTGCTTCACGAGCTCCTCGATGATGGACGCGATGATCAAGCTATTCGCCTCAAGGAATTCTTTGCTGATCCCATTCAGTTTCCACCAGATCAGATCTCACGGTTTAATTCTCTTCGAGGTTGGACCTATTTGCTAAAACTGTTGATATATTGTTATAATTGTCCTTAATTGACTGAATTTTTGTCTTATAAATTATTAGTAGTGAAATTTGAAATGAGAGCAGGATGTGATGTGAATCCGCAGGGAACTAGGTTTGAAAATCCATACAGACTTCATATATTTACAATCACTGGTCATGTTGTATGACTGTTGAGCTGGTTGTCCGCTTAAGTTTGGCTTGTTATAGTTTGACAATTGACATTGATAATGAGAGCCGAGTTTGATCTCAACTATCAACGACTTGATTTTTCTGTAGAGTTATTTAGTTTATGTGTTCGTGTAGGAGATTCATGGCGTGATTTCATGAAAGCCGAACCCTAGAAATCATAAAATTACAAGAATATGATTCTCTTGTTGGCTGATGAAATTTCACAAAGTGAACAAGCTTCATCTGTAAGTCTAGTGTATGAGGATCAGTGTATCTGTTACTAATCAGACACTTGTATTTCTAAATTAGATTGCATGCAGTTCATTAGATGTTTTTCTGTTGACATACAGAACTAGCTGTGAATATGGTAGGATATTGGAGTTTGTGGCATATACCCTACCAATGACTAGATCACAAGAAAAACGAGGTTGTAAGAGACTTTAACTTCATCTAGAGTGGAGTGTTAGATATCATATTTTTAACAAAGTACTAGCAAATATGTTAGATAGGTTCTATTCACACAACCCATGTTTTGTCATTTTCATGTGTCTACCATGAAAAGAAATAGGTTCTCTTGTAACATCATAAACATAATTTAAAAGAAGCTAGAATTCTAGGACATTAATTTCTGAGTAGGTCAACAGAACAATTTGGTAGCTCATTTCTCCATCACCAAACCCATGAATATTGTATAGTAGTATCCAATAGCTATGTCACACATGTGTCTAATCCTTGGAACAGAACATCTGTATAACTGCTGCAATTTAGCCACTAATAATTTGACTGAAATTGATCGTTTTTAAGCCACTAGGGCCCTGTTTCTTTAAATAGTACTATAAGCCTGTTTGTATAAGATAACTATATAGTTTATATTTGTGAATACATGCATTTTGGAGACTTATTTGTTACTTTTTATTTATTTATTTGAACTAGTTGCCGACCCACAGAGTCTGCTGGAGGAAAAAGAAGCACTAGAGGAGAAACTAGCAATCAGAGACTATGAGAACCGTTTGGCTCAAGAAGACATTTTGAAGCTCAAGACTGAGTTGCAAAAGAAATCTGAGGCCAAACAAGATGAACCAAGTGGTAAAATGCTTAATTCCTCTTCTATTTTCATTCAGTTTGATGGGTTTTCTTGTTTGTGTGTAAAATACCTCTATGTAGTGTTACAAATGCTGTTATAAGAACCCATGACATTAGTCATTTCCCCAATGAATAAGAAAACCGTGTTTAGTGTAAATGATAAACATCAATTTTATCCGCTTTCATGAAAGAACCTTACGTTTATTGTTTTCTGAAATTACTTTCTTTTAAAAGATGTAACTTATGATGTATGCAGATGCTAAAGCAAAAAACGGGTCAAGTATTCAACAAAGTGGGGAGACAAAATTCTCAGATTTGGGTCCTTTAAAGGCAGAAGAACGTCATGACCTAAACTGTGCTGTAAAGGAATATTTGCTCTTAGCAGGATACCGTTTAACTGCCATGACCTTTTATGAAGAGGTTAATTACTTTTGCTACTTCATATCTCATATGTTTTAATTGTACTGATGAAATATAAATGCTAACATTAAAAAGATTCAACATATGATTTTGGATTTTTTGCAGGTTACTGACCAGAATCTAGATGATTGGGAGAATTCATCTGCATCTGTGCCAGATGCCTTGCGCCATTACTATTATCAGTACCTTTCTTCCACTACAGAAGCAGCTGAGGTAATTTAATTCTTCAAGCACTTTGCTTTATGTTCACACAACTTGCATCCCATGTATTTGTTAAAGGGAAAATTTTGTATATACCTTTATTAAACATCAAAATATCATATTTGCCCAACTTAATTTCTAAATATCGTATTTACCCTTCATAAAACTTTAAAATATCGTACATGCCCTTCTTTAATATCAAAATATCATATATGCCCTTCTTAAATATCAAATATATGCCCTTCTTAAACATCAAATATCATATTTGCCCAACTTAATTTCTAAATATCGTATTTACCCTTCATAAAACTTTAAAATATCGTATATGCCCTTCTTTAATATCAAAATATCATATATGCCCTTCTTAAACATCAAAATATCAATAGCAATATCTAAAATATAATCCATCTACAATATGACAATATTCAACAACATCAAAAACTAAGCAATCAATGCATACATTCCATGTAGAGGGCTGAAGATGAAGTGTTTTGTTTGTCAAGAGAGCGACATTCAAACAATTTAGAAGTAGAAGTTCAGTTATTATAGATGTATGGATAATATGGTTAAAAATTTTAATTACTATAATAACTCTAAGATATAAAAAAAATGATTATGAACTATTAAAAACATTGGAAAAAAAAAGATTTGAGCAAATATGGTATTTTGAAGGTTTATAAAGGGTAAATATGATATTAAGAAATTAAATTTTGATGTTTAAGAAGGGCATATATGAAATTCTCCCTTTGTGGAATATATTGTTCATGGGTGCTGCTTAAATAAAAAAAAAAACAAAACAACAATAACTAAAAAAAACAACATTACTATTATGTGAAAATGACATGATATCACCTTATTTTTTTAAGGAGAAGCTTTCCATGCAAAAAGAGAATGAATCATTGGTGAAAGAAAACGAGAAGCTGAAACATGAAAAACAGACCTTATTGAGAAGCAGAGATTTAGTTGATTCACAGATAGCAACTCTAAAAAAGTCACTAGAGACTTTGCAGAAGGATATCAAGGAGAAAGATAATCAGGTTCAAGATGTAAAGCACTCACTGGAACAAAGAAGAAAAGAAATAACTGTCTACAAGGCTGAAATAACTTCACTTCAAAAGCAAACTGAAGCAGCTGCAGCTCAATCAGAACATGTGCCACCTGGCGATGTAGAAGATGAAGAAAGCTACAAGGAACAAATACAATCTTTACAACAGGAGATTGAAAGACTACATGCTACAAAATCTGATGACACCACACCTGTAAATAATGTTGAAGAAATAACCAATAGGAAAGATGAAGTTATAAAATTATGTGAAAATGACATGATATTATCACCATCAATTAATGTGAGAGATCAAAACACTGATGATAAACATGAGGAATTTTCTAAATCAGATGATAATGATGTGGCTAAGGATCTCCTTAAAGACAATGTGCAAGTCAAAACTGATAATGGGTTGACTCCAGAGTCAAGTACTCCTTCTGTTCAACATGATTCTAAAAAGGTCGCTTTTTGAGTTTTGACATCAAACTTTCAGGATTTACCACTTGTTTTTTAAGTAATCTTTTTATGTATGCAAATTTTAACTTTTCAGGGTCCTGGAACTATTCAGATTCTTTCAGATGCATTGCCTAAAATCGTTCCTTATGTGCTAATCAATCATCGAGAGGTTACTTTTTTTTACTTATATCCATCCTACTTTTTCTTCATAATAAAATTTCAAAAAAAAAAAAAAAAAAAAATCTTCTTGGGTTAATTGTTTGTTATTTGCTTATAGGAGCTTCTTCCCCTGATGATGTGTGCAATTGAGAGACACCCGGATAGCAACACAAGGGATTCCTTGACACACACATTGTTTAACTTGATTAAACGCCCAGATGAACAACAAAGACGAATTATTATGGATGTATGTTTTTTTCAAACACTTAACAAATTTCAAAAAATCACAACATTCTTTACCCTTTTTATATAAGTATATTCTCTTAGTACTAAAATCATAACATATAACATATTTTCTTTTCAATTCAGGCCTGTGTCACACTTGCTAGGAATGTTGGAGAGATGCGAACAGAAACAGAGTTGCTTCCCCAATGTTGGGAGCAAGTGAGGATAAAAAGATTTCATTTTATTGTTTTATAGTTTTGTGATTTATTTATTTATTTTTATTTAATTGTATGCAGATTAGTCACATGTATGAGGAACGCAGGCTGCTTGTAGCTCAATCATGTGGGGAGCTTGCAGGATTTGTGAGGCCAGAGATTCGAGACTCCCTCATCCTATCTATTGTGCAACAGCTCATAGAGGATTCCGCCACTGTAGTTCGTGAGGCTGCTACAAGAAATCTAGCTCTGCTGCTTCCACTCTTCCCAAATATGGATAAATATATCAAGGTCAGCATCAGCCTCAGCCTCACTAAATATGATTCAAGAGGCTATCATGGAGAAACAAAGCTTTCTGACTTGACAGGGTTTCCATTTCCTACAATGTAAGCTATAACATGGTCTAAGGGAATGTCATGTCACCATTTTCCCATGATCATAATATGCTGAGTGACTTTCAAGAAAAATACAAAACGAAACTGTAAAAAATAAAAAAAATATATGATACTCTGTTTTCCCGATATATTTTCTTGTTTTTATGTTTTTAGGTGGAGGAAATGATGTTCCATTTGGTTTGTGATCCATCGGGAGCTGTTGTGGATACAACTATTAAAGAGCTAGTTCCTGCTGTGCTCAAGTGGGGTAACAAATTGGATCATATTCTACGAGTTTTGATTTCTCACATGTTGAGCTCTGTAGAGGTAAACTTTAATCCAATAAATACTTTCATTTCATTGATTTTTTTATTGTTTATTATTGCATCATACTTTCATTTCTTCCTATTACAACATTCTACTTTGAAAAATCTATTCAGTTATAGCAATGTCATCCAAATACAAATAATTGAGTAGGTTTTTTAAAGTATTTTGTTGTAATAAGAAAAAAATTGGAAGTACAGTGCTGTAAATTATAATTAGGTAGATTTTTCAAAGTACAGTGTTGTAATAACTAATAGGGTTAATCTTATAAAAGACCTTATATTATGTTTTTTTTCCAGATTAAACCTCAACTTTCTCTTTTTCCTGAAAACGACCTTGCATTTTTTCATTTTTCCTGATCTGGCCCTTTTAGTCATTTTTTTTGAGTAAATTACACGAATGGTCCCTATGGTTTGGGGTAATTTGCGTGCTTGGTCCCTAACTTATTATTTTAACTCGAAAAGTCCCTACCATTTGTTTTTGTTATGCGCTTGGTCCCTACTGTTTGTTTTTGTTACGCGTTTGGTCCCTCTCTTACCTAAAAAGACTATTATTTAAATAGGAAAAAATGGTGGGGTAGGTAAGGTAAGGTGGGAAGGGTGGGGTTGGGGAGTGTTTATTTAAATAAAATAAAAAATCAAGGGCAAAATAGTCTTTTTAGGTAAGACAGGGACCAAGTGCGTAAGAAAAACAAACAGTAGGGACCTTCCGAGTTAAAAAAATAAGTTAGGGACCATTCATGCAAATTACCCTAAACCATAGGGACCATTCGTGTAATTTACTCTTTTTTTTCCGAAAAAACTTGTAAAATGTGAGGGTTTTTTTTTGAGAAAAACAAGAAATTGAGGGTTTATTTGGAAACAGTTAGAAGGTTGAGGGTTTTTTTTTTCGGAAAAAAGACAGTTGAGGGTTTTTTCGGAAAAAATGAAAAAATACAAGGTCTTTTTCAGGAAGAAAATAAAGATGAGGTTTAATCCAGAAAAAACATAAAATATAAGGTATTTTATGAGATTAACCCTAACTAATAAGAAAAAAAATTGAAAGTACTAGGTTCTAATAGAAAGAAATGAAAGTAGGTCATTATAAGTGAATACACAAATAAATGAAAGTAGGTTAATTTTTCATACTTATAGCAAAATAGCAATTTTGTATGAATACTAAATCAATTTGTATTGCTATATTTGGGTAGGTTTTTTAAAGTATAATGTCTTAATTAGAAAAAAAAAAAATCAAAAAATACAATGCCATAATTAGGTAGTTTTTCAAAGTTAATGCGTGAATAAGAACAAAATAGGAAGAACAAGGCTGTAATAGCACGAAATGAAAGTAGATAAGAAAAGAATTGAAAGTAGAATGTTCAATGTTGTAATACACAGAAAAGAAAGGACGTTGCTATTTCTTATATTCAGCACTTAAATTAATCCTTGCTATCTTTTGAGTGTAAACAAAGAGTCCCTTACATGGTATTTTGTTTTCAGTGTTGTCCACCTGTTTCAGGGGTTGAAGATTCTGTAGAGTCACACTTCCATGTTTTAGGTGAAAGAGAACGATGGACTGTTGATGTG
Source organism: Lactuca virosa (assembly GCF_052849685.1). NCBI lineage: Eukaryota > Viridiplantae > Streptophyta > Magnoliopsida > Asterales > Asteraceae > Lactuca > Lactuca virosa. Next base: position 425,821,638 of record NC_136429.1, on the reverse strand, counting down.
TTGCTTCGGTTACTGATGCAATTGCTTCCAGTTGTACACCAAATAGCTATCGACACTTGTTCATATGAGTCTTTTTCAGAATCTACAGGAACATTTTTTTCACTTCAATTGCTTCAAAAGTATGCAGAGTAAGTTCCAAGTTCCAACACCCCTCTCCTGTTTATTTAAAATCATTAACACCCACTTTAACTTTTCTAAATTATATTTATTTATTTTTTTACAGGGGACGTTTAGATTGGCCTACATTTGAGTGGCTTCATGATGATTGCTTTCCCAGTCTGATTCAGATTCTCTCTCTCTTACCACAAAAGGAAGATAGTTTGAGAAAACGCATCTCAAGTGTACATAAATTTCCTTACTTTTTCAGTTTTTCTATTTTCTTACACAAACTCTTATATCTTCATTATTTCCTTATCTCAGTTTTTACTAGCAGTTTCTAAAAGATTCGGGGAGGATTATTTAACACATATAATCCTTCCTCTATTCTTAGTGGCTGTTGGCGATAATGCTGACTTGTCATGCTTCCGCTCAACATCCCAACCAAAAATTAAAGGTACAAACTTTTTTTTTTCCTTTTTTTTTTTACAAAATATTCCATACTAAATATTTTTATTTTTTCAGCTCTAAGACCAATAATTGCTATGGATGCAAGAATTGCCACCTTGTGTGTCCTACCAGTTCTATTAGCAGGTGTCCTCGGATTCCCTAACAAGCATGAACTATTAACTGAATACTTAAGGAATCTCTTGATCCAAAGTGCTGACAAGACGACCCGGTCAGCAATCCACAGTGCTGACGTGTACAACTCTGTCCGTTTCCTTTGGTGCGTATTCCTTATTTTTTTTTTTAATCAAAATTACTTTTGCAATTGGATTAGATTACATTATTCTGTTTTGCAGCTTGTTTGAAGAACACCATAATCTGGTTTTCAATATCTTATGGGAGATGGTTGTGAGCTCCAACATGGATTTGAAAATTAACGCTGCTAAGCTTCTGAAAGTGATTGTAAGTCAATTTCTTTTTGACTTTTTTTTTTTAATGTTGCCTTTTTAATCTCTTTGATTTTGAATAGGTGCCTTATATTGATGCTAAAGTTGCTTCATCACATGTTTTGCCTGCTCTTGTGACTTTGGGCTCTGAACCAAACTTACATGTGTTGTATGCAAGCATTGATGCCTTTGGAACTGTAGCTCAAAACTTCAAAAATGATGTTGTAAGTTAATTAGTATTTGGTAAAATGAGTTTTGACTTTTGACAAAACTATATATTCTGACTTATATATATTCTGGTAGATTGTTGACAAAATACGTGTTCAAATGGATGCTTTTCTTGAAGATGGATCTCATGAAGCTACAATTGCTGTTATTCGTGCATTAGTGGTAGCTGTACCACACACAACTGAGAGCCTAAAAGATTATATCCTTTAATCTATAATTATACATTTATATTTATCAAAATGACTTTTTTAATTTTCTTTGACAAAGAGCACATTTATTATCAAAGATATTTCATCTTTCTTCAGCTCAACTACCTGTAACCAACATGGTGCGACGCCGCGATAGAGCCAATGCATTTTGTGAAGCTATCCGTGCTCTCGATGCTACAGGTTTGCTTCTTTCAACAACCAGAAATAGCAATGTACTATAATAAATAAATAAATGAAAGTAAAATTACGAAAAATGTCCTCCACTCCTTGCAGATCTTTCATCAGCGAGTGTACGCGATCTCCTCCTGCCAACAATACAAAACCTATTGAAAGACACGGAAGCGCTCGACCCAGCGCATAAAGAGGCGTTAGAAGTGATAGTAAAGGAAAGATCGAGTGGAACTTTTGACACGTTCAGCAAAGTCATGGGGACTCAATTTGGACTCCCGACCTCCATGACAAGTTTCTTCAGTGAAGGTGGACTTTTAGGAAAGAAGGATTCAGGAGAAATCCCACCACCACCACCACCCGACCCGAAAAATGTCATTAACCCACAATCACCCGTTGAAGACACAAGATTCAGGAGAATCATGCGAGGTGGTTTTACTGATATGCTTCGGGGGAAAGGTAAAAATAGCGACGAACTTTCACCCCCACATTAAAATCTTTTTTGTTTTTTCTTTTCTTGTAATTCTTATGAAATTTTATTTTTACTTCTATTCTTTCTATAAACATTAGATCGATTAATTTTTGTTTCATAAATGAGAATTTTTGTTATGATGTTTTTTAAAACGGCTCACACATGCACCCATTAATCCTAAATCTATACATTTCGTCTACAATTAGACTTCTATCTTCAACTCCTGATACTGCTAGACCAGAGTTCTTTTGATATAGGATCATATGATTGTGAATAGGTTAGCTGTTTAACATAGATAGTAATGGTTTATCGGTAAAAGCAGCGAAAGAAAGTAAGTTTTGGATGGTTGAAAAAGTTAGGTAAAAAAATTGCACATTGATTTTGCGTTCTATTAGTAGAGTATTATTGCCGTTTGGAATGTGGGCTAGTTGGATTGGAGTAATCTAAACCAACTTATATTGGATTGGGCTAGTTTTGGATGGTTGAAAAAGTTAAGTAATCTCTCTCTCTCTCTCTCTCTCTCATATATATGAAATCTGATGAATGATTATTTTCCTCCTAAGAGAGAACATACATACACAATCAAGAACGTATATGTATACACACATTAACACATATAATCGAGAACATACAATCCCTTCCCCTTGTTCTTCCTCTTTGCAACCCAAACCCACCAACAACGATTTCATTACCGTTCTCCTTCTTTTTCTGAATCCATGGAAGAATAGAGAAATGGAAAAAGACGAAGCTAGTGAGGTACAAGGTCTGAGCATACCTGATTGAGGCAAATACTGTTCATCGTCTTCTACAATGAAACCCCCTTGTAAAAACCCTTTGATTTTTCATCCAATTTAGCACTTTGTTGGCTGAATCGACTTGATTCACGTCAGCAATGGGGTACCTTTGTTCGTCAGAATTCTCTCAAGATGGAGAGATACAAATACACGCTTATACAACATGCCAACAACCCTTATTCTTCAAACTTTCCCTGCAATTATCGATTCTTAACAGAAGCATACAAAAACGAACAGAACCTATGTTTTGGAATCCTTTTTTGAATCAGAAGCAGTTTAGTTCTTCTCCTCTCCTCTTTCTGTCAAACAAAAAGTTGGACCACCCAATCTCTTCGGCTATGGGAACAAACGTCTTGGCCAAAACGATGATTTTGGTTGGGTTGAATATCTTCTTCTCAACGCCAAACTCGATTCTAATAACAAAAATCTAATTATCTCCATTTTTCAAGAACACCCAGAAAAATTCCAGTAAGAATCCATTAATAATGTGTAATATTGGAGCTCATTTTTTCTCTATCTCTGTATGGTCTGAAATCTTGGTTTTGATTTGTTTCTATAGAAGTCTTGTGAATGATTACGTTACAACAGTAAAGACGATGGCATGTGATATTCTTGAATTGTTAGCAGATGAATTGACGGAAACATGGAAGACGCATGTAAGATGTTCGATGAAATGCTCGAACAAGATAGTGATGTTTTTGCCATTGAGACACACACGAAGAGATTAAAATTGATTCTAGAATACATATAAATTTGTTGAATTTTTATAGTTTAGTAATGTTTATGATGTGGGTGTTCATGAGAGAGAGAGAGAGAGAGAGAGAGAGAGAGAGAGAGAGAGAGAGAGAGAGAGAGAGAGAGAGAGAGAGAGAGAGAGAGAGAGAGAGAGAGAGAGAGAGAGAGAGAGCCCTTCTTATTTTATTAATTATTAAAATAAATGAATTAGTATTAGACATAAAAAAATGAAAGAAAAAAGAAAAATGAAAAATAAATATACCAAGGGTATTATAGTCATTTTAATTTTCGGAGAGACTATTTTCACATACAAACTAGTCCAAAAGGACCATGAAGACAAAAAAGTCATGGTTTGGACTAAAACCCCAAAAAAATACATACCACATGGACCATTTTTGCAATTTTTTCTTGTTTTTATTAATTTTTCTAATTATTAGATCAAGAAATGAAATTAAGAGAGAATTAATAGATTTTACATGTCATTGTTTTATATGAATAAAAATATAAGTAAAACCAAAAGAGAGGAGAATATTTAATTTTTCAAAAAATAAATGAAAGGTTTTAAGAAATTGTTGATTTTGCTTATGTCTATAAAAAACCAAATGGTTTCGCATGGTTTTCTATATATAAAAATAAAACAATCCAATTGCACCAAAATATTGACAATAGCTTGTATAAATGTTTAATGGATTAGATATACTCTTTCTAACAAGGGATTCACTCACAAACATATATAAATTCGTCGTTCTAAAAAGAAAGAAAAAAAAACGTATATTAGTATTTAAAATTATTAACATTTCATAATTTCTATTGAAAATTAAAATAATAAACATGTGTATTTGTATATATCTCTCTTTAGTAAAATATATATTATTAAATGATAAAGAGGCAAGAAAAAAAATAAAAAACAGACATAACGTTTTTATTCCAAAATGCAAAACTGTTTTTGTTTTTGTATTTTTTTTAAACAAAAAAAAAATTGCATTTGGTTTTACTCACAAAATGGTACATATAGTATAGAGTGTGCATACTCTTTCCATCTCATCTTGCATCATTTACTCGATCTTTCCATTTTCCTCTTCCCCGTTTGGTTACTTTGAATTACTAATAATGATATTTACAACTTTCTACACTAAGACTTCGTAATAATGATACTTTTAAAAATAAATTATTTAATATTCAAATATAAGAAAATAATCATAAAACTTATGGGAAGTGACATACTAGATAAAGGCTGGGTGTTTTGGTTACCCCACTGTGTGGCGGGATCTGAGGTGGTCCAATGGCTACCGGCGGAAACACACACCCTTCAGGGCGGTGCCTGGGCTCACCACCCCCGCCAGGGGAACTCCCTCCTCCCTTTTTTTTTCTGCATATAAAGCTTTACATAATGCATTAGGTGTTGTACATGTTCTTGATATGTGTCTATATGAAAATAAATAAATGAGGGAAACGTGAAGAAGGGCAGCACTTAAGTTGAAACAAAGGAATAAAAGATCTAGTGGAAATGAAATAGTGCTTACGTGACACATAAAGATTAATAGGTGAAAGAGAGATATAATACCCAACCTAATTAGAACTGAACAATGTTTTAAAACACGTAAAAATGTATGAATGATTTATTGGAATCATAAAAAATACTGATATTATATTGTTATGATACAGTTAATTTTGCGGTAGACTAGTTTATTGTTCAAATTATACAACTCTATATTTAATGAAATTGATTAATGGTTTAAAAATAATAAAAAGATAAGATCTAAATATGGCTAAGCTGGAAAATGAGATGATATTAAAAGTAAGAGCCAAGGACAGACCCAATATGAAAAATAAGTCTTTGAACTATATTAAGTGGTTGCAATAACATCTTGATCATAAAACTCTCATCTCCAACTATAAAAAAGACTAAATTAATATTTTTCAAACAACTGTGGGGATTTTACTTGTATACGATATCTATTGATTGTTAGTTCATCAAAGTTGGTGAATGGTCACTTGCATTTTTGCCCCAAAGAAAGCTCGAAAGTGAAGCATACCCACGTAGAGAAGACCAAACCCAAACATTTCTACCAAACACTTTAAGTCAAGAAACTTTGAAAATATATTATTCCACATAAGGTTTTCCAAAATCTTGAGTAAAACCATTAAATAACCCAAAAAACCCTACTAAACCACTATAAATTACGAAGCTTTAAGCTTGAAGAACCACAAATCACCATCTTTCCTTTCTGTGATCTCTAGTTTCAACTTATTATTCTCATTTTGAAATGATGAAGAAGGCATTTTCATTCATTGTTTTGTGTGCGTTGGTGGTGATGCTTGTGGACAATGTCGAGAAGACGAATGCTGCAACTTGTAATCCACAAGAGTTGTTGCCATGTGCTGCGTTTCTCTCTAGTGGGGCGACACCATCTGTGGCTTGTTGCAGCAAGTTGAAAGCACAACAGCCTTGTTTCTGTGGGTACGTGAAGAACCCTAGTCTTGGACAATACATTAACTCTCCAAATGCCAAGAAGGTTGTTTCAGCTTGTGGCGTTTCGATTCCTAAATGTTAAAAAATTAATGGTCTGTTTAATGAAAGAAAAATGAATCATGATAGTAGTACGTACTACTTCACTTGGTGATACTAGTACGAACATGCAGAATAAAGCTATAGATGCTATTGTTGTTTTTTCATGCATTTTCTCGTTGTATGTGTGTGCGTACTCTTTCTCTATATATGTAACGTTTCCATTCAGATGCAATTGCGTTATCTAATGTCTCCAGATATGTTCCTGATATCATGTGGATTACGAAAAATATAAAAGTTAGCACTAAGACGGAAGCAGTAATATGATAACAGAGATTATGAACTATGAAAGTCGATATCACAAATTGAAAACTGAGAACACATAATTTGTCAAGAATCAGGTAGGTTTTCTTTTAGGTATGTTGAAAACAAATGAAAACAGCCACTTTCTGTTGGGATACAAAATCAATAACCACATAACACCACACGATAAAGATGCAGAAAAAATTAGAATACAACGATTTAACATGGCCATGATTTTAATTTGGCTAATCTGCGGAAGAACTAGAGAGAGATTTTATTATAATTGTAGCCTTTATACTTCAAGTTACAAACATACACGACTATCTATTTATAATGAAGAGTTGACTGTTGACATACAAAACTGCTTGAGCCAAGCCAAAAACGTCATAAGCCCCTCAAGTCCGAACAACGCATACCTGTTTATCGAGCACCGCAAACCTTATGTCCGAACACCACAGACCTTCTGCTTGAGCACCACATAATATTGAGGAGCAAATGGTCCGAAATTTCCAAGAACCAATATAAACCTATTTTCTAAAAAGTATCATTTTTATTGGGGAAAAAGGCTAGTTTTTAGGTCCGAAGTGGTCTCAAAGCCTAGTTTTCAACTGGCCTGTTGACCTCGTTGACTAGATTTCTAGACCGCTTTAGACATTGTAATATGGTGAGTCTATCTGAATCGAACATGCTAGGCTGAACCAGATCGGTCAAACCAAAACCAGTTCGAGGTTAGGTTTGAAAACCTGTTCAGTCGTACATATCCGGTGAGAGTTCGGGGATGTTTGGTATACTTCTTACTGGTTTTATTAAGAGGTATCCTGTTGGTGATTTTAGTGTCACCAGGTCATTTTATGTAATTGGAACTAACATGTGAGCTAAGGAGCTTCATAATTTGTACTCTAATATATGTACGGGTTTGTGTGGAGTGCACACATGTATAAGATCGAACTAGAAGCCGGTTCGACGACAAGTCGGGGGCCCGAGGGCAGCGCTCCTGGGTCCGGGGTTTCCAAAGGGGCAGCGCCCCCGTGGGGTTTGGGGCAATGCCCCAAAAGGTCTCTAAATTTTACATATGGGACCATAGTGAGAAATTCAAATTTTTGAGGGTGATTATGGTAAAACTAACGAATTTCGGTAGTTTTGGAAACCCTAAATCCTCATTAAAATATGGATTTCCTTGACTTGCTTCCAAAGCAACCCATGACGGCAACCCTAAGAGAAACCCTAATCTCGTTTATTATATAAACGACTCTTCTCTTTGAGAAGAGGGACACACAAATTATTAACTCTCTTTTTCTTAAAACGAACACAAAATCCTTCTAGCAATTTGGGTTACGTTTTCTATGCCTAGATTCGTAAGTGTCCTCTTGGATTATCCTAGGCTGAATTTTTGCAACCCAGACATAGGGTAGAAATATCAGTTCGGAAAGTGTTCACACGATCCAAGGGGTATCCAGATCTCCAACATAAACCCTATTTCATCCAACAATCGAACTGATATTTCATGTTTCTAGAGATGGGAGACTCAATCCGCGAGATGACCACGAAGTTTGAAAAGCTGGAGAAGTTCGAAGGCATCGATTTCAGGCGTTGGAAGAAGAAGATGCACTTCATGCTAACTACTCTGAAATTCCTGGTCAGTGATTTTAATAATTTTAAGATGGACGATTCAAGATCTGTCACTGAACAATACAATGAACTCCTTGGCATATATGGTCAGTTTAAACTGCACCGTATGAATATGGATGAATCCATTGCTGTGTCAAGCATCATTGACAAACTTCCTCCATCCTGGAAGGACTTCAAACATCAAAAGGAGGAACTGTCTTTGGTTCAATTTGCTAGTCATATTCGTATTGAAGAATCTCTTCGTGCGAAGGAAAGTGAAAAATCTGATAAACCCAACGGAAAATTTGAATCTGGACAACCCTCGGTTCATATGGTTGAAAAAAAACCAAGAAATCAGAACCACAAAGGACATGGCAAACGTAAGCAGGAACATGTCCCAAGCAACTCTAAAAAAAAGAAAAAGGATCTGGTTTGTTGGAGGTACAATTAGGTTGGGCATTGCAAACATGATTGTCGTGTGAACTTAGGCAACAATGGTGCTGGAAACAGTGGAGCCAGTGGAAAAGTGAATGAGTCTTCGACCAAGTTAAAGGAGGTCAGTTTTTGACTAACTTTGATAATTCTAATAAGAATTATGTTTACTATGTTTCATTCATTCCTGAATCTTTCTATGTTCAGGATGATGATGTTTCTTAGTGGATCGACTCTGGGGCAACGAACCATGTATGTAAGGATAAACGGATATTTGAAACATTAACTCCGCTTGAAGATGGATTGGTGCTGAAAATGGGAGACAATTCTTTTATTCCTATTTGTGGTGTTGGTGTCGTGTTTCTTGAATCTACTTCTGGAAAGACAATTAGACTTTTTGATGTTTTGTTTGTTCCCAAGATTCGCAAGAATCTTGTTAGTTCTAGTTGTTTGAATTCTGATGGTTTTAAAAAAGTTATTGAGTCAGATAAGTTTATCTTATCTAAGGGTGGAATGTTTGTTGGCTTTGAATATTTAAATAATAGAATGTTTCGTTTGAATATTGGTGACAAATTATTACCTGTTCAAAATTCTGCATTTGTATCTTCTACTTCTAATGTTGATAAATCTATGCTTTAGCATGTAAGATTAGGTCATGTCAACTTTAGAAGGATTCATTTCGAGTTGATCTTTAATGAGTATGATAAAATTCATGTGTGAATTGAATTTGTTTGATATACAACACTTTATAAATTGATGATTTTTTTTTGTTAAATTTTTGAAGTTGTTTTGATTTAAAAAGTTAAAATGATTTTTTTCTCGTTAAACAGTTTTACCAAACAACACTAAATCATTAGTTCATAGAAGGTTTAGTTATTGGTTGTAAAAGAGTAGAAGGAGATTATAAGAATTTTTAAACTAAAGAATAAAGATTACATTATTCAATTTATTTTGAATTTTTGGCATGCAAATATTCTTAAAGAGGCTATAAATAAAGTTTTTATTGGTAATAAATTAAGTATGAATTAGGTAATAATTTTTTTTTGATTATTATGTGTTTTAATTGAATATTATTTTCTTTATGTCTTATATCTTATTTTTTTAATAGGTAAGAGGACAAGGTCACAATAGGGCAAACAATATGTGAGGTACATTCAATGGTATGAAAGCTTTGATATTACAGGATAACGATTTAGCACATTATGTACATTGCTTTGCACACCGACTTCAACAAGTTATTGTGGATGTAGCAAAGAGCACGATGATGTTGAAGATTTCTTTGAGCAAATTTCTTTGGTGGTTAATTTGGTATGTGGTTCATGTAAAAGAAAATACATGCTACAAGAGAGTTACATAGAAAGGGTGCAAAAGGCAATTGGTAATGGAGAACTTAAAATTGAAAAGGGTTAAATCAAGAGAGTTCTATTATTTGAGCGGGAGATACAAAATAAGGTTCACATTTCAAAACAATCACAAGTTTGATGAACTTATTTCCGAAGGTTCTTAAGGTTCTTGTTTATGTTGAAGAGGAGGGATCTACTATAAATAACCGAAATCAAACATACGGTATCTTAAGATATTTCAAGAAACTTGATTTTGTGTTTTATTTACATTTGATGTATGAAGTTTTACACCTCACGAGCGTACTATCAAAGTATCTTAAAAAAGGATCAAGACATTCTAGAAGCGACTTATTTGGATAGAGGGACAATGGATGCATTGAAATCTTTAAGAATTACGAGGCCTGATAAAACTTTGTCGATAGTATTTTCTTTTTGTTAAAAAAATAATATTAATATTGTGGATATGACTGAAAATTATGTCACCCCGAGAGGCAGTAGGACCAAAGTTACTAATTAGATTCATTTTGAAGTTGAAATTTTCAACACGGTTGTAGATGTGCAAATTATAGAATTTGGAATTGATGTAGTTAAATAAGCACCTAATTACTAATATACACAAGGGATCTGAGACCTTATGATTCATTTTGCTAAATTTGGAAATAACAATGCTACTGAAGTTAAGTGAGTTGTATAAAAATGATTTTGATGATTCCGAGATGATGCAACTTGATGGTGAACTTAATATATATTATCACTCTTTGCATAAAGATGATTAGTTCACTAGTTTGAAGGGAATTACCGACCTTTCTCGTTTGACATATAAGATTCTATTGTTAAGAAACATTCCTCGACAAAACAATATTCAAGAATTAGTACGGTTTCTCATCAAGAACAACACTTCATACGATTGGTTTTGGTCTTTGTTTTATCCAAAACATCACAACTTCCAATCTCAAATGTACATGAGTAAGAAAACTTTTCTACTCTACATTTCATGATGTGTTTATGACTCTAAGAATTGATTTTGGAACGAAGTGTGACTCACCCTTTTTGATTCAACCATTTCAACAATTCACGATTCCTCTTCTTAGCCATACAAATGTACTAAGGTGTCCTTAGAGGATCAATTGTGACATGGTTTCATAATCACTAAGATGATCATAAAACACGATACTCAAGTACTCTCCTTTCCTTTCAGATTGGAGAAACTTTTATCTTTCTGCCTAATTGATTCTTCTTATTCGTTCTGCTATACATTGAAACTTTTTCAATGATTCAGAATCACACTTAATCTTGTAAGCATAACCATAGTTACTAAGCTTTCAGTAAATCATGACGAATAAACTTTATCGTACTTTGTGGTGGACCTGACCAGTTCACTTCAATGCGTACTAGATCCTTTCATCTTTCACTTGACTTACATACATATGTAAACAAGGAATTAGTCCCAATTTCCCAAGTACCAAGGTTTTCATACATCACATCATTCAAATCATATGATTCCAAGTTTCTGTCCAATTGAAACTTAGGCGATGAGAATCTTTCCTTACTTAGAAAAATTACGACACTACCATAATCGATATAACTAAGAATCAAACCATTTTCAACATTGCTATTAATAGAAACATACATACAACAATTTTCACAAATGTCATTGCAAGGAAACATAAAATAAGATAAAATTAAAATTTCTTTTATTTATAAAATGCGGAAAAACTTGTCCTTACAACGCAAATTCATATGAAAGCTATGTTTCTAAACATTCCTTAGCAATCTATCATAACTCCGAAGTAGCAACTCAAAAATCTGATCATCGAACCATGCGATCGAAATCCATATCTTCACGATTAGACTCAACTCACTCTTCCTTTAAGCTTCCTTTCTTTTCTTTGATCCTACAAAACATCAAAATGAAATCTTTTCACATCATATATTAAGAATCTATAAATTAGGAACTTAATAGAGTTAGATAGTAGACTTACCTGAAGTAGAGTCATACATTTTGACTTTACCATCCTTGCGATCCTTCAGGTAGATACAACAACTTCGCATCCAATGCCCATTCTCTTGGCAATAGAAACAAACAGACTCTTTCGGAATGGTACATGGGACAATCTCAGACTCAGCCTTTCTCTTTACCATTTGGTCAAACGGTTTGACCTTGGCCGATCTCTTTCCACTGGGAAGAGAAAACTTTTCTGGACTTCCAATGTTGCCATTGTCAATATCCATGGAAGTTTGGGAAATTGATCTTTCAGTCAAATTTGCTTCACCAGTACGCCAAATCATTGCTGATTCAACATCAATTAGCAAATATGTCAGATCAATGAGGGTCACGTCGTGATCTGTCATATAGTAGTCATTAAAAAACTGACTATATGACTTGGGAAGTGACTAAAGAACCAAGTCAACAACCAGCTCCCTCGGGAAAATGACATCCAACATTCCCATTCTGTCAAGGTGCGTCTTCATGTTTAAAACATGTGCACATACAGGGTTTCCATCTTTATGTTTGCATGCCAATAGGGCTTGAGTAACTTTGAATTTTTCAAGTTGACGAAAACGTGGGTCAGGGAGAATTACTGGAGGAGGTGGAGGAAGAGAAGTTCCACCAACGCACGAGGAAGGGATTGATCTTTCACCTTGATCGTCACGTGGAATATCATCTTCATGAGGAAAACTTTTTCCAAAAGATTCAGGAAGACCATAGTTGTCAGAACTAGACATCTACTAGGGAGAAATTCAAGTTAGTTGATTCATTCCTTAATATAAAACCCAAATGAAATATTAAGGCTAGGACCCAACACAATAATTCACAATTCGGAAGAGGGATGCCGTAATCCAATTGTAAATTATTTTTCGGTATGTAAATGACGATATACCAATTCCACCATGAAAAAAAAATCTTAAACGAATTAGTTTTTAAATGAAACTCCTAGATCTTTTGAGATTCATTGAACTTTTCAATGGCATGTTTAATCTCGATTATGCCCTTCAAGTTTGTGACTGGGATACTGAGGATCACAAACAAGGTGTGAATAACCATGCAAATTAGCTTGGTACTCCCGAAGTCATTTATCACCTAATCAATGTGCCGGTTAGCCACACACGCTCCATTGATCTATGATAACCTACGAGCTACCCATTGCCATCCTTCATTAGTTCCGTATTAGTGTGCTGGTTAACCACACACGCTCCACTAACGACCAATAAGGTGTAATGTGCAATTTCATGGGTTAGCATTAAATTCACATTTTTTCTTAAGTAACTAAGATTGGAAATTTATAAAAGGTTTAGTTACTTGTATTTTCATTATACTTACTAATAAGAATGTCCTATCCTACCCGTTCGGCTAACGACCCTCCACTAGTCAAGAGTGCGGTGGGTAAGAGTGTATACCCAATGACGGTCATTTTACATGCCGCTTCCTTAAACACCCCTTATAGACCAGCTTCGTGAATGAAGCCTACTAACGGTAAGACCGACTTTTAACTTATATATATATATATATATATATATATATATATATATATAATATTAGACTTTTAATTTTATATAGTATAAGGGTGTATTTTAAACCTTTAAAATACTAGGAGGTTTAATCTTTTAAATAAATTAGACTTTTAATTCAATTAAAACTTCAAACCATTCTATTATGAATTTATTAATACTCTTTTAATTAATCTTTTAATTAATTATCAAAAAGCCATAACTATTCCTTCTAGTTGTGTCCATTTAAATTTCCAACCTTTAATTCTAAATTTAAATTATGAAACCAAAAGGATGTACTTTAAACATTTAAAATACTAGGGTTTTAGAATTTAATATTTCACAATTAAAACTTTTAATCAAATTTTAAATTCCAAAACTTGAGGGCAAGTTTTGAAACTTTTCAAAACCCCTTGGATCAATTTGAAAACAATTAAATTAATCATATGATTTATCTATATCACAAAATTGACCTAATCCAATTTCATATAGCAAGATGATTCAAATCAAATTCTACAAATAATTAATTTTTCACAAAATCAAGTAATTATCTTAAAATTTGACAATCATCATTCATTTTGATGAGGATAATCATTACCTTATCAGAAAAATTGAATTTTATCAGTCAAAACAGTTTGTGGTGATGATCCTAATCCAAATCTAGCCAAAAACTTGAAAAATCTGCCAACAGATGATCCAACTCGTCAAGTCAGGGCATGGACTCGTCGAGTTCATCACCGGATGATCCAACTCGTCGAGTTCCCTCATGGGACTCGTCGATTCCAGCAGTCAGAGGCAAAAAATGAAACTTTTCCAGCTTTGAAAACAATACAACTGCATCAATATAACAGAAAACACCCTAGGCTCTGATACCACTGATGGGTTTTGAGCACTATAAATACTATGGTGCACATACAACCCTAATGCTTTGGATTTAAGTTTTCTCAAGTTATACATGCAATTTCATTTCATCCAAAGCATAAACCCTAACTAGCATACAATTAGAGATTTACAACATAAAATCTAGTTTGATGAATACCTCTTAGTTGTAGCTTGTAGTTCTTGGCCTTTCAAGAGCTTAGTACCTCAAATGTGATACCTCTAATAAGTCACAAACACCAAAAGAAAATGGAGGAATATGAGAGAGAGGTTAGGAGGCACCAAACAGCTAGGGTTACTTCTTGGAACACAAGTGCTGATTTTGGGAGTGCAAGGGTTAGTATTTATAGTGTGGAATCCCTAGGGTTTCATCTTGGAAACCCTAATTCATATGATTAGGACTTAATCAATCCAATAACCCATATGATATGCCCTTTTGACTAAATCTTCATGGGCTCTCACATAGATTTAGTCCATCCCTAATCAACATGGATCATTAGCCCAAACTATAAGTATTACTGATTTACCTAATCAGTCCCCGTTAATTTAATCAGTCTCTTTTGATCACTAAATTAATTCAAAATTAATTCTTGATCAATACAAATTAAATAATATGATCTCTCAATTAATATATTATTCTTATAATATATTAATAAATCACAAATAACCTCTTTCTCAAATATCCATCCTATCAAATTGCTCTGGTGAAGGCAACCCAAAAGGACCATGCTACTATCGGGTAAAGTACATACTAATTTTAGTTATGGGCTTAGACACCTAATCCAACATATTATATGTAGGATGCTAGTTTTATTTGTGACTCTTATATGAAAGATTAGGGTTTGGCCCCTGGAATTTGTATGAATGACCGGGGTTTGGCCCCTTGCATTTGCATGGAAGACTAAGGTTTAGCTCCTAGCAGTTTTATGGAAGACCAGGATTCGGCTCGTAGCACTTGTACAATTAAAAACCATGATTTGGTCCATGACAGGAAGTGATGGTTAGATAATGATGTGGCCCATAGACATCTCTTGAGATGAAGTAGACATGTTATGTTATGTATGGTATGTGGTATTTCGGGGAACGAACTAAGATTTGTGCTTATGGTTTTGATTTTTAAATGTTTCAGGT
This sequence comes from Lactuca virosa, assembly GCF_052849685.1. NCBI lineage: Eukaryota > Viridiplantae > Streptophyta > Magnoliopsida > Asterales > Asteraceae > Lactuca > Lactuca virosa. Next base: position 425,806,349 of record NC_136429.1, on the reverse strand, counting down.
ACTTCTGGTTCCAAGGAAAAGGGCTCGACCTGATCGCACTGCATCCCCCATATATTTATTTCGTACTACTTATTTAATACACTATGATGTTTTTGATAATTTTATATACATTGGTTGGTTTTGATTAAATGGTTGTATGGTTTTGTGATTTGAAATCAAAAAATTTTATTGAGTATTTTTGGGGCGTTACAAGTTGGTATAAGAGCCTTGGTGTTAAGGAATTCACACACTTTCGGTTTTGGACTCAAACTGAGGATTTGTGAATGTTTTATAAAAAAATAAGATTTTTATAAAGAAAAAGGGGTGTGATGCGTGCAATCAGCCGAACTTAAGTAAGTGATTCCCGAAATACCCATACATGAATCTTCGGCTTTAGTATGCTATTATGTGAGCTGCATGCTAGAATAGGGATAAGGATACCTTCAGGAATTACATGATAGAATTTCTTGATTGTAACGACCCAATTTTCTGATGGTTTTTGAGCATTCTAACACTCGTATGGTGTACATGCAACCCTATAAACCTTGGATCTGTGTTTTCTCTATTATACATGCAAATATTCAATATTCCAAGGTTCCATCCTAACTAGCATAATATGAAGTATATAAAATACAAGAATCTAGTAGAATGACATACCTTTTGATGGAGCTTGTAGTCTTGAACCTTTAAGAGCTTAGCCCCAATAGTGTGGAAGCCTCAAATGGAATCACAAATCACCAGAAAACACTTAGAAAACTTGAGAGAATAGAAAGCACTTCTAGAAATCGGCCCACTCTTTGTACTCACACACTAGTGCCATTTCATGTGCCAAAGACCTCTTTATATAGTATGAAGGATTAGGGTTACATTCATGTAAACCCTAATACCCATGACCTTTCATTTCCATAGGATCCATGGGTTAAAAACTCCATGGACTATCCATGCAAGCTTAGCCAATCCTAAATGAACTTGACCCATTGTATATATATATATATATATATATATATATATATATATATATATAAGAGTCCATATTTAATTAGTCTCTTTTGATCACCAAATTAATTCTTGATCAATACTAATTAAATAATATGATTTCATATTAATATATTATAACTTGTAATATATTAATAAATCATAACTATACTATTCTCAAAAGACTATCCATACAAATTGTTCCGGTGAAGTGCAACCCAAATGGACCATGCTACTCTTGGGTCGAGTACATACCAATAATAGTTATGGGCTTAGACATCTAATCCAACAGTCTCCCACTTGGATAAGTGTAAAACTATTATTCAAGTATGACTCCAAGATCCCGACAAGCAATCGTAGCTCTTAAAGTCGCTGCCTAACTCTGACCTAGTCAAATGACGTGTCCATTAGATAAGGGATCATATATTACTCCATTCTAGATATCATATGGACTGAGACATGGATTATAATCATTCTCTCTGTCCATTTGTTGTTTCCCGATTTCTGATTTATGACAACCGACTAATTGAACAAATCAAATTAGTCCAGGCTTGGCCAAACACTTAGAGGTGTCATCACTAAATCATTGAGGGGCCCACATATATCGCTTTTATCCCTCCAAGGGTAAAAGGAATGGATAAACTTCGACTCATATGTTTGTACTAACCATTTGTTGAATCATACACAAAGGCACGTTTTATAACATCAAGTTACTGATGCGTTTTCGTGCAATCAATGTATAACCAACTCATAGTCAACAAATCATATATCTAGGTTTGAAGAATATAAGATATTATTGTCTCATGATCACTCGTGATAAAATCCATGAAGTGATTCAAATGAGCGTGGGTTTAATCCAATACTCGAATCTCATTCCAGGAGCACTCCTGAATGTTGTAGCAACTCTTGCTATGTCCAACACCTTAGACATCTACAAGCCAACTTCATGACAATCTTGATTCATATCTACTTCCAACATATGACAGACTGTGGAGAATTTGAATAACTTAGTTATTCGGGAAGTCAAAACATGCAACATGAAACACAAGAATAATCGAATCCAATATGGTTTCAGAACTTATGAATATAAATAAAACACCTTTTATTTATCACCATATTGATTACACATTATTCATTGTATAATGTTTCAAATAATCAAGTTAATACTTGAATTAAAACATAGTTGTCCCATGCTCCAAGCATGTACACTATGTTTTCTAAACAATAGTTATGCCATACTCCAAGTATGGACACTATGTTTGTCTATGATCCTTACTTTGTGAAATAGACCAATTGAACATGATTCCAATGATGCTCATTTCACAATACGAAATCCTTATCGTAAATGTAAGAATTCTAAATTCCTGCCATTTACCGAAATCTGTTAGATTCTAAACTTATATGCATTGATCCTCTTGTAATGACTATGCACAAGTCACAAAGACTTGGCAACAGACATTACAAAGTACTCCAATGGAGGTCAATTCCATGGAAACGAAGTCTCAAATTCAAAGTACATTGCTTTGAACATCCTTCTTGCATTAAGTTTTCTAATCTTACACAGATTGAATAACTTCCACCTATGGATACATTTCCATATTCCCAGTTTGACTGTCACTTCTGAACAAGAGTTGCCTCTTTTCAGAATATGTCAATATGGTCCTTTCCAAAAATTTACACCATACTTCCAACTGTCCATGAGCAACCAATCTGATTGTTCTCGACAATTGCTTAATCATTTTAGTCATATCCAATTCTAGACCTTTTCCCCTCTTAATGCCCTAGACATTAGGAAAATTTAGAAAGGATAAATATTATAGCACATGTAATCGATCCTATATACGAAGCATATGGGACACGATTCATGATGTCTCACATAAAGACATGATCCTAGACCAGTCTTTTGCTACAATATTTTTTATTTGCCATGTTTTCATAATTCGACTATGAAGAGGGATGCCGTAATCATAATCGAATTTTGAGAACGCAATATATATAGAATTTCCTTATGTTGAACCATTCCAACATAAAATTCATATATATATCCTTGACTAAAGATGATTAAAACTCAATCTAAGCTTTTATAATTGAAATGAAGTATAATTTTCTCTCCCTTAATTATAGCAAAACAACTTTTCAAAACCTGCAGAGTCACGAATTGAGACTTTTGTTTTCTATAATTAACACTTTACATAATAATCATGCTCCCACTAACATGATAAGTATTAGCATAACACTTATGCTCCCACTAGCTTTGACATGCATCCAGAAATTAGCTGGACTTCTAGAAATCATTACTTTATTGACTTTCTTACCAAAGTTCAGATTTCTGATACGAGATGCTTTGATAAGACTTTATCAAAATCATACACCATTTATTAGATAGCTCACATGTGTGTCTAAACAATTTTTAGAACTATGAAAAGGGATGCCGTAATCATAGTCTTAATTGTTTAGACCTTTTCCATTTCTCACAAGTCCATGTTAGTGTGCTGGTTACCCACACACGCTCCACTAACGACTTTGAGAATGCAAATATCACAATTGCTATCTACTTAAAATCTACTTAGTGAAAGCGTTTCCTCACCATCATTTTCATGAATCGGAGAGAAACCTTATGACACTTAGATTTTATGGTGTATGTGTTCCTATCCATGTGAATTTGTCAAAACCATAATCACAAGCCAAGGTTAGTGACAAATCCAAACTCATATGGACTGAACTTGTGCAATTTTAAGTTCTTGCCACCTGGCAGCACAAGGGCCTACCATGTCTTCCAAGTTATTATGCAAGCAACCGAGAACTCATAGAAATCACATGCATAGTCAACCTTAACCGAAATGGTCATAAAAACAAGAATTATGTCAGCACGATAGGTTATAAACCTCAAGTCATGTGCTAGTGATAAACTACAAGTTTTATTCTTGATTAGTTTTTGAAACTGTTTCAGGATCTTTAAGACTCCCACTGTCCTCTTGACATACAAGACTTTCTTGCCAAGAACCATTCCTTGACAAACAAATATTCAAGAGATAGTGCAGATTCTTATCAAGACAAACACTTCACTCAATTGGTCTTTGTTTTATCCAAAACATCACAACTTACCAATTTCAAATGTACAAGAGTAGAAAACATTTTACTCTACATTTGAAAAGTGTTATAAACCTTCTTTAAGATATGTCACTCAAGTTACAATCTTAGAGTATGACTCTAAGAATTGTTTTGGAACGAAGTATGACTCATCTTCTTGATTTAACCACTTCAACAATTCATGACTCCTCTTCTTAGCCATAAGAATGCACTAAGATGTACTTAGAGGATTAATTGTGACATGGTTTCATAATCATTAAGATGATCATAAAACATGATAATAAAGTACTCTCCCATCTTTTTAGATTTGAGAAACTTTTATCTTTCTGCCTAATTTGATTCTTCTCATTCGTTCTGCCATACACTGAAACTTTTCCAATGTTTCAGAATTACACTTAAACTTGTAAGTGTAACCATATTTACTAACTTTTAGTAAATCATGACGATAACCTTATCGATCTTTGTGGTGGACCTGACCAATGCACAACTAAGTGTACCCGATCCTTTTGTCCTTCACTTGACTTACATATACATGTGAACAAGGAATTAGTCTTAATTTTCCAAAGATGAAAATTCTCATTCATCATACAATACAACTTGTATGATTCCAAGTTTCAGTCCAATTGAAATTTGGGTGATGAGAATCTTTCCTTATTTGGTAAATTTAGACACTACCACAAATGAAAGAATCAAATTCATATTTCCATTATTGCTAGAAACATACAAACATCAATTTTCCATAAATGCCATTGCAAGGAGATATAAAATAAAACAAAAACAAATTTTATTTATAAAATACGGAAAAAACTTTTTCCTTACAATGAAACTTTAAATGAAAACTATGCTATTACATATTTCCTAGAAATCTATCATAACCCCTAAGTAGTAGCTCAAAAATCCGATCTTCGAACCATGCGATTGAAATCCATCTTCGCGATAAGATTCAACATACTCTTCTTTTAAGCTTCCTTCCCTTTGCATGATCCTGCCAAACATCAAAATGCAACCTAGTCACATCATGTATTAAGAATCAACAATTAGGAACTTAAGAGAGTTAGATAGTGGACTTACCTGAAGCAGAGTCAAACTTTTTGATTCTTCTTTCTCTCAGATGTTTCAGGTAGTTAGGGTAGCTTCGCAACCAATGCCCCTTCTCTTGACAATAAAAACATATAGACTCTTTGGGAATGGTACACGAGACTATCACAGACTTAGCCTTTCCCTTTACCTTTTGGTCAACCGAGTTGACCATGGCCGATCCCTTTCCATTGGGAAGAGAAAGCTTTTCTGAACATCCAATGTTACCATTGTCAATATCCATGGAAGTTTGAGAAATAGACCTTCCACCCAAATTTACTTTTCCAGTGCGCCAAAACATTTTGATTCAGCAGCAACAAGCAAATAAGAAAGATCAGTAAGGGTCATGTCGTGATTTGTCACATAGTAGTCCTTAATGAACTCACTATACGACTCAGGAAGTGACTGAAGAACCCAGTCAATAGCCAACTTCCTTGGGATATCGACACCCATCATTCTTAACCTGTCAATGTGTGACTTCATCTCTAAGACATGAGTACACACAGGTCTTCCATCTTTATGTTTCATTGCAAGTAGGGTTTGAGTGATCTTGAACTTTTCAAGTCTTCGAGCTTGTGGGTCAGGGAGAATAATTTGAGGAGGTGGAGGAAGAGAAGTATGATTTCCATGATCCAATCGCGGGACATCATCTTCATTAGGAAAGCTTGTTCCAAGAGATTTGGGAAGATCATAGTTGTCTGAACCAGACATCTAAAATGGGAGAAATTCAAGTTAGTTGATTTAGGTCCTTAATATAACACCCAATATGAAATATTAAGGCTAGGACCCAACACAATATTTTATAACTTGGAAGAGGGATTCCGTAATCCAAGCTATAAAATATTTGAAGGTAGGCGAATGACGTTTCACCAATTTCCACCATGAAAAACGAAATAGGTATTAGGTTTTAATTGGATTGAAACTCCTAGATCTTTTGAGATTCATTGAACTTTTCAATGGCATGTTTAAATCTCGATTGTGCCCTCTCAAGTTTGTGATTGGGATGCCGAGGATCACAAACAAGGTGTGAATAACCATGCAAATTAACTTGGTACCCTTAATCTTTATCACCTAATCGATGTGCCGGTTACCTACACGCGCTCCACCGATCTATGATAAACATTAAGTCACCCTTTGCCACTCTTACTAGTCCATGTTAGTGTGCCGGTTACCCACACACGCTCCACCAACGACTTGGTAAGGTAGAAAGTGTAATTTCATGGGTTAGCACCAATTTCACATTTTCCTAAAGTAACTAAGATTGGGAATTTATAAAAGGTTTAGTTACTTTATATTTAACATTATACTTATAATGAGAATTATAGTCCTTGTCCTACCCGTTCGGCTAACGACCCTCCACCAGTCAAGGAAGCGGTGGGTGAGAGTGGACACCCATTAAACTGCCATTTTATAGGCAGTAACCTTATACCCCCCATATAGACCGACTTCGTGAATGAGGCCTAGTAACGGTAAGACTGACTTGCTCTTATATATATATATATATATATATATATATATATATATATATATATATATATATATATATATATATATTAACTTATAATAGTATAAAGTATAAGGGTTGAATTTTAACTTTTAAAACTCTAGGTTTTGGAATTAAAGTGTGTATGAGACTTTACAAATTCCAAAACTTGAGGGCAAGTTTTGAACAATTCCAAAAACTTCTGGATTTTCATAACTTATGAGTTTAATTAAGGTTTTAAAAACTTTTAATGAAGAGACTCTTGAACATCCATACTTGAGGACAAGCTATGGAGTCCATAAAACTACTTATGAGAAAGACTTTTCAATTATGTAACCTATGACTCTTTAATGGATCTTTAAAAGAAATGACTTTTGGTAATCCATAACTTGAGGACAAATTATGGACTCCATTAAAAACATTTAGATCAAGAATTAACTAACAAACAATTTGGAAATAATTTCTATGATCTAACAAAACTCATAAGTGTAAGAACAATCATATCAACAATTTCAAGAATCATATAAACACATATAAAATTTGAAATTTTGATAATAACCTTGAAATTGGTTTACCATAATCATTACCACATCAAAAAACAAGTTTTATAAGTCCAAAACAATTTAAGGTAATGATTCTAGACCAATTCCAGCACCAAAACTTGAAAATCTGCACTCAGGCCTGCCAACTCGTCGAGTGCATGAACAGACTCAGCGAGTTGGTTGAATATAAGCATGAACTCGTCGAGTTCCATGAAGGACTCGGCGAGTCAATTGGGCAGTGTGCATAAATTTGACATTTTCAACAATTTGCATCAAGTATAAAGAAAAACAAGCCTAGGCTCTGATACCACTGATGGGTTTTGAGCATTTTAACACTCCTATGGTGTACATGCAAGCCTATAAACCTTGGATCTATGTTTTCTCTAATATACATGCAAATATTCAATATTCCATGGTTCCATCCTAACTAGCATAATATGAAGTATATAAAATACAAGAATCTAGTAGAATGACATACCTTTTGATGAAGCTTGTAGTATTGAACCTTTAAGAGCTTAGCCCTAATAGTGTGGAAGCCTCAAATGGAATCACAAATCACCAGAAAACACTTGGAAAACTTGAGAGAATAGAAAGCACTTCTAGAAATCGGCCCACCCTTTGTACTCACACACTAGTGCCATTTCATGTGCCAAATACCTCTTTATATAGTATGGAGGATTAGGGTTACATTCATGTAAACCCTAATACCCATGACCTTTCATTTCCATAGGATCCATGGGTTAAAAACTCCATGGACTATCCATGCAAGCTTAGCCCATCCTAAATGAACTTGGCCCATTGTATATATATATATATATATATATATATATATATATATATATATATATATATATATATATATATATATATATATATATATATATAAGAGTCCATATTTAATTAGTCTCTTTTGAACACCAAATTAATTCCAAATTAATTCTTGATCAATACTAATTAAATAATATGATTTCATATTAATATATTATAACTTGTAATATATTAATAAATCATAACTATACTATTCTCAAAAGACTATCCATACAAATTGTTCCGGTGAAGTGCAACCCAAATGGACCATGCTACTCTTGGGTCGAGTACATACCAATAATAGTTACAGGCTTAGACATCTAATCCAACATTTTCAAAAGAAAATTTTCATTTTTGATTAGCCAAAACACATTTCCATAAACCACGAAATCCAAATACAATTGTTTTCAAAACTCATATCCATTAAAATTTTATTTCAAAACATCATAGTGTCCCATAAAAATGCATGAGAGAGTGCATGCCGCGCCATCAAGCCTTGCCCTTGCCCTTGGGCTCAGAAGTACCTGAAACAAATCCAAAAACTGTAAGCTAATTCTTAGTGAGTTCCCCAGAGCATACCCCACACACAATCCACATAACAAATAACATATTAGCTATTAAAGCTACATATATACTACATAATCCATGCATACAACAATAAGGATGCAGAGGGCTCGTCCCCAGGGTCTTACTCCAAGATGACATGGGCTCCCCACATGGTCTTACACCTAAGTGCCATGCGCTCCCCCATGGTCTTCGATAGGAAAGCCATGGGCTCTCCACATGGTCTTACATCCAAGTGCCATGAGCTCTCACATGGTCTTCCACACATACATACCATATATACCACTAGCATGCTTCCTAGCTCAACGAACTATCATACCACATAATACAACTATAGCTAGGATGCCAAATATCATAAAATGGGCCGGCCTTGGTGCCTTAGACCCATTGGTATGGTGAGAAGACTCACCTCTCACGAATGTTGTGCTGATAAGCTAGAATCAGATATGTCCCACGTGCTGCTCCAACTTAACTGCCTATAATCATTAAATTATTAACTTTTCATGATCCCATAATTACCCTCAAAGTCAACCCTGGTCAAAGTCAAGGTCAATAGTCAAGGTCAACAGTCCATGTTGACCTCAACCCGTCGAGTGCATCTAGCAACTCGTCAAGTTCCTGCAGAGTCCAGAACACTTGAACAAACCCTAGCCAACTCGCCGAGTTGGTTCATCAACTCGACGAGTTCACTTGATATCCAATCGACGGGGAAACCCGATCCGACTCGTCGAGTTACTAGGGAAACTCGTCGAGTCCTCCTCCCTGTTTGCTTATTATGATAATCCATCGAATGCAGGGACTCCAGGGCTTAGATCTGAAACCCTAAGGTGTCTAGAAGGATAAAGTTTCCAACTTTACCTTCCAGAACCACTCCAAATGCTCTAAGACCTTTATCAAAGGTTGGAAAGCTCCAAACTCGGCGAGTCCTCTTGATAGCATCCACTCGACGAGTCGGGGCTCCCAACTCGTCGAGTCCCAGCATCAAAACCCTAAAATTTTGAAAATTACATTAATACGTGGAACAGGTGTTACACTGATATATGTGATGCCTTATACTAATTTACATGCACGAGGCAACCAACAGTGGTGGAAGAGATTCCTAGTAATATGGAAGCGAGTGAGAGGGGGATTCCTAAGAGAGTCTAGGAAGTATTGTAGTAATTGTAACATCCCAAAAATACTGAGTAAAATTTTCATTTTTAATTAGGTCAAAACATTAGTTTTCATTCACTGATTGCATCAAAACCATCATTCATTACAGTATTGCAAAACATCAAAGTACAAATACATCAAGTGTGGAAATCATGCGGGGATGATGCTGTGCAATCACGCCGAGCCTTTCCCTTTTAAACTGGAAGTACCTGAAACCATAAATATAAACTGTAAGCATAAAGCTTAGTGAGCTTCCCAAATTACAACATACAACATACATATCATATAACAACACGTGGTTGTGTCAGGTCCGTATAAACCCTTGGGTCCGTATCAACCCAAAATAACATCATATAGTTGTGTCGGGTCCGAATCAACCCCCGGGTCCGTATCGACCCCGAGTCCGTAATGACTCTGAGCCCATATAGCTCAATACATAAATCATGCAAACACACAAACAGAATCATACAATAACATACAATTCTACTCATACGATACAATGGGTCGGCCTTGGTGCCTTTGGCCCACTTAAGATGGTAGGAAGACTCACCTCACAGATAGACGAAAAGTTGAACTGACATGCTGCTCGGAAATCCTTACTACCGTCACCTTTACAAACAACAGTAACCAGAACTCAGACTACCATTCAAATACCTAAAATACCCTAGTTCAAAACCTAGTCAAAATCCAGGTCAAAGTCAACCGAGTCAACCGGACTGACTCAGTCAGTACACGGGGCGTACCTCGCAGTTGACCTAGGTGTTGGGTTTTAGTTTAAAAATAGTTTCATAAACTTGAAAAATATGGCAACGAAAGACTTTAATTTTTGAGATAACATAAACATTTTATACGCACCAAGGATCTTCTTGCAAGCTATAGAAAGATTAAACACTAACCATAGGAAGGATGAAGAAATAACAACCTTTGTAGTTCTTTGGGTCCTCTTGGGAGGCTTGGAAGTTGATGAAGAATGTGGAACCTTTGAGACACCAAAAATGACTCAACTTGATGCAGATGCTAGTCCAAAACTCTTAAACCCTTAAGCTTTAAGTTCATAACCAATATGAACTTAAAGAGGGCATGAAGATGCAAGTGTTATTCAAGTTTTCTAACCAAAAATAGAGAGAAAGAGAGGGAGATAAGATATTTCGGCCATATACCTCAAGGAAGGAATGAGCAAAGAAGCCAAGTGCAAGCCCTCTTATTTATATGCATAAAGTGAAGTTACTAACCATTAGTTCCTTCAACTTTAGACAAACTTGTCCCCATGTCATAATAGTGTCCATGCATGCTTCTTAAGCATGATTTCTTTTGATTAAACAAATCAAAACCCATCACTAGCATGCTTGTAAGCATGCTCATGTTTTTTTTTCTATAAAAAAGAAGTCAAACATGGTAAATTTTATAAACTCTTTTTATAAAATATAAACCTTAACTTTTTGGTAAAAGACAAAAAGTCCTTATGGTCCAAAATGTTGTACATGACTTAATAAATCATACCATATGATATATTATGTTACTTGATAATGAAAATTAATTATTTCCTAGAAATAAATAATTCCCAATTTAATTATAAGACTTTTATTGAATATTTATTAAAATCAATTTCCAATAGACAATCAATTGTATCAAGTTGTTGTTAGTGTGACCCATTAGTATCATATGTTATTTAGCAATATCACTTTAATATGACTCTTGAGCATACTAGATCTTTCAATCTCCCACTTGCACAAGACTCATATTAGACTGATATAGACAGTGGTGAACGTCTAGCAACATTTCACTGCCCATAAGACCATACGACTGTTTGTGCCATTCTATCAACGCCCAATTACCAAAAAGCTCAAAGATACAATTGGTGTATAAGGTAAGTTTATCACTTATCCCTTTTCTATAGATATCATGTTGAACATGAGATTTGGATCGCGATCAATCTCATTAGTCGTTTAACTATTGGTAAGGCGCCTTAGATATCTAACTCTCAACACATAAGAGGAAAAATTCCATCTTGACTACATAAGCCTTTTGTATAGTTCACACCATACCTGAAAATGGCTTTTATAACTGCTCGTTTAAGGAACAACATTTGACCATATCAATCATAGTACTCCCTACACTTAAGTCCCACTATGTATCTCAGGTTTTAAGGATACAAAGATAGTACCTTTTAATCAAGTATCATTCACGATAGCGATCCATGAGATGATCTTGATGCGGGTCAGTTCAATACTAGTTCTCTGATAAGTACCTATGAAACTTGGTTACAACCACTTGCTTACTTTCATCTAGTGAGAGTAAACCAATCCAATTCATATTAGTCTTACTTCATAATTGCTCCCACAATTATAACCGACTATGAACTTTTAGAATAATAACATTATTCATGGATTAAACATGTTAATATAGAACATAATTAGTATTAATGTGATGACTATATCCTAATATATCATAACATTATCTAATAATTGTTGTTATAATGTTCCAATATCCAAATACTAAATCTAAATCAAAAACCCATTTCTAGAATAATAAAGTCTTATAGCTGAAGTGTGACCACTCATACTTATCTCAAAAGAATAACTTTATCAATAGATCTGGAAAAATTTAATTTGTGTGAATTATGTGAATACTGTCATCTTCATACTTAACTTTACTCTAAGTATAGTTAAATATCTTGGAGAATATGATTGGTGTTCTTTCGTGACATAGAGTCTCTTAGCTTGATTAAGTATACTCTCGAAGTCACAAAGATTTCTATGTGATCCTTGAATGGCGAAAATCAACATAGTTTTTCAAAGATCCATTCATCCAATCATATTTGAATTCAACTTCTAAAGTAGTGTATTCTTATTTTGTAGTAGATTGTGTCATTATGTTTTTCTTGGACCTCATTCTAACAAAACTTACCTTTCATTCCATAATGAAGTAAAAAATCCAGTTATAATTCATAATTATATATATCTGTTTAGAAATTAACATCTTTTGTAGCTCTTTCCATAAAGATACTTTCTAAACTGATTGTCTCATGTAGATTCTCTTAGTTATTCTAAAGTACTCATAGAATGCTCTCTTAGTCATCCAGTGACTTAACCATGTATACAATTAGTATCCTATGACATGCTTACAACATGATCAGATACCATGTCCTATGCATAATATGGCATAAATGATGAATTCATTTGCCAAGAAAATAGAATATAAATCATTTCATCTAGTTCAATCCTATGAGCTATGTACTTTTGAGTCTATCTCAAAACAGTGCCATATGACAATGCCAAGAATCTTCCAAAATAATCTTGTGTCTTGACCCCTTTCAAGATATTGCCAATATATATGTAAGGACATAAAACTTTTAACATTCATTTTATCTATCCCTTATAGATTTTACATTCCAAGAATGTATCCTTTCCTTTTCCTAAGTCTTTCATTTTAGAAACACTTTCCGAGTCAAGGTTAAAACGACCTTGCTTAGTCAAAATGTGATTTCAAATGATTAAATATGTCTCATTCATACAAGATTAGGAATTTCACTATGCTCCCACTAGTTCTTAGTAAACACATATGTTCTATTCATTTTGATATAAAACACATCTTGTGGTTTTACATAAAATGATGATTATAACATTTAGATGTTTTCTTTATATCCACAAGTGGATCTCAAGCTCTACACATTTTTTTAGGATAACATGGATTAAGAAGACCTCCAGGCTAATCTATATAGATATCTTCTAGTAGATGTCTATTAAGAAAAGCGGTCTTTCTTGAAATCTATTTACTATATCTCATATTAATAATATGAATTTATAGAAAATAATATCCTTGTTGATCTACGCATAGCTACCTGTGAAAAAGGTTTGATCACAGTCAATGTCATGAGTATGATGAGGACCATAGTAAATGACATGAGTATGAGAATATCCTTTTATAACAAGTCTTGCTTTAAATGTGTATGGTTATCCATGTAATTTATTCTTTCTAGAAGAATCATTTACTCCTTCTAGCCTTGCTATAGGGACAAATTTTAATCAAGCCTATACCTGATTATCATATACATGGATTACATCTCATGTTCATGACTTGAAGTCATTCATCAGTTTCGAGATTTGACATAGCATCTTGGTATTTGATGGATTTTTTCAGAAACCATCAATAAAAGCTCATCAATGAGAGATTCCACATTTCTCAAGTCATAGATGATTTCTACCATTAATGCGAACAATTTGTGTTTGTGAATAACTATTATTCAAGTTTAACAATCCTTGTTAAAACTAGTGCCAACTATTACTACATAAGGTTATGGTTATTGATCTGCGTCAAGTTCCATGTACCTCCCACTTGCTTTGTCATTAGAAGCTTGCGTCTACTAACATAGCTTTCACAAGAATAAGAGGACTTATTCTTGACAGGTTTGCATATAATAATCTAAGACACATTTAGAGTATTATACAAATATGTGTTTAGTAGATTTTGGGTTTAGTAGTTTTAGTCCAACATCAGCTTCAAATCCATAAAAATTAAGTAAGATGAAGATGGAGCCCTTCCATACTAAATATTATAAAGTGTCTAATCTACTAATAAGTTGTTATTTGTATTCAAGATACAATTAATAGTGATTGAAGTATTATCCCAAAAAGATTAAGGAGGATATTTCTACCGATTAGAAAGTAAATCATACCAAGTAAGATATAATTCATCCTTTATTATCATCAAGGCTTTAGATGGTTCTTACCTCTTTGTATCTGAACTTTTGAAACCTTCAACAAAGATTTCACAATTATGCTTTACCACGTAAAATATAATTAAAACTACTATAGTTGTTAATAAAGTTGATTTGGTATCTTGTGCTTAATCTCATACATTCATTAGAAAGGAAGTCATACATCGAAGTGTATAGTTGCTTAATTATTTTCTTTACGCCTTAGTGAAATATCATTAGGAATCATTTACATATAAATAAGGTTCACATATGTCAAATAAACTACATTATTTGCCTTCAAAGATCCCTTTCTTGAAGTTGGAATATGTGAATGAAATTTATATAATTAAGATAACAATGTCCAAGATAATTTTGATTTAAAACAAGTTTAAGTCAAAAGTGCTTGTATATAGAACTTGATTTTATTTATAAAATGTTGATATTTACTTCATAATCTATTAAGAGATCTAGTCTCATAAATATAAGTTAATCATTTCAGAATATGAATATTATCGTTATGACAAATGATTAAGTAAATGATCAAACATTTGAATAAAATAACTGAGACATAAATTTAGATATGATAAATTAAAACATATTTTGTTCCAAAAAAAATATTGTTTTACATTACAAGTAATTTATGTTCAAAGCATAAATAATAAACAAAAATCCTAGAGTGTAGTTCCAACTTGATCGTGCTTAGCTTGGTTACTTTTCAATAAATATTTGCAAGCCATTTACAGATATTAGATTAACATTTAAGTACCAAGTACCTAAGTGTTATATGAAAAGTATGAGTTCTATCTAGTAGATACAAGAAGTACTAGTCTCTTCCAGACTTTCTTTCCAAATAAGAGGAGTAAATCCTCTTCCAGTGTCCAATTTTTTCACAAAAGAAACAAGATCCATCTAAGTGGGCTTTAGTAGATTTCTTGGGCTTAAAGGTGTCCATTACATAAAACATGGGCCTCTTAGATCACACTAGGCGACTCTTTTAGCCTTGCATTATTCCAATGTTTAAACTAGCTTTAAATAAAATATCACTATATTTATTGGAATATTGCTTGACCTGTTATATCATCAGATATATGTTTAAATTATCCAAGAAATCCTAGAAGTCATGAATAACTATTCCTAGTTTGATGTTAGAAACATCTTAAGCATCACAATGATGCCTTTACTAGGTATCATGTTCAGGTTCATTGCTCAAAGCAAATAGTTTAGGACTAGGACCTTTAAGTGTATACAATTTCATATCTCTCACGAGATTGTCTCTTAAGACATGAACCCATTCATTGAAGTTGTATCTATTGAATGTTATTAAGTCATTAAAGAAAATGACAAATTATGATAATGAGAATGGATTATATAACTAAATTTTTTTAACAAAATTCATTTAGTATTTTCAATATTTAATCTTCAATAATTAATACCCTTTTAGTTTCCAAAACATTAATTATCAAAGTCTAGGATCCAAGTTGCAAAACAAATAAATGGTTAGGTATCCTTTATCCCATCCATTTGAATTCAACTCGGTAGATATCGATTATCTATTATATCTTACTATATAGTTCTTAGATTTATGGGATCTCTAATAACAAATTTAATTAGACATGTTTGATCCCATCTATGCCTCATAACTCTCTTGCTTAGGTATCCTTTATCACAAAAGATTTCCGATCAAATCGTCCAATTTGAAAAACTTGTGTAATCGGCCTATAACTTGGTTACAAAAATCGCGAAGACACCCCGATCATCAAAAGACAACACTAAGCAGTTATGTATCCTTTATCCCACTAGTGCATACAAGAGATGTGCGAGTGTTTTTCAAAAGGATTGCATAGATTTGAGGTTGTAAAATAAGGGTCTTTATATGTTTTATATTTCTAGTTTAAAAAACATATGATATCATGGTTATTACATGCATATAATAAACCATGGTATCAATTTTCAAAGAGAATTACCTTTAAAGGTTCTATATGAAAAGCTAGTTTTTATATAATTTGACGCAATTCAAAATTTTAATGACCGGTATTAAGTTTGAATGCATTTGAACCTTTTATATCTTTAATAAAACTTCATTTTATTACTTATATATTTGGAGTTTGTATAAGTTACATAAATCACCATTTTAAAACTTATAATGAAGTATTTCAAAATTTGCCGTTATTAACGATTTTATAAACCGGGTTTTATTTTTAAAATAGTAACTTGTTACATCTTATGTCCAATTTTGAAAACCCAAACTCCATGTGATGTTTATTTTGTCCAAAATTATTTTAGCATGTGAAAAACTAATTTATCAACCACACATAATAATTGCATAAAATAAACAACACAAACATGCATAAAAAGATATGTGCATAAACATAGCCAACTAATGACATTTTGTGAGCCAACACAAAAATGCCAAGTCCATTCCTAAAGTGACATTTAAAGGTGTCACACCCCCAAACCAGAACGGTGGAAACGTTCGGGGGTGGAGGACTTAATGTAAGTATCACAACAGATGCAATATACTAATCAAAGTACAAACAACCATTGCATTAATAAGTATAAGTTTTACATAAGTGTTTAAACATTACATATTCAAACATCAAAGTAGATACAGTAGAAGAGAAGAGTCGCAGTACGGTACTAGGTAGTCTTCTCAAAAGCTTCGTGAATGTACCTGTCTACTGGATTCCTGAGAATACGAGTTATTTTGAAAGAGTAGATCAGCATTTAAGCTGGTGAGTTCAAAAGTATTTTAGTTATATAAAGTATACTCTAAGTTCCTGGAAAAGTTCGCTGGTTCCTCCATAAAATCCTATATTTCCTGATGTGATAAACTGATAACCTCAATAGTTCCCTCTGCAATTACTTAGTTTATACTAGTTATATATAACCTAATATCGAATGGACAGTTAAATGGGTGTATCTGCCCTAAGCCCACAACCAAACAAGAAACAGGAAGTAAGGCGGAAGTCACACACTTCACTGTCAATCGGATATTACTTATATATAACTCTGATGTATAAACTAAGGAATTATAGAATTAGCCACTAAAGGTCCTTTATGTTATACTAGTTTAAAGAGAGTGAATGACTAAGTTGCATCTAATAAGTAGTTTTAAATCCCCATAAAACCATTTCTGAATAGTAGTTTTAAATCCCCATAAAACCGTTTCGGAATAGTAGTTTTAAATCCCCATAAAACCGTTCCATTTGTAAAAGTAGTTTAATCCCATAAACCGTTCCATTTGTAAAAGTATTTTTAGTTATATCCGTTCTACAGTTTCTAATTCAGTTTGTATTATTACCCTGTGATTGCTAACCCTGGTACGTTGTATTTGTACCCCTGTTAATGCAAACCCGGTATGATGTATTATTACCCCGTGATTTGCTAACCCTGGTACGTTGTATTTGTACCCCTGTTAATGCAAACCCGGTATGATGTATTATTTTTTCTTACTGTTTTAAAAGAAGTATATTACTACGTAGATTAATCGTTGTTTTCTCCATGTGAGTTCTATTAACCATACTAATATGACTGATGTGCCTGATGCGACGTTCTTCAGGCGTCGGAAACAATATGACATTTGTCACCCTAGGCCTGCCGGCCAAACTCTAGCGAACAGTTAAGGTGCGGGATTGTCAGTCCCGTATAGATCTATACACAAATTCACGCTCTTCCTCCAGGAGATTCTGGTTAATAAGTCGGGGCTTAAGGTCGTACTTAGATAAGTACACCATGAAGTGTCTCACAAATTTATTGCTTCAACAAGATTACGAGTAATACAGTGGAAAAAGCCTTTTAACAGTAATGATGAAACTTTTCCATATATAAGTTTAAGATGATTGATATTGAGAATTGACCCATAAATTATACCTATTACAATTTATATGTTCTATCTGATTAGCATGATTTCTCATGGATGAACACCTTTGCTCAGCATGATACAAAGGTAACGATACGGAATGTAGTAACCTTTTATATTCCCATATGTATAACGTATATAATTAAGAAGGAAACGACCGTCGGACAATTAACCTCACCTCAAATCCACATCCAAGTTAGGAAAAGGAGATAAGGCAACTCTTTAGTCGTAAGCCCTTTAAGTTTTATTTATATACTTATACATATATGAATATGATATTGATAATTATCATTTGAAATAGTTTATAAAACCTTTTTTCAAAGAATTTAACAGGATTAAAAGAGTTTACATGACTTTAAAGATTTAACATGGCTTTAAGTTATTTTGGAAGTATTTGGTAATCCTTAAAAGCATAAGGAAACCCTTTGTGTGATTATTATCACATAAAATTATTAACACAATTTAGACTGTGTTCAACTTGTATCCCCCCCTAAAAAGCATTTAAAACCATTTAAAAAGGTATATTATAGGGGTATGAACTCACTTGATAAGTGGTGATTTGGGCAGCGTTTCGTTTCTATAAATGATCTTTCTCGAAGAAACCGCGAGTTTTTGAGTAAAAACCGGGCTTTAAGCGGGCAACACTTCGACTGGAAAGAAGTTAGCTTCTCGAGAATTTTGGGGCCTCGGGGCTTGCTTCGGGTTTTAGATATGATACCGGGGCTTTGGGGGGTTGTAAGAAAGTTTAGGGAGGTGAAAGAAGTGAAAAAGGAGCAAAAATGGTGTAAAAATGGTGAAGGAACCGGAGAGTCTCGCACCCTTTATATAGGTGCGAGGGTTCGGCCGAGGAGATGAGTCACCGGACACGCGGCAGTCAGCAGCGAAATTTCCTGGTTTTCAATATTTTTCGATTTTTGTGCCCAAAACTTGCAAAATTCATAACTTTTGCATACGAGCTCCGTTTTCGACGTTCTTTATATGCACGCGTAGGTAAAATTATACTCTACGACTTTCGTTTAGACTTCATCGGCTAATTTTGACTTTATTTTTAATATTATTATTTTTAACAGGCCGGGACAGGAAATCCGTTAAAAATTCATAACTTTTTTATTCGAAGTCCGTTTTCATCTGTCTTTTTACCGTTCTACTACTATTGACGAGACCTTCGATTCTCGTTTAGGTTGTATCGGCTAAAAATCATTCAATCTTTATTTCGAGTTTTTAGCTGTATACTGCTATACTGAAACTTAGAAAAACCATAACTTCCTCATACGAAGTCAGATTTTGACGTTCTTTTTATGAAAGTTCTCGGTTTAACATATTATACAACTTTCATTTAGATTGTTATGGCTAAAAAGCCTTTTATTGAAAATTCACTTTTTACACTGAACAGTGTTTTGCCGGTTTTGTCGCGGATATTCGATTGGTCATAACTTCTTCGTTATAACTCGGATTTCAGTGTTCTTTATATTTTTGGAAACCTTGTTACAATATCTACCACTTTGTTCATCCCAATTACGATTATTGATCAATTTATTTTTGACCTAAATTTGACTGGTGTTACATTATCCCCCCGTTAGAGGGAATTTCGTCCCGAAATTAAGTCTAAAGTGATACTCATGGACTAGGGGAAAAGATGTGAATGTTTTCGTTTCATCTAATCTTCCCTTTCCCAAGTGAATTCAGGTCCCCAGTTTGCAATCCAGCGAACCTTCACTATCGGGATAAGGCTTTGCTTGATTCTTTTGATTTCCCTATCCATGAGTTCTATTGGTTCTTCTACAAAGTGTAGACTTTTATTTAACTTGATTTCATCGAGTGAAATAACAAGTGTTTCATCCGATAGACACCTATTTAGATTAGATATGTGAAAGGTGGGATGAATGTTATTAAGTTCTTTTTGTGGTAGTTTAAGTTTATAAGCTACAAGACCGATTCTGGCAAGAATCGCGAATGGTCCTATGTACCTTGTATTTAGTATTCCACGCTTTCTGAAGCGTATCTTGCCCTTCCGGGGTGAGACCTTCATATGACAAGGTCCCCAACCTGGAATTCCAAGGGTTTTCTCTTTATTGAAGGCATAGCTTTTCTGATTAACTCTGGAAGCTTCATGTCGCTTCCTGATTTGTATTCTCTTTTTGGTAGTCTCTTGAAAGAATTCCGGTCCAGCGAAGGTGCTGTCTGGAAATTGGACCTCTAGTTAGTTGCGTGTCACCAACTTTAGTCCAATGTAGATAGGATCTACACTTGTGACCACAGAAGGTTTCGAATAAAGTAACTTTAAATGCTAGCATGGTAAAGGACTCAACTAATTGGTAAATGGGTATCCCATACTTTACCATAGTCGATCACATATGCTCATGACTACTCTAGTTCCTAGAGATTTCTGAAGTGACTGCCTGAACTGGGAGATGATTCTATTATCTCAACGGAGATAACAGATGTTGGAACACCGTGCACTCTGACTAATCTCTCTAACACACGTTCTAGTTATCTTCTCTATTTGCCTGTTTCCTCAAAATTGTAGGAAGTGTGCGGACTTGGCTCATCTGTCGACGATCACCCAAAATGGCATCAAGTCCACCTGTTGCCTTGGTAACTTGATTATAAAGCCCATTGATCCGCTACCACTTCCACTCAGGTATCTCCGGTTGTCGTAAGCCTGCGGCTTTTGCTTCGATAAGACTCATACTTGGCTCATCTATCATCACCTCGTGTATACGAGTCATATATAATTTAGATTGACAAAACGTTCGGTTGGGTGGCTCTGCCCCAAGTCCACAACCAGACAAGGAACAGGAGATAGGGAGAAATTACACATCCTAAATCTTGTTAAGTTTAAATTATATACCACTCTCGTGTATATACTTAGCAGCGATAGATTAACCTAACGAGTTCTTATTCTCTATTCTTGAACTTGACCTACGGTACAGTGATTTTCCTATGAGATCTATTGGGGTACTGCGGTGGTTACTGACTTCTAAGACTACTTCGGTGCCTTTCGTTTCAAGTTTCCTGTCTACTGAGTAGGCTAGAAGGGCGTGGTACTTTCGCATGGGTACTTCTGAAGTTTTGAAATGAGAGATGACATAAGGGTTTGCGTTATGGATTGGAAGAATTTCATCTTATGGATGATTAAGGAAAAAGTTCTTTTACACAGCATAATAATTTTGCATGGTAAGGACCAAGCCAAACCATGTCAGATGAAGATGTCAGAACTTTTTCGACGAAACAGATATTAAGTCGTTCTGGGAGGAATGATTACTAGGATGATGAACTATCCTATGTACATAAGTTTTCAACACTTCTTGTTTTATTCTGTTATTATCGCTACGAACCCCTTTTTGATTTGAAATTGGCAGGTACTACCAATACGAGGGTTCTGATAATTTGAAATTATGAACTTTCATGAAATGATCCTTACTAGGTCTCTCTATAATCACTTGGTGTATACAAGTCATGTATAATTAAGATTGGTAAGACCTTTGATTGAGCAACCCTGCCTTAAATCCACAACCAAACAAGGAACAGGAAATGAGGCGGGATTACTCACTCTAAGTCTACAAATCTTAATTATAAATGACCCTTATGTATACACTAAGTCATCATAGCTTACCTGTTAGGGTTTCAAATTTTATATGAATGCTGTGATTTAATTTGAACGGAAGAGTAATCATAATTATAGATCATTATTGGGGTTTGGAAGCGTACCAAAAATACAGCAGGGTTCTTTGATGCTTTCCCATGCATTGGGGTCAAACTCCTCCTGCTCCCCCATCGTTCTTCTCTGTTGGACAATCCCTCTTGTAATGTCCTATTTCACCACAAAGGTGACATATTGGAATGGTTCCAACATTGGTAGTTGAAGTGATGAACTCAACCGGAGTTCTATAGATGCGGGTGGTGTGCCCCTTCATGTTGCATCTATTGCAATACAGCTCTTGATAAACTCCATGATGATGGTAGTTGCACATGCTGCAGTGTGGGAGGTTTCCTAAGTACGACGTGTTCGGTGCTGGAATAACAGGGCTGATGGGGTATTGACTGCCCCAGTTCGTTGCCCTCTGTTAGGTTTTTGAGTTGAACAACCCTCTTTCTTGTTCTTGAACTTTCGTTTCAGGATATTAGGCTTAAGGTTCGAAGTGTCCTTACAAATAGGTACTCGTTGCTGTACTTGGTCCGATAGCATTACCACTAACATTTGCGTTGTTAGCATTAAGGTGTGCCATGACAGCTGCTACAACTGCTGTGACTGCAGCTTGAAACGTAGCCGCATCTATTTGAAGGATTGGTGTTTTGCTGGTGGGTTGGTTATGTTTCTTCGGAGGGCATGATTCTGTTACATGATAAGAAAATGAGCTCGTGAGCGACTATCGTTGGCTCTAGATGCATTCTAATCATTTGTATCTACATATAAATCTTTCGTTTTGTTATACTGTTCTCAATGATTCGACCTGCATCCCTATGATGCAGTCCTGGTAAGGAGCAGAAATAAGTTTCTAGAATAAACCGAGTGTCATCCGAACTAAGTTACCTTCGATTGGTGGATATCGTTTTCCAACTTTCAAAAAGATTTGAAAACAATTCATAACAGTGTCTACATAAAATAGACTTATGAATTTGAGAAGTAATCACTTTCAATTGAGATTTCGTGATCCGATTTATTGTTATTAGCCGTGACAGGAAAAGAAGATAAGCTCAAAACCTATCGTGAGTGGTATAAATACTAACTCACTAGGTTGTATCATTTATTAGTTATTACTTAGATGAAAAGGCGCTCGAACACTTCACATGAATCACACGTGGTTTTCCTCTGTTCTCTGTTCTATTCTGGGCGGTAATGATTTGTTCTCTCCTGGTATTTATATGATGTCCTTCTCCTCCGTAGGTATATTGAATTCCTGAGCTATCTTACTTCCGATTCTGACACTGATCCCCATTACTTCGTAATGAAGATTTTGAATCTCAGAAGTTCATGCGAATCTCTCATTGGTGTCCTTAATAGGGTAAGGACACTAAATGATTTCTATAGTTTCTTTATTTCTCATCTGTTCCTTTCTCAAAATTCTCCTAATGAAATTCTGTTGGATCCTCCTTGACTCTTCTATTGATTGCTGGAGTGATTACATCTATCTAAGGGGTTTATACGAGAATGGGAATGTCTAAAGAATCTATGAGAAAATTTAAATTTTTACGAAGGTGATCCTTTCTAGTCCTTCTATAATCACATGGTGTGTACCGATTATATATAATCCAGATCAAATAGACCTTCGAATAAGTAATCCTACTCTAAAACCACATCCAAACAAAAGTAGAGTGAAAATCACATATTCTAAGTCTGTAAAATCTCAACTATATATAACCTTAACGTATTCACTTAGTAATTATAGACTTACCAGAAAAGATTTTTTTAACATTTCCCCAAAGTTATTTATGTTATCTAAAATACTTCCATGGTATTTTAATTATAAGTTTGATTCTTGGACTTCTAGATATAAGAAGTTGATAAGTTTTCAGTTTTCTTGTTATAGCATCCTAAAATACTCCTATAGTACTTTAACCTTTATGTTTGGTTCTAGAATTCTTCTGGTACCTAGGTAAGTTTTAGACTTGTTGCAAAACTGCAATCACTCCCAAACACATGTTGGTCATATCTCAAATGAATATAGTTGATCAGGCTATATTGATCCCATATATGATTACATAACTGTCCAGGTTTAACTGTAATGTCCAACATCCAAATACTTTTGTTTTGTTCTTCTTGTGATTCTAGTATATATATTCTGCATGTACTTATACTTTTATAAAATATTGTTATATTTTTAAAGTATAACTCTTGGTCAGAGTGTTTTTATCCCAATGGGTTTATAGTTGTATATCTTTTATGACTGATATACTGAGTTCACTATAAACACTACTCTGATACCAATCTATCACACCCCCAAACCAGAACGGCGGAAACGTTCGGGGGCGGAGGACTTCATGTAAGTATCACAACACATGCAATATAGTAATCAAAGTACAAACAACCATTGCATTAATACGTATAAGTTTTACATAAGTGTTTAAACATTACATATTCAAACATCAAAGTAGATACAGTAGAAGACAAGAGTCGTAGTACGGTACTAGGTAGTCTTCTCAAAAGCTTCGGGAATGTACCTGTCTACTGGATTCCTGAGAATACGAGTTATTTTGAAAGAGTAGATTAACATTTAAGCTGGTGAGTTCATAAGTATTTTAGTTATATAAAGTATACTCTAAGTTCTTGGAAAAGTTCGCTGGTTCCTCCAGAAAATCCTATATTTCCTGATGTGATAAAATGATAACCTCAACAGTTCCCTCTGCAATTACTTAGTTTATACTAGTTATATATAACCTAATATCGAATGGACAGTTAAATGGGTGTATCTGCCCTAAGCCCACAACCAAACAAGGAACAGGAAGTAAGGCGGAAGTCACACATTTCACTGTCAATCAGATATTACTTATATATAACTCTGATGTATAAACCAAGGAATTATAGAATTAGCCACTAAAGGTCCTTTATGTTATACTAGTTTAAAGAGAGTGAATGATTAAGTTCCATCTGATAAGTAGTTTTAAATCCCCATAAAACCGTTTCTGAATAGTAGTTTTAAATCCCCATAAAACCGTTTCGAAATAGTAGTTTTAAATCCCCATAAAACCGTTCCATTTGTAAAAGTAGTTTAATCCCATAAACCGTTCCTTTTGTAAAAGTATTCTTAGTTATATCCGTTCTACAGTTTCTATTTCAGTTTGTATTATTACCCCGTGATTGCTAACCCTGGTACGTTGTATTTGTACCCCTGTTAATGCAAACCCGGTATGATGTATTATTACCCCGTGATTTGCTAACCCTGGTACGTTGTATTTGTACCCCTATTAATGCAAACCCGGTATGATGTATTATTACCCCGTGATTTGCTAACCCTGGTACGTTGTATTTGTACCCCTGTTAATGCAAACCCGGTATGATGTATTATCTTTTCTTACTGTTTTAAAAAAAGTATATTACTACGTAGATTAATCGTTGTTTTCTCCATGTGAGTTCTATTAACCATACTAATATGACTGATGTGCCTGATGCGACGTTCTTCAGGCGTCGGAAACGATATGACATTTGTCACCCTAGGCCTGCCGGCCAAACTCTAGCGAACAGTTAAGGTGCGGGATTGTCAGTCCCGTATAGATCTATACACAAATTCACGCTCTTCCTCCAGGAGATTCTGGTTAATAAGTCGGGGCTTAAGGTCGTACTTAGATAAGTACACCATGAAGTGTCTCACAAATTTATTGCTTCAACAAGATTACGAGTAATACAGTGGAAAAAGCCTTTTAACAGTAATGATGAAACTTTTCCATATATAAGTTTAAGATGATTGATATTGAGAATTGACCCATAAATTATACCTATTACAATTTATATGTTCTATCTGATTAGCATGATTTCTCATGGATGAACACCTTTGCTCAGCATGATACAAAGGTAACGATACGGAATGTAGTAACCTTTTATATTCCCATATGTATAACGTATATAATTAAGAAGGAAACGACCGTCGGACAATTAACCTCACCTCAAATCCACATCCAAATTAGGAAAAGGAGATAAGGCAACTCTTTAGTCGTAAGCCCTTTAAGTTTTATTTATATACTTATACATATATGAATATGATATTGATAATTATCATTTGAAACAGTTTATAAAACCTTTTTTCAAAGAATTTAACAGGATTAAAAGAGTTTACATGACTTTAAAGATTTAACATGGCTTTAAGTTATTTTGGAAGTATTTGGTAATCCTTAAAAGCATAAGGAAACCCTTTGTGTGATTATTATCACATAAAATTATTAACACAATTTAGACTGTGTTCAACTTGTATCCCCCCCTAAAAAGCATTTAAAACCATTTAAAAAGGTATATTATAGGGGTATGAACTCACTTGATAAGTGGTGATTTGGGCAGCGTTTCGTTTCTATAAATGATCTTTCTCGAAGAAACCGCGAGTTTTTGAGTAAAAACCGGGCTTTAAGCGGGCAACACTTCGACTGGAAAGAAGTTAGCTTCTCGAGAATTTTGGGGCCTCGGGGCTTGCTTCGGGTTTTAGATATGATACCGGGGCTTTGGGGGGTTGTAAGAAAGTTTAGGGAGGTGAAAGAAGTGAAAAAGGAGCAAAAATGGTGTAAAAATGGTGAAGGAACCGGAGAGTCTCGCACCCTTTATATAGGTGCGAGGGTTCGGCCGAGGAGATGAGTCACCGGACACGCGGCAGTCAGCAGCGAAATTTCCCGGTTTTCAATATTTTTCGATTTTTGTGCCCAAAACTTGCAAAATTCATAACTTTTGCATACGAGCTCCGTTTTCGACGTTCTTTATATGCACGCGTAGGTAAAATTATACTCTACGACTTTCGTTTAGACTTCATCGGCTAATTTTGACTTTATTTTTAATATTATTATTTTTAACAGGCCGGGACAGGAAATCCGTTAAAAATTCATAACTTTTTTATTCGAAGTCCGTTTTCATCTGTCTTTTTACCGTTCTACTACTATTGACGAGACCTTCGATTCTCTATATAGGTGCGAGGGTTCAGCCGAGGAGATGAGTCACCGGACACGCGGTAGTCAGCAGCGAAGGCCACGAGGCCGAAGTTCGGACGCGAGACAGGTAGGCGAGGCGTGTGTCGGATCCGGGTGTGGCGGTTACTGTTCATGCGAAGGATGTCGGATGACCATTGGACCGCGACTTCGGTCTAATCAGAAGGTGACACGGGGCATTACCGGGGAAGCCTCGCATGCGAGGTGATGTGGCCGAAGGGTGACCATGCGAAATTTCCCGGTTTTCAATATTTTTCGATTTTTGTGCCCAAAACTTGCGAAATTCATAACTTTTGCATACGAGCTCCGTTTTCGACGTTCTTTATATGCACGCGTAGGTAAAATTATACTCTACGACTTTCGTTTAGACTTTCGTTTAGACTTCGTCGACGTTCTTTATTTCGAGTTTTTAGTTGTATATTGCTATACTGAAACTTAGAAAAATCATAACTTCCTCATACGAAGTCAGTTTTTGACGTTCTTTTTATGAAAGTTCTCGGTTTAACATATTCTATAACTTTCATTTAGATTGTTATGGCTAAAAAGCCTTTTATTGAAAAGTCACTTTTTACACTGAACAATGTTTTGCCGGTTTTGTCGCGGATCTTCGATTGGTCATAACTTCTTCGTTATAACTCGAATTTCAGTGTTCTTTATATTTTTGGAAACCTTGTTACAATCTCTACCACTTTGTTCATCCCAATTACGATTATTGATCAGTTTATTTTTGACCTAAATTTGACTGGTGTTACAAAAGGGACCAAAAAAATTCTTGTAATGTTGTTGTATAAGCTCCCACTTGAGTAAACACTCATTGCTTGCAAAAATATGAAAAATTCTCGAAGGCTAAAATTCAGCAACTGTCGCTAAAAGTCCAACAACCCTTTGTAAACAACATTAGCGACACTTTTTAGAAAATGTCACTGAAAATCCTGCACACCTTTTAGACTTGAAAATTGCTCTTTTGTCTTCAAAAATGGTTCCAACTTGATTTCTTGTTACATTTTTGTACAAATATATAAATTCTAAAAACTAATCTATTACTTTACAAAAATAACCAAGAAAAGCTAATCTATTTAATTATTACATACCATATGAATAAATAAATTATTACAACCATTTTATAAAAAAATAACCAACACAACAACATAACAACACATTGGTCCTTGGCTAGTTTATGCACATCATATACATCAACATACACATAAAACAACCTTTATTTTTCTAACACAACTTTAAATGACAAAAGATGCATGAAACTTTTGTCACATAAAAAAAATAACAATTATAAAGTTGTCATAGAAAATATGTATGAACTTATTTTTATACTAAAACAAGCTATCCATATTCTCCAAAAACTAAGATTTCGAAAAATCAAAAATCTAGCCAAACTTGCAAGGCGGCTCTGATACCAATTGTTGGGTTTTAGTTCAAAAAATAGTTTCATAAACTTGCAAAATATGGCAACGGAAGATTTTAATTTTTGAGATAACATAAACATTTTATAACCACCAAGGATCTTCTTGAAAGTTATAAAAATATTAAACACCAACCAAAGGAAGGATGAAGAAATAACAACCTTTGTAGTTCTTTGGGTCCTCTTGGAAGGCTTGGAAGTTGATGAAGAATGTGGAACCTTTGAGTCACCAAAAATGACTCAACTTGATGTAGATGCTAATCCAAAACTCTTAAACCCTTAAGCTTTAAGTTCATAACCAATATGAACTTAAAGAGGGCATGAAGATGCAAATGTTATTCAAGTTTTCTAACCAAAAATAAGAGAAAGAGAGGGAGATAAGAGGTTTCTGCCATATACCTCAAGGAAGGAATGAGAGAAGAAGCCAAGTGCAATCCCTCTTATTTATATGCATAAAGTGAAGTTAATAACCATTATTTCCTTCAACTTTAGACAAACTTGTCCCCATGTCATAATACTGTCCATGCATGCTTCTAAAGCATGATTTCTTTTGATTAAACAAATCAAAACCCATCACTAGCATGCTTGTAAGCATGCTCACGTTTTTTTGTATAAAAAAGAAGTCAAAATGGTAAAGTTTATAAACTCTTTTATAAAATATAAACCTTAACTTTTTTGTAAAAGACAAAAAGTCCTTATGGTCCAAAATGTTGTACATGACTTAATAAATCATACCATATGATATATTATGTGACTTGCTAATGAAAATTAACTATTTCCTAGAAATAAATAATTACCAATTTAATTATATGAGTTTTATTGAATATTTATTAAAATCAATTTCCAATAAATAATCAATTGTATCAAGTTGTTGTTAGTGTGACCCATTAGTATCATATGTTATTTAGCAATATCACTTTAATATGACTCTTGAGCATACTAGATCTTTCACTAGGATCGGGATGCTGACCTCGTACGCTCAACGTACCCTTCGGTACGCCCTATGTACGAGGCTGCTTGCCAACCTCTTAAATAAGTGCTTAATCCCTTAAGCACCTACGTCCAAACTTCAGATCTAGGTCACATAAGATGCTCTAAACCATAAAGTTTCCAAATTTATGGTCTAGCATGGCCATTAAGTCCTTAACACCAAAAACCCTAGTCTCTTAACGCATTAAGACCATCTAGCACTTGCATGGAGGGAAACTAGTGACCAAGAACCCAACTTTAAGACTCAACTCCCCTTAAAACCTCTGAAAGGATAACTCAAATGCATTGGAGTACCTTCTACTCACAAAGACTTAGTTTGGGACCAAAAAGGAAACAACTTGAGAAAAAACTAGATCCAAGAGATTTCTTCATCAAGTTAGAAACTTTTTACATCCACAAGGTGCACAAGGGGGACTAAATGGTAGATCCAAAGCCTTGAGCGAAACACCACCACTTCAATGTTCTTCCTTCTAATCCTAAAGCTCCAAATGGCACCAAAAATGGCTCAGCAAGCTTCATAATGCACAAACACTCTTTAGGGTTTCAAAATGTGGAGGGAGGCTGAAGGTAAGAAGGTGCATGGGGCCATAAATGTGTTTAAAAAGAACGCCTAAAAATAGATGTTACAACTCTCCCCCACTTGAAGTGGACTTCATCCTCGAAGTCTGCCACCGCAACTAGATCTCGGTAGTGCTCCCGCATCTCCGCCTCCTGCTCCCACGTCCATTCGGAACCCATCCGATGTTGCCACTGGACCTTAACCAGTGACACTTCCTTGTTGTGCATAAACTTCTTCTCCCGATCTAAAATCGCAACCGGTCTCTCCACATAATTCTGGCGATCATCAACCTGAATGTCATCCAGAGGGATAATTGCGGACTAATCGGCCACACACTTCCGAAGCTGAGACACATGGAAGGTGTTATGAATCTGACTGATCTCATCGGGCAAATCCAACCAATATATGACCTTGACCTCCCAGGCTAAAATCCTGAAAGGCCCAATGAATCTGGGGCCCAGCTTGCCCCGCTTCCTGAATCAGATGACACCTTTGCAAGATGACACCTTCAGAAGCACCAAGTCTCCCACCTAAAACTCGAGATCCGAACGCCGCCGATATGCATAACTCTTCTGCCGGCTCTGCGCGAACCACAACCTATCGTGCACCTTCTGAATCAACTCCATAGTCTTGACTACAACCTCTCTACTACCCATGACTCGATGCCCGACCTCCCCGTAGCAAACCGGATCCCTACACTTCCTTCCATACAACATCTCAAATGGTGGCCGATTAATACTGGCATGATAACAATTGTTGTAGGAGAACTCGGCCAATGGGAGGTAAGTATCCCAACTCCCTCCAAAATCCAACACACAAGCCCGAAGCATATCTTCGAGCAACTGAATCGTCTGCTCGCTTTGGCCATCGGTCTGAGGGTAGTATGTTGTACTAAAATGCAACTGAGTACCCAACTCATCATAGTCATTCCTCCAAAACCTGGATGTGAAACGAACATCCCAGTCCGAGACCACTGAAACTGGCACCCCGTGCCGAACTACAACCTCCCGGACGTAAATATCAGCTAGCTTCTCTGTGGATATGCTCTCGACAATCGGTATGAAATGTTTACTCTTGGTCAAACTATCAACAATGACCCAGATGGAATCAAAACCCCATGCCGTCATTGTAAAATTTTTAATGAATTCCATGGTGATCTCCTCCCACTTCCACATGGGAATGAGTAAAGGATGCATCTTGCCGTGGGGTCTCTGATGCTCGGCCTTGACCTTCCGGCAGGTCAAACACTGCTCAACAAACGAATCTGTCTCCCTTTTCATACATGGCTACCAATAGCTCAACCTCAGATCCCTGTACATCTTCGTGGCCCCTGGGTGAATAGAAAAATTTGACTTATGCGCCTCCTCTAGAACCGTCTGCCTCACCCAACCCGAAGCCAAAACCCAAAACCTACCACACTGAGTCAACAATCCTCGACTGTCCCTGAAAAATAAGGGAATCTATCCTCTGATCCACCCGGTTTTCCAATTTTCCTTTCTCAATCTCTCCGCCCGAGCCTTCTTAATCAAGTCTATCAAAGGCGAAGTGACAGTCATCCGCAAATAGATATCATGGATAGACGAACACACGACTTTGCGGCTCAATGCATCAGCCACCACATTGGCCTTCCCGCGGTGGTACAGGATCTCGCAATCGTAATCCTTTACCACATCCAACTATCTCCGCTGCCGCATATTCAGATTTGGCTGGTCCATCAAATACCTCAAGATTTTGTGGTCAGTGTAGATAGTGCATCGAACCCCATAGAAAGAGTGTCTCTAAATCTTGAGGGTAAAAACCATAGCCCCAACTCCAAATCATGTGTAGGGTAGTTCGCCTCATGAGGCTTCAACTACCTTGAGGCGTAAGCAATCACTTGACTCCTCAACATAAGAACCGCTCCCAGTCCTGAAATAAAGGAATCACAATAAACCATGAAGTCATCCAGGCCCTCTGGGAGCGCACGAATCGAGGCCTCACACAGTCTCTGCCTCAGAGTCTCAAAAGCCAACTGCTGATCAGGCCCCCACTGAAAAGTCACGTTCTTCTTTGTCAAACAAGTCAAAGGCACTGCGATCTTGGAGAAATCCTAGATAAATCTCTGGTAGTACCCAACGATACCTAAGAAACTCCGAATCTTAGATGCGGTACTTGGAACCTCCCATCGCATCACGAACTCGATCTTGTCCGGGTCTACTACTATACCCTTTTGATTGATGATGTGCCCCAAAAATTACATCTCGCGCAACCAGAACTCGCACTTGGAGAACTTGGCATAAAGCGTCTCCCTCCTCAGGGTCTCCAGTACCTCTCTCAAGTGCTCCTCATGCTGCTTCCTGGTATTGGAGTAGACCAGGATATCATCGATAAATACAATCACAGACCGATCCAGTATCAGCCTGCATACCCAGTTCATGAGGTTCATGAATGCTGCTGGTGCATTGGTGATCCTGAATGACATCACCACAAACTCATAATGACCATAATGAATTTTGCAGGCTATCTTTTGCAGATCATCCTCCCTGACCCTCATCTGATGGTACCCTGATCACAAATCAATCTTGGAGAACCAAGATGCACCCCGAAGTTAGTCGAAAAAATTGTCAATCCTCGGGAGTGGGTAACGGTTCATCACTATTAGATTTTTCAACTCCCGGTAGTCGATGCACATTCTGTGTGAACCGTCCTTCTTTTTTCACAAACAGAATTGGGGCTCCCCACAGAGAACTGATTAGATGAATAAAACCATTGTCTAGTAGCTCCTGAGGCTGCCTAGACAACTCCTTCATCTAAGGTGGCGCCAAGAGAGACGGTGCCCTGGCTATCGGAGCCGCACCAGGTACCAGATCAATCCGAAACTCAATTTGCCTCTCGGGAGGCACTCATGGTACTCCTCAGGAAACACATTGGGGGAAATCTCGAACAATGGGCACCCCACTGAAATCTGTTGTCTCCTCACCCCAAGTGTCCGCAACATATGCTATAAACCCATAACCACCCTGCTGCAAATACCTCCTGGCCCTTGTAGCTAAACAGAGAGTTGGACCATACGAAGCTCTCTCGCCATGAATGACGAGTTGTCCCCTACTTGGGGTTCAAACTATCATCAACTACTGCTTGCAATAAATTATGGCCCCATTAGGGCCCAATCAATCCATCCCGATGATAACCTTCGATCCTCTCAAGGGAATCGACACTAAATCGATAGAGAACCTATCGCTGAACAGATTTAGGACACATCCATGGAAAACCCTCGAAGCACTCACAGTATGGTCATCCGTGATCTCAACCTCTAGAGGACAATCCAAAGCCTCGGAAGCATCACAAAACTTCTTGCTGAGTGCAAGAGACACAAAGGATCGGGTATCCCTTGAATCACAAAACATGGGAAAACAAACCATTTACCAAAAATGTCCCTATACAGAATCAAGCATAAATATGAGCATGAAATAAAGAAAGAAATAGAAGGTAGAGATAAGATACATACCCGTACCCACATCTGGTGTTGCACGGGCCTCAGCGGTGGTCAGCTGAAATCCCCTGCTCTTCACCATAGAGGTCCCCACGTTGCCCTGGCGGCCATTAGTAATCCTCAATGTGGCTGGCGCAGGCACCTCCACAGCCTCCCTGTCATTCTCGAGTAATCAGCCTTTTTATGGCCGGTCTGATTGCAATGGAAGCAAATCAGTGTGCTCCTGGAGCAATCCTTACTAATATGACCAGTCAGCCCACACCTGTAACAACACTAACCCGCTGACCGAAACGCCCCACTATGTTGCTGGCCACATTTTCCGCAGCGACCCTGGACCTATTGGCCCCTAGAATGTGAATAAGAAACCTTGGGCTTCTTGCTATGGACTACCACAGTCTGCACCAACTCCGACTTGCGCTTCATTCAGAGCTCCAGCTCAATCTCTCACTCACGGGCCCTCTCAATCATTTCATTTAGGGTCTTGCACCATGACAAGCTCACAAACTCCCTGATGTCATCTCTCAACATGTCATGATACCTCGTCTTCTTCATCTCCTCATCCGCAGCGTACTGCAGAACAAACAAAGCCTTATCTCGGAACATGGCGGTGATCTCCGCCACAGTCTCGGTGGTCTGGCAAAGGTCCTGGAACTCCCTCGCCAACTGCTGCACCTCGATAGGCGGTGCAAACTCCCTCTGAAATCTCTGGACAAAGTCCTCCCCGGTCATCACTGCCACTGCCGCTGTCCCAACAGCGCGACTAACCTCCTCCCACCAGTCTAATGCCCTGTCCCTCAACAGGTAGGATGGAAATCCCACCTTTGCCCCCTTAGGGCAAAAGCTCTTCTGCTGAGCATTCTCCATGTCAGCGATCCAGCGACAGCTAGCGATGGGGTCCTTAGCCCCAAAAAACTCAGGAGCTCCACAGACCTTGAACTCCCAGAATGAGGGAACCCGAGCTCCAATTTGTCTGGCATAAATCTTGACTCAAAAAGTCTTGAGCCTTCTATCTATAAGTTCCATAATCCCCTCCTTGATGGTACCAAACAACACAGGGGTTTCATTTAGGATACCATGAGTGACCTAAGCCGAAATGAATTCGTGTAGAAGCTTATCAATTGGTTCTGTGCCAGTGCCAGAACCTGATCCAGAACTAGAGCCACAATCTCCTTGAGTGATCATCACCATCCTCTAACTGAAACACACCATAAAACAATCATAAAAGGACTCGAGGGGACTCCTCTACACAGGCATTTTTAGAGTTTCTAGAGCTGCACTAATCTCAGATACAGGTCCCGTGCTTCTAGTAGTATGATCCTAATACTACCTTTCACACCTACCTATACCTTCCTCAAGGTCAGTCCTGATTCCTCTAAGTCACCATATTGAAACCATAAACTAGACCTATGCCATACGACAAACCTTGATGGGTTTTGAGCATTCTAAAACTCCTATGGTGTACATGCAACCCTAGAAACCTTGGATCTATGTTTTCTCTAATATTCATGAAAATTTATTTTTCCAAGGTTCTCATCCTATAGCATGGCATGGGGTACTTGTAATATAAAAACTAGTAGAATGACATACCTTTCTTGTAGCTTGGATTCCTCAAGACCTTGTGAGCCTAGCACCCCAAATGTGATGCCTCAAATGTTTCACATAACACCACAACTCTTGGAATAACTTGAGAGAAGAACACTTTGATCACAAAATCGGCTAGCCCTCCTTGTCTTGTAATAGTGGCCGATTTTGCTCCATATGAGATTGCTTATATAGTGTGTCACATTTAGGGTTACTCCATGTAAACCCTAATGTGCATGGCTTTTCATTTCCCCCATGATCCATGGGTTTTAACCTCCATGGAGTATCCATGGAGCATCCAATGGGTCCTAGCCCAATCTAGTGAATCATGAACCATAAGCCCACTATATAAGAATGAATGATTTACATAATCAATCCTCATATATTTAATTAATCTCTTTTGATCACAAAATTAATTCCAAATTAATTCTTGATCAATACTAATTAAATAATACTATTTCATATTAATATATTAGAACTTATAATATATTAACAAACCATAAGTGTCATTTTCTCATTATGTCTATCCAATTGTTGAGATGCCGAGCAACCCAAATGGAGCATGCCAAGCCGGGTCAAGTACATACCAAATATAGTTATGGACTTAGACACCTTATCAAAGAGTCTCCCACTTGGATAAGTCTATTAACTATACTTGCAAGTATGACTTCAGGAACCGACCAGCAATCGTAGCTCTTTCAAAGCCTCGCGGAACTAAGATGATGATGCGCCATTTAAAATAAATGATCATATAATCCTCTGTTCTAGATATCAGCCGGAAAAATACATGGAACAATGTCGTACTTGTTGTCCAGCAGTTAGTTTCCTGATTTCCGATTTGTTTGACATAGAACTAAACTGAACACATCAATTTGGTTCTGACCGGGCCCGATACATAGGTCAAAACAGTATCATCGAGGGGCCCAGATCGCTTCTAATCCTCTAAGGACTAGAAGGAACAGATAAACTTTGACTCATATGCTTGTACTAACTACTTGTTGAATCATACACAAAAGCACGTTTTATAACATCAAGTTACCGATGCGTTTTCGTACAATCAATGCACAACCAACTCATAATCAACAACTCATATATCTAGGTTTGAAGACTTATATGATATTACTGTCTCACGATCACTCGAGATAAATTCCATGAAGTGATATAAGTGAGTGTGGGTTGAATCCAATACTCAGAACTTAAGAGCACTCATGAATGTTGTAGCAACTTTTGCTATGTCTAACATCTTAGACATCTACAAGCCCAGTTCATGACAATCTTGATTCATATCTACTTCCAACATATGACTGACTGTGGAGAGTTTGAATAAAGTAACTATTCTGGAAGTCAACACATGCAAAATTGAAACAATAGTAAACAATTGACACAAGATAGCAACACTTTACTTATAAAAAAAACAACTTTTACTTAATCATCAAATGTCAATTACATTTTACAAGTTTCAGAAAAACTATCTAATATGTAAAACCAATATCATCCTTTAGCCCGATGCACCTCGCATGCTGCAAATGCTTAGCCCTACACAGTCCCTTCGTGAGGGGATCCGCTGGGTTCTCATCCGATGATACCCTCCTCACCACGAGGAGTCCTTCTTGTATCTGATGTCTAATGAAATGTTATTTTCTGTCGATGTGCCTGGATCTGTTGTGATCCCTTGGTTCCTTAGCTAAGGCAACTACACCCTCGTTATCACAGAAAATCTCCATAGGCTCCTTAATAGCTGGTACAACTCCAAGGTCTCCAATGAAGTTCTTTAGCCATATTGCCTCCTTTGCTGCCTCGCTTGCCGCTATATACTCTGATTCACAAGTTGAATCAGCCACTGTTTCCTGTTTGGAACTTTTCCTAGTGATTGCTCCTCCATTTAGGGTAAAGACCCAGCCCGACTGAGAGCGAAAATTATCCCTATTAGTCTGGAAGCCAGCATCACTATACCCCACTACTCTCAAGTCATCACTCCCACCAAGGGTAAGGACCCAGTCCCTAGTCCTTCGTAGGTACTTAAGAATATTCTTCACCTCAGTCCAGTGAGCCTTGCCCGGATTCCCTTGATATCTGCTGACCATGCTCAAAGCAAAAGCCACATCAGGGCGAGTACAAGTCATAGCATACATGATCGAGCCTACAGCGGAAGCATATGGTACTCGACTCATCTCAGCTATCTCAGCCTCTGTACTCAGCTCTGAGTCTTACTCAGTTTGGCGTTATTCTGGATCGGTAAGTCACCTTTCTTGAAATCCTGCATGCTAAACCTTTTTAGCACCTTATCCAAGTAGGTACTCTGACTAAGTCCAATTAGTCTCTTACTCATTTCTCTCAATATCCTTATCCCTAGGATATAGGCAGCTTCTCTAAGGTCCTTCATAGCAAAACACTTCCCAAGCCAGGATTTAACCTCCTGCAAGGTTGGGATGTCATTTCCTATGAGTAGTATGTCATCCACATACAATACCAAAAAGCTAACTATACTCCCACTAGCCTTAACATATACACAGGACTCATCTTCGCTCCTCGAAAAACCAAACGCTTTGACTTTCTCATTGAAACAAAGATTCCATCTGCGAGATGTTTGTTACAATCCATAGATGGATTTCTCAAGATTACACACTCTATTAGGGTGCTTTGCATCGAAAAAACCCTCTGGCTGACTCATGTAAACATCCTCAGCCAACTTTCCATTAAGGAAAGCGGTTTTGACATCCATTTGCCATATTTCGTAATCATGAAATGCAACTATGGTTAGCAAAACCCTAATATACTTAATCTTTGCTACTGGTGAGAACGTCTCATCATAGTCAACTCCCGGAGTTTGAGTAAAGCCCTTCGCAACCAGTCGCGCTTTAGAAGTGTGTACATTTCCATCCATGCCGGTCTTCTTCTTGAAGATCCATTTGCACCCGACCGTCTTACGACCCGGTACATTGTCAACCAAGTTCCAAACTTGATTGTCATTAACGGACTGAATCTTGCTGCCCATGGCCTCTTTCCATTTGGCGGACTCAGGGCCTGCCATGGCTTCCTCAAAATTTGTTAGGCTCATCCAAATTTACCAGTGTCCTATCACTGATAAATTCATCACCTTCCGCAGTAATATGAAAACCATAGTAATGCTCATGTGGATTCCTAACTCTTGTGGAACGCCTCAGAGGTACGAACTCATCAACAGGAGTTTCCTCCTCAGGTTGATTGCTAGGGTTTGAGGTTCCTTCACCGCTTGACTCTTGAAGTTCTTCAAGGTCAATTTTGATGGGTTTTGAGCACTACATCATTCCTATGGTGTACATGCAAACCCTAAAGCTTTGGACCTAGTTTGTCTAATGAACATGCAATTGAATTTATCCAAAGCTATAAACCCTAGATCTATCATACTATGAACTGAATTAAGGGTTTAGAAATTACCTTTTGATTGTTATGTAGTAATAACAATCTATTCCTCCTTGTAATTGGCTTCTAAAAGTTTAGTGTCACAAATGTCACACCTCTAATGGCTCACAAACACCAAGAGCAAGAGGATGAAGAAGGAGAAGAGGAGAGGCACCCAAAAACGTCTAGAAACCCTAAGGAGTCAGTTAGCCACGTTTTTTGGTGCCCTAGGGGTGCTTAAATATGTGAGGCTATTAGGGTTATCTAACAAGGAAACCCTAATTTGACTGCTTAGGCCCTAAGCAGCCCATGGACTCCCTACTTAGAGTCCTTGGACGATTTCTAATGGGTTTCACCATAGAATTCGTCCACTCCTCTAATATGGAGTCCATTAGCCCAATATTCAACTATCACACAATTGATAGTTCTAGTCCCCTAAGTTTAATTAATCTCTTTTAGCCACAAAATTAATTCTTAATTAATTATTGACTAATATTAATTAAACAATATGATTTCTACTTTAATATATTATTCTCATAATATATAAATAAATCATAATTAATCCTCTCTTTCCATAATTCATCCTATCAAGTTGCTTTGGTGAAGACAACCCAAAAGGACCATGCAACATCGGGTCAAGTACATACCAAAATAGTTATGGACTTAGACACTAATCCAACAGTCTCCCACTTGGATAAGTCTAATAACTATTCTGCGTATGACTTCAGATCCTGATCCGCAATCGTAGCTTTCAAAAACCGCTGTCAACTCTGATCTTATCAGAAGTGTGTCCTTTAGATAAGAGATCATATATTCCTCCATTCTAGATATCGTATAGACTGACACATGGATTTAAATCATTCTCTCTGTCTATATATTGTTTCCCGACTTCCGATTTATGACGACTGGCAACAGACTACAATTGAACACATCAACTTAGTCCTGGCTTGGCCAAGCGCTTAGGGTGTCATCACTAAATCATAGAGGGGCCCACAAATATCGCTTTTATCCCACTTTGGGTAAAAGGAACAGATAAACTTCGACTCAATGCTCGCTTGCACTCACTCACCGAATGACACACAACAATACGTTTTATAACACCAAGTTACTGGTGCGTTTACGTATTATCAATGTGCAACCGACTCGCAAGATACAACTCACACATCTCGGTTTTAAGAATATAAGATATTTATCGTCTCACCAATCACTCGTGATAAAATCCATGAAGCGATCCAAGTGAGCATGGGTTTATTCCAATACTCTAATCTTATAGCAGCACTCATGAACCCTGCAACAAACTTTTGCTATGTCTAAAATACTTTAGACAATCTACAGTCAGATTCATGACAGTCTTCTTTCATTCATACTTCCAAAGAATGAGCGACTGTGGAGGGTTTGAATAATCTTATTATTCGGGAAGTCAAAACATGCAAAGTGAAACACAAGAATAATACTAATCCTATATGGCCTCTAACCTTTGAGTATAAATAAAACATTTTATTTAATCACCATATTGATTACTCATCATTTGTTGTTTCGGGTAATCAACTTCTTACTTGAATTATAACTACAATTGTCCCATGCTCTTAGCATGCACACTATGTTTACCTATGGTCCTTACTTTGTGAAATAGTATAATTAAATAACATTTTCAATCACACTCATTTCACAATTCCTAATCCATTAGTGTAAGAATAAAAAATTCTCGCCACTACTAGAATATGTTAGATTCTAACATTTTATGCAACAGTCCTTTCGTAATGTCACGGCACAAAAGTCACAAAGACTCGGCCAATGAAATTACAAAATACTCTATTGGAAATTGTTACAAGACAGTTCGATAGTCATGAAGTCTCATATTCAAAGTACATTCCTTTAAACATCCTTATTGCATAAAAGTTTCTAATCTAGACATTTATTCTCGATATCCAACTCCCAATATGGAAACATTTCCATATTTTCTATATGACAACTCATTCTAAATAGAATCTTATCTATTCATAATAATGTCAATATGGTCCATCTATGACTATACTTTCAACTGTCCACAAGCGACCAATCCTTGGCAAACCTTAGATTGTCCTTGGCAGTTGTTTAATTATTTTAGTAAAAAACGGTTCTATTTCCTTTTTCCCTCTAAATGCCCTAGGCATTTGGAAATTTTAGAACGGTCGAATATAACAGCATATGCAATTGATTCTATACTCAAAGCGTATGGGATACAATTCATAATGAAAAACGTGATACATTACCAGTTTCTTACTATAATATTGTCATAATATTTCTATTTGCCGTGTTCTCGAAATTCGAACTATGAAGAGGGATGCCGTAATCATAATCGAACTTTGAGAATGCAAATAATAAATATACGCTTGACTAAATTCAATTAAAATTTCTCGATCTAAGCTTTTAGATTGGAAACGAAGTATAACATTCTCTCCCTTAATTATAGCAAAAACAAATTTTCAACCCCTGCAACTTTGCAAAGTGAAACTTTTTGTTTTTCTATAATTAATATTGCCAACTTGCAATACTTAAATAATAATCATGCTCCCACTAACATGATGATTATATCCATTCCAGCACAACATTTATGCTCCCACTAGCTTTGACATGTATTTAGAAACCAGCTAAACTTCTAGAAAACAATACTTAGTGACTTCCAAAGTTTATTGTTTCTAATACGATATGCTTCCATAAGCCTTTATCTAAGCTTCTCAAAATCACACACCTTTCCTTAGATATCTCACATGTGTGTCCAAACTAATTCAGAACTTATTTTACTAAGTCCCAAATGTTCATACTAATTGCCAAATCTCACAATTCGAACTATGAACAGGGATGCCGTAATCATAATCGAATTTGAGAATGCAATTTACATAATCGCTATCTTCTTAAAATCTCTCTTAGTGAAAGCGTTTCCTCACAATCATTTTCATGAAGGAGAGAAACCTTATGACACTTAGATTTTATGGTGTATGTGTTCCTATCCATGTGAATTTGCCATAACCATAATCGAAAGATAATGTTTGTGACAAATTTAAACTCTTATGGACAGAACTTGTTCATTCTTAATTTCTTGCCATCAAGGGTCCCACCATTGCTTCCAAGTTATCTAGTAGCTCACCTATGCCAGTCAATGTAATTTCATTGAACAAGGTGCTTGCCTTATGCAGTCTATTGAGAACTCGTAGAACTCATATGCATAATCACTCAACAGGATTGGCACAGAAAAAGAATTTTGTCAACACGATAGGTTACAAACCTCAAGTCGTGTGCTAGTGTTTAATAGGTTTACTCTTGATTAGTTCTTCAATCTTTTCAAGATTTTCAGACTCCCACTGACCTCTTGACATATTAGATTCTCTTATCAAGAAACATTTCTTGATAAACAAATATCCAAGAGTTAGTGTGTGTCTATATCAAGACAAAACATTACACACATTTGGTCTTAGTTGGTCCTTGTCTTCTCCAAGACATCACAACTTACCAATTCAAACGTGCAAGAGTAAGAAAAACAATTTTCTACTTCACATTTGATGAGTGTGTTAAAAATTCTTAAGATGTGTCACTCAATTCACAATCTTGGAGTACGACTCTAAGACTTGATTTTTGGAACGAAGTATGACTCATCGTTTTGATTTAACCATTTCAACAATTTCCGATTCCTCTTCTTAGCCATACTAGTGCACTAAGATGTCTGTAACACCGAGTTCATGGTATGATTTTATTTAAGTTTTTATCCTAATTTTGCCACGAACTCGGCGAGTCTGCGTCCCGACTCGCCGAGTAGCAGCAGGGTGGACACGGGATTTGAGCGGTGAACTCGGCGAGTCGATGCATGGACTCGGCGAGTCCACCTGTCTAATGAACTCTATTTCAGACATTGCACCCTATTTTACCCATTCTAAAACACCCATTTCGTCCCATTCTCTTCCAGAAGAACTGTAGAGCGAACCCTAGCCCATTTTGATCCTTGTGAGTGATTTTGGCTTGGTGAAGGAAGTTTGAAGCTTAAGAGAAGAAGGAGGAAGTTGGAGGGTGCAAGGAAGTGTGGTAGATCCGAAATCTACCCTGGGAGAAGCTCCTAACCAGGTAAGAAAGCTCCTTCTTGATCTTTAGTATAATAGATTCCCTTTTTGTCCCTTATATGTGGATTGCAAGACCTTAAACCTCTCAAACTCCGTGTGTTTATGCCCTAGGAGCTTAGATTTATGGTTTGGAACCATTGCATGTCTCAGAATTGGCCAGAATGGGTGAAGAGTCGAAGGGTACTCGGTGAGTGCCAAAGTGCACTCGGCGAGTTCCATGAAGATGGCCTTAGACTCGGCGAGTTGGATAAACAACTCGGCGAGTCCTATGAAGATTGCCTGGTACTCGGCGAGTCGTTCTTCAAACTCGGCGAGTCCCTTGAATATAGCCTTGAACTCGGCGAGTGTTCTTCAAACTCGGCGAGTCATATGAACTGTCACTAGGATAAGAAGGGTTTAAGTGTAGGAGGTCCAACCCTTCGTAGTCGCACGTGGAATTAGCAATTTAACGTGTAGCTATAGTCCCATAATCTCCAAATCTCCAAGGTTGATGTTCTGATGGAAGATTGGAGCGAATTGTGAGATCTGTTCGTCGGACTCGGCGAGTCCCCCCTTGGACTCGGCGAGTCCAGTCGCGGGTTTGTTAGTTGTCCCCGTTTAGCGAGTCAGGCTGACTCAGTGAGTGGGAACAGGGACCCGATGAGTCAGAGTCGGGCTAGACGTAGAAGGACTCGGCGAGTCGCTATATGGACTCGGCGAGTCCAGTCAATCAGAGAGTTGACTTTGACCAAGAAGTTGACTTTGACCAGTCATTTGACCTAAGGGGTATTTATGAGTACCTAATCCATGATTACAGATTTATTGCCGGAGGGTTACCGGTGCGGCAGCCAGGCATAGGTTGAGCGGGTTTTCAGCAGCTACCCTCGAGGTGAGTTACCTTCCAGTAGCGGTGGGTCTACGGCCACAATGCCGGCCCACCAGTAGGAGTTGTATGTTGGATGATTGTCTTTGTGATATCATCTAGGTTTGCTACTACCAGATATGTTATGTGCTAGTATGATATGATGTTATATGCTAGTAGCAGTAGGGGAGATAGTCCCCAGGGTTTCCGGTCGATAGGGCCGAAAGGGGTAGTCATACCCAGTCATGTTAGACAGATTATGGTTATGTGATATATGTTATGTGGGAGTAGTAGAGGGGTGAAATAGTCCCCAGTATCCGGTCGAAAGGACCGAAGGGGAGGCCAGCACCCAGATATGCTGGGCAGTATCCGGTCGAAAGGACCGAAGGGGTAGGTCGGGCACCTAGATATGCCTGACAGAATCTGTATGTTATGTGATTGTATGGTGTGTGGTACGATGGGGGGAACTCACTAAGCTTCATGCTTACGTTTTATAGTTTTGTTTTCAGGTACTTCTTCAGCTAGGGGAAAGGAGCCGGCGCGGTAGCGGCATATCACACACTTCTCATGTTTTCCGCACTATGGATTTTCTGGGATGTACTCTGAATATTTTACTATGATGTTACCGGTTCTCAGACATAAATTAATATTATGAATGTTTTGTAACGATGTTTTTATGAATTAACCTAATTTAAAAATGAAAATTTTTAGCTGGTATTTTTGGGATGTTACAATGTCCTTAGAGGATCAATTGTGATATGGTTCTTAATCAATAAGATGATCAAAAAATTTGATACAAAAGTACTCTCCCTTCTTCTTAGATTTGAGAAACCTTTTATCTTTTTGCCTTCATTGATTCTTCTTATTCGTTCTGCTATTCATTGAAACGTTTCAATGATTCAGAATTACACTTAATCTTGTAAGTATAACCACATTTACTAGACTTTTAGTAAATTATGACGAATAGTCTTATTGTTATTTGTGGTGGACTTGACTAGTGCACAACATTATGTAATTAGTCCTTTAGTCCTTCGCTTGACTCACATACTTGTGTGATCAAGGAATTAGTCTTAATTTCCTAAGTACCAAGATTTCCAAACATCACATGATTCAAATCATATGATTCCAAGTTTCTATCCAATTGAAACTTAGGTGATGGGAATCTTTTCTTACTTAGAAAATTTTGACATTACCATAAATAACATAACTA
This sequence comes from Lactuca virosa, assembly GCF_052849685.1. NCBI lineage: Eukaryota > Viridiplantae > Streptophyta > Magnoliopsida > Asterales > Asteraceae > Lactuca > Lactuca virosa. Next base: position 425,761,961 of record NC_136429.1, on the reverse strand, counting down.
AGAATCACATCCATTTATAGAAATACACAAACATCAATTTTTTCACAACGATTTCATTGCAAGGATATATATAATAAGACAAATCAAAATTTATTTTATTCATAAAGGCAGCGGAAAACATGTCCTTACAATGCAAAATCAACTGAAAAACTATGTAATCAAATATTCCTAACAACTCTATCATAACTTTCTAAGCTCAAAATCTGATCTTTGAATACATGCGATCGTGATCCATTTCTTCGTGATCAGACTCATCTTCCTCTTCCATCAAGCTTCCTCTCTTTTCTCTAATCCTGCAAAACATTAAAATGTAATCTTATCACATTATGTGTTAAGAATCAATGAATAGGAACTTAATGGAGTTAGATTGTGGATATTACCTGAGGTAGAGCCATACTTCTTGACTCTCCCATATCTTATATTCTTTAGGTCCTCTGCGCAGCTTCGTAGCCAAAGCCCCTTCTCTTGGCAGCAGAAACAAGTGGCTTCTTCTGGAGTGACCACGGAAGCATGGTTGGTTGAATTACCAGACAAATATGCTCCATTACTTTGCCAAATCATTTCTGATTCAGCAGCAATAAGCATGTAAGTTAGGTCAATGAGGGTCGCGTCAAAATCCATCATATAATACTCTCTTACGAACTTATCATATGATTTAGGGAGTGATTGAAGAACCCAGTCTACAACCAACTTCTTTGGAAAAAATGCACCCAATATTGTCAACCTATCGATGTGTGATTTCATCCCTAGGACGTGAGCACACACGGATTTTCCATCTTCATGTTTCATTGCCAACAGGGCTTGAGTGATTTTGAACTTTTCAATTCTTCGATCTTGTGGGTTTGGGAGAACAACAGGAGGAGGTGGAGGAAGTGAAACCAAGCTAGTCCACAATGCAGGGATTGATCTTTCACCTTCATTGTGTAACAGACTTTCACTTTGAGCAGGAAAACCTTTTCCATGGGATTCGGGAAGACCACGGTTAGATTCAGACATCTACAAAACGGGAGAAAAAAAACAAGTTAGTTGATCGATTGAGTCCTTAATAAATCACCCAAATGAGATATTAAGGATAGGACCCAACACAATATTCTACAACTTGGGAGAGGGATGCCGTAACCCAAATTGCATAACATTTGAAGGTAAGTGAATGACGATTCACTAATTTTCCACCATGAAAAACGAAAAAGAGATTAGATTTTAAATGTATTGAAAAAACTCCTAGATCCTTTGAGATTCATCGAACTTTTCAATGGCATGTTTAAATCTCGATATGCCCCTCGATTTGTGACTGGGATGCCGAGGATCACAAAACAGGGTGCGAATAACCATGCAAATATACATGGTGCCCCCAATGTTATAGTCACCTATTCGATGTGCCGGTTAACCACACACGCTCCACCGAACTATGACAAACATTGAGTCACCCTTTGCTACCTTTGCTCAGAACCATTTAGTGTGCCGGTTAACCACACACCCTCCACTAACGTCTTCGCAAGGGTACAAAGTGTAATTTCATGGAATTGCATCAATTCACTTTTACCTAAAGCAACTAAGATTGGGAATTTTGTAAAAACATTTAGTTACTTTATACTTCATATACTTTTAATGGAAAGGGTTTGCCCTATCCTACCCATTCGGCTAACGACCCTCCACCAATCAAGGAAGCGGTGGGTGAGAGTAGACACCCATTAAACGGCCATTTTATAGGCCATAACCTTATACCCCTCTTATAGATCGGCTTTATGAATGAGGCCTACTAACGGTAAGACTAGCAGTTTAAGTTATACATATATAATATTAGACTTTTAATGTTATATATAGTATAAGGGTGTATTTTACACTTTTAAAATACTAGGTGGTCTAATTTAATAAATTATACTTTTAATTAAATTAAATGTAAACCATATCACTATGGATTTATTAACTCTCTTTTAATTATATACTTAATTAATTTAATAAAAACCATAAGGGTGCAATTTGAATTTTTTCAAATATTAGGGTTTTAGAATTTAAAATTTCAAAAATTAAACTTTTAATCAAACAATTTTAAATTCCAAAACTTGAGGACAAGTCTTGAAACATTTCAAAACATTAGGGTTTAGAATTTAAATATTTCAAAATTAAACTTTTAATCAAAAATTTAAATTCCAAAACTTGAGGGCAAGTTTTGAAACTTTTCAAAACATTATCAAGAATATTCTAGATCAACAATTCAAATAAGGCAATTAACAATTAATTATGGTTATCTAATTTTGACCTAGTCCAATTACTTGCAAGATAATTCACCAAATAACTTAAATAATTAAACCTTATCTTATAAGGCAACAAATATTTGATTAATTGGCAATTATCTACTATTTTTGGCAAGGATAATCACCCAATATCATAAAAATCCGAATATTATCAATAAAAATCGTTTTGGTAAGTATCCCATAGCAAAAAGAGCACAAAATCCCGATTTTCCCTGTGTCTGACCCTTGGACTCGCCGAGTCAGGGACTGGACTCGCCGAGTTGACCTGACTCGCCGAGTTCATCCACTGACTCGCCGAGTCAGTCAGGCAGAGAGCAAAAAATTCGATTTTCAGGCAATAAATGATCAAATATGCATCAAATTCATTAACAAACAGCCCTAGGCTCTGATACCACTGATGGGTTTTGAGCACTACATCATTCCTATGGTGTACATGCAAACCCTAAAGCTTTGGACCTAGTTTGTCTAATGAACATGCAATTGAATTTATCTAAAGCTATAAACCCTAGATCTATCATACAATGAACTGAATTAAGGGTTTAGAAATTACCTTTTGATTGTTATGTAGTAATAACAATCTATTCCTCCTTGTAATTGGCTTCTGAAAGCTTAGTGACAAATGTCACACCTCTAATGGCTCACAAACACCAAGAGCAAGAGGATGAAGAAGGAGAAGAGGAGAGGCACCCAAAAACGTCTAGAAACCCTAAGGAGTCAGTTAGCCACGTTTTTTGGTGCCCTAGGGGTCCTTAAATATGTGAGGCTATTAGGGTTATCTAACAAGGAAACCCTAATTTGACTGCTTAGGCCCTAAGCAGCCCATGGACTCCCTCCTTAGAGGCCTTGGACGATTTCTAATGGGTTTCCCCATAGAATTCGTCCACTCCTCTAATATGGAGTCCATTAGCCCAACATTCAACTATCACACAATTGATAGTTCTAGTCCCCTAAGTTTAATTAATCTCTTTTAGCCACAAAATTAATTCTTAATGAATTATTGACTAATATTAATTAAACAATATGATTTCTCATTTAATATATTATTCTCATAATATATAAATAAATCATAATTAATCCTTTCTTTCCATAATTCATCCTATCAAGTTGCTTTGGTGAAGGCAACCCAAAAGGACCATGCAACATCGGGTCAAGTACATACCAAAATAGTTATGGACTTAGACACTAATCCAACAAATTTGCCTCCCACTGTTTCCTTGGCTTATGAACTCTCTCTCTCTCTCTATCTCTCTCTCTCTCTCTCTCTCTCTCTCAAAAGACCCCTCTCCTTGCCACAAAGACCACATTCTCATTGGGTCTGTAGAAGAGATAACCAAAAGATTTCTGTAGGTAGCCGATGAAAATACACCACTCACTACGATGTTCGAGCTTGTCCTGAGTCTCACGTCTCACGAAAGCCTCGCAACCCCAAATCTTGATGTGGTCTAAATTGGGAACTTTCCCAGTCCACTTCTCGTGAGGTGTTTTGGCAACCTTCTTGGTAGGGACTAGATTAAGGATATGGGCGGCAGTCTCCAAGTGTTACCCCTAGGATGAGATTGGTAACGAAGCTCGACTCATCATGGAATGAACCGTGTCCAACAAGGTTCGATCGCGCCTCTCAGCCACATCATTAAGCTGTGGTGTTCTAGGAGGTGTCAATTGTGAAACAATTCTACATTCCTTAAGATGGTCAAGGAACTCTGTATTAAGATACTCTCCTCCTCGATCGGATCGGAGCATCTTAATGTTCCTGCCCAACTGATTCTCCACTTCCTTTTTAAACTCTTTGAACTTTTCATAGGTTTCCTACTTATGCTTGATTAAGTAGACATAACCATATCTACTGTAATCATCAGTAAAAGTCACATAGAAGCGGTTAGCATCCCTAGTGGCGGTTCTGAAGGGTCCACATACATCTGTGTGTATGAGGTCCAATAAACGTTCACCCCTAGCACAAGTACCAGTGAAGGGTGACTTTGTCATTTTTCCAAGAAAACAAGACTCACAACTATCATCTGACTTTAAGTCAAATGACTCCAAGACTCCAACCTTCTGGAGTTGGCCTATTCACTTCTTGTTAACATGTCCAAGACGACAATGCCACAAGGATGACTTATCCAAACTAGTGGAAGAATCGATATACAACACATTATTTCCTAAGTTATCTACAACCGACACAGTTTCATATACACCATCACAAGATAATGCTTGAAAATAAAGACCATTATTATAAAAAGCATTAATACCACCACATTCATTATCAAATGAAAAAGTAAACCCTTGTTTGTTCAAACCGTGAAAAGAAATAATATTTCTCGCCATTTTTGACGAGTAACAACACTTATTCAAATCTAACACTAACCCACTACTTAGCAACAAAGAATAAACTCCAATCTTGGTGACAAGTGAAGCTTTCCTATTCCCCATGATCAAGTTTATCTTTCCGTGCTCCACATCCTCACTTCTTCTTAGGCCATGCAAATCAGAACATATATGAATACCGCAACTTGTATCAAGAACCCAAGACGTAGTATGTGGTGAGTTATTAAACAATATAGTGTAAATACCTGCATGGGTAGGCTTGACCTTCCCATCCTTAAAATCTTGCAGGTACTTGGGGCAGTTTCGTTTCTAGCGCCCCTTTTCCTAACAATAGAAGCATTGAGCTTCCTTTGGGTTGGAAGAAGGAGTGACAGAACCACCTTTGGTTCCACTTGAAGAGGAGCCATCAAGAGACTTTCCCTTGTACCCTTCGAAGGGGTCTTCCTCTTCTTACCTCTACTTTTTCCGATTGCCAGAACAGGGGCGGCGGTAAAAGTAGGAGTGGTAACAACCGATTTGCCTTTAAGACCAGTTTCAGCGGTCTTCAAACGCCCTTTATGTTTGCTAAGTGTGACCTCCTCCTTGTTCATGTGATAGGTCATTCGGAACTGATCATAACAAGTAGGTAAGGAGTGCAATATGATATCAATAGCCAACTCCTCGGGGAAGTTCACATTCAACTTCAGCAAACGGTCCACAAACCTTTGCATTTTCTGCATGTGGCCCGTGATGGGTTCACCATCCTTCATTCAGGTTGTTATCATGGAAGAGATGATTTCATACCTCTCTTAACGAGCACTCTGATGGTATCTGTCCATCAGGTCCATGTGCATCTCAAAAGGGTAAAAGTCCTCATAGGACTTCTGGAGTTCAGCTGTCCTTGTGGCCAACATGATACATGCCACCTTGGTGGCATCTCTCTCATGAGTCCTAAAGTCACCGATCTCTTGTGGAGTAGCAGTAGACTCATCAATTTCTTTCAGCTCCTTGTTGAGGACATATTCCTTGTCCTCGTAATGCGTGACCATCCTGATGTTCCTGATCCAATCATTAAAATTTGAACCATCAAAGATGACTCTCCCATAAAGCTTCATGAGAGAGAAGGAGCCGGTAGGGTTTGATCCAGAAGCAGCATTGTTGGAAGACATCTGAAAAGAAGAAAGACAAGTTTAGATTAGATATAGAATCCTTAATAAGACACCCAAATGTAATATTAAGGCTAGGACCCAACACAATACTTCATAACTTCAAAGAGGGATGCCGTAATCCAAGCTATGAAATATTTGAAGGTATGTGAATCACGATTCACCAATTTCCACCATGAAAAACGAAATAAATTATTAGGTTTTAATTGGATTGAAACTCCTAGATTCTTTTGAGATTCATTGAACTTTTCAATGGCATGTTTAAATCTCGATTGTGCCCTCTCAAGTTTATGACTGGGATGCCGAGGATCACAAACAAGGTGTGAATAATCATGCAAATTTACTTGGTACCCTTAATCTTTATCACCTAATCAATGTGCCGGTTACGAACACGCGCTCCACCGATCTATGATAAACATTAAGTCACCCTTTTCCACTCTTACTAGTCCATGTTAGTTTGCCGGTTACCCACACACGCTCCACCAACGACTTGGTAAGGTATAAAGTGTAATTTCATGGGATAGCACCAATTTCACAATTTACTAAAGTAACTAAGATTGGGAATTTATAAAGGTTTAGTTACTTTATATATTTCATTATACTTTTAATGAGAATTACAGACCTTGTCTTACCCGTTCGGCTAACGACCCTCCACCAGTCAAGGAAGCGATGGGTGAGAGTGGACACCCATTAAGCTGCCATTTTATAGGCAACAACCTTATACCCCCCTTATAGACCGGCTTCGTGAATGAGATCTACTAACGGTAAGATTGACTTGATCTTATACATATATATATATATATATATATATATATATATATATATATATATATTATTAACTTATAATACTATAAAGTATAAGGGTTGAATTTTAACTTTTAAAACTCTAGGGTTTGGAATTAAAGTTTTCTAAAGTAACTTTACAAATTCCAAAACTTGAGAGCAAGTTTTGAAACTATTCAAAACCTTTCATATTCATAACTTATGAGTTTAATGGTTTATTGAAATGAAGACTCTTCACTTTATGTAACCTATGGCTCTTTAATGACAATTTAAAGAAGTGACTTTTGGTAATCCATAACTTGAGGACAAATTATGGACTCCATCAATATCATTTAGATCAAGAATTACATCATCAAACAAATTGCAAATAATTCCTATGATCTTCCTAAAACTCATAAGCATGAACATTCATATCAAATATTTCAAGAATCACATAAACATATATAAAAATTGAAAAATTGATAATAACCATTGAAAATGGATTAGCATAATCATTACACCAACAAAAACAGGTTTTATAAGTCCAAAACAGTTTAGGGTAATGATTCTAGTCCATTTCCAACAGCAAAACTCGAAATTCTGCATACAGGGGCTCCTACTCGCCTAGTGCAAGAAGCTATTCGACAAGTAGGATGCATTTTCACTTGGAATCGTCGAGTCCCCCCATGGACTCGGCGAGTTCACTGAACAGTGAGCAGAAAATCGATTTTCCAAGCAGTTTGCATCAAATAGAAAGAAAACAAGCCTAGGCTCTGATACCACTGATGGGTTTTGAGCATTCTAACATTCCTATGGTGTACATGCAACCCTAGAAACCTTGGATCTATGTTTTCTCTAATATTCATGCAAATTTGATTTTCCAAGGTTCTCATCCTAACTAGCATGGCATGGGGTACTTGTAATATAAAAACTAGTAGAATGGCATACCTTTTTTGTAGCTTGGATTTCTTAAGACCTCGTGAGGCTAGCACCCTAAATGTGATTCCTCAAATGTTTCACACAACACCACAACTCTTGGAATAACTTGAGAGAAGAACACTTTGATCATAAAATCAGCTAGCCCTCCTTGTCTTGTAATAGTGGCCGATTTTGCTCCATATGAGGTTGCTTATATAGTGTGCACATGTAGGGTTACACCATGTAAACCCTAATGTGCATGGATTTTCATTTCCCCCATGATCCATGGGTTTTAACCTCCATGGAGTATCCATGGAGCACCCAATGGGTCCTAGCCCAATCTAGTTAATCATGAACCATAAGCCTACTATATAAGAATGAATGATTTACATAATCAATCCTCATATATTTAATTAGTCTCTTTTGATCACAAAATTAATTCCAAATTAATTCTTGATCAATACTAATTAAATAATACGATTTCATATTAATATATTAGAACTTATAATATATTAACAAACCATAAGTGTCCTTTTCTCATTATGTCTATCCAATTGTTGAGATGCCGAGCAACCCAAATGGACCATGCCAAGCCGGGTCAAGTACATACCAAATATAGTTATGGACTTAGACACCTTGTCCAACAAACCTATCCTAGACTCCCCTAGGAATCCTCAACTCCCACTACTCGCAATAAGAAAAACCATAATCAACTCTACTGGTTGCCCTATGCATGTAAGTTATACACAAAGTAGGATCACATAGACTGTCAAATAATGATTCTACCCTAAGTCCACAACCAAACAAGGAACAGTAAATGAGGTCAAATCGATCATCCAAGGGCTATACAATCCTAATTGTATACAACTTTGAAATCATACACTTAGAAAATAACTAAGCCGATATTAATTCCAAATAATACATAGTATCAAGTTCCACTAGGCTATAAGGCATCATACAAATCAGGTAATTCTATCATATGATTCGTGAAGGTATCCTTATGTCACACCCCAAAACCGGAACGACGGAAACGTTCTGGGGCGGAGGACGTCATACGTAGTATCACAACAATTGTATCATAGCAAGTATAGTAAACACAACCAGACATTGAATACTTATGTGAAAAAGGTTTACATTGTTCATTACATAGTTTTGTTCATAATAAAAGTACAATAGTAAAGACGTGACTCTAACACTCCAACTTCTCCGAACTCCTGGAAGTACCTGTCTACTAATGCCCTGAGAATACAAGCAATTTAAAATATCAGCATAAAGCTGGTGAGTTCATAAGCGTTTAAATTCTGGTGAAAGAAATGTTTCTTTGATCCTTTGAAAAGTGTTTCCCAAGAAAATCCTATATTTTCTTATAAAAGATATTTGATTATCCGTTAGTTGTATGTTAAACAGTCTGTTTATGTAAGGTTGAGTTATCCCAGGAAAATCCTATATTTTCCTTGAAAGTTGATAGTTGGTTATCTGTTCTTGTCTGAGGTGTACAAGTATCTACAATACTTGTATTCGTTAGATATAGTTTCCTTGAAAAACCCTGTTTCTTCTCTGTGAGGTGTATTAGCCTTATTACATAAATAAAACTAATAAATAAGTGGTGAACTAAATCCTAAGGGTATTATTAATACTTTCTAGTAATCAAATCGGTTATTACTTTGAGGTTAGTTCACTCGTTTCCTTATTACAAAAGTAAGTTCTGTTATCTAGGTTGTGAGTGTCATAACCGTACTTAGACTTGATATGGCACGTAACGGGGCCAATATCTTTTTATAACTTTTGTCACCCTTGACCTGACGGTTCTGCTGTAGCTAGCAGCGAGGTGAAGGATAGTCAGTCCCGTATAGATCTATACACAACAGTCACGGTCTCCCTACAAGAGATTCTGGTTACAAGTGGTAGTCCTACACTCTCGAATACGGGGGAGTGTTACCAAGGACGTGTCTCCAACTTTAGACTAACAATTTGCATGTAATAATACCGAAAATCCTGTTTATGTTTTGTATAAATCCTTTATAAAATATCACATTTTATGATAAAATTCACAAGTTCATTGCTTTAGTTTTGAAAACTGTTTCTATGAGTTGATTTCTTAATCGTTTGGTAAAACTGTTTTCTGTGTTAAAAGCATACAGAACATATAATTATTTTAAACAAATAATATACTTTGAGCACAAGTTTCCTTGTACTTTTGCTTGTATTCCCCCCTTAAAACATGAAAACCTCGGAAAAAGCGTACGAGTATGAACTCACTGTTTGACGTGGGATTCGAGTGTAAGTTGCTAGGAATTGCTGAGTGTCAAATAAAGCCTTGGGCACAAACGGATCCTATTTAGCATGTAAAAGTACATATATGCATTAGGTGAGGGCTTAATACTATTAGTTATGGAAGGAAATCATCCTAGGGACCAGAAAACACTTAAAACTAAGTGTTAGAATCACATATGATTTGAAAATGGGGAGTTTGCGGTCGTAAAAGGAGTGTACGGTCAAGGCTTTGCGGCCCAATAGGGTTTACGGCCCATATGTTTACGGCCCAAGTGTTTACGGTCCATGGGTTTACGGCCCATGGGTTTACGGTCCATGGGTTTACGGCCCATGGGTTTACGGCCGTAAACACTTGGCGAAAAGTGTGATTTTCTGTGTTTCAAGGTCCTGTCTAGCCTTCTGGAAGTGTTCTAAGCCTCGTGCCCAGCTCAAGGAAGAGTTTAAAGGTCAGTAATCGACCAAAAATAGAGTTTACGGCCATTGAAGGGTGTACGGCCGTAAACACTCAGTTCATGCGTTTCAGGTCGATTTTTAGGCGAAAATCGATGGTTTCTAGTAGATAATAAGTACATATGGTAGTTACTTACTGTTAAGAAGCTTGGAATGAGGTTTTTAGCCACCAAGAACTAGTGTGTGTTCTTGGTGTTCTTGGTGAGAGAGAAAATCTAGTAAAAGATGAGATTTAGGAGATGAGACATGGATTCATCACTAGAATAAGGATAGAAACACAATCAAAGTGAAGAATTACTTACATTCTTGAGGATCCTTGAGCAAATTCGAAGTTTGTCGAGTGAGAGAGAGAGAGAGAGAGTAGAGAGAGAAAGCTCCTGGAGTGTGTAAAGTGAGAAATGAAGGCCACTCATCCCTTATATAGGGGTGAGTTTACGGGCAAGGGGTGAGGTGGAGGGTTTACGACCGTGAATAGGGTTTACGGTCGTAAACAGAGTTTACGGTCGTAAACAGAGTTTGCGGCCGTAAACTCCTCTCGAAGGGTTGTTTGGCCCGGATGCTATGATTTGAATTAGAAAACCTCGTTTTTGAATCCAAAACTCGATTGAACTGAGCTTAGAAAATTGCGTTAGACCAAAAATAATACTAACGTGAACGGAAATAAATCCGAATTGATTTATTTAAAACGTGAAGTCCTTCCCAAACTAAGGAATTTGACGGAATTAAATAAAACCCAAGTTTTATTAACGGAAACTGGGTAAGGATAACGGAAAAAGTATCGGATTATCACATCATCCGCCCATTAGAGGGAATTTCGTCCCGAAATTCGAACATAGAATACAAATCATGGATTAGGAAAGAGATGCGGATACTTCTGTTTCATCTGATCTTCGCGCTCCCAAGTGAATTCAGGTTCTCGTTTGGTATCCCAGTGAACTTTCACTATCCGGATACGACTTTCGTTTCGTGCGCTTGAACTTTCTGGTCCATGAGTTCAAATTATTCCTACACGAAGTGTAGACTCTCGTTTAAATCGATATTGTCGAGGGGAATCGCAAGTGTCTCATCGGACATACACTTATCTAGGTTCGACACGTGAAAGACGGGATGTATGTTGCTAAGTTCTCTAAGTAAACTAGCTATCCCGGTCGGAGGTAATGATTTCAGGTATACCATGAAAACGGATTACTTCTTGAAGGTAGACATAGGTGAGTCTCTCCTTCTTGTATTCGGGCTCTCGCCATATGTTTCAGCGGATCTTCACTATTGTACCTGCTGGTTCTGATTCATACTCTTCGTATGGATACCCTCGGATTTCGAAGACAGATGAATTTTCGAACTTCGCATCTAGTTTGCTGTTACGAGCGACGAGAGTTTTGCGATCAAACGATTTAAGACAACAGGGTTTGGTATAATATAGACTCAGTCGGACTAAACAGGACGACGTCGTAGAATCGCGTGTTAAGTTGGAAGGATCGCTTTGTTAGAACATTGATGCCCTTGGGTGAATGTCTATGGTGTTTTCTGTGTTTGACTCGCAGTTAACAGGTACTACCAACACGAGGGTTATGATGTTTTGAAGCTATGAACTTTCATGTAATGGTTCTTACTAGATCTCTCTATGATTGTTTGGTGTACACAAGCCAAGTATAACTACAACTGAACCTAACGTATTCACTAAGCTATCATAATTTACTCATTAGAGCTTTAAATCTTATAAGAACATCGTGATTCAATTTGGACGAGGAAGTAATCACGATTATGCGTAATTATTGGGGTTTGTGAAAACATACCAAAACATAGAAGGGTTCTTTGATGTTTCCTCATTCCCTGAGGTTAGACTCCTCCCGTTTCCTTATTGTTCTTCTCTGTTGGGCAGTCTCTATTGAAATGTCCCGTTTCGCCACATGCACCGCACACTCGAACTATGCTAGCATTGGTAGTGCAAGTGATGTGTTGAGTTGGGGTCTGTACGGAACAAGTTTCCTGGCCATCCTTAATCCTTGGACAATTTCTTTTGTAATGTCCGGGTTCACCACAATTGTAGCAAACCTGGCCCATCTGTATGCCAGGAATCGAGGTGTTTGGCTATGCAGGTGCCCTGCAGCATCGCGTGGTGTGTCCTTGCCTATTGCAGTTCTCACATCGAAGTTCGCAGCACTTTCCTACGTGGTGGAAGTTGCATATCTCGCAATATGGAAGTTTTCCAGCATATTGCCGCGCTGGCATTGACATTGGTTGTGCGGATGTGGCGGTTGTAGAAGTTATCTCGAGTTGTTGTTTCTTGGCAAGTTTCTGAGACGACTTGTTCGTCCTCTCGGACCAAAATTTCTGTTTGGCGCCCTTAGGTTTGGGGGTTGGAATGTTCTCTTGGACAAGCCGTTGTTTATTTCCTGGTGTGTTGTTACAGCTTGAGGCGTGGAAATCGTTCCCATTCCCATTTAGGTTGTTAGTGTTAATAACAGCTAAGGCGGCTGCTACGGCTGTTGTGACAGCAACTTGAAACGTGACCGAGTCCATTTGGAGGGCTGGTGTCTTACTGGTGGGTTGGTTATGTTTCTTCGGAGGCATGATCTGCTACATGTCAAGAGAAGAAGTTTGTGAGCCATAATGGTTGTCTCTGGATGTATCCTAAATGTTTATCTATGCATTAAGATTTCCCGCTTTTGCTATCTGACTCTCATTGATTCGACCTACATCCCCATGATATGGTCCTAGTAAGAATAGAAAATGATTTGAACACAATAAAGTTTACATACAATAAACTTACTAACTCCTTGTTGTTCAGATCATTGCGCTGGCTGGATAACTTTCACATTTTCATCGGCTCTAGACGATATGGAGATTTAGCTATAAGGGTAGTTACGGGGATCAAGTCGATACGGGATTCAACTTGACACTCGGAAGAAATCCCTGGAATATCTTTGGGGAAGTTATCAGGAAGGTTGAAGACTTCGGGGATGCTCTCGAGGTCTTTAACTTTTTGTGCCTCATCAACCACATGAGCCAGGAATGCATGGCACCCCTTTTGCAGATACTTTTAGGCCTTGGCGTAGGAAATGATACAAAGGTTTGAACAAATTTTTTTTATCACTATAACCAGGAAGGATCTCGTTAGAGGGAAAGATTGAGACGAATTGCTTCCTCGAAGCAAATGATATCAGCACAATTTGGGGCTCAACCATCCCGTGCTGACTAGGACATCGAAGTTTTTCATGAAAACTGATATGAAATTGATGGGGAAAAGGAATGATCGTCTAAGTACATCTTATGATACATGCTTTGAGGACAAAACAGTGATAGGACCTTGATAAGGTTGCTTAATTTTCATGCTATCGATCTAAGGTATACTTTTGACAAAGATCATCTCTAACTGAAATATGGTTGTTGCCATCTTGACCGAAACTGAGATTGCACATATTTCGGAACTCTTGACCTAAAATAGGCCTAAGTTACTCCAACAGGGAAAGAATCTTAGCAACATGAAGGACATAGATGTTTACAGGGAAGATCTATTTAGAATATAGACATGAAAGTCATTCCTTAGGCCAAAAAGGAAGAACGAGTAGAGCATTCTGCTATTAGCGACGAGTACTCCTCGAGCGAAACCTTAATTCGGCCAGCTGGCGTTCCACACCAAGAAGGCGTCTCCCGTATTCTGACTGGCATGCTCGGAGCTCTATGACTTCGGCTCGGGTTGTAGATAACTCCCGCTGCAGAGCTTCATTGTTCCTTGCAGCTCTCGCATGAGAATTCTCAAGGCGACGAATGCGGTCCGTGTTGGCGTTCGAATCCGCTTCGAGCTCCATAGTTCGCTGAAGGGTTGCCACGCCCAGTTCCTCATTGCGAGCCACTCGGCGTATCAGGATTAGAAGGGCCCTGTCCGTGGGGCCTCCTTCGTTCAAATTATAGAAGTTGTGGTTTCTGTCGTATGGGAGGGGTTGGTCTTGCTCGTGGCTCCACCTATTCAAACTCCCGACCCATATAGGAGTTGGACCTTGGAATCCAACTTGAGGGTTAGGATTTGGTATTGGGGTCACTTGAGGTAGGTTCTCGACTTCGGGTTCCGAGTCAGCCTCTTTAGAAAATGGTTCGGCAAAGTCATCGTCCAAAGGAATTTTATGGTTTCCTTCTGACTCTGGCTCGATCCATCCGCCATCTCCTTGGTTGGGAAAGTACGGGTCGCTAGGGAGATGGAACCCAGTCATGCTATCTACGTGAGGTGATGGTAAAGAGATAGTTAATAGGCAGGGAATCTATAATACTTCCAATGTATTATAGTTACATGATTGATTCTCCTGGGTAAGTTTCTGGTTCGGTCGTTTTTGCATCCTAAAATACTCCTATAGTATTTTAATCATTATGTTCGGTTCTAGAACTCTTCTTGTATTTAGGTAAGTTTTAGGCTTGTTGTAACACTACAGTCACTCCCAAGCACATGTTGGTCATGTCTCGAATGAATATAGTTGATCAGGCTATATTGACCCTAGACATGATTACATAACTGCCCAGGTTTAACCGCAACGTCCCAACATCCAAATACTTTTGTTTTGTTCTACCTATGACACGAATTCTGGTACTCGGGTATACTTGTATTCTTTTTGTAAAAAATACTTGTATTTTAAAAGTATACTTTTAGTTCAGAGAACTTCGGCCCCTTTGTGTTTATAGTTGTATACCATGTAAGGTTCGGTATACTTAGTTCACTATAAACAATAGCTCTGATACCAATCTGTCACACCTTAAAACCGGAACGGCAGAAACGTTCTGGGGCGGAGGACGTCATACGTAGTATCACAACAATTGTATCATAGCAAGTATAGTAAACACAACCATACATTGAATACATATGTGAAAAAGGTTTACATTGTTTATTACATAGTTTTGTTCATAATAAAAGTACAATTGTAAAGACGTGACTCTAACACTCCAACTTCTCCGAACTCTTGGAAGTACCTGTCTACTAATGCCCTGAGAATACAAGCAGTTTAAAATATCATCATAAAGCTGGTGAGTTCATAAGCGTTTAAATTCTGGTGAAAGAAATGTTTCTTTGATCCTTTGAAAAGTGTTTCCCAAGAAAATCCTATATTTTCTTATAAAAGATGTTTGATTATCCGTTAGTTGTATGTTAAATAGTCTGTTTATGTAAGGTTGAGTTATCCCAGGAAAATCCTATATTTTCCTTAAAAGTTGATAGTTGTTTATCTGTTATTGTCTGAGGTGTACAAGTATCTACCATACTTGTATTCGTTAGATATAGTTTCCTTGAAAAACCCAGTTTGTTCTCTGTAAGGTGTATTAGCCTTATTACATAAATAAAACTAATAAATTAGTGGTGAACTAAATCCTAAGGGTATTATTAATACTTTCTAGTAATCAAATCGGTTATTACTTTGAGGTTAGTTCACTCGTTTCCTTATTACAAAAGTAAGTTCTGTTATCTAGGTTGTGAGTGTCATAACCGTACTTAGACTTGATATGACACGTAACGGGGCCAATATCTTTTTATGACTTTTGTCACCCTTGACCTGACGGTTCCGCTGTAGCTAGCAGCGAGGTGCAGGATAGTAAGTCCCGTATAGATCTATACACAACAGTCACGCTCTCCCTACAAGAGATTCTGGTAACAAGTGGTAGTCCTACACTCTCGAATACGGGGGAGTGTTACCAAGGACGTGTCTCCAACTTTAGACTAACAATTTGCATGTAATAATACCGAAAATCCTGTTTATGTTTTGTATAAATCCTTTATAAAATATCACATTTTAGGATAAAATTCACAAGTTCATTGCTTTAGTTTTGAAAACTGTTTCTATGAGTTGATTTCTTAATCGTTTGGTAAAACTGTTTTCTGTGTTAAAAGCATACAAAACATATAATTATTTTAAACAAATAATATACTTTGAGCACAAGTTTCCTTGTAGTTTTGCTTATATTCCCCCCTGAAAACATGAAAAACTTAGAAAACGCGTAGGGGTAAGAACTCACTGTTTGACGTGGGATTCGAGTGTAAGTTGCTAGGAATTGCTGAGTGTCAAATAAAGCCTTGGGCACAAACGAATCCTATTTAGCATGTAAAAGTACATATATGCATTAGGTGAGGGCTTAACACTATTAGTTATGGAAGGAAATCATCCTAGGGACCAGAAAACACTTAAAACTAAGTGTTAGAATCACATATGATTTGAAAATGGGGAGGTTGCGGTCGTAAAAGGAGTGTACGGTCAAGGGTTTGCGGCCCAATAGGGTTTACGGCCCATATGTTTACGGCCCAAGTGTTTACGGTCCATGGGTTTACGGCCCATGGGTTTACGGTCCATGGGTTTACGGCCCATGGGTTTACGGCCGTAAACACTTGGCGAAAAGTGCGATTTTCGATGTTTCAAGGTCCTTTCTAGCCTTCTGGAAGTGTTCTAAGCCTCGTGCCCAGCTCAAGGAAGAGTTTAAAGGTCAGTAATCGACCAAAAATAGAGTTTACGGCCATTGAAGGGTGTACGGCCGTAAACACTCAGTTCATGCGTTTCAGGTCGATTTTTAGGCGAAAATCGATGGTTTCTAGTAGATAATAAGTACAGATGGTAGTTACTTACTGTTAAGAAGCTTGGAATGAGGTTTTTAGCCACCAAGAACTAGTGTGTTCTTGGTGTTCTTGGTGAGAGAGAAAATCTAGTAAAAGATGAGATTTAGGAGATGAGACATGGATTCATCACTAGAATAAGGATAGAAACACAATCAAAGTGAAGAATTACTTACATTCTTGAGGATCCTTGAGCAAATTCGAAGTTTGTCGAGTGAGAGAGAGAGAGAGAGAGAGTAGAGAGAGAAAGCTCCTGGAGTGTGTAAAGTGAGATATGAAGGCCACTCATCCCTTATATAGGGGTGAGTTTACGGCCAAGAGGTGAGGTGGAGGGTTTACGGCCGTGAATAGGGTTTACGGTCGTAAACAGAGTTTACGGTCGTAAACTGAGTTTGCGACCGTAAACTCCTCTCGAAGGGTTGTTTGGCCCGGATGCTATGATTTGAACTAGAAAATCTCGTTTTTGAATCCAAAACTCGATTGAACTGAACTTAGAAAATTCCGTTAGACCAAAAATAATACTAATGTGAACGGAAATAAATCTGAATTAATTTATTTAAAACGTGAAGTCCTTCCCAAACTAAGGAATTTGACGGAATTAAATAAAACCCAAGTTTTATTAACGGAAACTGGGTAAGGATAACGGAAAAAGTTTCAGGTTGTCACACCTTAGCCCTACTCTAGCATACAACTCTTATATCAAACGTACTACTCAGAAAACATAAATTGGGTAATTTGGGAACCACTTACTTGAGCTCGATCGATCGCACGCATCACACCCCTATTTTCTTAAATAAAACCCTTTTTAAAATTTTAAATTCATTATTATTAAAGAAAACTATCATTTCCTCAGTTTGAGTTCTGACACACCCGAAAGTGTGCCCGAGTCCCTCAAACCAAGGCTCTGATACCAACTTGTAACATCCCAAAAATACCAAGTAAAATTTACATTTTTAATTAGGTCAAAGCCATTAGTTTTCATTCATTGATTACATCAAAACCATCATTCATTACAGTATTCCAAAACATCAGAGTACAAATACATCAAGTGCGGAAATCATGTGGGGAGGATGTTGTGCCATCACGCCGGGCCCTTCCCTTTTGAACTGGAAGTACCTAAAACCATAAAAATAATCTGTAAGCATAAACCTTAGTGAGCTTCCCAAATTACCACATACATCATACATATCTTATAACAACATGTTGTTGTGTCAGGTCCGTATCAACCCCTGGGTCCGTATTAACCCAAAATAACAACATATAGCTGTGTCGGGTCCGAATCAACCCCTGGGTCCGTATCAACCACGAGTCCGTAATGACTCCGACCCCATGTTGCTCAATACATAAATATTGAAAACACACAAATGGAATCATACGATAACATACACTTCTACTCATACGATATAATGAGTCGGACTTGGTGCCTTTGGCCTACTTAAGGTGGTAGGAAGACTCACCTCACAAAAAGATGAAAAGCTAAACTGACACGCTGCTCTGAAATCCTCACTACCGGTCACCTTTATGAACAACAGTAACCAAAACTCAGACTACCATTCGAATACCTAAAATACCCTTAGGTCAAACCCTAGTCAAAATCCAGGTCAAAGTCAACCGATTCAAGCGGGCTGACTCAGCCAGTATGCGGGGCGTACTCCTCGTGTACACGGGGCGTACCTCGCAGTTGACTGAGGATCGGGGCGCTAACCGCATACGCTCAGCGTACTTTTCGGTACGCCCTGTGTACGAGGCTGCTTGCCAGCCTCCTAAATAAGTGCTTAATCCCTAAAGCACCTACGTCCAAACTTCAGATCTAGGTCACATAAGATGCTCTAAACCATAAAGTTTCCAACTTTATGGTCTAGCATGACCATTAAGTCCTTAAAACCAATAATCCTAGTCTCTTAACCCATTAAGACCATTTAGCACTTGCATCGAGGGAAAGTAGTGACCACAAACCCAACTTTCTGACTCAACTTCCCTTAAAACCTCCGAAAAGACAACTCAAATGCATTGGAGTACCTTCTACTCACAAAGACTAAGTTTGGAACCAAAAAGGAAACAACTTGATCAAAAACTAGATCCAAGATATTTCTTCATCAAGTTTGAAACTTTTTACCTCCACAAGGTGCACAAGGGGGACTAAATGCTAGATCCAAAGCCTTGAGTGAAACACCACCACTTCCATGCTCTTTATTCTACTCCAAAAGCTCCAAATGACACCAAAAATGGATCAACAAGCTTCAAAATGCACAAAAACTCTTTAGGGTTTCGAAATGAGGCGGGAGGCTAAGGGTAAGAAGGTGCATGAGGCCATAAATGTGTTTAAATAGGGTTAAAACCCTAAAACTTAGGGGTTTCACCCTGGCTTCGTATGCCCTGTGTACCCGCGCATGCATGTTGTTCTAAGGCGTTCTGGAGTATGCTTAGCGTATGAGGGTGTACGCCCCGCGTACTCCAACAACTCCGAAATTACGAATTTACTATCGGGGACTAAATTGCAATTAGGGCATAACTCAAGGGTTAAAACGAATGCCTAAAAAAATAGATGTTACAGTAATTTATGTATGTTGTTTAGCATAGGATTTATGAGAGTTTCCCTAGTGGAATGACTTAGAGGATTCATGATGATTTTTGAGGAAAGTACAGACAGGTGTGGAAGGTAGTATTGGGACCGTACTACTGGAAGCACATAATTTATACTTGAATCAAGGAGAGTCATGGAAATTCTAAGGAGCTTATAACATGAGGGATTTTATCAAGTATGTTCTAATCTTTTGTATGGTTGCCTTTCAGTATGGTGGTGATTACATGAGTTTTTGGTACTAGTTCCGGCTCAGGTGTGGATGCCGAACTAATTGATGCGACCCATGTGATTACGGATGGGACTTAGAACCGGAAAACTGGACCGGAACCGGAACCGGAACTGGAACCGGAACCGGAACCGGAACCGTTAGAACCGAAATATGTAGAACTGGTCCGGGTCCTGGGTTTAAAGAATGGATTTATCCGAGTTCCGGGTAATCCAGGTTTTGGGTCCTTCGGTTCCGGGTAAACCCGGTTTAAGAACCGGAACCGTGTTAGGAATCGGAACCGGTTTTAGGGGCCGGAGCCGGTTTCTATGAAAAGTTTAAAACATGCATATCTCATCCGTTTGAAGTCGGATTGACATGAAGTTTTTTTCCAGAGTGTAGTTTATAGTTTGTACATGATTTTAGACTATAATTGTGTCATTTTTCGTTTCATATTAATTGACTAACAATCCTCCAAAGTCGGGATATCAAAGCTGTGAATTTTCTATTTTCAGCTTTATTTTTATATTTTGTGAAATTTTAAAAATGCATATTTAATTCGTTTGAAGTTGGATTATCATGAGGTTTATTGAAAAGTGTAGATTAGAGTTTGTACATGATTTTAGACTATAATTTTGTTATTTTTGGTTTAATATTCATTGACTTACAGTCCCCCAAAGTCGGGATATCAATGCTGTGAATTTTCTATTTTTCAACATTATTTTTATATTTTTTGAAAGTTTAAAAGTGCATATCTAATTCGTTTGAAGTCGGATTATCATGAGGTTTTTTTGCAATGTGTAGTTTAGAGTTTGTACATGATTTTAGACTATAATTTTGTTATTTTTGGTTTAATATTCAATGACTTAAAGTCCCCAGAATTTGGGATATCAAAGTTGAAAATTTGCAAAGTTCAACCACTAAGTAATTACCAAAAAATTTCGGATTTCCCGGGTTTTTTGGTTCAAGACCCACTTTACCTAGTTCCACCCGACCCACTTTAATGATTCTGGGTTTTCCGGTTCTAGACCCACTTTACCCGGTACCTTACCCGGAACCGAACCGGAACCCGTTCCTATATACCGGTCCGCTTTCCGGTCCTACAATATCCCATTAACCGGTTCTCGAGTTTTCCGGGTCTGGATCTATTGGTCCGTGTTTGGACCCACTCTCATCCCTACCTGTGATGTTCGGTACCATCAATGAGGGGATTATGGAGTTGCTGGATGAGCGCTTATGGGCCTTTCATGCAGAGATAGTAGCATGTCATTTTGGGGCAAACGCTCTCACCTTTAAGGAGGTTAAAGCTCATGGGGCCCCAAATTTCTTTGAGAAGAAGGACCCTATTGCCAGCAGATGGTGGATTGCAAACATGGAGAGCACTTAGCAGACGAGTTTCAGCCCTGAGGGATCGAGGGTAAGGTTTACATCTTGCCTTTTGAGGGATGGAGCTCGTGACTGGTGGGACGAGGTTGGTCATGCTTTTGGAACGGAGGCCGTAGAGGCCCTGAACTAGACATATTTTGTTACCAGGTTTAGATTTGCGTTTGCGCCAGCTATCGAGGTGCAAAAGCTGGCGAGAGAGTTTCAGGATCTACGTCTGACGACGAAGACTGTGGCGGAGATCACCGCCAAGTCAAGGGAGAGAGCTTTGCTGGTTCCGCAGTATGTTGCAGATGGAGAGATGAAGAAGATGATATACCATGATATGCTTGAAGGGATTTTGGTAAACAAACAAAAATAAAACCCTTAACTTTTCATGCAACCTAAATAGAATCTATGTTTTCTCTATTGAACCTATAGCTAAGAACATCAAAAGGAACCCTAGAAACCCTAGGATATTTTCAAAAAATAGAGGAGAGAATTTTAGGATTACATACATTTTATTTGTTATAGCAAACAACTAGCACTACTAGAAAAACAGCCTTTTACGACACGCAATGCGTGTCATAAAACGCTCAGACGACATGCAAATGCGTGTCAAGGAAGGCCCTGTCATAACGAGAGACGACACGCTTTTGCGCGTCGTCTATTTATGACGCGCATTTACGACACATAAAGGAAGGCCCTGTCATAAAGGAAGATGACACGCATTTGAGTGTCGTAACCTTACGACGCGCGTTTAGGACACGCATTGCGTATCATTAAAGCCCCTGTCATAAATGAAAATGACACGTATTTGCGTGTCATAATTTTAAATGTTTTAAATATATATATATATATATATATATATATATATATATATATATATATATATATATATATATATTTGATAGAATTACTAATTTTCAAATTAAACAACAGATTGAAATTATCATAATACAAAATAAAATACCATACATAAGAATGTTAATTTATTTTAAAAAAATATCACATGTCAAACAAATTACCTAACATTACATGTCAAACAACACTGCATGTCAACACTAATAACACTTAAAAAGATGCTTTTCCTGCATTTGGAGCACCCACTATTCCTATATCAGCAACCAACTTTAGGTCCAATTCCAACCATCGGTAAAAGAACAACATTGTAAAAGAACAACATTAGAAGATCAACATTTGCTTGATTTGATGATTCAACATTAGTTGCCCTTGGACCTATTCCTGTTAAAAAGATACATATGAGAATATATAGATAGCTTATGTGAAGGCAAATTGAGTTAACTTACCATCATGAATATGTATATTAATGTGCCTTGGGATACTTCCAATTCTAATAGGACTAGATGCCCCAAGATGTGCATTTGCATGACTATCAAAAAGAGAATTGGTTTGTAGAGGAAAAGGCTGCAAGGAGATTGTGGATTCATTATTCATTAAAGAAACAAACATATTGTTACCTTCTCCACTTAACCTCTTTAAAAAGCTTCTTTTATAAAACTACAAACAACATATAATAAGTTAGTTGCAATCATTGAAAAAAGAAAAAAACAGAAATTGTGAATGATGACCTGAATGGCATATTATAAGCAGTTTTACTCCACCTATGGAGTCCAACAACTCTTTAACTTTGCTTGCATGCTCTAAACAGAATATTCTAGGTCTTAAATACCCATTACTCATGTTCCATCCATTGTCAACATTCACTTTAGATGAACATGTTGAAGCTTCAAGAGACTCATCCTTGGCATCATCCTTCATTGGCATGTTATCAAACAACACTTCTGGTGATGGTTGTATAACAGACATGAAAGGATAACCAAGAACACCACAAGCTACACATGGTAATGTCTCTGCCATTGAAATACATTTAAAGAATATTACCAATTTACCCTTCCTGTTATATTTGGAATAACTCTTTCTAGCTTCATATGTCAAAAGACTTGTACAGATTTCTAGCTGACCTTGGAATAAATGACATGGTAAGCAGGTAAAGCAGCTGTTGATGTGAAAGCATAGGAAGAAAATTCATGGTAGCTCTGCGCACTGCAGCCTCTTTAGCCATTGAAAGCCACTTTGGGGTTCCAAAATTACCAGCTTCCCCACAATTAAAACCTTCAAAGACAGTGATTTGATATTAGAGTCTATAAAAGTATAAATGTTTATCGAATAACCAAACATTTTATTTTAAAATGTAGCAAATTAAATGTTACAATTTCCATAACACGAAACAAACTACAAGGTCTTTATCCACTAAAATCAACAAAACATACAAATTGCAAACAAGAAATAAAACCTCAAATTTTGTTGCATCAATGTTCAAACACTTACCCACAAAGAACACTAGTTGTCCATCAAACAGCCTTGCGATATTCTGCCCACACCTCTTTGTAAATCTGTGCACATCTGGATTCGTCTCTTCTCTCTCGCCAGATCAGCAGAATCAGAAGATAAATTGGATAAAAATATGGAACTGGAGAACTGCAATCACATGCTTCATATTATAATATCATATACAGTAGTTGACTTTTCAAGTCAAAACAAATAAATTTAAATTTAAGTAGAATGGTATAATAAAGAAATAAACTTAAATTGTTGCAAATTTACCTAATCCCATAGGGTAAGCTGAAGGATTGTGCCAATAACAGATCTCCAAGGTAATTGCAGTGCCTTGCTATTCCCCTTCATAAATAATAATTAAAAAAATATATTATTGTGCATTTAAAAAGGTAGTAGGAATGAAACAACTAATGATTAGAAACTAAAATACTGATGAAATTGAAAACACATAAACATGAAGCATTATTTCATAAAAGTCGAAGAAATTTCTTCAAACATTTTTATGAATCAACTCAAACTGCAAATAATCTCTGTAGGGGTATTTTCAAAGATATGGTATTAATGTCTATAAAAGTATAAATATACCATGGCTGAATCCTATGTGATAAGCCCTTGGAAAGGTCACTACAAATTCACCAGGGTTCTGTACTAACCTGCAAGCATGAAACTGAAGAAATTTCTTCAAACATTTTTATGAATCAACTCAAACTGCAATGATATAATCAATGAATAACTTGTATATAATCAAAGAAAAAACTGAGTGTCGACCTAAATTTCCACCTCTTCCTAGTTTCTACTCTATTCTTTTCTTCCTCCTCCAATATCATTAGTCTCTGCAACAAACTGGATATACATGAACACTCGAGTAAAGTGGGTAAAATCAGAAAGCAGAAGGACCAATTTTGTAATTTATATAAATGAAAAAAAGTATAAACAACCAATTTTGTAATTTAATCTTTATGATTGAAGTCATTGAGATTCAAATTCATTAACATTTCATCTAGATACTCTTTCTTTCTCATGTAACACCCTTGTTTCCAAAGTAGACTTTAAAAGCTTGTTCAGTAGACTTTTCTTTTTGGAAACCTGTAACTCAACTCTATTAGGTCTGTTTCTTCTCTAGATTGAATAAACAGTCTCAAAGAGACTAAAATGACCATTTTACCCTTAAATACTTAATTCTTACCAAAATGACATAAAATGCATTCGATTAAAGGGTAAAAACTTACGTGTGGAAGGTCTTTTTTCATCATCTCTGCAAAATATGTTTCATTTTCACCCTCATTAATATAGTCAAGCTCCTCAAAGAAACGTGCAGCCCATTCATCAACTAACCCAACAACATCCAAAGATATCTTTAAATTGAAAGAAACAAATAGTCAAATAACATTAAGCACTTGTTTTCTAGCCTCAGATAATCAAGAAAAATAGAACATGTTATGTGGAGCTGAATTTTGACAAATATTACCTGAGGAAAACGTCGAAGAGCCAATCCTAAGTTCCTTATGATGAATAACTCAACAGTTACTGTTTCAAGTACATAAGGCCTTTGTACCTTAACAGCAACCAAATCCCCCATTTTCATTTAATCTACCCTTATACACCTTTCCAAGTGAGGTTGCTGCTATAGGAGAAGTTGTGAGCTCTGAACTAATTGAATTCTCTTGATCACCTGATAAATATGCCTCAGAAATTGACCCTTCAGATGGTAGCACAAAGAACTTTGGTGAAAAGGGGCATAGAATCAAAGGGAACTGATGAACATAAGCCATCAATTTAGGTCCTCCATCATAACTATCTTTAGAACTAGAAAAAGGTTAGGATTTAGGGGTATCAGCTTCACGGGGGGTAAGCTGCAACCACCCTTCATCTTCAAAGATGGGATTCTCCTTAGGTTTGTTGCTATTTTTGTGTATAGAGTTTTGATTTTTTTTATTCTTGAGTTCCTCGTAATCTTGGACAAGTAAGATTTGATATTCATGATAACCATCTGGTCCTAAAGGTGAATCCAGGTAAGCTGAGTGACCTGTCTGCAATAGCAAGAGAAAAGATTGAAATTGAAGTCCATTCAACAATAAGAAATAAAAGCAGAAAGGATGATGATCAGGTGAAGTTATCAAAAGTTGTGAAATATCTAATATTTGGGATCATTGAAGAAAGAAACTTAAGGGTTTGCTTAGTTGGATGGGATTCTGGTACTCTAAGGTTGCATTTGTTACACTACACGTGATGGAACAAGTTTAATAATGAGGGTGAGGAGGGAATTCACGTCTTTATCAAAAAGATATCAGAGCAAGCATCAATAAGTTCAAATAATTACAATAGCAAGGAAAGATATAATGATAGAATAGCGCCTCTGAGATAGATATGTATATAGTGCACTGGGAAGCACATTGAAGTGTGGTTAGACAGCGTAAAATGTATCGATGTGCATCACTTAGAAAGCGACAAGTGAAGAATACTACTTTTGTGAGGTCATCATTCTTCTGATTCCAATCAATCGCCTAAAAACAGAAAGCAAAAAGAGTCATGGAATTATTCTTCATGTCCAAAAGTATTACCATAATGAAGAAAGAGAAGGAAAAGAAAGCATGATAAGAGTTCCAACATTAGTCAGGGCATTAGCACCATAGCCTCTTCTAGAAGTGCCATGGCAATGTCTGGCCTAATGCTCAATGCTTGCCCACGTTTGACGTATGCAGGACCCAAAGAGGTTACAATTTTCCTCAACTCAATTGCCCGAGAAACTTCATTCTGATCAACATAACAAAAAAAAAACAAAGAAGTAAGAATAAAGGAAGCAGAAAAAACTCACAATCTATACATGTACATATCGATTGACAGTTCTAACTTCTTATTTATAAAAATTAAGAACTGATTGAAATGAAGAAAAAGGGATGGATTGCGAATAAGACCTCTACAAGGGGAGATTCAACATCGTCGGCAGCAAAATTAGAATCATTTAGATTTTGAAATGAAGAAAAAGTGATTTTGACGGCTCTTGACGTTCTAGGATCGGCTTCCTTGGGCTTTGGTTCAGTTGCGAGAGCACGAGTCACACCATTCCATCACTTAACCCTAACAATGCTCAGAAAGGAATGGTGACTGGCGGTGAATATGGTACTGCAATCGTTAGAAGCTAACGAGCGAGCAGCTGCTTCCATGGCAGAATTTGTGAGACTTGCCATGGGCATAGTGAAATCGTTACGCTCTTACCAAAATGCCCAAATAGTGAATTAAATACAGCCGATTAGGGAAGGAAAGATGTGAAAGCGTAAAAGGCAAGACTTAGGGTTCCGTTGGGTTTGCTAAAATTAAAGGGTCGGAAAAATTATAAAACGGTGACAAGGTGCACCAGAGCACCGACACCAACACGCTCGACAATGTGGCATTTTCTAATTTTTTGGGTTTCTAATCAAAGCAGGGAGGTCGATAGATGTTTTCAGACTGAAATCGTAGATTAGAGAGCCAAAGAGGAGAGAATCACAGAAGACGTGAAGTGTGGATTGAGTTTTTAGGGTTCAATGGTGGTGGCGATGGCTTAGGGTTTACAGAGAGAAGGAAGAGAGATACAGAGAAGAGAGTATAGAAGCAGAAGCGGGGTAGTTCAAAATTTTAGAATTTGAGAGGATTTTATTTTCCCCCGTTAAAAACGCGGGTTCCAGTACAAAAATTATAAAGCGACACTTGTAGATGACACATATTTAAAGATAAGCGCCTTCCGTGTTTGTATTTTTTTTTTCTTTTGGACATTAATTTTAGGGCACGCAAAAATGCGTGTCCTCTATCCTTCAAATTTTGCGAAACTGACATTATTTTTTAGGGCACGCACAAATGCGCGTCCTCTATAAGCGAGTGTCATTGTTTGTGCGTCATTAAATGGCTGTTTTCTAGTAGTGTAGAAATTCACTTTGAAAATCTTCTGGAAGCTATCACCACAAATGTTGTGCCTCTAATGGAATCACACCCAAGCTAGCAAGAGGATAACATAAGAGAGAGGAGAAGAGAGAAGCAATTTTCATCCAAGGCTTGTAGAGGGGAGGAGTGGACGAAATCAAAGGGATATGGGTTTCTTATATAGTTGAAGATACTTGAGGCCAAAGCTAGGGTTTAAAGGATAAGCCCTAGATTCCCTTGCTTGGTGACCAAGGAGCCCAACCCCCCTTATCCAAGGGGCCTTGGACGAAATCATCTAGGCCTTACCCTAGATGATTTTCGTCCACCTCATTCCATGAGGTTCTAGAGCCTTCCTTCCTCAACTATCAATAAATAACCAAACAGTCCCTATACTTTTAATTAATCCAATTAATCCCAAAATTAATTCCAATTATTTTTTGATTAATTATTAATTAAATAATATGATTTCTAATTAATATATAATTTTCATAACACATTAATAAACCATTTATGTAATTTATTATTCACATAATAAATTAATCTCTCTCTCTAAAAGTCATCATATCCAATTGCTAGGTTTGAGGGTAACCCAAAAGGATTGTGCTACTATCAACTCAAGTATATACCAATTTTAGTTATGGGCTTAGACACCAAATCCAACAATGTTGAGGGTTGACATCAGGGAGTTTGTTAGAATTTTGGGATGCAAGACTTTTGAGGATATGACAGACAAGGCTCAGGAGCGGGATATTGAGTTGTAGCTTCAGGCAGCTGAGGGCCCAGGGAAGAGGCCCAAGACTTTTGATTCGCGATCTAGAAGCTAGCAGGGCCGTGCCGTTGTGGAAAGTCTGGTAAATCGCACGATGGATTCTGTCAATCAGTGGGTTCGAGCTGCTACAGGTGCGGTAAGACCAATCATATTAGCCGAGATTGTCCTCAGGGATTGGATCTGATTTTCTTTCATTGCAATCAGACGGGCCACAAAAGGCGACTATCCGAGGTTATCAGGAGGAGTGGTGGTGGAAACCGCTCCAGGTACCTTGAGGATCACATATGTCCGCCATGGTAAGGCGGAGGCTCCGGTGGCGAAGAACCGAGATTTTCAGTTCACGGCCGAGGAGGCCCGAGCAACACTAGATGTTATCACTGGTATGCATCCCTCTTATATTTTTCTTTCTCTAATTAATTGTGGTTATGTATTATTTCTTTATAATTAGGGATGTTTCTAGTTAATGGTCTGTCTGCTCAAGTTCTTTTCGATTAAGGTGTTACTCGATCTTTTGTATCTCTTGCGCTTAACAAGAAGTCTGGTGACGCTTCAGGAGAATTGGATTCCCCATTGGGGGTGGAGATTTTTTATGACAATAGTGTGCGAGCTCCGGGATTTCATCGGGGTTGCCTTATAGAGTTATTCCACGAGAAGTATCTGATAGATCTGGTCCTTATTCCTCTGCGAGGGACAAATAATATTGTGGGCATGGATTGGTTAACACAGAATGGGCTATGATTGATTCTAAGCATCAGTTGGTGAGATTTCGAACCATAAGTGGGGGACAACTGGTTATTCATGGTGAGGGAACTCATCGAGGACCAACTATTTGCTCAGCTGCGAGGGCTAGGAGGTATCTTCTGTAGGGATGCTTTGGATTTTTGGTATATGTTATGGATACTCGGGTTATGGAGAAGAATACTATGGATGATGAATTTATTGTTCGGGAGTTCTCTTATGTGTTTCCTAAGGATTTGCTGGTAGTTCCTCCTAAGAGGTATGTGGAGTTCCAGATTGATTTGGTTCCGGGTGTGGCCCCGATAGCCAAGTCACCGCTTAGCACCACTGGAGATGCAGGAGTCATCCATACAGTTGTAAGAGCTGTTTTACAAAGGGATTTATTAGGTTGAGTAGTTCACCTTGGGGATCACCAATTCTATTTGTGATGAAAAAGGATGGGTCTCATCGCATGTTTATCGATTATCAGGATTTGAACAAGGTGACGATGAAGAGCCGTTATCCACTCTTGATGACTGACAATTTCTTTCATCAGCTACAGGGTGCATATGGGTTTTCCAAGATTTATTTGAGGTATGGTTATCAGCAGATAATGGTCAGGGATCAAGATGTGAAGAAGATGACCTTCAGGATTTGTTATGGCATCTACAAGTTTTTGGTGATGCCTTTTGGGCTCACCAATGCACCGACATCGTTAATGGATCTCATGAACTGGGTGTGCAGGCCGATGTTGGACCGATCATTGATTGTGTTTATTGATGACATTTTGATCTACTCTAAGACAAAGGAGCAACCTGATGAGCATATGATAGAGGTTCTCGAGACTTTAAGGAGAGAGATACTTTTTGCAAAGTTCTCTATATGTGAGTTCTGGTGGCGCGAGGTTTAGTTCTTGGGTCATCTCATTAACCAATCCGACATCTTAGTCGACCCGGCCAAGATTGATGAAGTGGGAGGTTCTGATGTCTCCATTCGAGATTTGAAGTTTCATGGGGTTAGCAGGGTATTATCAGAGATTTATTCAGGATTTCTCCAAGATTATGGTCCCTTTGACCCAACTGATAAAGAAGAATGTCACTTTTCGGCGGAGGCCTGAGAAACATGCGACATTTGATCAAGGAGGCTCAGGTTGAGGGTTTGAAGAAGGAGAATTGGAAGAAGGAAAAGATCAGGGGTTAGATTCCTTTATTTGTCAAAGATATTCTAGGCTTATTGACTCGGTGAGGTAGGGTTTGGGTTCCTTTTTCTAGTGGGGTTAGGTAGACTTTGTTGGAGGAAGCACACAAGTCAAAATTTTCGATCCATCCAAGCGCCACAAAGATACATAGTGACATGAAACTTAGCTATTGGTGGCCCTGTATGAAGAGAGAGATAACATGGTACGTAGAGCGGTGCTTGACTTGCAGGAAAGTCAACGCCGAACATTAGAGACCCCACAGAAGGATGAAACCATTACCCATTCCCATGTGGAAATGGGAGGAGTTCAATATGGATGTCATCACGGAGTTTCAAAGGATGGTACACGGGGTTGATTCTATATGGGTTATTATTGACCGGTTGACCAAGCACGCCCGTTTCATTTCGATTCAGGAGAGTTCGTCCCCTGAATAGTTATATGAGATCTACATAACGGAGTTCGTCCGATGAGCTTTGGAGCTCTTGGGATTAGGAGTTAAGAGCTTCATCCATTAAGTTTTCCCTGTATAGTTTGCACGGTGTGGTGACTTGCTTGCCATGGAGTGGAGATTGGTCCAGTCACGACTATGTTGTCTGGGTTCTACCACAACATGGTAAACGGTTTTTGATCGGGATCAAGTTGAATGACCATGGCATGGCCATTGGTTGGCCACGACATGGAAGCTAGCTAGAGTTGACTTTGACTGTTGACTTTTGATATGGGTTGATTTTAGTCAAATGGCTAGTTTTAGAAGGTAGACTAAGAGTTTACCTTATATGATTCATTAGGAGGTGTGTATCATCCACATTTCGACCGTGTGAGCCTGTTAGCTGTTGACTGTGTTTGTGAGGTGAGTCTCCTTAGTATACTATGTAGGATGCTAGTTGTATTTGTGACTTTTGCATGGAAGATCAAGGTTTGGCCCCTGTTATTTGTATGAAAGAATAGGTTTTGGCCCCTAGAATTTGCATGGAAGACCATGGTTTAGCTCTTCAGTTGTATGTAAGACCAGGATTTGCCCCTAGCACTTATACATGTAAAGACAATGAGTAGGCCCATGACAGGAAGTGATGGTAAGACTAAGATTTAGCCCGTAGCATTCACTTGGGATGACATAGACTCGTTATGTTATGTAATAGGTATGTGGTATTTTGGGGAACTCACTAAGGTTTGTGCTTACGGTTGTATTTTTTAAATGTTTTAGGTACTTCTGGTTCTAAGGGAAAGGGCCCGACCTGAACGCACTGCATCCTCCAGAGATTTATTCCACACTACTTATTTGATACACTATGATGTTTTTGAGAATTTTATATACATTGGTTGGTATTGATTAAATGGTTGTATGGTTTGGATATTTGAAATAAAAAAAACTTTGCTTCGTATTTTATGGACGTTACAAGTCTGAACTTCCCTTGGTAATGCATGGAGTTCTGCATTACATCTTTAGAATGCCTATCATGAAATGACGCACCAGAATCAAAGACCCATGTTTCAATTGCGTTTTCAGCTGAACAAATAAGTGTGTCACCTTGAAAATCGGATACCATATTTCTCTCCATTTGGCCTTTATCTGCCATGAAGTTTGGGCACTGGTTTTTTAGATGACCACTCTCTTTGTAGTTCCAACAGGTAATGTCCTTCCTGTTATTCTGTCTACCTCTCCTTCTCGACTTCGATCTTCCACTACACTCACCTGCTCTGTTGGACTCCCTTCCTTCTTTCTTTAGTACTCCGAAGACTACTGGAAGCTTCTCTGATACTCCGTCTGTGCACATCCTCACCAAGGATTAAACTGAGAATGCCTTCGAATGTCATCTTAACACCTCTTGCTGAGCTGCTAATGGTCATCACTGTACCAGACCAACTATCAGGAAAATATGATAATAGTAACAAGTTCTTGACTTCATCTTCAAATTTAATCTCAACCGACATCATCATTGATAGGATTGAATTAAATTCATTAACATGATTAGTCATAGAGGCACCCTTATTCATCTTCAGATTTACTAACTATCGAATCAAGTGAATCTTATTCGCCGCTGAAGGTTTTTCATACATGTTAAATAATGCACTGATCAACCCAAGAGTAGTCTTCACATTGACAATATTCTAAGCTACATTCTGTCACACCCCAAAACTGGAACGGCGACATCGTTCGGGGGTGGAGGACGTCATGTACAGTATCACAACAATGCAAAGTAGTAAACAAGCAACAACATCATCCATTGCCTTAATAATATAATTTTAATACAAGTGTGTTCTGTCAAGTTAAATAGACACCAAAATATGAATCAAAATAAAAGATGAGTCTTAAACGAGCTCCATCTTCTCAAAACCTGGCATCGGTACCTGTCTACTGGTGACCTGAGAATACAAGTTATTTTGAAAGAGTTTATCAGCTTTAAAGCTGGTGAGATCATAAGTATTTTAGTGTCTGTATTTGTATGAAAGTGCTTGTAAGTATGTGATGTGTAAGTATGTAAAAGCTCGTGAATGTTTGAAAAAGGTTTGAATCTCCTAGAAAACCCTATGTTTCCTACTAAAAGTAGCCCTCTACCAAGGCATCAAGTAACTGTGGGTGTGTCTCTTGTAAGAGCGTGTATTTTCCCAAATCTGACTATCATTTACCAAAAATATAGTTTTTACATTATTGTATATTGTGAAGATCACAAAGTGAATGCAATGGTAAAATGAAATAGTACTGTAGTATTGTATTAAGTAACTACTGCTGTACTAACTACCTTAAACCAATTGTAATTTAAAGTACTTATGTGATCGGCCTGTATCCTGCTACCGACTATAGAACGCGACGATGTAAGACGTCGGAAGAAATGACATTTGGCACCCGTAGACTTGCAAGTCCCACTGTAGCGAGCAACAAGGTGTAGGATAATCAATCCAGTATAGATCTATACACAAACTCATACGCTCTCCATTTAAGGAGATTCTGGATACAAAACGGGCCATGACAGGTGATGCCATGGCCCGTTACGTGGCTCACATAACTGTAATCGTATTCCTGTATATGTAATGGATGTACTACCTGTATTGTGTTTTCTCTCCCTGTCTAGCATGTATTGTAATGTACTGTGTGTACTAGCTGTATTGTGTGTTCTCTATCTGTCTAGCATGTATTGTAATGTACTGTGTGTACTAGCTGTATTATGTGTTCTCTCTCGGTCTAGCATGTATTGACTCATGTATGAACTGACTCATTGTAACGATTCATTGTTCTAGTAATAGTATTAGTAACTTCCTAAACTACGCCTATTGTAGTTTACTAGTAATAATGTCTAACTGTATGAGCATGTGTGTATACCCTTGCTACCCAAAGGTATTGAACTGAATGAAATAAGGAACCTTTATATCTATATACATATACATAATATATAACTAGGATTCAAACGACCTTCGGACAAATAATCGATACCCTAAGTCCACAACCAAACGAGGAACAGGAGGTAAGGTGAGTTATCAGTTCTAAGTCCTTTCAATCCTACTTATATAACCATATCTATAAAGATATACATTTAGCGGGATATAAGTGTAAAAGAGTTTAAGTAAAAGTGTTTGACATGTAAAACTGTTTGGTAAAACAGTTTGGAAAGTAAGAATTCCACTTGTTTGGTAGTTATTACTCACATGTGATTGATATAATAACTATAATAGATCAACTTGTATCCCCCCATAAAAGCATTTAAAAACATTTAAAAGGTTAATTAAGGGGTATGAACTCACCTATAGTGAGTGGTTTGGATGAACGGAATGTATAGGATGCTAGGTGTCAAGTGAAGACTTGAGCACACACAAGGATCCTAGTTAACATATAATGACACATATATGTATCCAATTAGTTATAAAACAAGTAATTAACCAAGTTAAGACATCCTAAGACATGTAAAACACTTGATTTAAGTGCTATAAGTCCTAAGGATTGCATCTAAGAGTGGTAGGACCTTGCATTTGAGTTTAGGGTTCAAGGGTGAACTTTCTTGGAGTTTACGGTTTTGTGACCATCACCCTTTGAGTTTACGGTCGTAAACCCATGAGTTTACGGCCGTAAACTCATGGTACTTGACTATTTTGTGTTTTGAAGCCATTAAGATCGTAAGAAGCATTCCTACTTCATGTTTAAGCCTTAGGAAGAGATTAGGGCACCATTTCACTCCTTTAGGGAGTTTACGGTCCTTGGACCACTTCTCTTTGGGTTTACGGCCGTAAACCCAAATGGTTTATGGTCTTTTGATGTTTTCAAGTACTAAGCACATCAAGGAAGGGGTATAGGCTAGTTTCCAAGGCTTGGTAAGGGACTAGGGCCACTTTGGCCCCTTTGTTAGGGTTTACGGTCCAAGAACATCTTGGACTGTAAACACCTTTGATCTTGATTCTTGGGTGCTTTCTTGATGATTAGAAGTGTAACAAGTCTTATAATACACTAGGGTAAGAGTACTTACTAGGTAGAAGCTTGAAAAGGTGCTAAAAGTCCAAGAACACTAGTGTGTGTTCTTGGTGTTCTTGGTGAAACTTGAAGATCTACACTTTTGGAATGATTTCACGGATGGAATCATGTAAGATCACTAGATTAAGTAATATATCAACTTTTTAGGGATAGAAACACTTACAAAGTTGAAGATCTTGAAGAAAAGTCGGATGATACTTGAGAGAGAAATGGGTTTTGGATCTTGAAAATGTGAAAAGTGGTAAATAATGACTAAGTGTCATATTTATACCCCCTTTTAGGGTTTACGGCCGTAAACACCTTTGTTTAGGCCGTAAACTCCAAACTCTTGGAGTTTTAGAATATTATTGTTGCACAATAAACCCTAGGGCATCCTCTCTCATGTTATCTCCTAAAGTACTAACTTTAAAACACTCAAGCTTTTTCCAAAAACCTTGAAAGTTAGTAGAAACTGTTCTGACTTCTATTGAATCGAATGGTTGTACAGAATAGAAATTTCGGGTTGTCACATCATCCCCCCGTTAGAAGGAATTTCGTCCCGAAATTAGAATTTAAGGAAATAAGTAGTTACAAATAACTAAGTAAAAAGACGAGGATATTTCAGTTTCATCTGATCCTCTCGCTCCCAAGTGAATTCAGGTCCTCGCTTAGCGTTCCAGCGAACCTTCACTATCGGGATACGACTTTGTTTCATTTGCTTGACCTCCTGGTCCATGATCTCTACTGGTTCTTCCACGAAGTTGAGGCTCTCGTTGATCTCGATCTCGTCGAGTGGGATTACAAGAGTCTCGTCGGACAGACACTTTTTCAAGTTCGAGACGTGGAAAGTAGAATGTACGTTACTGAGTTCGCGTGGTAAGTTAAGTTTGTAAGCTACAGGGCCGAGTCTTGCGAGAATCTCGAAAGGCCCTATGTACCTTGGATTTAGCTTTCCACGCTTTCCGAAGCGGATCAAGCCCTTCCATTGTGAGACCTTCAATAGAACACAGTCGCTCACCTGGAATTCCAAAGGTTTCCTTTGTTTATCAACGTAGCTTTTCTGTCGGTCTCTAGAGGCTTTCAATCGTTCACGAATCTGAACGATCTTCTCTGTCGTTTCCCGAATGATCTCCGGACCTGTGAGAGTGCTTTCAGGAACTCGTCCTTTAGCTAACTGGGTATCACCCACCTCAGCCCAGCACAGAGGGGATCTGCACTTTCGGCCATAGAGGGCCTTGAATGGAGCAACCTTTATGCTCGTGTGATAACTGTTGTCGTAGGAAAATTCGACAAGGGGTAAATGAGTATCCCATGCTTTCCCAAAGTCGATCACACAGGCTCGCAACATATCTTCCAAGTTTTGGATAGTCCTCTCACTTTGCCCGTCTGTCTGTGGATGGTAGGCTGTACTCATGTCTAGCCTAGTTCCTAGGGAACTTTGTAGCGACTGCCAGAACCTTGAAATGAATCTACTATCTCTGTCCGAGATAATGGATATGGGAACACCGTGCAGTCGTACAATCTCCCTAATGTAAGTTCTTGTAAGCTTCTCCATCTTGTCTGTTTCCTTGAATATACTATTCTCAAAAGACTATCCATATAAATTGTGTCGGTGAAGTGCAACCCAAATCGACCATGCCGGGTCGGGTCAAGTACATACCAAATATAGTTGTGGACTTAGACATTAATCCAACATGCTCCCACTTGGATAAGTCTAAAACTATTATTAAGTATGACTTCAAAAACCAACTGGCAATCGTAGCTCTTAAAGCTGCTGTCGAACTCTGATCTTGTCAATGAACTCTGACCTTTGTCAATGACTTGTTCATTAGATAAGGGATCATATATTCCTCCATTCTAGATATCATATGGAATGAGACATGGATTATAATCATTCTCTCTATCCATTTGTTGTTTCCCGATTTTCGATTTATGATGACTGACTGATTGAACAAATCAAGTCAGTCCTGGCTTGGCCAAGCACTCACATGTGTCATCGCTAAATCATTGAGGGGCCCACAGATATCGCTTTTATCCCGAAGGTAAAAGGAATGGATAAAGTTCGACTCATATGGCTTGTTCTACTACTTGTTGAATCATACACAAATGCACGTTTTATAACCTCGAGTTACCAATGCGTTTTCGTGCAATCAATGTATAACCAACTCATAGTAACAACTCATATCTCTAGGTTTGAAGAATATAAGATATTATCGTCTCATGATCACTCGTGATAAAATCCATGAAGTGATTCAAATGAGCGTGGGTTGAATCCAATACTCAGAACTTATGAGCACTCATGAGTGTTGTAGCACCACTTTGTCCACTAACTTGGACCTCTACAAACCAACCCATGACAGTCTTGATTCATATCTACTTCCAACATATGACCGACTGTTGATGGTTTGAATAACTTAATCATTCAGGAAGAGTGACTTAGTTATTCTGGAAGTCAAAACATGCAAAGTGAAACACAAGAATAAATGAATCAAATATGGTATCAAACCCTATGAATATAAATAAACATTTTTATTTATCACCATACTGATTACTCATTATTCATTGTTTCGGTTTTATCAACTTTATACTTGAATTAAAAACACTAGTTGTCCCATGCTCCAAGCATGTACACTATGTTTTTCTTAAACAATAGCTTTGCCATACACCAAGTATGCACTCTATGTTTGTCTATGATCCTTACTTTGTGAAATAAACCAATTGAACATAATTTCAATGATTCTAATTTCACACTCCCAAATCCTTATCGAAAAATGTGAGAATTTCAAATTCCTATCATTTATCGAAATCTGTTTAGATTTTAAACTTATATGCACTGACCCTCCTGTAATGAATATGTACAAAGGCATAAAGACTTGTCAACAGTCATTATAAGGTATTCCAATGGAGATCAACTCCATGGAAACTAAGTCTCATATTCAAAGTACATTGCTTTGGACATGCTTCTTGCATTAAGTTTTCTAATCTTACACATATAACTTCCACCTATGGAGACAACTCCATATTCTCATTTTGACTATCACTTCTGAATAAGAGATGCCTCTTTTCAGAATATGTCAATATGGTCCTTCCAAAATTAGCACTATACTTCCAACTGTCCCTGAGCAACCAATCTTTGGTAAACCTCAGATTGTCCTTGACAATTGCTTAATCATTTTAGTCATATCCAATTCTAGACCTTTTCCCTTCTTAATGCCTCTGGGCATTTGGAAAAATTTAGAAATGACAAATATTATAGCACATGCAATCGATCCTGTACCCAAATCAAATGGTACACGATTCATGATGTCTCACATAAAGACATGATTCTAGACCAGTCTTTTGCTACAGTATTTTTATTTGCCATGTTTTCAAAATTTGACTATGAAGAGGGATGCCGTAATCATAATCGAATTTTGAGAACGCAATATATAGAATTTCCTTAAGTTGAACCAATCCAACATGAAATTCATATATATATTCTTGACTAAGGATGATTAAGGTCTCAATCTAAGCCTTTAGAACTGAAATGAAGTATATCCTCTCCCTTAATTATAGCAAAACAACTTTTTCAATCCCTGCAGCCTCACGAATTGAAAGTTTTGTTTTCTATAATTAACATTGCTAACTTGCAACACTAACAATAATTATCATGCTCCCACTAACATGATGATTATTAGCATAACACTTATGCTCCCACTAGCTTTGACATGTACTCAGAAATCAGCTGGACTTCTAGAAATCAATACTTTATTGACTTTCTTACCAAAGTTCAGATTTTTGATACGAGATGCTTTGATAAAACTTTATCAAAATCATACACCTTTCCTTAGATAGCATGCATGTGTGTCTAAACAATTTCAGAACTATGAAAAGGGATGCCGTAATCATAGTCTCAA
This sequence comes from Lactuca virosa, assembly GCF_052849685.1. NCBI lineage: Eukaryota > Viridiplantae > Streptophyta > Magnoliopsida > Asterales > Asteraceae > Lactuca > Lactuca virosa. The sequence continues at coordinate 425,723,828 of NC_136429.1, read as the reverse complement.
TTGTTTAGACCTTTTGCCATCTGCTTCAAATCTACTTGGTGGAAGTGTTTCCTCACCATCATTTTCATGAATCGGAGAGAAACCTTATGACCCTTAGATTTTATGGTGTATGTGTTCTTATCCATGTGAATCGTCAAAACCATAGTCACAAGACAAGGATAATGACAAATCCAAACTCATATGGACTGCACTTATGCAATCTTAACTTCTTGCCACTTGGCAGTACAGGGTCTGCCATTGCTTCCAAGTTGTTATGCAACCAATTGAGAACTTTCAAAACTCCTATGCAAAGCCAACTTTAACTGGAATGGGCACAGAATATGTCAACACGATAGGTTATAAACCTCAAGTTGTGTGCTAGTGAAGAACCTCAGGTTTTATTCTTGATTAGTTCTTGAAATTCTTTTTAGGATCTTTAAGACTCCCACTATCCTCTTGACATATAAGACTATCTTGCCAAATATTCAAGAGATAGTGCAGATTCTTTATCAAGACAAACACTTCACACAATTGGCCTTAGTTGGTCTTTGTTTTATCCAAAACATTACAACTTACCAATTTCAAATGTACAAGAGTAGGACACTTTTACTCTTACATTTGACAATTGTTTTAAACCTTTCTTTAAGATATGTCACTCAAGTTACAATCTTGGAGTATGACTCTAAGAAGTGTTTTGGAACGAAGTATGACTCATCTTCCTGATCTAACTTTTTCAACAATTCATGACTCCTCTTCTTAGTCATAATAATGCACTAAGATGACCTTTAGAGGACTAATTGTGATATGATTTCTAAATCATTAAGATGATCACAAACATGATACTAAAGTACTCTCCCATCTTTTCAGATTTGAGAAACTTTTATCTTTCTGCCTAATTTGATTCTTCCCATTCGTTTTGCCATACATTGAGACTTTTCCAATGTTTCAGAATTATACTTAAACTTGTAAGTATAACCATATTTACTAAACTTTAGTAAATCAAATAGTCTTAACGAGCTTTGTGGTGGACATGACCAGTGCACAAGAATGTGTACTCGATCCCTTTAGTCCTTCACTTGACTCACACATCCATGTGAACAAGTAATTAGTCTTGATTTTCCAATGCTTGAAAGTTCTCATTCATCATACTATTCAACTTGCATGATTCCAAGTTTCGGTCCAATTGAAACTTGGGTGATGAGGAACTTTCCTGATTTGGTAAATTTAGACACTACCACAAATGAAAGAATCAAATCCATTTTCCAATATTGCTGTCAGTGGAATCATATAAGCAACAATTTTCCACAAATACCATTGTAAGGATACTTCAAATAAATAAAATTAAACAATTTTCTTTTATTTTAAAACTTTGCGAAAAAACTTATCCTTACAATCCACATGGAAAATTGTTGTTATCTATTCCTTAGCAATATATCATAACTTCTTAAGCAACTGCTCAAAATTCTGATGCGATCGAAATCCACCTTCGCGATCAGAATCAGCATATACTTCCTTTAAAATTTCTCTCTATTCTTTGATTCTTAAAACATCAACATGTGACCCAGTCACATCATGTAATGAGGATCTCAGAATAGAACTTAACAGAGTTAGATAATGGGCTCTACCTGATGTAGAGTCAAACTTATTGACTTTAACATCCTTAGGTAAATTTGGCAGCTTTGCAATCAACGCCCCTTCCATTGACAAACTAAACATATGGACCCTTTGGTAATGGGACTATCTCAGACTTCGCCTTTCTCTTTACCATTTGGTAAACCAGGTTGACTATGGTCAATCCCTTTCCATTGGGAAGAGAATGCTTTTTCTGGATTTCCAGTGTCACCATTGTCACTGTCCATAAAGTTTTTGGGAAGTTGATCTTCTAATCAAATTTGCTTTACTATCGTTCCAAATCATTGCTGATTCAGCAGCACCAAGCAAATAGATATGATCATTAAGGTTCATGTCATAGTCTGTTTCATAGTAGTCCCAAAGGAACTCACTATGTGACTTAGAAAGTGATTGAACATCCAACTAACTCAAGACTTTGACACCCAACTCTCCCGGCTTGTCAATATGTGACTTCATCTCTAAGATGTGATCACACATAGACCTTGCTTGCCATTAGGGCTTGAGTGACCTTGAACTTGTGGGTTAGGGAGAATAATTGGAGGAGGTGGAGGAAGAGAAGTATGACTTCCATGCGCCAAACTCGGGAAGTCATATTCATTAAGAAAGCTTGGTTTGGGAAGATCATTGTTGTCTAAACCAGACATCAACAATGGGAGAAATTCACGTAAAGTTGATTTAAGTCCTTAATATAACACCCAATATGATATATTAAGGCTAGGACCCAACAAACTATTTTATAACTTGGAAGAGGGATGCCGTAATCGAAGCTATAAAATATTTGAAGGTAGGTGAATGACGATTCACCAATTTCCACCAAGATAAACGAAATGTATTATTAGGTTTTAATTGGTTTTCAAACTCCTAGATTCTTTTGAGATTCATTGAACTTTTCAATGGCATGTTTCAATCTCGAGTGTGCCCTTCAGGTTTTGTGACTGGGATGCCGAGGATCACAAAACAAGGTGTGAAGTAACCATGCAAATATACTTGGTACCCTTAATATTTACCTCTCAATCGATGTGCCGGTTAACCACACACGCTCCAACGATACTATGATAAACATTAAGTTACCCTTTGCCTACCTATTAAGTCCAGGTTAGTGTGCCGGTTAACCACACACGCTCCACTAACAGCTTAGACAAAGTGCAAAGTGTAATTTCATGGATTAACACCTTATTCACATTTTCCTAAGTAACTAAGATTGGGAATTTATAAAAGGTTTAGTTACTTAGTATTTATCATTAATACTTTTAATGAAGGGAGAATTATAGTCCTTGTCCTACCTGTTCGGCTAACGACCCTCCACCAGTCAAGGAAGCGGTGGGTGAGAGTGGACACCCATTAAACTGCCATTTTATAGGCAGTAACCTTATACCCCCTTATAGACCGGCTTCGTGAATGAGGCCTACTAATGGTAAGACGACTTGCTCTTATACATATAATATATTAAACTTTTAATATTATAATAGTATAAGGGTGTATTTTAGACATTTAAAATACTTGGTGGTTTAATCTATTAATTAAACTATACTCTTAATTTAATTAAATTTAAACCATGTCATTATGGAATTATTAATTCTCTTTTAATTAAACACTTTAATTATCTATTAATAAAGTCCATAAGAGTTAATTGAATTATTCAATAAAAACATCATAATTCCAATTATTAAATTCAAAATTCAAACCATTTAATTAATTGTTTAAGTTATGAACCAAAGAGTTTTAGAATTCAATTATTTTTTTTTATCATAAAAAAACTTTTTCCAAATTCCAAAACTTGAGGGCAAGTTTTGTAACTCTTGAAAACTTTTGGATTTCATAACTTATGGAGTTAAATACTTGTTTTATGATGAAACTTTTCATGTTCCATAACTTAAGAACAAGTTATGGAATTCTTTAAAACATTAAGACTAAGTTTTGTAACTCCATAAAAAACTTTGAATCAATTTTTTTAAAAACCTTTTCATATCCATAACTTATGGAGGTTTCAAAAAACTCTTAAGATCAAACTTTTAAAACTAATAAAATAATCATATCATTTTATCTTTTACTAAATTTGACCTAATTCAACTCATATAGCAAATGATTCAAATTTTACAAATAATTAGTTTTTCTCAAAAACAAGTAATTATCTTAAAATTTGACAAACGTCATGTTTTTTTCCTTTTTTTTTTCCAACTTTGAAAATAAAACATTTGCATCAATATAACAGAAAACAACCCATGGCTCTGATACCACTGTTGGGTTTTGAGCATTCTAACACTCCTATGGTGTACATGCAACCCTATAAACCTTGGATCTATGTTTTCTCTATTATACATGCAAATATTAAATATTCCAAGGTTTCATCCTAACTAGCATATTATGAAGCACCTATACTACAAAGTTCTAGTTAGATGACATACCTATTGATGTAGCTTGCTGTCTTCAAGCTTTAAGAGCTTAGCCCCAATAGTGTGGAAGCCTCAAGTGGAATCACAAATCACCAAAACACCATGGAAAACCTTTAGAGAATACAGATACTTGGCTCACACTATGAAATAGGTTATTGCCCTCTTTAGTGTATCCACACTAACCACTAGCCTAATTTCATGAACCATAAGACCCTTTATATAGTGTGGAGGATTAGGGTTAAACCCTAATACCCATGACCTTTCATTTCCTAGGATCCATGGGTTAAAGCTCCATGGACTATCCATGAAGACTTAGCCCAACCTAAATGAACTTGGCCCACTACACATATATATATATATATATATATATCTAAGAGTCCATATTTAATTAGTTCATTTTGATCACTTAATTAATTATAAATTAATTCTTGATCAATACTAATTAAATAATATGATTATATATTAATATATTAGAACTTATAATATATTAATATAAATCATAAATATACTATTCTCAAAAGACTATCCATATAAATTGTGTCGGTGAAGTGCAACCCAAATCGACCATGCCGGGTCGGGTCAAGTACATACCAAATATAGTTGTGGACTTAGACATTAATCCAACAGTCTCCCACTTGGATAAGTCTAAAACTATTATTAAGTATGACTTCAAAAACCAACTGGCAATCGTAGCTCTTAAAGCCGCTATCGAACTCTGATCTTGTCCATGAACTCTGACCTTTGTCAATGACTTGTCCATTAGATAAGGGATCATATATTCCTCCATTCTAGATATCATATGGACTGAGACATGGATTATAATCATTCTCTTTATCCATTTGTTGTTTCCCGATTTTTGATTTATGATGACTGACTGATTGAAGAAATCAAGTCAGTCCTGGCTTGGCCAAGCACTCACATGTGTCATCGCTAAATCATTGAGGGGCCCACAGATATCGCTTTTATCCCGAAGGTAAAAGGAATGGATAAACTTCGACTCATATGGCTTGTTCTACTACTTGTTGAATCATACACAAATGCACGTTTTATAACATCGAGTTACCAATGCGTTTTCGTGCAATCAATGTATAACCAACTCATAGTAACAACTCATATCTCTAGGTTTGAAGAATATAAGATATTATCGTCTCATGATCACTCGTAAACAAGCAACAACATCATCCATTGCATTAATAATATAATTTTAATACAAGTGTGTTCTGTCAAGTTAAATAGACACCAAAATATGAATCAAAATAAAAGATGAGTCTTGAACGAGCTCCATCTTCTCAAAACCTGGCATCGGTACCTGTCTACTGGTGACCTGAGAATACAAGTTATTTTGAAAGAGTTTATCAGCTTTAAAGCTGGTGAGATCATAAGTATTTTAGTGTCTATATTTGTATGAAAGTGCTTGTAAGTCTGTGATGTGTAAGTATGTAAAAGCTCGTGAATGTTTGAAAATGGTTTGAATCTCCTAGAAAACCCTATGTTTCCTACTAAAAGTAGCGCTCTACCAAGGCATCAAGTAACTGTGGGTGTGTCTCTTGTAAGAGCGTGTATTTTCCCAAATCTGACTATCATTTACCAAAAATATAGTTTTTACATTACTGTATATTGTGAAGATCACAAAGTGAATGCAATGGTAAAATGAAATAGTACTGTAGTATTGTATTAAGTAACTACTGCTGTACTAACTACCTTAAACCAATTGTAATTTAAAGTACTTATGTGATCGACCTGTATCCTGCTACCGACTATAGAACGCGACGATGTAAGACGTCGGAAGAAATGAAATTTGGCACCCGTAGACTTGCAAGTCCCACTGTAGCGAGCTGCAAGGTGTAGGATAGTCAATCCAGTATAGATCTATACACAAACTCATACGCTCTCCATTTAAGGAGATTCTGGATACAAAACGGGCCATGACAGGTGATGCCATGGCCCGTTACGTGGCTCACATAACTGTAATCGTATTCCTGTATATGTAATGGATGTACTACCTGTATTGTGTGTTCTCTCCCTGTCTAGCATGTATTGTAATGTACTGTGTGTACTAACTGTATTGTGTGTTCTCCCTCTGTCTAGCATGTATTGTAATGTACTGTGTGTACTAGCTGTATTGTGTGTTCTCTCTCGGTCTAGCATGTATTGACTCATGTATGAACTGACTCATTGTAATGATTCATTGTTCTAGTAATAGTATTAGTAACTTCCTAAACTACGCCTATTGTAGTTTACTAGTAATAATGTCTAACTGTATGAGCATGTGTGTATACCCTTGCTACCCAAAGGTATTGAACTGAATGAAATAAGGAACCTTTATATCTATATACATATACATAATATATAACTAGGATTCAAACGACCTTCGGACAAATAACCGATACCCTAAGTCCACAACCAAACGAGGAACATGAGGTAAGGTGACTTATCAGTTCTAAGTCCTTTCAATCCTACTTATATAACCATATCTATAAAGATATACATTTAACGGGATATAAGTGTAAAAGAGTTTAAGTAAATGTATTTGACATGTAAAACAGTTTGAAGTAAAACAGTTTGGAAAGTAAGAAATCCACTTGTTTGGTAGTTATTACTCACATGTGATTGATATAATAACTATAATAGATCAACTTGTATCCCCCCCATAAAAGCATTTAAAAACATTTAAAAGGTTAATTAAGGGGTATGAACTTACCTATAGTGAGTGGTTTGGATGAACGAAATGTATAGGATGCTAGGTGTCAAGTGAAGACTTGAGCACACACAAGGATCCTAGTTAACATATAATGACACATATATGTATCCAATTAGTTATAAAACAACTAATTAACCAAGTTAAGACATCCTAAGACATGTAAAACACTTGATTTAAGTGCTATAAGTCCTAAGGATTGCATCTAAGAGTGGTAGGACCTTGCATTTGAGTTTAGGGTTCAAGGGTGAACTTTCTTGGAGTTTACGGTTTTGTGACCATCACCCTTTGAGTTTACGGTCATAAACCCATGAGTTTACGGCCGTAAACTCATGGTACTTGACCATTTTGTGTTTTGAAGCCATTAAGATCATAAGAAGCATTCCTGCTTCATGTTTAAGCCTTAGGAAGAGATTAGGGCACCATTTCACTCCTTTAGGGAGTTTACGGTCCTTGGACCACTTCTCTTTGGGTTTACGGCCGTAAACCCAAATGGTTTATGGTCTTTTGATGTTTTTAAGTACTAAGCACATCAAGGAAGGGGTCTAGGCTAGTTTCCAAGGCTTGGTAAGGGACTAGGGCCACTTTGGCCCCTTTGTTAGGGTTTACGGTCCAAGAACATCTTGGACCGTAAACACCTTTGATCTTGATTCTTGGGTGTTTTCTTGATGATTAGAAGTGTAACAAGTCTTATAATACACTAGGGTAAGAGTACTTACTAGGTAGAAGCTTGAAAAGGTGCTAAAAGTCCAAGAACACTAGTGTGCGTTCTTGGTGAAACTTGAAGATCTACACTTTTGGAATGATTTCACGGATGGAATCATGTAAGATCAATAGATTAAGTAAGATATCAAATTTTTAGGGATAGAAACACTTACAAAGTTGAAGATCTTGAAGAAAAGTCGGATGATACTTGAGAGAGAAATGGGTTTTGGATCTTGAAAATGTGAAAAGTGGTAAATAATGACTAAGTGTCATATTTATACCCCCTTTTAGGGTTTACGGCCGTAAACACCTTTGTTTAGGCTGTAAACTCCAAATTCTTGGAGTTTTGGAATATTATTGTTGCACAATAAACCCTAGGGCATCCTCTCTCCTATTATCTCCTGAAGTACTAACTTTAAAACACTCAAGTTTTTTCCAAAAAGCTTGAAAGTTAGTAGAAACTGTTCTGACTTCTATTGAATCGAATGGTTGTACAGAATAGAAATTTCGGGTTGTCACACATTCTTTGCCAAAGATAATCACATCACACAAAGTGCCTTCAGAAAAAAGGTTCATATAAATTCTTCTAGTAGAGATAGTCTTGGATTTACATTTTCCAGTAACCGAATTCATGACCATCGAATTTTCCAATCTTAACTCTCATATCTTCATCCATAACTCTAAGACTAGTTGTTGGGAATCATATATCACTTTCCAAGAATCATAAGAGCTCTGATACCAATTGTTTGGAATCAAATATCACTTGCCAAGAATCAGAAGTGCTTTGATACCACTTGTCAAGCTATGATATCAGTATGTTGTAAATACAACAAACACAAGTTAAACACTTCAGAAAAAACAATAAATGAACTTCGAAAAACTTACAAAATAAAAACTCTAAAAAACTACAAATGAAAAACTATAAAATCAGAACACGATATTTAATGTGGTTCGGCCAAAGTGACCTACGTCCACGGACAAACGAGAGAGAGAGAGAGAGAGAGAGAGAGAGAGAGAGAGAGAGAGATATGACTTTATTAAACTTCCAAGAACAATTAGAATCACTGACAAAGGTGGCACCTCACTTGAGCTCTTAAAACGAATCAATCTCTCTTTCTTATAAATTGTTCTAAAGGATGTGCACTCAACCTCTCAATGATTTTCTCTCTTGAAATTTTTATGCACAAAATATTAATGGACATGTGTTCCTATTTATAGCCAAAATGGGAAATACTAATTACGATGGTCCATGCCCATCTATAATTAGCTCATAAAGGGGATGTCCTAATTGTTAGCCAATCACAGAATGCCATGCATCAACTTCGTCCTTCCTGACAGAGCTTCCAACGACCAAACATAGCTTTCAACCACTAAACAGAGCTTTCTCTCACCAGTAGAGCTTTCAGCCACCAAACAAAGATTTCTCTTACTAGCAAAGCTTTCACTCACTAACAGAGCTTTCTGCCACCAATAGACCTTTCTATATCAAGGCTTCACACCCCAACAATTTATAACGAATGTTAAACTCATTATTCGAACCGACGACACTATATAATACATGCCAAAACCATAAATCTTAGGTACTCATGATCACCTCTCATGAATTGGCCTTGTAATTTAGTTGGGTAATTCATCCAATTCCAATGTGTGTAGTTAATGCTAGAAAAAAAATCCTGGAAATCCATGTTTGACTTCATGTGTAGCGTACAAAAATTAAATGTCGGTAGATATTTGTTGGAGTAAACATCTGACTCTATATAGTTGGAAAACACTATAACATAAGTTTCAAAGTCTTTCACATGAATTTCTTTCTGACATATTCAAGTACTCATCTAAAATGTCTATCGTGTTCCTATATGCTAGTTGTTGTATTGCTGAAGTGCATGCAACTTTTCTGAAACATGTTGTGTGAAAATAAGGATAGTTTATTTCTAGATTACCAACATTATGCATGAACAAGTGTTTGATCATACAAATCGTTTTATGGAATTGCTCGTCACCAAAGATGGCATTATTCACAAAGTAATCTCAGATGTTGTTTCTTTGCCGCTTCTTCATTGTCCGTAGAACAGTTCTCGAATCCCAAACCATGCTTGAACTTGCAGGATTATGAAGAAACTCTTGTGTAGTTTGAGATAATATCGAAAAAAGATGAATATTAGTGGTTTCATCGTCGGATGAAGATGAAAAATAAAGCTTTTCTTTTGTAACATATTTTTTGACAGATGGATCTATTCAATTTAAGAACTTGGTTGATCCATTCACCAAGCTGTTTCCCTTCGCGAAACATAAATCTCAAACTAGGTTTATATTTATTAGACATGTAAATGACCTAACTTAATTTATTATTTTATATTAATGTTTTGAAATGATACAATATGAAATATTAAATGATGAATAATTATTAAGTTGAGATCTGAATATATTCTAGTGAGCAATATTATTATTGATAAATTTTTGTGTTCTATTTTTCGTGTTTTATACTTCATTGAATCTCCATAGTCAATTATACTTCATGGGAAGGAAGTATTCAACTAAGACTGATGTGTGGTGTTAGTAGATTATCGATCGTTACGTATATAACATATAGATTCGATTAACATCCACATGTACTTGATATTGATAATGTGTTGGAGTAACCCACACTTAGAGAACTACTTCATTGAGATTTTGTCACGAGTAATACTAAGATGGTAATATCAAATGGTCATGAAACATATATATATATATATATATATATATATATATATATATATATATATATATATATATATATTTCCGGTAAGGACTCTTTTTAAAGTGAGGACTCGTAAGGACACCATAAAAAAATTAAAAAAAATCTAAAAAAAATACAAATCATAAAATCGAGCATAATACTATATCCGGGAGAAAAAAAATGAATTTTTTTTTGCATCATTAAAATTGAATCATGGATCATAATTATAGTTGATTTGTTCATTCTAACCATTGGTAGAAGTGATACGATTGGCCCCTTATTCACTTTATGCTAACAGTAAATTTATAGCTATAGTAGGACCGGATTGAAATTCAATCATACAGTCCGTCATTGAGTCACTACGAATCTGTATTAAGAAACAAATTATTAACGTTATAATTAGACAAGAATTCGATGTCATACATTATACTATACTGATATCCAAAACAAAATGACACTTGATCACTTACCTAGGGTTAGATCGAATCTAAGAGTTCAGAAGATCTAATTAATTGTCAAGAAGACAAAACCTATGTAATTTTGTAGATATTGTGACATGTATAAGCATGAGTCTTTTGAGATATGTCAACATACACAACATGTTAGTGACATAATTAATTATATAAGCTTGTGTTGGTTACACATTTGGTTCAAAAATGAGTGGCAAAACATTTAACTAAATGAATTAATTTATTATTTATTGAAAATATCAAAAAATAATAAAATTTAATTATACTCATTTAATATTTATTAAAGTGCAGATAAATAATTTGTGGGAAAACGTTGTCAAACTTTTTTTTTTTTTTTTTGGAAGGGGAGAGAGACTGATAGAATAGGTTAGCTTTTATTTTAAATAAAAATAAAAATATTAACAAATGAGACCGTAACTTTTATCAACATATTACAATAGGGTTAAATACTTAATAGTTCGTCGCTAAATTTTATAAGTTGAAACCACTAATCCGATTTTTAGCAACATATTTAGTTGTAGATAAATCCATTGATGATATTCAATTATCTAGTGGTGACCGTTACCATGCATGTGTTACGCCCTAAGCATGGCTCCAAAAATCTATCATCATCCCAACTTACTAATAGTTTTATTAAAGAAATCAGGACAATTATTGCAAATAAAAAGCCAAAAAAATATGTTATAATATTGCTTAGATAAGGGTTGGATACTCTATGTTAAAAACCTTAATACAAGGCCAAGCTAGAGTCCAAATGACTTTCATCACACAATTGCAGCATTCATATGGGGATTTAAGGTTTTGACTTTGATGTATTAATATTTTTTGTGGGACAATGCATGCCTCATTTTGGTCCTACGCACATCGATGACGAATATAATGCTTGCAGCATGCCCCCACATCGAAAAATTTCTCACCTACGTTTTTTGTTTATATTATGTCTTACAACATGGATTTTAAAAGTATAGGCAAATTATTGTATATTCTTTGTAACTTACTTTTGATTTATAAGCTTTATTGGTATTTATCATATTGCAAATTTAATCGATTCATAAATATTTTTATATAAGTATGTAAAAAGTAAAAAAATAAAAATTTCTTGGGGGAGGAGGGGTAATATATAGCACAAGGTCAACCAAGATAACAAAAGCTTCTGCCATTCAATTTTCTAATTTGTCAATTTTATACCAAACTAGACGAATCTCCGTATGTTGTGATGACATGGTCCGCCCAGGCGTAAGGCAAAGAAACATATAAAATAGGGGCATCATTTTTCGAATAGGTCTACTGTATGTATTAGTTTTTTAGTCCCTAAGTTTGATCCATATTTGTCTTTTTCCGGTTTAGATGCGAACTAAAACAAAGGGGGGAATTGTTTGGTTAATCGGTTTGATCCATACGGTTCAAAAAGCAAGTTTTAAGTCTATGGGCAAAATTGGAAAATTTCATTATTTTAATCTAAGTCTTTGTTTTTCCATGCATTTTAATATCTGAGATTCTAATTTGTCTAGTACAAATAGGATCCAACGTGTGGTATTTATGGATTATAGAACTAAGTTTTCAGAGTTAATACTTAGGCTCCAAGTTATATTATCCTATGTTTCCAGTTTTTTCTTTATTCATCTGTTCGTTCTTTCTACTTACATGTTCTTCTTCCGTGTCTTTCAAATTGGTGCACAAAGTATAAACCGAAAGCAACCTTAGTTTCTTCATGTTAGTACCTTTGTAAATAAGGTTAATCCTTACACTTTGTACCAGAGCCTAAGGCTCATGAAAACGTAGAAGGCTGGTTTGAGAGTCACTTTATATAAAATGTCTAGTCTTTCACTGCAGGGCAGCCACAACGGGAATCAGGTTCGGATGAAGAGGGTGTGAGTCGTTTTTTCATAAGTTGAGGCATCTTAATAGCAGTCCCGATTTCTCTTGATCGGGCTTGTTCTAACGATTGCAAGAGACTAACTGGAAGTGTGTGATAAAAGAACGGGACGACATCAAAGCAGGTGGCTTTGATTCGGTTTGTTTTTAAATCAAATCATTCAATGGTTTGTAAATCAATCAATTAATGGTTTTCATAATTGATGAAGCCGCCGGTTTACCATAAACTGAATTAATTGTAGCCATTTAACTGAATTAATTGTAGTCATTTAATGGTTGACAAAACCGACAGTTTACTATAAATTTCTTACTAAATACAATTCGAATTCAAACTGATCTTACATAATTGTGCACCCCACACCATCCAACTTATATTTGAAACTGTTAATAAACCCCTTTGGCACTTGTATTAATTTCAGTTACACTTAAATGCCTGGTGATACTAAAAATCGCCAACATTATGTACTACCAGATAAATTAACCTTTAATGACACACGGGTTATGATATACACTGCTTTTATGATAGGCAAAAGTGTGGGTCATCAAATAAATTCCATTTATTGTGAAAACTGTAAGATTCACGACATCCAAAAAATATGTCATGTTTTAGTGTCATAATCGAAAAAAAACATGAGATATGCTTCTTTTATGCGTTCCATATTGAAACGTCGCCTTTTAATTTTATGGGTTATATATATGCTACTCATTCGGTCAGATCCTAGTTATTGCTTTCTCTCCAGTTCTCTCTCACGCTCATCAGAACCCTAACTCCCACCTCCTTCGTTTATACATCTCTATTATCCACTCTTCATTGTTTGTTTATCCATCCAATCACCACACCATGTAGCGGCACCACCATTTGACGGTGTCATAACGTCTGTAAATCCGACTCTATTTCGATGGACGGTGGCATGACTTCAATTAACGTAGCAATAGAGGGAACATGTGATTCCGTCTATGTTGAGTCGAAGACGAAAATTCAGGGAGACATAATGAAAAGTCATGGGTAGAATAAGCATTACTAGCACTTGTCTATATCAACTCATCAACCACCAAAATCATCTAAAAAAGGAACGAGCAAGGAGCGTAGCTTCCTAGGAGAAGGATATGAAAGAACTCTTCAAGATTCCTTCACACAATTCTAGATTCTTGAAAGTGGCAACATAAGGTGTACTTTGCCCTCATTTAAATCCTTTTTAATTAACGTTTTTACCATGTGAGCTTATTAAGGGCATATTTGGATGTATAAAGGTTTTCTTTTGTTTTTATGGAGTAACTGCTGCATCAATTTAAATTTGCTTTCTCTGCAAGTTTGCTCAACTATAATTAGGCCCTCTCGACCTTCATTAATTTCGTCCCTTCCTGCTTGCACTTTGAGATTTTCGAGATTTGCAAGTCTCATCTCCCCTCTCCTTATTTTTTTGGTGTTTAGTCTTTTGAGTGTGATCCTTTAGAGGCATTCTCTTTTGGGTGTTATATCATTCCAGAAGCTTCAAGGTTTTCGAGATCTACAAGTGTTCAAGAAGTAAATTTGATTTTTCTTAAAGGTTAGTAATACCTGATGGGTTTTACATGTATTAACACGGATAAATCCTTAACACTTAAGGGTACATGCAACCTAAGGGTCTATGTCATAACTCTATTGAAGTAATATTCTATTGAACAAGAAAAACTATAAACCCTTGGTAATTTCGAATATAACAAAACAAAAGTAGGGTTTTCATACCTTTTAGTTATTGTAGTAAATAACTAATCAAAAACCTTCTTGAAAAACTCTTGGAGGCAAGCACCACAAGTGTCGTGCTTCTAATGGTTCACACCCAAACCCTAGCAACCAAGGAACTTGAAGAGAGAGATGATAGAGGTAAAATTTTGGCCTAACCACCTTGTAGAAGTCATGGCCGAAATATGTATCCCATGGGTCCTTTTTATAGTGTAACAAGGAAACCCTAGATAACCCTAAAGAAATAAAATAATATTATTTCCTTTTGGTAATTATCCAGCTTCCTAATTATCCTCCAATGATAATTCTAGAATCCCTAGATCCTCCTAAAACTATCCAAGGCAATATCATGGCTCTAGAATGCCTCTTTCTCAACTATTGGACAATTACACTTTAACCCATACACTTTTAATTAATCCAATTAATCCCAAAAATTAATTCCAATTAATTTATGATTAATTGTTAATTAAATATTACTATTTCTAATTAATATATTATTCTCATAATTTATTAAAAAATTATTTATTTTTATTTCTAATTAATTTATTAACCATGTAATAAATTAATAAACCAGTATCTCTCTCTAAAAGTTATCATATTCAATTGCGAGGTTTGAGGTAATCCCGAAAGGACTGTGCTACCATCAATTCAAGTTTATACAAATTATAGTTATGGGCTTAGATACCCAATCGAACATTCTCCCACTTGCATAAGTCTATAACTATAATTGCCTGATCAGCAAACTGTAGCTTCCAAAATCCGCTGTCGAACTCTGACCCAGTCAGTTATGTGTCCTAAGATAAGTGACCAAATATCCCTCCGTTCTACAAGATATCGTACGAACATGAGACATGGATTATTATCAGTCTCATTGTCCAAGATTTTGTTTCCCGATTTTTAATTTGTGACGACGACATAACACTTCTAATCGAACACATCAATTTAGTCTCGGCTAGGCCTATCACTTACAAGTCAACACCAAATCATTGAGGGGCCCAAAGATATCGCTTTTCCCGTTAGGGTAAAAAGGAACGAATAAACTTGACTTATATGTTTGTATCTTTTACTCATCAAATCGTACACATCGGTGCATTTTATAACATCAAGTTACTGATGCGTTTACGCATTACCAATGTACAACCGACTTGTAAATTACAATTCATATATCTTAGTTTCAAGAATATAAGATATTATCGCCTCAAAATCCCAATTTTCTAAGTACTCATGAAAATTGTAGCAAAACTATTGCTATGTCTAAAACTCTTTAGACAATCCACAATCCTGTTCATGAAAGTCTTAATTCACTACTTACTTCCAAAAGTACGAGTGACTGTGGAATTTCAAATAATCAAATTATTCAGGAAGTAAATCATGCAAAGTGAAACACAATGATAACCTAATTAACTATGACCGTTTGTGGAATTTTGAATAATGCAATTATTCGGGAAGTAAAACATGCAAAGTGAAACACAATAATAACCTAATTAACTATGGTCCCAAAACTATTGAATATAAATAAAACTCTTATTATTTAATCACCATATTAATTATGACTTTATTCAACAATGTTTCGAGTAATTAACTAACCACTTGAATTGAACACCAGTCATACAATGTTATGAACATGCATACTATGTCTCTATACGGTCCTTTCTTTGTGAACAAATCAACTCGACATTATTCCAATGATGCTCATTTCACAATTCTAAATTCTTGTTACTATCTTAAATGTATTGGAATTCCAACTTTTCATGCATTGTCCTTCTGTGATGTCGAGGCTTCAAAGTCACAGAGACTTAGCCAATGACATTACAAAATGTTCCATTGGAACTTTGTTACTAAAAACAATTCCATGGTAATGAAGTCTCAAATTAAAGGTATACTCCTTGAACACATTTCTTACATTAAAGTTTCCAACTCACATATAGATTTTAATAATCAACTCCCACTATGGAAACATTTCCATATACCCATATGACCATCAATTCTGATCAAGAATCATCCCAATCTAGAACAGGTCACTATGGTCCTTCTAACTAATACCATACTTCCAACTGTCTACAAGCAACCAATCTTTTGGTATAACCTCATAATGTTCTTGACAGTTGTTTAACAACTTTAGTCACACAAAGTTCTAGTCCTTTTCCTTCTCAATGCCCAAGGCATTTGGAAAAATCAAAACAAGTGAATATTATAGCATATCTAGTCGATCCTATATTCGAAGCATATGGGACTCGATTCATTATGTATTACATGAGGACATGATATTTGTTCTGTCTCTTGCTATAATATTTCTATATATTGAATTTCCTATGTTGAATCATTTCAACACGATATTCATATATGTTTATGACTAAGGTTTTGTTTGTTTTTTTGAAGCAAAAAGTCATGAAGTCTGCTGACTACTTCTGCAACCCTCTACAGCAGAAGAGGTGGACCAAACGGCTGCATATAGTAATAAGAAGCGTGTTTGTTTTGTAACATCTGCATGCTGCTGTAGATATTAAAAAAATAAAATAAATTGATTTTATATAACGAAAATAGTTTTTTAATACCGAAAATTTAATAATGTAAGAAATTTCAGCAAAAAATAATGATATTTCAACAAAAACTAATTATATTTCAACAAAAAATAATGATATTTCAGCAAGAAATTATCACTATTCAACATAAAAAAAACGAAAAAAAAATCATTTAGCAAGAATAAAAAAAAACGAAAAAAAAATAAGGTGAAACAAGAATTCAACAAGATTTCAACAACATATAATACAAATTCATCAAGATTTTAGCAAGAAAAAAAGAAGAAAAGGTTGGAAGAGGCAATACAAGTGCTACCCCATGCAGAACACACGTAAATGTTTTTTACTCCGAAGACTTCTAGAAAACAAACAACTGCGAGATGAAAAGTGGTGCGCATGTGCTGCGCCGTGCAACAATAAGAAGTCTGAAGAGTTTTTTTTACAAAAAACAAACAACACCTAAGTTTCTATTAAATTATGGAATCTAAACTTTTAGATTCGAAACGAAGTATGAGTGCCCTCTCCCTTAAGTCTATCATAGAGAAATAATTTCCAAAATTTGCAATTTGGAAATTGAAAACCTTGTTCCCTACGAATAATATTTCCAAGTTACAATACTAGCAAAACAATTATGCTCCCACTATCACAACAATTATGCTCCTACTAGCTTTGACATGTACCCAGAAATCAACTGGACTTCTAGAAATCAATACTCCTGACCTTCTTATTAAAGTGCAGATTTCTGATATGTGATGCTTCGGTAAGTCTCCAAGTAGACTTCTTAAGCTTATACACCTTCATTGGATAGCTTACATGTATTTTTAAACCCTTTCAAAACTTATAGCTATATGTCTTGAAAGTTCAAACAACTCCTTGCCATTTCTCACAATTCAAAATATGAAAAGAAATGTCGTAATCATATTAGGAATTCGAGAATGAAATTAACACAAGCAATATCCATGTTGATCTTTATTAGATCTTTAAAACCTACTGGTGGAAAGTGTTTCCTCATAATCAATCTTATGAGTTAGAGCGAAACCTTTTTCCACCTAGATTTTATGGTGTATATGTTCCCATCCATGTGAATCCTATCATTTCCATCCAACAATCATAAAATAAGGTTTAGGACAAAACCAAACTCAAATTTAGCTTTCCTTTCATGGACTGAATTTCATTTATTCTTAATTTCTTTCCCTTTGGTAGCATAAGGCCTACTAGTGCTTCTGTGTTGTTAAGCAGCTCACCCATATTGATCAATGTACTTTCACTAACCAACGTGCTTTGCAATCTGCAGTCAAATGAGAACCATAAAACTAATAAGCATTGCCAACTTAACTGGAAAGTGCACAAAAACAAGAATGTGTCAACTTAACATGACAGGTTATCAACCTCAGTTCATGTGTTAGTGATAACTAAAAGGTTTATTCTCGACCGATTCCTGAAATTCTCAAGATCAATAAGACTCCCACTGATTTCTTGACATATAAGTATGTCGCTCAAGAAACAATTCCCGACGAGCTAAAACAAATATTCAAAAGTTAGTGTGGATTTCCGACAAGAAACACTTCATGAAATTGGTCTTAGTTCATCCTTTGTTTTAACAAAAACATCACAACTTCCAATTCTAAATGTGTTAGAGTAAGAAAACATTATTACTCCACATTTCATGAGGTGTCATAAACTTACTTAGCACGAAATAAGTTTTTCAAGATACGATATGTAGTAACTACAGCATGGCTCTAAAACTTGACTGGAAACAAAGTATGAATCATCTCTCAATTTGAAGCATTTCAACAATATTCAATTCCTCTTGTTAGTCATACAATTACACTAAGATGTTTTTCGAGGATCAATTGTGTAATGCTCGAGTTGCCAGGTATCTTCTTTTGTTGCTCATAAAAATTGATAGATAAATTTAATATGGGAAAGGGTCGTACGCTAGGCGTACATAGTGTACGCATGACGTACATTGGTGAGGCGCGAATCGGGGAAGCCCCTGCGTACGCTGGGCGTACCCATGCGTACCCTGGGCATAGTCTGGCTAGAAGAAAACCCTAAATTTTATGGTTTGCACCCTATTTAAAGACCTTATGTCCCTCCTAACCCTCATTCTCTCAGCCTCCATCACCCTTAGAGTGTTATTTGGTGGTGTTGAAGAAGAACGAGTTTAGAGAAGAAGCGGATGTGAAGAGGGCTTGTAGATCAAAATGTTTGGCATAATTTCTGACCTATTAGAGGTATAAAGCTTAAACCTTGACCATTGCATGTTTATATCTAGTTTTGGGGTCTTTTATGGTATATTTTGGTCCCATAGTTGAGGTCCTTTGAGTAAATGAGTTTTCAGCCCATGTGAGCTGTCCTTTTTGGCTCTTGGAAGTGTTAAGATCCATAAAATCGGACCTTGATGGTTTAGCCTCATCCATGCAAGTGCTAGGTACCAACTAAGTGTGTATAAGGACTTAATCTATATCTTAATCCCCATCCATGCATGTAAAAGCATAAAGTTTATGACTTTATGGCTTAGGATATTTTTAGGGACCTGGATCTACATTCTGGATGTGAGGACTTAATGGATTAACTCACAAGAGGGTTCTTGTGTTGGCTGGCCAGTACGCTAGGTGTACTCCCTGGTACGCTGCGTGTACTGGGTCAACCACCCGAGTCAGGTCAAGACCAGCGTACGCTGGACGTACATGAAGAGTACGCCACGCGTACGCATGTAGAATGCAAAAATGATTGTTGGGCCTTGATTTGTTGGGGCTTGGCTTGTTGGGCCCCAAGCCTATCTATGGATGAAGACCTTTGGGCCTTATTGGGCCTTGGAATTTAATTGTTTGGGCTTGGGCACTTTTAGGTTGTTCAAAATTGGGCCTTAGGAGGAAAAGGCCCAATAAGGCAAGAATTAGGGAATCTTTGCCTTAAGACGTGAATTAGGGTTGGAGTCATATTTTGTTAGCTAATTAGAAATTTATGATGTGTGTTAGGGGAGGAGTTCACGAGTCATTCGCCGAGCATGTTATTACACCCACAGTTGTAACATCCCAAAATTCAAGACCAAAAATTTTGTTTTTAGTTTAACAATTTATAAACCAACAGTATAAAAGCAACCATAATAATATCTCATCTCAAAACCAAAGTGTTAGTAATCAAAACATATTATCATAAAACCATATCAAAGTAGAATCCCAAAGATCTCATGTGCGGAAAACATAGTGTGATGCGCTGCGATCGAGCTAACTCCTTTCCTTTGAAAACGAAGTACCTGAAACCAAAACTGTAAACCGTAAGCACGAAGCTTAGTGAGTTCCCCCATCATACCACATACCATATAACAAACATACTGCCAGGAAATTCTGGGGTGCCTGACCTACCCATGTTAAGCCATTCTGGGGTGCTCGACCTACCCTGCCAGGTAATTCTGGGGTGCCTGACCTTCCCATGTCAAGCCATTCTGGGGTGCTCGACCTACCCTCCAGTTCATCTGAACCGGCTACGAGGACTATATCACCCCTACTACTACTACTACTACTACTACTACTACTACTACTACTACTACTACTACTACTACTACCACCACCACCACCATATAATAACATAGCATAACCATACTGCCAGACAATTCTGGGGTGCCCGACCTACCCTTCGATCCTTACGACCGTGACACGGGGACTATTCCCCCTACTACTACAATCACATAACATCATATCATGATAGCACATAAAACATATCAGGTAGTAGCAAACCTAGATAATTATCACAAAGACAATCATTTAGCAAACAACTCCTACTAGTGGGCTGGCATTGTGGCCGTAGACCCACTTCTACTGGAAGGTAACTCACTCCACACTGTTGAAGTCCCGTAGACAAAACTCTAGCTACTGGATGACAAGTTTGTTGGATTAATGTCTAAGTCCATAACTATAATTGGTAAGACTTGACCCGGCCCGGCATGGTCCATTTGGGTTGCATGGCATCGGGACAATTGGATAGACAAGATGAGGAAAAAGGATACTAGTGATTTATATTAATATATTATAAGTTCTAATATATTAATATATAATCATATTATTTAATTAGTATTGATCAAGAATTAATTTATAATTAATTAAGTGATCAAAAGGAACTAATTAAATATGGACTCTAAGATATATGTGTGTGATGGGCCAAGTTCATTCAGGTTGGGCTAAGCTTTCATGGATAGTCCATGGAGTGTTTAACCCATGGATCATATGAAATGAAAGGTCATGGGTATTAGGGTTTAACCCTAATCTCCACACTATATAAAGATGTACTTGGTTGGTGAAATGGGCACTAGTGTGTGTACACAAAAGGGCAAGGCCGATTTCACTAGAGAGAACCAAAGTATCCTTATTCTCAAGGTTATTCCAAGTGTTCATGGTGTTGTGTGAACCATTTGAGGTGTCACACTTGGGGCACTAGGCACTCAAGCTTCATGAAGACAAGTTACATAAAAAAAAGGTATGTATTCTATCTATTTTATTACCCAAGTATATGATATTTGAATGTTAGTATAGGGTAATATCTTGGAAACTTCATATTTGCATGTATAATAGAGAAAACATAGATCCAAGGTATTTAGGGTTGTATGTGCACCATAGGATGTTGTAGTATACTAAAACCAACAGTGGTATCAGAGCCATGGGTTGTTTTCTGTTATATTCATGCAAATGTTTGATTTTCAAAGTTGAAAAAAAAAGAAAAAAAAACATGAAGTTTGTCAAATTTTAAGATAATTACTTGTTTTGTGAAAAACTAATTATTTGTAAAATTTGAATCATTTGCTATATGAGTTGAATTAGGTCAAATTTAGTAAAAGATAAAATGATATGATTATTTTATTAGTTTTAAAAGTTTGATCCAAATGTTTTAAGGAGTTACAAATTTTGTCATAAAATTTTGGAGCTCAAAACGTTTTTTTTAAAGTTGTGATCTTATGTGTTTTGAAACCTCCATAAGTTATGGATATGAAAAGGTTTTAAAAAAAATTGTTTTTATGGAGTTACAAAATTTGGTGTTAATGTTTTAAAGAATTCCATAACTTATTCTTAAGTTATGGAACATGAAAAGTTTCATCATAAAACAAGCATTTAACTGCATAAGTTATGGATTACCAAAAGTTCTAAGTTTCCTTGATTTATGAATTAGTTTAGATTAATGGAAAAAAAATTGTGTTTTAGTTGTTTTCAATCCTAATTAATCTAAAAGTTGTTCATAAAATGTGTTTTTTTGTAACTTGTCCTAAAGTTATATGAAAAGTCACATTTATGAATCTTAAAAAACTCTTAAATATGCCTTAGGTTACAAAAAAAATGAAGAGTCTTTTCTTATAAATAATTTTTATGGCTCTATAACTTGTCCTCAAGTTATGGATGTCCAAGAGTCTCTTCATTAAAAGTTTTAAAGCTTTACTTAAAACTCATAAGTTATGAAAATCCAAGAGTTTTGAATAGTTTCAAAACTTGCCCTCAAGTTTTGGAATTTGAAAAGTTTTCTCTAATGAATACTTTAATTTCAAGTTAAGCCCTTAGAATTTTAAAAGTTAAAATTCAACCCTTATACTTTATAATATTATAAGTTAATAATATATATATATGTGTATAAGAGCAAGCCAGTCTTACCATTAGTAGGCCTCATTCACGAAGTCGGTCTATAAGGGGGGTATAAGGTTGTTGCCTATAAAATGGCAGCTTAATGGGTGTCCACTCTCACCCACCGCTTCCTTGACTGGTGGAGGGTCGTTAGCCGAACAGGTAGGACAAGGACTATAATTCTCCCTTCATTAAAAGTATTAATGATAAATACTAAGTAACTAAACCTTTTATTAATTCACAATCTTAGTTACTTAGGAAAATGTGAATAAAGTGCTAATCCATTAAATTACACTTCGCACTTTATTTAAACCGTTAGTGGAGCGTGTGTGGTTAACCGACACACTAACCTGGATTTAACAAAGTAGGCAAAGGGTAACTTAATATTTATCATAGTATCGGTGGAGCTCGTGTGGTTAACCGACACATCGATTGAGGGGTAAATATTAAGGGTACCAAGTATATTTGCATGGTTACTTCACACCTTGTTTTGTGATCCTCGACATCCCAGTCACAAAACCTGAAGGGCACACTCGAGATTGAAACATGCCATTGAAAAGTTCAATGAATCTCAAAAGAATCTAGGAGTTTCAAAACCAATTAAAACCTAATAATACATTTCGTTTATCTTGGTGGAAATTGGTGAATCGTCATTCACCTACCTTCAAATATTTTATAGCTTGGATTACGACATCCCTCTTCCAAGTTATAAAATAGTTTGTTGGGTCCTAGTCTTAATATTTCATATTGGGTGTTATATTAAGGACTTTAGATCAACGATCTTGAATATCTCCCAAAAAGATGTCTGGTTCAGACATCTATGATCCTCCCAAATCTCTTGGAACTTCACTTCCTACACCTCCTCCAATTATTCTCCCTAACCCACAAGTTCAAGGTCACTCAAGCCCTATTGGCAAGCAAGGTCTATGTGTGATCGCATCTTGGAGATGAAGTCACATATTGACAAGCCGGGAGAGTTGGGTGTCAAAGTCTTGAGAAAGTTGGATGTTCAATCACTTTCTAAGTCACATAGTGAGTTCCTTTGGGACTACTATGAAACAGACTATGACATGAACCTTAATGATCATATCTATTTACTTGGTGCTGCTGAATCAGCAATGATTTGGAACGATAGTAAACCAAATTTGATTAGTAGATCAACTTCCCAAAAACTTTATGGACAATGACAATGGTGACACTGGAAATCCAGAAAAAGCATTCTCTTCCCAATGGAAAGGGATTGGCCATAGACAACCCGGTTGACCAAATGGTAAAGAGAAAGGCTAAGTATGAGATAGTCCCATTACCAAAGGTTCCATATGTTTATTTTTCCAAAGGAAGGGGCGTTGTTGCAAAGCTGCCAAATTTAACTAAGGATGTGTAAAGTCAATAAGTTTGACTCTACATCAGGTAGAGCCCATTATCTAACTCTTTTAAGTTCTATTATGAGATCCTCATTACATGATGTGACTGGGTCACATGTTGATGTTTTAAGAATCAAAGAATAGAGAGAAATCTTAAAGGAAGTATATGTTGATTCTGATCGCGAAGGTGGATTTCGATCGCATCAGAATTTTGAGCAGTTGCTTAAGAAGTTATGATATATTGCTAAGGAATAGATAACAACAATTTTCCATGTGGATTGTAAGGATAAGTTTTTCCGCAAAGTTTTAAAATAAAAGAAAATTGTTTAATTTTATTTATTTGAAGTATCCTTACAATGGAATTTGTGGAAAATTGTTGCTTATATGATTCCACTGACAGCAATATTGGAAAATGGATTTGATTCTTTCATTTGTGGTAGTGTCTAAATTTACTAAATCAGGAAAGTTCCTCATCGCCCAAGTTTCAATTGGACCGAAACTTGGAATCATGCAAGTTGAATAGTATGATGAATGAGAACTTTCAAGCATTGGGAAATCAAGACTAATTACTTGTTCACATGGATGTGTGAGTCAAGTGAAGGACTAAAGGGATCGAGTACACATTCTTGTGCACTGGTCATGTCCACCAAAAAGCTCGTTAAGACTATTAGATTTACTAAAGTTTAGTAAATATGGTTATACTTACAAGTTTAAGTATAATTCTGAAACATTGGAAAAGTCTCAATGTATGGCAGAACGAATGGGAAGAATCAAATTAGGCAGAAAGATAAAAGTTTCTCAAATCTGAAAAGATGGGAGAGTACTTTAGTATCATGTTTGTGATCATCTTAATGATTTAGAAATCATATCACAATTAGTCCTCTAAAGGTCATCTTAGTGCATTCTTATGACTAAGAAGAGGAGTCATGAATTATTGAAATGGTTAGATCAGGAAGATGAGTCATACTTCGTTCCAAAACACTTCTTAGAGTCATACTCCAAGATTGTAACTTGAGTGACATATCTTAAAGAAAGGTTTAAAACACTTGTCAAATGTAAGAGTAAAAGTGTCCTACTCTTGTACATTTGAAATTGGTAAGTTGTGATGTTTTGGATAAAACAAAGACCAACTAAGGCCAATTGTGTGAAGTGTTTGTCTTGATAAAGAATCCGCACTATCTCTTGAATATTTGGCAAGATAGTCTTATATGTCAAGAGGACAGTGGGAGTCTTAAAGATCCTAAAAAGAATTTCAAGAACTAATCAAAAATAAAACCTGAGGTTCTTCACTAGCACACGACTTGAGGTTTATAACCTATCGTGTTGACATATTCTGTGCCCATTCCAGTTAAAGTTGGCTTTGCATAGGAGTCCCGAAAGTTCTCAATTGGTTGCATAACAACTTGGAAGCAATGGCAGGCCCTGTACTGCCAGGTGGCAAGAAGTTAAGATTGCATAAGTTCAGTCCATATGAGTTTGGATTTGTCATTATCCTTGTCTTGTGACTATGGTTTTGACAATTCACATGGATAAGAACACATACACCATAAAATCTAAGGGTCATAAGGTTTCTCTCCGATTCATGAAAATGATGGTGAGGAAACACTTCCACCAAGTAGATTTGTAGCAGATGGCACAAGGTCTAAACAATTGAGACTATGATTACGGCATCCCTTTTCATAGTTCTGAAATTGTTTAGACACACATGCATGCTATCTAAGGAAAGGTGTATGATTTTGATAAAGTTTTATCAAAGCATCTCGTATCAGAAATCTGAACTTTGGTAAGAAAGTCAATAAAGTATTGATTTCTAGAAGTCTAGCTGATTTCTGAGTACATGTCAAAGCTAGTGGGAGGATAAGTGTTATGCTAATAATCATCATGTTAGTGGGAGCATGATAATTATTGTTAGTGTTGCAAGTTAGCAATGTTAATTATAGAAAACAAAAGTTTCAATTCGTGAGGCTGCAGGGATTGAAAAAGTTGTTTTGCTATAATTAAGGGAGAGGATATACTTCATTTCAGTTCTAAAGGCTTAGATTGAGACCTTAATCATCTTTAGTCAAGAATATATATATGAATTTCTGAAAAGAGGCATCTCTTGTTCAGAAGTGATAGTCAAAATGAGAATATGGAGTTGTCTCCATAGGTGGAAGTTATCTGTGTAAGATTAGAAAACTTAATGCAAGAAGCATGTCCAAAGCAATGTACTTTGAATATGAGACTTAGTTTCCATGGAGTTGATCTCCATTGGAATACCTTATAGTGACTGTTGACAAGTCTTTGTGACTATGTACATATTCATTACAGGAGGGTCAGTGCATATAAGTTTAAAATCTAAACAGATTTCGATAAATGATAGGAATTTGAAATTCTCACATTTTTCGATAAGGATTTGGGAGTGTGAAATTAGAATCATTGAAATTATGTTCAATTGGTTTATTTCACAAAGTAAGGATCATAGACAAACATAGAGTGCATACTTGGTGTATGGTAAAGCTATTGTTTAGAAAAAACATAGTGTACATGCTTGGAGCACGGGACAACTAGTGTTTTTAATTCAGGTATAAAGTTGATAAAACTGAAACAATGAAATAATGAGTAATCAGTATGGTGATAAATAAAAGTGGTCTATTTATATTCATAGGGTTTGATACCATATTTGATTCATTTATTCTTGTGTTTCATTTTGCATGTTTTGACTTCCAGAATAAACTAGGTCATTCTTCCTGAATTTCTACGTTATTCAAACTACCCACAGTCGGTCATATGTTGGAAGTAGATATGAATCAAGACTGTCATGGGTTGGCTTGTAGAGGTATAAGATGTTGGAAAAAGCGGTACTACAACACTCATGAGTGCTCATAAGTTCGGAGTATTGGATTCAACCCACGCTCATTTGAATCACTTTATGGATTTTATCACGAGTGATCATGAGACGATAATATCTTATATTCTTAAAACCTAGAGATATGAGTTGTTACTATGATTTGGTTATACATTGATTGCACGAAAACGCATTGGTAACTCGATGTTATAAAACGTGCCTTTGTGTATGATTCAACAAGTAGTAGAACAAGCCATATGAGTCGAAGTTTATCCATTCCTTTTTACCTTCGGGATAAAAACGATATCTGTGGGCCCCTCGACGATTTAGCGATGACACATGTGAGTATTTGGCCAAGCCAGGACTGATTTGATTTGTTCAATCAGTCAGTCATCATAAATCGGAAATCGGGAAACAACAAATAGACAGAGAGAATGATTAATAATCCATGTCTCAGTCCATATGATATCTAGAATGGAGGAATATATGATCCCTTATCTAATGGACAAGTCATTGACAAAGGTCAGAGTTCATCGGCAAGGTCAGAGTTGGTTTTATAATAGTTGGTTTTTGAGAGCTACGATTGCCAGTTGGTTTTTGAAGTCATACTCAATAATAGTTTTTGACTTATCCAAGTGGGAGACTGTTGGATTAATGTCTAAGTCCATAACTATAATTGGTAAGACTTGACCCGACCCGGCATGGTCCATTTGGGTTGCATGGCATCGGGACAATTGGATAGACAAGATGAGGAAAAAGGATACTAGTGATTTATATTAATATATTATAAGTTCTAATATATTAATATATAATCATATTATTTAATTAGTATTGATCAAGAATTAATTTATAATTAATTAAGTGATCAAAAGGAACTAATTAAATATGGACTCTAAGATATATGTGTGTGATGGGCCAAGTTCATTTAGGTTGGGCTAAGCTTTCATGGATAGTCCATGGAGTGTTTAACCCATGGATCGTATGAAATGAAAGGTCATGGGTATTAGGGTTTAACCCTAATCTCCACACTATATTAGGGTTAAGTGTTTCTCACTTAACCCATTAAGGACTTAATCCATTAAGTCCATCACTCTACTAGACAAATCATATGGTGTGGTCGGGCTTAATAGATAATCCAATTCCAATGGCCCAAAATATGGGTCCCGATAACTCCAAGCCCATAATTCCAAAATTAGTGTTTTCTAAACCCTAATTAGGGTTTCCAACCCAATCATAGCCCAATAGGCCCAAAACTAAATCTTTAGATCAACTAGGGTTTCAATAGGCCCATTAGGGTTTCACTAGGCCCGTTATATTTTCGCTAGTTGGGCACCACCCACTACCACCTCGGGTAGTGGTGGTCAACGACGGCTCACGGCGGCGGCTACCACCTCACGGTGGTTGTTACGGTTCTAGACCGTTTTGTCCAAGCATCCCAAACGAATCAAAACACAAACAAGGCACACCGCCACCCAACGTGGCGGCTGGTGGCGGCAGGAGGCGGCAGCCCACCACCTCACGGTGGTGGTTTTGAGTTTTCTTATTATTATTCCAACACGATGGTGGAGGCGTTTCCTCTTAATCCTCTACCCAACAACCCTTCAACCCATACGAAATCACGCCGGGAATGCGTCCAAACACAGCCGCCCTCGTGGTGGTGCATGGCAATCGGAGAACAACCTCCCAGATGGCAGCAGTCATGGTTTAATTAAATCGATTTTGTTGCGGACGTCCGTTGATCAACCAAGTGTTGGATAGAGTGTCTAAGTCCGTAACTATATTTGGTATGTACTTGACCCGACCCGGCATGGTCCATTTGGGTTGCACTTCACCGAAACAATTTGTATGGATAATCTTTTGAGAATAGTATATTTATGATTTATTAATATATTATAAGTTATAATATATTAATATGAAATCATATTATTTAATTAGTATTGATCAATAATTAATTTAGAATTAATTTAGTGATCAAAAGAAACTAATTAAATATGGACTCTTGTATATATAGAATGGGCCAATGTTCATTTAGGATGGGCTAAGCTTGCATGGATAGTCCATGGAGTTTTTAACCCATGGATCCTATGGAAATGAAAGGTCATGGGTATTAGGGTTTACATGGATGTAACCCTAATCCACCATACTATATAAAGAGGTCTTTGGCACATGAAATGACACTAGTGTGTGAGTGAACAAGAGTGGGCCGATTTCTACAAGTGCTTTCTATTCTCTCAAGCTTTCGTAGGTGTTTTGGTGATTTGTGATTCCACTTGAGGCATCCACATTATTGGTGCTAGGCTCTCAAGGCTCCAAGCAATCAACCACAAGAAAGGTATGTTATTCTACTAAGTTTTATATTACAAGTACCCCATAACATGCTAGTTAGGTTGAGAACCTTGGAAAATGAATATTTTCATGTATAATAGAGAAAACATAGATCCAAGCTTTGTAGGGTTGCATGTACACCATAGGAGTGTTAGAATGCTAAAAAAACCATCAGTGGTATCAGAGACTAGGCTTGTTTTCATTATACTTGATGCAAAATGCTTGAAAAAGTCGAAAAATTGTTCACTGTTCAGTGGACTCGCCGAGTCCATGGGGGGACTCGACGAGTCTAAGTGTAAACTCATCCTACTCGTCGAGTAGGTTCTTGCACTCGAGTTATGGAATTCCAAAAGTCTTTTCTTTAAAACCATTAAAACTCATAAGTTATAGAAATGAAAAGTTTTTGAATAGTTTCAAAACTTGCCCTCAAGTTTTGGAATTTGTAAAGTCTCACACACACTTTAATTCCAAACCCTAGAGTCTTAAAAATTAAAATTCAACCCTTATACTTTATAGTATTATAAGTTAATAATATATATATATATATATATATATATATATATATATATATATATATATATATATATATATATATATATATATATATATGTATAAGATCAAGTCAGTCTTACCGTTAGTAGGCCTCATTCACAAAGCCGGTCTATAAGGGGGGTATAAGGTTGTTGCCTATAAAATGGCAGCTTAATGGGTGTCCACTCTCACCCACTGCTTCCTTGACTGGTGGAGGGTCGTTAGCCGAACGGGTAGGACAAAGACTATAATCCTCATTAAAAGTATAATGATTATAAAGTAACTAAATGTTTTATAAATTCCCAATCTTAGTTACTTTAGGAAAATGTGAAAATGGTGCTAACCCATGAAATTACACTTTGTACCTTACCAAGTCGTTGGTGGAGCGTGTGTGGGTAACCGGCACACCAACATGGACTAGTAAGAGTGGCAAAGGGTGACTTAATGTTTATCATAGATCGGTGGAGCGCGTGTGGGTAACCGACACATTGATTAGGTGATAAAGATTAAGGGTACCAAGTTAATTTGCATGGTTATTCACATCTTGTTTGTGATCCTCAGCATCCCAGTCACAAACTTGAGAGGGCACAATAGAGATTTAAACATGCCATTGAAAAGTTCAATGAATCTCAAAAGATCTAGGAGTTTCAATCCAATTAAAACCTAATAATTTATTTCGTTTTTCATGGTGGAAATTGGTGAATCGTGATTCACATACCTTCAAATATTTCATAGCTTGGATTACGGCATCCCTCTTCGAAGTTATGAAGTATTGTGTTGGGTCCTAGCCTTAATATTACATTTGGGTGTCTTATTAAGGATTCTATATCTAATCTAAACTTGTCTTTCTTCTTTTTAGATGTCTTCCAACAATGCTGCTTCTGGCTCAAACCCTACCGACTCCTTCTCTCTCATGAAGCTTAGTGGGAGAGTCATCTTTGATGGTTCAAATTTTAATGATTGGACCAGGAACATCAGGATGGTCACGCATTACGAGGACAAGGAATATGTCCTCAAAAAGGAGCTGAAAGAAATTGATGAGTCTACTGCTACTCCACAGGAGATCGCTGACTTTAGGACTCGTAAGAGAGATGCCACCAAGGTGGCATGTATCATGTTGGCCACAAGGACAGCTGAACTCCAGAAGTCCTATGAGGACTTTTACCCTTTTGAGATGCACATGGACCTGATGGACAGATACCATCAGAGTGCTCGTTAAGAGAGGTATGAAATCATCTCTTCCATGATAACAACCCGAATGAAGGATGGTGAACCCATCACGGGCCACATGCAGAAAATGCAAAGGTTTGTGGACCGTTTGCTGAAGTTGAATGTGAACTTCCTCGAGGAGTTGGCTATTGATATCATATTGCACTCCTTACCTACTTGTTATGATCAGTTCCGAATGACCTATCACATGAACAAGGAGGAGGTTACACTCAACAAGCTTCAAGGACTTTTGAAGACCGCCGAAAGTGGTCTCAAAGGTAAATCGGTTGTTACTACTCCTACTCTGAACTCCGCCCCTGTTCTGGCAATCGGGAAAAGTAGAGGGAAAAAAAGGAAAACCCCTTCGAAGGGTACCAAGGGAAAGTCTCTTGATGGCTCCTCTTCGAGTGGAACCAAAGGTGGTTCTGTCACTCCTTCTTCCAACCCAAAGGAAGCTGAATGCTTCTATTGTCATGATAAGGGGCACTGGAAACGAAACTGCCCCAAGTACCTGCAAGATGTTAAGGATGGGAAGGTCAAACCTACCCATGCAGGTATTTACACAATATTGTCTAATAAATCACCGCATACTAATTCTTGGGTTCTTGATACGGGTTGTGGTATTCATATATGTTCTGATTTGCAGGGCCTAAGAAGAAGTGAGGATGTGGAGCACGAAAAGATAAACTTGATCATGGGGAATAGGAAAGCTTCACCTGTCACCAAGATTGAAGTTTATTCTTTGTTGCTAAGTAGTGGGTTAATGTTAGATTTGAATAAGTGTTGTTACTCGTCTGAAATGGCGAGAAATATTATTTGTTTTTGACGTTTTGTACAAACAATGGTTTACTTTTTCATTTGATAATGAATGTGGTGGTATTAATGCTTTTTATAATAATGTTCTTTATTTTAAAGCATTACCTTGTGATGGTGTATATGAAACTGTGTTGGTTGTAGACAACTTAGGAAATAACGTGTTGCATATCGATTCTTCCACTAGTTTGGACAAAGCATCCTTGTGGCATTGTCGGCTTAGACATGTCAACAAGAAGCGCATAGTCCAACTCCAAAAGGATGGAGTCTTGGAGTCATTTGAATTAAAGTCAGATGATAGTTGCGAGTCTTGTTTGCTTGGAAAAATGACAAAGTCACCCTTTACTGGTACTTGTGCTAGGGGTGAAGGTTTTTTGGACCTCATACACACAGATGTGTGTGGACCCTTCAGAACCGCCACAAGGGATGCTAACCGCTTCTATGTGACTTTTACTGATGATTATAGTAGATATGGTTATGTCTACTTAATCAAGCATAAGTCGGAAACCTTTGAAAAGTTCAAAGAGTTTAAATAGGAAATGGAGAATCAGCTGGGCAGGAACATTAAGATGCTCCGATCCGATCGAGGAGGAGAGTATCTTAGTACAGAGTTCCTTGACTATCTTAAGGAATGTGGAATTGTTTCACAATTGACACCTCCTAGAACACCACAACTTAATGGTGTGGCTGAGAGGCGTAATCGAACCTTGTTGGACATGGTTCGTTCCATGATGAGTCGAGCTTCGTTACCAATCTCATTCTGGGGGTATGCCTTAGAGATTGCCACCCATATCCTTAATCTAGTCCTTACCAAGAAGGTTGCCAAAACACCTCACGAGATGTGGACTGGGAAAGTTCCCAATTTAGACCACATCAAGAGTTTGGGTTGCGAGGCTTTCGTGAGACGTGAGACTCAGGACAATCTCGAACCTCATAGTGAGCGGTGTATTTTCGTCGGCTACCCACATAAATCTTTTCGTTACCTCTTCTACAGACCCAGTGAGAATGTGGTCTTTGTGGCAAGGAGATGGGTCTTTCGAGAGAGAGAGAGAATTTATAAGCCAAGGAAACAGTGGGAGGCAAATTGACCTTGAAGAGCTTCAAGAGTCAAGTGGTGAAGGAACCTCAAACCCTAGCAATCAACCTGAGGAGGAAACTCATGTTGAACCTGTTAGATAAGATGTCTAAGTCCATAACTTATATGGTATATACTTGACCCGACCCGGCATGGTCCATTTGGGTTGCACTTCACCCAAACTAGTTATGGATAATTTTATGAGAGTTGTATACTTACGATTTATTAATATATTATAAGTTATAATATATTAATATAAAGTCATGTTACTTAATTAGTTTTAATCTTAAATTAATTATGAATTAATTTAGTGATTAAAAGGAAGACTAATTAAATCATGGGCTATTATATTTATATGGTGTGGGCTAACACTCATTTGGGAATGGGCTAAGCTTATATGGAAGTCCATGGATGATCCATGGAGCTTTTACACATGGATCCTTGGAAGAGGAAAAGACATGGGTTATTAGGGTTTCACCCTAACCATGTACACTATATAAACAAGCTTATGTTGCATGAAAAACACACTAAGGTGTGTGTAAGTGTGGTGGCCAAAATCAAGAGTTAGTATACTCTCTCATACATTTTCCAAGTTTGTGGTGATTTGTGATTTCCATTTGAGGCATTCACATTATTGGTGCTTGGCTCTCAAACTCCAAGGAATCAACAAACAACAAAAGGTATGTAATTCATCTAGTTCTTTTATGGTTAAAAGTACCCCATGCCATGCTAGATAGGTTATAAACCTTGGAAAATAATATTTTGCATGTATCTTAGACAAACATAGATCCAAGGTTTAATAGGGTTGCATGTACACTTAGGAAGTGTTAGAATGCTCATAACCCAACAGTGGTATCAGAGCCTAGGCTTGTTTGTTTGATACTTGATGCAAAATAGTGATAAAAAGTCAATTTTTTGCTGTCTGACTGATGAACTCGCCGAGTAGGTTCGTGCACTCGGCGAGTAGGAGCCTCAGAATGCAGATTTTCGACTTTTGCTGCTGGAAATAGACTAGAAACATTACCCTAAACTGTTTTGGTGTTTTAAAACTTGTTTTAGTTGGTGTAATGGTTGTTCTAATACATTTACAATAGCTTATATCAAAATTTCATGCTTTGTATGTGTTCATATAATTCTTGAAACTTTGATGATCATGTTCATGTTCTTATGAATTTAGAAGATGATAGGAATTATTTGCTGAATTGTTTAGGATTAATTCTTGATCATTTATGTGTTTTAATGGAGTCCATAATTTGTCCTCAAGTTATGGATATCCAAAGGTCACTTCTTTTAAACACACACTTAAAACACATAAGTTACATGGAAATGAAGAGTCTTCATTTTTATGAACCTTTAATTCATAAGTTATGAAATGAAAATTTTTGAATAGTTTCAAAACTTGTCCTAAAGTTTTGGAATTTGTAAAGTTACACACACTTTAATATACTTTAATTCCAAACCCTTAGAGTTTTAAAAGTTAAAATTCAACCCTTATACTATTTATAACATTAATGGTTAATTATTATATATATGTATAAGATCAAAGTCGTCTTACCGCTAGTACGCCTCGTTCACGAAGCCAGTCTATAAGGTGGGTATAAGGTTGTTGCCTATAAAATGGCAACTTAATGGGTGTCCACTCTCACCCACCGCTTGCTTGACTGGTGGAGGGTCGTTAGCCGAATGGGTAGGACAAGGACTTATAAATTCTCATTAAAAGTATGATGAATATTATAAAGTAACTAAACCTTTTATAAATTCCCAATCTAAGTTACTTTAGGAAAATGTGAATATGGTGCTAACCCATGAAATTCACACTTTGTACCTTACCAAGTCGTTGGTGGAGCGTGTGTGGTTAACCGGCACACTAACTTGGACTAGTAAGGATCACGAAGGGTGACTTAATGTTTATCATAGATCGGTGGAGCGTGTGTGGTTAACCGGCACATTGATTAGGTGATAATATTAAGGGTACCAAGTGAATTTGCAAGGTTATTCACACCTTGCTTTGTGATCCTCGGCATCCCAGTCACAAAACTTGAAGGGCACAATCGAGATTGAAACATGCCATTGAAAAGTTCAATGAATCTCAAAGGAATCTAGGAATTTCAAAAACCAATTAAACCTAATAATTCATTTCGTTTTCATTGTGGAAATTGGTGAATCGTCATTCACCTACCTTCAAATATATTATAGCTTAGATTACGGCATCCCTCTTCTAAGTTATAATATATTGTGTTGGATCCTAGCCTTAATATTACATTTGGGTGTATTATTAAGGATTCGATATATCTAATCTAAACTTGTTTTCTTCTTTTCAGATGTCTTCCAACAACAAAGCTTCGGGCTCTAACCCTACTGGCTACTTTTCCCTCATGAACCTTTGTGGGAGGGTCATCTTTGATGGTTCCAACTTCATGGATTGGATCCGGAACATCAGGATGGTTACTCGTTACGAGGACAAGGAATATGTCCTCGATAAGGAGCTAAAGGAGCTTGATGAGTCCACTGCTACTCCTGAGGAGGTCGCTGAGTATCAGGCACATGAAAGAGATGCCACCAAGGTGGCATGCATCATGATGGCCACCATGACAGCTGAACTCCAAAAGTCCTATGAGGACTATTACCCTTTTGAGATGCATCAGGATCTGATGGAAAGGTACCATCAGAGTGCTCGTCAAGAGCGGTATGAAATAATCTCCTCCATGATCACTACCCGTATGAAGGATAGCGAACCAATCACGAGCCACATGCAGAAAATGCAAAGGTATGTGGACCGTCTAATGAAACTGAATGTGAACTTCCCTGAGGAGTTGGCAATTGATATCATTTTGCACTCCTTGCCATCGTGTTATGATCAATTTCGTATGACATACCACATGAACAAGGAGGAAGTCACACTCAGTAAGCTTCAAGGACTTCTGAAGACTGCCGAAAGTGGTCTTAAGAGTAAGTCGGTTGCTACTCCTACTCCTACTACTACCCCTGTTTTGGCTATCGGGCAAGGCAAAGGGAAGAAGAGGAAGCACCCTTCGAAGGGTACCAAGGGAAAGTCCCTTGAAGGCTCCTCATCTTGAACCAAAGGTGGTTCTATCACTCCTTCTGCCATCCCTAAGGATGCTGAATGCTTGTACTGTCAAAATAAGGGGCACTGGAAGCGAAACTGCCCAAAGTACTTGCAGGATGTCAAGGATGGGAAAGTGAAACCATCCCATGCAGGTATGAACACTATATTGTCTAATAACTCACCATATTCTAATTCTTGGGTTCTTGATACAGGTTGTGGTATTCACATCTGTTGTGACTTGCAGGGCCTAAGAAGAAGTGAGGATGTGGAGCACGGAAAGATAAACTTAATCATGGGGAACAAGAAGGTTGCACCTGTTACCAAGATTGGAGTTTATACTTTGTTGCTAGATAGTGGGTTAAAGTTAGATTTGAATAAATGTGTGTACTCGTCTGAAATGGCGAGGAATATTATTTCCTTTCATGCGTTGTACAAACAAGGTTTTACCTTTTCTTTTGATAATAAAGTTGGTAGTATTAATGCTTTCTTTAATAATGTTCTTTATTTTAAAGCATTACCTTGTGATGGTGTGTATGAAGCTGTATCGGTTGTAGATAATTTAGGAAATAATGTATTATATATTGATTCTTCTACTAGCTTGGATAAAGCATCTTTGTGGCATTGTCGTCTTGGACATGTAAGCAAGAAATGCATAGGCCAGCTCCAAAATGATGGAGTCTTGGAGTCGTTCGACCTCAAGTCGGATGATAGTTGTGAGTCTTGTCTACTTGGAAAAATGACAAAATCACCCTTCACTGGTACTTGTGCAAGGGGTGAGGGTTTGTTGGACCTTATACATACTGATGTATGTTGACCATTCAAAACCGCCACAAGGGATGCTAATCGCTATTATGTGACTTTTATTGATGATTTTAGTAGATACGATTATGTCTACTTAATCAAACATAAGTCAGAAACTTTTGAAAGGTTTAAAGAGCTTAAACAGGAAGTAGAAAATCAATTGGGTAGGAATATTAAGATGCTTCGATCCGATCGAGGTGGTGAGTATCTTAGTACTGAGTTCCTCGACTATCTTAAGGAGTGTGGGATTGTCTCACAATTGACACCTCCCAGGACACCACAGCTGAATGGTGTGGCAGAGAGGCGTAATCGAACTTTGTTGGACATGGTTCGCTCTATGATGAGTCGAGCTTCGCTACCAATCTCTTTTTGGGGGTACGCCTTAGAGACTGCCGCCCACATCCTTAATCTAGTCCCTACAAAGAAGGTTGCCAAAACACCTCATGAGATGTGGACTGGGAAAGTTCCCAATTTGGACCACATCAAGATTTGGGGTTGCGAGGCTTTCGTGAGGTGCGAGACTCATGACAAACTCGAACCTCGAAGTGAAAGGTGTATTTTCATCGGCTACCCATAAAAATCCTTTGGTTACCTCTTCTACAGACCCATTGAGAATGTGGTCTTTATGGCTAGGAGAGGGGTCTTTTGAGAGAGAGAATTTATAAACCAAGGAGATAGTGGGAGGCAAATTGACCTTGAAGAAATTCAAGACTCAATTGGTGAAGGAACCTCAGACACTAGCAATCAACTTGAGGAGGAAATTCCTGTTGATCCAGCTGACGAGTCTATACTTCCGAGGCGTTCCACAAGGGTTAGGAACACACCTGAGTTTTATTATGGATCTCATATTACTACGGAAGGTGATACATTTATCAGTGACAGTACACTGGTAAATCTGGATGAACCTAACAATGTTAAGGAAGCCATGGCAGGCCCAGAGTCTGCTAAATGGAAGGAGGCTATGGACAGCGAGATACAGTCCATGTATGACAATCAAGTTTGGAACTTGGTTGACAATGTACCAGGCCGTAAGACAGTCGGGTGCAAATGGATCTTCAATAGAGTGTGCAAGCTTGTAAGGCTCGACTGGTTGCGAAGGGGTTTACTCAGACTTAGGGAATTGATTATGATGAAACCTTTTCACCAGTAGCAAAGATTAAGTCTATTAGGGTTATGCTAGCCATTGCTGCATTTCATGATTATGAAATATGGCAAATGGATGTCAAAACCGCTTTCCTTAACGGAAAGTTGGCTGAGGATGTTTACATGAATCAGCCAGAAGGTTTTGTCAGTGCAGAGTACCCCAATAGAGTGTGCAAGCTTGAGAAATCCATTTATGGATTGAAACAAGCATCTCGAAGTTGGAATCTTTGTTTCGATGAGAAGGTCAAAGAGTTTGGTTTCTCAAGAAGTGAAGATGAGTCCTGCGTGTATGTCAGAGCTAGTGGGAGTATAGTTAGTTTTTTGGTACTGTATGTGGATGACATACTACTCATAGGAAATGACATCCCAACCTTGCAGGAGGTTAAGTCCTGGCTTGGGAAGTGCTTTGCTATGAAGGACCTTGGAGAAGCTACCTATATCCTAGGGATAAGGATATTAAGAGAAAGGAGTAAAAGTCTAATTGGACTTAGTCAGAGTATCTACTTGGATAAGGTGTTGAAAAGGTTCAACATGCAGAATTCCAAGAAAGGAGAATTACCGATCCAAAGCAATGCCAAACTGAGCAAGGCTCAGAACCCGAGTACAGAAGATGTGATAGCTGAGATGAGTCGATTACCTTATGCTTCCGCTGTTGGTTCGATCATGTATGCTATGACTTGTACTCGTCCTGAGGTGGCCTTCGCTTTGAGCATGGTCAACAGATATCAGGGGAACCCTGGCAAGGCTCATTGGACTGCGATAAAGAATATTCTCAAGTACCTGCGGAGGACTAAGGATTGGATCCTTACACTTGGTGGGAGTGATGACTTGAGAGTAGTAGGTTATAGTGATGCTAGCTTTCAGACTGATAGGGATAACTTCCGCTCTCAGTCGGGCTGGGTCTTTACCTTAAATGGAGGGGCAATCACTTGGAAGAGTTCCAAACAGGAGACTGTAGCTGATTCGACTTGTGAATTAGAGTAAATAGCAGCGAGTGAAGCGGCAAAGGAGGCGATATGGCTGAGGAACTTCATCGGAGACCTTGGAGTTGTACCAGCTATTAAGGAGCCTATGGAGATTTTCTGTGACAGCAATAGTGCGGTTGCCTTAGCCAAGGAACCAAGAGATCATGGCAGATCCCGACACATTGACAGAAAATATCACTTCATAAGACACAAGATAGAAGAGGGACTCCTCGTGGCAAATAGGGTATCGTCAGATGAGAACCCTGCGGATCCCCTTACGAAGGGACTGACGAGGGTGAAGCATTTGCAGCATGCGAGGCGCATCGGGCTGAGGGACGATATTAGTTTTACAGATTAGATAGCCTTTTCTGAAACTTGTAAAATGTAATCGACGTTTGATGATGAATAAAATTTGTGATTTATTTATGAGTAAAGTGTTGCTATCATTGTCAATTATTTACTATTGTTTCAGTTTTGCATGTTTTGACTTCCAGAATAATTAATTTATTCAAACTCTCCACAGTCGGTCATATGTCGGAAGTAGGTATGAATCAAGACTGTCATGAATTGGGATTGTAGATGACTAAAGGTGTTTAGCCATAGCAATGGTTGCTACAACATTCATGAGTACTCATAAGTTATGAGTATTGGAGTAAACCCACGCTCACTTGTATCACTTCATGGAATTTATCTCGAGTGATCGTGAGACGGTAATATCATATAAGTCTTCAAACCTAGAGATATGAGTTGTTACCTATGAGTTGGTTGTGCATTGATTGCACGTAAACGCATCAGTAACTTGATGTTATAAAACGTGCCTTTGTGTGCAATTCAATAAGTAGTAGAACAAGCATATGAGTCGAAGTTTATCTGTTCCTTCTAGAAATAGAAGCGATATCAGGGCCCCTCGATGATTTTGTGTTGACCCATGTACCGGGCCCGGTCAGAACTAAATTGATGTGTTCAGTTAAGTTCTTTGTCAAACAAATCGGAAATCGAGAAACAACTGCTAGACAATAAGTAAGACATTGTTCCATGTATTTGTCCGGCTGATATCATGAGAGCAGAGGATTATATGATCACTTATCTAAAATGGCGCTTCATAGTTCACAAGAGTTTTCGAGAGCTACGATTGCCGGTTGGTTCCTGAAGTAATATAGGCAAATACAGTTATTAGACTTATCCAAGTGGGAGTCTGTTGGATAAGATGTCTAAGTCCATAACTTATTTGGTATATACTTGACCCGACCCGGCATGGTCCATTTGGGTTGCACTTCACCCAAACTAGTTATGGATAATTTTATGAGAGTTGTATACTTACGATTTATTAATATATTATAAGTTATAATATATTAATATAAAGTCATGTTACTTAATTAGTTTTAATCTTGAACTAATTATGAATTAATTTAGTGATTAAAAGGAAGACTAATTAAATCATGGGCTATTATATTTATATGGTGTGGGCTAACACTCATTTGGGAATGGGCTAAGCTTATATGGAAGTCCATGGATGATCCATGGAGCTTTTACCCATGGATCCTTGGAAGAGGAAAAGACATGGGTTATTAGGGTTTCACCCTAACCATGTACACTATATAAACAAGCTTATGTTGCATGAAAAACACACTAAGGTGTGTGTAAGTGTGGTGGCCAAAATCAAGAGTTAGTATACTCTCTCATACATTTTCCAAGTTTGTGGTGATTTGTGATTTCCATTTGAGGCATTCACATTATTGGTGCTTGGCTCTCAAACTCCAAGGAATCAACAATCAACAAAAGGTATGTAATTCATCTAGTTCTTTTATGGTTAAAAGTACCCCATGCCATGCTAGATAGGTTATAAACCTTGGAAAATAATATTTTGCATGTATCTTAGACAAACATAGATCCAAGGTTTAATAGGGTTGCATGTACACTTAGGAAGTGTTAGAATGCTCATAACCCAACAGAACCAACTGACGAGTCTGTACCTCTGAGGCGTTCCACTAGAGTTAGGAATGTACCTTAGCATTATTATGGTTTCCATATTACTTCGTAAGGTGATACATTTATCAATGATAGTACACTGGTAAATTTGGATGAACCTAACAGCTATAGGGAAGCCATGGCAGGCTCCGAATCTGCTAAATGGAAAGAGGCTATGGACAGCGAGATACAGTCCATGTATGACAATCAAGTTTGGAACTTGGTTGACAATGTATCGGGCCGTAAGACAGTCGGGTGCAAATGGATCTTCAAGAAGAAGACCGACATGGATGGAAAGTGCACACTTATAAGGCGCGAATGGTTGCGAAGGGTTTCACTCAAAGTCAGGGAGTTGACTATGATGAAACCTTCTCACCAGTAGCAAAGATTAAGTCTATTAGGATTATGTTAGCCATTGTTGCATTTCATGATTATGAAATATGGCAAATGGATGTCAAAACCGCTTTCTTTATGGAAAGTTGGCTGGGGATGTTTAAATGAGTCAGCCAGAGGGTTTTGTTAGTGCAGAGTATCTTGATAGAGTGTGCAAGCTTGAGAAATCCATTTATGGATTGAAACAAGCATCTCACAGCTGGAATCTTTGTTTTGATGAGTCCTGTGTATATGTCAGAGCTAGTGGGAGTATAGTTAGCTTTTTGGTACTGTATGTGGATGACATACTACTCATAGGAAATGACCTCCCAACCTTGCAGGAGGTTAAGTCCTGGCTTGGGAAGTGTTTTTCTATGAAGGACCTTGGAGAAGCTACCTATATCCTAGGGATAAGGATATTGAGAGAAAGGAGTAAGAGACTAATTGGACTTAGTCAAAGCACCTATGTGGACAAAGTGTTGAA
The DNA here is from genome assembly GCF_052849685.1 of Lactuca virosa. Lineage (NCBI taxonomy): Eukaryota > Viridiplantae > Streptophyta > Magnoliopsida > Asterales > Asteraceae > Lactuca > Lactuca virosa. Next base: position 425,682,565 of record NC_136429.1, on the reverse strand, counting down.
AAGGTTCAACATGCATAATTCCAAGAAAGGTAACGTACCAATCCAGCATAATGCCAAACTGAGCAAGGCTTATAGTCCTAGTACAGAGGCTGAGATAGCTGAGATGAGCTGAATACCATATGCTTCCGCTGTTGGCTAGATCATGTATGCTATGACTTGTACCCGCCCTCATGTGGCCTTTGCTTTGACCATGGTCAGTAGATATCAGGGGAATCCTGGCAAGGCTCAGTGGACTGCAGTGAAGAATATTCTCAAGTACCTACGGAGGACTAAAGACTGGGTCCTTACCCTTGGTGGGAGTGATGACTTGAGAGTAGTGGGGTATAGTGACGCTAGCTTTCAGACTGATAGGGATAATTTCCGCTCTCACTCGGGCTGGATCTTTACCATGAATGGAGGAGCAATTACCTGGAAAAGTTCCAAGCAGGAGACAATAGCTGATTCAACATGTGAGGAAGAGTACATAGCATCGAGTGAAGCGGCGAAGGAGGCGATATGGCTGAGGAACTTCATCGGAGACCTTGGAGTTGTACCAGCTATAAAGGAGCCTATGGAGATTTTTTGTGACAGCAATAGTGCGGCTGCCTTAGCCAAGGAACCGAGAGATCATGGCAGATCCAGACACACTGATAGAAAATATCACTTCATAAGACACAAGATAGAAGAAGGACTCCTCGTGGCAAAGAGGGTATCGTCAGAAGAGAACCCAGCAGATCCCCTCACGAAGGGACTGAACAGGGTTAGGCATTTGCAGCATGCGAGGCGTATCGGGCTGAAGGACGATATTAGTTTTACAGATTAGATAGTTTTACAGATTAGATAGCTATTTATGAAACTTGTAAAATGTAATTGACATTCGATGATTAAATAAAAGTTGTTGCTTATTTATAAGTAAGGTGTTCCTATCTTGTGTCAATCGTTTACTATTGTTTCAACTTTGCATGTTTTGACTTCCAGAATAATTACTTTATTCAAACTCACCACAGTCAGTCATATGTTGGAAGTAGGTATGAATCAAGACTATCATGAATTGGGCTTGTAGATGTCTAAGGTGTTGGATATAGCAAGAGTTGCTATAACATTCATGAGTGCTCATAAGTTCTTTGTATCGGATTAAACCCACACTCACTTGTATCACTTCATGGAATTTATCGCGAGTGATCGTGAGACGGTAATATCATATAAGTCTTCTAACCTAGAGATATGAGTTGTTGCCTATGAGTTGGTTGTGCATTGATTGCACTAAAACACATCAGTAACTTGATGTTATAAAACATGCATTTGTGTATGATTTAACAAGTAGTAGAACAAGCATATGAGTCGAAGTTTATTTGTTCCTTTTAGTCCTTGGAGGATTAAAAGCGATATCTGGGCCCCTTGATGATTTTGTTTTGACCTATGTGCCAGGCCCGGTCAGAACCAAACTGATGTGTTCAGTTTAGTTCTATGTCAAACAAATCAGAAATCGGGAAACAAACTACTGGACAATAAGTATGACATTGTTCCATGTATTTGTCCGGCTGATATCTAGAACAGAGAATTATATGATCACTTATCTAAAATGGCACTTCATAGTTCAACAGAGTTTTAAGAGCTACGATTGTTGGTCGGTTCCTGAAGTCATACTTGCAGCTATAGTTATCAGACTTATCCAAGTGGGAGACTATTGGATAAGGTGTCTAAGTCCGTAACTATATTTGGTATGTACTTGACCCGACCCGGCATGGTCCATTTGGGTTGCACTTCACCGAAACAATTTGTATGGATAATCTTTTGAGAATAGTATGTTTATGATTTATTAATATATTATAAGTTATAATATTTTAATATGAAATCATATTATTCAATTAGTATTGATCAAGAATTAATTTAGTAATAAAAAAAAACTAATTAAATATGGACTCTTGTATATATAGAATGGGCCAATGTTCATTTAGGATGGACTAATCTTGCATGGATAGTCCATGGAGTTTATAACCCATGGATCCTATGGAAATGAAAGGTCATGGGTATTAGGGTTTACATGGATGCAACCCTAATCCGCCATACTATATAAAGAGGTCTTTGGCACATGAAATGACACTAGTGTGTGAGTGAACAAGAATGGGCCAATTTCTACAAGTGCTTTCTATTCTCTCAAGATTTCCAAGGTGTTTTGGTGATTTATGATTCCACTTGAGGCATCCACATTATTGGTGCTAGGCTCTCAAGACTCCAAGCAATCAACCACAAGAAAGGTATGTTATTCTACTAAGTTTTATATTACAAGTACCCCATAACATGCTAGTTAGGTTGAGAACCTTGGAAAATGAATATTTGCATGTATAATAGAGAAAACATAGATCTAAGGTTTCTAGGGTTGCATGTACACCATAGGAGTCTTAGAATGCTCAAAAACCATCACCAAGATGGTGGTGGTTGAGTTCAGCGATGACAGTTGCAGAACTAACTGGCGGTGGTGGAGGAGAAGGAGGGTGGCAGCGGACGTTCGAAGCTTCACTGACGGTCTTCAATGGCTCCTTCCCGATGGCCCTCATTGTCGCCGGTAGCAGATGCTCGGTGGTGGCTGCGACTCGACAGCAGGAGGGGTAGCTGTGCCGGCCGGGGATAGGGAGTGTGAGGATGGTGGCTGGAAGATGGGAGGTATAAGGGTGGTGCGGATGATACCTTCCTTTAGGGTTAGGGTTTGAACCGGGGGTGACGGATTATATACCCCGATCCCTCTTAAACTTAATTCCGTAATGACAAGTTTAATCTCTCCCTTCCCTTTTTCTTTCAATCTTAGCCCAAAATTGACCATGTAAACCCTGCCTCCTGAAAACCTTTACAAATTAAGCCCAACTTTTTACCAAGTAGCCCCTCTCTCTATAATTATTTTTAAATGCAGTCCAGAATTTACTCTTTAGCCCCTGCTTCCATAAATCTTTTCATAATAAGTCCCATACTTACCAAACACCCCCTGTTTCTAAAAATCTTTACAAATAAATCCCGGAACTTACCCTTCTAGCCCCCAACTTCTAAATCATGTCATTCGAGTCCCCGAAACCAACACTCCGATAAATATTATGGATTTTAGGGCTACTATTCATCCATTAATTTTATTTATTTATTTATTTAATAAACGGGGTGTTACAACTTTCCCCCACTTAAATTAGATTTCATCCTCGAAATCATTCCTTACCATTCCTTACACGCCATACCACTCAAGTAACATGGCCATAATCCTGGGTAAAGCCTAGCCTTCCTAAGGTAACCGTGACCAACCTTTGCAAGCCCCTCAAATCCGCAGATGAACGAATTCCTTGCAACAAGATCACATCTATTCCGTCTGAAATCCGCAGTCTCGAGGTGGTCTGACTCCCCGACAGACCGCTCATACAGAATCATTATTGTTGAACCCAGTCCACTTATCCCTCAACTGTCTACTAAACTTTTGATAACTCGAGGTTCCCACTATAAACAGGATCACAAACCCAATTATCCTTGCAGGTCACTTAGCATAACCCAAGCAATCTGTTATTCCGTCCGTACTTGCAACCTAAAACGCAAATACTAACACTGTCCAAACGTTGAAACTGCCCGAACACTGAACTACCTGAAGCAGTATGTTGCCACTAGTTATCATGCCACTATGGCTCTAACACCCTTCTGATCTAACCGATCGGGTCCATGCGTCGAATCCTGTTGTAATCAAATTCAAGGCTAATAGTGATTGCTACCTGACCAATGGTAGCCTTATATCACAAGAAATCTTGTACAATCCATTGCTTCCCTGATCCCATAACTGTAATGGCGTTCCTATAGTCTTATCACTGGCTCAACCAGGTCTAATTCCTCTGGGGGAATCCATAAACCAATCTGTGGAATTGCCACGCCCACACTTCTACACCCGAACTGGTGAGTAATACTTTTCCTTCCGCATCCTAACAACATGCTCATTCTATCTACCAACCTAGTGAATGCTACGGCTACGCCCGCAAACTTACAACATTCTATCACTATCTGACTGCTAGTGAATGCTACGGCTACCCCCGCAATCTTACAACACTTTCCATGCTAACTGTCTGTTAATGAAAGCTACGGCTTCCCCCATAGTCTCACAACATTTCCCATACTATCTGACTGTTAGTGAATGCTACATCTACCCCCGTAGTCTTACAACACTTTACATACTATCTGACTGTAGAGAATGCTACGGTTACCCCCGTAGTCTTACAACACTTTGCATACTATCTGACTGTTAGTGAATGCTACGGCCACCCCCGTAGTCTTACAACACTTTCCATACTATCTGAATGTTAGTGAATGCTACGGCTACCCCCGTAGTCTTACAACACTTTCCCTACTATCTGACTGTTAATGAATGATATGGCTACCCCCGTAGTCTTACAACACTTTCCGTACTGGGTCGAACACGCACTCGACCTAACAATCAACTGAACTTGAGTCCTAACGGGAGCCCTAACATGGTTTCTAAAACCTGCTATCTGTTGCCAAGGAAAAACATGAACCAAAATTTGGAACGTTTTCTAAACTCCCAACTTACCCAATCCTCAACCTAGACGGCCACTCGACCGCCTTCCTTCCTGACGAGGATGCGAAACTCATCCTAGTTTCACACCTATTACTGCGCCTAAGTACCTGGTCGATTCCCCCCACTTAGACTCAACTAAGTCTTCACGACACGTGATAATTGAAGGATTCCCAATCCTTTTTGCTTTCTAATAATCCAACGATGACAACCTATTCTTACCAATGCTAGTGATCAATCACCGGTTAAACCCTAAGATCGCCCATCCTCCGAAATCCTGAAGAGTACTCTTGAAATCTGGTCCAGTCTGACACCTCAGTCCACCTCTCATGCTGACTACTGGAGGTCTAAATCTTCACCCTGGCTGACGAATCCTCTTTCCCACTTCCAATCATGCAGCACCACTAAACTCTATCCAAACACAACTCATGCGAGAATTACAATTCTCTTGAATATTCAATTACCAAACACCCATGCGTCTACACTCGCAACTGACTCCACTATCTTCATACTACCAGTCCTTTCCTAGCAATGGTAGTGCCTTGAACTCCAAGGTTCTTCCCTAGGTAATTGTCAACCATGCCCGAACAAATGATAACACCATTTAACTCTGACTTCACTGGAGAAGTATCGCTCTAACGCTGACCTAATATCCTCTAAATAACACTCCTGTGTAGATCTCGACAAATATCCGGAATGATAACGGTACACGCGGAACCCACTTCGGAAGATACATCCCTCTGTAGGTTCATAAAGGAATTTCCGGCATGCAGATTGGAATATAAAAATCCTTTATAACCCAGAAAGTAGCAGAGAACCGACCCGAGATCTGACTTGTCCAAACTCAATCAAAAATCCCAGGTGGTACAATTTCTAGATATCTACTTGGAAGCAGCAGCAAATAACACATCCGCAATATCCGAAGGAATCCTGTTCACCTTCTCCAGAGATACTCCGACCATCCTGAGAGCATGGTGCAAAACTTCCTTCTGATCTCGATGACATGAACTAACAATAGGATCCTCCTTCCTGAAGGACTCGAAGGATACATGGGCTTTGGGCTCCAGATGAGCCCCTAATTGCCCCGCGACAAATCTGTATTATGCACCGAGAGAACACTGAACACCCCGAACCAACAAAAGGAAAAGATCTTACACTAACGTATAGTAATTCACGGTATGCAATTGGCATATGACGATATTTGATGATCTAACCCAACAGAAGCAAAGAAATAAACCAGGATACACTTACTCGTCCTGCTACAGTATCCCAAACCACAACACTATTCCCACAATAATGTGCAGATAAAACCGAAAGAAGGCAATGTTACATACCCGCAACATCGCCTGCTGGAGTTCTGACTTCTCCGGTCTCACACTGCAGGGTCTGACTCCTTCTGCTGACATGACCAACCCCGCTACACTTGTAGTAGCCTAAACCCCTGGAATGTCAAACTCCCTTGTGTACTTTCGACACGTGCTGTACTGACCCCGACCCTGTTGGTCCTTCACCGATGATTAGAAGTTTTGGGTCTCTTCCCGGGACCCTCTACTATATGCACCTGGTACGACCCTCTCTTCTCAAAGTGCTCCAAATCGATCTCGCATCCTCGGACTTTGGAAGTCATATCCTCCAGGGTCTGACACCCTGTCACGCTCACTAGCTCACCTGCCAATGGCTAAGCTGCAACAGCTGGAACATACTCTGCCCCCAAACTGGGTCACCAACTCCTCCCCGAAGCTTCTCATATTCTCCAAGACTCTCACCGATTCGATTATGGATCCTGTGCTTTCAGTAGTACGGGCCCAATACTACCTTCCACACCTATCCATACTTTCCTCAACAATCCTCCCGAATCCTCCAAGTCACTTCCTCACACTAATACATCCAAGCCTCACTAAAACGCACTACTAACCCACTGAAACATATCCTAGGCTTTCCTAGGTTCCCGAACCCACCCAGTATTCAGCTGCTGAAAGAATCCTAGTAATGTCAACCAGCTACCTCATGAATATATCCACATGCAACATAGATCAGATAATCCTTCGAGTAAAAGACCCATCACTAGAACGGTTGGACTCAAACAAGATCTGTGCAATAGGGTCAAGTCCATCACTCTGAGATTATCCGACCCGTGTCCCATGTGACTTAGCATATTCACTTAGTAAATAACTCACACCACTAAGAATCCCACAAAGCACAAAGAAAACAACATTCAGACAATGGAAAATCTAACCATCATACTCCAATCAAACCATCTATCCTTTAATCAGGAATCTGTACATGCAATTCAAAGGCTCATACAATAAGGCATAACCTAAACAGGCTATCCTATCACTGGCTAATTAGTACTAACATGCAGATATATAAGCACATATAGTAGGCATATAAGGCATCCTTCCTAGATCCTTAGCCCTAATCTAGCATGCAGTTCTCATAATCATATCATATCATAACATAACATGTATCGGTATCTTGGGGAAAACTTACTTGAGCTCGGCTGATTGCACACATCACACATCTTGTTCTTTTTCAAAGTTCCTTTTTCTCTTTTTAAATTCTTTTGAAACTTCTTTTTATGAAATGATTTTAGTTTTGAAAATTTTCATACCAACTCCTTAGTTTGAGTTCAGACACACCCGAGAGTGTGCCTGAATCCCTCAAACCAAGGCTCTGATACCAACTTGTAACATCCTAAAATTCAAGATAAAAAATTTCGTTTTTAGTTTAACAATTCTTAAACCAAGAGTATAAAAACAACCATAATAATATATCATGTCAAAACCAAAGTGTCAGTAATCAAAACATATTATCATAAAACCATATCAGAGTAGAATCCCAAAGATCTCATGTGCAGAAAACATAGTGTGATGCGCTGCGATCGAGCCGACTCCATTCCTTTGAAAACGAAGCACCTGAAACCAAAACTATAAACCGTAAGCACGAAGCTTAGTGAGTTCCTCCATCATACCAAATACCATATAACAAACATACTGCCAGACATTTCTGGGGTGCCTGACCTACCCATGTCAAGCCATTCTGGGGTGCTCCACCTACCCTGCCAGACAATTTTTGGGTGCCTGACCTACCCATGTCAAGCAATTCTGGGGTGCTCGACCTACCCTCCAGTTCATCTGAACCAGCTACGGGGACTATGTCACCCCTACTACTACTGCTACTACCACCATATAATAACATAGCATAACCATACTGCCAGGCAATTCTGGGGTGCCCGACCTACCCTTCGGTCCTTACGACCGTGACACGGGGACTATTCCCCCTACTACTACTATCACATAACATCATATCATACTAGCACATAAAACATATCAGGTAGTAGCAACCTAGATAATTATCACAAAGACAATCATCTAGCAAACAACTCCTACTAGTGGGCCGGCATTGTGGCCGTAGATCTACTTCTACAGGAAGGTAACTCACCTCACACTGCTGATGTCCTGTAGACAAAACTCTAGGTGCTGGATGACAGGTTCTCGAACTGTTAATCATCAAAATAACACCCAATCAACAATTTGGTCCCAACATATACCCATAAGTCCATGGTTGGGGTAAAAGACTGCTTTACCCCTATCTTAGCTTGATTCAAGCCCAAGGCCCAATCCGAAGGCCCAGAAGTCAACTAAGAGTCAAAGCCCAACATATGGCCCAATTTTCCAAATTGGGCCCAAACCTTTACATGGTCTTATTCTAAGGCCCATCCATTTAGTCCAGTCCAAACATTTGGCATTTCTAATGGCCCAATATCTCATAATCATAAAGGCCCAATTATAGACCATCTATGGCCCAATTTTCCAAATTGGGCCCAAACCCCTCACATGGGCCTTACCCTAAAGATTGTTCTTGGATGGCCCATCAATATCCCAATCACCAAATCCCAATAGAAAGGCCCAACTTAAGGCCCAAGTGAAATTAGGGTTTTCACATAAAATGACGATTAGGGTTAAGTGTTTCTCACTTAACCCATTAAGGACTTAATCCATTAAGTCCATCACTCTACTAGACAAATCTGTAACGATTCAAAAATCAAGGGTAAAATTTCATTTTTAATATAGCTAAAACATTGATACCATTTATTCCAAACATTTCAATTCATCATTAAGTAAGACATTTATCAGAGTTTATCCCAGAATCATTCATTGCGGAAATCATAGGTGTGTGCACTGCGATCAATCCGAGCCCTTCTTTTCCAAATCAATGATACCTGAAACAATAAAATGTAAACTGTAAGCACGAAGCTTAGTGAGTCCCCCAGAGCTTACCCCACACACAATCTGTTGGGTTTTATACAAACAATCCTATGTGTGCATGCAACCCTAATTTGGATATATGTTTTCACTATTAGACATACAACAAATGAATACAAATGGAAACCCTATCGTGCATCTAATATTTCGAAAATCACAAACAAAAGATTACAATACATACCTTTGTTGTTATATAGTAATAACTACTAAATCTTGAAGTTCCTTTGCTCTTGAGAACAAGTACCACACATGTAGTACCTTTAATGGCTCATAAACACACTTGAGTGAGAGGATGAATATGAGAGAGAGGAGAAAGGGTAGCTTACTCCAAAAACGGATCTTCTAGGGTTTCTCCAAGGGTTGGACGTAATCTAGAGCCTAGGGGGTCTATTTATACTTGAGGCTAGCTATGGTTTCAGGGTAGAAACCCTAATTCCTTAGCTTAGGGCCTAAGCAAGTCCATGAACCTCCTTACATTAGGCCCTTGGACGAAAACTCCTAGATCCTTCTAGGATTTTCAACCTAGCCCTAATAAAGGTGATCCAATGGCCCAAAGCCTCAACTATCAAATAATTACAAAACAGACCCTGTACTTTTAATCAGTTCCTTTAATCCCAAAATTAATTCCAAATTAAATTCGGATTAAATATTAATTAATAATATGAGTCCAAATTAATATATTATTCATATAATATATTAATAAATCATATTTATGCCCCAATTTATTATTCTTAATAATAAATCAGCCTTTCTCCTCAACAGTCATCCTGTCTAGTCAACAGTGTGAAGGCAACCCAAAAGGACCATGCTACAATCAGGTCAAGTACATACCAAATATAGTTATGGGCTTAGACACCTAATCCAACAGTCTCCCACTTGGATAAGTCTAGTAACTATAATTGCAAGTACGACTTCAAAATCCGATTAGCAATCGTAGCTCTCAAAAGCCGTTGTCGAACTCTGACACGTCCTTTAGATAAGGGATCCTATATTCCTCCATTCTAGATATCGTATAGACATGAGACATTGATTATAATGATTCTCTCTGTCTATGTATTGTTTCCTGATTTCTGATTTATGACGACTGGCTAATTGAACAGATGAAATCAGTCCAGGCTTGGCCAAGCGCTTTGGGGTGTCATCACTAAATCATCGAGGGGCCCACATATATCGCTTTTATCCCTCTTAGGGTAAAAGGAACGAATAAACTTTGAATCAAATCATCGCTTGTACTTACTCATCAAATCATACACAACAATATGTTTTATAACACCAAGTTACTGGTGCGTTTACATATATCAATGTGCAACCGACTTGTAAACTACAACTCACATGTCTCGGCTTCAAGAATATAAGATATTATCGTCTCACAATCACCCGTGATAAAATCCATGAAGTGATTCACATGAGTGTGGGTTTAATCCAATACTCAAATCTTATTTCATGAGAACTCATGAACACTGCAACAGACTTTTGCTATGTCTAAAACGCTTCAGACAATCTACAGTCGGATTCATGACAGTCTTGCCTCAATACCTACTTCCAAAGTATGATCGACTGTGGATGGTTTGAATAATCTTATTATTCGGGAAGTCAAAACATGCGAAGTGAAACACAAGAATAATCGAATTCAATATGGCCTCAACACTTTGAGTATAAATAAAACACCTTTTATTTAATCACCATATTGATTACACATTAATCATTGTATAATGTTTCAGATAATCAACTTAATACTTGCATTGAAAAACAATAGTTATCCCATGCTCCAAGCATGCACACCATGTTTATCTATGGTCCTTACTTTGTGAAATAGATCAATTGAACACATTTCCAATGATGCTCATTTCACAATTCCCAATCCTTATCACAAGTGTAAGAATACCAAATTCTTGCTATGTGTTAGATTCTAACATTTTACGCAATGATCCTTTTGTAATGACATAGCACCAAAGTCACCAAGACTTTGCCAATGATATTACAAAGTGCTCTATTGGAGATTGTTACAAGACAACTCCATAGACATGAAGTCTCAAATTCAAAGTACATTCCTTTGAACATCTTTTTTGCATAAAAGTTTCTAATCTACATAAATCCTTAATATCCAACTCGCATTATGGAAACATTTCCATATTTTCCATGTGACAACACATTCTAAATAGAACCCTATCTATTCATAATAATGTCAATATGGTCCATCCATTACTATACTTCCAACTGCCCACACGTGATCAATATTTGGCGAACCTTATATCGTACTTGACAGTTGTTTAATTATTTTAGTCATATCCGGTTCTGTTCCTTTTTCCCTCTTAATGCCCTAGGCATTTGGAAAATAAGAACGGCCATTACAGTACATGTAATCGATCCTATACCCGAAGCGTATAGGATACGATACATAATGTCTTACATAAAGACATGATACTTTACCAGTGTCTTGCTATAATATTGTTATATATATATATATATATATATATATATATATATATATATATATATATATATATATATATATATATATATATATATAGAATTCCCTTATTTTGAATCTTTTCAACATACCATTCATATATGCCTTTTGATTAAAATTTCTCGATCTAAGCTTTTAGATTTGAAAAGAAGTATAAATTCCTCTCCCTTATTTATAGCAAAACAACTATTCAACCTCTGCAACTTTACAAATTGAAACTTTTGTTTCTATAATTAATACTGCTAGCTCGCAATGCTTAACATAATAATCATGCTCCCACTAACATGATGATTATATCCTTACCAGCATAATACTTATGCTCCCACTAGCTTTGACACGTATTAAGAAATCAGCTGGACTTCTAAAAATCAATACTTATTGACTTTCTTACCAAAGTTCATATTTATGATACGTGATGCTTCGATAAGACTTTATCTAAGCTTCTCAAACTCATGCACATTTCCTTAGATAACTCATATGTGTGTCTAAACAATTCTAGAACTTACAGCAATAAGTCTTAAATGTTCAAACTATTTGCCTTTTCTCACAATTCGAACTATGAAGAGGGATGCCGTAATCATAATCAAATTCGAGAATGCAAATACCACAATTGCTATCTCCTTAAAATCTTCTTAGCAAAAGCGTTTCCTCACAATCATTTTCATGAAGCGGAGAGACATCTTATGACACTTAGATATTATGGTGCATGTGTTCCTATCCATGTGAATTTGTCATAACCATAATCACAAGACAAGGTTAGTGACAAATATAAATTTATATGGACTTAACTTGTTCAATCTTTGTTTCTTCCCATCTGACAGCACAGGGGCCTACCATGTCTTCCAAGTAGTTAAACAGATCACCCATACAGATCATTGAACTTTTCATTGATTAAGATGTTTTGTCGTATGCAGTCAAATGAGAACTCGTAGAACTCACATGCATAATCAACATTAAATGGAATGGGCACAGAAACAAGAATGTGTCAACACGATAGGTTACAAACCTCAAGTCGTGTGCTAGTGTTTAACAATAGGTTTACTCTTGATTAGTTCTTGAAACTTTTCAAGATCATTTAGACTCCCACTGACATCTTGACATATAAGATTCTCTTGTCAAGAAACATTCCTTGACAAATAAATACTCAAGAGTTAGTGCGGGTTCTCATCAAGACAAACACTTCACACAATTGGTCTTAGTTGGTCTTTGTCTTATCCAAGACAACACAACTTACCAATTTCAAATGCGCAAGAGTAAAACATTTTCTACTCCACATTTGATAAGTGTTATAAACCTACTAAAGTTATGTCACTCAAGTCACAATCTTGGAGTACGTCTTTAAGACTCGATTCTGGAATGAAGTATGACTCATCTTCGTGATTTAAACCATTTCAACAATTCACGATTCCTCCTCTTAGTCATACTAATGCACTAAGGTGTCCTTAGAGGATCATGTGTCATATGGTTTCATAATCATTAAGATGATCATAAAACATGATACTCAAGTACTCTCCCTTCTTTTCAGATTGGAGAAACTTTTATCTTTCTGCCTAGTTGATTCTTCTTATACGTTCTGCTTTACATTGAAAACTTTTCAACGATTCAGAATTACACTTAATCTTGTAAGCATAACCATATTTACTAAACTTTTAGCAAATCATAAGGAATATTCTTATCGTTCTTTGTGGTGGAGTTGTCCAATGCACAAAAATGTGTATTAGATCTCCTAGTCCTTTACTTGACTCACATACTTATGTGAACAATGAATTAGTCTTAATTTCCCAAATACGAAGGTTCTCATCCATTATACAATACAAGTCACATGATTCCAACTTTCTGTCCAATTGAAACTTGGGTGATGAGAATCTTCCTTATTTGGTAAATTTCTGACACTACTACAAATAAGATAACTAAGAATCACATCCATTTTAAATATTGCTAACAATAGAAACATACAAACATCAATTTTCACAAAAGTCATTGCAAGGATATATACAAATAAGACAAAAATCAAAATTTATTTTATAAAAATGCGGAAAAGCTTGTCCTTACAATGCAATTACAAATGAAAACTATGTTACTAAATGTTTCTAAGCAATCTATCCTAACTCTTAAACAGCAGCTCAAAAATCCGATATTCGAACCATGCGACCGAAATCCATTTCTTCGTGATCAGACTCAGCTCACTCTTCCTTTAAGCTTCCTTTCTTTTCTTCGATCCTACAAAACATCAAAATGCAATCTTATCACATCATGTATTAAGAATCTACAAATAGGAACTTAATAGAGTTAGATAGTTAATTTTACCTTAAGCAGAGTCATACATATTGACTTTCCCATCTTCGCGATCCTTCAGGTAGATAAGGCAGCTTCACATCCAATGCCCCTTCTCTTGGCAGTAGAAACAAACAGACTCTTTCGGAATAACACATGGGACAATCTCAGATTCAGCCTTTCTCTTTACCATTCGGTCAAATGGTTTGACCTTCGCCAATCCCTTTCCATTGGGGAGAGAAGACTTTTCTGGACTTCCAATGTTGCCCTCGTCGATATCCATGGAAGTTTGGGAAGTTGACTTACCAGTCAAATTTGCTTTACTAGTGCCCCAAATCATTTCTGCTTCAGCAACAATAAGCAAATAGGTAAGATCAATGAGGGTCACGTCGTGGTCCATCATATAGTAATCTTTAATGAACTCACTATATGAGTCAGGAAGTGATTGAAGAACCAAGTCAACAACCAACTTCCTTGAGACTTTGACACCCAACATTCCCAACTTGTCAATATGCAACTTCATGTCCAAGACGTGAGCATATACATACTTTCCATCATCGTGTTTTCTTGCCAATAGGGCTTGAGTGACCTTGAACTTTTCAAGTCGACGAACACGTAGTTCAGGGAGAATTATTGGAGGAGGTGGAGGAAGTGAAGCATGATTTCCATTTCTATGATCCAATCGTGGAACATCATCTTCGTGTGGAAATCTTTTTCCAAAGGGTTTGGGAAAACCATAGTTGTTAGATTTTGACATATATAAAACGGGAGAAATTCAAGTTAGTTGATTCAATCCTTAATATAACACCCAAATGAAATATTAAGGCTAGGACCCAACACAATATTCTACAACTCGGAAGAGGGATGCCGTAATCCAGCTGCAAAATATTTGAAGGTACGTAAATGACGATTTACCAATTTCCACCATGAACAACGAAAATGAAGATTAGGTTTTAAATGAATTAAAACTCCTAGATCTTTTGAGATTCATTGAACTTTTCAGTGGCATGTTTAATCTCGATTATGCCGTTCAATTTTGAGACTGGGATGCCAAGGATCACAAACAAGATGTGAATAACCATGCAAATTAGCTTGGTACTCTCGAAGACGTATATCACTTAATCAATGTGTCGGTTAACCACACACGCTCCATTGATCTATGATAATCTACGAGTTACCCATTGCCATCCTTCATTGGTCCCATATTAGTGTGTCAGTTAACCACACACGCTCCACTAACGACCAACAAGGTGCAATGTGCAATTTCATTGATTAACATCAAATTCACATTTTTTCCTTAAGTAACTAAGATTTGGGAATTTATAAAGGTGTTTAGTTACTTCGTATTTCATTATACTTATAATGGAAGGTTGTGTCCTATCCTACCTGTTCGGTTAACGACCCTCCATTAGTCAAGGGTGCGGTGGGTAAGAGTGGATACCAAATGGCGGTCATTTTATAGGCCGCTTCCTTAAACACCCCTTATAGACCAGCTTCGTGAATGAGGCCTACTAAAGGTAAGACTGACATTTACTTATACATATATAATATTAAACTTTTAATTATAGATAGTATAAGGGTGTATTTTAAACATTTCAAAATACTAGGATTTTAATCAAATTTAAAATTTTTGAAAATTAATACTTTTTAATTTTAAAATCTTAAATATCAAAACTTTTATATAATAATTATCCCAAATTAAAAAATTAATTTAAATTATTAAATCTTGAAGGATTATCCATTAAATTAAACAATTAATTTAACCTAATCCCTTTATCCCCTAAAATTCGAAAATTTGGGATGGGATAATTCAAAGATATTTAATTATCTATTTAAACAATTAAAGGGATAATTACAAAAGATGACATTATCCTAATCCCTAAAATCTTGGAAACTTATATTGGGGAATAAGGCATTTTCAAAAACCCTAGGGTTAGACAACCCTAATTTCGAAATCTTGATGCTAAAGGAAAAGGGTTCATGAAAACCCAACAAATTTCGAAAACTAGGGTTTTGAAACCCTAATTTCGAAAATCCAAGCCCTAGGGTTTATTTGCCATAAACCCTAATTTGTCAAATTCATAATTTTGTATGAAATCTAATTGAAAACAACAACCAAAGGCTCTGATACCACTATTGGGTTTTATACAAACAATCCTATGTGTGCATGCAACCCTAATTTGGATCTATGTTTTCACTATTAGACATACAACAAATGAACACAAATGGAAACCCTAGCATGCATCTAATATTTCGAAAATCACAAACAAAAGATTAGAATACATACCATTGTTGTTATATAGTAATAACTACTAAATCTTGACGTTCCTTTTCTCTTGAGAACAAGTACCACAAATGTAGTACCTCTAATAGCTCACAAACACACTTGAGTGAGAGGATGAATATGAGAGAGAGGAGAAAGGGAAGCTTAGCTCCAAAAATGGCTCTTCTAGGGTTTCTCCAAGGGTTGGACGAAATCTAGAGCTTAGGGGGTCTATTTATACTTGAGGCTAGCTAGAGTTTCAGGGTAGAAACCCTAATTCCTTAGCTTAGGGACTAAGCAAGTCCATGTACCTCCTTACATTAGGCCCTTGGCCGAAAACTCCTAGATCCTTCTATGATTTTCCGCCTAGCCCTAATAAAGGTGATCTAATGGCCCAAAGCCACAACTATCAAATAATTACAAAACAACCCCTGTACTTTTAATCAGTTCCTTTAATCCCAAAATTAATTCCAAATTAATTTCTGATTAAATACTAATTAAAAATTGTCACACCCCCGAACCAGAAGGCTGAAACGTCCGAGGGCTCGCGTGACTCAAATTGAATATCATCACAATGATTATACATGAAACACAACATAAACTGCACCATGCATTAATACATAACGATTGACATTGTTCACATCCAGTACATTGTTTAAATATTACATATCCATAGCATCAATTGTTTGAGAGTTTTCAAAACATAACATCCTAACGTACTTGATACTACCCTTCAGCTTTACTGTTACCTGAGAATACAACTTATTTTGAAAACGTCAACATATGAAACGTTGGTGAGTTCATAAGCAGGGTTGTGGTAAAAATGATTTGTGTAGTTTATAAAACCTAGAAAATCCGATATTTTCTGAAAAGACAATTGTTTATACCGAAGTGTGAAGATCCATAAGTTGGTGCATGAATGATTTCAAAACGTGTATAAATGGGAAGTTTTGCATTATAGTTATTGAAAATACAAGCAAGTGGTGTTGATTTTCTCGAAAAACCCGATGTTTTCCGATAGCATAATATAATTGTTTCAAATTGTTATACCTCCACACGAGTGATTTTTGATTACTCTCCCTTGATTACTCGGATAGTATTGGATTTATTTAATTACGTGAGTCGTTATAACCATGCATAATAATGACTAGTTCGTCTGTCTTGGCATCCTAATGAACGCCGGAATTGATCTTAAGATTTTGTCACCCTAGACTGGCCGAGTCTAACTGTAGCGAACAGCTGAGGTGTGGGGGAGTCACCCCCGTATAGATCTATACACAAACTCTCGCTCTCCTTCCAGGAGACTTTGATTATAACTACAGACTACGAACGACACTTAGAGGTGTCGCCCGTTATTACTCACTTAATCCAATCAAAATTGATTACTATTGATTAACGACCTGAATTTGTTTACTTTGATTGCAAGTAAGCCTAACAAACGAGGAGAAGAGGATTACAAAATCCTGCTAATTACGTGAGTTATTTTAGGCTGTTGATTAAACGAAGAACGCGTTGGCCCATTTCAAATATGATTTAATTGGACCTTACTAGCAACGCTAATGGGCCACTGGGGTCCAATAGCACATAGAAGCCATTGAGGGTCCATTAAACATGTAATTTGGGTCACAGGAGGCTTAATTGACATGTATTATTATCGTTAGACCCAAAAGTCATGCCAATGGGTCACGAAGGCCCAATAAGCATGATTAAGATCTTTCAAGCCCAATTATTTGAATATTTACTTGTTTTAGGTATAGTATAATGGTCGGAAGTTTGATTGAACAATTGTTAAATTCTCAACGGCACGAAACTTGTCGGTTGTTTATAACGATATTTGAAAATATATGTATATTCTTCATTCTATTTTCATAAGTTGTAATTTGGTATTCTTTTGACCCAAATATCTTAAAACCAAAATAATTGACTCAAAATATTGGTTTGACCCATTCAGCCCTTCTTTAATAAAAATGACAATTTTAGTCCCTTACATAAAGAAAAAGACATTTTTGGCCCTTAACTCATTTTCGTGACATTTTTGACCCATAGACTTGTTTAAATAAATGTTATTAGCTCAAAATTTACTCTTTGGTAGTTTCAGCCCTTCCAGCAAAGAGTATTTCGGTTAAAGTCCAACTTTTTTGCAACTTTTACAATTTTGGCCCAAATTCCAAAAACTTTACATTTTTGATCCTTTTTGGAAAAGAAAAGCATTTTAACCCTTGAAATAGTTTTGTTTACCCCTTTTACTCCCTGTTTAGAGAATTGTACCATTTCAGCCCTTTAAAATCGTATTTTTGCAATTTTTGGGCATATGGGCCGAAAAAGCCCAAAAATTAGCCCATTAAGCTACAAATTACATTTCTAGTCCTTTAAAGAGTATAATATTCATAAAAACATTTATTTTTACTGTTTTGACTCGTTTAGTCCTTAAGAAAACCGTAAATGACAAATTTCAACCCAAGTTTTGTTTATTTGACAATTATAGGCCAAAAATGAGTTTTATGTTACATTATGTTTATTATGACTTTAGATAGAAACTTTTCTTGACTTGTTCAATGAAAAGTATATTAGATCATGTTTGTTTCCCCTCTTGTGCCATAGATCTCGAGATTTCTTCCCTTTTTGTTACATATTTACCACATAAACACATAAAATCACACATACATACATGACATCACACATAACATACACATACACATAGATCTACACATTTTTACTTGTATTCTCCCCCATAAAACTTGTGAAAACCGAAAATAGAGGGGTATGAACTCACCTTTGCTTGTTGTTTTCGATTTTGAAGGAAGAAATGAAGAAAATTTGGTCCTAGCAAGCCTTCTTGGGTGGATCTCGATCTTAGAGGTTTCTAGGATGATGATCATGAGTTTATATAAGGTAAGAAGAGATTTTTGATAAAACAAAGAATCTAGATCATGGATCCAAGCATCAACTTACCTAAGATGATGATTTTTGTGGAATACCCTCCTTGAAAAGCTCTTAATCTCGAAAATTTTGAAGGAGAAGTGAAAGTGTTCTTGAGAGAATTTGGAAAGAGTTGAAATGAATTATGTGTGTGTGTGTGTGTGTCCTCTCGGCCGAAGGTAAGAAGAGAGGGAGAGAGAGAAGTGAAATGATGATGTGTATGGAAGACCAAAATGTAATAAAGAGGTGGCTAACCCTCCTTATTTCACTAGTTTCTATTTTTTTTGTTATCCTCTTGGGCCGAGAAAGGGAGAAGAAAAGAATAGTTTGGGCCTTTGTGTTCTTGAGTCCATATTATGGGCCCATTTTAATGATTTTCGACCCATTTGGTCTTTGGAGATGGTTCACGACCCAATATTAATCAAAGTATGAGTTTTATGGCCCTTTAGGGCTAATTAAATTTGTTATGGCCTAATAAGAGTATTTTATTTCATTCTAGGCCCATTATGGCCCAAAATGTTAAAATAAAAGAAAGTGGGTCCAATTAGATCCCATACCAGAGTTCTAAGCCCAAAATAGTCAAATTGGAAGCTTATTGGTCGATTAGGCCCAATAAGAAAATCCTAGTCTAAAATGGACTTGAACCGGGATTTTTAAGGTTTCCAACCTTTGTTGACTACTTGAATGTTTGTGTAGAGTATTTGATGGAAATTTTGTGATCATTGAACAAGCATCATACATGTTTTCCAAGTTTTAACTACAATGTTATCTTTGTTAAGGGTTTTACAAGGTATCAAAATTCCTGGTTGTGACATCATCCCCCCGTTAGAGGGAATTTCGTCCCGAAAATCTTTTTAAAGCTAGATTTGAGAATGCGAGAATAGGTGAGGGTACTTCTGCTTCATTTGGTCTTCGCGTTCCCATGTGAATTCTGGTCTGCGTCTCGCGTTCCATTGAACTTTCACAATCGGAATGCGACTTTGCTTAGTACGCTTCACTTCCCTGTCCATGATTTCGACTGGTTCTTCGATGAACAAGAGATTCTCGTTGATTTCGATTTCTTCTAATGGAATGACGAGAGTCACGTCGGATAAGCACTTCTTTAAATTGGAAACATGGAACACGGGGTGTACACTGCTGAGCTCAGCGGGTAGCTGCAGTCTATAAGCCACTCGACCGATTCGGGCAAGAATCTCGAAGGGTCCAATGTATCGAGGGTTTAGTTTTCCCTGCTTCCCAAAACGAATCACCCCTTTCCAGGGAGAAACCTTTAATAACATCCGATCCCCGACTTTAAATTCCAAGGGCTTTCGCCGCTTATCGGCATAGCTCTTCTGTCTGTCTCGTGATGATTGCAGTCGGGCTCTGATCTGAATTATCTTCTCGGTCGTTTCGTGTATGATTTCTGGTCCCTTTAATGCATTGCCTAGTGTTTGTCCTCTTTCCAGCTGTGTGTCACCTACCTTAGCCCAACACAACGGTGATCTACATTTACGCCCATACAACGCCTCGAAAGGAGCAACTTTGATGCTTGAGTGATAACTGTTGTTGTATGAGAATTCGATCAAAGGCAAGTGGGTATCCCATGACCTTCCAAAGTCTATTACACATGCGCGAAGCATGTATTCTAGCGTTTGAATGGTTCGCTCGCTTTGACCATCCGTTTGCGGGAGGTAGGCAGTGCTCATGTCAAGTTGTGTTCCCATAGCCTTCTGAAGCGATTGCCAAAAGCGTGAAGTAAACCTACTATCTCTATCTGAGATGATAGATATTGGCACTCCGTGGAGTCTCACGATTTCCTTGATATAGATCCTTGTCAATCGTTCCATCTTGTATGATTCTTTTATTGGCAGGAAATGAGCGGATTTTGTCAACCTATCGACTATTACCCATATGGTATCCAAACCATCAGTCGTCTTGGGTAGTTTGGTCACAAAGTCCATAGTAATCCTTTCCCATTTCCACTCGGGAATTAATGGTTGTTGTAGCAATCCCGAGGGCTTCTGATATTCCACCTTTACTTTAGCACACGTGAGGCACTTGCCAACGTAAGTGGCAATTTCTGCCTTCATGTTAGGCCACCAATAATGTTGCTTGACATCCAAGTACATTTTATCTGAACCCGGATGGATGGAGTATCGTGTCTTGTGGGCTCCATTCATGACTACTTCTCTGAATCCCCCAAGTTTAGGGACCCAAATGCGGTTCATGAAGTAATATGCTCCGTCCTCCTTCGCTTCGAAATTCTTTTCCATTCCACGTAAAGCTTCGCTTGTTTTGTTTTCTGCCTTCATGGCATCGAACTGGGCTGCTCTGATTTGCGAGGTTAGGTGGGATTGGATGGTTATAGAGAGAGTCTTCAAACGACGATTCGAGTATTCTTTTCGACTCAAGGCATCAGCTACTACGTTAGCTTTACCTGGGTGGTACTTGATTTCACACTCATAATCGTTCAGCAGCTGAACCCATCTTCGTTGCCTCATGTTTAACTCTTTTTGATTTAAAATGTGTTGGAGACTCTTGTGGTCAGTGAAAATGGTGCACTTGGTACCATAAAGGTAGTGCCTCAAAATCTTCAAGGCGAAGACCACAGCTCCCAATTCGAGATCTTGGGTGGTATACTTCACCCCGTGGGTCTTTAGTTGTCGGGACGCATAAGCTATCACCTTTCCACGCTGCATGAGTACACAGCCTAAACCCTGATTCGACGCATCACAGTAAACTACAAGGTCCTCTGTTCCCTCTGGTAGTGATAGTACCGGTGCACTGCAGAGTGCTTGCTTCAGAGTTCGGAATGCAGTTTCTTGCTTATCCGTCCATTCAAAGGGTACACCTTTTTGTGTAAGAATGGTAAGTGGCTTGGCTGTTTTGGAGAAGTTCTGAATGAACCTCCTGTAGTAGCCTGCGAGGCCTAAAAATTGGTGAATTTCTGTGGGTGTTGTTGGGATCGACCATCCTTCAACGGCTTTGACCTTAGAAGGATCCACATGTATCCCTTCCTGACTAACAACATGACCCAAAAAGTTCACACTACGAAGCCATAACTCACACTTAGAGAGTTTTACGTATAACTTTTCGGTTCGCAGGGTTTCCAGGATTTGTCAGAGATGTCGGCCGTGTTCCTCTTCGCTTCGAGAATAGACTAGGATATCGTCGATGAAAACAATGACAAAGTTGTCGAGGAATAGTCGGCATATTCGATTCATTAGGTCCATGAATGCGGCAGGGGCATTCGTTAGACCAAAGGGCATTACGACAAATTCATAATGTCCATAACGAGTTCGGAAGGCGGTTTTGGGGATATCCTCCTCCCGGACTTTGAGTTGATGGTATCCGGATCGCAGATCTATCTTAGAGAAGTAACTTGCTCCTTGGAGTTGGTCAAATAGATCGTAGATTCTCGGAAGTGGATAGCGATTTTTGATAGTGAGCTTATTAAGTTCCCTGTAGTTAATACACATCCTAAACGTACCGTCTTTCTTCTTAACAAAGAGAACCGGAGCTCCCCAAGGTGAGAAACTGGGTCGGATGAATCCTTTGTCCAAAAGTTCGCTGAGTTGACTGGACAATTCTTGCATTTCCACAGGAGCCAATCTGTAGGGCGATTTGGCGATGGGTGTAGCTCCTGGCACGAGGTCAATTCGGAACTCGACTTGTCTTTCTGGGGGTATCCCCGGAAGATCTTCAGGAAAGACATCCGGGAAATCGCAAGCCACTGGGATGTCTTGAATATGGACCTCTTCTTTGGACTTATCCACTATATGAGCCAGAAACGTCAAGTCCTTCTTTCGTAGATACTTCTGTGCCTTAATGCACGAGATAAGATGAAGATTCATGATGGGTTTGTCTCCGTATATAATTAGGGTTTCGCGATTTGGGAGGTGAAGGCGAACGGCCTTCTCGTGACACATAATTTCAGCATGGTGAGGGCTTAACCAGTCCATGCCGATAATCACATCAAAACTCCTAATGAATACATGCATTAAGTTTATTTGAAATACGTGATGGTTCAAGGTCAGGGTACATCCGATGTAGATTTCCCCAGTGGATTCTGTTTTACCATTAGCCATTTCCACCGTAAAGGTTTCATTAAGCTTCTGGGGTTGTTGTTTTAACAAGTGTTTGAATTTATTACTCACAAAGCTTCATTCTGCCCCGGTATCAAATAGGATGCATGCATAAGTGTGGTTTAGGAGAAACGTACCGGTGACAACAATGGGATCCTGAACCGCTTCTCCCTGTCCCATGGTCAGCACTCTTCCTGCTCCTCCATTCCAAGGGTTGTTGATGTTGGGGCAGTTTCGACGGAAATGCCCAGTCTTTCCACATCCATAGCAGGTGTGGCTTGGTCCCGCATTATTGCCGCTGTTGTTGGTGTTGTTGTTGTTTTTGTTTCCTTGCTGCTGGTTCTGGGGAGGATAGGTCCTGTAATATTTTGCCGTGTGACCCTTCCGATTGCAACTGGTACAATGCATCTCCCTGCATTCGCCATTATGATGGAGAGTGCACTTGTTGCACTTTCGGAGATTCCCAGAATACTGCCTAGGGGCACTTGGAGTAACTGAGACTGGAGCATGTGGTGTGGAGGGTACTTGGGTGGTTGCAGCATTGACTGTCACTCTTTGTTGCTTCTTTGACGACTCTGAGCCTTGTCGCCCCTTTCTCTTGTTATTCTTTCCATTCTTGTTGTCACTCTCCTTCTTGCCTTCAGTTTCCCCTGGCTTCTCGCCCTTCTTGTTGTTGTGGTCGTACAGTTTCTTGGCCAACCTCTTGGCACTGTCGAAGGTTTCGAGATTTGCAGCTATCACATTTCCTTGAATTGGGGAGGTTAATCCCCAGATGAATCGTTCGATTTTCTTTCCCTCTGAAGTAATCATGCCAGGGAACAACAGTGACAGTTCGCTAAACCTTGATATGTATGCATCTATATCAGAGTTTCGGACGGTGAGATTCCATAACTCTTGCTCTATTTTCTAAATTTCGCCTCGCGGGCAGTACTCAGCCATCAGCATTTCTTTCAACTCCGCCCACGACATGGCGTTGGCTATGGGGAGAGTCATGGCCTCCACATATCCATTGCACCAGGTGAGAGCTTGGTCAACGAATGTGCATGCGGTGAACTTCACTTTCATCTCCTCGGGGCATTCACATATCTCAAATACCGATTCCACCTTTTCCATCCATCTCTTTAGGGTTATCATTCCACCCGTGCCATTAAAGGTTCGTGGCTTGGCGTTGGTGAAATCCTTGTAAGAGCATGTCTTGGCAGGTCCTTGATTTATTCCGTTGTTCGAACTTCCAGCCCCTTGTCCATTGCCTCCACCATTGTTCCCTTGGTGGATTTGCGCCATAGCTGCGGTGACCGCAGCAGATACAACTTCTTAATATGCAGCCGAGTTGATTTCCGGTGGGGTTGGCTCAGGGTTTCCACGGGTTGGTCGATGGGGAATCTTTCTGTCATTGAACGGAAAGATGTTGAGTGCCTATGATTTTTGTGAGTTTGTGGTCCTATAAACTAGGTGTATTGCGTGTACTTAAGTAGTTTCACATGTTAACATACAATCATGGATACATAACACATAACAGATAACAACATCACAATAGAACACATATATTTTTCCATTAATAATATCCGTACTTTGATACATGAAAATTTGCTCGAAAGAGCATACATAAGTGGTGCAAGTTCGGCAGCGTAACGACTCTATGAGTAGTGTAATCACTTAAACATAGAGTCGATGGTACATAGCATAGATCATACAAGCATAAATCTAAAGACGGATATGACTAGTCCTAGTCATGATGGGATGTGCTAGGGGGTGGTGCTGAGGAAGTGGACGCTCCCTGAAGGCGAGACACCTGTCGTTCCGCATCTCGGAGTCGAGTCTCCCACCTCACCTGCCTCATGTGGAACTCTCGCATAACCTCTCGCGTCTCCTGTTCTGCACGCTCAACTCTAGTCCGCATCTGGTGCATCTGATTGGTGGTGCTCTGAGCTAGGTCGCCAGTGTTCCGCAATCGTCTCACCATGACCGGAAGCGCGCGATCAGCTGGTCCTCCCTCCCTCAAGTCGTAGAACTCGCGTGCCATGCCAAACGGGGGTCGCTGTCCCTGTTGCCTGCTCCACCTCCAAAGGTCGATACCCCAGGGGGGTGTAGGGCCAGTCGGGCCCATCCGATGAACGGGCACCCTAGTCGGGTAAGGGGGGTTGATGACTTCGGACTCCGCATCTGAATCACCGTCATCGCTGGGTTCCTCCTCGAGGTCTTCTTCAGGTTCCTCCTCCAACCATCCGTTATTCCCCTGATTAGGGAAATACGGATCTTCGGGGAGATGGAAGCTGGCCATACTGTCTGCAAGAGTATATGAATGTACTAATATTATTCCTAAGATGTTTTAATTATTATGTAAATTGAGTTGATGTTCTTTTCTTGGTAACAAAGGGGTATGTTTTTAGATTTACCGGCCATCGAGGTTTCCCGGGGCATGTGATAGTTGTACCTTGGAGAAAATGTAGTTGATCAGGCTACATTCATCCCCCTGATACAACTAGGAACAGTCCCGACTTAACCGAGATGTCGGTATTATCTTATTTGATTTGGTATTATGTTCTTTTTCCTATAACGCACAAGTAAAGATGATTTATCGTTGTGTTTTATTTGTTTTGTTCAGAGTTGTTTTAATCCCTCTTTGGTTTATAGTTGCATATCAATGTGTGGTTAGATATGCCAGTTCACTATAAACAGAGCTCTGATACCAACCTGTCACACCCCCGAACCAGACTGCGGAAACGTCCTAGGGCTCGTGTGACTCAAATTGAATATCATCACAATGATTATACATGAAACACAACATAAACTTCACCATGCATTAATACATAACGATTGACATTGTTCACATCCAGTACATTGTTTAAATATTACATATCCATAGCATCAATTGTTTGAGAGTTTTCAAAACATAACATCCTAACGTACTTGATACTACCCTTCAGCTTACCTGTTACCTGAGAATACAACTTATTTTGAAAACGTCAACATATGAAATGTTGGTG
Organism: Lactuca virosa; assembly: GCF_052849685.1. Classification (NCBI taxonomy): domain Eukaryota; kingdom Viridiplantae; phylum Streptophyta; class Magnoliopsida; order Asterales; family Asteraceae; genus Lactuca; species Lactuca virosa. Next base: position 425,656,789 of record NC_136429.1, on the reverse strand, counting down.
AGTTCATAAGCAGGGTTGTGGTAAAAATGATTTGTGTAGTTTATAAAACCCAGAAAATCCGATATTTTCTGAAAAGACAATTGTTTATACCGAAGTGTGAAGATCCATACGTTGGTGCATGAATGATTTCAAAACGCGTATAAATGGGAAGTTTTGCATTATAGTTATTGAAAATACAAGCAAATGGTGTTGATTTCCTCGAAAAACCCGATGTTTTCCGATAGCATAATATAATTGTTTCAAATTGTTATACCGCCACACGAGTGATTTTTGATTACTCTCCCTTGATTACTCGGATAGTATTGGATTTATTTAATTACGTGAGTTGTTATAACCATGCATAATAACGACTAGTTCGTCTGTCTTGGCATCCTAATGAACGCCGGAATTGATCTTAAGATTTTGTCACCCTAGACTGGCCGAGTCTAACTGTAGCGAACAGCTGAGGTGTGGGGGAGTCACCCCCGTATAGATCTATACACAAACTCTCGCTCTCTCCTTCCAGGAGACTTTGATTATAACTACAGACTACGAACGACACTTAGAGGTGTCGCCCGTTATTACTCCCTTAATCCAAACAAAATTGATTACTATTGATTAACGACCTGAATTTGTTTACTTTGATTGCAAGTAAGCCTAACAAACGAGGAGAAGAGGATTACAAAGTACTGCTAATTACGTGAGTTATTTTAGGCTGTTGTTTAAACGAAGAACGCGTTGGCCCATTTTACATATGATTTAATTGGACCTTACTAGCAACGCTAATGGGCCACTGGGGTCCAATAGCACATAGAAGCCATTGAGGGTCCATTAAACATGTAATTTGGGTCACAGGAGGCTTAATTGACATGTATTATTATCGTTAGACCCAAAAGTCATGCCAATGGGTCACGAAGGCCCAATAAGCATGATTAAGATCTTTCAAGCCCAATTATTTGAATATTTACTTGTTTTAGGTATAGTATAATGGTCGGAAGTTTGATTGAACAATTATTAAATTCTCAACGGCACGAAACTTGTCGGTTGTTTATAACGATATTTGAAAATATATGTATATTCTTCATTCTATTTTCATAAGTTGTAATTTGGTATTCTTTTGACCCAAATATCTTAAAACCAAAATAATTGACTCAAAATATTGGTTTGACCCATTCAGCCCTTCTTTAATAAAAATGACAATTTTAGTCCCTTACATAAAGAAAAAGACATTTTTGGCCCTTAACTCATTTTCTTGACATTTTTGACCCATAGACTTGTTTAAATAAATGTTTTTAGCTCAAAATTTACTCTTTGGTAGTTTCAGCCCTTCCAGCAAAGAGTATTTCGGTTAAAGTCCAACTTTTTTGCAACTTTTACAATTTTGGCCCAAATTCCAAAAACTTTACATTTTTGATCCTTTTTGGAAAAGAAAAGCATTTTAACCCTTGAAATAGTTTTGTTTACCCCTTTTACTCCCTGTTTCGAGAATTGTACCATTTCAGCCCTTTAAAATCGTATTTTTGCAATTTTTGGGCATATGGGCCGAAAAAGCCCAAAAATTAGCCCATTAAGCTACAAATTACATTTCTAGTCCTTTAAAGAGTATAATATTCATAAAAACATTTATATTTACTGTTTTGACTCGTTTAGTCCTTAAGAAAACCGTAAATGACAAATTTCAACCCAACTTTTGTTTATTTGACAATTATAGACCAAAAATGAGTTTTATGTTGCATTATGTTTATTATGACTTTAGATAGAAACTTTTCTTGACTTGTTCAATGAAAAGTATATTAGATCATGTTTGTTTCCTCTCTTGTGCCATAGATCTCGAGATTTCTTCCCTTTTTGTTACATATTTACCACATAAACACATAAAATCACACATACATACATGAAATCACACATAACATACACATACACATAGATCTACACATTTTTACTTGTATTCTCCCCCATAAAACTTGTGAAAACTGAAAATAGAGGGGTATGAACTCACCTTTGCTTGTTTTCGATTTTGAAGGAAGAAATGAAGAAAATTTGGTCCTAGCAAGCCTTCTTGGGTGGATCTCGATCTTAGAGGTTTCTAGGATGATGATCATGAGTTTATATAAGTTAAGAAGAGATTTTTTATAAAACAAAGAATCTAGATCATGGATCCAAGCATCAACTTACCTAAGATGATGATTTTTGTGGAATACCCTCCTTGAAAAGCTCTTAATCTCGAAAATTTTGAAGGAGAAGTGAAAGTGTTCTTGAGAGAATTTGGAAAGAGTTGGAATGAATTATGTGTGTGTGTGTGTCCTCTCGGCCGAAGGTAAGAAGAGAGGGAGAGAGAGAAGTGGAATGATGGTGTGCATGGAAGTATGTGATGGTGCATGGAAGACCAAAATGTAATAAGGAGGTGGCTAACCCTCCTTATTTCACTAGTTTCTACTTTTTTTTGTTATCCTCTTGGGCCGAGAAAGGGAGAAGAAAAGAATAGTTTGGGCCTTTGTGTTCTTGAGTCCATATTATGGGCCCATTTTGATGATTTTCGACCCATTTGGTCTTTGGAGATGGTTCACGGCCCAATATTAATCAAAGTATGAGTTTTATGGCCCTTTAGGGCTAATTAAATTTGTTATGGCCCAATAAGAGTATTTTATTTCATTCTAGGCCCATTATGGCCCAAAATGTTAAAATAAAAGAAAGTGGGTCCAATTAGAGCCCATACCAGAGTTCTAAGCCCAAAATAGTCAAATTGGAAGCTTATTGGTCCATTAGGCCCAATAGGAAAATCCTAGTCCAAAATGGACTTGAACCGGGATTTTTAAGGTTTCCAACCTTTGTTGACTACTTGAATGTTTGTGTAGAGTATTTGATGGAAATTTTGTGATCATTGAACAAGCATCATACATGTTTTCCAAGTTTTAACTACAATGTTATCTTTGTTAAGGGTTTTACAAGGTATCAAAATTCCTGGTTGTGACAAAAATATGATTCCAAATTTATATATTATTCATATAATATGTTAATAAATCATATTTTTGCCCCAATTTATTATTCTTAATAATAAATCAGCCTCTCTCCTCAACACAATCCACGTAACACATATCAGATTAGCTATACAAGATATCTCAACCACATATCACATATCATATTAGCTATACAAGCTATCTCTACCACATACCACATATCATATTAGCTATACAAGCTATCTCTACCACATATCGCATATCTTGTTAGCTATACAAGCTATCTCTACCACATATCATTAGCTATAAAAGCTATCTCTACCACATAACATTAGCTCTAAAAGCTATCTCTACCACATATCATGCATAAGGACGTCATGGGCTCCCCCACATGGTCTTACACCTAAGTGTCATGGGCTCCCCCATGGTCTTTCCCTGCCGGACATCCATGGGCTCCCCCACATGGTCTTACATCCAAGTGTCATGGGCTCCCCCATGGTCATTCATGAAAATATCACAGAATCACTAGCATACAACTTAGCATAAAGCTAACTATCATACCACATATCTCTACTACAGCTAGTGTACCACATATCATAAAATGGGCCGGCCTTGGTGCCTTAGACCCATTGGTATGGTGAGATGACTGACCTCGAATGCAGAAGCTTCCCGAATGACATCCTTAGCTGCTGCCCTGCCAGCTTCCCGAGCTGTCACTACCAATCAATATACCTAATTAGCAACTGGGTTCTAATCCATAACTATAACTTCATACCTAGGGTAAAAGACCATGATACCCCCATTCTATCCCTTGACCAAAACTTTGGCCTAAGCTATAATCTGAAAGGCCCCAATGGACAATTAATCCACTAATGGCACAATTTTCCAAATTGGGCCTAAACGTAATAGTCCACAAGGCCCAATACCAAACACTCCCCAAGACCCAATCCATGGCCCAATTTTCCAAATTGTGCTCAAAACCCGATGGACCAATAGGGCCCAAAACACCCAGTCCAAAACCATAAGATCGATAAAGGCCGATTAATGGCCCAATTTTCCAAATTGGGCCCATACTCCTTATTGGGCCTCATCCTAAGATCCAATCCTTCAATTAGTCCCGAACATAACTACTCAACAGATGGCCCAAACCCTAAGCCCAAAGTCCAAAATCCAACCTGACCTAGTATGCAGTACGTCCTCAGCAGTACGTTGCGCGTACTTGCTTAATGGCTTGTACGTTGCGCGTACTTGCTTGTACGCCCAGCATACTACCCTCCAGACCCACTTCTGCCATTAAGCACTTAATTGTTTAAGCCATAAGTCCAAACCACAGATCTGAGTTCCTCCTAACGTCTAAATCCATAATGTCACGGACTTGGTGACTTTGCATGTCTCACATAAGCTCAAACTCCAAAAATGATAACCTAGTTCCATGAAAATGGTCTTAACTCGTGCATGAACCCATTAAGACCTCCAAGATGGAAACTTTCTGCCTTAGGGAATCATTTAACACTGAGAGTGGAAACTCTAAGCTTAAGAAACGGATTTTGACCATAAAGTTTCATCCTTGGGAGCAAAACCATAACAATGTACCACTTAGCTAGATCTACATGAAAAAGTTGTCAAGGTTAAGACTTTATACCTCGAGGAGATAGATCTAGGTGCACAAAGCTTGGATCCAAAAGCTCCAAGTCAAAGAATGACTCTTCAAGAAGTTCCTTCTTCCTCCTCAAGCACCAAAACACACAAAAATCCCGTTGAAGCTCTACAATCACTCAAATGGGGGCTAAGGGTCAATTTCTAGGGTTTAGAGGGATGGAGGCTGAAGATATTAGGGTTAGGTTATGAGATAAGGAGCTTAAATAGGGTCCAAGACCCTAAAATAGAGTTATAATCTGACTTGCGTATGCCAAGTGTACATATGGTACGCCCAACGTCCTCCGAAGAACATTCTCGACCATCCTGGTCAGTACGCCCAACGTACTCCAAGGTACGCCCCGCGTACTCTTTGTGTACGCCCGTGTAGTCGGCTAAGCCTGAAAACCACGAAACTTCCTAAGGCCATAACTTCTTCGTTATAAACCAGATTCCGACGATCCTTATATCCACGGAAAGGTGACGAGAAGCCCTACACTTCTATAAACTCATACCTTCCATAGGACATTCCAAACAAAAGTCCATTTTCCACAAAAGCCCAAACTGCCACTTTACCGAAATACCCGTAGACCTTAAAACACGAACCGAACACCCATATCAGTTCTAATACATCACCCGCACCCAAATTAGATTTTACCTTCTCAATAGCCATAATCCTGATGATGACCGATCTTCGGTCCATAGCCTCAGACTTGGAATCGATTCGGAACAGAGCGTTACAACTCTCTCCCACTTAAATTAGATTTCGTCCTCGAAATCATGCATCACCAGCCCCGACATACCAGACAACCTGAGCACCACGACCACAAACCCGAGATTACCACAACCTTCCTAAGGAAACTAAGACCAACCCCGCAGGGTTCTAAAACCCGAAGATGAAACGAATTCCTTGAAACATAATTACATTTACTCAATTTGAGACCCGAAGTCTCGAGATGGCCTGTCACCCTTGACAGACACCCATACTGAACCCAAGCTGAATCTATCCCATAAATGTCCCAACTGACTACTCAGCTTCTGATATTAGGGATTTCCTGTTAGGAGCAGAATCACTGACCAACTATCCCTGCAGATCACTAAACTTGTCAGTAGGCTCAGATAATCGTTCGAGTAGGAGACCCACCCCTGCAACAGTTAGACTCAGACGAGAGCTGCGCAACAGGGTCAGATCAACCACTCTGAGATTATTTAATCCAACTGCAAACAACTTAGTGTACGCCCCGTATGACAGGTAACTTCACACCCGGAATCCAAATCACTAAAATCACTCCAGCTCATCTTGCTGCCACATATCTGCCTTCCTGAGGAACAACCGTGACCTCCTTGGTCCAAACATGTCTGCCAATTGTCCGGAACACCGGACACCTACCCGATTGCTGAGCTAGCATCACACGCACAACAGTCCCATACGATCTCCAAAAGATACATCGTCTAACAATATCTGCCCTATCTATACTGTAACTCATGGCTCCTTCAATCCTTTGATCCATCCGATCATAATAGGCTGACAACCTGTCTCCACTGAATCCGACGCAAAAAGGTGAATGCTACCAGAATAACTGTAGTCTTGCATCATACCTGGTCTCCTTCGACCTACCGTTTCCTGATTCCAATTATGTTGTGAGATACTCACAACCTTGCGAACTAGCCCACCCTGGCCTAAGTGATCCGAATGAATCCGTGAATGCCACGGCTACCCTGCAGTCTTTCTGCACTTCCCGCACTATCTGACCGCTTGTGAATGCTACGGCTCCTCCGCAGTCTTACAACACTCTCCACACTATCTGACTACTAGTGAACGCTATGGCTCCCCCATAGTCTTACAACACTTTCACCCTACTGAACATGAGTGAATGCTATGGCTCCCCCGTAGTCCTACAACACTTTCATCCTACTAACCATGAGTGAGTGCTACGGATCCCCCGTAGTCTTACAACACTTTCATCCTAACACAACCGCAACCCAATGCCTTACCCCTAATCTATCGATTCAAAACGCATAGAGAGTCGAGCACTCGCTCGACTGAACACCCGAACTGGACTTAATCCATGACTGGTGCCCCAACCTGCTTCCCCAAATTCTGCTATCAAGCCCCCAAGAAGACGCGATTAACATGCTGGGGAGTTTTACCGAACTCCAAACCCACACAACCCTCAAACAAAATAGCCACTTGGGCCGCCATTTTCCTCGATGAGGATGAGAAACTCATCCCAGTCTCATACCTGCTCCTGTCCTAAATTCCTGCGCGATTCTCCCACACTTAGATTCGACTAAGTCCGCTTGGCATATGAAAATTGAAGGATTTCCAATCCTTCTTATGTTACAATGATTAGTCTGTCGACATAAGGTGATTACCAAACTAGTGCACCCTATGTAACCCTTCTCAAAGCAACACAACTCCTGAAAACAAGCTAACACTTCTTGAATCCCAACCACATCAATGACTCCCGATGCTTAATAAATGATATCACGCTAAAATCTCGAAGTCCAAAGGACGGATGGTCTAACCAAAACTTCAACAACAACTCTCTCTTCCCTCGGCACTCATGATGGCTCTTCCAAGCACAAATACTAAGGCTACTAAAAACTAGTCATAACTCCCTCGTTCAAGCCCTTGAACCAACCCCGAAAATGACTGGAGCAGGTGCACTCACTGCTCCTCCCTGATCGTCAGAAAGTCGACCTCCTGGTTGCGCACCTGATCACAACGACAATATAACAGACTTGCCCCCTATGGGCAATCCCTCATGACGTGGCCAAACCTGCTACACCTGTAGCAACCCATATCACTGAACAGATTCCGACAACGACTCAGAGCAATCGCGATACACGTGGAACCCGCTTTGCGAGATACGTCCGTGTGAAGAATCCTCAAAGATTCCTCAGCATGCTAACTGGCATCTGACAACCCTTGCTTACTCAGACTATAGCAGAGAACCGACCCGAGATCCAACTTATCACAATTCCAAAGTGATGCAAATTCCCGAAATCCACCTGAAGTGGCAGAAGATAACATATCCGCAAACGTATGAAGGAATCCTGACCACCTCCTCCTGTGTTACCTCGACCACCCTGAGAACATGATGTAACACTTCATTCCAATCCCAATGACAATCCAAACCCTTGGAACGAAACTCCATCGTGTAGTTTCCCCAAGCGTTGCACTGGATCCGTCTTGCTGGCCTCTCAAAAGCTGATCCGAACTCTTGGGTCTCCGCCCGAGATCCTCCACTAAGTTCATCTGACCTGAACCTCTCTCATTGAGGTACTCCTAATCAATATTTCGTCCTCGGCTCTGGGATCCATATCATTCGGGGTCTCAAACCCTGACACACTCACCAGATCAATCGTCAACGACTGAACTGCAGTAGTTGGAGCTACCTCTGCTCTAAACCGGCTACAACTATTCCCAATACATAGTTTCAAATCCTAAAGCGCAATAAATCGCAAAATCAATCCTTGCCACCTGATACAAGAGATCCAAGGCGAACTCGAAATCCTGGCAGTCCTTCCGCTAACTGGCTCACCACCGGAGCCGGGACCAAACCCTGGTCCTACCCATGCGTGCTTATCGTCATCTGGCAAAGCAGCTACCCTCGCTATCAGAGCATAACCAATTATTCTCCTTCCCATAAGCTTCTTAGATTCTCCAAGACTCTCACCGATTCGAGTATGGATCTTGTGCTTTCAGTAGTACGGGTCCATACTACCTTCTACACCTATCCATACTTTCCTCAGCAATCCTCCCAAATCCTCTAAGTCGCCTACCCCACTGATGCACCAAATATCCACTAGACAGCGGCATGATACTCACCGAAGAAACTCCTAGGCTCCCCCTAGGTTCCCAATCCTCAACGAACCGCCCCACTAAACTCACTGGGGTATATCCTAGGCTTTCCTAGGTTTCCAACCTCGCCCTGCCATCAGCCGCTGAAGAACTCCACATGATGCCGACCATCCACCTCCTGGATATCGTCATATCCACTTAGTAGCTGACTCCCATCACTCAAGAGTTCCACAAAGCACAAAGAAAGAAGCATTCGTGCAGTAGCACTCCGATCCAAAGGACTATCATAGAACATTCCACCCACATATCGCAACTCGCGCTGTCTTATGCATGCAAATTATACACAGAACAAGATCTAATAGACTGTCGAATAATAGACTCTACCCTAGGACCACAACCAGACGAGGAACAGGAAATAAGTCCAAATAAATTATTCAAAGGCTATAAGATCCTAACCATATATAATTTTGAAAGCATACACGTAGCAGTTACTAATACCCATAATCATTCTCATTCTAGCATGGCATCCAATATTCCCAAGGCTACAAGCACCACATATCAGGCTAATCTATTGCTGACTACTCAGCACTAGCAGGCAAGTCTACCAGCTCACACAACATATACAGGCATCTCCCCTAGCCCTAACTAGCATGCGATACACAAATTCATAATCAAATCATAACATATAACAAATGTGGGTATTCTAGGGAAACTTACTTGAGCTCGGCTGATTGCATGCACCACACCCTTTCTTTTCTTAGAAAACTTTTCCTTGAAAACATTTTTCCTTTAAAAACCTTACTGATCCTCAGTTTGAGTTCAGACACACCCGAAAATATGTCTGAATCCCTCAAACCAAGGCTCTGATACCAACTTGTAACGACTCAAAAATCAAGGGTAAAAATTTCATTTTTAATATAGCTAAAACATTGATACCATTTATTCCAAACATTTCAATTCATCATTAAGTAAGACATTTATCAGAGTTTATCCCAAAATCATTCATTGTGGAAATCATAGGTGTGCACTGCGATCAATCCGAGCCCTTCTTTTCCAAATCAATGATACCTGAAACAATAAACTGTAAACCGTAAGCACGAAGCTTGGTGAGTCCCCCAGAGCATACCCCACACACAATGCACATAACACATATCACATTTTCTATACAAGCTATCTCTACCACATATCACACATCATATTAGCTATACAAGCTATCTCTACCATATACCGCATATCATATTAGCTATACAAGCTATCTCTACCATATATCGCATATCATGTTAGCTATGCAAGCTATCTCTACCACATATCATTAGCTATAAAAGCTATCTCTACCACATAACATTAGCTATAAAAGCTATCTCTACCACATATCCCTGCATAAGGATGCCATGGGCTCCTCCACATGGTCTTACACCTAAGAGCCATGGGCTCCCCCTATGGTCTTTCCCTGCCGGACAGCCATGGGCTCCCCCACATGTCTTACATCCAAGTGCCATGGGCTCCCCTCATGGTCTTTCATGCAAATATCACATAATCACTAGCATACAACTTATCATAAAGCTAACTATCATACCGCATATCTCTACAACAGCTAGTGTACCAAATATCATAAAATGGGCCGACCTTGGTGCCTTAGAACCATTGGTATGGTGAGAAGACTCACCTCAAATGCAGAAGCTTCCCGAATGACATCCTTAGCTGCTGCCCCGCCAGCTTCCCGAGCTGTCACTACCAATCAATATACCCACTTACCAACTGGGTTCTAATCCATAACTATAACTTCATACCCGGGGTAAAAGACCATTATACCCCCATTCTATCCCTTGACCAAAACTTTGGCCAAAGCTATAATCTGAAAGGCCCTAAAGGCCAATTAATCCACTAATGGCCCAATTTTCCAAATTAGGCCCAAACCTAATAGTCCATAAGGCCCAATATCAAAAACTCCCCAAGACCCAATCCATGGCCCAATTTTCCAAATTTGGCACAAAACCATAATGGGCCTCCACAAATATCAACCCCAAAACCTGATGGCCAAATAGGGCCCAAAACACCCAGTCCAAAACCATAAGATCCATAAAGGCCGATTAATGGCCCAATTTTCCAAATTGGGCCCATACTCCTTATTGGGCCTCATCCTAAGATCCAATCCTTCAATTAGTCCAGAACATAACTACTCAAATAGTCCATTAGGGCCCAAGAATCTAGGCTCAACAGATGGACCACACCCTAAGCCTAAGGTCCAAAATCGAACCTGACTGAGTACGCAGGGCATACTCAGCAGTACGCTGCGCGTACTCGCTTAATGGCTTGTACGCTGCACGTACTTTCTTGTACGCCCAGAGTACTACCCTCCAAACCCACTTCTACCATTAATCACTTAATTCTTTAAGCCATAAGTCCAAACCATAGATCTGAGTTCCTCCTAACGTCTAAATCCATAAAGTTACGGACTTGGTGACTTTGCATGTCGCACATAAGCTCAAACTCCAAAAATGATAACATACTTCCATGAAAATGGTTTTACCTCGTGCATGAACCCATTAAGACCTCCAAGATGGCAACTTTCTACCTTAGGGATTCATTTAACACTGAGAGTGGCAACTCTAAGCTTAAGAATCAGATTATAACCATAAAGTTTCGTCCTTGGGACCAAAACCATAACAATGTACCACTTAGCTAGATCTACATGAAAAAGTTGTTAAGGTTAAGAATTTATACCTCTAGGAGATAGATCTAGGTGTACAAAGCTTGGATCCAAAAGCTCCAAGTCAAACAATGACTCTTCAAGAAGTTCCTTCTTCCTCCTCAAGCACCAAAACACACAAAAATCCCTTTGAAGCTCTACAATCACTCAAATGGGGGCTAAGGGTCGATTTCTAGGGTTCATAGGGATGGAGGCTGAAGATATTAGGGTTAGATTATGAGATAAGGAGCTTAAATAGGGTCCAAGACCCTAAAATAAGGTTCTGATCTGACTTGCGTACGCCCAACGTACATATGGTACGCCCAGCGTACTCCGAAGAACATTCGCGATAATCCTAGTCAGTACACCAAACGTATTCCAGCGTACGCCCCGCGTACTGCCTTCTTCACTAGTACACCCCGCGTACTCTTTGTGTATGCCCTGTGTACTCGGTTAAGCCTTAAAACCACGAAACTTCCGAAGGCCATAACTTGTTCGTTATAAACCCGATTCCGACGATCCTTATATCCAAGGAAAGGTGATGAGAAGCCCTACACTTCTATCAATTCATACCTTCCTTAAGACCTTCCGAACAAAAGTCCATTTTCCACAGAAGCCCAAACTACCACTTTACTGAAATTACCCTAGGCCTCAAAACACGAACCGAACACCCGAGTCACTTCTAATACATCACCCGCAACCAAATGGGACTAGATCTTACCTTCTCAATAGCCCTAATCCTGATGATGACCGATCTTCAGGCCACAGCCTCAGATTAGGAATCGATTTGGAACAGAGCGTTACGAAATCATATGGTGTGGTTGGGCTTAATACATAATCCAATTCCAATGGCCCAAAATGCGGGTCCCGATAAGTCCAAGCCCATAATTCTAAAATTAGGGTTGTCTAAACCCTAATTAGGGTTTCCAACCCAATCATAGCCCAATAGGCCCAAAACTAAATCTTTAGATCAATTAGGGTTTCAATAGGCCCATTAGGGTTTCACTAGGCCCGTTAGGGTTTCACTAGTTGGGCACCACCCACTACCACCTCGCGTAGTGGTGGTCAACGGCGGCTCACGGCGGCGACCACCACCTCATGGTGGTGGTTACGGTTCTAGACCATTTTGTCGAAGCATCCTAAACGAGTCAAAACACACGCGACAGATGGTGGGGGCAGGAGGCGGAAACCACCACCTCACGGTGGTGGTTTTGAGTTTTCCTATTATTATTCCGACACGATTACAGTTTTAAAATGCTTAATCCCTAACAATAAACACACACACTATAGATACACACACACAACTACCCTTGTGGTGGCCGGCGGTGGTACGTGGTGGCAGCCACCACCTCAAGGTGGTGGTGGTGGCTTTTCTGGCCAAATAAACACCCACACACAACACACACTACCGCATAAATACACACACGCACATGATTTCTATTTGCAAAACGAAGCCAGCCACCCACCTGGTGGCGCACGGCAGCGACAACAACACAAAACGGCAGTAGCAGCGACGGTTGCGATGATAGCCACCACCTCGCGGTGGTGGGGGTGTTTCCTCTTGATCCTCTGCCCAACAACCCTTCAACCCACACAAAATCATGCCGGGAATGCGTCCAAAGATAGACGCCCTCGCGGTGGCGCATGGCAATCGGAGAACAGCCCCCCGGGCGGCAGCGGCGGACGTCCGTTGATCAACAAAGATGGTGGCGGTTGAGTTCGGCGGTGACAGTGGCAGAACTAACTGGCGGTGGTGGAGGAGAAGGAAGGTGGAAACGGACGTTCGAAGCTTCGTCGGCGGTCTTCAATGGCTCCTTCCCGATGGCCCTTGTTGTCGCCGACAGCAGAAGCTCGGCGGTGGCTGCGACTCGACAGTAGGAGGGTTATTAGTGCCAGCCGGAGATAGGGAGTGTGAGGATGGCGGCTGGACGATGGGATGTATAAGGGTGGTGCGGCTGATACCTTCCCTTCGGTTTGAGTTTGTACCGGGGGTGACGGGTTATATACCCCGATCCCCCTTAAACTTAATTCCATAATGACAATTTTAATCCCTCCCTTCCCCTTTTCTTTCAATCTTAGCCCAAAATTTACCATTTAAACCCTGCCACCTAAAAACCTTTACAAATTAAGTCCAACTTTTTACCAAGTAGCCCCTCTCTCTATAATTATTTTCAAATGTAGTCCAAAATTTACTCTTTAGCCCCTGCTTCCATAAATCTTTTCATCATAAGTCCCATACTTACCAAACACCCCCTGTTTCTAAAAATCTTTACAAATAAATCCGGAACTTACCCTTCTAGCCCGCAACTTCTAAATCATGTCATTCGACTCCCCGAAACCAACACCCTGATAAATATTATGGATTTTAGGGCTACTATTCATCCAATAATTTTATTTATTTATTTATGTAATAAACGGGGTGTTACAACAGTTTGAGGTGAGTCTCCTTTCGTAGAATTTATGGGTCGAAGGCAGTAAGGCCGACCCACTAGTTATGATATGGCATGATGATTGTATTCGTGATATTTATCGGTTGTGCATGTAATGTTTTATGATTTTGTGATTTATGTGGGATATTATATGTTAGTGGTAGGGGTGGAATAGACCTGTTATCCGGTTGGAATAGAACGAAGGGGCAGGTCGAGCACCCAGATATATTCGACATTATCCGATTGAAATAGACCGAAGGGGTAGGTCGAGCACCCAGATATGCTCGGTAGTATCTAGTTGAAATAGACCAAAGGGGGTAGGTCAACACCCGGATATGCTTTGCAGTATGTTTATTGTGTATGTGGTATGGTGGGGGAACTCACTATGCTTTGTGCTTACATTTTCAGTTTGTGTTTCAGGTACTTCTAGCTCGAAGGGAAAAGGGTCGACATGATTGCATCGCATCACACCATGATTTTCCGCAGTAGAGATTTTGAGACTTAAACTCTGCTAATACTTTTCTGTATCTGCTTTTGCCAAAATACTATAATCACTGTATGTATAGATTGCTGTTGAAACTCTTGATGTTTTGGTTTATGAATTTAGTAACTTTAAAAATGAAATTTTTGGGTTGTAATTTTTGGGATGTAACAAGTTGGTATCAGAGCCTTGGTTTGAGGGATTCAGACACACTCTCGGGCGTCCCCAAACTCAAATCGAGGGTTTGATAGGTTTTTATAAGAAAACTTTTTATTACTAAGGGATTAATAAAGGGCAAAGAGTGTGATGCGTGCAATCGGCCGAGCTCAAGTAAGTTTCACCAAGATACCCATACCTATTATCTGCTATGAATTAATTTATGAATATGTGGATTGCATGCTAAGTAAGGCTAGCGATCTGTTCAAATTTTGCATGATAAGGTGCTAGGAGAGATGCCTTGAATGCCTACTGTATGAGCTTGTAGACTTGCATGCTAGTGCTTATCTTGCAGTAATAGGATGACCTGATTGGGGTATGTTTGCTTTGTTTCCCAAAGCCCGAATGCTGCTTGCTTTGTGCTTCTAGGAGTTCTAACTAACTTCGGTTAACTAGTGGGTGAATACGCCAAGTTACATGTTATGTGAAACAAATAATTTTAGAAGGTTAGGTTTGGCTTAACTGCGCAACTCTTGTTTGAGTCCAACCGTTGTAAATTAAAACCTCTCATTCGAAGAATTATATGGTTTAGTAATATGTAACTGTATTCGTGCGCTAGTTAGAGGAGGTTCGTGGAAGTCCTTTAGGCAGCTGAGGGAAGTTAGTGGGGAGAGTTGTGTCTTAGAGGATGTCTAGGAAGAGATTAGTGCCATGAGCCTTATCTGATTTCAATTGTATGTTGGGGTAGGAAGTGACCTGGAAGATTCAAACAAATCCTCGAGAAAATTACGGATAGATGTGGAAGGTAGTATGGGCCCGTACTACTGAAAGAAGAGGATCTGTACTAGATTCGGGGAGGGCCACGAGGAAACCAGGAGGGCTTGTAGAATGTGAAATCTCGCGATTTGTATTCATGATCCTGATATATGTATGGTTTGGTTCAGAATGGTGATGACGCGTCAGGGAGCAGGAGGTTCTGGATCTGGGTCTGGTTCGGGTATGGGTTCCGAGCCAAATGATGATGGTCTGCGGGAGTTCATTGCATTTGAGATTACTAGAGGCATCCTTGACACGACCCCAGTGATTTTTGGGTCGATCAAGGAGGACATTATCGAGTTGATGGAGGATCGCCTTAGGGCTTTCAGGTGTGATATGACATCTAGTTAGTCTGGGAGTCGCACGCTCTCCTTCAAGGATTTTATATGATGTGGAGCACCAAACTTCTTCGAGGTGAAGGACCCCATCGCAGATACATAGTGGATAGCAGACATCGAGTCTGCTCAGCTGACCAACTTTTGTCCTGAGGGGTCGAAGGTGAGGTTTGCTGTGGGTTGTTTGCGGGAGCGGGCTAGGGACTGGTGGGAGGAGGTCGGTTATGCTTTGGGATGTCCGACCATTGAGGCCATGACCTAGCCAGATTTTGTGACCAGGTTTCGAGCAGAGTTCCCGCCAGCAGTGAACATTTAACAGCTGGCCAGGGAGTTTTTGGACATGAGACAGATGACAAAGACTGTGGCGGAAATTACCGCCAAGTTCAGGGAGAGGGCCTTATTGGTGCCCCGGTATGCAGCTGATGAGGAGATGAGGAAAACCCGGTATCACGACATGTTGAGAGCAGACATCAGGGAGTTTGTTAGTTATTCGGCATGCCCGACTCTAGATGATATGATTGCCAGGGCACGAGAGCGATAGATTGATATCGAGCATATTGGGAGGAGGAAGGCAGATCCTGGTCCGATGGTTGGGGTTTCAGTGAAGAAACCCAAGGGATTCGACTCGAAGTCAAACGGCCAGCAGGGCCGGAGCCACTGTGGGAAATGCGGCAGGTCACATGAGGGAGTTTGTAGAGCAGGGGGCTCAGGCTGCTACACGTGCGGCAAGACCGGGAACTTTAGGAAGGATTGTACTGCCCCTACTCCCGCCATTCAGACATCAGACCTAATTTTATTTCATTGCAATCAGAGGGACCACAAGAAGGCCCACTTCCCGGGTCTGGCATCAGGAGCACCAGAGATGGCGCCAGCTCCCGCGGCGTTGCAGATCACAGATGGTCGTCAGGGCAAGACAGATGCTCCAGTGGTGAGGAGCCGAGTCTTCCAGTTGACCGTCGAGGAGGTGCGGGCCGCACCAGATGTGGTGACGGGTATGTTTCTTTCCATTAACTTTTAATTTATGTCGATTTCGATACTTATATTTTATGTGTTTTGTTCTAGGATCGTTCCATATGAACAATATTCATGTTTTGGTGTTTTTTGACTCGGGGGCCACCCGATCTTTCGTATCTCTTGCGCTCAGCAAGAGCTTTTTTGGATCTCCGAGTATGTTAGACTACCCGTTATAGGTTGAGATTACTGATGAGCGGTCCGTCCGAGCATCGAGGGTCCATAGGGATTGTGTTTTGAGGATGTACGACGAGCGTTACTCTATTGACTTGGTTCCCATACGTCTGTGCGGGAACAAGGTCATAGTAGAGATGGATTGGCTGAGCCTTAATGGGGAAGTGGTTGATTGTGAGCAACACCTAGTGCGTATGCGAACCCTAAGTGGGGGAGAGTTGGTGGTCCAGGGAGAGGGAACTCAGTACACCCCCATTTTATGTTCAGCTGCTAGGGCCAGACGCTATCTCCATCAGGGTCCCTTTGGATTTTTCTCTTACTTTATGGATACTCAGGAGCGGGATAAAGCGACGGTCGATGGGGTGCCAGTTATTCAAGAGTACCTGGACGTGTTTCCAGAGGATTTACCCGGAGTGCCTCCGGAGAGGCAGGTGGAGTTCCGGATCGATCCAGTTCCTGGTCCAGCCCCAATAGCCAAGGCACCATATCGATTAGCCCCAACAGATATGCATGAGTTGTCTATATAGCTGCAAGAGATGTTAGACAAGGGAGTTATCCGATTGAGTAGCTCACCTTGGGGTGCACCGATCCTGTTTGTGAAGAAGAAGATTGGGTCGCACCAGTTGTGTATTAACTACCAGGAGTTGAACAAGCTAACGGAGAAGAACCGTTATCCACTCCCGAGGATCGATAATTTATTTGACCAGCTTCAGGTGGCGTCTTGGTTTTCCAAGATTGATCTGCGCTCGAGATACCACCATATGAGGGTCAGGGAGGATGACGTGCAGAAGACAGCCTTTCGGACTCGTTATGGTCATTACAAGTTCGTGGTGATGCCTTTTAGGCTCACCGATGCCCCACCCGTCTTCATGGACCTCATGAACCGCGTGTGTAGGACGATGTTAGATCAGTCGGTGAGGAGCACTTGTGAGAGGTGTTGGATACCCTGAGGAGGAAGAGGCTTTACGCAAAGTTCTCCAAGTACGAGTTCTGGTTGCGCGAGGTGAAGTTTCTGGGGCACCTTGTGAACCAGAACGGTATTCTGGTCGATCCGGCCAAAGTGGAGGCCGTGATGAGATGGGATGTTTCAAGGTCTCCATCTAAGATTCAGAGCTTCCTTGGGCTAGCTGGATACTATCGGAGATTCATTCAGGATTTCTCAAAGATAGTAGTACCCCTGACCCGATTGACAAAGAAGACTGTCGTTTTCCGATGGGGGCCTGAACAGCAGGCATCGTTTGAGACTTTGAGACAGAAGTTATGTGAGGCACCGATTTTGACTCTGCCAGAGGGTGTCGAGGATTTCGTAGTTTATTGTGACGCGTCAATTTCGGGTTTGGGCGCGATATTGATGCAGAGGGGGCACGTCGTCGCATACGCCTCGAGGCAGTTGAAGCATCACGAGGCGAATTAACCGACGCAAGATTTAGAGTTGGGGGCAGTGGTTTTTGCCCTCAAGATTTGGTGACACTACCCCTATGGGGTGTGATGTACTATTTACATGGATCACAAGAGTCTGAGGTTTTTGATGGACCGGCCAAATCTGAACATGAGGCAGCGTCGGTGGTTGGACGTGGTGAAGGATTATGATTGCGAGATCCTTCACCACCCAGGGAAAGCCAATGTAGTGGCCAATTCTCTTAGCCAGAAGGCAGTCGTGTCCCCGATCAGGGATATATGTCTGAGGATGACAGTGGTGACTCCGCTTGTAGAGCGGATTCGAGAGGCCCAGTTGGAGGCTATGAAGGAGGAGCACCGGAAGAGTGAGCTCATCCTGGGTCAGATTTCCTCCTTTGATTATGTTTGTTGCGGTTTATTGAAACTTCATCGGAGAGTGCGGGTCCCGAACTCTGGCGGCATGCGCCAAATCCTGATGTAGGAGGCACACAAATACAGATTTTCCATCCATCACGGGGCGACGAAAATGTATATAGATCTTCGTCCTGATTACTGGTGGCCATTCATGAAGCGGGATGTAGCTTGGTATGTCGAGAGGTGCTTGACCTGCAGGAAGGTCAAAGCCGAGAACCAGAGACCTCACGACAAGATGCAGCCGTTGGACATCCGCATGTGGAAATGGGAGGAGATTACCACGGATTTCATCACGAAGTTGCCATGGACGACACGAGGAGTCGATGCGATATGGGTCATCGTGGATCGATTGACCAAGAGCACCCATTTCATTCCGATCCAGGAGAGTATTTCTGTCGAGAACCTGGAAGACATCTATATCAGGGAGGTCGTGGCTCGGCATGGGGTGCTGGTTTCTGTGATTTTCGAAAGAGACGTGCGGTTAACTTCCAGATTCTAGAAGAAATTTCATGACGAGCTGGGTACTCATGTGCACTTCAGCACGACCTTCCACCCACAGACGGATGGTCAGAGCGAGCGGACCATCCAAACATTGGAGGATATTCTACGGGCGTACGTTCTGGATTTCGCTGGTAGCTGGGATACATACCTCCCGTTGACCGAGTTTTCATATAACAATAGCTACCACGCCAGCATCGACTAGCCTCCTTTTGAGATGCTTTATGGGAGGAAGTGCAGGACCCCGATATGTTGGGGTGAGGTCGGTCAGCAACTCATGGGGAGTACCGAGGTGGTACTCAAGACGACCAAGATGATTCATGTTGGGTTTTTATTCAAAAATCCGGTTTCACAACCGGTAAAATTGACAATGGAAGCTTTAAAATTGTTGAATAAAATTAAGACTATTTTACCCACCAAAGATCATTTTGCAAGAGTTAGAAAGATTAAAACAATCGTAGAAAGAAAGTTTTAACAACCTTTGAAGACTTTGATTCTCATGGGAGATTGGAAGTTGATGAAGTGTGGCATGAAACTCTAAAACAAGAGTTCTCTAGAAGTATCCACCAAGCAAGAGTAGAACCATCAAAGTATGCTAGTAAACACTTGTAATTAGTTGTTTATAAGCCTTAGAAATATATACCAAATATATGTTCTAAGGTGAAGCAACTAAGGGACTTTTTCAAACATCAAAATGCAAGAGAATGGAGAGCCTAAATCTCGAAAATTTGGCAGCCCTAAATGAGCACAATTGCTCTCGTTTATCATAGCCAAAAGAAGAAGAAGAATCATGTTAGAACTTACTTCTAACCTTCCACACTCTTCCCTTATATGTAAAGACCAAAAGGCAAGAAGAAACCATAAATCAAAAGCATGGGACATGTTTCTTACAAGCATGATAGAATTGATTAAACAATTTTAAAGAAGACCATGCTTGGTCTCCTCTCAATTTTCGAGAAAAGCAAGCCACAAAGAAGAAAAAAGTTGTCTCATGGCTAGTTGTTATATATTTATATATATATACATGTTATCTTTATAAAAATTCATTCTTATTTATAAAGAATTCCCAACATATATATCTATATAACTAGTCATATATAAATATCTTATTTTATATAAAACTACCTTTTATATAAATTGTAACTAGCTTGTTAAGATATAAATATGAATATATATATATATATATATATATATATATATATATATATATATTCATATTTATATCTTAACAAGCTAGTTACAATTTATATAAAAGGTAGTTATATATATATATATATATATATATATATATATATATATATATATATATATATAAAACTTATTTTATATAAAACTACCTTCTATATAAATTGACCTAGTTTATTAAGATATAAATATAACTTATAAATAATCATACTTTATGATATATATATTTCATAAGTTAGTTTTTCTCCAATAAATATTATTTCTACAACTAATAACTTCCAAATTAGTAAAATATTATTTCCATGAAATAATAATTTTCCAATTAAATACGAGTGTTGATATATTTATTAATAATCAAATTATACTAATAAATAATCAATTGATGGTAACTTGCTATAAGGTGTGACCCTGTAGGATCATATATTATTAGCAATATCATTCTATAATGACTCTTGGGCATACTAGATCTTTCAATCTCCCACTTGCACAAGACTCATCATAGATTGATATTGACAGTGGTGAACATCTAGCAACATTTCACTGCCCACAATAACATATGATGAATAATTCCATTCATTAACATCCAATTCCCAAAATCTCTAAGCTTCAATTGATGTATTAAGGTAAGTTTATCAATTATCCCTTTGTTACAGACATCCTATTGAACATGAGCCTTGGATCGCAGTCAATATCATTTGTAATTCAACTTTGGGTAACTCACGTTAGATGTCTAACTCTAAACACATAAGAGGAACAAATCCCATCTTGACTACATAAGCCTCTTGCGTAGTTCACACCATACCCGAAAATGACTTTTATAACTGCCCGATTAAGGAACAACATTTGGTAATATCAAAGCACAACACTCCCTACACTTAAGTCCCACTATGTGTCTCAGGTGTTAAGGATACAAAGATAATACCTTTTAATCAAGTGTCACTCACGACTGCGATCTATGAGTTGATCTTGATGCACGTCCGTTCAATACTAGTTTTCTGACAAGTATCTATGAAAATTGGTTACAACTTCTTGCCTACTTTCATCTGGTGAGAGCCAACCAATCCATTTCATATTAGTCTTACTTCATAATTGCTCCCACAATCATGACCGTCTATGAACCTTTAGAATAATAAGATTATTCATGGATTAAACATGTTAATATAGAACTCAACAAGTATTAATGTAATGATCATATCCCAGTATATCAAAACATTATTTAATAGTTGTTGTTACAATGTTCCAATATCCAAATACTAAATTCAAATCAAAATCCCATTTCTAGAATAATGAAGTCCTATAGCTAAAGTGTGACTAATCATGCGTAGCCCATATATGGACTTTATTAATGGGTTCGACTAAATTTAATTTGTATGAATTATGCAAACACAATCATCTCCATATTTGACATTACTCTAAGTATAGTTAAATATTTTGGAGAATATACTTGGTGCTCTTATGTGACATAGAGTTTCTTAGCTTGATTAAGTACACTCTATTACTCACAAAAGATTTCTAGCCTATCCCTGAATGGAAGGATTTAACCTAGTTTTTCAACGATCTTGTTCATCCAATTATATTTGATTTCAACTTCTGAAAGGTAGTGTATTCTTATTTAGTAGATTGTGCTATTTTGTTTTGCTTGGACCTCATTCCAACTAAACTTACTATTCATTCAATAATGAAGTCATAATCCAATTATAATTCATAATTATCTATATTTATTTAGAACTCAAAATCATATGTAGCTCTTTACATTAAGATTTTGTTCTAAACTAATTATATCATATACATTATCTTAGCTATTCTTAAGTACTTTTAGAATGTTCTCACAGTCATCTAGTGACTTAACCATGTATTCAATTTTGTATCTCATGATATGACATAAATGATGGATTCATTTGCTAAGCAAATAGAATTTAAATCATTTTATCTAGCTCAAACCTATATTCTAGATCCATTTGAGACAAACTCAAAAATGGTTTCATGTGACAATGTCAAGAATCTTCTAAAGGAATCTTGTATCTTGACCTCTTTCAAGATATTTTCATTTCATGCAAAAATAATTTTTAAAACTTTTAACATTCATCTTTATCTATCTCTTATAGATTTTACATTCCAAGAATGTATCTTTTTATTTCTAAGTCTTTCATCTTAGAAATACTTTCCGAGTCAAGGTTAAACGACCTTGCATAGTCGGAATGTCATTTCAAATGATTAAGTATTTCTCTTTCTAACAAGATTTGGAATATCACTATGCTCCCACTAGTTCTTAGTAAACACACACACGTTCCTTTTCATTTGGATATAAAAGCATACCTTGTATGTTTATATTAAAATGACTATTCCAACATTGAGATGTTTGCATTATATCCACAAGTGGATCTCAAGAATTACACATTTTCTTAGGATAACATGGATTAAGAAAACCTCCAGGCTAAGCTATATAGACATCTTCTCGTAGATGTCTATTAAGAAAAGCGGTCTTTCTTGAAATCTATTTGATATATCTCATATTAAGAATATAAAGTTATGGTAAATAACATCCTTGTTGACCTAATCGTAGCTACTTGTGAAAATGTTTGATCATAGTCAATGTAATGAGTATGATAAAATCCTTATATAACAAGTATTACTAAATGTGTACATATATCCATGTATATATTCTTTATAGAAGAATCTCTTACTCCTTCTAGCCTTGCTATAGAGAGAAAGATTAATCAAGCCCATACTTGATTATTAAACATGGATTACATCTCAATGTTCATGACTCTAAGTCATTTGTCAGACTCAAGATCTGATATAACATTTTGGTAGTTGATGGTTTAACTAGAAACCATCAAGAACTCATCAATGAGAGACTCCACATTTCTCAAGTCATAGATGATTTCTACCATTATTGTGAACAATTTGTGTTTATGAATAGCTATTATTCATGTTTAACAATTTCTTGTTAAAACTAGTGCCAAAAATTGTTACATCAGGCTATGGTTCTTGAGCTGCTTCAGGTTCCATGTGCCTCCCACTTGATTTGTCATTAGAATCTAGCTTTCTACTGACTCGACTTTCAGAGGAATAAATGAACTTATTCTTGGTGGGTTTGTATATAATAATCTAAATGCCCTTTTAGAATATCCTACTATAATGTAATTAGTAGGGGTTTGTATTCTAGATACAATTAATAGTGATTGAATTATAATCCCAAAAGGTTAAAAGGAGGACATTTCTACCGATTAGAAAGTAAATCATACCACATAAGATTTAATTCATCATTTATTATCATTAAGGCCTTAGATGGCTTTTACCGGTTTGTATCTTAACCTTTTGAAACCTTCAATAAGATTTCACAGTTATGCTTTACCATGTAAAATATAATTAAAACTTCTATAGTTGTTAATAAAGTTGATTTGATATCTTGTGCTTAATCTCATACATTCATTAGAAAGGAAGTCATACACCAAAGTGTATAGTTCCTTAATAATTGTTTTCTCTACACTTTAGTGAAAATATTATTAGTAATATTTTATATATAAATAAGATTCACATATGTCAAATAAACTACATTATTTTCCTTGAAATACCATTTTCTTGAAGTTGAAATATGTGGATTTCATATATACAATAAAGATAACAATGTCATGGATAAGTTTGGTTTAAAACAAGTTTAAGTCAAAAGTGATTACACATAGAACTTAATTTTATTTATAAAATGTTGATATTTACTTTGTAATTCTATTAAGAGATCTAGTCTCAGGAATAGAAATCAATCATTTCAGAATATGAGTATTATTGTTATGAAAAACGATCTAGTAAATAATCAAACATTTAAATAAATAACTGAGACATAAATTTTTAGACATGCTAAATTTAAAACATACATTGTTCCAAAACAAATATTGTTTTATATTACAAGAAATTTATGTTCTAAGCATAAATAATAAACTAAACTTCAAGAGTGTAGTGCCAACTTGCTTGTGCTCAACTAGTTACTCTTCTGTAAATATCTGCAATCAAGTTACAAATATTAGATTAACATTTAAGTACCAAGTACTTGAGTGTTACTCAAAAAGTATGAGTTCTATCCAGTATATACCTGAAGTACTAGTCTCTTCCAGACTTTCTTTCTAAATAAGAGGAGGAGTTCCTCTACCAATGTCTAGTTTCTTCACAAAAGAAACAAGATCCATCTATGTGGGCCTTATTGGATTTCTAGGGCTTAAAGGTGTTTAGTCCATAAAACATGGCTCTTTTAGATCACACAAGGTGATCCATTTAGCCTTGCAATATTCCAACAAAATATCACTATATGTATTGAAATATTGCTAAACATGTTATATAATCAGATATATGTTTAAATTATCCAAGACTTCCTAGAAGTCATGAATAACTATTCCTAGCTTGATGTTAGAAGCATCTTGAGCATCACAATGATGCCTTTACCATGTAACATATTTAGGTCTATTACTCAAAGTAATTTTTTTTAGGATTAGGACTTTTAAGTGTATACAATTTCACATCTCTCACGAGATTGTCTCTTAATACATAAACATATTCATTGAAGTTGTATCTATTGAATCTTATTGTTTTATTAAGTCATTTAAAGAGAAATGACATTTCATGGTTATGAGAGTGGATTATATATCTACAAAATTTTTAACAAAATTCATTTAGTATTTTCAATATTTAATCTTTAATAATTAATACCCCTTTTAGTTTCTAAAAACATTAATTATCAAAGTCTAGGATCCAAGTTGCAAAACAAATAAATGGTTAGGTATCATTTATCCCATTCATCTGAATTCAACCCAGTAGATATCGATTATCAATTATATACTACTATATAATTCTTAGATTTATGGGATTGCAAATAACAAATTTAATTAGACATGTTTGATCCTATATATGCCTCAGAACTCTCTTGCTTAGGTATCCTTTATCACAAGAGATTTCCGATCAAATAATCCGATTTGAAAAACTTGTGTAATCAGCCTATAACTTGGTTACAAAAATCGCGAAAACACCCCGGCCATCAAAAGATAACACTAAGAGGTTAGGTATCCTTTATCCCAGTAGTGCATACAGGAGACGTGCGAGTGTTCTTTAAAAAAGATTGCATAGATTTGAGGTTTGTAAGGGGTCTTTGATGTTTTTATAATTCTAGTTTAAAAATATGTTATATCATGGTTATTGCATGCTTTCAATAAACCATGGTATACTTTAAAAAACTTATTTCATGTAAAATCACATTTTTAACAATGTTCTATATATAAAACCCGGTTTTATATAATTGACGCGATCAAAGTTTTAAATTAATAACTAGTATTAAGTTATATCGTTTGAGCGCTTTAGAACATTTAAAAACCTTTTAATAAAACTTTCTTTTATAAAATAAGGTTTGGAGTTTGATAAGTTTACAAATCTCTATTTTAAACTTATACAATTTTAAATCCGAAATTTTACCGATTACTAGTTTTAACGATAAAACTTGTTTTATTTTAAAACTATTTTTAGCATTTTATGTTAAAAAGTAAATTTCATTAAAACCAAACTCATTGTGATGTTTATTTATGTTCAAAATATTATTTATCATTTGAAAACTAGTTTCTCAACCATAACATAATAATAAGATAAATATAAAACAACACAAACATGCATAACAATTATAACATATGTGCATAAACCAAGTCATAAACTAGTAATAATTTTGTGAGCCATCACAAAATTATCAAGTTCATTCCTAAAGGGACATAAGGGACCTTCATCTTGTAAAGTCTTCATGTGCTCCCACTTGCTTCAACAACCTTGCAACAAGTTTATACAAATAATTTTTTGAAGTTTGAGAAACTTTAATAAAATCAAGTTTATAAACTGTTGATCTTCAAAATGGCCACCATCTTCATTCTTATTACATTTTTATAAAAATAAACTATTTCTAAAACTAATCTATTTATTACAATAATTAACAAATAAAAACTATATATTTAATTATTACATATCATATGAATAAATACACAATTATAACCATTTTAAATAAATCAACACATTCAACAACACAAAGGTCCATGACTAGTTTATGCACATTATACATATTTATATATTAAAAAATATATAAAACAACTATTTGTTTTTCTAAGACAACTTTTATGACCAAAAGGATGCATGTGAACTTTTGGTCAAAAAATAACAATTATAAACAGTTTAAAGTTGTCATAGAAAATATGTATGAATTTTTCTTGGAAAGAGAAAACCATCCATGTTTTCCAAAAACAAAGATTTCATCAACTAAAAAAATAATCTAACTAATCTTGCAGAAATGGCTCTGATACCAATTGTTGGGTTTTTATTCAAAAACCCGGTTTCACAACCGGTAAAATTGACAACGGAAGCTTTAAAATTGCTGAATAAAACTAAGACTATTTTACCCACCAAGGATCATTTTTCAAGAGTTAGAAAGACTAAAACAATCATAGAAAGAAGGTGTTAACAACCTTTGAAGACTTTGATTCTCATGGGAGA
The DNA here is from genome assembly GCF_052849685.1 of Lactuca virosa. Taxonomy (NCBI): domain Eukaryota; kingdom Viridiplantae; phylum Streptophyta; class Magnoliopsida; order Asterales; family Asteraceae; genus Lactuca; species Lactuca virosa. The sequence continues at coordinate 425,630,311 of NC_136429.1, read as the reverse complement.
TTGGAAGTTGATGAAGTGTGACATGAAACTCTAAAACAAGAGTTCTCTAGAAGCATCCACCAAGCAAGAGTAGAACCATCAAAGTACGCTAGTAAACACTTGTAATTAGTTGTTCATAAGCCTTAGAAATATATACCAAATATAGTTCTAAGGTGAAGTAACTAAGAGACTTTTTCAAACATCAAAATGCAAGAGAATGGAGGAGAAGGGAGAGCCTAAATCTTGAAAATTTGGCAGCCTATATGAGCACAATTGCTCTCGGTTTTCCTAGCCAAAAGAAGAAGAAGAATCATGCTAGAACTTACTTCTAACCTTCCATACTCTTCCCTTATATATAAAGACCAAAAGGCAAGAAGAAACCATAAAGCAAAAGCATGGGACATGTTTCTTACAAGCATGGTAGAATTGATTAAATAATTTAAAAGAAGACCATGCTTGGTCTACTCTCAATTTTCGAAAAAAGCAACGCACAAAGAAGAAAAAAGTTGTTTCATGGCTAGTTGTTATATATTTATATATATATATACATGTTATCTTTATAAAAATTCAATCTTATTTATAAAGAATTCCCAACATATATATCTATATAACTACTCATATATAAATATCTTATTTTATATAAAACTACCTTTTATATAAATTGTAACTAGCTTGTTAAGATATAAATATGAATATATAAATATCTTATATTTTTATAAAACTACCTTCTATATAAATTGAACTAGTTTATAAAGATATAAATATAACTTATAAATAATCATACTTTATGATATATATTTCATAGGTTGTTATTTCTCCAATAAATATTATTTCCACAAATAATAAATTCCCAATTAGTAAAATATTATTTCCATGAAATAATAATTTTCCAATTAAATACAAGTGTTGATATATTTATTAATAATCAAATTATTCTAATAAATAATCAATTGATGGTAACTTGCTATAAGGTGTGACCCTAGATCTTTCAATTCAGCAGGTCCGGAGTAGACTCTAGACGACTCATAGTTGGTAGAAGAGCTACGCCAACACACGCCGATCGGACCTAGAGTTCAAGGTCGGGGATATGGTCCTCCTGAAGGTGTCACCTTGGAAAAGTGTCATTCGCTTCAGGAAGCGGGGAAAGTTGGGCCCCATGTATATTGGACCCTTCAGGATTATAGCCAGGGTGGGCAAGGTGGCATATGGACTAGATCTTCCGGAGGAACTCAGGAAAATCCACAACACTTTTCATTGCAGCTGCCGAAGTGCTTAGTTGATGATTCCACGGTGATTCCTTTGGAGGATATTTAGGTGGATGATTGACTGAATTACATTAAGAGGCCAATAGCAATTCTCGACAGGAAGACGAAGGATCTAAGGAACAAAAGTGTTGAGCTGGTGAAGGTGTAGTGGCAGCACCGTATGGGCTCAGAATGGACGTCGGAGCCAGAGGACGAGATGAGAAAGCATTATCCAGAGCTATTTCCAGCAGCAGCAACAGACTTCGAGGACGAAGTCTAATTCAAGTGGGGGAGATTTGTAATGCCCGAGTTGCCATGTATCTTCTTTTGATGCTTATAAAAAGTGATAGATAACTTTAATATGGGAAATGGTCGTACATTGGGCGTACATAGTGTACGGACGGCGTACATGGGTGAGGCGCGAATCGGGGGAAGCCCCTGTGTATGATGGGCATACCCATACGTACGTTGGGCGTAGTCTGGCCAGAAGAAAACCCTAAATTTTAGGGTTTGCATCCTATTTAAAGACCTTATGTCCCTTCTAACCCTCATTATCTCAACCTCAATCACCCTTTGAGTGTTAGAACCAAACCCTAGACCTCTTGCATGCATTTTGAGGTTATCTTGTGCATTTTTGGTGTTATTTGGTGGTGTTGAAGAAGAACGAGTTTAGAGAAGAAGCAAGGACGTGAAGAGGGCTTGTAGATCCAGAAGTGTGGCATCGTTTATGACCTATTTGAGGTATAAAGCGTAAACCTTGACCATTGCATCTTTATATCTTGTTTTGGGGTGTTTTATGGTATATTTTGGTCCCATAGTTGAGGTCCTTTGAGTAAAAGAGTTTTTAGCTCATATGAGCTGTCCTTTTTGGCTCTTGGAAGTGTTAAGAGCCCTAAAAATCAGACCTTGATGGTTTAGCCTCAACCATGCAAGTGCTAGGTACCAACTAAGTGTGTATGAGGACTTGATCTCTGTCTTAATCCCCAACCATTCATGCAAAAGCATAAAGTTTATGACTTTATGGCTTAGCACGTTCATAGGGACCTGGATCTACATTCTGGACGTGAGGACTTAATGGATTAAGTCACAAGAGGGTTCTTGGTTTGGCTGGCCAGTATGCTGGGCGTACTCCCTGGTACGCTGTGCATACTAGGTCAACCACCCGAGTTAGGTCAAGACCAGCGTACGTTGGGTGTACATGCAGAGTACGCCGCGCGTACACATGCATAATGAAAAAAATGATTGTTGGGCCTTTATTTGTTGGGGCTTGGCTTGTTGGGCCCCAAACCCATATGTGGACGAAGAACTTTGGGCCTTAGAATTTAATTGTTTGGGCTTGGGCACTGTTGGGTTGTTCGAAATTAGGCCTTAGGAGGAAAAGGCCCAATAAGGAAATAATTAGGGAATCTTTGCCTTAAGACGTGAATTAGGGTTGTAGTCATAATTTGTTAGCTAATTAGAAATTTATGATGTGCGTTAGTGGGAGGAGTTCACGAGTCGTTCACCAAGCACGTTATTACACATACAGTTTGAGGTGAGTCTCCTTTCGTAGAATTTATGGGTCAAAGGCACCAAGTCCGGCCCACTAGTTGTGATATGGCATGACGATTGTCTTCATGATAATTATCGGTTGTGCATGTAATGTCTTCGTGATAATTATGTGGGATATTATGTGGTAGTGGTTGGGGGTGGAATAGACCCGATATCCGGTTGGCATAGATCGAAGGGGCAGGCCGAGCACCCAGATATGCTCGGCATTATCCGGTTGAAATATACCGAAGGGGCATGTCGAGCACCCAGATATGCTCGGCAGTATCCGATTGAAATAGACCGAAGGGGTAGGCCAACACCCGGATATACTTGGCAGTATGTTTATTGTGTATATGGTATGGTGGGGGAACTCACTAAGCTTTGTGCTTACAGTTTTAGTTTGCGTTTTAGGTACTTCTAGCTCGAAGGGAAAAGGGTCGGCATGATCACATCTCATCATACCATGATTTTCCATAGTACAGATTTTGGGACTTAAACTCTGATAATACTTTTCAATGTCTGGTTTTGTTAAAATACTATAATCACCGTATGTACACATTGCTTTTGAAACTGATGATGTTTTGGGTTATGGATTTAGTAACTTTAAAATGAAATTTTTGGGTTGTAATTTTTGGGATGTTACAAATTCTGATATAGTTGCACAATAATTAAGATGATCGTAATACATGATGCTAAAGTACTCCCCTTTCCCTTCAGATTGGAAATTTTTTTATCTTTCTGCCTAATAGATTCTTCATATTCGTTCTACTGCTCCTTGAATCTTTTCAAAGTATCAGAATTGTGCTTAATCTTATAAACACAACCATATTTACTGAAACATCAGTAAGTCATGACGAATAGAGTTTTCATCCTTGGTGGTGGATCTGAATAGTCTACATCAACATGTACTAAATCCTTTAGTCCTTCACTTGACTCACATAAACATGTGATCAACGAATTAGTCATAATCTTCCAATGACCAAGATTCTCCTACATCACATAATTCGAATTGCATGACTCCAAGTTTCTATCTAATTGATAATTAGGTGATGAGAATTCTTTTTCACTTGGTCAATTATGACATACCACAAGCGATATAATAAGAATTAAATCCATAATTAACATTTCTAATAATAGAAATGTAACCAACACTTACATAAATTCCATTGTAAGGAAATATAAAGTAAGCCAACTAGATAAAACAAAATTTCACTTTTATTGATAATAAAGGAAAAAATTGGAACTAGTCCTTACATTGCATAAAAATGAAAACTATGTTTCTAGACATCTCCTAAGCAATCTATTAAATTATCCTAACTCCCAACCAGTAGCTCCAAATTTTGATCATCGAACCATGCGAACGAAGTCTATCTCTCACGATCAGATTCAACTCACTCTTCTTAAGCTTACTTCTTTCTCTTAGATCCTAAAAAACATCAAAATGTCATCATCACATCATATACTAAGAGTATATGAATAGGAACTTGTTAAGATAATGGAGTTAGATAATGGATGTACCAGAAGTAGAGTTACAAGACTTGACTGTACCATCTCTGAGATCTTTCAGGTAGCCAGGGCAGCTTCGGAACCAATGTCCCTTCAATTGGCAATAGAAACATATGGACTCCTTAGGGTTAACACATGGAACTATCTCAGAACTAGCCTATCTCTTTACCATATGATCAAACTGTTTGATCTTGGCCGATCCCTTTCCATTGGGAAGAGAAATATTTTCTAGACCACCACTGTCACCATTGTCAATGTCCATGGAAACTTTGGAAATAGACCTTTCAAGCATCTTTGCTTCACTTGTGCTCTTAAGCATTTATGCTTAGGGGTATTTTGGTAAAGTGTCAGCTCAAGATTTTATGGAAATTAGGTTTTTGTTTGGGAAATCTTAAGGCGAGTATGAGTTGATAGAAGTGTATTGCATCTCGTTACCTCTTCATGGATATAAGGATTGTCAGAAACGGGCTTATAACAAAGGAGGTTTAGCCTTCAGAAGGTTGCAGGGTTTAAGGTAAACCCTAGTACGCTGGGCCTACATATGGAGTACGTGGGGCGTACTGGTGTGAATGTAAGTACACGGGGCGTACCGCGGTGTACGCTGGGCGTATGAAGGAGAAGGATTGCGACCTTGATATGAGTACACTAAGCGTACTAGGATTACATGGGGCGTACTCCAGATTCATGCAAATCCTATTTTGGGGCTTTGGACCCTATTTAAGCTCATTTTCTCTTCACCAAAACTTAATACCTCCAGCCTCCATCTATTTTTAACCCTAGAATCGAGCCCTAAGTGCAATTTGATGATTTTGAGCTTTGTATGTATTTGATGGGTGTTTTGTGAAGAAGAAGAAGAAGAAGAGAATCATTTGGAGGTGTGGCTTGAACTTCTAGATCCAGGAGTATCTTTCCATTTGCAAGCTTCCTAAGGTAAAAAGCTTTAAACTTGATGATGTTTTTGGTTGGATCTTACTTTATGGAATTCTTTGGCATTTTGGAGTCCCTTGATGTAAAGGTGAGCTTTTGATATACTCCAGAAGTAGTGGATGTTAAATCTAAGCTCCACTAACGTCCCTTGTTCATAAAAATGGAAACTTTATGAAAGATTTTGGTCCGTGCATGTATTAAGCTCTTATTAAGTGTTGAGTCCCATTAAGTCGTGTTTATGAGCAAAGTTGGAAACTTTATTGGTTAAGACCTTGTCTAAGGACTAAATCTATGTTTTGGACATCTTGTCTTAACCCATTAAGAGCAAAATGTGGGTTTTTGGATTCCTGACTAGTACGCTGGGCATACGAGGAGGTACGCTCAGCGTAAAGCGAGGAACATGTATCAGGAAGTCGTACATTGCGCATCGTGGTCGAGTACGCGGGGCGTACATCTCGAGTATGCTGGGCGTACTCCCCAGGGGATCGTTTTGGGCTTTTGAGATTAGGGTCATTGTTGGGTTTTCTTAGTTTGGGCCTTACTGGGCTAGTAGACTTCTTTTTGGGCTTCTGGTTTGTACCTTTTGGGCTCTTTTGGATGCTAGGCCCATAAAGGGTTTTGGGGACCAAATTTGGAGAATTGGGCCATAGTTGGGCCTTGATTGTTTATGTTGGAATTTGGGCCTTTGGACATTTGGACTTGGGCCTTAGGTCAAGTATAGGGAAGGGTAAAAAGGTCTTTTAACCTAGTTTGGACTCGTAGGGTGAGTCAGGATCCAATTATTCAATGGATGATTATTTTGTGATTGATAGCGCGGGGATTTTAGCAGCCCAGCAACTAGAGATTCTTTCTGTGAGATTCGACAATGCGAGGTGAGTCTTCTCACCATATCCATTGGTCAAAGGCACTAATCCCAACCCATTACTTGTTATGTGGATTGCTAGTTGTCTTTGTGATACTTGATTGGAAGACTCCAAGGGTAGCCCGTGGCATTTGTATGGAAGACCATGGGGGTAGCCCATGGCACTTGGATGTCAGACCATGGGGGCAGCCCATGTCATTTCAAGGAAAGACCATGGGGTAGCTCATGGCACTTGGATGTCAGACCATGGGTGTAGTCCAATGCATTCCAGGGAAAAGACCACGAGGGCAGCCCATGGAAAATGTATTACGGTATGTGGTATTTTGGGAAACTCACTAAGCTTTGTGCTTACGGTTTTCAGTTTATGTTTCAGGTACTTTGGTTTTCAAACGGAGGAGCTTGGGATGATTGCAGAGCACCCACCATTCAATTCTGCATTCTTTGATTTACTATGATAATGATGATGTAATGATAAAACTTTGATTACCTTGGTTTAATCAAAATGATATGATTTAATGGCTTATTAATTTAAAAACGGAAAATTTTATGATCTTATTTTTGGGACTTTACAATGTCGAAACATAGACAAACTCGAATGTAATATGTTTTTTTTTTAAGTTAACGAACATAAAATTAAGCACGAAAACATAAAAAAATTACATCGAAACGCAGACAAACTCGAATTTAAACCGACACAAGCATAAAATAATTAAGCTTAAAAAAAAAACAGAAAATAACGAACGAAAGTTTTAAAAGCACGCATATTTTTTTTAAAGTTAACGAATGAAAGTTATTAAGGAAATATAAATTATATATATTATGAGGGATAAAAACGAAAGTTTAGAAAATAGAGGGGGTGAAAAATAATATTTTATAAAGTTAAAAGTGAATGGTCAAACATAAATTTTAAAAAGTAAAAGGAAGGAAAAACCACAAACTCATAAACATAAAACATAAAAAATTTAAATAAATGGTCCCTTCGGTTTTTATTCATGGTCACAAACTTAGTCCCTTCAAACTAAAACGACCAAATTACCCTCACACTAATGGACAAAAACTAACGATGTTAGCAAAAATGACGATTCACACAAGTTTTGAAAACCACATGGACAATGTTCCCCAAAAACAAATTAGCAAGGAATAAGTTTGTGACCTTTAATAAACCACAATGACCATTTATGTAATTTTGTCAAAATATTATATGAACACAAAATTCAGCATGGTGAAAATGTTTATGTACAAACAACCATAAAAAGTACACAAAACCTATAATGTAGTTATTTAATTCTAGAGAGGCTCGTATGTTAACCGTACTCCCATAGTTCGTCCACCAACAAGTTTGCTTAAGGAAACTCCTCTAGCATGGCATCCTAGGTGTCAATGATGTTTAGTTTTATTAATTTTTTTGGAAACGACGAATAAAATATATATAAATTAAAACCCCACTATTACCAAGAAACAAAAACGCGAGGAAACAAGATAAGGTGTAACGACCCAAAAATCCAAGGTAAAAATTTCATTTTCAATATAATTAAAACACTGTAATAACTTTGTTCAGGACATTGAAAAACATTTCAATTAACACAATTATCAAATTCAAATCCCAAAGATCACAAATTGCGGAAAACACGGGAGTATGCGCTGCGATCGTCCCGAGCAATTTCGTTTGAAAACTGGAGTACCTGAAACATAAACTGAAACCGTAAGCACAAAGCTTAGTGAGTTCCCAAAATACAACATACCGTACATATCCAACAATCAATACGATTCATACATAACCGTGAGCTATACATATCATTCATATAACATAATCAATAAAGGTGCTATGTGCCGCACATAGTCTTGTCATTATGCCACGAGCCACCTCGTGGTCTTTCCTGCCAGCATCACAAAGAGAACTAGCATACAATCTACTATTCTTAACTAATTAGCATACAATGTGCCAGGAGCTGCCTCCTGGTCTTTCATACATAATGCCTAGGGCTAACCCCAGAGTCTTCCTATAATACATAAACCAAATGGGCCGGCATTGGTGCCTTTGACCCCTACGAACACTGATGAGACTCACCTCGAATGCTGAAGCTTACTGCACAAAATCTTAGCTGCCCGACTTCCCAAACTGTCAATACCCAAACAAGAACCAATTAGCAACTAAAATCCAAACCATGATCCATAATCCAAACTTGGGGTAAAATGACCATTTTACCCTTGGACCATCGAGACTCGCAACCAAGGCCCAAGTCCAAAACCGACAAGGCCCAAAAATATAAGATCCATAATAGCACACTAATGGCCCAATTTTCCAAATTGGGCCCGATCCCATATGGGTCTTATCCTAAGCCCATATTTCCCTCGAATACAATTCAGGGTACCAGAAACACACCTTGGGACACACATTGGTCGAAAGCATAAGTCAAAAGTCAAAGTCAACACTCCGAGTTGACTCAACTCGTCGAGTTATCCCATAAGCATAGAATCGCGATATTTCGATCCAACTGGCCGAGTTTCTCTTTAACTCGTCGAGTTCCTCCTTTTTCAACAAAATCAGGGCAAACCCAACCCAGCTCGCCGAGTTACCCTATGAACTCATCGAGTTCTTCAGTCAGCCGACCCACTTAATGCATTAAGCCACTATTCTTCAAACCAAATCCCTATCTTCCATATCTAAACTGAAAAGCATCTATAAGGGTAAAGTTTCCGACTTTACGCATTAAGAACCATCATAATGGGCTTAAAATCAAACCCTAGCCTTAAGAAGCTTATGCCTTAATCCAAAAACCACCAAGTCTTCAAGAGAGAGCTTATGAACACAAATCTGGACCTTAAATGCTAAAAGGTCCCACAAAGTCTTCAACTTTACTCACATGCAAGGCTAAAAGGAGCTAAAAAGGCCATAACAAGGGCTTAATGGATGCATGGAGCTCCTTGGGCCATAAAGTTGGCACCTTTATGCCACAAAAGCTCTGTAGGACCCTAGATCTGAAAGGGTTTGACCCAATGGGATGTCCAACTCCCAAAACCTCATCATTTGGACCGAAACAAACAAAAGAACCCCAAGATGAAGATCTAAGAAATCATAAAGCAAGGTTGAAACTTTTTACCAGAAAAAATGATGAAAATGAAGCAAGGAATCGGGATCTAGCAGCTCCTTCTTGTATCACCAAGCTTTCCTCTCTTCCAATGGCTTCAAACACACCCAAAACACTCCAAAATGGCTCACAATCACTCAAAGATGCCTTAGGGTTTTGAGGTTAGGGTTTAGGACAATGGAAGCTGGAAATGAGGCCAACTTATGGGGTTTAAGTTGTTTAAATAGGGTGCAAAATCCCGAAATTAGGGTTTCCCAAAACACGTCCAACTCGTCGAGTTGGTCCTCTCCAACTCGTCGGTTGGTCTTCAAAAAAACACGCGACCAACACTTCCAACACGTCGAGTTTATGCCTTAAACTCGACGAGTTAACCTTTAGAAATGAGGTTTTTATTTCCATAATTGACCTTCTAAATTCCAGGCGTTACGACTCTCCCCCACTTAAATTAGATTTCGTCCTCGAAATCGCACCTTATTAACACTCATAACAAGACAATAAATCTGATGAACATAGTCCGAAATTCTGCGCATAAAATAACCTTACCGAGGCAACAGAAACCCAAAACGAAACTTCTATCCTAAAAATAACACCCAAGCGTTCAACCTTTTCAAACCACCTCTACCTCCTGAGACCTGAGGTCTACAATGACCTGACTTCCTGACAGGTCACTTATGTTGAAACAACCCACACCCTCTCTCAATGAATAGCAGACCAATCATAACCCTTTCACCTCTGATCATACGACTGTTGGGTTTTGGTATAATACAACATCCTATGGTGCACATACAACCCTAAATACCTTGGACCTATGTTTTCACTAATTATACATGCAAATGGTTTCCAAGGTATTGAACCTATAGCTAGCATGCAATTGTCATACAAACTACATAAAATACTAGATAGAGTAACATACCTTTTGTGTGGCTGGAAGTCTTGATGTATTTGACCTTAAGAACTTAGCCCCAATAGTGTGGAAGCCTCAAATGAAGTCACAACACATCAAGGAAAAAGGTAGGACTTGAGAGAGCATCTCCATGCACTCTAAAACCTTCATGAACTCCAAGAACATGCACACACACTCTTGGGTGGCGGTTTTTAGGTCATAACATATGTATTTATATGTGTTGAATTCTAAGAGTCATGTGTATAACCCAAACCCATATCTATGGGTTTTATGATCCATGGTTCATGTGGCCCAACTCTTTATGTATCCATACAAAAACTTGGTCCAACATGGATCATAAGCCCAACACATATAAATATAACTAATTACCATAATTAGTCCCCATAGATTTAATTAGTCTCTTTTGACCACTAAATTAATTCCAAACAATTCTTGATCAATACTAATTAAAACATATGATTTCATATTAATATATTATATAATATATAAATAAACCATAAATAACCTTCTCTCAAAAGTCCATCCTAACAAATTGTCCTGATGATATGCAACCCAAATGGACCAATAATAGTTATGGGCTTAGACACCTAATCCAACAGTCTCCCAGTTGGATAAGTCTAAAACTATTATTGCGTATGACTCCAAGACCCGACTAGCAATCGTAGCTCTTAAAGCCGTTGTCGAACTCTGAACAAATTAATGACACGTCCATTAGATAAGGGATCATATATTCCTCCATTCTAGATATCATATGGACTGAGACATGGATTATAATCATTCTCTCTGTCCATTTGTTGTTTCCCGATTTCCGATTTATGACGACTGACTAATTGAACAAATCAAATTAGTCCAGGCCCGGCCGAGCACTTACGTTTGTCATCACCAAATCATCGAGGGGCCCACAGATATCGCTTTTATCCCTCCAAGGGTAAAAGGAATGGATAAACTTCGACTCATATGCTTGTTCTACTACTTGTTGAATCATACACAAAGGCACGTTTTATAACATCGATTTACCAAATGCGTTTACGTGCAATCAATGTATAATCAACTCATAGGCAACAAGTCATATCTCTAGGTTTGAAGAATATAAGATATTATCGTCTCATGATCACTCGTGATAAATCCATGAAGTGAGTCAAATGAGCGTGGGTTTAATCCAATACTCGAATCTCATTCCAGAAGCACTCATGAATGTTGCAGCAACTTTTTCTATGTCCACTACCTTGGACATCTACAAACCCGATTCATGACAGTCTTGCCTGAATACCTACTTCCAACGTATTATCGACTGTGGATGGTTTGAATAACTTAGTCATTCGGGAAGAATAACCTAGCTATTCTAGAAGTCAAAACATGCAAAGTGAAACACAAGAATAATACTAATCACTCTACGGTCCCAAGCACCTTTGAGAGTAAATAAAACACCTTTTATTTAAACACCATATTGATTACTCATTATGTTGGATAAGGTGTCTAAGTCCATAACTTATTTGGTATATACTTGACCCGACCCGGCATGGTCCATTTGGGTTGCACTTCACCCGAACTATTTATATGGATAACGTTATGAGAAGAGTATATTTGCGGCTTATTAATATATTATAAGTTATAATATATTAATATGAAATTGTATTATTTAATTAGTATTCGTCTTAAATTAATTATGAATTAATTTAGTGATCAAATGGCGACAAATTAAACATGGGCTATTATATTTATATAGTGTGGGCTAACACTCATTATGGTAATGGGCTAAGCTTATATGGGAGTCCATGGATGATCCATGGAGCTCTTAACCCATGGATCTTGGAAAGGAAAAGACATGGGTTATTAGGGTTTACCCTAATCATGTGCACTATATAAACAAGCTTGTGATGCATAAAATGACACCCTAGTGTGTGTGAAGAAAGGTGGCCGATTTCTAGAGCATAGATATACTCTCTCATAAGTTTTCCAAGTTTGTGGTATTTTGTGATTTCCATTTGAGGCATTCACATTATTGGTGCTTGGCTCTCAAACTCCTAAGGAATCAATTCACAAACAAAGGTATGTAATTCATCTAGTTCTTTTATGTTTAAAAGTTCCCCATGCCATGCTAGATAAGTTATAAACCTTGGAAAACAAATTTTGCATGTATTTTAGACAAACATAGATCCAAGGTTTATTAGGGTTGCATGTACACTTAGGAAGTGTTAGAATGCTCAAAAGCCAACAGTAGTATCAGAGCCTAGGCTTGTTTGTTGATACTTGATGCAAAATTGTGTTAAAAATCGAAATTGTTTGCTTTCTGAACAATGGACTCGCCGAGTCCATGGGGGGACTCGACGAGTCCAAGTGAAAATTCATCCTACTCGTCGAGTAGGTTCGTGCACTCGACGAGTAGAATGAACTGACAAAAGATTTTCGACCTTTGTTGCTGGAAATGGACTAGAAACATTACCCTAAACTGTTTTGGTGTTTTAAAACCTGTTTTAGATGGTGTAATGTTTATGCTATTCCATTTACAATGGCTTATATCAAAATTCCATGATTTTATGTGCTCTTATAATTCTTGAAATCTTGATGATCATGTTCATGTTCTTATGAGTTTAGAAAAATGATAGGAATTATTTGTTGAATTGTTTATCATTAATTCTTGATCATTTATGTGTTTTAATGGAGTCCATAATTTGTCCTCAAGTTATGGATATCCAAAGGTCACTTTCTTTTAAACACACATTTAAACACATAAGTTACATAAAAATGAAGAGTCTTCATTTTTATGAACCATTAAGTCATAAGTTATGAAATGAAAAGTTTTGAAAAGTTTCAAAACATGCCCTCAAGTTTTGGAATTTGTAAAGTTACACACACTTTAATATACTTTAATTCCAACCCTTAGAGTTTTAAAAGTTAAAATTCAACCCTTATACTATTTATAACATTAATGGTTAATTATTATATATATGTATAAGATCAAGTCGTTTTACCGTTAGTAGGCCTCATTTACGAAGCCGTTCTATAAGGGGGTATAAGGTTGTTGCCTATAAAATGGCAACTTAATGGGTGTCCATTCTCACCCACCGCTTCCTTGATCGGTGGAGGGTCGTTAGTCGAACGGGTAGGACAATGACTTTAAATTCTCATTAAAAGTATAATGAATATTATAAAGTAACTAAACCTTTTATAAATTCACAATCTTAGTTACTTTAGGAAAATGTGAATATGGTGCTAACCCATGAAATTCACACTTTGTACCTTACCAAGTCGTTGGTGGAGCGTGTGTGGTTAACCGGCACACTAACTTGGACTAGTAAGGATCACGAAGGGTGACTTAATGTTTATCATAGATCGGTGGAGCGTGTGTAGTTAACCGGCACATCGATTAGGTGATAATATTAAGGGTACCAAGTGAGTTTCCATGGTTATTCACACCTTGTTTTGTGATCTTCGGCATCCCAGTCACAATGCCTGAAGGGCACAATCGAGATTGAAATATGCCATTGAAAGTTCAATGAATCTCAAAAGATCTAGGAGTTTCAAATCCAATTAAAACTTAACAATTTATTTCGTTTTTCATGGTGGAAATTGGTGAATCGTCATTCACCTACCTTCAAATATTTTATAGCTTGGATTACGACATCCCTCTTCCAAGTTATAAAATATTGTGTTGGGTCCTAGCCTTAATATTTCATATTGGGTGTTATATTAAGGACTTAAAATCAACTAACTTGAATATATCCCATTGTAGATGTCTGGTTTAGACAACTGTGATCTTCCCAAATCTCATGGAAATCATACTTCTCTACCTCCACCTCTTCCATTTATTCTCCCTGACCCACAAGCTCGAAGACTTGAAAAATTCAAGGTCACTCAAGCCCTACTAGCAATGAAACATAAGGATAGAAGACCTGTGTGCACTCATGTCTTAGGAATGAAGTCACACTTTGACAGGTTGAGAATGTTGGGTGTCGTTGTCCCAAGGAAATTGGCTATTGACTGGGTTCTTCAGTCACTTCCAGAGTCATATAGTGAGTTCATTCAGAACTACTATGTGATAAATCACGACATGACCCTAATAGATCTATCTTATTTGCTTGTTGCTGCTGAGTCAGAAATGATGTGGCACAATGGTCAAGCAAATATGGGTGGAAGGTCTATTTCTCAAACTTCCATGGACATGGACATTGGTAACATTGGAAGTCCAGAAAAGCCTTTTCTTCCCAATGGAAAGGGATCGGCCTTGGTCGACCCTGTTGACCAAAAGGCAAAGGGAAAGGCTAAGTCTGTGATAATCTCGTGTACCATTCCCAAAGAGTCTATATGTTTTTATTGTCATGAGAATGGTCATTGGAAGCGAAGCGGCCCTGAATACCTAAAAGAGCTGAAAGCAAGTAGAAACAAAAGGTTTGACTCTGCTTCAGGTAAGTCCACTATCTAACTCTGTTAAGTTCCTTATTGATGATTCTTAATACAAAATGTGACTCGGTTACATTTTGGTGTCTGGCAGGATCAAGCAAAGGGAAGGACACTTAATAAAAGGAGTATGATGAATCTGATAGCGAATATGGATGGTTCGAAGATCGGATTCTTGAGCTGCTACATAAGAGTTATGATAGATTGCTAGAAGATATGTAATAGCATAGTTTTCATTTAAAGTTGCATTGTAAGGAAAAAGTTTTTCCGCATTTATAAATAAATAAAATTTTGTTTTATTTTATTATATCTCCTTGCAATGGCATTTTATGAAAAATTGATGTTTGTATGGTTCTAGCAATAATGGAAATATGCATTTGATTCTTTCATTAGTGGTAGTGTCTAAATTTATCAAATAAGGAAAGATTCTCATCACCCAAGGTTTCAATTGGACTGAAACTTGGAATCATGCAGGTTGTATTGCATGATGAATGAGAATTTTCATTTTTGGAAAGATAAGACTAATTCCCTGACCACATGTATATGTGTCACACCCCCAAACCAAGGATGGCAGAAACGTCCGGGGGTGGAGGACTTCATGTATAGTATCATAACAACAATTGTAATAGTAATTCAAGCAAACACAACCAACATATATATAATTGAAAAAGTTACATCATTGTATGAATTACATGTTTATGAATCAATTACAATATGTTGACAAAATATGAAATAGTAGACGCCTTAGCGTCCCATCCTCAAAAGCACTTGGTTACCTGTTTAATGATTTCCTGAGAATACAAGTTGTTTGGAAAAGTGTCAACACAAAGGTTGGTGAGTTCATAAGCTTTTGTTTGATATTATTAAAAGCCTTTCGTTTGTAAAAGTAGTATTTGTTTTAGAAAATCCAATATTTTCCTTAAAATGTATATGTAGTCTTAAGTTCAAAGACCGAAATGTATAAGTAACTTTTCTTACTTATAATAAATAATGTAAGTTTAAATCGACATAAACTCGTTTAATTTTAATGAAGTTCCCGTAAATTCCAATATTTATTAATACTTTGTGTGAGTTTATTATAACCATGCTATGACCAGGGTTGCCTAAAACGACGTTCTTCGGGCGTCGGAAATGTTATGACATTTGTCACCCCAGACCTATCGGTCTAACTGTTGCATGCAGTTTAGGCGTGGGTTTGTCAAACCCAATATAGATCTATACACAACTATCACGCTCTCCCTCAAGGAGACTCTGGTTACAATACAGGACTTAATGGTAGTTTGAAGTAAATGTCTCACAAAGTCATTAACGGAATTACGTGTTATGAAAACTTGGTACCGTATGGCCGTACCTTGCTTAATGAAAATATCCTTTGTATATATGTACCCTTTTTAAATGTATGTGTTATGTAATGTATCATAAACTATACCTATTATAGTTTATCAACCAAGGGTAGTACGTAGTAATGTATGCAAACTATATTCAAAATAGTTTATTAAATGTTTGAATGAATCGGTTGTACTTTGATTATAATCCCTTGTTATTCTTTATATTTTATATGTCCAAATCCATTTGTAAACTGATGTGTGTCTAAATATTAAGATGAAATGTCATATATTGCAATAACATATAATCACATAAAGATATACGCCTTGCTCAACATGTTACAAGGTGAAATGAAATTGACAGCAACTTTTCGTTGAATACAGTTTCTGTTACTGTTCTTAGAAAATTTATAGAAAAATCATCAAAGCTCTAAATCCAAATCCGCAAATTCTGAGAGTTTGGAATATGAGTGTAGTTTGTTCGTAAATTTTATCATGATTTTTAGTGATCTCTAACAGAGGTGAAAATGTTCATAATCACAGACTGGTCCGGGTTTGCCTCTGAAATGACAGGCAGTTTTGTAAAAATCACCATAAATTGTAGAAACATCATATGGAGATGTGCAAGTAGCCATTTTAAAGCCATTTTAAAGCAAATATTCCCTCAATAATTAGTTCAACCACTAATTCTTTTAATATATTTTTATAAAACCCTGGAGATTTATATATTTTGGGGCCTTAGTTTATAAAATAAAGTTTTGGGTGAAAATCCCACGTTAAAATAATGAAAAACGGAGTTAAAACGAAGTCGTAGTCGAAAAACCGGTAAAAAGGGGCCGTCTGCGAGACCTCTCGCATGGAGGCCAGATTCGGACCCTCGCATGCGAGGCTGCTGTCTGATGGCTTCGGATTCGGTCTCCTGAGAGGCTTCAGCTTCGGTCCTGATGAGAGGCTTCGGATCCGAGGCCTCGGATGAGAGGCTTCGGTCCTGAAGCTTCAGTTCTAGGTCCTTAAGGCTATTTTACCCGTTTTTACCCCGTTTCAAGCGATTTTTGACCCGGTTAAGGGTCGATATGACCCAAATGATTACAAAAAGTTAAAGTAACTTTTGAGAGAGATTTGGGAGAGATTTGGGAGAGATTTCAAATAGAAAGAGATAGAGTGAAAGCGATTTAGAGAGGTTTCGTTTGTGATTAATTTGAGTGTCCGGCTTCACAACGCAAGGTTTGTAAACCCCGTTAAACCGTGTTTTAGTGTCGTACACAATCCCGATGATTGTGCAATAGTGTTTTATCGCTTTGGTTTGTTGTTTAGCACTGTTAAGGCTAAGGAAAATCAAACACATGAACTTTCCAAATGATGATTTCTCATTAAAATAGCGAATTGTATAGTGATTACATAACGTAAACCCTAACATACAAGGGTTAATGGAGTTGACCGGTTTGACTTGTTGACTTTGTTTGACTTTGACTTGACCGAAATTTGACGGTTGTCACATCATCCCCCCGTTAGAAGGAATTTCGTCCCGAAATTTTCATTTTGACTGGGATTTCAAGAGTTTGGGAAGAGATGTGGATACTTTTGTTTCATCTGATCCTCGCGTTCCCAGGTGAATTCGGGTCCTCGTTTAGCGTTCCAACGGACCTTCACGATGGGAATACGACTTTGTTTCGTTCTTTTGATTTCCCGATCCATGATTTCGACTTGTTCCTCCACGAAGTGGAGATTTTCGTTAACTTCGATTTCGTCGAGTGGTATTACGAGTGTCTCATCAGACAAACACTTCTTTAGGTTCGACACGTGAAATGTGGGATGTACTTTGTCGAGTTCCTGAGGTAATCGAAGTTTGTATGCTACTGGCCCAATCATAGCAAGGATTTCGAATGGCCCGATGTACCTTGGATTTAGTTTCCCGCGTTTGCCGAATCGTATCATTCCTTTCCAAGGGGAAACTTTTAGTAGTACACGATCACCCACCTGGAATTCCAAGGGTTTGCGTCGTTTGTCTGCGTAACTCTTTTGCCGATCGCGAGACGCTTTCAGTCTTTCTCGAATTTGAACGATCTTTTCTGTGGTTTCCCTTATGATTTCAGGGCCAGTGAGGGTGCTATTAGAGACTTGCCCTCTAGCTAGCTGTGTATCCCCCACCTCAGCCCAACACAGGGGTGATCTGCATTTGCGACCGTAAAGAGCTTCGAATGGAGCGACTTTGATGCTAGTATGATAGCTGTTATTGTAGGAGAATTCGATAAGAGGTAGATGGGTATCCCATGCTTTACCGAAGTCTATCACACAAGCTCTTAACATGTCTTCCAACGTTTGAATGGTTCGTTCGCTCTGTCCGTCGGTTTGTGGGTGGTAGGCCGTACTCATGTCAAGCCTAGTTCCCAATGATTTTTGTAGAGACTGCCAAAACCGTGAGGTAAATCTACTATCTCTATCGGAGATAATGGATATCGGCACACCATGGAGTCGTACAATCTCTCTGATGTATGTTCTAGTCAGCTTCTCCATCTTGTCGGTTTCTTTTATCGGTAGGAAGTATGCTGATTTGGTCAATCTGTCTACGATTACCCATATGGTGTCAAGCCCGCCCGATGTCTTAGGCAGCTTGGTTATGAAGTCCATGGTTATTCGTTCCCACTTCCACTCAGGTATATCCGGCTGTTGCAATAGCCCGGATGGTTTCTGGTATTCGATTTTGACCTTGGCGCAAGTCAGACACTTGCTCACATAGGTAGCAATCTCAGCTTTCATGTTCAGCCACCAATATAATTTCTTGAGGTCCAGATACATCTTATCTGACCCGGGATGGATGGAATATCGAGTCTTGTGTACTTCATTCATGATGACGTCTCGGAGTCCACCGAACTTCGGTGTCCAGATTCGATTCATGAGATAACATACTCCATCATCCTTGACTTCTAAGTTTTTATCCATTCCCCTTAATGTCTCTCCTGCCACCTTTTCTGGTTTCAAAGCTTCTAGTTGAGCTTCCTTGATTTGTATGGTCGTGTGGGAATGGATCGTCATTGTTAAGGATTTTACTCGGCGGCCCGAGTACTCCTTCCTGCTTAGAGCATCAGCCACTACATTGGCCTTGCCCGGATGATAACGAATTTCGCACTCGTAGTCATTCATCAACTCTACCCATCTCATGGTTATTCACACCTTGTTTTGTGATCCTCGGCATCCCAGTCACAAAACCTGAAGGGCACAATCGAGATTGAAACATGCCATTGAAAGTTCAATGAATCTCAAAAGATCTAGGAGTTTCAAATCCAATTAAAACTTCATAATTTATTTTGTTTTTCATGGTGGAAATTGGTGAATCGTCATTCACCTACCTTCAAATATTTTATAGCTTGGATTACGGCATCCCTCTTCCAAGTTATAAAATATTCTGTTGGGTCCTAGCCTTAATATTTCATATTGGGTGTTATATTAAGGACTTAAAATCAACTAACTTGAATATCTCCCATTGTAGATGTCTGGTTTAGACAACTGTGATCTTCCCAAATCTCATGGAAATCATACTTCTCTACCTCCACCTCCTCCATTTATTCTCCCTGACCCACAAGCTCGAAGACTTGAAAAATTCAAGGTCACTCAAGCCCTACTAGCAATGAAACATAAGGATGGAAGACCTGTGTGCACTCATGTCTTAGGAATGAAGTCACACTTTGACAGGTTGAGAATGTTGGGTGTCGTTGTCCCAAGGAAGTTGGCTATTGACTGGGTTCTTCAGTCACTTCCAGAGTCATATAGTGAGTTCATTCAGAACTACTATGTGATAAATCACGACATGACCCTAATAGATCTATCTTATTTGCTTGTTGCTGCTGAGTCAGAAATGATGTGGCACAATGGTCAAGCAAATATGGGTGGAAGGTCTATTTCTCAAACTTCCATGGACATGGACATTGGTAACATTAGAAGTCCAGTAAAGCCTTTTCTTCCCAATGGAAAGGGATCGGCCTTGGTCGACCCTGTTGACCAAAAAGCAAAGGGAAAGGCTAAGTCTGTGATAATCTCGTGTACCATTCCCAAAGAGTCTATATGTTTTTATTGTCATGAGAAGGGTCATTGGAAGCGAAGCTGCCCTGAATACCTAAAAGATCTGAAAGCAAGTAGAAACAAAAGGTTTGACTCTGCTTCAGGTAAGTCCACTATCTAATTCTGTTAAGTTCCTTATTGATGATTCTTAATACAAAATGTGACTCGGTTACATTTTGGTGTCTGGCAGGATCAAGCAAAGGGAAGGACACTTAATAAAAGGAGTATGCTGAATCTGATAGCGAATATGGATGGTTCGAAGATCAGATTCTTGAGCTGCTACATAAGAGTTATGATAGATTGCTAGAAGATATGTAATAGCATAGTTTTCATTTAAAGTTGCATTGTAAGTAAAAAGTTTTTCCGCATTTATAAATAAATAAAATTTTGTTTTATTTTATTATATCTCCTTGAAATGGCCTTTTATGAAAAATTGATGTTTGTATGGTTCTAGCAATAATGGAAATATGCATTTGATTCTTTCATTAGTGGTAGTGTCTAAATTTATCAAATAAGAAACGATTCTCATCACCCAAGGTTTCAATTGGACTGAAACTTGGAATCATGCAGGTTGTATTGCATGATGAATGAGAATTTTCGTTTTTGGAAAGGTAAGACTAATTCCCTGACCACATGTATATGTGAGACAGGTGAAAGACTAAAGGATCGGGTACACTCGGTGTGTGCAGGTCAAAGTCCACCACAAAGATCGATAAGACTATTCGTCATGATTTACTAAAGTTTAGTAAAGATGGTTGTACCTACAAGTTAAAGTACAATTCTGAAACATTGGAAAAGTTTCAATGTATGGCAGGACGAATGAGAAGAATCAAATTGGGCAGAAAGATAAAAGTTTCTCAAATCTGAAAAGATGGGAGAGTACTTTAGTATCTTGTTTTATGATCATCTTAATGATTATGAAACCATGTCACAATTCATCCTCTAAGGACATCTTAGTGAATTTTATGACTAAGAAGAGGATTCATGAATTGTTGGAATGGTTAAAATCAAGAAGATGAATCATACTTCGTTCCAAAAACAAGTCTTAGAGTCATACTCCAAGATTGTAACTTGAGTGACACATCTTAGGGTTGCATGTACAGTTAGGAAATGTTAGAATGCTCAAAAGCCAACACATTATTCAATGTATAATGTTTCAAATAATCAACTTTATACTTGAATTAAAACAATAGTTGTCCCATGCTCCAAGCATGTAAACTATGTTTTCTAAACACTAGTCATGCCATACACCAAGTATGCACACTATGTTTATCTATGATATTTACTTTGTGAAATAGATCAATTGAACATGATTCCAATGATGCTCATTTCACAATCCCAAATCTTTATCGCAAATGTAAGAATTCCAAATTCCTACCATTTAACGAAATCTATTAGATTCTAAACTTATATGCATTGATCCTCTCGTAATGACTATGCACAAAGTCACAAAGACTTGTCAACAGACATTACAGAGTATTCCAATGGAGATCAATTCCAAAGAAATGAAGTCTCACATTCAAAGTACATTCCTTTGAACATCCTTCTTGCATTAAGTTTTCTAATCTTACACAGATTTGAAGAACAACTTCCACCTATGGAAACCTTTCCAGATTCCCATTTTGACTATCACTACTAAACAAGAGTTACCTCTTTTCAGAATATGTTAATATGGTCCTACCAGAATTAACAATATACTTTCAATTGTCCGTGAGCAACCAATCTTTGGTAAACCTTAGATTGTCCTCGACAATTGCTTAATCATTTTAGTCATATCCAATTCTAGACTTTTCCCTTCTTAATGCCCTGAGCATTTGGAAAATTTAGAAAGGATGAATATTACAGCACATGCAATCGATCCTATATCCGAAGCATATGGGACACGATTCATGATGTCTCACATAAAGACGTGATCATAGACCAGTCTTTTGCTACAATATTTTTTATTTGCCATGTTTTCAAAATTTGACTATGAAGAGGGAGGCCATAATCATAATCGAATTTTGAGAACGCAATATATATAGAGTTTCCTTATGTTTGGCCATTCCAACATAAAATTCATATATATATCCTTGACTAAAGATGATCAAAATCTCAATCTAAGCTTTTAGAATTGAAATGAAGTATAATTTCCTCTCCCTTAATTATAGCAAAACAACTTTTCCCAATTGAAACTTTTGTTTTCTATAATTAACACTTAACATAATAATCATGCTCCCACTTACATGATAATTATTAGCATAACACTTATGCTCCCACTAGCTTTGACATGTATCCAGAAATCAGTTGGACTTCTAGAAATCAATACTTTATTGACTTTCTTACCGAAGTTCAGACTTCTGATACAAGATGCTTTGATAAAACTTTATCAAAATCATACACCTTTCCTTCGATAGCACACATGTGTGTCTAAACAATTTCACAACTATGAAAATGGATGCCGTAATCATAGTCTCAATTGTTTAGACCTTTGTCATTTCTCACAAGTCCATGTTAGTGTGCCGGTTAACCACACGCGCTCCACTAACGACTTTGAGAATGCAAATAACACAATTGCTATCTACTTAAAATCTACTTAGTGAAAGCGTTTCCTCACCATCATTTTCATGAATCGGAGAGAAACCTTATGACACTTAGATTTTATGGTGAATGAGTCCCTATCCATGTGAATTTGTCAAACCCATAATCACAAGACAAGGTTAGTGACAAATCCAAACTCATATGGATTGAACTTGTGCAATCTTAACTTTTTGCCAACTGGCAGCACAAGGGCCTGCCATTGCTTCTAAGTTGTTATGCAACCAATTGAGAACTCTCAAAACTCGTATGCAAAGCCAACTTTAACTGGAATAGGCATAAAAATGTCAACACAATAGGTTATAAACCTCAAGTCGTGTGCTAGTGAAGAACTTCAGGTTTTTATTCTTGATTAGTTCTTGGAACTTTCAAGAGCTTTAAGACTCCCACTGTCCTCTTGACATATAATGTTGGGTTTTGAGCATTCTAACACTCCTATGGTGTACATGCAATCCTATAAACCTTGGATCTATGTTTTCTCTATTATACATGCAAATATTAACTATTCCAAGGTTTCATCCTAACTAGCATATTATGAGGCACATATACTACAAAGTTCTAGTTAGATGACATACCTTTTGATGTAGCTTGATGTCTTCAAGCTTTAAGAGCTTAGCCCCAATAGTGTGGAAGCCTCAAATGAAATCACAAATCACCAAAACACCTTGGAAGAACTTGAGAGAATATGTATGCACACTAAAATCGGCCCACTCTTATTTTCACACACTTATGCCAATTTTGTAAGCCAAGGACCCCTTTATATATTATGGAGGATTAGGGTTACATCCATGTAAACCCTAATACCCATGACCTTTCATTTACATAGGATCCATGGGTTAAAAGCTCCATGGACCATCCATGAAAGCTTAGCCCAACCTAAATGAACTTGGCCCATTCCATATATATAAGAGTCCATATTTAATTAGTTCTTTTTGATCACTTAATTAATTCTAAATTAATTCTTGATCAATACTAATTAAATAATATGATTCCATATTAATATATTAGAACTTATAATATATTAATATAAATCATAAATATACTATTCTCAAAATACTATCCATATAAATTGTGCCGGTGAAGTGCAACCCAAATGGACCATGCCGGGTCGGGTCAAGTACATACCAAATATAGTTATGGACTTAGACATTAATCCAACAGTCTCCCACTTGGATAAGTCTAAAACTATTATTGAGTATGACTTCAAAACCTAACTGGCAATCGTAGCTCTTAAAGCCGTTGTCGAACTCTAACCTTGTCAAAGACTTGTCCATTAGATAAGGGATCATATATTCCTCCATTCTAGATATCATATGGACTGAGACATGGATTATAATCATTCTCTCTGTCCATTTGTTGTTTCCCGATTTTCGATTTAAGATGACTGACTGATTGAACAAATCAAATCAGTCCTGGCTTGGCCAAGCACTCACATGTGTCATCGCTAAATCATCGAGGGGCCCACAGATATCGCTTTAATCCCGAAGGTAAAAGGAATGGATAAACATCGATTCATATGGCTTGTTCTACTACTTGTTGAATCATACACAAAGGCACGTTTTATAACATCGAGTTACCAAATGCGTTTTCGTGCAATCAATGTATAACCAACTCAAAGTAACAACTCATATCTCTAGGTTTGAATAATATAAGATATTATCGTCTCATGATCACTCGTGATAAAATCCATGAAGTGATTCAAATGAGCACGGGTTGAATCCAATACTCAGAACTTATGAGCACTCATGAGTGTTGTAGCACCACTTTGTCCACCAACTTGGACCTCTACAAACCAACCGATGACAGTCTTGATTCATATCTACTTCCAACATATGACCGACTGTGGATGGTTTGAATAACTTAATCATTCAGGAAGAACGACTTACTTATTCTGGAAGTCAAAACATGCAAAGTGAAACACAAGAATAAATGAATCAAATATGGTATCAAACCCTATGCATATAAATAAACACTTTTATTTATCACCATACTGATTACTCATTATTCATTGTTTCGGTTTTATCAACTTTATACTTGAATTAAAAACACTAGTTGTCCCATGCTCCAAGCATGTACACTATGTTTTTCTTAAACAATAGCTTTGCCGTACACCAAGTATGCACTCTATGTTTGTCTATGATCCTTACTTTGTGAAATAAACCAATTGAACATAATTTCAATGATTCTAATTTCACACTCCCAAATCCTTATCGAAAAATGTGAGAATTTCAAATTCCTATCATTTATCGAAATCTGTTTAGATTTTAAACTTAGATGCACTGACCCTCCTGTAATGAATATGTACAAAGTCACAAAGACTTGTCAACAGTCATTATAAGGTATTCCAATGGAGATCAACTCCATGGAAACTAAGTCTCATATTCAAAGTACATTGCTTTGGACATGCTTCTTGCATTAAGTTTTCTAATCTTACACATATAACTTCCACCTATGGAGACAACTCCATATTCTCATTTTGACTATCACTTCTGAATAAGAGATGCCTCTTTTCAGAATATGTCAATATGGTCCTTCCAAAATTAGCACTATACTTCCAACTGTCGCTGAGCAACCAATCTTTGGTAAACCTCAGATTGTCCTCGACAATTGCTTAATCATTTTAGTCATATCCAATTCTAGACCTTTTCCCTTCTTAATGCCTCTGGGCATTTGGAAAAAATTAGAAATGACAAATATTATAGCGCATGGAATCGATCCTGTACCCAAAGCAAATGGTACACGATTCATGATGTCTCACATAAAGACATGATTCTAGACCAGTCTTTTGCTACAATATTTTTATTTGCCATGTTTTCAAAATTTGACTATGAAGAGGGATGCCGTAATCATAATCGAATTTTGAGAATGTAATATATAGAATTTCCTTAAGTTGAACCAATCCAACATGTAATTAATATATATATTCTTGACTAAAGATGATTAAGGTCTCAATCTAAGCCTTTAGAACTGAAATGAAGTATATCCTCTCCCTTAATTATAGCAAAACAACTTTTTCAATCCCTGCAGCCTCACGAATTGAAACTTTTGTTTTCTATAATTAACATTGCTAACTTGCAACACTAACAATAATTATCATGCTCCCACTAACATGATGATTATTAGCATAACACTTATGCTCCCACTAGCTTTGACATGTACTCAGAAATCAGTTGGACTTCTAGAAATCAATACTTTATTGACTTTCTTACCAAAGTTCAGATTTCTGATACGAGATGCTTTGATAAAACTTTATCAAAATCATACACCTTTCCTTAGATAGCATGCATGTGTGTCTAAACAATTTCAGAACTATGAAAAGGGATGCCGTAATCATAGTCTCAATTGTTTAGACCTTTTGCCATCTGCTTCAAATCTACTTGGTGGAAGTGTTTCCTCACCGTCATTTTCATGAATCGTAGAGAAACCTTATGACCCTTAGATTTTATGGTGTATGTGTTCTTATCCATGTGAATCGTCAAAACCATAGTCACAAGACAAGGATAATGACAAATCCAAACTCATATGGACTGAACTTATGCAATCTTAACTTCTTGCCACCTGGCAGTACAGGGCTTGCCAATGCTTCCAAGTTGTTATGCAACCAATTGAGAACTTTCAGAACTCCTATGCAAAGCCAACTTTAACTGGAATGGGCACAGAATTGTCAACACGATAGGTTATAAACCTCAAGTCGTGTGCTAGTGAAGAACCTCAGGTTTTATTCTTGATTAGTTCTTGAAATTCTTTTTAGGATCTTTAAGACTCCCACTATCCTCTTGACATATAAGACTATCTTGCCAAATATTCAAGAGATAGTGCGGATTCTTTATTAAGACGAACACTTCACACAATTGGCCTTAGTTGGTCTTTGTTTTATCCAAAGCATCACAACTTACCAATTTCAAATGTACAAGAGTAGGACACTTTTACTCTTACATTTGACAAGTGTTTTCAACCTTTCTTTAAGATATGTCACTCAAGTTACAATCTTGGAGTATGACTCTAAGAATTGTTTTGGAACGAAGTATGACTCATCTTCCTAATCTAACCATTTCAACAATTCATGACTCCTCTTCTTAGTCATAAGAATGCACTAAGATGACCTTTAGAGGACTAATTGTGATATGATTTCTAAATCATTAAGATGATCACAAACATGATACTAAAGTACTCTCCCATCTTTTCAGATTTGAGAAACTTTTATCTTTCTGCCTAATTTGATTCTTCCCATTCGTTCTGCCATATATTGAGACTTTTCCAATGTTTCAGAATTATACTTAAACTTGTAAGTATAACCATATTTACTAAACTTTAGTAAATCAAATAGTCTTAACGAGCTTTGTGGTGGACATGACCAGTGCACAAGAATGTGTACTCGATCCCTTTAGTCCTTCACTTGACTCACACATCCATGTGAACAAGTAATTAGTCTTGATTTTCTAATGCTTGAAAGTTCTCATTCATCATACTATTCAACTTGCATGATTCCAAGTTTCGGTCCAATTGAAACTTGGGTGATGAGGAACTTTCCTGATTTGGTAAACTTAGACACTACCACAAATGAAAGAATCAAATCCATTTTCCAATATTGCTGTCAGTGGAATCATATAAGCAACAATTTTCCACAAATGCCATTGTAAGGATACTTCAAATAAACAAAATTAAACAATTTTCTTTTATTTTAAAACTTTGCGGAAAAACTTATCCTTACAATCCACATGGAAAATTGTTGTTATCTAATCCTTAGCAATATATCATAACTTCTTAAGCAACTGCTCAAAATTCTGATGCGATCGAAATCCACCTTCGCGATCATAATCAGCATATACTTCCTTTAAGGTTTCTCTCTATTCTTTGATTCTTATAACATCAACATGTGACCCAGTCACATCATGTAATGAGGATCTCAGAATAGAACTTAACAGAGTTAGATAATGGGCTCTACCTGATGTAGAGTCAAACTTATTGACTTTAACATCCTTAGGTAAATTTGGCAGCTTTGTAATCAACACCCCTTCCTTTGGCAAAATAAACATATGGACCCTTTGGTCAACCAGGTTGACTATGGCCAATCCCTTTCCATTGGGAAGAGAATGCTTTTTTCTGGATTTCCAGTGTCACCATTGTCACTGTCCATAAAGTTTTTGGGAAGTTGATCTTCTAATCAAATTTGCTTCACTATCGTTCCAAATCATTGTTGATTCAGCAGCACCAAGCAAATAGATATGATCATTAAGGTTCATGTCATATTCTGTATCATAGTAGTCCCAAAGGAACTCACTATGTGACTTAGAAAGTGATTGAACATCCAACTTTCTCAAGACTTTGACACCCAACTCTCCCGACTTGTCAATATGTGACTTCATCTCTAAGATGTGATCACACATAAACCTTGCTTGCCATTAGGGCTTGAGTGACCTTGAACTTGTGGGTTAGGGAGAATAATTGGAGGAGGTGGAGGAAGAGAAGTATGACTTCCATGAGCCAAACTCGGGAAGTCATATTCATTAGGAAAGCTTGGTTTGGGAAGATCATTGTTGTCTAAACCAGACATCAACAATGGGAGAAATTCACGTAAAGTTGATTTAAGTCCTTAATATAACACCCAATATGATATATTAAGGCTAGGACCCAACAAACTATTTTATAACTTGGAAGAGGGATGCCGTAATCCAAGCTATAAAATATTTGAAGGTAGGTGAATGACAATTCACCAATTTCCACCAAGATAAACGAAATGTATTATTAGGTTTTAATTGGATTTGAAACTCCTAGATCTTTTGAGATTCATTGAACTGTTCAATGGCATGTTTCAATCTCGATTGTGCCCTCTCAAATTTTGTGACTGGGATGCCGAGGATCACAAAACAAGGTGTGAATAACCATGCAAATATACTTGGTACCCTTTTATATTTACCCCTCAATCGATGTGCCGGTTAACCACACGCGCTCCAACAATACTATGATAAACATTAAGTTACCCTTTGCCTACCTTGTTAAATCCAGGTTAGTGTTTCGGTTACCCACACACGCTCCACTAACGACTTAAGCAAAGTGCAGAGTGTAATTTCATGGGTTAGCACCAAATTCACATTTTCCTAAGTAACTAAGATTGGGAATTTATAAAAAGTTTAGTTACTTAGTATTTATCATTAATACTTTTAATGAAGGGAGATTTATAGTCCTTGTCCTACCTGTTCGGCTAACGACCCTCCACCAGTCAAGGAAGCGGTGGGTGAGAGTGGACACCCATTAAACTGCCATTTTATAGGCAGTAACCTTATACCCCCCCCCCTTATAGACCGGCTTCGTGAATGAGGCCTACTAATGGTAAGACGACTTGCTCTTATACATATAATATATTAAACTTTTAATATTATAATAGTATAAGGGTGTATTTTAGACATTTAAAATACTTGGTGGTTTAATCTATTAATTAAACTATATTCTTAATTTAATTAAATTTAAACCATGTCATTATGGAATTATTAATTCTCTTTTAATTAAACACTTTAATTATCTATTAATAAAGTCCATAAGAGTTAATTGAATTATTCAATAAAAACATCATAATTCCAATTATTAAATTCAAAATTAAAACCATTTAATTAATTGCTTAAGTTATGAACCCAAGAGTTTTAGAATTCAATTCTTTTTTTTTTATCATAAAAAAACTTTTTCCAAATTCCAAAACTTGAGGGCAAGTTTTGTAACTTTTGAAAACTTTTGGATTCCATAACTTATGGAGTTAAATACTTGTTTTATGATGAAACTTTTTATGTTCCATAACTTATGAACAAGTTATGGAATTCTTTAAAACATTAAGACCAAGTTTTGTAACTCCATAAAAAACTTTGAATCAATTTTTTTAAAAACCTTTTCATATCCATAACTTATGGAGGTTTCAAAAAAACTCTTTAGATCAAACTTTTAAAACTAATAAAATAATCATATCATTTTATCTTTTACTAAATATGACCTAATTCAACTCATATAGCAAATGATTCAAATTTTACAAATAATTAGTTTTTCACAAAAACAAGTAATTATCTTAAAATTTGACAAACGTCATGTTTTTTTTCCTTTTTTTTTTCCAACTTTGAAAATAAAATATTTGCATCAATATAACAGAAAACAACCCATGGCTCTCACACCACTGTTGGGTTTTGAGCATTCTAACACTCCTATGGTGTACATGCAACCCTATAAACCTTGGATCTATGTTTTCTCTATTATACATGCAAATATTAACTATTCCAAGGTTTCATCCTAACTAGCATATTATGAAGCACCTATACTACAAAGTTCTAGTTAGATGACATACTTTTTGATGTAGCTTGATGTCTTCAAGCTTTAAGAGCTTAGCCCCAATAATGTGGAAGCCTCAAATGGAATCACAAATCACCAAAACACCTTGGAAGAACTTGAGAGAATATGTATGCACACTAAAATCGGCCCACTCTTATTTTCACACACTTGTGCCAATTTTGTGAGCCAAGGACCCATTTATATATTATGGAGGATTAGGGTTACATCCATGTAAACCCTAATACCCATGACCTTTCATTTACATAGGATCCATGGGTTAAAAGCTCCATGGACCATCCATGAAAGCTTAGCCCAACCTAAATGAACTTGACCCATTCCATATATATAAGAGTCCATATTTAATTAGTTCTTTTTGATCACTTAATTAATTCTAAATTAATTCTTGATCAATACTAATTAAATAATATGATTCCATATTAATATATTAGAACTTATAATATATTAATATAAATCATAAATATACTATTCTCAAAAGACTATCCATATAAATTGTGCCGGTGAAGTGCAACCCAAATGGACCATGCCGGGTCGGGTCAAGTACATACCAAATATAGTTATGGACTTAGACATTAATCCAACAATAAGACTATCTTGTCAAGAACCATTTCTTATCAAGGGTCAGTGCAGATTCTTATCAAGACTAACACTTCACATAATTGGCCTTAGTTGGTCTCTGTTTAACCCAAAACATCACAACTTACCAATTTCAAATGTACAAGAGTAGGACATCTTTTACTCTTACATTTAACTAGTGTTAATAAACCTTCCTTAAGATATGTCACTCGAGTTACAATCTTGGAGTATGACTCTAAGACTTGTTATGGAACGAAGTATGATTCATCTTTTTGATTTTAACCATTTCAACAATCCACGATTTCTCTTCTTAGCCAAACAAATGCACTAAGATGTCCTTAGAGAAAAAATTGTGATATGGTTTCATAATCACTAAGATAATCATAAAACAAGATACTCAAGTACTCTCCCATCCTTTCAGATTGAGAAACTTTTATCTTTCTGCCTTATTTGATTCTTCTCATTCGTTCTGCCATACATTGAAACTTTTGCAATGTTTCAAAATTATACTTAACCTTGCAAGTATAATCATATTTACTAAACCTTAGTAATCATGACGAATAGTCATATCAATCTTTGTGGTGGACTTGACCAATGCACAAGAATGTGTACTCGATTCCTTAGTCCTTCACTTGGCTCACATATACATGTAAACAAGGAATTAGTCTTTATTTTCCAAAGACGAAAATTCTCATTCATCATACAACTTGCATGATTCTAAGTTTCTACCCAACTGAAACTTGGGTGATGAGAATCTTTCCTTATTTGGTAAATTATGACACTACCACAGTCGAAAGAATCAAATCCATTTTCCAATATTGCTATCAATGGAAACAAATAAACAACAAATTCTCACAAATGCCACGGTAAGGATATTTTAAAATAAAATAAAACCTTTTCTTTTATTTTAGAACTTTGCGGAAAATCTTATCCTTACAATGCAAATGCATGTGAAAAACTATGTTGTTATGTATTCCTAAGCAATCTACCACAACTCTTTAAGTAACAACTCAAAATTCTTCCTTTAAGCTTCCTCTTCACTTTGATTCTTAAAACATCAAAATGTGATCTAGTCATATCATGTAATAAGAATCTCCAAATAGGAACTTAATAGAGTTAGATAATGGACTTTACCTGAAGTAGAGTCAAAACTTTTGACTTTACCGTCCTTACAGACTATCAGGTAAATTTGGCCAGCTTCGCAACCAATGCCCCTTCCTTTGGCAATAGAAGGTTTGGGAAGTCGATCTTCTAATCAAATTTGCTTTTACCAGTGCTCAAAATCATTGCTGACTCAGCAGCACCAAGCAAATAGGTAAGATCATTAAGGGCCAAGTCGTGGTCTGTCACATAGTAGTCCCAAAGGAACTCACTATGTGACTTAGAAAGTGATTGAAGATCCAACTTTCTCCAGACTTTGACACCCAACTCTCCCAGCTTGTCAATATGTGACTTCATCTCCAAGATGTGAGCACACATAGACTTTTCTTGCCAATAGGGCCTGAGTGACCTTGAACTTGTGGGTTAGGGAGAATAATTGGAGGGGGTGGAGGAAGTGAAATTCCAAGAGATTTGGGAAGATCATAGATGTCTAAACTAGACATCTACAACGGGAGATCTTCAAGTTAGTTGATTTTTAAGTCCTTAATATAACACCCAATATGAAATATTAAGGCTAGGACCCAACACAATATTTTACAACTTGGAAGAGGGATGCCGTAATCCAAGCTATAAAATATTTGAAGGTAGGCGAATGACGATTCACCAATTTCCACCATGAACAACGAAATAATTTATTAGGTTTTAATTGGTTTTGAAACTCCTAGATCTTTTGAGATTCATTGAACTTTTCAATGGCATGTTTCAATCTCGATTGTGCCCTCTCAAATTTTGTGACTGGGATGCCGAGGATCACAAAACAAGGTGTGAATAACCATGCAAATTCACTTGGTCCCCTTAATATTATCACCTAATCGATGTGCCGGTTAACCACACACGCTCCACCGATCTATAATAAACATTAAGTTACCCTTCGCCACTCTTACTAGTCCATGTTAGTGTGTCGGTTAACCACACACGCTCCACTAACGACTTGGTAAGGTACAAAGTGTA
This sequence comes from Lactuca virosa, assembly GCF_052849685.1. Taxonomy (NCBI): domain Eukaryota; kingdom Viridiplantae; phylum Streptophyta; class Magnoliopsida; order Asterales; family Asteraceae; genus Lactuca; species Lactuca virosa. The sequence goes on along the minus strand of NC_136429.1, from coordinate 425,597,900 downwards.
AATTTCATGGGTTAGCACCAAATTCACATTTTTCCTAAGTAACTAAGATTGGGAATTTATATGTGTTTAGTTACTTAGTATTTATCATTAATACCTTTAATGAACGGAGAATTATAGTCATGTCGAACCCGTTCGGCTAACGACCCTCCACCAGTCAAGGAAGCGGTGGGTGAGAGTGGACACCCATTAAACTGCCATTTTACAGGCAGTAACCTTATACCCCCCTTATAGACCGGCTTCGTGAATGAGGCCTACTAACGGTAAGACTGACTTTTACTCTTATACATAAATATTAAACCTATAATATTATAATAGTATAAGGGTTGAATTTTAAACTATTAAAATTCTAAGGGTTTAACTTGGAACTAAAGTATTCATGGGGGGAAACTTTACAAATTCCAAAACTTGAGGACAAGTTTTGAACAATTCAAAAACCTTTTCAATTCCATAACTTATGAATTTAAAGTAGTTTTAATGAAAACTCTTCAAGTTCCATAACTTGAGGACAAGTTATGGAAGACTTTAAAAAACATTTAAGGAAAAAATAAACTATTCATTTTCATAACCTATGAGTTTAAAGTAGTTTAATGAATAAACTCTTCAAGTTTCATAACTTGAGGACAAGTTATGGAAGACTTTAAAATCATTCAAGAAAATAAGACTCTTCATTTTTCCTAACTTATGGAAATCTTATGAGTTTTAAAGAATCATAAATGTGACTTTTCATATAACTTGAGGACAAGTTACAAAAACACATTTCATGAGAAACTTTAAGATTAATATGGATTGAAAACAAATTATCGCATAACGTTTCTATTAATCTAAACTTTTTCATAAGAACAAGATAATTCAAGTCAAACAATTTTCATGAAATTAGACTAACCATTAAACTAATACAAAACATGAATCTATTGACATTTATCTTTGAAATTGGTTTAGCATGAACATTACCACATCAAAAACAGGTTTACAAGACCAAAAACAGCTTAGGGTAATGTTTCTAGTCCAATTCCAGCCTTAAAAGTTGAAAATATGCTGTCAGGGGGTCCTACTCGTCGAGTGCACGACCAAATCGACGAGTTGGATGAATTTCTTCATGGACTCGGCGAGTTCATCAGTGGACTCGACGATTCCACCACTCAGACAGCCAAACTTTTCGATTTTTTCAGCCATTTCAGCAAGTATAACATGAAAACAACCCTTGGCTCTGATACCACTGTTGGGTTTTGGTATAATACAACATCCTATGGTGCACATACAACCCTAAATACCTTGGACCTATGTTTTCACTAATTATACATGCAAATGGTTTCCAAGGTATTGAACCTATAGCTAGCATGCAATTGTCATACAAACTACATAAAATACTAGCTAGAGTAACATACCTTTTGTGTGGCTGGAAGTCTTGATGTATTTGGCCTTAAGAACTTAGCCCCAATAGTGTGGAAGCCTCAAATGAAGTCACAACACATCAAGGACAAAGGTAGGACTTGAGAGAGAATCTTCATGCACTCTAAAACCTTCATGAACTCCAAGAACATGCACACACACTCTTGGGTGGCGGTTTTTAGGTCATAACATATGTATTTATATGTGTTGAATTCTAAGAGTCATGGGTATAACCCAAACCCATATCCATGGGTTTTATGATCCATGGTTCATGTGGCCCAACTCTTTATGTATCCATACATAAACTTGGTCCAACATGGATCATAAGCCCAACACATATAAATATAACTAATTACCATAATTAGTCCCCATATATTTAATTAGTCTCTTTTGACCACTAAATTAATTCCAAATCAATTCTTGATCAATACTAATTAAAACATATGATTTCATATTAATATATTATATAATATATTAATAAACCATAAATAACCTTCTCTCAAAAGTCTATCCTAACAAATTGTCTTGATGATATGCAACCCAAATGGACCATGCTACTCTCGGGTCGAATACATACCAATAATAGTTATGGGCTTAGACACCTAATCCAACAGTCTCCCACTTGGATAAGTCTAAAACTATTATTGCGTATGACTCCAAGACCCGACTAGCAATCGTAGCTCTTAAAGCCGCTATCGAACTCTGAACAAATCAATGACACGTCCATTAGATAAGGGATCATATATTCCTCCATTCTAGATATCATATGGACTGAGACATGGATTATAATCATTCTCTCTGTCCATTTGTTGTTTCCCGATTTCCGATTTATGACGACTGACTAATTGAACAAATCAAATTAGTCTAGGCCCGGCCGAGCACTTACGTTTGTCATCACCAAATCATCGAGGGACCCATAGATATCGCTTTTATCCCTCCAAGGGTAAAAGGAATGGATAAACTTTGACTCATATGCTTGTTCTACTACTTGTTGAATCATACACAAAGGCACGTTTTATAACATCGAGTTACCAAATGCGTTTACGTGCAATCAATGTATAATCAACTCATAGGCAACAAGTCATATCTCTAGGTTTGAAGAATATAAGATATTATCGTCTCATGATCACTCGTGATAAAATCCATGAAGTGAGTTAAATGAGCGTGGGTTTAATCCAATACTCGAATCTCATTCCAGGAGCACTCATGAATGTTGCAGCAACTTTTGCTATGTCCACTACCTTGGACATCTACAAACCCGATTCATGACAGTCTTGCCTTAATACCTACTTCCAACGTATTATCGACTGCGGATGGTTTGAATAACTTAGTCATTCGGGAAGAATAACCTAGCTATTCTGGAAGTCAAAACATGCAAAGTGAAACACAATAATAATACTAATCACTCTATGGTCCCAAGCACCTTTGAGAGTAAATAAAACACCATTTATTTAAACACCATATTGATTACTCATTATGTTGGATAAGGAGTCTAAGTCCATAACTTATTTGGTATATACTTGACCCGACCCGGCATGGTCCATTTGGGTTGCACTTCACCCGAACTATTTATATGGATAACATTATGAGAAGATTATATTTGCAGCTTATTAATATATTATAAGTTATAATATATTAATATGAAATTGTATTATTTAATTAGTATTCGTCTTAAATTAATTATGAATTAATTTAGTGATCAAATGGCGACTAATTAAACATGGGCTATTATATTTATATAGTGTGGGCTAACACTCATTATGGTAATGGGCTAAGCTTATATGGGAGTCCATGGATGATCCATGGAGCTCTTAACCCATGGATCCTTGGAAAGGAAAAGACATGGGTTATTAGGGTTTACCCTAATCATGTGCACTATATAAACAAGCTTGTGATGCATAAAATGACACCCTAGTGTGTGTGAAGAAAGGTGGCCGATTTCTAGAGCATAGATATACTCTCTCATAAGTTTTCTAAGTTTGTGGTATTTTGTGATTTCCATTTGAGGCATTCACATTATTGGTGCTTGGCTCTCAAACTCCTAAGGAATCAATTCACAAACAAAGGTATGTAATTCATCTACTTCTTTTATGTTTAAAAGTTCCCCATGCCATGCTAGATAAGTTATAAACCTTGGAAAACAAATTTTGCATGTATTTTAGACAAACATAGATCCAAGGTTTATTAGGGTTGCATGTACACTTAGGAAGTGTTAGAATGCTCAAAAGCCAACAGTGGTATCAGAGCCTAGGCTTGTTTGTTGATACTTGATGCAAAATTGTGTTAAAAATTGAAATTGTTTGCTGTCTGAACAGTGGACTCGCCGAGTCCATGGGGGGACTCGACGAGTCCAAGTGAAAATTCATCCTACTCGTCGAGTAGGTTCGTGCACTCGACGAGTAGAATGAACTGACAACAGATTTTCGACCTTTGTTGCTGGAAATGGACTAGAAACATTACGCTAAACTATTTTGGTGTTTTAAAACCTGTTTTAGATGGTGTAATGTTTATGCTAATCCATTTACAATGGCTTATATCAAAATTCCATGATTTTATGTGCTCATATAATTCTTGAAATCTTGATGATCATGTTCATGTTCTTATGAGTTTAGAAAAATGATAGGAATTATTTGTTGAATTGTTTATCATTAATTCTTGATCATTTAGGTGTTTTAATGGAGTCCATAATTTGTCCTCAAGTTATGGATATCCAAAGGTCACTTTCTTTTAAACACACATTTAAACACATAAGTTACATAAAAATGAAGAGTCTTCATTTTTATGAACCATTAACTCATAAGTTATGAAATGAAAAGTTTTGAAAAGTTTCAAAACATGCCCTCAAGTTTTAGAATTTGTAAAGTTACACACACTTTAATATACTTTAATTCCAACCCTTAGAGTTTTAAAAGTTAAAATTCAACCCTTATACTATTTATAACATTAATGGTTAATTATTATATATATGTATAAGATCGAGTCGTTTTACCGTTAGTAGGCCTCATTCACGAAGCCGTTCTATAAGGGGGGGGGGTATAAGGTTGTTGCCTATAAAATGGCAACTTAATGGGTGTCCATTCTCACCCACCGCTTCCTTGATCGGTGGAGGGTCGTTAGCCGAACGGGTAGGACAATGACTTTAAATTCTCATTAAAAGTATAATGAATATTATAAAGTAACTAAACCTTTTATAAATTCCCAATCTTAGTTACTTTAGGAAAATGTGAATATGGTGCTAACCCATGAAATTCACACTTTGTACCTTACCAAGTCGTTGGTGGAGCGTGTGTGGTTAACCGGCACACTAACTTGGACTAGTAAGGATCACGAAGGGTGACTTAATGTTTATCATAGATCGGTGGAGCGTGTGTGGTTAACCGGCACATCGATTAGGTGATAATATTAAGGGTACCAAGTGAGTTTGCATGGTTATTCACACCTTGTTTTGTGATCCTCGGCATCCCAGTCAAAAAACCTGAAGGGCACAATCGAGATTGAAACATGCCATTGAAAGTTCAATGAATCTTAAAAGATCTAGGAGTTTCAAATCCAATTAAAACTTAATAATTTATTTCGTTTTTCATGGTGAAAATTGGTGAATCGTCATTCACCTACCTTTAAATATTTTATAGCTTGGATTACGGCATCCCTCTTCCAAGTTATAAAATATTGTGTTGGGTCCTAGCCTTAATATTTCATATTGGGTGTTATATTAAGGACTTAAAATCAACTAACTTGAATATCTCCCATTGTAGATGTCTGGTTTAGACAACTGTGATCTTCCCAAATCTCATGGAAATCATACTTCTCTACCTCCACCTCCTCCATTTATTCTCCCTGACCCACAAGCTCGAAGACTTGAAAAATTCAAGGTCACTCAAGCCCTACTAGCAATGAAACATAAGGATGGAAGACCTGTGTGCACTCATGTCTTAGGAATGAAGTCACACTTTGACAGGTTGAGAATGTTGGGTGTCGTTGTCCCAAGGAAGTTGGCTATTGACTGGGTTCTTCAGTCACTTCCAGAGTCATATAGTGAGTTCATTCAGAACTACTATGTGATAAATCACGACATGACCCTAATAGATCTATCTTATTTGCTTGTTGCTGCTGAGTCAGAAATGATGTGGCACAATGGTCAAGCAAATATGGGTGGAAGGTCTATTTCTCAAACTTCCATGGACATGGACATTGGTAACATTAGAAGTCCAGAAAAGCCTTTTCTTCCCAATGGAAAGGGATCGGCCTTGGTCGACCCTATTGACCAAAAAGCAAAGGGAAAGGCTAAGTCTGTGATAATCTCGTGTACCATTCCCAAAGAGTCTATATGTTTTTATTGTCATGAGAAGGGTCATTGGAAGCGAAGCTGCCCTGAATACCTAAAAGATCTGAAAGCAAGTAGAAACAAAAGGTTTGACTCTGCTTCAGGTAAGTCCACTATCTAACTCTGTTAAGTTCCTTATTGATGATTCTTAATACAAAATGTGACTCGGTTACATTTTGGTGTCTGGCAGGATCAAGCAAAGGGAAGGACACTTAATAAAACGAGTATGTTGAATCTGATAGCGAATATGGATGGTTCGAAGATCGGATTCTTGAGCTGCTACATAAGAGTTATGATAGATTGCTAGAAGATATGTAATAGCATAGTTTTCATTTAAAGTTGCATTGTAAGGAAAAAGTTTTTCCGCATTTATAAATAAATAAAATTTTGTTTTATTTTATTATATCTCCTTGAAATGGCCTTTTATGAAAAATTGATGTTTGTATGGTTCTAGCAATAATGGAAATATGCATTTGATTCTTTCATTAGTGCTAGTGTCTAAATTTATCAAGTAAGGAAATATTCTCATCACCCAAGGTTTCAATTGGACTGAAACTTGGAATCATGCAGGTTGTATTGCATGATGAATGAGAATTTTCATTTTTGGAAAGGTAAGACTAATTCCCTGACCACATGTATATGTGAGACATGTGAAAGACTAAAGGATCGGGTACACTGGGTGTGTGCAGGTCAAAGTCCACCACAAAGATCGATAAGACTATTCGTCATGATTTACTAAAGTTTAGTAAAGATGGTTGTACCTACAAGTTGAAGTACAATTCTGAAACATTGGAAAAGTTTCAATGTATGGCAGGACGAATGGGAAGAATCAAATTGGGCAGAAAGATAAAAGTTTCTCAAATCTGAAAAGATGGGAGAGTACTTTAGTATCTTGTTTTATGATCATCTTAATGATTAAGAAACCATGTCACAATTCATCCTCTAAGGACATCTTAGTGAATTTTATGGCTAAGAAGAGGATTCATGAATTGTTGGAATGGTTAAAATCAAGAAGATGAATCATACTTCGTTCCAAAAAGAAGTCTTAGAGTCATACTCCAAGATTGTAACTTGAGTGACACATCTTAAAGAAGGTTTATAACACTTGTCAAATGTAAGAGTAATATGTTTTCTACGCTTGTACATTTGAAATTGGTAAGTTGTGATGTTTTGGATAAAACAAAGACCAACTAACATCAATTGTGTGAAGTGTTTATCTTGATAAGAATCCGCACGGACTCTTGAATGTTTGTTTGGTTGTCAAGGAATGATTCTTGACAAAGAGAAACTTGCATGTCAAGAGGACAGTGAGAGTCTTAAAGGTCTTCAGAGTTTCAAGAGCTAATCAAGGATAAAACCTATAGTTTATCGCTAGCACACAAATTGAGGTTTGTAACTTATCGTGTTGACATAATTCTTGTTCCTGTGCCTATTCCGGTAAAGTTGACTATGTATGTGAGTTCTGTGAGTTCTCAATTGTGTGCATAACAACTTGGAAGAAATGGTGGGCCCTTGGGCTACCAAGAGGCAAGAAATCAAGATTGAACAAGTTCAATCCATATGTTTTGAGTTTGTCACTAACCTTGTCTTTTGATTACGGTTTTGACAAATTCATATGGATAGGAACACATACATCATAAAATCTAAGTGTCATAAGGTTTTTTCCGATTCGTGAAAATGATGGTGAGGAAACGCTTTCACTAAGTAGATTTTAAGTAGATAGCAATTGTGTTGTTTGCATTCTCAAAGTCGTTAGTGGAGCGTGTGTGGTTAACCGGCACACTAACATGGACTTGTGAGAAATGGGAAACAGGTCTAAACATTATGATTACGGCATCCCTCTCCATAATTGTTTAGACACACATGTGAGCTATCTAAAGAAAGATGTATGAGTCTGAGAAGCTTAGATAAAGTTTTTTCGAAGCATCTCGTATCAGAAGTCTAAACTTTGGTGATGAAAGTCAATAAAGTATTGATTTCTAGAAGTCGATTTCTGAGTACATGTCAAAGCTAGTGGGAGCATAATTGTTGTTCTAAATAATTATTATGCTAGTGGGAGCATAATCAATTATGATGAGTATTGTTAATTATAGAAAACAAGAATTTCACTTGGAAAAGGTTGTTTTGCTATAATTAAGGGAGAAAAGATTATACTTCATTTCAATCCTAAAAGTTTAGATTGAGATTTCAATCATCTTTAGTCAAGGATATATATATATATGAAATTTATGTTGGAATGGTTCAACATAAGGAAATTCTATATATATTGCGTTCTCAAATTCGATTATGATTACGACATCCCTCTTCATAGTCGATTTTTGAAAACATGGCAAATAAAAAAAATATTGTAGTAAAAGACTGATCTAGTATCAGGTCTTTATGTGAGACATCGTGAATCGTGTCCCATATGCTTCGGGTATAGGATCGGTCACATGTGCTATAATATTCATCCTTTCTAAATTTTCCAAATGCTCAGAGCATTAAGAAGGGAAAAGTCTAGAATTGGATAAGACTAAAATGATTAAGCAATTGTCGAGGACAATCTAAGGTTCACCAAAGATCGGTTGCTCAGGGACAGTTGGAAGTATAGTGTTAAATTTTGGAAGGACCATATGGATATATTCTGAAAAGAGGTAGCTCTTGTTCAGATATGATAATCAAAATGGGAATATGGAAATTTTCCATATTGGGAGTTGGATATTAAGAATCTATGAGAAAGTTAGAAACTTTTATGCAAGAAGGATGTTCAAAGCAATGTACTTTGAATATGAGAGTTCGTTTCCATAGAAGTGATCTCCTTTGGAATACTCTGTAATGACTGTTGACAAGTTTTGTAACTTTTGTGCATAGTCATTGCAAGAGGATCAATGCATATAAGTTTGGAATCTAACAGATTACAGTAAATGACAAGAATTTGGTATTCTTTCATTTACGGTAAGGATTTTGGAATCATGTTCAATTGATCTACTTCACAAAGTAAAGATCATAGACAAACATAGTGTGCATACTTGGTGTATGGCATGACTATTGTTTAGAAAACATAGTGTACATGCTTGGAGCATGGGACAACTATTGTTTTAATTCAAGTGTTAAGTTGATAAATCGAAACAGAATAATGTGGAATCAATATGGTGATGAATAAAAGGTGTTTTATTTATATTCATAAGGGCTGAGACCATATTGGATTCAATTATTCTTGTGTTTCACTTTGCATGTTTTGACTTCCATAGTAACTAGGTTATTCTTTCCGAATGATTAAGTTATTCAAACCATCCACAGTCGGTCATATGTTGGAAGTAGATATGAATCAAGACTGTCATGAGTTGGTTGTAGAGGTCTAAGATGTTGGACATGGCTACAACACTCATGAGTGCACATAAGTTATGAGTATTGGATTCAACCCACGCTCACTTGCATCACTTCATGGAATTCATCTCGAGTGATCGTGAGACGGTAATATCATATAAGTCTTAAAACCTAGAGATATGAGTTGTTACCTATGAGTTGGTTGTACATTGATTGCACGAAAACGCATCAGTAACTTGATGTTATAAAACGTGCCTTTGTGTATAATTCAACAAGTAGTAGAAACAAGTATATGAGTCGAAGTTTATCTGTTCCTTCTAGTCCTTGGAGGATTAGAAGCGATATCTGGGCCCCTCAATGATTTTCTTTTGACCTATGTACCGGGCCCGGTCAGAACTAAATTGATGTGTTCGATTAAGTTCTTTCTCAAAGAAATCGGAAATCGGGAAACAAACTGCTGGACAATAAGTAAGACATTGTTCCATGTATTTGTCCGGCTGATATCATGAGAGCAGAGGATTATATAATCACTTATCTAAAATGGCGCTTCATAGTTCAACAGAGTTTTCGAGAGCTACGATTGCCGGTTGGTTCCTGAAGTCATATAGGCAAATATAGTTATTAGACTTATCCAAGTGGGAGACTGTTGGATAAGGTGTCTAAGTCCATAACTTATTTGGTATATACTTGACCCGACCCGGCATGGTCCATTTGGGTTGCACTTCACCTGAACTATTTATATGGATAACATTATGAGAAGAGTATATTTGCGGCATATTAATATATTATAAGTTATAATATATTAATATGAAATTGTATTATTTAATTAGTATTCGTCTTAAATTAATTATGAATTAATTTAGTGATCAAATGGTGACTAATTAAACATGGGCTATTATATTTATATAGTGTGGGCTAACACTCATTATGGTAATGGGCTAAGCTTATATGCGAGTCCATGGATGATCCATGGAGCTCTTAACCCATGGATCCTTGGAAAGGAAAAGACATGGGTTATTAGGGTTTACCCAAATCATGTGCACTATATAAACAAGCTTGTGATGCATAAAATGACACCCTAGTGTGTGTGAAGAAAGGTGGCCGATTTCTAGAGCATATATATACTCTCTCATAAGTTTTCCAAGTTTGTGGTATTTTGTGATTTCCATTTGAGGCATTCACATTATTGGTGCTTGGCTCTCAAACTCCTAAGGAATCAATTCACAAACAAAGGTATGTAATTCATCTAGTTCTTTTATGTTTAAAAGTTCCCCATGCCATGCTAGATAAGTTATAAACCTTGGAAAACAAATTTTGCATGTATTTTAGACAAACATAGATCCAAGGTTTATTAGGGTTGCATGTACACTTAGGAAGTGTTAGAATGCACAAAAGCCAACACATTATTCATTGTATAATGTTTCAAATAATCAACTTTATACTTGAATTAAAACATAGTTGTCCCATGCTCCAAGCATGTAAACTATGTTTTCTAAACACTAGTCATGCCATACACCAAGTATGCACACTATGTTTATCTATGATCTTTAATTTGTGAAATAAATCAGTTGCATGATTCCAATGATGCTCATTTCACAATCCCAAATCTTTATCGCAAATGTAAGAATTCCAAATTCCTACCATTTAACGAAATCTGTTAGATTCTAAACTTATATGCATTGATCCTCTCGTAATGACTATGCACAAAGTCACAAAGACTTGTCAACAGACATCACAGAGTATTCCAATGGAGATCAATTCCATGGAAATGAAGTCTCACATTCAAAGTACATTCCTTTGAACATCCTTCTTGCATTAAGTTTTCTAATCTTACACAGATTTGAAGAACAACTTCCACCTATGGAAACCTTTCCAGATTCCCATTTTGACTATCACTACTGAACAAGAGTTACCTCTTTTCAGAATATGTTAATATGGTCCTACCAGAATTAACAATATACTTTCAATTGTCCGTGAGCAACCAATCTTTGGTAAACCTTAGATTGTCCTCGACAATTGCTTAATCATTTTAGTCATATCCAATTCTAGACTTTTCCCTTCTTAATGCCTTGAGCATTTGGAAAATTTAGAAAGGATGAATATTACAACACATGCAATCGATCCTATATCCGAAGCATATGGGACACGATTCATGATGTCTCACATAAAGACGTGATCATAGACCAGTCTTTTGCTACAATATTTTTTATTTGCCATGTTTTCAAAATTTGACCATGAAGAGGGATGCCATAATCATAATCGAATTTTGAGAACGCAATATATATAGAGTTTCCTTATGTTTGGCCATTCCAACATAAAATTCATATATATATATCCTTGACTAAAGATGATCAAAATCTCAATCTAAGCTTTTAGAATTGAAATGAAGTATAATTTCCTCTCCTTTAATTATAGCAAAACAACTTTTCCCAATTGAAACTTTTGTTTTCTATAATTAACACTTAACATAATAATCATGCTCCCACTTACATGATAATTATTAGCATAACACTTATGCTCCCACTAGCTTTGACATGTATCCAGAAATCAGTTGGACTTCTAGAAATCAATACTTTATTGACTTTCTTACCGAAGTTCAGAATTCTGATACAAGATGCTTTGATAAAACTTTATCAAAATCATACACCTTTCCTTCGATAGCACACATGTGTGTCTAAACAATTTCAGAACTATGAAAATGGATGCCGTAATCATAGTCTCAATTGTTTAGACCTTTGCCATTTCTCACAAGTCCATGTTAGTGTGCCGGTTAACCACACGCGCTCCACTAACGACTTTGAGAATGCAAATAACACAATTGCTATCTACTTAAAATCTACTTAGTGAAAGCGTTTCCTCACCATCATTTTCATGAATCGGAGAGAAACCTTATGACACTTAGATTTTATGGTGAATGAGTCCCTATCCATGTGAATTTGTCAAACCCATAATCACAGGACAAGGTTAGTGACAAATCCAAACTCATATGGATTGAACTTGTGCAATCTTAACTTTTTGCCAACTGGCAGCACAAGGGCCTGCCATTGCTTCCAAGTTGTTATGCAACCAATTGAGAACTCTCAGAACTCCTATGCAAAGCCAACTTTAAATGGAATAGGCACAAAAATGTCAACACGATAGGTTATAAACCTCAAGTCGTGTGCCAGTGAAGAACTTCAGGTTTTTATTCTTGATTAGTTCTTGGAACTTTCAAGAGCTTTAAGACTCCCACTGTCCTCTTGACATATAATGTTGGGTTTTGAGCATTCTAACACTCCTATGGTGTACATGCAACCCTATAAACCTTGGATCTATGTTTTCTCTATTATACATGCAAATATTAACTATTCCAAGGTTTCATCCTAACTAGCATATTATGAAGCACATATACTACAAAGTTCTAGTTAGATGACATACCTTTTGATGTAGCTTGATGTCTTCAAGCTTTAAGAGCTTAGCCCCAACAATGTGGAAGCCTCAAATGAAATCACAAATCACCAAAACACCTTGGAAGAACTTGAGAGAATATGTATGCACACTAAAATCGGCCCACTCTTATTTTCACACACTTGTGCCAATTTTGTGAGCCAAGGACCCCTTTATATATTATGGAGGATTAGGGTTATATCCATGTAAACCCTAATACCCATGACCTTTCATTTACATAGGATCCATGGGTTAAAAGTTCCAAGGACCATCCATGAAAGCTTAGCCCAACCTAAATGAACTTGGCCCATTCCATATATATAAGAGTCCATATTTAATTCGTTCTTTTTGATCACTTAATTAATTATAAATTAATTCTTGATCAATACTAATTAAATAATATGATTCCATATTAATATATTAGAACTTATAATATATTAATATAAATCATAAATATACTATTCTCAAAATACTATCCATACAAATTGTGCCGGTGAAGGGCAACCCAAATGAACCATGCCGGGTCGGGTCAAGTACATACCAAATATAGTTATGGACTTAGACATTAATCCAACAGTCTCCCACTTGGATACGTCTAAAACTATTATTGAGTATGACTTCAAAACCTAATTGGCAATCGTAGCTCTTAAAGCCGCTGTCGAACTCTGACCTTGTCAATGACTTGTCCATTAGATAAGGGATCATATATTCCTCCATTCTAGATATCATATGGACTGAGACATGGATTATAATCATTCTCTCTGTCCATTTGTTGTTTCCCGTTTTTCGATTTATGATGACTGACTGATTGAACAAATCAAATCAGTCCTGGCTTGGCCAAGCACTCACATGTGTCATCGCTAAATCATCGAGGGGCCCACATATATCGCTTTTATCCCGAAGGTAAAAGGAATGGATAAACTTCGACTCATATGGCTTGTTCTACGACTTGTTGAATCATACACAAAGGCACGTTTTATAACATCGAGTTACCAAATGCGTTTTCGTGCAATCAATGTATAACCAACTCATAGTAACAACTCATATCTCTAGGTTTGAATAATATAAGATATTATCGTCTCATGATCACTCGTGATAAAATCCATGAAGTGATTCAAATGAGCGCGGGTTGAATCCAATACTCAGAACTTATGAGCACTCATGAGTGTTGTAGCACCACTTTGTCCACCAACTTGGACCTCTACAAACCAACCCATGACAGTCTTGATTCATATGTACTTCCAACATATGACCGACTGTCGATGGTTTAAATAACTTAATCATTCAGGAAGAGCGACTTAGTTATTCTGGAAGTCAAAACATGCAAAGTGAAACACAAGAATAAATGAATCAAATATAGTATCAAACCCTATGCATATAAATAAACACTTTTATTTATCACCATACTGATTACTCATTATTCATTGTTTCGGTTTTATCAACTTTATACTTGAATTAAAAACACTAGTTGTCCCATGCTCCAAGCATGTACACTATGTTTTTCTTAAACAATAGCTTTGCCATACACCAAGTATGCACTCTATGTTTGTCTATGATCCTTACTTTGTGAAATAAACCAATTGAACATAATTTCAATGATTTTAATTTCACACTCCCAAATCCTTATCGAAAAATGTGAGAATTTCAAATTCCTATCGTTTATCGAAATCTGTTTAGATTTTAAACTTATATGCACTGACCCTCCTGTAATGAATATGTACAAAGTCACAAAGACTTGTCAACAGTCATTATAAGGTATTCCAATGGAGATCAACTCCATGGAAACTAAGTCTCATATTCAACGTACATTACTTTGGACATGCTTCTTGCATTAAGTTTTCTAATCTTACACAGATAACTTCCACCTATGGAGACAACTCCATATTCTCATTTTGACTATCACTTCTGAATAAGAGTTGCCTCTTTTCAGAATATGTCAATATGGTCCTTCCAAAATTAGCACTATACTTCCAACTGTCCCTGAGCAACCAATCTTTGGTAAACCTCAGATTGTCCTCGACAATTGCTTAATCATTTTAGTCATATCCAATTCTAGACCTTTTCCCTTCTTAATGCCTCTGGGCATTTGGAAAAATTTAGGAATGACAAATATTATAGCACATGCAATCGATCCTGTACCCAAAGCAAATGGTACACGATTCATTATGTCTCACATAAAGACATGATTCTAGACCAGTCTTTTGCTACAATATTTTTATTTGCCATGTTTTCAAAATTTGACTATGAAGAGGGATGTCGTAATCATAATCGAATTTTGAGAACACAATATATAGAATTTCCTTAAGTTGAACCAATCCAACATGAAATTAATATATATATATTCTTGACTAAAGATGATTAAGGTCTCAATCTAAGCCTTTAGAACTGAAATGAAGTATATCCTCTACCTTAATTATAGCAAAACAACTTTTTCAATCCCTGCAGCCTCACGAATTGGAACTTTTGTTTTCTATAATTAACATTGCTAACTTGCAACACTAACAATAATTATCATGCTCCCACTAACATGATTATTATTAGCATAACACTTATGCTCCCACTAGCTTTGACATGTACTCAGAAATCAGCTGGACTTCTAGAAATCAATACTTTATTGACTTTCTTACGAAAGTTCAGATTTCTGATACGAGATGCTTTGATAAAACTTTATCAAAATCATACACCTTTCCTTAGATAGCATGCATGTGTGTCTAAACAATTTCAGAACTATGAAGAGGGATGCCGTAATCATAGTCTCAATTGTTTAGACCTTTTGCCATCTGCTTCAAATCTACTTGGTGGAAGTGTTTCCTCACCATCATTTTCATGAATCGGAGAGAAACCTTATAACCCTTAGATTTTATGGTGTATGTGTTCTTATCCATGTGAATCGTCAAAACCATAGTCACAAGACAAGGATAATGACAAATCCAAACTCATATGGACTGAACTTATGCAATCTTAACTTCTTGCCACCTGGCAGTACAGGGCCTGCCATTGCTTCCAAGTTGTTATGCAACCAATTGAGAACTTTCAGAACTCCTATGCAAAGCCAACTTTAACTGGAATGGGCACAGAATTGTCAACACGATAGGTTATAAATCTCAAGTCGTGTGCTAGTGAAGAACCTCAGGTTTTATTCTTGATTAGTACTTGAAATTCTTTTTAGGATCTTTAAGACTCCCACTATCCTCTTGACATATAAGACTATCTTGCCAAATATTCAAGAGATAGTGCGGATTCTTTATTAGGACAAAGACTTCACACAATTGGCCTTAGTTGGTCTTTGTTTTATCCAAAGCATCACAACTTACCAATTTCTAAATCATTAAGATGATCACAAACATGATACTAAAGTACTCTCCCATCTTTTCAGATTTGAGAAACTTTTATCTTTCTGCCTAATTTGATTCTTCCCATTCGTTCTGCCATACATTGAGACGTTTCCAATGTTTCAGAATTATACTTAAACTTGTAAGTATAACCATATTTACTAAACTTTAGTAAATCAAATAGTCTTAACGAGCTTTGTGGTGGACATGACCAGTGCACAAGAATGTGTACTCGATCCCTTTAGTCCTTCACTTGACTCACACATCCATGTGAACAAGTAATTAGTCTTGATTTTCCAATGCTTGAAAGTTCTCATTCATCATACTATTCAACTTGCATGATTCCAAGTTTCGGTCCAATTGAAACTTGGGTGATGAGGAACTTTCCTGATTTGGTAAATTTAGACACTACCACAAATGAAAGAATCAAATCCATTTTCCAATATTGCTGTCAGTGGAATCATATAAGCAACAATTTTCCACAAATGTCATTGTAAGGATACTTCAAATAAACAAAATTAAACAATTTTCTTTTATTTTAAAACTTTGCGGAAAAACTTATCCTTACAATCCACATGGAAAATTGTTGTTATCTATTCCTTAGCAATATATCATAACTTCTTAAGCAACTGCTCAAAATTCTGAGGCGATCGAAATCCACCTTCGCGATCATAATCAGCATATACTTCCTTTAAGATTTCTCTCTATTCTTTGATTCTTAAAACATCAACATGTGACCCAGTCACATCATGTAATGAGGATCTCAGAATAGAACTTAACAGAGTTAGATAATGGGCTCTACCTGATGTAGAGTCAAACTTATTGACTTTAACATCCTTAGGTAAATTTGGCAGCTTTGCAATCAACGCCCCTTCCTTTGGCAAAATAAACATATGGACCCTTTGGTAATGGGACTATCTCAGACTTAGCCTTTCTCTTTACCATTTGGTCAACCGGGTTGACTATGGCCAATCCATTTCCATTGGGAAGAGAATGCTTTTTCTGGATTTCCAGTGTCACCATTGTCACTGTCCATAAAGTTTTTGGGAAGTTGATCTTCTAATCAAATTTGCTTCACTATCGTTCCAAATCATTGCTGATTCAGCAGCACCAAGCAAATAGATATGATCATTAAGGTTCATGTCATTGTCTGTATCATAGTAGTCCCAAAGGAACTCACTATGTGACTTAGAAAGTGATTGAACATCCAACTTTCTCAAGACTTTGACACCCAACTCTCCCGGCTTGTCAATATGTGACTTCATCTCTAAGATGTGATCACACATAAACCTTGCTTGCATTAGGGCTTGAGTGACCTTGAACTTGTGGGTTAGAGAGAATAATTGGAGGAGGTGGAGGAAGAGAAGTATGGCTTCCATGAGCCAAACTCGGGAAGTCATATTCATTAGGAAAGCTTGGTTTGGGAAGATCATTGTTGTCTAAACCAGACATCAACAATGGGAGAAATTCACGTAAAGTTGATTTAAGTCCTTAATATAACACCCAATATGATATATTAAGGCTAGGACCCAACAAACTATTTTATAACTTGGAAGAGGGATGCCGTAATCCAAGCTATAAAATACTTGAAGGTAGGTGAATGATGATTCACCAATTTCCACCAAGATAAACGAAATGTATTATTAGGTTTTAATTGGATTTTAAACTCCTAGATCTTTTGAGATTCATTGAACTGTTCAATGGCATGTTTCAATCTCGATTGTGCCTTCTCAAATTTTGTGACTGGGATGCCGAGGATCACAAAACAAGGTGTGAATAACCATGCAAATATACTTGGTACCCTTTATATTTACCCCTCAATCGATGTGCCGGTTAACCACACGCGCTCCAACAATACTATGATAAACATTAAGTTACCCTTTGCCTACCTTGTTAAATCCAGGTTAGTGTGTCGGTTACCCACATGCGCTCCACTAACGACTTAAGCAAAGTGCAGAGTGTAATTTCATGGGTTAGCACCAAATTCACATTTTCCTAAGTAACTAAGATTGGGAATTTAAAAAAAGTTTAGGTACTTAGTATTTATCATTAATACTTTTAATGAAGGGAGATTTATAGTCCTTGTCCTACCTGTTCGGTTAACGACCCTCCACCAGTCAAGGAAGCGGTGGGTGAGAGTGGACACCCATTAAACTGCCATTTTATAGGCAGTAACCTTATACCCCCCCTTATAGACCGGCTTCGTGAATGAGGCCTACTAATGGTAAGACGACTTGCTCTTATACATATAATATATTAAACTTTTAATATTATAATAGTATAAGGGTGTATTTTAGACATTTAAAATACTTGGTGGTTTAATCTATTAATTAAACTATACTCTTAATTTAATTAAATTTAAACCATGTCATTATGGAATTATTAATTCTCCTTTAATTAAACACTTTAATTATCTATTAATAAAGTCCATAAGAGTTAATTGAATTATTCAATTAAAACATCATAATTCCAATTATTAAATTCAAAATTAAAACCATTTAATTAATTGTTTAAGTTATGAACCCAAGAGTTTTAGAATTCAATTCTTTTTTTTTTTATCATAAAAAAACTTTTTCCAAATTCCAAAACTTGAGGGCAAGTTTTGTAACTCTTGAAAACTTTTGGATTCCATAACTTATGGAGTTAAATACTTGTTTTATGATGAAAATTTTCATGTTCCATAACTTATGAACAAGTTATGGAATTCTTTAAAACATTAAGACCAAGTTTTGTAACTCCATAAAAAACTTTGAATCAATTTTTTTAAAAACCTTTTCATATCCATAACTTATGGAGGTTTCAAAAAAAACTCTTTAGATCAAACTTTTAAAACTAATAAAATAATCATATCATTTTATCTTTTACTAAATATGACCTAATTCAACTCATATAGCAAAATGATTCAAATTTTACAAATAATTAGTTTTTCACAAAAACAAGTAATTATCTTAAAATTTGACAAACGTCATGTTTTTTTTTCTTTTTTTTTCCAACTTTGAAAATAAAACATTTGCATCAATATAACAGAAAACAACCCATGGGTCTGACACCACTGTTGGGTTTTGAGCATTCTAACACTCCTATGGTGTGCATGCAACCCTATAAACCTTGGATCTATGTTTTCTCATTCGTTCTGCCATACATTGAAACTTTTGCAATGTTTCAGAATTATACTTAACCTTGCAAGTATAATCATATTTACTAAACCTTAGTAATCATGACGAATAGTCTTATCAATCTTTATGGTGGACTTGACCAATGCACAAGAATGTGTACTCGATCCCTTAGTCCTTCACTTGACTCACATATACATGTAAACAAGGAATTAGTCTTTATTTTCCAAAGATGAAAATTCTAATTCATCATACAACTTGCATGATTCTAAGTTTCTACCCAACTGAAACTTGGGTGATGAGAATCTTTCCTTATTTGGTAAATTATGACACTACCACAGTCGAAAGAATCAAATCCATTTTCCAATATTGCTATCAATGGAAACATATAAACAACAAATTCTCACAAATGCCACGGTAAGGATATTTTAAAATAAAATAAAACCTTTTCTTTTATTTTAGAACTTTGCGGAAAACCTTATCCTTACAATGCAAATGCATGTGAAAAACTATGTTGTTATGTATTCCTAAGCAATCTATCACAACTCTTTAAGTAACAACTCAAAATTCTTCCTTTAAGCTTCCTCTTCACTTTGATTCTTAAAACATCAAAATGTGATCTAGTCACATCATGTAATAAGAATCTCCAAATAGGAACTTAATAGAGTTAGATAATGGACTTGACCTGAAGTAGAGTCAAAACTTTTGACTTTACCGTCCTTACAGACTATCAGGTAAATTTGGCCAGCTTCGCAACCAATGCCCCTTCCTTTGGCAATAGAAGGTTTGGGAAGTCGATCTTCTAATCAAATTTGCTTTTACCAGTGCTCAAAATCATTGCTGACTCAGCAGCACCAAGCAAATAGGTAAGATCATTAAGGGTCAAGTCATGGTCTGTCACATAGTAGTCCTAAAGGAACTCACTATGTGACTTAGAAAGTGATTGAAGATCCAACTTTCTCAAGACTTTGACACCCAACTCTCCCAGCTTGTCAATATGTGACTTCATCTCCAAGATGTGAGCACACATAGACTTTGCTTGCCAATAGGGCCTGAGTGACCTTGAACTTGTGGGTTAGGGAGAATAATTGGAGGGGGTGGAGGAAGTGAAATTCCAAGAGATTTGGGAAGATCATAGATGTCTAAACTAGACATCTACAATGGGAGATCTTCAAGTTAGTTGATTTTTAAGTCCTTAATATAACACCCAATATGAAATATTAAGGCTAGGACCCAACACAATATTTTACAACTTGGAAGAGGGATGCCGTAATCCAAGCTATAAAATATTTGAAGGTAGGCGAATGACGATTCACCAATTTCCACCATGAACAACGAAATAATTTATTAGGTTTTAATTGGTTTTGAAACTCCTAGATCTTTTGAGATTCATTGAGCTTTTCAATGGCATGTTTCAATCTCGATTGTGCCCTCTCAAATTTTGTGACTGGGATGCCGAGGATCACAAAACAAGGTGTGAATAACCATGCAAATTCACTTGGTACCCTTAATATTATCACCTAATCGATGTGTCGGTTAACCACACACGCTCCACCGATCTATAATAAACATTAAGTTACCCTTCGCCACTCTTACTAGTCCATGTTAGTCTGTCGGTTAACCACACACGCTCCACTAACGACTTGGTAAGGTACAAAGTGTAAATTTCATGGGTTAGCACCAAATTCACATTTTTCCTAAGTAACTAAGATTGGGAATTTATAAGTGTTTAGTTACTTAGTATTTATCATTAATACCTTTAATGAAGGGAGAGTTATAGTCCTGTCGAACCCGTTCGGCTAACGACCCTCTACCAGTCAAGGAAGCGGTGGGTGAGAGTGGACACCCATTAAACTGCCATTTTATAGGCAGTAACCTTATACCCCCCTTATAAACCGGCTTCGTGAATGAGGCCTACTAACGGTAAGACTGACTTTTACTCTTATACATAAATATTAAACCTATAATATTATAATAGTATAAGGGTTGAATTTTAAACTATTAAAATTCTAAGGGTTTAACTTGGAACTAAAGTATTCATGGGGGGAAACTTTACAAATTCCAAAACTTGAGGACAAGTTTTGAACAATTCAAAAACCTTTTCAATTCCATAACTTATGAATTTAAAGTAGTTTTAATGAAAACTCTTCAAGTTCCATAACTTGAGGACAAGTTATGGAAGACTTTAAAAAACATTTAAGGAAAAAATAAACTATTCATTTTCATAACCTATGAGTTTAAAGTAGTTTAATGAATAAACTCTTCAAGTTCCATAACTTGAGGACAAGTTATGGAAGACTTTAAAATCATTCAAGAAAATAAGACTCTTCATTTTTCCTAACTTATGGAAATCTTATGAGTTTTAAAGAATCATAAATGTGACTTTTCATATAACTTGAGGACAAGTTACAAAAACACATTTCATGAGAAACTTTAAGATTAATATGGATTGAAAACAAATTATCACATAACGTTTCTATTAATCTAAACTTTTTCATAAGAACAAGATAATTCAAGTCAAACAATTTTCATGAAATTAGACTAACCATTAAACTAATACAAAACATGAATCTATTGACAGTTATCTTTGAAATTGGTTTAGCATGAACATTACCACATCAAAAATAGGTTTACAAGACCAAGAACAGCTTAGGGTAATGTTTCTAGTCCAATTCCAGCCTTAAAAGTCGAAAATATGCTGTCAGGGGGTCCTACTCGTCGAGTGCACGACCAACTCGACGAGTTGGATGAATTTCTTCATGGACTCGGCGAGTTCATCAGTGGACTCGGCGAGTCCAGCACTCAGACAGCCAAAATTTTCAATTTTTTCAGCCATTTCAGCAAGTATAACATGAAAACAAGCCTTGGCTCTGATACCACTGTTGGGTTTTGGTATAATACAACATCCTATGGTGCACATACAACCCTAAATACCTTGGACCTATGTTTTCACTAATTATACATGCAAATGGTTTCCAAGGTATTGAACCTATAGCTAGCATGCAATTGTCATGCAAACTACATAAAATACTAGATAGAGTAACATACCTTTTGTGTGGCTGGAAGTCTTGATGTATTTGGCCTTAAGAACTTAGCCCCAATAGTGTGGAAGCCTCAAATGAAGTCACAACACATCAAGGACAAAGGTAGGACTTGAGAGAGAATCTACATGCACTCTAAAACCTTCATGAACTCCAAGAACATGCACATACACTCTTGGGTGGCGGGTTTTAGGTCATAACATATGTATTCATATGTGTTGAATTCTAAGAGTCATGGGTATAACCCAAACCCATATCCATGGGTTTTATGATCCATGGTTCATGTGGCCCAACTCTTTATGTATCCATACATAAACTTGGTCCAACATGGATCATAAGCCCAACACATATAAATATAACTAATTACCATAATTAGTCCCCATAGATTTAATTAGTCTCTTTTGACCACTAAATTAATTCCAAATCAATTCTTGATCAATACTAATTAAAACATATGATTTCATATTAATATATTATATAATATATTAATAAACCATAAATAACCTTCTCTCAAAAGTCCATCCTAACAAATTGTCCTGATGATATGCAACCCAAATGGACCATGCTACTCTCGGGTCGAATAAATACCAATAATAGTTATGGGCTTAGACACCTAATCCAACAACGACTGCCTATCCCAATTTACTAAAACCATCATTAGGATAATCCTTCACGCCCGATGAATAACAAATAGTCCATATTTGAATAAAACCAAGTCCTATCTCACCTGAATTCCGAAACCTACAATCTCAATGGTGTGACTCCCTATCAGACCTCTCACACCAAACCGCCACCAAGCCAACACCATAGAGTTTCATACCAAAAAATATGCTTCAAAGGGGAAACAAAATGACTGACCATAAACAGTTACAAAACACTTATACTCAACAGAAGGCTCAAATAATCATTCAAGTAGAAGATTCATCCTTGCAACGGTTAGACTCAAACGAGAGCTGCACAACAGGGTCAAATCAATTACTCTGAGATTATTTAATCCCACTGTGAGTGACTTAGAATCATCCAAACACCCAAATACTTCTCATACACACGAAAACCCAAATCACTAACACTGCTCGAAACACATAAACCGCCCAAAACACTGAAACAGCCCGAAACAACAGGCTGTCTTCTGGCTGCTTTCCAAAATTCCATTGAGACCTCTCTGGTCCGAATTCGTCAGCTAGTCATCTGAAATACCGGGTTCCAGCCCGGTTGCTATGCCAAAAGACTTCTATACAGTCGCCCCTCGCGACATTCCGACCGGAAGCCTTACATGTAACTACTCATCCATCGCGACACTAACATGATGCTAAGAAGAATGCTACAGGACCAACTGTAGTCTTCCTCATACCCGGTTTCCCACGACCTACCATATCCTGATTCCAAACATGTTATGGCCCTCCCCCGCCTGGCGAACTGACCCATCCCGGCCTACATCCAAACAAAATCGCGAGCAAATCACGATTTGCCACACCCTCACCACTGCACAGGGACCAGTGAATGCTACAGGCGACCCCACAATCTTACAACATGCCTACATTGTCCGCAAACTAGTGAATGCTACGGGCCACCCCGCAATCTTACAACACCGCCACTAACTGCTAACTAGTGAATGCTACGGGCCACCCCGCAGTCTTACAATGTCACACCCCGGCCTTCGGCGGAAACACTGGGCGGTATAACATCATTCCTTGTATCATAGTTATCAAATATATATTGAACAGTACAAAGAATTATTGTAAACTACGTATCTTTATTGATAATATAAAGTTATATTATTCCAACTTATCAAGTTCCTGAAAACACATGCGATTTGAAAATACGTCAACATAAAGTTGGTGAGTTCACATGTTTTGACTCTAAGTAAAGATATTACTTTTTTTCGAGTTCAAAAAGTATAGAACATAGTTTGAAAATATTATTCTGGCTCATACTTGTTTCTATATAGTAGATATATATATATATATATATATATATATATATATATATATATATATATATATATATATATATATATATATAGATCCTAGGTATAATGGTTTACTTAGTAGTATACCTATAAGTTTCATATACTATGCATATAGGTGTTTGTAATTTCATACAAACAAAGGTTGCTACGTATAAATCTTATTTCAATTCTATACGAGTAAAAATCGCTACGTATAAATCTATTTCAATTCTATACGAGTAAAACCGCTACGTATAAATCTATTTCAATTCTATATGAGTATGTGTGCTAGGTATAATTATCTACTTAATATACAAGTAGTATACCTACCAGTTTCTTGTACTTAGAGTATAATTGTTTGGGAAACTTATACTTAACATTATTACTTGTATAACGACAAAGTATAATGCTTCTAACAGTTTGCTACCATGAGTCCGTAACCGCGACTCTATGACTAGTTTCAAACCTCTGCTTGATGCTACAAGTTTCACATCTTAACATAAGTTCCACACGCTTCATCAACGTCGTAACAATAAACAAATAAAACGACAGTCCGTCACTCGCTTAAGTTTTGTTGTAGCTAGCAACCAGGAGTGGGGTTGTCAACCCGTATCTTATTCATACACGACTTCCTCGCTCGCACGGGATTAGCAGTTATCTTGACATAAAACCAAGAATAGCAACATACTTAGTAATTAGTATATAGAACTTCCGAGTATAACTCCGTAACTATATCGCACACAACATATATATATAGAACTCCCAAGTATAACACAGGGTCTACATTAGTATAATATTATGCTAACAAGTTTACAATAGTTGTATGTTTTCAAAATATCATATTCAAAACAACTATATCTTGGTTAATATAACTATCTATGTTGATACAAATATACTATCATATAGACATAATATTAACTTAAATACAATATTTAGCATGCGTTTTCCCCCGAAAACATTAGAAAGTGGGGCCGTAAAACTCACCCTAGTAGCATGATCTATAGAATCTAAACGGTCAGAGGCTCATCGTTGCCAGGCTCGGGAAGGGAAACGGCCTTCGGAAAACGAAAGAGAAAGGAAGTAGAAGGTGTATTGAGAGAATGAGCTTTGATCGCTATTTATAGGCTGATTTTGGCCCTCTCACGTTGTGAGAATCAAGACTCACGTCGTGAGCCATGACAAGAGTTATCCTGTAGCCTTAACGCGTGTTTTCTAGCCTCGATTAGTGTCCTGCAGCGTCCTCACGTCGTGAGAAATCCTTGCTCACGTCGTGAGTTCATTCATATTAGGGTTTCTGACACGTGTCATGCTCTCAGACAGATGTATCTTCCGAAGGTCATAACTTTTGCATACGAACTCCATTTTTGACGTTCTTTATATCCACGCGTAGGTATTTATGAGTACTACAACTCTCTTTTAGACTCCAATAGCTAACTCTAAGTCTATTTTAAATTCCTCTTATTTATAGAGATTTATAGTGTTAGGGTTTATCATAACTTCTTCACGCGAAGTCAGATTTAGACGTTCTCTATATTTTTGGAATCGTATGGACGTATACTTTGAGTTGTATCATAACTTATGTATGAAAGTTCATACTTTAACATGAATTACATAGTAAGTTTATCACATTACTAGTATAACAAAATCACATTACATGATTGGTATAATCACATGTGATTGTTATTGACCTATTTTCACTGGTGTTACATACAACACTTCCGTTATCCAAAACCGCAGACCAAAGCCTTACCGTTAATCTAACAATACGAACGATGCCCGAATTCAAGCACACACATAACCAAACTCCCAAACCGAACTCGAATCATGATTGGAACCCCACCCTTGGTTCCCCCCTCCCGAAGCCTGCTAGCGGACACTAGGAATACGCGAACACAATGTTGGAAAGTTTCCTGAACTTCAAAATCATGCAATCCTGAATTCGGACAACCACTTGGACGCCCTTCTCCCTGAGGATGCGAAACTCACCCTAGTTCCACGCCTTCTTCTGATCCTAAATACCTGTGTCATTCTCCCCCACTTAGATTCGACTAAGTCTTTACAATACATGAGAATTGAAGGATTCCCAATCCTTTTTACCCTCTAATAACCATATTGCTGACAACCTACGCTTACCCGTGCTAGTGTTCCGTTACTAGCAAACCTCAAAAGACCACACAACCTCAAAAGACCAGATGAACAATTTCCGAATCTTAGCGAAACTGATAACCCTCGATGCCTTGAAAGGATACCACATTCAAATCTTGAATTTCAAATGACAGACACTCAGAACACAACGTCAGCCATAGACTACTTCCCTTGGCGCGTCCAAAAGCCCACCCACCACAAGGACTAAACTCAGCGAACCCAGGCGATGTTGGACAACCAACTGATTGAAACCCTGACCATAAATCTTCCACATAATACCCCTGAACCGATCTCGACCAAAAACCAAGATTGTTAGGTTTTAAGCACTATAACACTCCTATGGTGCACATTCAACCCTTAATGCTTTGGAACTATGTTTTCTCTAATTATACATGCATTTTCAAATTTCCAAAGCATATAACTTAACTAACATGCAATTCAAAGTAACAACTAGTTAGATGACTTACTTCTTGTGTAGTTCTTGAGCTTGGAAGCTTGAGCACCTCGAGTGTTGTGCCTCTAATGTGTCACAAAATCGGTTCTATGCTCTTGTGAACATGTGTTAGCCGATTTCACCACTAAGGGAACTCTTTTATAGTGTTTCTTAAGGCTAGGGTTTTATCCTTGAAACCCTAATGCACCATGACCTTCCATATCCATTAGGCTCCATGGGTTAAAGCTCCATGGACTATCCATGAACCATTTAGCCCACCTAACGGATCTTTGGCCCACACTATAAGAATGGATGATTTACATAATCAACCCCTTAGATTTAATTAGTCACTTTTCATCACAAAATTAATTCCAAATTAATTCTTGACCAACTCTAATTAAATAATATGATTTCTCAATTAATATATTATACTTATAATATATTAATAAATCACCAATAATCTCATTCTCAAAAGTCTATCCTATCAAATTGCACTGGTGAAGGAAATCCCAAAAGGACCATGTTACAATCGGGTCAAGTACATACCAGATATAGTCATGGGCTTAGACACCAAATCCAACAGTATCCCACTTGGATAAGTCTAATAACTATAACTACCAATGTAACCTTAAGATCCGATTAGCAATCGTAGCTTCCAAAAGCCGCTATCGAACTCTGACCCAGTCAGTGACTGTCCTGAGATAAGTGATCATATACTCCTCTGTTCTACAAGATATCAGCGGACAAATACATGGAACATAGTCATACTTATTGTCCTCCAATTAGTTTCCCGATTTCCGATTAGTTTGACATAGAACATAATTGAACACGTCAATTTCGTTCTGACCGGGCCCGGTACATAGGTCAAAACAAATCATCGAGAGGCCCAGATATCGCTTTTAATCCTTCTTAGGATAAATGGAACAGATAAACTTTGACTCTATATGCTTGTACTAACTACTCGTTAAATCACGCACAACAATACGTTTAATAACATCAAGTTACTGATGCGTTTACGTATTATCAATGCACAACCAATTTGTAGTTAACAACTCATATATCTTGGTTTGAAGACTATATGATATTATCATCTCACAATCACTCGTGATAAATTCCATGAAGTGATTCTGATGAGTGCGGGTTGATCCAATGCTCAAATTCTTATTTCACACGCACTCATGAATGGTGCATCAGACTCTTGCTATGTCTAACTCCTTAGACATCTACAACCAACTCATGACAGTCTAGCCTCATACCTACTTCCAATGTATGATCGACTGTGGATAGTTTGAATAATTATATCATTCAGGAAGTCAAAATATGCAAAATGAAACAATAGTAAATAATTGTCACAAGACAGTAACTTGACTTATAAATAATAATCCTTTTATTCAATCATCAAAATGTCAATTAAAATTTAGCTATTACAAGTTTCTAATTTATCTAATTACTGAAACTAATATCGTCTTTTAGCCCAATGCCTCTTGCATGCTGCAAGTGCTTAACCCTATTCAGTCCCTTTGTAAGAGGATCTGATGGGTTGTCTTGTGACGATATCCTCTTCACCACGAGATGTCCTTCTTTTACCTGATGTCTTATGAAGTGGCACTTTTTGTAGATATGCCTTGATCTACCATGATCTATCGGTTCCTTGGTTAAGGCAACCGCCCCTTAATTATCGCATAAAACTTCTATGGGCTCCTTTATGGATGACATAACTCCAAGGTCTCCGATGAAGTTCTTCAACCATATCACCTCTTTAGATGTTTCTGTTGGATTAATGTCTAAGTCCATAACTATAATTGGTAAGACTTGACCCGACCCGGCATGGTCCATTTGGGTTGCATGGCATCATGCATTTGGATAGACTATAATGAGAGAAATAACACTTAAGGTTGGTTAATATATTATAAGTTCTAATATATTAATAAGGTTATTTAATTAGTATTGATCAAGAATTAATTTGGAATTAATTAAGTGATCAAAAGGAGACTAATTAAATATATGGGTTGATTGTGTAAATCATTCATTCTTATATATGTGGGCTTGTGATCCAAGATTCCTTATGTTGGACTAAGTCCATGGGGTGACCCATGGATACTCCATGGAGGTTAAAATCCATGGAGCATAAGGAATGGGTAAAGTTATGAGTTACATGGTGTAACCCTAATAGCCACCATATAAAAGAATCCCATGGCTCAAGAAATCGTGCACTAATGTGTGAGTGTGAGGGCTAGACGATTTCAAGGAGTGTTCAAGTTTCTCTCAAGTTATTCCAAGTGTATTTGGTGTTGTGTGAACCATTTGAGGTGTCACACTTGGGGCACTAGGCACTCAAGCTTCATGAAGACATTCTACATCAAAGAGGTATGTATTCTATCTTGTTATATTTATTATTTTGTATGCTAGATTAGGATAATACCTTGGATGTTCATAATTGTATGTATAATAGAGAAAACATAGATCCAAGGTATTTAGGGTTGCATGTACACTTAGGAGTGTTAGAATGCTCATAACCCAACAGTGGTATCAGAGCGTAGGCTTGTTTTCTTGTTATACTTGCAAAAGTAGCTGAAAAATCGAGTTGGATGCATATATTCGATTGTTTTGGCTGGAATTGGACTAGTTTGTATGTTCATGCTAATTTCTTGAAGATTGATGATTTGAATTATCTTGTTCTTATGAGGTTCTTAGATTAATAGAAAAGTTGTGTGAAATAGTTGTTTTCAATCCATTTTAATCTAAGAGTTGATTCCAAAGTGTGTTTTTGTAACTTGTCCTCAAGTTATATGAAAAGTCACATTTAAGAATCATAAAACTCATAAAAGTTGGCAAAGGTTACAAAATGAAGAGTCTAGTCTTAATTAAATGGTTTTATGACTCCATAACTTGTCCTCAAGTTATGGAGGTTCAAGAGTCTCTTCATTAAATTAAAAAAAAAAAAAGTGTAACCTTAATTAGTTCCATAAGTTACAATAAAAAAAGTTATTTTTTTTTATTAATTAGTTTAAAGTCTTCCATAACTTGTCCTCAAGTTATGGAACTTGAATAGTTTTTTTCTTTTTTTTAATTAAAACTACTTTAAACTCATTAGTTATGGAATTAATTACTTTTGAATAGTTTCAAAACTTGCCCTCAAGTTTTGGAATTTGAAAAGTTTTCACTTATGAATACTTTAATTCCAAGTTAGCCCTTAGAATTTTAAAAGTTAAAATTCAACCCTTATACATGGTGTAAAGTCAGTCTTACCGTTAGTAGGCCTCATTCACGAAGCCCGTCTATAAGGGGGGTATAAGGTTATTGCCTATAAAATGGCAGTTTAATGGGTGTCCACTCTCACCCACCGCTTCCTTGACTGGTGGAGGGTCGTTAGCCGAACGGGTAGGACAAGGACTATAATTCTCCTTTCATTAAAAGTATTAATGATAAATACTAAGTAACTAAACTCTTATTAATACCCAATCTTAGTTACTTAGGAAAATGTGAATTTGGTGCTAACCCATGAAATTACACTTTGCACTTTGCTTAAGTCGTTAGTAGAGTGTGTGTGGTTAACCGGCACACTAACCTGGACTTAACAAGGTAGGCAAAGGGTAACTTAATATTTATCATAGTATCGGTGGAGCGTGTGTGGTTAACCGGCACACTGATTAAGGGGTAAATATTAAGGGTACCAAGTATATTTGCATGGTTATTCACACCTTGTTTTGTGATCCTCGGCATCCCAGTCACAAAACCTGAAGGGCACACTCGAGATTGAAACATGTCTTTGAACAG
Organism: Lactuca virosa; assembly: GCF_052849685.1. Classification (NCBI taxonomy): domain Eukaryota; kingdom Viridiplantae; phylum Streptophyta; class Magnoliopsida; order Asterales; family Asteraceae; genus Lactuca; species Lactuca virosa. The sequence goes on along the minus strand of NC_136429.1, from coordinate 425,567,666 downwards.
TTCAATGAATCTCAAAGATCTAGGACTTTCAAATCCAATTAAAACCTAATAAATTATTTCGTTTTTCATGGTGGAAATTGGTGAATCGTCATTCACCTACCTTCAAATATTTTATAGCTTGGATTACGGCATCCCTCTTCTAAGTTATAAAATAGTTTGTTGGGTCCTAGCCTTAATATTTCATATTGGGTGTCATATTAAGGACTTTAAATCAACTATCTTGAATATCTCCCAAAAAGATGTCAGGTCTAGACATTTATGATCTTCCCAAATCTCTTGAAACAAGCTTTCCTAAATGAAGATGATGTCCCATGGATATCATACTTCTTTCACCTCCTCCAATTATTCTCCCTAACCCACAAGTTCCTAAAAAGTTTAAGGTCACTCAAGCCCTATTGGCAAGGCAAGGTCTAGGTGTGATCACATCTTGGAGATGTAGTCACATATTGACAAGCCGGGAGAGTTGGGTGTCAAAGTCTTGAGAAAGTTGGTGGCTCAACTACTTTCTAAGTCACATAGTGAGTTCTTTTGGGAATCCTATGAAACATACTAAGACAAGACCCTTAATGATCTTATCTATTTGCTAAGATCAACTTCCTAAAACGCTATGGACATTGACAATGATGACATTGGATATCTAGTAAAGCTCTCTCTTCCCAATGGAAAGGGATCGGCCATAGTCAACTCGGTTGACCCAATGGTAAAGAGAGAGGCGAAGTCTGAGATAGTCCCATTATCAAAGGTCCATAGGTAACTATTGCCAAAGGAAGGGGCATTGGTCACGAAGCTGCCAAATTTACCTAAGGATGTTAAAGTCAATAAGTTTGGCTCTACTTCAGGTAAAGTCCATTGTCTAACTCTATTAAGTACATGCTGATTCTGATCGCGAAGATGGATTTCAATCGCATGGTTCGGTGATCAGAATTTTGGGCTATTACTTAAGAGTTATGATATTTATATTGCTTAGGAATAGATAATAACAAGGTTTTCATATGGATTGTAATGATAAGTTTTTCCGCAAAGTTTTAAAATAAAAGAAAAAGGTTTTGATTTTATTTATTTTAAGTATCCTTACAATGGCATTTGTGAAAAGTTGTTGCTTATAAGATTCCATTGATAACAATATTGGAAAAATGGATTTGATTCTTTCGGTTGTGGTAGTGTCTAATATTACCAAATAAGGAAAGATTCTCATCACCCAAGGTTCAATTGGACCGAAACTTGGAATCATGCAAGTTGTATAGTATGATGAATGAGAACTTTCAGCTTGGAAAATTAAGACTAATTCCTTATGTGAATAAGGAAAGGACTAAGGGATCGAGTACACATTCTTGTGCACTGGTCAAGTCCACCACAAAAGATCAAGAAGACTATTCGTCATGATTTACTTAAGTTCAGTAAATATGGTTATACTTATAAGTTTAAGTATAAGTCTGTAGCATTGGAGAAGTTTCAATGTGAGACAGAACGAATAAGAAGAATCAAAGAATGGCAGAAAGATAAAAGTTTCTCAAATCTGAAAAGATGGGAGAGTACTTTAGTATCATGTTTATGATCACCTTAATGATTAAGATACCATATCACAATTGGTCCTCTAAAGTCATCTTAGTGCATTCTTATGACTAAGAAGAGGAGTCATGAATTGTTGAAATGGTTAAATCAAAAAGATGAGTCATACTTCGTTCCAAAACAATTCTTAGAGTCATACTCCAAGATTGTAACTTGAGTGACATATCTTAAAGAGGGTTTGTTAACACTAGTCAAATGTAAGAGTAAAAGGTTATCTACTCTTGTACATTTGAAATTGGTAAGTTGTGATGTTTTGGATAAAACAGAGACCAACTTAGGCCAATTGTGTAAAGTGTTAGTCTTGATAAAGAATCCGCACTATCTCTTGAATATTTGACAAGGGAGTCTTATATGTCAAGAGGACAGTGGGAGTCTTAAAGCTCTTGAAAGTTTCAAGACTTAATCAAGAATAAAACCTAAAGTCCTTCACTAGCACACGACTTGGGGTTTATAACCTATCGTGTTGAAATTTGTGTGCCTATTCAAGTTGGCTTTGCATAGGAGTTCTGAGAGTTATCAATTGGTTGCACAACTACTTGGAAGCAATGGCAGGCACCTGAGCTGCCAAATGGCAAGAATTTAAGATTACACAAGTTTAATCAATATGAGTTTGGATTTGTCACTAACCTTGCCTTGTGATTATGGTTTTGACAAATCCACATGGATAAGAACACATACACTATTAAATCTAAGTGTCATAAGGTGTCTCTCCGATTCATGAAAACGATGGTGAGGAAACACTTTCACTAAGTAGATTTTAGCTAGATAGCAATTGTGATATTTGCATTCTCAAAGTCGTTAGTGGAGCGTGTGTGGTTTACCGGCACACTAACATGGACTTGTGAGAAGTGGCAAAGGTCTAAACAATTGAGACTATGATTACGGCATCCCTTTTCATAGTTCTAAAATTGTTTAGACACACATGTGAGCTATCTAAGAGAGGTGTATGATTTTGATAAAGTTTTATCAAAACAATCTAGTATCAGAAATCTGAACTTTGATAAGAAAGTCATCTGATTTCTGAGTACATGTCAAAGCTAGTAGGAGCATAAGTGTTATGCTAATAATCATCATGTTAGTGGGAGCATGATAATTATGACAAAGGTTGCAAGTTAGCAATGTTAATTATAGAAAACAAAAGTTTCAATTCGTGAGGTTGAAAAAGTTGTTTTGCTATAATTAAGGGAGAGGAAATTGTACTTCATTTCAATTCTAAAAGCTTAGATTGAGATTTTAATCTTATTTAATCAAGGATATATATATGAATTTCATGTTGGAATGGCTCAACATAAGGAAATTCTATATATGGGTCCATTATTTGCGTTCTAAAATTCGATTATGATTATAGCATCCCTTTTCATAATCTGAATTTTGAGAACTTGGCAAATTGAAATGGAAGTATTATAGCAAAAGACTGGTTTAGTCTTTATGTGAGACATCATGAATCGTGTCCCATATGCTTCAGATATAGGATCGATTACATGTGCTATATTCATCCTTTCTAAAATTTTCCAAATGCCTGGGGCATTATGAAGGAAAAAGGTCTAGAAATGGATATGACTAAAATGATTAAGCAATTATCGAGGACAATCTAAGGTTTACCAAAGATTGGTTGCTCAAGGACAGTTGGAAGTATAATGTTAATTCTGGAAGGACCATATTGACATAATCTGTAAGGAGGCAACTCTTGTTCAGAAGTGATAGTCAAAATGGAATATGGAAATGTTTCAAATTTAGAAATTATTGAATCTGTGTAACATTAGGAAACTTAATGAAAGAAGGATGTTTCCAAGGAGCTGATCTCCTTTGGAATGCTCTGTAATGATTGTTGTCAAGTCTTTCTGACTTCGTGCATAATCATTAAGAGGATCAATGCATATAAGTTTAGAATCTAACAGATTTCAGTAAATGGCATGAATTAGGAATTCTTGCATTTGCAGTAACGATTTGGGACTGTGAAAAGAGGATCATTGGAGTGATGTTCAATTGATCTATTTTACAAAGTAAAGATCACAGACAAACATAGTATGCATACTTGGTGTATGGCATGACTAGTGTTTAGAAAACATAGTGTACGTGCTTGGAGCATGGGACAACTATTGTTTTAAATTCAAGTATAAAGTTGATAAAACCGAAACAATGAATAATGAGTAATCAGTATGGTGATAAATAAAAGTGTTTATTTATATTCATAGGGTTTGATACCATATTTGATTCATTTATTCTTGTGTTTAACTTTGCATGTTTTGACTTCCAGAATAACTAAGTCGCTCTTCCTGAATGATTAAGTTATTCAAACCATCCACAGTCGGTCATATGTTGGAAGTAGATATGAATCAAGACTGTCATGGGTTGGTTTGTAGAGGTCCAAGTTGGTGGACAAAGTGGTGCTACAACACTCATGAGTGCTCATAAGTTCTGAGTATTGGATTCAACCCGCGCTCATTTGAATCACTTCATGGATTTTATCACGAGTGATCATGAGACGATAATATCTTATATTCTTCAAACCTAGAGATATGAGTTGTTACTATGAGTTGGTTATACATTGATTGCACGAAAACGCATTGGTAACTCGATGTTATAAAACGTGCCTTTGTGTATGATTCAACAAGTAGTAGAACAAGCCATATGAGTCGAAGTTTATCCATTCCTTTTACCTTCGGGATAAAAGCGATATCTGTGGGCTCCTCGATGATTTAAAGATGATACATGTGAGTGCTTGGCCAAGCCAGGACTAATTTGATTTGTTCAATCAGTCAGTCATCATGAATCGGAAATCGGGAAACAACAAATGGACAGAGAGAATGATTGATAATCCATGTCTCAGTCCATATGATATCTAGAATGGAGGAATATATGATCCCTTATCTAATGGACAAGTCATTGACAAAGGTCAGAGTTCATCGACAAGGTCAGAGTTCGATAGAAGCCTTTGAGAGCTACGATTGCTGATCGGTTCCTGAAATCATACGCAATAATAGTTTTAGACTTATCCAAGTGGGAGACTGTTGGATTAATGTCTAAGTCCATAACTATAATTGGTAAGACTTGACCCGACCCGACATGGTCCATTTGGGTTGCATGGCATCATGCATTTGGATAGACTATAATGAGAGAAATAACACTTAAGGTTGGTTAATATATTATAAGTTCTAATATATTAATAAGTTTATTTAATTAGTATTGATCAAGAATTAATTTGGAATTAATTAAGTGATCAAAAGGAGACTAATTAAATATATGGGTTGATTGTGTAAATCATTCATTCTTATATATGTGGGCTTGTGATCCAAGATTCCTTATGTTGGACTAAGTCCATGTGGTGACCCATGGATACTCCATGGAGGTTAAAATCCATGGAGCATAAGGAATGGGTAAAGTTATGAGTTACATGGTGTAACCCTAATAGCCACCATATAAAAGAATCCCATGACTCAAGAAATCGTGCACTAATGTGTGAGTGTGAGGGCTAGACGATTTCAAGGAGTGTTCAAGTTTCTCTCAAGTTATTCCAAGTGTATTTGGTGTTGTGTGAACCATTTGAGGTGTCACACTTGGGGCACTAGGCACTCAAGCTTCATGAGGACATTCTACATCAAAGAGGTATGTATTCTATCTTGTTATATTTATTATTTTGTATGCTAGATTAGGATAATACCTTGGATGTTCATAATTGTATGTATAATAGAGAAAACATAGATCCAAGGTATTTAGGGTTGCATGTACACTTAGGAGTGTTAGAATGCTCATAACCCAACAGTTTCTCTTGCTGCAATGTACTCTGATTTGCACGTTGAATCAGCCATAGTGTCCTGCTTGGAACTTTTCCATGTTATTGCTCCTCCATTTTCGGTAAACATCCAGCCCGAATGAGAACGCATATTGTCTCTGTCAGTCTGAAACCCGACGTCACAATACCCTAATATTCTCAAGTCATCACTCCCACCAAGGGTAAGGATCCAATCTTTAGTCCTCCGCAGGTACTTAAGAATGTTCTTAACTGCAGTCCAGTGAGCTCTGCCATGATTCCCTTCATATCTACTGACCATGCTCAAAGCAAAGGCCACATCAGGGCGAGTACAAGTCATAGCATACATGATTGAGCCAACTGCGAAAGCATATGGTATCCGACTCATCTTTGCTATTTCATCTTCTGTATTCGGACTCTGAGTCTTACTTAGTTTGGTATTGCACTGGATAGGCAAGTCACCTTTCTTGGAGTTCTCAATGCTAAAACGCTTCAGCACCTTATCCACGTAGGTACTTTGACTAAGTCATATTAGTCTCTTACTCTTGTCCCTCAAAATCCTTATCCCTGGGATATAGGTAGCTTCTCCAAGGTCCTTCATAGCAAAACACTTCCCAAGCAAGGACTTAACCTGCTGCAAGGTCGGGATGTCATTTCCTATGAGTAGTATGTCATTCCAACTGCGAGATGCTTGTTTTAATCCGTATATGGATTTTTCAAGCTTACACACTCTATTAGGGTATTTTGCATTGAAAAAACCCTCTGGCTGACTCATGTAAACATCTTCAGCCAACTTTCCATTAAGGAAAACAATTTTGACATCCATCTGCCATATTTCATAGTCATGAAATGCAGCTATGGCCAAAATAACCCTTATAGATTTAATCTTCACTACTGGTGAAAAGGTCTCATCATAGTCAACTCCCTGAGTTTGAGTAAAGCCCTTTGCAACCATTCGCGCCTTATATGTGTGTACTTTTCCATCCATTCTGGTCTTCTTCTTGAAGATCCATTTGCACACGACTGTCTTTAGACCCGGTTCGTTGTCAACCAAGTTCCAAACTTGATTGTCATACATGGACTGAATCTCGATACCCATAGCCTCTTTCCATTTAGCAGACTCAGGGCCTGCCATGGCTTCCTTGTAGTTGTTAGGCTCATCCAAATTTACCAATGTACTATCACTGATAAATTTATCACCTTCTATAGTAATATGGAAACCATAATAAAACTCAGGTGGAGTCCTAACACTGGTGGAACGCCTTAGAGGTATAGATTCGTCAATAGGTTCAACAGGAGTTTCCTCCTCGGGTTGGTTGCTAGTGTTTGAGGTTCATTCACCGCTTGACTCTTGAATTTCTTCAAGGTCAATTTGCCTCCCACTGTCCCCTTGGCTTATAAGATCTCTCTCATGAAAGACCCCTCTTCTCGCGATGAAGACAACATTGTCACTTGGTCGATAGAAGAGATATCCAAAGGATTTCTGTGGGTAGCGAATGAAAATACATCGCTCACTCCGAGGTTCGAGCTTGTCATGAGTCTCGCGCCTCACAAAAGCCTTGCAACCCCAAACTTTGATTTGGTCTAAAGTGGGAACCTTTCCAGTCCATATCTCGTGAGGTGTTTTGGAAACCTTTTTGGTAGGGACCAGATTAAGAATATGAGCGGCAATCTCTAAGGCATACCCCCAAAACGAGATTGGTAACGAAGCTTGACTCATCATGGAATGAACCATGTCCAACAAGGTTTGATTGCGCCTCTCAGCCATACCATTCACCTGTGGTGTCCTAGGAGGTGTCAATTGTGAAACAATTCCACATTCCTTAAGATAGTCGTAGAACTCGATACTAAGATACTCTCCACCTCGATCGGATCGTAGTACCTTTATCTTTTGGCCCAATTGATTCTCTACTTCTGCCTTGAACTCTTTAAACTTTTCAAAGGTTTCTGACTTATGCTTGATTAAGTAGATATAGCCATACCTACTATAATCATCAGTAAAAGTCACATAGAAGCGACTAGCATCCCGTGTGACAGATCTGAAGGGCCCACACACATCAGTGTGTATGAGACCTAACAAACCCTCACCCATTTCACAAGAACCAGTAAATGGTGACTTACTCATATTTCCAAGTAAACAATATTCGCAAGTATCATCCGATTTCAAGTCGAATGATTCCAAGACTCCAGCCTTTTGGAGTTGGTCTATGCGCTTCTTGTTGACATGTCCACGGCGACAATGCCATAAGCATGCTTTATCCAAATCATTGGATGAATCAATATGTAACACATTATTTCCTAGGTTATCTACAATATTCACAGTTTCATACACACCATTGCAAGGTAAAGCTTCAAAATAAAAGACACCATTATAATAAGCATAAATACCACCACTATTATTATTAAAAGCAAAGGTAAAACCATGTTTATACAAACTGTGAAAGGAAATAATATTTCTCGCCATATCGGTCGAGAAACAACAATTATTCAAATCTAAATTTAAAGTATAACTAAGCAATAAAGAATAAACTCCAATCTTGGTCACAGGCGACACTTTCCTATTTCCCATGTTTAAGTTTATCTTCCCGTGCTCCACATCCCTACTTCTTTTTAGTCCCTGCAAATCAGAACAAATGTGAATACAACAACCTGTATCAAGGACCCAAGAATTAGCATGTGATGTTTCATTAGAATGAATAGTGTAAATACCTGCAAAGGACGGCTTGATTTTCCCATCCTTAATATCTTTCAAGTACTTTGGACAGCTTCGCTTCCAATGCCCCTTCTCATGGCAGTGAAAGCACTCTGCTTCCTTCGGATTGGTAGAGGGCACAACAGTACCAAATTTGGCTCCGCTAGAAGAAGATCCATCCCGGGACTTGCCCTTGGAAGGAGCCTTCCTCTTTTTACCCTTACCATGTCCAATTGCCAGGACAGGGGCAGCAGTAGGAGTAGGAGTAGTAGCAACATATTTTCCTTTCATGTTGCTTTCAACAGTTCTGAGGAGACCTTGAAGCTTGCTACGAGTGACCTCCTCCTTGTTCATATGATATGTCATACGAAACTGATCATAACAAGGAGGTAGGGAATGAAGAATAATATCAATAGCTAATTCTTCATCAAAGTTGACATTCAATTTTAGCAAGCGGCCCACATATCTTTGCATTTTCTGCAAGTGGCCCATGATGGACTCTCCATCCTTCATTTTAGTAGTGATCATGGAGGCTATGATCTCATACCACTCCTGCCGAGCTGATTAATGGTATCTTTCCATCAAATCATGATACATTTCATAGGGGTAGTAGTCCTCATAGGACTTCTGCAGCTCAGCAGTCATGGTTGCAATCATTAGACACGACACCCTTGTCGTATCCCTCTCATGAGTAGTGTGTTCAGCAATTTGTTCAGGAGTAGCAGTAGTGACATCAATCTCTTTGAGCTCTTTATCTAGGACATATTCTTTGTCCTCATAACGAATAGCCATCCTTATGTTCCGAATCCAGTCATTGAAATTCAACCCATTGAAAATGACCCTTCCACACAAGTTCATGAGGGAGAAAGAGCCTGAAGAGATTTGGTCAGATGAGAATCCTTAATAAATCACCCAAATGAAATATCAAGTCTAGCATCCAACACAATATTCTACAATTGCAAAGAGGGATGTCGTAATCCAATTGTAAAATATTTGAAGAAAGGTAAATGACGATTTACCAATTTCCACCATGAAAAACGAAATTACTAATTAAGTTTTAATTGGATTTGAAATTCCTAGATTCTTTTGAGATTCACTGAACTTTCAATGGCATGTTTAAATCTCGATTGTGCCCTCTCAAGTTTGTGACTGGGATGCTGAGGATCACAAACAAGGTGTGAATAACCATGAAAATATACTTGGTACTGTTAATGTTACAAATCACCTAACCAATGTGCCGGTTAACCAAACACGCTCTATCGATCTATGATTAACATTGAGCTACCCTTCGCCACTCTTTATTAGTCCCAAATTAGTGTGCCGGTTAACCACACACGCTTCACTAACGACTCAATAAAGTGCAAAGTGTAATTTCATGGATTAGCACCTATTCACATTTTTCCTAAAGTAACTAAGATTGAGAATTTAATAATAGGTTTAGTTACTTTATAATTTCATTAAACTTTTAAAGAGAATTAATGTCTTGTCCTATCCGTTCGGCTAACGACCTTCCACCAGTCAAGGAAGCGGTGGGTGAGAATGGACACCCATTAAACTGTCATTTTATAGGCAGTAACCTTATACCCCCCTTATAGACTGGCTTCGTGAATGAGGCCTACTAATGGTAAGACTGACTTTTCTTATAAATATATAAGGGTAGAATTTTAATCTTTTAAAACTCTAGGGTTTTGGAATTAAATGTCTTATTAATGTGACTTTACAAATTCCAAAATTTGAGGGCAAGTTTTGAAACTTTTCAAGACCTTTCATATTCATAACCTATGAACGATTATGAGTTTTAATATCCATGAATGTGACTTTTCATATAACTTGAGGACAAGTTACAATAACACATTTCATGAACAATTAGATCAAAATTTTGGATCAAACACAATAATCATATAATTTTTCCTATTGATCTAAACAAACTCATAATAAGACAATTCATATCAAATACTACATATAATTACTTTATTATCTAAACATTTGACAATTGTCTTTTAAATGGATGAAGACAATCATTACCGATTCAGAAAATACAATTTTTATGATTACAAAACAGTTTGTGGTAATGACTTTATCCATTTTAGCCAAGAACTCGAATTTTCTCTACACAGGAGCATCAACTCGCCGAGGACATGAACTGCACTCGCCGAGTTGATGCCTTACTGAGTAGACTCGGCGACCCTGTTCATGGGACTCGGCGAGTTCATCTGTCAGAGTGCAGAAAAGTCGATTTTTCAGCTTTGAAAACAAGTGCGCATCAAGTATAATAGAAAGCAATCCTAGGCTCTGATACCACTGTTGGGTTTTAAGCAATATAACACTCCTATGGTGCACATGCAACCCTAAATACTTTGGAACTATGTTTTCTCTAATTATACATGCATTTTCAAATTTCCAAAGCATATAACTTAACTAGCCTACAATTCAAAGTAACAACTAGTTAGATGACTTACCTCTTGTGTAGTTCTTTACCTTGGAAGCTTGAGCACCTCAATTGTTGTGCCTCTAATGTGTCACAAACACCAATATGCAAAGGAGGCTTAAGAGAATAAGACTTGTAGCTTCAAAATCTGTTCTTTGCTCTTGTGAACATGTGTTAGCCGATTTCACCACTAAGGGAACTCTTTTATAGTGTTTCTTAAGGCTAGGGTTTTATCCATGAAACCCTAATGCACCATGACCTTCCATATCCCTTAGGCTCCATGGGTTAAAGCTCCATGGACTATCCATTAACCATTTAGCCCACCCTAACGGATCTTTGGCCCACACTATAAGACTGGATGATTTACATAATCAACCCCTTAGATTTAATTAGTCACTTTTGATCATAAAATTAATTCCAAATTAATTCTTGACCAACTCTAATGAAGTAATATGATTTCTCAATTAATATATTATACTTATAATATATTAATAAATCACCAATAATCTCATTCTGAAAAGTCCACCCTATCAAATTGCACTGGTGAAGGCAACCCCAAAAGGACCATGCTACAATCGGGTCAAGTACATACCAGATATAGTTACGGGCTTAGACACCAAATCCAACAAAGATAACACTAAACACTCCAACCCGCTGAAAGGGAAACGACTTTCCACTAACCCCTTAACAATTCACGGTACGCAATTGGCATATGACATTTCATGAAAATATAATCCAAACATAAGCAGATAAACAAGCCCAAAGATACACTTACCCAAACTGATACAAGATAACAACCACAAGATGAAGATAGAATCAAAAGAAAGAAAAAGATACATACCTGCAATACTGCCTGCTGGAATCCTGACCTCCCTTGTCTGACACTGCAAAACTCAACTCTTCTTTATTAGGGCTCCCACCCTACCTTCTCGTCCATATGTGATCCTCAACGTAGCCGAAGCGTGGATGCTCACTGTTCCTCCCCTCAACGTGGAACAGTCGGCCTTCTTGTGGCCCACCTGATCGCAGTGAAAACATAATGGGCTTGCCCCCTAAGGAAAATCCCTACTAATGTGACCAACCCTGCCACACTTGTAGCAGCCCAAAACCCTGGAACGACAGACTCCATCGTGCAGTTTCTCGCACGTGCTGCACTGACTCCGGCCATATTGGCCTCTCGAACGTTGGTCAGATGTATTGGGTCTCTTCTCGGGACCCTCCAATGTATGCACCTAATCTAACCCCTCTTCTCAATATGCTTCAAATCAATCTCCCGCTCTGAAATACTCACGAACTCCCTAATATCATCGTGTAGCATATCATGATACCTCACTTTCTTCATCTCCTCATCTGTTGCATACTGCGACACCAATAAATCCCTCTCCCGGAACTTGGCAGTGATCTCTGCCACAGTCTCAGTAGTCTGAAGGAGATCTAGAAACTCTCGCTCCAACTGCTGCACCTCAATTGCCGGAGCAAACTCCGCTCGGAACCTGGTCGAGAAATCATCCCATGAAATAGCATCAACCATATCATCACCCAACTCACTACCAACCTCTGCCCACCAATCTCCTGCCCGGTCCTTCAACAGGCAGGAAACATATCTGACCTTCGCCTCCTCGGGGCAGAAACTCGTCCTGAGCGTGTTAGCCATATCTGCTAACCACCTCCTACTGACAATGGGCTCCCTCTCCCCATGTAACGTAGGAGCTCCACAAGCATGAAACTCCCAAAAAGAAGGAGTGCGAGCTCCAATGATAACCTCCGCACGGAACGTGACCAAGCGCTCATCCACTATCTCTGAAACACAGCGAGAAATCTCCGATGAGATGAACTCCCACAACCGCTCACTAATCTGCTCAGCATCCACACCTGAGCGAGAACCCGAACCAGAACCAGAACCAAAACCAGAACCACCTCCCTGAGCACTCATCTCCAAACTTAAATACATCATTCCAAAGATCAATACATAACCAAAAATCCTCCTCCTATGAGCTTCTTAGATTCTCCAAGACTCTCACCGATTCGAGTATGGATCTTGTGATTTTAGTAGTACGGGCCCAATACTACCTTCCACACCTATCCACACTTTCCTCAGCAGTCATCCCAATTCCTCTAAGTCACTTCCTTAAGAAAAGCACCAAAGCTCACTAAACTGCACCAGTAAACTCACTGAAGCATATCTTAGGCTCTCCTAGGTTCCCGACCTCACCCAGCCCTCAGCTGCTGAAGGACTCCCACCAATGTCAACTGACTTCCTCATGAATATAGTCACATCCAACAGAGATCAGATAATCCTTCGAGTAAAATACTCAACACTAGGACGGTTGGACTCAAACAAGAGTTGTGCAATAGGATCAAATCCACCACTCTAAGATTATTTAACCTGTGCCACATGTGACTTAGCATACTCCCTTAGCAGTCAACTCACCTCACTAAGAGTCCCATAAAGAACAATGAAAGCAACATTCAGGCAACAGAAAATCTAAGCAGCATACTCTAAACAGACCATTACATCTACTTATCAGATATACAAACTAGCATGCATTAATAAAGCTCATACAATGAGGCACATAAAAGGCATCTCTCCTATCATATAATACTGAGAAGATCCTTAGCCCAAATCTAGCATGCGATTCACATAATCATATTATATCATATAATAAACATGTATTGGTAATTTGGGAACCACTTACTTGATCTCGACCGATTTCACGCATCACACCCCTTTCTTGATTAGGAATTCCTTTTTAATTAAATGTTTATTTATAAAAAATTTCACCAAACCCTCAGTTTGAGTTCAGGCATACCTAAGAGTGTGCTCGAATCCCTCAAACCAAGGCTCTGATACCAACTTGTAATGACCCAAAAATCCAAGGTAAAAATTTCATTTTCAATATAATTAAAACATTGTAATAACTTTGTTCAGGACATTGAAAAGCATTTCAATTAACACAATTATCAAAGTCAAATCCCAAAGATCACAAATTTCGGAAAACACTGGTGTATGCACTACGATCGTCCTGATCTCTTTCTTTTAAAAACTGGAGTACCTGAAACATAAACTGAAAACCATAAGCACAAAGCTTAGTGAGTTCCCCAAATACCACATACCATACATATCCAACAATCCATACGAGTCATACATAACCACGAGCCATACATATCATTCATATAACATAATCAACAAAGGTGCTGTGTGCCGCACATAGTCTTGCAATTATGCGAAAAGCCACCTCGTGGTCTTTCCTGCCAAGTCGGGGGCCACAAACCTGGGTTTACAGACAAGTGCCAGGAGCCACCTCCAGGTCTTCCATGCTAGCATCACAAAGACAACTAGCATACAATCTACTCTGCTTAACTAATTAGCATACAATATGCCAGGAGCCGCCTCCTAGTTTTTCATACATAATACCTAGGGCTAACCTCCGGGTCTTCCAACAATACATAAACCAAATGGGCCGGCATTGGTGCCTTTGACCCCTACGAACAGTGAGGAGACTCACCTCGAATGCTGAAGCTTACTGCACCAAATCTTAGCTGCTGACCTGGCGACTTCCCAAACTATCAATACCCAAACAATATCCGATTAGCAACTAAAATCCAAACCATGATCCATAATCCAAACTTAGGGTAAAATGACCATTTTACCCCTGGCCCATCAAGACTCGCAACCAAGGCCCAATCCCAAAACCAACAACGACCAAAACTATAAGATCCATAAAAACCCACTAATGGCCCAATTTTCCAAATTGGATCCGATCCCATATGGGTCTTATCCTAAGCCCATATTTCCCTCGAATACAATTCAGGGTACCACAAACACCCCTTGGGACATACCTTGGTCGAAAGCATAAGTCAAAAGTCAAAGTCAACGCTCCAAGTTGACTCAACTCGTCGAGTTATCCCATAAGCACAGAATCACGATATTTCGATCCAACTGGTCGAGTTCCTCCTTTTTCAACAAAATCGGGACAAACCCAACCCAAATCGCCGATTTCCCCTATGAACTTGTTGAGTTCTTCAATTAGCCAACCCAATTAATGCATTAAGCCACTATTCTTCAAACCAAAGCCCAATCATCTAGATCTAAACTAAAAAAGCATCTAGAACGGTAAAGTTTTTGACTTTACCCATTAAGAACCATCATAATGGGCTTAAACTCAAACCCTAGTCTTAAGAAGCTTATGCCTTAATCCAAAAACCACCAAGTTTTCAAGAGTGAGACCATGAACACAGATTTGGACCTTAAAGGCTAAAAGGTCCCGCAAATTCTTCAACTTTACTCATATGCAAGGCTAAAAGGAGCTAAAAAGGCCATAAAAAGGGCTTAATGGATGCATGGAGCTCTTAGCGCCATAAAGTTGGCACCTTTACGCCATAAAAGCTCCGTAGGACCCTAGATCTGAAAGGGTTTGACCCAATGGGACGTCTAACTCACAAAACCTCATCATTTGGACCAAAAAAAGCAAAAGAACCCCAAGATGAAGATCTAAGAAATCATAAAGCAAGGTTGAAACTTTTTACCAGAAAAAAAGACGAAAATGAAGCAAGGATTCAGGATCTAGCAGCTCCTTCTTGTATCATCAAGCTTTCCTCTCTTCCAATGGCTTCAAACACACCCAAAACACTCCAAAATGGCTCACAATCACTCAAAGATGCCTTAGGGTTTTGAGGTTAGGGTTTAGGACAATGGAGGCTGGAAATGAGGCCGACTTATGGGGTTTAAATTGTTTAAATAGGGTGCAAAATCCTGAAATTAGGGTTTACCAAACCACGTCCAACTCGTCGAGTTGGTCCTCTCCAACTCGTCAAGTTGGTCTTCAAAAACACGCGTGACCAACACTTCTAATACGACGACTTTATGCCTTAAACTCGACGAGTTGACCTTTCAAAATGAGGTTTTTATTTCCATAATTGACCTTCTAGATTACAGACGTTACATAAGGTTCAATTGTTTACATGATGACGTGAATAAAAGGCGAATAACACCAATCTACCTAACTACCACAACCAAGATTAGACTTGTATTTGCACCAGATGTACGAAAGAGAAATGATATTATCAGCAATCTTGGATGGTGAAACCCTTATGTTTTATAACACCTTTCTTTTCTCGTCAAACATACATTCCATAGTAGATAAAAAAGATGGTGATTAGTATTGATCTTTTCTGAGGGCGGTTTCCCTATTAAGCAATATAATTTATATGTTTAGGAAAACTGGAGAACTGAGTGTCATGGATCCCACACCATTTCAGCACCCATTTTTGAACCACCTTAACATAATTACATCTTATGAGCAAATGATCAACTGATTCAAGTTCATACTCACAAAACCGAGGGACGTTTACACCTATACAAGTTAACGTATCTGTAACCAAAATTTTGCCCATCGATGCTCTCCAGACGAAACATCTGGTTGGGTTTAATTAGTATCAATACACTTTCTAAAGACCCTGCTATTATTAGAAATATTACCAATTAATTTATTAATTACTTAATTACTTAATAAATTAATAACTTATTTTCTCAATTTCCTTTTATCTATATGTGTTATGAGGCCAACACAAAAAGACCCTGCTATTATTAGAAATATTACCAATACAGTTAATGACCGTGGACACTATTTCCAACAGTCTTGCACTTGGACAAGTTATTAAGTTATAGCATCAAGTATTTCACTAACAATCAGTAGATAGTAGTCATCAAATACAACTACCAAACTTTGATCAAAATCAAAAGTTTAGTCCTTAGACAACTTATCACATATTCATTTGTTATAGATATCTCTATGAACATGAAACATGGATAAGGGTCAGTCTCGATGTTTAACATTTTGTTTCCCGATTAACGATTTCTGACGACTATGTCTGACTTCTAAGTCGAACACACCAATTTAGTCAGGGATCAACCAAGCACTATATATGTCAGCACCAAATCATCGAGAGACCCATATATATCGCTTCCTAGTTACGAGAAATAACAAATAAACTTTGACTATATATTTTTTGTCTACTCGTCTAATCATACATGGCCATACCTTTTATGACTACCAGTTACGGATAGTGTTGGAGAAGAATAATGCACAACATATTTTCAAACAAAACCCCATACGCATCTTGGTTTGAAGAGTAAAAGATATTGTTATCTTAGAATTACTCGTGACTAGATCCACAAAGTAATCTCTAAGTGCGGGTTGTTCCAATACTTAAAATCTTTATTTTCAAGTACTTGTGAGTGTTAGCGCAATCTCTACGCAATGTACAATCTTAATGGCCAATCAACTAATACTCATTATAGTCAACTCACTCACTCACTCACATTCACGAATTCAAGTTTTGTTAGTCATTTTACACCCTTCTATCTCATATCCAACCACTTTGCCAAGTTTAATAAACCGTAAAATTTCATCATTAAGCGAGAACCATTTTTCTTATTAAAAATTATCTACTTTTTATACCTCAAGTGTGAAGTGTGGATAAAACCGATAATCTAGTTGATGTTGAGCTAAAATCATCCCCATCCTTGTCCCTAACACCTTCAACATGAATTGTTTTTCGAGCACCCATATGTTCAATCGAATCCACCATGTTATGGAATCGAATCCCACAAAATTTTCGAGGTTTAGAGGTTGAAAACGGATAATGTAGGGGCTTAACATAGTTTTAAATTAAGAGAGAGATATGGGATACGTACAAATACGAATATAGCCTCATGTGCATAGAACATGACGGGTCTTAACTCTTCCAACTGTTGAAACGAGTATCCAAGGTCATTAGTTATTTGTAATATTTTTAATAATAGTAGGGTCCTTTTGGGTTGCCTTCATTACCCATTTGAGCAAATAGAATTTAGGAGAAATTAGTTTATTAATTTTTCATGGATTGATACATTAATGAAAAACTATTTTCGAATTAATTGGGAATTAATTAATTCAAATGGTTGAATGTCAATTAATTAAAAGTTAATTAATTGAAACATTCTAGAATCCCTTAGGGATAAGGTAAGGGACAAAAATGGATAGGCCTTATCTAGGGTGTTAGAGTTTCTTTGGGACTAAGCAAGTAAAGCCTATAAATAGGGTGTTGGGGATAAAACCCTATTTTCTCATTCCCTCATTGAAATTTTGTTCTCCCCTCTTCCCTTAAGGAGGATAAAAATTCTTAACCCTTATAGGGTTTCTAGAATTTTTGATCTTTCTCCTCTTTCCTAGCTTTATATTTTTTATTTTTCTCTTTTGGTGTTTTGAGTGTGACACCATTAGATAGATTCTGGTTTGGTTCCTCTCATCTAAGAAAAGGTGTCAAGAATAAGATTTCAACCAAGAAGATCTCTAGGTTCACGAGGTATGTAATTATTTTCTCATTAATCTAGTAGTTACAATAATATAACGAAAACTAGATCCTCATAGTTTGTATGAACACATATAATTTTGTTAAGTCTTTTGCTACTATGATTATGTGTTTAGAATGCATTAAAACCTTTCAGTGGTATCAAAGCCTTAGTTCATGATTATTTGCAATGCTAGATCCCAAATTATTTGAATTAAATCTTGTTCGGTATTAGGGTTATTCGATTTTGAGTTTAGAAAGGTGCGGATTTTAAATTTTTGTTTTTCTGTGGCTATTTTAATTGCTTGTGCCCTAAGGTAGGGTTTAATAGTCATGACCTTTAAATCTAAAATCAATCAACATGTAGGGCATGACGCATTGCGTCAGGTTTGGTTTATTTTGTAACCCTAACTTGTGCAACAAGAAACACAAATCTGATGATTTTTTGAATTTTGGATATACAGTTGAATATTTAAATATTAACTTGCATTAATTATTAACACTGTGTCCTCACATGTTAATTTGAATTAATTAACACTTCAAATTTAAAAGGTTTAAATTTTACCTATGTATATGTTAAAAGAGTATCTATGTATGTATAAAAGATAAATACAACATTGCATCATCACATGTTTAATAAAACATTGTCAGTCTTACTGTGACTAGGCTCACCCACTCTAATGTTATAAGAGAGGTTTATGTAGGTTTGTTTGATTTCTAACGAGTTTGATGTTTAAAAGCTCATTGCTTACCACTCTCACCGCCTCTTTGTGTTTTGAGTGGAGATACTGAAAGGTTTTGTTAGGATGATGTTCAATTTAAAAGTATTAACTTAAAGTATTAAAACAAAATCTCATTTTATATAATTTCAAATGTGAGTCATATGCTACCCATGAAAACCACACATTTTCTTTTTATTCTGTTGATGGATCCTATCTGGTTAGCGGATGCATCAATCTGATAGCATAGTTGGAAATGATGTGGGAATCGTATACATGATAAAAGAAAGTGATGAAATCTATGAAACTAGTATATTAACAATAGTTCAAAGTTGATTCAAACATTTGAACGTAATGCAATATTATGGAATCATCTTCTTGGATATGTGAATGAGAACTGTGTTACCAAATATCAAGTTGGATAGGATTTTGGAATTCATTTGCCCAAAAGTTTTATGATAAATTCAAGTCTTATTCGTCAAGATGGATGACAAAAGTGCGATGTGAGAGTGTTAATATCTGTTGGGATGAGTTTGACTAATGGAGCATCTAGATTAACCACAATACGTAAAAATTCAAATACATCCAAAAGTTTGGGTGAAATGTATTTGTGGAATCATAGTCTTGGACATATAAATAAAAAATGCACCAAATATCCAGTTGCATAGAATTTTTGAAATCATTTGACCACAAGTCTTATGAAGAATGCATATATTGTTTATCAAGATAGATACACCACTTGGTGATGTAAATATATATTTGAATTAGTTCACACTAATGGACTGTTCATATTATGTACAATACATGGTAAGTGTTAGGTCATAAATTGTGGTTTATACTTTGCTTTTCATAAGCTATTAGAGTTCTCGGTCTAGGACCGAAAACACCATATCTTTGTGTTGTCTGGACTGAAATCACATGTGATTTCGGTTAAGCTTAATGTTGTTTTGTTTGGGTTTTGGGTTGGGCCTTGGTTATTAGGTCTGGGTATATATAGTGTTATTTTACCCTTGTAAAGGGTGAGAGACGTTTTTGGGGTGCTCCATAAGCCAAGAACACGTTCAAGAGAGAAACAGAGAGAAAACAAAGTGTAATCATTAATCTTATTTACCCGACTATTCATCAATAATAGTGTGCATTGAAGATTAATCATCTTGTTCTCATTCCATATTACATCTTGCATCATTCACTAGATTGGAATTCCGCACCAATTCTAGTGAATCTGATTGATACATAGCGATTTGGGGTTTTACAATTGGTATCAGAGCTAAGGATTGGTATCAATCGGGTTATTGCAAATTATTAACGGTTTTTGTTGGAGTTTCTTGGTGTTTTTGATTTATTTTTGACAAAATTTTGGCTGTTTGTTCTTTGTGTTCTTCAATATTTTAGAGTTTAGATCGAGTTTGGCATTACAAAAAAGTAAAAATTCGTGTTTTTGGCAAGTTTTGGGTGTTTTTGGTCGAAATTTGCGAGATCTCGGTGGCAGACCTCGGTCCTCGGTCAAACCGTAGAAGATCTCGGGGCCAACAGTGTATTCAGTTAGGGTATGCGAAGGTTCTCGATTCGGACTTCTCGGCCTCGGATTTCGGTCAGACTTCTCGGTGCGCGATCTTGGTCAGCTCCACTTCTCGGTCCACGTCTTCGGTTGAAGTGTATTCGGTGCGAGTCTTCTCGATTAGGATAAGAAGCCTCACATTTAGAAGCCCAATTTTCGATCCAAAAGCCATGTATTCGGTCCAATACCCTTGTTTTCGGTCTAGAAACTTTTATTCTCGGTTAAGGTTATTTTTTTAGAGAAAAAGTTTGACTTTCAAGGTTGACTTTCAAGTTTGACCTTCAAGTTTGACTTTCAAGTTTGACCTTCAAGTTTGACTTTCTAGTTTGACTTTTGAGGATTCAAGTCAAAGGGCATTTATCCTGGTTTTTGGTCAAAAACAAATTACTAAATCATATTCATTTTGGTAAATAATGAGTTCTTACAACAACTCAAAAGAGGTAAGTGAAACTTTCTGCACTCAAGCTTGTAATGATAAGCTTAAACATTATCGCGATCAACATGAGTTATTAATTAGGGAAATTGAGGACCTCAAATATGAAGGATACACTCTAAGAAATGCCCACAAACCCTTAAAAGAAAAATTAGAGGCCCAAACAAAAGATTTAAAAAGAATTAAGGAATAATACAACATTAAATGTGAGCACTATGATTATGCTCAAGAAAAGATTGCCAGTCTAACTGTCGAGCTTGACACATTGAAGAATAAGTTTGAAAATGCAGATTTTAATTTTAAGAAATTTGATGTGTCAAGTAAGAAAGTTGAAACAGTGATTGAAAAACAGTTAAAATTTAAAGATAATCAGAATAAGGGTCTAGGGTATCACAATGTTCCACCTCCCTTCAATGACAACTATACCTCGTCCGTTCAAACCAATGAGGTAGAGATACCTGCTTAGTATGGCCAGCCCCCTGTACCAACTTCAGTTAAGACTGAAAAATCTGACCCAACTAAGAGTAATGAGGTAAGAAATACTAATGCTTCTACTTCATGTGCAGGTAAAGAAGTGGAAGATGAGAACAAGGAGAACATAAATAATTCTAGTTTTGTTAATTCTGATTGTCTAACCAATGCCTCTTTGAGTTCTGAACATGTTGCTCCTAATTCTGTTACTTCTAATAAACCTGGTGTTGGTAAATACAGGCCACCAAAACAAACGAAACAGATTGCTTGTTGTAAGTGTGCTTGTGGGAACAACCAGAGACAAGGCATGGGCACGCTACCAGGGACAGACAGAAACAACTTCTACGTGAAGAAACAGACATGTTCCCACCGTGGAACACCTAGACACATTGCCAGAAATTGTCCAAATCGTGCATATGTTCCCTACTACAAACATGGTTGGGAGAATGTGCCTAGAGGGAGATCCTCCAAAAGAAACCCTTCGAGGTCACGCTCAAACAATGGTGACTGGAATGGTAAAAAGGCCAAGAATCAAACTCCCAAGGACAAGAAGAAAATGTCTGAAAAGAAGCCAAATTCAAGAGATGGTTCTGTTAGACCAAGATCGGTTTGGTCAAAGTCATCGCGGCAGTCGGTTTCTAGTTCTAAAACGAGTGATGAGGCATCCATCCGATAAAACAAGAAATGGGTTAAACCAAACTATAGATGGGTACCAAAAGTTCACAATCCTAAATCATTTAATGATTCTAACATATCTTCATCTTCTGTGTGTGATAAACAGAATATGTCATGGGAAAGAGTACCGTGTGTAGGTAGTGATGGTCAACCCAGCTTTAAAATGGACTAGGTTCCAAAAAGCAACTAATCCCGCACTCTGTGTCGGAGCAACTATGGAGGAATATCATCAGACTTTGGTTTGTTGATAGTGGTTGTTCCAAGCACATGACAGGAGACATCTCTCAACTGCACGACATTCAAAACTTTAATTGAGAGTATGTGTCCTTTGCGAGAAGAAGAAAGGAAAGGATCACAAATGGGGATCGTACTTAATGATGTGAAGATTTTTTTTGAACTTGTTAACTTCATTCTTGATTTGAAACACAGCTGAGGCTGAACATGTTGTTGCATCTGCGTGCTGCCAATGAAAGGACTTGACAATGTTAACTCATCTGGACTTAGATAGTCACATGTGGACTGACCATACGATGCTTGGATAGATTGAGCAGTGAGATAAACAAGGGAGCCTACGAGATATATCAAAGTTTTATCACCTAGAACTGCGACTCAACACTTATTCGATGTACGAACTTATGTCCTTAATTCTGGTACTGATAGGGTGACTGGGGGGTTCTGATAAGGTAGGTCTATGTGAAATTGTTTTTCTTTCTTATCCTCTATGTCAGTCATATGTTGCCCCCTTTGCGTGATCAGAAGATCCGACCTGGGACGCAACATATGCATCTCTTTCTATGCTTCTCTCTATCTATCTATGTCAGTTATATTTTGCCCCCTCTGCGTGATCGGAAGATACGACCTGGGACACAACATATGCACCTTTCTATCTCTCTAACCCTCTATCTATGTAAGTCATATGTTGTCCCCTCTGCGTGATTGGAAGAGATCCGACCTGGGATACAACATATGCATCTCTATATCTATCTTCTCTCTCAAATAATTGAACACTCACCTAAAGTAAAGAGCTCTTTGGAACTCCTTGATTGCTAGGGTATGTCGTGAACTGGGGAACACGTTATAGTGAGCTTAAAATTGAATTGGTTCACGATTAAACGTTGTCTGTAGATCTCGCTACTGAATTTGAGTGGATAACAATATCCTTGGTCGTCCTCAGCAAAATGGTCTATTTAGGAATATAATCACAATGTCTTGTCATTTATAATTTGTCTAACTAGTCAATATTCTTTTTGTTTAAATGCACCACAATATTACTGATTGACCAGAGCTAAACATGCAGGTGTGTGATGATAAACGATATTGAATTGCTTGACAACTTTGATCCCAAAATGTTTTAATTATTATTTTTTTTGTTAAATTTGTTCATATTTTTCCTCAATGCACAAATTTAAGGGGGAGAATTAAAAAAAAAAAAATCAGAACATTAAAAAAATCCAAAAATATGTTTATTTCTATTTTTATTTCTTTTTCGGAAAAATCAAAAATCCAAAAATATTGTCTTTGAGCGTATTTTAATTTTAATTTTATTTTTATTTTCTTAGTCGTCTTATTGTGTGCTAAGTTTATTTTTACTTTTATTTTTATCTCAAAATCTCGTTTGTCTTAAAAAGTGAATTTAGAAGAAGTCAAGGAAATTGTATCTGACTGTATCAGGATTTTTTGAGCAAGGAGAAGAAACTTGGAAAGGAGTTAATGGTCATTACACTTCACTCTATTTTCACAAGGAATTGAAGGATTGAAACTGTACAAATTGTCAGTTAGGCAGTATCTTTCTAAGAAGTGTCGTATTTAAGGAATTAAAAGTCTGAAACTGTACAGATGTCCTGGAACCAGGGCGATGCACCTCGCAAGGAACGATTATCGTTGAACGTCTCGCCAAGGGCCAATTTAACTTGTTAACTTAAAAAATTGTATTGAGATCTTTAATCAAGGATATACAGGGGCTAACATCAAAAAGGCCATGCGTAGTTCTCCGATACTCAACAAATCGCAATGCGTTCCTCCGTTTTCACACAGATACTACGAGTAGTCTCCATATGAGCCAAGGATAGGTCCTTGAACAACTGTGGTGAGATGGGTTTTTTATGAATCTGTGATGCACAAGTTTTTTTTATTCATGGTTACTTTCAAGACGCATCTGTGATCGAAGAAGAAACTCATTCGAAGGAACAAGAAGTGAAGATTATATTTCAACATACAATATTTCAACCCCAGAAGCAAGGTGAAGTTGTACTTGAAGTTATGTGACAGATTCCATTGAAGCCTCCTCGATCAATTTGCTGCTATCTTTGAACTTGCTGAAGTGATCCAGAAGAATCAGTTTCTCTGTCATTTTCTCTGAATTGTTTCAAAGCTGAAAGTGCTGAATTTCAAGAATCTTTACAAGAAGCCTCTACACCCAATGTGTGTTCAAGGTCAAATCTTTGAAGGAAGTCCGATTATTCAAGATGAAGTCATTCATGCTGAAATTCATATGTTCTTCTTGAAATTGTGAAGAAATCGAAGATTAAAGCTGAAGTCAAGAACGAAGAGAAGATTGAAAAGAATAGAAAGCTATAAACCAACGGGGAGATTGTTATCTCATAAATTGTGGTTTATACTTTTCTTTTCATAAGCTATTAGAGTTCTCGGTCTAGTACCGAAAACACCATGTTTTGGTGTTGTCTGGACCGAAATCACATGTGATTTCGGTTGGGCTTAATGTTGTTTTGTTTGGGTTTTGGGATGGGTCTTAGTTATTAGGTCTAGGTATATATAATGTTATTTTACCCTTGTAAAGGGTGAGAGATGTTATTGGGGTGCTCCATTGTTTTATTAGATGTCTAAGTCCATAACTATAATTGGTATGTACTTGACCCGATAGTAGCATGGTCCTTTTGGGTTGCCTTCACCAAAGGAATTTGATAGGATTGATATTTGAGAAAGAGGTTATTTGTGATTTATTAATATATTATATGAATAATATATTAATTGAGAAATTATATTATTTAATTGGTGTTGATCAAGACTTAATCTGGAATTAATTTAGTGATCAAAAGAGACTGATTAAATTTACAGGGACTGATTTGGTAAATCATTAATACTTATTGTTTGGGCCAATGATCCATGTTGATTAGCCATGGACTAAACCTATATGAGAGTCCATTAGGGTTTAGTCCAAAGGTCCATCAAATATGAATGGTCATGGTGAATTAGGGTTTACATGTATGAAACCCTAGGAATTCCACACTATAAAACTAACCCCTTAGCACCTAAAATCGGCCAACTCTTCCTAGAAGCAAACCCTACCCGATTTTTGGTGATTCCTAACCTCTCTTATAAGCCTCTTTTTGCATTTTGTGTTTGTAACACATTTGAGGCATCACATTTGAGGTGCTAAGCTCTTGAAAGGGAAGGTTCTACAAGTTACAACAAAGAGGTATTCATCTAACTAGTTTTTATGTTGTATGTCTCTAATTGCATGCTAGCTAGGTTGTATGCTTTGGATGAAATGATATTGCATGTATAATTTTAGAAAACTTAGATCCAAAGCATCTAGGGTTGTATGTGCACCATAGGATTGTTATAGTGCTCAAAACCCTTTAGTGGTATCAGAGCCTAGGGTGTTTTCTGTTATATTGATGCAATTGTTTGATTTTCAAAGCTGAAAAAATGTCATTTCTGGCCACTGACTACTGGACTCGTCGAGTCCCATATGGGAACTCGACGAGTTGGATCATATGCTATGAACTCGTCGAGTCCATGCCATGTACTCGACGAGTAGGATCCCCTGTTTGCAGATTTTTGAGTTTTTTTTTGGCTAGTTTTGGATTAGGATCATCACCACAAATTGTTTTGAATGATAAAATTTGATTTTTCTTAGATGGTAATGATTATCCTCATCCAATTGAATGATGATTGTCAAATTTTAAGATAATTATTTCGTTTTGTGAAATGTTAATTATTTGTAGAATTTGATTTGAATCATCTTGCTATGTGAAATTAGATGAGGTCAATTTTGTGATATAGTTAATTGTATGATTAATTTAATTGCTATCAAAATGATCCAAGAGAGTTTTGAAAAGTTTCAAAACTTTCCCTCAAGTTTTGGAATTTAAAAATGTTGATTAAAAGGTTTTAATGTTGAAATATTTAAATTCTAAACCCTAGAGTTTTAAAAGTGTAAAATTCAACCCTTTGACTATTGTAATATTTAAAGCTTAATATATATATATATATATATATATATATATATATATATATATATATATATATATATATATATATATATATATATATATATATATATATATATATATATATATATAAGATAGTCAGTCCTACCATTAGTAGGCGTCATTCACGAAGCTAGTCTATAAGGGGTATAAAGAAATTGCCTATAAAATGGCGATTCAATGGGTGTCCACTCTCACCCACCGCTCCCTTGACTAGTGGAGGGTCGTTAGCCGAACGGGTATGATAGGATATTACTTCTCATTTAAAAGTATAGTGATAATTATAAGAAGTAACTAAACACTTTTCTAAATTCCCACGCTACTAGAAAAACAGCCTTTTACGACGCGCAAACCATGATACACAGTGATTTACGATATGCAAAAGTGTGCGTCCTTAAAATAATGGCATATCCTCTAAAATTTGAAGAATTTAGGTCACGCATTTTTCCGTGCCCTAAAATTAGTGTCAAAACGAAAAAAAGGGCACCTTTTAAAAATAGTGTGTCGTGTGAGCATGTCGCTTTATAATTTTTAAAATGAACGCGCGTTTCCGGACTATTTCTCTTATCACAAAACTGCAGGGACCATTATCTAGGGCTTTTTCAAGGAGTGCTCTCTGTAACATTCGCTACCTCACCTCACCTGCTGTCGGTGACCTCAAATATTCTCTTTACACCGGCGACCTCGACTCATCTCTTTCCACCAACGTCCTCATCTCATCTCTTTTTACCAGCGACCTCGGGCTCACCTCACCTCACCGAAGACTGCAACGACTGCTCAACGTTACAAGCTCTAGCTACGATTAAGGTATGTTTTGGTTTACAAGCCCTACTTTATCTTTATCTCGACACTTCTCAACAACATTCGTTGACTTACTCGTAGATTGCCTTCAATTCGATGTTTCTCTTAACCTAGGAAGCGTGAATCTAATGGTTTCGAGGTTAAAGATGCGTCGGTTCCTGAAAGTGCCGACGACGCTGAGGCGTCGACTGCGAGGAAGTTGAAGTTGGATGAAGCAATTGTGCTAGGTTTTAGCAACAAATTTGTGGACATCCATATACATATTGCGATTTCAAAGTCATCTTATGAAATCAACATTCCCTCAATTTCAATTTGATGCAGGTAATACACGACCAACTACAAGTCTCTTTCTCTCTCTCTGTCTTTCTCTGTCTTTCTCTCTATCTCTCTCTCTTTACCCCCTACTGCTCGACAACCACCCAGGCACCCACCACCCTTCTTCTTCTCTCCGGTTCACCACCGCCACCAATAAAGCCCCATTATACCACCATGACAACATACCACAAGATTAAAGAACGAAACATTAGGTTTGTGTTTTTGAATCCTAGGTACAACATTTGCTGAGGTCTGTAAGTGTTCATGACTTTGGAATCACAGATTTTGAGTATTCCTCTTGTGTACTTACTATTTTATGTTTCTCAACATCATCTCATGGATAGGATGTTTGATAAATTTGCAAATCTCTGGATGAAAATGAAGATTCTAGTTAGAACCAAAGAAGAGCTTGATTCAAAACAGTACATATACAGACCTCATGATTTTGACATTAAAAATGTCATTGAAATGGACGTATCTACCCTCGAAAGTTCGATTGCCAATGAAGCTTTCTCATAGTGGAAGGAGTTGGCTTCAGAGGAAGTATCTGCTGAAAGTGAACCTCAAAGAGCAATAAATGATGCACATGTGGAGGAAGCTCAAAGAGCAATAAATGATGCACATGTGGAAGTGGAAAGTGTTGAAAATGGAGTTTGAATAGTCAAACTTATGGGTCGATACAGTGGCAAGTATCTATCTTCAATCTCCTCATGAAATAATAAATTGGTAAAAAGTTAATTTTTTTTCTCTCTTATTTATTCTTCCAAACTTGTTTGACCTTTTTCAGGATTCATTACCATGTTTGCCACGTTGGCAAGTCGAGATTTGGTAACTAAATAACAAATTTGTAATATTATTAGTTTTATTAATCTATAATGCAAGAATAAGATAGATATGTTAATAATAATTAATAGGTGTTATTGTAATTGTAAAACAGGATTACTGCTTGATTCCAGAGTCTCTATTCTATCTAGAAGGGCAAGGTGGTCTTTTTGAGTTCATTCAACAGAGACTTAAAGAGAACGGGCTTGTGGTGATTGTGTTGGCTGAAGGCGCAGGCCAATAATATGTTTCTGATAGTGTGAGTGCAGTTGAAGAGAGAGATGCATCTGGAAATAAACTCCTTATTGATATTGGTTAATGGTTGACCCAGAAAATTAAACAACATTTTGCAACAGTCATGAAAATGGCCATAAACATGAAATATATAGGAAAACTTGAATATATAAATGACTGAATGAATGGGTAAAGTGGGTGAATGATATGAAATAACGATTGTACCCTTGCAGATCCAAAATACATGATACGGGTTGTTCCAAGCAATGCATATGATAACATCTACTGTACACTTCTTGCTCAAAGTGCAGTTCATGGGGCCATGGCAGGGTTTTCTGGTTTTTACAGTTGGACCTTTCAATAGCAAACATGCATATATTCCAATACAGGTAATTAAGCACTCTTACTCTCTCATATTTACATTAATTATATTATTATTATTGCCAATTAATATTTATAATTTACAATTATAATTGTAGTGTGTTAGCGAGGCTACAAATGTTGTTAAGTTCACAGATAGGATGTGGGCTACACTTTTGGCTTCTACTAATCAACCTACAAATGTTGTTAAGTTGACTTTTCCACATGCACATTGTTTTTGTTCTTTTGTAGGCTTTGTCAGCCTTGCAGTTCTTACTTAACAGGGTCTGGAACCTTCAAGAAACTGTTTCAAAGTTGGATTTAATACTAATGCTGGCCAGGTAAAATATCTTAATTTATGGGAAACAATTTTGATTTATAATGATATAAGTAAAAAGACCAAATTGACACTCTTTTTGAATTCCATTGCAGTTCTAACTTAACAGGGTCCGGAACCTTCAATAAATACTTTGTGGTATTTATTGTGTTTGCAGAATATGATTGACGGGTTGGGGATTACTGGGTATGAAGGCACCTTCTTGAAGGTTTGTGAGATTACACTTTCAGTACTAAGGGAACACAGAGAAACATTGATGAGTTTTCTCCAGACTTTCGTCCATGGTCCTCTTGTGGAGTGGACAAAAATTCATAAGTCTAGTGGAGTAGAATTTCAGAACCCTCATGCACAGGTTGGTTGCATCTTTCTTCTTTCTTTCTGTTATAAATAAAACGACTTTTACTTTTGCTTGAAAGTTGAAATAAAAAAAGGATTACACTTTAATATGAAAAAAATTTGGAAGTAGAATGCTATGGTGTGATAGAAAGAATAAATGAAAGTAGATTGGTACATTCTCTCGGTTTCTAAAGATAAGATGCTAAAGTAAATAGCTAAATCAAATTACAATGCTATGATTGGGTACATTTTCTCCGTTTCTGAGGATTCTATGTAAGGTGGAGCAGCTTATGAAGTCGAGTTTTCTGAAGGATGCATATTATAAGGTGCAATGACAAAACAGAAATAGAGTAGTCCTTTGCTTATGGGAATATTTGTTCATATATTTAATTCTCCATATCTAGCTTTAAACATTAATGAAGTTGTGATTATCTGACATGCATTTGCTTCCTTTCTGCAGGGTTAATGGTGTTACTGTCACCTTCCTCTGGGATCTTCTTAAGTACTTACAATCTTCCTTTCCCTGGACATTTGTTGATTTATGGACCTCCAATGAGTTCTCCATACTTGCTCCTTCCATAAAAAAAAAAAGAATCAACATTTTACTTTTAAGTGAGTTCTTCATACTTACTCCTTCCATATTAGCATTTACTTAAACTATGAAAATATCTTGTATGTCAGAGTTCTGGGAAGACATTATTAGCCATAACTATTGCAAAAACTGGTGAAGAACATGAAGATGTTTTGGCACACATGTAGGGTATCACATGAATTCTCTAACTACTATTGATTTATTATGACAAATTGTTTTGATGGAGGGTTACTTTTCATAGAGTGTATGTAGGTTGTTCTAAACTTGCTTTGCCAAGCTATCCATCAGGCCCTTTCTAGTTACATATTTGAAGCCTTGGATCATGCTCCTTCCCTTGTCGTACATATCTGAAGCCTTGGATTGTATTTTTATATATGATATTTTATTTTGTATTATGAGACATTAAATGTTAATTTAATTTGAAAATTAGTAAATCTATATATATATATATATATATATATATATATATATATATATATATATATATATATATATATATATATATATATATATATATATATATATATTGAAACATTTAAGAATATGACACGTAAAAATGTGTCATCTTCCTTTATGACATGGGATTTAATGATACGCATTGCGTGTCGTAACATGCGTCGTAAGGTTACGACATGCAAATGTGTGTCGTCTTCCTTTATGACAGGGCCTTCCTTGATACGCATTGCGTGTCGTAAACGAGCGTCGTAAATATGTTTCGTAACTGCGCGTCGTAAATGCGCGTCATCTATAGACGACGCGCAAAAGCGTGTCGTCTCTCGTTATGACAGGGACTTCCTTGACACGCATTTACGCGTCGTAAAAGGATGTTTTTCTAGTAGTGCCAATCTTAGTTACTTTAGGAAAAATGTGAAACTGGTGTTATTCCATGAAATTGCACTTTGCACCTTGCTAAGTCGTTAGTGGAGCGTGTGTGGTTTACCGGCACACTAATTTGGACTAACAAGGGTGGCAAAGGGTAGCTCGATGTTTGTCATAGATCAATGGAGCATGTGTGGTTAACCGATACATTGATTAGGTGATA
Source organism: Lactuca virosa (assembly GCF_052849685.1). Classification (NCBI taxonomy): domain Eukaryota; kingdom Viridiplantae; phylum Streptophyta; class Magnoliopsida; order Asterales; family Asteraceae; genus Lactuca; species Lactuca virosa. The sequence continues at coordinate 425,536,967 of NC_136429.1, read as the reverse complement.
AATGACATCAAAAGTACCAATCACATTTGCATGGTTATTCACAAATTGTTTGTGATCCTCGGTATCCCAGTCACAAACTTGGAGGGCATAATCGAGATTAAAACATGCCATTGAAAAGGTTCAATGAATCTCAAAGATCTAGTATTTTCATAAAACTTAATTCTTTTAAATTGTGGTTTTGGGTGGTGAAAATTGGTAATCGTCATTTACCTCCCTTCAAATAACTTGCAATTAGATTACGGCATCCCTTTTCTAAGTTGTGAATTATTGTGTTTGGGTCCTAACCTTAATATTTCATTTCAGTGTTATATTAAGGATTTTCTATCTAATAAAGCGTATTCTTCTTTTTCAGATGTCTACTTCAAACAACGCTTCTGGCTCCAACTCTTCTGGCTCTTTTTCCCTCATGAACTTATGTGGGAGGGTGACCTTCGATGGCTCAAACTTTAATGATTGGATTCGTAACATTCGTATGGCCATTCGATACGAGGAAAAAGAATACGTCCTTGATAAAGAGATAAAGGAGATTGATGAACAAACTACTACTCCTGAGCAATTGGCTGAGTATAGGTCTCATGATAAGGACGTGACAAAGGTGACGTACATCATGTTAGCCACTATGACTTCTGATCTGCAGAACTCCTACGAGGACTTCTAGCCTTTCGAGATGAACCAAGATTTTATGGAAAGGTACCGTCAAAGTGCTCGACAAGAAAGGTATGAAATCATTGCCTCCATGATAATAACAAATATGAAGGTTGGAGAGTCCATCACGGCCCATTTACAAAAGATGCAGAGATATGTGGACCGCTTGCTTAAGTTGAATGTCAATTTAGACGAAGAGTTGGCTATTGACATTATCCTACACTCTTTAACTTCTTCTTATGATCACTTCTGTATGACTTATCATATGAACAAGGAGGAGGTCACTCTTAGCAAGCTTCAAGTCCTTCTAAGAACTGCTGAAAGTAGTTTAAAAGGCAAGTCTGTTGTACCCACTCCTACTACTGCTGCCCCAGTCCTGTCAATTAGACACGGTAAAGGGAAGAAAATGAAAACTCCTACAAAGAATCAAAAGGGAAAGTCTTGTGATGGATCCTCTTCTAGTGGATCCAAAGATGGTTCTGCTACTCCCTCATCCAACCCAAAGGAAGCAGAGTGCTTCCATTGTCATGAGAAAGGGCATTGGAAACGAAGCTGCCCTAAATACTTGCAGGACATTAAGGATGGGAAGATAAAGCCCACCTTCGCATGTATTTACACTATTCAATCTAACAACTCATCACATGCTAATTGTTGGGTCCTTGATACAGGATGTGGTTTTCACATTTGTTCTTATTTGAAGGTTCTAAAAAGAAGTAGGGATGCGGAGCACGGGAAGATGAACTTGATCATGGGGAATAGGAAAACGTCACCTGTCACGAAGATTGGAGTTTATTCTTTATTGCTTAGTAATGGTTTAGGGCTAGATTTGAATAATTGTTGTTATTCGTCTGATATGGAGAGAAACATTATTTCTTTTCATGGTTTGTATAAACAAGGTTTTAGATTTTCATTTAACAATGAAATTAGTTCTATTAATGCTTTTTATAATGATATATTTTATATTGAAGCATTGCCTTTTAATGGTATATATGAAACTGTGATGGTTGTAGACGACTTAGGAAATAATGTATTGCATATTGATTCGTCCAATGGTTTGGACAAGGCATGCTTGTGGCATTGTCGTCTTGGACATGTCAACAAGAAGCGCATAGCCCAACTCCAAAAGGATGGAGTGCTGGAGTCATTTGACTTAAATTCAGATGACACGTGCGAATCTTGTTTGCTTGGAAAGATGACCATGTCACCCTTCACTGGTACTTGTGAAAGAGGTGAGGGTTTGTTAGATCTCATACACACAGATGTGTGTGGACCCTTTAGGTCTGCCACAAGGGATGCTAACCACTTCTATGTAACCTTTATCGAGGATTATAGCAGATATGGGTATATCTACATAATCAAGCACAACTCGGAAACATTTGAAAAGTTCAAAGAGTTTAAGCAAGAAGTGGAAAATCAATTGGGCAGGAAGATAAAGATGCTCTGATCTGATCGAGGTGGTGAGTATCTTAGTATTGAGTTTCACGACTATCTTAAGGAATGTGGAATTGTTTCACAATTGACGCCACCTAGGACACCATAGATTAACGGTATGACTGAGAGTTGTAATCGAACCTTGTTCGATATGGTTCGTTCCATGATGAGTCGAGCTTCGTTACCTATATCATTTTGGGGGTATGCCTAAGAGACTTCCGCCCACATCCTTAATCTAGTCCCAACTAAGAAGGTTGCCAAGACACCTTACGAAATGTGGACAGGGAAGGTTCCATCGTTAGCACATATCAAGGTTTGGGGTTGCGAGGCTTTCGTAAGATGAGAGACTCGCGACAAGCTCGAACCTCGTAGTGAGCGATGTATTTTCATCGGCTACCCATAGAAATCTTTTAGATATTTGTTTTATAGACCTAGTGAGAACGTGGTCTTCGTAGCGCGAATGGGTGTCTTTCATGAACGAGAACTCATATTCCAAGAGGATAGTGGGAGGAAAATTGACCTTGAAGAGCTTCAAGAGTTAAGAGGTGAAGGAACCTCTAACACAAGCACTCAACCTGAGGATGAGATTCATGTTGAACCAGTTGACCAGTCCTTACCTCTGAGACGTTCTAGTAGAGTTAGTGTTCCACCTGTGTTATATGGTTTTCATATAACAAGTGAAGGTGATACTTTTATCAGTGATAGCACACTGGTAAATTTGGATGAACCTAACAACTAAAAGGAAGCCATGGCGGGCCAAGAGTCTGCGAAGTGGAAAGAGGCGATAGATAGTGAAATTCAGTCTATGTATGACAATCAAGTTTGTAACTTGGTTGACAATGTACCAGGCCGTATGATGGTCAGGTGCAAATGGATCTTCAAGAAGAAGACCGATATGGATGGGAAAGTGCACACATATAAGACGTGATTGGTTGTGAAGGGCTTTACTCAAACTCCTGGAGTTGACTATGACGATACCTTCTCACCAGTAGCTAAGATCAAGTCTATAAGGGTTATGCTAGTTGGATGTCAAAACCGCTTTCCTTAATGGGAAGTTGGCTGAGGATGTTTACATGAGTCAGCCAGAGGGTTTTGTGGATGCGAAGTACCCTGATAGAGTGTGTAAGCTTGAGAAATCTATTTATGGATTAAAGCAAGCATCTCGCATATGGAATCTTTGTTTCGATGAGAAAGTCAAAGAGTTTGGTTTTTCGAGAAGTGAGGATGAGTCTTGCGTATATGTCAAAACTAGTGGGAGTATAGTTAGCTTTTTGGTATTGTATGTGGATGACATAACACTCATATGAAATGATATTTCAACCTTGTAGGAAGTTAAGTCTTGGCTTAGGACGTGTTTCACTATGAAGGTCCTCGGGGAAGCCGCTTATATTCTAGGGATAAGGATATTGAGAAATAGGAGTAAAAGACTAATAGGACTTAGTCAAAGTACCTACTTGGACAAGGTGTTGAAATGTTTCAACATGGAGAATTCAAAGAAAAGAGAATTGCCTATCCAGAGCAATACCAAACTGAGTACGACTCAGAGTCCAAGCACCCATGGCGAAATAGAAAAAATGAGTCGAGTACCATATGCTTCTGCAGTTGACTCGATCATGTATGCTATGACATGTACTCGCCCTCATGTGGCTTTTGCTTTGAGCATGGTTAGTCAATATCAAGGGAATCCTGGTAGAACTCACTGAATAACAGTAAAGAACATTCTTAAGTACCTGCGAAGGACTAAGGACTCCTTACCCTCGGTGGGAGTGATGACTTGAGAGTGACAGGGTATAGTGACGCCAGCTTTCAGACCGACAAAGATAATTTCCACTCTCAGTCGGGCTGGGAATTTACCCTTAATAGAGGAGCAGTAACATGGAAAAGTTCCAAACAGGAGACTGTAGCTGATTCAACATGCGAATCAGAGTACAAAGCATCAAGAGAAGCGTCGAAGGAGGCAACATGAATAAAGAACTTCATCAGATACCGTGGAGTTGTACTAGCTATAAAGGAGCCTATGGATATTTTCTGTGACAACTAGGGTGCGGTCGCCTTAACCAAGGAACCAAATGATCATGGCAGGTCCAGGCTCATCAATAGAAAATATAACTTCGTAAGACATCGAGTAGAAGAGGGACTCCTCGTAGTGAAGAGGGTATCGTTAGAGGATAACCCAGCAGATCCCCTTACGTAGGGACTGAGTAGGGTTAAGCATTTTCAGCATGATAGGAGCATTGGCCTGAGGGACAATATTAGTTTTAATAATTAGATAGACAGTTAGAAAGTTGTAATAAATAAATGTAATTGACATTTGGTGATTAAGTAATATGAGTTTTATTTATAAGTAAAGTTTACTATCTTTTGTCAATTGTTTATTTTGTGTTTCACTTTTTCATGTTTTGACTTCCAAAATAATATGATTATTCGAACTATCCATAGTCGATCATACTTTGGAAGTAGATTACGAAGTTAGACTGTCATGAATTGGCTTGTAGATTGTCTAATGTGTTTTAGACATAGCAAAGGTTTGTTGCAGCGTTCATGAGTACTCTTGAAATAAGAATTTAAATATTGGATTAAACCCACGCTCACATGAATCACTTTATGGAATTTACTATTGGATTAGGTGTCTAAGCCTATAACTATAATTGGTATGTACTTGACCCGAGAGCAGCATGGTCCATTTCGGGTTGCCTTCATCAGAACAATTTGATAGGATGGATATTTGAGAAAGAGGTTATTTGTGATTTATTAATATATTAAAAGAATAATCTATTAATTGAGAAATCATATTATTTAATTGGTATTGATCAAGAATTAATTTGGAATTAATTTAGTCATCAAAAGAGACTAATTAAATTTCCAGGGACTGATTATGTAAATCAGTGATATTTATAGTTTGGGCTAATGATACATGTTGATTAGAAATGGACTACATCTTTGTGAGAGTCCATGAAAAGTTATTCCATAAGGCTAATAAGTTATAGGATTAAAAGCCCAAGTGAATTAGGGTTTACAAGTTGAAACCCTAGGAATTCCAAACTATAAATAAAGCCCCTGGCTTGCTAAAATCGGCCCCAGGACTCCTAAGGTTAAACCCTAGCCGATTTTGAGCTTTCTAACCTCTCTCTCATCACCTTCCACTTATTCATGGTGTTTGTGACTTGTTTGAGGCATCACACTTGGGGTGCTAAGCTCTTAAAAGCCAAGTTCTACAAGCGACAACAAAGAGGTAATCTTCCAAGTAGTTTTTATGTTGTATATCTTCATTTGTATGCTAGTTATAGGTTTGATGCTTTGGATGATTTTGTTGCATGTATAATTAGAAAAAACTTAGATCCAAGGCATTAGGGTTGTACATAGGATGTTATAGTACATAAAACCCAACAGTGGTATCAGAGCCATGGGTGTTTTCTATTATATTGATGCAATTGTGTTAATTTTCAAAGCTGAAAAATTTTAATTTTTGCTGTCTGACTGCTGGACTCGGCGAGTCGCATGAGTGGACTCGCCAAGTTGGATCATCTGGGGATGAACTCGTCGAGTCCATGCCCTAACTCGACGAGTTGGGCAGTCTGTTGGCAGAATTTTTCGAGTTTTGGGCATGTTTTGGATTATGATCATTACCACAAACTGTTTTGGTTCATAAAATTTTGATTTTTTTGATATGGTAATGATTATCCCCATCCAATAACATGATGATTACCAAATTTTAAGGTAATTACTTGATTTTGTGAAAAACTAATTATTTGTAAAATTTGAATCATTTTGGTACAAAAGTTGAATTAGATCAATTTAGTAAAAGATAAAATGATATGATTATTTTATTAGTTTAAAGTTTGATCTAAATGTTTCTTGAAGAGTTTCATAACTTGTCGTCAACCTATGTAATTTGAAAAGTCTCATTCATGAAACAAATTAACTCCTTAAGTTATGGAATTCAAGAGTCTTGAAAGGTTACAAAACTTGCCATCAAGTTTAGGAATCTAAAAGGTTTTGAAGAGTTTCAAAACTTGCCCTCAAGTTTTGGAATTTATAATTCGATTAAAAATTTTAATTGTGAAATATTAAATTCTAAACCTTTTGGCTTCATAACTTAAATTTAGACTTAAAAGTTTAATTACAGGTTTGTTGATAATTAATTAAAAGATTAATTAAAAGAGTATTAATAAATCCATAATTATATGGTTTGAGTTTAATTAAATTAAAAGTCTAGTGTAATTAATAGATTAAACCACCTAGTATTTTAAATGTATAAAATACACTCTTATACTTTATAAAATTAAAAGTCTAATATATTATATATGTATAAGTTAAAAGTCAGTCTTACCGTTAGTAGATCTCATCCACGAAGCTGGTTTATAAGGGGTGTTCAAGGAAGTGGCCTGTAAAATGACCGCCATTAGGTATCCACTCTTACCCACCGCACCCTTGACCAGTGGAGGGTCGTTAGCCGAACGGGTTTGATAGGACCCTTAAATCCTCATTAAAAGTATAATGAAATACAAAGTAACTAAACACTTTATAAATTCCCAATCTTAGATACTTTAGGAAAAATGTGAATTTGATGCTAACCCATGAATTTGCACATTGCACCTTATTGGTCAGTTAGTGGTGCGTGTGTGGTGAACCGGCACACTAATGTGGACTAATGAAGGATGGCAATGGGTTTCTCGTAAATTATCATTGATCAATGGAGCGCGTGTGGTTAACCGGCACATTGATTAGGTGATTAATGACATCGAGAGTACCAAGCTAATTTGCATGGTTATTCACAACTTGTTTGTGATCCTCGGTATCCCAGTCACAAACTTGAAGGGAATAATCGAGATTAAACATGCCATTGAAAAGTTCAATGAATCTCAAAAGAATCTAGGAATTTCAATTCATTTAAAACCTAATATTCATTTTCGTTTTTCATGGTGGAAATTGGTAAATCGTCATTTACCTACCTTCAAATATTTTCCCTCTTCCGAATTGCAGAATATTGTGTTGAGTCCTAGACTTAATATTTCATTTGGGTGTTATATTAAGGACTTCAATCAATTAACTTGAATTTCTCCCTTATAGATGTCTAATTCTGAAAACTATGGTCTTCCCGAATCTTTTGAAAATACCTTCCCTCATGAAGATGATGTTCCACACTTCGATCATGAAAATGGAAATCATTCTTCACTTCCTCCACCTCCTCCAATTATTCTCCCCGACCCACATGTTCATCGACTTGAAAAGTTCAAGATCACTCAAGCCCTATTGGCAAGCAAACATGAAGATGGAAAGTCTGTATGTGCTCACGTCTTGGACATAAAGCTGGATATTGACAGGCGATGAATGTTGGGTGTTGTGTTCCTAAGGAAGCTGACTGTTGACTTGGTTCTTCATTCGCTTCCTAAGTCATATAGTGAGTTTGTTAAAGACTACTGTGTGACAGACCACGACGTGACCCTTATCAATCTTACTTATTTGCTTATTGCTGCTGAATCAGCAATGATTTAGCACACTGGTAAAGAGAACTTGATTGGAAGATCTACTTCCCAAACTTCCATGGACATTGACAATGGCGATGTTTGAAGTCCAGAACAGCTTTCTCTTCCCAATGGAAAGGGATTGGCCAAGGTCAAACCGTTTGACCAAATGGTAAAGAGAAAGGCTAAGTCAGTGATTTTCCCGTGTACCATTCCAAAAGAGTCTGCTTCCAAGAGAAGGGGCACTGGATGCGAAGTTGTCGTAACTTCCTAAAAGATCACAAGGATGGTTCTACTTCAGGTAAGTTCACTATCAAACTCTATTAAGTTCCTACTTATAGATTTTTAACACATGATGTGATAATATTGCATTATGATGTTTTGTAGGATTAAAGAAGAGAAAGGAAGCTTGAAAGAAGAGTAAGCTGATTCTGATCGCGAAGAGATGAATTTCGATCGCATGGTTCGATGATCATATTTTTGAGCTGCTGCTTAGGAGTTATGATAGATTGCTTAGGAATAGATAGCAACATATTTTTCATTTGTATTTGCATTGTAAGGACAAGTTTTTCCGAACATTTTATAAATAAAGGAAAAAAATTGATTTTGTCTTGTTTTATATTTCCTTGCAATGGCATTTGTGAAAATTGTTGTTTATATGTTTCTATTAATAGCAATATTAAAAATGGTTTGATTCTTAGTTATATCAATTGTGGTAGTGTCGTTATTTTCTAAATAAGGAAAGATTCTCATCGCCCGAGTTTCAATTGGATAGAAACTTGGAATCATATGATTTGAATCATGTGATGTATGAAAATCTTGGTACTTGGGAAATTGAGACTAATTCCTTGTTTACATGTATATGTAAGTCAAGTGAAAGATGAAAGGATCTAGTACACAATGATGTGCACTGGTCAGATCCACCACAGAGAATGATAAGGACTATTCGTCATGATTTACTAAAGGTTTAGTAAATATGATTATTCTAACAAGGCTAAGTGTAATTCTGATTTATTGGAAAAGCTTCAATGAATAGCAGAACGAATATGAAGAATCAATTAGGCTGAAAGATAAAAGTTTCTCCAATCCGAAAGGAAAGGAGAGTACTTTAGTATCGTGTTTTATGATCATCTTAATGATTATGGAACCATATCTCAATTGATCCTATAAGGACACCTTAGTGCACTTGCATGACTAAGAAAAGGAATCAAGAATTGTTGAAATGGTTAAATTAAAAAGGTGAGTCGTACTTTGTTCCAAAATCGAGTCTTAGAGTTACACTCCAAGTTGCACCTTGAGTGACATGTTCTAAGTAGGTTTATAACACCTCATGAAATGGGGAGTAGAAATGTTTCTTATCCTTGCACATTTGAAATTGGTAGTTGAGATGTTTTGGATAAAACAAAGATCAACCAATACCAATTATATGAAGTGTTTTTCATGATAAGAACCCACACTAACTCTTGAATATTTGTTTGTCACGAAATGTTCCTTGACAAAGAATCTTATATGCCAAGAGGCCAGTGGGAGTCTTAATTGTCTTGAATAGTTTCAGGAACTAATTAAGAATAAACCTTTAGTTATCACTAGCACGCGACTTGAGGTTTATAACCTATCGTGTTGACATATTCTTGTTTTTGTGCCCATTCTAGTTGAAAGTTGACTATGCATTTGAGTTCTATGAGTTCTCAATTGTTTGCATAAGGCGAAGGACCTTGATCAGTAAAAGTTCATTGATCTGTATAAGTGACTTGCTAAACAACTTGGAAGACATGGTAGGCCCTTGTGCTGCCAAGTGGCAATAAATTAAGATTGAACAAGTTCAGTCCATATGAGGTTGAGTTTGTAAGAGACCTTACCTTTTGGTAATGGTTGGAAATGACAGATTCACATGGATAGGAACACATACACCATTAAATCTAAGTGGTAAGGTTTCTCTTCAATTCATGAAAATGATTGTGAGGAAACGCTTTCACTAAGTTGATTTTAAAGAGTTAGCAATTGTGATATTTAAATTCTCAAATTTGATTATGATTACGGCTCTTCATAGTTCAAATTGTGAAAAATTGGTAAATAGTTTGAACATTCAGGACTTACTGTCGTAAGTTATGAAATAGCTTAAACACACATATGAGCTTTCTAATAAAAAGTGTATGAGCTTAGGTAAAGGCGTATCGAAGTATCTCGTATTAGAAATCTGACCTTTGGTAAGAAAGTCAATAAGTATTGATTTCTAGAAGTCCAGCTGATTTTTGGATATATGTCAAAGCTAGTAGGAGCATATGAGTTATGCTAGTAAGAATGTAATTATTATGCTAGTGGGAGCATAATTATTATGGTAAGTGTTTCGAGTTAGCAATGCTATTTATAGGAAACAAAGTTCTAATTTGAAAAATTGCAAAGTTTGAAAATTTGTTTCACTATAGTAAGGGAGAGGATACTTATACTTTATTTCAAATGTAAATGCTTAGATTGAAGTATTAATCGAACTTAGTCATGAACATATATGAATGTTATGATGAAATGATTCAACATAAGGAAATTCTATATACGGAAATGTTATAGCAAGAGACTGGTAAAGTATCATGTCTTTATGTAAGACATTATGAATCGTGTCCCATATGCTTCCGGTATAGGATCGATTGCATATTCTATAATATTTGTGTATTCTGAATTTTCCAAATGCCTAGGCCATTAAGAAGGAAAATGGACCAGAACTGTATATGACCAAAGTTGTTAAACAACTGTTAAGGACAATCCAAGGTTCGTCAAAGATTGGTTTCTTATGGACAGTTGGAAGTATAGTAATGGATGGACTATATTGACATGATTATGAATAGATAGGAATGTCACATGCAAAATATGGAAATGTTTCCGTAATGGGAGTTGGATATTATGAATCTATGTGTAGGTTAGAAACCTTTATGCATGAAGGATGTTCAAAGGAATGTACTTTGAATTTGAGACTTCACTTCCTTGGAATTGTTTTGTTATCAATCTCCAGTGGAAAGTTTTGTAGTATCGTTGGAAATCATTGGCAAAGTTTTGTACCTTGACATTATAAAAGATACATTGCATGATAGTTTAGAATCTAACACATTCTTATAGTGGCAGGAATTAGGTATTCTTACACTAAGTAATAAGGATTTGGAATTGTGAAATGAGCATCATTGAAATGTTTTCAATTGATCTATTTCACAAAGTAGGGACCATATATAAACATAGTGTGTATGCTTGGAGCATGGGATAACTATTCTTTTAATTCAAGTATTAAGTTGATTAATCGAAACATTATACAATGAATAATGTGTAATCAATATGGTGATTAAATAAAAGGTGTTTTATTTATATTCAAAAGTTTTGAGACCATATTGGATTCGATTATTCTTGTGTTTCACTTTGCATGTTTTACTTCCCGAATAACTAGGTTATTCAAACATCCACAGTCAATCATACTTTGGAAATAAGTAATGAGGTAAGACTGTCTAGGATCCGACTGTAGATTGTCTAAGGTTTTAGACATAGCACAAGTTTGTTGTAGTGTTCATCAGTACTCCTGTAATAAGATTTGAGTATTGGATCAAACCCACTCTCATTTGAATCACTTCATGGATTTTATCACGAGTGATCATGAGACAATAATATCTTATATTCTTGAAAAAAAGACATGTGAGTTGTAGTTTACAAGTCGGTTACATATTGATGATATGAAAACGCACCAGTAACTTGCTGTTATAAAACGTTTTGTTGTGTGTGATTTGATGAGTAAATAGAGCAAGCATATGAGTCAAATTTTATCCGTTCCTTTTACCCTAAAAGGGATAAAAGCGATATATGTGGGCCCCTCGATGATTTAGTGATGACACCCTAAGCGCTTGGCCAAGCCTGGACTGATTTGATTTGTGCAATTAGTCAGTCATCATAAACCGGAAATCGGGAAACAACACATGAACAGAGATAATGATTATAATCCATGTCCCAGTTCATACGATATCTTGTAGAACGGAGGAATATATGATCCCTTATCTAATGGACGCGTCAGAGTTCGACAGCGGCTTTTGAGATCTACGATTGCTGGTCGGTTTTTCAAGTCGTACTTGTAGTTATAGTTATTAGACTTATCCAAGAGGGAGACTGTTGGATTAGGTGTCTAAGCCCATAACTATAATTGATATGTACTTGACCCGAGAACAGCATGGTCCATTTCGGGTTGCCTTTATCAGAACAATTTGATAGGATGGATATTTGAGAAAGAGGTTATTTGTGATTTATTAATATATTATAAGAATAATATATTAATTGAGAAATCATATTATTTAATTGGTATTGATCAAGAATTAATTTGGAATTAATTTAGTGATCAAAAGAGACTAATTAAATTTGCAGAGACTGATTATGTAAATCAATGATATTTATTGTTTGGGCTAATGATCCATGTTGATTAGGAATGGAATAAATGTTTGTGAGAGTCCATGAAGAGTTATTCCATAAGGCTAATAAGTTATAGGATTAAAAGCCCAAGTGAAATATGGTTTACAAGTTGAAACCCTAGGAATTCCAAACTATAAATAAAGCCCCTAGCTTGTTAAAATCGGCCCCAAGACTCCTAAGGTTAAACGCTAGCCGACTTTGAGCTTGCTAACCTCTCTCTCATCATCTTCCACTTGTTCATATTGTAACTTGTTTGAGGCATCACACTTGGGGGGCTAAGCTCTTAAAGGCCAAGTTCTACAAGTGACAACAAAGAGGTAATCTTCCAACTAGTTTTTATGTTGTATATCTTCATTTGTATGCTAGTTATAGGTTTCATGCTTTGGATGATTTTGTTGCATGTATAGTTAGAGAAAACTTAGATCCAAGGCATTAGGGTTGTACATAGGATGTTATAGTACATAAAACCCAACATTTATCACAAGTGATTGTGAGACGATAATGTCGTATAGTCTTCAAACCAAGATATTGTTGGATAAGATGTCTAAGTCCATAACGTATTTGGTATATACTTGATCTGACCCGGCATGGTCCATTTGGGTTGCACTTCACCCAAACTAGTTATGGATAATTTTATGAGAGTTGTATACTTACGATTTATTAATATATTATAAGTTATAATATATTAATATAAAGTCATGTTACTTAATTAGTTTTAATCTTGAATTAATTATGAATTAATTTAGTGATTAAAAGGAAGACTAATTAAATCATGGGCTATTATATTTATATAGTGTAGGCTAACACTCATTTGGGAATGGGCTAAGCTTATATGGAAGTCCATGGATGATCCATGGAGCTTTTACCCATGGATCCTTGGAAGAGGAAAAGACATGGGTTATTAGGGTTTCACCCTAACCATGTACACTATATAAACAAGCTTATGTTGCATGAAAAAGACACTAATGTGTGTGTAAGTGTGGTGGCCAAAATCAAGAGTTAGTATACTCTCTCATACATTTTCCAAGTTTGTGGTGATTTGTGATTTCCATTTGAGGCATTCACATTATTGGTGCTTGGCTCTCAAACTCCAAGGAATCAACAATCAACAAAAGGTATGTAATTCATCTAGTTCTTTTATGGTTAAAAGTACCCCATGCCATGCTATATAGGTTATAAACCTTGGAAAATAATATTTTACATGTATCTTAGACAAACATAGATCCAAGGTTTAATAGGGTTGCATGTACACTTAGGAAGTGTTAGAATGCTTAAAACCCAACAGTGGTATCAGAGCCTAGGCTTGTTTGTTTGATACTTGATGCAAAATAGTGAAAAAAGTCGAATTTTTGTTGTCTGCCTGATGAACTCGCCGAGTCCATGGGGGGACTCGCCGAGTTCATGTGTAAACTCATCCTACTCGGCGAGTAGGTTCGTGCACTCGGCGAGTAGGAGCCTCAGAATGCAGATTTTCGACTTTTGCTGCTGGAAATGGACTAGAAACATTACCCTAAACTGTTTGGTGTTTTAAAACTTGTTTTAGTTGGTGTAATGGTTGTTCTAATCCATTTACAATAGCTTATATCAAAATTTTATGCTTTGTATGTGTTCATATAATTCTTGAAACTTTGATGATCATGTTCATGTTCTTATGAATTTAGAAGATGATAGGAATTATTTGCTGAATTGTTTAGGATTAATTCTTGATCATTTATGTGTTTTAATGGAGTCCATAATTTGTCCTCAAGTTATGGATATCCAAAGGTCACTTCTTTTAAACACACACTTAAAACACATAAGTTACATGGAAATGAAGAGTCTTCATTTTTATGAACCTTTAATTCATAAGTTATGAAATGAAAAGTTTTGAATAGTTTCAAAACTTGTCCTCAAGTTTTGGAATTTGTAAAGTTACACACACTTTAATATACTTTAATTCCAAACCCTTAGCGTTTGAAAAGTTAAAATTTAACCCTTATACTATTTATAACATTAATGGTTAATTATTATATATATGTATAAGATCAAAGTCGTCTTACCGCTAGTACGCCTCATTCACGAAGCCAGTCTATCAGGTGGGTATAAGGTTGTTGCCTATAAAATGGCAACTTAATGGGTGTCCACTCTCACCTACCGCTTGCTTGACTGGTGGAGGGTCGTTAGCCGAACGGGTAGGACAAGGACTTATAAATTCTCATTAAAAGTATGATGAATATTATAAATTAACTAAACCTTATATAAATTCCCAATCTTAGTTACTTTAGGAAAATGTGAATATGGTGCTAACCCATGAAATTCACACTTTGTACCTTACCATGTCGTTGGTGGAGCGTGTGTGGTTAACCGGCACACTAACTTGGACTAGTAAGGATCACGAAGGGTGACTTAATGTTTATCATAGATCGGTGGAGCGTGTGTGGTTAACCGGCACATTGATTAGGTGATAATATTAAGGGTACCAAGTGAATTTGCATGGTTATTCACACCTTGTTTTGTGATCCTCGGCATCCCAGTCACAAAACTTGAAGGGCACAATCGAGAAAAGTTCATTTCGTTTGTGGGAGGATCATCTTTGATGGTTCCAACTTATAATTGAAAAGTTCAATGAATCTCAAAGGAATCTAGGAATTTCAAAAACCAATTAAACCTAATAATTCATTTCGTTTTCATGGTGGAAATTGGTGAATCGTCATTCACCTACCTTCAAATATATTATAGCTTACATTACGGCATCCCTCTTCTAAGTTATAATATATTGTGTTGGATCCTAGCCTTAATATTACATTTGGGTGTATTATTAAGGATTCGATATATCTAACCTAAACTTGTTTTCTTCTTTTCAGATGTCTTCCGACAACAAAGCTTCGGGCTCTAACCCTACTGGCTCCTTTTCCCTCATGAACCTTTGTGGGAGGATCATCTTTGATGGTTCCAACTTCATGGATTGGATCCGGAACATCAGGATGGTTACTCGTTACGAGGACAAGGAATATGTCCTCGATAAGGAGCTAAAGGAGCTTGATGAGTCCACTGCTACTCCTGAGGAGGTCGCTGAGTATCAGGCACATGAAAGAGATGCCACCAAGGTGGCATGCATCATGATGGCCACCATGACAGCTGAACTCCAAAAGTCCTATGAGGACTATTACCCTTTTGAGATGCATCAGGATCTGATGGAAAGGTACCATCAGAGTGCTCGTCAAGAGCGGTATGAAATAATCTCCTCCATGATCACTACCCGTATGAAGGATAGCGAACCAATCACGAGCCACACGCAGAAAATGCAAAGGTATGTGGACCGTCTAATGAAACTGAATGTGAACTTCCCTGAAGAGTTGGCAATTGATATCATTTTGCACTCCTTGCCATCGTGTTATGATCAATTTCGTATGACATACCACATGAACAAGGAGGAAGTCACACTCAGTAAGCTTCAAGGACTTCTGAAGACTGCCGAAAGTGGTCTTAAAAATAAGTCGGTTGCTACTCCTACTCCTACTAATACCCCTGTTTTGGCTATCGGGCAAGGCAAAGGGAAAAAGAAGAAGCACCCTTCGAAGGGTACCAAGGGAAAGTCCCTTGAAGGCTCCTCATCTGGAACCAAAGGTGGTTCTATCACTCCTTCTGCCATCCCTAAGGATGCTGAATGCTTCTACTGTCAAAATAAGGGGCACTGGAAGCGAAACTGCCCAAAGTACTTGCAAGATGTCAAGGATGGGAAAGTGAAACCATCCCATGCAGGTATTTACACTATATTGTCTAATAACTCAACATATTCTAATTCTTGGGTTCTTGATACAGGTTGTGGTATTCACATATGTTGTGACTTGCAGGGCCTAAGAAGAAGTGAGGATGTGGAGCACGGAAAGATAAACTTAATCATGGGGAACAAGAAGGTTGCACCTGTTACCAAGATTGGAGTTTATACTTTGTTGCTAGATAGTGGGTTAAAGTTAGATTTGAATAAATGTGTGTACTCGTCTGAAATGGCGAGGAATATTATTTCCTTTCATGCTTTGTTCAAACAAGGTTTTACCTTTTCTTTTGATAATGAAGTTGGTAGTATTAATGCTTTCTTTAATAATATTCTTTATTTTAAAGCATTACCTTGTAATGGTGTGTATGGAGCTGTATCGGTTGTAGATAATTTAGGGAATAATGTATTGTGTATTGATTCTTCTACTAGCTTGGATAAAGCATCTTTGTGGCATTGTCGTCTTGGACATGTAAGCAAGAAACGCATAGGCCAGCTCCAAAAGGATGGAGTTTTGGAGTCGTTCGACCTCAATTCAGATGATAGTTGTGAGTCTTGTCTACTTGGGAAAATGACAAAATCACCCTTCACTGGTACTTGTGCAAGGGGTGAGGGTTTGTTGGACCTTATACATACTGATGTATGTGGACCATTCAAAACCGCCACAAGGGATGCTAATCGCTATTATGTGACTTTTATTGATGATTTTAGTAGATATGGTTATGTCTACTTAATCAAACATAAGTCAGAAACTTTTGAAAGGTTTAAAGAGTTTAAACAGGAAGTAGAAAATCAATTGGGCAGGAACATTAAGATGCTTCGATCCGATCGAGGTGGTGAGTATCTTAGTACTGAGTTCCTCGACTATCTTAAGGAGTGTGGGATTGTCTCACAATTGACACCTCCCAGGACACCACAGCTGAATGGTGTGGCTGAGAGGCGTAATCGAACTTTGTTGGACATGGTTCGCTCTATGATGAGTCGAGCTTCGCTACCAATCTCTTTTTGGGGGTATGCCTTAGAGACTGCCGCCCACATCCTTAATCTAGTCCCTACAAAGAAGGTTGCCAAAACACCTCATGAGATGTGGACTGGGAAAGTTCCCAATTTGGACCACATCAAGATTTGGGGTTGCGAGGCTTTCGTGAGGCGCGAAACTCATGACAAGCTCGAACCTCGAAGTGAAAGGTGTATTTTCATCGGCTACCCACAAAAATACTTTGGTTACCTCTTCTACAGACCCAGTGAGAACGTGGTCTTTGTGGCTAGGAGAGGGGTCTTTCGAGAGAGAGAATTTATAAGCCAAGGAGACAGTGGGAGGCAAATTGACCTTGAAGAAATTCAAGACTCAATTGGTTAAGCAACCTCAGACACTAGCAATCAACTTGAGGAGGAAATTCCTGTTGATCCAGCTGACGAATCTATACTTCCGAGGCGTTCCACAAGGGTTAGGAACACACCTGAGTTTTATTATGGATTTCATATTACTACGGAAGGTGATACATTTATCAGTGACAGTACACTGGTAAATCTGGATGAACCTAACAGTGTTAAGGAAGCCATGGCAGGCCCAGAGTCTGCTAAATGGAAGGAGGCTATGGACAGCGAGATACAGTCCATGTATGACAATCAAGTTTGGAACTTGGTTGACAATGTACCAGGCCGTAAGACAGTCGGGTGCAAATGGATCTTCAAGAAGAAGACCGACATGGATGGGAAGGTGCACACTTATAAGGCTAGACTGGTTGCGAAGGGGTTTACTCAGACTCGGGGAATTGATTATGATGAAACCTTTTCACCAGTAGCAAAGATTAAGTCTATTAGGGTTATGCTAGCCATTGCTGCATTTCATGATTATGAAATATGGCAAATGGATGTCAAAACCGCTTTCCTTAACGGAAAGTTGGCTGAGGATGTTTACATGAATCAGCCAGAAGGTTTTGTCAGTGCAAAGTACCCCAATAGAGTGTGCAAGCTTGAGAAATCCATTTATGGATTGAAACAAGCATCTCGAAGTTGGAATCTTTGTTTCGATGAGAAGGTCAAAGAGTTTGGTTTCTCAAGAAGTGAAGATGAGTCCTGCGTGTATGTCAGAGCTAGTTGGAGTATAGTTAGTTTTTTGGTACTGTATGTGGATGACATACTACTCATAGGAAATGACACCCCAACCTTGCAAGAGGTTAAGTCCTGGCTTGGGAAGTGCTTTGCTATGAAGGACCTTGGAGAAGCTACCTATATCCTAGGGATAAGGATATTAAGAGAAAGGAGTAAAAGACTAATTGGACTTAGTCAGAGTATCTACTTGGATAAGGTGTTGAAAAGGTTCAACATGCAGAATTCCAAGAAAGGAGAATTACCGATCCAAAGCAATGCCAAACTGAGCAAGGCTCAGAGCCCGAGTACAGAAGATGAGATAGCTGAGATGAGTCGATTACCTTATGCTTCCGCTGTTGGTTCGATCATGTATGCTATGACTTGTACCCGTCCTGATGTGGCCTTCGCTTTGAGCATGGTCAGCAGATATCAGGGGAACCCTGGCAAGGCTCATTGGACTGCGGTAAAGAATATTCTCAAGTACCTGCGGAGGACTAAGGATTGGATCCTTACCCTTGGTGGGAGTGATGACTTGAGAGTAGTAGGGTATAGTGATGCTAGCTTTCAGACTGATAGGGATAACTTCCACTCTCAGTCGGGCTGGGTCTTTACCTTAAATGGAGGGGCAATCACTTGGAAGAGTTCCAAACAGGAGACTGTAGCTGATTCGACTTGTGAATCAGAGTACATAGCAGCGAGTGAAGCGGCAAAGGAGGCGATATGGCTGAGGAACTTCATCGGAGACCTTGGAGTTGTACCAGCTATTAAGGAGCCTATGGAGATTTTCTGTGACAGCAATAGTGCGGTTGCCTTAGCCAAGGAACCAAGAGATCATGGCAGATCCCGACACATTGACAGAAAATATCACTTCATAAGACACAAGATAGAAGCGGGACTCCTCGTGGCAAAGAGGGTATCGTCAGATGAGAACCCTGCGGATCCCCTTACGAAGGGACTGACGAGGGTGAAGCATTTGCAGCATGCGAGGCGCATTGGGCTGAGGGACGATATTAGTTTTACAGATTAGATAATTTTTCTGAAACTTGTAAAATGTAATCGACGTTTGATGATGAATAAAATGTGCGATTTATTTATGAGTAAAGTGTTACTATCATTGTCAATTATTTACTATTGTTTCAGTTTTGCATGTTTTGACTTCCAGAATAATTAATTTATTCAAACCTCCACAATCGGTCATACGTCGGAAGTAGGTATGAATCAAGATTGTCATGAATTGGGATTGTAGATGACTAAAGGTGTTTAGCCATAGCAATGGTTGCTACAACATTCATGAGTATTCATAAGTTATGAGTATTGGAATAAACCCACGCTCACTTGTATCACTTCATGGAATTTATCTCGAGTGATCGTGAGACGGTAATATCATATAAGTCTTCAAACCTAGAGATATGAGTTGTTACCTATGAGTTGGTTGTGCATTGATTGCACGTAAACGCATCAGTAACTTAATGTTATAAAACGTGCCTTTGTGTGCAATTCAATAAGTAGTAGAACAAGCATATGAGTCGAAGTTTATTTGTTCCTTCTAGAAATAGAAGCGATATCTGGGCCCCTCGATGATTTTGTGTTGACCCATGTACCGGGCCCGGTCAGAACTAAATTGATGTGTTCAGTTAAGTTCTTTGTCAAACAAATCGGAAATCGAGAAACAACTGCTAGACAATAAGTAAGACATTGTTCCATGTATTTGTCCGGCAGATATCATGAGAGCAGAGGATTATATGATCAGTTATCTAAAATGGCGCTTCATAGTTCACAAGAGTTTTCGAGAGCTACGATTGCCGGTTGGTTCCTGAAGTAATATAGGGAAATACAGTTATTAGACTTATCCAAGTGGGAGTCTGTTGGATAAGATGTCTAAGTCTATAACTTATTTGGTATATACTTGACCTGACCCGGCATGGTCCATTTGGGTTGCACTTCACCCAAACTAGTTATGGATAATTTTATGAGAGTTGTATACTTACGATTTATTAATATATTATAAGTTATAATATATTAATATAAAGTCATGTTACTTAATTAGTTTTAATCTTGAATTAATTATGAATTAATTTAGTGATTAAAAGGAAGACTAATTAAATCATGGGCTATTATATTTATATAGTGTGGGCTAACACTCATTTGGGAATGGGCTAAGCTTATATGGAAGTCCATGGATGATCCATGGAGCTTTTACCCATGGATCCTTGGAAGAGGAAAAGACATGGGTTATTAGGGTTTCACCCTAACCATGTACACTATATAAACAAGCTTATGTTACATGAAAAAGATACTAATGTGTGTGTAAGTGTGGTGGCCAAAATCAAGAGTTAGTATACTCTCTCATACATTTTCCAAGTTTGTGGTGATTTGTGATTTCCATTTGAGGCATTCACATTATTGGTGCTTGGCTCTCAAACTCCAAGGAATCAACAATCAACAAAAGGTATGTAATTCATCTAGTTCTTTTATGGTTAAAAGTACCCCATGCCATGCTAGATAGGTTATAAACCTTGGAAAATAATATTTTGCATGTATCTTAGACAAACATAGATCCAAGGTTTAATAGGGTTGCATGTACACTTAGGAAGTGTTAGAATGCTCAAAACCCAACAGATATATGAGTTGTTGATTACGAGTTGGTTGTGCATTGATAGTACGAAAACACATCAGTAACTTGATGTTATAAAACGTGTTGTTGTGTATAATTTAACAAGTAATTAGTACAAGCATATAATTCGAAGTTTATCTGTTCCTTTTATCCTAATAGGATTAAAAGCGATATCTTGGGCCCCTCGATGATTATGTTTTGACTTATGTGTCGGGCCCGGTCAGGACTCAATTGATGTGTTCAATTAAGTTCTATATCAAACAAATCAAAAATCGGGAAACAAACTGTTGGACAATGAGTATGACTTTATTCCATGTCTTTGTTCACACGATATCTTGAATAACAGAGGATTATATGATCCCTTATCTAAAGGACGCGTCGTTGACTTGATCAGAGTTGGAAAGCGACTTTTGAGAGCTACGATTGCTAATCGGATTTTGAAGTTGCACTGGCAGTTATAGTTATTAGACTTATCCAAGTGGGAGACTGTTCGATTAGGTGTCTAATCTCATAACTATAATTGGTATGTACTTGACCCGATAGTAGCATGGTCCTTTTGGGTTGCCTTCACCGGAGCAATTTGATAGGATGGATATTCGAGAAAGAGGTTATTTGTGATTTATTAATATATTATATGAATAATATATTAATTGTGAAATCATATTATTTAATTGGTATTGATCAATAATTAATTTGGAATTAATTTAGTGATCAAAAGAGACTAATTAAATTTACAGGGACTGATTTGGTAAATCATTGATACTTATAGTTTGGGCCAATGATCCATGTTGATTAGGCATGGACTAAACCTATATGAGAGTCCATTAGGGTTTAGTCCAAAGGTCCATCAAATATTAAGGGTCATGGTGAACTAGGGTTTACGTGTATGAAACCATAGGAATTCCACACTATAAAAGTAACCCCTTATCACCTAAAATCGACCAACTCTTAGTAGAAGCAAACCCTGGCCGATTTTTGGTGATTCCTAACCTCTCTCATAAGCCTCCTTTTGCATTTGGTGTTTGTGACACATTTGAGGCATCACATTTGAGGTGCTAAGCTCTTGAAAGGCAAGGTTCTACAAGCTACAACAAAGAGGTATTCATCTAACTAGTTTTTATGTTGTATATCTCTAATTGCATGCTAGCTAGGGTGTATGCTTTGGATGAAATGATATTGCATGTATAATTTGAGAAAATTTAGATCCAAAGCATCTAGGGTTGTATGTGCACCATTGGATTGTTATAGTGCTCAAAAGCCTTCATCCATAAGCCAAGAACACGTTCAATAGAGAAATAGAGAGAAAACAAAGTGTAATCGTGAATCTTATGTACCCAACTATTCATCAATAATAGTGTGCATTGAAGATTAATCATATTGTTCTCATTCCATATTACGTCTTGCATCATTCAGTAGATTGGAATTCCGCACCAATTCTAGTGAATCTGATTGATACATAGAGATTTGGGGTTTACAGTAAGACTAACTTCGTTACCTTCAAAAGGTATGAACATGTTTATCTGAATAAACATAAGTCTGGAACCTTTCAGGTGTTTAGATCTCTCATAAAACAAGGTTAAGTTTCATCTAGGTAATAGGATGAGATACTCAGAACCAAAAGGGATAATGAGCATCACAACAAAAACTTTATCGATCATCTAAGTAATTATGAAAGTGTTTCACAAGTTGTCTCCACCCAAAACACTACCACGGATAGTTTTAATTAGAAAGAGAAACAAGTCA
Organism: Lactuca virosa; assembly: GCF_052849685.1. Taxonomy (NCBI): domain Eukaryota; kingdom Viridiplantae; phylum Streptophyta; class Magnoliopsida; order Asterales; family Asteraceae; genus Lactuca; species Lactuca virosa. Next base: position 425,514,790 of record NC_136429.1, on the reverse strand, counting down.
TTGCTAGATATCATACTGGATGATTTGTAGTATTCTTACCAACAGTTAATGGATTGTACCATGAATAGTGTTACAAGAGTCCTTGGTCTTGCACTAACTAAGAAGGTTTATGAGACACTCTCTGAGATATAGAGTAGGGTTCATTTCTTACTAGCACACATGAAAGTATATGATTATGAGGCTTACGCTCGTCGTTAAGTGGTAAATAATCTAGAACCTTGAAGAGAGATGTATTATCTCGTTAGATATCCCAACAAGATTGTTGTGTAGTTCTTTATCAAACCTTCTCATAATAAAGTGTAACATCCTGATTGATCATTTATGAATTTTGAGTTTTATTCGTGGAACTTTGAGGTTGTGATGAGTTACTAGAAGCGTAGGGCTTCTCACTACCTTTCTGAGGATATAAAGTTTGTTGTAAACAGACTTGTAACGAAGAAGCTACGACACTTTGAAGTTTTGGCAAATTTAGTCCTTATTGTGAAGTGTGTGGCAGTTGAGTACGCGGGGTGTAATTATGTGTATGCTCGGTGTACACATATGCGTGGAAGGGACGCGAAGGCCACCTAGTACGCTGGGCGTACTAGGTCCTGGAAGAAAACCCTAATGTTTTTGGAGTACCCCTATTTAAGGAACAATATGTCTTCATATTCAGCCACCATTTCCAACATCTTCCATCTCTCAAAACCCTAAATCTCGTTTCTTAGCTTGTGTGAGCATTGGAGGCTTATGGAGTGATCTTCTGGGATTCTTTTGAGAAGAAGGAACTTTGAAGGAAGGAGAGTTGACATTCAAGCTTTTGGATTTGAGTGTCCTTGTGGATGGAGCATCACTCAGAGGTATCAAGCTCAAAGCTTTGCTCTTATCTTGTATAGTTCATTTAATGGTCCATTTTAGGGTTTATGTCCCCAAAGCTTGAAGCTTTATGAGTTGGTCAACCCCAGAGCCTTGTACCTGTCCTCTTTGATGTCTTTAGACGGTAGAGTTCATAAAAATGGAGTCTTGGTTATCAAGATCTCCCCATCTATGAGATATGAGGATTTTATGATGAAAAAGTGAGAGTTTATGAGATCTAGACTTGTTCAGCCTTGATAGGGCTTAAATTCACCAACTTTATGTTATAAGAGACTTCATTGAACCGAGATCTGACATGGTAGCCTTTGTCTTAATGGTTTAAGACCAATTGAGTGGGATAAGCAAGCCTGGAACGTACGCCGAGCGTACTCCCAGCTATGCGCAGCGTAGCACCGAGCCACCCCCGTTGCATGCATGGCTAGACGTACGCCCATCATAGAGAGACATACGCCCATCGTACATGGGGAGTGTTGAACCCCCCGTTGACTTTTAGGGTTTCGAGCAAATGTGGATTTTGAGGGGCAAAATGGTCTTTTCACCCTCCTAAGATTTAGTAAAGGATTATTGGGCTTTAGGGTTAGGTCCATTTAAGGTTGGGCCCAATTGGGAAGATTGGGCCATTAGTGGGCCCTTGTGCTGGGTTTGCCTTTTTGACTTAAGTTTAAGGGTTGGGCCTTGGATGGGCCCATTTAGTATTGGGCCTTGGTGGGCCCAATGGGTTTGGGTTAATTTCGGACTGAATTGGTGGGCTATCTTTAGACCTAATGAGTGAGGGTATGGTCTTAGATCCTAATTGCGTAATTGTGGATTTTGGTCCAGTGTTAGAGGCTAGTGCAACAGCAACATCTTTAGGAGTTGTTCATTATCCGAGGTGAGTCTTCTCACTATACTTACCTTGAGTGGTAATCTATGTGTGACCGGAGGGTCTTATGTGCATATACTGTGTATTGAGATATCCTGCTTATTGTCTTTGTGATATATATGTTGTGTATTATAATGAGTTGCCGAGTTGAGGGACCGGAGGGTCCAGCTGAGTTGTGGGACCAGAGGGTCCCACTGAGATACATTGACCGGAGGGTCTTATCTGAGTATAGCCATGAGAGGCTAATGAGATACGTTCGCTATTTTCGGGAACTCACTAAGCTTCGTGCTTACCGTGTTATGTGATATCTATTTTAGGTTTTTCTCAGGATCGCGGGAGGGCGCCGGTTCGATTGTACACACCAGAGAAAGAGTTATGTTTTGAGGATCCTGGATTATTAATCAAACAATTATGGAGTTGTGTTTTGTAAATTCAACCAATGAGATTTTTGTGAAATGTGTTATGAGAATTATGTGATTTTAAATGAAAAAAAAATTGTTTGAAAATTTCCGGTGTTACAAGTTGGTATCAGAGCCTTGGTTTGAGGGATTCGGATGCACCTTTGGGTATGTCTGACTCAAACTGAGGATTTGAGAAAAAATTTCAAAAGAAATGATTGTTGTAAAACGAGCAAGAGTTTCTAAGATTAAACGAGAAGGAGCAGTGTGTACAATCAGCCAGACCCCAAACGGTGATTTCCCAAAATACCCTTACTTATTTGTGTTATGAGTTGTTTTTGAGATATTAGTGATGCATGCTAGAAGATAGGCTAGGTATTTCATATTTTAGGGCTAGAGTTGCCTGATTTGTGATGCCTTAGCCATGAAATTGTTGCTATCTGTGATGTGCTTGAGTATGTGCGGAGTAAGAGTATCCAACAGGAATCTTTTAGAGAGAACTTTGGGTAGAGGAGTAATCTAGGATTGATACCTAGATGAGCATTGGAGGAGCCTAGTGAGGGAGTAGTTAGATACCCGCGAGAGGTAGGGTTGCTTGAGTTTGGTGATACCTTTTGAGTGTGAGTAGAACAAGTGGAGTTGTAACCTAGAGTGGTTTTGCATGTTGGTGGAGATTATTCGATGCCCGAATGCTGCTTGGTTTGTGCTTTGTGGAACTCTTCATGATGGGAGTCAGCTACTAAGTAAATATGACGATATCCAGGGGGTAGATGGCTGCAATCATAAGGAGTCCTTTAGCAGCTGATGGCAGAGAAGTGTGAGAACCTAGGAAGAGGTTAGGGAGTGACTTTAGTCAGAAGAGTACGCTGACAGAGGAGAGTATTCGCTGGAGAGCGACCATGTGTAACGGGATTAGTGATCGAGAAGGCAGAGCAGCTGCTTAGGAAATCTGGAACGATCCGTGTGGAAAGTATGGGTAGATGTGGTAGGTAGTATGGGCCCGTACTACTGAAAGCAGAGGAACCATACTCGAAACAAGGAGAATTCCAGAGGTTTTAAGTAGCAGATTGAGAGGTGATAACATGGTTCGAGTATCATGATTCGTAGCAGATTAAGAGGTGATCACATGGTTCGAGTACCATGATTCGTGGTGGTTAGTGCTTCTGGTTTTACCAGTTATCCCGTTGTGATTGATTAGACTGAGATCAGATATGATAGAGTGTGGGGCCAGAGGGCCATGTCGAGCGAGTTTTAATGGAGCATACCTTGAGAGGAAAATCGAGTTAGTTTTTGAGAGATTTTATTGGTGAGATGCCAGTTGGAGTCGCAAGACTCAGGGATGAGTAGAGATGATGCTTATTAGAGGATCGCGGTCTGAGTTGAGCAATCGACTGATAGATGAGACGTCACCTTCTGTGACAAGAGATGTACTGTCCCTGTTTCCTGGGAGAAGTAAAAGGGATAACGAGTTTCCGGTTTCACAGTTTGGAGGTAAACCCCGTGGGGTAGCATAGGGTTGCAACCTTTTCACCAGAGTATTTGGGCAGTATGTTTGCTGCGGGGTATTTATTATACCATGAGAGAGTCATTAGTGAGACTGAGATGGGAGAGACTAAGGAAGGTGCCTTTATGTGTGAAGAATGTTTTTAGCAGCAGTTCCAGGTGATTAAGAGGAGTACATCGGGGCGGTGGCAATCGTTGTAAACGTTGTGTATCGACTGTGAGAGTGAGGTCTCTTGCTTTTATAATTTCCCACGATGGGAGGCTGGTCGAGGAATCAGGGACGAGGTGCGTGATAGTGCATTATTTCCAGATTGAGAGTCAGGACTGTTTTGGAACAGTGGGGGATCCGGCGATGTGTCGGTCTGAGGCATTCAAGATGACTAGCGGCAGTCACGTTTGGAAGATTCTGAGGTTTTTGTATGAGATACGGGATATTTAGAGTTGCTTGGTTTCCATCGGGAAGATCATTGAGTGATTACGTGGTACGTTCCAAGAGTCAAGTGTGATATACCTGGTGAAACAGTCTATGGAGTAGATTGTTGGTATGCCTATAGGTGATGGTTCGAACCCTGAGTGGGGGAGAATAGGGTATTCTATTGAGAGGATCAACGATCCGTTCAAGTGCGGTTAGAGAACTGGTTATGGAGATCTGCGGTGCGGACACACGAGACCTGAGTTATTGGTGGATGAGGCGAGGTGCAAGGCGAGATAATGTATGTGTATGTGCTTAAATAAGGATGAGTGAATCCACGGCAGGTGGCCGTTGGTCAGAGAATTTATTGTGACCAAGGAATTTTCGGGTTTGCAAATGTTGAGTTCGAGGCGGTTGGGTTGCTGAGTTCAGGGTGCAATAGTTGAGATCCATGGGTATAGGTATAGATTGTGATCTATACTCCAGGAGGCGCAGCAGTTGAATTGTCATCCAATTTCAGAGTCGGTATGAGTAGTTTCGTATGGGTGGTGATCAGTAGAGGATGGAGCTTTGGATTTTTATCAACGTGTTTAGTCATCGACGATTCCTCCGTGTTTCAATTTGTAAGATGGGAGCATTTTGAGGTTTCGAGTTGCATGAGTGGAAGATCGGTGGCTGAGGCAAGACATCGTGAGATTCTGTGATGGTGTATCGGGGTACCCGTGTATGAAGTCCTAATTTTGGTCATGTTCGGACTTGAGTTGTGAGATGGCGAGTGGAGTACCGAGAGACTTTTATTGCAGTGGGAACCCATCAGATAATTGTCGCCGGAGTAGGACTGTCTAAGGGTGTATCTGTGCTGAGAAAAATGCCTTGCGTACGAGAACTTACATCAGTAGTGGTGGTGCATAACCTGGGTGGGTGTAAGCACATATCTATGTTAAGCTGCGGCTCATAAGTTGGTGAACTCAGTGTAGTGATCACTTGATGATGAGATTATGGGGTGATAAGAGAGCAAGTGGATCCGGGTGGGAGTAATCGCTTGGGATTATCATGAGAAACCATGGAGTGAGCCAGTGAGCGAGAGGGTGTTATAAGACTACGGAGAGCCGTAGCATCCATGAGTCAGTGGGAGAGTGTTGCGATACTGCAGGGAGTCGTAGTACGCACTAGTCAGCGAGATAGTGTCGTGGTACTATGGGGAGGCGTAGTATTCGCTAGTCGGAGAGAGAGTGTCGTGATACTCCGGGGAGCCGTTGTATTCGCTGGTTAGCAGGAGAGTGTTGTGATACTGTGGGGAGCCGTAGTGCTCACTAGTCAGCGAGAGAGTGTCGTGGTACTGCGGGGAGCTGTAGTATTCACTGGTTTGCGAGAGAGTGTTGTGATACTACGGGGGAAACCGTGGCACTCAGTAGTCGATAAGAGTGAATACTGTTCTGCGGGAAGTTGTAGTGTTCACTATTCAGAGTATGACGCACAGGAGTTCTTAGGCTTGGTTAGCCTTACCACTTGAGTCTTCGGGAACCTGGTTGCCAGACCAGGCGCGAGATCGGGGTCTCCGTGACGGTCGGGAATTGTTATATCCCGGGTTGAGGAGGGATTACCGTAATCGAAAGGAATTAAAGGGATGGTGTGTGCATAAATTCGCGGATTGCGGGTGTGGGTTGAGTATCAGATTAGAAATGAGTGGTTCCAATTTGCCTGTTGAATCAGACTCTTGAGTTGAGATTGGGACAATTCGTGTATTGAGTAGGCGAGATGGGGTTCCGGATTCGTAGATGGGTTTCATTTTGAGGGGTATTGATCTCCATATGATGTCTTAGACCGGAGTGGGTCAGTTTTGTTGGTATGGGAAGAACTGCGAGACACATGGAACCAGTAGGTGGTAGACGACAGAGGTCGGAGGTGAGATGACTTCAGATGGGGTTGTAGTATTCTCTTGGGGTAAAGCGAACTCCGTGACTTGTGTGTCACAATGAGCCGAGATAGTTATTGTGAGAAGTAAGCCAGTAAGCCGTTTTATTAGGTTTGCAGTGGGTAACCTTTGGAGGTTCAACTATTGGGTCGGAGTTGACCTGGTGCTCAAGGTTAGAAGGGACATTTTAGATGAATTGGGGCTTATGATTAAGGGTGCCACAGGACCGTTACGAGCTGGCTTGACCGCTTTCATGTGTCCGAGGACAGAGTTTTGAGGATCATTCCCTCAGAAGAGTTCTGATAGCTGTTCAAGCGGTGGGTCCATAGTGGAATATGACATTTCCGTTCCTTTTGGGTTACGATCGGGATCAATTAGAGAATAAGAATATGTAGATTGTTCTTAGAATTTGTTATTCGATGAGCGATTAACATGATGATATTTTGCGAGGGTGGTATGGCTGGGAGATAGATCACCAGAGTTTTCAGGTTCTGTAGAGACAGATCGAGTACCGCAGCGGCAGAAGGGTATGTCCTTCTTCAGGGTCAAGAGTTCCTGTTGGGTTCAGGTGTCTTTGGAAGAGATTGTTGTATGATATGAGGTCCTTTCGGTGGTGCTTCTCGTGTTATTGGTTTCGATCTATGTGTGATAAGGAGCGATTTCGAGGGCGAAATCTAATTCAAGTGGGGGAGAATTGTAACATCCTCATTGATTATTTATGAATTTTGAGTTTTATTCGTGGAACTTTGAGGCTGTGATGAGTTACTAGAAGCGTAGGGCTTCTCACCACTTTTCCGGGGATATAAAGTTCGTTGGAAACGGACTTGTAACGAAGAAGCTACGACACTTTGAAGTTTTGGCAAATTTAGTCCTTATTGTGAAGTGTGTGGCAGTTGAGTACACGGAGCGTAATTATGTGTACGCTCAGCGTACTCATATGCGTGGAAGGGACACGAAGGTCACCTAGTACGCTGGACGTACCAGAGGGTACGTTGGGCGTACTAGGTCCTGGAAGAAAACCCTAATGTTTTTGGAGTACCCCTATTTAAGGAACAATATGTCTTCATATTCAGCCACCATTTCTAGCATCTTCCATCTCTCAAAACCCTAAATTTCATTTCTTAGCTTGTGTGAGCATTGGAGGCTTATGGAGTGATCTTGTGGGATTCTTTTGAGAATAAGGAATTTTGAAGGAAGGAGAGTTGACATTCAAGCTTTTGGATCTGAGTTTTCTTGTGGATGGAGCATCACTCAGAGTTATCAAGTTCAAAGCTTTTCCCTTATCTTTTATAGTTCATTTAATGGTCCATTTTATGGTTTATGTCCCCAAAGCTTGAAGCTTTATGAGTTGGTCAACCCTAGAGCCTTATACCTGTCCTCTTTGATGTCTTTAGACAGTAGAGTTCATAAAAATGGAGTCTTGGTCATCAAGATCTCCCCACCTATGAGATATGAGGATTTTATGATGAAAAAGTCGGAGTTTATGAGATCTAGACTTGTTAAGCCTTAATAGGGCTTAAAGTTACCAACTTTATGCTATAAGAGACTTCATTTGACCGAGATCGGAGATGGTAGCCTCTGTCTTAATGGGTTAAGACCAATTGAGTGGGATAAGGAAGTCTGGGACGTACGCCGAGCGTACTCCCAGCTACGCGAAGCGTAGCACCGAGCCACCCCAGTTGCATGCACGGCTAGACGTACGCCCAACGTAGAGAGACATACGCCCAGCGTACGTGGCGAGTGTTGAACCCCCCGTTGACTTTTAGGGTTTCGAGCAAATGTGGATTTTGAGGGGCAAAATGGTCTTTTCACTATCCTGAGATTTAGTAAAGGATTATTGGGCTTTAGGGTTAGGTCCATTTAAGGTTGGGCCCAATTGGGAAGATTGGGCCATTAGTGGGCCCTTGTGCTGGGTTTTCCTTTTTGACTTAAGTTTAAGGGTTGGGCCTTGGGTGGGCCCATTTAGTATTGGGCCTTGGTGGGCCCAATGGGTTTGGGTTAATTTCGGACTGAATTGGTGGGCTATCTTTAGACCTAATGAGTGAGGGTATGGTCTTAGATCCTAATTGCGTAATTGTGGATTTAGGTCCAGTGTTAGACGTCGGTGCAGCAACAGCATCATTAGGAGTTGTTCATCATCCGAGGTGAGTCTTCTCACTATACTTACCTTGAGTCGTAATCTCTATGTGACCGTAGGGTCTTATGTGGATATATTGTGTATTATGATATCCTGCTTATTGCCGAGTTGAGGGACAGGAGGGTCCAGCTGAGTTGTGGGACCAGAGGGTCCCACTGAGACACATTGAACGGGGGGTCTTATCTGAGTATAGCCATGAGAGGCTAATAAGATATGTGCGGTATTTTGGGGAACTCACTAAGCTTCGTGCTTACCGTGTTATGTGATATGTGTTTCAGGTTCTTCTCAGGATCACGGGAGGGCACCGGTTCGATTGTACACACCAGAGAAAGAGTTATGTTTTGAGGATCCTGCATTATTATTCAAACAATTATGGAGTTGTGGTTTGTAAATTCAACCAATGAGATTTTTGTGAAATGTATTATGAGAATTATGTGATTTTAAATGAAAAAAAAATTGTTTGAAAATTTTCGGTGTTACATAAAGTGCTTATTGCTCGAAGGGCAGGTTTCCAAGAAATGGAGTTGTATCCAAAAGAGGCTAGTAGGAGCCATACTCATCTTGATTAGATTCAAAACACAACCATCGAAGAACCTAAGTTGTCCTTAACATTCAACTCGAGGTTGAAAGATCTATTTAGGAAACTGACATGCCTCCACCTCTTCCTTATAGATGTAGCGCCTGGTTCCTGGCATGCATTTAAATTTATAATTTATTCATGATTTCAGATAAACTCGACGAGTTGGAAGCCCTACACTTGTCGAGTAGAGATTATTTGGACCGCGGGTTTGGAAACCTACTCGACGAGTTGGGAGGCCTCAACTCGATGAGTAGGCTGGCAGATATGAAACCCTAATTTCTGGGGTTTGCACCCTATTTAAACACCTTAAACCTTTCATGATGGCCTCATCTCCAGCCTCCACGTCCCTAACCCTAAATCTCAAAACCCTAAAGCTATTTTGAGAGATTGTGATTCATTTTGAGTGCTTTTGGTGTGTATTGAAGCTATTGGAAGAAGGAAGAGTTTGGAGACTCAAGAAGAAGCATATAGATCCAGAATCCTTGCCTCATCTACATCACTTTTCTGGTATAAATCTTGAACCTTACCTTGTAGTTGATTAGATCTTCTTTTAGGGTTATTTTTCTTGGTTTTGTCCAAATATCATGGCCCTTAGGAGTTGGACGTCCCAAATGGGTTAACACTTCAGATCTAGGATCTTGAGGGGTTTTCATGGCATAAAGGTGCTAACTTTATGAACATGGAAGTCCCATGCAACCTTTAGACCATTATTTTGGCCTTTTGGAACTTCTTATTGCCATGCATGAAGAGAAAGTTGGAACTTTACGTGATCTATTAGTCCCTAGAGTCCAGATCTATGATCTCATGGTCTATAGTGTACTTTTGGTGGTGTTTGGATTAAGAATTTGGCCTTTTTGGGTTAGGTTTTGAGCTTAATCTCTTTAGGAATGATATTAGTGGGTAAAGTTGAAAACTTTACCCTTCTAGAGGCATTTCCAGTCGAGATCTGAAGCATAGGGTTTAGATCTGAAGAATAAGGGCTTAATGAGTTAAGAAGGGGTTAACAGACTGAAGAACTCGACGAGTTCATGAAGGAACTCGATGAGTTGAATTGAAGTGCCCCGATTCGGTTGATAAGGAAGGACTCGACGAGTTCATGGAAGAACCTGACGAATTGGATCGTGAAATCACGATTATGTGATTCATAGAAACTCGGCAACTTGAAAGGTAACTCGACGCGTTGAGTCAACTCGGAGCATTGACTTCGAATTTGACTTTGACCTTGACTTTGACTATGACCATAGTGACCCTAAGGGGTTATGAGTATGAAATGGTATCTAAGAGGACGTTTTGGTTTAGGAGACTCAGTAGAGCTGATTCAGTAGCAGAGACGTTTCAGCTATCATCCGACATTCGAGGTGAGTTTCCTCCTGGATTGAACGGGTCGAAGGCACCAATGTCAGCCTATGTAGATTATATGTGATGGTTAGTAGCTAAGTGTGGGCAGGGCCCATATCTTAGCCTTACTTGATTATGAATATGAAATGGATTGTTAGGTTTGGTTATACTTGTTGTCTGTGTGATACTTGTATATGTTTCATAGTTGGCTGAGTGTGGGCGGGGCCCGTATCTCTTAGTTAGTTGAGTGTGGGCGGGGCCTCTATCTCACCGAGTGTGGGCGAGGCCCGTCTCTCATAGGGCGGGGCCCGTTATCCGAGTATGGCGGGGCCCGTATCTCCTTGGGTGTGGGCGGGGCCCGTATCTCTTATTTGCATGATATGTATGGTATGTGGTAGTTTGGGGGAAATTCACTAAGCTCCGTGCTTACGGTTTTCAGTTTTGGTTTCAGGTACTTCTGGTAGCCAAGGGAAAAGCTCGGGATGACTGCATTGCACACACCATGACGTTTAGCCTGGGATGTTTACTCTGATGTTTTGATTTGGAAACTGTGATGATAATGTTTGAGATACCTTGACTTATGTTTTGATAGAATGTTTGATAACTATGTTTTTAATTAATAAGTAAAAATGAAATTTTTGGGACCATATTTTATGAGTGTTACAAGTTGGTATCAGAGCCTTGGTTTGAGGGATTCAGGCACACTCTTGGGTGTGTCTGAACTCAAACTGAGGACTTGGTATGAAAATTTTTCAAAAAGAAAATCATTTTTATAAAAGGATTTCAAAAGGAGAAAAGGGTGTGGTGCATGCAATCAGCCGAGCTCAAGTAAGTTCTCCCAAATTACCCATGCAAGTTTATATTATGATAAGAAATGTGAATATGTGAACTACATGCTAGATTAGGGCTAAGTATCTAGGAAGGATGCCTTGTATTCCTACTGTATGTGCTTATTGAACTGCATGCTAGTACTGATTAGTCAATGATATGATGGCCTGTATAGGATATGCTTGGTTTTGGTTACTCAATGGTCGAATGTTGCTTGCTTTGTGCTTTTAGGAGTTCTAGTTATTATTAATTAAATAGTAAACGAATATGCTAAGTTACATATGGCAAGGATTAAATAATTTTAGAAGGTCAGGATTAGCCCTATTGCGCAGTTCTCGTCTGAGTCTAACCGTTAGGGAAAGGTAGAAGGGACATCTTATGCAGCTGATGGTAGAGAGTGGGTCGGAGATTGCCCTAGGGTATGCCTAGGATGAGATTAGCGCGGAGAGCAGTAGTAGTGAAAGGGACTTGGTGGAGTCAAGAAAAATTCTTGAGGAAACTACAGATAGATGTGGAAGGTAGTATGGGCCCGTACTACTGAAAGTAGAGGATCCGTACTCGAATCTAGGAGGGCTGAGATAGAACCAGAGAACTTGTGGTGTGTGTGATCCCTCTAGTTATGATGAGTATTATGATGATTTTTATGGTGTATTTTCATAATGGTGACACTACATACTAGACCATTTGGTGGTTCTGGCGCCGGGAAGGGATCAGGCTCGGGCTCCAGAGCCGGGTAGCTCGATGATCAGATGAGGGAGTTCATTTCATTTGAGATCATGCGCAGTATCATTGACCAGACTCCTGTGATCTTCGGTACGGTCAAGGAGGGCATTTTGGAGATTGTTGATGAGAGGCTTAGTGCATTCCGCACCAAGATGGAAGCCATGTTGGGTGCGCGTATGTTGACGTTTCATGAGTTTCGAGCTTGTGGAGCTCCCGACTATCATGGGGCTAGGGACCCCATTGCTAGCAGTAGGTGGTTGTCAGATGTTGCCAACGCCTTTCACACCAGCCGTTGTCCTCAGGGGGACAAGGTCCGACTTGCTTCCTGCTTCCTGAAGAATAAGGCGCGAGATTGATGGGACGAGGTTGGGCATTCTATTGGAGATGGTGACGCTATTGAAGCAATGAATTGGAGTGATTTCTCGACCCGGTTCAAGGCCGAGTTTTCCCTTGTGATCGAGGCGCAGCAGGTTGCGTGGGAGTTCCATGATCTCCAGCAGACGATTGAGACGGTGATAGATATCACCGCCATGTTCAGGGAGAGGGCCCTTCTCGTTCTGCAGTATATGGCGGACGAGGAGATGAAAAAGTCCCGATACCATGAGATGCTGAGGAGCGACATTCGGTAGTTTGTGAGCCGATCCAGCTGTAAGACGCTGGAGGACATGATAGCGAGGGCTCGGGAGAGGGAGATTCATTTAGAGATGGAGAGGAAGAGGAATCCAGATGCGGCGTCTAGTGTTGACGGTTCGGGCAAGAGGCCCAAGGTAGACTATCGAGGGAAGGGCCAGTAGGGCCGAGGCCGCTGCGGCAAGTGTAGTAGGACGCATGAGGGAGCGTGCATGGTGGGTGGTTTTGGCTGCTTTAAGTGCGACCGAACTGGTCAGGTTAGCATGGATTGTACTGCTACAAACACCACCACTGCAGTATCTGATGTGATTTGCTTCCAGTGCAATCAGAGGGGCCACAAGAGGTCTCAGTGTCCGAGTTTAGCAGCAGCAGCAGGACATGTGTCAGCACCCGCTCCTGCTACATTGAGGATTATCGATAGCCGTCAGGGCCGGGTTGAGGCACCTACGGCGAAGAGCAGGGCTTTTCAGCTGATTGCAAAGGAGGCACGTGCAGCTCCCGATGTTGTGACGGGTATGTACTCTCTCTTTATCTCTTGATTTATGTTGATTATCGCTTATGTTGATGTGTTTCATTATAGGATCGTTTCTTGTGAACGATATATCTGCTCTAGTATTATTCGATTCGGGGGCTACCCGGTCTTTTCTATCGTTGGCGCTTAGCAAGCGATTTATTGGAGCTCTAGGGGAGTTGGACTGTCCACTTGATGTAGAGATAGCATATGATAGGATCGTTCGGGTTGCGAGGGTTCATCGAGGATGTACATTGCAGTTGTTCGATGAGCAGTATTTCGTGGATTTAGTCCCCATTCCCCATGCGAGGGAATAAGGTTATCATGGGTATGGACTGGTTGAGCCCCGATGGGGTATTGATCGACTGCGAGCAGCAGCTAGTGTGACTTCGGACCCCAAGTGGGGGAGGGTTGGTGATTCAGGTAGAGAGGCCGCAGTGTGGACCGACTTTGTGTTCAGCAGCGAGGGCTAGGCGTTACCTTCAGCAGGGTTGTGCAGTATGTCGCTTATGTTATGGATACCTGGGATAAGGTTAAGGCGACGTGCATGATGTACCGATCGTGCGAGAGTATCCGGACGTGTTCCCGGAGGAGTTTCCTGGGATACCTCCGGAGATACAGGTAGAATTCAGGATTGACCTAGTTCTGGGTGCGGCTCCGATAGCCAAGGCACCGTATCGGTTGGCTGCTCCCGAGATGCAAGAGTTTTCTACACAGCTGCAGGAGCTGTTAGACAAGGGATTTATCAGGACGAGCAGTTCGCCATGAGGAGCCCCGATTCGGTTTGTGAAGAAGAAGGACGTGTCACATAAGATGTACATAGACTACCGGGAGTTGAATAAGGTAACGGTGAAGAACCGTTATCCACACCCGAGAATTGACAATTTATTTGACCAACTTCAGGGTGCATCTTGGTTCTCCAAGATCGATCTACGATCAGGTTATCACCAGATGTGAGTCAGGGAAGATGATGCGCAGAAGACAGCCTTTCAGACTCGCTATGGTCATTACGAGTTCGTGGTGATGCCGTTTGGGCTCACCAATGCTCCTGACGTGTTCATGGATCTCATGAATCGCGTGTGCAGGCCGATGTTGGACCGGTCTGTGATAGTCTTCATCGATGACATCTTGGTGTATTCCAAGACTCAGGAGTAGCATGAGGAGCACCCGAGAGAGGTGCTGGAGACATTGAGGAGGGATAGAGTTTTTGCAAAGTTCTCCAAGTGTGAGTTCTGGTTGCGTGAGGTGCAGTTTCTGGGGCACCTTGTCAACCAGAAGGGTATTCTGGTCGATCTGGCGAAGGTAGAGGCCGTGATGCAGTGGGAGGTTCCGAGGTCTCCATCCGAGATTCAGAGTTTTCTTGGTCTGGCAGGTTATTATCAGAGATTTATCCAGGATTTCTCCAATATTGTTGCTCCATTGACGCGGCTGACCAAGAAGTCGGTGGCATTTCGTTGGGGGCCTGAGCAGCAGGCAACTTTCGAGACCCTCAGACAGTAGTTGTGTGAGGTTCCTATACTGACCTTGCCGGAGGGGGTCGACGATTTTGTGGTATATTGTGACGCTTCGATCACGGGTATGGGTGCGGTTCTAATGCAGTGGGGTCGCGTGATTGCGTTCGCTTCGAGGCAGCTGAAGCCTCATGAGGCGGATTATCCGACGCATGATCTGGAGTTGGGAGCCGTTGTGTTCGCCCTCAATATTTGGCGACACTACCTCTATGGGGTCCGTTGTACCATATACACGGACCACAAGAGCCTGATGTATCTGATGGACAAGCCGAATCTGAACATGAGGTAGCGTCGTTGGTTGGACGTGGTGAAGGACTACGACTGTGAGATTATTTATCACCCAGGGAAGGCCAACGTGGTGGCCGATGCTCTCACCCGTAAGGATATATGCTTGAGGATGACAGTGATTACTCTATTTCTGGAGCAGATCCGAGAAGCACAGGTAGAGGCTATGAAGGAAGAGCACCGAAAGAGTGAGCATATTGTGGGTCAGGTGGCTTCCTTTGATTATGATAGTCACGGATTATTTACCCTTCATCGGAGGGTCTGGGTGCCGTATCTGGGCGGTGTACGTCAGGTTCTGATGGAGGATGCCCACAAGTCTAGGTTATCCATCCATCTCGGGGCAACGAAGTTGTATCGCGATCTTCGCCCTGATTATTGGTGGCCCTGCATGAAGCGGGATGTGGCCTGGTATGTGGAGCGGTGCTTGACATGCTGGAAAGTCAAGGCCGAACATCAGCGACCTCACGGCAAGATGTAGCCGTTGGAGATTCCCATGTGGAAATGGGAAGACATCACTATGGATTTCATCACAAAGCTTCCCAGGACCGCACGTGGAGTGGATTCTATCTGGGTCACCATGGACCATTCGACCAAGAGTGCGCATTTCAATCCGATCCAGGAGAGTATATCGGCTGAGGAGTTGGCCGAGATCTATGTTCGAGAGGTAGTGGCACGTCATGGTGTGCCGGTTTCGGTTGTGTCACACTGAGATGTTCGCTTCACTTCTAGATTTTGGAAGCGATTTCATGACGAGATGGGTACTCGTCTCTACTTCAGTACAACTTTTCACTCTCAGACGTATGTGCAGAGTGAGAGGACGATTCAGACTCTGGAGGATATGCTACGCATTTGTGTATTGGATTTTGGTGGGAGTTGGGATATGTAGCTTCCGTTAGCGGAATTTTCGTATAACAACAGTTATCACGCTAGCATAAATAGACCTCCCTTCGAGATGCTCTACAGGAGGAATTGTAGGACCCTGATTTGTTGGGGCACGGTCGGTCAGCGAGTCATGAGGAGTACCGAGGTGGTACTCAAGACTATTGAGATGATCCAGCAGGTCCGGAGCAGGCTCCAGATTGCTCAGAGTCGGCAGAAAAGCTATGCCAACAAGCACCGGTCAGATTTGGAGTTCCAGGTGTGAGACACGGTTCTTCTTAAGGTGTCACCTTGGAAAGGTGTCATCTAGTTCAGGAAGTGGGTCAAGCTGGGCCCTAGGTACATTGGTTCGTTTAGGGTTTTGGCTCGGGTGGGCCGGGTTGTGTACCGACTAGATCTGCCAGCCGAGCTTAGTCA
The DNA here is from genome assembly GCF_052849685.1 of Lactuca virosa. Taxonomy (NCBI): domain Eukaryota; kingdom Viridiplantae; phylum Streptophyta; class Magnoliopsida; order Asterales; family Asteraceae; genus Lactuca; species Lactuca virosa. The sequence goes on along the minus strand of NC_136429.1, from coordinate 425,499,006 downwards.
GATCCACAATACTTTTCATGTTTCCCAACTGCGGAAATGCTTAGTGGATGATTCTGCAGTTGATCCCTTAGATGATATTCATGTGGATGACCGTCTGAACTACGTTGAGAGGCCAGTGGCGATTCTGTATCGGAAGACGAAAACCTTGAGGAACAAGGTTGTTCAATTGGTGAAGGTGCAGTGGCTGCACCGCAAGTGGTGGAGAATTGCACCGCAAGTGGTGGACATGGGAGCCAGAGGAGGAGATGAGAGAGCATTATCCAGGATTATTCGAGACATAAGAATTCGAGGACGAAGTCTGAGACAAGTGGGGGGGGAATTTTAACGTCTGGTTCCTGGTATGTATTTAAACTTATAATTAATTCATGATTTCGGAGAAACTCGACGAGTTGGAATCCCCGGACTCGTCGAGTGGAGATTATTTGGACCGCGGGTTTGAGAAACCTACTCGACGAGTTGGGAGGCCTCAACTCGACGAGTAGGCTGGCAGATATGAAACCTTAATTTTCGGGGTTTTCACCCTATTTAAACACCTTAAACCTTTCATGTTGGCCTCATTTCCAGGCTCCAAGTCCCTAACCCTAAATCTCGAAACCCTAAAGCTATTTTGAGATATTATGAGCCATTTTAAGTGTTTTTGGTGTGTATTGAAGCTATTAGAAGAAGGAACTGTTTGGAGACTCAAGAAGGAGCATATAAATCCAGAATCCTTGCCTCATCCACGTCACTTTTCTGCTATAAAGCTTGAACCTTGCCTTATAAATGATTGGATCTTCTTTTAGGGTTATTTTGCTTGGTTTTGTCCAAATATCATGGTCCTTGGGAGTTCGACGTCCCAAATGGGTTAACACTTCAGATCTAGGATCTTGAGGGGTTTTCATGGCATAAAAGGTGCTAACTTTATGGCCATGGAAATCCCATGCAACCTTTAGACTATCATTTTGGCCTTTTGGAGCTTCTTATGGCCATGCATGAAGAGAAAGCTGGAACTTTACGTGATGTATTAGTCCCTAGAGTCCAGATCTATGATCTCATGGTCCATAGTGTAGTTTTGGTGGTGTTGGGATTAAGACTTTGGCCTTTTGGGTTAGGGTTTGAGCTAAATCTCTTTAGGAAGGATATTATTGGGTAAATTTGGAAACTTTGCCCTTCTAGAGGCATTTCCAGTCGAGATCCGAAGTATTGGGTTTAGATCTGAAGAATAATCGATTAATGAGTTAAGAAGGGGTTAACAGACTGAAGAACTCGACGAGTTCATGAAGCAACTCGGCGAGTTGAATTGAAGTGTCCCAATTCTGTTGATAAGGAAGGACTCGATGAGTTCATGGAAGAATTCGGCGAGTTGGATTGCGAAATCACGATTCTGTGATTCATAGAAACTCAGCGAGTTGAAGGGTAACTCGACGAGTTGAGTCAACTCGGAGCGTTGACTTCGACTTTGACTTTGACCTTGACTTTGACTATGACCATAGTGATCCTAAGGGGTTATGAGTATCAAAGGGTATCTAAGAGGACGTTTTGGTTTAGGAGACTAAGTAAAGCTGATTCCGGAGCAGAGACGTTTCAGCTATTATCCGACTTTCGAGGTGAATTTCCTCTTGGATTGAACGGGTCGAATGCACCAATTCCGGCCCGTGTAGATTATATGTGCTGATTAGTAGCTAAGTGTGGGCAGGGCCTGTATCTTAGCCTTACTTGAGTATGAATATGAAATGGATTGTTAGGTTTGGTTACACATGTTGTCTATGTGATACTTGTATGTTTTTTGTAGTTGGCTGAGTATGGGCAGGGCCCGTATCTCTTACTTAGCAGAGTGTGGGCGGGGCTCGTATCTCACCGAGTGTGGGCGAGGCCCGTATATCATAGGGCGGGGCCCGTTATCCGAGTGTAGGCGGGGATCGTATCTCCTTGAGTGTGGACTGGGCCAGTATCTCATATTTGCATGATATGTGTGGTATGTGGTAGTTTGGGGGAAATTCACTAAGCTTCATGCTTATGGTTTTCAGTTTTGGTTTCAGGTACTTCTGGTAGCAAAGGGAAGAGCTCGGGATGACTACATTGCACAACCATGATGTTTAGCCTGGGATGTTTACTATGATGTTTTGATTTGGAAACTCTGATTATAATGTTTGAGATACCTTGACTTATGTTTTGATAGAATGTTTGATAACTATGTTTTTAATTAATAAGTAAAAACAAAATTTTTGGGACCATATTTTATGAGTGTTACAATAGATAGGATAGAGGAATTCATACTCCTAGTTATATTGATACTATATTTCTGACGTAAATGACTCACTAGTAGATAGAAAATAGAGTATACCAGCTATCATAAGCTATGGAAGGCCTTAAAAGTTGCAAGATGGAAGGAGGAAATGGAGAGCGAGATTCAGTCCATGCATGTTGAAACTTGATTGATCAAACACTTGACCTTAACCGTTAAGAGTAAGTGGATCTTTTAGAAGATACAAGTATGGATGTGAACAAACACATATTCAAACAAATATAGGTTGGAAAGGATGTGCAAGCTTATGAATTTCATTAATTGAATGCAACGAGCATCTTTATACTGCAATCTTTGCTTCAATGAGAGAATTCAAGGAGTTTGAATCTCGAGAAACGAAGATGAGCCATATATATATATATATATATATATATATATATATATATATATATATATATATATATATATATATATATATATATATATATATGTCAAAGTTAGTGGGAGCAATTGGAATCATTTTTATAGTGAGAGAATTCAAGAGTTTGAATTTCGAGAATGAGGATGAACCATATATATGTCTGTGCTAGTGGGAGCACTGTTATTACCCTTGTACTATATATGGATAATATATAACTCATAGGAAACGATGTTCTAACATAGCAAGTGTAACAATTTTGCTTAGTTTGTGATTTGGTTCGCTTTGAAACACATGAGAGAAGCGACACACATATTAAATATAAGGATCTATGGAGATAGATTTGAGCGATTATTTGATTTAAGCCACAGAACATGGAATCTTGAGGAAACTTAAGATGTAAAACCCCAAAATGGTTCGTGCTTATGAAAAATGACATGACACTAAGAAAATCTAATGTCCAAGTTCTGTTGTTGAGCTATAGGAAATATGTCGTATCCCACATGCTTCTACTACAAGATCGATCATATCTATAATGACATGTACTAGATCTGATGACTCATATTCCTTGAGCATCACATTTCGGATAAGATTAACTTGGCGAGAATCAACGAATATTGATCAAGAATATTGCTAAGTGTCATAGGAGGACAAATGTAACGACCCAAAAAATGCTTCCGTTAGCGATGTTAGGTTCTGTTACTCGAATCATATCCTTGTAAAATGATTTCGATCTTATGATAACAAAATGAAATAATTTAATAAAATAGTGTTAGTTAATATCTAAATGAATTAATCGAAATTTAAAAGGTATATAATTTAATTAAATGGTTTTGGGAAAAATAGGGTAAATATAAGGAAATAAAAGGTATACATATGAAAGAGTAGTTGGACTGTCATTAAAAGAAACTTGGAATGTCAAGATGTCTAGGATTAAGGTAGAAGAGTAACAAGGCTAGGAGTTGAGGGATTTAATTGCAAAGTTTGGTTTTAACTCCTCCATGGGATACACACGATGGGATGAACTCCAAACATATATCTTTTTAATGGGATTATAAGTCCGATTGAGACTCATCCATTCCCTCTCTTGGACTGACGTGTTGTCGATTAGAAGGAGGAAAAAAGATAGACGATCGAGGGCGAGAGGGTGATATCGATGGAGAAGGAAGGGGACAATGTCAAGATTTATGGGTTGTGTATACTCCATCTCAGGTATCCTCATTATGATTTTAGTCTTTCTAGTCTTGAGTCAACCCTAAACAACCGCCAAGCCCACCACAAACAGCCTCTATGTCACCAGAAATGCACCACAACGCCGCCATAGCTTGCTGGTTGTGATGTAGTCGGATTTCCGCCCTTTAGGGTGTTTTGTGTGTTATTTTCTTGGATTATTTTCCGATAATGCATCCTTCAAATCTCTTTATTCTCATTTTAGCGATTGGTATATAAGTTTGGTGGAAATCAAGCTAATTGTTGGTGTAAGTTTGCCTTAGAATTGTTGTTACATAGAAATGAAAGAAGATTCACTTAATTGAGTCTTAATAATATTTATGTGAAGGTCCTAATTACACTTATATATTTTGGAAATATGCTCATATTCGTGTATTTTACAAACGCCACTAAGTGTGTATGCAAACGTGTGTGTGAAAGTTGTAACAAATAGCTTAAAAGAGATGTAAATCGGGTAGACAACAAGTTAACCTGATCTTGCAAGCTCTATTGGGTAAAATGAGTACAAAATGAGAATATGCTTAAGTGAGACAAAGTTGTGGGAAATTGACTCTAGTTTCCATTTACTCTAATACCAGCCCGCTTGGAGTTGTAGATTTTGTTTTATGCTCACAACCTAATTGTATGTGGTGATATGTATTATATGAAGTTGAAAACTTGTTGTGTATGAAAATTTAAACAGTTGACCCGTTAGGGGGAATTATATATTTCACTTTGACAATGTACAACTAGTTGGCTCATTAATCAGTTGTTGGAACTTGTTTGTTCTTGTTGTTTGCCATGTTTGTCTGGTATTTGTACACAATGCTTAAGGACTTGGCTTGGTGAGATTAAGACTTATATTGGGTAGTTATGTTTTCGTATTTTTTGTAGTTATATTTCCTTGGACATGTTTTGATTGATGTTTCATTTATAGTTGGTTTTGTTAAACTTAAACTATTTTGACAGTTGTTTTGAAGATTAAGTAACGTTGGTGATATTTTTGAAACAATTACTAAATAACTATTCTGCTAACGTATTTTGTTAAAAAAATGTTTTAAAGAAAAATGAAAAAATTGAGGTGAAAAATCACGACGTTACGACAAAGGAGATGCTCTTGTTCGTATGGAAGAGATCAATGTAAACGTTACACTGATGCTAAGTTCCATGTTAAACAAATACGAATATGTTGGTAGTCGGAATGCATGTTTTTATTGAATGGTGAAATATGAGCTTGGAAGGGTACCAAGTAATACACCATAGTGGATTTAATAACAAACTTATTGTATATTGCATCCAGTTAGGCTACAAAGCAAAACTATGTAGCTAAAAGATATTTATTAGTGACATCACTGTTGAAATTTAATTGATGATGGTGCTTTTGAAGTTTCTTGTGACTATAAAGACGAATTTACCTTGAGTAAAATCTTGTCGATCCATCTCTAAGCCAATGTCAATGACAACGTTTGATAGTCATGATGGGTTTTCAGAGCATTCTACCACTCCTATGGTGTACATGCAACCCTAGAAACCTTGGATCTATGTTTGACTATGATACATGCAAATAATTACTTTTCCAAGGTTCTTATCCTATCTAGCATGGCATGGGGAACTTGAATCAAATAAAGCTAGTAGAATTACTTACCTTGTAGTTGTAGTTGATTTCTTGGAGTTTTAGAGCCTAGCACCAATAGTGTGGATGCCTCAAATGGAAATCACAAATCACCACAAACTTGGAACTTTGAGAGAATAGTAATCACCTTCTTGAAATTGGCCCTCTTACTTTACTCACCACAACTCATGTGATTTCAAGAACCAAAGCCTCATTTATATAGTGTGGTGGATTAGGGTTACATTCATGTAAACCCTAATACCCATGTCTTTTCATTTCCATGAGATCCATGGGTTAAAGCTCCATGGAGTATCCATGGACTTTCCATGCAAGCCTAGCCCATTCCAAATAAGCATTAGCCCACACTATATAAATACAAGAGCCCATATTTAATTAGTCATACTTTTGATCTCTAAATTAATTCTAGATTAATTATAGATCAATACTAATTAAATAATATGATTTTATATTAATATATTAGGACTTATAATATATTAATAAATCATAACTTATACTATTCTCAAACGATTATCCATAAATTGTTCGGGTGAAGTGCAACCCAAATGGACCATGTCGGGTCGGGTCAAGTACATACCAAATATAGTTATGGACTTAGACACTATATTCAACAGTCTCCCACTTGGATAAGTCTAATACCTATAGTTACAAGTATGACTTCAGGAACCGATCAGCAATCGTTGCTCTTTAAACTCTGTTGAACTATGAAGCGCCATTTTACATAAGTGATCATATAATCCTCTGTTCTAGATATCAGCCGGACAAATACATGGAAGATGGTCTTGCTTATTGTCCAGCATTTGTTTCCCGATTTCTGATTTGTTTGACATAGAACTTAACTGAACACATCAATTTAGTTCTGACCGGGCCCGGTTCATAGGTCAAAACAAAATCATCGAGGGGCCCAGATATTGCTTCTAATCCTAGAAGGAACAGATAAACTTCGACTCATATGTTTGCTCTACTACTTGTTGAATTACACACAAAAGCACGGTTTATAACATCGAGTTACCAATGCGTTTTCATAGGTCAAAATAAAATCATCGAGGGGCCCAGATATCGCTTCTAATCCTAGAAGGAACAGATAAACTTCGACTTATATGTTTGCTCTACTACTTGTTGAATTACACACAAAAGCACGGTTTATAACATCGAGTTACCAATGTGTTTTCGTGCAATCAATGCATAACCAACTCATAGGCAACAAATCATATCTCTAGGTTTGAAGACTTATATGATATTACCGTCTCACGATCACTCGAGATAAATTCCATGAAGTGATACAAGTGAGCATGGGTTGAATCCAATACTCAGAACTTATGAGCACTCATGAGTGTTGTAGCCCCGCTTTGCCTAACATCTTAGACCTCTACAAGCCAACCCATGACAGTATTGATTCATATCTACTCCAACATATGACCGACTGTGGAGAGTTTGAATAATATTATATAAACCATAACATAATTATTCTGGAAGTCAAAACATGCAAAAAGAAATAATAGTAAACGATTGACAAGAGATAGCAACACTTTACTCATAAATAACAGCTTTTATTTATCATCAAATGTCAATTACATTTTACAAATTTCAAGATTATCTAACTACTAAAACTAATATCATCCTTCAGCCCTATGCTCCGAGCATGCTGGAGATGCTTAGCCCGAGTCAGTCCCTTCGTGAGGGGATCTGCTGGGTTCTCATCCGATGATACCCTCTTTGCCACGAGGATTCCTTCTTCTATTCGATGTCTAATGAAGTGATATTTTCTGTCAATGTGTCTGGATCTCCCATGATCTCTTGGTTCCTTGGCTAAGGCAACCGCACTATTGCTGTCACAGAAAATCTCCATTGGCTCCTTTATAGCTGGTACAACTCCAAGGTCTCCGATGAAGTTCTTTAGCCATATAGCCTCCTTTGCTGCCTCGCTTGCTGCTATATACTCTGATTTACAAGTGGAATCAGCCACTGTCTCCTGCTTGGAACTTTTCCAAGTAATTGCCCCTCCGTTTAGAGTAAAGACCCAGCCCGACTGAGAGCGGAAATTATCCCTGTCAGTCTGAAAGCTAGCATCACTGTACCCTACAACTCTCAAGTCCTCACTGCCACCGAGGGTAAGGACCCAGTCCTTAGTCCTCCGTAGGTACTTGAGAATATTCTTTACCGCAGTCCAGTGTGCCTTGCCAGGGTTCCCCTGATACCTGCTAACCATGCTCAAAGCAAAGGCTACATCAGGTCGAGTACACGTCATAGCATACATGATCGATCCTACAGCTGAAGCATAAGGTATTCGACTCATTTCTGCTATCTCAGCCTCAGTACTAGGGCATTGTGTCTTACTCAATCTGGCGTTACTCTGGATGGGTAACTCTCCTTTCTTGGAGTTATGCATGTTGAACCTTTTCAACACTTTGTCCACATAAGTGCTTTGACTAAGTCCAATTAGTCTTTTACTCCTGTTTCTCAAAATCCTTATCCCTAGGATATAGGCAGCTTCTCCAAGGTCCTTCATAGCGAAACACTTCCCAAGCCATGACTTTACTTCCTGCAGGGTTGGGATGTCATTTCCTATGAGTAGTATGCCATCCACATACAGTACCAAAAAGCTGACTATACTCCCACTAGCCTTGATATAGACACAAGATTCATCTTCACTCCTTGAAAAGCCAAATTCTTTTATTTTCTCATCAAAGCAAAGATTCCATCTGCGAGGTGCCTGTTTTAATCCATAAATGGATTTCTCGAGCTTACACACTCTACTGGGGTACTCTGTACTGACAAAACCCTCTGGCTGAACCATGTAAACATCTTCAGCCAACGTTCCATTAAGGAAAGCGGTTTTGACATCCATTTGCCATATTTCATAATCATGAAATGCAGCAATGGCTAACATAACCCTAATAGACTTAATCTTGGCCACTGGTGAAAAGGTCTCATCATAATTAACTCCCGGAGTTTGAGAATAACCCTTTGCAACCAGTCGTGCCTTATAAGTGTGTACATTACCATCCATGTCGGTCTTCTTCTTGAAGATCCATTTGCACCCAACTATCTTACGATCAGGTACATTGTCAACCAAGTTCCAAACTTGATTGTCATACATGGATTGTATCTCGCTATCCATAGCCTCTTTCCATTTAGCAGCCTCAGGGCCTGCCATGGCTTCCGTGTAGCTGTTAGGCTCATCCAGATTTACCAGTGTGTTATCACTAATAAGTGTCTCACCTTCTGCAGTAATATGAAAACCATAATAATGCTCAGGTGCATTCCTAACTCTGGTGGAATGCCTCAGAGGTATAGATTCTTCAGTCGGCTCAACAGGAGTTTTCTCCTCATGTTGAGGGCTAGGGTTTAAGGTTCCTTCACCACTTGACTCTTGAATTTCCTCAAGGTCAATTTGCCTCCCACTGTCTCCTTGGCTCATGAATTCTCTCTCTCGAAAGAATCCTCTTCTTGCTACAAAGACCACATTATCACTAGGTCTGTAGAAGATGTAACCAAAGGATTTCTGTGGGTAGCCGATGAAAATACACCTTTCGCTTCGGGGTTCGAGCTTATCGTGAGTCTCGCGTCTCACGAAAGCCTCGCAACCCCAAATCTTGATGTGGTCTAGATTGGGAACTTTTCCAGTCCACACCTCGTGAGGTGTTTTGGCAACCTTCTTTGTAGAGACTAGATTAAGGATATGGGCGGCAGTCTCTAAGGCATACCCCCAAAATGAGATTGGTAGCGAAGCTTGACTCATCATGGAACGAACCATGTCCAACAAGGTCCGATTGCGCCTCTCAGCTACACCATTCAACTGTGGTGTCCTAGGAGGTGTCAATTGTGAGACAATCCCACATTCCTTAAGATAGTCAAGGAACTCAGTACTAAGATACTCACCACCACGATCGGATCGAAGCATCTTAATGTTCCTACCCAACTGATTCTCCACTTCTTGCTTAAACTCTTTGAATTTCTCAAAGGTTTCTGACTTATGCTTGATTAGGTAGACATATCCATATCTACTAAAATCATCAGTAAAAGTCACATAGAACCGATTAGCATCTCTTGTGGCGGTTCTGAAGGGTCCACACACATCCGTGTGTATGAGGTCCAACAAACCTTCACCCCTAGCACAAGTGCCAGTAAAAGGTGACTTTGTCATTTTACCAAGCAAACAAGATTCACAACTATCATCTGACTTTAGGTCAAATGACTCCAAGACTCCATCCTTTTGGAGTTGGCCTATGCGTTTCTTGCTTACATGTCCAAGACGACAATGCCATAAGGATGCTTTATCTAAGCTAGTGGAAGAGTTAATACACAATACATTATTTCCTAGATTATCTACAACAGATACAGTTTCATACACGCCATCACAAGGTAATGCTTTAAAATAAAGAACATTATTAAAGAAAGCATCAATACTACCATTATTATTATCAAAATAAAAGGTAAAACCTTGTTTATACAATGCATGAAAGGAAATAACATTTCTTGCCATTTCTGGCGAATAATAACATTTATTCAAATCTAATGTAAACCCACTATTTAGCACTAAGGAATAAACTCCTATCTTGGTGACAGGTGAAGCTTTCCTGTTTCCCATGATCAAGTTTATCTTTCCGTGCTCCACATTCTCACTTCTTTTTAGTCCCTGCAAATCACAACATATGTGAATACCACAACCTGTATCAAGGACCCAAGACTTAGAATGAGGTGAGTTATTAGACAATATAGTGTATATACCTGCATGGTTGGGTTTTACTTTCCCATCCTTCAAATCTTGCTGGTACTTTGGGCAGTTTCGCTTCCAGTGCGACTTTTCATGGCAATAGAATCATTCAGCCTCATTAGGGTTAGCAGAAGGAGTGACAAAACCTTTCTTGGTTTTGCTTGAAGAGGAGCCTTCAAGGGTCTTACCCTTGGTACCCTTAGAAGGGTTCTTTCTCTTCTTCCCTTTGCCATGCCCGATTGCCAAGACATTGGCCGCAGTTGGAGTAGGAGTAGGAGTAGTAACAACCGACTTACCCTTTAGACCACTTTCAGCGGTCGTCAAGAGTCCTTGAAGTTTGTTGAGGGTGACTTCTTCCTTGTTCATGTGATATGTCATGTGGAATTGATCATAACACGATGGCAAGGAGTGCAAAATGATGTCTATTGCTAACTCCTCAGGGAAGTTCACATTTAGCTTCAGTAAACGGTCCACATACCTTTGCATTTTCTGCATGTGGCCCGTGATGGGTTCACCATCCTTCATTCGGGTTGTTATCATGGAGGAGATTATTTCATATCGCTCTTGACGAGCACTTTGATGGTAGCGGTCCATCAAGTCCTGGTGCATCTCAAAAGGATAATAGTCCTCATAGGACTTTTGGAGCTCGGCTGTCATGGTGGCCATCATGATGCATGCCACTTTTGTAGCATCTCTTTCATGTACCTCATATTCAGCAAGCTCTTCAGGAGTAGCAGTTGGCTCGGGTACCTTCAGCTCCTTGTTGAGAACATATTCTTTGTTCTCATACCGAGTGACCATCCTGATGTTTCTGATCCAATCTGTAAAGTTGGACCCATCAAAGATGACTCTCCCACAAAGATTCATGAGAGAGAAGGAGCTAGTAGGGTTTGAGCCAGAAGCATTGTTATTGGAAGACATCTGAAAAGAAGAGGGAATAGATTAGATTAGATATAGAGATAGTCCTTAACAAAACACCCAAATGTAATATTAAGGCTAGGACCCAACACAATATTTTATAACTTAGAAGAGGGATGTCGTAATCTAAGCTATAAGATATTTGAAGGTAGGTGAATGACGATTCACCAATTTCCACCATGAAAAACGAAATATTTAATTAGGTTTTAATTGGTTTAGAAACTCCTAGATTCTTTGAGATTCATTGAACTTTCTTCAATGGCATGTTTCAATCTCGAGTGTGCCCTTCAAGTTTTGTGACTGGGATGTCGAGGATCACAAAACAAGGTGTGAAGTAACCATGCAAATTACTTGGTACCCTTAATGTATTACCCCTCAATCGATGTGTCGGTTAACCACACACGCTCCATCGATACTATGATAAACATTAAGTCACCCTTTACCTACCTTGTTAAGTTCAAGTTAGTGTGCCGGTTAACCACACACGCTCCACTAACGACTTAAACAAAGTGTAAAGTGTAATTTTATGGATTAGCACCTTATTCACATTTTCCTAAAATAACTAAGATTGGGAATTCAATAAAGTTTAGTTACTTTAGTATTATCATTATACTTTTAATGAGAATTTATAAGTCCTTGTCCTACCCGTTCGGCTAACGACCCTCCACCGATCAAGGAAGCGGTGGGTGAGAGTGGACACCCATTAAGTTGTCATTTTATAGGCAACAACCTTATACCCCCCTTATAGTTCGGCTTCGTGAATGAGGCGTACTAACGGTAAGACGACTTGATCTTATACATATATAAATATTATTAAACTTATAATATTATAAAGTATAAGGGTTGAATTTTAACTTTTAAAATTCTAGGGGTTGGAACTAAAGTTTTTAATATGACTTTACATGTTCCAAAACTTGAGGGCAAGTTTTGTAAACTTTTAAAACTTTTCATTTCTCATAACTTATGAGTTAATGGTTATTAAAAATGAAGACTCTTCATTTTTTGTAACCTATGTGTTCTTTTAATGGTTATTTATAAATGTGACTTTTGGTTATCCATAACTTAAGAACTAGTTATGGACTCCATTAAAACACATAAAGATCAAGAATTAATCTAATCAATTATTAGCACATAATTTCTATGATCTTCTAAACTCATATGTTTATGAATTTTCATATCAAAAATTTCAAGAATCGTAAGTACATATACAAAACTTGAAATTTTGATACGAGCTTTTGAACAAAACTTCGATTTTCAAGTTTTTTTTTTTTGCATCAAGTATCAAATAAACAAACCAGGCTCTGATACCATTGATGGGTTTTCAGAGCATTCTAACACTCCTATGGTGTACATGCAACCCTAGAAACCTTGGATCTATGTTTGACTATGATACATGCAAATAATTACTTTTCCAAGGTTCTTATCCTATCTAGCATGGCATGGGGAACTTGAATCAAATAAAGCTAGTAGAATTACTTACCTTGTAGTTGTAGTTGATTGCTTGGAGTTTTAGAGCCTAGCACCAATAGTGTGGATGCCTCAAATGGAAATCACAAATCACCACAAACTTGGAACTTTGAGAGAATAGTAATCACCTTCTTGAAATCGGCCCTCTTACTTTACTCACCACAACTCATGTGATTTCAAGAACCAAAGCCTCATTTATATAGTGTGGTGGATTAGGGTTACATTCATGTAAACCCTAATACCCATGCCTTTTCATTTCCATGAGATCCATGGGTTAAAGCTCCATGGAGTATCCATGGACTTTCCATGCAAGCCTAGCCCATTCCAAATAAGCATTAGCCCACACTATATAAATACAAGAGCCCATATTTAATTAGTCATACTTTTGATCTCTAAATTAATTATAGATTAATTATAGATCAATACTAATTAAATAATATGATTTTATATTAATATATTAGGACTTATAATATATTAATAAATCATAACTTATACTATTCTCAAACGATTATCCATAAATTGTTTGGGTGAAGTGCAACCCAAATGGACCATGCCGGGTCGGGTCAAGTACATACCAAATATAGTTATGGACTTAGACACTATATCCAACAAGTCAAACATTGTAAAAGGCATTAGATTTTCAAAATGAATTGACTTGAGCGTATTTAGTTTTGTTTTAGATTTGGGAACTTAAGCAATATGAGTCTTTATCTAATTTGGAGATTATTAAGTGGAGATCTTAATATATGATGGAGACCAGTCATTTCATTAGCTTATCATTGTGTTCTCCTTTTTCATGTTTGGAACCTACTTCCCAAGTATTAATTTACTTAAACCTTGATAGTTGTTCATACTCTTGGAAGTTTGTAGTGAATTAAGATTTTCATGGAGTAGTGGTAGATTTTCCATAGTGATTGGACATAACATGGAGACTGCAACTAACACTCATGAGTACTTAGTGGAGATCTAAGTGTTGGAATAACCAAAACTTAGAGATTTCTTCATGGATAAAGTCACGAGTAATTCTAAGATGATAATACCACTTATTCGTCAAACCGAGATACATTAGGGTTTTTGTTTTACAAATCTGCTATGCATTGGTCTACAAAGTTATCTGTAAATGTTAGTAATAAAGGGTATATCCTTGTCTGATATGATGGGTAGACATAAACTATGTAGTCATACATTATTTGTTCCTTCTGCCTTAATAAGGAGAAGTGATATCTATGAGCCCCACAATGATTTGGTGTAGACATATAAAGTGCTTGATTGACCCCTGACTGAAATCGATGTGTTCAATTTAGTAGTCAGATGTAGTCTTCAACAATCTTTATCGGGAAACATAATCTTAAACACTGAGATTGACACTTATCCATGTCTCATGTTCATACAGATATCTTATAGAACAAAAGAATAATTGATCACTTATCTAAGAGTTGAATCTTGATTAGATTAGAATTCGGTAGTTGCATTGGATGCCATACACTATGTTGATTATTGGAGAAGTATTAGACCTCGTATAGTTGATGACTTGTCCGAGTGGGAGACTGTTAGAAAGAGTGTCCAAGGTCATTAGCTATTGGTAATATTTCTAATTATAGTATGGTCATTTGGGTTGTCCTCATGACCCATTTGAGCAAAAAGAATTTAGGTGAAATTGGTTTATTAATTTGTCATGACTTGATACATTAGTTAGAAACTATTTTTGGAATTAATTAATTCAAGGGTTGAATGTCAATTAATTAAAACTTAATTAAATGGAACAATCCAGAATCCCTAAGGGATAAGGTAAGGGACGAAAATGGATAGGGCTTATCCAGGGTTTTAGAGTTGCTTTGGGACTAAGAAACTGAAGCCTACATATCGAGTGGTAGGGATCAAACCCTATTTGCTCATTCCCCCATTGAAATTTTGTTCTCCACTCTTCCCTTAAGGGGGATCGAAATTCTTAAGCCTTCTAGGGTTTGTAGAATTTCGATCTTGCTTCTCTCTCCTAGTTTTCTTTTGATTTCTCTTTTGGTGTTTTGGGTGTGATACCATTAGAGGGATTTTAGTTTGGGTCCTCCCATCCAAGCAAAGGTGTCAAGGAAAGGATCTCAAGCACAGAGATCTCTAGCGTCAAGAGGTTTGTAAGTATTTTCTCATTACTCTAGTAGTTACAATAATAGAATGAAACTTAGACCCTCATAAGTTGCATAAACACATAGATTTTGTTAAGTCTTCCGCTGCTATGATCATGTATTTAGAATGCCCCAAAACCTATCACCACCTTAATGGCAGTTGGGGGGAATTGATCAACAATGTAGTCAAACTAAAAATTAGGGGGAATTGATCAACAATGTAGTCAAACTAAAAATTAGGGTCCAAGAGTGTAACAAATGAATCTTTTAGACTAAAGGTGTTACAAATAGCAAACCACATGGGTCCAAACGTGTAGTTTCCTATAATACTAATAATAATAAATATTTTTTTATTTTATTGCTGTCATTTGAAAATTTAAAATACATTTGAATATTATTATATATTAGAATCACTCATGTATGATTGTATCGATTAAAGTAACAAGATACTCTTTATAGTGATTATTTGTTTAATTTTAATTTTATTACCTAAGTCTTAAAGAATTGAAATATTTGGTATGAAAGGAAGATGTCATGTGGAAAATAATTATTATCATGTGTTCTTTCTAATAATCACAATATGATAATAACTAAATAAATGATGTAATATAAATATTGATTATGGTTTGTTTTTTTGTTTTTTTATGTCACTAGCTAATCTCATCTGGTTAGTATTCCGGCTCTCCTATATATCTCATCCACTAGCATTCTGTTAAAAAAATTAGTGTTTTAAAGAAATGTATAACGTACGCTTCATTCCTTCATGATTCATCTATATATTAGTTCTTTAAACAAGTTACAACCTACTTTGTTTTTGCATTACCAGCCTTTTGTACTTTATCATCAACGAATAGAAAACTTTTTAGAAATACGCTAATAACTTAACAATATATATATATATATATATATATATATATATATATATATATATATATATATATATATATATATATATATATATATATATATATATGCAAAAGTTCAATAGAAAACCATTATTAATCAAGGAACCAAGTAACCAATCCAAAGCGAAAAAATTTAAAGCGATCAACGACAAAAGTAAAAGTTGTAAACTTTTACAACGGACGCACATGCACCGGATTATAACAAAATTCACTTCCTTTTTTTCATTTAAAATTTTTTTTAGACTATGTTTTTTATCGAAAAAAAACCGAAAATACCGTTGTTCACGATTTTTCTTCCTCTTTCCATAGAAATCCATGATGATATATAAAAAACAAACTATTTTTTTCAAAAAAAACTCACTTCTTTTTTTTCTTTGTTGAAAAGTTAAGGACTATTTTTTTTATAAAAAAAATTAATAAATATATCAAAATTCATATTTTTGGTACTTTTTAAATATAGATTCATATTCATGTTAAAAAAAATAAAAAAATAAAAAAATAAAACGATATTGCAGTTCAAATTCACATTGTGAACCTGTTCAGATTCATATTGTAAACATGTTCAGATTCACATTGTGAACATTCTCAGATTCATAGTGTGCATAATAGTAAGTCAGATTCACAATATGAATCTAAACTGATCGAGTTTTTTCACATTGTGAAATGTTAAAAGTTGAAATATTTACAGTTTAGATTCACAGTGTGAATCTACACTGATCGAGGTTTTTTTTATTTTTTAATTGGTGTTGATGTTTATTAATAGAGTACAAAAAAATAATATTTTTGGTATAATTAGTTTTTTTTGATAAAAATAAACTTAAATATTGAAAAGACTAACAAAATGAAGTGAGTTTTTTTCAAAAAAAAAATTCGTTTTTTTATATATCAACATAGATCTCTATGGAAAGAGGACGAAAAATCGAAAACAACGGTATATTCGGTTTTTTTTTTCGGTAAAAAATGTGGCTTAAAAAAAATTTAACGAAAAAAAGAGGTCAGTTTTTTGGTAAGGATGTGGATTTTTTGGTATAATCCGGTGTGTGCGTCCAATGTACAAGGGTACATCTATTTTTTTAGCCGTTGATCATTTTGATTTCCGATGCTCACGATTGGTTCCTTGGTTCCTTGTTAATTATGGTTCTCTATTGAACCTCATATATATATATATATATATATATATATATATATATATATATATATATATATATATATATATAGAGAGAGAGAGAGAGAGAGAGAGAGAGGGAGAGGAATGATCATTTGAGAACTCATAGTTTCCGAGAACTAAAAGTGGAACGTTGGATCAATTCTTTGGACGGATTAAATGATCAGTGGCATACTTTGTAATATGACTAAATTTAATGGTAAGTTAGGTTTTTACCAATAGACGATAGGGGTAAACAAAATCAAATTATCAAATTATCTATTACTTGAAAAATCAATTAGCCTTTATGTATCTCGTTTCTTTCTCTCAATATCTGGTGTCCTTTATCGACATCATACCCTCTCCGTCGACTACTTCCCTCCGCCCTCCAACAACCACCCTACCTCAATCGTAACTTCAATCCTCTTTCGATCTTTATCTATCTTTGATTTTATTACTTCAATCTGTGTATAGAGATGCAATCACATAATAATTAGAGTGTGATTAGGGCTCAATTGAATGATATTATGATCTTCAATTTCTCAGGAAACAATGCATGTCGAACCAAGATCATCGCGAAAAAGCGATGGTAGATGATGAAGATGAATCTGAAGATCTTCCACTGGAGCAAATTCGATGCCTCACACTCCACCCACAAAATTTGCCTAAATTAGTTATAGAGATTGATTCAATCGTTAAATGAAAATTTTATTTTTGTTATTTACAACTGAAACGCTTGTTCATGTTGAAATTAAGAGATTATAATCAACTTGCAATTTCAATCTATAGATTCATGTTGAACTAATAAGGATAAGAACTATTTTGGCTATTTCTAAGAGAACTAATCTCGTTTCTAGTACGAAGTGTGGTTTGAGT
Organism: Lactuca virosa; assembly: GCF_052849685.1. Lineage (NCBI taxonomy): Eukaryota > Viridiplantae > Streptophyta > Magnoliopsida > Asterales > Asteraceae > Lactuca > Lactuca virosa. The sequence continues at coordinate 425,481,378 of NC_136429.1, read as the reverse complement.
ATTCTTCCGTGCATGTTTAACAGATTTAAGCCTCATCTGATTTCATTTTGGTTCTATACTGATTTAAATTGTTGAACTAAATTTTCGAAACATTCTTGCATCTTCTTGGAGAATTAATCTCTCTTCTAGTACGAATTATGGTCGTAGATACCTGAAACTCGTAATCTTATGAAACCTTTTTGCATTTTACCGGATAATTTATCTCAATTTAAGTTATTATTGATATATGTTGTACATAAATTAGGTCTAATCCACATCAATTTAAGAATCTGAAACAAAAAACATCTTGTATTCATGCGATAATCAACTTGGTTGTAATTTTGATTAGGTGAATCTTTCAGTTGGAAAAGGTACAGACTATGGAAGTTTCTTTGAAATCACAGGTACAACTGGTAAAGCGTTTAGTACCACTACCTATAGAAATAATACACTATGCAGTTGCTCTGCATGCATACATTCATTTCACTCCGTTGTCTACGTATCAATATTGTTCTTTCACATCATTCTGAAATTTGGAAATAAATTGCTCTGCATTCACATATCTTTTGGAAATATAAACTTTAATTGCTATTTACTACAATCTGCTCATATGATAATTTGTTGGAAATAAATTGTAGTATGTGAGATATCTTTTGGATGTGCTTATGTTGTTTGAAGTTGTGATAATCTGTCACACCTCCACCGGACGGCGGCAGAAGCACCGAGGGGTGACGGCAGTTACATACATTATCCAAATCATAGAGCACAGGCTATAGATACCTTTCTTTATTAATAAATGATGTCTATTACATGGGATAAATAAAACCTATATACCTTCGAGTTGCTTGTCCTTCCTTGTGTTTATCCTTACTTCATCCTAGGAATACATGCAGTTTTGAAAACATCAACTTGATGTTGGTGAGTTCACAGGTTTAAATAAATATCTATAAAACTCTTTGAAAACTTTAGGGCACTACTAGAAAAATACCCTTTAATGACATGCATTGCGTGTCATAAAAGGGTACAGATTACACGCAAATGCGTGTCATGGAAGTCCCTGTCATAAAGGAAGACGACACGCTTTTGCGTGCAGTAAACTTACGACACGTATTGCTTGTCAAGGAAGACCCTGTCATAAAGGAATACGACACGCATTTGCGTGTCGTAACCTTACGACACACGTTTAGGACTCACATTGTGTATCATTAAAACCCTTGTCATAAATAAAGATGACACGCATTTACATGTCATAAACTTCAGCAACCATTTACGATATGCATATACGACGTGCCTTTACGATACTTAATGACGCATAATACAAAAATATAGAAACAAATATATATCAAAACAATTGTCACAGCCCCAAACCGGAGCAGCGGAAACGTCCGGGAGTGGATGACTTCATGCTAAGTATCAGAACACATGCATTATAGTAATCAAAGTACAACAACCATTGTATTAATAATATATAAGTTTTACATAGTGTTCAAGTCATTGTATATATGACATCAAAAGTTATATAGCAAAAGATAGAAGACATGACTCTATACAGCTCCGTCTTCTCAAAATCCAGGGGATGTACCTGTCTACTGGTTCCCTGAGAATACATGTATTTTGAAAAAGAGAGTATCAACATTTAAGTTGGTGAGTGCATAATTAATTATGTTTAGATGTTTGTTGTTTGTTTCTTGAATAGTAATCATGTTTATTGTTCCAGAAAATCCAATATTTTCTAATATAACTGAAAAATAGTTTTATTACCATAAAACCGTACTGTATACGTGATGTTGTACTATAAAGTAATGTAACATAGTTTTAATTCAATAAAACTATAAAAAGAATGTTTTTTGTATTGTTTATGTTTTCCAAATTCTGTAATTGTACTCTTTGAAAACTATGTAAAAATGAGTATGCCCGACTCCACCATCTGTAAATTGTAATGTAATACTGTAAATCGTATTATTGTAAAACCAGTACTTTGTATTCGTATTCTTTGGTTTAATTACTTATATACTAATCGTATTTGTTCATATCTTTTTGGTGAGTTATTATAACCACACTATGACTAGCTGGCCTGATAAGATGCTTTGTAGTCGTCAGAACTGTTAACGACATTTATCACTCATAGGTATACCAGCCCAACTATATCTAACAGTCTGAGTGCGGATTGTCAATCCCATATAGATCTATACACATTTGTTTCTCTCTCTGTCTGGAAATTCTTGTTATAATATCAGGACTTTAACTGTATTGCCTAAATGAATAAGCAACTAAACATTGTCTCACAAAACGCATATTGACGATTACGTATATATAACAAATGATAAAAAGTCATTTTTAAACAAATAATAAACTGATTGTATGATCTTTCTCTAGTATTCATGAATGTAAAGTATTTGTACAAGAGTAATTTGTTAAAAATTGTATAACTGGTTCGTGAAAATAGGTTGAGAGTTCCATAAATTATACCTATTATAATTTATATGTGTTTTCTGCTTAATATGTAATATTCATGAAACTATCCCCTTTGCTCGACATGTTACAAAGGGAATATGAATCTAATTGAATTAACTTTGATATATATATATATATATATATATATATATATATATATATATATATATATATATATATATAATATAATTAAAATTGAAACGACATTCGGACAAATAAATCTACCCTGAGCCCACATCCAAACAAGAAAAAGGGAAATAAAGTGAATTATCAGTCCTAAGCCCTTTAAATCTTATATATATATATATATATATATATATATATATATATATATATATGATTTTGGCAAAATATAAATTAAAAAGAGTTTATAAAACATTTAAAGTCATTTTAAAAATATTTAGAAATCATTTGTTTGTAAACACAATATTCTTGTGTTAGACTTGTATCATCCCCCCCCCCCAATAGTCAAAAATAGTAAAAACACGGGGGTATGAACTCACATTGTATGTGAGTTCTTGGTTGGTTTGGATGTGGTTGCGATGATTCCCGGTATACAATACGTGTGATTAACCGTATCCTAATTATATTTTACACATAATTACATGTATAAATTAGATAAGTAATCATTTAACAAGGTAAATGATATTAGTTCATATGGATTACTAACAATTAGTGAAGAAATTCCTGGGAAAGAAGTTTGAATGTTCACTGGATATATGTGTTGATACTTGAGAGCAAATGAAGAACTAAGGCTTGAAGTTTTGAGAGAGAATGAAGTGTTTACGTTTGTTGAATGTGCAAATGATTTCATTTGTTCCTTAAGTATGAAGGATAGTCCTAAGGCGGTGAATGTAATATTTACGGATCTAATCTCATTGGGAAGTTAAATGGGACAAGAATTGAAGTGTTTACGCCCTAAAAAGAGATTTGGTTTGTGTTCACGGTCACCTCTTGGCCGTGAACACCATTTGTTATTTATCTTCAATTTGTGAACACTTTGATCATTATCCCTTTAGGCCGTAAACACAAAGATCCTTGGATCTTTAGACCGTGAACACTATTTGTTCACTTTATGAATCCGTAAACTCCTTTGATGATTCTTACTTAGGCCGTAAACTCCATGTGGTGGGGTATTTTGTTTTTTTAACTTTCATACTTTGACTTATCTTGACTTATATTGCGTTATAAATGTGTAGCTTTTAATATAAGTGTTCATAACTTATAAATAAGTATGATGGTTATGATGTTAATTCACTTGCATACAGTTGTAGCCTAGGCTTTTATTCGAATAAGCCCAATTTACATTGATTTGAAATTAAGGGTTGTTACATTATCCCCCCGTTGGAGGGAATTTTCGTCCCGAAATTAAGACTATAAAGATACAAGAAGAATAGGGAAAGAGATGTGGATACTTCTATTTCATGTGATCCTCCCGCTCCCAAGTGAGTTCAGGTCCCCGTTTTGCGTTCCAACGAACCTTCACTATCGGGACACGGCTTTGTTTGGTTCTCTTTACTTTCCTATCTAGGATTTCTACTGGTTCATCCACGAAGTTGAGGTTCTCGTTAATCTCGATTTCATCGAGTGGGATAACAAGAGTATCATCAGATAAGCACTTCTTTAGGTTAGACACGTGAAAGATTCGATGTATGCTACTGAGTTCTTGAGGTAATTTGAGTTTGTAAGCTACTGGACCGATTCTAGCAAGAATCTCGAACGGTCCAATGTACCTTGGATTTAGTTTTCCACGCTTTCCAAAGCTTATCATGCCCTTCCAGGGTGAAACCTTCAACATGATGCGGTCTCCAACCTGGAATTCCAAGGGTTTTCTCCTTTTGTCTGCATAGCTTTTCTATCTGTCTCTAGAGGCTTTAAGTCTTTCTTGAATTTATACTATCTTCTTAGTAGTTTCTCGAATGATTTTCGGACCAGTGAGAGTGCTATCAGGAATTTGACCTCTAGCCAGTTGCGTGTGACCCACTTCAGCCCAACACAGAGGTGATCTGCACTTGCGACCGTAGAGAGCTTCGAATGGAGCAACCTTAATGCTAATATGGTAACTGTTATTGTACGAGAACTCGATTAGTGGTAAATGGGTATCCCATGCTTTACCAAAATCGATCACACACGCCCTCAGCATGTCTTCTAATGTTTGAATTGTTCTCTTACTCTGTCAGTCGGTTTGTGGATGGTAGGCTGTACTAATGTCCAGCCTGGTTCCCAGAGATTTCTGTAGTGACTGCCAGAAATGTGAAGTGAATCTACTATCTCGGTCAGAGATAATAGATATCGGTACACCGTGCAGTCTAACTATCTCTCTGATGTATATTCTAGTTAGCTTCTCCATCTTGCCCGTTTCGTTTATTGGTAAGAAGTGTATGGATTTGGTTAATCTATTGACGATTACCCAAATGATATCATGACCACCCGTTGTCTTGGGTAACTTAGTTATGAAATCCATTGTAATCCACTCCCACTTCCATTCGGGGATTTCCGGTTGTTGTAGTAGACCTGAAGGCTTTTGGTACTCTACCTTGACTTTGGCATAAGTAAGACACTTGCCCACAAAGGTAGCAATCTCATCCTTCATGTTTGGCCACCAATAAAGTTTCTTAAGGTCCAGATACATCTTGTCTGAACCTGGATGAATTGAGTATTGCATCTTATGTACTTCGTTCATGACAACCTATCTGTAACCACCAAACTTTGGTGTCCAGATCCGGTTCATGAAGTATCAGGCTCCATCACCTTTGATCTCTAAGTTCTTGTCCATTCCTCTTAAAGATTCACCTGCCACATTTTCGGGTTTCAAGGCCTCAAGTTGAGCCTCTTTGATCTGTGTGGACAGGTGTGAATGGATTGTCATGGTCAACGACTTTACTCGACGTCCAGAGTATTCGTTTTTGCTTAGGGCATCAGCTACTACATTCTCTTTACCGGGATGATAACAAATTTCACATTCGTAATCGTTTAGTAGCTCTACCCAACGTCGTTGTCTCATGTTCAGGTCTTTCTGGTCGAAGATATCTTGAAGACTTTTATGGTCCGTGAATATTGTGCATTTCGTGCCATATAGGTAGTGTGTCCAGATCTCCAGAGAAAATATCATTGCTCCCAGTTCAAGATCGTGAGTTGTATAGTTGAACTCATGTGTCTTAAGTTGTCTCGAGGCATAGGATATGACCTTTCCTCGTTGCATAAGAACACAGCCTAGCCCTTGGTTAGACGCATCGTAGTATACTACGAAGTCTTCTGTTCCTTCCGGAAGAGACAAGATAGGTGGACTGCATAGGGATCGTTTCAGTGTTTGAAAAGTTGTTTCTTGTTTCTCTCCCCAGCTAAAAGTTACACCCTTTTGTGTCAGGGTGGTGAGTGGCTTAGCAATTCGGGAGAAATTCCGAATGAACCTGCGAGAGTAGCCAGCAAGGCCTAAGAATTGACGGATTTCTGTAGGCGTTTTGGGTGCTGACCAGTTCTCGATTGCTTTAATTTTGGAAGGTCCATGTGTATTCCCTCTTCACTGACCACATGACCTAGGAAACTTACTTTCCTAATCTAAAATTCGCACTTTGAGAACTTCGCATAAAGTTTCTCTGCTCTCAATGTTTGCAAGACTTGTCGCAGATGTTGGCTATGCTCCTCCTCACTTCGTGAGTAGATAAGGATATCGTCTATGAACACTATTACGAATTTGTCCAGGTAAGGATGGAACACTCTGTTCATCAAGTCCATGAACACTGCAGGTGCATTCGTTAATCCGAAAGGCATCACTACAAACTCGTAGTGACCATAACGAGTTTGGAAGACTGTTTTGGGAACATCTTCCTCTAACACTCGTAACTGATGATACCCAGATCTTAAGTCAATCTTTGAAAAGTAGCTTGCACCTTGTAGTTGATCGAACATGTCATCAATACGAGGTAAAGGGTATCGGTTCTTGATGGTAAGTTTGTTTAGCTCGCGATAGTCTGTGCACATGCGGAAAGATCCATCCTTCTTCTTCACGAACAAGACCGGTGCTCCCCAAGGTGAGAAGCTTGGTCTAATAAAACCTTTGCTAAGAAGTTCGTTCAGTTGGATGGATAGTTCTTGCATTTCTGATGGTGCAAGACGATAAGGTGATTTGGCTACGGGGGTAGCTCCAGGAATTAAGTCGATTCTGAATTCGACTTGTCTTTCAGGAGGAACTCCTGGAAGATCATCGGGAAAAATGTTGGGGAAATTACAAACTTTGGGAATGCTCTCGAAGTCTTTCATTTCTTGATTTTTGTCTTCTACGTGAGCTAGAAAAGCACAATACTCCTTGCTAAGATACTTTTGTGCCTTGATACAGGAAATTATTTGTAGGTTCGCGCCTGATTTGTCGCCGTAAATGATAAGAGTTTCGTTACTGGGAAGATTAAGGAGAATGGCTTTCTCGTAACATATGATGTCGGCACGATTAGGACTTAACTAATTCATACCAATGATGACGTCGAAACTTCTTATGGAGACCGACATCAGGTTGATTGGGAAGGAAACGTTATATAGAGTAAGGGTACATCCTATGTATATATTGTTAGTGCTCTCGGTTTTCCCATTGGCCATTTATACAGTGAAAGTATCTTTTAGTGGTTGAGAATTTTATTTAAGTAGATGTTCGAATTTATGGCTCACGAAGCTCTTCTCTGCACCACTATCAAATATAATGCATGCATATGAATTGTTGAGAAGAAGCGTACCCGTGACCATAGTAGGATCTGCCACGGTTTCCTCGTGACCAATAACTAGTATTCTTCCCACACCACCGACATTCTTTGGCTTTGGACAATCCTTTTTGAAGTGCCTAGTTTCACCGCATTCATAACATGCCCGGCCAACTCCAACGCCAGGAACATGCGTGATCGGTTGCGGAGGTGATCTACAGAATTGGGTTGTGTGCCCTTTTCTGTTGCAGTTCCTACATTGCATCTCACGGCAATTTCCATTGTGATGGAATTTACACTTTTTTCACTTCGGTAATTTACCATCATACTGCTTTGTTGGTGTAGGAGTAGCAGGAATGGCAGCAGGAACAGTAGTAGCATGAACTGCCACTATCTGTTGTTTCTTGGAAGGCTCTTGGGAAGATTAAACCTTCATTTTGTTCCATGGCTTTTTCTTGTTGTTGTTGTTGTTATTGTTGTTGTTGTTGTTGTTGTTGTTTGATTTGGGTTGTTCTGGAGCAGCAGTCATGAAGCCCTGACGAACTCCATGATCTACTAGAGAATGTGTCAGTTGTTTGGAAATATCAAATGCCACAGGCTTTGAAGCTAACACACTCCCTTGGATCTGAGGTGAGAGTCCCCAGATATACCTTTCGATTTTCTTGCTCTCCAGAGGAACCATTACAGGACATAGGATCGCTAAATCACTGAATCTATTGGTGTAAGTTACTATGTCTGTACCTGTCATGGTAAGACCCCAAAGCTCTTGTTCGAGTTTTTGTACTTCAGCTCTAGGGCAGTACTCTTGCATCATTAACGATTTCAGATTTTCCCAACTCATGTAATTAGCCACTACATGGGTTAGTGACTTTACATGGCCGTTCCACCATGTAAGAGCTCAGTCGGAAAAAGTGCAGGCAGCAAATTTCACCTTGCTACCTTCAGGGCACGACCAGATTTCAAAGACTGCTTCAATTTTCTCTATCCATTGAGTTAGAGCCATGACTCCCCTAGTCCCATTAAAGGTCCTAGGTTTGCCATTCGTGAAGTCCTTATAGGTATACTCCCGTGGGTGTCCATGACTTTCACCATGATTTAAGGGATGAGCACCACTCCCAGATCCGTTGGCACCGGTTGTATTTATGTGTGACATGGCAGCTGCCACAGCTGTAGTGACCGCTGCCTGAAACATATTAGCGCCAAACTGTGGAGGTGGTGGCGGAGGTGGAGGTGGTGTTGGTGCTGCATTGACATTTATACGCCTTGGATTTCTTCTTGCAGGGATCTTTTGCTTTAAGATTCAAAAGATAAAAAGATAGTAAGACATCAATAGTGATTATAAATCAGATGTCTATGAACTGATTACACTAGTTTAGCATGAATTCTGAATAGAGTTTATATAGAAGTCTACCACAAGGAATAATTTGCAAACTGATAAGATGAAATTGGATAGTGATTTTTCAATGGAAATAAGATTCATGTCATATTTCATTGGTATATTAGATACATAGAGTTCGGAAAATTTGACCTCGAAGTAGGTCTACAACATACTAACTTAACGGAAAACTTTGACAACATACCGACCTATCGAAAGTGAAATTTCGAGGTCGTACTATATACATGAAAACATCACTAGTGTATATACGTAGACTTAAACTATATTCAAAAGAGTGAGTAGAGTATGCTCTACTCGCGAGGAGTGTTTTTTGGTTTGCTACTAGTTTCAGCCTTGGATTTAGCCAACTGGCGTTCTGTTGTAAACATACGCCTTTCTAGAGTCGCTTGACGTTCTCGAAGTTCTCTAACTTCAGTTCGGCTTTCAGCTAGTTCTCTTCGCAAGGCTTCGGTATAATTTCTGGTTGTTTCATGGTTTTCAATCGGGTGGTGAAGACGAACTGTGTTGACTCTAATGGTAGCATCAACCTGCATGACTCGGTCGATGGCAGTTCTTCCTTGTTCATCGTTACGCGCAACACGACGAACTATCACAGGGAGGGATCTATCTGCTGAGCCTCCTTCATTAAGATTGTAGAAGCTTTAGTCTCCATTGTAAGGACGGTCCTGACCCTGCTCATAACTCCACCTATCTAAGTTCACTGCCCACTGCGGTGTCGGACCTTGGAAGTTCTGACGGGGATTGAGATTTTGGGCAATTTGAGGTCGATTATAGACTTCTGGTTCTGAGTCAGAATCTTCCGGAAAATCTTCTTCAAAGTCTTCCTCTATCCAACCCCCGTTTCCTTGGTTAGGAGGGAACGGGTCTCCCGGTGGATGAAATCCAGCCATGTTATCTATGCGAAAATAGGGATATAAGAGATATCTAATAGATTTAGTAAAACCAAGTAAACAACTTCAAGTTTCCATATAAGAAACTTACAGTTAACAGTTAATGTATTATACTGTCTAAAATACTCCTATAGTATTTTAAATTTTATGTTCTGTTCTAAGGTTCCTCAGTATATGTAGAGTTGGTAAGTTTTAGACTTGTCGCAACACTACCATCACTCCCAAACAAATGTTGGTCACATCTCAAATAAATATAGTTGATAAGGCTATATTTATCCCAGATATGATTACATAACTGTTCGGGTTTAACTGTAGTGTTCAACATCCAAATACTTTTATGTTGTTATGACTATGATATTGTTCTTGTATGTATGAGTGTTAGTATACTTCTTATAAAATACTTAGATTTTAAAAGTATACTTATAGTCAGAGCTCTTTAGCCCCAATGTATTTATAGGTGTATATCTTTTATGCATTGATATACTGAGTTCACTATAAACAATGCTCTGATAACAATCTGTCACACCCCCAAACCAGAGCAGCGGAAACGTCCGGGAGTGGATGACTTCATGTTAAGTATCACAACACATGCATTATAGTAATCAAAGTACAACAACCATTGTATTAATAATCTATAAGTTTTACATAGCGTTCAAGTCATTGTATAGATGACATCAAAAGTTATATAGCAAAAGATAAAAGACATGACTCTATACAGCCCCGTCTTCTCAAAATCTAGGGGATGAACCTGTCTACTGGTTCCCTGAGAATACAAGTATTTTGAAAAAGAGAGTATCAACATTTAAGTTGGTGAGTGCATAAGTAATTATGTTTAGAAGTTTGATGTTTGTTCTTGAATAGTAATCATGTTTATTGTTCCAGAAAATCCAATATTTTCTAATATAACTGAAAAGTAGTTTTAATACCATAAAACTGTACTGTATACGTGATGTTGTACTATAAAGTAATGTAACATAGTTTTAATTCAATAAAACTATAAAAAAAACAGTTTTCTGTATTGTTTATGTTTTCCAAATTCTGTAATTGTACTCTTTGAAAACTATGTAAAAATGAGTATGCCCGGCTCCACCATCTGTAAATTATAATGTAATACTGTAAATCGTATTATTGTAAAACCAGTACTTTGTATTCGTACTCTTTGGATTAATTACTTATATACTAATCGTATTTGTTCATATCTTTTTGGTGATTTATTATAACCACACTACGATTAGGTGGCCTGATAAGACGCTTTGTAGGCGTCGGAATTGTTAACGACATTTGTCACTCATAGGCATAACAGCCCAACTGTAGCTAACAGTCTGAGTACGGGATAGTCAATCCCGTATAGATCTATACACATTTGTCTCGCTCTTTGTCCGGAGATTCTGGTTATAATATCAGGACTTTAACTGTATTGCCTAAATGAATAAGCAACTAAACATTGTCTCACAAAAAGCATATTGACGATTACGTATATATAACAAATAATAAAACGTCATTTTTAAACAAATGATAAACTGATAGTATTATATTTCTCTAGTATTCTAGAATGTAAAGTATTTGTACAAGAGTAATCTGTTAAACTTTGTATAACTGGTTCGTGAAAATAGTTTGAGAGTTCCATAAATTATACATATTATAATTTATATGTGTTTTCGGCTTGATATGTAATATTCATGAAAGTATCCCCTTTGCTCGACATGTTACAAAGGGAATATGAATCTAATTGAATTAACTTATATATATATATATATATATATATATATATATATATATATATATATATATATATATATAATTAAAATTGAAACGACATTCAGACAAATAATTCTACCCTGAGCCCACATCCAAACAAGGAAAAGGGAAATAAAGTGAATTATCAGTCCTAAGCGCTTTAAATCTAATATATATATATATATATATATATATATATATATATATATATATATATATATATATATATATATATATATATATATATATATATATATATATATATTGGGCTAGGTTATTTTGCTTCCTACATTTATTGTGTGCTAGAATGCACCAATAGTAATTTAGTAAATTAAATAACTATTTAATTAAATAAATATAGATATTAAATGATTTTCATAATTATATGTATATTAAATGATATCCATAATTATAATTCTCTTTTTATGGAAACTAATTAAATCCGTCATTAATGTCAGCAATAACATTCTTTCAGAATGAATTCGCATCTAGGTTTTTATATATGAGTTCGTATTTTGTTTCAGGACTCACTCACTTAAAATACAATAAAGTTGCATGGAATATGAAGAACGAGAGTGTATTCTACTAGAATACACTCTCATTCTTCTAAATATGAATTCATTCTGAAAGAATATTATTGTTGACATTAATGACGAATTTGATTAGTTTCCATAAAAATGAGTTATAAGTATGGATAGCATTTAATATACATATAATTAATACTAAATTCCTATTGGTGCATTCTAGCACACAATAGATGTGAGAAACATTTGAATCTACCTCTCTCTCTCTCTATCTCTCTCTCTCTCTCTCTCTCTATATATATATATATATATATATATATATATATATATATATATATATATATATATATATATATATATATATATATATATATATATATATAGAAATATGATTTTGGCAAAATATAAATTAAAAAGATTTTATAAAACATTTAAAGTCATTTTAAAAAATTTTAGAAATCATTTATTTGTAAAAACAATATTATTGTGTTAGACTTGTGTCCCCCTCCCCCCCCCCCCCGGTCCCCCTAATACAATGAAAAATAGTAAAAACGCTGGGGTATGAACTCACCTTGTATGTGAGTTATTGGTTGGTTTCGATGTGGTTGCGATGATTCCCGGTATAGAATACGTGTGATTAACCGTATCCTAATTATATTTTACACATAACTACATGTATAAATTAGTTAACTAATCATTTAACAAGGTAAATGATATTAGTTCATATGGATTACTTACAATTAGTGAAGAAATTCCTGGGAAAGAATTTTGAATGTTCACTGGATATATGTGTTGATACTTAGAGCAAATGAAGAACTAAGGCTTGAAGTTTTGAGAGGGAATGAAGTGTTTACGTTTGTTGAATGTGCAAATGATATCATTTGTTCCTTAAGTATGAAGGATAGTCCTAAGGCGGTGAATGTAATGTTTACGGATCTAATCTTATTGGGAAGTTAAATGGGATAAGAATTGAAGTGTTTACGCCCTAAAAAGAGCTTTGGTTTGTGTTCACGGTCACCTCTTGGCCGTGAACACCATTTGTTCTTTATCTTCCATCCGTGAACACTTTGATCATCATTCTTTAGGCCGTAAACACAAATTTCCTTGGATCTTTGGACCGTGAACACTATTTGTTCACTTTATGAATCCGTAAACTCCTTTGATGATTCGTACTTAGGCCGTAAACTACATGTGGTGGGGTATTTTGTGTTTTTAACTTTCATACTTTGACTTATCTTGACTTATATTGCGTTATATATGTGTAGCTTTTAATATAAGTGTTCATAACTTATACATAAGTATGATAACAAAGTATGTTTCCTTGGTATTTAGAGTTCTCATTGTGTGATGGTTATGACGTTAATTCACTTGCATACAGTTGTAGCTTAGGGTTCTATTCGAATAAGCCCAATTTACATTGATTCGCCACCTGGTGTACTGGGGTACCTTCTTGTTTCAGATATCATGTCAAAAAAAATCTTCCATATCATTGGTTTGCCACCTGGTGTACTGGGTTGTTGTCCACCGGGTGTGGATGGCAAGTAATGACTTGAATATTAGCTTAAACAAAAAATATTTTATTAATCACACAATCAAGTTTAGCTACCTTATAGAGTTGTTATATAAATATGTTATTAACTAATTTGATCAGCAAACCAAAAACGTTTTCAAAAACCTCAAATAAATAAATAAAAAATTGTAAAACTTAGCTACTCTCAGGGACCAAAAATGTAATATTTAGTAAGTGGCAAATATCAAAGAAAATAAATACCAACCTGGTTTATCATATCGATGAACAGATGCCCCTGGAGTACACAATGCCCTTCTAATAACCTCGTGTGCCAAAATAAAAATTCCTTCTCCCTATACATCATTATCACATACTAAATAACAAACTTTATTTCATATTCATACATATCATTACATTATTCCTTAAAAAAACTTATAGCTCGTCTTCACCTAAAATGTTATACATGATGCCAGCTGGTAACTTCATTGATGGATCACCAAGAGGAAGACCAACAACTGCCCTCAAATGTTGCTCATATTGTGAAGTGTAACAAGATTCAATTGTATGGTGTCCACTATTATTGGAAAAAACATTGTTATTATGGGTAAAAGAATGCAACTATTAATGCTGCAATTATGTATAAAAGATTAAGAAATTGCCCATCTTCTGTTAGAAACAACTCAACTGCAAACAGACATGCACCTTCCAAAGAAGCAACAGCTTTTGAACCAATATCAGTTGCAACTTTCATAATCTTCCATGACACATTAGCAGGAGACTTAACAATGAGACATATGTTTTCCCTATAAAAATAGATAAAACATAAAGTTTAATATTATTATTATTATTAATTCATGTAAATAATAAAAATAACTACATCATTCAACATATGATCTTGCATGTGTATAGTCTCGACAACAGGATAGCATGGTAAAGAATTATCTCTGCCTCTTGCAACAGTTACTGCAAGATCCTAAAACAAACATCAAAGTATTGCATTCATTATATTATATAAATATAAATTGAACTCAAAATATATAATTATAAAAAGATAGATCCTGACCTTACTAAAAGGTGCCCATTGTTCGAGATATAAACCATGAGCAATGTCACACCCCCAAACCGGAATGGCGGAAACGTTCGGGGTCGGAGGACATCATGTACAATATCACAACAATTGCATAATAGTAATCAAAGCGAACACAACCATTACATTGATAAAATATAGTGTTTATATATGTTTAATACATAGTTTGTATGACATCAAAATGTATAACAAAACTATAAAAGACGCGACTCTTTAAAGCTCCGTCTTCTCAAAACCTGTGGGTGTACCTGTCTACCGGTTCCCTGAGAATACAAGTGGGTTTGAAAGTGTATCAAAATTTAAGTTGGTGAGTTCATAAGTATGTTTTTGAGATGGAAAGATGATCTTTGTTCTTTGAAAATGTTATAGTGTACTTCCAGAAAATCCAATATTTTTTTAGTGAATGAAATGTAGTCTTAGGACTTAAGACCAAAATGTATGTTTGTTACTCTACTCTGAAATAGTAATATGTAGTCTTATTAATAAATAAAACTATAACATGAATGTTTCTTGAATTTGTATGATGTACTAGTGTACTTTGTACAAGAAAAGTAGTATATTGTAGTAGTGTCTGTAGTGATGTTTGTATGAAATCCTTCTTGTATGAGTGTCTAGAATCCACCAGATGTAGTGTAAAATAGTGTACTGTAGTTTCATTATTTAAAATAAAACCTTTTGTATGAGTTCCTGGAATCCACCAGTTGTAGTGTAAATAGTGTACTGTAGTTTCATTATTTAAAATAAAACCTTTTGTATGAGTGCCTGGAATCCACCAGCTGTAGTGTAAATAGTGTACTGTAGTTTCATTATTTAAAATAAAACCTTTTGTATGAGTGCCTGGAGTCCACCAGCTGTAGTGTAAATAGTGTACTGTAGTTTTATTATTTTAAATAAAACCTTTGAAGTGGTGTTAATCCCGTAAACAAATGTTTTAGTTGATACTATTGTGAGTTTCATATAACCATGCTTGATATGACCTAGTGGCCTCTATGACGTTCTTCAGGCGTCGGAATGTTATGACATTTGTCACCCCAGGCCTGTCGGCCTAGCTGTTGCAAGCAGCTCAGGTGCAGGATTGTCAGTCCCGTATAGATCTATACACAAATTCACGCTCTCCTTCCTGTAGACTCTTGTTATAATTTATAGGACTTGAACCGGTACCCTGATGGGTACCCCGAAGTAGTGCCACACAATCCTGTATTAACTAGTTTACGCGTAGTGTAGTAGTGTTCTCTTGTACTTGAAATTGTATGTATTACCTTGTAGTAGTGTACTTTGTAATTCAAAATAATTATACTTAAATAATTACTTAGTAGTGTATCCTTGAATTAGTGAAATAGAGTAGTGTTCCATAAACTATACCTATTATAGTTTATATACTTGTTTCTATATAGTGTTCTTGAGCTTGTAAAATAGTGTAGTGTTTCCCAAACTATACCTATTATAGTTTAAATGTATGCTCCTGTATCATTTATTGGACTTAGCAAAACAGTGTAGCGATTTACACATTATACCAACTATAGATTAAATGTTTTCCCTGTAATGAACTGAAGAATTTGCAATTTAACAGTGTGTATAAAGTGGTAGTAAGATATTTATGAAAATTTCCCTTTTGCTCGACATGCTACAAAAGCGTTAAAAATATATATATAAATATATTTTTATAAATGCAGTGATAAATCGTTTTGAAACAATTGGAAATGATTTGAAATGTTTTAAAATCGTTTGAATGTTAACACAAGAGTCCTTGAGTTTAACTTGTATTCCCCCCCCCCCCTCCTAAAAATATTGAAAAAGAGTGAAAATGTAGGGGTATGAACTCACCTCTAGTGTGTGTTCGAGTCTGGATAGCGGAACCGTATAGATGATCCTCGGGCTAGTGTACGTGGAAATAACGGTATCCTAATATTATTTAAACACATAATCGTATTTACATTAGCGAAATAATTAATTAAAGTGTTAATCAACACTTAATTTATGGAAGAATTACTTACAAAAATTACCGAGAATTATTTCAAGTGATGATAAGGGTTTTCGGTCTAGCCTTCACCGAAATCCCTTGATTTTGGTCTTAAAACCTCAACCGAGAACCAAGTTCTCGGTCTGAGTGAGTTCTCGGTCCAGGGTGTTTTCGGTCACCTTGAAGATTTGAAGATTGTTATTGGTGTTCTTGGTGAAAATTATGAAGATTTGAAGGATTTTGCTTGAAGATTTGAAGGTTCTTGTATGATACTTGAGAGCAAAATGGGTGTGTTTTCGATTGGAAAAGTGAGAAATGACTTATTTTTCGGGGAAACTATATATATCGAGTGGGTTTTCGGTCCGAGGAGTTTGCGGTCCGAGGGTTTTTGGCCGAAAAGAGATTTTTGGTGCGAAGGTTCTTGGTTCCAAGGGAAAAGTTTTGATTTTTAAATGCATTTTATTCCAAATACTTTTATAAAATATTATTTATATAATTTAAATCATATTTAACCCATGTGACCTTAACAGAATAAATAAAATTCGAATTTTATTTAAAGGATTTGACTTTTATTGACTTGAAAATAACGGGTTGTTACATTATCCCCCCGTTAGAGGGAATTTCGTCCCGAAATTCTTTCTATAATGAGTACATCATGGACTAGGGAAAAGATGCGGGTACTTTTTTTGCATCTGATCTTCTCGCTTCCAAGTGAATTCAGGTCCCCGCTTGGCGTTCCAACGAACCTTCACTATTGGTATGCGACTTTGTTTCGTTCGTTTGATTTCTCTATCCATGATTTCTACTGGTTCTTCCATGAAGTTAAGACTCTCGTTTATCTCGATTTCATCGAGTGGAATCACAAGAGTCTCGTCGGATAGATACTTCTTTAGATTTGACACGTGGAAGACAAAGTGTAAGTTGTTAAGTTCTTGTGGTGGACGAAGTTTGTAAGCTACTGGGCCGATTCTAGCGAGAATCTCGAATGTCCCAATGTACCTTGGATTTAGTTTTCCACGCTTTTCGAAGCGTATCATTCACTTCCAAGGTGAGACCTTCAACAGAACGCGGTCACCAACCTGGAATTCCATGGGTTTTTGTCTATTGTCTGCGTAGCTCTTTTGTCTATCTCATAAGGCTTTCAGTCGTTCTCGAATTTGAACGATCTTTTCTATGGTTTCTTGAATGATCTCCAGGCCAGTTAGAGTGCTATCAAGGACTTGCCCTTTAGCTAGCTGCGTGTCACTCACTTCATCTCAACACATAGGAGATCTGCACTTATGGCCATAGAGGGCTTTGAACGGGGCAACCTTGATGCTAGAGTGGTAGCTATTGTTGTATGAAAACTCGACAAGTGGAAAATCGGTATCCCATGCCTTACCAAAGTCGATAACATAGGCTCTCATCATGTCTTGTAGTGTTTGAATGGTTCTCTCACTCCGCCTGTCAGTTTGTGGATGGTAGGTTGTGCTCATGTCCAGCCTAGTTCCCAGAGATTTCTACAATGACTGGCAGAATCGCAAGGTGAATCTACTGTCTCTATCCGAGATAATAGACATTGGCACACCATGCAGTCGTACTATCTCTCTAATGTAAGTTCTGGTCAGTTTCTCTATCTTGTCTGTTTCCTTTATTGGTAGGAAGTGAGCGGATTTGATTAATCTATCGACGATTACCCAAATGGTATCATGACCATCCTTAGTTTTGGGAAACTTGGTTATGAAATCCATTGTAATCCGCTGCCACTTCCACTCAGGTATCTCTGGCTGCTGAAGTAAACCTAAGGGCTTTTGAGATTCTACCTTGACTTTGGCGCAAGTTAGGCACTGGCCCACGTAGGTAGCAATCTCAGCTTTCATGTTTGGCCACCAATAAAGTTTCTTGAGATCTAGATACATCTTATTTGAACCTGGATGAATGGAGTATCGATTTTTGTGGGCTTCGTTCATGACAACGTCTCTGTAGCCACCAAAATTTGGTGTCCAGATTCGATTCATCCAGGTACATCTTATCTACCTTGACTTTGGCGCAAGTTAGGCACTAGCCCACGTAGGTAGCAATCTCAGCTTTCATGTTTGGCCACCAATAAAGTTTCTTGAGATCCAGATTCATCTTATATGAACCTGGATGAACGGAGTATCGATTTTTGTGGGCTTCGTTCATGACAACATCTCTGTAGCCACCAAACTTTGGTGTCCAGATTCGATTCATGAAGTAACGAACTACGTCACCCTTGAGTTTTAAGTTCTTCTCCATTCCTCTTAAGGCTTCATCTGCCACATTATCTGGCTTCAAGGCTTCTAGCTGAGCCTCTTTGATTTGTGAGGACAGATGTGAATGGATTGTCATGGTTAGTGCCTTCACTCTACGACCTGTGTATTCCTTTCGACTAAGGGCATCTACTACTACATTGGCTTTGCCGGGGTGATACCGAATTTTGCATTCGTAATCATTGAGTGGCTCTACCCATCGTCGTTGTCTCATGTTAAGTTCTTCTTGATCAAAGATGTGTTGGAGGTTTTTGTGGTCAGTGAAGATAGTGCACTTGGTACCGTAAAGGTAGTGCCTCCATATTTTCATAGAAAATACTATTGCTCCTAACTCAAGATCATGAGTAGTGTATTTGACCTCGTGTGTCTTTTGCTGTCTCAAGGCATAGGCAATAACCTTTCCTCGCTGCATAAGCACACAGCCTAGCCCCTGATTGGATGCATCACAGTATACTATGAAGTCTTCTGTCCCTTCTGGAAGAGATAAGATAGGTGCACTACAAAAGGCTTGCTTCAATGTTTCGAACGCATTATCTTGTTTCTCTCCCCAGCTAAAAGTTACACCCTTCCGAGTCAGGGCAGTAAGAGGTTTAGCGATTCTGGAGAAGTTTTGTATGAATCTGCGGTAATAGCCAGCAAGTCCTAAAAATTGGTGGATCTCTGTTGGCGTTCTAGGTGCTGACCAGTTCTCAATTGCCTTTATCTTGGAGGGGTCCATGTGTATTCCTTCTTCGCTGACCACGTGACCAAGGAAATTTACTTTCCTAATCCAAAACTCGCACTTTGAGAATTTCGCATAAAGCTTTTCCGCCCTTAATGTTTCTAAGACTTGTTCCAGATGCTGCCTATGATCTTCCTTACTTCGTGAGTAGATGAGTATATCATCTATAAATACTATCACGAATTTGTCTAGGAAGGGTCGGCACACCCGATTCACTAGATCCATGAATACCACGGGTTCATTTGTTAGACCGAAGTGCATTACTACAAACTCGTAGTGTCCATAACGAGTTCGGAATGCTGTTTTGGGAACATTATTCTCAAGGACTCATAATTGGTGATACCCTGATCTTAGGTCGATTTTTGAAAAGTAACTGGCTCCTTGGAGTTGATCGAAGAGGTCATCTATTCGTAGAAGAGGGTATCGGTTCTTAATGGTAAGCTTGTTTAGTTCGCGGTAATCTATGCACATTCGAAAAGATCCATCCTTCTTCTTTACGAATAGGACCGGTGCTCCCCAGGGTGAGAAGTTCGGTCTAATGAATCCCTTACTGAGCAGTTCGTTTAATTGGCTGGATAATTCTGGCATCTCTGATGGTGCTAGGCGATACGGGGATTTGGCTATGGGGGTAGCTTCAGGAATCAAGTCGATTCGGAACTCGACTTGGCATTCAGGAGGAACTCCTGGAAGATCTTCAGGAAAGATGTCAGGAAAATTACAGACTTCGGGAATGCTCTCGAGGTCTTTTACTTCTTGTTTTTCATTGACTACATGAGCTAAGAATGCATGACACTTTTTCGTAGGTATTTTTGAGCTTTGATGCAAGAGATGATGCGAAGGTTCTTACTGGGTTTGTCACCGTAGATGACGAGGGTTTCGCCACTAGGCAGATTGAGGCGAATGGCTTTTTCGTAGCATAGAATATCAGCACGGTGAGGACTTAACCAATCCATGCTGATGATGACGTCGAAGCTTTTTATAGAGACCGACATAAGGTCGATTGGGAAAGAATAGTCATTAAGAGTGAGGGTACAGCCTATGAATATGTCGTTAGTGCTCTCTTTCTTCCCGTTAGCCATCTCGACAGTGAATGTTTCGTTTAGTGATTGTGGTTTGTGTTTGAGTAAGTGTTTGAATTTATGGCTAACGAAACTCCTCTCCGCACCACTATCAAAGAGTATGCATGCATAAGAGTTATCGAGAAGGAACATACCTGTGACTACTGTGGGATCCACTCCTGCCTCCTCCTAACCCATTGCTAGCACTCTTCCTGTATTGCCAGCATACCTTGCCTTCAGGCAATCTTTCTTGTAGTGTCCCGCTTCACCACACCCATAGCAGGTCTAGCCTACTCCAGTTCTGGGGGTCTGGGCAATAGGCTGTGTCGGTGCCTTGCAGAAACGGGCGGTATGCCCCTTCCTGTTGCAGTTAGGGCACTGCATCTCCCGACAAGGTCCGTGGTGGTGGAAGTTGCATTTGTTGCACTTCAGTAGGTTACCAGCGTATCGACTGGGAGGTGTTGGGGTAGTAGGAACAACAGCAGGAATGGTAGCAACGTGGACTGCCACTGTTTGTTGTTTCTTTGCGGGCTCATGCGACGATTGCCCCTTTCTTTTGTTCCAGAATTTCTATTTGGTGCCACTCTCTTTGGGCTGTTCAGGAATGGTTGTTACCGATCCTTGGCGATCTCCGTGATCCACTAGTGTCTGTGCCAGACGCTTGGCACTATCGGAAGTAAGTGGATTGGCAGCGCAAACATTTCCTTGAGTCGGGGGAGTTAATCCCCAGATGTACCTTTCCACCTTCTTACTCTCCGGGGTGACCATCCCGGGACACAGAAGAGCCATGTCACTGAATATGGCTGCATAAGCAGCGATATTAGAGTCCTTCATCTTCAGACTCCTGTTCTAGTTTTTGCATCTCGCCCCTCGGGCAGTACTCTGCTAGCTTTAGTCCCTTTAAGTCATCCCAACTCATGGAATTGGCTATTGGGAGAGTCAATTACTTGACTTGGCTGTTCCACCAAGTGAGGGCTCTGTCTGTGAAAGTGCATGCTGCAAATTTCACTTTGCTAGCTTCAGGACACGCGCAGATTTCGAATATTGATTCGGTCTTCTCGAACCAAGACAATCCAATATTTTCCTTATAAAAGTCATGTAGCCCTAAATCCCAAGACCGAGAGTATGAGTGTGTTTTATACTTATAACGTGTTTGTAGTTTTAAATAGATAAAACCCTTTTTCAAAGTAGAACTTTCCCTATAAACTTGAAAGATTGTTAACTCCCTATGTGAGTCGTTATAACCATACTACAACCGGATGACCTGTTGCGACGTTCTTCAGACGTCGAAATGTTAATGACATTTATCACCCCCGATCGGCCGATCGGACTTACGCAAGCAGCATGGGTGTGGGTTGTCAACCCCAATATAGATCTATACACAATTATCACGCTCTCCCTACAAGAGACTCTGGTTATAACTAATTCAGGAATTTTTAACCAGTACTCAAAGAGTACAAAGAAGACGTGTCTCACAATTTACGTTAACTAGTTTACATATAGTTTGAGTATTAAACCCCTTCCGTGGTGGAAGTGAAATCACCTTTTATGAAAATACATTAGTGATATGAATCCATAAACTATTACTATTAAGTAGTATATGAAAAAAAAAACCCATTTGTTTTGACAGTAAAACCTTTTCCATGTATTATGCTTTTATCGAAAATTCATAAACTATACTTAATGTAGTTTATTATATGTGTTCGAAATGAATGGAGGAAAAACCTTAACATGATTGACTAATTTTTGTTTATGATGGTAAACTAACAAGAATGCATCCAAACATTTAGAAACTTATTGTTATGCACTTTGCTCAACATACTACAAAGTGTTGTTAATATTGTAAGCTATGTAACTAGTTTTTAACCTTTCTACATTGTTTTAAAAATATCATAAAAATATCATTCGAAGTCGAAAACTAAATCCGTATACTCTGAGAGTTCATAAAATGTGTCTAGTTTATTCATAATTTTTATTATAACTTTTAGAAGTCTTTAACTTGTGTGAAAACGTTCATATTCACAGACTGATCCGACTTCATTTCTAAAATGATAGGAAATTTTGTAAAAATCACCATAAATCGTAGAAACATCGTATGGAGATGTGCAAATATTTATTTTAAAGGTATGAACCTGAACTATTTTCATATTAAACAGTTTTGAAATATATTAAGATTAGAATGGTCAAAACAGTCCGTGAATGGAACTAAACTTTCCTGTTGGAAACTGATGTTTGAGATTAGTTAAGTTTTGGTATTTT
Organism: Lactuca virosa; assembly: GCF_052849685.1. Classification (NCBI taxonomy): domain Eukaryota; kingdom Viridiplantae; phylum Streptophyta; class Magnoliopsida; order Asterales; family Asteraceae; genus Lactuca; species Lactuca virosa. The sequence goes on along the minus strand of NC_136429.1, from coordinate 425,458,845 downwards.
AACTTGTATCCCCCCCCACCCTAAAACTTGAAGAAAACATGAAAATATGGGGGTATGAACTCACCTTGAGTGATTTCAGTAGATGGATGGTGAAGAAAAGAAGTGTTCAACTCAAGAACACTTGGAAGATGCTTGAAGATTCGAAGATCTAACAACAAATATGATGATATTTGTGTAAGGAACTCTTGATTTGAGTGAAGAAGTGTAAGATAATCAAGTGTAGAATGAAGTTGCTTACCAAGAGTGGATGAGAAGTTCAAAACTTCCTGGAGAATCTCGAAATCTTGGAGAGAATATAAGAGGAAGTAAAAGTGTATATTGGGAGGAGGAGAGTGGGGTTTTATAGATGGAAGAGTGAGGGATTAGAAAGTGGCTGATGGAAAAGATTTGATGGAGGTATGGGAAGATCTCGACTTCACTAGAGCAAAGTGGGAATAGTGACATGGAGTGGGTATGGGAGGTTGCTTGTGTCATAGATTTATGGAAAAGTCAACACTCCACCTAAAAATCTTATCCAATAGATTTTTTCCCAAATAAAGATTTCCCTAAAAATGTGTTTAAATTATGAATATATAGGGTCTTATATGTCAAAATATGAGTTTGGGTGAAAACCCCACGTTAAAATAATGAAAAACGGGCTAAAAACGAAGTCGTGGTCGAAAACCGGGTGAAAGATGCATTTCAGCGAAGCCTCTCGGATTGGGGCTGAAGTTCGGTCCTGAGAGGGTGAGAACCGAAGGTAAAATGGTGTGAGCTGGACCGAAGGCGAAATGGCCCGAAAGCGAAATGGGCCGAAAGGAGGTTCGGTCCGAAGGGACCTTCGGGTTCGGTCCTCCGAGGTTCGGGTTCGGTACATGGCAGGTTCGATCTTTGGTGGTTTCGGTCTTGGTAGCTTCGGTCATAGTAAGCTTCGGTCCCATTAGAGAGTTTCGGTTCTAGAGAGGCTTCGGCCCTATATGGCTATTTTTCAAGGTATCTTCCCGTTTCGAGCGGTTTTTCACCAAGTTAAGTGTCGGGATGACCCAAATGATTATAAAAAGTTGAAAGAATTTTTTAGAGAGATTTGGGAGAGATTTTTTATAGAGAGAGATAGAGTGAAAGAGATTGAGAGAGATTTCGTTTGTGACCTTTTTGAGTGTTTGGCTTCGTAACGCAAGGTTCGTAAATCCCGTTAAGCCTCGTTATGAATGTTATACGCCCTCGAGGGGTATGGAATAATGTTTTGGCGAGTAGTTTCATCACTTACGGAAACCCTAATATACAATAGGAAACATAACGGAAACCCTAATATACAAGGGTTAGATGAGTTGACCGATTTGACTTATTGACTTTATTTGACTTTGACTAGACTGAAAATCGACGGTTGTCACATCATCCCCCCGTTAGAAGGAATTTCATCCCGAAATTAGCGTTTTGACTGGGACTACGAGAGTTTGGGGAAAAGATGTGGGTACTTTTCGTAGCACATGGAATTGATATGGTAAGGACCAAGCCACCTTATGATAATTGACGACGTTTGGACATCTTATCGTAACCGGTGTTAAGTCGATTTAAAACCACCAGTGATTGTTTTGGGATGATGGTGTATTCTATGTATATGCCTTTATGCTCTCCGTCTTATTCTTGTTATTACCACTACAAATATTTTATAATGTAGTTAGCGAGTACTAGTATTACGAGTGCTTCGACAATAGACGACGAAATTTGCAATATAAGTCCTACCAGATCTTTTAAAATCGCTTGGTGTAAACTAGTCGTACATCATTAAGATTGCAAGGGCATTCGGAGGAGTGACCCCTGTTGGATTAATGTCTAAGTCCATAACTATAATTGGTAAGACTTGACCCGACCCGGCATGGTCCATTTGGGTTGCATGGCATCATGCATTTGGATAGACTATAATGAGAGAAATAACACTTAAGGTTCGTTAATATATTATCTAATATATTAATAAGGTTATTTAATTAGTATTGATCAAAAATTAATTTGGAATTAATTAAGTGATCAAAAGGAGACTAATTAAATATATGGGTTGATTGCGTAAATCATTCATTCTTATATATGTGGGCTTGTGATCCAAGATTCCTTATGTTAGACTAAGTCCATGGGGTGACCCATGGATACTCCATGGAGGTTAAAATCCATGGAGCATAAGGAATGGGTAAAGTTATGAGTTACATAGTGTAACCCTAATAGCCACCATATGAAAGAATCTCATGGCTCAAGAAATCGTGCACTAATGTGTGAGTGTGAGGGCTAGACGATTTCAAGGAGTGTTCAAGTTTCTCTCAAGTTATTCCAAGTGTATTTGGTGTTGTGTGAACCATTTGAGGTGTCACACTTGGGGCACTAGGCACTCAAGCTTCATGAAGACATTCTACATCAAAGAGGTATGTATTCTATCTTGTTATATTTATTATTTTGTATGCTAGATTAGGATAATACCTTGGATGTTCATAATTGTATGTATAATAGAGAAAACATAGATCCAAGGTATTTAGGGTTGCATGTACACTTAGGAGTGTTAGAATGCTCATAACCCAACAGTGGTATCAGAGACTAGGCTTGTTTTCTTGTTATACTTGCAAAAGTAGCTGAAAAATCGAGTTGGATGCATATATTCGATTGTTTTGGCTGGAATTGGACTAGGAACATTACCCTAAGATGTTTTTGGACTTATAAACTTGTTTTTGATGTGGTAATGTTCATGCTAATCCAATTTCTAAGATAATTGTCATAATTTCAACATTTGTATTAGTTTGTATGTTCATGCTAATTTCTTGAAGATTGATGATTTGAATTATCTTGTTCTTATGAGGTTCTTAGATTAATAAAAAAGTTGTGTGAAATAGTTGTTTTCAATCCATTTTAATCTAAGAGTTGATTCCAAAGTGTGTTTTTGTAACTTGTCCTCAAGTTATATGAAAAGTCACATTTAAGAATCATAAAAGTCATAAAAGTTGGCAAAGGTTACAAAATGAAGAGTCTAGTTCTAATTAAATGGTTTTATGACTCCATAACTTGTCCTCAAGTTATGGAGGTTCAAGAGTCTCTTCATTAAATTAAAAAAAAGTGTAACCTTAATTAGTTCCATAAGTTACAATAAAAAAAAGTTATTTTTTTTATTAATTAGTTTAAAGTCTTCCATAACTTGTCCTCAAGTTATGGAACTTGAAGAGTTTTTTTTTTTTTTTTTAATTAAAACTACTTTAAACTCATAAGTTATGGAATTAATTAGTTTTGAATAGTTTCAAAACTTCCCCTCAAGTTTTGGAATTTGAAAAAGTTTTCAATTATGAATACTTTAATTCCTAGTTAGCCCTTAGAATTTTAAAAGTTAAAATTCAACCCTTATAGTTTATAATATTATAAGTTAATAATATTTATATATATGTATAAGAGTAAAGTCAGTCTTACCGTTAGTAGGCCTCATTCACGAAGCCGGTCTATAAGGGGGGTATAAGGTTACTGCCTATAAAATGGCAGTTTAATGGGTGTCCACTCTCACCCACCGCTTCCTTGACTGGTGGAGGGTCGTTAGCCGAACGGGTAGGACAAGGACTATAATTCTCCTTTCATTGAAAGTATTAATGATAAATACTAAGTAACTAAACTCTTATTAATACCCAATCTTAGTTACTTAGGAAAATGTGAATTTGGTGCTAACCCATGAAATTACACTTTGCACTTTGCTTAAGTCGTTAGTAGAGCGTGTGTGGTTAACCGGCACACTAACCTGGACTTAACAAGGTAGGCAAAGGGTAACTTAATATTTATCATAGTATCGGTGGAGCATGTGTGGTTAACCGGCACACTGATTAAGGGGTAAATATTAAGGGTACCAAGTATATTTGCATGGTTATTCACACCTTGTTTTGTGATCCTCGGCATCCCAGTCACAAAACCTGAAGGGCACACTCGAGATTGAAACATGCCTTTGAACAGTTCAATAAATCTCAAAGATCTAGGACTTTCAAATCCAATTAAAACCTAATAAATTATTTCGTTTTTCATGGTGGAAATTGGTGAATCGTCATTCACCTACCTTCAAATATTTTATAGCTTGGATTACGGCATCCCTCTTCTAAGTTATAAAATAGTTTGTTGGGTCCTAGCCTTAATATTTCATATTGGGTGTCATATTAAGGACTTTAAATCAACTATCTTGAATATCTCCCAAAAAGATGTCTGGTCTAGACATTTATGATCTTCCCAAATCTCTTGAAACAAACTTTCCTAAAGGAAGATGATGTCCCATGGATATCATACTTCTTTCACCTCCTCCAATTATTCTCCATAACCCACAAGTTCCTAAAAAGTTTAAGGTCACTCAAGCCCTGGCAAGGTCTAGGTGTGATCACATCTTGGAGATGTAGTCACATATTGACAAGCCGGGAGAGTTGGGTGTCAAAGTCTTGAGAAAGTTGGTGGCTCAACTACTTTCTAAGTCACATAGTGAGTTCTTTTGGGAATCCTATGAAACAGACTAAGACAAGACCCTTAATGATCTTATGCATTTGCTAAGATCAACTTCCTAAAACGCTATGGACATTGACAATGATGACATTGGATATCCAGTAAAGCTCTCTCTTCCCAATGGAAAGGGATCGGCCATAGTCAACTCGGTTGACCCAATGGTAAAGAGAGAGGCGAAGTCTGAGATAGTCCCATTATCAAGGGTCCATAGGTAACTATTGCCAAAGGAAGGGGCATTGGTTACGAAGCTGCCAAATTTACCTAAGGATGTTAAAGTCAATAAGTTTGGCTCTACTTCAGGTAAAGTCCATTGTCTAACTCTATTAAGTACATGCTGATTCTGATCGCGAAGATAGATTTCAATCGCATGGTTCGGTGATCAGAATTTTGGGCTATTACTTAAGAGTTATGATATTTATATTGCTTAGGAATAGATAACAACAAGGTTTTCATATGGATTGTAAGGATAAGTTTTTCCGCAAAGTTTAAAAATAAAAGAAAAAGGTTTTGATTTTATTTATTTTAAGTATCCTTACAATGGCATTTGTGAAAAGTTGTTGCTTATAAGATTCCATTGATAGCAATATTGGAAAAATGGATTTGATTCTTTCGGTTGTGGTAGTGTCTAATGTTACCAAATAAGGAAAGATTCTCATCACCCAAGGTTCAATTGGACCGAAACTTGGAATCATGCAAGTTGTATAGTATGATGAATGAGAACTTTCAGCTTGGAAAATTAAGACTAATTCCTTATGTGAATAAGGAAAGGACTAAGGGATCGAGTACACATTCTTGTGCACTGGTCAAGTCCACCACAAAAGATCAAGAAGACTATTCGTCATGATTTACTTAAGTTCAGTAAATATGGTTATACTTATAAGTTTAAGTATAAGTCTGTAGCATTGGAGAAGTTTCAATGTGAGACAGAACGAATAAGAAGAATCAAAGTATGGCAGAAAGATAAAAGTTTCTCAAATCTGAAAAGATGGGAGAGTACTTTAGTATCATGTTTATGATCATCTTAATGATTAAGATACCATATCACAATTGGTCCTCTAAAGTCAAGAAAAGGAGTCATGAATTGTTGAAATGGTTAAATCAAAAAGATGAGTCATACTTCGTTCTAAAACAATTCTTAGAGTCATACTCCAAGATTGTAACTTGAGTGACATATCTTAAAGAGGATTTGTTAACACTAGTCAAATGTAAGAGTAAAAGGTTATCTACTCTTGTACATTTGAAATTGGTAAGTTGTGATGTTTTGGATAAAACAGAGACCAACTTAGGCCAATTGTGTAAAGTGTTAGTCTTGATAAAGAATCCGCACTATCTCTTGAATATTTGACAAGGGAGTCTTATATGTCAAGAGGACAGTGGGAGTCTTAAAGCTCTTGAAAGTTTCAAGACTTAATCAAGAATAAAACCTAAAGTCCTTCACTAGCACACGACTTGAGGTTTATAACCTATCGTGTTGAAATTTTTGTGCCTAGTCAAGTTGGCTTTGCATAGGAGTTCTGAGAGTTCTCATTTGGTTGCACAACTACTTGGAAGCAATGACAGGCACCTGAGCTGCCAAATGGCAAGAATTTAAGATTGCACAACTTTAATCAATATGAGTTTGGATTTGTTACTAACCTTGTCTTGTGATTATGGTTTTGACAAATTCACATGGATAAGAACACATACACTATTAAATCTAAGTGTCATAAGGTTTCTCTCCGATTCATGAAAATGATGGTGAGGAAACACTTTCACTAAGTAGATTTTAGCTAGATAGCAATTGTGATATTTGCATTCTCAAAGTCGTTAGTGGAGCGTGTGTGGTTTACCGGCACACTAACATGGACTTGTGAGAAGTGGCAAAGGTCTAAACAACTTAGACTATGATTACGACATCCCTTTTCATAGTTCTAAAATTGTTTAGACACACATGTGAGCTATCTAAGAGAGGTGTATGATTTTGATAAAGTTTTATCAAAACAATCTAGTATCAGAAATCTGAACTTTGGTAAGAAAGTCAGCTGATTTCTGAGTACATGTCAAAGCTAGTGGGAGCATAAGTGTTATGCTAATAATCATCATGTTAGTGGGAGCATGATAATTATGACAAAGGTTGCAAGTTAGCAATGTTAATTATAGAAAACAAAAGTTTCAATTCGTGAGGTTGCAGGGGTTGAAAAAGTTGTTTTGCTATAATTAAGGGAGAGGAAATTATACTTCATTTCAATTCTAAAAGCTTAGATTGAGATTTTAATCGTATTTAATCAAGGATATATATATGAATTTCATGTTGGAATGGCTCAACATAAGGAAATTCTATATATGGGTCCATTATTTGCGTTCTAAAATTCGATTATGATTACGGCATCCCTTTTCATAATCTGAATTTTGAGAACTTGGCAAATTGAAATGGAAATATTATAGCAAAAGACTGGTTTAGTCTTTATGTGAGACATCATGAATCGTGTCCCATATGCTTCGGATATAGGATCGATTACATGTGTTATATTCATCCTTTCTAAAATTTTCCAAATGCCTGGGGCATTATGAAGGGAAAAGGTCTAGAATTGGATATGACTAAAATGATTAAGCAATTGTCGAGGACAATCTAAGGTTTACCAAAGATTGGTTGCTCAAGGACAGTTGGAAGTATAATGTTAATTCTGGAAGGACCATATTGACATAATCTGTAAGGAGGCAACTCTTGTTCAGAAGTGATAGTCAAAATGGAATATGGAAATGTTTCAAAGTTAGAAATTATTCAATCTGTGTAAGATTAGGAAACTTAATGAAAGAAGGATGTTTCCAAGGAGCTGATCTCCTTTGGAATGCTCTGTAATGATTGTTGTCAAGTCTTTCTGACTTCGTGCATAATCATTAAGAGGATCAATGCATATAAGTTTAGAATCTAACAGATTTCAGTAAATGGCATGAATTAGGAATTCTTGCATTTGCAGTAAGGATTTGGGACTGTGAAAAGAGGATCATTGGAGTGATGTTCAATTGATCTATTTTACAAAGTAAAGATCATAGACAAACATAGTATGCATACTTGGTGTATGGCATGACTAGTGTTTAGAAAACATAGTGTACATGCTTGGAGCATGGGACAACTATTGTTTTAAATTCAAGTATAAAGTTGATAAAACCGAAACAATGAATAATGAGTAATCAGTATGGTGATAAATAAAAGTGTTTATTTATATTCATAGGGTTTGATACCATATTTGATTCATTTATTCTTGTGTTTCACTTTGCATGTTTTGACTTCCAGAATAACTAAGTCGCTCTTCCTGAATGATTAAGTTATTCAAACCATCCACAGTCGGTCATATGTTGGAAGTAGATATGAATCAAGACTGTCATGGGTTGGTTTGTAGAGGTCCAAGTTTGTGGACAAAGTGGTGCTACAACACTCATGAGTGCTCATAAGTTCTGAGTATTGGATTCAACCCGCGCTCATTTGAATCACTTCATGGATTTTATCACGAGTGATCATGAGACGATAATATCTTATATTCTTCAAACCTAGAGATATGAGTTGTTACTATGAGTTGGTTATACATTGATTGCACAAAAACGCATTGGTAACTCGATGTTATAAAACGTGCCTTTGTGTATGATTCAACAAGTAGTAGAACAAGCCATATGAGTCGAAGTTTATCCATTCCTTTAACCTTCGGGATAAAAGCGATATCTGTGGGCCCCTCGATGATTTAAAGATGATACATGTGAGTGCTTGGCCAAGCCAGGACTGATTTGATTTGTTCAATCAGTCAGTCATCATGAATCGGAAATCGGGAAACAACAAATGGACAGAGAGAATGATTGATAATCCATATCTCAGTCCATATGATATCTAGAATGGAGGAATATATGATCCCTTATCTAATGGACAAGTCATTGACAAAGGTCAGAGTTCATCGACAAGGTCAGAGTTCGACAGAAGCTTTTGAGAGCTACGATTGCTGATCGGTTCCTGAAGTCATACGCAATAATAGTTTTAGACTTATCCAAGTGGGAGACTGTTGGATTAATGTCTAAGTCCATAACTATAATTGGTAAGACTTGACCCGACCCGGCATGGTCCATTTGGGTTGCATGGCATCATGCATTTGGATAGACTATAATGAGAGAAATAACACTTAAGGTTGGTTAATATATTATAAGTTCTAATATATTAATAAGGTTATTTAATTAGTATTGATCAAGAATTAATTTGGAATTAATTAAGTGATCAAAAGGAGACTAATTAAATATATGGGTTGATTGTGTAAATCATTCATTCTTATATATGTGGGCTTGTGATCCAAGATTCCTTATGTTGGACTAAGTCCATGGGGTGACCCATGGCTACTCCATGGAGGTTAAAATCCATGGAGCATAAGGAATGGGTAAAGTTATGAGTTACATGGTGTAACCCTAATAGCCACCATATAAAAGAATCCCATGGCTCAAGAAATCGTGCACTAATGTGTGAGTGTGAGGGCTAGACGATTTCAAGGAGTGTTCAAGTTTCTCTCAAGTTATTCCAAGTGTATTTGGTGTTGTGTGAACCATTTGAGGTGTCACACTTGGGGCACTAGGCACTCAAGCTTCATGAAGACATTCTACATCAAAGAGGTATGTATTCTATCTTGTTATATTTATTATTTTGTATGCTAGATTAGGATAATACCTTGGATGTTCATAATTGTATGTATAATAGAGAAAACATAGATCCAAGGTATTTAGGGTTGCATGTACACTTAGGAGTGTTAGAATGCTCATAACCCAACAACCCCGCCTTAAGCCCACAACCAAACAAGGAACAGAAATTAAGGCGAGATTACACATTCTAAGTCCATAGAATCTTAATGACATATGACCATAAAGTTTACACTAGCCATCATAGATTTACTAGTAAAAACCCTGTGTTTTTATATAGGAGATAAGACTTATTCGGGTTTTGCCGTGTTCTCGAGATTTATGGTTGATATACTTTAATCGATGCTAGTTTTAGTAAAAAAAAAATTAAAATCTAAACGTTGATGTTAGAACATGTACCGATATTTACGGGTGGTTCCGGGGTGGTCTCTCCTCCGGTGATCATAAGTACCCTTCCACCATCACCAGCATTCCTTGCTCTTGGGCAGTCTCTTTTAAAGTGTCCCGTTTCGCCGCACTCGTAACAGGCTGGGCTTACTCCAGTGCCAGGGACCTGGGTGATGGGTTGTGCCGGTGCCTTACAGAAACGGACAGTATGCCCCTTTCTGTTGCAATTTTTGCAATGCATCTCCCGGAAAACCCCAGTGTGATGGAAGTTACACTTGTTGCATTTCGGAAGGCTTCCAGCGTATCGATTTATGAGTGCTGGTCTGGCATGGGCTATGGCAGCATGAACAGCAACGATCTGTTGCTTCTTAGGGTAGTCCTGGGCCGGTTGGCCCTTCTTGTTGTTCTAAAACTTCCTTTTGTTGTTTTCCCCTCTTGCCTGCTCAGGGGTGATTGTCACAGTGTCATGGCTGGCCCTATGGTCGATGAGTTGTTGTGCCAACTCCTTGGCACTGTCGACGGTAGTTGGTCTTGAGGCCAACACGCTATCTTGAATTTGGGAGGACAATCCCCAGAGGTATCGCTCCAGCCCGGGGTGACCATAGCGGGACAAAGGAGTGCTAGGTCACAGAATCGGACGGTATGGGTTGCAAGGTCAGAGCCTGTCATCTTAAGGTTCCACAGTTCTTGCTCTAGCTTTTGCACTTCGCCCCTTGGGTAATACTCCTTCAGCATCATTGCCTTCAAGTCCTGCCTACTTATCGAGTTAGCCACTGTAAGCGTAAGTGACTTAACGTGGCCGTTCCACCAAGTAAGGGCCCGGCCGGAGAAAGTGCGAGCTGCGAATTTGACTTTGTTCGCTTCGGGGCACACACAGATCTCGAAGACAGATTCGGTCTTCTCGAACCATTGCATCAAATCGATGACTCCCCCACTACCATTGAACGAATCTGGTTTGCCATTAGTGAAGTCCTTAAAGGAACACTCTCTCGAACTCCCTTGGCTATCTCCTTGAGTGGAGTTATTAGCACCACTCCCTGTCCTCCTGGCACCATCAGTGCTGATTTGGGACATAGCAGTTGTTACCGCAGCCATGACCGCAGCTTGGAACATAACAGGATCATATTGGGGAGACGGCGGTGGTGGATTTTTATTTACGTTCCGCTAGTGCGTCTAGCAGACCTACGAGGCGACATCTTTCTGTTATAGAATTTCAAAGACGAAATGAGTATAAGTCTTTTAGTAATGGTTATTAGTCGGGCGTCGTAAAACTAGGTTATTAGTTTTCAAGTATAGTATTTCCCGATTTTTCGAATGTGGCAATCAATTCATAGTAGAGGTCTATATAAATAAACTTATGAATTTAGTAGTAATGACTCGAATGTAATCTTGTAATCTTTGTTCCACGTCTGATCCACTCCTAAGATCACTTGGCATATACCAGTTGTGTATAATTAAGGTCCAATAGGCCGTTGAACTTAATGAGTCTGCCCTAGGTCCACAACCAAACAAGGAACAGGACCTGAGGCGGACTTAACGTGGCCGTTCCACCAAGTAAGGGCCCGGCCGGAGAAAGTGCGAGCTGCGAATTTGACTTTGTTCGCTTCGGGGCACACACAGATCTCGAAGACAGATTCGGTCTTCTCGAACCATTGCATCAAATCGATGACTCCCCCACTACCATTGAACGAATCGGGTTTGCCATTAGTGAAGTCCTTAAAGGAACACTCTCTCGAACGCCCTTGGCTATCTCTTTGAGTGGAGTTATTAGCACCGCTCCCTGTCCTCCTGGCACCATCAGTGCTGATTTGGGACATAGCAGTTGTTACCGCGGCCGTGACCGCAGCTTGGAACATAACAAGATCATATTGGGGAGGCGGCGGTGGTGGATTTGTTTGCGTTCCGCTAGTGCGTCTAGCAGACCTACGAGGCAGCAGCTTTCTGTTATAGAATTTCAAAGACGAAATGAGTATAAGTCTTTTAGTAATGGTTATTAGTCAGGCATCGTAAAACTAGGTTATTAGTTTTCAAGGATAGTATTTCCCGATTTTTTGAATGTGGCAATCAATTCATAGTAGAGGTCTATATAAATAAACTTATGAATTTAGTAGTAATGACTCGAATGTAATCTTGTAATCTTTGTTCCACGCCTGATCCACTCCTAAGATCACTTGGCATATACCAGTTGTGTATAATTAAGGTCCAATAGGCCGTTGAACTTAATGAGTCTGCCCTAGGTCCACAACCAAACAAGGAACAGGACCTGAGGCGGACTCATCATTGTAAGTCGATCGTCTCTTAATTACACATAATCTTGAGGTATACATTAAGCAATCTTAGAGTCACCATAAGCAAATAGTTTGTAATACCAGGTTATGAAGTATGTGGTAAACTCCTAATGAAATAAAATGCATGCCAATTTTATTGATATACTCTAGTTCATAGATTTCAGGAAAGTTTGACATTATATTAGGTCTATATTTCGTTAATGTAAGGAAAAACTTTGACGGTGACACGACCCCTTGAATAGTGTAGTCTCTAAATTTGAAGGGTCGAATTTATGTATATAACGGGGCAGTGTTCAAACGCACGCTAGGAGTTTGAGTCTGTAATGGTATGTCAGTAGTGTACACACTACTCGTGGCGGGTGATGTTCCGTGGGCCATAGAATGAAGACATGAAAGTTTGCATTGCCCTATACTTTGCCCTGACTTCTGCCATTTGATGTTCCCGATACTCTCTAATCTCGGCTCAAGTTGCGGTCACTTCCCTATGAAGGCTTTGATGTGTTCTTTGATCTGTTTGTGGCCTCCATCCAGGTGATGAAGGCGAATTGCAGCGATCTTGGTGGTAGCGCCAACCTCCATGATTTCGGCTGACCGTTGCTCGTGTTTGTACGCTCAAGTGAGTGATGCGGCATATTATGACAAGGAGAGCCTTGTCTACTAATCCTCCTCTGTTGAGGTTGTAGACGCCTCATCCATGTCATAGGGAGGGTGTTAACCTTGTTCCTAACTCCGTCTCTGTAAATCTACGGCTTATCGAGGCGTCGGACCATGGAAGTCTCGTCGGGGTCTTCCCCCATTTCTTCTTTTCCTTTGTCTTCCTTCGGTTTCTCTTCCTCTCGCTTCTCTTCCGAATTATCTTCGGGGTCTTCCTCTATTATTTCTTCAGAATCCTCTTCGAATTTCTCTCTGATCCAACCACCATTTTCCTGGTTAGGAAGAATAGGGTCTCTTGCTAGTTGAGCTCCCGTCACGTTGCTTTTGTGAGAATAGGGGTAGAAGAGATAATTAATAGGCGTCTAATCGTATAATTACTTATAGGGGTGATCCTTATTAGTCACGTCTATAATCACATAGTGCATACCAGTTATACATAATCTGAGATAGAATAGACCTTCGAATAAATGACTCTACTCTAAGTCCACAACCAAACAAGGAACAGGAAGTAGAGCAATAGTCATAGATTTTGAGTCTATAATATCTTTAATTATGTATAACCTTAGCGTATGCACTCAGTCATTATAGACCTACTAATAGGGGTCTTTAGTTTTCACATAAGTTGGTTATAGTATCACCAAATACTCCTATAGTATTTTAATGTTTGTCTTATGTTTTTAATGTTTCTTTGTAGACAGAGTTGGTAAGTTTTTAGACTTGTTGCAACACCACAACCATTCCCGGGCATATGCTAATCACTTCTGGGATAGACATAGTTGACCAGGCTATGTCATTCCCAGACCTGACTATACATCCCCAAGCCTACTTGTGCCGTTCAACAATCACCACTTTTGTTTTGTTCTAGTATGATGCTGACCTTAGCATGTATGCATGCATGTATACTTTTAACAAGAAACTATTTATTTCTAAAAGTATAGTTATTTGAAAATGTTTAATCAGAGACTTTAGTCCCAATTAATTTATAGTTTGTATATCTTATGCGGTTCGATATACTTAGTTCACTATAAACAATGCTCTGATACCAATCTGTTACACCCTCAAACCAAGGATAGCGGAAACGTCCGGGGGTGGAGGACTTCATGTAAAGTATCACAACAACGAGTATAATAGTGCTCAAAGTAAATACAATCATCATAAATATAATTGAAAAGGTTACACCATAGTATATGGTTACATGTTTCAAAATCAATTACACTATGATGACAAAATGAACTGTTTGACAATTTAACGTCCCATCCTCAAGATGTTAATGATTTCCTGTTTCACTGATTTCCTGAGAATACAAGTAGTTTTCAAAAAGTGTCAACAATTAAGTTGGTGAGTTCATAAGATTTTTATTTGAGAAAGAAGCCGTTTTCCTTGTAAAAGCGATAGAGTATGATTCCAGAAAATCCAATATTTTCTTTATTAAGTGTTAAATGAAAGCTCCTATGTTATGCAATAATGTACCCTAGAAAGACCCGTAGATTCCTTCTATAATCACCCAACGTATATAAGTTATATAAAATTTAAGTTAAATAAACCGTCGAATATAATGGGTCTGCCCTAGGTCTACAACCAAACAAGGAACAGGAAGTAAGGCGGGCCCACCAATTCTATGTCGATTGCGACAAAACTCATATATAACTCTGACATGTACACTTAGCAATTATAGCTGAAGTCTAACAATTCTAGATGAAACGTAGTTTTAATAGAAGTGTGTTTCCAAAGAAAATCCAATATTTTCCTTATAAAAGTCATGTAGTCCTAAATCACAAGACCGAGAGTATGAGTGCGTTTTATACTTATAACGTGTTTGTAGTTTTAAATAGATAAAACCCCTTTTCAAAGTAGAACTTTCCCTATAAACTTGAAAGATTGTTAACTCCCTATGTGTGTCGTTATAACCATACTACAACCGGATGACCTGCTGTGACGTTCTTCACACGTCGGAATGTTAATGACATTTGTCACCCCCGATCGGCCGATCGGACTTATGCAAACAGCATGGGGGTGGGTTGTCAACCCCAATATAGATCTATACACAATTATCACGCTCTCCCTACAAGAGACTCTGGTTATAACTAATTCAGGAATTTTTAACCAGTACTCAAAGAGTACAATGAAGACGTGTCTTACAATTTACGTTAACTAGTTTACATATAGTTTGAGTATTAAACCCCTTCCGTGGTGGAAGTGAAATCACCTTTTATGAAAATACATTAGTGATATGAATCCATAAACTATTACTATTAAGTAGTATATGAAAAAAAAAACCCCCATTTGTTTTGAGAGTAAAACCTTTTCCATGTAGTATGCTTTTATCGAAAATTCATAAACTATACTTAATGTAGTTTATTATATGTGTTCGAAATGAATGGAGGAAAAACCTTAACATGATTGACTAATTTCTGTTTATGATGGTAAACTAACAAGAATGCATCCAAACATTTAGAAACTTATTGTTATGCACTTTGCTCAACATACTACAGAGTGTTGTTAATATTGTAAGCTATGTAACTAGTTTTTAACCTTTCTGCATTGTTTTAAAAATATCATAAAAAACGCATACGAAGTCGAAAACTAAATCCGTAAACTCTAAGAGTTCATAAAATGTCTCTAGTTTATTCATAATTTTTATTATAATTTTTAGAAGTCTTTAACTTGTGTGAAAACGTTCATATTTACAGACTGGTCCGACTTCATTTCTGAAATGATAGGCAGTTTTGTAAAAATCACCATAAATCGTAGAAAAATCGTATGGAGATGTGCAACTAGTCATTTTAAAGGTATGAACCTGAACTATTTTCATATTAAACAGTTTTGAAAGATATTAAGATTAGGATGGTCAAAACAGTCCGTGAATGGAACTAAACTTTCCTGTTGGAAGCTGATGTTTGAGATTAGTTATGTTATGGTATTTTAACTTGTATTCCCCCCCCCATAAAACTTGAAGAAAACATGAAAATGTGGGGGTATGAACTCACCTTGAGTGATTTCAGTAGATGGATGATGAAGAAAAGAAGTGTTCAACTCAAGAACACTTGGAAGATGCCTGAAGATTCGAAGATCTAACAACAAATATGATGATATTTGTGTAAGGAACTCTTGATTTGAGTGAAGAAGTGTAAGATAATCAAGTGTAGAATGAAGTTACTTACCAAGAGTGGATGAGAAGTTCAAAACTTACTGGAGAATCTCGAAATCTTGGAGAGAATATAAGAGGAAGTAAAAGTGTATATTGGGAGGAGGAGAGTGGGGTTTTATAGATGGAAGAGTGAGGGATTAGAGAGTGGCTGATGGAAGAGATTTGATGGAGGTATGGGAAGATCTCGACTTGACTAGAGCAAGGTCGGAATAGTGACATGGAGTGGGTATGGGTGGTTGCTTGTGTCATAGATTTATGGAAAAGTCAACACTCCACCTAAAAATCTTATCCAATAGATTTTATTCCCAAATAAAGATTTCTCTAAAAATGTGTTTAAATTATGAATATATAGGGTCTTATATGTAAAAATATAAGTTTGGGTGAAAACCACACGTTAAAATAATGAAAAACGGGCTTAAAACGAAGTCGTGGTCGAAAACCGGGTGAAAGATGCATTTCAGCGAAGCCTCTCGGATTGGGGCCGAAGTTCGGTCCTGAGAGGGTGAGAACCGAAGGTAAAATGGTGTGAGATGGACCGAAGGCGAAATGGCCCGAAAGCAAAATGGGCCGAAAGGAGGTTCGGTCTGAAGGGACCTTCGGTTTCGGTCCTCCGAGGTTCGGGTTCGGTACATGGCAGGTTCGATCTTTGGTGGTTTCGGTCTTGGTAGCTTCGGTCATAGTAAGCTTCGGTCCCATTAGAGAGTTCCGGTTCTAGAGAGGCTTCGGCCCTATATGGCTATTTTTCAAGGTATCTTCCCGTTTCGAGCGGTTTTTCATCAAGTTAAGTGTCGGGATGACCCGAATGATTATAAAAAGTTGAAAGAAGTTTTGAGAGAGATTTGGGAGAGATTTGGGAGAGATTTTTGATAGAGAGAGATAGAGTGAAAGAGATTGAGAGAGATTTCGTTTGCGACCTTTTTGAGTGTTTGGCTTCGTAACGCAAGGTTCGTAAATCTCGTTAAGCCTCGTTATGAATGTTATACGCCCTCGAGGGGTATGGAATAATGTTTTGTCGAGTAGTTTCATCACTTACCCTGATTAGGTTTTAGAATTTCCGAACACATGAAAAAAAATCTAAGTGATACTTTGTATTAAGATCGCGAGTTGTACAATAGGAAACATAACGGAAACCCTAATATACAAGGGTTAGATGAGTTGACCGATTTGACTTATTGACTTTATTTGACTTTGACTAGACTGAAAATCGACGGTTGACACATCATCCCCCCGTTAGAAGGAATTTCGTCCTGAAATTAGCGTTTTGACTGGGACTACGAGAGTTTGGGGAAAAGATGTGGGTACTTTTCGTAGCACATGGAATTGATATGGTAAGGACCAAGCCACCTTATGATAATTGACGATGTTTGGACATCTTATCGTAACCGGTGTTAAGTCGATTTAAAACCACCAGTGATTGTTTTGGGATGATGGTGTATTCTATGTATATGCCTTTATGCTCTCCGTCTTATTCTTGTTATTACCACTACGAATATTTTATAATGTAGTTAGCGAGTACTAGTATTACGAGCGCTTCGACAATAGACGACGAAAATTGCAATATAAGTCCTACCAGATCTTTTATAATCGCTTGGTGTAAACTAGTCGTACATCATTAAGATTGCAAGGGCATTCGGATGAGTGACCCCGCCTTAAGCCCACAACCAAACAAGGAACAGGAATTAAGGCGGGATTACACATTCTAAGTCCATAGAATCTTAATGATATATGACCATAAAATTTACACTAGCCATCATAGATTTACTAGTAAAAACCCTGTGTTTTTATATAGGAGATAAGACTTATTCGGGTTTTGCCGTGTTCTCGAGATTTATGGTTGATATACTTTAATCGATGCTAGTTTTAGTAAAAAAAAAATTAATCTAAACGTCGATGTTAGAACATGTACCGATATTTACGGGTGGTTCTGGGGTGGTGTCTCCTACGGTGATCATAAGTACCCTTCCACCATCACCAGCATTCCTTGCTCTTGGGTAGTCTCTTTTAAAGTGTCCCGTTTCGCCGCACTCGTAACAGGCTGGGCTTACTCCAGTGTCAGGGACCTGGGTGATGGGTTGTGCCGGTGCCTTACAGAAACGGACAGTGTGCCCCTTTCTGTTGTAATTTTTGCAATGCATCTCCCGGAAAACCCCAGTGTGATGGAAGTTACACTGGTTGCATTTCGGAAGGGTTCCAGCGTATCGATTTATGGGTGCTGGTGTGGCATGGGCTGTGGCAGCATGAACAACAACGATCTGTTGCTTCTTAGGGTAGTCCTGGGCCGGTTGGCCCTTATTGTTGTTCCAAAACTTCCTTTTGTTGTTTTCCCCTCTTGCCTGCTCAGGGGTGGTTGTCACAGTGTCATGGCTGGACCTATGGTCGATGAGTTGTTGTGCCAACTCCTTGGTACTGTCGAAGGTAGTTGGTCTTGAGGCCAACACGCTATCTTGAATTTGAGAGGACAATCCCCAGAGGTATCGCTCTAGCTTTTTGTCTTACGGGGTGACCATAGCGGAACAAAGGAGTGCTAGGTCACGGAATCGGACGGTATAGGTTGCAAGGTCCGAGCCTGTCATCTTGAGGTTCCACAGTTCTTGCTCTAGCCTTTGCACTTCGCCCCTTGGGCAATACTCCTTCAACATCATTGCCTTCAAGTGCTCCCAACTTATCGAGTTAGCCACTGTAAGCGTCAGTGACTTAACGTGGTCGTTCCACCAAGTAAGGGCCCGGCCGGAGAAAGTGTGAGCTGTGAATTTGACTTTGTTCGCTTCGGGGCACGCACAGATCTCGAAGACAGATTCGTTCTTCTCGAACCATTGCATCAAATCGATGACTCCCCCACTACCATTGAACGAATCGGGTTTGCCATTAGTGAAGTCCTTAAAGGAACACTCTCTCGAACGCCCTTGGCTATCTCTTTGAGTGGAGTTATTAGCACCGCTCCCTGTCCTCCTGGCACCATCAGTGCTGATTTGGGACATAGCAGTTGTTACCGCGACCGTGACCGCAGCTTGGAACATAACAAGATCATATTGGGGAGGCGGCGGTGGTGGATTTGTTTGCGTTCCGCTAGTGCGTCTAGCAGACCTACGAGGCAGTAGCTTTCTGTTATAGAATTTCAAAGACGAAATGAGTATAAGTCTTTTAGTAATGGTTATTAGTCAGGCATCGTAAAACTAGGTTATTAGTTTTCAAGGATAGTATTTCCCGATTTTTCGAATGTGGCAATCAATTCATAGTAGAGGTCTATATAAATAAACTTATGAATTTAGTAGTAATGACTCGAATGTAATCTTGTAATCTTTGTTCCACGCCTGATCCACTCCTAAGATCACTTGGCATATACCAGTTGTGTATAATTAAGGTCCAATAGGCCGTTGAACTTAATGAGTCTGCCCTAGGTCCACAACCAAACAAGGAACAGGACCTGAGGCGGACTCATCATTGTAAGTCGATCGTCTCTTAATTACACATAATCTTGAGGTATACATTAAGCAATCTTAGAGTCACCATAAGCAAATCGTTTGTAATACCAGGTTATGAAGTATGTGGTAAACTCCTAATGAAATAAAATGCATGCCAATTTTATTGATATACTCTAGTTCATAGATTTCAGGAAAGTTTGACATTATATTAGGTCTATATTTCGTTAATGTAAGGAAAAACTTTGACGGTGACACGACCCCTTGAATAGTGTAGTCTCTAAATTTGAAGGGTCGAATTTATGTATATGACGGGGCAGTGTTCAAACGTACGCTAGGAGTTTGAGTCTGTAATGGTATGTCAGTAGTGTACACACTACTCGTGGCGGGTGATGTTCCGTGGGCCATAGAATGAAGACATGAAAGTTTGCATTGCCCTATACTTTGCCCTGACTTCTGCCATTTGATGTTCCCGATACTCTCTAATCTCGGCTCAAGTTGCGGTCACTTCCCTATGAAGGCTTTGATGTGTTCTTTGATCTGTTTGTGGCCTCCATCCAGGTGACGAAGGCGAATTGCAGCGATCTTGGTGGTAGCGCCAACCTCCATGATTTCAGCTGACCGTTGCTCGTGTTTGTACGCTCAAGTGAGTGATGCGGCATATTATGACAAGGAGAGCCATGTCTACTAATCCTCCTCTGTTGAGGTTGTAGAAGCCTCATCCATGTCATAGGGAGGGTGTTAACCTTGTTCCTAACTCCGTCTCTGTAAATCTACCGCTTATCGAGGCGTCGGACCATGGAAGTCTCGTCGGGGTCTTCCCCCATTTCTTCTTTTCCTTTGTACTCCTTCGGTTTCTCTTCCTCTCGCTTCTCTTCCGAATTGTCTGCGGGGTCTTCCTCTATTATTTCTTCAGAATCCTCTTCGAATTTCTCTCTGATCCAACCACCATTTTCCTGGTTAGGAAGAATAGGGTCTCTTGCTAGTTGAGCTCCCGTCACGTTGCTTTTGTGAGAATAGGGGTAGAAGAGATAATTAATAGGCGTCTAATCGTATAATTACTCATAGGGGTTATCCTTATTAGTCACGTCTATAATCACATAGTGCATACCAGTTATACATAATCTGAGATAGAATAGACCTTCGAATAAATGACTCTACTCTAAGTCCACAACCAAACAAGGAACAGGAAGTAGAGAAATAATCATAGATTATGAGTCTATAATATCTTTAATTATGTATAACCTTAGCGTATGCACTCAGTCATTATAGACCTACTAATAGGGGTCTTTAGTTTTCACATAAGTTGGTTATAGTATCACCAAATACTCCTATAGTATTTTAATGTTTGTCTTATGTTTTCAATGTTTCTTTGTAGATAGAGTTGGTAAGTTTTTAGACTTGTTGCAACACCACAACCATTCTCGGGCATATGCTAATCACTTCTGGGATAGACATAGTTGATCAGGCTATGTCATTCCTAGACCTGACTATACATCCCCAAGCCTACTTGTGCCGTTCAACAATCACGACTTTTGTTTTGTTCTAGTATGATGTTGACCTTAGCGTGTATGCATGCATGTATACTTTTAACAAGAAACTATTTATTTCTAAAAGTATGGTTATTTGAAAATGTTTAATCAGAGACTGTAGTCCCAATGCATTTATAGTTTTTATATCTTATGCGGTTCGATATACTTAGTTCACTATAAACAATGCTCTGTTACCAATCTGTCACACCCCCAAACCAAGGATTGTGGAAACGTCCGGGGGTGGAGGACTTCATGTATAGTATCACAACAATGAGTATAATAGTGCTCAAAGTAAATACAACCATCATAAATATAATTGAAAAGGTTACACCATAGTATATGTTTACATGTTTCAAAATCAATTACATTATGATGACAAAATGAATTGTTTGACGATTTAACGTCCCATCCTCCAGATGTTGTTGATTTCCTATTTCATTGATTTCCTGAGAATACAAGTAGTTTTGAAAAAGTGTCAACAATTAATTTGGTGAGTTCATAAGAGTTTTATTTGAGAAAGAAGCCGTTTTCCTTGTAAAAGCGATAGAGTATGATTCCAGAAAATCCAATATTTTCTTTATTAAGTGTTAAATGAAAGCTCCTATGTTATGCAATAATGTACCCTAGAAAGACCCGTAGATTCCTTCTATAATCACCCAACGTATATAAGTTATATAAAATTTAAGTTAAATAAACCGTCGAATATAATGGGTCTGCCCTAGGTCTACAACCAAACAAGGAACAAGAAGTAAGGCGGGCCCACCAATTCTATGTCGATTGCGACAAAACTCATATATAACTCTGACATGTAGACTTAGCAATTATAGTTGAAGTCTAACAATTCTAGATGAAACGTAGTTTTAATAGAAGTGTGTTTCCAAAGAAAATCCAATATTTTCCTTATAAAAGTCATGTAGTCCTAAATCCCAAGACCGAGAGTACGAGTGTGTTTTATACTTATAACGTGTTTGTAGTTTTAAATAGATAAAACCCCTTTTCAAAGTAGAATTTTCCCTGTAACTTGAAAGATTGTTAACTCCCTATGTGAGTCGTTATAACCATACTACAACCGGATGACCTGCTGCGACGTTCTTCAGACGTCGGAATGTTAATGACATTTGTCACACCCGATCGGCCGATCGGACTTATGCAAGCAGCATGGGTGTGGATTGTCAACCCCAATATAGATCTATACACAATTATCACAGTCTCCCTACAAGAGACTCTGGTTATAACTAAATCAGGAATTTTTAACCAGTACTCAAAGAGTACAATGAAGACGTGTCTCACAATTTACGTTAACTAGTTTACATATAGTTTGAGTATTAAACCCCTTCCGTGGTGGAAGTGAAATCACCTTTTATGAAAATACATTAGTGATATGAATCCATAAACTATTACTATTAAGTAGTATATGAAAAAAAACCCATTTGTTTTGAGAGTAAAACCTTTTCCATGTAGTATGCTTTTATCGAAAATTCATAAACTATACTTAATGTAGTTTTTTATATGTGTTCGAAATGAATGGAGAAAAAACCTTAACATGATTGACTAATTTCTGTTTATGATGTTAAACTAACAAGAATGCATCCACACATTTAGAAACTTATTGTTATGCACTTTGCTCAACATACTATAAAGTGTTGTTAATATTGTAAGCTATGTAAATAGTTTTTAACCTTTCTGCATTTGTTTTAAAAATATCATAAAAAAATCATACGAAGTCGAAAACTAAATCCGTAAACTCTGAGAGTTCATAAAATGTGTCTAGTTTATTCATAATTTTTATTATAATTTTTAGAAGTCTTTAACTTGTGTGAAAACGTTCATATTCACAGACAGGTCCGAATTCGTTTCTGAAATGATAGGCAGTTTTGTAAAAATCACCATAAATCGTAGAAAAATCGTATGGAGATGTGCAAGTAGTCATTTTAAAGTTATAAACCTTAACTATTTTCATATTAAACAGTTTTGAAAGATATTAAGTTTAGGATGGTCAAAACAGTACGTGAATGGAACTAAACTTTCCTGTTGGAAGCTGATGTTTGAGATTAGTTAAGTTTTTTTTATTTTAACTTTTATTCCCCCACCCCCCCCCCCCCAAAAAAAAACTTGAAGAAAAAATGAAAATGTGGGGGTATGAACTCACCTTGAGTGATTTCAGTAGATGGATGATGAAGAAAAGAAGTGTTCAACTCAAGAACACTTGGAAGATGCTTGAAGATTCGAAGATCTAACAACAAATATGATGATATTTGTGTAAGGAACTCTTGATTTGAGTGAAGAAGTGTAAGATAATCAAGTGTAGAATGAAGTTATTTACCAAGAGTGGATGAGAAATTCAAAACTTCCTGGAGAATCTCGAAATCTTGGAGAGAATATAAGAGGAAGTAAAAGTGTATCTTGGGAGGAGGAGAGTGGGGTTTTATAGATGGAAGAGTAAGCGATTAGAGAGTGGCTGATGGAAGAGATTTGATGGAGGTATGGGAAGATCTCGACTTGACTAGAGCAGGGTGGGAATAGTGACATGGAGTGGGTATGGGAGGTTGCTTATGTCATAGATTTATGGAAAAGTCAACACTCCACCTAAAAATCTTATCCAATAGATTTTATTCCTAAATAAAGATTTCCCTAAAAATGTGTTTAAATTATGAATATATAGGGTCTTATATGTCAAAATATGAGTTTGGATGAAAACCCCACGTTAAAATAATGAAAAACGGGCTTAAAACGAAGTCGTGGTCGAAAACCGGGTGAAAGATGCATTTCAGCGAAGCCTCTCAGATTGGGGCCGAAGTTCGGTCCTGAGAGGGTGAGAACCGAAGGTAAAATGGTGCGAGATGGACCGAAGGCGAAATGGCCCGAAAGCGAAATGGGCCGAAAGGAGGTTCGGTCCGAAGGGACCTTCGGGTTCGGTCCTCCGAGGTTCAGGTTCGGTACATGGCAGGTTCGATCTTTGGTGGTTTCGGTCTTGGTAGCTTCGGTCATAGTAAGCTCCGGTCCCATTAGAGAGTTTCGGTTCTAGAGAGGCTTCGGCCCTATATGGCTATTTTTCAAGGTATCTTCCCGTTTCGAGCGGTTTTTCACCAAGTTAAGTGTCGGGATGACCCGAATGATTATAAAAAGTTGAAAGAAGTTTTGAGAGAGATTTGGGAGAGATTTGGAAGAGATTTTTGATAGAAAGAGATAGAGTGAAAGAGATTGAGAGAGATTTCGTTTGCGACCTTTTTGAGAGTTTGGCTTCGTAACGCAAGGTTCGTAAATCCTGTTAAGCCTCGTTATGAATGTTATACGCCCTCGAGGGGTATGTAATAATGTTTTGTCGAGTAGTTTCATCACTTACCCTGATTAGGTTTTAGAATTTCCGAACACGTGAAAAAAAATCTAAGTGATACTTTGTATTAAGATCGCGAGTTGTACAATAGGAAACATAACGGAAACCCTAATATACAAGGGTTAGATGAGTTGACCGATTTGACTTATTGACTTTATTTGACTTTGACTAGACTGAAAATCGACGGTTGTCACAGCCTAAACAATCACCAGACCCATCCTTAGCCTGAACAACCGTAACCGATAAACCAAATAAGACGGAAACACATTATAATGAATCATGGTGCCAAACCATACAATCTTGTAACGCCCGTAGATCCGCGCTAGTCAATTTAGAGACGATAAGCATCAAAAATGACTTTTTGATGGAAGATTATTTAGAAGGAGTAATCTTAACTAATTTATAGTATATGTTACAAGGATTTCATACATATAAAGAACGCCGAAATCCGAGTTATAACGAAGAAGTTATGACCTGTCGAAGTTTCGCGACAGAACCGGCACGATACTTTATGACGTAAAATACGAATTTAAGATAGAGCGATATCTAGCCTTAGTGATCTAAACGAAAGTCGTGGAATACGTTAAACCGAGAGCGTGCATAAAAAGAATGTCTAAATCTGACTTCGTATGAAGAGGTTATGATTTTTCGAAGTTTCGACTTAGCGGTATACAGCCCAAATCTCGAAATTGAGATCGATTGATATTTGGCCGAAACAATCTAAACGAGAATCGAAGATCTCGTCGTTAGTAGTCCAACGGATGAAGAAGTTATGATTTTATAACGGAGTTTTCCTGTCCCGGCCTACTAAAAATAATATAATAAAAATAAAGTCAAAATTAGCCATCGGAGTCTAAATGAAAGTTGTAGAGCATAGTCTCACCTACGCGTGGATATAAAGAATGTCGAAAACGGAGTTCGTATGCGAAAGTTATGAATTTTTGAAGTTCGAGGCACACATACCAAAGCTTATCCGAAGAGTACGCCCAGCGTAACCAAAGTACGCCCAGCCTACTGCTTGTAGAGGCATTACGCCCAGCGTAAATCAGGGTTCAGCACCCTATAAATAGAAGTCATGGGCTACCGAGTTTTAGTGCTCATTTCTTTCTCTCTCATTTCTTATCACCTCGTTTTGCGTGCAACTTATACCCCGAAGCCCCGGTATCATTCCCGAGACCCAAAGCAAGTCCCGAAGCCCCGAGGATCCCGAGAAGTACAGTTTCCGAGCCGAAACTCTGCCCGCGTGAAGCCCGGTTTTGGAGAAAATGTCCCGGTTTTATCGGAAAAAATTATTTTAATAGACGAGGTGCTGTCCGATCATCGTCTTATCAAGTGAGTGTATAGTCACTTTCATCTTACACATAGATATGAAGTATTTTATATAAATTATGTGAGTGTATAGTTACTTTCTTCTAACACATAAATATGAAGTATTTACTATGAAATACGTGCTATGTGTTTATATATTGTTTGTTTATTTGAGATGGGTGTGGTATGAATGTTTTATATAGGTTTTAAATAAGTTAAACTGTATATGCATTTTATATCTACGAATATGTTGGGTAAAACATGGGTAGATAAATGATGAGGTATGAAAGATTATTAAGAATAATATTGGCAGATGCACCAAATAGAGAATCTCAAAATACTAGCAGATGCGCCTAAGAATAAAATTGGCAGATGCACCAAATAGTGAATGTCGTAATCCTGGCAGATGCGCTTAAAGGATAATGTCGGCAGATGCGCCTAATAGTGTATGTCGTAATCCAGGCAGTAGCGCCTAATAGTGAATGTCATAATCCTGGCAGATGCGCTTAAAGGATAATGTTGGCAGATGCGCCTAATAGTGAATGTCGTAATCCTGGCAGAGGCGCTTAAAGGATAAAGTTGGTAGATGCGCCTTATGTAGCAATGGATTTTGTGCCAATTACTTAGGTCAATCCTTAGGAATGAATGAGTGAAGGATAGTTGATTCTTAGGGTAAAACCTTAAGAAATAAAGAAGATAATGGGGATGGGTAATTGGGTTGATTGTTTGATGATTGAATATAATAATTATATTATTGTGGGTTGAAAACCCTATATGCTCACCAGGCTCCCAAGCCTGACCCACTCACTTTTCTTTGTATTACAGGAAGTCGCTCAAGAGCATAAGTTGGTTGACATGACGAGAGATAATGGATTATAGGCCAGTAGTTATAAATAAATGTTGTAAGGTCTATTTTGATCTGTTTATGCTTTTGGTCTGTATCAGAACATGACATCCCGAGATTTTGTTATATAATGAAAATACATTTCTTTAAGAAATGATTTTGATAAATTCTTATCATATTTCGTTTTGGGAACAAATTCCGCAATAGTTTTCTTTAAGTGATTACTCTGATTTTAAAATAAAGCATAAACAATTCGGTCTTTTCTGGCCGTGATTTTGGGGATGTCACAAATCTACCCTCAATCAACTTCTTAGAATCCCCGACATTTTCCTCGACTCGAGTACAGATCCTGTGTTTTCAGTAGTACAGGCCCAATACTACCTTCCACACATATCCGTACTTTCCTCAAAAATCGTTTCGGATCCTCTAAGTAACTATTCACGTCCACTACCATCCGATCCAACCACATATACCCGTTCT
Source organism: Lactuca virosa (assembly GCF_052849685.1). Classification (NCBI taxonomy): domain Eukaryota; kingdom Viridiplantae; phylum Streptophyta; class Magnoliopsida; order Asterales; family Asteraceae; genus Lactuca; species Lactuca virosa. Next base: position 425,432,328 of record NC_136429.1, on the reverse strand, counting down.
CAAACGAATTCCCACTGCTAAATAGCACATCAATTCCTCTAAGGCACTTCATAGGCTCTCTTAGGATTCCAACCTCACCCTGTCATCAGATGCTAAAGAAATCTTACTAATATCAGCTAACTACTTAAAGAATACAATTACATGCAACAAACATTAAATAATCTTTCGAATAAAAGACCCAAGCCTACAACGGTTAGACTCAGAGAAGAGCTGCACAATAGGGAAAAGTAAATCACTCTAAAATTATTTAACCTTTACTGCATGTAAATTAACATATTCACTGAATAGTTAGCTCATATCAATATGAGTCCCACAAAGCACAAAGAAAGAGACATTCAGGCAGTAACACCCTAAAACATAAAGGGGTCCTCCAACTCACTTGCTACTATGATTCTAGGAACTACTGCTAAAACTTCTAATTGCCTTATGCATGAAAATTATACAAAAACGGGATCACATAGATTGCCGGATGAATGATTCTACCCTAAGCCCATAACCAGACAAGGAAAAGGAAATAAGGCCAAATCAGTCCTTCTAGGGCTATATGATCCTAATCATATACAATATTAAAAGCATACACTTAAAAATGAATTCCACCAACATAGATTCCAAATCTGACATAGCATCTAATTCCTCCTAGAATAAAAGGAATTACAGATCAGGCAATTATATCCAACATTTGGAACCCGTACTAGCATGTAGTTCCAAAAGCTCAATGATATGTGCATATTTAGCTATGTATTTAGTATAGATTTTCATTATTTGTTAGCTAATTATTTACATATTATGGACAAAAGGTACTTAATAGTGTTCAAATTGTATTTTCAGTCCAAAACATATGCTCGGAAGCAAAAGGAAGCAGGAGAAGCAGTTGGAAGTTCGGGAGTTGAAACAAAGAAGAAAAGTGCCAAAAACAAGAAGGACTCGGCGAGTCAAAGCTTGACTCGACGAGTTGGATCGAAGATTCGAGAAGCACTAGAAGTCCTTCCTGTACACAGATTTTTAATGAGGGACTCGACGAGTTGGGACCTTGACTCGACGAGTCACCTCTGTTTCCAGAAAAATCTAAATAGGGACTTTGAGATCGAGATGGGGACTTCTCTGGAACCCTAGGAGGCTCAGATTGCGATTGAAGATACTGCTAGACCGAGAGAAGCTGAGGAATCAACCCTAAGTTCGATTTTGAAGAGGATTAAGGCAAATTCTAATTCATTCTTAGTTAAGCTTTTGATTGAATCATGTTTGAACTAATTGAATTCGTTTTTGAGTTTGTTTTTACTGCAATTATGAACTAAAACCTTTATCTTCTGTTTAGGGTACATGATTTTGTGAATATGGATTGATTTTATGGTTAGAATTAATTTTAATTGGTGATATTGTTTTGCTAAGCTTGTTAAAGAACCTCATAGATTAATAACAACTATTTTCTGTTAATAAATCAGTAATTAAGTTGTATGAACATCTCTTAGTTATTAATTTCATATAATTTATGTGACCACATAATTATATGTCTAGGAATAACGAATGTGAAACTAGAATTAACTAGAAACTAGGTAAATTAATATGTGAGCTTGTGTGATACACCATCAACAAGAGGTTAATTGAATCACCAATTCAATTAACCATTACAAGTCTTACTTAACCCGAATTAATTAACTAGGGAACTTATTAATTTAGACAACTGGCCACTGCTTGAATTAATCTATTTCCAAGGATTAGCAATAACGAACGTGAACCTAATCATCTAAATCGGTAGCCAATGAAAAATTAATCTGATATATTTACCATAAAATCAACCATAGGATCAAATGACTCGAACCTAGACAGAAGTCTTTTTTATCATTGAATTTAGTTGCACTTTAATTGTTTAGCTGCTTAATTAAGTGCTAGGTAAGTTTTAGTTAAGTTTCTAGTCTTGTAAAACTAGATAAACCCCTCCTATTTTATTATTTGTTTTAGATAATATTAGTAATTAGTTTAATTTCCGTTCCCTGAGTTCGATACCCTACTTATTTAACTATACCACAATTGATAGGTCCACTGCCTTTGTGTGTCTAATTCGTAAGTGAAAAGTAGGATAAAACTTAGTTCGTTTCACACACATCAAGTTTTTGGCGCCGTTGCCGGGGAACGGTTCAAAAATTAACTCTAATTTCTAGTTTTATCGATCCTTTGTGTGAGAATTATCTTGCACAAAGTCATTTTTTTAGTAAATTAGTCATTAGTTCAAGTTTTAGTAGTTTTCTGTTTTTAGGATTATTATTAAAAAAATTTCTGTTTTTAGCCTTGAACTCGCCGAGTGCAATGGAAGCTACTCGACGAGTCCATCGCTGAAACTCAGTTTCGTTTTTTATTTTATTTTGTTCTTTTTACGCGTGTTTTCTGTTTTGTTTACAGTTCGTTTATGACCAGGGGAGGATGTACACCTTTGATCCCACCGCTTGAAGACTCGGAAGCAACCTTGAAGAAAAACAAGGGCAAGAACGTAGGAGAAACCGCAACATCAAAGAATTCACCGTTGAGGAATCTAAAGTCTGTATTTAGTAAGAAAAAGAACGAGAAAGCGGGTGGGTCCAGCAGCCAAAAGAGCGAAGGAAGTAACCTTGGAAATCTTGGAGACAATACATTCCACAAAGAAGCCGAATTTGAGTACGATTACGAATCCAATTCCGAAGAAGAAAGCGACTTTGGAGGCGAATTAGCTAACCCCATGGCTAACATTGATGAAGTTCCCATGGGCGAATGGAAGAAGAGGATACGTGACGATACCGGACCGGGACTAGTGCAACCCATCATTCCCGCAACTGCCACCTTTGAACTTAAAGGCCACATACTTGCTCAACTTAAGGAGATTCCATTCTACGGGAAGGATCATGAAGACGCATACAAGCATCTTGACGAAGTCAATGACATAGCCGACTACTTCAATGTCCCTAATGTGGCTCGCGACACTGTCTTGCTTCGTATGCTACCTGTCACATTCAAGGGAGCTACAAAGGATTGGCTGAAATCACTTCCCCTGGGATCCATCACTACATGGGCTAAAATGAAAGAATAATTCATAGACCAGTTCTGCCCTCCTTCAAAAATAGCTAAGTTGAAGAAAGCAATAGCTAATTTTTGAACAACAAGCTGGAGAGTCACTATATGAGGCGTGGGAAAGGTACAAAGGCTTACTAAGGAATTGCCCACATCACGATCTAAACAGCCAACAAGAAGTCTCCATTTTCTATGATGGGGTAAATGTGACAACTAGGCAACACCTTGATTCACAAGGACCACTCACAAAGAAAGCACCCCCGGTGATAAAGGCCCTAATTGAAGAATTCTCTAAACACTCTATAGAATATCATAACCCAAGGAATGAACTGAGTCGGGGGCGGTGAACTCAGTTAATGATAGCATGGCAGCAATGATGGCTAAACTAGAGAATTTGGATTGAAGAATGACTAAGATTGACCAATCCATCCATGTCATTAGGGTCGGTTGTGAGAATTGTAGAGGGCCTCATCTCACTAAAGATTGTGATCTTGACGAAAACGGGAACTGGAGGGTGCAAGTGTGCTATTCAAGTGGTGATAGGTACGATGACAATTGGCGGAAACCCAAGAAGGATTGGCTTCCTTATGATGAGTACAAAAAGGCAAAGGAGGAGAAATTTAAGCAAAAAGAAAGGGGCTATTATCAAAAAGAGGAACCGGTGTTGGAAAAGAAGGCCGACTTGGAAGATATGTTCACAAGATTTGTAGTTGCGTCTGAGAAGAGGCATAATGATACAGATGCTGAAATGAAAGAGCAACGAAATATGCTTAGAGAACATCAAGCTATGATGAAGGATCAGCAAAATATGCTTAGGAATCAGCAAGCATCTATTCATAACATCGAAAAACAGCTAGGTCAGCTTGCACAACAAATCAACCAAAGAGCACCCGGTGAACTTCCTAGAAATACCGAGCAAAATCCAAGAATGGCGCACGTAAATGCAATAACAACAGATTCTGAGCCAATTTACACTCCTCTGACCTCTATTCAGAAGAATCCCAACAAAGTGCGAACAGAAGAAGGAATTAGCTGGAATTCGAGTAAACCCGACACGACTCGTCGAGTCGCCAACATGCACTCGACGAGTCGACAGCCTGATGACAAAACCTGCTCTCTTTTGAAGGCTTACCGACCCTCTTTGCCATTTCTGAGTCGAGCCATACCTGATGAGCAGTTTCAAGAATATAGGAGGTTTATGGAGCACATAAAGGCACTCCAAGTAAATATTCCGTTTGTTGAAACGATATTACAAACACCGAAATATGGTAGTTTACTTAAAAACCTCTTTACCACTAGAAGAAATATAGAAGAAGTTGCTGAAATAGTGCTAAGTGAACTGCCAGAAAAGAGGGGCGATCCGAGAAGCATCACCGTACCTTGTCAATTTGGGAACATAATGACCACACGAGCATTGACGGATTCGGGTGCAAGTATTAATATTATGCCATATTCCTTCTTCCAAAAGTTAAACCTTCCGGTCCCAAAGCCTATTCATATCAAGATTCATCTAGCCGACAAAACGATAATACATCCAATGGGAGTATGTGAAGATCTCCTTATTAAAATTGATAAATTAGTATTTCCGGTTGACTTTATAATATTAGACATGGAGGAGGACTCTAAAGTACCAATCATTCTTGGGCGGCCATTCTTGAACACCGCTTGTGCCTTGGTAGACATGCGTGAATCTACACTAACATTAAGGGTGGGAGATTATTCGGCAATTTTTGAAGCAGAGGAAAAGGAGAAGCCCAAAGAGTTAAAAGAAGATAAGGTTTCCTCAATAATTTTAGGTGATGAAGTATTGGAGAGAGAACTTGCTTACTTGCAAAAGGTCAATCCAAACCAATTCTTATTATCCTTGGAAGAGAATTCTGATGCCGAGGGAGATCTGGAGGAGATAGAACGGCTGATCAAGGAAGCTGATTGCAAAGAAAACCTCAAAAGTGTTGAAAACTCTCTGACTCGCCGAGTCGTATCTACTGACTCGACGAGTACCTGCGAAAATTCCCAATCTGCTGGACATGATAGTCTGCAAGCCATTAGTACCCTTTGTGAACCAGATGTGCAAGTTTTGCATGATTACTTGAAGAATCCTCTTAAGAGAAACAAAGTTGTTAAAGATCGTATCAACTTTGAGGATGCACATTTGTCTTTTCTTGAAGCAATGATAGAGAATGATGCGGCTGTTCAAGAAAAGGATGGGGGAGTTTGGAAGATAAAGGGGATCTTAAAAATGTGAATGGTGATAATCATACCCCTTCTATTAAATCAAATATGCTAGATCGAGAAGAGATGACAATCAAAAGCAAAAGAACCAAGCCTCGTGCCATTGTCTCTACTACGTGTGAAGTTTTCACTTTCGAAGCACCGTATTCTGTAACAACCAAAAAGGCAATCAAGAAAGATAAGAAAGGAAGGGAAACGATGGAGCATGAAAAGGAAAGAGTGGAGAAAAATAAGCACGATAAAGGGAAAAAGCGTAAAGTTGAAGAAATGACTGCAAGGACGAGAATGGAGGAATTGAAGAAGGCGTACAAGTGAAAAATCTACTTGTACAAGACAAAATACAAAGTACAAAAATTAAATAAGGAGATCCCAATGGAGGAAGAAGAAGAAACGTAAAGCGGGAAGGAGTCCAGCTAATGACTCCTTAAAAAGAAGCGCTTAACGGGAGGCAACCCGTCAAAAGAGTTTGCTTCTCTTTTCTTTTTCGTTTTTCGTTTTTGTTTTCGTGAGGATTACGTAGTTTTTTATTTCAATCTTCATTTTCATCCATAATTAATTGCTTGAGGGTAATTAAGGCCTAAGTGTGGGGTGCGGCGTTATTTTTAATAAAGAAATTGTATTTTTCAGAAAAGGGAAAATGTTTTCAACAGAATAATAAACTCGTCGAGTTTATACATTAACTCGACGAGTCCTTACGTAGATGTGAAATAAATTCGCGACCTGACTCGGCGAGTCTGAACGATGACTCGACGAGTCGGTTTATTTTACTGAAAAAAAATAATAATTTTTACATTTCTGTAAAATTAGGGTTTTAACCTAATTGTTAAACATTTTCACTTCATACGGCTGACATCCCAATACTCGACGTGCCAAGATTCTCTCAAGCAACTCATCCCATTTTTCTTGATTTCTTCCACTTTCTTCTAACAAGGTAATATCTTTTGTTTATACTCTTCTTAAAGCTTTAATTTATGCAGAATATTGTTCCCAATTTGTTGCAACCAGTTTCCTTTGACTTGATTAAGATTCTAGGGTTTTTAATTTTTGTCTAATTAGGATGTTATAGATGCAATTGATTATGAATTTATACTTAGTATGTATCCCGAGACAAACCCCTGGTACCAATTTTGAGTTTTGTTGGATGAATTGATACATCTCAGACATTCGACTCGAGTAGTTCATGTGACACGTCGAGTCTGTCCGTGGACTCGACGAGTCAGTCCCTGAAGACAATCGAAATTTTTAATTTTTAATGTTTCTGTGTTTTCTGGTTTGTATGGTTTTCTTATGTTGCAGAAGATGTTTTCAAGAGGTGGACAAAGCTCCAGAGGTAGCCAAGGAGACCATCCTTGGTTAAATTTTCCAAGAATTGATTCGGAATCCACAATGAAAGTATGGAAGAAGAAGCTAGTTGAAGTTAAGAAGAAAGAAATTTGTGTACCCAATGCAATTGATTGGGAATGGTTGGGAAGAGTTCGTTATGAAGAGGAGTTGGCCCCGTATCTTGTCAAAGTCTTTATGAATGATGGGGTATCCATCACTTGTGATGGATGGAACCGGCTATTCCGCATTCAAGAACCGGTGTTCAAGGAGCTGTGTTGGGAGTTTTTCTCAACCATCAATTTCCGTGAAGGGAACGATTATTACAACCCGGGAATTGTCACTTTTTGCCTTGGTGGTGAATTCCGCCGATGTAGTATAGTGGAACTAGCTTATAGGTTGGGTATTTATGACCAACAATTGGTCTCTACTGAGGGTTTTGGCACATTTCTTGAGCATTGCTATAAGGAGTTCCCGGAGGGTGTTGTGGGTTCCACTTGGTGGAACACCATTGCTAACAAAGTTTATATCCCCAAGTCCGCTCAAGAGGGGAGTATTCGATCACCCACTCATAGATTGATTCACCGCCTCATCGCGAATACAATGAACATGCGGAAGGATGATGACAAGGTTCCTAACCTTGATGTTTTCTACTTATGGAGTATTATTACTCCGAATACTTTTTGCAATCTTCCGTACTACATGGCATCTTATTTAGTTGGGGGCGGTAAAGGATCACAAAACTTCAAAGATTAATGGCGGGATGTTTGTGACCCGCCTAGCCTAATCGTATGGGTTAATGGAAAGAGGATCATGGAACTTGATGACGATGGTCCCGACCCCTCCTTTTAATCCCATTCTTTTTAGAAGAGCCCGAATTATTGAAGATTATGGAGGGGGCCATTATGCTATTCCACATGATGATGCGGTGATAGGACCGGGGGAGCCGGGAAGGAGGGTAAGGCCAAGACGCGAGCAAGCACATCCCGATCCACCGGTGATCCCGGTCGAAGATGATATACCCCCGGAGTGGTTAAATGAGGAGGGGAGAAGATATCAAGATGATTTGGGGAGGGGCGTGAATTTTTCCAATCGGTCCTTTATCCAATTGTTTAATCACTTCAACATTCAACATGTGGACGGAGGTCAATTTCCTTATGTGCCTACTTGGGGGAGAGGATAAACACAAGACGAAGCGGAGCGAGTGGGAGTGGAGCGCGAAATGATGATGGAGAGGATGAGGAGGAAGAAGATGAAGATTGAAGTTCTATCCTTTTTATTTTAGTTGTGTTAAAACAATTTTTTTTCCTTATTGTTTGTTTTTTGTTTGTTTGGTTTGGACGAGTAATTTAGGATTTTTTTATGGTTTTTTTTTCCTTTTTATTATGTGTTTGTTTTAGTCTTTTCAGAATTTGGATAAAGGGTTTGCAAACGAAGAGTCTAGAGAGTCGTTTCATAGACGCATCGAGTCTAGGCGAGCGAGAATGGAGTTTAAGTGTCGAGTCCGTTTTTAGAGAGGGTTGAAGAGTGCGTAGATACTGAAGAAGAGAAGGGCATAAGTGTCTTTTTGATGATTACTTCAGCACACCAGAAGTCGGATTTAAAGCAGAATATATTTTCATTACACAGCGATGGACTCGCCGAGTGCACATACTAACTCGACGAGTCCCAGTGTAATTCCACGATTTCTGCCTTTTCCCGCTCCTACTCGACGAGTCGCCATTCCACTCGACGAGTTGTTTGTCATTGCACCTCGAAAGTTACTAATTTGATGCTATTTTATACGCCGCTTGACTGCATTATCTTTAAGATTGATTCCTGGAACTTTCCAAGGGATTTTCCTGCATATTTGGAGCTAACCACACGAGATTTAACACCCAAGACATGGATGAGCTGTTCCCATGTTTAAAGTCAGTTGAAGATGGAGCTTTAAATGAAGAAGATCAACCTCGCAACTACTATCCCAGGGGAGTCTGTTCCAATTCTCTCTTTACTTTTATGATCTTTGTCATGCATAGTATGCAATGGGGACATTGCATAAATTAAGTGTGGGGTAGGGGGTTGGTTACATTAGTTAAAATTTTAGTTAAATTTTGAAAAATTTGAAATTTTGGCATAAAATTGCTAGGTTAAATTAGAAAATTTGGTAAAAAGAAATTAGGATTCCATGCTAGTGTTATGTTTGATGATTGCATGAAGACCCAAATGTTTAGTTGAGCCTATATACGTTCTAGTGCATTTGTGGCCTCCTTTATTCTATTGAAATCATGGGACAAAAACACAAACTCGCTTAGTTTGAGGGAAGCAATATGTTTAGCATCGTGTACCAGAAATGTATCCAGGAAAATTTTTATCTTTAATCAATAAAGGTTGAAGTTGAGCGCCCCTGCTTAAGCATGTAGGGTTTTGAGTGAAAGAAAAAAAAGTGAGATAAATGTTAAAAAAAAAAAGAGGGAATTACAAGTAAAGGTTGTAAGAATTTTGGAGCAATCAAAGTGAAGATCAAAAGATCAAAATTCTGAAGATTCAAATAATTGAAGATACCGAAGACCAAAAGGTGGTGAATTCAAAGAAATTAAAGTCGAATTATCAAAGAAGTGAAGAATTCCGAAAATAGCTCCATAGTGGTATCGAAAAGTTGTAATTTTCTAGATTATGTATGCTTGGGTTGCTCAACCAAAAATACCTTGAGGCTAGGAGGTTTTCTGCGGATAGATTCGGAGGGATGCATAAAATGAGCATTGTTCAAAAGAAGTGGGCGAGTGTTTATGAGGATTGTCAGTATTTAGAATTGAGGGGGGTTCTTAGGAAAAACTTTAGACACAAATGCATCCGTTGCGGTCTTGACATAATGGTTGGGTTTGATTGGGATTGTCTTATGAAATATTAGTGTGCTAAAATTCAATTTTGCTTGGGGGCAAGCAAAAGTCAAGTGTGGGGTATTTTGATATGTGCATATTTAGCCATGTATTTAGTATATATTTTCATTATTTGTTAGCTAATTATTTACATATTATGGACAAAAGGTACTTAATAGTGTTCAAATTGTATTTTCAATCCAAAACATATGCTCGGAAGCAAAAGGAAGCAGGAGAAGCAGTTGGAAGTTCGGGAGTTGAAACAAAGAAGAAAAATGCCAAAAACAAGAAGGACTCGGCGAGTCAAAGCTTGACTCGACGAGTTGGATCGAAGATTCGAGAAGCTCCAGAAGTCCTTTCCGTACACGGATTTTTAATGAGGGACTCGACGAGTTGGGACCTTAACTCGACGAGTCACCTCTGTTTCCAGAAAAATATAAATAGGGACTTTGAGATCGAGATGGGGACTTCTCTGGAACCCTAGGAGGCTCAGATTGTGATTAAAGATATTGCTAGACCGAGAAAATCTGAGGAATCAACCCTAAGTTCGATTTTGAAGAGGATTAAGGCAAATTCTAATTCATTCTTAGTTAAGCTTTTGATTGAAAAATGTTTGAACTAATTGAATTCGTTTTTGAGTTTGTTTTTACTGCAATTATGAACTAAAACCTTTATCTTCTGTTTAGGGTAGATGATTTTGTGAATATGGATTGATTTTATGGTTAGAATTAATTTTAATTGGTGATATTGTTTTGCTAAGCTTGTTAAAGAACCTCATAGATTAATAACAACTATTTTCTGTTAATAAATCAGTAATTAAGTTGTATGAACATCTCTTAGTTATTAATTTCATATAATTTATGTGACCACATAGTTATATGTCTAGGAATAACGAATGTGAAACTAGAATTAACTAGAAACTAGGTAAATTAATACGTGAGCTTGTGTGATACACCATCAACAAGAGGTTAATTGAATCACCAATTCAATTAACCATTACAAGTCTTACTTAACCCGAATTAATTAACTAGGGAACTTATTAACTTACACAACTTACCACTGCTTGAATTAATCTGTTTTCTAAGGATTAGCAATAACGAACGTGAACCTAATCATCTAAATCGGTAGCCAATGAAAAATAAATCCGATATATTTACCATAAAATCAACCATAGGATTAAATGACTCGAACCTAGACAGAAGTCCTTTTTATCATTGAATTTAGTTGCAATTTAATTGTTTAGCTGCTTAATTAAGTGCTAGGTAAGTTTTAGTTAAGTTTCTAGTCTTGTAAAACTAGAGAAACCCCTCCTATTTTATTATTTGTTTTAGATAATATTAGTAATTAGTTTAATTTCCGTTCCCTGAGTTCGATACCCTACTTATTTAACTATACCACAATTGATAGGTCCACTGCCTTTGTTGTCTAATTCGTAAGTGAAAAGTAGGATAAAACTTAGTTCGTTTCACACACATCACTCAATCAGCAGGCATATACAGGCATCTCTCCTAGAATTCTATCATGTAATCCTGAATAGATCCTTAGCCCTAATCTAACATGCAATTCTCATATACTCATACAAAAACAATAAGTATAACACATGTATAGGTATTTGGGAAATCATTTTTCTTCTAAAAGATTTTAGAAATCCTTAGTTTAAGTTCAGACATGCCAGAAAGTATGCCCGGATCCCTTAAACCAAGGCTCTGATACCAACTTGTAACGTCCCAAAAATACCGAGTAAAAATTTCATTTTTTTTTATTAAGTCAATACCATTCATTCATTATTCCAAAACACGATCAGAGTAAAAGTATTCTCAACACATCAAAGTAAAGTCATAAACAACCATTGCGGATTAATCTTCAGGGTATGCAGTGCGATCAAGTCGGGCTATTTCTTTTGAAACTAAAAGTACCTGAAAATGTTTAAACCACAAAACCCGTAAAAATAAAGCTTAGTGAGTTCCCTAAAATATCACATACAACATATATATATATATATATATATATATATATATATATATATATATATATATATATATATAACAACACGTAGTTGTGTCAGTTCCGTATCAACCCCGAGTCCGTAATGACTCCAGATAACAACATGTAGTTGTGTCGGGTCCATAACAACCCCCGGGTCCGAATCAACCCTGAGTCCATAATGACTCCATATAACAACATAGCTGCGTCGAGTCTATAACAACCCCCAAGTCTATTTCACCCCACATTCATAAGCATAAAGGCATATCAACATTAGTCAAAAAGACAACAAGCACATACATGCATATTAGAAAGTGTCACAAAGACAATTATCATCCTACAAACATAATCCAGTAGGCCGTCATTGGTGCCTTCGACCCACAAGTATAATGGAGAGACTCACCTAAACTACTCAATAGAAGCCCAAAAGCTACCTAAGCATCAGAACAACCAACCCAAACTTCCTAAAACAAAACTGAGATCAATCTTTAGTCAAATACTCAATTCTAACAAGTTTGAACAAAAGTCAAACTGGTCAAAAAGTCAATAGGTCAAAAGTCAAAAAGTCAAAGGAGGTCAACACAGACTAAGTTTGCCCAACATACTCAGTCACTACGCTTAGCGTAATAAGTCCTTAGCCAAAATACGGGGCCTTAGCCCAGTACGCACAATGTACTCAACCTGATCCTATATTTCCTTATTAATCGCTTATTCGATTAAGATCGCACTTCCAAAGCTCAAATCTAGTCCCAAATATCAATCTAAGTCATAAAGTTTCCAACTTTATGACTTTCCATGGCTAGAAGGAGTCCAAACACCAAGACCCTAACTTAATACATAAACCAAAGCATCATAACTCTTGCATGGAGGGAAGAAAAGGACGAAGATCACATTTTTATGACTCAAAGCACCCAAAAACGTCTGAAATGACAACTCATTTGGATCAAAGTAATCTATACTCATGAATACCAAGATTATGAGACAAAAAGCTGCTAAAACCGAAAACTAGCTAGATATAACAAATGAGTCGTCAAGGTTCAAGCTTTATACCTTCTGGAGTTGAGAAAAGTAATGTAGGCTCTAGATCCACAAGCTTGAGCTTCAACAATCAACAAGATTGGACTTCTCTTTCTTCCAAAATGCAGCCAAAACACATGAAAAGGCTCAAAATTTGCTCTAGGGTCTAAGGTTTCGAGTTGGAGGCTCAAGAGGGTGGAGGCAGATGTTAGGAAGGACCCCAAGGGGTTAGAGTCCTTAAATAGGGCCCAAAACCACAAAAATAGGGTTTAACAAAGTGTTGGTACGTCTAGTGTACCATAAGTTACGCCCAACGTAACACCCTAAAAATGCACCTCCTTCAGCCTAGTACACGCAACGTACTCCTAGCATATGCCTAACGTATTGCTTGACTCCCTTTTCCAACGTAACTTCAAACAGCCATAACATCTTTGTTTCAACTCCATTTTCGATGATTCTTTTATCAACGGAAAGGTATCAACGAGCTCTACAACTCTATCTTTATACTTATAACTAAAAACATCTCGAACTAAAATCCATAATTTATGCAAGAAGCCCGAAATAACCTTTCCCATTTTACCCTTCAACTTCCATTGAACAATCCAATGTTTAAATCACTTATCCAGCAACATACACCTCCAACAGAGTCTAAAATCCATTATATTAAAGCCCAATGCCTCCATTTGATCGATTTATTATCCACAATCCTAAAATAAGAACTTCTCGAAACAGGATATTACACATCAAGCTCATCAATTATTCTCAAACTTCATAACAATCTAATAGATGTAGATTCTTATGAGATATCTAGAGTAAATGTTAGAAATGATTGAAGAAGCACATATGAATCATAATTATACTAACATTTTCATATTTGAATGGTTTCTAAAACCCTAGATCGACATTAAGCTACGAAGAAGAAGAATTGTTACCTCTTGAGCTCTAATTCCACCTTTAACTCTAAATCTTAATTAAATCCAGATCCTCCAATTCCATGAAAACCACTCCATCTTCTATTCTCATACTATCAATTGATCGTCTCTATCAACTGGGAGGAAGAATCATCTAGTTCATGACTAACAATTTCATTTTTTTTTTACATTTGGACCATCATATTTTTAACTTTCTTACAATTGACACCACACAAGCTAACACTTGGCACCACACAAGCTAGTGACTTAAGATTTTACACATCAGGTACCTCCTCACCAAAATGTATGAATATTGTACATTTAAGCTGTGTGACAATGGAACGTAGGAAGTGATGGATATCCTACCCTTAGGTATGGTTTGTACAACGGTTGTGTTGATTTCAAATTTGAATTTAAATTTTAAATTTTCAAATGACTTACTTAAATAAGATCTTTTAATACATTTGAATTAATACATCAATAACATCAAAGTGGAAATTAAACGGTTTATGTTTTTTTATATAAAATTGGATGATGTTATTGAAAGATAAATCGTAAATTATTTGATCTTATATATATATATATATATATATATATATATATATATATATATATATATATAAATCAAATTTAAACATACATTTATTTTCAATATTGTTACTTAAACACTTAAAATGTGTTTTTGGTTCAATATTTTTTTTCTTTTCAACTTATTTATCTTATTTATGTTTACCCAAATATAATAATTAAATTTTAATGTTTGTTCTTGATGGTTTAAAAGTCAACTTCCTTTTAAAAGATTATATTTAAAAAAAATATCAAAATATTTCAATATTATAATTGATGGTATTTTTATATTTAGATGTCTTAATAAAAAAATAACTTTATAACCTGACAAAATCACTATACTAAGTAATATTGAATGACAATATTCATTACAATGAAATTTTTAATAGAATTAATAATAAAAAATATTAAAATATCAAATTTAATATGATTGATTTGCAATTAGGTTAGCATGAAAAATATTATAGCTAATAAAACTTAATTTGTTAAGTAAACCTATATTACATTGTGTTGTGAATTATGAAAACTCCAACTTCATCATATTCAAAAAACTCGAGGCAACTACTAGGATACAAAATTAAAAAGTTAAAACAAGTTAATTACATGAAACCCAAAATTGATAGAAACCAAGAGGATACCTCAATCTTTTAAATACAAGTTAACTCCTACTTCATTTTTGTGTCTTTTGTGTGTAATAAAGACTTGATTTGACTTATTATTATTATTATTATTATTTATATTTATTTATATTAATGTATATCCGAATAATTAGTACCTCTTTTTCTAATCACAACTACAATGTACATTTATTTTTAAACCAAAACAATAACATATTTTGTTTTAAATTAAAGCTCACATACTTTCAAAACAAAATAACAAACTATTTTTATTTTTAACCCAAATAACAACTCCTATAGAAAGGAAACTATACACAACAAAGAAACGATTTGAAGACCACCAAAATGAAACAAATTTTGGACGGAAATGAATCGTTTGAATGAAATAAAACGTTGTCGCTGCATCGCACTGGTATCCCACTACTATATATATATATATATATATATATATATATATATATATATATATATATATATATATATATATATATATATATGTTTGAGGTTTTATTTTTAAGGATTAATTTTTTAGAAAAATAAAATAAAATGATAAAGTTGTTCTAAAAGGTAGTCTACATATCGATATATAACTATGAAATTTAAAATTTTTGTTTGAATTTATTTTTTTAGCGTTGATTTTTAATTAATTAGTTTTAATTTTTTAATTACCAAAAAATAAACAAATAAACAGAAAATTTATCATTTGTCACATGATCTAAAAAGTGATATCCATATTGATACAAAAAAACAAACATATATATTTTTTTTAATATTTTTTAATATTTTTTTTATAACGTTTTCACGATATTTTGTATTTTAATTGAACTACTTTTATATATATATATATATATATATATATATATATATATATATATATATATATATATATATATATATATATATATATATATATATATATATAGAGCATCTTCAACAAAAAGTTAATGAAAAGATAAAATATTAATAATCAACCTCAAAACAATTTTTTTTTTTTTTATTATTATTTTTTTTATCATTGGAGATTATACATTATTTGGTTAAATAATTCAACCACTCCATATTAAGAAATCCTTGGTTGGATGTCTTTAATAAGACTAACACCTCTTTAATAAATAATATTTTATTTTACTCTCTAATTATAATTAAATTTTAAATCTTTCTTATTTATTAACTAATTGATTTCTTTTAATCAATATCAAAATAATATTTCATTTTAGTGTTTGATAATTAATATTTACTTTTTAACTATATTATAATAGTTTTGGTATGATTTAAATATATAGGTAAGAATTTACCATCTTTTTTATTTTGGGAAAAAACATTGAAAAATCATGTTGTTAGTTTTGACTTTTTGTGACACCGTCATCTTATTATAATTTTTTTGTTATGTTGGCAAAAGAATTAATCCTCTCATAAATATTTTGACAAAATATAACACTATCTCGTATTTATTCTTCAAAAAGAATAATAAAAATAAGAATTTTGTTGACATAACAGACGAGAACTTTTATTATAGAAGATGTTGTGCGACAAGATAAAAATGAAAATGGAATATATATATATATATATATATATATATATATATATATATATATATATATATATATATATATATATAGGGTTAGGTTCATGTGAGACGGCCTAATTTTGTGAGACCGTGAGACGCATTTTTTTATTTTTTTTATTCTTTTTTATTTTTTTAGTTAATTCAAGTTCCGAAAATAATATTTAAAAAAAGAATTTTTTGATTTTTCCATTTATTTTGCATTTTGAAATTATTTTTTAGAATATGTACGGTGTAATATTCTATTAGAATATTTCACGTATTTTTCAAAAAAAATAGGATTTTTTTTATTATTTTTTATTTTTTTCAGTTAATTCAAGTTCCGAAAATAATATTTAAAAAAAGAATTTTTAGATTTTTCCATTTATTTTGCATTTTAAAATTATTTTTTATAATATGTCAGTGTAATATTCTATTAGAATATTTCACGTATTTTTCAAAAAAAACGGGATTTTTTTTTATTTTATTTTTATTTTATTTTAATTTTTTTTAGTTAATTCAAGTTCCGAAAATAATATTTAAAAAAAGAATTTTTGGATTTTTCCATTTATTTTGCATTTTAAAATTATTTTTAGATTTGGTCTCACGGTCTCACAAAATTAGAATAGTCTCAAATAAACCTGAACCTATATATATATATATATATATATATATATATATATATATATATATATATATATATATATATATTGTTATGCATACTATTTCTATAGAAGTGAATACATTAGTTAATTATATATAGAAAAAGTGTTTTTTCTAATTGATTGATGATCCGAGAAGGTTTAAGTAACATGTTTATGTTTGTTAAAGTTCGGTGAAAGCTGATATGGAAAAATAAAAAAGTTATGCATGCGATCAATGATTGCATATGTTATTAGAACATCTATAGTGGTTAATCTCAATGATTGCTTATGTTATTAGAACATTAATGATTGCATATGTTATTAGAACATCTATAATAGGCCGGAAAGACTGTTTGATTTGCAAAAAAAAAAGGTCTTTCACGGTAAGATATGTCTTTCCGACGAAGGCCCAAAACCATATCTTTCTGGCTGAATGGGACGGAAAAACAATTGTGCCCAAAACCTCGCATCTTTCTTTCTTCTCGTTGGCGCTCTTCATCAGACATCATCGATTCGTGCCCTAGCTCTGATGTCAACTTGTAACGTCCCAAAATTAGTAGTAAATTTTCATTTTTAAATCATTAAATCCATACAAACATTTTTTCCAAAATCAATCAGAGTAAATTGTATTTTTCAAACATCAGAGTAGAACATTAATAAAGTGCAAAAAAATCCATCAGGGGATACTGTGCAGTCAAGCTGGACCCTTTCCTTTTGAACTGGAAGTACTTGAAAAATGTTTAAACCACAAAACCGTAAGCACAAAGCTTAGTGAGTTCCCCAAAATATCACGTATCATACATATTAGTGGGCCCAGCCCTAGGGTATATTTCAATCCATGTGAATGTTATGATCTAACCATAGTCTTACAATCACTTCCATTGCTACAGCCCAACTGCAGTCTTTTCTGCCATGATCAAAATGTGGTCTTCCTGTGCTACAGCCCAACTACAGTCTTTCCTGCCATGATCCAACCATGGTCTTCCATGTACGTCACAAAGAAAAACAAGTGTTATGATCCAACCACAGTCTTCCATATAAGTGATGTGATCCAACCACAATCTTTCATACATGTGTTGTGATCCAACCAAAATCTCTCATGCAAGAGTCACAAAGACAATCTAGCAACCTACATAGTATAGTGAGAAGAGAAGACTCACCCAACCCACGAAATCAGCTAAACCCCAACTCAATGCCTCGCAACAGATGCTACTGCGCTCCTATCAAAACGTGCAAGGCCCAACCTTAGCATACACTCTAAATCCAACAAATCTTGACCAAAAGTCAATCCAGGTCAACAAGTCAATGATCAAAGTCAACAACCAACAATATCAATCATTGACCCTCATGTCATGACCAACCGTGAGAACCTACTCAACTCGATTCCAACTCGAGCTGCTCCAACTCAGCCAACATCACGACGTGAACCCTCCGTGGTTATGTCGTGAGCATAACAGGACAATATAGTCGCAAGATCCTTCCTCGGTAACGTCGTGACATCCACATCGTCACGTCGTAACCACAGTCTGAGACAACCACTTAATCATTTAAGTCCTTAATCCATTAAGTCTTGCACTCCTATTTTCTAGAAAGCCTTAAGTGACTCCAAAGGTTAATATAAATGATAAATTTATGGACATGCATGCTCCATGCATGTTCTCTATCCAATATAGGTTAAAGGCCAAGAAAATGTCTCAAAACTCATGCAAGGTTCCCAATTGACAACCAAATCCAATATCTGAACCAAATAACACTCAAAAGGATTCAAGGATCCATAAAGTTGCCAACTTTATGGAATCTCATCACTTCAACTGGCTCAACTTGAAGATAAAGGGACAAGGACGTAGATCTAGCAACCTAGAAGCATAAAGTTTGAATATTGGACACTTACAAAGGTCTAGAATATGCACAAGAGTATGATGGTGAGGTTTCCTTGCTGGATCAACACTCTAGAATACCTTCTTCTTCTTCAAGCTACCAACACACCAAAATGGGCCTAGAACCACCAAGAGGGATTAGGGTTTGGGTTTTTTGAGGTTGGAGGGTGATGGAGGCTGATAATGATCCCTAAAATCGACTTAATGGGGTTTAAATACGAAGGAAAACCTTAAAAGATCATGTGCTTGGGTTGTAGCCTTCTTCACATCGTGATCGCCTATGTGTCATCTTGTGACCACAGTCCCGATACGCGTTCCTCATTTTGGTCAGTCATGTCGTGGCCAACCCATGGTAACGTCGTGACACTCGGTTTTCTTCAAAAGCAAGCTTTTGACTCCTTAATGCCCTAAACCTAACCATTATGGAAAACAAACGATACAATTTTGATTTTGTAGGACAAATTGTATTTGGATTTTTAAATGATTATTGTGTAATTTTGATTTTATATGACAATTTGTATGTTTTAATAATTATTTAACAACTTTATCAATCATAGTATAGAACAATAGGGTAATATGGTTATTTTTTATCATTCAGCACAATCAATCATATGTACAATCAAACAATATGATTTTTTTCCCCGTTAATGGAATTCCCGGACAACACTTTCCGAGATAGCAACTATCAAACGAGACCTTAATGTTTTTTGTCACGTCATCTTTCCAGTAACTTTTAGCTAACAAAAAACTTTCATTGATGAAATACTATCTCCAATGATTAATCTTTTCAAAAACGTTTTTCTAAAATTAACTAATTTATCATTTATCGGTTTTAAATGTTTAATCAAGTCCAATTATATAATTTATTATAATTTTGAGCATTTTTCCGGTATTTTTTCTGAAGAAATCTTGTCGGGTACATATTTACCATTTACTAAAATATGTCATAATTATAATTTTATAAACACTTTATGCCAAAAAATGTAAAGCTAAAAAAATAACTTTATAGGACATTTTCCAGAACTACAAAAGATAATAAAATTCTCACACATCCTCTCTCTCTCCCCCCCACCCCACCCCCCGCAACACACACACACACACACATATATATATATATATATATATATATATATATATATATATATATATATATATATATATATATATATATATATACACAAACACATACACACAAAGAACCGTAAAATATTATGTAACCGTATTCTTTATAATATTTGATATTTTTTATTTTTAAAAGTTTGGGCAACTTCTTTTAAATTATATAACTTTTTTATAAAATAGATTCATTTTTATTTTATTTATTAAATCAAAATTGATTAACTAAAAAAAAATATAATATCTAAATATAATGGTCTAAGATAACTTGTTATTAAATGTACCGATCAAATATTCTAAAAACTAAAAAAAATTATAAAATTAGAAAAAAATAAATATTTGGAATGACCACTCTAAAATTATTCTCAAAAAAAATTTCAAATACCAAACAAAAAAAACTTTTCGCCAAGCATAACAAAAAGAATGAACTTTCCACCACATTTAACATTTTCTTTTAGAAACGTAAGCAAATTTATGGACAAATAATGACCCGGAAGCCTGGTGCAGAAAAAGGTTTACAACATGAGTACACATAACAGGAAACAGAAAATATTCGTAATTCAAAAGACATGCCTGGGAAGCAACCAGCGCACCGCCTCTATAAATTGAACACACCCCACTTCATTTCAACGCAAACTCTCTGCAGTCACTCTAAATCTCATTAATCTCAATCTACCAACCAATGGAGAAGTCACTACGGTGTTTTATGGTGGCATTGATGGCGCTGCTACTTTCCACCGGATACCTGCAACTCACGGAAGCACAGGCTCCATGCGATCCGGTGAAAATCAGTTGGTGTCTGCAGGCCATCGTCACAAACATGACACCCTCAGCAGACTGTTGCGAGAAGCTCAAGGATCAGGAGTCTTGTCTTTGCCGGGAAACAGCTGATCCGACTTTTGGTGGCTATCTTGGACTTGCCGGTGCCAGGAGGGTCGCAGCTGCATGCAACGTGACCTTCCCCATTTGTACATGAGAGCAGCTGCGGATGAATGTTCTACCACTTTCTATTTTCTTTCATGTGAGTGCAAGATATTGTTTTCAAAGTTCGTTTTCGATATTAAGTTAACTAAAGATTATCATATTTGTGTTTTCGAAGCATTATATCATTGTAAATTGTATCAAACTCAAACGTAAATTTGTATTATACAACTAAAACAAACATGAAAGTATCCTTCACTTTTTTTTTTTTAACGAGGCTCTTTCACCTCTTACTCATCAAATATTTAAGGGATAGGATTTCAACAATGTGATTATATCTAATTTTTATATTCCCTATTTATATCTTTTTATTATTATAATGTGTTCTGAGTGATGATGTTATGATGAGTATATGATTATCTTCAAATAATTAGACATAAAGGTTATGTAAATACCAAAGGGTTTGTATCCCAGCGATATCAGCCGGTGTCCTCCCTCTTAGAGATATTATATTTAATAGGACCGTTTAAAAATTGTATGATTTTTATACATGAAATTTCCCTTTTTGGTATTACAAACTGTTAGCAAAAGAAGTAGAAGAAAAGAAATTTCCCTTTGGTCTCCAAGAGCCGTTAGAGTTAAAAAGTGATAATATGAACTTTGTAAATTTTTTCTTCCTCTTTTTGTTGCAGCCAAAAGGAAGTAGAAGAAAATAAAAAGAATAGCTGGTTACAAAATGAGTTTTTCTTAAGGAGTGAAGGAAAATTAGATTGTAATTCATTTTGCAATTAATTGTTGATGTCGGAACAAGTGTGTTGTGGGTCATCTTGGGACCCACAAATTAATTCATTGTAAACATTTTTTTAATAAAAAAGGATGAATATAATGTACTTCTAAATTACACTTCTAATTATATCTATGTTTCTAACGAGACTTGAACCATGGACTTCAAAGAGGGAGGACAACACCAACACTTAGAAGCCCTTTGGTCGTTTTAAAATCTATTTGATAGAAGTTTTATGTTCTTCGATACACCTAGATTTGACCAGCATTGACCGAAAATTAAACCCTTCTTCCCTAAAAGAAAGTAGTCGCCGACCATACTGCCCCATACGCTTCTTTCTCTCTCATCCAAACTCTCCCCCTCCACCATTCACATCATCGAAAACGCTCGATTTCCATCAAACCACCGGTTGGAATTCCGTGAAATTAGCGTCACTCTCACCCATTTTCCCTACTCTACAAATCCCACAAAAATTCCACATCGATCCGTGACCGGAACAAGAATCGACGCCACCACCCATCTCAACCATTTTCCGGCCACCTCCGGCCGCCTCTTGTAATTTCTAATACAATTGTGTTCCCCTTCTTATAGGCTACAAACCCCACCAAAAATATCTTGAAAACCTTACCGAAAAATTTCGCCAGATTTTTGCAAATCTTGTCGAAATTCTTTTATTTTTGCGGAGAACTCATTCTCATGTGCTATTAGGCAAAGCTTTAAGCTTGGAGTGCGGGTTTACAACAACTCTAAATTTCGGATATTGGCGTGCTCATTTTCATATTTCAGAATCTGTGAACAACAATGGGGTACATTATTTCCTTGACTCTATTGATATTGCATGAATGTTTTAAATGTTAAATTATATGAAATTGCACCCGAATGTGTCTAGGATAGATGTCTTGAAATAATTTGGTGATTTGTTTTAGTAGTTCGTAGATTGTCGAATTGGTGTGTTTGGGTTATTTAGTTTGTTTGGTTTGTAGGGTTTGGTGATTTCATTTCAGGTTCATCATGTCCAGTTCGTGAAAGCATTCGGTCACGGGCAAAGGAAAACCTCCGGCTAAGGGACGAAGCAAGAATCTGAAAATTCTAAAGCTTCTGAAAAAAAATACGAGAGAGTACTACGAAAATGCACTGCCAAGAAAAAGTCAACTCAACAAAGTTTATTATTATAAAAACACTTGTCGATTTGAGAGTCCTCGAAGGAGTTTTCCAACTGTTCCGCAGCATTGGATAGGAAAATTTCTCTAACCTCACTAGCCAAGAGTTATGAGAACCCGACTAGAAACTTTCTTGCATCTTGTGGATGAGACAACGAGACTGCAGCCATCAGATTCCACCTTATAGGAGAACAATATGTACTTTCTTTTGAAAGGGTGAATGAAAAATGGGCATGCAAATCACGGACACCCATCAAACTCCCGAAAACATACCCAATAAATTTGACCATGAATCCTTTTGGAGGGAAATTACTGGTCTACCCTATTATTCTATCGGTAGAGATAAAGCTACCTCCATCATACACCCGTGCCTTCGCACTTCCCACCTTATCCTAGTTTGCACAGTTTTTGTTTGCAAATAAGTCGGTCAAGTCATAAAGTGCGAGCTATTTTTCTTATGGTGCATGACTAGCTGTGACAATCCTCTCCCGAAACCAGATTTCACCTCATTTTTGTTTTGCCAGAAATACTTAAACATTTGTGCCCAAATGACTGGCACTATATGCATGGGAGGATTTGTTAACCTTCTTACCCGATCCCATAATATTGAATTTCCATCTGACATCCAGCCCGTGTGTTGAATCATAAAAAGTGACCCTCTTGAACTTCAGCTACCGCAGCCGTCAAGCACCCGCAGTCGAGCTCCTTTATCAGCAACCGCATCCGGAGTCCCTACCTACCGCAGTCACTTTACTAGATTACTTTACTTGTCTTTTATTGTAATACTCTCTATTGTCCAGTATGCCTTGCATGGCTACTCTTAGAGATGTGATCTAGTGTACTTCATGAGTCTCTATAAATAGAGCTCATTCTCTTGTATTCACAAACACACATCTATCTATTCTGAATACACATCTCTGAAGTTATCTTTTCTATCTCTCTATCTAATTACTCATCCCTTCTTACTCTCAAATCTTACTAGAATACAACTGATTATAACCTCTCTTCGGAGCAAGTCTTTTGTGACTTAATCACTAAGTTTGATCGTCCTTATTAACTTGGTTTGAATGCATTCCTTGTTATGAATCAACTTATGTGTATACTTGATATAACAATTGTTGTCATTTCTATTTCTTTACTTTTCCGCAACTAACTCTCTAACTATCTAACTCTAACTTATTAATATTATTGTTGAGCTTTTAGATCCTTCGAGATTAACTATTCTGCAATCTACTTGTTCTAACGTTTGTTCAAGTGTGTCTCTAAGTTTTTCTCTCAACAATTGGTATCAGAGCCATAGTGGTTGCTTTTTTAAAACGGAACTCTGATTTTCAAAGGGCCTTCTATACCACTGAAGCTCATTTCTTAAAAAAAACTTCAAAAAATGGCACAATCGTTATCTCTGAATGTTTCCAACAGTGTTGGTGGTTCTAATCGAGCCCCAATACTGGTAGCAAATGAATATCATCACTGGTCACAAAGAATGGAAAGATACTTAAGGAGACTTGGTAGAGATGTATGGCAATCCGTAGAAGAAGGACCACATGTCCCAGTCCTTACACCAGTCCAAACTGACGGCGCTACAACCAGACTAGGAGGAGGTCAACCAGTCATGAACCGTCCCACCAAGGATGATCTCGATAAAATGGAAAATGATGCTGTTGCTTTTTATGAAATCTCCTGTGGAGTTGCTCCTGACAACTTCGATATTATCATAAATTGCAAATCAGCAAAAGAGATCTGGGAAGTTCTCAAGAATTTGTACGAAGGCTCAGAACAAGCACAAGACAAGAAGCTTACTACCGCACTCAATGAGTTCAACAACTTCAAAGCTCATACTGGAGAAAACTTGGAAGACTCCTTCAAAAGGTTCAACCTGATAGTCACCAAGTTATCCAATGCGGGCACCATCCACAGTAACCATGAAACAAATCTTCAGTTTCTTAATGGTTTGGGAAGACATTGGACTACAGCTAAGATGATAGTCCAAGGCGATAGAAAGATTCATTCTTTGTCACTCTACAAGCTCTATGGAGAATTGCAAGCACAAGAATCCACCGTACTCAAAGACTGTGCTGACTTCGGAGGACCACTTGCTCTCATAGCACAAGCTCCACATAATCAATCTTACTCTCCCTCGTATGACACTCCACCGCAGTCATACGAAGCTGACTCAGAGTATGGCGATGAAGAAGAATTTCAGAAGGCTATTGCTCTGGTTAGCCAATAGTTCAACCGTCTACGACCTCCTTCCTTCCGCAAGAATCAACAGTTCAACAAACCTCCATTCAACCGTAACTTCGGTTCCCAGAATAACCATCCTCATTATCCTAAAAGTTCTCATCCACCACCACAATCTCAAAATAATCAACCAAAGGAAGCACCGCAGTCTACTCAGACCACTGACTCCGGTACTCCCTCAGAAGACAAGACTGATGTTGTAATTTGTCACAAATGCAACAAAGAGAATCACTTTGCAAGAGATTGTAAGGCCAATGTAGTGAAAGACAAAGCATTCTACCTTAGAATGGCTCAAGAGTTGGAAGATAAAGAAAAGGCAAGGGCATACGTAGCCCATGTCAAAAGAGACCATCAAGTTTGGTCGTCCGGAGACGAAGATGATGCCATCAGCAGTGTCAAAGGAAAAAGGAAAATCTGCATGTTGGCAACTACGGATGACGATGGGTCTACAAAGATGGACAACAACTACTGCTACATGGAAAAGGATGGAACTCTAAGCATCGTCGAACAGGTAAAACTTATGATCCAAACTCTAAACTATAGCATGCATGACTGTCAACCCTACATAGATGATCTTAATGACACTTATGTTGCCGCCCTTACAGACTATAACAAAGCATTAGATGAGAAGAGCATTGCGTCCCAAGAGGTGTTCCACGTGAGAGGACGACTGGATTGTTGGATTAATGTCTAAGTCCATAACTATATTTGGTATGTACTTGACCCGACCCGGCATGGTCCATTTGGGTTGCACTTCACCGGCACAATTTATATGGATAGTCTTTTGAGAATAGTATATTTATGATTTATATTAATATATTATAAGTTCTAATATATTAATATGGAATCATATTATTTAATTAGTATTGATCAAGAATTAATTTAGAATTAATTAAGTGATCAAAAAGAACTAATTAAATATGGACTCTTATATATATGGAATGGGCCAAGTTCATTTAGGTTGGGCTAAGCTTTCATGGATGGTCCATGGAGCTTTTAACCCATGGGTCCTATGTAAATGAAAGGTCATGGGTATTAAGGTTTACATGGATGTAACCCTAATCCTCCATAATATATAAAGGGGTCCTTGGCTCACAAAATTGGACAAGTGTGTGAAAATAAGAGTGGACCGATTTTAGTATGCATACATATTCTCTCAAGTTCTTCCAAGGTGTTTTGGTGATTTGTGATTCCATTTGAGGCTTCCACACTATTGGGGCTAAGATCTTAAAGCTTGAAGACATCAAGCTACATCAAAAGGTATGTCATCTAACTAGAACTTTGTAGTATAGGTGCTTCATAATATGCTAGTTAGGATGAAACCTTGGAATAGTTAATATTTGCATGTATAATAGAGAAAACATAGATCCAAGGTTTATAGGGTTGCATGTACACCATAGGAGTGTTAGAATGCTCAAAACCCAACAGTGGTGTCAGAGTCATGGGTTGTTTTCTGTTATATTGATGCAAATGTTTTATTTTCAAGTTGAAAAAAAAAGAAAAAAAAAACATGACGTTTGTCAAATTTTAAGATAATTATTTTTTTTGTGAAAAACGAATTATTTGTAAAATTTGAATCATTTGTTATATGAGTTGAATTAGGTCAAATTTAGTAAAAGATAAAATGATATGATTATTTTATTAGTTTTAAAAGTTTGATCTAAATGTTTTAAGGACTTACATATTTTGTCATAAAATTTTGGAGCTCAAAAGTTTTTTTTAAAGTTGTGATCTTAAGCGTTTTTGAAACTTCCATAAGTTATGGATATGAAAGTTTTTTTTTTTTAAAAAAAAATTTGATTCAAAGTTTTTATGGAGTTACAAAATTTGGTATTAATGTTTTAAAGAATTCCATAACTTGTTCTTAAGTTATGGAACATGGAAAGTTTCATCATAAAACACAATTAATTCCATAAGTTATGGAATCCAAAGGTTTTCAAGAATTACAAAACTTGCCCTCAAGTTTTAGAATTTGAGAAAAGTTTTTATGAAAAAAAAGAGTTGAATTCTAAAACTCTTGGGTTCATAACTTAAACAATTAATTAAATGGTTTTAATTTTGAGTTTAATAATTGGAATTATGATGTTTTGTTGAATAGTTCAAATTAACTCTTATGGACTTTATTAATAGTTAATTAAAGCATTTAATTAAAAGAGTATTATTAAATCCATAAATATATGGTTTGAGTTTAATTAAATTAAAAGTCTAGTTTAATTAATAGATTAAACCACCAAGTATTTTAAATGTCTAAAATACACCGTTATACTATTATAATATTAAAAGTTTAATATATTATATGTATAAGAGCAAGTCGTCTTACCATTAGTAGGCCTCATTCACGAAGTCGGTCTATAAGGGGGGTATAAGGTTACTGCCTATAAAATGGCAGTTTAATGGGTGTTCACTCTCACTCACCGTTTCCTTGACCGGTGGAGGGTCGTTAGCCGAACAGGTAGGACAAGGACTGTAATTCTCCCTTCATTATAAGTATAATGATAAATACTAAGTAACTAAACACTTATAAATTCCCAATCTTAGTTACTTAGGAAAATGTGAATAAGGTGCTAATCCATGAAATTACACTTTGCACTTTGTTTAAGCTGTTAGTGGAGCGTGTGTGGTTAACCGACACACTAACCTGGACTTAACAAGGTAGGCAAAGGGTAAGTTAATGTTTATCATAGTATCGTTGGAGCGTGTGTGGTTAACCGGCACATCGATTGAGAGGTAAATATTAAGGGTACCAAGTATATTTGCATGGTTACTTCACACCTTGTTTTGTGATCCTCGGCATCCCAGTCACAAAACCTGAAGGGCACACTCGAGATTGAACCATGCCATTGAAAAGTTCAATGAATCTCAAAAGAATCTAGGAGTTTCAAAACCAATTAAAACCTAATAATACATTTCGTTTATCTTGGTGGAAATTGGTGAATCGTCATTCACCTACCTTCAAATATTTTATAGCTTGGATTACGGCATCCCTCTTCCAAGTTATAAAATAGTTTGTTGGGTCCTAGCCTTAATATATCATATTGGGTGTTATATTAAGGACTTAAATCAACTTTACGTGAATTTCTCCCATTGTTGATGTCTGGTTTAGACAGCAATGATCTTCCCAAACCAAGCTTTCCTAATGAATATGACTTCCCGAGTTTGGCTCATGGAAGTCATACTTCTCTTCCTCCACCTCCTCCAATTATTCTCCCTAACCCACAAGTTCAAGGTCACTCAAGCCCTAATGGCAAGCAAGGTCTACGTGTGATCACATCTTAGAGATGAAGTCACATATTGACAAGCCGGGAGAGTTGGGTGTCAAAGTCTTGAGAAAGTTGGATGTTCAATCACTTTCTAAGTCACATAGTGAGTTCCTTTGGGACTACTATGAAACAGACTATGACATGAACCTTAATGATCATATCTATTTGCTTGGTGCTGCTGAATCAGCAATGATTTGGAACGATAGTAAAGCAAATTTGATTAGAAGATCAACTTCCCAAAAACTTTATAGACAGTGACAATGGTGACACTGGAAATCCAGAAAAAGCATGCTCTTCCCAATGGAAAGGGATTGGCCATAGTCAACCCGGTTGACCAAATGGTAAAGAGAAAGGCTAAGTCTGAGATAGTCTCATTACCAAAGGGTCCATATGTTTATTTTGCCAAAGGAAGGGGCGTTGATTGCAAAGCTGCCAAATTTACCTAAGGATGTTAAAGTCAATAAGTTTGACTCTACATCAGGTAGAGCCCATTATCTAACTCTGTTAAGTTCTATTCTGAGATCCTCATTACATGATGTGACTGGGTCACATGTTGATGTTTTAATAATCAAAGAATAGAGAGAAATCTTAAAATAAGTATATGCTGATTCTGATCGCGAAGGTGGATTTCCATCGCATCAGAATTTTGAGCAGTTGCTTAAGAAGTTATGATATATTGCTAAGGAATAGATAACAACAATTTTCCATGTGGATTGTAAGGATAAGTTTTTCCGCAAAGTTTTAAAATAAAAGAAAATTGTTTAATTTTATTTATTTGAAGTATCCTTACAATGGCATTTGTGGAAAATTGTTGCTTATATGATTCCACTGACAGCAATATTGGAAAATGGATTTGATTCTTTCATTTGTGGTAGTGTCTAAATTTACCAAATCAGGAAAGTTCCTCATCGCCCAAGTTTCAATTGGACCGAAACTTGGAATCATGCAAGTTGAATAGTATGATGAATGAGAACTTTCAAGCATTGGAAAATCAAGACTAATTACTTGTTCACATGGATGTGTGAGTCAAGTGAAGGACTAAAGGGACCGAGTACACATTCTTGTGCACTGGTCATGTCCACCACAAAGCTCGTTAAGACTATTTGATTTACTAAAGTTTAGTAAATATGGTTATACTTACAAGTTTAAGTATAATTCTGAAACATTGGAAAAGTCTCAATGTATGGCAGAACGAATGGGAAGAATCAAATTAGGCAGAAAGATAAAAGTTTCTCAAATCTGAAAAGATGGGAGAGTACTTTAGTATCATGTTTGTGATCATGTTAATGATTTAGAAATCATATCACAATTAGTCCTCTAAAGGTCATCTTAGTGCATTCTTATGACTAAGAAGAGGAGTCATGAATTGTTGAAATGGTTAGATCAGGAAGATGAGTCATACTTCGTTCCAAAACAATTCTTAGAGTCATACTCCAAGATTATAACTTGAGTGACATATCTTAAAGAAAGGTTTAAAACACTTGTCAAATGTAAGAGTAAAAGTGTCCTACTCTTGTACATTTGAAAATGGTAAGTTGTGATGTTTTGGATAAAACAAAGACCAACTAAGGCCAATTGTGTGAAGTGTTTGTCTTGATAAAGAATTTGCACTATCTCTTGAATATTTGGCAAGATAGTCTTATATGTCAAGAGGATAGTGGGAGTCTTAAAGATCCTAAAAAGAATTTCAAGAAGTAATCAAGAATAAAACCTGAGGTTCTTCACTAGCACACGACTTGAGATTTATAACCTATCGTGTTGACATATTCTGTGCCCATTCCAGTTAAAGTTGGCTTTGCATAGGAGTTCTGAAAGTTCTCAATTGGTTGCATAACAACTTGGAAGCAATGGCAGGCCCTGTACTTCCAGGTGGCAAGAAGTTAAGATTGCATAAGTTCAGTCCATATGAGTTTGGATTTGTCATCATCCTTGTCTTGTGACTATGGTTTTGACGATTCACATGGATAAGAACACATACACCATAAAATCTAAGGGTCATAAGGTTTCTCTCCGATTCATGAAAATGATGGTGAGGAAACACTTCCACCAAGTAGATTTGAAGCAGATGGCAAAAGGTCTAAACAATTGAGACTATGATTACGGCATCCCTTTTCATAGTTCTGAAATTGTTTAGACACACATGCATGCTATCTAAGGAAAGGTGTATGATTTTGATAAAGTTTTATCAAAGCATCTCGTATCAGAAATCTGAACTTTGGTAAGAAAGTCAATAAAGTATTGATTTCTAGAAGTCCAGCTGATTTCTGAGTACATGTCAAAGCTAGTGGGAGCATAAGTGTTATGCTAATAATCATCATGTTAGTAGGAGCATGATAATTATTGTTAGTGTTGCAAGTTAGCAATGTTAATTATAGAAAACAAAAGTTTCAATTCATGAGGCTGCATGGATTGAAAAAGTTGTTTTGCTATAACTAAGGGAGAGGATATACTTCATTTCAGTTCTAAAGGCTTAGATTGAGACCTTAATCATCTTTAGTCAAGAATATATATATGAATTTCATGTTGGATTGGTTCAACTTAAGGAAATTCTATATATTGCGTTCTCAAAATTCGATTATGATTACGGCATCCCTCTTCATAGTCAAATTTTGAAAACATGGCAAATAAAAATATTGTAGCAAAAGACTGGTCTAGAATCATGTCTTTATGTGAGACATCATGAATCGTGTACCATTTGCTTTGGGTACAGGATCGATTGCATGTGCTATAATATTTGTCATTTCTAAATTTTTCCAAATGCCCAGAGGCATTAAGAAGGGAAAAGGTCTAGAATTGGATATGACTAAAATGATTAAGCAATTGTCGAGGACAATCTGAGGTTTACCAAAGATTGGTTGCTCAGGGACAGTTGGAAGTATAGTGCTAATTTTGGAAGGACCATATTGACATATTCTGAAAAGAGGCATCTCTTATTCAGAAGTGATAGTCAAAATAAGAATATGGAGTTGTCTCCATAGGTGGAAGTTATCTGTGTAAGATTAGAAAACTTAATGCAAGAAGCATGTCCAAAGCAATGTACTTTGAATATGAGACTTAGTTTCCATGGAGTTGATCTCCATTGGAATACCTTATAATGACTGTTGACAAGTCTTTGTGACTTTGTATGTATTCATTACAGGAGGGTCAGTGCATATAAGTTTAAAATCTAAACAGATTTCGATAAATGATAGAAATTTGAAATTCTCACATTTTTCGATAAGGATTTGGGAGTGTGAAATTAGAATCATTGAAATTATGTTCAATTGGTTTATTTCACAAAGTAAGGATCATAGACAAACATAGAGTGCATACTTGGTGTATGGCAAAGCTATTGTTTAAGAAAAACATAGTGTACATGCTTGGAGCATGGGACAACTAGTGTTTTTAATTCAAGTATAAAGTTGATAAAACCGAAACAATGAATAATGAGTAATCAGTATGGTGATAAATAAAAGTGTTTATTTATATTCATAGGGTTTGATACCATATTTGATTCATTTATTCTTGTGTTTCACTTTGCATTTTTTGACTTCCAGAATAACTAAGTCGCTCTTCCTGAATGATTAAGTTATTCAAACCATCCACAGTTGGTCATATGTTGGAAGTAGATATGAACCGTGGACAATACATACAATTGGGGTTGGCCAAATGGATATCCTACCGCAATGGATTCCTCACCCCGGTTCAATAAAGACAGACTGTATGTCCCTCCAGACCGAGAATTTCATTTCCCAGTCAATGACAAGACCTTTCCCGAAGACATCAAAACTCACTTCGGTAGACTGCATAGTCTAAGAAATAATTGTGTCATTGAGGAAATTGTGCCTGAGGTTTCGGGTCACACATGTGATCAAATTCCTATCTGTGGCACCATTTACCCAAATTCTCAAACCTCATCCGTATTTGATTAAGAAATTGTCATTGAGGGCCCCGAAGTCTCGAAAGACTTTCCATCTCTGTCCTCAGACCGCATTGTCTCACACTGTAGTCAAAAGTTCCACAAAAGTCCCACTGAAGCCCAACTCAGACTTACTCTGCAGTTGTCAAATCATCACTACCGCAGTCATCAGTAAAAGAAACTGTGACTCTTCAGCCAATTCATCACGAATTACCCATAGAAAACTTTGAAGTGGGTCAATGCTCTCAAATCCCTGAATCTTCAAGTTCTGATGACTCAAGCCCTTGTTTTCACAAATTTTCAAAGGGTTCTAGGAAACCGCAGTTGAACAACAAAGACTGCGGTTCACCAAAATTCTTAGCTAAAAAGGCTTTCAAAGAGGAAATTCGATCCCGTGGCACAAATAGACAAATTTTTTCGAAAAACAAGAAGCATGTCAGATTTCCAAAGTCCAAGAGTCTAGAAAAATTTGTTTTCTCACACTACTTTTCAAAAAACTCTCTTATCAAGAAAACACACAAAAAAGAATGTCAAGTTTCATCAGTCATCCCTAATTCATCTGACAAAACCCAAAAAGGTGCAAAGTCTTTTCAAAACAATGGTTTTCAAGTCTATTCCTCAGATGACCCAAAATGGAAGGGTATCTTACCCACTCCAACACTTTTAAAGTCACGTCAAATTTTCAAAAAGTGGAAGGGTATTTTACCAACTCCACCAGAAAGAACTCAAAGACCTACACGTGCAAAACCTTTTCAAAAACAAACTTTTTCAAAACCCGACACCACTCATGTTAGGGATTACCAACCTCGGACCGGTAACAAGTCCAATTCATCCTATAGACCGCTGACCAAGCGTAGTGTCAGATCAAAAGACAAAACCTCTTTTTGTAAATGTCAGTGTAGTTGTCAAAAGGATTCATCCTATGTCAAATCTAGTCGGAGTCAGAAATCTCGTACTTTTTCAAAAACTCACAACACTCCAAATCTGCACAAACACCCAGGACTAGGATCAAAAGTTGACAAGAGACCTGTCCCTGCAACCTCGGTCCATGCATCATTCAGAAATTCACCAATTGCCCCAGGCTCCAAACTAGTTTGGATGCCTAAACTAACCGTGTAATTCTCAGGCTTTGTGCAAGGAGGAACAAGAAGATGAATGGTTAATTGACAGTGCCTGCTCCTTGCACATGACCGGAAGGTTAGAATACCTTCGGGATTTTAGGCCAATATGCAATGGTGGAAATGTCACATTCGGCAACAATGCGAATGGAGTCATCCGAGGTTATGGTGTTCTCACTACGGGGAACTTCTCTATTCAAAAGGTTGCCTATGTAGAAAGCCTTAAACACAATCTCATCAGTGTTGGCCAACTATGTAAGGCAGGCCATCGAGTTGAATTTGATGATCAATTTTGCTATGTAATGACAAGTGATAGGAACACGTGTCTGATCAAATCCCGATCCGAAGGTACGATGTATCCTTTGGATGTCTCTCTGATCATTGGTAGACCGCAGTTGTGCTTCCTATCCAAAGCCGTATCCGAAGTCAGCTGCCTATGGCACCGCAAGCTAGCACATCTCAACTTCAGGTACATCAACAATTTGGTCACCGGAGAACTAGTCAGAGGTCTCCCTATTCTCAAATTCAGCAATGATACTCTCTATCCGGCTTGTGAATGTGGGAAACAATCCAAAGCAAGTCACCCCATGGTGATTGATTCTTCAATCTCTGAACCTCTAGAGCTCTTACACATTGATCTCTGCGGTCCATCAACCGTAGCCAGTCTCCATCACAAGAAGTACATAATGGTTATAGTGGATGACTTCACACGCTTCACATGGGTCTTCTTCCTTAGACTCAAGTCAGAAACACCGCAGATTCTGATCAATTTCATCAAGGAAATAGAACTTCAGATCAAGCTTCCAGTAAGACGTATCCGCAGTGATAATGGAACCGAGTTTACTAATCATCTTCTCAACAGTTTCTTGGTTTCCAAAGGCATCTCTCACAACTTCTCAGCTCCTTTTACACCACAACAAAATGGAGTAGTAGAGAGAAGGAACCGCACTCTAGTAGAAGCAGCCAGATCCATGCTCAACTTCGTACACCTTCCTCTCTACTTCTGGGCTGAAGCTGTAGCAACCGCATGCTTTGTTCAAAACCGTAGCATTGTGTGCAAACGTCTCAACAAAACACCGTATGAGGGCCTTAACAACCGCAAGCCAAATGTTCGCTTCTTTCATATCTTTGGGTGTAGATGTTTTGTGATCAACAACCGCGATCATCTTAACAAATTTGCACCGAAGTCTGATGAAGGCATCTTCCTCGGCTATTCCAGTAACAAAGTTGCTTACAGGGTCCTCATCAGACGTACAAGGCTAATCATTGAAAGCTTCGATGTGAAATTTGATGATTCTCACATCCGCAACGCCCCTCCATCCACTGAAACCACCGCAATCATGGAAAGCGATATTCCTGCCTCTTCAGGTCCTTTAAATCTAGTTGAAGTCAATTATGATGATCTTTTCGAACCTGTTGAAACGGCGAAACTATCCGAAGTTATTGTGTCACCGGCAGCTCAACAACAACACGCTGATGTTTCTGGTCCATCACTATCCGAAGTAGTATATCTCAATACTTCCACCTCTCCGGTTGAGGGGGAAAGCTCTACTCCGGATCAAGCAACAACCGTCGAGGTTCCAGTACTTGATGCTGCTCAAGTTCCTATCCGCAGAGAACCATTACCATCAAACGTATCTTCGAATTCGGATGATGAACTCATAGAGAACATTGACACAAGAACCGATTCAAGGATTATCACTCTCCCATCCGTAGTCCAGGGGGAACCTTCTCAGGTTCCAGAGGAACTCCCATCCGCAATCCAGGGGGAACCTCTTCCAACTGCTCAAGAAAATTTCATTCTCGTTCCAACAAACCAAGATGATTCCGCAGGATGTTCTCAAGTCCAGGGGGAACTGCCATCTCCAACCGCAGAATCTTCTGATATTGAAGATATTCCCTCTACCGCAGCTGCTGATCATCTACAACCCCATCTACACGTATGGACGAAGGACCACCCACCAGGTCAAATCATTGGCAACCCATCCGCAGGTATCCAGACTCGATCTTCCAAGGACTTATCTGATCATTGTCACTACGCATCATTTCTGTCCTCGGTCGAGCCCCGAACGATTAAAGAAGCATTACTAGAACCTGATTGGATATCCGCAATGCAAGAAGAGCTAGAAGAATTCAAAAGGAACAAAGTGTGGAAGCTCATCCCGAAGCCACACGGTCACACCATTGTTGGTACTAGATGGGTATTCAAAAACAAGCTGGATGAATCTTCTTAGCATACGAATGGAAGCCATCCGAATCTTCTTAGCATACACAGCCCACAAAAACGTCAAGGTACACCAAATGGACGTTAAGAGTGCATTTCTCAATGGGGAATTAAAAGAAGAGGTTTATCTTCAGTAACCTCCAGGCTTTGAAAGTATTGAATTCCCAGACCACTGCTACAAACTTGAAAAAGCAGTCTACGGTCTGAAGCAAGCCCCAAGAGCATGGTACGAGACTCTCTCTGAATTTCTTGTCTTGTCCGGATACAAAAGAGGAGTGATTGGTCCCACTTTATTTTGAAAAGCAAATGGTGACCACCTCATGCTTGTACAAATATATATGGATGATATCATCTTCGGATCAATTGATCAAGGAATGGTGGATGAATTTGCTAAGCTCATTACCAACAAATTCAAAATGAGCTTGAATAGAGAGATTAACTTCTTTCTAGGACTTCAAGTGAAACAAGTTACGCAAGGGATATTCATTCATCAAGAGAAATACACCACTGAACTGTTAAAGAAATATTCTATGGACAACTGTTCTTCGGCTAAGGTCCCCATGGCCTTCGGATATAAGATCTCTACTGATCCCTCAGGCGAATCTGTGGATCACAAGACTTATAGAGGTATCATAGGCTCTTTGATGTACCTCACCGCAAGCAGGCCAGACATTGTCTTTGCAACAGGTGTATGC
This sequence comes from Lactuca virosa, assembly GCF_052849685.1. Classification (NCBI taxonomy): domain Eukaryota; kingdom Viridiplantae; phylum Streptophyta; class Magnoliopsida; order Asterales; family Asteraceae; genus Lactuca; species Lactuca virosa. The sequence continues at coordinate 425,396,303 of NC_136429.1, read as the reverse complement.
GCAAGGTATCAGGCTGACCCAAAAGTGTCACATATGACCGCAGCCAAACAGATACTACGGTACCTGAAAGGAAGCAAGTCTCTTGGATTATGGTACCCCGCAGGCAATGATTTCAGCCTTCAACATTCACAGATGCGGATCACGCCGGCTGCAAACTAGATCGAAAAATCACTTCAGGTGGTTGTCAATTTCTGGGTGGAAGACTCGTCGGCTGGTCATCAAGGAAACAAAGTTGTGTATCTCTGTCTACCGCAGAAGCTGAGTATGTGGCCGCAGCCAGCTGTTGTTCTCAAGTCCTTTGGATGAAAACTCAACTATTGGACTACGGATATAGAATGCTGCGGATACCGATCTAATGTGACTCTGAAAGTGCTATTGCTATTTCTCACAATCCAATTCAGCACTCCAAGACTAAGCATATTGAACTACGGTATCACTTCATCAAAGACCACATCTTGAAAGGTAACATTGAACTCATCTTTGTCCATTCTCATGAAGAGATTGCTGATGTGTTCACAAAAGCACTCGACTCCACAAAACTTAACACCTTCCTGCAAATGTTAGGAATGATGAATCCAGACCCGTAATTCTTTTTGAATTAATAGATACCGCAGACCATCCTTGGTCTCCGTTGCGGTTCTAACTGAAAGTTATTTATGATAGATGGTTTTGGTACCGCAGTCTATGTACCGCAACCATATATCATACTTATCTTTCATGGGTCCTTATTGTTTGTTATTACTAACTTTTTGCACAAGTGCTCTCCTCAGTTTCTTCTACTACAGTATCCACCCCTCCGTAATGACATCTGTTCATCCGCAATGACATCTGGTCATCCGCAATGCAATTTCCATCCGCTATCACATTGATAACTTCTCAACTGTTTCATCAACCCTTGAATCATAGTGTGCTATTTAATGATCCTTCATTAAATATAACATTAAATAAAAAACATTCCTTGAGAAACTGTCTCATTCTCCTTGTGTCAGACCTATTTTAGGTATGATGACAAAAAGAACGTTTTTCCATAAACGCATCCTTAATCTGTCTTTTCCTCTTACCCAGCACGTCCCATCCATTACAACTTCTTTTCCCCTCACCACACGATCACCTGACGTAATTATGTACGTCTGACTTTTCATTAAATGCAAATCCCTTTTGGTAAAATCTCAAAAACCTTTTTTAAATCCGTTTTGTCTTATGTGGCTGAGATTTAATTTCCAATTCAAAAGATTCCCCCCAAATGACCTTTTACCTTATCCTTTCTTTTACCTAGGGTATAAAATAGTTACTGTTCAAATTCACCCCTATATAAACCCTTCTTCTTCCCCAAAAACACTTTACGCTTTCTGAACATTGAATCTTCCCTCTCAAATTCCTACAAGCACTCTGTTTTTCTACTCTTTCTCTCAAGCTCCTACAATGGTGAAATCAGGTGTTTCCAAGAAACAATCCAAGGCATCTGGATCAGTGAACCCTACTGGTTCAGACTCTCCCATGATTGGTTCAAGCAACTTCAGAGGTGTGTTTAAAGATCACTCATCCTACAATGCTCCGATCAAACTGATGATCAAGTTTATGAAGAATCACCCCCTGTTTGGCCCCTTCGATGCTTTCACAGACGTTGTCCCAATCTCAACCTTATTCAAATGTGCCTTCTCAGCCTATCGCCCACTCGAAAACCCGTAAGAAGTTCATCTTAACCTGGTTAACGATTCTTTGGTCATTCTGTCCAAAGAAAAGTTTCTTTCTGCCATTAACCTCCTTGTTCATCCCTCCATCAAGATTTTCACCCCATCCATGACAGACGTCACTTCTGCACTTTACCAAACGGGATATCAGAAGAAGATTAAAGTGATTGGTGAATTCAAGAAAAACCAACTGCCTGCGGTCTGGCAATTTGTTTGCCACTTCGTCATCCGCAGTCTGTCTGGCAGAACCGGAGGCACGGACAATATGGGACTCAAACTTCTGGAGCTGGTGTGGAGCATCTTCACAAGTCATGACGTGAACTACGGGCAGATCCTATGGGACGACTTTCTTCAATACATTCCCAAGGAGAGCCCAAGGGAGAACCCAACCGAACTCACTTTCCCAAGGTTCTGGTCCCTCTGCATTTCAGACCTCCATGCAGATGCAGGGATCGACATGGGCAGTGACATCAATTTCTTTGTCCCCAAGGATCTCAAAAGGTACAATCCCTCCTCTGATCAATCTATTTTTGGACCAATTCGAAGACTTCCTACCCACATTCTTTCCACTCTTGGTCTTGAGACTGCTGATGTCTCAGATCATATTGAGGCTACGGAAGGTATTGCCCCATACCTTCCTACCCCGCCTCTTCAAAACCCATCCGCAATCATCAACCCTGAAGGTACCGCAGTCCCTTCTTCCACTACTCTATCCAATCTTTCTCAAAGAAGAAAGAAATTGGCCTCCAAGAAGAAACAAAGAACTCCCAAGAAGGATGCTCCCAAAGCAACCGCACCCTCCAAGAAACGTAAAACCAAACCAACTGCACCCACACCTGATAGTGATTCTGATGAGGATGCGCAACCAATGGCCATCCTTAAGAAAAGAAAAACCAATACCACTGGCCATATGCGTGACCGGACTGATATCTCAGCCTCTCAAAAGGCTCTGGTAGTCCTTGGGGTGGCCGCAGACCCATTCAACACCACCATCGAATACCAATCAAGCTCAGAAAGTGAGTTTGTTTCATCACTTCGTGGAGACTCCCCCCCAGTTCAATCCCAAGAGGATGACACTGGTGCACGCCCTAAGGTCTCCAGGACTTCCCGACTGCATTTCTTTTCACTTGAGGAGTTGCGCTCCATCCTCTTGAACGTAACCCAAACACTTCAAACACCTCCCCAACCGCAAGGCATTTCTTCCGCCCATGCCAGAACTGAGCCGTGGCCAAACTTGACTACGGGTCAAGGAGACCAAGGAAGCTCAGGAAATCCTACTCTGCTTACATCCGCAGCAGGTGGTTTAGGCACGGTGAGCACAAATGTGCAAGGATCCGTGGACCCGAAGGACACTTCGGTGCGCTTCCAAGGATTTGATGGGATGAATCAAACGACTCATGGTTACGCTACACTCCTGTAACTGAGTCAGAAATCAAGAAATATGTCGTTTTCAGAAGGGCATTCGAAGCACGCAAGGAACAACAGATCAAGCAACAACAACAAAAGGAGCAAGAAATCCAGTCAGTGGCTAAGTATTGGGCAGATGCAATCAATAATGCCAATACCGTAGCCACCATTCTAAAGGTTCAAGACTAGATGACCGAGATGGCTGAAACAATCCTTAAAGCTCAAGCAACAGGTGAAGGTGCAGGCCCCTCCAGAGTAACTCCAACTCCAACTCCAACTCCAAATCCAATTCCAACTCCAACATTTAATGAATCACAAGACGAAGGAACCGCAATAGAAGTCAGTTCTGCTCCCACCTTCGGTCTTGATGAAGAGGATATTCAGGAGGTAAACAAACCCACTCCCTCTGATGATGACCTTATGATGTTCGATGAAGAAGAGGAATCCAGTGGCTCTCACCATTCAACTTCTAAACCCAAAGAGAAGAAGAAAAAGAAGAAGAATGCTATCACAAGAAAAGAATTTCTGAGCTTACAAGCAAAAGTTGATCAAATTATGGCTGCGGTCAAGCCAACTCAACCGCAACTAGAAGACCTGCCTGGACCGCAGTCAGTAATTGAACGGATAGAGCGCTTGGAAATGCGTGGGCGATTGGCTGCTGAGAGAATTTCTCTCAAAGTCGAAATGGGAATCTGGTCCCTTGACAATAATCGACAGGCAAATCACAAAGACTTCATGGCTGCTGCGGAATGCCTCATCTCTGAGGTGACCGCAATCAAGAAAGATCTCCAAGCAGCCATTGTGAATCAAGCCACACAGTCTCAAAAACTGATAGCTGAGACTCACACTGCATATGAGTCCACTATCTCAGTTCTTCAAGCCACAATCAATAGACTGCAACGATCCCTGTCCTCCAACTTCCATGGTCCCGAGATTCTTCAGCTCACCAAGGAAATTCATAGACTGCTCTTCAACTCCTCCATTCCTAATAATCAACAGTTGGCCGATGCCCTCAAAGCTTAATTTCAAGACGTTTTTGCCAAAGTTGATGGCCTTCGAAAATGGCTTGAGGAAGCCCCTGGGTTGCATTCCTCAAGAGGGGGAAGTGAAGATGAAGTCCATCACAGTGAAGAAGAAGTCCATCATTCAAATCACTCCATCTCACAGCATCAGAGTCCCCCCATCATCACCAAAAAAATTCCTACATCGCAACCCTCACCGCAACCATCTCATCACTCTCCATCTCTTCAGACTCCACCTCAAAAAGAGACCACAGTTGAGAAACCAGAGACTCCCCCTCACTTCAAAAACCTGGTTGAGCACATGTCCTCTCCAAGCTCAAATGACTCCCCTGCCACCACCCAAAGGAAAAAAGATTGGAAGGCAGCTAAACTTGCGGAGCTCATATGGAGAGAATGCGGTTTTGATACCATCATGGACGAATCCTTGATAAACTCTTGGATCAATCCTCACTGCAGACTGCTGGATGAAGACTACAGACCTCACCTCACCTATGCTGAACCCGCTTCGGATGGCTACTGGGATGTCCCAATCTCTCCAAATGCCAAATACTTCACTGTGTTTGAGCAATTCGACTGCAGCCTTCCATACCACAAAAGACTGCCAATGGAATTTGAGAGACTTAGTCTTTTTTATGCTAAGCATGCCTCTCCCATTGAGAAAATATGGTCTAACGATAGACCATCCGCAGTCAAGAACTACAAGATTCGGAAGTTCATGAAGGCTGACTTCATCCAGTACACCCTCACTAGAAGAGGACACAACTATGTCCGCACCCAAGCTGACTTCCCCTGCATGAATCCGGAAGAAGTCTTTCTCATAGCTAAGGTGTTTCAGAACAAGTCGAAGAAGCACCCGAAGATGAAGATTGCACTTGAAAGGGCTAATATTTTCTTGAAGGAAACTGTTTGCGATTTTGCTAAAATCGATGCAGACATCTACCCCACCATTGCCAAGAAATTTGATCTGCCACCACTCGATCCTGCACCAATGCCTACCGAAGGCTATCAAGAAAGATCCTTAGGTGCAACCAATTTTCCTGAACTTGGAGTCATTTTCAAAAGGAAGATCGATAATGTCAAATACTTCATTCCTATGTCTGCCATGCATCGCCTCACCAGGAAGCAACTTGATATCTGCCGAACCACAGTTGAAAAATCCAAGCACACTACTGCAGAAGTCAAGTTCGAGATTTTAAGGAGAATCATCTGGTTGGAAAAAATTAGGAAGTTTTGGTGGATCCTAGTGAAGTTTATTAAACTTGATAGCTGAACAAAAGTTAAAGACGTCACTTAGGGGGAAATTGTTGAATCATAAAAAGTGACCCTCTTGAACTTCAGCTACCGCAGCCGTCAAGCACCCGCAGTCGAGCTCCTTCATCAGCAACCGCATCCGGAGTCCCTACCTACCGCAGTCACTTTACTAGATTACTTTACTTGTCTTTTATTGTAATACTCTCTATTGTCTAGTATGCCTTGCATGGCTACTCTTAGAGATGTGATCTAGTGTACTTCGTGAGTCTCTATAAATAGAGCTCATTCTCTTGTATTCACAAACACGCATCTATTTATTCTGAATACACATCTCTGAAGTTATCTTTTCTATCTCTCTATCTAATTACTCATCCCTTCTTACTCTCAAATCTTACTAGAATACAACTGATTATAACCTCTCTTCGGAGCAAGTCTTTTGTGACTTAATCACTAAGTTTGATCGTCCTTATTAACTTGGTTTGAATGCATTCCTTGTTATGAATCAACTTATGTGTATACTTGATATAACAATTATTGTCATTTCTATTTCTTTACTTTTCCGAAACTAACTCTCTAACTATCTAACTCTAACTTATTAATATTATTGTTGAGCTGTTAGATCCTTCGAGATTAACTATTCCGCAATCTACTTGTTCTAACATTTGTTCAAGTGTGTCTCTAAGTTTTTCTCTCAACACCGTGGATGACAATAATCTTTTGGATTCCCATGCTTTGACTAACATGCATCACATCTGCAAGCATCCAGATGGGCGCTTCGCTTGTTTCTGTCCTCAAGGAATTCCATATCACATCCTCCCTGATCCTAGAATCTGCAACTTTATCCTGCACGATCAAAGCCAATGGAGAGTCGCACGAACCAACACATAAAAGGTCGATGAGGAAGCAATCCCTCAAGGGGATGAGATGCACTGTAACACCGGGTTCCTCGTATGTATTTAAATTATAATTTTATTCATCTTTATATAGGAATTCGATGAGTTGGAGGAACCAACTCGACGAGTAGGACTGCCAGAGTGAAACCCTAATTTCGGGGTTTTGCACCCTATTTAAGCATCTTAATCCCCACATGCTGGCCTCATTTACAGCCTCCAAGTCCCAAACCCTAGATCTAGAAACCCTAATGCAATTGTGAGCTTGTGAGACACCTTTGAGTGAATTTTTGTGTGTTTTGAAGCTTGTGAAGGAAGGAGAAGCTTGTGGATTCAAGAAGAAGCTAGTGGATCCAGAGACTCCATTTCATCCTCTTCATTTACTGGTAAGCAAGTCTCAAACTTGCTTAGTAACTTCTTATATCTCCTTATTATCACATTATTGGGTTTTTGGTTCAAGAAGCATGACCTTTGGGAAATGGACGTTCCAAGTGAGTATACCATCATATCTGGAAGCATGGAGGGCTTTCATGGCATAAAGGTGCAAAATTTATGGCCATTGAAGCCCCATGCAAGCTATAGGATGTCATTTTAGCCTATTAAGCTCCAAAAGGCCATGCATGGAGAGAAAGGTGGAAGCTTTACGTGTTCATGTAGTATTTAGGGTCAAAATCTCAGTGTATATGCCTTAGTTTGGAGTATTGATGGCTTGTGAACCAAGATCTTGGTTCTAAAGAATTTAGGGGTTAAGCAAGATTCAGCAAGTAAGGGTATTAACGGGTAAAGTTGGAAATTTTACCCTTAAAAGGACAATTTCAGTGTATTGGTGGAGTATAGGGCTTAGATCTGAAGATTAGGGGCTTAATCTATTAAGATGGCTTAACTGACTGAAGAAGTCACCGAGTCCATAGAGGAACTCGACGAGTTGGGACGAGGTGTCCCGATTCTGTTAAAAGCAAAACACGACGAGTTCAAGGATGAGTCGACGAGTTGACTGTAGAAGTCATGATTCTGTAGATAGGACAAACTCGGCGAGTTGTGAAAGAACTCAACGAGTTGAATCGCGATTTCAGGGTTATGATTCGTGGAACTCGACGAGTTGATGGACCAACTCGGGGAGTTGAGTCAACCCAGGATGTTGACTTTGACCTTGAATTTGAGTTTGACCAAGGTTGACCCGTGAAGGGGTTTTGAGTATGGTATGTTATCTAAGACGTTGTTTTGTATAGGGTGTGAGTAAAGTCGGTTGCGGAGCAGTGACTTTCAGCTATTCACGACATTGAGGTGAGTTTCCTTTATTAGGAACGGGTCTACGGCACCAAGGACGACCCGTATATGTGATCTGATTAGTAGTTAAGTGTGGGCGGGGCCCGTATCTCATAGATAGTTGATATGGTACAAATTTATATGCTTAGTTATACTTGTTGTATGTATGATACCTGTATGTATTTTCATGACTAGCTGAGTGTGGCGGGGACCGTATCTCCTAGTAGCTGAGTGTGGGCGGGGCCCGTATCTCATAGTAGCTAAGAGTGGGCGGGGCTCGTATCTCACAGTAGCTGAGTGTGGGAGGGGCCCTTATCTCATAGTAGCTGAGTGTGGGCGAGGCCCGTATCTCATAGTAGCTGAGTGTGGGCGGGGCCCATATCTCATTGAGTGTGGGCGGGGCCCGTATCTCCTAGTTTCATGTTATGTGTATGGTATGTGGTAGTTTAGGGAGACTCACTAAGCTTCGTGGTTATAGTTTTTAGTTTTGGTTTTAGGTACTTCCGGTAGCAAGGGGAAGAGCTCGGGATGATTGCAGTGCACACACCATTATGTTTATATCTTGGGATGTTTAATTTGATATTTTGACAGATGATTTGATGTGAGATACTATTACTTATGTTTTAATGGAACGATTTTGATAACTATGGTTTTGTTTATTAATTAAAAAATGGAATTTTTGGTCATGATTTTTGGGATGTTACAAGTAGATATCAGAGCCTTGGTTTGAGGGATTCAGGCACACTCTCGGGTGTGTCTGAACTCAAACTAAGGACTTGGTATAAAAGTTTTAAAAGAAAAAAAACCATTTTTACAAAAAGGATTTTAAAAAGAGAAAAAGGGTGTGGTGCATGCAATCAACCGAGCTCAAGTAAGTTCTCCCAAATTACCCATACAAGTTTGTTATGTTATGATATGCTTATAAGAACTGCATGCTAGATTAGGACTAAGGATCTAGGAAGGATGCCTTATGTGCTTGTTATATGTTAATGAGCTTTATGAACTGCATGGTAGTACTGATTAGTCAGTGATAGGATCGCCTAATTAGGATATGCTTGATTATGTTACTCAATGCTCGAATGCTACTTGCTTTGTGCTTTTAGGAGTTCTAGTTATCTTTAAAACGAATATCTTAAGCTACATATTACGAGGACTAAATAATTTCAGAAGGTTAGGTTTAGCTCTATTTCGCAGCTCTTCTTTGAGTCTAACCGTTGTAGGGTAGGACCTCTCATTCGAAGAATTATCTAGTCTTAGTGGTATGTAATGGTATTCGCGAGCTTGTTATGGAGAGATAGCAGGGACTTCTTATGCAGCTGATGGTGGAGAGTGGTTCGGTGATTACCCTAGGGCAAGCCTAAGAGGAGATTAGCATGAGAACAGCAGTAGTAGTAGAAGGGACTTGGTGGAGTCAAGACAGTTCTTGAGGAAAGTACGGATAGATCTGGAAGGTAGTATGGGCCCGTACTACTGAAAGCAGAGGATCCGTACTCGAATCAAGGAAGGCTGAGGTGAACCCAGGGAACTTGTAGTGTGTATGATCCATCAAGTTATGATGGGTATTCAGATGTTTGTTATGGTGTATTTTTAGAATGGTGACGCTACACACTAGACTAGTCGGCACTTCGGGAGCCGGTGAGGGATCAGGCTCGGGCTGTAGAGCCGGGCAGCTAGATGACCAGATGAGGGAGTTCATCTCATCTGAGATCACACGCAGTATTTTGGACCAGACTCCTGTGATCTTCGGCACGGTCAAGGAGGGTATACTGGAGATTCTTGACGAGAGGTTGAGCGCTTTCCGCACTGAGAGGGCGGCCATGCTAGGGGAACGCACGATGACCTTCAGGGATTCATGAGAATGTAGAGATCCAGACTACCATGGGGCTCGGGATCCCATTTCTAACAGCAGGTGGTTCGCTGATGTCGCCAACGCCTTCCGTACGAGCAGATGTCCCGAGGGGACAAGGTCCGACTAGCTTCCTGTCTTCTGAAGGACAGAGCACGTGACTGGTGGGAGGAGGTCGGACATGCTATTGGTGATGACACAACTCTTGATGCTATGACTTGGAGTGACTTTTCGGCCAGGTTCAGAGCCGAGTTTTCACCAGTGATTGAGGTGCATTAGCTTGCTAGGGAGTTCTAGGATCTCCAGCAGATGACTGAGACGGTGACGGAGATCACCGCCAGGTTCAGGGAGAGGGCCCTTCTTGTTGAGCAATATGTGGCGGACGAGGATATGAAGAAGGCCCGATATCATGAGATGTTGCAGAGTGATATCCGCCAGTTTGTGAGCAGGTCCGACAGCAACACACTGTAGGATATGATAGCGAGGGCTCGTGAGATAGAGATTGATTTAGAGATGGAGAGGAAGAGGAAGCCAGAGACGGTGTCTGGCATGGAGGGATCGGGAAAAAATCCCAAGGTGGATTCCCGAGGGAAGGGCCAGCAGGGCCGAGGCCGCTCCGGTAAGTGTGGTAGGATGCACGAGGGCTCGTGCAGGGCGGGTAGTTCGGGCTGCTTGAAGTGCGACCGAACTGGACATGTCAGCAGGGATTGCACTGCTACCACAACCACCACTGTATCTTATCTGATTTTATTCTAGTGCAATCAGAGGGGCCACAAGAGGTCCCAGTGTCCGAGTTTAGCAGCAGCAGGGAACGTGGCGGCACCCTGCCCTGCTACGTTGAGGATTACCGACGGCCGACAGGGTCGGACAGAGGCGCTAGTGGCGAAGAGCAGAGCCTTCCAGTTGACAGTAGAGGAGGCACGTGCAGCTCCTAATGTCGTTACAGGTATGTATCTTCTCCTTATCTCTTTATTTATATTTATTGTTACTCATGTTTATGTGTTTCATTATAGGATCGTTCTTAGTGAACGGTATATCTGCTATGGTATTGTTCGATTCGGGGGCTACCCGATCTTTTGTATCGCTCGCGCTTAGCAAGCGATTTGTTGGAGCTCCGGGAGAGCTAGACTGTCTGCTGGATGTAGAGATATCAGATGATAGGACCGTTCGGGTTGCCATAGTTCATCGGGGGTGTACACTGCAGCTGTTCGATGAGCAGTTTTCAGTAGATTTGGTACCCATTCCCCTGAGAGGGAATAAGGTTATTGTGGGTATGGACTGGTTGAGTCGCAATGAAGTAGTGATCGACTGCGAGCAGCAGATAGTGAGAGTTCGGACTCCTAGTGGGGGAGGGTTAGTGATGTTGGATTAAGTGTCTAAGCCCATAACTACTATTGGTATGTACCTGACCCGAGAGTAGCATGGTCCATTTGGGTTGCATGGCATCGGAACAATTTGGATAGACTTTTGTGAGAAGAGGATATTTATGATTTATTAATATATTATAAGTTATAATATATTAATATTATTTAATTAGTAGTGATCAAGAATTAGTTTGAAATTAATTTTGTGATCAAAAGAGACTAATTAAATAAATAGGGATTGATTTGGTAAATCATCCATTCTTATAAAGTCAGCTTATGATCCATAGTTCTTCATGTTGGGCTAAACCCATGTGGTGACCCATGGATACTCCATGGAGGTTAAAACCCATGGATCATGAGGAATATGAAAAGTCATGAGGTACATGGTGTAACCCTAATGTGCACACTATATAAGAAGCCTCATAGCTCATGAAATGGCACTAGTGATAGACACATGAGGGCTAGCCGATTTTGAGTGTAAATAATCTTCTCTCAAGTTATTCCAATTGTTGGCGGTGTTGTGTGAACCATTTGAGGTGCAACACCTGGGGCACTATGCGCTTTAAGGTCCAAGGAATCAAGCTACAACAAAAGGCATGTCATTCAACTATATTTTGTATTGTATATACTTCATAATATGCTAGTTAGGATGATACCTTGGAAAAATTGATATTTGCATGTATAATAGAGAAAACATAGATCTAATGTATTTAGGGTTGCATGTACACCTTAGGAGTGTTAGAATGCTCAAAACCCAACAAGTGATTCAGGGCGAGAAGCTGCAATATGGACCGACAGTGTGTTCAGCAGCGAGGGCTAGGCGTTACCTTCAGCAGGGTTACGCCGGTTATGTCGCCTATATTATGGATACCCGGGATAAGCGTAAGGTGACAGTGCATGATGTACCGATTGTATGGGATTACCCGGAGGATTTTCCTGAGATACCTCTGGACAGGCAAGTAGAGTTTAGGATTGACTTAATTCCTGGTGCGGATCCGATAGCCAAGGCACCATATCGTTTGGCTCCTCCCGAGATGCTGGAGTTGTCTACACAGCTGCAGGAGCTGTTAGACAAAGGATTTATCAGGCCGATCAGTTCGCCATGGGGAGCCCCGATCCTATTTGTGAAGAAGAAGGACGGGTCACATCGGATGTGCATAGATTACCAGGAGCTGAATAAGGTAACGGTGAAGAACCATTATCCCCTCCCGAGGATTGATGACCTTATTGACCAGCTACAGGGTGCATCTTGGTTCTCCAAGATTAATCTACGGTCAGGTTATCACCAGATGCGAGTCATGGACGACGACGTGCCGAAGATAGCCTTTCGGACTCGCTAGGGTCACTATGAGTTCGTGGAGATGCCTTTTGGGCTCACCAATGCTCCAGCCGCGTTCATCGATCTCATGAACCGCGTGTGCAGACCGATGCTGGACCGGTCTGTGATTGTCTTCATAGATGATATCTTGGTTTACTCCAAGACTCAGGAGCAACATAAGGAGCACCTGAGGGAGGTGCTGGAGAGACTGAGGATGGAGAGAATTTTCGCAAAGTTCTCCAGGTGTGAGTTCTGGTTGCACGAGGTGTAGTTTCTGGGGCACCTTGTCAACCAGAAGGGTATTCTGGTCGATCCGGCCAAGATAGAGGTCATGATGCAGTGGGAGGTTCCGAGGTCTCCATCTGAGATTCGGAGTTTTCTTGGTGTAGCGGGTTATTATCGGAGATTCATACATGATTTCTCCAAGATCGTTGTCCCTCTGATCCGATTGACCAAGAAGTCGGTGACATTCCGATGGGGGCCTGAGCAGCAGGCAACCTTCGAGACTCTCAGACAGCGGTTATGCGAGGCACCGATTCTGACTTTGCCAGAGGGTGTCGATGACTTCGTGGTTTACTGTGACGCTTCGATCACGGGCATGGGTACGATACTGATGCAGCGGAGTCACGTGATAGCTTACGCTTCGAGGCAGTTAAGCCTCACGAGGCGAACTATCCGACACATGATTTAGAGCTAGGGGCTGTAGTTTTCGCCCTCAAGATTTGGCGACACTACCTATATGGGGTTCATTGTACCATTTACACGGACCACGAGAGTTTGAGGTACCTCATGGATCAGCCGAATCTGAACATGAGGCAGCGTCGGTGGTTAGATGTGGTAAAGGATTATGACTGTGAGATCCTTTATCACCCGGGCAAGGCCAATGTGGTGGCCGATGCTCTGAGCCGCAAGGCAGTGGCGGCTCTGATTCGAGACATATGTCTGAGGATGACAGTGATTACTCCGTTGCTAGAGCAGATTCGGGAAGCGCAGGTCTAGGGCCTAAAGGAGCAGCGTAGGAAGTGTGAGCAGATCGTAGGCCATGTGCCCTCATTTGATTATGACAGTCGTGGATTGTTGACCCTGCATCGGCGAGTCTGGGTTCCTTACTATGGCAGGGTACACCAGGTTATGATGGATGGGGCTCACAAGTCGAGATTCTCCATCCATCCCGGGGTGACGAAGATGTATCAAGATCTTCGCCCTGATTATTAGTGGCCCTGCATGAAGCAGGACATAGCATGGTACATAGAGTAGTGCTTTACTTGCAGGAAAGTCAATGCTGAACACCAGCGACCTCACGGAAAGATGCAGCCGTTGGAGATTCCCATGTGGAAATGGGAAGATATCACTATGGATTTCATCACGAAGCTTCCCAGGACTGCACGTGGAGTGGATTCAATATGGGTCATCGTGGATCGGTTGACCAAGAGTGCTCATTTCATCTCGATCCAGGAGAGTATATCGGCTGAGAAGCTAGCCGAGATCTACGTTCGAGAGGTGGTGGCACTTCATGGAGTGCCAGTTTCGGTTGTGTCGCACCGAGACGTCCGTTTTACTTCCAGATTTTGGAAGCGGTTTCACGATGAGATGGGTACTCGTCTCCACTTCAGCACCACTTTCCACCCTCAGACGGACGGGCAGAGTGTAAGGACGGTTCAGATTCTTGTGGACATGGTGCGTGCATGTGTATTGGATTTTGGAGGCAATTGGGATACGTATCTTCCGTTAGCGGAATTTTCGTATAACAACAACTACCACGCTAGCATAGATCGACCTCCCTTCGAGATGCTCTATGGGAGGAAATACAGGACCCCAATCTGTTGGGGCGAGGTCGGTCAGAGAGTCATGGGGAGTACTGAGGTGGTACTCAAGACTACTGAGATGATCCAGCAGGTTCGGAGCAGACTCCAGACTGCTCATAGTCGGCAGAAAAGCTATGCCGACAAGCGCCGTTCAGACTTGGAGTTTCAGGTGGGCGACATGGTTCTCCCGAAGGTGTCACCTTGGAAAGGTGTCATCCGGTTTAGGAAGCGGGGCAAGTTGGGCCCCAGGTACATCGGTCCTTTCAGGGTTATAGCCCGGGTGGGCAAGGTGACATATCGATTGGATCTTCCAGCAGAGCTCAGCCATATCCACATCACTTTTCATGTTTCCCAGTTGCAGAAGTGCTTAATGGATGATTCATCGATTGTGACTTTAGAGGATATCCGGGTTGATGACAGCCTGAACTACATTGAGAGGCCTGTAGCGATTCTTGATCGCAAGACGAAAACCTTGAGGAGCAAGGTTGTTCAGTTAGTGAAGGTGCAGTGGCAACACTGTAAGGGATCGGAGTGGACTTGGGAGCTAGATGAGGAGATGAGGGAGCACTACCCAGAGTTATTCGAAGCAGCAGACTTCGAGGACGAAGTCTAAGACAAGTGGGGAAGAATTGTAACACCATGTTCCTGGTATGTATTTAAATTATAAATTTATTCATCTTTATATAGGAACTCGACGAGTTGGAGGCCCCAAACTCGTCAAGTAGGGAATGAATTTGGACACGGGTGTTGAAGTTAACTCGACGAGTTGGAAGCCTCAACTCGACGAGTAGGATTGCCATAGTGAAACCCTAATTTCGGGGTTTTGCACCCTATTTACGCATCTTAATCCCCACATGATGGCCTCATTTACAACCTCCAAGTCTCACACCCTAGATCCAAAAACCCTAATGGAATTATGAGCTTGTGAGACACCTTTGAGTGAAGTTTTGTGTGTTTTGAAGCTTATTAAGGAAGGAGAAGCTTCCATTTCATCCTCTTCATTATCTGGTAAGCAAGTCTCAAACTGGCTTAGTAACGTCTTAGATCTCCTTATTATCATATTATTGGGTTTTTGGTTCAAGAAGAATGACAAGAGGGAAATTGACGTCCTAAGTGAGTATACCATCAGATCTGGAAGCATGGAGGGCTTTCATGGCATAAAGGTGCAAACTTTATGGCCATCGAAGCCCCATGCAAGCTATAGGATGTCATTTTGGCCTTTTAAGCTCCAAAAGGCCATGCATGGAGAGAAAGGTGGAAGTTTTACGTGTTCATGTAGTATTTAGGGTCCAGATCTCAGTGTATATGCCTTAGTTTGGAGTATTGATGGCTTTTGAACCAAGATCTAGGTTCTAAAGAATTAGGGTTTTAGCTAGAGTCATAAAGTAAGGGTATTAACGGGTAAAGTTGGAAACTTTACCCTTAAAAGGAAAATTTCAGTGTATTGGTGGAGTATAGGGCTTAGATATGAAGATTAGGGGCTTAATATATTAAGATGGCGTAACTGACTTAAGAACTCTCCGAGTCCATAGAGGAACTCGACGAGTTGGGACGAGGTGTCCCGATTCTGTTAAAGGCAAAACTCGACGAGTTCAAGGACGACTCGACGAGTTGACTGTAGAAGTCTCGATTCTGTAGATAGGAGAAACTCGACGAGTTGTGAAAGAACTCGACGATTTGGACCACAATTTTAGGGTTACGATTCATGGAACTCGACGAGTTGATGGACCAACTCGGGGAGTTGAGTCAACCCAGGATGTTGACTTTTAACTTGACTTTGACTTTGACCAAGGTTGACCCGTGAAGGGGTTTTGAGTATCGTATGTTATCTAAGAGGTTGTTCTGTATAGGGTGTGAGTAGAGTCAGTAATAGAGCAGCGAATTTCAGCTATTCACGACATTGAAGTGAGTTTCCTTCAGTAAGAACGGGTCTACAACACCAAGGCTGGCCCGTATATGTGATCTGATTAGTAGCTGAGTATGGGCAGGGCCCGTATCTCATATATAGCTGATATGGTACAGATTTATATGCTTAGTTATACTTGTTGTCTGTGTGATACCTGTATGTATTTTCATGACTAGCTTAGTGTGGGCGGGGCCCGTATCTCCTAGTAGTTGAGTGTGGGCGGGGCCCGTGTCTCATAATAGCTGAGTGTGGGCGGGGCCCGTATCTCATAGTAGCTGAGTGTGGGCGGGGCCCGTATCTCATAGTAGCTGAGTGTGGGCGAGACCCGTATCTCATTGAGTGTGGGCGGGTCCCGTATCTCCTAGTTGCATGTTATGTGTATGGTATGTGGTAGTTTGGGGAGACTCACTAAGCTTCGTGCTTACAGTTTTCAGTTTTGGTTTCAGGTACATCCGGTAGAAAGGGGAAGAGCTCGGGATGACTTGAGTACACACACCATTATGTTTATAGCCTGGGATGTTTATTCTGATATTTTGACAGATGATTTGATATGACATACTATTACTTATGTTTTGATGGAATGATTTTGATAACTATGGTTTTGTTTATTAATTAAAAATGAAATTTTTGGTCATGATTTTTTGGATGTTACATGCACATAGATCACAAGCCAAGTTAAGAGTAAATGGAAGCCCCACCGCAAGGATACTACCAACTCCCACCCAATTTTACTGAAAGATTTGATTTGCTTTGTGTCTCACAACAAATCATGGCCCAAGAAATGCATCATGTGTGGGATCTGTATCAATCTCAAAACCACTTTCAGCACCATCCGCTTTCGCCTCGTTACCTATATCCCCCACCCTCTCACCCTTATCATCCACCACCTTACCCTTACCCTTACCATCCTTACCCCAATCCCTCTCCTCCTCCCAATCCCCCAATATAAGTACTGCGCCCCTTCACCCAAGC
This sequence comes from Lactuca virosa, assembly GCF_052849685.1. Classification (NCBI taxonomy): domain Eukaryota; kingdom Viridiplantae; phylum Streptophyta; class Magnoliopsida; order Asterales; family Asteraceae; genus Lactuca; species Lactuca virosa. The sequence goes on along the minus strand of NC_136429.1, from coordinate 425,379,565 downwards.
ATTGTCCAATGATTACTTTTAAGCTTGGGGTAGGGTATTTCCTATTTATTTTTATTTTTCATGCATTATAATTAGGTTTCATATTTGTTAAATTGTATTCATTTTTATATATTAAAACTCCAAAAAGATTTTATTTTCTTCTTTTCCACTTTTTGTTTTAGCATAATATTTAATTAGGACATTTATTATCCATGCATTTTTATTATCTGTTTATTCGCACCCTTTGGATGCCATGGAACCGAGTCATAACTATTGTATCATAATTGGTCTTGAATCTTGTTTGATATTCTACACATCATATACGTGGGACCATTAGGCCACATTTTGGACTTCATAGTTGGGATCAATTGCAGGAGCTTAAAGGGGTAAGTGACACAATTGGCAAGGTAGTTTTTCATGAAGAATTATGCATATGATACAAAAAACTATATGATCTACTATAGCAATGTATATTTATACTCTTGGTTATTCCACAAAGAAGGATCACTGATGATCATGTTTGAATCATTAGGATGAAGCACTGGTGGTTGCCCTCGAGTAGTAATCAATATCTAGCCTTTTTGTTCACCATTTTTTTGCGATTTTTAGGGTTTTAGAGAGTCTTTTAAGTATCTTTTATACGTCTTCATTACATTTCACAATTAAATGTTTTGAATAGGAGCTTATAACTTTATGCTTCATATTATGGTATTTTCACATATTGGACCATTCCTATCATATCCATAGGTTCCATGTATATATTTTTGGAACCAAGTTTTTGAGTCAAAATATTGATAAAAAATCTTATTATGTTACATGTAAAACAAGAAAGAAAGCAAAAAAGAAATGTTTTAAATAAGCAACTTTAAATTTCAAATATTCTAGATGAGTGACCGGTCTAATTATTGGAAATGATTTGTTATATTTTTGTCATCCAACAGATAATATAGATGTTAGATATTTATTTTTTGTATATAGATCGAGTTGTATTTTTTTCCACAATTTTGGTGAGCTATAAAGGGCTATCGAGTCGAATTGCTACAGGAGGTTTGGGTTAGCACTAAGTTAACTGATTCCTACAAAGATATCGAACGATAATACCGAATTACATATGGAAAGAAACCATCAAATGAGGGATCACACATTTTTTCTGATATGAGTGCACACTTAAAAAGAGCTCCACGTGAGGTTATTCATTGTATGCACTATCTAATGTGGACTGCGATTGACTTTCCTGCCTTACTCATCCGAAGAAGTTGTTATGAATGTTGTTTATGATTTTAAAAGCAACCAGAAGAAAAATTATTGGGATAGCAAAAAGATCAACTTTGACCATGTGGACTGGCCTTCACTAGGTTCTATGGCTTTGACCCTTCGTTTTATTTTTATTTTAGTTCGGCTCAAGCTCATTCTAGTTGTGTCTTACTAGAGGACAAGTAAGGTTTAAGCTTGGGGTGATTTGTTAGGTTGATTTTATTTACTTCTTTTTATAGTTTATTTTAGCATATTTCATTTCATTTTAGTTAATCTTCATGCACATTTTCCCTTTTTTGTTATTTTATATTTGTATCGGTTACTTTCTAGACTTTTGAGTTTAATTGCATATTTATTAAAGACTTTACAATATGGAGAGATTGTGGGAGTGTGGGTTCTTGAAATATGAAGCTTGTGGTATATTTTTGGATTAGTGAATGCAAACAATTGGGCTTCGTGTCCAGAGGAAGGTGAAATCAATGTGGGCTAGTGATCTAATTAGGATGTGATGACTTGGGCTTTTGAATATTAAAGGAAGTCTTGGGCTACTGTGGAAGTGTTTAATGACAATCAATTGTGCCTAGAAGATATTTAAGTGGTCTGGAACAAAGGCTATTGAGATTTGAAGGAGAAGACCATTCAAATGCAACATTTCTTCATATTAACACTACTCACGCGGTCCAGGTGAAACCTAAAACGGTTCATGTGAGCTCATAGGGCAGTTTTGTCATTTTGCTTATGGCTGCTATACGGGGAAAGTTGGTGAACTTCTTTTGCTCACTTTTTTGGATCTGATTTTTTTTTCTCTATAGTTTTGGAGCCTCAAGACACTTTGAAGATTGGTACTTTTCATTTTATTTCACTTGGAAATGTTTAGTACTTCTAAATTAATTTACTTTTCTTTAATCCTATGCATGTTAGGCTATGTTTATCTTGGGTTGATGTTGGTTTAACCCATGGATTACTAGTTACTTTAAAGATTGTTTATCAACTTGTGATTGAAATTTATTGAAGTATTTAATTTTCTAGTTAAACATCTTTTTAGGTTTGTTTGTCTTTAATTATGAGTTTAGATGAATGAATGTTTAATTAGTTGGCTAATTTCTTGGTTAACAAATATAATTAGCAAGCAACAAATGGTTTATGTGTTTGTTTTCATTTCACCTAAGTCATGGAAATACTTCCTCCATAATGGTAATGTAAGCATTTTATTACATTTTGGACTTAGTGACTCTTAAAACTTAATGCTAATTGATTTTCATAAATTACATGCTTCATTAACTTTGTGACTTTGATTAAAAAAAATATGTTATGAGCTTCTCTAGCCATATTAATAACAAAGAATAGTTGAGTTGATTTATACATATAAATTGCTATAGCCAAGTTTAATGAAATCAGAAGTATTGCACCATAACATCTAATGTTAAGTTAACTTGTTATCCATGTGGTGAATGTCAATGTCAACCGTCATTCTCTCATTGATTTGAACCAAAACTCATTACTTGTTTACTTTCAATTTCCAAGTCTTAGTATAATTTAGTTTCTTCGAAACAACCAAAAGACTAAAACCCCTATTTTTATTTTTATTTTCGTTTCACAAGTATTTTTCCAAAAAGATTTTCATAGGGTTAAAATTTGAACCAATGTCCGTGGATTCGATCCCCTTACTATTATACTCTAATTTGTGTGAAATTTCTAGGGTTATTTATTTTGTTGTCCTCGACAACCACCACTATACTCCTTTATCATCTCACAATTAGGAGTAAATGCAGATAAATTATGATTAGGAATACCATTTGACTATTTAAAAGCACTATGATCGGAAACTTTAAACCTTGTCATCTTTCTAATGACACTAGTACAAAAATGACCTACAACCACACTTTTCTCGAAATTGCCATGCCACATTTTCGCTTTTCGAGTAACTAAAGCTCAGTAGTTAAAATCTCGCCTAGTGTTAGCCATATTTTATTTGCAATACGTGTGACGATTGTATAATTTTCGAAAACATTAGCCACTACTTAGATTAAAACCGTGAAAATTACCAGCCATACTCGATACATGTGACCAAATGTGGCCATTCGCCAGGGTATTTATTTGATTTGTCGAATATGTTTGTGATTGTTTTTATATGAGATGATAGGTAAGTATAGGGAAATTGTTACATCCTCGGCTGAGGCGACGGATGACGTCGGACTATGCGACATAATTCAAGGATCACATGCAATTGGATATATATAGCACATGTACAAAAATAAATAAACATTAATTATTTTTCATCTTGAAGTCTGAATACAAGGTTCTTACAAATAAATATAAAAGTACATTGATTTCCTTAACAGCTAAGCAGATATAACAAAAACTATTAAAACTAAGTTGCCAGATATCCATGACTCTTCCATCGTTTGAGTTACCTTTTTAGTGATTTCCTGATAATACATTTACTTTTGAGAGTCAGCACAAGGTTGGTGAGAATTACAGGGTTTCTGCTAACAGCAGTATTCCTACTTTTAAAACATTTAAAAGTGTTTTCTTTGTAAGTAAATCCATACTTGAATATGATTTTGTAAATAATCTTTAAAGAACTTTGAAAGCCAAAACGGTGTTTTGTATAAGTTAACAATACTTAAAACTATTCAGTGAGAGAAACCAAGCCCATAGTTTGTAGAGAGAGAGAGAGAGAGAGAGATTTCTAGTTAATATTTATAGTGATTCATGTAGTCGAGCTATGTGACTAGATATACGGATAAAGTTATATGGATATAAAGGTATACAGATAAGGTTGAACGGATAAATGTCGAGTATGTACGATATGTATAAGCGTAACAGTGTATGATATTCGATTAAATATGTGACAAATCTTATGGGAGTGTACACAAGTACATGTAAGAATCTAAGATGTAAGTTTTATAACTTATATATATATATATATATATATATATATATATATATATATATATATATATATATATATATATATATATATATATATATATATATATAGAAACAAGATCGGGTGATGACTCATTTTAAAGTAAGGACCCGTGAGGACACCTTAAAATTTTGAAAAAAAAAATCTAAAAAAATACAAATCATAAAATCGAGCATAGATCTATGTCCAGGAGAAAAGAGATTGGATCATTAAAGTTGAATCATGGATCATAATGATGCAAAATAAAAAATTAAAATTGAATCATGGATCAATTTTAATGATGCAAATTTTTTTTTCCAATTTTTTTTCTCCCGGACATAGATTTATGCTCGATTTTATGATTTGTATTTTTTTAGATTTGTTTTTCAATTTTTTTAAGGTGTCCTCACGAGTCGTTATTTTAAAATGAGTCCTCATATGCACTACAAGAAAAAGACCCTTTTACGACGCGCAAACCACGACACTCATTGATTTATGTTACGCAAAAGAGAGTGACATTAAAAAAGTGTCATCTATTCAAAAAATTTAAGGATTTAGGTCATGCATTATTGTGTGCCCTTAGATTAGTGTCATAAGAAAAAAAGTTAAAAACACGGAGGGCACTGTATCTTAAATGCGCGTCCTCTAGAAGTGTCGCTTTATAATTTTAATGAAAGGCGCGTTTAGTAGACGGGGGGAAATGAAATCCCCAAAATTTTGAAAACCCGCCTTCTTTTTTATCCTCCACTTTTGTTTCCCTCTTTCCCTAATTACGATGCTCCTTCCTTCCCCCTCCAGATATTGACTGCCGGCTTGCCCTAGTTGTCGACACTCCTTCCTTCCTTCCTTCCTCACTTGCCTTCTTCACCTGACAATATCTCCAGAAGTACAACTCCGAAAGCGTATAAGCCGGACTTATGTGTCGGAACTCCGGTAGACTGAAATTCAGGCGACATGTAGCCTTGTGTGCCCTAGAATTTCACAAATCTTGAATTTGGCTTACTTGAATCTTGTTCCAAGCTGCTATCGGTTTCGCCACAGAGTTCCGCCGTTCAAGACTGTGGGTAGGAGTCTCGTTGTCGTCTTTCCTGTCTCTAGAAAAACTCATCAGACCTCACTCATCACTCACCCCCTCATAATCTTATTTCTATTATCTCTAATTTCTCTATTTTCTGATTTCTAGATATCGAATTAGTTGTGGATTCTCCGATTCCTGATTTCTAGGACTGCAATCTAAAGAGTCATAAGAGTAAAGAGGGGATTTCTGAATTTCTAATTGGTCGCCCACCGCCTTCATCTCGATTATGGTCTAATTTTCACCGCCATCATCCGCCAATCATACGAATCAAATAGCTTCCCGAATGGATATATGTCAGACGCTTTCCCTTAGGTTTGCTAACGACGACGACCGTTGTTGAGGTAACGGACGACGGTGGTCGAATTATACTTCAGTAAGCACGAAATATACTCTTTTAATCCCCTAATTTCTGTTCGACCATCGATTTCGTCTATTTCCAAACCATAACCATATCAACTTAATCTTTTGCTGGAGGCAACGTTGAAACGGCAATGAAAGGATAGGTACGATTTCTTCCTAATCCATACACTTTTCTGAAGTTGATTATATAATCCGTAAGCGCACCAAACAACATTTGTAATGAATTGATTGATCGAAGGTTTGCAACTGATTTAGGTAAAGACCTCGAATTCTCAAGCCTTCTTCATCTGATGTTTTCGCTGTTACCGCATCTCTTCTCCTAGGAATATGCAACATCTCTCATACAACTTTTAAGGTACGTACATGTATATGTTACTTGGATTTATTATAGTGATTTCAAGTCGTCCTTAATTCTTTTCTTCAACATCCACTTACCCTCCAAATCTTTACTTTGATTTCTTATATGTTATCATGCCCAACAACTGTTTGATGAAATGCCAAACTGAAATTTTTTACCTGGTAGATATACAATCTGGATTCTTTACTTCGGTCAGTATTCCACAATATTGATTTTATTGGATTAGGCACTATAAAATCAAAAAACGCACACATTGTTCGATTTGTAGGTTGAAGAACTACAAAAGCAGATGGAACAATATTGTGGCATTAGGTAAGTATTATTCTTGGATTGTCCTGTGATTGTGAAGCTTTGAGTACAATTTTGTTGACAAGTTTCATTCAGCTATTTCTTTTTTATTCTAAGTTTCATGTGAATAATAATAGTTAAGAACATTTCCTATATTGACTTCCGAAAATTAGCTACAGAGTTAACAAAATTCATTTTCCAATATATTTTTCATGTCAATTGCCTCTCATGCTTTGTCGGTTGTATATTTTTCAATAAGATTTTCATAGTAAGTTAGTGTTTTTCTGGCCTTTAGTATGAGAGGAATTTCTAAAAAAAATCCTAAACTATAACCCCGTTAACAAAAAATTAATTGTTGTTTTTTTATTAATAGTTAAGTTCGGAATACCAATAAACGTTTATATAATTGGTCATTTATCGGTTGAGAGTAATCACATTCTAATTGACATTGCTAACAAAACCAAAGATCAAACACGACCTGATTCCATAGAGCTATATCCTTGCTCAGTTATGTGTTTTATTTTGTATTTTACAATGAATCGATGCTCAATGCATTTGCTTTTTCGTTTGTTGTCAATTGTTATATATGTAAAATTAAAGTAAATTGTCATTCACCATGAAACATGCTTATTTTACAAGTGTATCTTATGAAATTGTTCATAAATGTATTGTATTGAACTGTAACTAAAAAAGTTGTTTGAATTTTTCTATTTCCTGCCATTAAACTGGTGTTTTTTTTTGTTTTTTTTTATTTATTTTTTATTTTAGTTCTGAACTTTTAGCAGGTGTTAAGGTGGTTGTCGTTTATGGACATGCACCTACCAATCATCAGGTAACATATCAGGTTCGTGTTTGCATAAATATTTGGTTTTGTCTTTCGGATTCATCATATATTCACTTGATAGTTAAGAGAAGTCTATATTTTACAGGTGTCTCTATGATACTGACTACTTATTAAGGTATCAATTTGGTATCTTTCTTTTAAGCTCCATAAATCCTGTTTTTTTGTCGACTCTAAACTGCCAGGTTAATTGACAAGTTTTAATTTATGTTAACAAGCTTTCAGTTGCAATCTTCAGTTTCAGTTTATATTATGAAACTGCCTAAGATGAACTGAATCGTTCATGTTTTATCTGTTGTAAGGTAATATCATAAACACGGGCAGGTATGACAATAATGTATCTACAATTAAGGAATAATATCAATGATTTTTGGCATAAAAAGATTAGAAAAAATCTCAATAAAACTTAAACATCATGAATGCCAATTATATGGCGTTTGACACAAAGAGAAATGTGGTAGGGTATAATCTAATTAAAGTTACAACAAAAAATTGGAAAATTTGTGTTAGGCTTCTTTGTTTCAGATTTTGTGAGAATCTACAATTAGTAACAAAGTTCTGTATATATACAAACAATTACATGTAATTGGATAAACATCATGAATGACAATTATATGGTGGTTGACAGTTTTCTTGATTGTGTATAGATTAATGACTTTTTTCTGGCATATTTAAAGCATATTATAAGTGATATGCTTTACTTGTACCTTGTAAGTAATTTTCTATATGACATGCTAACGTGCAGGTAATATTTACCATTTGTATGGGGGTATTCTTGTCATTGTGATTGTCATTGTTGATATTAGGTAATTCATATTGCAGTGTCTTTATTCCAAATCCCACATTCTTTGGATGGAGAAAAGGGTAATTTTGTCTTTTACAACTAACATTCCATGTTTGATTCTTCTAATAATTATATTAGCATATTAATTTTTTGACTTTTATTTGATCAGGTCACAAGAATTATCGGAGCAGGGGTTCATTAGTCTTAAAGAATTATGAAAGGCAAGATGCCACTCTACTTAGTTGGAATTTGATGTTTATCATCTTTGTGTATATCTTTTTAGTTTGTATAGCATTACATTGCAGAAGGTGTCTCTTAATAGCAATGTAGTATTAGGTTATATAGTTAGGGAAAACCTCTTAATAACAATGTACAATTAGATCCCCTTAATATCAATGTATTACAATTACATGATGTCATTGGATGAAATTGATTGTTTTGGTATATATTTGTTTACATGTTTTTGTATTATGCGTAAATGAGTATCGTAAAGACACGTTGTAAATGCATATCGTAAATGGTTACTGAAGTTTATGACACACAAATGCATGTCATCTTCATTTATGACAGGGGCTTTCTTGATACACATTGTGTGTCATAAACACGCGCGTCTTAAGGTTACGACACGCAAACGCGTGTCGTCTTCCTTTATGAAAGGGCCTTCCTTGATACGCATTGCGTGTCATAATTGTGCGTCGTATATGCGTGTCATAAATGCGCGTCGTAAATGCGCGTCGTAAATAGACGACGCGCAAAAGCGTTTCGTCTCTCGTTATGGCAGGGCATTCCTTGACACGCATTTGCGCGTCGTCTGAGCGTTTTACGACACGCATTGCACGTCGTAAAAGGCTGTTTTTCTAGTAGTGAGCAACCGGACCCAATATATATATATATATATATATATATATATATATATATATATATATATATATATATATATATATATATATATATATATATATATATATATATATATAACATGTTTTGATTAGTTTTTTTTGTAAATAACATGTTACTTGATAAAATAACAATTTATAAACTTGGTATGAATTGTAAGACAAAAAAGGAAAATTAATCTAGAATAACAATTTTGTTCCTATTTTAGAAAAATTCTAGAAAAATCATCGGGAGTCAGAATTAGGATCCGTAAATGTCACACTCCTAAACCGGAACAACGGAAACGTTCGGGGGCGGAGGACGTCATGTACAGTATCACAACAATTGAATAGTAGTAATCAAAGCAACAACAACCATTGTATTAATAATATGTAGTTTACATTGTGTTCACACCCTTGCATAATTAACATAAAACTATTGCCAAAAGATAAGACGTAATGCTACTATGCTCCGTCTTTGAAACGCCCGAGAGGGTACCTGTCTACTAATTTTTCTGAGAATACAAGTGGTTTGAAAAAAGTGTCCGCATTAAAGTTGGCGAGTTCATAAGCATTTTGGTTTGGAAAGTATGATCTCTGTTCTTTGAAAATGTTAATGTTTTTCTCCAGAAAATCCTATATTTTCTGACGTGATGAAAGATAAGTAAAATGACTTGTAAATAAAGGTTAAATCTCTTGTAAATAGGTTCCTAGTTGCACCCGCTCTAATGTAAATCATTGTTTTCGTTGAGTAATTGCCTTGTGTTTTCAGAAAGTTAGATTTCAAACTGTTTACTTGTAAAATAATGATAATGATCCTGAAAAATCCTATATTTTCCATAGAAACCAAGTTGAAATGTTAAACGTTCTAAAACCGAAAGGTTCAAGTATAAATACCATACTTAATTAACTTAAGAATTAGTCTTAAACCCTAAGACCAAAGTGTTTTCATATTGATGTACGCTAGTTTCGTATACTTGTTATTCTGTTATTTGATAAAACTACTTTGATATATGTTTCCCAGAGTTGTATGTTTTGATCTAGAAAAAGTATCTTATACCGGTACGTGTTGGTATGACCCATATCTGTTCCTCCTATGATTACTTAGTGCATACGAATTACATATCATCAAGATCGAACGGACAGTTGATTGAGTGATTCTGCCCTAAGCCCACAACCAAACAAGGAAGAGGAAGTAAGGCGGAAAGCAACCATCCCATTGCCTATAAGATATTATCTATATATCACCCTGAAGTATAGACCAAGAAACCTTAGAATTATCAATAAGAGTCCTTTAGGTCCTACTGGTTTGTAAAACCCTTTGTTGTAGTTTAATAAATAATAAAACTATGTGAAGGTTGTTCATACATTCATACACTAATCGTACTAATGATACCAAATTGAGAGTTCTCATAACCATACATAATACAACGGATGGCCTGACTCGACGTTCTTCAGGCGTCGAAAAATTGCTCATAACGTTTGTCACCCCAGAACTTCCGTTCCAACTGTAGCTAACAGTCGGGGTGCGGGGTTGTCAATCCCGTATAGATCTATACACAAACTCACGCTCTCACTCCAGGAGACTCTGGTTATTAAGGTCGGGACCTTTGATGACACTTAAATAAGTACTTGAAGAGGTTATCTCACAAAGCTATATCGACGGTTATGTGTAGAATAAAGAAAACCTTTTTGTAAATAACATGTAACTTTGTAAAATAGTTCGTTCGTTCCATAAACTATACCTAATATAGTTGATAAGTTTGTTTTCCGTGTTATGATCTGGAAAATAGTTCCCTTTGTTCCATAAACTATAATTATCATACTTTATAAGTTTGTAAAGTAGTATTTCGACGTAAAAATCGTTGCGACTTAAGATATTCTGTAGTTTAACCGTAATGGTGTTTGACGTATCTAGAAATTTTCACGTTCAAATGCATGTTATCGATAAGAAAATATAATAAGTAATTTATATTTTTAAACACAAGGTTTCTTATGTTTTACTTGTATTCCCCCCCCCCCCTAAAAACATTGAAAAAGCATGGAAAATAAGGGGGTATGAACTCACCTCGAATGTGTGTGTTCGGTTGAGTTGCGGAGTGTTAACGATGATCCTCGAATTAGAATACGTGACAGTAGTCGTATCCTGAAAATAATTGTCCCCGACGTCGTATTTAAATTAATAAGATATTAATTTAAATAATAAATTAAATAATGATTTAATTAGTTAAGGAATACTTACAATATTTATTTAGAATTGTTAGGGATGTTTGAAATGGGTTCACGGTTGAAAAAGGGGTTTACGATTGGATAATTGGGTTCACGGTGTGTTCTTGGTGGATGTTTGAAGATTTGAAGATATGGTTGAATGTTCTTGGGAAAACTTGAAGATCTGGGCAAAATCTTATGAATTTATGAAGGTTCACGGATGTTAGTTGAGAGCAAATATGAGAGTGTTTACAGCTGGAAAATGTGAGAAATGAAATTGTTTCCGGATGAATACATATATATAGGGGTGTTTACGGCTCATAATGGGCTTGGGCTTTGGGGTTAACGGCTCACCCCATGGTGTTTTCGCCCCTAAATGGGCCTTGGGAGATGTTCACGGTCATAACTTGGCCGTGAACACCTTGTCCTTTGATTTCTAGGCCATGAACAACAATAAGAATTGATTATCTAGCCGTGAACTACATTTGTGATTAAGTCTTGGCCGTGAACCCCATGTTCTAGATGCTTTTTGGACCGTGAACACATATGTGCATTGATTACATGGGTGAAAACGCATTTAATGGTTACATTTATGTTTTAAACCCTTAGTCTTTTAACTTATGTTTATTTATAACACCCTAAATTATCTTAGTTTTCAACCCATACTTCTTTGTTAACTCTTTAAACAAGCCCTAAGGCTATAGATGATAAAATGCAACAAGAATTGAAATGCAGTTTCATTTCTACTTGGTTAGGGTGAAAATGGTTGTTTTCACAAACTGGTCTGAAATGGACTGAAATGATATGTAGTATTGCAAAAATCATAATATATTGTATAAAAATCGTATGAATGTGTTCGTGTAGTCTCTAGAAAGGTATCGATTTGATCTACCTTCATATGGTATAGTTTTGCAAACCATAAAGTTTAAGAGGGGCAAAAAAAGGTCTTGAACAGATCGTAATTTTGGTGTAAAAAGTTGATATATATATATATATATATATATATATATATATATATATATATATATATATATATATATATATATATATATATATATATATATATATGGAAAAGTTCAATAGAGAACCATAATTATTGGTTCTTCAAGGAACCAAAACTTTTTTTCAATTTCTAAAGCTTATTCTCTATCGAAAAAAAAAATCTAAAAATATCTAAATTCATATATTAACATTGTGAATGTGAAAAATATTTTTTGGATTCACCGTGTGAATCCGGGTTCACATTGTGAATTTTCAAAGATTCACAATGTGAATTTGACGTAAAAAAAAATTTCGAATTTGATATCATTGGAAAAAGGATAAAAAGTTATGAATTTCTGTATTTTTAGATTTTTTTTTTGATAAAAAATAAGTTCTAAAAGTTGAAAAAAAGATTGGTTCCTTGGTTCATTGGTTAATTATGGTTCTCTATTGAACCTCAGCCTATATATATATATATATATATATATATATATATATATATATATATATATATATATATATATATATATATATATATATATATATATGCGTGTGTGTGTGTGTGTGTGTGTGTGTGTGTGTGTGTGTGTGTGTGTTTGCATTTTAACTTCAATAAGATTTTATATCATCGAAATAGCAATCATTTTATATGTATTCTCCCCCAAAATATTAAAGCTTTAAAAAGTGGGGCCGTAAGCACTCATCCTTTATGTGTGATTTGTGAACTAGAGTCGAGAGTGCGGTTATCTTTGAGAACACCTCGATAAAACACGAACTATAACCGGTTGCTTGGACTCGAAATAATCACAAAGAAAAAATAAAACCCGAGACTTGGACTTAGAAAACACCATAGAATATTAAACACAAGATAGAAGTGGTGGTTGCTCGACAAAACAGGGGGCAAAAAGGGGGGCTGTGGCGGTTTATGATGGTCAAGACCACCTCCGGTGGGTAGTTTCTTGGTGGTGTAAACCAAAAGAAAGAAGAAGATTAAGGGAGAGTGAGAGACAGGAGATAGGGCTGATGGTTTGGTGTGAAGAATTAGAGGCTAATGCCTTCTATTTATAGTGGTGAAGGCCTCTCACAAGCCATGCACCACCATGCTTTGAAAGAAAGTTCAACACACATAAACCCCATGCTTTGTACCTTCATGCAAGAGTGCACTCAAACAAGGAGAAGGGAAGTAGCATCCCACGTGGGCTAGGGAAGGAATAGAAGCCAAAAATCTAATTTTTCACTCTTCCAAGCACATGTGGGCCCTAAGGTGATGTCATGTTTAGCAAAGGGTTCCCAAAAAACCATTAGTTTTGTGTATCGAGATCCCGACATCGAATATTTTTTTGAAAGTGGAGAATGATAGAGCCTAGTTCAATGATTCCAGAAACCCAAACGGATTAATTTTTCGAGTTGTAGAACTCCGGGAAACCACGTTTAAAGTTTTGCGTCTAAATGGCCACAAATGCTCAATTTTTCGACTTTTGCAAATATTTTCTCTAAAAATATTTCGTGTATGAAGTTAAATATTTGGACCATTGCTTGATTCCAAAAACGCTTTCAGAATTCACATTTGTGGTGTGCAAGTGCCTTAACGAATCGATTCGGTTTTAGCAATTTAAAGAAAATTAGTGTTTTACTGGTTTGTGTTTTTATAACTGTCGTATCTTTTACATACGAACTCCGTTTTGGACGTTCTTTATATTTTTGGAAATAGGTAACATGTAATATGAGATTAGAATGTTTTATTCATTCACAACTGCTTAATACGAAATTTTAGTTTTTCAGACGCTTTAACTAGGCTTGCAGTTTGAGCTGTTTGATTCGTTTGATAGTTTACACATTTGGAAGTAAGATACCTTCTGGTAACTTATACTGGTTGTAATGAAATGATTTATTTTACAAAAGATGTCACATTATCTCCCCATTAGGGGAGTTTCGTCCCGAAATTATTAAGTTCTAGGCTACTTTGTTCCACTAGTGGAGGGAGCACTGCTGAACAGTTGCGGGTACTTTTCTTTCATCTGGTTCTCACGTTGCCAAGTAAACTTCGTCCCTATACGAGAGTTCCATCGCAATTTTACTATAGGTATGTGGCTTTGTTTGAGGATTTTGATTTCTCGATCAATGTTCTCCATCGGTTCCTCCACGAAGTGAAGTTTAGTGTTGACATGGATTTCATCAAGTGGAATGACGAGGTTCTCATCAGAGAGACGCTTCTTAAGATTACACACATGGATGGTATCATAGATATTGCTGAGTTCTTGAGCTAACTTGAGTTTGTAAGCCACCAGACCAACCCTTGCCAGGATTTCAAAAGGTCCGATGTAACGGGGATTTAATTTATCTCGTTTTCCATGGTGCAACCTTTAGTATGACACAGTCTCTTACTTGGAATTCCAGGGGTTTACATAGTGTAGTTTGTCTCGTTTGGCTTTAATTTGTCTGGATGTATATGCAATGACTTTATTCCTTCGCATCAATACGCATCCTAACCCTTGGTGAGAAGCGTCACAAAATACTATAAAGTCTTATGTTCCCTCCGAAAGAGACAAAATTGGTGTACTGCACAACAATTGTTTTAATTTCTGGAAGAAAAACTATTGTCTGTCTTCCTGATCGAACTTCTTGTCTTTCTGGGTTAGAGTGGTAAGAGGCTTGGCTATTTTAGAGAAGTTCTTGATGAATCTTCGGTAATAGCTCTGCATGTCCTAGGAAGTGGCGTACTTTGGTTGGTGTTGTTGGTTCGTTCCAATCCCTAATCGCCTCAGTCTTCAAATAGTAGTAGGATCCTTGTAGCTGATAGAACAAGTCATCGATCCTCAGGAGTGGGTATTGGTTCTTGATGGTGAGTGTGTTCGAATTTAAATTGTTGATGCACATCCGGAACGATCCATCCTTCTTTTTTACAACCAATATTGGAGCTCCCCATGGAGAGAAGCTTGGTCGGATAAAGTCTTTGTCAAGAAGTTCTTGGAGTTGACTGGAGAGTTTTTCATTTCCGATGGATCCAAACGATAAGGACATCTTACCACTGGTGCTACACCCGGGATTAGGTCGATTCCGAATTTGACCCATCTGACTGGAGGTACTCTAGGTAGGTATTTTGGAAATATGCCCCGGGTAGTCGCACACTTGCGGAATGTCTTTTATTTCCTTATCCTTGCCTTGCATATCCACCACATGGGCTAAGAAACTGAAGCATCTCTTTTGTAAGTACTTTCTTTCCTTTTTTCAAGAAATGACTGTTATATTCTTCCCTGATTTATCTTCATAAATCACAAGGGTTCATTGTTAGGTAGAGGTAGTCGAATAGCCTTTTCATAACATAGAACTTCAGCTCAATGAGGCGATAACCAATCCATTACAATGATCACATCGAAACCTCCAGTGGGCATAAGTATTCGGTCGACATGAAAGACGTGGTTATTCAGGGTGAGAAGGCAATTGGTGAGTATTTCTAAAGTGTTTTCTTATTTGGATGTTTTCCATCTCTATTGTGTAAGTTGTATTAAGTTTGTCGAATTTACGTTTTCTCGTGTTTCTAAACTTATGGGAAATAAGACTTCTATCGGCACCAACATCAAATAATATAAAAGCCTAAACATTGTTGATAGAAAACGTACTGGTAACCACAGTTGGTTCCTGGTGAGCATCTCCAGCAGTGATCATAAATGCTATTCCATTGCCACCTTGATTCTTTAGTTTCGGGCAGTCCTTCCTAAAATGCACTGTTTGATTACATTCGAAGCAGTTACGACTTCCTCCTGCCGCAGTGGTTGATGTTGTAGTGGTTGGGGTCTTTCTGCAGTACCTCAAAATATGACCTCCCATGTTATAGTTGTTTCAAATTACCTCCCTGCAATTTTCGACATGGTGGAAATTGCATTCGGTACAATGACGTAAAGTCCCACCGTAGGACTCGGATGGGGTGGGAGTGTTGTTATTTGCAGCATAGACAACCACATGTTTTGTTTTAGGTTAGTGATGCTTGGAGGTCCCTTTTGACTTTCAATGGAACTTCTGTTTTGTACTCCTTGTTTGGTTCTTTTCCGTTTGTGGGGTTATGGTACACTGATGGATACACTGCTCAGTCAATTGATAGGCCGATTTCTTAGCACTATCATAGGTAGTGGGTTTAGATGAAGTGTCCAAACCTTGAACGGGTGAATCTAATCCCCAGATGTACCTTTCAGTCTTTTTTGTCTTTCGGGGTGACTATTCCTGGACATAGGTTTGCAAGGTCGGTAAATCGGGAGGTGTAGGCAGTCACCTCCGATCCCTTCATGCTAAGTTTCCAAAGCTACTCCTCTAGAGCATGGACTTCTTGTCGAGGACAATACTCCTTGATCATCATTTGTTTCAGAGGTTCCCATCCCATGGAATAGGCTTCATCGCTTCCTATGGACTTGTCATGATTATTCCACCAAGTCAGGGTGGAATCCATCAGTGTGCAGGTAGCATATTTGACTCGGCAGTCCTCAGTGCAACCACTCATGCAAAATACTGCCTCCATCTTTTCTACCTAACGGCATAGACCAAGAGCTCCTTCTGTGCCGAAGAAGGATCGGGGTTTGCAGCCCATGAACTCCTTGTATGAGTAGGGTCTGGGATTGTTTTGATTAACCACCAGAGTGCCGCCACCATTTTTACTGTTCCCAGTATTTTTATTTCGGCCAGCCTCATATGCAACTAAGGCTGTAGCAATCCCTTGTGCAAGCTGGGTTTACATTAAAGTAGAATCCATTTGAAATGGTGGGTTTGAGACATTGATAACTGGTGGGGTTTCTGTGTTTCCGACTGGAGTTGCTCCAAGATTTGGAGTTTCTCCCGATGTTTGGGTTACCGTTGTTACTCTTTTTCGAGTGACTCAACGAGTTGGTGGTGAATGAACTTGTAGACTTTTTCGTGGAGCCATCGTCCTAATATGTTTAGATGGACATGTCATGTTGTTTTACACTATATAGTCATAAGCAAGTCTATTAATGCAATTTTT
The DNA here is from genome assembly GCF_052849685.1 of Lactuca virosa. NCBI lineage: Eukaryota > Viridiplantae > Streptophyta > Magnoliopsida > Asterales > Asteraceae > Lactuca > Lactuca virosa. The sequence continues at coordinate 425,362,658 of NC_136429.1, read as the reverse complement.
TCCTGAAATCCTACAGATTTCCAAATTATAGAGAGCGATCGATTCCTAAAATCCTACAGATTTCCAAATGATAGAGAGATAACTGAAAATTATAACGATTACAGATGATAGAGGGAGAATTAAATCCTATTGATTTCAAATGATAGAGGGAGAACTTAAATCCTTTTTATCTTTGGAAGTTAGGGAGAGAGAAGTTCGGAGACTACTGAAAGATTGACTGGGAACTATGGGTTTCTCTGCTACGAAGGTGATGAAGCTCTTGGTCTTTCTTCTTCTTTTGATTTAAGTAAATTAGGAAAATCCGGATGTTTTCCCAGATTTTTAAGTAATTTTATGATTTTTAAAATGTATGAGTTGTTTTGGAGTTGATATAAGGATTCTAAGTTAGTAGGTACCTGCAGCGAATCTCGAGAACATCCTTCAATCACTAAAACTCTCAATTGTTGTAGTCTGTTGTGACATCCCCAATTTCACGGCCAGAAAATACAGATTTGTTTATGCGTATTTAAAATCAAAGTATCTTTTTGAGGAATAATATTATGGAGCTTGTTCCCAGAAAACATGATAATGATATTATTAAAGCATCTCCGAAGAAATATATTTTATTTATAATTAAAACATTGGAATGTCATCGTCAATACAGAAACATAAGCATAACGAAATATTACAAGCCTTACAGTAATTAAAATAGTGACTTAATACTCCTTAAATATTTCAGCATAATGTATCTTTAATATCGCTACCCGTGATACATTAAACTGAGCGAGTCAGGTTGGGAAACCTGGTGAGTACATAGGGTTTTCAACCCACAATAATATAATTAATATGTTTAATCATCAAACAATTAACCCAAATTCTCATCCCCATTATCTTATTTTATTGTTAAGGATTTGCCCTGAGGTTCATCTATCAGGACAGTAATAGTTTTGTGATTCCTCCATGATACGTGTTAGTAGGTGATATGTGCATAATTAATCATATATTTAACATATATTTCTATTCATTTTTGGCTAATTATATGCATAATATGGACAAAAGGTACTTAATAATGCTTATATTGTGTTTTCAGTCCAAAAGACATGCTTGGAAGCAGAAAGGAAAAAGGAGAAGCAATTAGAGACCAAAGAATGAAGAAAAAGGGAAAACTACACACCTACTCGGCGAGTCCACGCATGTACTCAACGAGTTCATTAGAATGTTCCCAAAAGAAAAGTCAAGATTCCTTACCGAACACGGATTTCACACTAGTACTCGGCGAGTCCACGACCTACTCGCCGAGTAGCCCCTGTTTTGTGATAATTATAAATAGCGGGTCTTAATCTGATGGAAGGACTACTGGAACCTTTGGGGAGAAGCAAGCTGCGATTGAAGAGCCAGAAGAACCCTAAAGAACGAAGATACAACCTAGAATCCAATTCCGAAGAAGATTTGAGGCACATTCTCATCATTCTACTTAATCTATTGTTTCTCAATTATGGTTAGACAATTAGAATTCGTTTTATTGTTGTTAATTACCTCAATCATGAGCTAAAACTCTTAAACTTCTGTTTGTGGTTACAAAATTGATATTGTGGTTTGATTAATGGTAGGATTAATTAAGTATTGGTGATTTTGTTAATTTTAGCTTGTTAAAGAACCTTGTGTGTGAATGATAACTAATTTTCTGTTAATAGGAAGATAATTAAATAGTATGAACATCTTTTAATTATCAACCCCATATGTTTATGTGACCACTTTATCATATATCTAGGACTAACGAACGTGAAACTAGAATTAATAAGAAAAATTAGGTAAATTCATGTGTGAGCTTGTTTGATGACCATCAGCAAGAGGTTAACTAAAGGACCAATTTAGTTAGCTATTACAAGTCTAAATTAACCCGAATAAATAATCTAGTGAGTTAAATTAAATTAGACAACTGATCACTGTTTGAGTTAGTTTGTTTTCTAAGGATTATCGTAGCGAACGCAAGGCTAATCACTTGAATCGGTAGCCAATAGAAGAATTAATCCATTGCACTATTACCATAATATCAACCATAGGATCAATTGAGTTGAACTAAACAGAAGTCCCTTTTATTATTAAATTCAGTTAAATCTTTGTTTTTCTAGTTCTTAGCCTAAGTAGTATTAGTAAGTTTCTAGTCTTGTAAAACTAGAGAAAACCCATATTTACTATTTAATTTAGATAAAATTAGTCTTTAGTTTTAATTTACCGTTCCCTGAGTTCGACACTCTACTTACCCAACTATACCACTAAAAGACAGGTTCACTGCGTTTGTGTGCTTAATTTATAACTCAAAAGTAGGATTAAAACCAGTGCATTTCACACACATCAAGTTTTTTGGCGCCGTTGCCGGGGAACGGTTCTAAATTAGCACTAATATCTATTTTTATCGATCCTTTGTGTGGGATTTATCTTACACAAAGTTAATTCTGAGGTAATTTAGTAGTTAGTATAGGTTTTGATCAATCCCTGTTTTAATAAATTAAGTAGAAAATTTTTCTGTTTTTACCTTGAACTCGCCAAGTGCACTCGACGAAACTCGGCGAGTCCATCACTGTTCACAGTTTTAGCCTTTATTTTATTTTTGTTCTTTTTACGTGTTTTTCTTGTTTTATTTGCAGTTGTTTCATGACCCGAGGATCTGATACACCTTTGATCCCTCCTCTAGACGACCCGGAATCCGCCCTAAGGAAGAACAAAGGAAAATCCGTTGGAGAATCCGCTTCTTCAAGGAATTCGCCACTAAAGAACCTAAAGTCCGTTTTCAGCAAGAAGAAGAGCAGCAAATCAGGAGCATCCAGCGCCTCTTTGACAATCGAAGACCCAACTAAAGAAGACGCCGAGTACGAGACCGAGGAAGAAGAAGACCCTACATTCGGTCACGTTTCCGATTCCGACGACGAATTAGCTATTCTCATGGCTAACAATGATGAAGTCCCCATGGGGGAATGGAAGAAAAGGATACGCGATGATACCGGACCGGGACTTGTGCAACCCGCAATCCCCGCTACTGCTACTTTTGAGCTCAAGGGTCACATCCTGGCTCTACTTAAGGAGATCCCCTTCACAAGCAAAGACCACGAAGACGCTTACAAACACTTGGACGAAGTCAATGATGTAGCTGATTATTTCAATGTTCCAAATGTGCCTCGGGAAACTCAGCTACTTCGCATGCTTCCGGTTACTTTAAAGGGTGCTGCCAAGGATTGGCTCAAGTCATTGCCCCCAGGATCTATCACTACATGGGCCCAAATGAAAGAAGAGTTCATTGATCAATTCTGCCCGCCATCCAAGATATCCAAGCTAAAGAAAGCCATAGCTAACTTTGAACAACAAGCTGGAGAATCACTATATGAAGCGTGGGAGAGGTACAAGAGCCTGCTAAGGAATTGCCCACATCATGACCTCAATAGTCAACAAGAAGTCTCGATCTTCTATGATGGAGTAAATGTTACCACTAGGCAATTACTTGACTCGCAAGGTCCACTCACGAAGAAGGCACCTCCAGTGATAAAGCAACTAATTGAAGAATTCTCTAAGCATTCTAGAGAATACCACAATCCAAGAAATGATGTGACGAGGGGGGCCGCCTATGCAGCTTCAGAAGGCTTGTCAGCAGTTATGGCTATGCTAAAAACCATGGATAGGAGGATGGATAAAATGGACCAAACGATACATGCTATTCGGGTGGGTTGTGAAAATTGCAATGGGCCTCACCTTACTAGAGACTGCGATTTGGATGAGAATGGCAACAAAAAGGTGCAAGTTTGTTACTCAAGTGGGGACCGATATGATGAAGATTGGCGTAGACCAAAGAAAGAGTGGCTCCCTTATGACGAGTACAAGAAGGCTAAGGAGGAGAAGTTCAACCAAAAGGGAAGGGGTTTTTACCAAAAGGAGGAGCCATCACAAGAAAGAAAACCAAGTTTGGAAGAAATGCTTACCAAATTTGTAGCTGCTTCAGAAAAGAGACATAGTGATCATGATGCTGCAATTCAAGAAACAAGGACCATGCTTAGAAACCAGCAAGCATCTATCCACAACATAGAAACGCAGCTAGGGCAACTTGCTCAACAAATAAACCAAAGATCACCGGGCGAACTTCCTAGCAAAACCGAAAACAACCCACGAGGCGCGCACATAAAGATAGTCACAACAAGAAGTGGGAAAATAATCACTCCTCTGGCCCCTATTCAGAATGAAGCACCCAAAGAATCACAGAAGGAGGAAGCAGAAAATCAAGCAGAAAATCAAGCAGAAAATCAAAATCTTCAATCTGACAGCTCTACTCGCCGAGTACAGAATATGGACTCGGCGAGTCTACTGCCAAATCCGAACAACCAACCCACTCGGCGAGTGCTTGTCTAAATAACCAAAAAACCGCGTAAAAGCGTTTGTACTCGGCGAGTAGATCGTTTCTACTCGGCGAGTAGCCAACTTACACAGACGGTATAAAAATCTGAGAAATAAGGGTTTTTACCCATTTTACCCACACACTCGCCGTGCACAGCCTCCTTCAAGCGATTTCTGTGATTTTTGGCTTAATCCTCGACTTTCAAGGGAAAAGGTACCATGTCCAGACGAGGTCAGTCTTCAAGAGGGGGAAGCCAAGGGGACATCCTGTGGCTCTCGTTCCGCCAAATCACATCCAAATCGTCTCAAACCCGTGCCAAAAACAAGTTAGAGGCTTTAAAACAGAAAGAGATTCATTTACCCAATGCAGTGGATTGGGATTGGATGGGGAAAGTTGGTTTGGAAGAAGAGCAAACACCATATTTGGTGAAAGAATGTAATTTGGGGGATTCAACCATCATATGTGATGGTTGGGTACAGCTTTTCAAAATTCAAGAACCGGTCTACGCTGAATTATGTTGGGAGTTTTTTGCTACCATCTCATTCCGAGGTGGTAGTGAGTACTACAATCCCAATGTAGTTTCCTTTTCTCTTGGTGGGGAGCTGCGACATTGCAGCATGGCTGAATTTTCATGGAGGCTTGGAATCTATGAGCAAAGCACTATGTTGAATGAAGATTTTGAAGTTTTTTTAGAGAATTGCCACAAAGATCTCCCCGAGGGAGTGGTTGCTTCTACCTGGTGGAATACTATTGCTAACCGGGTGTACATCCCATCTACCATACAGGAGGGTCACATACGTTCACCGCTCCACCGTCTCATTCATCGGTTGATTGCCAGCACGATTAATATGCGAAAGGACTGGGACAAGGTCCCGACCCTTGACATCTTTTATCTTTGGAGTATTATTACTCCCGATGTTTTCTGCAATCTCCCTTATCGCGTAGCCAAGTATCTTGCTGAAGGGGCTGTTAAGGAGAAGATGAACTCCAAGATTAATGGAGGGATGTTTGTGACGAGGCTTGCAAGGTCATTTGGGGTATTAGATTTGCAAGAGTCAAGGGCGCTGACGGTCATTTATCCCCCTCCGTTCAACACCACATTATATAGGAGGGCAAGGATTGTGGAAAAGTTTGGTGATTCTTTTTCTATTCCTCATGCGGATGAGCCGGCTATCCCCGAGGAGCCGGGAAGGCGAGTGAGGCAAAGAAGCGAGCGGGTACGGGAAGACCCACCGGTTATTCCGGTGGAAGAAGAGAACGATGGATGGAATCAACTTGAGTACCGGTGCTACTTGGATGATATTGGAAGAGGAGTTAACTATAACAATCAATCATTTGGCTATCTCTTCCAACAAATGAACATCGCACCGAGACCTGGACCCGGCTACCCCCACATCATGAGTTGGGAAGAAAGGATGAGGAAAGGCAATGAAGGAGGAGGAAGTGGAGCTAGAGGAGCCGACATGGATGATGAAGAATGAAGAATGTTTCTTTTGTGTTTTTAATTTATTTTCGTGATGTTTGATTTGGACAACTTGTTAAACTTGGATGATTTTATTTCTTGTTAGGACTTTTGGTTGCTTTCACTTTTGTCTGCATTTTTTTTTCAGGATTGGAAGGTTAGGATACATTTAGAAGTCTTATGGGTCAAGGTTCAAGTAAGGAATGTTCAATTGAGAGTGCGAAGTCTTTTCCATTAAGTTCGAGTCCGTTAGAGTTGGGAGTGTAGAGTGCTTTATTACTGAAGTAATTAGAAAAAGAGTCACTGAATTACCCCAATTCAGCACTTCAGTCGTGTACTCGGCGAGTGCATGGACAATTACACGACTTCTCTGCAAGTTAGCAACATACTCGCCGAGTACATGACTTACTCGCCGAGTCCATCATCATTTTTCGGATTCCAGAGTTGTTTGGGCACGTTCGTTGCAGTTTTATCCAACTCTTTCATAGAGAATCATTGCTGGAGGTTTCTAGGAGCTGTATCCTACATATTTGAGTCATTTGCAAGTCTACCACACGCGACATGACACCCAAGACATCGATGAGCTGTTCCCATGTTTAAAGTCATTCAAAGATGGAGCTAAATTGAAGATAATCAGCCTCGCCACTGCTATCCCAGGGAAGTTTGTTCCAATTCCCTCTATACTTTAGTATTTTTTCTTTATCATGCATAGCATGCAATTGGGGCATTGCATGAAATAAGTGTGGGGTAGGGGGTTGGTTGAACCTTAGCAAATTTAGAATCCTAATATCATAATTTAGGTCTATTTTTTTTTAAAATTTTTTTTGCACTATTGCATACCAAAAATGTTACTTAGGATTTAATTTAGAAAATTTTGGTAAAAAGTAATTAGGATTCCATGTTAGAATTGTGTGGATGATTGTATGAAGACCCAAATGTTTAGTTGAGCCTATATACGTTATAGTGCATTTGTGGCCCCCTTATTCTAGTGAAATCATAGGACAAAAACACAACCTCGCTTAGCCCGAAGGATGCAATATGTTTAGCATCGTGTACTTGAAATGTATCCAGGAAAATTGTTATCATTAATCAATAAAGGTTGAAGTTGAGTGCCCCTGCTTAAGCATGTAGGTATTGAGTGAAGAAAAAAGTGAGTTACATGAAAAAAAAAAGAGAATTACAAAAGAAAAGTTGTAAGAATTTTTGGAGCATCAAAGTCAAATATGAAATTAGAAGATCAAAAATTCCAAGAAATTCAAAAAGTTGAAGATACCAAAAACCAAACAACAAAGTGGTGAATTCAAAGAGATCAAAGATCAAATGCCAAAGAAATGAAGAATTCCAAAGAGCTCCAATGTGGTATCATAAATTGTAATTATCTAGATTATGTATGCTTGGGTTACTCAACCAAAAACACCTTGAGGTTAAGAGGTTTTCTGAGGATAGATTCGGAGGGATGCATAAAATGAGCATAGTTCGGGGTGAGTGGGCGAATGTTTATGAGGATTGTGAGTATTTAGAGTATGGGGGGTTATTAGGAATTTTAGACACAAATGTGCGCATTGCGGTCTTGGCATAATAGCTGGGTTCGACTTGAGTTGTCCTATGTGATTCTAATGTGTTAAAATTCAGTTTTGCTTGGGGGCAAGCAAAAGTCAAGTGTGGGGTATTTTGATATGTGCATAATTAATCATATGTTTAACTTATATTTCTATTCATTTTTGGCTAATTATATGCATAATATGGACAAAAGGTACTTAATAATGCTTATATTGTGTTTTTAGTCCAAAAGACATGCTTGGAAGCAGAAAGGAAAAAGGAGAAGCAATTAGAGACCAAAGAATGAAGAAAAAGGGAAAACTACACACCTACTCGGCGAGTCCACGCATGTACTCGGCGAGTTCATTAGAATGTTCCCGAAAGAAAAGTCAAGATTCCTTACCGAACACGGATTTCACACTAGTACTCGGCGAGTCCACGACCTACTCGCCGAGTAGCCCCTGTTTTGTGATAATTATAAATAGCGGGTCTTAATCCGATGGAAGGACTACTGGAACCTTTGGGGAGAAGCAAGCTGCGATTGAAGAGCCAGAAGAACCCTAGAGAACGAAGATACAACCTAGAATCCAATTCCGAAGAAGATTTAAGGCACATTCTCATCATTCTACTTAATCTATTGTTTCTCAATTATGGTTAGACAATTAGAATTCGTTTTATTGTTGTTAATTACCTCAATCATGAGCTAAAACTCTTAAACTTCTGTTTGGGGATACAAAATTGATATTATGGTTTGATTAATGGTAGGATTAATTAAATATTGGTGATTTTGTTAATTTTAGCTTGTTAAAGAACCTTGTGTGTGAATGATAACTAATTTTCTGTTAATAGGAAGATAATTAAATAGTATGAACATCTTTTAATTATCAACCCCATATGTTTATGTGACCACTTTATCATATATCTAGGACTAACGAATGTGAAACTAGAATTAATAAGAAAAATTAGGTAAATTCATGTGTGAGCTTGTTTGATGACCATCAGCAAGAGGTTAACTAAAGGACCAATTTAGTTAGCTATTACAAGTCTAAATGAACCCGAATAAATAATCTAGTGAATTAAATTAAATTAGACAACTGATCACTGTTTGAGTTAGTTTGTTTTCTAAGGATTATCGTAGCGAACGCAAGGCTAATCACTTGAATCGGTAGCCAATAGAAGAATTAATCCATTGCACTATTACCATAATATCAACCATAGGATCAATTGAGTTGAACTAAACAGAAGTCCTTTTTATTATTAAATTCAGTTAAATCTTTGTTTTTCTAGTTCTTAGCCTAAGTAGTATTAGTAAGTTTCTAGTTTTGTAAAACTAGAGAAAACCCATATTTACTATTTAATTTAGATAAAATTAGTCTTTAGTTTTAATTTACCGTTCCCTGAGTTCGACACTCTACTTACCCAACTATACCACTAAAAGACAGGTTTACTGCCTTTGTGTGCTTAATTTATAACTCAAAAGTAGGATTAAAACCAGTGCATTTCACACACATCAGTAGGTTTTTCTTCTATATTTATTCCTAAGGAATAGGCACGAAGTCCATCGTTGTGAGGGTTTTAATAGGCACTAAGTCCATAGCTGCCAGTGTTCAACTATTAGGCATTAAGTCCATAGCTGTCAGTGTTTATCTAATAGGCACCAAGTCCATAGCTTCCAGGGTTTATCTTCTTTATTGACAATATTAATTTAGGATTCCGCCCACAATACATTTCAATGGGTTTTTAGAGTACTTCTGATGAACACGTAGTTCAAAATCACCTACAGATTGCCAGCCTGCCAGCGTTCGACTGGACTATCTAGAATAGTCTGTGGTTGTCATCTATACTCTGCTAGATGGAGCTATCTTTAAAATCTTGGCCTCTCATCATCTATTTTATCTTTCATATATCATCATATATATCATCTTTCATCTCTCATAATCTATACCATCTTCCATCTACCCATCTTTACCCAATATATTTATAAGTTCAAAAATATATATACAGTTTAAATCGAGTAAAACATGTATAAATCGTTCATCTAGCATAGATATCAGAAACACAGACAATAGACACATATAACATGTATTTATATTAAATACTTCATATCTATGTGTAAGATGAAAGTAACTATGCAGTTAATTGTGAAAGTGATGACTCGCAACTCGGACATCGCTTCACTTCTAGCAACTGTCTTTTCCTTCGACGTAACCTAGTATTATTATCACTGAGTCTTAGTCTAATATTTATTGCGACTAATTATTAGTCTAGATTCGTGATTAATTCAAAGTCTACTGATCTATAGCTGATAAGGGACAACCAGACAAGCTCATATCGGAGGTAGGGTCCCTTTGGTATACAAAGTATACTGTTTGGAAAACCTACTTTAAATACCTCACTAAATCTAGCATTGTCATCATCCCCATAATTAGATCAATCAGTATAACGACATGGAATTACTGATAAATCTTGTTTATAGGTTTATAATAACGACAATGAATTTAAACATAAATTACACTTAAAGAGTAATAGGTGTTGCTCAACTTATAGAGTTTCTAGCAAAAACATAGAACTTTGTGGTCAGAACTTTGTCACTGAATCTTTTTTCTAAAAAGATTCTTGTAGCGCTTCAGCGCTCACCTTAATATACTAAAACTACAGAAAGAGAAGTCGAACGAGGGACCGAAATGCTCTGGGATAAGAAGAGAAAGACTCTTGAATTGAGAGAATGGTGCAAAAAATATGAGAGCCTAGAGCCTCATATTTATAGTAATTGAATTTTTAAAAACTACCATTTATAGTTACTAAAACGACCTTATAGTCATTTAAACGACCAAACGCCCCTTTATAATACTATTTTAAATAGATTTAACGATATTTGTACTAAACTATTGTCGAAAGTATTCAATATTAGTCTTATAATAGTATCGTCGATACCTTTATAATGATATATATATATATATATATATATATATATATATATATATATATATATGTATATATGTATATACATATATATATATATATATATATATATATATATATATATATATATATATATATATATATACGTAAATATGCTAATAAAAACTATAACTTGTTCATACGAACTCCATTTTTGACATTCTTTATATCCATGCGATTGATGAGATCTACAACTTTCATTTAGACTTCGTCGGCTAATTTTGACTTTATTTTTAAAGTTATATTTTAACAGTCTTAGACTGTTAAAGTCTGTTAAAAATTTATAACGTTGTCATCCGACGTCTGTTTTCGACTGTCTTTTTATCATTGAACTCCTATTAACGAGATCTTCAATTCTCGTTTAGATTGTTTCGGTTAAAAATCGACCGATCTAAACTTCGATTTCTGAGTTGTATACCGCTATGCTGAATCTTAGAAAAATCATAATTTTCTCTAACAAAGTTGGATTTAGACATTATTTATATGCATGCTCCGGGTTTGATGACGACTACGACTTTCGTTTACACTACTTAGGCTAAAAAGTTTTTTTTTATCAAAAATTTACTTTTTACGATACGCAGTGTCGTGCCGGTTTTGTAATAACTCGAATTTTTAAACCTAGCAAAGTCTAAATCCTAACCTAGCACAAGTGAATCTACATTGCACTCCTTGTTGCATTGTGTTCTCTATGGCCTTGAAGGCTTGTTTATAGGGCTAACAACTAAGTGTGGATTGAAACCTAAGATTAATTTAGGGTAGTATAAATCAAGTATTGGCAAAAGGTGAAGGTTTAAAACATAAATAATCATCATTTAATGGTGATTTAAGTCAAGGAAATTCACACTAGATCAAACAAAGAGTTACACTTATTCATACCTAAGCCTAATACTTAGCTTAAATCATATTATATATTAGTGTAATTTATGGAGAAAAAACATGTCTATGAAAGCAAATATAAGCCTAGCACTTGAAGGAAATCATTATATATATATATATATATATATATATATATATATATATATATATATATATATATATATATATATATATATAGAGAGAGAGAGAGAGAGAGAGAGAGAGTGGTATTAGGAATCAATTCCAAAGCCAAAAACCGAACACCCTAAATGAATAAAGCTTGGACCGAATTCTCCTTCTTCATTGACTAGAAACCGATTTCCTTCCATGGTGTCCCACATTAGGACCGCATTCATGAGGAAATTCGGTCATATAGGACCAAATTCTCAAAGTTAAGGTCCATTAAGGACCGATTTTCCCTACTATATATATGTTTTTAACCGATTTCCCAATTCATTTCTCACTTTTGCCACCGAACTCTTGCCAAATTTTCTCTCAAAAGTCATAAGAATTTTACCCAAATCTTCATCCCATCTTCAAATCTTCAACCGAATTCATCAAACCCACCTTCAAATCTTCGTATATTGTTCATATCTTCAAGTTACCCACCAAGAACACCAAGAACACACACTATTACTATCATCTCACCGAAAACACTCCCATCCCCCACCGAAAACCCATTTTCCCACCGAATTTACACTTCAACAATTCCAAGTATTCTAATTAATTTTGTAAGTAATTCTTACTTAATTAATTATTTAACACACTATTTAAATTAATTTATTATTAATTTAAATACGACGACAGATACAATTATTTTTTGGGTAACGTTATTAGCGTGTACGCTTACCCGGAGATCGTCTCTACAACTCGCTAATTCCAGTTAATGTACACTTGAGGTGAGTTCATACCCCTACGTTTTCACTATTTTTAAATGTATTAAGGGGGGGGGGGGAATACAAGTAAAACAAAAAGTAATTTTTGTGTTAACATTCAAAAGATTTTAAATAGTTTTAAAGCACATCAAGTCGTTTCAACTGATTCAAATTATCTTAAAAGTGTTTCAAACTACTTCAAATGTTTTATACTTTTATTCCAAAGTACATGTTTATATGTATATTCCTTATGCATATATGAATACAATTTTATTTAAGTAAAGATTTAACCCTTTGTCAAGCAAAAGGGTACCTTTCTCATCGTTTTACGGAGTTATACAAACTGTTAAATTACAAGGACTTTCAATGTACATAGAACTCACAAGATCATACATTAAAACAATAATAGGTATAGTTTATGGAATACTACTCTATTTCACTACTTCAAGGATACACTACTAAAATAATTATTTAAGTATAATTATTTTACACTACAAATTAATACATATAGTTTCAATTACAAGAGAATACTATAACACTACACGTAAACTAGTTAATACAGGATTGTAAGGCAATACTTCTGGTACCCACCAGGGTACGGTTTCAAGTCCTATAAATTATAACCAGAGTCTCCCGGATGGAGAGCGTGAGGTTTGTGTATAGATCTATACGGGACTGACAATCACACACCCAAACTGCTAGCTACAGTTAGGCAGGCATGCCTGGGGGTGACAAATGTCATAAAATATCGACGCGTGAAGAACGTCGTAGAGGCCACTAGGTCATATTAGCATGGTTATTAAAACTCACAATAGTATAATCAAGGTTTACGGGATTAACACTACTTCAAAGATTTTATTTTAATATTAAATCTTCTCTACATTACTTTCCTAGTACAATACACTTACATTTTGGGAAATCATTTATACAAATGTTTTGATAATTAATCAAGCTGAAGTAGACTATTTTACACTATTCCTGGTGGATTCCAGTCACTCTTACCGACACTACAGACACTACTACAAGTATAAACGCTACACTACGTTTCTAGTAACATGAACACACATTCAGAAGGGACCCATAATGCTAATTCTATGATCCCTTAGTTCATACATCATGGTGATACATATATAGGATCCGGTAAGCAGTAGAATGGGTGATTTTCGCTTTATTTCTTGTTCCTTGTTTGGTTGTGGGCTTAGAGCAGATTCACACAGTCTACTACTTATTCGATCTTGGTTATATATAACCTGTATACACTAAGTAACCATAGGGGAAACAGGTATGGGTCAGGTCACTAAATACAAGTACAACAAGGGTCACTAATTACAAGAACAACATACTATTTTCTAGTACATAACATACTTTTCCGAAAGAACGTTTAACTAGGTGCATACATACAAAAAGGGTTGCACACAAACACGACTGTAATTCAATACTTTTACAAGTGCGAGTCAACAAAACTTTCATTTCATTACATCATAAAATATAGGACTTTCTGGAGGAACAAACTAAGGTTTTCAAGGGACAAAGATCATACTTTCTAAATACAAACGGTTATGAACTCACCAACTTTAATGTTGACACTTTAAAAACCGCTTGTATTCTCAGGACACTAGTAGACAGGTACACGCACAGGGTTCTAGAAGACGGGGCATAGTAGCTTCAAGTCTTTGTTTTGCTATTTACTTTTGGAGTCAATCATATATGATTCAAATACAATGTAAATTCTATAATATCAATAAAATGGTTGTTGTTTCTTTGATTACTATTATGCAATTGTTTGTGATACTACACATGACGTCCTCCGCCCCCGAACGTTTCCGCCGTCTCGGTTTGGGGGTGTGACTGATTGGTATCAGAGCATTGTTTATAGTGAACTAAGTATATCAACCCATAAAAGATATACAACTATAAATACAATGGGGCTGAAGTGCTCTGACTAAAAGTATACTTCTAAGATATAAATATTCTTATATAAGTATACATACATGCATACATACATACTAAGAACAAGTATCAGAAGAAGAACAAAACAAAAGTATTTAGATGTTGGACACAACAGTCAAACCTAGGCAGTTATGTAATCCTATCTGGGATAAATATAGCCTGATCAACTATATTTATTTGAGATATGACCAACATGTGTTTGGGAGTGATAGTGGTGTTGCAACGAGTCTAAAACTTACCAACCCTATGTACAAAGGATCTCTAGAACAAAACATAGAGTTAAAATATTATAGGAGTATTTTATGGTACTATAAGATAACAACAAGTCTGAAAACTTACCATGTCCATATACCAAGAAACTTCAGAAACAAGCATACAATTAAAATAATATAGGAGTATTTTAGGCACTATAACTAACTTATGTGAAAACTAAAAGACCCTTACTGGCAGGTCTATAATTGCGAAGTGTATGCTCCCAGGGTTATATATAATCGGGATCTTATAGACTTAGAATTTGTGATCTTCACTCTACTACATGTTCCTTGTTTTGTTGTGGTTTTAGAGTAGGATCACTTATTCGAAGGTCTATTTGATCTTGGTTATATACAACTTGTGTGCATTGCGTATTTATAGGAGGATCCAGTTCTGATCATCAGAAACTTCAGAAGAAATGTTTTACTTAAACTCATAAGATTCTTTCGACACTCCCATTCTCGCAAAAACAAAATAGATAGATATATAGCCACTCCACTACAACAACCGACAGAGGAGTCAATAAAGAACAAGAAGAGGTTCATGAAGAGGATTCTGAGAAGGGATCAGCCGCAGAGAAAGGCACCGGAGTAATCACTACTGAACCTTACCATAGCAAAATCATGTTGGGTTTTGAGCATTCTAACACTCCTATGGTGTACATGTAACCCTAGAAACCTTGGATCTATGTTTTCTCTAAATACATGGAAATTTGATTTTCCAATGTTTACTTCCTATCTAGCATCTTATGGGGAACTTGTAATACAAAACTCAAGTAGAATAACATACCTTTTAGTAGCTTGGATTCCTTGATGACTTTGTGAGCCTAGCACCCCAAATGTGATGCCTCAAATGCTTCACACAACACCACAATTCTTGGAAGAACCTTGAGAGAAGTTCACTATACTAAAAAATCGGCTAGCCCTCTTACTTGCTTGTAGTCGTCCGATTTTGCTAGTCTAGGGGTCTTTATATAGTTGTGGCACAAGTAGGGTTACACCATGTAAACCCTAATTGTCATGGCTTTTCATATTCCATGATCCATAGGTTTGTAACCTCCATGGACTATCAATGGAGCACCTTATGGGTTTTAACCCAATCCATACAAACCATGGATCATTAGCCTACTATACAAGAATAGATTATTTACACAATCAACCCCATATATTTAATTAGTCTCTTTTTGATCAGTTAATTAATTCAAGATTAATTCTTTGATCAATACTAATTAAATAATATTATTAATATATTAGTACTTATAATATATTAATAAACCTTAAGTGTCCTTTCTCTCATTTTGGTCTCTCCAAGTATTGCAATGCCATGCAACCCAAATGGACCATGCCGGGTCGGGTCAAGTACATACCAAATATAGTTATGGACTTAGACACTATATCTAACAGTCTCCCACTTGGATAAGTCTAATAACTATAGTTGCGGATATGACTTTAGAATCCGACTAGCAACCGTAGCTCTTTCAAAGTCTCTTGGAACTAAGATGATGATGATGATACGCCATTTAAGATAAGTGATCATATAATCCTCTGCTATTAAGATATCAGCCGGACAAATACATGGAACAATGTCGTACTTATTGTCCAACAGTTGTTTCTCGATCTCTGATCTGTTTGACATAGAACTAAATTGAACACATCAATTAGGTTCTGATCGGGCCCGGTACATAGGTCAAAACAAAATCATCGAGGGGCCCAGATATCGCTTGTAATCCTAGAAGGAACAGATAAACTTTGACTCATATGCTTGTATTGACTACTTATTGAATTATGCACAAAAGCACGTTTTATAACATCGATTTACCAGTGCGTTTTCGTACAATCAATGTATAACCAACTCATAGTCAACAACTCATATCTTTAGGTTTGAAGATTTATATGATATTACCGTCTCACGATCACTCGAGATGAATTCAATGAAGTGATACAAGTGAGAGTGGGTTGAGTCCAATACTCAGAACTTATGAGCACTCATGAATGTTGCAGCAACCATTGCTATGTCTAATACACATTAGACAATTTACTCACCCAATTCATGACAGTCTTAATTCAATACCTACTTCCAAAGTACGACTGACTATGGAGATTTTGAATAATATAATTATCCTGGAAGTCAAAACATGCAAAATTGAAACAATAGTAAACGATTAACATAAGATAGTAACACTTTACTCATCCTTCAGCCTGATGCGCCTTGCGTGCTGTAAATGCTTAACCCTACTCAGTCCCTTCGTGAGGGGATCTGCTGGGTTCTCATCTGATGATACCCTCTTAGCCACGAGGAGTCCTTCTTCTATTCGATGTCTAATGAAATGGTATTTTCTGACAATGTGTCTGGATCTCACGTGATCCCTTGGTTCCTTAGCTAAGGCAACCGCATTTTCGCTGTCACATAAAATTTCCATTGGCTCTTTTATAGCTGGTACAACTCCAAGGTCTCCAATCAAGTTCTTTAGCCATATCGCCTCCTTTGCTTCCTCGCTTGCTGCTATATACTCTGATTCGCAAGTTAAATCAGCTACCGTCTCCTGCTTGGAACTTTTCCAAGTAATTGCTCCTCCATTCAGGATAAAGACCCAGCCTGACTGTGAGCGGAAATTATCCCTATCAGTCTAAAAGTTAGCATCGCTATATCCTACCACTCTCAAGTCATCACTGCCACCAACGGTAAGGACCCAGTCCTTAGTCCTTCGCAGATACTTGAGAATATTCTTTATTGCAATCCAGTGAGCCTTGCCAGGGTTCCCTTGATATCTACTGACCATGCTCAAAGCAAAGGCCACATCATGGCGAGTACAAGTCATAGCATACATGATTGAGCCCACAGCGGAAGCATATGGTACATGACTCATCTCAGCTATCTCAGCCTCTGTACTCGGACTCTGAGTCTTACTCAGTTTGGCGTTACTCTGAATCGGTAATTCCCCTTTCTTAGAATCCTTCATACTGAACCTCTTCAGTACCTTATCCAAGTAAGTACTCTGACTAAGTCCAATTAGTCTCTTACTCCTTTCTCTCAATATCATTATCCCTAGGATATAGGCAGCTTCCCCAAGGTCCTTCATAGCAAAACACTTCCCAAGCCAGGACTTAACCTCAGGTTGGGATGTCATTTCCTATGAGTAGTATGTCATCCACATACAACACCAAGAATCTAACTATACTCCCACTAGCCCTAACATATACACAGGACTCATCCTCACTCCTCGAAAAGCCAAACTCTTTGACTTTCTCATCGAAGCAAAGATTCCATCTGCGAGGTGCTTGTTTCAATCCATAGATGGATTTCTCAAGCTTACAAAACTTATTAGGGTACTCTGTACTGACAAAACCCTCTGACTGACTCATGTAAACATCCTCAGCCAACTTTCCATTAAGGAAAGCGGTTTTGACATCCATTTGCCATATTTCATAGTCATGAAATGCTGCAATGGCTAACATAACCCTAATAGACTTAATATTTGCTACTGGTGAAAAGGTTTCATCATAATCAACTCCAGGAGATTGAGAATAGCCCTTGGCAACCAGTCGCGCCTTATAAGTGTGTACATTACCATCCATGTCAGTCTTCTTCTTGAAGATCCATTTGCACCCGACTGTCTTTCGACCTGGTACGTTGTCAACCAAGTTCCAAACTTGATTGTCATACATGGACTGTATCTCACTGTTCATAGCCTCTTTCCATTTAGCAGCCTCAGGGCCTGCCATGGTTTCCGTGTAGCTGTTAGGTTCATACAAACTTAGCAGTGTACTATCACTGATAAGCGTATCACCTTCCGCAGTAATATGGAAACCATAGTAATGCTCAGGTGCATTCCTAACTCTTGTGAAACGCCTCAGAGGTATGGGTTCGTAAGTCGGATCAACATGAGTTTCCTCCTCAGGTTGGTCACTAGGGTTTGAGGTTCCTTCACCACTTGACTCTTGAATTTCTTCAAGGTCAATTTGCCTCCCACTGTCTCCTTGGCTTATGAACTCTCTCTCACGAAAGACTCCTCTTCTAACAACAAAGACCACATTCTCACTAGGTCTGTAGAAGAGGTAACCAAAGGATCTTTGTGGGTAGCCGATGAAAATACACCTCTCACTTAGAGGTTCGAGCTTATCATGAGACTCACGCCTCACGAACGCCTCGCAACCCCAAATCTTGATATGGTCCAAATTGGGAAATTTCCCATTCCATATCTCATGAGGTGTTTTGGCAACCTTTTTAGTAGGGACTAGATTCAGGATATGGGCGGCAGTCTCTAAGGCATACCCCCAGAATGAGATTGGTAACGAAGCTCGACTCATCATGGAACGAACCATGTCCAACAAGGTTCGATTGCGCCTCTCAGCCACACCATTCAGCTTTGGAGTCCTAGGAGGTGTCAATTGTGAGACAATCCCACATTCCTTAAGATATTCAAGGAACTCGATACTAAGATACTCTCCTCCTCGATCGGATCGGAGCATCTTGATGTTCCTACCCATTTGATTCTCCACTTCCTTCTTAAACTCTTTGAATTTCTCAAAGGTTTCTGACTTATGCTTGATTAAATAGATATATCCATATCTACTATAATCATCAGTAAAAGTCACATAATACCGATTAGCATCCCTTGTGGCAGTTTTGAAGGGTCCACACACATCAGTGTGTATGAGGTCCAACAAACCCTCACCCCTCTCACAAGAACCAGTGAAGGGTGACTTTGTCATTTCTCCAAGTAAACAAGACTCGCAACTATCATCCGACTTTAGGTCAAATGATTCCAAAACTCCAGCCTTTTGGAGTTGGCCCATGCGCTTCTTGTTAACATGTCCAAGACGACAATGCCACAAGTATGCTTTGTCTAAGCTATTTGAAGAATCAATACACAACACATTATTTTCTAGATTATCTACAACATTCACAGCTTCATATACACCATCACAAGGTAATGCTTTAAAGTAAAATACATCATTGTAATAAACATTAATATCACCATTATCATTATCAAATGAAAAGGAAAACCCTTGTTTGTAAAAGCCATGAAAGGAAATAATATTTCTTGCCATTTCAGACGAGTAACAACATTTATTCAAATCTAACATTAACCCATTATTAAGCAATAAAGAATAAACTCATATCTTGGTAACAGGTGATGCTTTCCTATTCCCTATGATTAAGTTTATCTTCCCGTGCTCCACTTTCTCACTTCTTCTTAGGCCCTGCAAATCAGTATAAATGTGAATACCACAACCTGTATCAAGCACCCAATAGTTAGTATGCAATGAGTTTTTAGACAATATAGTGTAAATACCTGCATGGGTGGGTTTAACTTTCCCATCCTTTACATCCTGCAAGTATTTGGGGCAGCTTCGCTTCAAGTGCCCCTTTTCCTGGCAATGGAAGCATTATGCTTCCTTTGGGCTTGAAGAAGGAGGAATGGAACCTTTCTTGGTTCCACTTAAAGAGGAACCATCAAGAGACTTTTTATTGGTACCCTTCGAAGGGGTCTTTCTCTTCTTCCCCTTTCCCTGTCCAATTGCCAAGACAGGAGCAGTAGTAGGAGTAGGAGTAACAGCTGATTTACTTTTATGGCCACTTTCAGCGGTCCTTAAAAGTCCTTGAAGCTTACTCAGTGTGACTTCCTCCTTGTTCATATGATAAGTCATACGAAACTGATCATAACTTGGAGGTAAGGAATGGAGAATGATGTCAATCGCCATGTCCTCAGGGAAGTCCACATTAAGCTGTAATAACCGGTCCACAAACCTTTGCATTTTCTGCAAGTGACCGGTGAGGGATTCTCCCTCTTTCATCCTAGCTGTTATCATGGAAGAAATGATTTCATACCTCTCCTGACGAGCACTCTGATGGTACCTATCCATTAGATCCTGGTGCATCTCAAAAGGGCAGTAATCTTCATAGGATTTATGGAGTTCTGCTGTCATTGTGGACAACATGATGCAAGACACCTTAGTGGCATCTTTTTCATGGGTAGTGTACTCAGCAATCTCCTCAGGAGTAGCAGTTGACTCATCGATAACCTTAAGCTCCTTATCGAGGACATACTCTTTGCCCTCATAGCGAGTAATCATTCTGATGTTCCTAATCCATTCATTGAAATTGGAACCATCAAAAGTCACTTTCCCACACAAGTTCATTAGGGAAAAGGAGCCTGTAGGGTTTGAGCCAGTAGCAGTGTTGGAAGACATCTGAAAAGAAAGAAAGACAAGTTTTATTAGATAAAGAGTCCTTAATAAGTCACCCAAATGAAGTATTAAGGCTAGGACCCAACAAACTATTTATAGTTGGAAGAGGGATGCCGTAATCCAAGCTATAAAATATTTGAAGGTAGGTAAATGACGATTTACCAATTTCCACCACGAAAACGAAATAGATTATTAAGTTTTATTGGATTTGAAATTCCTAGATCTTTTGAGATACATTGAACTTTCAATGGCATGTTTGAATCTCGATTGTGCCCTCTCAAGTTTGTGACTGGGATGTCGAGGATCACAAACAAGGTGTGAATAACCATGCAAATTGACTTGGTACCCTTAACTTTTATCACCTAATCGATGTTCCGGTAAACCACACTTGCTCCACCGATCTATTATAAAATTAAGTTACCCTTTGCCACTCTTACTAGTCCTTGTTAGTGTTCCGGTTAACCATACGCGCTCCACTAACGACTTGGTAAGGTACAAAGTGTAATTTCATGGGTTAGCACCTATTTCACATTTTCCTAAAGTAACTAAGATTGGGAATTATTAATGTATAGTTACTTTATAATTTCATTACTTTTAATGAGGATTTAAAGTCCTTGTCCTACCCGTTCGGCTAATGACCCTCCACCAGTCAAGGAAGCGGTGGGTGAGAGTGGACACCCATTAAGCTACCATTTTATAGGCAACAACCTTATACCCCCCTTATAGACCGGCTTCATGAATGAGGCCTACTAACGGTAAGACCGGCTTATTCTTATACATATCTATATATTTAAACTTTTAATATAATAATAGTATAAGGGTTGAATTTTAAACTTTTAAAATTCTAAGGTTCAATTTGGAAATTAAAGTATTAGGGTGTAAGACTTTACAAATTCCAAAACTTGAGTGCAAGTATTGAAACTATTCAAGAGCTTTCATTTCATAACTTATGAGTTTAATGGTTCATTAAAATGAAGACTCTTCATTTTATATAACCTCTTATTCTTTAATGACACTTTTAAAGAAGTGACTTTTGGTTATCCATAACTTGAGGACAAGTTATGGACTCCATCATTAGCCATTAAGATCAAGAATCATCCTTACAAGCAAGTTACACATAATTCCTATGATATTCTAAAACTCACAAGAACATGAACATTCATATCAAAATTTCAGGAATCATATTAAAACATATAAAACATGGAATTTTGATATTAGCCATTGTAAATGGATTAGAATAAGCATTACATCATCTAAAACAAGTTTTAAAACACCAAAACAGTTTAGGGTAATGTTTCTAGTCCATTTCCAGCAACAAAACTCGAAAATCTGCATTCAGGGGCTCCTACTCGTCGAGTGCAAGAACCTACTCCACGAGTAGGATGAATTTTCACATGGACTCGTCGAGTCCCCCCATGGACTCGGCGAGTTCATGCTGCAGAGTCCAGATTTTTGATCTTTTTCAACAAGTTTGCATCAAGTATCAAGAAAACAAGCCTAGGCTCTGATACCACTGTTGGGTTTTGAGCATTCTAACACTCCTATGGTGTACATGCAACCCTAGAAACCTTGGATCTATGTTTTCTCTAAATACATGCAAATTTGATTTTCCAAGGTTTACTTCCTATCTAGCATGTTATGGGGAACTTGTAATACAAAACTCAAGTAGAATAACATACCTTTTAGTATCTTGGATTCCTTGATGAGTTTGTAAGTCTAGCACCCCAAATGTGATGCCTAAAATGCTTCACACAGCACCACAATTCTTGGAATAACCTTGAGAGAAGTTCACTATACTCAAAAATCGGCTAGCCCTCTTACTTGCTTGTAGTCTTCCGATTTTGCTAGTCTAGGGGTCTTTATATAGTTGTGGCACAAGTAGGGTTACACCATGTACACCCTAATTGTCATGGCTTTCCATATTCCATGATCCATGGGTTTGTAACCTCCATGGACTATCCATGGAGCACCTTATGGGTTTTAACCCAATCCATACAAACCATGGATCATTAGCCCACTATACAAGAATAGATTATTTACACAATCAACCCCATATATTTAATTAGTCTCTTTTTGATCAGTTAATTAATTCAAGATTAATTCCTTGATCAATACTAATTAAATAATATTATTAATATATTAGTACTTATAATATATTAATAAACCTTAAGTGTCCTTTCTCTCATTTTGGTCTATCCAAGTATTGCAATGCCATGCAACCCAAATGGACCATGTCGGGTTGGGTCAAGTACATACCAAATATAGTTATGGACTTAGACACTATATCCAACAAATCAGACATAAGAAACTCGCTCGGACATTCGGGGTCCGACCCTCCCTTCTGAAATCAATGGAGATCAGTAACAAAGCCTGAAGCAGGATATAGCAAAGATTCAAGACACCCGTGGAGAACACAAACACTATAGGAAGGCTCAGAGGCAACCAATCCCTACCAACCGAAACTAATACAATCATAGTAAGGACATAGAACAAGGGAAACCACTAACGAGACACGCGAAGGCACCAAGCACTATATACGTCACACTAACACTTAATAAACTAATATAACCTAGTGAGTTAGTGATTACACTTCTCACACTATGTTTTAGGTTTATCTCATCTTTCGTAACAACTAGTAACAGTTATACAATCCACTAGAAATTCATTCGATGGTAGCCACTACTAATTTATAAGTCTATTTTATGTAGACCTCTGTTATGAATTGTTTTCAGAACACTATAAAAGTCGGAACTGTTGGGTTTTAAGCATTCTAACACTCCTATGGTGTGCATGCAACCCTAAATACCTTGGATCTATGTTGTCTCTATTATACATGCAAATATCAATTTTGCAAGATATTTTCCTAACTAGCATAATATGAACAACATGTAATATAAAAACTAGTAGAATTACATACCTCTTCCTTGTAACTTGATTCCATGGAGCTTAAGAGCCTAGTGCCCCAAGTGTGACATCTAAAATGGTTCACACAACATCACAACATTTTGGAATAACCATGAGAGAAGAGGTCTTATGCTCCAAATCGGCTAGCCCTCACTTAGAATCCTTAGCTTCGATTTCTTGAGCTTATGGGTTCTTTATATAGTGTGCACATTAGGGTTACACCATGTAACCCATAACTTTACCCATTCCTTATGCTCCATGGGTTTTAACCTCCATGGAGTATCCATGGGTCACCACATGGGTTAAACCCATCATAAGGAATCATGGATCATAAGCCCACATATATAAGAATGACTGATTTACACAATCAATCCCCATATATTTAATTAGTCTCCTTTTGATCACAAATTTAATTCCATATTAAATCTTTATCAATACTAATTAAATAATATGATTTCATATTAATATATTAGAACTTATAATATATTAATATATCACAAATATCCTCTTCTCACAAAAGGTGTCACACCCCCAAACCAAGGATGGCGGAAACGTCCGGGGGTGGCGGACTTCATGTGTAGTATCATAACAACGAGTATAATAGTGATCAAAGCAAATACAACCATCATAAATATAATTGAAAAAGTTACATCATAGTATGTGATTACATGTTTCAAAATCAATTACATTATGATGACAAAAATGAAAAGTTTGACGTCTTAACGTCCAATCCCCAAAAGTTGTTGATTACCTGTTTCACTGATTTCCTGAGAATACAAGTAGTTTTAAAAAAAAGTGTCAACAATTAAGTTGGTGAGTTCATAAGCTTTTGAAAGTAGAGTTGAAAAGCCTTTGCTTGTAATAGTATTGTATAACCAAGAAAATGCAATATTTTCCTTGAAAAGTGTTACGTAGTCTTAAATCCCAAGACCGAATGTAAGTGTAAGTTTTGTACTAGTAATGATATGTGTAGTTTTAAATAAATAAAACCCATTTTCAATGTAGTATTTCCCCGTAAACTTTATGTTTCGTTAACTCCCTATGTGACTCGTTATAACCATACTATAACTAACTGAACCTGCTACGACGTTTTTCAGGCGTCGGAAAGATATGACATTTGTCACTCCTGGCCTGCCGACAGGACTGTTGTGAACAGCTGGAGTGTGGGGTGTCAGTCCCAATATAGATCTATACACAAACTATCACGTTCTCCCTACAAGAGACTCTGGTTATAACTATCAGGAATTGAACCCGTACTCTAGGAGTACTATGAAGAATGTCTCACAATTTACGTTAACGAGTTTACGTGTGTGTGTATATAAAACCCTTTATGTGTAGTAGAAAAATGAATCCCATTTATGTATGTGTTTGAAATGTGAAAAACCATAACTATACCTAATATAGTTCGTTGGGTGTATTTATAATGTGAAGTCCATAACTATGCCTCTTATAGTTCATTTTATGTGTTTGTAAAGTATACAATACTTATCATGAATAACCACTTCTGTTTAGGATGTTAAACTAACATTAAATATAATCAACATTTAGAAACTTATTGATTTACACTTTGCTCAACATGTTACAAAGTGTTAATAGAATTGTAAACTGTTAACTAAACTTTTAACCTTTCTGCACTGTTTTGGAAAAATCA
Organism: Lactuca virosa; assembly: GCF_052849685.1. Classification (NCBI taxonomy): domain Eukaryota; kingdom Viridiplantae; phylum Streptophyta; class Magnoliopsida; order Asterales; family Asteraceae; genus Lactuca; species Lactuca virosa. Next base: position 425,337,658 of record NC_136429.1, on the reverse strand, counting down.
CAGGAAAATAATACGGACTCGAAAACTAAATCCATAAACTCTGAGAGTTTAGAAATTGTGTCTAGTTTGTACATAATTTTTATTATGATTTTTAGTAACCTCTAACTTGTGTGACAATGTCTATATTCACAGACTGGTCTGAATTGTTTTTGAAATGATAGGCTGTTTCGTAAAAATCACAGTAAATTGTAGAAAAATCGTATGGAGATGTGCAAGTAGTAATTTTAAAGGTAAAAACTTGAACTATTTTCATGTGAAACAGTTTTGAAAGAAAAAACGTTTAACATGTTCAAAATAGTCCATGAATGAGACCCAACTCTTATGTGAAGAGCTGAACCATGAGTTTAAGTTGTATTACGGTGTTTTAACTTGTATTCCCCCCTAAAACTTGAAGAAAACATGAAAATGTAGGGGTATGAACTCACCTTGACTGATTTCTTGGGATCGATGATGAAGAAAAGAAGTTTCCAAGTCAAGAACACTTGGAAGATGTTTGAAGATTTGAAGATCTAGGAACAAATATGACGATATTTGTATAAGAATTCCATGATTTGGGTGAAAGATTGTAGAATATTCAAGTGTAGGAGGAAGATACTTACCAAATGTGGAGGAAAAGCTCAAGATCAGCCTTGAAATCTCGAGTTTTGAGAGAGAGGAAATGAGAGAGAGAGATATGTTTGCTTTTGGTGAAAGAGTGAATTCTTGGAGGAGAAGCTTGAAATGAAGAAAATGAATAAAGGAGAGGCCTTTTTGGCCGTGAATTAGAAGGAAGGGGGAAAGAGGTTGGGTGGGGTGGGTGGAATGAGTTATGAGGGGTGGTAATGGGGGAACATGGATTTAATTAAAGGTGTTCTACTTTTAGGGTTTGTGTAAGTTCATATATGTGTCTTGTATATGTTGGGGGAACATTGTATTAACTAGTGACTTTCTATAAAAAAAAAGTCAACCCTTTATAATTTCTTGATATTTTTATAAAAATGGTGGTGTTTTATAAAATAAATATGGTATAAAGGACGTATAAAATATTTAATTTGAATTATAAATATTCAAACTATTATAACAAGCATTATCATCAAAATAATAATACATTATATGAAAGTTAGGTTGAATTTCCTAATTTTGGTTCGTTAAAAGTTTGTGTTTAGCCGGGTATAAACTTTGTCGTATTTGGTGACGAATTTACCAAAAGTTTGTGTTTGTAGCCTTTGCTATGATTTTTGCCCCCTAGTGTTAGGTTTATGAACCCTACTACATTGTGTTACGAGTATTATTTATTCCTAAATAGTATATACCTGAATTATCAAGTTTTTACGTTACTAACCCTAACTAGGGTTTATATTTGATAATTGGTAAAAAGATAGATACTTTGTATTATAATTGCAAGTTGTACATTAGGAACATTAAGAAAACATAGTGCTTATCCTAAAATCTTAATACTAGTCGTGTTGACTTGGTTGACTTGTTGACTCTGTTTGACCTAAAGTTGACAGTTGTCACATCATCCCCCCGTTAGAAGGAATTTCGTCTCGAAATTAGCGTTTCGACTAGGACTTCAATAGTTGGGGAAAAGATGTGGGTATTTTTGTTTCATCTGATCTTCGCGTTCCCAGGTGATCTCGGGTCCTCGTTTAGCGTTCCAACGGACCTTCACAATAGGGATGCGACTTTGTTTCGTTCTTTTGATTTCCCGATCCATGATTTCGACCGGTTCTTCTACGAAGTGGAGACTCTCATTGATTTCAATTTCGTCGAGGGGTATTACGAGAGTCTCGTCGGACAGACACTTCTTTAAGTTTGATACATGAAAAGTCGGGTGTACGTTGTTAAGTTCTTGTGGCAGTTGAAGTTTGTACGCCACTGGGCCAATCCTGGCAAGGATTTCGAATGGCCCGATGTATCTTGGGTTTAGTTTCCCACGTTTACCAAAACGTATCATCCCTTTCCACGGTGAGACCTTTAGTAGTACTCGGTCACCAACCTGGAATTCCAAGGGTTTGCGTCGCTTATCCGCGGAGCTCTTTTGTCGATCTCGAGACGCTTTCAGTCTTTCTCGAATTTGTACGATCTTTTCTGTTGTTTCTCTTATGATTTCAGGGCCAGTGAGGGTGCTGTTAGGGACTTGCCCCTTTGCTAGTTGTATATCTCCCACTTCGGCCCAACATAGTGGTGATCTGCACTTGCGTCCATAAAGAGCTTCAAAAGGAGCGACCTTGATGCTAGTGTGATAACTGTTGTTGTATGAAAATTCAATGAGTGGTAAGTGGGTATCCCAAGATTTACCGAAGTCAATCACACAAGCTCTTAGCATGTCCTCCAAGGTTTGGATGGTTCTTTCGCTCTGCCCGTCGGTTTATGGATGGTAGGTCGTACTCATGTCTAGCCTGGTCCCCAGAGACTTCTGTAAAGACTGCCAGAATCTTGAAGTAAATCTACTATCTCTGTCGGAGATAATCGATATCGGTACACCATGAATTCGCACAATCTCTTTGATGTACGTCCTAGTCAGTTTTTCCATCTTGTCGGTCTCTTTCATTGGTAAGAAGTGCGCGGACTTGGTTAGTCTATCAACGATCACCCAAATGGTGTCAAGACCACCTGCTGTTTTGGGTAATTTGGTTATGAAGTCCATGGTTATTCGCTCCCACTTCCATTCGGGTATCACCGGTTGGTGAAGTAGACCCGAAGGTTTTTGGTACTCTACCTTTACTTTGGTGCAAGTCAAACACTTGCTCACGTAGGTAGCGATTTCGGCTTTCATGTTCGGCCACCAGTAGTGTTTCTTCAAATCTAGGTACATCTTGTCTGAACCAGGATGTACGGAGTATCGAGTTTTGTGTGCCTCGTTCATGACGACGTCCCTGAACCCACCGAACTTCGGTGTCCAAATTCGGTTCACGAGATAACGTGCTCCGTCGTCCTTGGCTTCTAGGTTCTTATCCATTCCTCTTAATGCCTCGTTCGCTACATTCTCTGGTTTCAAAGCCTCCAGCTGGGCATCTTTGATTTGTGTGGATAAGTGTGAATGGATTGTTATTGTTAACGACTTTACTCGATGGCCCGAGTATTCTTTCCTGCTTAAGGCATCTGCCACTACATTGGCCTTGCCCGGGTGATAGCGAATCTCGCACTCGTAGTCATTTAGCAGTTCTACCCATCGTCTTTGCCTCATGTTGAGTTCTTTCTGGTTGAGGATGTGTTGAAGGCTCTTGTGATCGGTGAAAATCGTGCACTTGGTGCCGTAGAGGTAGTGCCTCCAGATCTCTAGGGCAAACACTACTGCTCCTAACTCGAGGTCGTGAGTGGTGTAGTTAACTTCATGCGTCTTGAGTTGTCTCGAAGCATAAGCGATGACCTTTCCTCTTTGCATGAGTATGCATCCGAGACCTTGATTTGAAGCATCACAATAAACTATGAAGTCTTCCGTTCCTTCAGGTAGGGACAAGATCGGTGCGCTGCATAGGGCTTGTTTTAACGTTTGAAAAGCAGCTTCTTGTTTGTCCTCCCACTTAAACACCACGCTTTTCTGTGTCAGCGAGGTGAGTGGTTTAGCTATCTTGGAGAAGTTTTGAATGAATCTCCGGTAGTAACCAGCGAGGCCTAAGAATTTTCGGATCTCTTTAGGCGTGCTCGGTGCTGACCAGTTCTCAATCGCTTTGATTTTTGAAGGATCGACATGTATCCCTTCCTTGCTAACCACGTGGCCAAGGAAACCCACTTCTCAGATCCAGAATTTGCACTTTGAGAACTTCGCATATAACTTCTCCGCCCTTAGGGTCTCCAATACTCGTCGTAGGTGCTGACTGTGCTCTTCCTTGCTTCGCGAGTAAACTAGGATGTCATCTATGAAGACGATCACGAACTTGTCTAAGTAAGGTCGGCACACCCGGTTCATCAGATCCAAGAATACCACGGGTGCGTTTGTCAATCCGAAAGGCATTACTACGAACTCGTAGTGACCATAGCGAGTCCTGAATGCAGTCTTCAGAACATCTTCCTCTTGGACTCGAAGCTGGTGGTAACCAGACCGTAGATCGATCTTTGAAAAGTAGTTCGCCCCTTAGAGTTGGTCGAATAGGTCGTCGATTCGGGGTAGAGGATATTGATTCTTGATGGTGAGCTTGTTCAGTTCGCGGTAATCGATGCACATGCGAAAAGATCCATCCTTCTTCTTTAAGAAGAGGACCGGTGCTCCCCAAGGTGAGAAGCTCGGTCTGATGAATCCCTTGCTCAACAACTCGTTCATTTGACTGGACAGTTCTTGCATTTCAGTCGGTGCGAGACGGTATGGTGCTTTGGCTACGGGGGTAGCACGAGGGATTAGATCGATTCGAAAGTCGACTTCTCGCGCAGGTGGCACTCCGGGAAGATCTTCTGGAAATACGTCAGGGAATTTACAGACCTCCGGAATGTCTTTGATTTCTTTCACCTCCTGCTTCTTATCCACAACATGGGCTAAGAATACGTGGTACTCCTTGCAGAGGTACTTTTGGGCTTTGACGCAAGAGATGATTTGTAGGTTCGCACTAGGTTTATCGCCATAGACGATGAGAGTTTTTCCATTCGGCAGATTAAGGCGAACAACCCTTTCGTAGCAAAGAATTTCAGCACGATTAGAACTCAACCAATCCATGCCAATAATGATGTCGAAGCTTTTTATTGAGATTAGCATGAGATCTATTTTGAATGAATGGTTATCTAGAGTGAGGGTACAACCCGTATATACATCGTTAGTGTTTTCTATCTTTCCGTTTGCCATTTCTACGGTGTATTTGTCTTTTAGTGATTGTGGATTTTGTTTAAGCATATGTTTGAATTGGTGGCTAACAAAACTCCTCTCCGCTCCACTATCGAATAGTATGCATGCATAAGAGTGATTGAGGAGAAACGTACCGGTAACCACTGTGGGGTCTTCCATTGCTTCCCCGTGTCCTATGGCTAAGACCCTTCCCATGCCACCCGTATTGGCGTTCTTCGACTTTGGGCAGTCCCTTTTGAAGTGCCCTGTCTCACCACAGCCATAGCAGGCTCGACTTACTCCAGCATTGGCAGCCTGGTTGGTTGGTTGTTCGGGTGCCTTGCAGAAGTGGGTCGTATGCCCCTTCTTGTTGCAGTTGTTGCAGTGCATTTCCCGACAAGCGTCGTTATGGTGAAAGTTGCACTTGTTGCACTTCGGAAGGTTCCCAGCATATTGCCTCAAGGGCACTGGAGCGGTAGGGGTAGTAGCAGCATGAACTGCCACAATTTGTTGTTTCTTGGCGGGATCTTGGGTCGGTTGGTTCTTCTTGTTGTTCCAGACCTTCCTTTTATTGTTTCCCCTGTTTGCTTGTTCAGGGGTGGCCGCAACAGTGATCTGGCTGATCCTGTGGTCGATAAGGCTTTGTGCCAGATCCTTGGCACTTTCAAAAGTAGAGGGCCTTGCAGAGACCACGTTCCCTTAAATCTGAGGAGACAGCCCCCAGATGTATCTTTCTACTTTCTTTTCTTCCGGGGAGACCATCCCGGGACACAGCAGTGCCAAATCATTGAATCGAGCAGTGTAGGCAGTGAGGTCAGAGCCAACCATCTTGAGATTCCAGAGTTCTTGCTCCAACTTTTGCATTTCCCCCCTGGGGCAGTATTCCTTCAGCATCATAGCCTTCAGGCTCTCCCAGCTTAAAGAGTTAGCGACTGGGAGTGTCAATGTCTGGACATGGCCGTTCCACCAAGTGAGGGCCCGGTCAGAGAAGGTGCAAGCCGCAAATTTGACTTTGCTTGCCTCGGGACACGTGCAGATTTCAAAGACTGATTCAGTCTTTTCGAACCAATGCATGAGAGTGATGACGCCCCCGCTCCCATTGAAGGGTTTGGGTTTGCCATTTGTAAAGTCTTTGTAGGAACATTCCCTCGAACATCCTTGGCCCTCTCCATGGTTAGAAGTAAAGATACCACTTCCAGACCCACTCGTGCCCTGGTGGTTAATCTGTGCTATGGCAGCTGCTACGGCGGCAGCTATCTCCGCCCGTATAGCCGCGGGATCGTACTGAGGAGGTGGCAGCGGAGGTGGTAGTGCGTTGCCGGAAGGCCAGGGATTTTTCCGTGGTGGCATGATTCTGCCACAAGTTTTAAAGATGAAAAGACGGTAAGCCCTTGATAAAAAGTGAAAAGTCAGGTGTTATTGAATTAAATTATCTGCATTCTGATTCCTAACCATCCACCCTTTTCTCGGGTTCGGAAAGTAGGGGTTGCCTGGTAAGTAGAATCTTGCCATGATGTCCGTGCGAGAATAGACCGGGTAAGAGGCATATAATAGTCATATTCCTAGAATTACTTATAAAGGTTTATCCTCTTTAGTAATTTCTACAATGACATAGTGCATACTAGTTACATATAACAAAAGATATGCTAGACCTTCGAATAAGTGATCCTACCCTAAGACCACATCCAAACAAGGAAAAGGAAGTAAAGAAATGATCACAGATTCTAAGTCTATGACCTCTCAGTTATATATAACTTTAGCATATCCACTTAGTGATTATAGACCTGCTAATAAGGATCTCTTTAGTTTTCACATAAGTTACAGTATAACAAGATACTCCTATAGTATTTTAAATGTTATGTTTGGTTCTTAGTAACTTTCTTGTATGGGAAGTTTTTAGGCTTGTTGCTCACTACGACCATGCCCCGACATACATTAGTCACACCTCAGATAAATATAGTTGATCAGGCTATATTCATCCCAAGTCTGATTACATATCCCAAGGTCTACTCGTAGTGTCCAACTCCTCATTTTGCTTTTGTATTGTCCTAGATATGACACTATACTAGCATGTATGCATGTACTCATACTTTTTAACAAGAAACTATTTCATTTCTAAAAGTATAGTTATTTTCAAAATGTTTAATCAGAGACTTTTAGTCCCAATGCATTTATAGTTGTATATCTTATCTGGTTCGATATACTTAGTTTACTATAAACAATGCTCTGATACCAATCTGTCACACCCCCAAACCAAGGATGGCGGAAACGTCCGGGGCTGGCGGACTTCATGTGTAGTATCATAACAACGAGTATAATAGTGATCAAAGTAAATACAACCATCATAAATATAATTGAGAAAGTTACATCATAGTATGTGATTACATGTTTCAAAATCAATTACATTATGATGACAAAAATGAAAAGTTTGACATCTTAACGTCCCATCCCCAAAAGCTGTTGATTACATGTTTCACTGATTTCCTGAGAATACAAGTAGTTTTAAAAAAAAAGTGTCAACAATTAAGTTGGTGAGTTCATAAGCTTTGAAAGTAGAGTTGAAAAGCCTTTGCTTGTAATAGTATTGTATAACCAAGAAAATGCAATATTTTCCTTGAAAAGTGTTACGTAGTCTTAAATCCCAAGACCGAATGTAAGTGTAAGTTTTGTACTAGTAATGATATGTGTAGTTTTAAATAAATAAAACCCATTTTCAATGCAGTATTTCCCCGTAAACTTTATGTTTCGTTAACTCCCTATGTGACTCGTTATAACCATACTATGACTAACTGAACCTGCTACGACGCTTTTCAGGTGTCGGAAAGATATGACATTTGTCACTCCTGGCCTGCCGACCGGACTGTTGTGAACAGCTGGAGTGTGGGGTGTCAGTCCCAATATAGATCTATACACAAACTATCACGTTCTCCCTACAAGAGACTCTGGTTATAACTATCAGGAATTGAACCCGTACTCTAGGAGTACTATGAAGAATGTCTCACAATTTACGTTAACGAGTTTACGTGTGTGTGTATATAAAACCCTTTATGTGTAGTAGAAAAATGAATCCCATTTATGTATGTGTTTGAAATGTGAAAAACCATAACTATACCTAATATAGTTCGTTGGGTGTATTTATAATGTGAAGTCCATAACTATGCCTCTTATAGTTCATTTTATGTGTTTGTAAAGTATACAATACTTATCATGAATAACCACTTCTGTTTAGGATGTTAAACTAACATTAAATACAATCAACATTTAGAAACTTATTGATTTACACTTTGCTCAACATGTTACAAAGTGTTAATAGAATTGTAAACTGTTAACTAAACTTTTAACCTTTCTGCACTGTTTTGGAAAAATCACAGGAAAATAATACGGACTCGAAAACTAAATCCATAAACTCTGAGAGTTTAGAAATTGTGTCTAGTTTGTACATAATTTTTATTATGATTTTTAGTAACCTCTAACTTGTGTGACAATGTCTATATTCACAGACTGGTCTGAATTGTTTTTGAAATGATAGGCTGTTTCGTAAAAATCACAATAAATTGTAGAAAAATCGTATGGAGATGTGCAAGTAGTAATTTTAATGGTAAAAACTTGAACTATTTTCATGTGAAACAGTTTTGAAAGAAAAAGCGTTTAACATGTTCAAAACAGTCCATGAATGAGACCCAACTCTTATGTGAAGAGCTGAACCATGAGTTTAAGTTGTATTACGGTGTTTTAACTTGTATTCCCCCCCTAAAACTTGAAGAAAACATGAAAATGTAGGGGTATGAACTCACCTTGACTGATTTCTTGGGATGGATGATGAAGAAAAGAATTTTCCAAGTCAAGAACACTTGGAAGATGTTTGAAGATTTGAAGATCTAGGAACAAATATGACGATATTTGTATAAGAATTCCATGATTTGGGTGAAAGATTGTAGAATATTCAAGTGTAGGAGGAAGACACTTACCAAATGTGGAGGAAAAGCTCAAGATCAGCCTTGAAATCTCGAGTTTTGAGAGAGAGGAAATGAGAGAGAGAGAGAGATGTTTGCTTTTGGTGAAAGAGTGAATTCTTGGAGGAGAAGCTTGAAATGAAGAAAATGAATAAAGGAGAGGCCTTTTTGGCCGTGAATTAGAAGGAAGGGGGAAAGAGGTTGGGTGGGGTGGGTGGAATGAGTTATGAGGGGTGGTAATGGGGGAACATGGATTTAATTAAAGGTGTTCTACTTTTAGGGTTTGTGTAAGTGCATATATGTGTCTTGTTTATGTTGGGGGAACATTGTATTAACTAGTGACTTTCTTTAAAAAAAAAGTCAACCCTTTATAATTTCTTGATATTTTTATAAAAATGGTGGTGTTTTATAAAATAAATATGGTATAAAGGACGTATAAAATATTTAATTTGAATTATAAATATTCAAACTAGTATAACAAGCATTATCATCAAAATAATAATACATTATAAGAAAGTTAGGTTGAATTTCCAAATTTTGGTTCGTTAAAAGTTTGTGTTTAGCCGGGTATAAACTTTGTCGTATTTGGTGACGAATTTACCAAAAGTTTGTGTTTGTAGCCTTTGCTATGATTTTTGCCCCCTAGTGTTAGGTTTATGAACCCTACTACATTGTGTTACGAGTATTATTTATTCCTAAATAGTATATAGCTGAATTATCAAGTTTTTACGTTACTAACCCTAACTAGGGTTTATATTTGATAATTGGTAAAAAGATAGATACTTTGTATTATAATTGCAAGTTGTACATTAGGAACATTAAGAAAACATAGTGCTTATCCTAAAATCTTAATACTAGTCGTGTTGACTTGGTTGACTTGTTGACTTTGTTTGACCCAAAGTTGACAGTTGTCACGAAAGGTCTATCCAAATTGTTCCGATGCCATGCAACCCAAATGGACCATGTCGGGTCGGGTCAAGTATCTACCAATTATAGTTATGGACTTAGGCACTAATCCAACAGTCTCCCACTTAGATAAGTCTAATAACTGTTATTGCAAGTATGACTTCATAACTCGACTAGCAATCGTAGCTCTTAAAATCCATTGTCGAACTCTGAACAGTTCAATAACGCGTTCATTAGATAAGTGATCATATATTCCTCCATTCTAGATATCATATGGACTGAGACGTGGATTATAATCATTATCTCCGTCCATTTGTTGTTTCCCGATGTCTGATTTATGACGACCGGCTAATTGAACAAATCAAATCAGTCCAGGCTTGGCCAAGCGCTTAGGGTGTCATCACTAAATCATCGAGGGGCCCACAGATATCGCTTTTATCCCTTTAAGGATAAAGGAATGGATAAACTTTGACTCATATGCTTATACTAACTACTTGTTGAATCATACACAAAGGCACGTTTTATAACATCGAGTTACCAATGTGTTTTCGTGCAATCAATGTATAACCAACTCATAGTCAACAACTCATATCTCTAGGTTTGAAGAATATAAGATATTATCGTCTCATGATTCACTCGTGATAAAATCCATGAAGTGATTCAAATGAGCGTGTGTTGAATCCAATACTCGAATCTTATTCCAGGACCACTCATGAATACTGCAGCTATGTCTAGGCCACCTAGGCATACTACAGACCCATTCATGACAGTCTTGCCTCAATACCTAATTCCAAAGTATGATCGACTGTGGATGGTTTGAATAACCTAGTTATTCGGGAATTCAAAACATGCAAAGTGAAACACAAGAATAATACTAATCCTATATGGCCCCAACACTTTGAGAGTAAATAAAAAACTTTTTATCTAAGCACCATATTGATTACTCATTATTCAATGTATAATGTTTCGAATTTATCAAATTTATACTTGAATTAAAACAATAGTCATGCCATGCTCCAAGCATGCACACTATGTTTACCTATGGTCCTTTCTTTTGTGAAATAGATCAATTGAACATGATTCTCATTTCCCAATCCCAATCCTTATCGTAAATGTAAGAATACCAAACTCTTGCCATTTACTGTAATCTGTTAGATTCTAAACTTATATGCAAAGATCCTTTTGTAATGACTATTCACAAAAGTCACAAAGACTTGGCAACATACATTACAAAGTATTCCAATGAAGATCAATTCCATGGAAACGAAGTCTCACATTCAAAGCACATTCCTTTGAACATACTTCTTTGGATTAAGCTTTTCTAATCTTACACACATTCAAAGAATAACTTCCACCTATGGAAACATTTCCATATTCCTATTTTGACTATCACTTCTGAAGAGGAGTTGCCTCTTTTCAGAGTATGTCAATATGGTCCTTTCCAAAATTTAACACTATACTTCCAACTGTCCATGAGCAACCAATCTTTGGTAAACCTTAGATTGTCCTCGACAATTGCTTAAATTTTAGTCATATCCAGTTCTACTCTTTTTCCCTCTTAATGCCCCCAGGCATTTGGAAAATTTAGAAAGGACAAATATTATAGCCCATGCAATCGATCCTATACTCGAAGCATATGGTACACGAATCAGGATGTCTCACATAAAGACATGATACTTGACCAGTCTTTTGCTACAATATTTTTTATTTGCCATGTTCTCAAAATTCGAACTATGAAGAGGTATGTCGTAATCATAATCAAATTTTTAGAACACAACATACATAGAATTTCCTTATGTTGAACAATTCCAACATAACATTCATATATATCCTTGACTAAAGTTGATTAAAATCTCAATCTAAGCTTGTAGAATTAGAATGAAGTATAAATCCTCTCCCTTAATTATAGCAAACAACTTTTCAAAACGACATGAAACTTTTGTTTTCTATAATTAACATTGTTAACTTGCAACATAATAATCATGTTCCCACTAGCATAATGATTATTATCTTACTAGCATAACACTTATGCTACCACTAGCTTTGACATGTATCCAGGAATCAGCTAGACTTCTAGAAATCAATACTTTATTGACTTTCTTTACCAAAGTTCAGATTCTTGATACGAGATGCTTTGATAAGATTTTATCAAAATCATACACCTTTCCTCAGATAGCTCACATGTGTGTCTAAACAATTATGAAGAGGGATGTCGTAATCATAATGTTTAGACCTTTTGCCATTCTCACAAGTCCACATTAGTGTGTCGGTTAACCACACGCGCTCCACTAATGACTTTGAGAATGCAAATATCACAATTGCTATCTACTTAAAATCTACTTAGTGAGAGAGTTTCCTCACCCTCATTTTCATGAATCGAAGAGAAACATTATGACACTTAGATTTTTTATGATTAGGTGTATGTGTTCCTATCCACGTAAATTTGTCATAACCAAATTCACAAGACAAGGTTAGTGACAAATCCAAACACATATGGACTGAACTTGCTTAATCTTAATTTCTTGCCACTTGGTAGCACAATGCCCACCATTGCTTCCGAGTTGTTATGCATACAATTGAGAACTCATAGAACTCACAAGCATAGTCAACTTTACGAAATGGCACAGAAACAAGAATATGTCAACACAATGGCTTACAACCTCAAGTTGTGTGCTAGTGATTAAACAATAGGTTTCATTCTTGATTAGTTCTTGAAACTATCTCAGGATCCTTTAAGACTCCCAATGTCCTCTTGATATATAAGATTCTCTTGTCAATAACCATTCCTTGACAAAAACAAATATTCAAGAGTTAGTGCAGGTTCTTATCAAGTTAAACACTTCGTACAATTGGTCTTAGTTGGTCTTTGTTTTATCCAAAACATCACAACTAACCAACTTCAAATGTACAAGAATAGGACACATCTTACTCTACATTTGACAAGTGTTATAAAATTTCTAAAGATTATATCACTCAAGTTACAATCTTGGAGTATGACTCTAAGACTTGTTTTTGGAACGAAGTATGATTTATCTTTTGATTTAACCATTTCAATAATTCATGATTCCTCTCCTTAGTCAAACAAATGCACTAAGGTGTCCTTAGAGGATCAATTATGATATGGTTTCATACTCACCAAGATAATCATAAACCAAGATACTTAAGCGCTCTCCCATCTTTTCAGATTGGAGAAACTTTTATCTTTCTGCCTAATTTGATTCTTCTTATTCATTCCGCCAATCATTGAAACTTTTCCAATGATTCAGATTTACACTTAAACTTGTAAGCATAACCATATTTACTAAACTTTAGTAAATCATGACGAATAATCTAATCGACCTTGTGGCGGACCTGACCAGCACACAACCTAGAGTACCCAGTCCTTCAGTCCTTCACTTGACTCACACATACATGTGAACAAGGACTTAGTCTTAATTTCCCAAAAAAATCTCATTCATCATATAATACAACTTGCATGATTCCATGTTTCTATCCAACTGAAACTTGGGTGATGAAAATATTTCCTTATTTGGTAAATTATGACACTACCACAAATGAAAGAATCAAAACCTATTTCCAATATTGCTATCAATGGAAATATATAAACAACAATTTTTCACAAATGCCATTGTAAGGATACTTAAAATAAAATAAAATCAAATTTTTTGTTCTTTTATTTAAAATTGCGGAAAAACTTATCCTTACAATGCAAATACATATGAAAAACATGTTGTTGTCTATTCCTAATCAATATATCATAACTCTTAAGTAGCAGCTCAAAATTCTGATCACCGAACCTTGCGATCAAACTCCATCTTCGCGATCAGAGTCAGCATACTCTTTCTTTACGTTTCCTTTTATTCTTCAAAGCATCGAAATGTAATTACATTACATCATGTATTAAGAATCTCCAAAAGAGACTTCATAAAGTTAGATAATGGACTTAAAACTGAAGCAAAGTCAAACCCTTTTTGACTTTTACCATCCTTATGAACTTTCAGGTAAATTCGGTAGCTTCGCAACCAATGCCCCTTCTTTTGGCAAAAGAAACATATGGACTCTTTGGAAATGGTACACTTGATTGTCCGGACTTAGCCTTTCTCTTTACCATTGAGTCAAACGACTTGACCATGGCCGATCCCTTTCCATGGACGAATAATCTAATCAACCTTGTGGCGGACCTGACCAGCACACAACCTAGTGTACCCAGTCCTTCAGTCCTTCACTTGACTCACACATACATGTGAACAAGGACTTAGTCTTAATTTCCCAAAAAATTCTCATTCATCATACAATACAACTTGCATGATTCCAAGTTTCTATCCAACTGAAACTTGGGTGATGAAAATCTTTCCTTATTTGGTAAATTATGACACTACCACAAATGAAAGAATCAAAACCTATTTCCAATATTGCTATCAATGGAAATATATAAACAACAATTTTTCACAAATGTCATTGTAAGGATACTTAAAATAAAATAAAATCAAAATTTTTTTTCTTTTATTTAAAATTGCGGAAAAACTTATCCTTACAATGCAAATACATATGAAAAACATGTTGTTGTCTATTCCTAATCAATATATCATAACTCTTAAGTAGCAGCTCAAAATTCTGATCACCGAACCTTGCGATCAAACTCCATCTTCGCGATCAGAGCCAGCATACTCTTTCTTTAGGTTTCCTTTGATTCTTCAAAGCATCGAAATGTAATTACATTACATCATGTATTAAGAATCTCCAAAAGAGACTTCATAGAGTTAGATAATGGACTTAAAACTGAAGCAAAGTCAAACCCTTTTTGACTTTTACCATCCTTATGAACTTTCAGGTAAATTCGGCAGCTTCGCAACCAATGCCCCTTCTTTTGGCAAAAGAAACATATGGACTCTTTGGAAATGGTACACTTGATTGTCCGGACTTAGCCTTTCTCTTTACCATTGAGTCAAACGACTTGACCATGGTCGATCCCTTTCCATTGGGAAGAGAAAGCTTTTCTAAACTTCTAATGTTACCATTGTCAATGTCCATGGAAGTTTTGGGAAGTGGATCTTCCAATCTAATTTTCTTAACAGGTGCCCCAAATCATTGCTGATTTAGCAACATCAATCAAATACGAAAGATCATTAAGGTTCATGTCGTGATCTGTCATCAGGGAGTGACTGAAGAACCAAGTCAACAGCCAGCTACCTCGAGACTTTGACACCCGATTCTCTCGGCTTGCAAAATAGGGATTGAGTGACTTAGAACTTATAAGTCTTGAACTTGTGGGTTAGGGAGAATAATTAGAGGAGGTGGAGGAAGTGAAATATGATTCCAGTCCTATTAATGCACAATAAAGGGATTAGTCTTTTACCTTGATTTCCATGTGGGATATCATCTTCATTAGGAAAGTTTGTTCCTAAATATTTGGGAAGACCATAGTTGTCTAAACTAGACATTTATAATGGGAAAAATTCAAGTTAGTTGATTTAAAGTCCTTAATATAACACCCAATATGAAATATTAAGGCTAGAACCCAACAAACTATTTATAACTGGAAGAGGGATGCCGTAATGTAACGCCCGTAGATCTGGGCTAGTCAATTTAAGGACAATGAGCGTCAAAAATGACTTTTTGATAGAAGATTATTTAGAATGAATAATATTAACTAAGTTGAAGTGGTCGTGACAAGGATTCCGGATATATAAAGAATGCCGAAATTCAAGTTATAACGAAGACGTTATGACCTGTCGAAGTTTCGTGACAGAACCGGCACGACACGGCGCGACGTAAATAGTGAATTTATTATAGAGCGATATTTGGCTTTAGAGATCTAAACGAAAGTCGTAGAATATGTTAAACCGAGAGCGTGCATAAAAGGAACATTCAAATCTGACTTCGTATGACGAAGTTATGATTTTTCTAAGTTTCAGCTTAGCAGTATGCAGCCCAAAACTCTATATTTAGATCGAGTGATTTTTAGCCGAAACAATCTAAACGAGAATCGAAGATCTTGTTCATAGTAGTTCAACGGTAAAAAGACAGACGAAAACGGACGTCGGATGAAGAAGTTATGAATTTTTAACGGACTTTTCCTGTCCCGTCCCGTTAAAAATATAATATTAAAAATAAATCAAAAATTGACGATGGAGTCTAAACGAAAGTTGTAGAGCATAATTTCACCTACGTGTGGATATAAAGAACGTCAAAAACGGAGTTCTTATGCGAAACATATGAATTTCTGAAGTTCGGAACACAAACTTCGAGGTCTGACTGAACTCAGTGAACAACACGTTTCGAGCCTAGAAGACACACGGCAAGCCTAGGAGGTTACCAGGATCAAAGTCACGACGTAAACAAGCCTGGTTCACGACGTGAATAGCGAAATTCAGCCCTATTAATAGAAATCGAAGGCAGCCGGTTTTGGTTGCTAGTTTCTCAACCTCTCTCCTACTTTTCTCATCATTAAGCCTACTTTTAGCCCCCCAAAGTCCCGATATCATCCCCGACACCCGAAGCAAGTCCCGAAGCCTCGAAGATCCCGAGAAAAAGAGTTTTCAAGCCGAAACTCTGCCCGCGTGAAGCCCGGTTATGGAGAAAACATTCCGGTTTCATCGAAGAATATTACCTTACAGAGCCGTAGTGTTGTCCGATCATCGTCTTATCGAGTGAATGCATAGTCCCTTTCATGAACAAGATTTTAATACAAGTATTGATTGAAGTATTAAATATATGTTTTGTGTGAGTTATTTGATGATTTCTGAATTATATGTTAAAGAACATAAGTGATTGTTTATGATAACTTAGGTTAAAGAGTAAACCTAAGATTTGTTATGAGGGTTATGGGGTAGTATCTCTTTATGAGTACGAGTGAGATATATACGGAGAATAGAACTTTAAAAGTGTGTCATCGATCCGGGAGTATGGATTAGACTTAGTCAGTTGTCCTTAGTCCGAGAGTATGGATAGGACATAGTTATTTGTTATTAGTCCGAGAGTATGGATTAGAACATAGTTATTTGTTATTAATCCGGGAGTATGGATTAAGGCATAGTTATTTGTTATTAATCTGGGAGTATGGATTAAGACATAGTTAACTGTCCCTACTCCGAGAGTATGGAATGGGCACAGTTATTGATCCGGGAGTATGGGTTAGACATACCAGATCCGAGAGTATGGATCAGGTAAAGAGGTTAGTTTTAGATCTGGGAGTATGGATCAAGTAAAGAGGTTAGTTTTAGATCTGGGAGTATGGATCAGGTAGAGAGGTTAGTTTTAGATCCGGGAGTATGGATCAGGTCGAGAGGTTAGTTCTAGAATCCGGTAGTATGGATTAGGTAAAGAGGTAAACTTTAGATCAGAGAGTATGGAATGGGCACAATCATGGACTCGAGAATATGGATTAGATCTGGGAGTTAGAGTTAAAATTTAAGGTCCAAGAGTATGGATAGTCTCGTTGAGAGGATTGACGGGGTGGGGTAAGAGTTCGTTATATATAGAGAGATAAAATTATATATTGTGTGAATTCTAAATTATATATATGTTATAACATTATGGGATTGAAATCCCTATGTACTCACCAGGTTTTCCCAACCTGACCCACTCAATATTTTTGTATCACAGTTATCGATACAAAGACACATTACACTGAGAGATTAAAGAGACGTATATCATTAGTGTAGATGAATGTAAGTTCGGTTTATGCTTATGTGTCTGTATTGACCAGGACATCCCAAATGTTTTAAAACGAAAAAAATACATCTCTTCGGAGATGCTTTGATAAAGTATTTATCATGTTTTCTGGGAACAAATTTCGCAACACTTTTAATCAAAGGATTACTCTGATTTTATTTTAAAAAGCATAAACTAAATCGGTATTTTCTGGCCGTGAATTTGGGGATGTCACAGTTGGTATCAGAGCATTAGTTTAAGCGAACTAGGAATTTGTAGGATTTCTATACTTAAACTAAGAATGTTAGCAATGATTGTGAGGAGTGTGTCTAATAAATTTAGGTAATGCACCTGAATAGACACGAGCACTAGTATATTTTAGGAAAGATGCCTAAAATGCTTTTATGTGCTAAATGTTATATGTTTGCCATATATGATATTAGTTGTTCGGATCTATGGTCTGTTGCCGACCGGATCTGGTAACCTTACGTGTTTAGGATTCTAAGCGTATGACTACAATATTAGAACTAGCATGTATACGTTTCGGAGTGATAAGGAGATTTATACATCTATCGTAAATAAAGCTTTCCTATCTTAAAATTCTCGCCTAAGTACACCGAATGTCTGCTTGGGTGTACAAAATGTTATGGTGAAGACTCGTATAGAATTGAGTAGATGGAGGAAATGAAAGGCTTATGATAGTGAATGACACCTATCGGAAGATATCGTAAGAGTGGTATCTTGCCTTTAGAATGTGTCTAATAAAATAACTGAACGTTTAGAGGAGTAAGGTACGTCTGAAGTACACCTTCGATTGGCAGGATCATGGAACGATTGGTGTAATTCTTGAAGTTGTCCCATCGTCTGGAATTTCCATCACCAGCCGAGTTGAAGTAGAATTGATGATTGAAGATACGCATGGAAGAAGTCCTAGTAGAGTCTAGGAAAATTTTTATGATTAATTGGACACATTCGTATGTGTTAAATTGTTTTGTGATTTTAGGACCTGTAGACTACGAGACCATACTTGAGACAAGTATGAGTAGGTGTGAATAGTAGTAGAGATCTATACTACTAGAAGCACGGGACTCACACTTGGATTAGGGAAAGTTACAAAATTACCAAGAAGCTAGTAATTGATTCCGTTTTATTCAAGTATGTCATTACCATTGTTTCGGTAATGACTAGTAAGATGATCGTTATTCCGACCCTAGTAGTCATATCAAATTGAGTCCAACTACGATGAGTTTGTTACGTGGTTCAGAGAACCAAGTTCGATGTAACATCTGACTTAAGTGTAAGAGTTGCATCATACGATGAGAGGCCATTAGAACATGACCCATCGGTCTGTAACAATAAATTAAGGAAAGTACTTATTCTAAGAAGAAGAAGGAGTCCTCAATAAGGATTTATTTTGTAACTCGAAGGTTACGATTGGAAGTCCAACATAGTACGAAGAGCAGGTGCAAGATTGAGCATCACGGTTATTACTTAGGATGAGAAGATAACGTATGGAATCATTATACAAGCCCTATTTCATTGATGATTCCGGGACGTAATCATCCTAATGGGGAGATAATTGAAACGCCCGTAGATCCGGGCTAGTCAATTTAAGGACAATGAGCGTCAAAAATGACTTTTTGATAGAAGATTATTTAGAATGAATAATCTTAACTAAGTTGAAGTGGTCGTGACAAGGATTCCGGATATATAAAGAATTCCGAAATCCGAGTTATAACGAAGAAGTTATGACCTGTCAAACTTTCGCGACAGAACCGGCACGACACAGTACTACGTAAATAGTGAATTTACGATAGAGCGATATTTGGCTTTAGAGATCTAAACGAAAGTCGTAGAATATGTTAAACCGAGAGCGTGCATAAAAGGAACATTCAAATCTGACTTCGTATGACGAAGTTATGATTTTTCTAAGTTTCAGCTTAGCAGTATGCAGCCCAAAACTCTATAGTTAGATCGAGTAATTTTTAGCCGAAACAATCTAAACGAGAATCGAAGATCTTGTTCATAGTAGTTCAACGGTAAAAAAGACAGACGAAAACGGACGTCGGATGAAGAAGTTATGAATTTTTAACGGACTTTTCCTGTCCCGTCCCGTTAAAAATATAATATTAAAAATAAATCAAAAATTGCCGACGGAGTCTAAACGAAAGTTGTAGAGCATAATCTCACCTACGCGTGGATATAAAGAACGTCAAAAACGGAGTTCGTATGCGAAAGATATGAATTTCTGAAGTTCGGAACACAAACTTCGAGGTCTGACTGAACTCAGTGAACGACACGTTTCAAGCCTAGAAGACACACGGCAAGCCTAGGAGGTTACCAGGATCAAAGTCACGACGTGAACAAGCCTGGTTCACGACGTGAATAGCGAAATTCAGCCCTATAAATAGAAATCGAAGGCAGCCGGTTTTGGTTGCTAGTTTCTCAACCCCTCTCCTACTTTTCCCATCATTAAGCCTACTTTTAGCCCCCCAAAGTCCCGATATCATCCCCGACACCCGAAGCAAGTCCCGAAGCCTCGAAGATCCCGAGAAAAAGAGTTTTCAAGCCGAAACTCTGCCCGCGTGAAGCCCGGTTTTGGAGAAAACATTCTGGTTTCATCGAAGAATATTACCTTACAGAGCCGTAGTGTTGTCCGATCATCGTCTTATCGAGTGAGTGCATAGTCCCTTTCATGAACAAGATTTTAATACAAGTATTGATTGAAGTATTAAATATATGTTTTGTGTGAGTTATTTGATGATGTATGAATTATGTGTTAAAGAACATAACTGATTGTTTATGATAACTTAGGTTAAAGAGTAAACCTAAGATTTGTTATGAGGGTTATGGGGTAGTATCTCTTTATGAGTACGAGTGAGATATATACGGAGAATAGAACTTTAAAAGTGTGTCATCGATCCGGGAGTATGGATTAGACTTAGTTAGTTGTCCTTAGTCCGAGAGTATGGATAGGACATAGTTATTTGTTATTAGTCCGAGAGTATGGATTAGAACATAGTTATTTGTTATTAATCCGGGAGTATGGATTAAGGCATAGTTATTTGTTATTAATCCGGGAGTATGGATTAAGACATAGTTATTTGTTATTAATCCGGGAGTATGGATTAAGACATAGTTAATTGTCCCTACTCCGAGAGTATGGAATGGGCACAGTTATTGATCCGGGAGTATAGGTTAGACATACCAGATCCGGGAGTATGGATCAGGTAAAGAGGTTAGTTTTAGATCCGGGAGTATGGATCAGGTAAAGAGGTAAGTTTTAGATCCGGGAGTATGGATCAGGTAGACAGGTTAGTTTTAGATCCGGGAGTATGGATCAGGTCGAGAGGTTAGTTCTAGAATCCGGTAGTATGGATTAGGTAAAGAGGTAAATTTTAGATTCGAGAGTATGGAATGGTCACAATGATGGACTCGAGAATATGGATTAGATCTGGGAGTAAGAGTTAAAATTTAAGGTCCAAGAGTATGGATGGTCTCGTTGAGAGGATTGACGGGGTGGGGTAAGAGTTGGTTATATATATAGAGAGAAAATTTTATATTGTGTGAATTCTAAATTATATATATGTTATAACATTATGGGATTGAAATCCCTATGTACTCACCAGGTTTTCCCAACCTGACCCACTCAATATTTTTGTATCACAGTTATCGATACAAAGACAAATTACACTGAGAGATTAAAGAGACGTATATCATTAGTGTAGATGAATGTAAGTTCGGTTTATGCTTATGTGTCTGTATTGACCAGGACATCCCAAATGTTTTAAAACGAAAAAAATACATCTCTTCGGAGATGCTTTGATAAAGTATTTATCATGTTTTCTGGGAACAAATTCCGCAACACTTTTAATCAAAGGATTACTCTGATTTTATTTTAGAAAGCATAAACTAAATTGGTCTTTTCTGGCCGTGAATTTGGGGATGTCACACGTAATCCAAGTTATAAAATATTTAAAGGTAGGTAAATAACGATTTACCAATTTCCACTATGAACACGAAATATAATTAACTTTTAATTGGATTTGAAACTCCTAGATCTTTTGAGATACATTGAACTTTCAATGACATATTTGAATCTCGATTGTTCCCTCTCAAGTTTGTGACTGGGATGTCGAGGATCACAAAGAATGTGTGAATAACCATGCAAATTAGCTTGGTACCCTTAACTTTATCACCTAATTGATGTGCCGGCTAACAACACGCGCTCCACCAATCTATGATAAACATTAAGTTACCCTTTGCCACAGATTGTCAGTCTCATGTTAGTGTGTCGGTTAACCACACACGCTCCACTAACGACTTAACAAAGGTGAAAAGTGCAATTTCATGGGTTAGCACCATTTCACATTTTCCTAAGTAACTAAGATTGGGAATTAATAAGTGTTTAGTTACTTAGTTATTATCATTATACTTTTAATGAAGGGAGAATTAGAGTCCTATCCTACCCGTTCGGCTAACGACCCTCCATCAGTCAAGGAAGCGGTGGGTGAGAGTGGACACACACTAAACTGCCATTTTATACGCAGTAACGTTATACCCCCCTTAGAGACTGGCTTCGTGAACGAGGCCTACTAACGGTAAGATTGACTTTATCTTATACATATCTATATAATTAAAATTATAATAATAGTATACGGGTTGAATTTTAAACTTTTAAAATTCTTGGGTTTGATTTGGAATTAAAGCATTCATAAGCAAAACTTCACAAATTCCAAAATTTGAGGGTAAGTATTGAAACTTTTAAAAATTCTTGGATTTTCATAACTTATGAGTTTAATTAAAGTTTTAAAGACTTTAATGAAGAGACTCTTGAACATCCATATCTTGAGGACAAGTTATGGAGTTCATAAAACTATTTATGACAAAGATGACTCTTCATTTGTGTAACCTATGACAATTTTATGAGTTTCAAGATTCATAAATGTGACCTTTCATATAACTTGAGGACAAGTTACAAAAACACATTTTGTGAACTAGTTTTAGATCAATTTGGATTGAAAACAACTATCATACAATTTTTTATTAATCTAAATTGACTCACAAAAACAAGGTAACAAAAAAAAACTTTAGGTAATCCATAACTTGAGGACAAGTTATGGAGTCCATACAATTTCATTAAGATCAAGAATTACACTAACAAACAATTTGCATATAATTCCTATGATCTACCAAAACTCATAAGCTTGAACAATCCATATCAACAATTTTCAAGAATCATATAAACATATATAAAACTTGAAACTTTGATAATGACTTTGAAATTGGTTTACCATAATCATTACCACATCAAAAAAAGGTTTTATAAGTCCAAAACAGTTTAAGGTAATGATTCTAGACCAATTCCAGCCTTAAAACTCGAAGATATGCTGTCAGGGGGTCCAACTCGTCGAGTGCATGAACCAACTCGACGAGTTGGAGGAATTTAGGCATGGACTCGTCGAGTCCCTTAATGGACTCGGCGAGTCAGCTGTCCAGACAGCATACAAACTTCGATTTTCAGCAATTTGCATCAAGTAAAAATGAAAACAAGCCTAGGCTCTGATACCTCAGTTGGGTTTTAAGCATTTTAACACTCCTATGGTGTACATGAAACCCTAAATACCTTGGATCTATGTTTTCTCTATTATACATGCAAATATCAATTTTCCAAGGTATTATCCTAACTAGCATAATATGAACAACATGTAATATAAAAACTAGTAGAATTACATACCTCTTCCTTGTAGCTTGATTCCATGGAGCTTAATAGCCAAATGCCCCAAGTGTGACACCTCAAATGGTTCACACAACATCACAACATTTTGGAATAACCATGAGAGAAGAGTTCTTATGCTCCAAATCGGCTAGCCCTCACTTAGAATCCTTAGCTTCGATTTCTTGAGCTTATGGGTTCTTTATATAGTGTGCACATTAGGGTTACATCATGTAACCCTTGACTTTACCCATTCCTTATGCTCCATGGGTTTTAATCTCCATGGAGTATCCATGGGTCACCACACGGGTTAAACCCAATATAAGGAATCATGGATCATAAGCCCACATATATAAGAATGAATGATTTACACAATCAATCCCCATATATTTAATTAGTCTCCTTTTGATCACAAATTTAATTACGTATTAAATCTTGATCAATACTAATTAAATAATATGATTTCATATTAATATATTAGAACTTATAATATATTAATATATCACAAATATCCTCTTCTCACAAAAGGTCTATTCAAATTGTTCTGATGCCATGCAACCCAAATGGACCATGCCGGGTCGGGTCAAGTATGTACCAATTATAGTTATGGACTTAGACACTAATCCAATAGGAACATGATACACTCGGAACTAAGATAGCTTAGTTTAAATAACACTCGACTAGTAGCCCCTACTAAAGACTTATTACCATTTCATCTTGTAAATCTTATGGTTGAAAGATGCCTCTTCATAGACCTATAGGGTGCGATCATACCAGTAGTAATGCACCGGATCCCATCAGAACTCTAGAGTTAAGTGTGCTTGGGCAAACTTAACACTCGTACAAAACATACTCCTACCCACTACCATAACTCAATCTCAGGAATGTTTAGCATAAACATTGAGAATAGTTCAGCAAAGCGCAAAATTTATATATGTGCATATAAACTGTAAGAATACAACTAGCAATGATCATCGCTACTCACGAGATCATTTCTCGCCATGCAACAGAATGATGTCTTCACAAGGAGGAAATCAGCCAACTGGTGAGGCACCAATCCTGCAGATAGACTCTGCTACTTTTCAAGTTGCGGTCACAGCAGCCGTGACAGCCGTCATGGCACAACTCAATGCTAACAACGTCAGCGGAGGCGGAAGTGGTGCCGACAATACTAATTGCAGTAACAATCAAGGGCACCGGCAAGTGTCTACTGACCAGGACACCTCAGACCGCAAACCTAAGAACAAAAATGTAAATTCTGGAACAAGAAAGGGAAATACTCGACTCAAGGTCCTACCAAGAGACAACAGCCCGTGGCTGTCCCTGCAATCACCACAGCAGTCACAACGTCTGCCTCAACATCCGCCACTACTTCTGTCACTCCAGCCCCTGTCAGTCGATATGCTGGAACACTTCCAAAGTGTGACAAGTGTAATTTCCATCACAAGGGAGTATGCCGGGAGATGCATTGCAAGAACTGCAACAGGAAGGGGCACACTGCCCGTTTCTATAGGACTCCGGCCCGACACATCACTTAGACCACCAATGCCAGTATGAGCCCAGTATGCCATCTATGCGGTGAAACGGGGAACTTCAAGAGGGACTGTCCAATCGAGAGAAATGACGAAGGGGCAGGAGGATTTTGACAACCGAACCAGTAGAAGTTGCGAGGAACCTTACTAGGACTTTTGGGAGTATTTCAAAAACAAGAATATTTAAGTATCGTATGTTTGTATGGTACGTGGTATGTTTGTTAAGACTACTGTCATTTAAAAAGTACTTAAAATACTCTCTCGTTCAATCAAATCACAACACTTATATATAAACTTAGGATCATTGCAGGAGAGTTGTGATGACTTAGTGTCTATATCAGGGTTACTTATAATTAAGATTTTACAGACTTAGAGTGAGTGATTCCGCCTTAATTCCTGTTCCTTGACTGGTTGTGGATTTAGGGCAGAGTCACTCAGTTGACGGTTTTATCAATCTTAATTACACATGACTTGTATACACCAAGCGATCATAGAGGGACCTGATAGGGATCATAATATGAAGTATCATCACTAGCTATCAGAACACTCTTACTGTTAGTACTCACTTACTGCGGTACGAATCGTTTGTAGTCGTAATAACAATGATAACACAGAATGCACTATCGATTACACACGGGATGCACTATCACTCTAACAAATGTTTCTTTCAAATCAACTTAACACGCGTTTCACTAAGAAGTTTCAACGTCGTCATTCGTGGTCCTCGTCGTACCGATTCCATGTGCTACCAAAGAGACACTCGTCTTGAACAGCCGACTAACGAAGCCCCCGTCACTCATAAGACAAACCCGACTCAGACCTCAGAATCATCTCTCGTTACGAAACCCCGAAGTACTCATGCGAGGAGTATTATATCTTCCGAAACCTATCCGAAGTATTCCCAGCAGACCTTTCGGGAATACCACTCGTGCAGCAAGTCAAGTTCAAGCGCAGAGGCTAGAGGCGAATACGGTTAACCTATCACTACTAAGTGTATATGCGAGGGTGGTATATAATTTAGATTCTACAGACTTAGGATGTGTATCCGCCCTATCTCATGTTCCTTATCTGGTTGTGGACATGGGGCAGAGTCACACATCCGACCGTCTTATTAATCTTAATTATATACGACTTGTATATACGAGGTGATCATAGATGAACCAGGTATGAGTCTTACCATGAACTTCAGGACAAAGCTGCTCAGGACTACAAGTGAGCACCTACCATTCAGATGAACATAGACAAGTAAATCGAACCCGTACACTCCCTACCGATTAGAACAACAGACGAAATAGTGAAGATCCGCTTGGACGTCAAGCGAGGATCTGAATTCACTGGAGAACAAGAAGATTGTATGGAACAGAAGTACCCACCTCTCTCCCTAGTTCATGAGTAACCACTTAGGAGTTGAATTTCGGGACAAAATTCCCTCTAACTGGGGGATGACGTAACCACCCAAAATTTTAAACCTATCAAAGTCTAAATCCTAACCTAGCACAAGTGAATCTACATTGCACTCCTTGTTGCATTGTGTTCTCTATGTCCTTGAAGGTTTGTTTATAGGGCTAACAACTAAGTGTGGATTGAAACCTTAGATTAATTTAGGGTAGTATAAATCAAGTATTGGCAAAAGGTGAAGGTTTAAAACACAAATAATCATCATTTAATGGTGATTTCAGTCAAGGAAATTCACACTAGATCAAACAAAGAGTTGCACTTATTCATACCTCAGCCTAATACTTAGCTTAAATCATATTATATCTTAGTGTAAATTATGGAGAAAAACCATGTCTATGAAAGCAAATATAAGCCTAGCACTTGAAGGAAATCAAAATATATCAATATATATATAAATATATATATATATATATATATATATATATATATATATATATATATATATATATATATATATGTATATATATATATATATATATATATCAGTATTATGAATCAATTCCAAAGCCAAAAACCAAACACCCTAAATGAATAAAGCTTGGACCGAATTCTCATTCTTCATTGACTAGAAACCGATTTCCTTCCATGGTGTCCCACATTAGGACCGAATTCGTGAGGAAATTCAGTCATATAGGACCGAATTCTCAAAGTTAAGGCCCATTAAGGACCGATTTTCCCTTCTATATATATATATATATATATATATATATATATATATATATATATGTGTGTGTGTGTGTGTGTGTGTGTGTGTGTTTAACCGATTTCCCAATTCATTTCTCACTTTTGCCACCGAACTCTTGCCAAATTTTCTCTCAAAAGTCATAAGAATTTTACCCAGATCTTCATCCCATCTTCAAATCTTCAACCGAATTCATCAAACCCACCTTCAAATCTTCATATATTCTTCATATCTTCAAGTTACCGACCAAGAACACCAAGAACACACACTATTACTATCATCTCACCGAAAACACTCCCATCCCCCACCGAAAACCCATTTTCCCACCGAATTTACACTTCAACAATTCCAAGTATTCCAATTAATTTTGTAAGTAATTCTTACTTAATTAATTAATTATTTAACACACTATTTAAATTAATTATTATTAATTTAAATACGACGAGGGTAATGTTATTAGCGCGCCCGAAGATCGTCGCTACAACTCGCTGATTCCAGTTAACGCACACTTGAGGTGAGTTCATACCCCTACGTTTTCACTATTTTTCAATGTTTTAGGGGGGAATACAAGTAAAACACAAAGTAATTTTTGTGTTAACATTCAAAAGATTTCAAACAGTTTTAAAGCACATCAAGCCGTTTCAACTGATTCAAATTATTTTAAAAGTGTTTCAAACTACTTCAAATGTTCTATACTTTTAGTCCAAAGTACATGTTTATATGTATATGCCTTATGCATATATGAATATAATTTTATTTAAATAAAGCTTTAACCCTTTTGTAACATGTCGAGCAAAATGGTACCTTTCTCATCGTTTTATCGAGTTATACAAACTGTTAAATTACAAGGACTTTCAATGTACACAAAACTCACAAGATCATACATTTAAACTATAATAAGTATAGTTTATGGAACACTACTCTATTTCACTACTTCAAGGATAAACTACTAAAATAATTATTTAAGTATAATATATTTTACACAACAAAGTAATACATACAGTTTCAATTACAAGAGAACACTATAAAACTACATGTAAACTAGTTAATACAAGGTTGTGAGACACTACTTCGGGTACCCACCAGGGTACAGGTTCAAGTCCTATAAATTATAACCAGAGGCTCCCGGATGGAGAGCGTGAGGTTTGTGTATAGATCTATACGGGACTGACAATCCCACACCCAAACTGCTAGCTACAGTTAGGCAGACATGCCTGGGGTGACAAATGTCATAAAATACAGACGCCTGAAGAACGCGTAGAGGCCACTAGGTCATATTAGCATGGTTATATGAAAGTCACAATAGTATAAACAAGGTTTACGGGATGAACACTACTTCAAAGATTTTATTTTAATATTAAATCTTCTCTACACTACTTTCCTAGTACAATACACTTACATTTTGGGAAATCTTTATACAAATGTTTTGATAATTAATCAAGCTACAGTACACTATTTTACACTATTCCTGGTGGATTCCAGGCACTATTACCGACACTACAGACACTACTACAAGTATAAACGATACACTACGTTTCTAGTAACATGAACATACATTCAGAAGGGACCCATAATGTTAATTCTATGATACCTTAGTTTATACATCACCGTGATACATATATAGGATCCGGTAAGAAGTAGAATGGGTGATTTCCGCTTTATTTCTTGTTCCTTGTTTGGTTGTAGGCATAGAGCAGATTCACATAGTCTACTACTTATTAGATCTTGGTTATATATAACCTGTATAAACTAAGTAACCATAGGGGGAAACAGGTATGGGTCATGTCACTAAATACAAGTACAACAAGGGTCACTAATTACAAGAACAACATACTATTTTCTAGTACAGAACATACTTTTCCGAAAGAACGTTTAACTAGGTGCATACATACAAAAAGGGTTGCATACAAACATGACTATAATTCAATACTTTTACAAGTGCGAGTCAAAAAAAAACTTTCATTTCATTACATCATAAAAAATAGGATTTTCTGGAGGAACAAACTAAGGTTTTCAAGGGACAAAGATCATACTTTCTAAATACAAACGCTTATGAAATCACCAAATTTAATGTTGACACTTTCAAAACCACTTGTATTCTTAGGACACTAGTAGACAGGTACACACACAGGGTTCTAGAAGATGGAGCATAGCAGCTTCAAGTCTTTGTTTTGCTATTTACTTTTGGAGTCAATCATATGTGATTCAAATACAATGTAAATTCTATAATATCAATACAATGGTTGTTGTTTCTTTGATTACTTTTATGCAATTGTTTGTGATACTACACATGACGTCCTCTACCCCGAATGTTTCCGCTGTCTCGGTTTGGGGGTGTGACAGGTTTTATCATGAAACTTCAACGGGTCGTAACTTCTTCGTTATAAGTCGGATTCCAGCGTTCCTTATATGTACGAAATCCTTGTGACATATACTATAACTTTGGTTAAGGTTATTTTTCCTAGATAATCTACTATCAAAAAGTCATTTTTAACGCTTATTATATCGTAACTAACTAGCCCGAATTTGCGGGTGTTACAATTATCTCCCTATTAGGATAATTACGTCCCGGAATCCTCAACAAAATAGGGCTTGTATAATGACTGCGCATATTACCTTTCTGTATTAGGTGGTAATCATAACTCTTATGTCCTTTCAAATGAGTATCTAACTGTAGGACTCCTTGACTGTTGATGGTGCGCAATCTTGCACCCGCTCTTTATCCTATGTTGGACTTTCAGTTGTAACCTTCGAGTTACAAACTCGATCCTTATTGGAGACTCTTGCTTCTTCTTAAACAGACTTAACTTAAGATAAGGTCTTTACTTCGATTATCGCAACAGACTGATGGGTCATGTTCTATTGACCTCTCATCGTAAGATGAAATGCTTAGACTCAGGTATTTTTGAGTCAGATTCTAGAATGGAAGATACTTTCCTTCATGTTCTATTGTGATATAATCACATTCTAGCATGTAGCACTTCTAGCTACAAGATTCTTACTTCAATGGTGATCGCGATACTTCTATTGAACACTTCGATTATCTTTTACTTCAATCTTTCGGTTTAAGATGGATGCTACATCAAAAATCGTTCTATGAACCTCATAACATATTTATCTTAGCTGGACTCGAATTGATATGACCACTAGGGTTAGAATAACAATCATCCTCTTAGTCATTACCGAAACGATGGTAACAACACACATGAACAACACGGAATCAATTACTAGCGCCTTCGTAACCTTGTGACATTCCATGATCCAAGTGTGAGTCTTGTGCTTTCGGTAGTATAGACCTCTAATACCTTTCACACATACTCATACTCGTCTGAAGTATTTCCTCTCAATTCTCCAAGTCACCACACAAAAAAAATCATATAGTAACTTAGCCTATCAGATAACATAACTAAGGTTTATATTATATCTTGAAACGATTACATAGATATTTAAGTTCACCCTACACTACGCCTCTTATATTAGGCTATACCACATGATATTATCTATATGGCTACTTTCGATCTTCCGGTATATATAGATCCTTACTCCTGATCCATTGCATCGTCACCTTCTTCATCAAGGATCATCTGGAATGCTCTTGCCTTTGGCCTCGGTAGCGCATTCGATCTTGCTCCATTTTTCGTTGGGCAATCCTTTGAAATATGAAACATGTCTCCACATCTATAGCATACCTTATCTTTAGAAGTACAATCTTTAGAAGTACATTTATAACAAGTCACTTCTCCATCGCATCTCCCATAATTCTTCTTCTTGCACTTCTTACACCACTTGGCTCCACCACTACCCCCATACTTTTGGTGGTCCAGGTTGGACTTCGAGAATATTCCTTTCTTATCATATCTTGAGGATCCCTAAAGCTTTCTCTTTTCTCCTTCCTTGTCTTTTTCTAGACCATTTTCTCTTATCTGGGTCTCTACATTCTTAGCTGCCCAGATGGCAGCCTTTAAGGTGGTTGCTAGTTTGACCATTGGATCAAAGTTTGCTGGTAATACATTAGAAAACTTGTTGACCTTGGAGAGTTCAGTTGGAACTAAATAAGGAACAAGCTTCATTTTCTCCATAAAACTTGCAGTGTACTCGCTGACGCCTATCCTTCCCTTCTTCAGATTCTGGAACTCGTTGTTTATCACTAGAAGATCCTGCGCAGAGCAGTACTGCATTTTCAGCTGCACCAAAAAGGCTTCCTATGACATCTTACTAGCTTCTTCTTTGGGCATGGTATCAGCTAGTAGCTTCCAACAACTTAATACCCCAGTCTTCAACTGTGTAACCACGAGAACGGTCTTCTGCTTGTTGCTGCAGTCACAACATTCAAACATCATTTCCATATCAGAGATCCAATCCATGACTTCCACCGGTGTTGGGCTTCCAGAAGGACTTGGTGGCTTGGATGCCATGAAATCCTTGTACTTTCATTCACGTCCATCATCTCCTTCCTTCGGTTGGTTCCTTCTAAACACTCTTGGCTCAGCTTGGCTAACAGTCTGACTATAGTTTCCCTCCTCAGATTGTCCTTCGTTCAACTCAAGTTCCACAACAGGTATGGTAGGTTCATCCCTATTATTATGCAATATTTTTCTCATCTCCTCTCATTGTTTGACCATCATAGCCCGAATCATTTCTTGGACTCCTGCCATCATGATTGGCGCGAGTACAGCTGCTACCTCTGGTGCGCGCTCAATCATTTGTGGCTTGTTCTACTGATTACCATTTTCTAATCCACTTTGAGTTCTCACCATGTCGATCTATACACCAAATCATACATTCGATGTATAGTGACGGTAATTAAGGTAGGTAAAGCTTTATTTATGATAGAAGTATAAATCTCCTTATCACTTCGAAAAGTCATATGCCAGTATAATATTGTATTTAAACGTTTACAAATCTGAACACGTAAAATTTCCAGATCCTGTGGAAAATAGAGCATAGATCCTATCAAATAGTATCATCATAAGACATATATGGGATTTTATAGCATAAATCATTTAGCACATAAAAGCAATTTATGCATCTCCCTTAAATAAGCTAGTGAACGTGTCTATTCAGGCATACTTCCTACATATAGCAGACACTCATCTCACAATCATTGCTTAGCATTCTAAGTTTAAGTACAGAAATCCTCAAATATTCCTATTTCGCTTAAACTAATGCTCTGATACCAAATGTGACATCTCCAATTTCACGGCCAGAAAAGACCGATTTGTTTATGCTTATTTAAAAATCATAGTATCCTTTTGAAGAATAATATTGCGGAATTTGTTCCTAGAAAACATAATAATGATATTATCAAAGCATCTCTGAAGAAATGTATTTTATTTATATTAAAACATTGGGATGTCATCATCAATACATAAACATAAGCATAATGGAATATTACAAGCCTTAAACTAGTGGCCTAATACTCCTTGAATCTTTCAGCAAAATGTATCTTTAATATCGCTACCTGTGATACATTAAACTGAGTGGGTCAGGTTGGGAAACCTGGTGAGTACATAGGATTTTCAACCCACAATAATATAATTAATATGTTTACTCAAAAAACAATTAACCCAATTTCTCATCCTTGTTATCTTCTTTTGTTGTTAAGGATTTGCCCTGAGGATCATCTATCATGACAATAACAGTTCAGGAATTCCTCCATGATACTTGTTATTAGGTTTTTATTCTATACTTATTCCTAAGGATTTATCCTAAGGAATAGGCACGAAGTCCATCGCTGCCAGGGTTTTAATAGGCACTAAGTCCATGGCTGTCAATGTTTATCTATTAGGTACCAAGTCCATAGTTACCAGTGTTCATCTATAGTCACTAACTCCGTAGCTGCCAGTGTTTATCTAATAAGCACTAAGTGCATAGCTGCCAATGTTTGTCTAATAGGCATTAAGTCCATAGCTGCCACTATTTATCTAATAGGCACCAAGTGCATAGCTGCCAAGGTTTATCTTTTTTATTGACAATATTATTTTAGGGAGTCCACCCACAATACATGCCAATGGGTTTTTAGAGTACTTCTGAGGAATACTTAGTTCAAAAACACCTACAGGTTGTGAGCCTTCCAGCGTTCCACTGGACTGTCAAGAATAGTATGTGGTTGTCATCTATACTCTGCTAGATGACGTCATCTTTAAGGTCAAGGCCTCTCATCAGCTAATTCATCTTTCATCTATATTATCTTTCATCTATCATACTATATATCATCTTTCATCTACCCATCTTTAACCAAAATATTTATAGGTATAAAAATACATATATAGTTTAAATCAAGTAAAACATGTTGAAATCGCTCATCTAGCATAGGTAACAGGAACTCAGATAATAGGAACATATAACATGTATTTATATTAAATACTTCATATCTATGTATAAGATGAAAGTAACTACGCACTCACTTGTTAAAGTGATAAGTCGAAACTCGGACAACGCTTCGCATCTACCAACTGTCTTTCCCTTCGACATAACCTAGTATTATTAACACTGAGTCTTAGTCTAATATTTATTACGACTAATTATTAGTCTAGATTCATCATTACTTCAAAGTCTATTGATCTATTGCTGATATGGGCCAACCAAGTAAGATCATATCAGATGTAGGGTCCGTTTGGTATATAGAGTATATTGTTTGCAAAACTCACTTTAAATACCTCACTAAATCTAGCCTTGTCATCATCCCCGTAAGTATATCAATCATTATATCGACTTGGAATCACTAATAAATCTTGTTTATAGGTTCATAATAACGATAATGAATTTAAACATAAGTTACAATTAAAGTGTAATAGGTGTAGCTCAACCTACAGGGTTTCTAGTGAAAACTTAGAACTCTGTGGTCAGAACTTTGTTGCTGAATCTTTTTTCAAAAAACATTTTTGTAGCGCATCAGCGCTCACCTTAGTATACTAAAACTATAGAAAGAGAAGTCGAATAGCGAGGGACGGAAATGCTCGGGGATAAGAAGAGAAAAACTTTTGAATCAAGAGAATGATGGAAGAAATATGAGATCCTAGAGCCACATATTTATAGTAACTGAATTTTCAAAAACTACCATTTATAGTTACTTAAACAACCTTATAATTATTTAAACGACCAAACACCCCTTTATAATATTATTTTAAATAGATTTAACTATATTTGTACTAAACTAATGTTGAAAGTATGCAATATTAGTTTTATAATTACCGCATTGTCTATATCTTTCTAATGATATATATATATATATATATATATATATATATATATATATATATATATATATATATATATATATATATATATATATATATATATATATATACTGTTATGAATTAAGCGTAATTAATGTAACTATAAATCAAACCAAACTAGTAAACTTTGATAAGAACTTTAATTGAGAAGAAAGAATATTTAGAGAGAATATGAAAGTTATATCTCTTATAACTTTTTGGTGTGTTTCATTCTTTACAATGGAGGGGTATTTATACTACAAATTTTACTAACATATAATTGTAACTAGTTAGAAATGTTGACAAATTTACCATGCACCAATTATTATGTCATCCACCAATTATTTACAACACCACCAATTATTTACAACACTCCCCCTTGGATGACATCATTTTAGCATTCAACTTTGATGTACTGCCTCATTAAAAACCTTGCTAAAGAAAACCCAGTGGGAAAAAAACTTTAGCGAAGGGAAAAAGAGTGCAGTGTATTGTTGACTCCCCCTTATTTAGACATCTGTCACATTATATTCTACGCACATGTCGCATTCCGATGCCATGGACATGTTTCCTGATGATTGCAGTAGGAAGTGCCTTCGTAAAAAGGTCTGCTGCATTGTAACTGGATTGAACATATTTGATTTCAACTTGATGGTTCTTTATAAGCTCTTGAGTGTACTCAAAAAACTTTGGAGGTATATGTTTTGTCTTGTCGCTCTTGATATATCCCTCTTTCATTTGAGTGACACATGCTGAGTTATCTTCATAAATTAAAGTTGGACATATATCCTTTTCAAGTCCACATGAAGTTAAAACTAGTTGTGTCATCGATCTTAACCATGTACATTCTCTACTAGCTTCATTTAGTGCAATTACTTCAGCATGATTTGAGGATGTGGCAACAAGTGTTTGCTTTTGAGAACGCCAGGAAATTGCAGTACCTCCATTCATGAATACATATCCAGTTTGAGATCTAGCTTTATGAGGATCAGACAAATAACCTGCATCTGCATAACCAATCAAGCCTTGTTTTGAATTGTTAGGGTAAAATAACCCTAAATCACTAGTTCCTCGAAGGTATCGAAAAATATGTTTGATTCCATTCCAATGTCTTTTTGTTGGGGCTGAACTAAATCTTGCTAGCAAGTTTACAGCAAAAGAAATGTCAGGTCTATTACAATTGGTAAGATACATAAGAGCTCCAATTGCATTTAGATATGGTACTTCTGAACCAAGGACTTCTTCATTTTCTTCGCATGAACGAAATGGATCCTTGTCAATATTTAATGATCTAACAACCATTGGAGTGCTTAAAGGATTTGCATTTTCCATATTGAAACGTTTCAAGACTCTTTCTGTGTAATTTGATTGATGCACAAGTATTCCGTTAGGCATATGCTCAATCTATAAACCAAGACAATATTTGGTTTTTCCAAGATCTTTCATTTCAAATTCTTTCTTTAAAAGTTCAATCACTTCAAGGATTTCTTTATTCATTCCAATGATGTTTAGATCATCAACATAGACTGCTATGATCACATATCCAGATGTTGTTTTCTTAATAAATACACATGGACAAATAGTGTTATTTTTATAACCTTTACTTGTCAAATAATCACTTAAACTATTGTACCACATGCGCCCAGATTGCTTTAACCCATACAAAGATCTTTGTAATTTTATAGAATACATTTCTTTGGGTTTTGCAATTAACGCTTCAGGAATTTTAAATCCTTTAGGGATTTTCATATAGATATCACTATTAAGTCATCCATACAAGTAAGCTGTAACAACATCCATAAGACGCATCTCTAAATTTTTAGATACTGCCAAGCTGATTAAATATCTGAAAGTGGTTGCATCCATTACCGGTGAATAAGTTTCTTCATAATCAATTCCAGGTCTTTGAGAGAAACCTTGAGCAACAAGCCTGGCCTTGTATCTTACAATTTCGTCTTTCTCATTTCTTTTTCGTACGAAGATCCATCTATATCCTAATGGTTTCACAACTTCAGGTGTGAGGATAATGTTCCCAAAAACCTTTCTCTTGTTAAGAGAATTTAATTCAACTTGCATAGCTTCCTTCCATTTAGCCCAATCATTTCTTCTTTGACATTCAATGACAGATTGTGGTTCGGGATCATCATTCATAATATCACATGCAACTGAATAAGAAAATATTGCACCTATATTGTCAGTTTCATTTTGGTCACATATTCTATTTGTCTGACCATAATTTAATGCATCATCCTCCTTTCCTGGGGGAATTTGAATAATTCGTGTTTCTCCAGGAACACTTTCATCGTGATCTAGTGCATTTTATGCTCCTCTTCGTTTTTGTGGGTTCTTATCCTTAAAACCAAATGGCCTTCCACGCTTCAGACGTGTTTTAGACTCTTGAGTGACTTTATCATCAGATTGTCCATGTGGAATGTCAATTCGAGCTGGAACATTGACAGCTGGTATATGATTTAGTCACCCTTTTTGTGTCAGTAAATGCATCAGGTAATTGATTTGCCATTTCTTGGAAATGCATTATCTTTTGAACTTCCATGTCACATTGCTTTGTGCGAGGGTCAAGATATGATAAAGTAGGCTCATGCCATGACACATCCTTTTCCAGAATCTTCTTTTCTCCACCTAATGATGGGAAATTTTCCTCATCAAATTGACAATATGCTAGGCGTGCTGTGAAAACATCACCTGTTAATGGTTCAAGATATCTTATAATAGAGACTGACTCATAACCAACATATATTCCCAACCTTCTTTGAGGACCCATTTTTGTCCGTTGAGGTGGTGCAATAGGGACATATACTGCACACCCGAAAATTCTCAAATGGGATATATTTGGCTCTTGACCGAAAGAAAGTTGTAGTGGAGAATATACATGATATGAACTTGGTCTCATGCGTATCAATGATCCAGCATGTAAGATTGCATGACCCCAAACAGAAACCGGAAGTTTGGTCCTCATTATCAATGGTCTAGCTATTAGCTGGAGACGTTTAATCAGTGATTCAGCTAAACCATTTTGTGTGTGTACATGAGCAACTGGATGCTCAACAACAATTCCTACAGACATACAATAGTCATTAAATGCTTGTGAAGTAAATTCACCAGCATTATCAAGTCTCACTCTTTTGATAGTATAATCAGGGAAATGTGCCCTTAATTTAATAATTTGGGCAAGAAACTTTGCAAATGCCATATTATGAGTTGATAATAGGCAAACATGAGACCATTTGCTGGATGCATCTATTAAGACCATAAAGTATCTAAATGGTCCAGATGGTGGGTGAATCGGTCCACATATATCACCTTGAATTCTTTCTAGAAATCTAGGTGACTCCCTTTCAACTTTCATTGGAGAGTGTTTTATAATTAAGTTTCCAAGGGAACAAGATGTACATGGTTTTATGCTATTGGATTGAGGGAACTTTTGGTCCTTCAACGGATGCCCATGTGTATTCTCAATTATCCTTCGCATCATTGTTAATCCTGGGTGGCCCAACCTATCATGCCATAAACTGAATGTCCCAGGATCACAATGTTTTCCTTCTACTACCATATTTGATTCAATCATATATATATATATATATATATATATATATATATATATATATATATATATATATGTATAATGCAAACCATAATCAAGTGTTGGTAGTTTTTCAAGCACATGGTTTTTGTCTATAATATACATATATTTCTTATTTTCAATGGTCACAGTTTTTGTGTCATAACCTTTGAAATATATGTCATTGAAACTTAATAAGTTTCTATTAGACTTTAGAGAAAATAAGGCATTTTCTATACAAAAGCTTGTACCATTTGGTAATATAAAATGGGCTTTCCCGGTTCCCTCTATCAAGTCTGCAGGACCTGATATTGTATGTATGACTGTTTTTGTTGGTACTAATTCTGAAAAATATTTCTTTGATTTCAGAATAGTATGTGTACTACCACTATCTGCTATACAAAGATCTCCAATCTTTTCTTGGTGTTTTGCTCCAGTTTGACTCATATTAAACTTCACATATAAAAGGAATAATAAGTGAATAAACATAATCATAATTATTTTTAAAAAGAAAGCTCATTTATTGTAGGAAAGACATTACATGAAAAACAAACGAATGAAGACAGTTTTACTAGAACAATAATAGATTTTTTTTTAGTTTATGTCTTCCATGTCATTACAGAAATCAGCAACATTTAGCAGAGTGAATTCAACATTATCAATGAGGTTTGCTTATTTTCCTTTTCCTTTAATGGACTCTTGATAAAGTTGACAAAGATGTGCAGGTGTGCGACAGGTCCTTGACCAATGGCCTGTGCTACCACATCTATAACATGAACAAAGCTGAGTTGTATTCATTTACTTTCTTGAAGTCTTGAAACCTTACTGTTCTCCATTCATCTCTAGCATTTGGAAGTATAACTTCCTTTTGATGATCAAATCTTTCTTTCAAAAGATTCCAGAGAATACTTGGATCAGTAACATCAAGATATTCAAATCTCAACATTTCATCAATATGCTTACGAAGGAAAACTTGTGCTTTTGCTTTGTCTTGTGCCAAGCAATTATTAAATTCATATATAGTATTTGAGATACACATGGATTCAAGATGCATTTTTACATCTATCATCCATGGCACATAGTTTTTCCCACTAACTTCAAGTGCTGCAAACTCGAGCTTTGTAATGTTGGACATAATGTAACTATAAATTTTAAACAA
This sequence comes from Lactuca virosa, assembly GCF_052849685.1. Taxonomy (NCBI): domain Eukaryota; kingdom Viridiplantae; phylum Streptophyta; class Magnoliopsida; order Asterales; family Asteraceae; genus Lactuca; species Lactuca virosa. The sequence continues at coordinate 425,299,067 of NC_136429.1, read as the reverse complement.
AATAAAAATTAAAATTAAAATCCATTTATTTCAATAAATATTACACAAAAAAGAAGCGGTAAAGCTAACATTGCATACAAGCCTAAAAGTAGATGAAATTCCATATTATCTTTGATGTTAAGGATTGGGATGAAAAGTAACATGACTATTATAGTCATGATTATCACAAAAGGATGGATCATCTTGAAGCTTGATTTCTTGAAATTGATTTATTTGATAGAAGAGAGAAATATTTCTTGTGGGTAAAATAAGCAGGGTAAAGATGTTTATTTATGGTAAAAAAATATAGCCGTTGTTTTTGCTGTTTATAACCGTTGCATATATATTCTCGTTGTGTATATATGTATATGTATTTTATAAATCATATAATAAGACTTATAAATAATACATAACTTTACTAATTAGAAACATAAATAAATATTAGTAAATGTTTAAATAAAATTATGAAGAGTATCTAAAATATAAATAAACATTGACATGTATAAATAAATATAATTTAAATGTTAGTATGCACAAATAAAAGTTAGTAGCATAATATAAATGTTAGTATGCATAAATAAAAGTTAGTTGCATAATGTAAATGTTAGTTTGCATAAATAAAAATTAGTTGCATAATGTAAATGTTAGTATAAAGATTAGAATACATAAAGAAATGTTAGTATAAGAAATAAAAATTGTTAGTAGTCCATAATGTCCATAATGTATAAGTTTCATTAATTCATTAGTATTATTATTATTTTAATATGATTGAGGTTTTTATAATTAGTAGTGTTTTTAATAAGTAATACATACCTTGATTAAGATAGATGTGATTTTCCACTTGTTTAATAACCTTGATTAGAGCTTTCGTGCTGATAACGTGTTATGAATTAAGCGTAATTAATGTAACTATAAATCAAACCAAACTAGTAAACTTTGATAAGAACTTTAATTGAGAAGAAAGAATATTTAGAGAGAATATGAAAGTTATATCTCTTATAACTTTTTGGTGTGTTTCATTCTTTACAATGGAGGAGTATTTATACTACAAATTTTACTAGCATATAATTGTAACTAGTTAGAAATGTTAACAAATTTACCATGCACCAATTATTATGTCATCCACCAATTATTTACAACACCGCCAATTATTTACAACATATACCATATTATAAAGGGTGGATAATTTACAAGTACTTACTACACCAATGTCTTAAAATTAAGACTATTAGAGTAAGAGGTACAAATCACAATGCATCATTTAAGAAAAAAAGCTACGTATCACACAAAGAAACACAGAAGAAAGTGGACATCACACGGATTGTCAGGCTGGTTTTCTTAGATGTGTTTGGGCTGTCGATCTACTACGGGATCGAACGGACCTTGGTTACCATTGATAACCTGATCTATTTTCAATTCAAAATTTAAGAATACAAAAAAAAACAAACTCTCTAAATCCCTTTACCAGTTCTCCGAAGAAGCCTAATCACTACCTCTTCCATTTACCCCTGTATCTACCGCTACGAGATGAAGACCTGGAACTGAACCCGTAAGCATAAATTCTTCGTTTTTTTCGTTTTGGACATGGGTTGCTTCATGTCTTCGATCTGCATATTTTTTAGTTGGTGATGATAAATCCATACCCATCAATCTTCTTTCGCGCTCACCATTTCTACTAAAACCCTTGGGCAACGATCTGTATTAGTCAACGGAGATGTATTTTTCTATTACCTGGGTCCAAATTAAGACACCGTTCGAAATAATAAGTAGATATGTGAATAAGGGTTCATTCAAGTGTTTTCTTCTCCTCTGTATCGCTCTTTGTTATGTCTTTTTCTTCCTCCATGTCTTTCTGGTTTCGATCACAGACAAACACACCCACAGAAAAAAAAAATTGGATTTTTTTGTTGGTTGGACAGATGTTCAAAGTAGATCTTTAAATATCTTCACACCACCAACATTTATTTCATTTTCTCATACTTGAAAGTTTGTTATTTCAGGGAAAATTCAAAGTTCCATAAATTATGAAAATAATGAGTTCATGAAATCTCTTACTGATGAAGTTGGTCGGGTCTTTGAAGAAGATGATGCAAAAGGTTTGTTTATTTGATTAATTTCACCAAATTGTTTTGTTTCTTTTTTCATTAATTTAATCTAATTTGTTTGTTATGGTTATGCCTTTTTAGGGTTTCTCAAGGTGTTAGTTACAGGGTTTTTGGTGGGTTTGCTGAGATTGTAAAATGAATATTGAATAAACAACAAAAAAAAGTAGGATTAGAAGAAGGCTTGAAAAGCATTGGTGATTAACATATTACAAATTGATGAAAATTTTAATGTCCATCTTATTAGAATATGCTTTGCTGACTTTGCATTATATTTTTTTATTAATTGTAAATTTTTGTTATGTATATGAAGGTCTTTTAGGAGAATAACCCATAGTGGAGTGCCTCAAATCTTTATTTCAAATAAGGCTTGAAAAACATTGGTGATTGGCATATTACTTTGTTATTTCGAAACTTGCAGTTGTACTCCAATTCAGGTATATATACCCAACTCCAGTTCAAACATCAAAACATTTATGTATCTAAAATGAAATTCTTAACCTTTATGAGAGATTGTGGTATATGAACGATTTGACTGGAGGTAGATGAACAAGGGTTTGTAAAGGGGTTTTTGAAAAAGAGTTTCCTGATTTGGATGTAGATGAACAAGGGTTTGTAAAAGGGTTTTTGAAGCAGGGCAAACCGACCTTGAACAACAACAAATGTCAATGGCCGGTCCACTTTTTAGTTTAGTTATTCACATTTTGTTGTTTGGAAAGAATTCAATATGTTGCTCATTTGAGAAGGAAATATACGTTTGTTACATTTTCTCATATTTTGGTTTTGATTATTTCAAATTATCTTGAGGAATAAACTTGCCTCAACGAAGTCAAAAAATTATGGATTAGAAACGTAATTTGGTTTCTTTGTTAAACAAAAAGACAAATAGGTAAGAAAAAATATTAGTGTCTAAACTTAGAATGAGATGATTATTATAGAGTAATTTTTAGTGCATCTTAAATTAATTAAGAGAATTATGGTTAATCGGATTGATCCATGTTTAAAAATTATGAACTCCATTTACTCCAAAGATTTGAGTATTTAAAGAGATTATGTACAAACAACACAAGAAATAAGGAGGTAACATTTGTGCGTGCGACTATGAATAGATGGTTTATATAAAAGTAAAAATAGAAAGCTAAAAATTCAAAATAAAGCTGCAAGAAACAGTAACACTCTTCATATCCTATGAGTCTACAAGGTCTTTATAAAGATATTGTAAAAGAAAAAAGTACAGAATTTAGTAGGATTATTATCTTTTGGTTAAAAAAAAACTTTCAACCAATTTTATGTTACATGTTTTAAATATTTATTATTATTATAAAATTTCATTCTCCTATTTTTAATTTTTTACGATGTAAAATTAAATGAAGTCACGATAACCTCCATAAAAAAGTTGTTAATCTTGGGTATGTTTCAACTTTCGGCCTATTTTTCATAATCTACATATACATTTTAAAATTCTATACTTAACTTTAATTCTAACTAGGGAAGAATCCCCGCTTTGCGGGGTTAGATCGATACACCAAAGAAAATCCCAAATTGGGCCCATTCTGATCGGTGTCTTTAGTTCTTCAACTTGATGGACTGTGCTTAGTCGCTATAAATTCAAAGGGTAAAATAGTTTAATCGCTATCAATTCAAAGGGTAAAATAGTCATTTAATTGCATTCAAATGAATCGAGTTATTGAGTTTGTCAACAAAATTTGCAGTTTGACTTTTGTAGTCAAACACTTTAACTTAAAAAGTCAAAATGCAATTTCTTTGTTCAAACTTTAGAAAAGAGAAAAAGGTAGGAGCAACATGTGAGATATACTTATCAATGGGCTAACAAAGGAGATCCATACATAAGGCTTTGTGTTAATCCATATTATACCCCTAACATTGTTCATAAAGACTTGATAATCAAAGGATAGGACTGTCATTACAAAAACATGAAGTTGTATGATACCCATCGATCTAATTAAATTAAATTAAAAATGAATATTAAAATATAAACTATGGAATATATATGCTTTTCTTGCTCTTGATGGCAGAGAGGAACAACTAAAGAAAAAAAAATCTTGTAAGACTTGAATAAGAAAAAAATTGTATTTAAGATATGTAATATACATCCATCAATTTAAGCAAATCTGCACAAATTAGAGAAATAAGTTTCAACAACTTAACCAATTCTGCACAAATTAGAGAAATGAGCATACACTCAAAGTAACATCTGCAAATACAAAATTACAAAATATCAAAATTCATCTTATGTAGTTTTAAATATTCATACAAAGTTTTAGAAAAATACTAAACTCTAACCTGTGCAGAATCCTTCCTGGAGTTATCACCAACAATTGCTATGTAAAACCAATTTGAACAAACTTCCATGCTTTCAGGACTATGTGCTCCATCCAAATAAAACACCACACCACCTTCACATTGCTAGAGCATCCCTACGCTCATATGGCATACAAAAAGCATCAGTGATTGAATAATAAATATGTAATAATGACTTTTTCTTAAATCAAAGTAAGTATGTTTGTATCTAAATGTTGGTCAAGATCTTATTGCTGACTTGTCCTTCAACAGCCTCTCATATGTATCTTTTCGACTGTAAAAACAATATCAAACATGTGGATTATAATATCTAGCAGCATATATCAACATTCTCTGCTGATAACAAATACCAAAATGCCCCTACTATCTATGTAACAAAACTGAATCAACAAAGTACAACAACAATGAAAATATGGATCTACTTAATGAGATAAGCACTTCATGTTTATAATCATATGTTATACCTCAACCATAAGTAATTGTATTCTAGTAAAAACTAAGTTGAAAATTTCAAACATACTGTTAATACTATCTATGAAAATAAACTTTAATGTTCCTTTAAAGAAGGATTTACCTGTTGGTGATTCTGGTTGCTGGTGATTCCATGTTTTTTGTTTGGATGATATTACCCTTCTCTTGTTTTTTGGCTTAGTGCTGCTGAAAACCCAAAGGCCAATTCAGACATAAAAATCTGTTTGTTGACCATTCTTATGGTCAATCACAACGGAATGGTGTCGTTTCTAGTCCGATGCCACCTGTTGGTCCTGAAAGACATAAAACAGGGAGTTTAAAAGGAGTTTGAGTATGGATGAATAGATCCAATTATAAATGTCAGAATCAACTAAACTAAGAGTCTACTTAATCAAGTAGGGTAGACAAACCAAAATGGAGTTTCCAACAAATACCAGTATAAGTAACATGAGAGAAAGCCAAAGAAGAAGACAACAAAACAAAAAGGGATAAACAGTTAGAGACACAACTATATTTTGAGCAGCTAATGAAAGGCGGTGAGCACCACTTCCTTCCACCTTCTTATCGTCATCTCCTACTAAAGTGAGCCTTCATAGGAAATTTTGATACCTTCGTTATTGATCTGAATCGATTAAAATATCTAAGTATACAATCAAATTAATGGAAAATAAAGAACTAACCAAGATCTGCCGGAAACCACCCATTAGGCAGTGGTGTATTGGGATACTGTTGGAGCTAGGACACCCTCTACCCTAGGAGTATGAATGATGGAATAGAACGGTCAACCCACATGATTAAAATGAAGAATAGTATAAATCGGTAAAATATTTCCCGGTATACGACCTTAGAATGTCATGACCAAGCTATCACCTGAAGAATCGATAGAGGAGGAAGCGGAGGTGGAGGTGTAGAAAAATGAGACGAAGATGTGATGAGTAGGGAATCCCCAATACTGGAAATGGAAATAATAATAGAACAGCTCCTCCATACCTGGTAGCTTGCGTCTGCCCCTGACTCCATTAATCGTAGCGATCGTCGACGCTGAAGCTGGTGAGCTCTCCTGGTTGGGATTACGATGGTGTCGTCTCTTCTCTTAAGCACAGACAGTGGAGAAAGAGAATAGAGCCTGAATGTAAGAGAGTCATTGAATAAAGCGAAACAGTGAGAATAAAACTTTATATAAGAAACAGGATTCGACCTCAGCTGAAAGAAATAAAAAAAACGCAAGAAGGTGACTAATTAGTGACCTTGTCGATGAGTTATGGCTGTGGTGGTTGACACTGGTATTGCCGACGCCGTTGATTTTCCTGGGTGTCTAATACAAACGGTCGTAGGGTTGTGGTTGCCGGCATTCACAGCGATCGAAGAGAGAAGGCGGAAGAAGAAGCAATCGGTGGAGACATCGATTAGAGGATGGAAGGATCGGGAACTAAAAGTGTTAACTGTAAGGCGACGGAGGAATAAGGCAAAGAAGAAGCGGTAGAGAAGAATACAGAGAGATTATAGAATGGGAAGCGGTGGGTAACATCGAGAAAAGTGTGTATGGGCGGTGGATTGTTTGAGGAGATAACACCTGGCCATCACGTGTAATCCACTATCCAGTATTATATTATCTGGGAAAAGAGAAAAAAATTAAAGGAAACCCACCATAAAGAAAAAGGAAAAAAAATAAAATACCCACCAATCACAATCAGCTCCTGTTCACCAAGGAGTTTAGAATTAGTATATATATAAATTGGTAAGCATTATAATATATTATCAAAAAAGATGACCAACAAATGAGCATTAAAATAATTATTTAATTAATTACTATCAATCACGTTATTGTTAACTAAAATTTGTTTTATTATGGACTATTAAGTTATTTGTAAATTATTATTAATAATAATATATAATAAAGGAATGGTTAGTTTTTTATAAAACAATTTTCCGTGGCCACATGGTGAAATAAAAACCAGAGCAATAGATGACGAGAGATGTGAAACTATTCGACCATCGCATTTACGTACCTAGCTAAAAATTATTTGTCGAAAGGAACTATCCGATATAAAATAACATGCTAAAAGGTTGAAACCACGAAAATGAAACTAATCGCCGTATGAAAATTGTGTACCGAAAAGAACTATATGGCGTCGCTGCATCGCACGGGTACCGTGTTGATTAGTATAATTAAGTGAGTTTTAGTTGCTCAAAATTTGAAGTCCTCAGTGATAAAGTTTGAATTAAATTTAACAAAAGTTGATGCAGCGACGTTGATATAAGTCGAAAGCAAGCCATTCGTCATCCGTGAAAAAACCTAATTGCCGGAATGTAACTATTCATCGTTTGTTGCATCGCGCACGTAAAACTAATTGTAGAAAATAAACTATTCCCAAAAAAAGTCTACGAAAAGAAAACTAATATATGAAAGAAATTATTTGCCACAGTTGCATAGCACAGATACAAAACACAAAAGAATGAAAAAAAAAGATAAAACGAAACGTAATTTAATTTGTAACTTTCCACATGTTCATGTATAGTCTCGCAAAAAAGATAACATTAATTATTTTAAACGTAGTTTAATAATTTTATATTTAATATAATATATTTTACCTTTTCAATTCAAAATGAAACAAATAAAACAAAAAAATTTCATCTTAACATTATTTGTTAAATGAAGCTAATCGTCGTCCGCTGTCAGATAAAGAGTAATATGCAGAAATTACTATTTCCTACCCGTCTAGAGACAGCTGATCCCCAAAAGAAACAAATCGTCGGAATGAAACAAATCGAAAGGAAACATTTTGAAGACCACTGAAATGACACTAACTTTCGTTCATAAACTAATCGCCGGAATGAAACAAATCGTCGCCGCCGCATCGCGCGGGTACGCTACTAGTATATATATATATATATATATATATATATATATGATTTATACTTTATTTTAATTCATAAATATGCTAATGGAAATTATAACTTGTTAATACGAACTCCATTTTTGACGTTCTTTACATCCACACGCAGCTATTGATGAGATCTATAACTTTCGTTTTGATTCTGTCGGCTAATTTTGATTTTATTTTTAAAGTTATATTTTAACAGGTTAGACTGTTCAAGTCCGTTAAAAATTCATAACTTTGTCATCCGACGTCCATTTTCGACTGTCTTTTTGTCGTTGAACTCCTATTAATGAGATCTTCAATTATCGTTTAGATTGTTTCGGCTAAAAATCGACCGATCTAAAATTCGATTTCTGAGTTGTATACCGCTTTGCTGAATTTTAGAAAAAACACAACTTTCTCTAATGAAGTTGGATTTAGACGTTATTTATATGCATGCTCTCGGTTTGACGACTACTATGACTTTCTTTTGGACCACTTAGGCTAAAAAGTTTTTTTTATCAAATATTTACCTCTTTCGATACGCAGAATCGTGCCGGTTTAATCGCGAAACTTTAACGGGTCGTAACTTCTTCATTATAAGTCGGATTTTATCGTTCGTTATATGTACGTAATCCTTGTGACATATACTATAACTTTGATTAAGATTATTTATCCTAGATAATCTTCTACCAAAAATTCATTTTTAACGCTTATTTTATCTTAATTGACTAGCCCGAATCTGCGGGTGCTACATCTATCAAACTCCTTGCTCAAGGTAGGTTGTACACCGACCCGACCATAAATAACATAAGCGCGCATTCCAGGTTTATATGTGGTATGGCTTATGTACGGTACTAACCTTAGTCGATGCATTTGACCTAAAGGGTTAAGTTGATAGTTTTTGTTTAAGGGATGTTTAGAATTTTATTAAGTGTTCTCATGGTGGGTCAGATTATATATATAAATCTTATATACTATTGTTTTTAATGTTTGTATTATGATTAATTTTTGTTTTGTACTCCAAGACTACCAAGTACAGATGAGGGCTAGACAGGAAGCATCAGAGGACATGACCATTTTAGCAAAAAAATCCAGCAACCGAAGCGCCCCTTCAAACCAGTTACCCCATACCGTAAGTTGTGAAGAAGTAGTGTAATTATTAATAATAATTTTATTAGGAGCTTGTTGCAATAGTTGTATTCCTCTATCGAGGATACGAGTTCTCTATAGCCACTTTAACTCTGATACCAATCTGTCACACCCCTGGTTCAGATGGCGGAACATGTCGGGCTGTGCGATGTAATTCATGGATCACAAACAATTGGATATATAGCACAAGTACAACAATAAATAAAAAATTAGATATATAGCACAAGTACAACAATAAATAAACAGTAATTATATTTCATCTTGAAGTTTGAATACAAGGTTCTTATAGATAGATATAAAGTACAGGGATTGCCTTAACAGTTAAGCAGATATAACAAAAACTAGTAAAACTAAGTTGCCCGAAATCCATGACCATTCCATAGTCTGAGATGCATGTTTAGTGTTTTCCTTAGAATACATGTAGTTTTGAGGGTCAACACAAAGGTTGGTGAGAATTACAGGTTTTCTGCTAACAACAATATTGATACTTTTAAAACATTTAAAAGTGTTTTCTTTGTAAGTAAATCCATACATGAATATGAGTTTGTAAAGAATATTTTAAGAACTTTGGAAGCCAAAATAGTGTTTTGTACAAGTAAACCATACTTAAAATTGTTTTATAGTGAGAGAAACCAAGCCCATTGTTTGTAGACAGAGAAAGCGAATTCGAGTTAACATTTATAGTGAGTCGTGTAGTCGAGCTATGTGACAAGATATACTGGTAAAGTTATATGTATAGAGGTATACGAATAATTTTGTATGGATAAAAGTAGAGTATGTTCGATATATATAAGCATAACAGTGTATGATATTCATTTAAATAGGTGACAAATCTTATAGGAGTGTACATAAGTACATGTAAGAATCTAAGATAAAAGTTTTATAGCTTATATATATATATATATATATATATATATATATATATATATATATATATATATATATATATATATATATATATATATATAAGTTGAAACTACAATGATGATATCGTTTTATGACACCCTTTTATGGCAAGTATTTTGATACATAAAATCATAACACTTTAGTAACAGGAAGATATATTTTTTTTATTAGTTGTAACATATTTATAACCACTATAATATATCTATATAAAATGTTTTGATTAGGTTATTTGTAAATAACATGTTACTTGATGAAATAACATTTTATAAACTTGATCTTATTTGTAAGTCAAAACAGGAAAATTAATCTAGTACAATGATTTTGTCCCTGTTTTAGAAATATTCTAGAATAATCGTCGGGAGTCAGAATTAAGATCTGTAAACTCTCAAGGATTAGGAATTGAGTCTACCTTGTTCCTGGTTTTTCCCAAGCATGATATGTGTCACACCCCGACCGACGGTGGAAAATGTCGAGGTTTCAACGTTAAAAACTGGATCACAGTCAACCACATATATTGAACGTTTAACTTACTTAAATTAATATATTACAGACGTTTTAATTTAGAAATAAAATTACATCATTTTAATTTAAACACACAACATTAATAGTAAAGTATGGCAAGTTTATCGCAAAAGAAAGGAAATATAATCTCCTTGGAACCGATGTTCTATCTCCGGCTCTTTAGTTACCTGAGAATACACATCTTTAAAATACGTCATCGAAAAATATTGGTGAGTTACACAGGTTTTGACTCCGCGAGTTCTATAAAAAGAAAATTTTATAAAACAAGGAATATTTAAACGAAATAGTTTGTGTAGAAATATAATCAACAATATTATTGATATGCTTCGTGTGAGATCAAATACTTGAAATCCGATACAAGTATTCATATTAATATACTTATAATGAAAAAGTAAGATTAACATATTTCGGGAAGTGAAATATTAAGTGTTTATTTTAAGTTGTGAATCCAAGTTTCTTTTCTTATTTGTTATAATATTTTAATAGAATTGTTGTTCATAATTTAGGGTTTTTGGTTGTTATGTTGTGAACTGTATTTAGAATATGTTACTATGTAGATGTTTTCTCAAATAATATGAATTTAGTTTTTTTTAGTTGTGAATTTTAATGTTTAAATGTTTCACAAATTGTTTAGTTATATTAATGTTAGTTTTAACTATTATTAATAAGAAAATATAAGTTTTATGTTGTGAATACATGACTTTTTATTAATTTTAATATGGGAATACATGATTTTTATAAGTTTTAAGTTGGTTTTTAAATCTACCAGAATATATTTTTATGGAGCATACAAAGGTGTTTGATTAAACTGTGAATAAGAGTACTGAAATGCTTTATTAAACTGTGAATTTTTATGGTGCACACAAGGTGTTTAATGAAAATGTTTCGACAAATCAAGTATGTTTTTAAGCTGTGAATACTATCAATAAGAGTCCTAAAATGTTTTATTAAACTATGAGTTAAATTTATTAAATTGTTAATTGAATGTATTAAACTGTGAATTGAATGTATTAAAAAGTGCATTGACTGTATTAAGTTGTTAATTTTTTTATGATTTTTTTTTTTGTTTTGAAATATAAGTCGAAAGACATTATACACAAATATGTTTTTATCTAATTTTGAATAAAATATGTAAAATATAAAATGCGAATATTTATGTAAATAAACTTTGAAAGAAGCACTAGCGTATAATATTAGTTTTTATAATTATTTTGCATTAAACTCAAAATTAATGAATTATATGGTTTATTAAACTGTGAATATAATATTTAAGTTGTGAATCTATTATTTTATATACAGGTCGGATTTAGAAGGAATACTGGATGTTATGGTGGCACGGCTGGTTGGTGGTGGCATGTGGTAGTTGATGGTGTTAAAGTTTTCATTTGACTTATCTGAATATTTATATTCGTGTATAATGGATTGTATTAATTTATGAATTTTATGTATTAAACTGAGAATGAACTTAATTAAAGTGTGTATTTTATATAAATTTTGTTTTAAAGTACGAATGAATGTTTGCATGAAAATAATAGACCGTGAATTAGTGAATTAATATGTTTATTAAATTGTGAATATGATATTTTGAAGAGAGAAAATTAAAATTTTCAAGAAATAGTTTTATTTCTTTTATTAAATTTTTATATATTGGGTTGCAAAAATGAAATTGCATGTGTTAAAAAGTATTACCAAAGAAATAGGAGCCATAATGTTTTTTTCTCTTAAGCTATGAATACGGCTAGAAAAATACCACTAAATTTGGTGTTACTCCGGTGGCGGTCCGACGTTGGTCTCGCGGTGGTCCGGCGGCGGTCCGACGGTGGTCCAACGACAAATGACAACTATTGTAAACTAGGGAATGAAAAAGTTTGCTTAAAGTAACACCAATGTTTGATTTGTCCAAAATACCCATAATGAAAACATGTTAAAAAATGGTTCTTAGGGTTCTTAACCTTTTTGGATTCTCATTTGAACCACTCCCTATATATATATATATATATATATATATATATATATATATATATATATATATATATATATATATATATATATATATATATATATAGAGAGAGAGAGAGAGAGAGAGAGAGAGAAAGAGAGAGAGAGAGAGAGAAAGAGAGAGAAAATCGGGTGAAGACTTTTTTTCGGTGAGGACACCATAAAAAAATTGAAAAAAAAATACAAATCATAAAATCGAGCATAGTACCATATATTGGAATTTTTTTTTTGGATCATTAAAATTGAAGAATGAATTGTTTTTATAATCCGTGGTTCACTTTTTATGATCAATGATTCAATTTTAATGATCCATAATATTTTTTTCAATTTTTTCTCTCCGATATAGTACTATGCTCGATTTTATGATTTATATTTTTTATAATTTTTTTTTCAAATTTTTTAAGGTATCCTCACGAGTCCTTATTGAAAAAAGAGTCTTCAGCGGAACTGGACTATATATATATATATATATATATATATATATATATATATATATATATATATATATATATATATATATATATAAAAGGAAAACTGCAATAAAGTCCCTACGTATTGGTCACATAATCGATTTAGTCCCTATATTTTTTTTTATTCAATTTAGTCTCAAATACCGGTAATCGTATTCAATTTAGCCCTTTGACCCAGTCAACAGGTCATCCAACTTTCAAAAATTACATTTTTGGCCTAGATTTCAAAATTTATTACAAATTTGGTACAAAATTTACACTTTTGGCCCATATTTTAAATTTTGTTACAATTTGGTCCAAATTTTACCCTTTTTTCTCAAATTTTATAATTTTATTATGAATTCATTCTAACTTTAGTTTTTTTTACAACTTTTTTTCTCAGAAAATTGTATCTAATATGTTTTTTATTATAAAATCATATTTATACAAAAAAAAAACCATATTTTCACATAAAAATCTTATATTTTCTATATAAAAACTTTTTTGTATATAAAGAAAAAACATATTAGAAACAATTCTTTGAGAAAAAAGTTGTAAAAAAACGAAAGTTAGGATAAATTCATAATAAAATTCTAAAATTTGGTGAAAAAGGGTAAAGTTTGGACCAAATTTGTAACAAAATTTAAAATCTGGGCCAAAAGTGTAAATTTTGGACCAAATTTGTAATAAATTTTGAAATCTGAGCCAAAAATGTAATTTTTGAAAGTTGGATGACTTGTTGACCGGGTCAAAGGGTTAAATTGAATACGATTACCGGTATTTGGGACTTGATTGAATAAAAAAAATATAGGGACTAAATCGATTATGAGACCAAGATGTAGGGACTTTATTGCAGTTTTACCATATATATATATATATATATATATATATATATATATATATATATATATATATATATATATATATATACACTTGTACATTGGACGCACACACACCGGATTATACCAAAACATCCACTTTCTTACCAAAAAAACACACCTCTTTTTTTCGTTTTTTAACATTAACAATGTGAAAAAGCTCTATCAGTTCAGATTCGCATTGTCAATCTGACTTACTATTATGCACACTATGAATCTGAGAAGATTCACAATGTGAATCTGAACAGATTCACAATATGAATCTAAACAGGTTCACAATGTGAATCTGAACTGAAATATCGTTTTTTTTTCTTTTTTTGTAACATGATCATTAATCTATGTTTAAAAAGTAACAAAATGTATAAATTTTGATATATTTATTAATTTTTTTTCTATAAAAAAAATAGACCTTAACTTTTTTCATCAAAGAAAATGAAGTTAGTTTTTTTCGAAAAAAAAGATCGTTTTTTATATATAATCATGGATCTCTACGGAAAGAGGACGAAAAATCGTGAACAACGGTATATTCGGTTTTTTTTTCGATAAAAAACATGGCCTAAAAAAAATTTTAAACGAAAAAAAGTGGTGAGTTTTTTTTGTAAATGGTGGATTTTTTAGTATAAACCGGTATGTGTGCGTCCAATGTAAAAGTGTACATCTATTTCCTTGGCCGTTGATCGTTATGATTTCCGACGCTCACGATTGGTTCCTTGGTTCATTGGTTAATTATGGTTCTCTATTGAACCTCACCCTATATATATATATATATATATATATATATATATATATATATATATATATATATATATATATATATATATATATATATATATATATATATATATATAGGGATGAGATCGGTTGAGAACTCATAGTTTCCCGAGAACCCGAGAACTAAAGGTGGAGCGTTAGATCAAAATTAACTCGCTAAGGGCATGATCGTCATCTTACCGATCTTATTTAATGTTCATTTTTTTTGTTATTGGAAATATTAATAAAACGTTCTAAAATTAAAATAATAAATCAAATTTCGGATTTTTTCTAAATAATTTTTGATTTTTTTTAAAAAAATGAAGATTTTTTACTTTTTTCAGAAAACATGAATTTTTATAAAAAAACTGAAAAAAAATATATTTTTTAAAAAATTTGCAATTTTCTTTTAAAATCAGTAAAATTAAAAAAAAAACTAGAATATTTATAAAAAAAATCAAACTCTAATTCTTTTAACCAAAAACATCAACGTTTTAGGTGCATATATGCATATTTTTTATACTATAATATCCGTAAGTAAATCATAAAAAATCTCATTTTTATTAATCAATCTATAAACATAATAATACAAGAATTTTATTTGATACAAATTAAAATATAAAAAATAAAAAATGTTACAAAGATTCACAGTGTTGTCATTTCTTCATATCAAAATTTCCATATTTTCTTCAATTTATTACTTTTCACCTCTTCAATATTTTCCACAAATTCTTCAAAATCTACAATAATTTTTTTTTAAAAAAAAGTGATTAATGCAAGAACACTCACAAAAATGCACATGTATATATATATATATATATATATATATATATATATATATATATATATATATATATATATATATATATATATATATATATCATGTAAGATTCACATGTGATTATATCATGTAAGATTCACATGTGATTATATAATGTGATATTCACATGTGATTGCATATTTTAAGATTCAAATGTGAAATTGACAAGAAAATTTTAAAAACTAATTAATGAAGAACACACACACACACAAAATGCATGTGTGCATATAGACGTAATTCATATGTGATTCATTTGTGATTTACATGTGAATCACATGTAATTCATATGTTATTCACTTGTGATTTACATGTGAATCACATGTAATTGATATGTGATTCACTTGTGATTTACATGTGAATTACATGTGATTTATATGTGAATTATATGTGAATCACATGTAATTCATATGTGATTCACTCGTGATTTACATGTGATTCATTTGTGAATTACATGTGAATCACATGTAATTAATATGTGATTCACTTGTGATTTACATGTGATTCATATGTGAATTATATAATTCATATGTGATTCAATTGTGATTTAGAAGTGATTAGTATGTGAATTATATTTGATTTACATGTGAATTATATATAATTCATATCTATCTTCATCAAATTGCCATGATAATATTTTAACACCTTTTCTAGTGTCACAACTGGCATTTTGCTAGAAATTCTATTCTCATGTAAACATCAGCCATTGTAAAAGCTTGTACTCTAAGTGAATACTATACTCTATTCTCGTTCAAATACATCTCATATGTGCAAATAAGGGTTGGAAACCCTAGGAATCCCGACTCAAGTTCATTATGGACTAGGATTCTCTAATTGGGCCTAAATGCCCTAATTGGATTCTAAATGGACCCAATTCATAAATCTATAACATTTGGAACCATTTGGGCCTAGGATGATTCATTCTAACCCTAATGGGCCTCATTGGGCCATAAATGAAATAATTAGCCGTAATGGGCCATAAACTCCACTTCTTTTATTCAAAAGGGGTCGTGAACCATCCTAAGGGCCCAATGGGCCGAAAAATATTATTGGGCCTATGAAATTCGATAAAAGCCATGGATTTGAGCCCAAAACTAATTCACCTTCACTCATTGAGCCCATTCTCGGCCCAATGGGTTTATTAAAAAAAAAAGAGAGAGAGAGAGAGAAAAGATCTTATGGTGCCACCTCAAGATTGCATGGTGGTCTTCCATGCTAAATATCCTCCAAGTAAACTCCAATCTCATGCATCAAGGCTCCATCACATCTAACCTCTTTCCTCTCTTTCTCTCTTTTCTTCCTATCGGCCAAACCACTCTCCTCACCACCTCATTTCTTTCAAAAATCACTTAAGAAACTCTCTCTAGAAAACCTCCTTACTCTTCAGAATTTTTGTGACTTGGTGAGTGTTTTCAAGAGTTTTTCATCAAGATCTTCACACTCTTGAACCACCTAAGTTCGAAATCTTCTTCCAAGGAAAGCTCTCAAGAACTCATCCTCCTTCGTCTAAATTTTCGAGTTTTGGTGTGTAGTTTCAAGAGGATCTTCACCTAGATCATCATCTTTTGTAAGTTTTTTCTTAGATCTATGATTTAACTTCTTGATCTCTTCAAAGGTCTCCTCTTACATCCATATATTTGTGGATCATGTTCTTAGAACCATCTAAGTTCAAGATCTACTCAAGAAAGCGCTAGGATCAAAAATCTTCTTCCACTTCTTCACCAAAACCGATCCATCACCCCAAGGTGAGTTCATACCCCATTGTTTTCGGTTTTTACTTTGTTTTGGGGGAGAATACAAGTTGTGTTGTGTAGATGTATGTGTGTATGCATGAATATGTGTGTTTTTCATGATTTATTTGGTGGTTATGTGTTATTTACTTCATAAATCTAAAAGTATGTTAAGAATATTAAGTTTATCACTTGGATCTACATGAAAACCTTGATAAAATTATGTGTTATCACATATAATACATGTAAACTAGTAGATATGGGATTTATACACTTAAAGTAGTAAAAATGAGTGTTGTGTTCCAAGATCTATAAACTAAACTCAAAAATCAGCCTTTCACAGGAAAGTTTTGGTCCAATATCGAACTGTTTTGACCACCTAAATGATAATATTTTTCAAAACAGTTTTACATGAAAAAAGTTCAGGTTTCTACCTTTAAAATGACTACGCTCACGTTTTCATACGATTTTTCTACAGTTTTTGGCGAATTTTACGACACTGTCTATCATATTTGAAATAATTTCGGACCAACCTGTGAAGGTGAGCAATTTCACACTTGTTAGAAGCCATTAAAAATTATGAGAAAAATTGTAAACAAAGTAGAAAACATTTCCAAACTTCCAGAATTTACGGATCCAAATTTCGACTTACGATGATTTTTCTACAAATTTTCCAACAACTAGGTCGGAAAAGCCCAAAATCAGAAAAATGTGTATTTTCACAAAGATCAAGCCAAAAATGATATTTTTGACAAAAATGGGTTTACAATGTTATTTTTACCACAAACTAGTCAATAACACAAGTTTTGAACAAAATGGAGACTAAAGTGTTATTCTTACAAAAATTGGGCCTTAATTGTAAATTTTTGGCTTATTGGGCCAAGAACGTCATTTTTACAAAAAGTGGGCTTTTATGCTATTTTAGTGAATACTTGAACCAAAACCAACGATAAACTAACAAACGGATTAATTTGATCATTTTCTAGGTTATTGGGCCTTAGTGGCCCATTTTTATGTGTGATAGGTCTTGTATACTATTTATATGTTTATTGGGCCTCATTGACCCATTAACATGTGCGACGGACCTTGGATACTATTTGTGTGCGATTTGAGCCTGTAAATACCTTACATGTGAAATGGGCCTTAGTTGTCCTTTCATATATATATTTCGGGCCCATGTTATATAATCTCATTCCAATTGGGCCTTGAAATGATTTACATGTTTAGCGATGCCTTAGTGGTTTACTTACATGGTTCATTGGGTCTGGAATGAAATTATTCCTTTCTTCACGTAAATTCGATTAAGGATCTAGTGAGTTTTATCGGTTGACACCTATTAAGTGTTCGATCGTAGCCTGTAGTTATAACCAGAGTCTCTTGGAGGGAGAGCGGGGATTTGTGTATAGATCTATACGGGGATGACACCCCACACCTGAGCTGTTCGCTACAGTTAGACTAACTCAGTCTAGGGTGACGAAAACCTTATAATCAAAACCGGCGTCCAACAACGCCAAGACAGGTGAAATTGTCATTATTTAGTATGGCAATGACGGCTCACTTAGAGGAATTAACGTTATGAAGTTTACGGAAGACCATTCTCTTTTTTGGATTTCTCGGAAACATTCTCGTACTGGTACTCAACCTCGGGGGTTGGTATGGCAGCTTTCTCTTTTACAGACAACATCGGGTTGTCCTGAAACATTCTCTTTACATGCTCTTTACATTCTCTCTACATTCTCTTTACCCTTTTAGTCAAATAAACAATAACATACATGCATTAATACAAGATCTGACACAAACATACTAAACAGTTTGCAGAAAATATAGGATTTTCTGGTGGTTTCAAAGTAATACAAATCATTTTCACAAACATGCTTATGAACTCACCAACATTTTTATGTTGACCGTTTTCAAAATAACTTGTATTCTTAGGAAACCGTTGAAGCAGGATGAACGAAACAAACTAATGGATATTGTGTTATATTTTGTTTCATCATACTCTGACTATTTTGGCATGTAATATTCAAATACAATACTCGATGTAAACAATGAATGTTGTTATATTACATGTGTGATGATGATGATGTTATGTTTCAATTATATACTCTGTAATGATACTACAATGTTGAAAGTCACACCAAGCCCCCGGACGTTTCCGCCGTCTGGTTCGGGGGTGTGACATCTAGAGCTGACATCAACTAATTTTGAGGAGTCGTGCAATGAGAACTTATACACAAAGCAATAACAATTGTACATTTCAAGGAACATAAAGTTTCAAGCTATTTAATTGAAAGTTATTTATTTAAATTATGAGATTTTACTTGAGGGTGTTGTTGGATTAGTGTCTAGGCCCGTAACTATATTTGGTATGTACTTGACCCGGTTGTGCATGGTCCTTTTGGGTTGCCTTCACCAGAGCAACTTGATAGGATGATTTATGGAGAAAGAGAGGTTATTATGGTTTATTAATATATTATATGAATAATATATTAAAAGAGAAATCATATAGTTTAATTAATATTAGACAAGAATTAATTAAGAATTGATTCTATAGCTAAAAGACATTAATTAAATAAAAGGGACTAGAACTGTCAATTGTGTGATAGTTGAATATTGGACTGAGAATCCTTAGGGATTACGGCATGAACGAAATTAAGAGGAGTCTATCTTAATTTCGGCCATAAGGGCCTTATTCCAGAAGGTTCTCAAGTTACTTAGGGCCTAAGTCATCCAATTTGGGTTTTGACTGAAACCCTAGAAGCTCAAGTATAAATTGAACCCTAAAGGCATCAGATTTTGGCCACTGGAAACCCTACAGAGTTCATAGCCGAAATTGTGATCCCTTCCTCTCTCTCCAAATCATCCTCTTGCTTGTGGTGTTTGTAAGCCATTAGAGGTGTGGCATTTTTGACACTAAGCTCCAAGATTCGAAGATTCAAGCTATTCAAGAAAGGTAATCATCTAGATCTGATATATTATGTTAATTTCGAAATATGTATGTTAGGTCTAGGGTTTATAAGTCTTGGATGAATTGCATGTTCAATAGAGAAACTGTGATAACCCGAAAAAAAAATTTGCCTTGTAAAGTCAAGCCAATCAACCAAAAGTCAGACTTAAGTTCATTGCCTTGTAGCCTTGTTAAGGGTCATTCTAATGAGTTTTAAGCCAAGTACATCCAAGGAATGAGTAATAGGAAGTACCTGCTAGATTCACTGTACAACATTCAAGCCTTAAACACCACCAAAAGGAGTTCACGGCCATAACACATGATTTTACGGCCGTAAACTCAAGGCTGGCCGTAAACTCCCCCCTTAAGTCTCATTTCCTTCACTTTTCTTTCATTCTTACACTTTCAACTCAAAAAACATCCATTCTCTCTCAGGTATCATCAAGCCTTTCATCCTAGATCTTCAAAAACGTAAGTGTTCTTCCATCTTTGAGTTGTTATTTTTCTTAATCATGAATTATCCTTTGATTTCATCCACAGAAATGAACTCATTTGTCTAGATCTCCATAATCATCATCTTTCACCAAGAACACTAAGAACACACACTTGTTCTTGGTGGCCGTAAACTCCACAAAGGCCCTCAAAAGTGTGAGTATTTCATCTATCATCTAGTTTGACATGTTTAACACTAGATCATAGTCTTGAAACAACCACCTTAGCATAAACATCAAGAGTTTACGGCCATGGAATCTCCCTTGGCCGTAAACCCATGTTTTGGTCACATGTTGGCCGCAAACCCTTCTCATATCAAAGCATTAGACCTTGAACCCCTAATGGATGATAGATAGGACTTTAAAACACCATCTTGTGCATAATGTTCATGAGTTTACGGCGGTAAACTCCTTGCTTGTCCATAAACTCGTCCATCTTGGCCGTAAACACCTCAAAACCTTCTAAAAGGTTAGTTTTGCTTATCCTCTTGTTGAGCCATAGTCCCACAAGCTTCCCTATCATTCAATCACCCTCTTGTGCACATTTTACCATGAGTTTACGTCCGTAAACTCCATGGCCGTAAACTCCATGGCCGTAAACACCAATTGGTGGCCTTAAACATCCCTTTGATGAATCACATGTGATTCTAACACTTGATCCAAGTGTTTCTTAGTCCCTAAAGGTGTTTCCTTGCATGGGGTTGCTTCTAAACACTATATTCATGCCAAAATATGTCAACATATGTCATTTAGGACTCGTTTGTGTCTCGGGACTTCATTCGTGGAACTTCTCATCCTTACGCGTATATTCGTTTGAATCACCCACATAAGGTGAGTTCATACCCCTATAATGAATCTTTTAAACTGTTTTAAATGCTTTTAAGGGGGGGAATACAAGTTGAACACAATGATAATTATGTAAATGTTTGTTATAAACATCTTTCAAAAGATTACTTATGTCTTTTATAAGTGATCAAAACATTTCAAAAACTCTTTTTAAGTTATGTTACTTTATAGTTTATAAAACTACGTATTTAAAGTACAATCATAACTTAGTAGATAAATGAGTCTTTTCAATAACAGTTCAAGTAAACATGCTAGTAAACTATAGTAGGTATAGTTTAGGGGTTCAGTTCATACTAAATTCTAGAAAATACTATAAAGAGAAACAGGGAGGAAAATACAATACGCGATAACAGAAAGAACATACTAAGATACTATAACAGAACGAACATACTAAATGCTATAGCAGAAGGACAATACAGGATCTAATTATACCAATAATCACTAACTCATTGTTCTAAACAAAAGGTGATAGTAAATTGGGTATACATTATCATATAATATTAATGTGAATTTACACGGCCTAGCAATTTGTTTGCGGAAGTCGCGTTTGGTCCCCAGAGTCTCTTGCAGGGAGAGCGTATAGTATGGGTACTATCCATCACATTATGACCTTAATAAAACAAACATGTTTTAAGGTAATCAGTACGTCAGGATGTGAATTCAAAATACAACTGTGTACTTACATTTTCCCATTACTTTCATATTGTGACAGTTCCACTTGAAAGTTAATGCAAACTATTTTCGAGTTAAGATAGTTACAAACTAGGGAAAACTTACATCTTTTCAAACTACAAACAGAACATTCGAGTCTAGTACATTCAGTAGAAAGGGGCCTATAATGCTAACTTTATGATTCCTTAGTTTATACATCAGGGACATATATTAATCGGATCCGACAGGTAGTAAGATGTGTGCTTTCCGCTTCATTTCCTGTTCCTTGTTTGGTTGTGGGCTTAGAGCAGATTCACCCAGCCTACTATCTATTCGATCTTAGCTATATATATGTTCCATATACACCAAGTAATCATAAGGGGTACCAGGTATGGGTCGGGTCATAGGACACTAATACAATGCACAGTTTTCTAGTACAAAACATACTTTGCAAATAGAACATTTGGTATTCAAAACTAGAAACTTAACCAATAAAGGGTTTAATCCATTTTATTAAACCAGTATAACTTAAAGGACCTTAGGTGGTTAATTCTATAATACCTTAGTTTATACATCAGGGTTATATATAATTAATACCGGATAGGTAGTTAGATGTGTGCTCTCTGCCTCATTTCCTGTTCCTTGTTTGGTTGTGGGCTTAGGGAAGATTCACACAACTAACTATTTGTTCGATATTAGATTATATATAGCTAATATAAACTAAGTGATTATAGAAGGAACCACTGTGGTTACCATTTTATACTAAAAGAAATAACGGTTTTTTTAAAGAATCTTTTCATCAAATATAAAGAAACTATTACAGTTAACTCCGTGAGTACCAAGTGAATACGCAAGGGTTGTATACAACGATGATCTAACAAACAATGGGATGTGTGCCTTCCGCCTCATCTCCTGTTCCTTGTTTGGTTGCGAGCTTAGGGCAGATACACACAACCGATTGTTTGTTTACTCTGGGTTTTATATAACTTGTATTCATTTAGTACTCATAGAAAGGATTGTAGAGTCATTTTTACTTATCTTTCATCAAAGCAGGAAATATAGGATTTTCTGGAGGAACATGCGAACTTTTCTAAAAGAACACAAAACTTCTTAGAACTTTCATACAACTTACATACATCACTAAAATCTTATGAACTCACCAGCTTTAATTCTGATCTACGCTTTCCAAATAACTTGTATTCTCAAGAGACCAATAGACAGGTACGCGCACTGGGATTCATAAGATGGAGCAGTATAACTTCATGTCTTGTTTTGTTATTTACTTTGTAGTCTATGTTATGTGAACCACATATTTTGTAAACACCTTCTTTCTAATGAAATGGTTGTTTATTACTTTGATTACTATGATGCATGACTTGTGATACTAAACATGACGTCCTCCACCCCCGAACGTTTCCGCAATTCCGGTTTTGGGGTGTGACAGATTGGTATCACAGCATTGTTTATAGTGAACTAAGTATATCAACCGATAAAAGATATACAACTATAAATACAAAGGGGCCGAAGTGCTCTGGATAATAATATATTTTAAATATATAACAATACCGTATAAAAGTATACACACATGCTTATACATATATACATACTAGAACAAGTATCACAAGAAGAACAGAATAAAAGTATTTAAAGGTTGAACACTGCGGTCAAACCTGGACAGTTATGTAATCACAACTAGGATCAATATAGCCTGATCAACTATATTCATTCGAGATGTGACCGACATGTGTTTGGTAGTGATGTGGTATTGCAACAGTCTTAAAACTTACCCAACTCTATTCAAGGGAATTCTAGACCAGAACACAAAGTTAAAATACTATACGAGTATTTTAGGCACTATATAAATAACTTATGTGATAACTTAAAAGACCCTTACAGATAGGTCTATAATCTTGCAATGTATACTCCCAAGGTTTTATATTATTGAGATTTTATAGACTTAGAATTTGTGATCTACGCTTCACTACCTGTTCCTTGTGTGGTTGTGGTTTTGGAGTAGGATCACTTATTCGAAGGCCTATTTAATCTTAAATTATATACAACTTGTATACATTGTGCAATTATAGAAGGACTCTGTAAGGATCACCCCATAATGTTTCTTTTAAAACTCAAAGATTCTTTAGACACTTCCATTCTCTCACGACAAACCCAGATAGATGTAACCACTTCCTCATAGCGGTCAATAGAAGAGTCAAGGAGGAACAAGAGCAAGTTCATGAGAAGTTTTCAAAGAAGGATCAACCGAAGTAACCAAAAACGTCTTATGCGTCACACAAATAAATAATAATCTTGGTTAACTTAATGAGTTAGTGGAAACACTGCTCACATTATGTGTTAGGATTATTTTCTTTACATGCAACTCGTAACAGTTATTCAGGTCACATATATTCATTCGAGGATAGACACTTCTGATTCATAAAGTTTATTTGGTATAGACTCTTTTATGAATTGTTTCCAGAACCCTATGGAAGTCAGGACCCGATACACTCAGAACTAGGATAACCTTGTCTTTCAGCTTTCGGCTTATAAACCACTGCTATAGACTTATTCTATCTCATCTTTGTATTCTTTTAGCAAAGATGCCTCCTCGTCGATCAGCGAGACGCACTACTCCAATAACTCCAACTCAACCGCCACTACCTCTGCCACAATTCGATCGTGCTGCTCTCCAAGCAGAGATATCCTCCGCAGTGGCAATTGCTCTAGCTCACTTCGGCGAAGGTGGTACCTTCGGATCTGGTAGCGGTACCCATATAGCCAACCCCTGAGATTCTCACGGACACCCAAGGGAGTGTTTGTACAAGGATTTCCTGAACTGCAAACCAAATTCCTTTAATGGAAATGGTGGAGTCATCGCTCTGATGCGATGGTTCGAGAAAACAGATTCGGTCTTCGAAATCTGTTCGTGCCCAGAAGGGATATATATATATATATATATATATATATATATATATATATATATATATATGATTTATACTTTATTTTAATTCATAAATATGCTAATGGAAATTATAACTTGTTAATACGAACTCCATTTTTGACGTTCTTTACATCCACACGCAGCTATTGATGAGATCTATAACTTTCGTTTTGATTCTGTCGGCTAATTTTGATTTTATTTTTAAAGTTATATTTTAACAGGTTAGACTGTTCAAGTCCGTTAAAAATTCATAACTTTGTCATCCGACGTCCATTTTCGACTGTCTTTTTGTCGTTGAACTCCTATTAATGAGATCTTCAATTATCGTTTAGATTGTTTCGGCTAAAAATCGACCGATCTAAAATTCGATTTCTGAGTTGTATACCGCTTTGCTGAATTTTAGAAAAAACATAACTTTCTCTAATGAAGTTGGATTTAGACGTTATTTATATGCATGCTCTCGGTTTGACGACTACTATGACTTTCTTTTGGACCACTTAGGCTAAAAAGTTTTTTATCAAATATTTACCTCTTTCGATACGCAGAATCGTGCCGGTTTAATCGCGAAACTTTAACGGGTCGTAACTTCTTCATTATAAGTCGGATTTTATCGTTCCTTATATGTACGTAATCCTTGTGACATATACTATAACTTTGATTAAGATTATTTATCCTAGATAATCTTCTACCAAAAATTCATTTTTAACGCTTATTTTATCTTAATTGACTAGCCCGAATCTGCGGGTGCTACATCTATCAAACTCCTTGCTCAAGGTAGGTTGTACACCGACCCGACCATAAATAACATAAGCGCGCATTCCAGGTTTATATGTGGTATGGCTTATGTACGGTACTAACCTTAGCCGATGCATTTGACCTAAAGGGTTAAGTTGGTAGTTTTTGTTTAAGGGATGTTTAGAATTTTATTAAGTGTTCTCATGGTGGGTCAGATTATATATATAAATCTTATATACTATTGTTTTTAATGTTTGTATTATGATTAATTTTTGTTTTGTACTCCAAGACTACCAAGTACAGATGAGGGCTAGACAGGAAGCATCAGAGGACATGACCATTTTAGCAAAAATATCCAGCAACCGAAGCGCCCCTTCAAACCAGTTACCCCATACCGTAAGTTGTGAAGAAGTAGTGTAATTATTAATAATAATTTTATTAGGAGCTTGTTGCAATAGTTGTATTCCTCTATCGAGGATACGAGTTCTCTATAGCCACTTTAACTCTGATACCAATCTGTCACACCCCTGGTTCAGATGGCGGAACATGTCGGGCTGTGCGATGTAATTCATGGATCACAAACAATTGGATATATAGCACAAGTACAACAATAAATAAAAAATTAGATATATAGCACAAGTACAACAATAAATAAACAGTAATTATATTTCATCTTGAAGTTTGAATACAAGGTTCTTATAGATAGATATAAAGTACAGGGATTGCCTTAACAGTTAAGCAGATATAACAAAAACTAGTAAAACTAAGTTGCCCGAAATCCATGACCATTCCATAGTCTGAGATGCATGTTTAGTGTTTTCCTTAGAATACATGTAGTTTTGAGGGTCAACACAAAGGTTGGTGAGAATTACAGGTTTTCTGCTAACAACAGTATTGATACTTTTAAAACATTTAAAAGTGTTTTCTTTGTAAGTAAATCCATACATGAATATGAGTTTGTAAAGAATATTTTAAGAACTTTGGAAGCCAAAATAGTGTTTTGTACAAGTAAACCATACTTAAAATTGTTTTATAGTGAGAGAAACCAAGCCCATTGTTTGTAGACAGAGAAAGCGAATTCGAGTTAACATTTATAGTGAGTCGTGTAGTCGAGCTATGGGACAAGATATACTGGTAAAGTTATATGTATAGAGGTATACGAATAATTTTGTATGGATAAAAGTAGAGTATGTTCGATATATATAAGCATAACAGTGTATGATATTCATTTAAATAGGTGACAAATCTTATAGGAGTGTACATAAGTACATGTAAGAATCTAAGATAAAAGTTTTATAGCTTATATATATATATATATATATATATATATATATATATATATATATATATAAGTTGAAACTACAATGATGATATCGTTTTATGACACCCTTTTATGGCAAGTATTTTGATACATAAAATCATAACACTTTAGTAACAGGAAGATATATTTTTTTTATTAGTTGTAACATATTTATAACCACTATAATATATCTATATAAAATGTTTTGATTAGGTTATTTGTAAATAACATGTTACTTGATGAAATAACATTTTATAAACTTGATCTTATTTGTAAGTCAAAACAGGAAAATTAATCTAGTACAATGATTTTGTCCCTGTTTTAGAAATATTCTAGAATAATCGTCGGGAGTCAAAATTAAGATCTGTAAACTCTCAAGGATTAGGAATTGAGTCTACCTTGTTCCTGGTTTTTCCCAAGCATGATATGTGTCACACCCCGACCGACGGCGGAAAATGTCGAGGTTTCAACGTTAAAAACTGGATCACAGTCAACCACATATATTGAACGTTTAACTTACTTAAATTAATATATTACGGACGTTTTAATTTAGAAATAAAATTACATCATTTTAATTTAAACACACAACATTAATAGTAAAGTATGGCAAGTTTATCGCAAAAGAAAGGAAATATAATCTCCTTGGAACCGATGTTCTATCTCCGGCTCTTTAGTTACCTGAGAATACACATCTTTAAAATACGTCACCGAAAAATATTGGTGAGTTACACAGGTTTTGACTCCGTGAGTTCTATAAAAAGAAAATTTTATAAAACAAGGAATATTTAAACGAAATAGTTTGTGTAGAAATATAATCAACAATATTATTGATATGCTTCGTGTGAGATCAAATACTTGAAATCCGATACAAGTATTCATATTAATATACTTATAATGAAAAAGTAAGATTAACATATTTCGTGAAGTGAAATATTAAGTGTTTCTTTAAGTTGTGAATCCAAGTTTCTTTTCTTATTTGTTATAATATTTTAATAGAATTGTTGTTCATAATTTAGGGTTTTTGGTTGTTATGTTGTGAACTGTATTTAGAATATGTTACTATGTAGATGTTTTCTCAAATAATATGAATTTAGTTTTTTTTTAGTTGTGAATTTTAATGTTTAAATGTTTCACAAATTGTTTAGTTATATTAATGTTAGTTTTAACTATTATTAATAAGAAAATATAAGTTTTATGTTGTGAATACATGACTTTTTATTAATTTTAATATGGGAATACATGATTTTTATAAGTTTTAAGTTGGTTTTTAAATCTATCAGAATATATTTTTATGGAGCATACAAAGGTGTTTGATTAAACTGTGAATAAGAGTACTGAAATGCTTTATTAAACTGTGAATTTTTATGGTGCACACAAGGTGTTTAATGAAAATGTTTCGACAAATCAAGTATGTTTTTAAGCTGTGAATACTATGAATAAGAGTCCTAAAATGTTTTATTAAACTATGAGTTAAATTTATTAAATTGTTAATTGAATGTATTAAACTGTGAATTTAATGTATTAAAAAATGCATTGACTGTATTAAGTTGTTAATTTTTTTATGATTTTTTTTTTGTTTTGAAATATAAGTCGAAAGACATTATACACAAATATGTTTTTATCTAATTTTGAATAAAATATGTAAAATATAAAATGTGAATATTTATGTAAATAAACTTTGAAAGAAGCACTAGCGTATAATATTAGTTTTTATAATTATTTTGCATTAAACTCAAAATTAATGAATTATATGGTTTATTAAACTGTGAATATAATATTTAAGTTGTGAATCTATTATTTTATATACAGGTCGGATTTAGAAGGAATACTGGATGTTATGGTGGCACGGCTGGTTGGTGGTGGCATGTGGTAGTTGATGGTGTTAAAGTTTTCATTTGACTTATCTGAATATTTATATTCGTGTATAATGGATTGTATTAATTTATGAATTTTATGTATTAAACTGAGAATGAACTTAATTAAAGTGTGTATTTTATATAAATTTTGTTTTAAAGTACGAATGAATGTTTGCATGAAAATAATAGACCGTGAATTAGTGAATTAATATGTTTATTAAATTGTGAATATGATATTTTGAAGAGAGAAAATTAAAATTTTCAAGAAATAGTTTTATTTCTTTTATTAAATTTTTATATATTGGGCTGCAAAAATGAAATTGCATGTGTTAAAAAGTATTACCAAAGAAATAGGAGCCATAATGTTTTTTTCTCTTAAGCTATGAATACGGCTAGAAAAATACCACTAAATTTGGTGTTACTCCGGTGGCGGTCCGACGTTGGTCTCGCGGTGGTCCGGCGGCG
This sequence comes from Lactuca virosa, assembly GCF_052849685.1. Lineage (NCBI taxonomy): Eukaryota > Viridiplantae > Streptophyta > Magnoliopsida > Asterales > Asteraceae > Lactuca > Lactuca virosa. The sequence goes on along the minus strand of NC_136429.1, from coordinate 425,269,901 downwards.
GTCCGACGGTGGTCCAACGACAAATGACAACTATTGTAAACTAGGGAATGAAAAAGTTTGCTTAAAGTAACACCAATGTTTGATTTGTCCAAAATACCCATAATGAAAACATGTTAAAAAATGGTTCTTAGGGTTCTTAACCTTTTTGGATTCTCATTTGAACCACTCCCTATATATATATATATATATATATATATATATATATATATATATATATATATATATATATATATATATATATATATATATATATATATATATATATATATATATATATATATATAGAGAGAGAGAGAGAGAGAGAGAGAGAAAGAGAGAGAAAATCGGGTGAAGACTTTTTTTCGGTGAGGACACCATAAAAAAATTGAAAAAAAAATACAAATCATAAAATCGAGCATAGTACCATATATTGGAATTTTTTTTTGGATCATTAAAATTGAAGAATGAATTGTTTTTATAATCCGTGGTTCACTTTTTATGATCAATGATTCAATTTTAATGATCCATAATATTTTTTTCAATTTTTTCTCTCCGATATAGTACTATGCTCGATTTTATGATTTATATTTTTTATATTTTTTTTTTCAAATTTTTTAAGGTATCCTCACGAGTCCTTATCGAAAAAAGAGTCTTCAGCGGAACTGGACTATATATATATATATATATATATATATATATATATATATATATATATATATATATATATATATATATATATATATATATAAAAGGAAAACTGCAATAAAGTCCCTACATATTGGTCACATAATCGATTTAGTCCCTATATTTTTTTTTATTCAATTTAGTCCCAAATACCGGTAATCGTATTCAATTTAGCCCTTTGACCCAGTCAACAGGTCATCAAACTTTCAAAAATTACATTTTTGGCCTAGATTTCAAAATTTATTACAAATTTGGTACAAAATTTACACTTTTGGCCCATATTTTAAATTTTGTTACAATTTGGTCCAAACTTTACCCTTTTTTCTCAAATTTTATAATTTTATTATGAATTCATTCTAACTTTAGTTTTTTTTACAACTTTTTTTCTCAAAAAATTGTATCTAATATGTTTTTTATTATAAAATCATATTTATACAAAAAAAAACCATATTTTCACATAAAAATCTTATATTTTCTATATAAAAACTTTTTTGTATATGAAATATCTAGTTATAAAAATATGTATTTGTTAAGTATATAAATATATACAAATCCGTTTTTATGTATACAAACATGTATTTTACAAAAAAAATATATACAAACACCTGTCACCTTTATATATATATATATATATATATATATATATATATATATATATATATATATATATATATATATACTTAATAAATACCTATTTTTATGACTAGATATTTCATATACAAAAAAATTTAAAAAAAAAGTTTTTATATATAAAATATAAGATTTTTATGTGAAAGTACGTTTTTTTTGTATAAATATGATTTTATAAAGAAAAAACATATTAGAAACAATTCTTTGAGAAAAAAGTTGTAAAAAAACGAAAGTTAGGATAAATTCATAATAAAATTCTAAAATTTGATCAAAAAGGGTAAAATTTGGACCAAATTTGTAACAAAATTTAAAATCTGGGCCAAAAGTGTAAATTTTGGACCAAATTTGTAATAAATTTTGAAATCTGAGCCAAAAATGTAATTTTTGAAAGTTGGATGACTTGTTGACCGGGTCAAAGGGTTAAATTGAATACGATTACCGGTATTTGAGACTTGATTGAATAAAAAAAATATAGGGAGTAAATCGATTATGAGACCAAGATGTAGGGACTTTATTGCAGTTTTACCTAATATATATATATATATATATATATATATATATATATATATATATATATATATATATATATATATATATATATATATATATATATATATATATATATATATATATATATATATATATATATATATATAGACACACTTGTATATTGGACGCACACACACCGGATTATACCAAAACATCCACTTTCTTACCAAAAAAACACACCTCTTTTTTTCGTTTAAATTTTTTTTAGGTCACATTTTTTATCGAAAAAAAAAACCGAATATACTGTTGTTCTCGATTTTTCGTCCTCTTTCCACAAAGATCCATGTTGATATATGAAAAACAAATTTTTTTTCGAAAAAACCCACTTCATTTTGTTAGTTTTTTCAATATTTAAGTTTATTTTTATCAAAAAAAAAATTAATTATACCAAAAAAATTAATTTTTGTACTCTATTAATAAACATCAACTATGACTAAAAAAAAAAAAACCTCGATCAGTGTAGATTCACACTGTGAATCTAAACTGTAAATATTTCAATTTTTAACATTAACAATGTGAAAAAGCTCTATCAGTTCAGATTCGCATTGGGAATCTGACTTACTATTATGCACACTATGAATCTGAGAAGATTCACAATGTGAATCTGAACAGATTCACAATATGAATCTAAATAGGTTCACAATGTGAATCTGAACTGAAATATCGTTTTCTTTTCTTTTTTTGTAACATGATCATTAATCTATGTTTAAAAAGTAACAAAATGTATAAATTTTGATATATTTATTAATTTTTTTTTCTATAAAAAAAATAGATCTTAACTTTTTTCATCAAAGAAAATGAAGTGAGTTTTTTTCGAAAAAAAAGATCGTTTTTATATATAATCATGGATCTCTACGGAAAGAGGACGAAAAATTGTGAACAACGGTATATTCGGTTTTTTTTTCGATAAAAAACATGGCCTAAAAAAAATTTTAAACGAAAAAAAGTGGTGGGTTTTTTTTGTAAATGGTGGATTTTTAGTATAAACCGGTATGTGTGCGTCCAATGTAAAAGTGTACATCTATTTCCTTGGCCGTTGATCGTTATGATTTCCGACGCTCACGATTGGTTCCTTGGTTCATTGGTTAATTATGGTTCTCTATTGAACCTCACCCTATATATATATATATATATATATATATATATATATATATATATATATATATATATATATATATATATATATATATATATATATATATATATATATATATATATATGGATGAGATCGGTTGAGAACTCATAGTTTCCCGAGAACCCGAGAACTAAAGGTGGAGCGTTAGATCAAAATTAACTCACTAAGGGCATGATCGTCATCTTACCGATCTTATTTAATGTTCATTTTTTTGTTATTGGAAATATTAATAAAACGTTCTAAAATTAAAATAATAAATCAAATTTCGGATTTTTTCTAAATAATTTTTGATTTTTTTAAAAAAAATGAAGATTTTTTACTTTTTTCAGAAAACATGAATTTTTATAAAAAAACTGAAAAAAAAAATATTTTTTAAAAAATTTGCAATTTTCTTTTAAAACGACATTTTTAAAATAAAAAACTGCACTTTTTTCCAAAAAAACTGCAATTTTTTCAAAAAAAAAAACTACAACTTTTTTCAAAAAACTGCATTTTTTAAGAAGTAAATATTTAAAAATCAGTAAAATTAAAAAAAAACTAGAATATTTATAAAAAAAATCAAACTCTAATTCTTTTAACCAAAAACATCAACGTTTTAGGTGCATATATGCATATTTTTTATACTATAATATCCGTAAGTAAATCATAAAAAATCTCATTTTTATTAATCAATCTATAAACATAATAATACAAGAATTTTATTTGATACAAATTAAAATATAAAAAATAAAAAATGTTACAAAGATTCACAGTGTTGTCATTTCTTCATATCAAAATTTCCATATTTTCTTCAATTTATTACTTTTCACCTCTTCAATATTTTCCACAAATTCTTCAAAATCTACAATAATTTTTTTTAAAAAAAAAGTGATTAATGCAAGAACACTCACAAAAATGCACATGTATATATATATATATATATATATATATATATATATATATATATATATATATATATATATATATATATATATATATATATATATATATATATATCATGTAAGATTCACATGTGATTATATCATGTAAGATTCACATGTGATTATATAATGTGATATTCACATGTGATTGCATATTTTAAGATTCAAATGTGAAATTGACAAGAAAATTTTAAAAAATAATTAATGAAGAACACACACACACACAAAATGCATGTGTGCATATAGACGTAATTCATATGTGATTCATTTGTGATTTACATGTGAATCACATGTAATTCATATGTTATTCACTTGTGATTTACATGTGAATCACATGTAATTGATATGTGATTCACTTGTGATTTACATGTGAATTACATGTGATTTATATGTGAATTATATGTGAATCACATGTAATTCATATGTGATTCACTCGTGATTTACATGTGATTCATTTGTGAATTACATGTGAATCACATGTAATTAATATGTGATTCACTTGTGATTTACATGTGATTCATATGTGAATTATATAATTCATATGTGATTCAATTGTGATTTAGAAGTGATTAGTATGTGAATTATATTTGATTTACATGTGAATTATATATAATTCATATCTATCTTCATCAAATTGCCATGATAATATTTTAACACCTTTTCTAGTGTCACAACTGGCATTTTGCTAGAAATTCTATTCTCATGTAAACATCAGCCATTGTAAAAGCTTGTACTCTAAGTGAATACTATACTATATTCTCGTTCAAATACATCTCATATGTGCAAATAAGGGTTGGAAACCCTAGGAATCCCGACTCAAGTTCATTATGGACTAGGATTCTCTGAATTGGCCTAAATGCCCTAATTGGATTCTAAATGGACCCAATTCATAAATCTATAACATTTGGAACCATTTGGGCCTATGATGATTCATTCTAACCCTAATGGGCCTCATTGGGCCATAAATGAAATAATTAGCCCTAATGGGCCATAAACTCCACTTCTTTTATTCAAAAGGGGTCGTGAACCATCCTAAGGGCCCAATGGGCCGAAAAATATTATTGGGCCTATGAAATTCGATAAAAGCCATGGATTTGAGCCCAAAACTAATTCACCTTCACTCATTGAGCCCATTCTCGGCCCAATGGGTTTATTAAAAAAGAGAGAGAGAGAGAGAGAAAAGATCTTATGGTGCCACCTCAAGATTGCATGGTGGTCTTCCATGCTAAATATCCTCCAAGTAAACTCCAATCTCATGCATCAAGGCTCCATCACATCTAACCTCTTTCCTCTCTTTCTCTCTTTTCTTCCTATCGGCCAAACCACTCTCCTCACCACCTCATTTCTTTCAAAAATCACTTAAGAAACTCTCTCTAGAAAACCTCCTTACTCTTCAAAATTTTTGTGACTTGGTGAGTGTTTTCAAGAGTTTTTCATCAAGATCTTCACACTCTTGAACCACCTAAGTTCGAAATCTTCTTCCAAGGAAAGCTCTCAAGAACTCATCCTCCTTCGTCTAAATTTTCGAGTTTTGGTGTGTAGTTTCAAGAGGATCTTCACCTAGATCATCATCTTTTGTAAGTTTTTTCTTAGATCTATGATTTAACTTCTTGATCTCTTCAAAGGTCTCCTCTTACATCCATATATTTGTGGATCATGTTCTTAGAACCATCTAAGTTCAAGATCTACTCAAGAAAGCGCTAGGATCAAAAATCTTCTTCCACTTCTTCACCAAAACCGATCCATCACCCCAAGGTGAGTTCATACCCCATTGTTTTCGGTTTTTACTTTGTTTTGGGGGAGAATACAAGTTGTGTTGTGTAGATGTATGTGTGTATGCATGAATATGTGTGTTTTTCATGATTTATTTGGTGGTTATGTGTTATTTACTTCATAAATCTAAAAGTATGTTAAGAATATTAAGTTTATCACTTGGATCTACATGAAAACCTTGATAAAATTATGTGTTATCACATATAATACATGTAAACTAGTAGATATGGGATTTATACACTTAAAGTAGTAAAAATGAGTGTTGTGTTCCAAGATCTATAAACTAAACTCAAAAATCAGCCTTTCACAGGAAAGTTTTGGTCCAATATCGAACTGTTTTGACCACCTAAATGATAATATTTTTCAAAACAGTTTTACATGAAAAAAGTTCAGGTTTCTACCATTAAAATGACTATGCTCACGTTTTCATACGATTTTTCTACAGTTTTTGGCGAATTTTACGACACTGTCTATCATATTTGAAATAATTTCGGACCAACCTGTGAAGGTGAGCAATTTCACACTTGTTAGAAGCCATTAAAAATTATGAGAAAAATTGTAAACAAAGTAGAAAATATTTCCAAACTTCCAGAATTTACGGATCCAAATTTCGACTTACGATGATTTTTCTACAAATTTTCCAACAACTAGGTCGGAAAAGCCCAAAATCAGAAAAATGTGTATTTTCACAAAAATCAAGCCAAAAATGATATTTTTGACAAAAATGGGTTTACAATGTTATTTTTACCACAAACTAGTCAATAACACAAGTTTTGAACAAAATGGAGACTAAAGTGTTATTCTTACAAAAATTGGGCCTTAATTGTAAATTTTTGGCTTATTGGGCCAAGAACGTCATTTTTACAAAAAGTGGGCTTTTATGCTATTTTAGTGAATACTTGAACCAAAACCAACGATAAACTAACAAACGGATTAATTTGATCATTTTCTAGGTTATTGGGCCTTAGTGGCCCATTTTTATGTGTGATAGGTCTTGTATACTATTTATATGTTTATTGGGCCTCATTGACCCATTAACATGTGCGACGGACCTTGGATACTATTTGTGTGCTATTTGAGCCTGTAAATACCTTACATGTGAAATGGGCCTTAGTTGTCCTTTCATATATATATTTCGGGCCCATGTTATATAATCTCATTCCAATTGGGCCTTGAAATGATTTACATGTTTAGCGATGCCTTAGTGGTTTACTTACATGGTTCATTGGGTCTGGAATGAAATTATTCCTTTCTTCACGTAAATTCGATTAAGGATCTAGTGAGTTTTATCGGTTGACACCTATTAAGTGTTCGATCGTAGCCTGTAGTTATAACCAGAGTCTCTTGGAGGGAGAGCGGGGATTTGTGTATAGATCTATACGGGGATGACACCCCACACCTGAGCTGTTCGCTACAGTTAGACTAACTCAGTCTAGGGTGACGAAAACCTTATAATCAAAACCTTGTAATCAAAACCGGCGTCCAACAACGCCAAGACAGGTGAAATTGTCATTATTTAGTATGGCAATGACGGCTCACTTAGAGGAATTAACGTTATGAAGTTTACGGAAGACCATTCTCTTTTTTGGATTTCTCGGAAACATTCTCGTACTGGTACTCAACCTCGGGGGTTGGTATGGCAGCTTTCTCTTTTACAGACAACATCGGGTTGTCCTGAAACATTCTCTTTACATGCTCTTTACATTCTCTCTACATTCTCTTTACCCTTTTAGTCAAATAAACAATAACATACATGCATTAATACAAGATCTGACACAAACATACTAAACAGTTTGCAGAAAATATAGGATTTTCTGGTGGTTTCAAAGTTATACAAATCATTTTCACAAACATGCTTATGAACTCACCAACATTTTTATGTTGACCGTTTTCAAAATAACTTGTATTCTCAGGAAACCGTTGAAGCAGGATGAACGAAACAAACTAATGGATATTGTGTTATATTTTGTTTCATCATACTCTGACTATTTTGGCATGTAATATTCAAATACAATACTCGATGTAAACAATGAATGTTGTTATATTACATGTGTGATGATGATGATGTTATGTTTCAATTATATACTCTGTAATGATACTACAATGTTGAAAGTCACACCAAGCCCCCGGACGTTTCCGCCGTCTGGTTCGGGGGTGTGACATCTAGAGCTGACATCAACTAATTTTGAGGAGTCGTGCAATGAGAACTTATACACAAAGCAATAACAATTGTACATTTCAAGGAACATAAAGTTTCAAGCTATTTAATTGAAAGTTATTTATTTAAATTATGAGATTTTACTTGAGGGTGTTGTTGGATTAGTGTCTAGGCCCGTAACTATATTTGGTATGTACTTGACCCGGTTGTGCATGGTCCTTTTGGGTTGCCTTCACCAGAGCAACTTGATAGGATGATTTATGGAGAAAGAGAGGTTATTATGGTTTATTAATATATTATATGAATAATATATTAAAAGAGAAATCATATAGTTTAATTAATATTAGACAAGAATTAATTAAGAATTGATTCTATAGCTAAAAGACATTAATTAAATAAAAGGGACTAGAACTGTCAATTGTGTGATAGTTGAATATTGGACTGAGAATCCTTAGGGATTACGGCATGAACGAAATTAAGAGGAGTCTATCTTAATTTCGGCCATAAGGGCCTTATTCCAGAAGGTTCTCAAGTTACTTAGGGCCTAAGTCATCCAATTTGGGTTTTGACTGAAACCCTAGAAGCTCAAGTATAAATTGAACCCTAAAGGCATCAGATTTTGGCCACTGGAAACCCTACAGAGTTCATAGCCGAAATTGTGATCCCTTCCTCTCTCTCCAAATCATCCTCTTGCTTGTGGTGTTTGTAAGCCATTAGAGGTGTGGCATTTTTGACACTAAGCTCCAAGATTCGAAGATTCAAGCTATTCAAGAAAGGTAATCATCTAGATCTGATATATTATGTTAATTTCGAAATATGTATGTTAGGTCTAGGGTTTATAAGTCTTGGATGAATTGCATGTTCAATAGAGAAACTGTGATAACCCGAAAAAAAAATTTGCCTTGTAAAGTCAAGCCAATCAACCAAAAGTCAGACTTAAGTTCATTGCCTTGTAGCCTTGTTAAGGGTCATTCTAATGAGTTTTAAGCCAAGTACATCCAAGGAATGAGTAATAGGAAGTACCTGCTAGATTCACTGTACAACATTCAAGCCTTAAACACCACCAAAAGGAGTTCACGGCCATAACACATGAGTTTACGGCCGTAAACTCAAGGCTGGCCGTAAACTCCCCCCTTAAGTCTCATTTCCTTCACTTTTCTTTCATTCTTACACTTTCAACTCAAAAAACATCCATTCTCTCTCAGGTATCATCAAGCCTTTCATCCTAGATCTTCAAAAACGTAAGTGTTCTTCCATCTTTGAGTTGTTATTTTTCTTAATCATGAATTATCCTTTGATTTCATCCACAGAAATGAACTCATTTGTCTAGATCTCCATAATCATCATCTTTCACCAAGAACACTAAGAACACACACTTGTTCTTGGTGGCCGTAAACTCCACAAAGGCCCTCAAAAGTGTGAGTATTCCATCTATCATCTAGTTTGACATGTTTAACACTAGATCATAGTCTTGAAACAACCACCTTAGCATAAACATCAAGAGTTTACGGCCATGGAATCTCCCTTGGCCGTAAACCCATGTTTGGGTCACATGTTGGCCGCAAACCCTTCTCATATCAAAGCATTAGACCTTGAACCCCTGATGGATGATAGATAGGACTTTAAAACACCATCTTGTGCATAATGTTCATGAGTTTACGGCGGTAAACTCCTTGCTTGTCCATAAACTCGTCCATCTTGGCCGTAAACACCTCAAAACCTTCTAAAAGGTTAGTTTTGCTTATCCTCTTGTTGAGCCATAGTCCCACAAGCTTCCCTATCATTCAATCACCCTCTTGTGCACATTTTACCATGAGTTTACGTCCGTAAACTCCATGGCCGTAAACTCCATGGCCGTAAAACCATGGCCGTAAACACCAATTGGTGGCCTTAAACATCCCTTTGATGAATCACATGTGATTCTAACACTTGATCCAAGTGTTTCTTAGTCCCTAAAGGTGTTTCCTTGCATGGGGTTGCTTCTAAACACTATATTCATGCCAAAATATGTCAACATATGTCATTTAGGACTCGTTTGTGTCTCGGGACTTCATTCGTGGAACTTCTCATCCTTACGCGTATATTCGTTTGAATCACCTACATAAGGTGAGTTCATACCCCTATAATGAATCTTTTAAACTGTTTTAAATGCTTTTAAGGGGGGGAATACAAGTTGAACACAATGATAATTATGTAAATGTTTGTTATAAACATCTTTCAAAAGATTACTTATGTCTTTTATAAGTGATCAAAACATTTCAAAAACTCTTTTTAAGTTATGTTACTTTATAGTTTATAAAACTACGTATTTAAAGTACAATCATAACTTAGTAGATAAATGAGTCTTTTCAATAACAGTTCAAGTAAACATGCTAGTAAACTATAGTAGATATAGTTTAGGGGTTCAGTTCATACTAAATGCTAGAAAATACTATAAAGAGAAACAGGGAGGAAGATACAATACGCGATAACAGAAAGAACATACTAAGATACTATAACAGAACGAACATACTAAATGCTATAGCAGAAGGACAATACAGGATCTAATTATACCAATAATCACTAACTCATTGTTCTAAACAAAAGGTGATAGTAAATTGGGTATACATTATCATATAATATTAATGTGAATTTACACGGCCTAGCAATTTGTTTGCGGAAGTCGCGTTTGGTCCCCAGAGTCTCTTGCAGGGAGAGCGTATAGTATGGGTACTATCCATCACATTATGACCTTAATAAAACAAACATGTTTTAAGGTAATCAGTACGTCAGGATGTCAATTCAAAATACAACTGTGTACTTACATTTTCCCATTACTTTCATATTGTGACAGTTCCACTTGAAAGTTAATGCAAACTATTTTCGAGTTAAGATAGTTACAAACTAGGGAAAACTTACATCTTTTCAAACTACAAACAGAACATTCGAGTCTAGTACATTCAGTAGAAAGGGGCCTATAATGCTAACTTTATGATTCCTTAGTTTATACATCAGGGACATATATTAATCGGATCCGACAGGTAGTAGGATGTGTGCTTTCCGCTTCATTTCCTGTTCCTTGTTTGGTTGTGGGCTTAGAGCAGATTCACCCAGCCTACTATCTATTCGATCTTAGCTATATATATGTTCCATATACACCAAGTAATCATAAGGGGTACCAGGTATGGGTCGGGTCATAGGACACTAATACAATGCACAGTTTTCTAGTACAAAACATACTTTGCAAATAGAACATTTGGTATTCAAAACTAGAAACTTAACCAATAAAGGGTTTAATCCATTTTATTAAACCAGTATAACTTAAAGGACCTTAGGTGGTTAATTCTATAATACCTTAGTTTATACATCAGGGTTATATATAATTAATACCGGATAGGTAGTTAGATGTGTGCTCTCTGCCTCATTTCCTGTTCCTTGTTTGGTTGTGGGCTTAGGGAAGATTCACACAATTAACTATTTGTTCGATATTAGATTATATATAGCTAGTATAAACTAAGTGATTATAGAAGGAACCACTGTGGTTACCATTTTATACTAAAAGAAATAACGGTTTTTTTAAAGAATCTTTTCATCAAATATAAAGAAACTATTACAGTTAACTCCGTGAGTACCAAGTGAATACGCAAGGGTTGTATACAACGATGATCTAACAAACAATGGGATGTGTGCCTTCCGCCTCATCTCCTGTTCCTTGTTTGGTTGCGAGCTTAGGGCAGATACACACAACCGATTGTTTGTTTACTCTGGGTTTTATATAACTTGTATTCATTTAGTACTCATAGAAAGGATTGTAGAGTCATTTTTACTTATCTTTCATCAAAGCAGGAAATATAGGATTTTCTGGAGGAACATGCGAACTTTTCTAAAAGAACACAAAACTTCTTAGAACTTTCATACAACTTACATACATCACTAAAATCTTATGAACTCACCAGCTTTAATTCTGATCTACGCTTTCCAAATAACTTGTATTCTCAAGAGACCAATAGACAGGTACGCGCACTGGGATTCATAAGATGGAGCAGTATAACTTCATGTCTTGTTTTGTTATTTACTTTGTAGTCTATGTTATGTGAACCACATATTTTGTAAACACCTTCTTTCTAATGAAATGGTTGTTTATTACTTTGATTACTATGATGCATGACTTGTGATACTAAACATGACGTCCTCCACCCCCGAACGTTTCCGCAATTCCGGTTTTGGGGTGTGACAGATTGGTATCACAACATTGTTTATAGTGAACTAAGTATATCAACCGATAAAAGATATACAACTATAAATACAAAGGGGCCGAAGTGCTCTGGATAATAATATATTTTAAATATATAACAATACCGTATAAAAGTATACACACATGCTTATACATATATACATACTAGAACAAGTATCACAAGAAGAACAGAATAAAAGTATTTAAAGGTTGAACACTGCGGTCAAACCTGGACAGTTATGTAATCACAACTAGGATCAATATAGCCTGATCAACTATATTCATTCGAGATGTGACCGACATGTGTTTGGTAGTGATGTGGTATTGCAACAGTCTTAAAACTTACCCAACTCTATTCAAGGGAATTCTAGACCAGAACACAAAGTTAAAATACTATACGAGTATTTTAGGCACTATATAAATAACTTATGTGATAACTTAAAAGACCCTTACAGATAGGTCTATAATCTTGCAATGTATACTCCCAAGGTTTTATATTATTGAGATTTTATAGACTTAGAATTTGTGATCTACGCTTCACTACCTGTTCCTTGTGTGGTTGTGGTTTTGGAGTAGGATCACTTATTCGAAGGCCTATTTAATCTTAAATTATATACAACTTGTATACATTGTGCAATTATAGAAGGACTCTGTAAGGATCACCCCATAATGTTTCTTTTAAAACTCAAAGATTCTTTAGACACTTCCATTCTCACACGACAAACCCAGATAGATGTAACCACTTCCTCATAGCGGTCAATAGAAGAGTCAAGGAGGAACAAGAGCAAGTTCATGAGAAGTTTTCAAAGAAGGATCAACCGAAGTAACCAAAAACGTCTTATGCGTCACACAAATAAATAATAATCTTGGTTAACTTAATGAGTTAGTGGAAACACTGCTCACATTATGTGTTAGGATTATTTTCTTTACATGCAACTCGTAACAGTTATTCAGGTCACATATATTCATTCGAGGATAGCCACTTCTGATTCATAAAGTTTATTTGGTATAGTCTCTTTTATGAATTGTTTCCAGAACCCTATGGAAGTCAGGACCCGATACACTCAGAACTAGGATAACCTTGTCTTTTAGCTTTCGGCTTATAAACCACTGCTATAGACTTATTCTATCTCATCTTTGTATTCTTTTAGCAAAGATGCCTCCTCGTCGATCAGCGAGACGCACTACTCCAATAACTCCAACTCAACCGCCACTACCTCTGCCACAATTCGATCATGCTGCTCTCCAAGCAGAGATATCCTCCGCAGTGGCAATTGCTCTAGCTCACTTCGGCGAAGGTGGTACCTTCGGATCTGGTAGCGGTACCCATATAGCCAACCCCTGAGATTCTCACGGACACCCAAGGGAGTGTTTGTACAAGGATTTCCTGAACTGCAAACCAAATTCCTTTAATGGAAATGGTGGAGTCATCGCTCTGATACGATGGTTCGAGAAAACAGATTCGGTCTTCGAAATCTGTTCGTGCCCAGAAGGGAGCAAAGTGAAGTTTGCTGCTTGCACTTTCTCCGACAGCGCCCTGACATGGTGGAACAGCCATGTTAAGTTACTGACCCTATCAGTGGCTAACTCAATAGTTTGTGAAAACCTAAAAGAGTTGATGCTGGAAGAATACCGCCCGAGGGGCGAAGTTCAAAAAATGGAACAAGAACTGTCGGTGCACACTATGGTCGGCTCAGACATAGTGACCTATACTGACAGGTTCAGCGACCTAGCAGCACTATGCCCCGGGATGGTTATCCCGGAGAGCAAGAAGATAGAAAGATACATCTGGGTTCTAACTGCCCCAATCCAAGGAGATGTGCTGTCTTCTAACCCAGCCACATTCGATGGTGCCAAATGCCTGGCCCAGCGACTAATTGACCATGGAGTCCGTCATGGCGTGGAAGTCCTCGTTCCCGAGCCATCAAAGGGAGAGGAGTATAAACGGATGTCGGGGAACAATAGGAAGACGAAGCGAACAACATAGGAACCCCCGCAAGAGAAACAAACGAGCACTATGTACGCCGCCACAACACCTGCTCCTCCAGCACCTGCCAGTCGATATGCTGGAACCCTCCCGAAGTGTGGAAAGTGCAACTATCACCACACCGGAGTATGCCGGGAAATGCAGTGTCTGAACTGCCACAGAAAGTGACACACAGTCCGTTTCTGCAGGGCACCGGCTCAACCGATCTCCCAAGTCCCAGGAGCTGAAGAAAACCAAGCCTGCTATGGCTGTGGTGAGACTGGACACTACCAGAGAGACTGCCCGATAACAAAGAACTCAGGAGCGGATGGACGAATTCTGATGATCACCGCAGGAGAATCAACCCCGGAGTCGTCAGCGAGCAGCGGTACGTCTTCGATCTAAGAATTACTTTAAAAATTAATTTATATTTATATAAGATTAAAACTTGGGGAAAACATTTAAAAGTAATTATAATAACTCACTTATGGAAACAAGTCACAGTATTCAAGAGAACTAAAAGATCCATTCAGAGAAGATATGGTGGCTGAGTATGTACATTAGGGTTGTGCATAGCTAAGATTTTGCGGACTTAGAGTGAGTGATTCCGCCTTAATTCATGTTCCTTGTTTGGTTGTGGATTTGGGGCAGAATTACTCAGTCGACCGTCTTATTCATCTTAATTATTCATAACTTGTATATGTCTAGCAATCATAGTGGTACCCAGGAGGATCGTAGTATAAAGTATCGACACTAGTTAACAAAGCACTTTCATTGTATGTACTCGCTCATCGCGGTACGATACGTAGAAGTGTTAACTTCAAGGGGAAAACAGAAAGCACTAGAATGTTTACAAAGAGTACATTGTCGAGCACACTAGGGGTACATCATCGTATAACAAACGTTTCTTTCAAATCGGCCAAACCTTTTTTCAGTAAAGAGTCTGTTGCTATCATTCCTCATGAGTTGGCGTGATCCTCACCATACTAAGTTCATATGTTTCCAGCGCCTAGACCATCAAATTCACGAAACCTTCGTCATTCGTAACGACAGTCCGACCTAGACCTCAGTTCTGTCCTTTCATATTCTAAACCCCACGTGCGGAGAGTACTTTGCCCTCCGAAGCCTTGCCGCCGTATGTTCAACAGACCGTTACGAAATACCACTCATCCAGCAGACCAAGTTCAAGCATAAAGGCTAAGGACGAATACAACCCACCTATCTCTATTCAGTGTATACGCGAGGGTGGTATATGAGTATGATTATGCAGATTTAGTATGTGTGTTTCCGCCCTGTCTCCTGTTCCTTGTTTGGTTGTGGACGTGGGGCAGAGTCGCACATCCGACCGTCTAACTAATTCTTAATCATATACGACTTGTATACACGAGGTAATGATAGATGGACCGAGTATGAATCCTATCATGGACATTAGGGCAAAGTTGCCAGGTCTACGAGTGAGTATTCTGCCAATCAGTGGAGCGCAACCCTAGTAGTACTGCTAAGAAAGCTAATTTCGGGACGAAATTCCATCTAACGCGGGGATGATGTGACAACCCGAAATTTTTTTTTTGCCTTGTAAAGTCAAGCCAATCAACCAAAAGTCAGACTTAAGTTCATTGGCTTCTAGCCTTGTTAAGGGTCATTCTAATGAGTTTTAAGCCTAATACATCCAAGGAATGAGTAATAGGAAGTACTTGCTAGATTCACTGTACAACATTTAAGCCTTAATGTCACACCACAAAACCGGAACGACGGAAACGTTCGGGGGTGGAGGACGTCATGTTTAGTATCACAAGATATGCATCATAGTAAGCAAGTAATGAACAACCATTTCATTAGAAAGAAAGTGTTTACGATGTGTGTGTTCACAAAACATAGAATACATAAGCAAATAACAAAACAAGACTTGAAGCTATTATGCTCCATCTTCTGAATTCCCAACGCGAGTACCTGACTACTAGACTCCTGAGATTACAAGTTATTTGAAAGAGTTGATCAGCAGTTAAGCTGGTGAGTTCATAAGATTTTAGTGATGTAAGTAAGTTGTAGAAAGTTATTGTAAAATGTAGTTGAAAAATGTTGTAAGTTGTAAGTACTGTTTAGAAAAGTTCGCCTGTTCCTCTAGAAAATCCTATATTTCCTACTTTGATGAAAGATACGTAAAAATGATTCTACATTCCTTTCTATGAGTACTAAATGGATACAAGTTATATAAAACTCAGAGCAAACAAACAATCGACTGTGCGCATCTGCCCTAAGCCCACAACCAAACAAGGAACAGGAAGTAAGGCGGATAGCACACATCCCATTGTTTGTTAGATCATTGTTGTATATAACCCTGGCGCATTCACTTGTTGCTCATGGAGTTAATTGTAAAAATTCCTTTATAATTAATGAAAGATTCTTTAAGAAAACCCTTATTTCTTATAATAAAATGGTGACCACAATGATTACTTCTATAATCACTTAGTTTATACTGGCTATACATAATCTAATCTCAAATAGATAGTTAATTGTATGAATCTGCCCTAAGCCCACAACCAAACAAGGAACATGAAGTAAGGCGGAAAGCACACATCCAACTACCTGTTGGGTATTAATGATATATATCCATGGTGTATAAACTAAGGTATTATAGAGTTAATCACCTAAGGTCCTTTAAGTTTATACTAGTTTAATAAAATGGATTAAACCCTTTACTGGAAAGTTTCTAGTTTTGTATACCAAAAGTTCTGATTTGGAAAGTATGTTTTGTACTAGAAAATTGTGCCTTGACTTTGTGTCCTATGACTCGACCCATACCTGGTACCCTTATGATGACTTAATGTATACAGAACATATATATATCTAGAATCGAACAGATAATAGGCTGGGTGAATCCGTTCCAAGTCTACAACCAAACAAGGAACATGAAATGAAGCGGAGGGCACACATCCTGTTACCTGTCGGATCCTATTGATATATATATATATCCTTTGATGTGTACATTAAGGAATCATAAGGTTAGCATTATGGTCCCTTTCTACTGAATGTACTAGACTCGACTGTTCTGCTTGTTGTTTGTAAAAATGTAAGTTTTCCCTAGTTTATAACTATCTTAACTCGAAAATAGTTTGCATTTGACTTTCAAGTGGTACTGTCACTTTATGAAAGTAATGGGAAATGTAAGTACACAGTTGTCGTTTAAAATGACATACGGATGTACTAATGACCTTAAAACATGTTTGTTTTATTATGGTCATAATGTGAAGGCTAGTACCCCTACTATACGCTCTCCTTGACTAGAGATTAAGGGAACCAAATGCGACTTTTTAGCAAACCAGTTGCTACACCGTGTAATTCACATTAAAGTTATATGATCATGTATATCCAATATAACTATCAGCTTTTGTTTAGAACAATGAGTTAGTGATTCATTGGTATAATTAGATCCTGTAGTAGTTCCATGCTATAGCAACTTAGTATGTTCGTTCTGTTTCTCATATAGTATGTTCGTTCTGTTATCGTGTATTGTATCTACCTCCCTGTTTCTCTTTATGTTATCGTGTATTGTATCTAGCATGAACTGAATCTCTAAACTATACCTATTATAGTTTACTAATGTTTTACTTGAACTTTTATTGAAAATACTCATTTATCTACTAAGTTATGCTTGTACTTTAAAAACGGAGTTTTGTTAAACTATGAAGTAACATAACTTTAAAAGAGTTTTGAAATGTGTTGATCACTTATAAAAGACATAAGCAATCTTTTGAAAGATGTAAATATAACAAACATTTACACAATTATCATTGTGTTCAACTTGTATTCCCCCCCCCCCTTTAAAAGCATTTAAAATAGTTAAAAGATTCATTCGGGGTATGAACTCATCTGATGTGGGTGACTCAAACGAATACCCGTGTAAGGATGAGAAGTTCCACGAATGAACTCCCGAGACACAACGGGTCCTAAATGACATATAATGGCATATATTGGCATGAATTTAGTGCTTAAAAGCAACCAAATGCAAAGAAACACCTCACGGGACTAGGAAACACTTTGTCCAAGTGTTGGAATCACATGTGATTCATCAAAGGAAAGTGGAATGGCACTACCTAGAGTTTACGGTCTAGGGTGTTTATGGTCTAGTGTGTTTATAGTCTAGTGTGTTTACGGTCTAGTGGGTTCACGGTCTAGTGGGTTCACGGTCTAGTGGGTTCACGGTCCTAATGCACCTTTTATTAGGGTTTACGGTCTAAGGAGATACACTTAGACCGTAAACTCCTTTGTTCTTGGGTTCTTGATGTTTTTCAAGGCTTTAAACAGGTGTTTCAAATAGATAACAAGCTAAGGAGAAAGTAATTACGATATAGAGGCTTGAAATAGTGATTAATGTCCAAGAACACTAGTGTGTGTTCTTGGTGTTTCTTGAAGATCTAAGAAAGGATGATTTCCACAGATGAAATCATTAGATGAAGCTAGCTAAGAAGGATTAACATCAAACTAAAGGAAGAATACTTTCAACTTTTGAAGATCTAGGGTGAAAAGTCAATGATACTTGAGAGGATTTGGAAGTTCTTGAGTTTGAAAGGGAAGAAATGATCAAAATGATCTTAAAGTGCATAAGTATAGGGAGTTTACGGTCACCCTGAATGTAAACTCTAATGTCTTTACCGTAAACTCCTTTTTGAGGAGGTTTACGGTTGTTAGGTAGTCTAGAACTTCCGCTGATACTTCCACACACTTATTCCTTAAGTGTACTAGGCTAAAACTCCTCAGAATGACCTTTAACAAGGCTAGAACTCATTACGAATGAGTCTGACACTCAGTTGAGTTGACTGACTGAGCTTTCTAAGTAAAAATTTTTGGGTTGTCACATCATCCCCCCGTTAGATGGAATTTCGTCCCGAAATTAGCTTTCTTACAGTACTACTAGGGTTGCGCTCCTCTGATTTGCAGAATACTCACTCGTAGACCTGGCAACTTTGCCCTAGTGTTCATGATAGGATTCGTACTTTGGTCCATCTATCATTACCTCGTGTATACAAGTCGTATATAATTAAGATTAGTTAGATGGTCGGATGTGCGACTCTGCCCCAGGTCCACAACCAAACAAGGAACAGGAGATAGAGTGGAAGCACACATACTAAATCTGCGTAATCATAATTATACACCACCCTTGCATATACACTGAATAGTAATAGGTGGGTTGTATTCGTCCTTAGCCTCTGTGCTCGAACTTGGTTTGCTGGACGAGTGGTATCTCGTGACGGTCTGTGGGGAACATACGGCGACAAGGCTTTGGAGGACAAAGTACTCTTCGCACGAGTACCTCGGGGTTTAGAATACGAAAGATAAAAGTGAGGTTTAGGTCGGACTGTCGATACGATTGACAAAGGTTTCGCGAACTTGACGGTCGAGGCGATAGGAACATATGAACTTAGTATGGTGAGGACCATGCCAACTCATGACGAATGGTAGAAACGGACCCTTTACTGAACAAAGTTTTGGCCGATTTGAAAGAAACATATGTTATACGATGATGTATCCATATTGTGTTCGACAACGTATTCTATGTGTGATCCAGTGCTTTTTGTTTTCCTTTTTGATGTTAGCACTCCTACGTATCGTACCGCTATGTGCGCATACATATAAATGAAAGTGCTTTAATAACCGGTGATGATACTTTATATCAAGATCCTCCTCGGTACCACTACGATCGCCTGTCATATACAAGTTATGAATATTTAAGATGAATAAGACAGTCGACTGAGTAACTCTGCCTCAAATCCACAACCAAATAAGGAGCAGGATTAAGGCGGACTCACTCACTCTAAGCCTGCAACATCTTAGTTATGCACAACCATGATGTATATGCTAAGCCATCACAGCTTCTCTAAACGGATCTTTTAGTTCCCTTGTGATCTATTTCAATATGTGAGTTATTATAATTACTTTTTAAGTGTTTTCCCCAAGTTTTAATCTTATATAAATAAATATAAATTAATTTTTAGAGTAATTCATAGATCGAAGAGGTACCGCTACTTGCTGACGACTCTGGGGTTGATTCTCCTGCGGTGATCATCAGAATGCGTCCATCCGCGCCTGAGTTCTTTGCTATCGGGCAGTCCCTCTGATTGTGCCCAGACTCACCATAGCCATAACAGGCTTGGTTTTCTTCAGCTCCGGGGACTTGGGAGATCGGTTGAGCCGGTGCCCTGCAGAAACGGACTGTGTGTCACTTTCTGTGGCAGTTCAGACACTGCATTTCTCGGCATACTCCAGTGTGGTGATAGTTCCACTTTCCACACTTCGGGAGGGTTCCAGCATACCGACTGGCAGGTGCTGGAGCAGCAGGCGTCGTAGCGGCATACATAGTACTCGCTTGTTGCTCTTGCGGGGGTTCCTATGTTGTTCGCTTCTTCTTCCTCTTGTTCCCCGACTTCTGATTACAGTCCTTTCCCTTTGATGGCTCGGGAACGAGGAGTTCCACACCATGGCGGACTGCATGGTCAATGAGTCGTTGGGCCAAGCGTTTGGCGCTATCGAATGTGGCTGGGTTAGAAGACAACACATCACCTTGGGCCGGAGCAGTCAGACCCCAGATGTATCTTTCTATCTTCTTGCTCTCCAGGGTAACCATCCTGGGGCATAGCGCTGCTAATTCGCTAAATCTGTCAGTGTAGGCCAGTATGTCTGAGCCGACCATCTTGAGCTCCCATAGTTCTTGTTCCAGCTTTTGTACTTCGCCCCTCGGGCAGTATTCTTCCAGCATCATCTCTTTTAGGCTTTCCCAACCTATTGAGTTAGCCACTGATAGGGTCAGTGACTTAACATGGCTGTTCCACCATGTCAGGGTTCTGCCAGAGAAGGTGCAGGCAGCAAACTTCACTTTGCTCCCTTTCAGGCACGAACAGATTTCGAAGACCGAATCTGTTTTCTTGAACCATCGCATCAGAGCGATGACTCCACCCTTTCCATTAAAGGAAATGGGTTTGCAGTTCATGGAGTCCTTATACGAACACTCCCTTGGGTGTCTGTGAGTAGCTCCGGGGTTGCCTAAGTGGGTACCGCTACCAGATCCGAAGGTACTACTTTCGCCGAAGCGAGCTAGAGCAATTGCCACTGTGGAGGTACCACCTTCGCCGAAGTGAGCTAGAGCAATTGCCATTGCGGAGGATATCGCTGCTTGGAGGGCAGCAGTATCGAATTGTGGCGGAGGTAGTGGCGGTTGAGTTGGAGTTATCGGGGTAGTGCGTCTGTTCGATCTGCGAGGAGGCATCTTTGCTAAAAGAATACAAATATGAGACGGGAATAAGTCTATAGCAATGGATAAAAGCCGAAAGCTGAAAGACAAGGTTATCCTAGTTCTGATTGTATCGGGTCCTGACTTCCACAGGGTTCTGGAAACAATTCATAATAGAGTCTATACCTAATAAACTTTATGAATTTGGAATGGCTATCCTCGAATGAATATCTGTTACTTGAATAACTGTTACCAGTTGCATGTAAGAAAATAATCCTATCACATAATGTGAGCAGTGTTCCACCAACTCATTAAGTTAACCGAGATTATTATTTATTAGAGTGACGCATATGACGTTGTGGTTACTTCGGTTGATCCCTCCTTGAAAACTTCTCTTGACTGCTTATGAGGAAGTGGTTACATCTATATGGGTTTGTCGTGCGAGAATGGAAGTGTCTAAAGAGTCTATGAGATTTAGGGTAACTTTATGGGGTGATCCTTACAGAGTCCTTCTATAATTGTACAATGTATACAAGTTGTATATAATTCAAGATTAAATAGACCTTCGAATAAGTGATCCTACTCCAAAACCACAACCAAACAAGGAACATGTAGGGAAGTGTAGATCACAAATTCTAAGTCTATAAAATCTCAATTATATATAACCTTGGAGGTATACATTGCAAGATTATAGACCTATCCGTAAGAGTCTTTTAAGTTATCACATAAGTTGTTTATATAGTGCCTAAAACACTCATATAGTATTTTAATGTAATGTACTTGATCTAGAATTCTCTTGACTGGTGTTTAGGTAAGTTTTAAGACTGTTGCAACACCACATCACTCCCAAACACATGCCGGTCACATCTCGAATGAATATAGTTGATCAGGCTATATTGATCCTAGCTATGATTACATAACCGTTCAGGTTTGACGACAGTGTTCAACCTTTAAATACTTTAGTTCTGTTCTTCTTGTGATACCTGGTCTACATGTATAAGCAAGTAGGTATATTTTTATAACTTATTGTTATAGTCTTAAAATATATCATTATCCAGAGCACTTAAGCCCCATTGTATTTATAGTTGCATATCTTTTATCGGTTGATATACTTAGTTCACTATAAACAATGCTCTGATACCAATCTGTCACACCCCAAAACCAGAACGACGGAAACGTTCGGGGGTGGAGGACGTCATGTTTAGTATCACAAGACATGCATCATAGTAAGAAAGTAATGAACAACCATTTCATTAGAAAGAAAGTGTTTACGATGTGTGTGTTCACAAAACATAGAATACATAAGCAAATAACAAAACAAGACTTGAAGCTATTATGCTCCATCTTCTGAATTCCCAGTGCGAGTACCTGACTACTAGTCTCCTGAGAATATAAGTTATTTGAAAGAGTTGATCAACAATTAACCTGGTGAGTTCATAAGATTTTAGTGATGTAAGTAAGTTGTAGAAAGTTATTGTAAAATGTAGTTTAAAAATGTAGTAAGTTGTAAGTTCTGTTTAGAAAAGTTCGCCTGTTCCTCTAGAAAATCCTATATTTCCTACTTTGATGAAAGATACGTAAAAATGATTCTACAATCCTTTCTATGAGTACTAACTGGATACAAGTTATATAAAACTCAGAGCAAACAAACAATCGACTGTGCGCATCTACCCTAAGCCCACAACCAAACAAGGAACAGGAAGTAAGGCGGATAACACACATCCCATTGTTTGTTAGATCATTGTTGTATATAACCCTGGCGCATTCACTTGTTACTCATGGAGTTAGTTGTAATAATTCCTTTATAATTAATGAAAGATTCTTTAAGAAAACCCTTATTTCTTATAATAAAATGGTGACCACAGAGATTACTTCTATAATCACTTAGTTTATACTGGCTATACATAATCTAATCTCAAATAGATAGTTAATTGTATGAATCTGCCCTAACCCCACAACCAAACAAGGAACAGGAAGTAAGGCGGAAAGCACACATCCAACTACGTGTTGGGTATTAATGATATATATCCATGGTGTATAAACTAAGGTATTATAGAGTTAATCACCTAAGGTCCTTTAAGTTTATACTGGTTTAATAAAATGGACTAAACCCTTTACTGGAAAGTTTCTAGTTTTGTATACCAAAAGTTCTGATTTGGAAAGTACGTTTTGTACTAGAAAACTGTGCCTTTGACTTTGTTTCCTATGACTCGACCCATACCTGGTACCCTTATGATGACTTAATGTATACAGAACATATATATATCTAGAATCCAACATATAATAGGCTGGGTGAATCCGTTCCAAGCCCACAACCAAACAAGGAACAACAAATGAAGCGGAGGGCACACATCCTATTACCTGTCGGATCCTATTGATATATATATATATATATATATATATATATATATATATATATATATATATATATATATATATATATATATATATATATATATATATATCCTTTGATGTGTACATTGAGGAATCATAAGGTTTGCATTATGGTCCCGTTCTACTGAATGTACTAGACTCGACTGTCCTACTTGTTGTTTGTAAAAATGTAAGTTTTCCCTAGTTTATAACTATCTTAACTCGAAAATAGTTTGCATTTGACTTTCAAGTGGTACTGTCACTTTATGAAAGTAATGGGAAATGTAAGTACACAGTTGTCGTTTAAAATGACATACGGATGTACTAATGACCTTAAAACATGTTTGTTTTATTATGGTCATAATGTGAAGGCTAGTACCCCTACTATACGCTCTCCTTGACAAGAGATTAAGGGAACAAAACGCGAATTTTTAGCAAACCAGTTGCTACGCCGTGTAATTCACATTAAAGTTATATGATCATGTATATCCAATATAACTATCAACTTTTGTTTAGAACAATGAGTTAGTGATTCATTGGTATAATTAGATCCTGTAGTAGTTCCATGCTATAGCAACTTAGTATGTTCGTTCTGTTTCTCATATAGTATGTTCGTTCTGTTATCGTGTATTGTATCTACCTCCCTGTTTCTCTTTATGTTATCGTGTATTGTATCTAGCATGAACTGAATCTCTAAACTATACCTATTATAGTTTACTAATGTTTTACTTGAACTTTTATTGAAAAGACTCATTTATCTACTAAGTTATGCTTGTACTTTAAAAACGGAGTTTTGTTAAACTATGAAGTAACATAACTTTAAAAGAGTTTTGAAATGTTTTGATCACTTATAAAAGCCATAAGCAATCTTTTGAAAGATGTAAATATAACAAACATTTACACAATTATCATTGTGTTCAACTTGTATTCCCCCCCCCCTTTAAAAGCATTTAAAACAGTTAAAAGATTCATTCGGGGTATGAACTCACCTGATGTGGGTGACTCAAACGAATACGCGTGTAAGGATGAGAAGTTCCACCAATGAACTCCCGAGACACAACGGATCCTAAATGACATATAATGGCATATATTGGCATGAATTTAGTGCTTAAAAGCAACCAAATGCAAAGAAACACTTCACGGGACTAGGAAACACTTTGTCCAAGTGTTGGAATCACATGTGATTCATCAAAGGAAAGTGGAATGGCACTACCTAGAGTTTACGGTCTGGGGTGTTTATGGTCTAGTGTGTTTACGGTCTAGTGGGTTCACGGTCTAGTGGGTTCACGGTCCTAATGCACCTTTCATTAGGGTTTACGGTCTAAGGAGATACACTTAGACCGTAAACTCCTTTGTTCTTGGGTTCTTGATGTTTTTCAAGGATTTAAATAGGTGTTTCAAATAGTAACAAGCTAAGGAGAGAGTACTTACGATATAGAGGATTGAAATAGTTATTAATGTCCAAGAACACTAGTGTGTGTTCTTGGTGTTCTTGGTGTTTCTTGAAGATCTAAGAAAGGATGATTTCCATGGATGAAATCATTAGATGAAGCTAGCTAAGAAGGATTAACATCAAACTAAAGGAAGAACACTTACAACTTTTGAAGATCTAGGGTGAAAAGTCAATGATACTTGAGAGGATTTGGAAGTTCTTGAGTTTGAAAGGGAAGAAATGATCAAAATGATCTTAAACTGCATAAGTATAGGGAGTTTACGGTCACCCTGACCGTAAACTCTAATGTCTTGACCGTAAACTCCTTTTTGAGGAGATTTACGGTTGTTAGGTAGTCTAGAACTTCCGCTGATACTTCCACACACTTATTCCTTAAGTGTACTAGGCTAAAACTCCTCAGAATGACCTTTAACAAGGCCAGAACTCATTACCAATGAGTCTGACACTAAGTTGAGTTGACTGACTGAGCTTTCAAAGTAAAATTTTTTGGGTTGTCACACTTAAACACCACCAAAAGGAGTTCACGGCCATAACACATGAGTTTACGGCCGTAAACTCAAGGCTGGCCGTAAACTCCCCCCTTAAGTTTCATTTCCTTCACTTTTCTTTCATTCTTACACTTTCAACTCAAGAAACATCCATTCTCTCTCAAGTATCATCAAGCCTTTCATCATAGACCTTCAAAAACGTAAGTATTCTTCCATCTTTGAGTTGTTATTTTTCTTAATCATGAATCATCCTTTAATTTCATCCACAAAAATCAACTCATTTGTCTAGATCTCCATAATCATCATCTTTCACCAAGAACACAAAGAACACACACTTGTTCTTGGTGGCCGAAAACTCCACAAAGGCCCTCAAAAGTGTGAGTATTCCATCTATCATCTAGTTAGACATGTTTAACTCTAGATCATAGTCTTGAAACAACCAGCTTAGCATAAACATCAAGAGTTTACAGCCATGGAATCTCCCTTGGCCGTAAACCCATGTTTTGGTCAGATGTTCGCCGCAAATGTAACACCCATAATCAGAAAGACCAAGAAAAGAAAGGAAAAGCTCTAAGTCATGAGTCAACTCGTCGAGTCCAGGAAGGAACTCGACGAGTCGGAGCGGGATCCGGGGTATAGAGTAAGTGACCGACTCGGCGAGTCGGCTAGTGGACTCGGCGAGTCTGGTCTGGGCGAGAAAAACCCGAATCCCGGGGTTTGTGCCATATTTAAAGAACATTACATCCCTTCCCCAGCCTCTTTACTCCCCTTTTGAGATCCAGAAACCCTAAATCGTGAGTGAGAGCCCTTGGAAGCAATTTAGAGTCTAGATAAGTGATTTTGGTGGAAAGGGGCTTGAAGATCAAGAGGCTTGCTGCAAAGGAGTGGTGTAGATCTGGGATCTACTTCAGTCGGAGCATATATTGGAGGTAATAAGTTGTTGCTTTGGCTTTATTGCAAATAGATCTATCTTATGTTTGAGATTTGGGGCATTTTGGGCATGATTTAGATCTATGTCGAGTTAGAGGCCTAGATTTGAGGTTGCTACCTCAGATCTAGACTTGTGATGGTCCAGAAGGTCATAAAGTTTATGTCAATAAGTTATTGGTGAAGCCCCTTTGCCTTAAACCCTAGCCCTAGAGTGTTTTGGGCCTTTAGCTCCTTGGTTTCACGTAAAGTTTGCAACTTTACGTGGGGGATAGACTGTAGAAGAGTGGATCTATGGATTGGAGCTCCTGCATGGCTCGAAAAGCCACTGTATGGATTGAGAACTGGAGAGAATCGGCGAGTCACATGGGTGTACTCGACGAGTTGTATCAATATGTGCATGGGCTCGGCGAGTTGGAAGAACAACTCGGCGAGTCTGCTGAAGATTGCCTAGGACTCGGCGAGTCAGTTCTTGGACTCGACGAGTCAGGTTGCAGAACCCCCAGCCTCTTCTGGTTAAGACGCAGATCAGTGAGTTGAGCAGTGACTCAGTGAGTTGGACAGGATGGTACTCAGAGATCGTTGAACTCGACGAGTCCTGGGGTGACTCGGCGAGTTGGGTCGTATTTTGAGAGCTTCTGAGTTTAAGGACTCGGCGAGTCTTCGGGTTGACTCGGCGAGTCGAGTCAACTGGAAGGTTGACTTTGGCCAGGACTTTGACTTTAACCAGAGTTGACTTAGTTTGACTTCTAGAGTTCAGTTTGGAACTAAGTGTTATATTGATAATAGTAGCTCGGGGAGCTAGTGGAGCAGCGGTTGAGAGAGTTGTCGGACAGCAGCCAGAGGGTTATCAGTAAAGTTTAGCAGTGCAGGTGAGTTTCCCTTTGTGTGGATGGGTCTACAGCCACAATGTCGACCCATGGAGTTATGAGTAGGAAGACCCGGGGGTTAGCCCTAGGTACAGTATGCTAGTATGACATTCGCGACTAAGGTCCAATGTCGGGCGGGTGCCCAAGGAATGGTTTGCATCATAGAGTATACTTGTTGTCTGTGTGATACTTGTATGTGCCTGGTAGGGAGGTGAGTGTGGGCGAGGTCCTGTATCTCACCAATAGCAGAGTGTGGACGGTGTTCCATATCTCATTAGCAGCAGAGCAGGGGCGAGGCCCAAGGTAGGAAGGGAGTGAGTGTGGGTTGAGCCCGTATCTCACTATCAGTAGGAGTGTGGACGGGGTTCCATGACTCATCAGTAGCAGGACAGGGGTGGGGCCCAAGGTAGGCTAGGCCTTAGAACAAGAATCCAGTAGTATATGTTCAATTTGTGTGTTATGATATGATTGTATGTTAGTAAATGTTAGCGGGCGGGGCCCAGAGACAGGCGGGGCCTAAGAGAAACAGATCTGTACACTGAGCGGGGCTCGAAGCCAGGCGGGGCCTGTTGTAGCGGGCGGGGGCCGAGGTAGTGGGCGAGGCCCAGTATTTGCAGTATGCGATTATGTGGATGGTATGTGGTAGGTTGGGGAACTCACTAAGTTTCGTGCTTACGGTTTTCAGTTTTGGTTTAAGGTATTCAGTTTTCAGAAGAGGAGCTCGGAAGGGTTGCAGTGCACACACCATGACAAGTTAGCCTGGGATGTTTACTCTGATAATTAAACAAGTGTTTTGGAAATGAAACTATGATTTGTCATATAAACCCTTTTTGTATGTTTGAATGACTTAACGCTATGAATCAGTAATGTTTTTAAAAGAAATTTTTGGACTCGAAATTTGGGATGTTACAGCAAACCCTTCTCATATCAAAGCATTAGAACTTGAACCCCTAATGGATGATAGATAGGACTTTAAAACACCATCTTGTTCATAATGTTCATGAGTTTACGTCCGTAAACTCCTTGCTTGGCCGTAAACTCATCCATCTTGCCCGTAAACACCTCAAAACCTTCTAAAAGGTTAGTTTTGCTTATCCTCTTGTTGAGCCATAGTCCCACAAGCTTCCCTATCATTCAATCACCCTCTTGTGCACATTTTACCATGAGTTTACGGCCGTAAACTCCATGGCCGTAAACTCCATGGACGTAAACCCATGGCCGTTAACACCAATTGGTGGCCTTAAACACCCCTTTGATAAATCACATGTGATTCTAACACTTGGTCCAAGTGTTTCCTAGTCCCTAAAGGTGTTTCCTCGCATGGGGTTGCTTCTAAACACTATATTCATGCCAAAATATGTCAATATATGTCATTTAGGACTCGTTCGTGTCTCGGGACTTCATTCGTGGAACTTCTCATCCTTACGTGCATATTCGTTTGAATCACCCACATAAGGTGAGTTTATACCCCTATAATGAATCTTTTAAACTGTTTTAAATACTTTTAAGGGGGGGGGGAATACAAGTTGAACACAATGATAATTGTGTAAATGTTTGTTATAAACATCTTTCAAAAGATTACTTATGTCTTTTATAAGTGATCAAAACATCTCAAAAACTCTTTTTAAGTTATGTTACTTTATAGTTTATAAAACTCCATTTTTAAAGTATAATCATAACTTAGTAGATAAATGAGTCTTTTCAATAACAGTTCAAGTAAACATGCTAGTAAACTATAGTAGGTATAGTTTAGGGGTTCAGTTCATACTAAATGCTAAAACATACTATAAAGAGAAACAGGGAGGAAGATACAATACGCGATAACATAAAGAACATACTAAGATACTATAACAGAACGAACATACTAAATGTTATAGGAGAAGGACAATACAGGATCTAATTATACCAATAATCACTAACTCATTGTTCTAAACAAAATGTGATAGTAAATTGGGTATACATGATCATATAACATTAATGTGAATTTACACAGCCTAGCAATTTGTTTGCGGAAGTCGTGTTTGGTCCCCAGAGTCTCTTGCAGGGAGAGCGTATAGTATGGGTACTATCCATCACATTATGACCTTAATAAAAAAAACATGTTTTAAGGTAATCAGTACGTCAGGATGTCAATTCAAAAGACAATTGTGTACTTACATTTTCCCATTACTTTCATATTGTGACAGTTCCACTTGAAAGTTAATGCAAACTATTTTCGAGTTAAGATAGTTACAAACTAGGGAAAACTTACATCTTTTCAAACTACAAACAGAACAGTCGAGTCTAGTACATTCAGTAGAAAGGGGCCTATAATGATAACTTTATGATTCCTTAGTTTATACATCAGGGACATATATTAATCGGATCCGACAGGTAGTAGGATGTGTGCTTTCCGCTTCATTTCTTGTTCCTTGTTTGGTTGTGGGCTTAGAGCAGATTCACCCAGCCTACTATCTATTGGATCTTAGCTATATATATGTTCCATATACACCAAGTAATTTTAAGGGGTACTAGGTATGGGTCAGGTCATAGGACACTAATACAATGCACATTTTTCTAGTACAAAACATACTTTCCAAATAGAACATTTGGTATTTAAAACTAGAAACTTAACCAGTAAAGGGTTTAATCCATTTTATTAAACCAGTATAACTTAAAGGACCTTAGGTGGTTAATTCTATAATACCTTAGTTTATACATCAGGGTTATATATAATTAATACCCGATAGGTAGTTAGATGTGTTCTCTCCGCCTCATTTCCTGTTCCTTGATTGGTTGTGGGCTTAGGGCAGATTCACACAATTAACTATTTGTTCGATATTAGATTATATATAGCTAGTATAAACTAAGTGATTATAGAAGGAACCACTGTGGTTACTATTTTATACTAAAAGAAATAAGGGTTTTCATAAAGAATCTTTTCATCAAATATAAAGAAACTATTACAGTTAACTCCGTGAGTACCAAGTGAATACGCAAGGGTTATATACAACGATAATCTAACAAACAATGGGATGTGTGCCTTCCGCCTCATTTCCTGTTCTTTGTTTGGTTGTGGGCTTAGGGCAGATACACACAACCGATTGTTTGTTTACTCTGGGTTTTATATAACTTGTATTCATTTAGTACTCATAGAAAGGATTGTAGAGTCATTTTTACTTATCTTTCATCAAAGCAGGAAATATAGGATTTTCTGGAGGAACATACGAACTTTTCTAAAAGAACACACAACTTCTTACAACTTTCTTACAACTTTCTTACAACTTACTTACATCACTAAAATCTTATGAACTCACCAGCTTTAATGCTGATCTACGCTTTCCAAATAACTTTTATTCTCAGGAGACCAGTAGATAGGTACGCGCATTGGGATTCAGAAGATGGAGCAGTATAGCTTCATGTCTTGTTTTGTTATTTACTTTGTAGTCTATGTTATCTGAACCACATATTTTGTAAAAACTTTCTTTCTACTGAAATGGTTGTTTATTACTTTGATTACTATGATGCATG
Source organism: Lactuca virosa (assembly GCF_052849685.1). NCBI lineage: Eukaryota > Viridiplantae > Streptophyta > Magnoliopsida > Asterales > Asteraceae > Lactuca > Lactuca virosa. The sequence goes on along the minus strand of NC_136429.1, from coordinate 425,239,049 downwards.
ACTTGTGATACTAAACATGACGTCCTCCACCCCCGAACGTTTCCGCCGTTCCGGTTTTGGGGTGTGACAGAAAGCTAGATCCAAGCTTTAGGGTTTTGCATGAACACATAGGATTGTTTTTATGCTCTAAACCCATCAATGGTATCAGAGCCTTGCTTGGTTTCTGTTGTATTTGATGCAATGCATGTTTGTTTATTTGCTTGAATTCGATTTCCGGCCTTTTGTCTGACAGACTCGCCGGGTCCCAAAGAGGACTCGCCGATTAGGATGAACTCGACGAGTCCAGTAAGGGAATCGACGAGTCGGACAGTCAGACAGAGGATATTTCGGGATTTTATGCCTATTTTGTTGTGGGATAATTACCAAATCGTTTCTAACTGATAAAATACGAATTTTATTGTTATTGGGAGATTATCCTTGCCAAAATTAAATATAACATCAAATTAATTGAATGATTATTTCCTTATATGATAAATGTTAATTATTTGAATTTATTTGATCATTATCTTGCATAAAATTGGATTAGGTCAAGATTTAGATAATCACCATAATTAATTGTTTAATTATTTATTTGAATTTTGATCTAGTTAGTTTTGAAATGTTTCAAAACTTTCCCTCAAGTTTTGTATTTTAATTTTTGGATTAAAAGTTTAATTTTGAAATAATTAAATTCCAAACCCTAGAATTTTATAAGTTTAAAAATTCACCCTATACTATTATAATATTATAAGAATAATTATTATATATGTATAACATAAATGCTAGTCTTACCGTTAGTAGGCCTCATTCACGAAGCTGGTCTATAAGGGGTGTTTAAGGAAGCAGCCTGTAAAATGACCGCCATTAGGTATCCACTCTTACCCACCGCACCCTTGACTAGTGGAGGGTCATTAGCCGAACGGGTAGGATAGGGCAAACCTTTCCTCATTAAAAGTATAATGAATTTATAAAGTAACTAAAGATTTTATAAAATTCCCATTCTTAGTTACTTTAGGCAAAAAGTGAATTTGATGCAATTCCATGAAATTACACTTTGTACCCTTGCTAAGACGTTAGTGGAGCTTGTGTGGTTAACCGGCACACTAATTTGGCTCTAAGCAAAGGTGGCAAAGGGTGACTCGATGTTTGTCATAGATCGATGGAGCATGTGTAGTTAACCGGCACATCGATTAGGTGACTGTAACATTGAGGGCACCATGTACATTTGCATGGTTAGTCACACCCTATTTGTGATCCTCGGTATCCCAGTCACAAACTTGAGGGGCATATCGAGATTTAAATATGCCATTGAAAAGTTCAATGAATCTCAAAAGATCTAGGATTTTTCAATACATTTAAAACTGATTTGTTTTCGTTTTTCATGGTGGAAATTAGTGAATCGTCATTCACTTACCTTAAAGTATTTATAATTTAAATTACGGCATCCCTCTTTTAAGTTGTAAATAATTTTGTTGGATCCTAGCCCTAATTTCTCATTTGCGTGTTTAATTGGGGATTCTTATCTAATCAAACTTTGTTTCTTTTCCTTTTAAGATGTCGAACTCAAACAACAACAACGCTTTAGGCTCGAACTCTTCAGGCTCGTTCTCACTCATGAATTTGTGTAGGAGGGTAATCTTTGACAGAAACAATTTCAATGATTGGATCCGCAACATAAGGATGGTTACCCGCTACGAGGACAAAGAATATGTCCTCGACAAGGAGCTGAAGGAGATCAACCTCGAAACTGCTACTCCTGAGGAGATTGCTGCTTATGAAACTTATAAGCGTGATGCTACGAAAGTCCATTGCATCATGCTCGTTACCATGACCGCAGAACTCCAAAAGTCATAAAGGACTTCTACCCCTACAAGATGCATCAAGATTTGATGGATAGGTACCATTAAAGCGCGAGACAGGAGAGGTACGAGATCATCACTTCGATGATCACCACCAAGATGAGAGACGGAGAGTCTGTCACTGCTCATCTTCAGAAGATGCAAAGATATGTTGATCGCCTGCAGAAGTTAAATGTGGACTTCAATGAGGAGCTGGAAATTGAAATACTTCTTCACTCCTTACCTCCATGCTACAACCAGTTCCGCATGACCTACCACATGAACAAAGAGGAGGTCACGTTGAGCAAGCTTCAAGGGTTGTTGTCACAACTAGCATTTTGGCTAGTAAGTTCCGTCCTCATGTAAGCAATAACTATTGTGAGACTTGTGCTAACACATTAGAAGTGTACATTACGGTTCCTAATAGACCATGTAAAGTTAGAATGCAAATCTCTCCCAAATCTCTCTAAGTATGTGAAATCTCTCCCAAATCTCTCTAAGTATGTGAAATCTCTCTCAAATCTCCCTATGTAGTTTTTCCTTAGGCAAAACCAACACAAAGCGAAAAGAGAAAACTTGAAGGAGAGAACCTAGTTTGGAACCCTTAGGAAGCTTTGGACCTCCTAAAAGAACCAAGCATTCTCACACATAGGAACCTTTTGGCTCCGGAATCTAGTACTTCAGACTTTAAGCATGCCCGAACAGTCTCTGCTTCAGAACCCCTTTGATCTGGAAAACACCCCATCTTCGGAACCTTCCTTTTTCTCCGTAATGCATGCGCTCTGGAATATTCCTTAATGCTCCGAAAATCCTCGCACCACTCTGGAAGTTTTCGCATCATCAGTCCGGACAAGCTGCCTTCACTTTGACTACGGAATTTGCCAAGCGACTTCGGAAATGAGACTACCTTCGGAATTTCTCACCCGACTCTGGAAATTGGGGGCTGACACCTGAATCCCACTCCAGAATATAATAAGAGCTTCAGAAGTGTGGACTTGACTTCGGAACTTGATTATATCCTTCGGAACTCACCTAAAGGCTTCGGAACTCATGTTTTGGCTCCGGAATCCACTGTTTGGCTCCGGAATTTGCCATAGAGCTCCGGATTTCGAACCATTTCATCATTTCATCATTTTAAGATATTTTCCTAAAACATAAGATGTGAATAAGACAAAAGCCTTTGACTCTATGATGCGACATTTTCAACAAGTTCCAAGATAATCACGGATAAACATGCAATATCCTCCAGATATCCAAGCACATATCAAATCAACTTCTCTTCCTTTGTTCAAAAGAAGAATTCCTTTCCTCACACTTACCTCATTTCCACTCCCTGGAGATTTCATTCTTCTTCAAGAGTCCTTCCCTCACCCACTTAACAAACTCTTCAAGAACAAGTGAATGCTCCTAAGTGCATCCAAGTTTCAATATGAATTTTTTTCAAAGAAATTTCCAAAATTCTTGTAAGTATCTCCTAATTTGCTGAGTGATCCTTCAAATTATTCTGTTAATATCATTATATTCACACATAAAATTATGTGTTAATATTCTTAGCAAATCCCCAAGTTCAAAGAGTTTGTCAAACTCTCCAAGGGTTGGAACTTGGAAACTCCTCATCAATTAGCCAAATCACCCACCAAAACAAACCAAGGTGAGCTTCATACCCCTACTTTTTCGAGATTTCTATTGTTTTTGGGGGAGAATACAAGTCAAAGCCTTATGTAAATCATGATCTATTTGTTTATTGTGTATGCATGCCATCTTACATGTGCTTAAGTATGAAAACCCTTATAAATAGTCCAAAAACTCGAGATTTTCGTTAAGTCTGAAGACTTTGGATTATATTTCACAAATCATGTTTGGAAACAAGAACTAGTATGTTACCAAGTATAAGTCACAAATTTTTATAACAACAAATATAAGTGTTTGCTTCAAGATTAACTTAAACAAGTTGTGGGACAAAATATTTTGAAAGTGATTAAATTATGGAAATAATAATATTTTGGATCACTTTTGGCCAAACATAAACACAAGGGTTATCTTGGAATATTATGTCTTACTCATGTCTTTTGTTTACCAGATTAACAAACTATTTGTGATTATTTATAAATAATTAATATAAATAGTTTATCAAGAAAAAGATACGAAAACAAAGTTTTCATGACAAAAATATTTGCATGTCATAAACTGTTGTCAGAAAACCTTTAGGAACATAAGTATTGTTCTATATGTCATAAAACAGAAAATGCGTGTCATAACCAGCAGTCATAAATTTACACAAATTATGAATTGACACTTTTCTTTTGACTAATATGGGCCTGAGCCGACAATGTATAGAAAGTAAAGACCATTTTTGCCAATTCCGATAATGTTGGGTCATTTTAATAAACGTTCAAAATGGCTTATTTTTCAATGAACGAAACGGAATGAACATGAAGTACCCAGTTAACAAGCACAAATAACGATATGGAACGAGAACGATATTTCTATTCAATGAGTACGAATTTCACTATTTATCTAACAAGTAATGGATCTCGAACGATTGCTCAAAAGGTTGTTAATATTCTAGTCAGACAAATCTCAAAAGTACCTAAATATAAAAATATTAGTGTACGTCTAATGTCCTGTAAGGAGTTATAGCCAGAGTCTCCTGGAGGGAGAGCGGGAATTTGTGTATAGATCTATACGGGGTTGACACCCCGCACCTTCGCTGTTCGCTACAGCTAGACCGACCAGTCTAGGGTGACAAATGTCTTTAGCAAAACTAGGGCGCCTGAGAAACGCCAAAACAGGCTTCCGTCATATTAGTCTGGTTATAACCACTCACTAGAATATGCTATATTAACTAGAAATTTATGCAAGGAAAACCTCATAAATAAATTTTGGCACGTTGTGTTGACTATCCTACACATGATAGGTGATGGTCTGCATTTGTTGCGTTGACTGTCCTTTTCATTGCGTAGAATGTCCACAATCGCCATGTTGATTCTTTCACGTAACAAGTATAGAGTCTTAATACTGCTATTTTACAAATCAGAAAAACGTAGGACTTTATGGAAAACGTTTGTAAACGATTTTGAAAACGATAAACTAACACACACATATGCAAGTATACACAGTTGGAAACAGAACTTACGATTATTTTATAGCAGAAAATATAGGATTTTCTGGAGAAAACGATTTTATACGAATTCGATAACGATAAACTAGAACGCACACTCAATTTTACTCGATAAGAAAAACAAGAATTTCATCTCTTTTTTTGAAATAGGGGATTTTTTCTAGAAACGGTTGGCTATTACTATTCAAAAGAACTGTTCTCGAACACAGCTTGCCTTTACAAATCACACTACTTTTCAAAATCACTCCTTATAAGGATGAACAAAAGTAACGACATGCACACATATATCCATGATTTTCAAAGTAAGGCTTCAAACGATTTCCTAGAAAATATCGGATTTTCTGAAAGTACAATGAGAACGATTCTAAACAAGTGAAAAACTATTTTATACAAAAATGCTTATGAACTCACCAACTTTTTAGTTGAAGCTTTTCAAAACGACTTGTATTCTCAGGGATCTAGTAAGCAGGTAACAAGGGACGCGGATGCAGGACTATTTAGCTGTAGTTTGGAATTTTTCTACTTATGTCTCTTTTGTGTAACTCGAAGAACATATACAATATGTAAACAATGTAAGTTTGTTATCTCAATGTATGATGTTTGGATTGATCTGTTTCATTTATATTCAATTGTTATGATACTGCATAATGAAGTCACCCGCCTTCGGACATTTCCGCCGTCTGGTCCGGGGGTGTGGCAGTTGTTGAGGACTGCTGAGAGCAACCTCAAGGATAAATTTATTGCATGAACTCCTGCTACAGCTTCCCCCGTCTTGGCTATTAGGCAAGGGAAGGGTAAGAAGAGGAAGGCTCCCTCAAAGAGCCACCATAAGGGAAAGTCTCAAAATGGCACCTCTTCTAGTGGAACCAAAGCAGGTCCCACTGCATCCACCTTAAACCTAAAGGAAGCAGAGTGCTATCATTGCCACAACATAGGGCATTGGAAACGAAGCTGCCCGAAGTACTTGCAGGATATCAAGGATGGGAAGATCAAGCCATCCTTTGCAGGTATGTACACTATTCGATCTAATGATTCATCCATGCTATTTCTTGGGTACTTGATACAGGATGTGGTTTTCACATTTGTTCTGATTTGCAGGGCCTAAGAAGAAATAGGGATGTGGATCATGGGAAGATAAACCTGATCATGGGGAACAGAAGATCATCGCCTGTCACCAAGATTGGAGTTTACTCTTTACTGCTTAGTAATGGATTAGGACTAGATTTGAATAACTGTTGCTATTCGCCAGATATGGCAAGAAACATCATTTCTTTTCATGGTTTGTTTAGACAAGGATTTAGATATTCATTTGATAATGAAAATGGTTCAATTTATGCTTATCTTAATGGTGTTTTCTATTTTGAAGCATTGCCTTGTAATGGAATATATGAAACTGTGATGGTTGTAGACAATCTAGGAAATGATGTGTTGTGTATCGATTCTTCCAACAGTTTGGACAAAGCATGCTTGTGGCATTATCGTCTTGGACATGTCAACAAGAAACGCATAGCCCAACTCCAAAAGGATGGAGTATTGGAGTCATTCGACCTTAGGGACGATGACGTATGCGAGTCTTGTTCACTTGGAAAGATGACCAAGTCACCCTTCACTAGTTCTTGTGAAAAGGGTGAGGGTTTATTGGATCTCATACATACAGATGTATGTGGACCCTTTAGATCCACCACAAGGGATGCAAGCCACTTCTACGTGACTTTTACCGATGATTATAGCAGATATGGCTATATCTACTTAATCAGGCATAAGTCAGAAACCTTTGAAAAGTTCAAAGAGTTCAAGCAAGAAGTGGAGAATCAGTTGGGCAGGAAAATCAAGATACTTCGATCCGATCGAGGTGGAGAGTACCTTAGTCTTGAATTCCACGACTACCTCAAGGAATGCGGAATAGTTTCGCAATTGACGCCGCCTAGGACACCGCAGTTGAATGGTCTGGCTAAGCGGCGTAATCGAACCATGCTCGACATGGTTCGTTCCATGATTTGTCGTGCTTCACTACCTATCTTATTCTGGGGGTATGCCTTAGAGACTGCCGCCCATTTTTTTAACTTAGTCCCTACGAAGAAGGTTGCCAAAACACCTCACGATATGTGGACAAGGAAAGCTCCCTCGTTGGCACATATCAAGGTTTGGGGTTGCGAGGCCTTCGTAACACGAGAGACTCACGACAAGCTCGAACCTCGTAGTGAGCGGTGTATTTTCATCGGCTACCCGCAGAAGTCCTTCGGTTATCTCTTTTATAGACCGAGTGACAATGTTGTCTTAGTTGTGAGGAGAGGGGTTTTCCGAGAACGAGAACTCATAAGCCAAGGGGACAGTGGGAGGAAAATCGATCTTGAAGAGCTTCAAGAACCGAACGATGAAGGAACCTCTGACACTGGCGGTCAACCCGAGGAGAAAACTCCGGTTGAACCGATTGACGAATCCTTACCTCTTAGACGTTCCAGTAGAGTTAGTGTTTCGCCTGTGTTGTATGGTTTTCATATAACAAGTGAAGGTGATACGTTTATTAGTGATAGTACACTGATAAATTTGGATGAACCTAACAGCTATAAGGAAGCCATGGCAGGCCCGAAGTCTGCGAAATGGAAAGAGGCTATGGACAACGAGATTCAGTCCATGTATGACAACCAACTTTGGAATTTGGTTGACAATGTGCCAGGTCGTAAGACGGTCGGGTGCAAATGGATCTTCAAGAAGAAGACCGACATGGATGGGAAAGTACACACTTACAAGGCGCGATTGGTTACGAAGGGCTTTACTCAAACTCCCGGAGTTGAGTATGATGAGACCTTCTCACCAGTTGCGAAGATAAAGTCTATTAGGGTGATGCTAGCCATTGTTGCATTTCATGACTATGAAATATGGCAGATGGACGTCAAAACCGCTTTCCCCAATGGGAAGTTGGCTGAGGATGTTTACATGAGTTAGCCAGAGGGTTTTTTCGATGCGAAGCATCCTAATAGGGTGTGTAAGCTTGAGTAATCCATTTATGGATTGAAGTAAGCATCTCGCATATGGAATCTTTGTTTTGATGAGAAAGTAAAAGAGTTTGGCTTCCTGCGAAGCGAGGATGAATCGTGTGTATATGTCAAAGCCAGTGGGAGTATAGTAAGCTTCCTCGTATTGTATGTCGATGACTCACTACTCATAGGAAACGACATCCCAACCCTGAAGGAAGTTAAGTCCTGGCTTGGGAAGTGCTTCGCTATGAAGGACCTAGGAGAGGCTGCCTATATTTTTGGAATAAGGATAGTGAGAAACCGAAGAAAGAGACTGATAGGACTTAGTCAGAATACTTACTTGGATAAAGTACTAAAACGTTTTAGTATGGAGAATTCGAAGAAATGGGAGTTACCGATCCAAAGTAATGCCAAATTGAGTAAGACTCAAAGTCCGAGTACCGAAGTCGAGATAGCAGAGAAGAGCCGAGTACCTTACACTTCCGCAGTTGGCTCGATCATGTATGCTATGACTTGCACTCGCCCTGATGTGGCCTTCTCTTTGAGCATGGTCAGCAAATATCAAGGGAACCCTGGTAAAGCACATTGGACCGTAGTCAAGAATATTATTAAGTACCTTCGGAGGATAAAGGAATGGTTTCTAGTCCTCAGTGGGAGCGATGACTTAAGGGTGCTAGGGTATAGTGACGCCAGTTTTCAGACCGACCGAGACAACTATCGTTCGCAGTCGGGTTGGGTCTTTACCCTAAATGGAGGAGCAGTAACTTGGAAAAGTTCCAAGCAGGAAACCGTAGCTGATTCAACGTGTGAATCAGAATACATAGCAGCGAGCGAAGCATCAAAGGAGGCGATATGGTTGAAGAACTTCATTGGAGACCTTGGAGTTGTGCCAGCCATAGAGGAGCCTATGGATATTTTCTGTGATAATGAAGGAGTGGTTTCCTTGACCAAGGAACCAAGGGATCATGGCAGATCTCGACATATCGACGAGAAATATCATTTTATTCGACATCGGGTGGAAGAGGGACTCCTTGTAGTGAAAAAGGTATCGTTAGAGGATAACCCAACAGATCCCCTTACGAAGGGACTGAGTAGGGTTAAGCACTTGCTGCACGCTAGGAGCATTGGGCTGAAGGACGATATTAGTTTAGATTAGATAGCTTAGAAACGTGTAATAGATAAATGTAATTGACATTTGATGATTAAATAAAATAGTATTATTTATGAGTAAAGTTATTGTCTTATGTTAATTGTTTACCTGTTGTTTCACTTTGCATGTTTTGACTTCCTGAATGATAAGATTATTCGAACAGTCAACAGTCGCTCATACTTTGGAAGTAAGTATGAAAGAAGATTGTTATGAACTGGTTTGTAGATTGTCTGAAGTGTGTTAGACATAGCACAGGTTTGCTGCAACGTTTATGAGTGCTTATGAATAAGATTTGAGCATTGGATTAGACCCGCGCTTGCTGGTATCACTTCATGGAATTTATCACGAGTGATCGCAAGACGATAATATCATATGGTCTTAAAAGCTAGATATATGGTTTATTATTTGCAAGTTGGTTGTGCATTGATAATGCGTAAACACATCAGTAACTTGATGTTATAAAATGCATTGTTGTGCATGATTCGATGAGTGAATCATAAATGCATATAAGTCGAAGTTTATCCGTTCCTTTTATCCTAAGAGGGTAAAAGAGATATTCGGGCCCCTCGATGATTTGTTTTGACTTATGTGTCGGGACCGATCAGGACTGAATTGATGTGTTCAATGAAGTTCTATGTCAGATGAATCATAGATCGAGAAATAAACTGCTGGACAATAAGTATGACTATCTTCCATGTAATTGTCTGCACGATATCTAGAATGTAGGACTATACGATCCCTTATCTAAAGGAAAGGTTACTGATAAGATCAGAGTTCGACAGCGTCTTTGAGAGCTACGATTGTTATCGGATTGTACTTACATTATAGTTACTAGACTTATCGAAGTGGGAGACTGTTGGATTAGTGTCTAAGCCCGTAACTATATTTGGTATGTACTTGACCCGGTTGTGCATGGTCCTTTTGGGTTGCCTTCACCAGAGCAACTTGATAGGATAATTTATAGAGAAAGAGAGTTTATTATGGTTTATTAATATATTATATGAATAATATATTAAAAGAGAAATCATATAGTTTAATTAATACTAGACAAGAATTAATTAAGAATTGATTCTAAGGCTAAAAGACATTAATTAAATAAAAGGGACTAGAACTGTCAATTGAGTGATAGTTGAATATTGGGCTGAGAATCCTTAGGGATTAGGGCATGGACGAAATTAAGAGGGGGCATGGACGAAATTAAGAGGAGTCTATCTTAATTTCGGCCATAAGGGCCTTATTCCATAAGGTTCTCAAGTTACTTAGGGCCTAAGTCATCCAATTAGGGTTTTGACTGAAACCCTAGAAGCTCAAGTATAAATAGAACCCTAAGGGCATCAGATTTTGGCCACTGGAAACCCTAGAGAGTTCATAGCCGAAATTGTGATCCCTTCCCTTCTCTCCAAATCATCCTCTTGCTTGTGGTGTTTGTAAGCCATTAGAGGCGTGACATTTGTGACACTAAGCTCCAAGATTCGAAGATTGAAGCTATTCAAGAAAGGTAATCATCTTGATCTGATATATTTTGTTAATTTCGAAATATGTATGCTAGATCTAGGGTTTATAAGTCTTGGATGAATTGCACGTTCAATAGAGAAACCTAGATCCAAGCTTTAGGGTTTTGCATGAACACATAGGATTCTTTTTATGCTCTAAACCCATCAGGTGTTTCATTAGGAAAGGTGAAAGTTAAAACCTCCAACAAAGCCGACATTTTCCGCAGGAATTCACGGCCTGAAAAAATTACTCATCCAATTCTTTAATAATCTCCAAAAGGTCTTATTAGAAAAAAAGATAAAATAAACATAAACAAAAATCATCTTGCATCAGCCAATCAAATCAATAAGAATTAACCTATCTCACGATTAATAGATCCACCAATGTCTCATGTCAATTTTAACTAAAAACTTCAAAAAAAATCTCAAATTTTGTTTACATGAATGAAATATATGATTTTTATATATTTTCAAATTGCACGATAATAATAAAATACCAAATGGTTCATAATCTCTTTCAGAAATGTAGTTCTGTAATGAAAAAATAAGATTATTGGATCATGGAATATTTTTCTATAACAAAAGAGCACAAAACTGTTATAGTTCTTTACCAACATAATGGTTTCCTAATTTTTATGTAACCAAAGATTCAACTTTTTTACTTTCCAATATAACACCAACTTAGAAAAATATATATAAAAAGAGCACCAAGACCAATTACAACTGCCCTTAAACTAGAAAAGTATGTATTTTTTTTTCCAATTCTAAATTGAAAAAAAAAGATTGCAAAAGTTCTTACTTTTGTTCCAGATGATGTCATTTTTTCAAGGTATAAAGAGATGATCATAAATCCAAATATTATTCCAGAATGATAAGAACTTGCTAAATATCCATGATCAACATTTTAATAATTGATTTAATCTATTACATAAACAAACCAAAGCAAGATTAGATTTTGTTGGACAACACAGTAGTTGAGTTTCCTTATACTCTGTGTAGCCATCAAATGAATACATGCATGTTTTAATTGGATGCAGTTTAAAATCATATTGTGGTGCACATATATGGCTCTCTCCTCCTACATTTCTCAAAATATAGCAAAAAAAATTGTTCAGAATCCTAAATTGGAATTGGTTCATCATTCATGAAGTCAAAGTGAAGTTAACATGTGATATTTCTCATTGAGGCATTTCATCGAACATGTTGAGTGCAAAAAAATATCTATATTTTTCAATAACACGGGTGTCTATTTTTATACCTACAATCAACACAAGGATTTAACTCTTTTTAAAAGCATATTGACTAAACAGGTTCAACTTAACGATTAGGCAAAAACAATTCATAAAGGTCAAACCAAGGTCAGGAGTCAACAATAGAAACAGATCAATTAGGAACAAAAATTTACGGTTATAAGACATTCAGATAACAATCGAAGCAGATAAAAAACATATTGCAAGTTATAACATCATTATTAGAAAAACTTATCGTTACAAAACTTTAAAAATCAAACATGAAAAACAAAAAAAGCAAACACGCATGACTTGATGGATGAACATCTGATGATCTGAATGCAGAAAGCGAGGTAGGGATACAAAACTTTGAAACGTCATATATTCCCTAGTTATCAGTTTTAGATCACAGGAACCAAAACAAAAACCAGAAAATTCAATCGATCAAAAACAAATTAACTTCACTGTGATTAATGATGAACTATTGATGGTTGATAGAGAGGGGAGGGAGGCTGGATGTGGAAGATCTTTGACAGAGAAAGTGGTAGACTGATGTAGTATGAGTCGTATACAGATATAGGGAGGAAGGAAAAGACATCGTTAGTGATTTTGACTTACGGTGGATATAGGAGGGAGGTGGTAATGTCGACATGAGACGGTGATAGGTAAGTCATCAGAGAGAGATCAGAGACATATCGAAGGGAGATCTGGAATCATCTGTCTTCAAGGAGGTGAGATGAAGGCAAGAAAGAGAGAATGACGTGAATGAGGGATTTAATTTGGGGAAATTCCAAAAATGTCCCAGTTTAACTTTTATTACTATGCCCCCGTGTTTTATTTGTTTAAGTATTTGCAAAAATGTCACGATACATCTTAACCTTCTATTATTTTGATCTAACAGTCGTCATTTGGTTCTCGGGTTCTCGGGAATATATAAGTTCTCAAAAGATCCTTCCTCTATATAGAGGAAGGATCATTTGAGAAATCAAAGTTTCCCGAGAACCCGAGAACTAAAAGTGGAGCGTTAGATCAATTATTTGTATGGCTTAGATGATTAGTGGCAAAATTTGTAAATATTAATAAGTTTTGTGGCATATCAGATTTATTAAAAATAATCATGAGGGTAAACTCGGTAGAAAAATGTTCTATCCTTAAGATCAGGTAACCCATAGATTACTCCCCTAAAACCATCGTTGTCCTCACCAACCCCCTTCTCTCTCACCTTGATATTCCCCCAAATTCAGACTTTCTCTCTCTAATCCCTTGATTGACTCTTTCTTTCACAACTTCATCGTTGATTATTTGATGAAATCCAACGCCACCATCTGAAATCTATGGCTGCGTCCAGTAATCGTCACGCCATCAATCGATTACCTTCTTCATCATCTCTCTTCTGTCTCCATCGACATCCCCTGTTTCCAATCAAATCTGTAGGAGGTGTTAACGCCCGGAAAAGCATCGACGAGAGATCACGGGAGAACACAACAATGATACATCTCTTTCTACTTCCTTCCTCCCGCCATCGCCTCACCTTATGATGGTGTTGTGTTTACTTACGTTCTTCCTTGACATCTCCTTACTGCCTCCAGATTGAGAGCATCTCAATTTATCTCCCGAATATTCGTATCCTTTATACATCACCACCTCCGCCCTTCCAAACCTATTACATCGACTACGAGTCTGTTTCCCTAAGATCTCAAATCTGGATGCATCTAATGTATTCAGTTTTCTAGACTGAAATTGATTCTTCTCAGGTATATCTCAATCCATCGGTTCCATATCGTCGTTATAGTCACAATTTTCTATGACTGTAGCTCTGATTCATGTCTACTGATTATACAAACAAGTCGATTCATATTATACAACAGAAGTTTATGGCAATCAGTGAGTTTATTTTGTTGCTATCATATTGTTTTTTATGTATACGGGAGTTCAGTGAGTTGCATATGTTTATTTACATACTTGAATTGAACTGGGTGCTATAAGTCCTATAAAACTCTGTTTCCCTACAAGTCATACTTGTTAACCACATGACTCCTATCACCACTTTTTTATACATTGGGATAATCTACAGAGTTTAGCTATCATTTTTTTAACCTTTTTGTATAATAATATTTATGGTGCATAACAAGAGGAGAGAAATCATTCTCATCACTATGTTTTGCACTTGCACTTCATGAGATGACAGAAGCTCCATTTCAGCTATGGATGAGTTTGATGTGTTTATGGTAAAATTACTTTACATGAATAGCTAGTTATTTATATTCTTATTTTTAACCACATTAAATTTCTTTTAATAAAACACAATCAGTGGCTTGGTTTTAACTTTTAATGATCTTTATATTGCAGGATGTTGTGAGTAGAAAAATAAGCTTGGACACGGTTGTGGATTTTTCTTTGGCACAAGGATCACAGTGGACATTTATTACACCTCGTGATATAAGGTAAACCACTAAGTTCAAGTTTGTTTCTTTTTCGTTATTTACTTACAAAAGAGATGTTTATAACATTTTATGACAAGTTCTATAGTAAAGGAAAAAAAAGAATAGTGTTGTAACATTTTATTTAATTACTTGATATATATGTATATTTATTAACATTATGGTAAAACATGATAAAGAAGCAACAAATGGCCGCTCCTCAGTCATAAACAAAGGTTTGGTTTGGTTTGGTTTGCTTTTGTTAATGCATTATGGTGTACTTTATAAAAATGGTTTTTTATAAAATAAACCATTACATGTCACAAGTGAATCACATATGAATTACATGTGATTCAGATGAAAATCACATGTAATTCAAATATGAATCACATATAATTCACATGTAAATCACAAGTAAATTATATATAAATTATATGTGAATCACATGTCACAAGTGAATCACATATGAATTACATGTGATTCACATGTAAATCACATGTGATTCACATGTAAATCACATGTTATTCACATATGAGTCACATATAATTCATATATGAATTACATGTGATTCACATGTAATTCACAGTAATTCACATATGAATTATATGTGATTCACATGTAAATCATATGTAATTCACATATGAATTACATGTGATTCACATGTAAATCACATATGAATTACATGTGATTCACATGTAAATCACATATGTATTTTTGTGAGTGTTTTTGCATCAATAAATTTCTTTTTATTTTTCTTGTAGATTTGGAAGAAATTGTGTTGAATATTGAAAAGATGAAAAATGATAAATTGAAGAAAATATGGAAATATTGACACGAAGACATGAAAACGCTTTGAAATTTTGTAGCATTTTTTTGTTTCTGATACTTTATATTTTATCGAATAAAATACTTATTGTATTGTGTTTATAGATTAGTAAATAAAATGAGTTTTCTTATGATTCATTTACAAATATTATAATATATGAAATATGCATATATGCACTTGTAAAAATATGCATATATGCACCTAAAAAAATGCAGTTTTTCTTTTTTTTTTAAAATAGTGTCTTTTTGAAAAAAATTGGTTTCTGAAAAAACTGCAGTTTTTTAAAATAAATGCATTTTTATAAAAAAAAATTACAGGTTTTTTAAAAAAATTGTAGCTTTTTTTTTAAAAGTTTGCAGATTTTAAAAAAAAAATGTTTTTTTTAAAAGGAAATACAACTTTTATTTTTATTTTTTTTGAAAAAATTGCAGTTTTTTTTGAAAAAAATGCAGTTGTTTTTTAATATGTTTTTCATTTTTTTTAATAAAATCATGTTTTCTTAAAAAAAAATAAAAGATCTCCATTTTTTTTTAAAAAAGAATCGAAAATAATTTTTAAAAAAATCCGAAATTTGAGTTATTATGTTAATTTTTATAACTTTTTATTAATGTTTCCAATAACAAAAAAAATTAAACATTAAATGAGATTGGTATGATTACGATCATTGCCCTTATTGAATTAGTTTTAATCTAACGCTCCACTTTTAATTCTCGGAAAACTATGAGTTCTCAACCGATCTCACCTATATATATATATATATATATATATATATATATATATATATATATATATATATATATATATATATATATATATATATATATATATATATATATATATATATAGGGAAAAGTTCAATAGAGAACCATAATTATTGGTTTTTCAAGGAACAAAATCTTTTTTTCAATTTCTAAAGCTTATTCTTTATCGAAAAAAAAATCTAAAAATATCTAAATTAATATATTAACATTGTGAATGTGAAAAATATTTTTCGGATTCACCGTGTGAATCCGGATTCACATTGTGAATTTTCAAAGATTCACATTGTGAATTTGACGGTAAAAAAAATCGAATTTGATATCATTGGAAAAAGGATAAAAAGTTATGAATTTCTGTATCTTTAGTTTTTTTTTTTTTGATAAATAATAAGTTCTAAAAGTTGAAAAAAAAAGATTGGTTCATTGGTTCATTGGTTAATTATGGTTCTCTATTGAACCTCACCCTATATATATATATATATATATATATATATATATATATATATAGAGAGAGAGAGAGAGAGAGAGAGGAGGGTTCAATTGAGAAAAAAAAGGTTGAGAATGGGGGAATCATTCTCAGCTAGTCATTTATTTTTGCCGCAAAAGCTTCCGTCGTACCAGCGGAAATGGGAAATGAATGGACATGTGTTTTCCAACAAAATATATTTCCTTAAACTATATTAATCATTACCATAATATATACAAAAACATAGTTTTTTTCGTTTTTTTAATTTTTAAGAAGCTATTTTTATCGAAAAATGATTTTAAATATACCAAAGTTCATGATTTTTTATTCTCTACAAATAGACATCCATATTGATATAGTTTTAAGATAAAATATTTTTTTTTATATTTTCAGCTATCGTTATTCATAAATGAATAAAAATGCATCAGGTTTAATTACAGTACATTCGTTATTCACTTATAAATAAAAAGTATGATTAATTTTTTTTACAATTTAAGTATCATTCATATATGAATATAGCATATAATAAACATAGTATATTCATATTTAAATATTAGACGATGCATTCACTTGTGAATATTAGATGGTATATTCACTTATGAATATTAGATGATATTTTCATATGTGAATATTACATAGTATTCCATGGTATATCACAAGTGAATATTAGATAGTATATTCACTTGTGAATATTAGATGATATATTCACTTATGAATATTACACATTATATTCACATATGAATATTACAAGGTATATTCACTTGTGAATATATTCACTTATGAATATTAGAAGGTATTTTCACAAATATATATAATTTTTATATGTTATTCACATATGAATAACATACAGACTTGCATATTTGTTTTGTGTTTTTAATAATCATATATTGATTCATGTGAGAAAACATATTCATATGTGAATATAACGTGGTAATTTAGTTTATGCATTTCATCAAACAGTTGGAGTGCATACAATTTAACTATTTTAAAAATGTTAAAAACATGATACTTCCAATTCAAGTTATCAATTCCAAATTATCATATACTTCCGATTTCAACTTCAGATGCGACATCCTATGTCTGATCGATTTCTCATTTTGATTTTGATTTCCGAAAATCCGATTGGGAACCTGTGAGTACCGATTCCGAGTCCTTCAATGTTGACTGTGACTGCGAGTCCAGAACTCCGATTCCAATTTCATGAACAACGAAGAAATTCCGATTCCAACTGAGTTCGTTTGCGAATCTGGGAAATTCCAGTTCTAAATCTGTTATGAACTTTAACAGATGCTTGCAAGCTACGAACATTCGGAGTATTCAACAAAGAAATCGATGAAATTGATGATTGATTAACACTGGATGACATTGATGATGGTTTAGTTGAAGAAATCTGGATGATTGTTGAAGGTTGGAGGAGAAATTTTGATGATGAACGAACTGTTATCGAATTCTCTATAGTTACGTATTTGACATTGAAGGTTATTAACATATTTACAAGTTTGCCACCGTGTCTTTTTATACTTAGATTAAATGAGTGACTGAGAATGATTCCCCGATTCTCAACTTTTTTTATTTTCTCAATTGAACTTACCTATATATATATATATATATATATATATATATATATATATATATATATATATATATATATATATATATATATATATATATATATATATATATATATATATATATATATATATCATAATTATTCGTTTCAAACTATTCATGCACCATGCACCCACACCTATATTTAAGGGAACACGATCGAATATATTTCTTGCGTCTTTATGTTAGTTTGGCTTACAACTTTTTTAAGTTTATATATATTAAAACCTATTTTATAACACACCTCATCAATTCTGCGTATGGTGAAAAAAATACATGCCTTATTTTGGTAATACTTATATTGAGGACCAAATATACTGCATGCACCATGCACCCACACCGATATTTAAGGGAACATGCTCGGATATACATGCCTCGTTATATTATTTTTGTTGATAACTTGTATAGTATATTTATGGTTATTAAAGAGAAATGGAGTGTATCGTTATAAAATTTTAACATATATCCATTTATATACGCATATTAGTCAAAGTTCTAAATAACATAAGGCGTGACTTGGCGGTAATGTCAAGCCTCAAGCTTTTCCGAGCCTTGGCGAGCCACGTCGTTTGTAAGGCGTAACTTAAGGCGGCAATTTTGTATATAATTCATATTTTTATATGTATTTTCTACTATTATTCATTTTTATACACATATATGAGTCAAGGCGGCGTTTTGGTAAAGCTTGGCGGCACATACAAGCTTTGGAGCCATGGCGGAGCCATGACGAACTTTTTAAAACCTTATTATTAGTTAGTTGGATGATACAATTTTTTTTTCTGTTTTTTTATTTATATTTGGTTCACATAAATTAAAATAGTCTATTGAGTTTAAGATAACTATATATTGATTAGATTAATTGCATGTCATTTATATGAACATTATTCGTTTTTTGTTTTTTTATTCAATAGTTATTTTTTTGTATTTTAATCACATATAATTATATGTATCTAACCACATATAATTTATGTACGCAATATTTTTTTTTTGTGTTTTTAATTCAAAAGTCGTTCTTGGTCCACATTAGTCATATGTGATTAAATAAATATAATCGCACATTATTAAATACACGAGCACATCTATTGAATCAAAAACACGAAAAAAAAAATTTCCACATAAATCATATGCGATTACATACATATAATCATATGTGATTAAATACAGAAAACCAACTATTGAATCGAAAAAAACAAAAATGAATATTGTCAAAATAAATCATATGTGATTATATAAGTCTAATCACATATGACTTATATGATATATATATATATATATATATATATATATATATATATATATATATATATATATATATTATATTGCATTTACGATTTAATAGTTGGTCTCGTGTATTCAATCATAATTGATTATATGTATATACTCATATATGATTTATATGGACAATATTCGTTTTCTCGTTCTCCATTCAACAATTGTTCTCACTTATTTAATCACATATGATTATACATATTTTATCACATGCGATTATATATATTTTAATCACAAATGATTTATACCCACATGATTCGTTTTTACGTTGTCGATTTAATAGTTCTTCTTTGACCACAATAATCATATGTGATTAAATACGTAAATCACATGTGATTAAATACATGGAAAAGTTATTGAATAGAAAATGCAAAAACGAATCTTGTCAATACAAATCATATGTGATTAGACACATCATAAGAATAATCACATATGATTATATACACGAAAACAACTGTTGAATCAAACACGAAAACAATTGTTGAATCAAACACGAGAAAACAAATATTTTCCACATAAATCATATGTGATTAAATACATATAATCACATGTGATTAAATATACTAGAACAACTAATGAATCGAACAAGCGAAAATAATTATTGTTCACATAAATCATATGTGATTAAAATATATAATCACATGTGATTATATGTATCAAATCACAGATGAATTATGCAGATAAGAATAATTTTCGATATTCTCGTGTATTTAATCACATGTGATTATATGTATTTAATCACATATGACAAAACACAATCGTGTCCGTATAAATCATATGTGATTGGATACATATAATCATATGTGATTAGATACAAGAGAACAACTATTGAATCAAAAACGTGAAAACAAATATCTCCTCATATTAATCATAAGTGATTAAATAAATATAATCAGATATGATTAAGTACATGAGCAAAATTATTAAATGGAAAACTTGAAAGAGAATGTTTTTATATAAATTATATGTGATTAGATCCATATAATCACATGTGATTACATGTATTTAATCACTTGTGATTATGTGATTAAATAAATATAATCACACATAATTTATGACATTATATGCATTTAATCACATATGATGTTGGTGGTTGTAGGTAGTGGGTGGTGGTCGTGGGGTGGAGATGAGTGGTGGGTTGTGGTGGTGGTGGAGGTAGGGGTGATGGTGAGTAGTTTTGACGGGTAATTTTGGTGGGTTGTGAGTGATAGGAGTCGTGGGTGATAGTTTCTTTGTGGTGGTTGTGAGTGGTGATGGGTGGTGGGTGGTGGTGAAGGGTGGCGTGTGGGGGTGGGAGTGGTGGTTATGATGGGTGGTAGAGATGGATGGTGGTGGTGGGTGGTGGTGGTAGGTAGTGATGGTGGCGGTGGTTACTGGTGGCAGGTTGTGGTTGCGGGTGGTAGTGATGGTGGTGGGTGACGGTAGTGGGTAGTGGTTGGTGGCGATGACAGGTGGTGGAGGTGGATGGTCGTGGCGGGTGTTAGTGGTTGGGTAGTAATAGGTGGTGGGTGGTGATGGTGGTGGTGGTGGTGGGTGGAGGTGGTGGTGGCAGATGGTTGTGATGGGTGATGGTGGTAGGTGGTGATGCGTGGTGGTGGCAGGTGGTGGTTATGGGTGATAGAGGTGGGTAGGGGTGGTAGTGGCGGGTGGTGGTGATGGGTGGTAGAGGTGGGTGGCGATGGTGGTTGGGCATAGTAGGTGGTGGGTGGGGGTGGGGGTAGCGAGTGGTGGTGAATAGTGAATGGTGGTGGTGGGTAGTGATGGGTGGTGGTGGTAGTGGGTGGTGGTTAGTGGTGGTGACGGGTAGTGGTGATAGGTGGTGGGTGGTGGTTGTGGGTGGTGGGTGGTGGTGGTAGGTGGTGGTTAGTGGTGGTGGCAGTTGGTGGTGATGGGTGATGGAGGTGGGTGGTGGGTAGAGGGTAGTGGTGGTGGGTGGTTAGTGGTGTTGGTTAGTGGGTTTATTAATTGTTTGTAACTATTTTTTGATTTATATGATTACTATTTTATTGTTTTAATTAAAAAAAATTATGTGGTCCAAATTTGTTCTCAAATGTTCTCGCAATGAGAAATGTTCTCGATTGAACGCTCCCCTATATATATATATATATATATATATATATATATATATATATATATATATATATATATATATATATATATATATATATATATATATATATATATATATATATATATATATATATATATATATATATATATAGAGAGAGAGAGAGAGAGATATGTTCAGGTGTTTAAAGTAATTATTGTGTTATTGTATGCATAAATGTGGACCAATCATTTTAAAAACCTAGATAGGGGTAAAATTGTAATCTTAGCTTTTAATTAATTTTGATAATTAAATATTCAAATCATAAACTCTTTAATTTAGGCAAAATCGTTTACATTTACCGCTTTAAAACCCTAGACAGAAAACATCGACCTTTAACAATCAAGCAGCTCTCGACTGCTTCTCTCCTGGTTCTGGCATAGTGTGTGAAGGGAAGAGAGGTGGGAGGTTCAATCGACGGGATGAAGAGGCGGCAGTTGGTTCGAAGGATGCAAGGATCATGTGCATCGCCGACACCTCTTCGGTATGGTTGCCCTACCCATCTAATCAGATAAGTTTCTATTATACGTTCTTCTTCAATTTTGATTCCGATAAAAAGCATCCCCTTCGTGGTCTCTGATTCCGATCTTTACACACTCTACCACTGTGTATTCCATTACAACAAAATCGATTAGGCAGGGACAAGCAAAATCAGCGGCGCTGATAGTTTATTTTATTTCCTTATTTTTATTAGTTTATTTTAGATTTTTAGATCTTTTTATCATTATTGCATTGTATTTTATTTATTTTTCTTTAGTATGGATCGTACCGGGTGCTTTTTATGTTCCATGAGGTATTTTGCAGGGTTTTGGAGCTTATCGCGATTATGGATTAGAGCGAAGTCGGACTTGTGGGCTCTCGAGGCGCTATTGGGCTTGGCGGATCCATAAAAGAAGACTTGGGCCTTAAAGAGTTGAAGACTTGGATATTTTGGACTTGTGAAGATGGGTCATAAACTTCTATTTTTGGGCTTGGAGCATCCACTTTTGTAGCTAAATGATGATTGGTTGGTTTAAGTCACATGGATATGGAGGGGACCAAAGGAATCTTTGGTAGTGGAAGGGTGGAGTGGAGGAATGAAGGACCAATAGCATTACAGCAACATTTGCGCGGGTAGAATTTTCGTCGCGCGGGTACCTGCGCAACTACCCAGGTTGGGCATTTTGGTCATTTGGCTTCCCATTACCTTGGGGAATCAGATCTAGTAGCCATAACTTCGATTTTACACCATTGGAGACCTGGAGAAGGCGATTTTGAAGCTCAAGACTCATTTTCTCTTCATCTTTCCAAGTTATTTGGTAGTTTCTTTATGCAATTAGACTTTTGTGATTGTTGTTCTATTGCCATGAGTGGCTAAACTCTTTATATTGGTTAACTTTGGTTAAAACATTTGAATGTTTGTGGGTTTTTGAAGGATTCATGCTAGATTATCAATTATCTTATGTTTATGGTTCTAGATCATATTTCTTATGCTTGTTTAATGCTTTGATCATGAGTTTGGCACTTGAATGAGCTATTGTTAGTTTATTTCTTTGGTTTTGCATTGAGTCATTGAATTAACATTAGAACAAGGGCTTTATGATGGTAAAAATCATCTCTAGTTTATGAATCATAGCTCCTTTATGGATGTGTAAGCATTGACATCCTCTAGGAATTGGAGATTCCTTATTTCTTAAGGCTAATTAACTTCTTGGGTTCAATTGCTTCAATTAAACCCTTGATCTTGATTAAGAAGGTGTGTTGTGGGCTTCCCCAACCTCCATACTACCTAAGATGAATCTTAGCATATCATGCTTCATGATTGCTATAACCAATTTGGGATGAATGATAAGCTTCATGTTGAATCTTAATGATAAGCACACAAATGTTCATTGTGTTGAATTGCCTTGGTTAACCAATTGTTCCCAACATTTGAGCATCTCACTATCTTGCTTAATTGCAAGTTTTTAGTTATTCGAGTCTTTTAGTTTTCAAGCAATCATAACACCCCCTTTTTATTTAATTGTAGTTAGTTAGTTTATTTACAGTAGTTCTTTTAGATTGCATTGGTGATTGAATACAACCATTTTCCCGAGGATCGATACCCCTTTTTACCATTATATTACGTTTTATTTGCAAACAAAGGATGTAATTTTCTTGGTGGACTTGACATCCCACCAAGTTTTGGCGCCGTTGCCGGGGAAAATGGTTATTGTTATTTGATTGTTTATGCCTAGGTCTACAAGAACCGGTGAACTACTCTACAATCCAGAAATTGAAAAAGAAGCAAAAAGATTGAAAAAGTTAGCTAAACAAGCAAAGCAACAACAACTCGTTCAAGCTTCTTCCTCTTCTCCACTAATCAACATAGAAGACCAAGTTCATACTTCAAGTGATATCGACACCGAGCCGAGTTCTCCAATTGTTGGTCATTCCTTTGAAGACATTCCGTTTGAAAACTACATAGCCATGAATCACACTCCACCTCACAATCCCAACCCAAACCCAAACAATCAAGATGCCAATACCCCACCCCAACAACCAAGACAACAACAACAAGAACCTCTCATTGATATGCCACCTTGGAATCAAGCCCCTCCTCAAAACCAACCCAATTATCAACCACCACAACCACAAAACCAACACTTCCACCAAAACAACCAACCTCAAAACAACGCTTTTCAAGTTCAACAAGTACATTACCCAAATCAACCCAATCACCAACACCCTCCAATGTACCAAAACCCGATGTACCCACCACAACAACCTCCCTACAACCAATACCCTAATTACCAACCTTATCCACCACCAATCTACAATCCCCAACAATACCCATACCCACCTTACCAACAACATCCTAATTACTTGCAACAAAATCCCAATCCTCCTCAAGAGTTGACACTTAGACAAATGATGGAGACGGATGTTACTCATACACCTCTTGCTATTGTTTATCCCGCAAACCGTCGAGGAATTGAATTGAAGTCAAGTTTCATACATCAACTCACCAAGTTCCATGGTTTGGATAGAGAAGATCCTCAAAAGCATTTGAAGTCCTTTCGTATGATATGTGTTAGCATGTTGCCCGAAAATGTGACATTGGATGATTTCAAGCTAACCGCCTTCCAGCTCACCTTGGAAGATAAAGCTAGAGAGTGGTTATTCAACTTACCACCGGGATCTATTCACACATGGGAAGAGTTACTCAAGGCCTTCAATAGCAAGTTTTATCCCACATCCCGGATATCAAGTCAAAGAAGTGACATTTTGGGGATTCGTCAAGGGGAGAATGAGACTTTTCATGATATTTGGGAGCGATTCAACAACTTATGTACAAGTTGTCCTGAACACAATATACCCGAACAACTACTTCTTCAACAATTTTATGAGGGTATGAATGAAAAGGATCGAAGGATGATTGATGCTTCAAGTGGTGGTGACATCTTCAACAAGACACCTCAAGAGATAAGATCACTTTTTGGAACCATTTCTCAAAATCAAAGGAACTTTGGGACTCGAAATGACATGAAGAGAAATTCTCCACAAGTGGTTGGTAAAGTTAGCAACACTCAACACTTGGAATCAAAGCTCTTGGATTTGACTAATGTGCTAAGTCAAATGGTGGTGGGAAGTGGTCAACAATTGATGGTGTGTGGTATTTGTGCCATGACGGGCCATTATACTGATAAGTGTCCCACTCTTGGAAGTGAACCGGAGGATGTGAATGCAATGGGAGGATATCAAGGTCAACCAAGACCCATGCGATTTTAAAACAACTTGAATCCAAATTGGTGGAATAACCCAAACAACCCATACCCACTAAAGCAAAATCCACCAAAAATTTTGATGAGAACCCAATTTTATCAATACCCATCACAAAAACCTCCATATCCACAAATATCTCATCCCCCTCCAAATTACCTACAACCTCATCAACAAGGCCAATCAAGTGGTAACCATCAAATGAGTCTTCAAGAACTCGTTACTTCTCTTGCTCAAAGCCAAGCCCAATTTCAACAAGAGACCAAGAATACTTTCTCCAACATTCAAGAACAAATTGGAGACTTGGCCACCGCTCTCAACAAGATGGAACAAAGGGGTAAACTTCCATCTCAAACCGAGAAGAACCCCAATGTGAGTGCAATAACCTTAAGAAGTGGAAAAACCCTTGGAGAAAGCAACCCCAAAAGAGTTTCAAGAGAAGAAGAGGATGAGGTTATTGTTGTTGATCCTCCAAAGGTTGTAGTTCCTCCAAAGGAACAGGTTGTTCCAAACATTGATCAACCCGACTCTTCCAACAAGAACATCAAGCCATTGGTCATGCCACCACCTTTCCCCTCCCGGTTGGCTTCCTCAAAGAAACTAGAGGAAGAAAAAGAATTTCTTGAGACTTTCCGCAAAGTTCAAATCAACATTTCAGTATTGGATGCCATAAAGCAAATTCCACGCTATGCCAAATTTCTTAAGGATTTGTTCACCAACAAGAAGAAATTTAAGGCAAATGAGAAGATTCAAGTCAATGCAAATGTGTCCGCGGTTATCCAAAAGAAATTACCACCCAAATGCAAGGATCCGGGCATGTTTGCTATTCCTTGTACCATTGGTGATTTACATGTTGAAAGTGCCATGTTAGACCTTGGAGCCTCAATCAATGTCATGCCATATTCGGTTTTTCAATCTCTCAATGTTGGACCTTTGGAAGAAACCGGAGTCATTATTTAATTAGCGGACAAGTCAACTGTATTTCCAAGAGGTGTGTTGGAGGATGTACTAGTTCAAGTCAATCAACTAGTATTTCCCGCGGACTTCTATGTCATTGACCTTGAAGAGAAGACTCCCTCCAAGTCATCTATGATCCTTCTTGGAAGACCTTTCATGAATACCGCTCACACAATAATCGATGTCCATAATGGGAAGATCACCATGGAGTTCGATGGAGAGACCATTCACTTCAACATCTTTGAAGCAATGAGGTATCCTAGCAATATTTCTCCATTGTATCGGGTTGATGTGATTGAGCCAATCACCCAAGAATTATTCGAGTTATCAAATGGGGATCTTTTGAAGATGGTGCTCAACATGAGTCTTGATGGTGAAAGTTTGAAAAAAACATTGGATATGTATACATTGGACTCCGAAGTTGAAGAGATTGTAACGACTTTAGAAGTTAACAACTCAACAAAAAAGGATGTTTCTCAAGTTGCCTTATCTCATTCTCCAAACAAGATGCCACCTTCCATAATCCACCCACCCACGCTTGAATTGAAAGTCTTACCTAGCCATTTGAAATATGCTTATCTAGGTCAAGATGAAACTCTACTGTTGGGGTGCAAAGTTCTTCATGTATGAATTTGTAATGGTTTGACTCATGTAGACCCACTTGCATGTGGTGTATTAGCCTTTTGATACATGTGTTAGTGAGAGTAAGAGAGAGACATGTAAACACCTCTATAAATAGTGGGTTCATACCACTTGTAGAGGTGTGCTTGAGAGATGTAAAAGTGAGTGTGTGAGTGTGTGTTATTTATGTAGATATAGATCTATGTCCCTTTTTGTAACACAATACATATTCAATACATCTCACCCAAATCACCATGTTCATTGTGCAAACTTTAATTCCGCATGCCAAACCATGTTTTTTGTCACTACAATTGGTATCAGAGCGGGTCTTCAAGATCAAGGTGATATTTGAAGAACGATTCTCGGTTTGGCTATATTGTCGCAATTTGAACAATTTTGGTGAGTCTCTCTCTATGATCTCTCGTAATATTTGAATTCGTGCGTTGCGTTCTTGGTTTATGATCGTTTGATTCGTTGGATCAAATTTTTCTTGAAAAACCCCATTGATGATCCAATAATTTTTTTTAAGATCAAATTCAACCAAAAATAAAATCAAAATTCGTTTACTGTTCATGTTTTAATCAAGATTCAAGCCCAATACATTGTTTGATTGTGATCCAAAAGAATGGATCTGGTACTGTTCACTTCATTGAGCCCATTTCAGATTGAATTAGCCCAAAATCTTTTGAGTTTATTACTGTTCATCGATTGTATTTGGAGTCCAATTCATATTTGTTTTGACCCGATATCATTTGCCTGTTGGTCAGTCGATTTGTACGTATGCTTTACTTAGTTGTACGATCAGTTCCAGATATCTGATTTCTTCATCGTTTGATCTTTAATCGTCCGTTCTATATTCGGTTGTTCTTCATTCTTATTTTTTTCTTGATTGAATCGAAAACTCGATATGGATCGAGTTCGGAATCGACTTTTACTTTGTTGATAATCGATTGAATACAAGTCGTATTTGATTCAAAATTGTATTTGATGATTGTTCGATTTTGACTAGTTCTTAAGATCGATGTCTGTATATCGATTTTTGATTGTCGATTGATTTGAAATCGATAAAGTTTTTTTTTTAACTCGAAAATGGAACTCAATTTCATGAATGAATTGAGTATTTGTATTTGATATTCGATGATGATGATGAACAACTCAAGAACAGATATGACTGGTGAATGAAAAGTCAAAGATAAGATGGGAAAGTCAAAATCGATGTTCTTATGAAATCAATACTAGAATCGATTAAAATGGAAGAGTTCTTTGTGATTTCGGAAGTTGTTGTTTGATGGGTATCGATTGGGAACGAATCAAATGGTGAAAAACTTCGATTTTTGAAAAAGTGAAAGTTGTAGTCGATTGATGAACAGATGGGTTTTGGTTTTGATAAGACGATTTGGTTTAAGACATGAAGGACTATTGCTTGTTGGTTTGAAATCGTGATCTGATTGTTCGTATGGGAAGATGATTTCGATCGTTGATGAACGAAGGGCTCTCGCATGGTTATGAACTGGGAAGCAAGGTCTGTTAATGGATATGTGATAATCGAATGATTGATCTCGTTTGTTCATTGGCATCAACTGGAAAAGCGAAGCCTGTTTGGACTTTGATGAAATCGATTTGGACGATAGGGCTTTACATGGTTAATGAAGGAAGAGTTATCGATCGATTTCTTCGAAAATTTGGGTTTGATGATCTGTAAAAGAAAATTTGATTTTGGAATTGGGGCGTATTGTTCGAACATTTGGAGTCGATGGGTGATGATAGAACGAACGAATTTTTTTTCGTTTTATGGTGATTTTTGGATGTCGACGAGTTTTTGGATGTTTGGGTTGAACTGAGAAACGAACGAAAAATGATCGACTATGATTTGGTGAATAAGATTCGAAGGGAACAGATGGGTGAGTGTACGAAGGGTTCATGTGTATTGGATTGATGAATTGGAGAAGAACTGTAAGGAACGAAGGGTGATCTGAATGTACGAAGGGTTACTGTTCATATATAAGGCTTCGAACGCTTCGCATTCATGTGTTTGGGAAAATTTTTGGAAAGAGGAGAGAAAATCAAAAATTCGTGCGTTTGGGTGAAAAAATTTCGTGTGTTTGGTACCTGAGCTTTCGTACGAAGCGTTGCCTGAGAGTTTCGTGCGTTACCTGTATACTCAATTTGGGAAGAAGAAAACAAACTCAATTTCGAATTGGGTCCCTAATCTTTTAACAAAGTGACACAAATGGTCCAACTTCGAATGTTGGGGAAGCGCTTCATATGATCGATAAAATTTTCGCATGATTGGCTCAAAAAGTAAAATTTTCGAAAATCACCCCTGAAATTTCGAATGTTTGGCAAACCTCATCAATTCACTCAAGTTTCGAATATTTGACACTTTTCACCCAACTTTGAAAATTTTCTGAAATTTCAAATGTTTGATCAAAAGTTTGTATGTTTGGTGCACAATGGCAGAATTTTCGAAAATAGTTCCTGAGGCTTCGAATGTTTGGCGGTTCATACCCAAATTCGAAAAAGGACTGTTTTTGCTGAAAATTGAAGAAAATGCATTTTAAGCCCCTACAGTTTGTGCAAATTGACGCTTTCTACCCAGCTTTGGAAAAGGGGGAGAGTTTTGCATATTTGGCTGTTTTGGGCGCACCGGGTCACTGCAGAATTTTGAAATTGACAATTTCTACCCATTTTTGAGAAATTTTGTCAAAGGCGATCCGTGAACGAAGCTAAAAATTCAATATTTTTTGGATTTTCCGGATTGAAGCACATAGTTTATGCCACATGTTAAGGGGGAGTTTTAACACGAAAAATTCCAAATAGAGCACGTTCTTTTTCCTTGGGAGTTTTATAATCAATTTTCGATTATAAAAAGGGGGAGAAGTTTTATATGGAAATTCGAACTTGAATTTTTCGTATTACACGGATTTGAAGACCGAAGTGATCTTGATTTTTGAAGCTTACGAGATGATGCAATTGGAAGTTCGAAATGATTTATTTTTGAAATGGGTTTGGTATTATTGAAGATTTTTTGGGATGTGTTTTTAGCGCAACTTTTGGGTGATTATTTGGAGTTAATCATTCGTTGCTGCTCGGTTTATATGGTTTCACATCCTAGAGCCCAAATTGAAGAATCATGGAAGAATTGAAGATTGAAGTTCGTTTCGACATGTGTCACCTTTGAGGCTCGAACCGCGTAGTTGCTCGACTTTGGAAGATTTGAAGTGGGTCATCCATTCCTAACTTTGAGGGGGAGAATGTTGGGGTGCAAAGTTCTTCATGTATGAATTTGTAATGGTTTGACTCATATAGACCCACTTGCATGTGGTGTATTAGCCTTTTGATACATGTGTTAGTGAGAGTAAGAGAGAGACATGTAAACACCTCTATAAATAGTGGGTTCATACCACTTGTAGAGGTGTGCTTGAGAGATGTAAAAGTGAGTGTGTGAGTGTGTGTTATTTATGTAGATATAGATCTATGTCCCTTTTTGTAACACAATACATATTCAATACATCTCTTGAACACCCAAATCACCATGTTCATTGTGCAAACTTTAATTCCGCATGCCAAACCATGTTCTTTGTCACTACATCTACCGGTGATCATCTCTTCTCAATTGAAAGACTTTGAAGAAAACCAATTGATTGAAGTCTTGAAAGATCATAAAGAGGCCATGGGGTGGACAATAGCGGACATTAAGGGGATAAGCCCTAATGTATGCACTCACAAGATACTCATGGAAGATGATTGTAAGCCTAGGAGAGAATCTCAAAGACGATTAAATCCTCCCATGATGGAAGTTGTCAAGAAAGAGATAATCAAACTCCTTGATGCGGATATGATTTACCCGATTTCCGACTCCAAGTGGGTTAGTCCGGTTCAAGTGGTTCCTAAGAAAACGGGAATCACGGTTGTTGAGAATAACAAAGGAATAATGGTACCCACTCGAGTTCAAAATGGATGGAGGGTATGCATTGATTATCGAAAGTTGAATTCAAGCACACGAAAAGATCACTTTCCTATTCCTTTCATCGACCAAATGCTCGAGAGATTGGCGGGCAAGTCACATTATTGTTGTCTCGATGGATACTCAGGTTTTCATCAAATACCCGTTGCCCCTGAAGATCAAGACAAGACGACCTTCACATGCCCCTTTGGCACGTTTGCCTACAAGCGGATGCCATTTGGATTATGCAATGCCCCCGCCACATTCCAAAGATGCATCGTGAGCATTTTCTCCGAGTATGTTGAGAATATAATTGAAGTATTCATGGATGACTTCAGAGTGTATGGCAATTCGTTTAATGAATGCTTGGATAATCTTAAGAAGATTTTGAAAAGGTGCATTGAGAAAAAGTTGGTGTTAAACTTTGAGAAATGTCACTTCATGGTCAATCAAGGCATCATCTTGGGACACATCGTCTCCAAAAAGGGAATTGAAGTTGACAAAGCCAAAATTGATGTCATCCAAACCCTTCCTTACCCAACATGTGTTAGAGAAGTAAGATCTTTCTTGGGCCATGCGGGATTCTATAGAAGATTTATCAAAGATTTCTCGAAGATTACGCGACCGATGTGCCTCCTTCTACAAAAAGATGTTGATTTTGACTTCAATGTTGCATGTCAAGAAGCCTTTGACAAACTCAAAAACTTGCTCACCTCCGCTCCAATAATCCAACCTCCAAATTGGGCGCTTCCATTTGAAATAATGTGTGATGCAAGCAATTTTGCAATTAGAGCGGTCTTAGGTCAAAATGAGGGCAAAGCATCACATGTCATCTACTATGCCTCCAAAACCTTGGATAATGCTCAAACCAATTACTCAACCACTGAGAAGGAACTTCTAGCCATTGTATTTGCCTTGGAGAAATTCCGGCAATACCTTCTCGGGAAAAAAGTGATTGTATACTTCGACCATGCCGCATTGAAGTATCTCATGACCAAGAAAGATGCCAAGCCACGGTTGATTCGATGGATTCTTCTTTTACAAGAATCCGATCTTGAGATAAAGGACAAAAGTGGTGCCGAAAATCTAGTTACAGACCACTTAAGTCGGTTGAATATTGGTGACTCCACATCTTCTATCCTTGATGAATTCCCGGATGAGCACCTCTTCTACATTTCAAACACCATCCCATGGTATGCGGATATTGTGAATTACTTGGTTACTAAAGAAACTCCTCACGCATTTACCAAGTACCAAAAGGCCAAGTTGAAGAGTGATTCCAAATACTACGTGTGGGACGAACCTTATCTTTGGAAACACTGTCCGGATCAACTAATACGGCGGTGTGTTCATCAAAATGAGGTCGAATCAATCTTGCCATGAGTATGCATGCGGAGGACATTTTGGTCAACACAAAACCATGCAAAAGGTCTTAGAATGTGGACTCTATTGGCCAACAATATCAATAGATACCTATCAATTTTGCAAAAGTTGTGATAGATGTCAAAGAACGGGAACCGTATCCACGAGGCATGAAATGATTCAAAGCCCTATCCTCATTTGCGAGATCTTTGATGTATGGGGAATCGATTTCATGGGCCCTTTCCCCGTCTCTTTTGGATACACTTATATACTCTTGGCGGTTGATTACGTCTCAAAGTGGGTTGAAGCAAAGGCTACAAGGCATGATGACTCCAAAACTGTGATTGACTTCTTGAAGTCAAACATTTTTGCAAGATATGGTGTACCGAGAGCCTTGGTAAGTGATAGGGGCACTCATTTTTGCATCAAAATGATGGAAACCATGATGAAAAGATATGGTGTCACACACCGGATATCAACCGCTTATCACCCACAAACGAATGGCCAAGCCGAAGTGTCAAATAGAGAAGTCAAGCAAATTCTTGAAAAGACAGTCAACACGACCCGAAAAGATTGGAGCTTGAAGTTAGAAGATGCATTGTGGGCGTATCGGACCGCCTACAAAACTCCAATTGGTATGTCTCCATTTCGCCTCGTCTATGGAAAGTCTTGTCATTTACCGGTGGAATTGGAACACAAGGCATATTGGGCGGTTAA
Source organism: Lactuca virosa (assembly GCF_052849685.1). NCBI lineage: Eukaryota > Viridiplantae > Streptophyta > Magnoliopsida > Asterales > Asteraceae > Lactuca > Lactuca virosa. Next base: position 425,206,463 of record NC_136429.1, on the reverse strand, counting down.
AAAGTGTAATTTCAATCTTGAAGAAGCCGGAAAGCACCGGAAGATGCAACTTCAAGAAATCGAGGAATCGAGGAACGAGTCTTATAAAAATGCAAGCATCTACAAAGATAAGACAAACGCGTTTCATGACAAACACATCACACGTAAGCATTTTATTCCGGGCCAAATTGCGATCTCGATGGCACGAACCTTTTATTGTTATAAAAGTGTTTGAACACGGTGCGGTTTAAATTAAGAGTTTGGAAACAAATCAAATATTTAAAGTGAATGGGCACCGCTTGAAACCATTTTATGAAGGCTTTGACACGGGAGAATTTGATAACGTAACATTGGAAGCCCCGATTTACGAAGGTTGAAGGAAGCGGGGCTAAGTCTTGGCAAAGACGTTAAATAAATGTGTTGTAAATAAATAATCTCCGCTTGAAGTTTTGGGTGTTTCTAAGCTTGAAGTTGGTCTAAAAATAAGCATATGGAAATATAGCAATGATCTTGGTGAAGTTTGAAAAAATGCCAAAAATTTGAAATTTGCGCGAGTACCCGCGCAGCCGTTGCGCGACCGGCCCCCAGCCGCGCAAGTTCCGAGTTCCAACTTCCCCAACATAGAGTTGCATCTGATTAGTCTGCGCGGCCTAACTCCACCCTCGCAGATGCTTGCGCGCCCAAGAACAAACTGCAACCTTCCTTGCGCGGCCGACCCATTTTACCCACAACTCACCCGCCCCACCCGGTAGCCCGCTCCATACCCGCCACATACCTGACCATGCCCGAATCATTTAAGACCCACCTTATACAACCTTGCACACCCGTCGGACCAAACCCCTTTCCCCCTCCCCCTCCCCCTTGTGCCTCCCATCAACAAAGAATCGCCGACTTCAACCTCCGCCGACGAACTTCGCTTTCACTGCTTCCGACCAGCGCCACCGTCGGCGTTGCCAACCCGCCATCACGTTGCCGTTCCCCGCCCTTATCTCTCCAGCCGACGAAACCCGATAGCAGCCGCCCCTCCCCTCATCCCGCCGGAAAAACGCAACCGCCGCCTGCCGCCTTCCAGCTTGCTTCTTTCGCCGGCGCTTCCACCCCACCTTATTCCCCACTTAATTCCGACCATTTCCTACCCAACTATCCACCGGCAAACTGCACGCAACCACCAACCATCACCTCGCCGGAACATCGTAAAACCTCCATTCCACCACCACCTTCCATCAAATTCCAGTTTTTCTTTGGGCATTCTTTACCAAATACTCCTGTGCACACCGATCTACTATACATTTGGCCAAATTTAATCGCTGGAAACCCTAGCTCCGCCGCCGGCCGCCGCCTCTAATTTTGACCAAAAATTTCAAAATTTTTGTTTCTCACCGGAGTTTCAAAAAAAAAATTCAATCTTGCGGGTGAAATTCAAGCTTGGAGTGCGGTTTTAGCGAATTTCTTTTCGGGTTTCAACACACGAATTTGGTACATTTCTTTTAATTTTATTGCATTCAACTTCTAATTTCAATAAGCTTGTGCTATGCATTAGGTTGATTTGAATTGGACTTAGTTTGCTTTGAATTGATTGGATTGCATTGAATTGTGCCAAATTGCAAGTTTAGAATATTTGCCCGGTTTATATTCTTGTTATTTAAATTGATTGGATTGGCATGAGGCGAGTGTGAGGGATAATTTTGGCCAAGTTTTTGTGTTTGCTAGGTTTATTAACAGGTACATTGGCAAGGGACAAAACCATTCACGCCTCTCATGGTTCTTCCCGTGAGGCTTCATCCTCGCGATCCACAAAAAAAGTGTCAACCGAGAATACCGATCTTGTGGGTAACCTTGTCCTCACTAGCGCGCAAACCAAACAATTCAAGTCCAACCTCCAAAAACATGCCATTCGAGCCACCAAATTTTACCACCAAGACTCAATGACGCACCTTGGCCTTGACGATTGCCTGCAACAACTGTTCTTCAACATCGGTTGGTACGAATTCCTCGTTCTTTCCACGCGCACATACCAAAAACCCACACTAGAGTTCCTCTCCACTTATGCACGAGATGACGCAGCAGAGGTGCTCACATTTAAACTCCAGGGTCGGCAACACCGACTCACATACGACACCCTCAACACCATCATGGGCACATACGATAACAACAACACCGACATCTATAGCCATCAGTGGACTCGATTCAAGAGCGTGCCTAATGTAGAGTTTTGGACTCAAATAACCAGTCTTCCAAACTTCAATCCAAGTCGACAAAAAGATCCTTACATCATCCATCCTTGTTGGAGAATCGCCCATCGAATCCTTTCAACTTCCATCTTTGCTCGTCACGATCCGGGACAAATCGATACAGTCGAGATCTATTTCCTCTATTACATGAGCCATCTACATTGGTCTTGCCTCGGTTTCGCCACCTTTTTCTTGGATTAGTGTGACAGCATCCGCACGAAGACCACTGGCGATATTTGCATTGGAGGTTTCATTACCCTCATTGGTTTGGGTGTGGGCCTTCAATTTCCCGAGTCTGAGTATGTGCCAGTGGATGACCCACCTCTCTACCTCCTTGACTGCATAACCCTCACCCAGATGGAATTACTGATACCTCATCCTACCCGTCATAACCATTTTTCTTGGCTCAATCATGTCAAGGACCCAGTTTACATCTTACCTAATCCTAGCATCTACGCCTTTTCCACCAGCGACCCCGAAACTTGGTTCTTGCCTGAAGAGTTACAAGATGATGATGCAAAAGATGATGATGAAATGCATGTCGACAATTCCAATGCTGGTAGTCCATTTAAGGCCGAAGACCATTATGACCTCCCGATCCGACAATTGCCACCACCTTACTATGATCAGCCTTCGGGATCACACTTTCAGCCGCAACATGAGTACCACTCCTATCAGCAACACAATGAGCCCGATCCCGAGCACGAATTCCCTATTGATATCTACAGTCAGCTTGCCTCATTGCGCCTTCAGGGCAACCGGAACACAGTAGCCATTTCCCGCATCGAGGAGCAGCAAGCCCGCGCTAACAACTACATGGAGGATCTTTGGTATCATTTTCGGCCCGAAGACGGTTACCCCCCTCGTGGGCCTCCTCCACCCTGATCCCGGTATGATCCTTCCTTACTCTCATCCTAAGCATTGAGGACAATGCTTAATTTTAAGCTTGGGGTGAGGTAATCTTTATCTTTTTTTTTATTGCATTTAGGTTGTATATAGTTTCATTTAGAGTAAGTCATTTAGGTCATTCATAAAAATTGCATGAAAAATTCAAAAATATTGCATATTTTCTTTCTTTCTTTTCTAATTTTCATACTTTTTAGATGCATTCTAGTTTAAGTTCATGCATTTTTGTTCTCTCTTGCCTTCTCATCCCTACAGGTACCAGAGCGCCGAGTCATAAGTATTGAATCATAGATTGGTCCCGGGTCTTGATATTGAATTCCTTGTATTTGATAAGTGGGACACGTTTTGAGCCTCACAGACCATTTTAAGACCGCTTGTGTGGGGGTCAGATGCAGGTAGCTTGATTGGGTCTAGGTGTGGAGGGATGTGGTTGGTCAAGCCAATGTGTGCGAGCAAAGATTAGCCCGGTAAGGTATTTTGAAGACATTGAAGACTCGCATCTTGGTTTTGGGGGGAGTACCCCTTAGTACTCCCGAGTCTCGTCCGAGCCTTACTTAGTTAGATTTTCACCACCTTTTAAAATAGGTTATTTTTTTTAGAGTCTAGAGTAGATAGTTAGATAGATTTTGTTTATCACACCTTGCATTAAGTTGCTTGATGAACTTTGAAGTGGGTCCCCCAATTCACATCTTTTGGGACCAAGTCTTTTCGGTAACACCCATTTTTGAGTCATTCCCCACCCTTTTTAGTTGATCTTGGCACATTGTCAATGATCATTAGGTTTTCATGTTAGCCTCCATCCTATGTTACATGGTGAAATTCCTTAGACCTTCAAAGAAGAAAACACAAAAAAAAATGTAGAAATTGGAAATGTGAAGACAAAAAGAAACAAAGAAGAAAAATGAAGAAAAATAGCAACACAAAAAGAACAACAAGAATCCAAGTTCAAGGCTTTAGATAAAAAAAATAATAATAATAATAAATAAAAAAAATAAAAAAATAAGAAGACTGAATATCAAGCATCAAAGAGGCTGAAGAACAAATAACAGAAGTTCAAGATTGAAGATTTAAGTTGTTAGGTTTAAGTTTAGGTTAAGTAGAATTTTTATTATTTTATTTTATTTTTGATTTTTGGTGAGAAAAGGCCTTGACGATGAGACGGTAGACTGTAAAGGATAGTACAAGAGAGAAACCTCTAAAACCGGATGTTTGCCCGAAGGCCGCACTGCAAAACCCTATTTCGTACTATGCACTTTAGCCTGACAAATGTAGGAATCATAGTGTGTGAAGAGGCGCCTTTCCTTCGTGCATTATGATCTGCATTGGTGATTTAAAGTGCCCCCACTGGGCGCATCTCTGTTTCCTTTGTCTTGCACACCGCGACTACATCCAGCCGTGATCTATTCGCCCATCAAGTGGTTGAGAATGTGGTTTATGGCTCTAAAGCGGGGAGCATTTTGAAGATGCGTAGGGTCTATGAAGGACTAATTCTGACCATGTTGACTGATGTTGACCAAGTTATATGGTACCTTTCGTTTTCCTTTTTAGTTTAGTTCATCCCGAACTCATTTTAGTCTTGTTCTAACTTGAGTACAAGTTAGGTTTAAGCTTGGGGTGATTTGATAGTTTATTTTATTTCCTTATTTTTATTAGTTTATTTTAGATTTTTAGATCTTTTTATCATTATTACATTGTATTTTATTTATTTTTCTTTAGTATGGATCGTACCGGGTGCTTTTTATGTTGCATGAGGTATTTTGCAGGGTTTTGGAGCTTATCACGATTATGGTTTAGAGTGAAGTCGGACTTGTGGGCTCTCGAGGCGCGATTGGGCTTGGCGGATTCATAAAAGAAGACTTGGGCCTTAAAGAGTTGAAGACTTGGATATTTTGGACTTGTGAAGATGGGTCATAAACTTCTATTTTTGGGTTTGGAGCATCCACTTTTGTAGCTAAATGATGATTGGTTGGTTTAAATCACATGGATATGGAGGGGACCAAAGGAATCTTTGGTAGTGGAACGGTGGAGTGGAGGAATGAAGGACCAATAGCATTACAGCAACATTTGCACGGGTGGAAATTTCGTCGCGCGGGTACCCGCGCAACTACCCAGTTTGGGCATTTTGGTCATTTGGCTTGCCATTACCTTGGGGAATCAGATCTAGCAGCCATAACTTCGATTTTACACCATTGGAGACCTGGAGAAGGCGATTTTGAAGCTCAAGACTCATTTTCTCTTCATCTTTCCAAGTGATTTGGTAGTTTCTTTATGCAATTAGACTTTTGTGATTGTTGTTCTATTGCCATGAGTGGCTAAACTCTTTATATTGGTTAACTTTGGTTAAAACCTTTGAATGTTTGTGGGTTTTTGAAGGATTCATGCTAGATTATCAATTATCTTATGTTTATGGTTCTAGATCATATTTCTTATGCTTGTTTAATGCTTTGATCATGAGCTTGGCACTTGAATGAGCTATTGTTAGTTTATTTCTTTGGTTTTACATTATCATTGAATTAACATTAGAACAAGGGATTTATGATGGTAAAAATCGTCTCTACTTTATGAATCATAGCTCCTTTATGGATGTGTAAGCATTGACATCCTCTAGGAATTGGGGATTCCTTATTTCTTAAGGCTAATTAACTTCTTGGGTTCAATTGCTTCAATTAAACCCTTGATCTTGATTTAGAAGGTGTGTTGTGGGCTTCCCCAACCTCCATACTACCTAAGAGGAATCTTGGCATATCATGCTTCATGATTGCTATAACCAATTTGGGATGAATGATAAGCTTCATGTTGAATCCTAATGATAAGCACACAAATGTTCATTGTGTTGAATTGCCTTGGTTAACCAATTGTTCCCACATTTGAGCATCTCACTATCTTTCTTAATTGCAAGTTTTTAGTTGTTCAAGTCTTTTAGTTTTCAAGCAATCATAACACCCCCCTTTTTGTTTAATTGTAGTTAGTTAGTTTATTTACAATAGTTCTTTTAGATTGCATTGGTGATTGAATACAACCATTTTCCCGAGGATCGATACCCCTTTTTACCATTATATTACGTTTTATTTGCAAACAAAGGGTGTAATTTGCTTGGCGGCAGTAGGCGGCTCTGCCACTTCTTCCTTTTTTTTTGGTGAGGTGAGAACGAGAGACAAGGAGGTCGATGGGTACATGTTTCTTTCTTCTTCTTCTTATTTTCACTGATTTACTGTAAACCAATGAAGTTTAATCTTCAAATGGGTTTTTTTTTAATTAGATTTGATTTCAATATATAGAATGGATGTTTGGGTTGATTGTTTGACAGAAATCAAAGAAATTTTGGATGTGTTTAGGTTTATTGTCTAATTCTCTCAAGGTGTAATATTTTTGGTGAATTGGGAATTTGTTCTGATTGTCTAATTTTTACAAGAAATTCAAAGTTGTTTTGATGCACACCAAGCGCTCGCTAAAATGCTTCAACTGAATGGTATTTCTTCGTTTATAGTATTCTATCAGAAAAGAATGTTTTTTATGAAAATAATGAACATATTCTGTTAGAATGCCCCGAATTAATATAATTATTGGTAATTGAATTCCAATTCTATCAGAATGGAATCACGAATTCCAATTATGTTGGAATGGAATATGGATATTTTCTCACTAATTTATTCATTGGATTTGTTTCCACAGAAGCTGATGCTTGAAGAACGGACCACGAAATTTGAACGACGCCTCTTAGCAACATTATTCTTTTAGAATGTATTAGTCTCTTTGTTAGATTTTGATGTTTTTTTCCCGATTTGAAAGTTTTTAGTTTGATTCTTTAACAATAAATGTAATTCTTAGCAAATGTTACATGTATTCTATAAGAAATAATGTAATTTTTGTTTTAATTCTTTAATTGCTGGTTCGAGAATTTGTTATTCTACAAGAAAATTTTAAAGTCATGATCAAGAAATATGTTCAAGAATATTTTTATTATTTTATGGTTCTAGAATATTTTTATTTTTGAACATACTCAAACATATTCTGTCAGAATGTCCGAATTAAAAACCTTATAATTCGTAAAATCGGATTTTTAAAATTAATAGAATCTATGATCCCTTAAAATATGCAAATTTCCTTTATTAAATCTATATTAATTGACTAAAATACCCTTCTAGTTAAATTTGATGGTATTTTTCAATTATATTTAATTCAATAATATGTATTAATCACTTTCTTAAAATAAGTAAAATGATTGGCCCACATTTATGCATACAATAACACAATAATTACTTTGAATATATATATATATATATATATATATATATATATATATATATATATATATATATATATATATATATATATATATATATATATAAACGCGGGAACAAGTATATTTATTTGTGATTCCATGTATTCATTTGTGGAGAAATGATAAATTTTTACGCATAATCAACATGAATATGCTTTTTCTCTTCAATTGAAATTAATGGCGCAAAAATTTATCATTTCTCCACAAATGAATACATGGAATCACAAATGAATATACTTTGTTCTCGCGTTCTCAACTTTTTTGGTGTTCTCATTTGATCCTACTCCTATATATATATATATATATATATATATATATATATATATATATATATATCCAATCAACATTGATTCAAATACTTAAACCTCAATTAATTTAATATAGTGGGTTCTTAGAAGATGAAAGTTCCATTGAAAGGTTTCTCATCAGCTTCGGTCTCCATTAGAGTTTAAGGGGAAGTAATGTTCATCACAAAATTCAAGAACTCTATTAGTTCCATACATTAAACTCATAAGAATGGATTAATGCTTCTTAATCAAATCTACACTAAGGAGGAGGAGTTGATGAAGTGATGTTCCAATTACGAAATAGCAACTAGAAACTCCCTTGATTCGCATGAAGAATCATATTTAAGTTCAAACTCAAACCCTAGCTATAAAGTTAGAGATTTATAAGAGACTTATCGATATTAAGAACTAAAGATGATGAGGATTGAATTAAATCTTCAGTGGTGCTTCTCAATGTCTTAAAGCCTTCACCATCTTAAGCTTATTGCCATCTCTTTTCAATATGCATGCAAACTTTAGACACTTTGATATTTATCCTTGTTGAGTAACCTTGTGACCCGTAGGTGACATATCTTTGTAATCGTATAAAAAGGCAGGATTTACTTTCAAATGAGATTAGGGTAACTATATTAGTATAAAAAGGGTGGGATGTGAGAAACGTCCAAGTCAAAAAAAATGTGTCAAGAACTGTAAAGAAAAACGTAAAAAAGACTAGGACATACAAACCTTACGAATTTGAACATTGAACCAATATTTGAGGCCTTCAATAGCCATAAGTGCATTGTTTGCTCCAATTTAGGACTGCCAGTATCAACATACGCTGATAAAATTTGAAACAGTCTCAGAGCAAGTCAAGTTGGGTATTTGTGCGGAAATTATTAGAGACGAGTTTTAGTATAATGACAATTTTGAGGACTTTCACTAAGTAGATTTTAGCTAGATAGCAATTCTGATATTTGCATTCTCAAAGTCGTTAGTGGAGCGTGTGTGGTTTACCGACACACTAACATGGACTTGTGAGAAGTGGCAAAGGTCTAAACAATTGAGACTATGATTACGACATCCCTTTTCATAGTTCTAAAATTGTTTAGACACACATGTGAGCTATCTAAGAGAGGTGTATGATTTTGATAAAGTTTTATCAAAACAATCTAGTATCAGAAATCTGAACTTTGGTAAGAAAGTCAGCTGATTTCTGAGTACATGTCAAAGTTAGTGGGAGCATAAGTGTTATGCTAATAATCATCATGTTAGTGGGAGCATGATAATTATGACAAAGGTTGCAAGTTAGCAATGTTAATTATAGAGAACAAAAGTTTCAATTCGTGAGGTTGCAGGGGTTGAAAAAGTTGTTTTGCTATAATTAAGGGAGAGGAAATTATACTTCATTTCAATTCTAAAAGCTTAGATTGAGATTTTAATCGTATTTAATCAAGGATATATATGTGAATTTCATGTTGGAATGGCTCAACATAAGGAAATTCTATATATGGGTCCATTATTTGCGTTCTAAAATTCGATTATGATTACGGCATCCCTTTTCATAATCTGAATTTTGAGAACTTGGCAAATTGAAATGGAAATATTATAGAAAAAGACTGGTTTAGTCTTTATGTGAGACATCATGAATCGTGTCCCATATGCTTCGGATATAGGATCGATTACATGTGCTATATTCATCCTTTCTAAAATTTTCCAAATGCCTGGGGCATTATGAAGGGAAAAGGTCTAGAATTGGATATGACTAAAATGATTAAGCAATTGTCGAGGACAATCTAAGGTTTACCAAAGATTGGTTGCTCAAGGACAGTTGGAAGTATAATGTTAATTCTGGAAGGACCATATTGACATAATCTGTAAGGAGGCAACTCTTGTTCAGAAGTGATAGTCAAAATGGAATATGGAAATGTTTCAAAGTTATAAATTATTCAATCTGTGTAAGATTAGGAAACTTAATGAAAGAAGGATGTTTCCAAGGAGCTGATCTCCTTTGGAATGCTCTGTAATGATTGTTGTCAAGTCTTTCTGACTTTGTGCATAATCATTAAGAGGATCAATGCATATAAGTTTAGAATCTAACAGATTTCAGTAAATGACATGAATTTGGAATTCTTGCATTTGCAGTAAGGATTTGGGACTGTGAAAAGAGGATCATTGGAGTGATGTTCAATTGATCTATTTTACAAAGTAAAGATCATAGACAAACATAGTATGCATACTTGGTGTATGACATGACTAGTGTTTAGAAAACATAGTGTACATGCTTTGAGCATGGGACAACTATTGTTTTAAATTCAAGTATAAAGTTGATAAAACCGAAACAATGAATAATGAGTAATCAGTATGGTGATAAATAAAAGTGTTTATTTATATTCATAGGGTTTGATACCATATTTGATTCATTTATTCTTGTGTTTCACTTTGCATGTTTTGACTTCCAGAATAACTAAGTCGCTCTTCCTGAATGATTAAGTTATTCAAACCATCTACAGTCGGTCATATGTTGGAAGTAGATATGAATCAAGACTGTCATGGGTTGGTTTGTAGAGGTCCAAGTTGGTGGACAAAGTGGTGCTACAACACTCATGAGTGCTCATAAGTTCTGAGTATTGGATTCAACCCGCGCTCATTTGAATCACTTCATGGATTTTATCACGAGTGATCATGAGACGATAATATCTTATATTCTTCAAACCTAGAGATATGAGTTGTTACTATGAGTTGGTTATACATTGATTGCACGAAAACGCATTGGTAACTCGATGTTATAAAACGTGCCTTTGTGTATGATTCAACAAGTAGTAGAACAAGCCATATGAGTCGAAGTTTATCCATTCCTTTTACCTTCGGGATAAAAGCGATATCTGTGGGCCCCTCGATGATTTAAAGATGATACATGTGAGTGCTTGGCCAAGCCAGGACTGATTTGATTTGTTCAATCAGTCAGTCATCATGAATCGGAAATCGGGAAACAACAAATGGACAGAGAGAATGATTGATAATCCATGTCTCAGTCCATATGATAGCTGGAATGGAGGAATATATGATCCCTTATCTAATGGACAAGTCATTGACAAAGGTCAGAGTTCATCGACAAGGTCAGAGTTCGACAGAAGCTTTTAAGAGCTACGATTGCTGATCGGTTCCTGAAGTCATATGCAATAATAGTTTTAGACTTATCCAAGTGGGAGACTGTTGGATTAATGTCTAAGTCCATAACTATAATTGGTAAGACTTGACCCGACCCGGCATGGTCCATTTGGGTTGCATGGCATCATGCATTTGGATAGACTATAATGAGAGAAATAACACTTAAGGTTGGTTAATATATTATAAGTTCTAATATATTAATAAGGTTATTTAATTAGTATTGATCAAGAATTAATTTGGAATTAATTAAGTGATCAAAAGGAGACTAATTAAATATATGGGTTGATTGTGTAAATCATTCATTCTTATATATGTGGGCTTGTGATACAAGATTTCTTATGTTGGACTAAGTCCATGGGGTGACCCATGGATACTCCATGGAGGTTAAAATCCATGGAGCATAAGGAATGGGTAAAGTTATGAGTTACATGGTGTAACCCTAATAGCCACCATATAAAAGAATCCCATGGCTCAAGAAATCGTTCACTAATGTGTGAGTGTGAGGGCTAGACGATTTCAAGGAGTGTTCAAGTTTCTCTCAAGTTATTCCAAGTGTATTTGGTGTTGTGTGAACCATTTGAGGTGTCACACTTGGGGCACTAGGCACTCAAGCTTCATGAAGACATTCTACATCAAAGAGGTATGTATTCTATCTTGTTATATTTATTATTTTGTATGCTAGATTAGGATAATACCTTGGATGTTCATAATTGTATGTATAATAGAGAAAACATAGATCCAAGGTATTTAGGGTTGCATGTACACTTAGGAGTGTTAGAATGCTCATAACCCAACAGATTTCATTTATACAATAAAGACAACAATGTCATGGATAAGTTTGATTTAAAACAAGTTTAAGTCAAAAGTGCTTGCATATAGAACTTAATTTTATTTATAGAATGTTGATATTCACTTTGTAATTCTATTAAGAGATCTAGTCTCAGAAATAGAAGTCAATCATTTCAGAATATGAGTATTATCGTCATGAAAAACGATCTAGTAAATAATCAATCATTTAAATAAATAACTGGGACATAAATATTTAGACATGCTAAATTTAAAACACACATTGTTCCAAAACAAACATTGTTTTATATTACAAGCAATTTATGTTTTAAGCATAAATTATAAACTAAACTTCGAGAGTGTAGTTCCAACTTGCTTGTGCTCAGCTAGTAACTCTTCTGTAAATATTTGCAATCAAGTTACAAATATTAGATTAACATTTAAGTACCAAGCACTTGAGTGTAATACAAAAGGTATAAGTTCTATCCAGCAGATACATGAAGTACTAGTCTCTTCCAGACTTTCTTTCTAGATAAGAGGAGCAGTTCCTCTACCAATGTCCAGTTTCTTCACAAAAGAAACAAGATCCATCTATGTGGGCCTTATTGAATTTCTTGGGCTTAGAGGTGTTTAGTCCATAAAACATGGGCCTTTTAGATCACACAAGGTGACCCTTTTAGCCTTGCATTATTCCATTGTTTAAACTAGCTTTAATAAAATATCACTGTATTTATTGGAATATTGCTTGACCTGTTATATCATCAGATATATGTTTTAATTATCCAATACTTCCTAGAAGTCATGAATAACTATTCCTAGCTTGATGTTGGAAGCATCTTGAGCATCACAGTGATGCCTTTACTAGGTAACATATTTAGGTCTATTACTCAAAGTAATTTGTTTAGGATTAGGACCTTTAAGTGTATACAATTTCATATCTTTCACGAGATTGTCTCTTAAGACATGAACCTATTCATTGAAGTTGTATCTATTGAATGTTATTGTTTCACTAAGTCATTTAAAGAGAAATGACATTTCATGGTTATGAGAGTGGATTATATATCTACAAAAATTTTTAACAAAATTTATTTAGTATTTTCAATATTTAATATTTAATAATTAATACCCTTTTAGTTTCTAAAAACATTAATTCTCAAAGTCTAGGATCCAAGTTGTAAAACAGATAAATAGTTATGTATCCTTTATCCCATCCATCCGAATTCAACCCGGTAGATATCGATTATCAATTATATCTTACCATATAATTCCTAGATTTATGGGATCGCTAATAACAAATTTAATTAGACATGTTTGATCTCATCTAGGCCTCAGAACTCTCTTGCTTAGGTATCCTTTATCACAAGAGATTTCCGATCAAATCATCCAAATTGAAAAACTTGTCTAATCGGCCTATAACTTGGTTATAGAAATCGCGAAGACACCTCGGTCATCAAAAGATAACACTAAGTGGTTAGGTATCCTTTATCCCACTAGTGCATACAAGAGACGTGCGAGTGTTCTTTAAAAAAAGATTGCATAGATTTGAGGTTTGTAAGGGGTCTTTGATGTTTTTATAATTCTAGTTTAAAAAACATGTTATATCATGGTTATTGCATGCATCCAATAAACCATGGTATACTTTTAAAAAAAATCTTATTTCATGTCAAATCACATTCTTTAACAATGTTCTATATATAAAACCCGGTTTTATATAGTTGACGCGATCAAAATTTTAAATTAATAACTAGTATTAAGTTATATCGTTTGAGCACTTTAGAACATTTGGAAACCTTTTAATAAAACTTCCTTTTATAAAATAAGGTTTGGAGTTTGATAAGTTTACAAATCTCTATTTTAAACTTATACAATTTTAATCCCGAAGTTTTACCGGTTACTAGTTTTAACGATAAAGCTTGTTTTATTGTAAAACTATTTTAGCATCTTATGTTAAAAGGTAAATTTCATTAAAACCAAACTCTTTGTGATGTTTATTTATGTTCAAATTTATTTTGCATTTGAAAAACTAATTTATCAACCATAACATAATAATAGTAACATAAACATAGAACATCACAAGCATGCATAACAATTATAATATATGTGCATAAACCAAGCCATTAACTAGTAATAATTTTGTGAGCCATCACAAAATTATCAAGTCCATTCCTTAAGGGACATAAGGGACCTTTATCTTGTAAAGTCTTCATGTGCTCCCACTTGCTTCAACACCTTGTAGCAAGTTTATAAAAATAATTTTATAAAGTTTGAGAAACTTTAATAAAATCAACTTTATATACTTTTGATCTTCAAAATGGCCACCATCTTCATTCTTGTTACATTTTTACAAAAATAAACTATTTCTAAAACTAATCTATTACTTACAAAAATTAACAAAAGAAAACTACCTATTTAATTATTACATACCATATGAATAAATAAATAGTTACAACCATTTTAAATAAATCAACACATGCAACAACACAAAGGTCCATGGCTAGTTTATGCACATCATACATATTTATATACTAAAAAATATATAAAACAACTCTTTGTTTTTCTAAGACAACTTTTATGACCAAAAAGATGCATGTAAACTTTTGGTCAAAAATAACAATAATAAGAATTTTAAAGTTGTCATAGAAAATATGTATGGATTTTTCTTGCAAAGAGAAAACCATCCATGTTTTCCAAAAACAAAGATTTCATCAACTAAACAAATAATCTAACGAATATTGAAAAAATGGCTCTGATACCAATTGTTGGGTTTTTATTCAGAAATCTGGTTTCACAACCGATAAAATTGACAACGGAAGCTTTAAAAATGTTGAATAAAACTAAAACTATTTTACCCACCAAGGATCATTTTGCAAGAGTTAGGAAGATTAAAACAACCATAGAAGGGAAAGCATAACAACCTTTGAAGACTTTGATCCTCATGGGAGGTTGGAAGTTGATGAAGTGTGGCATGAAACTCTAAAGCAAGAGTTCTCTACAAGTATCCACCAAGCAAGAGTAGAACCATCAGAACATGCTAGTATTCACTTGTAATTTGTTGTTCATAAGCCTTTGAAATATATACCAAATATATGTTCAAAGGTGAAGCAACAAAAGGGACATTCTTTTAACATCAAAATGCAAGAGAATGGAGGAGAAGAAGGATGCTTTAACTTCGAAATTTGGCAGCCTCTTGGGAGCACTTTTGCTCTCGGTTTTGCTAGCCAAAGAAGGGGAATAATGAAGGCTTTCAAGCATGCCATCTAACCTTCCATGCCCTCCCTTATATAGAGGCCAAAAAAACAAAGGGAGGAGACACAAAAGTGAAAGGATGGGACAACACTCTTCCAATGCATGGGACATACTTTAAACAAAGTAAAAAGTGTGCCATGCTTTTGTATCCTCTTCAATTTTCGTGATTAGCTAAGCATGGGTTGAATGGACAAGACATGGAGGTGGATTAGACAAGGCATGCATGCCTTATCTCCTCCATATTTCGGCTATATGGTTAAAGGATGGAACCAAAGGATGTTCCATTATTATATGTCTAGTGTATAAATATATATACCAACTTTATATAAAAGGCTATCATTCATATAAAGTGATTCTTATATTCAAACAACTAGTTATATATTTATATAAATATCTATTTTATATAAAACTAACTTTTATATAAATAAACTCTAACTAGTTTATTAAGATATAAATATAACTTATAAATAATCATAATTTACGATATATTTCATAAGTTGTTATTTCTCCAATAAATATTATTTCCACAAATAATAAATTTCCAATTAGTAAAATATTATTTCCATGAAATAATAATTTTCCAATTAAATACAAGCGTTGATATATTTATTAATAATCAAATTATACTAATAAATAATCAATGGACGGTAACTTGCTATATGGTGTGACCCTATAGGATCATATATTATTAGCAATATCATTCTATAATGACTATTGGGCATACTAGATCTTTCAGGTTCTGGGTGAACAGCTCTCGAGTTGGAGGTCCTTATGTTCGAACTGAAGTAACTTCTTATAGTGCACCTAAACTACTTGGTCGGGATCAGGAGACTGTTCGTCTTCTGGAAGGGTTCACTGTTGTTCCTGAAGAGTTCCCTGAGTGTATTCTTGTTGGTGCTGGGATGAGCACCGAGTGGTGGCGTCGTCAAGAGCAACCTGAATTCTTTGTCATTAATGGGGGTAAGTTTGACTTTCATGTTTTGTTTATGTTCTTGTTCCCTTTCTCCACCCCACCCCACTTTCTTTGTTTTTAGAAGAACATAAGAAAGAGGATAATTATCTTTCAGGGGAGAGACAGGTCGTTCCTTTTTCTGATGTACTTGGGCGGAGGTTCCAAGAGGATTTGTAGTTTAAGCCCATGGTTATTTGTTATAGTCTTCCTCTTCCATGTCGGAAATATGCTCAGCGATTCACTTCCCCTGTTGTCTTGATGCCTTCACACTCGACCCCTGCTGCCAACACTACTTCCCCTGGCAAACTATATTGTATGCTTCTTGCTATTCGTCCTCCCCATCCTTTTTGAGAGTTTGGAGCGTGTGGATGATAAAAAAAAGTGGGGATATTGACGGGAGCGGCATCCCGAGTGACAAGGAAAAGAGGACTTCTGAGTCTTGCAACTCTTTCTGATGTAGCTAAAGGAAAGACTGTTGCCGACCGCTGTCGCTGACGGAAGCTTGCTACCAACTTTATTTCAACTATTATGCCTTCTAGTGAAGAGGTAACAAGTATCCTCGATGACGATACACACAAATCCGAAGGGATACCGGGTGCGCCAAAGCAGCCCGTCATGAACAAAGGTCCCGCCGGGACTGGACCAGCAGAGCCTCCACCGGTCCATAAGAGTAAGTATCCTGCTGTTTCGGAGACATCTAACTATGATGACCTTATTTCCAGTTTTCAAGGCAAGACTTTCTCTTCCAATAATCTTCTTGTTCCTAAATGGAATCTCACTGATGAGTCTCATATCTCCTAACAAGAGGTTGTTGTTGAGTTTTCACGCCATGCTTTCCCTAAGGGGACCGTTTCCTAGATGGAAGCTTTTACCGACGACCAAACAATTGATTTTATGGGATTTTCTTCTGACCAAAACGCCTTCTTTCTTATTGCGGGGTCTCGCCGCATTCGTCGTCTTAAAAGCGTGGTTGTCAAACTTCGTGCAAATAAGAGGGGTTTCGAGCAACATGTCGCTTCTCTAGAGTCCTCAATGGAGTCTTCTCGTTAGCAATTGGAGTTGCTGGCTGGCGAGAAAATGACTCTGAGGAGCATTGTGCTCAAGTGGATTCAAATCTTGATGATACCATTTAGAAGAACGAGGCTTTGAACATTCGAGTGAAGAGTTTGGAGAGGGAGTTGTTGGATAAGGAGAAATTACTACTTGATCGAGAGGCAAAGCTTTCTCGTATTGTGTAACAAACCAAAAACCATGATAAAAAAATTCATTTTAAACAAGAGTTACAGTCATGAAATTGTTCCAAAACCATCACATAGTAAAAATGTGAAATTCTCAGAGTTACAACATCAAAAGTGCGGAAAACAGTGAGGGGAGAATGTTATGCCATCACACCGGGCCCTTCCCCTTAGTACCGGAAGTACCTGAAACCATAAATATAAACTGTAATCAAAATCTTAGTGAATTTCCCCAAATTACCAAATACCATACATAAATAAGTCAGTTCTATGGGCCAAATCATAGTCTTACGAATAAGTCCTGCCGAGGGCCAAATCCCAGTCTTCCATACAGGTGCTGGGGCCAGATCATGGTCTTTCACACAAATGCCAGGGGCCACATCTTGGTCTTGATGGGTTTTGAGCATTCTAACACTCATGTGGTGTGCATACAACCTTATGTGCCTTGGATCTATGTTTTCACTATTATACATGCAAATATAGAAAATTCCAAAGCATCATCCTAACTAGCATATTATAGAGCAACTATACTACAAAAGTCTAGTTAGATGACATACCTTATGATGGAGCTTGAAGTCTTGAACCTTTAAGAGCTTAGCCCCAATAGTGTGGAAGCCTCAAATAGAATCACACAACACGACCAACAAATAGAATAACTTGAGAAGAAGGTTACTTTGGTTCACCCCATGAAAATCGGCCCTTGCCCTCACTATGTGTATCCACTAGTGCCATTTCATGAACCATGGGATCCTTTATATAGTGTGGCTCATTAGGGTTACACCATGTAAAACCTAATGTGCATGACTTTCCATTTCCTTCATGATCCATGGGTTTTAACCTCCATGGAGTATCCATGGGTTACCACATGGGTTAAGCCCAACATGAAGGACAATGGATCACAAGCCCACATATATAAGAATGAATGATTTACATAATCAATCCCCATATATTTCATTAGTCTCTTTTGATCACAAAATTAATTCCAAATTAATTCTTGATCAATACTAATGAAATAAATATGAGTTCATATTAATATATTAGAACTTATAATATATTAATATAAATCAGAAATAACCTTTTCTCACTTGTCTATCCAATTGTTCCGATGCCATGCAACCCAAATGG
The DNA here is from genome assembly GCF_052849685.1 of Lactuca virosa. Classification (NCBI taxonomy): domain Eukaryota; kingdom Viridiplantae; phylum Streptophyta; class Magnoliopsida; order Asterales; family Asteraceae; genus Lactuca; species Lactuca virosa. Next base: position 425,188,284 of record NC_136429.1, on the reverse strand, counting down.
ACCATGCTACTCTCGAGTCGAGTACATACCAATAATAGTTATGGGCTTAGACATCTAATCCAACATTCTCCCACTTGGATAAGTCTAAAATTATTATTTAAGTATGACTCCAAGATCCCGACTAGCAATCGTAGCTCTTAAAGCCGTTGTCGAACTCTGACCTAGTCAAATGACGTGTCCATTAGATAAGGGATCATATATTCCTCCATTCTAGATATCATATGGACTGAGACATGGATTATAACCATTATCTCTGTCCATTTGTGTAGTGGTGTTGATTATGATGGCATGTGCGGAATTAGAAAAGATCTAGTGAATCATCATGTAAACTCAAGAACACAAGGAGTAAATAAATTTGTGTAAGCTCATATTAGATCTAGAAAGGATATACAAATGGGTTTGTACAAATTCTCTCTCTAGTCTAACACTCCAAAATGATCATCACTGAATATGAGTGTCACTCACTTCCTATTTATAGGAAAGACAACTCATTTACACATCAATAAAGGTAAGCCACATCCAAGCGTCACTTTGCACCCTAACAATTTGTTGTTTCCTGATTTCCGATTTATGACGACTGACTTCTATTTGAACAAATCAAATCAGTCCAGGCTTGGCCAAGCACTTAGGGGTGTCATCAGTAAATCATCGAGGGGCCCACATATATCGCTTTTATCCATCCAAGGGTAAAAGGAATGGATAAACTTCGACCCAAATGCTCGCTTGTACTTATTCATCAAATCACACACATTGATATGTTTTATAACAACCAAGTTACTGGTTGCGTTTACATATGTCAATGTGCAACCAACTCGCAACTACAACTCACACGTCTTCGTTTGAAGAATATAAGATATTATCGTCTCATGATCACTCGTGATAAAATCCATGAAGTGATTCAAATGAGCATGGGTTGAATCCAATACTCGAATCTCATTCCATGAGTACTCATGAATACTGCAACCACTTTGTCCCAGACAAACTACAGACCCATTCATGACAGTCTTGCCTCAATACCTACTTCCAAAGTATGATCGACTGTGGATGGTTTGAAAAACTTAGTTATTCAGAAAGTCAAAACATGCAAAGTGAAACACAAGAATAACCGAATCCAATATGGTCTCAGAACTTATGAATATAAATAAAACACCTTTTATTTAATCACCATATTGATTACACATTATTCATTGCATAATGTTTCAAATAATCAACTTAATACTTGAATTAAAACAATAGTTATCCCATGCTCCAAGCATGCACACTATGTTTTCTAAACAACAATAATGCCATACTCCAAGTATGTACACTATGTTTGTCTATGATCCTTTCTTTGTGAAATAGATCATTTGAACATGATTCTAATGATGCTCATTTCACAATCCCAAATCCTTACCGTAAATGTAAGAATATCAAATTCTTGTCATTTACTGTAATCTGTTAGATTTTAAACTCATATGCATTCATCCTCTTGTAATGACTATGCACAATAGTCACAAAGACTTGGCAACAGACATAACAAAGTATTCCAATGGAGATCAATTCCATGGAAACGAAGTTTCACATTCAAAGCACATTCCTTTGAACATCCTTCTTGCATTAAGTTTTTTCTAATCTTACACAGATTTGAAGAATAACTTCCTCCTATGGAACAATTTCCATATTCCCATTTTGACTCTTACTTTTGAACAAGAGTTGCCTCTTTTCAGAATATGTCAATATGGTCTCTCTCCAAAAATTTACACCATACTTCCTACTGTCCATGAGAAACCAATCTTAGGTAAACCTCAGATTGTCCTCGACAATTGCTTAATCATTTCAGTCATATCCGCTTCTATTCCTTTTTTCCTCTTAATGCCCTAGGCATTTGAAAATTTAGAACAGATAAATATTATAGCACATGCAATCGATCCTATATCCGAAACATACGAGGCACGATTCATGATGACTCACATAAATACATGATACTTGACCAGTCTTTTGCTACAATATTTCTTATAATTTGCCATGTTCTCATAATTCTAATTATGAAAAGGGATGCCGTAATCATAATCGAATTTTAGAACGCAAATAATGTAATCATGACTAAATTTGATTAAAATCTCACAATCTAAGCTTTTAGATTTGAAATGAAGTATAATTTCCTCTCCCTTAATTATAGCAAAACAACTTTTTCAACCCCTGCAACTTCACGAATTGAAACTTTTGTTTTCTATAATTAACATTGCTAACTTGCAATATTTACCATAATTAATTATGCTCCCACTAGCATAATAATTATTATCTTACCAGCAAAACACTTATGCTCCCACTAGCTCTGACACATACTCAGAAATCAGCTGGACTTCTAGAAATCGATGCTTCATTGACTTTCATTACCAAAGTTCAGATTTCTGATATGAGATGCTTCGCTAAAACTTTATCTAAGCTTCTCATATTATATACCTTCCCTTAGATAGCTCACATGTGCGTTTAAATAATTTTAGAACTATGAAGAGGTATGTCGTAATCATAGGCTCAATTGTTTAGACCTTTGCCATTTCTCACAAGTCCATGTTAGTGTGCCGTTTAACCACAAACGCTCCACTAACGACTTTGAGAATGCAAATATCACAATTGCTATCTACTTAAAATCTACTTAGTGAAAGTGTTTCCTCACCATCATTTTCATGACTCGGAGAGAAACCTTATGACACTTAGATTTTATGGTGTATGTGTTCCTATCCATGTGAATTTGTCAAAACCATAATCAGAAGACAAGGTTAGTGACATATTCAAACTCATATGGACTGAACTTGTTCAATCTTAATTTCTTGCCACCTGGCAGCACAAGGGCCTACCATCGCTTCCAGGTTGTTATGCAACCAATTGAGAACTCTTAGAACTCATATGCAAAGTGAAATTTAACTGGAATGGGCACGAAAACTAGAATATGTCAACACAACAGGTCACAAACCTCAAGTCGTGTGCTAGTGTTCAACAATAGGTTTATTCTTGATTAGTTCTTGAAACTTGTCAAGATCTTTAAGACTCCCACTGACCTCTTGACATATATGATTCACTTTGTCAAGGAATATAAACAAATATTCAAGAGTTAGTGCGGATTCTAATCAAGACAAACACTTCACCCAATTGGCCTTAGTTGGTCTTTGTTTTATCAAAAACATCACAACTTACCAATTTCAAATGTACAAGAGCAGAAAACTTTTACTCTACATTTGACAAGTGTTATAAACCTTCTTTAAGATATGTCACTCAAGTTACAATCTTGGAGTATGACTCTATGATTTTTTTTGGACGGAGTATGACTCATCTTCTTGATTTAACCACTTCAACAATTCATGACTCCTCTTCTTAGCCATAAGAATGCACTAAGATGTCCTTAGAGGATCAATTGTGATATGGTTTCATAATCATTAAGATGATCATAAAACATGATACTAAAGTACTCACCCATCTTTTCAGATTTGAGCAACTCTTATCTTTCTGCCTAATTTGATTCTTCTCATTCGTTCTGCCATACATTGAAACTTTTCCAATGTTTCAGAATTATACTTAAGCTTGTAAGTATAACCATATTTACTAAACTTTAGTAAATCATGACGAATAGTCTTGTCAATCTTTGTGGCGGACTTGACCAGTGCACAAGAATGTGTACTTGATCCCTTAGTCATTCACTTGACTCACATATACATGTGAACAAAGAATTAGTCTTAATTTTCCAAAGAGGAAAATTCTCATTCATCATACAATACAACTTGCATGATTCCAAGTTTCTGTCCAATTGAAACTTGGATGATGATAATCTTTCCTTATTTGGTAAATTTAGACACTACCACAAATGAAAGAATCAAATTCATATTTTCAATATTGCTAGTAACATACAAACATCAATTTTTCATAAATGCCATTGCAAGGAGATATAAAATAAAAACAAAATTTTATTTATTTATAAAATACGGAAAAAACTTTTCCTTACAATGTAATTACAAGTGAAAAACTCTGCTATTACATATTTCCTAGAAATCTATCATAACTCCCAAGCAGTAGCTTAAAATCCGATCTTCGAACCATGCGATTGAAATCCATCTTCACAATCAGATTCAACATACTCTTCTTTTAAGCTTCCTTCCCTTTGCTTGATCCTGACAAACATCAAAATGTAACCTAGTCACATCATGTATTAAGAATCAACATATAGGAACTTAGTAGAGTTAGATAACGAACTCACCTGAAGTAGAACCATACAATCTGATTAAACTTCTCAGGTAGTCTGGGCAGCTTCGATCCTAATGTCCCTGTCTTTGGCAATAGAAACACACAGGCTCACATAGAGCAGTCTCAGACTTGGCCTTTCTCTTATGATCAAAACTTTTGACCATGTCCAATTCCTTTCCTTTAGGAGAAGGAATCATTTCTAGGATGTCCATGCTAGCTTGAGAGGCAGAACTTCCAATCAAATTTCTTGACCATTGCGCCAAATCATTGCTGATTCAGCAGCAATTAGCAAATAGGTAAGGTCTATTAGGGTCATGTCGTGATCTGTCACATAGTAGTCTTTAATGAACTCATTATATGACTCGAGAAGTGACTGAAGAACCTAGTTAATAGCCAACTTCCTTGGGAAAATGACACCCAATATTCTCAGCCTATCAATATGTGCCTTCATCTCTAAGACATGTGCACACACTGGCCTTCCATCTTTGTGTTTGCTATTCAATAGGACTTGAGTGACCTTGAATTTTTCAAGTCTTCAAGCTTGTGGGTCAGGGAGAATAATTGGAGGAGGTGGAGGAAGAGAAGTATGATTTCCATGATCCAACCGCGGGACATCATCTTCATTAGGAAAGCTTGTTCCAAGGGATTTGGGAAGACCATAGTTGTCTGAACCAGACATCTACAATGGGAGAAATTCAAGTTAGTTGATTTAAGTCCTTAATATATCACCTAAATGTACTATTAAGGCTAGGACCCAACACAATATTTTATAACTTGGAAGAGGGATGACGTAATCCAAGCTATAAAATATTTGAAGGTAGGCGAATGACGATTCACCAATTTCCACCATGAAAAACAAAATAGGTATTAGGTTTTAATTGGATTGAAACTCCTAGATCTTTTGAGATTCATTTAACTTTTCAATGGCATGTTTAAATCTCGATTGTGCCCTCTCAAGTTTGTGACTGGGATGCCGAGGATCACAAACAAGGTGTGAATAACCATGCAAATTAACTTGGTACCTTTAATTTTTATCACCTAATCGATGTGCCGGTTAACCACACACGCTCCACCAATCTATGATAAATATTAAGTTACCCTATACCACTCTTACTAGTCCATGTTAGTGTGCCGGTTAACCACAAACGCTCTACCAACGACTTGGTGAGGTATAAAGTGTAATTTCATGGGTTAGCACCAAATTCACATTTTCCTAAAGTAACTAAGATTGGGAATTTATAAGTGTTTAGTTACTTTATATTTATCATTATACTTTTAATGAAGGGAGAATTAGAGTCCTATCCTACCCGTTCGGCTAACGACCCTCCATCAGTCAAGGAAGCGGTGGGTGAGAGTGGACACCTATTAAATTGTTATTTTATAGGCAGTAACCTTATATCCCCTTATAGACCGGCTTCGTGAATGAGGCCTACTCACGGTAAGATTGACTTTTACTCTTATACATATATATAAATATTAAACCTATAATATTATAATAGTATAAGGGTTGAACTTTAAACTATTTAAAATGCTAGGGTTTGGAACTAAAGTATTCAAAAGTGTAACTTTACAAATTCCAAAACTTGAGGGCAAGTTTTGAACAATTCAAAAAACTTTTGGAATCTATAACATATGAATTTAATATGGCTTTTAATGGCAAGACTCTTGAAAATCCATAACTTGAGGACAAGTTATGGATGTCATAAAACAATTTATGGGAAAAAACTCTTCAAAACCATAACTCATGACTTTTAAAGACTCATTAACAAGAACGACTTTTGGTTTTCCATAACTTGAGGAAAAGTTATGGTATCCATTAAAGGCCATTTAGATCATCTAATAGAAAAACAAACATGTCAAGAAAAAACTATAATCTAGATTAAACTCATATGAACAAGACAATTCAAATCAAACAATCTTCATGTAATTAGCCTAACCATTAAACTAATACAAAACATGAAACTCTTGACAATTATCTTTTGAATTGGATTAGAATGATCATTACCACATCAAAAACAGGTTTATAAGTTCAAAAACAGCTTAGGGTAATGATTCTAGTCCAATTCCAGCCTTAAAAGTCGAAAATCTGCACTCTGGGCCTCCTACTCGTCGAGTGTTTGAACAAACTCGGCGAGTTGGTCAGTTTTTGCCTTGGAATCAGCGAGTCCATCAGTGGACTTGGCGAGTCCACTGTCCAGAAAGCCAGTTTTTCGATTTTTTCAGCAATTGCATCAAGTATAATTGAAAACCAAGCCTAGGCTATGATACCACTGATGGATTTTGAGCATTCTAACACTCCTATGGTGTGCATGCAACCCTATGTGCCTTGGATCTATGTTTTCACTATTATACATGCAAATATACAAAATTAAAAAGCATCATCCTAACTAGCATATTATGGAGCAACTATACTACAAAAGTCTAGTTAGATGACATACCTTATGATGGAGCCCGAAATTTCCAAGCTTGTTTAATTAATTAAACCTATCAGTGTTAGACTCATTTTGCTTCCAGTTATCACTGTTTGGAACCTGTTTTGAGTGTTTTAAACATAATACATCTAAGGAATAAGAGATTGGGAATAATAGTTTAGGTTCTTAACTGCCTGCAACCGTAAACCTCCTCAAAAAGGGAGTTTACGGTCAAGACCAATGAGTTTACAGTCATGGTGACCGTAAACCCATCCCTATATATATGGTGCGTGATCACTTCAGCCATTCTTTTCCCTCTTTCAAGCCTTAGAACCGATTCTCTTTCAAAAAGCATAAATTTTTGCTTCCAAAATCTTCAAGAACAAGTAAGTGATCCTTTCTTTGTGTGTTAGATCCTTCCTAAATTCGTGTTTCACTCTTGATTCATCCAAGGGTTTCATCTTTTATCTAGATCATCAAAGATCCTCAAGAACACGGTTGTGTTTTGGACCGAAAACACCTACCTTGCCTTCAAAACCGATCCGTGTGTGTGCTCAAATCTTCACTTGGCACTTAACATCCTATACCACCCGTTCATCCAAACCACTCACTACAGGGGGGGAATACAAGTTGAAACATTCTAGTTATTATATTAATCTCATGTGATTAATAACTAGACCAAACAAAAAGATTTTCTATTACTTTCAAATTGTTATCAAACTTATGGATTTCAAATACTTCAAAACATCTTATTAAACTCTTTTAAATGCTAAAACCCTTTATCAAACTCTTTTTAAACTTATATTATTGTCAAACTCATGTCTATACAGATATATTTATATAAGTAAGATTTGAAGGACTTAGGACTGATAGCTCACTTTATTTCCTGTTCCTTGTTTAGTTGTGGACTTAGAGTACCCTGTTATTTGTCCGAATGTCGTTGAAATCTTAGTTATATATCATATATATGTGTTTAGATATAAAAGCTTTTACTTCAGTTCAATACCTTTGGGTAGCAAAGACATACAAACAACATTACTAGTAAACTATAATAGGTATAGTTTAAGAGATTACTACCCACTATGATTAGTACAATGAAACATACATGAGTCAGTTCATTTATGAGTCGATACAAATCTACTATTATGAGAAACAATACACACTATACATTATACAAGAGAATATACTATACACTAGTATAGAGAGAACGTTACTACACTATGACTTACTATACAAACACTAACATATGGTTATTTAAATGTGAAATACTACTTCATGATACAACAATACATTTTTGTATCACTTTGTAACCAGAGTCTCCTGGAGGGAGAGCGGGCATCGTGTTTATAGATCTATACGGGACAGACACTCCCACACCCCGACTACTAGCTACAGTCCCAGCCGGTAAGGCCAAGGGGTGACAAAATGTCACCTCACTATTTTATGACGCCAGAAGGTCGTCAAGTATTCAGCCGTCGATCAGCATGGTTACAAACTACTTCACATCTAAACCTTAAATTAACAATTAAAGGCAATAGGACTCATTAGGGAGTACGGTACATTTAATACGACATTGAGTCTTCATTTTATCATTTAATAGTTAGTAGTGTCACTGCTGAGGTAGAACATACTATTTTCCTAGTAGAGAATAGGAATGATTGGGAGAAAACATACTTTTGCACAGTAATAAAGTACTACTATATTTTTCCCACTATTACAAATACATATACAAAATTACATTTTTAAACAATAACAAACATGTAAAACAGTCGTGCCTTAGGAAGAAGGCTACATTATTTATAAGCAGGAAATATAGGATTTTCTAGGAAAACTTTACAAACTTTTCAAGGTTTTAATACAAAGATATTGTGGCTTTTAATTACTAAATGACACTAAATACTTATGAACTCACCAGCATTTTATGCTGATACTCTCTTTCAAAATAACTTGTATTCTCAGGGAACTAGTAAGACAGGTACACCCATGCAGCTTTTGAAGGACGAAGTGGATCCAAGACTCGTCTTATTTTTTATTGTACATTTTTGGTGTCATTTAAACTTACAAAAGAACACACATGTATTTAACTATTTTATTAATGCAATGGATGTTGTTGCTTGTCTTTACTATTATGCATTGTTATGATACTGTACATGACGTCCTCCACCCCAGAACGTTTCCGCCATTTCGGTTTTGGGGTGTGACAGAAGGTTAATTTGGTTTACCCTATGAAAATCGGCCCTTGCCCTCACTATGTGTATCCACTAGTGCCATTTCAGGAACCATGGGATCCTTTATATAGTGTGGCTCATTAGGGTTACACCATGTAAACCCTAATGTGCATGACTTTCCATTTCCTTCATGATCCACGGGTTTTAACCTCCATGGAGTATCCATGGGTTACCACATGGGTTAAGCCCAACATGAAGGACAATGGATCACAAACCCACATATATAAGAATGAATGATTTACATAATCAATCCCCATATATTTAATTAGTCTCTTTTGATCACAAAATTAATTCCAAATTAATTCTTGATCAATACTAATCAAATAATATGATTTCATATTAATATATTAGAACTTATAATATATTAATATAAATCACAAATAACCTTTTCTCACTTGTCTATCCAATTGTTCCGATGCCATGCAACCCAAATGGACCATGCTACTCTCGGGTCGAGTACGTACCAATAATAGTTATGGGCTTAGACATATAATCCAACAGGTCTTTCATACAATTGCCAAGGGCCAAATCCTGGTCTTTCATACACATATCACAAAGATAGCTAGCATCCTATATCACAAATAATGAGCCGACCTTGGTGCCTTCGACTTATTGATATAGTGAGAAAACTCACCTCAGTTCGTTGATAAATAACTAGATGCTCGGCTGCAGAACCCAAAGATCCCACACTAAACAAAATCAAATAACCCTAATCAAATTTAGGTTACAAACCATAATCGTGGGTTAAAATGTCAAACCTAAACTCCTAGGGTAAAAGACCATTTTACCCTTCCCATAACGGGCCTAACCAAACTTGGCCTAATAACACAATAATGGCCCCCAAGACCAAAAAGGCCCAACTCATACAACTTAAGGTCTGTTAACAAAATCCCGAGGCCCACTCATGCTTCAAAAACAGTCCAAGGCCGAAAACCTAGCTAAGGCCAAAAAGTCTAAAGCCCAACCGAAGACCAAAAGCCCACAACGCCACTGCAAGCAGCGTACCACTTGGTACGTCCATCATACTGGGCTACTTGCCACCCTAATCCATTTAGTGCTTAATCTATTCAGCCATAAGGTCAAGCTCTTAAATCTCTTCCATTTTAGGGTTCTTATACGTAAAGTTTGCAACTTTAACCCTTAGCATGTCTTAATGGAGCCCCACATCCATTTTTGTTCAACAATACTCATAATAAGGACTCAAACTCATGCATGGACCAATAACAACCATCAAGATGACATTTTTATGCATCATGAACAACAAAGAGGCTAAAATTTAACATATCTAACTTCTGGAATAGCTCAAACTCACAAGGAGAACCCATGGGACCAAATAAAGCTCACAAACTAACCCTATTCTCAAACTATCATAACGATTCATCAAGGTAAGAAATTTATACATTCTAAAGCTCCCAAAGTTGATGAAGACTCTGGATCTAAAAGATTAACCTCAACAAATGCTTGGTCTACAAGCTCCTTCTTCTTGAATACACACCAAAAATGCCACAGAGTTACTTTCAGAGCTCAAGAACACTCAAAGTATGAATTAGGGTTTCAATGGGACGAAATAGATAAGGGAGGCTGATGAGGGTAGAGGTCCAAAGGCTATAATGATGTTTAAATAGGGTTCAAACCCTGGCAGCCGTACACCCTACGCACACCACGTACGCCCAACGTACGTGGTTAAGCCCCCTGTCTCCAAAATTACCTTGTACGCTAAGCATACCAAACATACACCCAGCGTACAAGGGACCAATTTTTTCCAAATTTCTCAAACTTAAAGGACCAAAGAAGTAGACCCGAAATCGAGTGTTACATCTTGGGAGTGATTTGGACTGACTGATGAAGGATGACATAATTAGAATTGTTGACAAAGTTATTGAGCTTCCAGATTTTCTGCAGGGTGTGGGACGCATCAAGAATATATGCTTTGCGGCTGGTGAGGAGTCTGATAGAGAAGCTTTGTGCAAGGCGGTGGCTGCATGAATGTTTTATCCTAGTGCTGCCAGTTCCACCTCTAGTTATTTAGAGGGGATGCTTGATGCGATCGACTCGTTCCTTCATGTGACTATGCTTCCATGATGAAGCTAGGTACCCTTGATTTTGATGGCCTTCGTCAACTGTGTGTGAATGATGATCACGGAGTAGCATGTCCTAACAGTGATGCCAAGATCACTCACTTAGATAAGGGAGCTGGTAAATGAAGGATCTTTCTCATCTTTGTCTTAGTGCTGCCCTGAAATGGGTGTAAATGAATAATTTGCTTTCGATGTTTGCCCTGAGTGGACCAGGTTTTCCAGGTTTTGGCGTATAACATAACAATGAATTTCCCTTTCTCTTTTTCTATGCATGTTGTTTACTTACTTTTCCGTTTGCGTGCTTATTGTTTTTGATTCATATAACTTTTTCCTCTAGCAGAAGTTATGATTCTTTTGGGTCGGTACAGGGCCAAACTGTCGTCCTGCTATATTGGGCTGAGCATTTTGAGCCATACAACTATTTTCTTGGAAAATGTTGCAATCTTTTGATCCAAGGCAAAACTAAATTTATTGTTGTTGTGTTGAGTTGGGTGTTTGAACCATACAACTCTTTTCTTGGCAAAGGTTGCAATCCTTTGAGCCAAGACAAGACCAAACTGCTTGCCGTTGTGTCAAGTTGAGTGTTTGAACCATACAACTCTTTTCTTGGCAAAGGTTGCAATCCTTTGAGCGAAGGCAAGACTAAATTGCTTGTCGTTGTTGTTGGATTAGTGTCTAAGTCCATAACTATTTTGGTATGTACTTGACCCGATTGTGAGCAAGGTCCTTTTGGGTTGCCTTCACACTGGTGACTAGACAGGATGACTGTTGAGGAGAGAGGCTGGTTTATTGTTAAGAATAATAAATTGGGGTATAAATATGATTTGCTAATATATTATATGAATAATATATTAATTTGGAATCATATTATTAATTAGTATTTAATCAGAAATTAATTAGGAATTAATTTCGGGATTAAAGGAATTAATTAAAAGTACAGGGGTTGTTTTGTAATTATTTGATAGTTGAGACTTTGGGCTATTGGATCACCTTTATTAAGGCTTGAACGAAAATCCTAGAAGGATCTAGGGGTTTTCGTCCAATGGCTTAAGGAAAGGATTCCATGGACTTGCTTAGGCCCTAAGCTAAGGGATTAGGGTTTCCACCTTGAAACCCTAGCTAGCCTCAAGTAGAAATAGCACCCTAAGGCACTAGAATTCGACTACCCCTTGGGAAAACCATACTAGAGCCGAATTTTGGAGCTTAGTACCCTTCCTCATCTCTCTCATATTCATCCTCTCACTCAAAGTGTGTTTATGAGCCATTAGAGGTACTAAACTTGTGGTACTTGCTTTCAAGAGCTAAGGAAACTCAAGGAATTAGTTGTTATTACTATATAACAACAAAAGGTATGTATTCTATTTTCCTATGTCAATTTCGAAAATAGTAGATGCATGCTAGGTTTCCTTTTGTGTTCATAAAGTTGTATGTCTAATAGTGAAAACATATATCCAATTAGGGTTGCATGCACACATATGATTATTTGTATAAAACCCATCAGTGGTATCAGAGCCAGGTTTTTGTTTTCAATTAGATTTGATACAAATGAATGAATTTGACAAATGAGGGTTACAAAACCCTAGGGCTTGGATTTTCGAAATTAGGGTTACAAAACCCTAGTTTTCGAATTGTATTAGGGTTTCCCAAAACCCTTTCCTTAGCCACCAAGATTTCGAAATTGGGGTTGTCTAACCCTAGGATTTCGAAATTTGCCTTGTCCCCATGATAAGATTCCCAAATTTTAGGGATTTGGATAATGCCATGTCTTGTAATTATCCCTTAATTGTTTAAATAGATAATTAAAGATCTTTTGAATTATCCCATCCCAAATTTTCGAATTTTAGGGATAAAGGGATTAGGTTAAAATTAATTGTTTAATTTAATAGATTATCCTCCAAGATTTAATAATTTAAATTAATTGTTTAATTGAGATAATTATTAAATCAAAGTTTTAATATTTAATATTTTAAAATTAAAAGGTTTTAATTTTCGAAAATTTTTAAATATGATTAAAACCCTAGTATTTTGAAATGTTTAAAATACACCCTTATACTATTATAATATTATAAGATTAGTAATTATATATATGTATATGATTAAGCTAGTCTTACCGTTAGTAGGACTCATTCACGAAGCCGATCTATAAGGGGGGTATAAGGTTATGGCCTATAAAACGGTCGTTTAATGGGTGTCCACTCTCACCCACCGCTTCCTTGATTGGTGGAGGGTCGTTAGCCGAACGGGTAGGATAGGGAAACTAATTCCTCATTAAAAGCATAATGATTAATAAAGTAACTAAATGCTTTTATTAAATTCCCAATCTTAGTTACTTTAGGCAAAGGTGAATTTGATGCAATTCCATGAAATTACACTTTGTACCCTTGCTAAGACGTTAGTGGAGCGTGTGTGGTTAACCGGCACACTAAATGGGCTCTAAGCAAAGGTGGCAAAGGGTGACTCGATGTTTGTCATAGATCGATAGAGCGTGTGTGGCTAACCGGCACGTCGATTAGGTGACTGTAACATTGGGGGCACCATGTATATTTGCATGGTTATTCACACCCTGTTTTGTGATCCTCGGCTTCCCAATCACAAAACGAGGGGTATATCGAGATTTAAACATGCCATTGAAAAGTTCAATGAATCTCAAAAGATCTAGGAGTTTTCCATATATTTAAAACTTAATCTCTATTTTCGTTTTTCATGGTGGAAAATTAGTGAATCGTCATTTACTTACCTTCAAATATTCTGCGACCGGATTACGGCATCCCTCTTCCGTGTTGTAGAATATTGTGTTGGGTCCTAGCCTTAGTATCTCATTTGGATGTTTTATTAAGGACTCAATCAACTAACTTGAATTTTCTCCCGTTTTGTAGATGTCAAAGTATGACAACTATGGTCTTCCCAAATCCCTTGGAACAAGCTTTCCAGATGAAGATGATATTCCACGATTTGATCAAGGAACAAGAGATCATGCTTCACTTCCTCCACCTCCTCCTATTATTCTCCCTGACCCACAAGTTCAAAGGCTTGAAAAGTTCAAGCTCAGTCAAGCCCTTTTGGCAAGTAAACATGAAGAAGGAAAGCCAGTGTGTGCACACGTCTTAGAGATGAAATCACACATTGATAGGTTAAGAATGTTGGGAGTTGTTGTCTGTGAGAAGCTAGCTGTTGACTGGGTTCTTCAGTCGCTTCCTGACTCATATAGTGAGTTCGTAAGAGAGTACTATATGATAGACCACGATGTGACCCTCATCGATCTCACCTATTTGCTTGTTGCTGCTGAATCAGCAATGACTTGGCACGCTGGAGAAGCAAAGTTGATTGGTGGATTTGCCTTCCAAACCTCCATGGACATAGGCAATGGCAACGAAAGACATGCCATGGTCGAAAGTTTGATCATAAGAGAAAGGCAAAGTCTGAAGTAGTTCCGTGTGCTGTTCCAAAAAGGTCAATTTGCTTTTATTGCCAAGAGAAGGGACATTGGAGACGAAGCTGCCCTGTCTACCTGAGAGATCTAAGAGATGGGAGATTCAAGACGTATGGCTCTACTTCAGGTAAAATCCATTAACTAACTCTATAAGTTCCTATTTTTGATTCTTGATAGATTATGTGATAAGATTACATTTTTGATGTTTTGAAGAATCGAAGAAAAGAAAGGAAGAAGTGAGTTGAGTCTGATCACGAAGAAATGGATTTCAATCGCATGGATTCAAAGATCGGATTTTTGAGCTTCTACTTTAGAGTTAGGATAGATTGGTAAGAAATGTAATAGCATAGTTTTTTAATTGAGTTGCGTTGTAAGGACAAATTTTTCCACAATAAAATAAATTTTGATTTTGTTTTATTTATTTATCCTTGCAATGACATGTATGAAAAAATTGATGTTTGTGTATTTCTATTATTAGCAATGTTTAAATGGATGTGATTATTAGTTATGTTATTCATGGTAGTGTCATAATTTTCTAAGTAAGGAAAGATTCTCATCGCCCAAGTTTCAATTGGACGGAAACTTGGAATCATACAACTTGTACTGTGTGATGTATGGAAATCTTGGTACTTAAGTAATTAAGACTAATTCCTTGTTCACATAAGTATGTGAGTCAAGTGAAGGACTAAAGGAACTAGTACACAATGTTGTGCACTAGTCAAGTCCACCGTAAATAATAATAACATTATTCGTCATGATTTACTAAAGGTCCAGTAAATGTGTATTAAGTGTAATTCTAAATCATTGAAAAGTTTCAATGAATGGTAGAACGAATAAGTAGAATCAATGAAGGCAGAAAGATAAAAAGTTTCTCCAATCTAAGAAGAAGGGATAGTACTTTTTTATCGTATTTTATGATCATCTTGTTGATTGTAAAACCATATCATAATTAATCCTCTAAGGACATCTTAGTGCACTAGTATGGCTAAGAAGAGGAATCGGAAATTTTTGAAATGGTTAAATCAAAAGGATGAGTCATACTTCGTTCCAAAATCAAGTCTTAGAGTCATACTCCAAGATTGTGAATTAAGTGACACATCTTAAGAAGTTCTAACACACTCTTCAAATGTGAAGTAGAAAATTGTTTTTCTTACTCTTGCACGTTTGAAATTGGTAAATTGTGATGTCTTGGATAAGACAAAGACCAACTAATACCAATTGTGTATAGTGTTTATCTTGATAAAAATCCGCACTAACTCTTGAGTATTTGTTTGTCAAGAAATTTTTTCTTAACAAGAGAATATTATATGTCAAGAGGTTAGTGGGAGTCTAAACGATATTGAAAAGTTTCAAGAACTAATCAATAGTAAACCTATTACTAAACACTAGCATACGACTTGAGGTTTGTAACCCATCGTGTTGACGTATGCTTGTTTCTGTGCCATTCCGGTTTAGTAAACTATGCATATGAGTTCTACGAGTTCTCAATAGACTGCATAAGGGCAAGCACCTTGTTCAATGAAAGTACATTGACTAGTATAGGTGAGCTGCTAAATAACTTGGAAGCAATGATGGGACCCTTGATGGCATGAAATCAAGCATGAACAAGTTCTGTCCATAAGAGTTTGGATTTGTCACAAACATTGTCTTACGATTATGGTTATGACAAATTCACATGGATATGAACACATACACCATAAAATCTAAGTGTCATAAGGTTTTTCTCCTTCATGAAAATGATTGTGAGGAAACGCTTTCACTAAGAGAGATTTTAAGGAGATAGCGATTATGTAAATTTCATTCTCAAATTCGATTATGATTACGGCATCCCTCTTCATAGTTCGAATTGTGAGATTTGGCGATTAGTCTGAACATTTGGGACTTAGTAATATAAGTTTTGAATTAGTTTAGACACACATGTAAGCTATCTAAGGGAAGGTGTATGAGTTTGAGGAGCTTGGATAAAATCTTATCAAAGCATATCGTATTAGAAACAATAAACTTTGGAAGTCAATAAGTATTGTTTTCTAGAAGTTTAGCTGGTTTCTGAATACGTGTGAAAGCTAGTGGGAGCATAAATGTTATGCTGGAATGGATATAATCATCATGTTAGTGGGAGCATGATTATTATTTTAAGTGTTGCAAGTTAGCAATATTAATTATAGAAAACAAAAGTTTCACTTTGCAAAGTTGTAGGGGTTAAAAAGTTGTTTTGCTATAATTAAGGGAAAGAATGTTATACTTCGTTTCCAATCTAAAAGCTTAGATCGAGAAATTTTAATCAAATTTAGTCAAGAATATATTAACTGCATTCTTAAAATTCGATTATGATTACGACGTCCCTCTTCATAGTTCGAATAGTGAGAACGTGGCAAATAGAAATATTATGGAAAATGGCTGATAAAGTATCATGCTTTTATGTAAGACATTATGAATTATGTCCCATATGCTTCTCGTATAGGATTGATTGCATATGCTGTAATATTTGACCGTTCTAAAATTTTCCAAATGCCTAGGGCATTAAGAGGGAAAAAGGGACTAGAACCGGATTTGGCTAAAATAATTAAACAACTGTCAAGGACAATCTAAGGTTCGCCAAAGATTGGTCGCTTGTGGACAGTTGGAAGTATAGTCATGAATGGACCATATTGACATTATTATGAATAGATAAGATTCTATTTATAATGAGTTGTCATATGGAAATATGGAAATGTTTCCTTATTGGGAGTTGGACGTTAAGAATTTATGTCTAGATTAGAAACTTTTATGCAAGAAGGATGTTCAAAGGAATGTACTTTGAATGTGAGACTTCATATCTATGGAATTGTCTTGCAACAATCTCCAATAGATGACTTTGTAATTTCATTGGCAAAGTCTTTGTGACTTTGGCGCTATAACATTACGAAAGGATCGTTGCATAAAATGTTAAAATCTAACATATTCTATAAGTGGCAAGAATTTGGTATTCTCACACTTGTGGTAAGGATTGGGAATTGTGAAATGAGTGTGATTGAAAATGTGATTCAATTATACTATTTCACAAAGTAAGGACCATAGGTAAACATAGTGTGCATGCTAAGAGCATGGGACAATTGTTGTTGTAATTCAAGTAATAAGTTGATTACCCGAAACATTATAAAATGAATAATGTGTAATCAATATGGTGATTAAATAAAGGAGTTTTATTTATACTCAAAAGTTTGGGGCGATATTGGGTTCGATTATTCTTGTGTTTCACTTTGCATGTTTTGACTTCCTGAATAATAAGATTATCCGAACGTTCCACAGTCGCTCATACTGTGGGAGTAGGTATGAAAGAATATTGTCATGAATAGGTTTGTAGATTGTCTAAAGTGTATTAGACATATCAAAGGTTTGCTGCAACGTTCATGAGTGCTTACGAATATGATTTGAGCATTGGATTAAACCCACGCTCACTTGGATCGCTTCATGGATTTTATCACGAGTGATTGGTGAGACGATAATATCTTATATTCTTGAAACCAAGATGTGTGAGTTGTATCTTACGAGTCGGTTACATATTGATAATATGTAAACGCACCAGTAACTTGGTGTTATAAAACATATTGTTGTGTGTGATTCGATAAGTGAGTACAAGCGAGCATTGAGTCGAAGTTTATCCGTTCCTTTTACCCAAAGTGGGATAAAAGCGATATCTGTGGGCCCCTCGATGATTTAGTGATGACACCTAAGCGCTTGGCCAAGCCGGGACTAAGTTGATGTGTTCAATTGTAGTCTGTTGTTAGTCGTCGAAAATCGGAAATCGAGAAACAACACATAGACTGAGAGAATGATTTCAATCCATGTCTCACGTCTATACGATATCAAGAATTGAGGAATATATATGATCCCTTATCTAAAGGACACGCTTCTGAAACCCTAGCTAGCCTCAAGTATAAATAGAACCCTAAGGCACTAGAATTCAACCACCCCTTGGGAAAACCCTACTAGAGCCGAATTTTGGAGCTTAGTACCCTTCCTCCTCTCTCTCATATTCATACTCTCACTCAAAGTGTGTTTGTGAGCCATTAGAGGTACTACACTTGTGGTACTTGCTTTCAAGAGCTAAGGAAACTCAAGGAATTAGTTGTTATTACTATATAACGGTATGTATTCTATTCTCCTATGTCAATTTCGAAAATAGTAGATGCATGCTAGGTTTCCTTTTGTGTTCATAAAGTTGTATGTCTAATAGTGAAAACATAGATCCAATTAGGGTTGCATGCACACATAGGATTGTTTGTATAAAACCCATCAGCTGTGTCGAGTTGCGTGTTTGAACCATACAACTCTTTTGTTGGCAAAGTGGGAATTAAGACAGTTAGTTAAATCAACATACAATATTTTTAAATTTGGGTAAATATCACTGTAGCCCAACAAACTATCAGGTTTTTTAATAGATCCCACACACACACACACACATATATATATATATATATATATATATATATATATATATATGAAATTTAGAGGCATAAATTCAATTTTTACCTACTAAAAATGGACCTTGACTTGTGATTGCCGATTTCCTTATTGGTTTTGACTTTTTCACTAAAAAGAAAAATTAAATAAAAATACACCTCACTCTGTCACTCAGGTCCTCAGCCACCACAAACTTATGTTCATTTCAAAGAACATCCACCTTCCCAATTCCAACCATAGACCTTTATGTGAATGTTTGTCTCTGTGAGATTTCACCTTATTATGATTACATTTCACTCACTACTCAATATTTTTGGTTTGAATCTCTTCTTCATTTCGATTTCCATGGATGTACAAGTCGGTGAAATATCACAACAACCCAACAAGGATGCTTATTTGATTTCTTCTTCATTTCGATTTCCTTGATTTAAATCTCTTCTACATTTCGAGTTCCATGGATGTACCAGTCGGAGAGACTGAGTTTGAGTCGCATGTGATTGTTATGGGAGTTGGTAGGAAGATAAACAAAGAGTAGATGTCACCAACTAAAACTGAAAATCAAAATGTGCATCTTGGCGCTTGTTCGTGGAAGGGGAAAAACAATTAACCAGCATCGAAGATGAATACAAGTGCATATTTCACTTGTTTTTGTTTTTGTTTGTTGATAATCTTGCTTGGAAACCCTCAGGAACTGTTTTTCCCAAACCTACAGTTGTGTTTGTTCTAGATGTTTATGCTCTTAATTCCTTACCATCATTTGAAGAAGGGGGTGAGAGACACGTACATAAAAAAGAAATAGCCTTGTTCTTGACTCGAAGGGGAAGAGACCACCTAAACCCATGTATTTTGATTTTCAAATTCTTTTGGGGCCTACATACAGGTGGTTGCGAAAAGTTTGATTTATTTTGGGATTATCCATGACAGATCGTCATGTTCAGTTCACATTCACGAAGAAAGGAGGTGATAGTGAGGAGGAGAGATCAAGAGAGAGTGATTACATTGGAGGTTGATGGTAAGGCCTTTGGTGGTGTTCATTAGTGGAAATGGTGGTGAATTAGGGTTTGCCAGTGGCGCTGAGTAGGTGACCACCAATGATGATCAACATACTAGCGAGGGAGTGAGCGAGGGAGTGAGCGAGGGAGTGAGGGAGAAACGAAGGAGGCTTTGGCTCTTGTACTTTTGGAACGGGAGGAAAAGAGCGACATCTTAATTGATGAAGGGGATGTTGCATCTTGATGAGGTGGACTTGTGATTTAATGACATGACTTCTAATCTGTGCTGAATACGCTTCTAACTTATGCTGACTATACTGTTAGCCGGTAGTAAGTCAAGCATTTCAAAAATAGTGACCCTTTAGAATTTCAAAATGAAGTTTATACACCTATAATGCAAGAAAAAAAAGATGAGGGGCCTTTTAAAACAAAACTCGATACTTTGTTGTCATTCCTTGATATTAACCCTTTAAATTTTAATATCAAATGTGTAACAATATAATGATTTAACTAGTAGACAAGATATTACCAAACTAGTGGTTGTGTCTAATCCAATAGATGGTTGTGTCTAATCCAATAGACAACGAGACTAGAACATTTAGTTAGATCAACATATTGTCCGCCAAGATTATATCTTTACTAGACGAATTCCCGCGCGTTGCGCAGCGAAGATTAAAAATATATTGTTAAAATATTGAAAAATATATGTTTAAAATGGTTATGTTATTGACATTAACTTTGAGATAATATTTTTACACTAATATATATATATATATATATATATATATATATATATATATATATATATATATATATAATCTCTATTATTTTGAACAATAATATTCATTGACATCAATCCACATTCCTCATTAATAGAATTAAATATAATTATCTATTTAGTATTATTTTTAACAATTATTATTATTGATTAATTATATTTTTATTTATGCGATCATTTTCTAATTTCAATAATGATGTTCATTTAAAATACAATTTATTTATAGCTAAATGTAATTTATAATTTAATGTTATTATCATTTAAAATTGTTATTAATTAGTTTTAAACCACTTATTATTAATAATAAGTTAAAGAAGACTTTTAAGAAACACTTAATATTATTATTAAAATATGAAACATGCACTAAATAATAAAGTGATAAGATAGACAATTTACATTTCAAAAGAGACTTGCATGGATAATATGACATATCCATGTAATTTGATTTTATTATTTATAATTATTGCTTATTAATTTTAAAACCACTTGTTATTATTAATAAGTGAAAGAAACTTTTAAAAAACACTTATTGATATAATTAAAATGTTAAACATATACTAAAATATAAAGTGATAAGATAGACAATTTGTATTTTAAAAAAGGCTTACATGGATAATATGGATAATATGACATATCCATGATTTTTAATTAATTATTGTTTTGAAGCAACATGAACATACAAACATGTATACAATAGTTAATTAAATATTATATATATCATCTTCCATAACATATGATCGATAGCATGATTCTAATCTAATTTACATTAAAATTTCAACTACAACATACAATGAATTGTTTATTAAATATATTATATAAGTTATAAAACCTTTGAATTGTTAATCATTATTAAGAGACTTTTGAGTGGTATTCATTAAAATAGGAGGTTTCAAATGCATGAGGTGTTTGCAAATTTTTATGGGGGTTTCAAATACATGAGGTTCAAGGAAAAATGCTAGTTTTATAAATATGTATGATATGCTGAGGGTTCAAGTCCTGTGGTGGATATATGTGAAATTAGGTGTTAGTTTAGGAGTAGATTATAATATTTGTATTTGTCGGTTAAAAAAAATAAAAAAAATAACCATAATTAAGTAAGAATCTCCCCTAAGATAAATATAGTAGTTATAATCATCTAAACAACCGTACCAGTAATAATTTTATTTGCTCTTATTAAGTAAATCTCATATTCTTCCTAATTACAAATATTTTATTTATTATTTTTATTTTTTTGAAAATAACTTTATGAGATATTTACAACTCCTTTTTAACTAATTGATTATTCTAAATATATAGTTTATTAGCCACGTCTTACCCTACTATATCTAGGTTAAGACATATTGTTTAACCACGATTTACCCTACTACAATCGATCATTCAACTACAATGGTGATTTATTGATTTTTTATTCAACACATTACACATGTAACATAATTTTATAAACTATTTGTAATTCCATTCAGACATGGGTGGTGTCCCGCCGCACATCCTCTCAACCTCTATAAATTGAACCCACCCCACCTTACTTCCAAATCACAACTAATTATCTACACTTAATCGAAATCGGATAAATCTGAATCTCCTACCCAATGGAAAACTCACTACGGCGCTTCGTGGTAGTGGTGATGGTGCTACTAATTTCAACCGGATATGTTCAACTCGCACAGACGACGTGTGATCCGGTGCAGCTCAGTTGGTGTCTGCAGGCCATAGTCTCATACCTGCCACCCTCCGCAGACTGTTGCCTGAAGCTCAAGAGTCAGGAGTCTTGTCTTTGCCAGGAAACGACTGACCCAACTTTTGGTGGCTATCTTTGTCTTCCCGGTGCAAAGATGGTCGCAACTGCATGTGGCGTAGCCTTCAACTGTTAATGAATCGCAAATGGTAGCCACTTTTGGAGAGCCTTAGTGCGTTGCTCCGTTGTTGAAAATAGATTTGTGAAACTTAATTACTGCTACGTTCACAGATGGTTTTACTTCCACCTTTTCTCCTTCAAACAAAATATATGCGTGCAAGTTTTGTTTTCATATTATGTCTTTTGGATCTTGAGTCAACTTAGTTTAATTTATAGTTTATCGTATCGATGTTTTTAAAGCATGAATCATCGCAACGGGTACCAAACTCAATGTATTTTGTAATATATAACTAAAAGAAACATGAATCACTGGTTTACTTCTTAACTATCAAAAGTAATGGAAGTAATATGTAAAAATTCATAATTATATGATTTTCATACATAAGCGAGAAAATAAGGTTTTTTTTTGTTAGTGATAAACTCTTTGGAATATTGATTTAATGTAACGTTTTATGTCTCCAAGTATACTCGATACTTTCATTTTCTCTAATTCACCGTTTAACTTAATTAAATTAAATATTTTTTTTTATATTTTCTTGCTACTTATCCTTCTAAAAATGAAGACACGTGTCATTAAATCAAAGTAATAATATTTTAATATATTTATTAGCATTTAATATCGATAGAAGGTTGAGTAAGAAGAAAATATAAAAATATATTTAATTTTCTCATTATTTTGTATTTAAAGTGTTTACAAATTACACAAAATCCTTTTATATCTCATTTTTTAATTTCCACATATTCGCCGTGTAAGTAGATTTGTTAATCTTGTGTATCTATATTTCAATAAAATAATAACATGCCAATATAATAATTTGTCACAATATTCAAAAGTATACAATATTAATTTATTATATTTATATAGATGATAATTTAGGTTTGCGACACTAATCCAGGTTATTGATTGAAGATCAAAATTGAGTTCGTTATGGACTCGTTAAAATCGATTTCAAATCATCCTCTTAATGAGTCGATCTCGAGTAGTTTGGTCCATTAACACCCATTTCTATTACCGAGTTTTTGAATAACTAATTGGTTTTGTATTTCAAAAGGGAACTTGCCAAAAAAAAAAGTAGATTTAATTAGAGGTAATTTTACAAGACTTCAAAGACATCAAAGGTCGACAAGTTCCATTTTTGTGATTGGTGTAAGATATTTCACATTAATTGTTTAGTTATTAAATTTTGATATGCCATATCTTTGAATTAAATTAAAATTCTGTCTATGTATTTTGTTTTTAAGTTTGGGTTTCGGCCACCTAATTGTACTACTTGTGTTTTGCCACTGTAAACACCCAATATTATCTACATACGTTTATGTATTCTTAGTAGTTTACCATTTTGTTCCGACAATTACAACGTAATTTTTAGTTTTTGTGGATGGATCCACATCGATATTTAGGGGTGGTGTTTCCTCTCCTCGACTACACTCACCGCGTATGAATGGTTAGAAACAAGAAAGATACACATCGTCTTTTAAAGACTAAGGGGATCACCAACGGAAAATGTAAAATCTTAACAAGTTTTAACAATTTCAAAAGAACCAGACAAGTCATATAAACATAACATTTGGTACTTTTTATTGTATAAACATAAGATTTTTATCATGCATAATATTACATCCCTCTTTGAAACTAAGCCATTATTTGGTATCATTTCTTCCATCAAGATCATGGGTGAGCCTTATTATTACCACCAGCCATAGAAGTTGAAAGTGAAGGTGCAACGAGTGTCTTGCTACTCTACTTTTCATCATCGGCTCTAGGAGGAATTGGGACATCACAACAGGGGTAGTCGGGGACACAACAAACATCTTCTGGACGAACATCAAATTGAAACAGCCTTGACACCGTTGTAGTAGTTCCCACGAGCACAAGTATCATCATGCAGATTTTTATTATGGTTCTCATGACTCCCATGCTTGGTTCTCGTTTTTATTTATACTCCACATTAATGGATGCTCAGTGAAGTTTTTTATATATGAAATTGTGTGAGATAAAGGCATCTACTTATGAATGGCAAGACAACAATGAAACTAAGTAACCATGTTGGGATCGTGGCTGGCTTTTGTTGTTTTTCTATCCAACAAATACATTCGATATAGGACAATTTCAATTTTGTTGACATCATCTTCAATCGTATGAAACATGATAAGGGATTGAATACTTTTTCTAAAGTATTAACTCCATGGCTCCTCGAGCATGAATTTTGTCATGTACCAACGGCTGTTGCAATAAGAAACATGGCGACAAAAATTTTACATTTAGATTACTTAAAAGTTATAAAAATCAAGGGAAGAATTCGGATATCATATGTAATGGAAGAATTCGGATATGATATGTAATGCAGTTCGGTTCCCAACTACGGAACCGATTGGTATACTTTGTCCCCTTTTCAAGAGCGCTAATGTATAATAAAGGATTTTGATTTGGTTATTTTATTTAAAAAGGTAATCTACGTCTTTTTTTCGTTAAATTCGTCTCATTTTTTTTTAATCGGATTTATGATAAAGTTAAGGGAAATTAAGTAATCTAACAATTTTTTTGTGTTTATTTAGAAAAAATAACCACCATAAAATGGTTTTTGAAAAATAACCTTCGTGTCCAGAATGGGCCATTCCGGACAACATTTCAGATTGTGTACCCGGCCCGACCCACTAAAGATATTCCAGAATGCCCATTCCGAAGTACCCCGACATGTTCCAGAGATCAATTTACAAAACTTGGTTCCAGATTTTATTACGACACATTAAATATAACAAAATACAGCCAACGTTTCCGACACATTCTATCCCCTTCTACACATTTTAGACTAGAGAACTAAAGAAGATATGAGACACGATCTTGATGATTCGGTCGTTTTATGTGTAATTCGTTCACTCCTACCATAGTTTTATTTTAATATTATTGTTGTAATTAGGTAAGGTTGGAACACAAAGAACAGGTCCGAAATGCTAGAACACGTTTTGGACCTGTTGTAGATGTTTAATTTAGATTTAAGACCAACCCAAAAGTAGTTTACTTATTGCCTTAGGGTATTATACATCGAAATTTTGTATTCCGGAACAAAAAATAAACAGATCTAGAACATGTTCGAAATGTCTAAAATTTGAGGAACTAATTCGGAACACGAAGAACATGTCCGGAATGTGAAGAGCTACACTAGAATATGCATCACATTTCGTTCCGGATCACGATTTAAACTTATGAATTACCTTAAAATAGTTTTGCTAATTTAATTTGCGACATGCCAAGATTTTTATGTGTTGACAGCTGTCAACACAAATGCATATGATTAGAGTAACATTACTAATGGATCCATTTACCCACTTTGGTCTGAGTGTTATACGGTATGGATGTGTTTCAATTACATCACCTAGGTAATAGTCATTTATAATAAAATGTTATTTGATTATTACTTAATTCCAAACTTTTTTGCAGCTTTACATCCCTATCAATATACCGATTACCTACTGATCTTTAGGAGTTTTGGATTTCAAGACATTGACAATGACTATATATGATAATCACTAGAAGAGCGGCCATTTTTCAGAAGATGCATCTTGGTTGATAGCTATGTGAGCCAGTATCCACAAACTCATAGTGTATATCAATTATTGGGGTATGAAACCCAATAATGTAATCCCTATTGAGAGTTTCAAAATCACTATTGTAAAGGGCACATACATACCACAACAGTCTGGTAGTCAAGGGGATTATGGGGCATAAAATCCATTTTCACGTATTAACCTTTTGGCATTCAAATTATTTAAGTTGTGATTTTGACTGGCCACGACATGGTGGTTAAGGCACATCGCGGTGCGACCACGACATTTAAGCGGCGATGCAGTTAAGGCTTATCCATGGCGTGGTGGGCCTAACGGGCCAAAACTCTAGAAGCCTCACGATTTGTGACTATTTAAGACACGCTTCCCTAGGGTTTCAACTTATTCACCAGCCTCCACATCAGGGAAAATTCTCCTCCTAACCCTAGCCTCTATTTTCATCTTGTTTGTGTTTTGTGCTCTCTTTTGTGAAGATCCAAGAAGAATAAGCTTAAAGCAAGGTGTTGGTGTAAGATTCATTAGTTTCCCAGCAAAAGTAATCATCTTCTGAACCTTTTGTGAGTTTAAATTTCTCACATTTATACATTTTCATTCTTAGATCTAGGTGTAGGTTGGTTTGAATGTCATTTCTAGTCCCTTGTTCATGTATTCTTGGAGTTTGGAGAACTCTAGAACCTTGTGGTTACATTTTCTTGCTTATGTACCTTGTGCTTGATAGAAATGAGTTTACATGTGTTCTTGGTTAAGCCATGCACTTAGCTTTGGCTATTTGATGAATTTTTGGGCATAGGATTTGAGTTTGTGGTTGGTTCAATCATTAAGATCGATGAATTTGAAAACTTTATCCGTTAATCATATGTGATTAAATATATATAATCATATGTGATAAAAGACATGAGAAAAATTATTGAATCGAAACGAAAATGAATATTCTCCACATAAATTATATTTGATTAAATACATATAATCACAAGTCATTAAATACACGATAATACGTAATGAATCGAGAACGTGAAAACGAATATTATACACATTTTCGTGTTAACGATTCAACATTTGTTATCGTGTACTCAATCACATGAGATTATATGCATCTAATCACATATGATTTTTATGGACAAGATTCATTTTCACCTCTCGATTTTATAGTTGTTGTCGGGTATTTAATCACATGTGATTTAAGTACACAAGATTCATTTTCACATTCTCAGTTCAATAGTTGTTCTATGTCCACATTAATCATATGTGATTAAATACATATAATCACATGTAATTATTTACACAAAACAAATATTGAATCAATAGCGCAAAAACAAATATTTGTCCGCATTAATCATATGTGATCAAATATATAATCACATATGATTTAATACATGAGAAAAAAAATTGAATCGGAAACGCGAAAACAAATTTTATCCATATAAATCATTTGTGATTGAATACATATGATTATATACACGGAACAACTATTGCATCAACAAAGTGAAAAAAAATCTTTTTCCACGTATACGTGAATAAATACATATAATCAGATATGATTAAATATATGCGAAAAATTATTGAACGAAATATGTGATTATATGTATCTAATCACATCTGCTTTATGAGGAAAATATTCATTTTCGCTTTCTCGATTTAATAGTTGTTCTCATTATTTAATCACATGTGATTAGATTTATGTATCTAATCACATATTATTTATATGGTCAATATTCATTTTACGTTTTCGATTCAAAATTTGTTCTCGTGTATTTAATCACATGTGATTATATATATATATATATATATATATATATATATATATATATATATATATATATATATATATATATATATATATATATATATATATATATATATATATATATATAACCACATATGATTTATGAGCGCAAGATTTGTTTTTGCATTCTTGATTCAAAAGTTGTTATTTGTCCATATTAATCATATGTGATTAAATACATATAATTACATGTGATTAAACACATGAGAAAATTATTGAATCGAAAATTCGAAAACAAATCTTGTCTATTTAAATAATATGTGATTAGATACATATAATCACATGTGATTATATGTACTTAAGCACATATGATTTATGTGATTATATATATATATATATATATATATATATATATATATATATATATATATATATATATATATATATATATATTGTAACACCCGATTCCCGGTACGTATTTTAAATACAAGTAATTGCATTTTTACACTGGGACTCGACGAGTTGGAGCCCCAACTCGTCTAGTAAACTGGATTATGAACGCGGGTTTTAAGTAATCTACTCGACGAGTTGGGAGCCCGATTTGACGAGTAGGACTACCTGGAGGAAACCCTAATATTTAGTGTTTGCACCCTATTTAAACACATTATCTTGTCCCACTTTAGCCTCCATCGTCTCTCACAGTCCAGAAAAGCCCTAAGTTGAAACCCTAAATCATTTGGAGTGTTCTTGAGCCATTTTTGTGTGTTTGTGGTTGTTTGAAGCTTGAAGAAAGAAGTGGAAGCTTGGTGGATCCAAAAGAAGCAAGTAGATCCAGAGGTTTTGCTTTAATTTCCAGTTCATTCAAGGTAAAAAGCTTCAACCTTGATCATTTATCTCTTAGATCTCTAGTTTGGACAAGTTTCTACCTTTTCTATGTAGTAGAGCCATTTTTGGGATTTTGTGGTTCTAAGGGGAATGACTTCAGATCTGGAACCATTGAGGGTTCCCATGGCATAAAGGTGCCAACTTTATGGCCATAGGAGTCCCATGCATCATATAAACCCCATTTTAGAGCCTTTTGAGCCAAAAACCCCATGCATGAACGTCAAGTTTGTAGCTTTATGTGTAATATGGACCCTAGGAGGTCAGATCTATGTTTTGGATGCATTAGGACCATCTGAAATCGACTGAATAGTTTTAGACATAGAGGGACTCGGTGAGTCGCTTATGTGACTCGGCGAGTCAGGTAGCATTGTCCCCAAAACCCCTTCTGATATCGAGTGGTGTGTTGAGTTGGAAGAAGAATCAGCCAGTTGGGTTCTTTATGGACCTGAAGATTAACGTACTCAATGAGTTCAAGGATGAACTCGAGGAGTTCAAGGCAATATCCCAACCATATGAATATGGAATCGACGAGTTCAAGGATGAACTCGGCGAGTCAAGGACTAAACACCTTAACTCGGATGAAGATGAACTCAACGAGTTCAAGGATGAAATCGGCGAGTCAGTTGTAGAATGTCTCGACTTTGCTTAAAGGAGAACTCAGCAAGCCCCTGTAAGTCTCGGCGAGTAGGGTCGAAGTCTTGGCGTTTTCATGATTTCGGAACTCGACGAGTTGTGGGGCCAACTCGGCGAGTTGAGTCAACTGGATGTTGACTTTGACCTAGAGTTGACTTTGACCAAGGTGTTGACCTTGACTTTGACTTTAACCTGAGTTGACCAAGAAATGGTAATTAAGGAAGATTGTTATGTGTAGAATCTGAGAGGGGTTGATTCCGGCAGCAAGGACAGTTCAGACACTTTATGACATTGAGGTGAGTTACCTTCCAGTAAGAGTGGCTCTACGACCACAATCTCGTAGATGGAATCTTTGCTTTGATGAAAATGTCAAAGATTTTTGTTTTTTAAGATGCTAAAATGAGCCATGTGTATATGTCAGAGCTATTGGGAGTGTAGTTTTCCTTGTGACGTACATAGTATTCATAGGAAATAATGTCCCAACTTTGCAAAGTATAATTTTTTTGGTAATTGTTTCTCTACGAAAGACTTGGGAGAAGAAGAATACCTATTTAGTATATATAGATAAGGTCTGGAGAAATTTAAGATGTAGAACTCTATGAAGACGGTTTGTGTCACCAAAGAATGGTGTGACATTGAGTAGGGCTGATTGTCCTAGTTCTAGTGTTATGTTAGGGAGAAAGAGTCGAGTTCCATATGCTTTGTGTAAGGACCCAGATTTTCCACTCTAAATATTTTAGGGATTATCAGAGTTTTCTATAAAAATACAGAATTCTATATCTCAAATACACTTTACATCCCAGGCTATTTCATGTTTACAGTAAAATCATACATACATATTAAAGCAAAAGGGTATACTAAAAATGAAAACTACTTCTAGTCTAAGTCCTTTTGCTACTTTCTCCCCTCGTATAAAGGCCACAACATGAGCAAGCAATACATGAAAAATATACAACATTAGACTACATGTCTGGTGAGTTATATCATACTCTGTTTTCATGCATTCATACCCTACTTCTATTCTTTCTTTCTTTTGACACCTTGCCATTTTTTCAGCTCCTTCTCATGTTCTCACTCTATCCCACCTCATTCCTTCTCATCTTTTCTCATACTTGTCTCATACTTTATCTTCACATATTTTCCTGCTCATATCATGCTCTATTCATACTGTATATCAACCACTTCCCAGATCCTCTCTTTCCTTTTTCTCACTTCATCTATTTCCTAATTTTCTACTCTATCTACACATCTTCTCATGCCCTTCTCTTTCACCTCATACTATCTTCTCAATCTATAACATACTTTCTCCTCTCTCTTCATCCCATCTCATCATTGCTCCCATCGCTTCTTGCCTTCTGCCACTCTATTCTTGTTTAAACCCATTCGGTCTAATCATTTATGATAGCATCAACTATCATATAGGGGACAATATAATTCTAACTTATCAAAGTACAACTATCCAGACTAAGTCCCCTGATTTTGATCCCTCGTGGATCCTTTGGCAACTTTTGTTTTCTTGAATCCCTCACAGATTACAATGATCCCTTATGGATCCTTTACACTTAATCCCTCACAGATTACAATGATCCTGGATCCTCTAAATAAACTTATTACCTTGTTCCACTCATAGAAACTTTTCTTAATCTTCTATAACTACACATAATCTTATTCCTATAGAAATCATCTATCGAAATTCCCAAAAATAAATATCATCTCATTCCCAAAGGAATCATCTATCTCCATTCCCGAAGGAATCATCATCTCATTCCTAAAGGAATCATCTATCTCCATTCCTGAAGGAATCATCATCTCATTCCCAAAGGAATCCTCTATCTCTAATCCTGAAGGGATCTTGATCTCATTCCATAAGGAATCATCTTTCTACTCTTATCATAATCTTTCATGTGTATGATATACTCTACCCATATTCTGAAACATCACATGTCACATAACAATCTATCTCCTCATCTCCTTAATAGATATTCTAATAACAATCTATTACTTAATTCATGAAGTACTTAATCTAAATCTTCATCACCTAACATATATGTATTTAACACAATACCCTTAGCATCTATCCATAGATCATTACTTTATCTTCACCTAATCTTTGATGGTTATCTAACACAATTCCATCAATATCTAACCCCAAATACATGCTATATCTTCAACCACACATAAATACTCTAAACATATATACATACTCATTTACATAATTATAATCATATAATCATAATCTATCTCCATTTAACATCTTTTAGGTATTTAACATAATACCACTTACTGAAAGATCTATATGCCCAAGAGTCATTATAGAATGATATTGCTAGATAATATATGATCCTAAAGGGTTACACTAACAACATCTTGATGCAAATATATTTTTATAACTTATAACAGCTTGAAAGAATTTTATATAATTTGTCCTCTTTTGCTCCTTAGTACCTTGAATTTCAATACGGGACAAGATGATGTGTCTTTTGACTTGTTTATTATAAGAGAAATGCCTTAGAAGCATGCCTTAATATAATAATAAGTGTACGCTTTTCTAAGAATGGAATGTCCTTAAAGTGTTAAGATCTAGTGGTCAAGAGAATGGATATAAAAAGGTTGCATGGGGCTTCATTTCTCTTTTAATAAAAACCATTAATATGCTTCTTTCTTCCATTTTTCTATAGTTTCATAAAGATTTAAGTTCTTGTTAGATAAAGGGTGATACTTGCAAACTCTCTTTAAGTCGTTACTTTGGTTTTGACTTAAAGCTCAAGAGTGTTCTTATTTTTACAAGAAGAAGATTGACATCTTACAAGTTGAAGAATTGTTGGTATTTCTAACTAAGGTGGTGTTCTACTCAAAATTCGTCATCAACTTCCAACCTCGCAAGAGGAAACAAAGTCTTCAAAGGTTGTATTGTTTTCTTCCTATGGTTGTGTTAATCTTTCCATGTTTGCAAATGATCCTTTGTGGGTTAAAATTGTTTTAAGTTTATTCACAATTTAAAACTTCCTTTTCCGTTTCTAGTGTTTTTAGAAATTGATTTTTGAATAAAACCCAACAATTGGTATCAGACTCATTTTTGCAAGCTTGGTTAGATTATTTGATAATTTGATATTATCTTTGTGTTTAGAAAACATTGATGGAGTTCTTTTTGTAAGAAAATTCGATACATGTTTTCTATGACAACTTTAAAATATTTATAACTGTTATTTTGATGAAAAGAAGTTTATGTTGGGTTAAAAAGTGTTGTGTCAATTGTTTTGTTCTAGAATTGTCTATTTTGTAACGGGTTGGGCCTGTCCACCCGAGTCTTGATGCTATTAGGGTTATACTATTTAATGTGCATGCATGTACTGTTTTAGGGTTATCAATGATATTTGCCCTACATTGCTTTTACAGAAAAGTTCTCGTTGAACTCTTCTAAGGAATTGATTATAAAGCATTCGACACACATTTGATCATTGTTCCACTGTTTTGATTTAATATTCTTTTTGGAATTTGTCACAACTGGAAATTTTCCTAGAACAAACAAGGTCTAAAAACTTCAACCATGTACCCAATAGATTCACAAGGTAATTTGATGCAATAGAAATACGACTTTTATGAACCATACTTATATGGGTTTTATCTAAGTATGTGTAGTGATAAACCATGTTAGTTTAAGTTATAATAAGCTAATACATGTTAACCAAAAAATTAAGGAGTAAAATGGATCAACAAAAGTCAAATGAATTACATGATTTTAGTAAACTCGACTTTAGACATTCCATTCTTGAGTTTGAAGTCACATATGGCCGAAAACTCCGTCATGGACTCACATAGGACCGTGGACCCATGACTTGAAGCCCATTATGGCCGAAAAACCAAACCAAGTGGACCGTAAACCCCTCTTTTGGGTCCATTAAGACCGAAATCACTAATTTTGAAGTGAATTGGGTAGTTTTCGGTCATGTTGGCCGTAAACACCTCCCTTTGTCTGTAAACGCTCTTCTTTTGGGAGTAAACACATACAATTTGATAGTAAACTCTTCAAATAACTAAATATTTTATCCAACGTTAGCTTCCCAATGTGATATAATTCAATTACCACCGTAAACCTCACATTCACCGCCTCATGAGTTTCCTTCATACTTAAGATACAAATGAATTCATTTGGCACAAATAGTAAACAAATTTCACTCATATGCTCTCAAAACAAATATTCAATCCTTCATATCTGCAAGCAGTTACCCATAAATCTTCCAACCTTCAAACTTTCATAAGAACTTCTCCACAATTAGTAAGTAATCTATATAAACTAGTGTTAATTATCATGTTAACTTATTCGCTATCTAATTTATGCATATAATTATGTGTATAACATAATTAGGATACAGTTAATTTCATGTATTCTATCCCGGGAATCATCGCAACCAAATCATATCTAACCAGGAACACACACTCGATGTGAGTTCATACCCCTACGTTTTCATGATTTTTCACTGTTTTAGGGGAGGAATACAAGTATAACACAAGAAAATGTGTTAATATCTAAATGTTTTCAATATTTTATTAACTATTGCCATTCATAATATATATATATATATATATATATATATATATATATATATATATATATATATATATATATATATATATATATATATATAATTACGATTCAACAGGCTTAGAATTGATAATTTGGCTCCATTTCCTGTTCCTTGTTTGGTTCTGGGCTTGGGGTAGAATTATTTATTCGACTGTCTATTTAATCATAGTTATATAAATATTATATTTATATAAGTATAAAATCATTTTAAACTTGTTAAAAAAATACAAAATTTTTGCAAACTATTTTAATACCATTCGGGTTTAATATTGAATTTTATGGGACAATCGTATCACAGATTTTTCGATTTAAACTTACCGAATTATTAACAATACAAAGGTTTTCGTTTTAGTAAAACACATACATATAAACTATAATAGGTATAGTTTATGGAATTTACATGTTGCTTTTCAAAGTTCAGATTATAATACGGAAAACAAACATATAAACTATAATAGGTATAGTTTATGGATCATATATACTACTTACATATTTAGAATAACTTACGGAAAACAAACATATAAACTATATTAAATATAGTTCATGAGATATACTTACAGTTTATTTATGACAAAGTAACTTTTTATTATTCTACACGTAACCGTCAATATAGCATTTGTGAGACTTACTTCAAGTACTTATCTAAGTACCAACCAAGTCCTAAAATTATAACCAGAGTCTCCTGGAGGGAGAGTGTGACACTTGTGTATAGATATATACGGGGCTGACAATCCCACACCTGAGTTGCTTGCAACAGCTAGGCCGTCAGGCCTGAGGTGACAAATGTCGTACCGATTGGGACGCCTGAAGAACGTCGTTTTCAGGCCATCTTAGGTCATCAAGCATGGTTATGAAAACACCTATTAGTGTAAGAATAAGTAAACAACTTCACATAGTTTTATTAAATAATAAAACTATAATACAATATTTTACAAGTACAGATAGTAAATCCAGGCATTTACCATTACACAGTTTTCACACAAGTACAAATACAAAATACTATTCCAATATAGAGAAAACATACTTTTCATGGTTTTATGTGAATTTAAAACTACTTCATACTATTTCAGAGTACAATAAGATTTATACGTTTTGAGTACAACATATTACGATAGAGATTATAGGATTTTTTGGGAAAACATACTTACATTCATAGAAACAAATGAAAGATCTCAATTACAAACATGCTTATGAACTCACCAACTTAATTGTTGACACTCTTTTCAAAACTACTTGGATTCTCAGGAAATCAGTAAACAGGTATCCATAAGTTTTGAGAAGACGGAGCTTCTTAGACTCATGTCTTTTAACTTTTGATATACATTTTTGGTGTCAAGTATACATTGATTTGAACACGAATGTAAAACTATACTTTATCAATGTAATGGTTGTTGTACTTCGATTACTATTATGCAATTGTTATGATACTGTACATGACGTCATCCGCCCCAGAACATTTCCGCCGTTCCGGTTTGGGGGTGTGACAGATTGGTATCAGAGCATTGTTTATAGTGAACTGAGTATATCAAACCACAGAAGATATACAACTATAACTACAATGCGACTGAAGCGCTCTGACTAAAATTAAACTTTTAAAATCTAAGTATTTTATAAAGAAGTATACTAACATGCATACATACATGAAATCGTATCACAGTGAAAACTACATAAAAGTATTTAGATGTTGAACACTGTAGTTAAACCTGGACAGTTATGTAATCATATCTGGGATAAATATAGCCTAATCAACTATGTTTATTTTAGATACGACCAACATGTGTTTGGGAGTGATCATGGTGTTGCAACAAGTCTAAAACTTACCAAATCTATATACAAGAAGAACTCTAGAACCAAACATAAAGTTAAACTATTATAGGAGTATTTTATGACACTATAACACTGGAGCAACAATATTCAATAAGGTCTTTCTTACTAGAATCAATCATGTGAAAACAAAGGACTCATACTGGTAGATCTATAATTACAAAGTGTATTCAAGAGTTATGTATAAATAAAATTGTATAGACTTAGAATTGATGATTTAGCTTTACTTCATATTCCTTGTTTGGTTGTGGACTTAGAGTAAAATCATTTATTCGAAAGTATATTTGAATTTAGTTATATATAATCTGTATGCACTATGTGATTATAGGGGGACCCAGTATGAGTTATACTATACAAATTTCTTAGAAGTGTTACAAAAAATTCCATAAATTGAGCGATTGTTTACTTATATTAGTAAACTTCTATTGTAAATCGCAGAACACTATGAAAGTCAGGATATGATATGATATGTTTAGAACTAAGATATATCTTGTTCAACATCACTTGACTTGTAACTACTATAGAGGACTTATCATTATATCCTCTTTAAACCTTATAGAAAAGATGCCGCCACGTAAATCAAATAGGCGTTTCAACAATAATCCACCAATTCCACCATCGCCACCACCTCCACAGTATGATCCTGCTGTCTTCAAAGCAGCAGTAACTGCCGCCGTGGCTGCTGCCATGACGCAAATTAACGCCAGTGGTACTAGTGGAGCCGGTAGTGGTGCCCACAACTCTAATCACGGGGAAAGTCTCGGGCACCCAAGGGAGTGTACATAGAAAGACTTTACGAATGCTAAGCCCAAATCCTTTGATTGCAACGGAGGTATCATTGCTTTAACACGCTGGTTCGAGAATACCGAATCGGTGTTCGAAATCTATGCGTGCCCTGAAACTAGCAAAGTGAAGTTTGCGGTATGCACTTTCTTGGATAGAGATCTCTCTTGGTGGAACGGATATGTCAAGTCGTTATCTCTCCCAGTAGCCAATGCCATGAGCTGGGAAGACTTAAAAGTTCTAATGCTGGTAGAATATTGTCCTCGCGGCAAAATAAAAAAGTTAGAGCAGGAACTCTGGAGTCTGACGATGAAGGACTCCGATATTGCTGCTTATACTTCCAGATTCAGTGACCTGACTCTACTGTGTCCCGGGATGGTCACCCCGGAGAGTAAGAAGGTGGAGAGGTATATCTGGGGATTAACTCCCCCGACTCAAGGAAAAGTTATTGCCACCAATCCATTTACATTCGATAGTGCCAAGCGTCTGGCACAGACACTAGTAGATCATGGAGTTCGTCAAGGCTCCATGCCAGCCATTTCTGAAAAACCCAAAGAAGGAGGAAGCAAAAAGAAATTCTGGAATAAACGAAAGGAGCAGTCATCACAAGAGCCTTCTAAGAAGCAACAAACTGTGGCAGTACACACTGCTACTGTTCCCGCTGTTGCTCCTGCTTCTGTTCCTACCACTGTTTCTGCTACTCCAGCACCCCCGAGTCGATATGCTGGAACATTGCCAAAGTGTACTAATGTAACTTCCATCACACGGGAGTTTGTAGGGAAATACACTGCAGAAAATGCAACAGGAAGGGGCATACTGCCTGTTTCTGTAAAGCGCCAGCACAACTCATCTCTCACGTCCCTGCCGCAGGAGTAAGTCAAGCTTGTTATGAGTGTGGCGAAATCGAGCACTTTAAGAGAGACTTCCCAAATACAAGGAATGTTGGCGGTGTAGGAAGAGTTTTGGCAATTGGCCATGAAGAAGCGATAGTAGATCCTACGGTACGTTTCTTCTCAACAATTCTTACGCATGCATTCTTTTTGATAGTGGTGCGGATAAAAGCTCTGTGAGCCATAAATTCAAACATCTACTAAAACAAAATCCCCAAACATTAAAAGACACATTTACCGTAGAGATGGTAAACGAAAAGACCGAGAACCATTATATTCAAATTAACCTCATGCCGGTCTCAATTAAAAGCGTTGACATTATCATGGGCATGGATTGGTTAAGTGTTCATCGTGCTGATATCCTATGCTATGAAAAAGCCATTCGTCTTAATCTGCCAAGTAAGGAATCTCTCATTATTTATGGTGATAAACCCAGTACGAATCTTCAAATCATTTCTTGCGTCAAGGCTCAGAAGTATCTTCGCAAAGATTACTGTCCCTTCTTCGCTCACGTGGTTGATAAAACACAAGAAGTAAAAAACATCAAGGATATTACTGAAGTCTGTGATTTTTCTGATGTATTGCCCGAAGATCTCTCAGGAGTTGCTCCTGAACGTCAAGTCGAATTCCGAATCGACTTGATTCCCGGAGCTACCCCTGTAGCTAAATCCTCGTATCATCTTGCACCATCTGAGATGCAGGAACTATCCAGCCAATTGAACGAATTTCTCAGCAAAGGATTCATTAGACCGAGCTTCTCACCCTAGGGAGCACCGGTTTTATTCGTGAAAAAGAAGGATGGATCGTTCCCAATGTGCATAGACTATCGGGAATTGAATAAACTCACTATCAAGAATCGATACCCCCTGCCACGAATAGACGACCTCTTCGATCAACTTCAAGGATCCAACTTCTTCTCCATGATTGACCTGAGATCAGGGTACCATCAGCTACGAGTCCATGAGGCTGATATCTTGAAGACCACTTTTAGAACTCGCTACGATCACTATGAATTTGTAGTGATGCCCTTTGGTCTAACGAACGCGCCCGAAATGTTCAAGGACCTGATGAATCGTGTGTGTCGACCTCACTTAGACAAGTTCGTTATAGTATTCATCGACGATACACTAGTCTATTCCAGAAGTAAGGAAGAACACAGCCATGACTTACGCCAAGTCTTAGAAAATTTAAGGGCAGAAAAGTTGTAACGAAGTTCTCAAAGTGCGAATTCTGTATTCGGAAGGTATATTTCTTGGGTCATGTAGTCAGCAAGGAGGGGATACATGTTGATCCCTCCAATATCAAGGGTATCGAAAAATGGGCGACCCCATGAACCCCAACAGAGATTTGTCAATTTCTAGGTCTTGCTGGCTATTACAGAAGGTTCATTCAAAACTTCTCAAAGGTCGCGAAGCCACTCACCTCCCTGTGTAACATCCATAAAAATCATGACAAATTTAAACTTTTAAAAATATTCCAAAACCATTGATTATTACAAAAGTTGTTTCTAAAATAGTTCAGTGTCAAATTATCCCAGAATCAAATCATAAAAAACAAGAGGTGTACGACCATGCCTTCGCCTTCCCACGATCATCAGAAGTACCTGAAACAAAATCAACAACTGTAAGCCTGAAGCTTAGTGAGTTCCCCTAAAATACCCATACACACAACAATATACATACAATGCCAACAACATACTATGTGTCCAATCAACCATCGGGTTGGAATACCCCAGGCCCTCAACCATCGGGTTGAAATGCCAACATACTATAGGTCTAGTCATCCTCGGGATGGAATACCCCATGCCCATAACCATCGGGTTGGAATGCCCTCATACTACGAGTCCAATCATCATCGGGATGGAATACTCACGTCCCATGACCATCGGGTTGGAATGCCCAGGTCTGTTGGCACTCACACAAAGCAAATGAGCCTCAACTACCAATCAAACACGTGCACATATATATCAGATAATCACACAACAGTCTATAGACAGACAAACCGATCTAACAGGTCATATTAGCAAAACATCATCCTATCTACCAGGATACTGATCTATCAGATCATAGCAACATAATACCATCCTATCTACCAAGATATTGATCTAACAACTCATACTAGCATAACATATCAGGATAACAATCTAAAAGGACCGACTTGGTGCCTTAGACCCTTGAGTATAGTGAGGAAAACTCACCTCACAACTGTCGAACTGAAGTAATAAGCTCAAACCCTCGAACCACAACCACGAACTCCACCACCTATATTTACCATAAGACCATTTCCATAAATTTCCAAGTTACCAAAATACCCCCGAGAAGTAGTATATATGCCTGATGTCTTTGTGATTCATGCATATTTATGTTATGTGCTTTGTGTTCCGGACTTCGGTCCGATGCCGGGCAAGCCCGATGCAGTAGTTGTATGTTTATGTTACATGTTTATGTTACATGTTTATGTATATGTTATGTTCAATTATTCCGGACTTTGGTCCGATGCAGTGGGCAAGGCCCGAGTTATTCAGGACTTCGGTCCGATGCAGTGGGCAAGGCCCAAGTTATTTCGGACTTCGGTCCGATGCAGTGGGCAAGGCCCAAGTTATTCCAGACTTCGGTCCGATGCAGTGGGCGGGGCCCAGATTATGCAGGACTTCGGTCTGATGCCGGGTAGGGCCCGATGCAGTGGGCAAGGCCCAATATGTGCTTTATGTGTTATTGTATGATATGTGGTAGTTTGGGGAAACTCACTAAGCTTCGTGCTTACAGTTTTCAGTTTTGGTTTCAGGTACTCAGTTTTCAAAAGAGGAGCTCGGGAAGATTGCAGTGCACACACCATTTGATCAGCCTGGGATGTTTATACTATGATATTTATGACAGTTGTTACAGTATTCGGAGATACAATGTTTATGATTTTTCTATGACGTATGATGACTATGGTTTTTATTATTAAATTAAAACAAAAATTTCAGACTGTATTTTTGGGCTGTTTCAAGTTGGTATCAGGGCCTTGGTTTGAGGCATTCGGGCACACTTTCAGGTGTGTCTGAACTTAAACTAAGGAAGTGGTATAAAGTTTTCAAAATAAAAACCATGTTTATAAAAGGATTTTGAGAAAAGAAAACAATTTTATAAAAAGTATAAAGAAAAGAGTTTTAGAAAAAAGAGAAAAGAATTTTGAAAAAGAGAAAAGGGTGTGGTGCATGCAATCAGCCGAGCTCAAGTAAGTACTCCCAAATTACCCATACAAGTTTATGTTATGTTTATCAGCTTATAAGAATTGCATGCTAGTTAGGACTAAGGATCTAGGAAGGATGCCTTATGTGCCTGTTATATGTATCTCATCTCTATGAATTGCATGCTAGTACAGATTAGTCAGTATGATAGCCTGATTAGTATATGCTTGATTATATGCACTCAATGCTCGAATGCTGCTTGCTTTGTGCTATTAGGAGTTCTAGTTATCTTTTACTAACTAGTAAACGAATATGTTAAGTTACATATTGCAAGGACTAAATAATTTCAGAAGGTTAGGTCTAGCCATATTTCGCAGCTCTTGTTTGAGTCCAACCGTTGTAGGGTAGGATCTCCCATTCGAAGAATTATCTAGTCTGAGTAATATATAATAGTATTTGCGAGCTAGTTAGGAAAAAAAAGCAGGAACTTCTTATGCAGCTGATGGCGGAGAGTGAGTTGGTGATTACCCTAGGGCAAGCCTAGGATGAGAGTAGCAGTAGAAGGGACTTGGTGGAGTCAAGGCAGTTCTTGAGGAAAGTATGGATAGATGTGGAAGGTAGTATGGGCCCGTACTACTGAAAGCAGAGGATCCGTACTCAAATCAAGGAAGGCTGGGATAAGACCAGGGAACTTGTAGTGTGTAAGATCC
This sequence comes from Lactuca virosa, assembly GCF_052849685.1. NCBI lineage: Eukaryota > Viridiplantae > Streptophyta > Magnoliopsida > Asterales > Asteraceae > Lactuca > Lactuca virosa. Next base: position 425,147,085 of record NC_136429.1, on the reverse strand, counting down.
CTCGAGTTTTGATGAGTATGGTGATGTTAGTGATGGTATATTACCGAGTATAGTGACGCTATGTGGTAGACCAGATGGTAGTTCTGGTGTTGACGAGGGATCAGACTCGGACTCTGTAGCCGGGCAGCTCGATGATCAGATGAGGGAGTCCAGTCCATCTGAGAGTACGCGCAGTATCATTGATCAGACTCCTATGATCAAGGAGAGCAGTTTAGAGATTTGTGATGAGAGGCAGAGTGCATTCCGTACTGAGATGGCAGTCATGATAGGGACGCGTACATTGATGTTTTGGGAGTTCAGAGCTTGTGAAGCTTCATATTCTCATGGGGGTTAGGGACCCCATTGTTAGCAGCAGATGGTCGGCAGATGTCGCCAACACTTTTGTACCAGACATTGTCTCGAAAGGAGACAAGATCTGACTTACTTCCTGTCTCCTGAGGGATAGGGCACGAGATTGATAGGAAGAGGTTGGTAGTGAGTTGAGTGATGATGAGGTTGCTGCTATTTCATGGGATAAATTTTAGACCAGATACTGGGCAGAGTGTGCCCAGGCGATTGAGGCGCAGCAGTTGACGCATTAGTGTTAGATCTCCACCATACGACTGAGGCTGTGGCAGAGACCACTGCCAAGTCTCGGGAAAGAGTCTATATGGTACCACAGTATGCAGCAGATGAGGAAATGAAGAAGGTAAGTTATCAGAACATACTGTAGAATGATAGCAGGGAGATCATGAGTATCTCGGGGTGCAAGACCCTGAATGGTATGACTTCTAGAGCTTGGGAACGGGATATGGACTTGGAGCACATTGGTAAGAGGGAACCAGATCAGTTGCTTATATTGAGGGGCCTCGGGAGGAGATCGTAGATTTCAGATCAGCTTTTGAGAGGCCAGCTGGGTCAGATTCAGTACAACACGTGCGGGAAACTGCACGATGGAGCCTTTCGTTCCAAGGGTTTGAGTAAGTGCAACCCTGAGTTATCCTCAGTTTGTGTCTGAATTATATTTAATGAAATGTCATATGCCAATTGCATACCGAGAAGCATTAACGAATAGTGATAGAGCAATTCCCCAGATTACGGGATTGGGAAAGTACAACGTCATCTTGATTTATTCCAAGACTGAGGAGCAACACGAGAAGCACCTGAGGAAGGTGTGCTAGAGACTTTGAAGAGGGAGAGAATTTTTGCAAGGTTCCCAAATTGTGAGTTCTGGTTGCGCGGGGTGCAATTCCTTGGGCACCCTGTCAACCAGAAGGGTGTACTAGTCGATCCGGCCAAGATAGAGGCCGTGATGCAGTGGGAGATTCCGAGGTCTCCAATTGAGATTCTGAGCTTCCTGGGTTTAGCGGGTTATTATCGAAGATTTATTCGGGTTGTTGGAGGTGGTGTGATCTTTTGGACTGGCTAGTATTCAAACACTAGCAATGGTAAGCGTGGTTTCAGCAGATTGGGCATAGAATGGTAAGGAGGATTGAGAATCCTTCTAGTATTGTGTGCTGTAAGACGTTAGTTGAATCAAAGTGGGGAAGAATCATCCAAGGATTTAGAAGTAGGAGCAGTTTTGAAACTGGGATAAGTTTCGTATCCTTGTTTGGAAGGAAGACAACCCAAGCGGCTGTATGGTTCGAGGATAGTGTGAGATGGAAGTTTGGAAAAACTTGCCAATAAGGAGATCGCGTTCCCGTAATGTTTGCTAGCAAGCCTTAGGGAATCAGGTTGGGGATTCCAGTCAGGACATGAGTTCAGTTGAGGGCAGGTCAAGCGCACGTTCGATCCAGTATGGAAAGTGTTGTAAGTCTGCGGGTGTAGCCGTAGCATGCAATAGCAGCTGGATAATATTAGAGTGTTGTAAGTCTGCAGGAGTAGCCGTAGCATTCACTAGCAGCCAGATGGTGAAAGAGTGTTGTAAGTCTGCGGGCGTAGCCGTAGCATTCACTAGGTTGGTAGATAGCGTGAGTGCGTTGTTAGGACGCGGAAAGAACAGTAGTACCCACCATTTCAGGTGTAGCAGTAAGGAGATGGAAATCCACGGATTGGATTTCGGAATTACCTAGGCGGATTAGACCTGGTTAAGCCAGTGATAAGACTGTAGACGCGCCACTACAACTATGAGAGCAAGGAAGCAGGGGACTGCTTAAGGTCATTTATGACATGAGGCTACCAATGGTCATGTAGCAATCAGTTTTAGCCTTGGGTTTGGTGACGTCAGGATTCGACGTATGGACTCGATCAGTTAGATCAGAAAGTTATTAGAGCCTCAGTGGCATGGTAACTAGTGGCAACTACTTCTAGAGAAGGAATTCGTTCAGAAGTCGTGTGAGGCGACTAAGTGAGAGTCCTTTGGCTCCGCAGCAGGGCCGGAACCCGGTATTTCAGATGATTGGCGAAAAATTCAGACCAGGTAGGTCTCGGTAGATGTTAGAAAGCAGCCATGTAGCAGCATACAGTTTCAGACAGTTTAGTGTTTCAGGCAGTCAGTGTTTCAGGCAGTTCAGTGTTTTCAGGCAGATTAGTGTTTCAGACAGTTTTGGGTCTCCAGCAGTAATGGTATTTGAGGATGTCATGTATGATAAGCGTAGCAGATTGCTGAGTAATGCTTAGTCAACCACTGCAGGGTTCATCTATAATGATTTAGTATGAGTGGTCTGTCAGGGATTCAGACCATCTCGAGACAACAGATTTCAGACGGAGTAGATGTGATCTTGTTGCAAGGAATTCGTTCATCTGCAGAATTTAGGGCCTTGCGAAGGATGGTCATGGTTACCCTCGGGAAGACAAGGGGTTGCACAGGATTGTGGCCATGTTATTTGAGTGGTTTGGCGTGTAAGGAATGGTAAGAAATGATTTCGAGGATGAAAACCAATTTAAGTGGGGGAGAGTTGTAACACCCTTTTTATTAAATGAATAAATAGATAAAGTTGATGAATGGATAGTAGCCCTAAAATCAATAATTTTATAATAAGAGTTGGTCTCGAGGACTTAATTGTTACAATATTAGAAGTTAGGGGTTAAAAGTGTGAGTTTCAGATTAGGGGACTAAATGGTAATTTATGGGACTTCTTTTGAAAAGAATTTTGAGGTTAAGAGGCTAATTGGTAAATTCCAGAGTTTATTTGTATAGAATTTCAGAAGATGGGGTTAAAAAGGTAAAATTAGGACTTAGATTGAAAGGAATAGGAGAAGGAGGGGCTGGAATTGTATTTATGGGAAAGTTTCTATTTGGTCGGGGTATATAACTTGTGAAACCCTAACCCTAGGGCATGTGCTGTAGCCACCGACCCCCCCCCCCCTAAGCAACGGTCGCCATTTCCCCACCCTCCTCCTTCACCTCCGATAGCCGCCATCACTGGAGGACGTCCAGCCGCCACCATCTCCACTGTAGCCAGAAGTCGGGTTGTCGAGAAGATCCGCTTAGACCGACAATGCTTTCGGGAAGGACCTGTCGAGAGGCTGAAATCGGGCCTCAGCGTTGTAACCTCCACCATTCGACTGCTTCATAAAGTGCGCTGCCGCCATCCCGTTTTTCGATCTCCGGTCGCTGCTCCGTCCCACAGCAGATACCCGCCGCGCCACCTTCCTTTATCAGTGCTCCGGTCGAAGTTCTCTACCCCAAGGCGGATCAGTTGCGTTTGCGTCGTGTGTCGATAGGCCGAGACTCAAGGAAACTCGCCACCACCGTGAGGTGGTGGCTGTTGATGCAAACCACCGCCTGCCGCCGCTGTGTAACCTTCCTCCTGCCGCCTTGTGACGGATCTTGACACCACCAGCCACCTCTATGAGTTTATGTATGGGTGTGTATCCTAGTAGACCAGTTGTATTTGATTTTCATAAGGTTGTGGTGGTTTGTTTAGCCGGAAAATGAGAACAACCACCACCACCACCGTGAGGTGGTGGCTGCCGCCAAGCGCCACCGCCGGCCACCATGGTGTGGCTGTGTGAGTGTGTGTGTTAGTTAGTGTGTGTATTAGTTAGTGTGTGTTAGTGAGTGTGTGTGTGTTATTTTGGATAAAAGCCTTGTAACTGTAATTAGCATTGAATAATAAAAATAATAATAACCACCACCGTAAGGTGGTGGCCGCCGCCGTGAGCCGCCATTGACCACCACTACCCGAGGTGGTAGTGGGTGGTGCCCCACTAGCAAACCCTAATGGACTTAGCAAAACCCTAATGGGCTTTAAGATTAATTTTTGGGCCTATTGGGCCATGGTTGGGTGGAAACCCTAATTAGGGTTTAGAAAACCCTAATTGTGAGTATTTGGGCCTTAGACTTATTGGACCCACTCTTGGGCCATTGAGATTGGATTGTATATTAAGCCCAATAACTTCATAGTACTTATATAGTAGAGTAAAGGACTTAATGGATTAAGTCCTTAATGGGTTAAGTAAGAAACACTTAACCCTAATCGTCATTTTATGTGAAACCCTAATTTCACTTGGGCCTTGAGTTGGGCCTTTCCATTGGGCTTTAGTAATTGGTTTAATAATAGGCCATCCAAGAATAATCAAATGGACTAGAGTAATTAGTTGGGCTTTAGGGTAAGGCCCATATGATGGATTGGGCCAAATTTGGAAAATTGGGCCATAGTTTAGGCCTTAATGATTATACGCTAGTGGGCCTCAGAATAAGACCATGTATAGGCCTGGGCCCAATTTGGAAAATTGGGCCATGTGTTGGGCTTTGATTCCTAATTGACTTTGGGCCTATGGATTGGGCCTTGGGCTTGAATGAGCCAAGCTTGGGGTAATGTAGTAATTATCCAAAGAATGTACTATTGGTTATGTGTTGAGACCCAATTATTAATTGGGTGATGTTTTGATGTTGACAGTTCGGGAAGCTGTCATCCAACAGCTGGGATTGTGTCTACGGGACTTCAGCGGTGTGAGGTGAGTTTCCTCCCTTAGGAACGGGTCTACGGCCACAATGCCGGCCTGTTTAGATATAGTAGTTCCGGATTTCGGTCCGATGCCGGGGAGATCCCGAGAAGTAGTATGTATCCCTGATGTCTTTGTGATTCATTCATGTTTATGTTATGTGATTTGTGTTCCGGACTTCGGTCCGATGCCGGGCAAGCCCGATGCAGTAGTTGTATGTTTATGTTACATGTTTATGTATATGTTATGTTCAGTTATTCCGGACTTCGGTCCGATGCAGTGGGCAAGGCCCGAGTTATTCAGGACTTCGGTCCGATGCAGTCGGCAAGGGCCGAGTTATTCCGGACTTCGGTCCGATGCAGTGGGCAAGGCCCGAGTTATTCCGGACCTCGGTCCGATGCAGTGGGCAAGGCCCAAGTTATTCCGGACTTCGGTCCGATGCAGTGGGCGCGGCCCAGATTAAGCCGGACTTCGGTCTGATGCCAGCGGGGCCCGATGCAGTGGGCAAGGCCGAATATGTGCTTTATGTGTTATTGTATGGTATATGGTAGTTTGAGGAGACTCACTAAGCTTCGTGCTTACAGTTTTCAGTTTTGGTTTCAGGTACCCTGTTTTCAAAAGAGGAGCTCGGGAAGATTGCAGTGCACACACCATTTGATCAGCCTGGGATGTTTATACTCTGATATTTATGACAGTTGTTACAGTATTCGGAGATAGAATGTTTATTATTTTTCTATGACGTATGATGACTATGGTTTTTATTATTAAATTAAACGAAATTTTCAGACTGTATTTTTGGGCTGTTTCATAGTTCTGCGTGGAACTTTTGTCAGAATTGGGAGGTAAACCGAACATCACGGTTTGAGATGATAGAGACCGAAACCCCATGACGAGCGACAATCTCGCGTATATACACAACCCCTAGCTTCTCAGCCGACAAGCTCTCCCGAATGGATAGAAAATGAGCACTCTTGGTCAATCGATCCACGATGACCCGAATAGCGTCGAACCCCTTCGCCGTTATCGGCAGCTTGGTGATGAAGTCCATCGTGATCTGCTCCCATTTCAACATGGGAATCTCCAGAGGCTGCAGCTTTCCATGAGGCCTCTGGTACTCGGCCTTGACCATCCTGTAGGCCAGGCACCTCTCAACATACCAAGCGATTTCTCGCTTCATGCATGACCACCAGTAACTCAATCGCAAGTCTCGGTACATCTTGGTGGCCCCCAGGTGAATAGAGAAGCGAGACTTATGAGCCTCCTCCAGTATAGTCTGTCTGAATCCACCAGACATCGGAACCCAAACCCAACCACAACGTGTCAATAATCCAAACAAATTGGGTATTCTCACCCCTAATCCTCTCTAGCTTCCAATTTTCCTGACGCATACCCTCTGCTTGGGCTTCCTTGATCAAGCCCATAAGTGGAGAATCCACTAAAATCCTCATACAGATCACTGGAGTGGAAGATCCAGCTGACTTGCGGCTCAGAGCGTCCGAAACCACATTCCCTTTACATGGGTCGTAAAGGATCTCACAGTCGTAGTCCTTGACTACATCTAGCCACCTACGCTGTCTCATGTTCAGGTTTGGCTGATCCATGATTTGTTTCAGGCTCTTGTGGTCTGTGTAGATGGTACAGTGGACCCCATAGAGGTAATGTCTCCATATCTTGAGAGCGAATACCACCGCTCCCAACTCCAGATCATGGGTAAGGTATCTCGTCTCGTGCGGCTTCAACTGCCGCGACGCGTAGGCTATCACCCGTCCTCTCTGCATGAGGACCGCTCCTAGTCCCGTGATGGATGCATCACAGAACACCAAAAAATCCTCAACTCCCTCCGTGAGAGTCAAGACTGGAGCCTCACATAGTCGCTGTCGGAGTGTCTCAAACGCCCTCTGGTGCTCAGGGTCCCACCGGAAATCCACCCCATTCCTCGTCAGACGAGTGAGGGGTACTGCAATCTTGGAGAAATCCTGCATGAATCTCTGGTAGTTCCTTGCCAATCCAAAAAAGCTCCTGATGTCTGAGGGAGATTTCGGAACCTCCCACTGCATAACCGCCTCGATTTTTTCCGGGTCGACCAAAATCCCCTCCTGGTTAACGAGGTGTCCAAGTAACTGAACCTCTCGTAACCAAAACTCACACTTCGAGAACTTGGCATAAAGTCATTCTTGCCTCAGAACTCCCAATAACTCCCGTAGATGCTCCTCATGCTGCTCTCGGGTGTTGTAGTACACCAAGATATCATTTATGAACACTATGACCGAGCGATCGAGCATCGGCCTGCAGACTCGATTCATCAGGTCCATAAATACTGCTGGCACGTTGGTCAGCCCAAACGGCATCACCACGCACTCGTAATGTCCAAAATAACGAGTTCGGAACACGGTCTTCTCCACGTCCTCCTCCTTAACCCTTACTTGATGGTACTCGGACCTCCGGTCTATCTTGGAGAACCAAGATGCCCCCCTGCAACTGATCGAAAAGATCATCTATCCTCGGGAGTGGATAACGGTTCTTCACCGTTAACTTGTTCAACTCCCGGTAATCAATGCACATCTGGTGTGAACCATCCTTCTTCCTGACGAAGAGTGTCGGCGCTCCCCACGGGTAACTGCTTGGACGAATGAACTGCTTGCCCAGCAGTTCCTGCAGCTGTGATGACAACTCCTACATCTCTGGTGGTGCCAACCGGTACGACGCCTTGGCGATAAGGGCCGCACCCGGCACTAAGTCGATCCGAAACTCGACCTGCCTCTCTGGAGGCACTCCAGATAACTCCTCCGGAAACACGTCAACAAATTCCCTGACCACTGGAACCTCTGATAATGACACCTAATCCCTGACTCGCGTATCCACCAGATATGCTAGATAACACACACACCCATGCTGAATGTACTACCGAGCCCTGGCAGCCGAACAAAACCCGGATCCCAATTTGGTGCCCTCGTCGTAAACAGTCTGTTCTTCCCCACTTGGGGTTCGAACTACTACCCGCTGCCCTTCGCAGTCAATCATGGCACCTAAAAGACTAAGCCAGTCCATACCCACAATCACACATACATCCCCCATGGGAATCGGAATTAGGACTATCTGAAAAGATACTCCGAAAATCTTCAATATGCAACCCCGATAGACTGAAGAAGCGGAAACCCCGTGTTCGTTGGCGATGGAGACTCGCAACAGACACTCCAACTCTCCCACTTGCAACCGAAACTCCATACTGAAAGACTGAGAAACAAACGACCGACTCACCCCGAGTCAAATAATACCAAGGCAGGTAAGGAGTTCACTAAAAATGTACCTAATCAGAGGTACTAACATATAAGCATAAACCAGATGTAATCAGTAAGATAAGGGATAGAAACATACCAGCAACCACGTCTGGTGCTGCTCTGGCATCCTCTGATGTAAACTGGAAGGTGCGTCCCTGGGCCCTCGGGGGCGCTGCTCGACCCTGACCCCCATCAGTAATCCTCAGTGTAGCCGGCGCAGGAGCCTGCGCCGGCTTGGCGGCAAGTAGGGGACACTGGACGTTCATATGGCCCATCTGCTCACAATGATAACACAATCTGCCCCCAGGATCTGGAGTCTGCTTCCTACAATCCCTATCAATGTGGCCATGCTTTCCACATTTGTGGCACCCGCTCCCCGATCGGCAAACCCCCGAGTGAGCCTTCCCGCACTTCCCACAAGTGCGATATGACTATCCTCCAGTCCTAGTATCAGCGGTCTTGGACCGCTTTGGCGCCGGCTGTGACTGTGTCGGGGCCTGCCGCTGCTTCCTCAACTGCAGCTCAATCTTCAACTCACGCCGCCTAGAGGCCTCCTGTAGATCCAGAAGCGTATCGCAACACTGGGTCGCCACAAACTGTCGAATATCAGTCTTGAGCATGCTCAGATAACGTGTCTCACCATCCTGTCTCAAGTCCAGAAACTCCTGATCTAGCCGCTCCCGCTCCACCCATGGGATGTAGTGAGCACGGAACATATCCTTGAACTGCACCCAAGTAACAATAGCTCTCAGGTCATCCGAATAAGATCCAGTCATAAATCTCCATCAATCCTTTGCCCCGGACCTCAATAGGTTCAGTGCAAATATGATCTTCTGGTCAGTAGGACATAAGCACGTGAAGAAACAATCCTCCACGTCATAAATCTCATAGCTCTGATTGGATCCTGTGTACCATCAAATGTCGGGGGCTTCATGTTTTCAAAGTCTCGGTATTGAAAAGCTCGGACAGCTCCTCCCCCTGCCGCTGTTACAGCCGCTATAGATGCTGCGGTAGCCGTCTTAGTAACGGCTGCATATCTGTCATCAAAATACTCAATCATAGAGGTCTTAATAGACCCAAACATCTCCGGAATGTGACCCCGGACAATCCCGACCACCTCCTCACGGATGATCTCCCTTACACGATCCTCTGTCAACGCTGGCCCACCCTGTCCGATAAGCTCGGGCTCTGTCGGAGCACCCTGATCGCCCTGCCCTGATCCCGATCTGGATCCAGTCACAAAACGCCTCGTAACCACCATACTGAAAATATACCAGGAAGATATCAGATAATCTGCATAAATAACAGGGAACCAACTCCCAACTAAACCCTCGGGGTTGTGACTTCCTTGCTACGCGTGTGGGTCCTGTGCTTTCAGTAGTACGGGCGCATACTACCTTGCACACCTACCCATATTTGTCTCAAGTATCATCACAACACCCTAACAATATACATATGCATGGCGATCTCTCAATCCTCTCTCCTAGAGGGAGGCTAACTATCTCATAACTGGTCTACTGACCTCGCACGACTCAACCATCCATGAAACTTCCACCAACCCTGCAGCACTAGTGTATGCTAGTCATACATAACGCTGGACCCTATAGACTTTCGAATACCTGATCCTACCCTAATCCCTTCATCAAACAAGAACAGGAAATTAGGGCAAACCAAACATTCTCAGGCTATAAGATCTTAATTATGTACGACCGTGATGTATACACTAAGCAACTACAGTAATGATGTCAATTTCATATAATGAAAACCCTAGGCTATCAGGTATCAAACAATAAGGCAATTCTAACATGCAATTACTGAAGATCCCTAGCCTAGTACTAGTGTGCTGTTCTAACATATCACATAATCAAATAATTGTATGGTATTTTGGGGTCTACTTACTAGTTCCGGCAGATCGTACACTTGCATCCTCCTTTTCTTATTTTGAAAACCCTTTAAAATCATTTTTTGAAAATATTTTCCTTAGTTTGACACTGGATTCACATGAGTATTCCTCCAATTCACTCAAACCAAGGCTCTGATACCAACTTGTAACATCCATAAAATTTATACCAAATTTAAACTTTTAAAATATTCCAAAACCATTGATTATTACAAAAGTTGTTTCTAAAATAGGTCAGTGTCAAATTATCCCATAATCAAATCATAAACAATAGGAGGTGTACGATCATGCCTTCACTGTCCCGCGGTCATCAGAAGTACCTGAAACAAAATCAATAATTGTAAGCCCGAAGCTTAGTGAGTTCCCCCAAAATACCCATACATACAACCATACACATACAATCCCAACAACATACTATGGGTCCAATCAACCATCGGGTTGGAATACCCAGGCCCTCAACCATTGGGTTGGAATGCCAACATACTATAGGTCCAGTAATCCTCGGGATGGAATACCCTAGGCCCACAACCATCGGTTTGGAATGCCCTCACACTACGATTCCAATCATCCTCGGGATGGAATACTCACGTCCCACAACCATCGGGTTGGAATGCCCAAGTCTGTTGGCACTCGCACAAAGCAGATGAGCCTCAACCACCAATCAAACATGTGCACATATATATAAGATAATCACACAACAGTCTATAGATAGACAAACCGATCTAACATGTCATAGTAGCATAACATCATTCTATCTACCAGGATACTGATCTATCAGATTATAGCAACATAATACCATTCTATCTACCAGGATACCGATCTAACAACTCATACTAGCATAACATATCAGGATAACAATCCAAAAGGGCCGACCTTGGTGCCTTAGACCCTTGAGTATAGTGAAGAAAACTCACCTCACAACTGTCGAACTGAAGTGATAAGCTCAAACCCTCGAACCATAGCTACGAACTCCACCACCTATATTTACCATAAGACCATTTCCATAAATTTCCAAGTTACCAAAATACCCCCAGAAGTCAACAAGTCAATCCTTGGTGAAAGCTAAAGTCAACGGTCAAAGCCAACAGTCCATGTTGACCCAACTCATCAAGTGCAGCTAGCAACTCGTCGAGTTCCTTAAGAGTTCAGAAGGTCATAAACCCTCCCTGACTCGCAGAGTTTCTGCCTAACTCGTCGAGTCTATGCGTGTTCTGAAGTTGGGGAAACCCTAGCTGACTCGTCGAGTCGTCCCACTGACTCACCGAGCCCATGCAGAAACCACTCTCGGGAAATCTTCATCCGACTCGTCGAGTTGACCATGCAACTTGCTGAGTCCCTTCAGTCCATCACTCATTCAGACGATTTTAAGCCACCCAGAGCTCCAAATTGTAGATCTAGCTTCCTAAGGCATGCTTATCACGTAATGTTGCAAACTTAACGTGCATGCAAGGCTCTAAAGGCTTAGAATACCAAATCCAAGCTGAAAATGGGGTTTAACTCAAAGGGAATAGCTCATACTTGCTAAACCTGGAAACTTTATGGTTATAGGGGCCAAGATAAGTTCAGATCTAAAGTTTCAACTTCAAATCCTAGTCCATACTCGAAAATGGTTCTCATACATGCTAGAAAAGCCCTAAATCATTCGGCTCCTTTATGGAAAATGGATAAATTGCTAGATTTCAGATGTGAACCAACTTACAAAAAAATGAAACCCATAACATCTATGTCGGCTTTTTATTTGACTATATTCAATTAAAAACGAAGAGTCAAATTCGGAAAAAAAACCGATTGTATTGGAAATACTTCAGGAAATTCTAGATGACCATCCTGTATTGCTGAATAGAGCGCCTACTCTGCTTTTATGTGATCCCTATCTACCAAAACTTTTACTTCTGGTTCGGGCGAACGAATAATCATTGAGTCCTCCTCTTTCGGGACAACACATACAAAGAGACCCGCCAACAGTCAAATAATTAGTGAATCTCGGAGATCCGAATAGATTAATTGGTTTCTGGTCGGTTCCGCCATCTCGATCCCTTTTTTTACATACTTTGTATAATAAACTCTTTACCTCCTCTATAAAAATCAAATAGACGGGGTTCTAAAGAACGAGATGGAGAATTGTGGTTCCTCTACGCCTAGGACACCAAAATATCGAACCATGAACGAAGAAAGGCATGAGATAAAATAGTGATTGCGAGGCCCCATTTATTGACTGGAGGGACACAGTTTCTTTCCTTTGAATCAAAATTAGAACATTAAGTTCAAATATTTTCAGCAAACAAGTAATTAGTTTATCGGAATCCACTGAAAAACATGAAGAGATTTAGAAGGAGGAAAGTTAAGGTAACGACTTGTTACCTTCAGAATGATGCCAATAAGCAGAAGAGTTAGATCCACCAGCTCCTCTACACTTTAATCCTCTTACACTTCAAGCCTTCTTCTTCCAAAACTCCTTCCAAGATTGAAAATCACACAAAAATGGAGCACACACAAAAATTTGGGTTTCAGAGCTCAAGGGGACGGTGAAGGGAGGCCAAGGGAGGCTAATGACCCTTTAAATAGGGTGCAAAACCCCGAAAATTAGGGTTTCATCCTCCAACTCCAACTCATCGAGTTGGTCACTTAAAACACGCGACCAAATCCGTGCCTACTCGACGAGTCGGGTGTGACAACCCGAAATTTTTTGCCTTGTAAGTCCAGCCATTCAATTCAACCGTGTGCCAGACTCGTTTCTGCTACCTTTTAGCATTATTTAGAGTCTATTTAAGGGTTCAAAACTCAATACAATCAAGCTATGGGCTCAAGGAAGTGTCAACTAATGTTCTTCGCGTTGAAATCGAGCCGAACACTCCATCCAAGGGAGTGTACGGCCGTACACATGGGTGTACGGCCGTACACCGATGTTGACCATACACCCACCCCTATATATAAGTCCTCCCTTCATTTTTATTCATTTCTTCAACTTCCAACTCCAGAAATCAGATTCTCTCTCAACTATCATCAAGGTTTTTCACCTAGATCTTCAAGGAAAGTGATTATTCTTCCTTTGTTAGTTGATTGATTTCATTATCTAGTAAGGATCCATGATTTCATCCATGAAACATCTTCAAAACTCAAGAACATCAAGAGTGTACGGCCGTACACTCTATCTATGGCCGTACACCCTTGTTAAGTCCCTAAGATAAGGCTTTAAACACTTGCTAGGTGCTAGTTAACCATTAGAACTCTTGAACCCTTGAACCCCTTTGATTTAAGACCCAAGAATCAACATTTAGCAAGAACAAAAGGAGTGTACGGCCGTACACCCTTGTATGGACGTACACACCTCAAAACACCCCAAAAAGGGCCTCCAAAGTGAGAATCTAGTTCATATTCTTGATGACCAATCGACCCACTAGCTTTCCCATTGTTCAAAGACCCTCTTATGCATGTTTTACCATGAGTGTACGGCCGTATACGCCATGTCCGTACACCCATGGCCGTACACACCATGTTGTGGCCTTAAACACCCTTTGATGAATCACATATGATTCTAACACTTAGTCCAAGTGTTTCCTAGTCGATAAGGGTGTTTCCATGCATGTTAGTTGGTTTTAAACACTAAATTCATGCCAATATATGCCATATATGTCATTTAGGGCTCGTTTGTGTCTCGGAGCTTCATTCGTGGAATTTCTCATCCTTACGCGCATATTCGATTGAATCACCCACATAAGGTGAGTTCATACCCTTATAATCAATCTTTTAACTGTTTTAAATGCTTTTAAGGGGGGGGGGAATACAAGTTGAACACAATGATAATTGTGTAAATGTTTTGCTATAAACATCATTTTAACAGATTGCTTATGTATTTATAAGTGATCAAAATATTTCAAAAACTCTTTTTAGGTTATGTAACTTTATAGTTTATAAAACTCCGTTTTTAAAGTACAATCATAACTTAGTAGATAAATGAGTCTTTTCTTCAAATCAATAACAGTTCAAAGTAAAGATACTAGTAAACTATAATAGGTATAGTTTAGGGGTTCAGTTTACACTAGAACAGAGAAAACATACTATAAAGAGAAACAGGGAGGTAGATACAATACACGATAACATAGAGAACATACTATAAAGAGAAACAGGGAGGTAGATACAATACACGATAACATAGAGAACATACTATAAAGAGAAACAGGGAGGAAGATACAATACACGATAACAGAAAGAACATACTATATACTATAACAGAAGAACAAATCATGATTAACTAAATTATACCAATGATCACTAACTCATTGTTCTAAACAAAAGGTGATAATAAATGTGGTATACAAGATCAAGATAACTTTAATGTGAGACTACTTCACGGCTCAGCAATTTGTTTGCTGAAGTCGCGTTTTGTAACTAGAATCTCTTCCAGGGAGAGCGTATAGTATGGGTACAACCACATCACATTATGACCTTAATAAAACGAACTAGTTTTAAGGTAGTTAGTGCTTCAGTATGTCAATTTAAAAGACAACTGTGTACTTACATTTTTCCCATTACTTTCATATTGTGACAGTTCCACTTGAAAGTTAATGAAAACTATTTTCGAGTTAAGATAGTTATAAACTAGGGAAAACTTACAAGCGACAAACAAAACAGTCGAGTCTAGTACATTCAGTAGGAAGGGGCCTATTATGCTAACTTTATGATTCTTTAGTTTATACATCAGGAATATATATTAATCGGATCTGACAGGTAGCAGGATGTGTGCTTTCCGCTTCATTTCCTGTTCCTTGTTTGGTTGTGGGCTTAGAGCAGATTCACCCAGCCTACTATCTATTCGATCTTAGCTATATATATATATATATATATATATATATACATATATATATATATATATATATATATATATATATATATATATATATATATATATATATATATATATATATATATATATATATTCCGTATACACCAAGTAATCATAAGGAATACCAGGTATGGGCCAGGTCATAGCATACTAATTCAATACACCGTTTTCTAGTAAAGGTTTAATCCATTTTATTAAACCAGTATAACTTAAAGGACCTTAGGTGGTTAATTCTATAATACCTTAGTTTATACATCAGGGTTATATATAATTAATACCCGATAGGTAGTTGGATGTGTGCTTTCCGCCTTACTTCATGTTCCTTGTTTGGTTGTGGGCTTAGGACAGATTCATACAACTAACTATCTGTTTGATATTAGATTATATATAGCTAGTATAAACTAAGTGATTATAGAAGGAACTATTGTGGTTACCATTTTTACTAAAAGAAATAAGGGTTTTCTTAAAGAATCTTTTCATAAATTATAAAGGAACTATTACAGTTAACTCCGTGAGTACCAAGTGAATACGCCAGGGTTATATACAACGATGATCTAACAAACAATGGGATGTGTGCCTTCCGCCTCATTTCCTGTTCCTTGTTTGGTTGTGGGCTTAGGGCAGATACGCACAATCGATTGTTTGTTTACTCTGGGTTTTATATAACTTGTGCCCATTTAGTACTCATAGAAAGGATTGTAGAGTCATTTTACTTATCTTTCATCAAAGCAGGAAATATAGGATTTTCTGGAGGGACATACGAACTTTTCTAAAAGAACTTGCAACTTACTTACAACTTACTTACATCACTAAAATCTTATGAACTCACCAGCTTAGATGCTGATCTACTCTTTCAAAATAACTTGTATTCTCAAGAGACCAGTAGACAGGTACGCACACTGGGATTCAGAAGATGGAGCATAATAGCTTTATGTCTTGTTTTGTTATTTACTTTGTAGTCTATGTTATGTGAACCACATACTTTGTAAACACTTTCTTTCTAATGAAATGGTTGTTTATTACTTTGATTACTATGATGCATGTCTTGTGATATTAAACATGACGTCCTCCACCCCCGAATGTTTATGCCGTTCCGGTTTTGGGGTGTGACAGATTGGTATCAGAGAATTGTTTATAGTGAACTAAGTATATCAACCGATAAAATATATACAACTATAAATGCAATGGGGCCGAAGTGCTCTGGATAATAATATATTTTAAAAATATAACAAAACCTTATAAAAGTATACATACATGCTTATACATATATACATACTAGAACAAGTATCACAAGAAGAACAGAACATAAGTATTTAAAGGTTGAACACTGCGGTTAAACCTGGACAGTTATGTAATCATAGCTAGGATCAATATAGCCTGATCAACTATATTCATTCCACATGTGACGGACATGTGTTTGGGAGTGATGTGGTGTTGCAACAGTCTTAAAACTTACCTAACGCTAGTCAAGGGATTTTTAGATCAGTACATAAAGTTAGAATACTATGGGAGTATTTTATGTTACTATAAGACGACAACAAGTTTACAACATACCATGTTCATTACATTAAAATACTATAGGATTATTTTAGGCACTATATAAATAACATATGTGATAACTTAAAAGACCCTTACGGATAGGTCTATAATTTTTCAATGTATACTCCCAAGGTTTTATATAATTGAGATTTTATAGACTTAGAATTTGTGATCTATGCTTCACTACTTATTCCTTGTTTGGTTGTGGTTTTGGAGTAGGATCACTTATTCGAAGGTCTATTTAATCTTAAATTATATAAAATTGTATACATTGTGCAATTATAGGAGAACTCGGTAAGGATCACCCCATAACGTTTCACTTGAATCTCATAGATTCTTTAGACACTTCCATTCTCGCATGACAAACCCAGATAGATGTAACCACTTCCTCATAGCAGTCAACAGAAGAGTCAAAGAAGAACAAGAGCAGGTTCATGTGAAGTTTTCAAAGAAGGATCAGCCGAAGTAACCAAAACGTCTTATGCGTCATACTAATAAATAATAATCTTGGTTAAACTTAATGAGCTAGTGGAGACACTACTCACACTATGTGTTAGGATTATTTTCTTTTCGTGCAACTGGTAACAGTTATTCAGGTCACAAATATTCATTTGAGGATAGCCATTTCTAATTCATAAAGTTTATTTTGTATAGACTTCTTTATGAATTGTTTCTAGAACCCTATGAAAGTCAGAACCAGATACACTCAGAATTAGGATAACCTTTTCTTTCAGCTTTCGGCTTATATCCACTACTATAGACTTATTCCATCTCATATTTGTATTCTTTTAGGAAAGATGCCTCCTCGAAGATCAAACAAGCGCACTACTCCGATAAATCCAACTCAACCGCCACTACCTCCTCCACAGTTCGATCCTATAGCTCTTCAAGCAGCAATATCAGCCGCAGTGGCAACTGCTCTAGCTCACATCGGAGAAAGTGGTACCTTCAGATCTGGTAGCGGTACCCACTTAACCAACCCCGGAGTTACTCACGAACACCTGAGGGAGTGTTCGTACAAGGACTTCATGAACTACAAACCCAATTCCTTTAATGGAAATGGTGGAGTCATTGCTCTGATGCGATGGTTCGAGAAAACAAATTCGGTCTTCGCAATCTGTTCGTGCCCAGAAGGGAGAAAAGTGAAGTTTTCTGCCTGCACCTTCTCCGACAGAGCCCTGACATGGTGGAATAGCCATGTTAAGTCACTGACCCTATCAGTTGTTAACTCAATAGGTTGGGAGAACCTAAAAGAGATGATGTTGGAAGAATACTGCCCGAGGGGCGAAGTTCAAAAGCTGGAACAAGAACTATGGGAGCACACGATGTTCGGCTCAGACATAGTGGCCTACACTGACAGGTTTAGCGACCTGGCAGCACTATGTCCCGGGACGGTTACCCTGGAGAGCAAGAAGATAGAAAGATTCATCTAGGGTTTATCTGCCCCGATTCAAGGAGATGTACTGTCTAACCCAATCACATTCGATAGTGCCAAACGCCTGGCTCAGCGGCTTATTGACCATGGAGTCCGCCAAGGCGTGGTAGTCCCCGTTCCCGAGCCATCAAAGGGAGAGGACTATAAACGAAAGTCGGGGAACAAGAGGAAAAAGAAGCGAACAACACAGGAAACTCCACAGGAGCAACAAACGAGTACTCTATACACCGCTACAACACCTGCTACTCCAGCACCTTCCAGTCGATATGCTGGAACTCTCCCGAAGTGTGGAAAGTGCAACTACCACCACACCGGAGTATGTCGGGAAATGCAGTGTCTGAACTGCCACAGAAAGGGACACACAGTCCGTTTCTGCAGGGAACCGGCTCAACCGATCTCCCAAGTCCCCGGAGTTGAAGAAAACCAAGCCTGCTGTGGGTGTGGTGAGAATGGACAGTATAGGAGGGACTGCCCGATAACAAAGAACTCAAGAGCGGATGGACGAATTCTGATGATCACCGCAGGAGAATCAACCCCGGAGTCGCTAGCGAGCAGCGGTACGTTTTCGAAATAAAATAAGAATTACTTTAAGAATTAATTTATATTTATATAAGATTAAAACTTGGGGAAAACACTTAAAAGTAATTATAATAACTCACTTATTGAAACAAGTCACAGTATTCAAGAGAACTAAAAGATACGTTCAGAGAAGCTATGATGGCTTAGTATGTACATCAGGGTTGTGCATAGCTAAGATTTTGCAGACTTAGAGTGAGTGATTCCGCCTTAATTTTTGTTCCTTGTTTGGTTGTGGATTTGGGGCAGAGTTACTCAGTCGACCGTCTTATTTATCTTAATTATTCATAACTTGTATATTTCAGGCGATCGTAGTGGTACCGAGGAGGATCATAGTATAAAGTATCGACACTAGTTATCAAAGCACTTTCACAGTATGTACTCGCTCATCGCGGTACGATACGTAGAAGTGTTAACATCAAGGGGAAAACAGAAATCACTAGAAAGTATACACATAGTACATTGTTGAGCACACTAGGTATACATCATTGTATAATAGATGTTTCTTTAAAATCGGCCAAACTTTTGTTCAGTAAATAGTCCGTTTCTATCATCTGTCATGAATTGGCGTGGTCCTCACCATACTAAGTTCATATGTTTCCATCGCCTTGACCGTCAAATTCGCGAAACCTTCGTCATTCGTAACGACAGTCTGACCCAGACTTCGGAATCATCTACCTCGTATTCTCAACCCCAAAGTACTCATGCGAAGAGTACTTTGCCCTCCGAAGCCTTGCCGCCGTATGTTCAGCAGACCTTCCTGAAATACCACTCGTTCAGCAGACCAAGTTCAAGCACAGAGGCTAAGGACAAATACAGCCCACCTATCACTAATAAGTGTATATGCGAGGGTGGTATATGGTTATGATTATTCAGATTAAGTATGTGTGCTTCCGCCCTATCTCCTGTTCCTTGTTTGGTTGTGGACCTGGGGCAGAGTTGCACATCCGACCGTCTCACTAATCTTAATTATATACGGCTTGTATACACGAGGTAATGATAGATGGACCAGGTATGAATCCTATCATGGACAGTAGCGTAAAGTTTCCTAGGTCTACGAGTGGGTATTCTGCCAATCAGAGGAGCACAACCCCAGTAGTTGTTCTAAGAAAGCTAATTTCGGGATGAAATTCTATCTAACAGGGGGATGATGTGACAACTCGAAAATATTTGCTTTGTAAGTCCAGCCATTCAATTCAACCGTGTGCCAGACTCCTTTCTGCTATCTTTTAGCATTGTTTAGAGTCTGTTTAAGGGTTCAAAACTCAGTAGAATCAAGCTATGGGCTCAGGGAAGTGTCAGCTAAAGTTCTTCGCGTTGAAATCGAGCCGAACACTCCACCCAAGGGAGTGTACGGCCGTACACATGGGTGCAGGGTCGTACACCCATGTTCACCGTACACCCACCCCTATGTATAAGTCCTCCCTTCATTTTTATTCATTTCCTCAACTTCCAACTCAAGAAATCGGATTCTCTCTCAACTATCATCAAGCTTTTTCACCTATATCTTCAAGGAAAGTGAGTATTCTTCCTTTGTTAGTTGATTCATTTCATTATCTAGTAAGGATCCATGATTTCATCCATGAAACATCTTCAAAACTCAAGAACATCAAGAGTGTACGACCGTACACTCTATATATGGCCGTACACCCTTGTTAAGTCCCTAAGATAAGGCTTTAAACACTTCCTAGGTGCTAGTTAACCATTAGAACTCTTGAACCCTTGAACCCCTTTGATTTAAGACCCAAGAATCAACCATTTTGCAAGAACAAAAGGAGTGTATGACCGTACACCCTTGTATGGCTGTACACACCTCAAAACACCCCAAAAAGGGCCTCCAAAGTGAGAATCTAGTTCATATTCTTGATGAGCAATCGACCCAATAGCTTTCCCATTGTTCAAAGACCCTCTTATGCATGTCTTACCATGAGTGTACGGCCGTACACTCCATGTCCGTACACCCATGGCCATACACACCATGTTGTGGCCTTAAACACCCTTTGATGAATCACATGTGATTCTAACACTTAGTCCAAGTCTTTCCTAGTCCCTAAGGGTGTTTCCTTGCATGTTAGTTGCTTTTAAACACTAAATTCATGCCAATATATGCCATATATGTCATTTAGGACTCGTTTGTGTCTCGGAACTTCATTCGTGGAACTTCTCATCCTTACGCGCATATTCGATTGAATCACCCACATAAGGTGAGTTCATACCCCTAAAATCAATCTTTTAACTGTTTTAAATGCTTTTAAGGTGGGGGAATACAAGTTGAACACAATGATAATTGTGTAAATGTTTTGCTATAAACATCATTTTAACAGATTGCTTATGTATTTATAAGTGATCAAAACATTTCAAAAACTCTTTTTAGGTTATGTTACTTTATAGTTTATAAAACTCCGTTGTTAAAGTACAATCATAACTTAGTAGATAAATAAGTATTTTCTTCAAATCAATAACAGTTCAAAGTAAAGATACTAGTAAACTATAATAGGTATAGTTTAGGGGTTCAGTTTACACTAGAACAGAGAGAATATACTATAAAGAGAAACAGGGAGGTAGATACAATACACGATAACATAGAGAACATACTATAAAGAGAAACAGGGAGGAAGATACAATACACGATAACAGAAAGAACATACTATATACTATAACAGAAGAACAAATCATGATTAACTAAATTATACCAATGATCACTAACTCATTGTTCTAAACAAAAGGTGATAATAAATGTGCTATACAAGATCAAGATAACTTTAATGTGAGACTACTTCACGGCTCAACAATTTGTTTGCTGAAGTCGCGTTTTGTAACTAGAATCTCTTGCAGGGAGAGCGTATAGTATGGGTACAACCACATCACATTATGACCTTAATAAAACAAACTAGTTTTAAGGTAATCAGTACTTCAGTATGTCAATTTAAAAGACAACTGTGTACTTACATTTTTCCCATTACTTTCATATTGTGAGAGTTCCACTTGAAAGTTAATGAAAACTATTTTCAAGTTAAGATAGTTATAAATTAGGGAAAACTTACAAGCGACAAACAGAACAGTCGAGTCTAGTACATTCAGTAGGAAGGGGCCTATAATGCTAACTTTATGATTCCTTAGTTTATACATCATGAATATATGTTAATCGGATCTGACAGGTAATAGGATGTGTGCTTTCCGCTTCATTTCCTGTTCCTTGTTTGGTTGTGGGCTTAGAGCAGATTCACCCAGCCTACTATCAATTCGATCTTAGCTATATATATATATATATATATATATATATATATATATATTCTGTATACACCAAGTAATCATAAGGAATACCAGGTATGGGCCAGGTCATAGTATACTAATTCAATACAACGTTTTCTAGTACAAAACATATTTTTCAAATAGAACATTTGGTAGACAAAACTAGAAAGTTTTCAGTAAAGGTTTAATCCATTTTATTAAACCAGTATAACTTAAAGGACCTTAGGTGGTTAATTCTATAATACCTTAGTTTATACATCAGGGTTATATATAATTAAAACCCGATAGGTAGTTGGATGTGTGCTTTCCGCCTTACTTCCTGTTCCTTGTTTGGTTGTGGGCTTAGGGCAGATTCATACAACTAACTATCTGTTCGATATTAGATTATATATAGCTAGTATAAACTAAGTGATTATAGAAGGAACTATTTGGTTACCATTTTTACTAAAAGAAATAAGGGTTTTCTTAAAGAATCTTTTCATAGATTATAAAGGAACTATTACAGTTAACTCCGTGAGTACCAAGTGAATACGCCAGGGTTATATACAACGATGATCTAACATGCAATGGGATGTGTGCCTTCCGCCTCATTTCCTGTTCTTTGTTTGGTTGTCGGCTTAGGGCAGATACACACAATCGATTGTTTGTTTACTCTGGGTTTTATATAACTTGTACCCATTTAGTACTCATTGAAAGGATTGTAGAGTCAATTTACTTATCTTTCATCAAAGCAGGAAATATAGGATTCTCTGGAGGGACATGCGAACTTTTCTAAAAGAACTTGCAACTTACTTACAACTTATTTACATCACTAAAATCTTATGAACTCACCAGCTTAAATGCTGATCTACTCTTTCAAAATCACTTGTATTCTCAGGAGACTAGTAGACAGGTACACACACTAGGATTCAGAAGATGAAGCATAATAGCTTCATGTCTTGTTTTGTTATTTACTTTGTAGTCTACGTTATGTGAACCACATACTTTGTAAACACTTTCTTTCTAATGAAATGGTTGTTTATTACTTTGATTACTATGATGCATGTCTTGTGATACTAAACATGACGTCCTCCACCCCCGAACGTTTCCGCCGTTCCGGTTTTGGGGTGTGACAGGGCATCCAACTCTTCAAGTCGATCTTCTAAATTGGAAATATAAGACTTAAAAGTTATACCTGAGAGTCGGGGTGTTACACCCTCACTCAGAAGGGTGTAACCTTCAACTGGGAGGAGAAACAAGAAACTGCTTTCCAGACAGTAAAGCGAGCCCTCTGCAGCGCGTCCCTCCCAGAAGGGACTGAAGATTTTGTAGTTTACTGCGATGCATCCAAGCAAGGGCTAGGATGCGTTCTTATGCAGCGAGGAAAGTTCATATCCTACGCCTCGAGATAGCTTAAGAACCACGAAGTCAACTATAATACACACGACCTTAAACTGGGGGCAGTTGTTTTTGCTCTGATGATCTGGAGACATTACCTTTATGGTACGAAATGCACAGTCTTCACAGATCACAAAATCTTGCAGCACATCTTCGATAAAAAAGAATTGAACATGAGGCAACGACGATGGGTAGAACTACTAAATGATTATGAATGTGAAATTCGCTATCATCCCGGCAAACCCAATGTAGTAGCAGATGCCCTTAGTCGGAAAGAGTACTCGGGTCGCCGAGTAATGTCTCTAACTATGATAATTCACACCTGTCTTCCCAGATCAAAGAGGCTCAGCTGGAAGCCTTGAGACCAGAGAATATGACAGGTGAAGCTTTAAGAGGAATGGAAAAGAACTTGGAAATTAAGGGTGACAGAGTTCGTTATCTCATGAACCGGATCTGGACACTGAAGTTTCGTGGCTACAAAGATGTTGTCATGAATGAATCCCATAAAACTCGATACTCTGTTCATCCAGGTTCAGCCAAGATGTATCCGGACCTTAAGAAACTCTATTGGTGGCCGAACATGAAAGCTGAAATTGCTACCTATGTGGGCAAGTGTCTAACTTGCGCCAAAGTCAATGTAGAATATCAAAATCCCTCAGGTCTACTACAACAAACAGAAATACCTGAGTGCAAGTGGGAGCGGATTACACTGGATTTCAAAACCAAGTTACCCAGGACAACGGGTGGTCACGACACCATTTGGGTAATCGTCGACAAATTAACAAAATCCGCACACTTCCTGCTTGTAAAAGAAACTGACAAAATGGAGAAGTTAACAAGGACGTACATTAAAGAGATAGTACAATTTCATGGTGTGCCAATAT
Source organism: Lactuca virosa (assembly GCF_052849685.1). Taxonomy (NCBI): domain Eukaryota; kingdom Viridiplantae; phylum Streptophyta; class Magnoliopsida; order Asterales; family Asteraceae; genus Lactuca; species Lactuca virosa. The sequence continues at coordinate 425,123,129 of NC_136429.1, read as the reverse complement.
CCATTATCTCTGATCGAGATAGTAGATTTACCTTGCGGTTTTTGCAATCACTGCAAAAGTCCTTGGGAACCAATCTTGAAATGAGTACAGCGTACCATCCTCAGACTGATACGCAAAGCGAGAGAACCATACAAACGCTGGAAGACATGTTGAGGGCTTGTGTGATAGATTTTGGTAAAACTTGGGATACCCATTTACCACTAGTTGAATTCTTGTACAACAACAACTATCACACTAGCATCAGAGTTGATCCATTTGAAGCCCTCTATGGCCGTAAGTGCAGATCACCTCTGTGCTGGGCTAAAGTGGGTGACACAGAACTAGCCAAGAACCAAGTACCCGACAGTACTCTAACCGGTCCCGAGATTATTCGAGAAACAACATAAAAAAATAGTCCAAATCCGGTAATGATTGAAAGCATCTAGAGACAGAGAAAAGAGTTATGCGGATAAACGACGAAAACCCTTGGAATTGCAGGTTGGTGACTGCGTCCTGTTAAAGGTCTCACCCTGGAAAGGAATGATACGTTTCGGTAAACGTGGAAAACAAAATCAAAGGTACATCTTACCATTTGAGATTCTTGCTAGGATCGGTCTGGTTGCATATAATCTCAACCTACTGCATGAACTTAGTAACATTCATCCCACTTCTCACGTATCTAATCTCAAGAAGTGTCTGTCTGATGAGACTCTTGTAATCCCATTCGATGAAATAGAGTTAAACGAGAATCTACACTTTGTAGAAGAACCAATGGAAATCATGGATAGGAAACTCAAAAGAACAAAACCAATCCAAATACCAATAGTGAAGGTTCGCTGGAATGCCAATCGGGGACTTGAATTCACGTGCGAACGGGAAGATCAAATGAAACAAAAGTATCCACATCTTTTCCCTAATTCATGAGTACCGCTTTAGAAACAACTTCGGGACGAAATTCCCTCTAACGGGGGGATGATGTCAGAACTGAAAATTTCCTAGAACAAACCAGGTTTAAAAACTTCAACCATGTACCCAATAGATTCACAGTGTAATTTGATGTAATAGAAATACGCCTTTCATGAACCATACTTATATGGTTTTTATGTAAGTATGTGTAGTGATAAACCATGTTAGTTTAAGTTATAATAAGCTAATAAAAGTTAACCAAAACATTAAGGAGTAAAATGGATCAACAAAAGTCAAATGAAATACATGATTTTTGTAAACTCGACTTTAGACATTCCATTCTTGAGTTTGAAGTCACATATGACCGAAAACTCCTTCATGGACTCACATAGGACCGTGAACACATGACTTGAATCCCATTATGGCCGAAAACCCAAACCAAGTCGACCGTAAACCCCTATTTTGGGTCCATTAAGACCAAAATCACTAATTTTGAAGTGAATTGGGTAGTTTTCGGTCATGTTGGCCGTACACACCTCCCTTTGGCCGTAAACCCTCTTCTTTTGGGAGTAAACACATACAATTTGACAGTAAACTCTTCAAATATCTAAATATCTTATCCAAAGTTAGCTTCCCAATGTGATATAATTCAATTACCACCGTAAACCTCACATTCACCACCTCATGAGTTTCCTTTATACTTAAGATACAAATGAATTCATTGGGCACAAACAGTAAACGCATTTCACTCATATGGTCTCAAAACACATATTCAATCCTTCACATCTGCAAGGAGTTACCTAAAAATCTTCAAACCTTTAAACTTTCATAACAACTTCTCCACAATTAGTAAGTAATCTATATAAACTAGTGTTAATTATCATGTTAACTTATTAGTTATCTAATTTATGCATATAATTATGTGTATAACATAATTAGGATATGATTAATTCCACGTATTCTATCCCGGGAATCATCGCAACCACATCGTACCTAACCAGGAACACACACTCGAGGTGAGTTCATGCCCCTACGTTTTCATGAATTTTCACTGTTTTAGGAGGGGAATACAAGTGTAACACAAGAAAATTTGTGTTAATATCTAAATCTTTTCAATATTTTATTAATTGTTGCCATTCTTTATATATATATATATATATATATATATATATATATATATATATATATATATATATATATATATATAATTAGGGTTCAACAGGCTATGTATAACATAATTAGGATATGATTAATTCCACGTATTCTATCCCGGGAATCATGGCAACCACATCGTACCTAACCAGGAACACACACTCGAGGTGAGTTCATACCCCTACGTTTTCATGATTTTTCACTGTTTTAGGAGGGGAATACAAGTGTAACACAAGAAAATTTGTGTTAATATCTAAATGTTTTCAATATTTTATTAATTGTTGCCATTCTTTACATATATATATATATATATATGTAAATATATATATATATATATATATATATATATATATATATATATATATATATATATATATATATATATATATATATAATTAGGGTTCAACAGGCTTAGAATTGATAATTTGGCTCGATTTCTTGTTCCTTGTTTGGTTGTGGGCTTGGGGTAGTGTTGGGTATTCAGTTTTGTGTCATTGGGCTTATAAGTTAGACATTTGTATTATCGATTTGGGTCTGTCCACTCATTATTAATTCTAGGGTTAGAGTATTTAAGGTGCATGCATGCATCGTATTTCAGTGTCTCTTATCTTTTACTTGGTAACCCTAATCACGCCTCTACAGTAGCAATTCCTTATAGAGTTCTTCTGAGGCGTGATGTTTAATCATTCGACATTCTTGAATCTTTACTGTGTTCTTCTTTTACCTGTTCTTGAATCTAGTCGATCATCAAGGATATTAATCCTAACAATTTGTATGAGAGCGGGAGATTGTTTAATCTATACACATCTCTTCTGGTTACAGAGTTTTAGGGTTTCCGTTAATATATGATCTAGTTTAGTCGTCTTCATTGTCACATTGACGGCTTGAAGGAATCTTGATATTACCCTATAAACGATCTAGGTTTACACGTCTAATTCTTTACAGGTATTAAAGAAAACTTCATCATGCAACAAAACGAGTCCAACATCAACTCCATTAATATCTCGAGCAACATTGGATCTACAACAAGGATCCTGATTCTCTTTCCTCATGAATATGAAGTCTGGGCGCTCCACTTCGAAGATTATGTTCTTGGTTAAGAAGATAATGGCTATTTGATATGGGAAGCTATTACTCTAGGTCCGTTTATCCACACTGAGACCAAAAGAACCATCAAAACTCAGAAGGAATACAACCAGCTGCTACTTGACATGAAGGAAGTTCCTCAAGACGAGAGAGATAAACTGATGAGCAACATCAAAGCAATGAGGATCATTAGATTTGCTTTGCAAGCGGACACTTTTTGTCTTGTCAGTTCATGTGATACTGCGAAAGCCATCTGGGATAGGCTTAGAGAACTTTATTCTACAGATGAAGATCTTGAGCACTCCACTTAAAGACTCCTGCTTTCGGAGTTTGATGCCTTTACGCGGAAGCCAGAAGAAAATTTAAGCCAAACATTCAATCACTACAATCATCTTCTTAGCAAGATGACGAAGCATGATATTGGACGAGAGTTGATCGAACAAAAGGTTACTTTCATGAATGGGCTTAGATCTTAGTGGATGGCAGTATTTTCTACCGTCAAAGCACATGAACAGTTCAAAAACTACACGTTAGCCAAGCTTGTCGGGATTCTTAAGGCACATCAAATTGAAGTGTCGAAAGAAGCGAAAGTTGTTTCCAATATGGGGTCTCTAGCTCTTTCCGTGAAGGGCAAGTCTGTTGCAGAGGAAGAGTCTGAGTCTGATCACTCTGAATGTGATCTCACAAGCGAGGAGTATGCTTTAATGGTCTCTAATCCCAAGCGGTTCGCAAGAAATAAATTTCCATCAAACAAGAACCGAAACTGGCAGGGCAGCTACAACTCTAAAAAGGTGAAAGAGGAGAAGAATAGCGCTTCTCAAAAGGAGGAAGAAAAGAAGGAGAAAAAGATTATAGGAGACTCTGGCTATGACTGCAACTATTGTCGTGACAAAAATCATGTAGCCAAGTATTGCATGCTAAGAAGGCTAAATGAGAAGAGAGAAGGAGAAGATGACGAGTCCTATCACATGCTAAAGCTGGCGGAGATTAAGAAGAAAAAGTGTAATGATAACTCTGTGTCTGCTTTCATTGTGCAGGAAAATGTGGCTGAGAATGAGTTTGGAAGAGTTAAAGTATGGTCGATAGACTCAGAAGATGAAGAAGTTCGCAGGCCCACACACGGCAGGGCGTTTGTTGCGAAAGAAGAGAGTTCAAAGTTTGCTGGAAGGTGTTTGATGGTGACAAGAGAAAGGTCACAGACGCTGGAGAATGTTGTTGGGAGTGAGCGAAGGGATGATAGTTGTTTCACTACGAAACCGGTGGGTGAACAAATTTACGAATGAGAACAACTGATCAACAAGGTAAACCTAATTCTCGAATCACTCAACATACCCGTGTCTAAATACGAAACTGAACTAAATGATCTAAAATTCACCCTTTCAAACATAAGCGATAGTTTAAAAAGAACTCGTTTGACAAACTTTAACCTAACTAATCAAATCAGCAGGGTTTCGTCAAAAAGCGAGGAGAGGCGAATGTGAATTGAGAAGATTGAGTCGCATCTGTCTAAGTCTAGGGATCAGTTAATCTATTTGAAACGAGACAATTTGATGCTTTTAAAACAACATAACATTTTTTGTTTAATTGCTAAAAGGATTTATTTTAACATCACTAAGTTTCATCTTGATTGTTAGATTGGTAAGAAAATGCACAAGATGATCTTACCATTCCTCGAATTAAAGGAAGATGAAATAGACACCGACTGCTATAAATGCAAATCCATTGTCTCGTCTGATGAGACTTCTGACGTTTATAGAGTGGGACTTGAACGAATTGAATCATACATTAAGTCCAAAGACCACAAATATATGTTAAAACAACTTTTGGAAGAAAATGATAAAAAGCAAATAAAATCTGATACTATACGTAAATTCTATTCATTGAGTACTAAATTGAGTTCAGGAAATAAGATAAATGTCGAAAGAACTTATGAATTCGATGAGGACAGTGATATGAGTGAAATATCTATAGAGGATGAGGTAGATTGCTCAGAGTTTGTTAAAGACGAAAACGAAAGTATGAAACCTCTGATTTCTGAAAATTCAGTTGAGTTCGCACGTATCTCTAAAAACAAACCTGAAATTTTTAAAGCCAAAGCAACCGTTTTTCCTAAGATACAAACAGTTCCTAATCAAGTGTTTGCTACTAATGGACTCGACAAAAATCAAACTGTCGAACTAACGTCCATCGTCAACGAAGACAATAAAGATGGCTGCGACGAGTATTTTTGGTCTGCTCCAATTGACAACGCAGACGAAACGAAGGGTCTCTCAGAACGAACCTCCTGGAGAGTAAAAGGTCGATATGTGACATAACCAATAAATAAGCCCTCAAGCTTTGAGAACGGTAGTCCAAGCAGTACCAAGGAAGTTCAACGCGAACCCAAATCCGGTCAGAGCGAACCTCATGCAAGAACTGCAAAACCCGAAGCGAACATCCACAAGTCATCAAAGCAAATTGCAGAGCAGAAAAGGCAAAGAAATAGGAGATATCAGAGAAATCTCAATGAGCGCAAGCAATTTGGCAATCCCAAAATTCTAAATATGTTCGTAGAGAACGAACCTCCAATCAGAATGCGAAAGCTCGTTCGCATGCGAATCCTAGTCAATGTTCGCACTGTCATTCTTGTAATCAACAGAAACCATCTAGGAACTTCACACCAAAACCCTCTTTTACAAAGAAGCCCTATGAGAAACCAAAATCTCATCCTTCTCAACCCTCGAAGGCTTAGCCTAAAGATGTCAAGGGAAAGGGAAAAGTAGTCTCGGATTCTGACACAAAAATCAAGAAATCGACTTCTAATACAAAGAGAGTTGAAAAGGAATTCGTCAAGAATCAAACCAAGAACAAACGAAAAGAATCTGATTCAAAAGAAACTAAAATAAAAGATAATAAAGTAAAAATTTTCACATTAATCAAACGAACTTATATGGTTGATTTCGCAATTACTTTTCCTCGTTTTGTAAAAGGCTCATAAGGACCCAAGCAACTTTGAGTTCCTAAATCTGCTTAATTTTGCAGGTTATTAGTGATGAGCAGTTTGACACCGAATGGTACATTGACAGTGGCTGCTCGCGTCACATGACTGGGAGGAAGGAGGAACTGAGAGAGTTTCGATATCTCAAAGATGGTGGAAATGTAAAGTATGGGAACAATTCTTTTGGAAAGATCAAAGGATATGGGATGATAACAAATGGATATTTTTCATTTCGTAATGTGGCATACGTGGAAGGCATACAACACAACCTAATTAGTGTTTCACAATTGGTTGTAGGGACGGGTTTGAAAGTATCCTTTGATGATGAAGGATCAGAAATAATCGAAAAGAAAACGAAAGAAGTTCTGTTAAAGTCGGAGCGAAAAGGAGAAATGTATCTTTGAATCTGAAACCGATACGAGGGAAGCCTGCCATATGCCTGCTTACGAAAGCTTGCTCTGATGACAGCTGGCTATGGCATAGAAGACTTTCGCACCTTAATTTTAAGGATATCAACAAGCTTGTTCTTGGTGATCATGTGCGAGGGCTTCCTCTCTTGAAGTTTGATAAGGAACATTTGTGTGCAGCCTGCGAAATGGAAATCTGAAGCTACTCCAAAACTCAAGACTTTTATAAAGCAAATAGAGCTGCAACTGCGAAATCTGGTTCGCAATGTTCGCAACGACAATGGGCTAGAATTCAAAAACCAAGCGTTTAAATAATTTCTTGCTGAGAAGGGAGTTTCACATAACTTCTCTGCTCCATATACTCCACAACAGAATGGTGTAGTTGAAAGACGAAACCGTTCTTTGTGCGAAGCTGCACGAACCATGCTCACATTTGCTTTTCTGCCTTTATACTTCTTGGCGGATGCAATTGCGACTACTTGCTATACTCAAAAGAGATACATTCTAAATAAGCGATTCTCTGTTACACCCTATGAAATCTTAAACAATCCCAAACCTAATGTTAGGTTTTTCCATTTTTTTGGTTCCAAGTGTTTCATTTTCAATTCCAAGGAACAACGAAACAAATTTGATGTGAAAATTGATGAAGGTATATATTTGGGATATTCGCTGACCTTGAAGGCATATAGGGTTCTCAACAAATGCTCAAAGATGATGGAAGAAACCTATTATGTCACGTTCAATGACAACTACTTGAAGAGGATTCAGTCGAAAGAGTCTCAATCTGAGGAAATCTTTCCTAAGACGAGCCCAGCCACTATTCCAATCTCAAATCTATATGATGAGTTCATGCTACTTTTTGATGAACCAGAAAAAGCCGTCACATCCGAAGCTAAAGCAGTTGACAACAAAGTGGACGAACTGAAGAAGATATATAATGACGCTGTAACAGACATGCATAATCACCCATCAACTTCGAACATGCATCAAGACACGAGTACTACATTCCAGGGGGAGAATTCTGACTTCAATGCACTTCCTCAGGAGGAGCAACCAACTCCACAAGAAACGAACAATCCATCACATGAGGAGGGTTACACTTCGTCTCTTTCTCTAGATCCACCCTCTGATTCAAATGACTCACTTCCCACAGTGTCTCTTGAACCTCCACTCACAGGAGATACCTCAATTCCTGATGAAGAGGGCCACTCGTCATTCGAGGGGGAGAATAAGGATGCGAATGACGATTCGAATGTTCAATCTGAATTCGAAGAAGGGAGTGTTGAACTGCATCCCTCATATGATCCAAACTATCCACCACTGGCCAAATGGACCAGAGATCACCCTAAAACCCAAGTGATTGGTGAATCTTCTACAGGAGTCCTTACTAGATCTCAGCAAAAAGCGTAACGAGCTGTATTATTTTCTCAAGTAGAATATTGCATGTTTAACTCATTCGGTTCCAAGGTAGAACCCAAAACCGTCAACACTGCTCTTGATCATTTTGATTGGGTGCAAGCGATGCAAGACAAACTCAATGAGTTTGAATGAACTAAAGTGTGGAGGCTAATTCCAACTCCACCAGATGCATTGGTTTTAGGTTTAAAGTGGGTCTTTCGCAACAAAATGGATAAGGAAGGGAATGTTATAAGAAACAAGGCGAGACTCGTGGTTAAGGGATATTCTCCGGAAGAAGGCATCGATTATGAAGAAACCTTCGCACCAGTTGCAAGGTTGGAATCTGTTCGCATCTTCCTGGCATACGCAGCACACAAGAACTTTGAGGTATTTCAAATTGATGTTAAATGTGCATTTTTAAATGGAGAACTAGAAGAGACAGTCTACGTGGAACAACCTCCTGGATTTGTGAACGAAAAGTATCCCAATCATTGCTATATTCTAGACAAAGCAGTTTATGGTCTAAAGCAAGCTCCGAGAGCCTGGTATGAAACTCTCACTCACTTTTTTAAAATATCTAAATTTAAACAAGGTTTACTTGACCCAACCTTCTTTCGCAAGAAAGAGGGTGACCACTTAATGATCGTTCAAATTTATGTTGATGACATCATCTCCGGTTCTACAAATCCTAGCTTAACAACTGAATTCCGAAAGTTGATGGAAATTAAATTTGAGATGAGTTCCATGGGTCCAATTAACTTTTTCTTTGGATTAAATATAAGACAGGGACCAGAAGGCATTTTCATTAATCAGGAAGCATACACGAAGACCTTACTAGCTAAGTTTGGAATGGTTGGAGACTCAAAAGCGAAGGTTCCAATGGCATTCGGAACGAAACTGACACCATCTCTGGAAAAACCAGCTGCTGATATGACCCTCTATCGTCAAATGATAGGATCATTAATGTATCTAACAGCTAGTAGACCAAATATTATGTTTTTTGTTTGTTAATGCGCTAGGTTCCAAGCTAATCCATGTGAACCACATATGGTGGCTGTCAAGAATATCTTCAGATACTTGAAACGAACTTCATCTCTTGGCGTATGATATCCAACGAAATTAGGCTTCTTCGTTCAAGCGTTCTCGGATGCTGATTTTGGAGGATGTGGATATGATAGAAAAAGCACCACTGGAGGATGTCAATTTCTCGATGGCAAACTTGTCACTTGGCAGTCCAAGAAGCAAACGTGTGTCTCCTTGTCAACAGCTGAAGCTGAATATATAGCTGCTGCTTCATGTACATCTCAAGTCATCTAGATTCAAAGTCAACTTCGTGACTATCGCTTAAGCATGAAACGAATCCCACTTTATTATGACTCTGAAAGTGCAACACTCATAGACGAAACACATAGCACTAAGGTATCATTTTATCAAGGATCATGTAGAAGACGACAACGTTGAAATTCACTTCGTAAGATCCGTTGATCAGTTGGCCGACATATTCACAAAGGCCTTGCCTGAAACAACCTTCAACATAATTCTTTAAGGCCTTGGAATGATGGAAGTTGAATCTGTACCGAAACCACCTTCGCTTTAATAGGGTTGTTGACGCGAATCGATGCGAATTCTTGCAGAGGATCGTTGTCTACTATTCATTTGTTGTTCGGTTTAACCAATATCCATTTTGTACTTTATGTATAATGTGTCAAAGCTTCAAAAATATTTGTTTGAAAAATGCAAAAATATTTGTTATCCTTTCTTTTTATTCCTGTGACGCGAATTGGCCCGAGCGCTCGCTTCAATTCGTTTCCGATTTTTCGGGGAACCGAATTGGCACGAACGTTCGCCTCAATTCGTCTCAAATATTTTTTGCTCGCTTTCAATCTAATTTTTGTCACACGAATTGGCACGAACGCTTGCTCTAACTCGTTTCCGATTTTTTCAAATATTTTTTGCTCGCTTTCAATTTAATTTTTGTCACACGAATTGGCACGAACGCTTGCTCTAACTCGTTTCCGATTTTTTCAGGACACGAGTTGGCACGAACGTTGGCCTTAATTCGCTTCATCAAAAAAAAAATTTGATTTTTTTATTTTTCTATGATGTTCATTTCTTTTCCTTTGTACAATATTCTATTTTATTCAAAATTAAAAAATATTTTGTTATGTTCTTATTTCTTTTTCAGAAAAATCTCAAAATACAAAAATATTTTCTTTGTGTTATTTATTTCTTTTATTTTCACATATTACAAAAACCCAAAAATATTTTCAGATGATCATGGAGGCAAAGTTTCATGTGAAAGGGCAGGTATAACATTATTTATCTATGTATTAGCTAAGTGTCCCTAGAAGCATGATGTTGTATGTTGTTCAAAGTCTCGATAGACTCGATGTGAAGCCTTAATGAATCGAATCTACCATTCGTTTCCTCCCAACCAGGCTGTTAAATTTACATTAGTCATGAGCTACCTTACTCTACTCGCTTTGAGTTAAGAGTTATCTGCTTAGTCACTTTCGTTTAGCAGAGGTACATTCACTTCTCTGGAACCCTCTTCATATTTCTCCATTGCCTTCATACTCATAAACACAACCCTTGAGACTCTCAGCTATACCACTGAGGTTTATGGTTGCACAATATATGTGTTAATGATCTTAGTTTCGTTCACCACGAACTAAGTGAAACCGAAAATCCAACACACTTACATGAATTGACGGTGAACAATTAAATGTTCTAGATTTTCACCATGGAATTAACGAAAGCCACTCTCGTGGTATGTATCAAGAAATCTCTTTTTCTTTTGCGAGATCTTTATGAAGTGTTCTGATTCCAACATCCCAAAACCGGTTTTTTTTTTTTTTTTTTTTTTTTTTTTTTTTTTGAGATTTCAATAGATTAATCTTGTCACTAAAATAATTCCTCACCTACTCATTCAACTGACTACACTGGTCACACGAGTACTTCATCTAACATTCGTTCTTATGCTAAGTTCGTTGTTTGATTGGAGATTAAGCCACACATTAAAGCCTATTTAAAAGATGTCTTTCAATGTTTCTTGTCAAGCATTTGATCGTATTTCAACGGGAAACCACACAGACACTTCTTAGTCTCTCTTGATTTTGAAGGAAGAGATCGTTGCCCGGGATCTATAGTTCCATGTCCTTTAAGACATCACTAAAATCCCACAGATAAATCTTGCTTTATTTCTTTTTCTTTGGCACACTCTCGCACGAATATCGCTTTGATTTTCCTAAAGTCTTGCTTGTGGTACTTATGGCATTTTCAGTTTCACAGATTCAATGATACTTCATGCACACAACTGAATGATTATTTATGGGAACGAATACAGTTTAAAAGGATGAGAACAAGAAAATGATGACGTGGCTGTTGGTGGATAAGAATTCGAAATTTAGGCGTGTGGAATTTGAAACGTTTCCACTCATCACGCCGCCTGACACATTTTTAGGGGCTACAACTATCAAATCCCGCTTTTTCAGGCGTCGGTTCAAAAGAAATCACTCAATCAACGGTTCACCTTCTCTCTCCTATGTATTAGTATAAAAGAGTTTTTGATTCCTTGCATTACCTTTACCACTATCAAATTCTCTCAAGAACCTTAAACAACGATTTCTCTCTACTATTTTTCTTCTTCGTCAACCTGCAACAATGGCCGTTTCTTCCTTAGTTCATGATCAGACCCCTCATTCATCACTTCTTGCCATCAAACAGAATCAAAACTTGATTCTCTATCTGACTCCATTCAAGTATGATTCTTACATGCTACCCAGTGTTGAATTCCTGAAGTATTCCCCTCTGGTCATTGCCTTAACTAAGGTCGAGTGCATTCCTATGTCTCTACTCTCGAAGGCTTACTCTTCAGCATCGCACATCACGGAGGAAGAACGCATCACCTTCGAGATCTCTGACAAGAAAACCTCCATCACCAAGTCCAGGTTTTGTTCTCTGCTAGGGCTTTCCTACGATGATTCAATGGTGAATCCACAATCGATCTCCACTGCAGCTATTTTCAAGATGTTCTATGATATGGGATATAAAGATATCATTCCATCAATCTCCAAGATCAGAAAACCCAACCTGCCTCCTCGATGGAATGGTTTGTTCACTCTTATTTTCAAAGCCTTTTCTGAAAGAGTCACAGGTTCTGATTGTGCAAGTAAGCAATTCATCACTCTGTTTTATGGTCTTTACCATGGAATCAACCTTGACTATGGCACAATTCTATGGTCTCAACTGGTGCAAAGCACTCACTCCACAACACGACACAGTGAGATTTCATGTGCTCGTTTTTGGACAACTGTGGTACCAAAAGAGCTATCGAGAAACACCAAATCCCCATCATGAAATATTCACTGATGTCCTCTATTGCTACTTTTCACACCACCAAGATCATTATCGCTGACGTCTCAAAGTTTCCTTTTGCTAGTTCCATTCCGGAGACCATGTATCGTTGTGTTCCAGTTGCTAGCAAGATTATGGAGGATTATAAAAATCTTCCATCTTTAGGAGCTCGCACCATTACTCCTGAGATGCGCATGTCAATTGATGAAGCTGTCAAAGTGAAGAAGGGGGAGGGGGTAAGAAAAAACAACCGAAAGAGGGTCCATCTGAGCCGGCTGTTACTCTAAAGAAGCGAAAGGCGAAAGCTGCTCCTTCTAAAATCAATCCCAAGAAGCGAAAGCAATCTGCTCGCAAGCGGAAGACTCCAACACCAAGTGCAAGCCAAGGTTCAGGTTCTGATACATAATTTGATACTCACAACAGGGAGGAGAATCAAGTTCGCAATGAGGAGGATAGCACAGCTCGCAATGAAGAGGAACTCGTTTAGAACACAATACACACATCCAATCCTGAGGTAACTCCACCTGTTAATGATTCTGTTCCTTCTCCTCCTCCTTCACCCAAAACCACCTCTATACCTACTACCATTGCCTCATGCCCTCCACCAGTTTCTTCTCAACAACAAACAAGCATTCCTATTTCCATCCCACTCTTCACTGATTCAACAGTACCTCCTACTACCTCAATCCTACCTTTCGTTTCATTCAACATATCTGATACGGTGGCTCAAACTTCAGGTTTCTCCGCTCATGTTTGACCTCCTATTTCCCCTCTTAACCGTGATGACCCAAACATGGTCTTTTGTGATGAAGAAGACGAAGGTCTTGGGGGTTTTACTTATAGTCCCTTCCAAATCCGAACTGAGAGTGAAGATGAGGTGCATGTTACGAAAGGGAAACTCCAGTCCCTACATGAAAATATTGACCAACTGATTTTCTCTAACAAAGCTTCCTCTACTGATGCATACGCTAAAGCAGTTGTTGAGTCTATCTTTGAGCGAATCATAAAGCAACATTTTGCTACTGTTGCAACGTTGAATAAAGCTGTCGCCGATTCTGCTGAGGTTTGCAAGTCCACGACCGAAAAAGTCGATAAACTAATTGAAGAAAATACTACTTTCATGGAGAACTTTCAAGCCACTTTCAATTCCAACACCACATCAGCAAATGAAGCATTGAAGAGTCTGGGCTATCTCTTCAAGACTGAGAAGACGAAACTACAATAGATTCGTACTAGTCTTAAAAGTGACCATGAATCATTTCAAACCACTATCTCGTCTCAGTTTTCTTAGCTTAAGATGAACTATTAATGGAGAGTACCCTCAAGGACTCTCTCGCACTCAAGTCAGAAGAAGCCAAGGTGTTAAGTTCCAAACTTGAATCTTCAGAGAAGCAGGTCAATGATTTGTTATCTGAGAGGGCAGTCATGCGAAGCTGTATTACTGATGTTACTGGCATGCTCTCGGATATCATTGAGACCAGGGACTCCATGATCACCATCATAATGCGTAAGCATCTGGCAGAAAAGTTAAGGCCAGTCTTTTCCATGCTTCACCGCCTTGAAGGTGTTTCTGATCAATCCTTTCATACGAAAAAGGGGGAGAAAGTGTGGCTGGTGGATTACGAAAAGATGGACCTAAAGATCCTGTCAAGCCTATTGTCAAGAAAGAACCCATGGGCAAGGAAAAGCTATTCCTTGACAACCCAATTATTGATAATGAAGATGAAGAAGAGCCTAATAAAAAAGAACTGAAAAGACGAAAAGTTCGTGAAGCTGAACTGGATGAGCACCAACGAATCATCCGTGAAGCTGAAGAAAAGGAAAGGGTTGAGAAAGAAGCACGGGCTACTCTTCAGAGCAAAAAGCTCTTGTTCCCCAAATGGACCTTGAAGCGAATCAAGCGTGATGTTGTTGATCTTCCAAGCCAGTATTGGTTAGAACCAGTAGTTTCGTTTGATCTTCAAAACACACGAGACTCACAACTGGATCTGCCAATTACTCCAAAAGCCTTTCTTTTGTTAAAGTGGCGAACGCTCCATTCGCAGACAGCGGAGCTGATCATATGCTATTCTCATTTTATATGAAGCATATGAAGCCACAATATGAAACCTGGTCATTGAGCAAAATTATCGGTGTGAAAGTTACAGGGCCGATCGAGACTGATAGCTTTCTAAATGCAAAGTTCAAAATGGTAAGAGGTCCAGTCAGCCAATGCTACGAGTTACTCTCGCAGATCTTCCATGCCTTAACCCATATGACTGGTTCGTTCTTTACAACATATTGCTGAAGGACAAAGAAAAATATGAACCTGTCATGTCTCATCTCAAGCACATGATAAAGTCCTATGTTCAGGAGTTTGGGGAGATGGATGTTGAGGTTGTTGTTGTCCTGCGAAAGAAGCCTTCTGCTGTTCGTAAGGAAACTCCTAAGGATTTTGAAAAGTTGAAGCCAGGGAAGCTTTACAGTGGAGATTGGTTCGTGGTTTATTCTGCTAGGGAACGAACTAGAGCAGACTTTCACAAAGGATGCTTCTATCTTTCTGATAAGCATCTCTATACCACATCCTTCCTTGAGTACATTTTAGACCAGGTGAGCAAGTTCAAAGGCAACAACAAAGATGATATCAAGTGCTTCTCAGATATGGTTCTATGGTAGATTGAGATTCGCCAAGCAATTTTTTCTATCATTCCGAAGGTGTATGATGTGCAGAAGTAAATCCAAGGCTGAAGGGTTCGTGTAAGTCCCCAATCTGCTTGTGTATCAATCAGATCCGTTTGATGGTGCGGAATCCCAATCAAACGGATGATGCCAGATCAAAATAGAAGAGAAGGAGAAGAAGAATAATATGAATCTTGTATGATTTGATTAGAATGAAGTTCCTTACAAGATTCCTACACTCAAAATACTCTCTTCTTCTCTCTAGTTTCTCTCTCTAAAACACCTTGGATTTCACACACTTAAGATCCTTGGTCTCTCTCTCTCTTATTCCGTTCCTCACACCCCTCACCTTATATTTATACATGAGAAACATTGGCCGTAAACAGGGTTTACGGCCGTAAACCTGTTTATGGCCGTAAACACCCACCTGGCCAGAAACCTGACCGTAAACTCATAAAACATTACAGAAAAATACAATTGCCTAGAAAAGCAAAGTATAAACCATTATTTTGACCCAACAATCTCCCCCTTGGTTTATAGCTTTCTTTTCTTAATTGACCCAACAAGCTCCCCCTAAAAAGTAGCTGGCGTTTCTTGTCCATCTTCATCGAGAGCTTGGCTTCAGCATTAATCTTCAAATTCTTCACAACTTCAAGATGAACTTGATGAATCTTCAATCAATGACTTCATCTTGAGCAGTTGGGTTTTTCTTCAGAATTTGACATTGAACGCACATTGGGTGAGGAGGCTTCTTGTACTGATTCTTGAGAGATAGCGCTTTCAGCTTGAGAATCTTCAGAGAGAACATCAGAGAGAACAAATCTTCTGGATCACTTCAGCAGGTTCAAGATAGCAGCAGACTGATTGAGAAGGCTTCAACGCAATCCGTCACCTAATCTTCAAGTGCAGCTTCACCTTGCTTCTGTGGTTGAAAAATTGAATGTCGAAAGAATAATCTTCATTTCTTGCTCCTTCGAATGAGAATTCTTCGATGATCACGGATGAAGCCTTGGCTCAGAAATCTTCGACACAAACTCCATGAGTTTCATATTCACCTGAATTCACTTTTCAAGACAAAACAAAGCTAAAAGAAAAATTAGCACATAATTTTTTTGGGTTTTTCATATTTTCTGAAAAAGAAATAAAACAGAAATATTTTTAATTTTTTTTTTATTTTCGTTTGGTTTTCAAAATTTTTAATTCTCCCCTAATATTTAAATTAGAAGAAAACTATGAACAAATTTAACAAAAATAAAAATGATATCTAACTTTAAGAGTGATTTGATGTGACACCAGTCAAATTTTGGTCAAAAAATAATTGATCAATAATCGTAATTGGGATGAACCAAGTGGTAGAGTTTGTAACAAGGTTTCCAAAAACATAAAGAACACTGAAATCCGAGTTATAACGAAGAAGTTATGACCAATCGAAAATCCGCGGTAAAACCGGCAAAACACTGTTCAGTGTAAAAAGCGAATTTTCGATAAAAGGATTGTTAGCCTTAACAATCTAAATGGAACTTGTAGAATATGTTAAACCGAGAACGCTCATAAAAAGAACGTGAAAATTCGACTTCGTATGAGGAAGTTATGATTTTTCGAAGTTTCGGTTTAGCAGTAGACAACTAAAAATTCGAAACATAAATCGATCGATATTTAGCCGAACCAACTTAAACGAGAATCGAAGGTCTCGTCAAAAGTAGCACAACGGTAAAAAGACAGACGAAAACGGACGTCGGATGAAGAAGTTATGAATTTTTAACGGATTCCCGTCCCGGTCTGTTTAAAATAATAATATTAAAAATAAATTCAAAACCAGCCGACGATGTCTAAACGAAAGTCGTAGAGTATGATTTTACCTACGCGTGCCCATAAAGAACGTCAAAAACGGAGCTCGTATGCGAAAGTTATGATTTTCGCAAGTTTTTGGCACAAAAATCAAGAAAATCTTGAAAACCGGGAAATTTCGCATGTCACCCTTCGGACACGTCATCATCACGTGCGAACCTCCACGTGTCATCTTCTGGTTGGACCGTGGTACACATGTTATCTCCTGAGTGGACCGCAGTCGAGGTCCAATGAGCTTCGGACAGCCTCGCATAGAACACCCCGGAGACACCCCGGAGACACCCCCTTCGCATACGTGTCAGTCTTCTATTGAACCGAAGTACGGTCCAATCCGAGCCTCCCATCTGCGAGCCTGCGTTCCGAAGTAAGCTAGAAACCTCGCCACCTGTCCGACGTGTGTCACCTTCGCACAACTTCGGGTTCGAACCTTTGGACTATATATAGCATGCGAGGGCTTCCGAAGAAACCCCATTTTTCACCCCAAAATTTCCCCTTTTTCACATTTTAGCCCCGAAAACTTTCTCACGACCCCCGAAGGCCCCAGTATCGCGTCTAAAGCCCGAAGCAAGCCCCGGAGCCCGGAAATTCTCAAGAATTCATCCTCTCTCCTGTCGAAACTCTGCCCGTTTTGAGTCGGTTTCTCGTTAAATAAACTCTTTACGGGAAACGAAACACTGCCCAAATCACCGTTTATCAAAGTGAGTTCATACCCCTATAATATACCTTTTTAAATGGATTTATATGCTTTTTACGGGGGGGGGGGGATACAAGTTTAACACAATATTAAATTGTGTTAATAACTGTATGTGATAATAATCACACAAAGAATTTCCGTATGCTTTTAAGAATTACCAAATACTTTCAAAATAACGTGAAGCCTTGTTAAATCCTTAAAGTCATGTAAAAACTCCGTTAAATTCTTTGAAAAATGTTTTATAAACTATTTCAAATTATAAATGCCAAAATCATGTTTATATATGTATAAATATATAAATAAGATTTGAAGGGCTTAGGACTAATGAATTATCCTATATCATTTTCCTTGTTTGGATGTGGAATTAGGGTTGTATTATTTGTCCGAAGGTCGTTTCCTTCTTAATTATATATATGTTATACATATATGAGTACAAAAGGTTACTCCTTTTGGTATCACCACCTTTGTATCAGGCTGAGCAAAGGTGTTAATCCATGAGAAACCATGCTAATCAGATAGAACATATAAATTATAATAGGTATAATTTATCATTCAAAACTAAAGATACAAGTATGATTTACAACTGTATACTTTCCAAGGAAATTACCAAAATTCATTCAACTATACCAAGATATGTATAATACCTTTAATATACGAACAACATATTAAAGAAGTAAAGATACATCATACCTAGTTTGCATTAACAAAGGTACGATACAGAGTACCAGGGTTAGCAAACACGTGGTAATGCCGGGTTTGCATTAACAAAGGTACGATATACAGAGTACCAGAGTTAGCAATCACAAGTAATAATACATCATACCGGGTTTGCATTAACAAAGGTACGATATACAGAGTACTAGAGTTAGCAATCACGGGTAATAATACATTCTGCCGGGTTGGCATTAGCAAAGGTACTATACAGAGTACCCGAGTTAGCGAGCTCGAGGTAATAATACATTTTACCGGGTTTGCATTAACCAAGGGTACGATACAAAGTACCAGAGTTAGCATTCATCGGGTACTAATAATAATACATCGGAAATCTCGTTGAAACAATAAATTTGTGAGACCCTTCACGGTGTACTTATCTAAGTACGACCTTTTTAAGTCCTGAACTATTAGCCAGAATCTCTTGTAGGGAGAGCGTGAATTTGTGTATAGATCTATATGGGACTGACAATCCCGCACCTTTACTATTCGCTACAGTTTGGCCGGCAGGCCTAGGTTGTCAAATATCATACCGTTCCGACGCCTGACGAACGTCGCTGCAGGCATTTCCATCATATTAGTATGGTTAATAGGACTCACATGGTTAAAACAACGAGTGAATTACAAAGTAATATACTTCTCTTATAACAGTAAGAAAAGTTAATTACATCCCGACCAGATATACCTTCAGTAGCTTTTACTTATAGTAAGAGCTATATATCATGAAATCAAGTATTGTGCTTCTGGTTTTGAACATTTAAAACCACAACGCAGTATTATGGATAATAGAATACTCTCCATGATTAATACTAAGGTTGTTACTGTAGAACAGATATAACTAAGAACACTTTTACCAATGAAACGGTTTATGGGATTAAACCACTTTTACAAATGAAACGGTTTATGGGATTAAACCACTTATACAAAGGAAACGGTTTATGGAATTAAACCACTTATCAAATGAATCTTAGTCACTCAATCTTTGTAAACTAGTATAACATAAAAGAGCTTTAGTGGTTAATTCTATAATTCCTTAGTTATTACATCAGAGTCGTACATAAGTAATGTCCAATTGACAGTGAAATGTGTGACTTCCGCCTTACTTCCTGTTCCTTGTTTGGTTGTGGGCTTAGGGCAGATACACCCATTTAACTATCAATTCAATATTATGTTATGTATAATCAGTATAAACTAAGTAATTACAAAGGGAAACTATTGAGGTTATCAGTTAATCACCTCAGGAGATATAGGATTTCCTAGGGAAACCAGTGAACTCATTCAAAGAAGTTAGGGTATACTTAACAGAACTAAAATACTTATGAACTCAACAGCTTAAATGCTGATCTACTCTTTTCAAATAACTTGTATTCTCAGGAATCCAGTAGACAGGTACACTCCAGAAGCTTTTGAGAAGACTACCTAGTACCATACCGCGACTCTTGTCTTCTATTGTACCTACTTTAGTGTTTGAATATGTAATGTTTAAACACTTATGTAAAACTTATACTTATTAATGCAATGGTTGTTTGTACTTTGATTACTATATTGAATGTGTTGTGATACTTACCTAAAAGTCCTCCACCCTCGAACGTTTCCGCCGTTCTGGTTTGGGGGTGCGACAGATTGGTATCAGAGCAGTGTTTATAGTGAACTCAGTATATCAGTCATAAAAGATATACAACTATAAACCCATTGGGATAAAAACACTCTGACCAAGAGTTATACTTTAAAAATATATCAATATTTTATAAAAGTATAAGTACATGCAGAGTATATATACCAGAATGAGTATCAGAAGAAGAACAAAACTAAAGTATCTGGATGTTGGACATTGCAGTTAAACCTAGACAGTGACGTAATCATATATGGGATCAATATAGCCTGATCAACTATATTCATCCGAGATATGACCAACACGTGTTTGGGAAGTGATTGTAGTGTTGCAACTGGTCTAAAACTTACCTAAGCACCAGAAGAATTCTAGAACCAAAGACTAAAATACTATGGGAGTATTTTAGGATGCTATAACAAGAAAACTGAAAACCTGTTAAGTTCTTGAATCTAGAAGTCCAAAAATCAAACTCGTAACTAAAATAACATGGAGGTATGTTACATACCTCTGGGGAAATGTTAAAAAGATCTTTTTTGATAAGTCTATAATTACAAAGTGGATACGTTAAGATCATATATAGTCGAGATCTTATAGACTTAGAATATGTGATTTTCACTAAAATACTCAGAACTTATGAGCACTCATGAGTGTTGTAGCACCACTTTGTCCACCAACTTGGACATCTACAAACCAACCCATGACAATCTTGATTCACATCTACTTCCAACATATGACCGACTATGGATGGTTTGAATAACTTAATCATTCAGGAAGAGCGACTTAGTTATTCTGGAAGTCAAAACATGCAAAGTGAAACACAAGAATAATTGAATCAAATATGGTATCAAACCCTATGAATATAAATAAACACTTTTATTTATCACCATACTGATTACTCATTATTCATTGTTTCGGTTTTATCAACTTTATACTTGAATTAAAAACACTAGTTGTCCCATGCTCCAAGCATGTACACTACGTTTTTCTTAAACAATAGCTTTGCCATACACCAAATATGCACTCTATGTTTGTCTATGATCCTTACTTTGTGAAATAAACCAATTGAACATAATTTCAATGATTCTAATTTCACACTCCCAAATCCTTATCGAAAAATGTGAGAATTTCAAATTCCTATCATTTATCGAAATCTATTTAGATTTTAAACTTATATGCACTGACCCTCCTGTAATGAATATGTACAAAGTCACAAAGACTTGTCAACAGTCATTATAAGGTATTCCAATGGAGATCAACTCCATGGAAACTAAGTCTCATATTCAAAGTACATTGCTGTGGACATGCTTCTTGCATTAAGTTTTCTAATCTTACACAGATAACTTCCACGTATGGAGACAACTCCATATTCTCATTTTGACTATCACTTCTGAATAAGAGATGCCTCTTTTCAGAATATGTCAATATGGTCCTTCCAAAATTAGCACTATACTTCCAACTGTCCCTGAGCAACCAATCTTTGGTAAACCTCAGATTGTCCTCGACAATTGCTTAATCATTTTAGTCATATCCAATTCTAGACCTTTTCCCTTCTTAATGCCTCTGGGCATTTGGAAAAATTTAGAAATGACAAATATTATAGCACATGCAATCGATCCTGTACCCAAAGCAAATGGTACACGATTCATGATGTCTCACATAAAGACATGATTCTAGACCAGTCTTTTGCTACAATATTTTTATTTGCCATGTTTTCAAAATTTGACTATGAAGAGGGATGCCGTAATCATAATTGAATTTTAAGAACGTAATATATAGAATTTCCTTAAGTTGAACCAATCCAACATGAAATTCATATATATATATTCTTGACTAAAGATGATTAAGGTCTCAATCTAAGCCTTTAGAACTGAAATGAAGTATATCCTCTCCCTTAATTATAGCAAAACAACTTTTTCAATCCCTGCAGCCTCACGAATTGAATCTTTTGTTTTCTATAATTAACATTGCTAACTTGCAACACTAACAATAATTATCATGCTCCCACTAACATGATGATTATTAGCATAACCCTTATGCTCCCACTAGCTTTGACATGTAATCGGAAATCAGCTGGACTTCTAGAAATCAATACTTTATTGACTTTCTTACCAAAGTTCAAATTTCTGATACAAGTTGCTTTGATAAAACTTTATCAAAATCATACACCTTTCCTTAGATAGCATGCATGTGTGTCTAAACAATTTCAGAACTATGAAAAGGGATGCCGTAATCATAGTCTGAATTGTTTAGACCTTTTGCCATCTGCTTCAAATCTACTTGGTGGAAGTGTTTCCTCACCATCATTTTCATGAATCGGAGAGAAACCTTATGACCCTTAGATTTTATGGTGTATATGTTCTTATCCATGTGAATCGTCAAAACCATAGTCACAAGACAAGGATAATGACAAATGCAAACTCATATGGACAGAACTTATGCAATCTTAACTTCTTGCCACCTGGCAGTACAGGGCCTGCCATTGCTTCCAAGTTGTTATGCAACCAATTAAGAACTTTCAGAACTCCTATGCAAAGCCAACTTTAACTGGAATGGGCACAGAATATGTCAACACGATAGGCTATAAACCTCAAGTCGTGTGCTAGTGAAGAACCTCAGGTTTTATTCTTGATTAGTTCTTGAAATTCTTTTTAGGATCTTTAAGACTCCCACTATCCTTTTGACATATAAGACTATCTTGCCAAATATTCAAGAGATAGTGCGGATTCTTTATCAAGACAAACACTTCACACAATTGGCCTTAGTTGGTCTTTGTTTATCCAAAACATCACAACTTACCAATTTCAAATGTACAAGAGTAGGACACTTTTACTCTTACATTTGACAAGTGTTTTAAACCTTTCTTTAAGATATGTCACTCAAGTTACAATCTTGGAGTATGACTCTAAGAATTGTTTTGGGACGAAGTATGACTCATCTTCCTGATCTAACCATTTCAACAATTCATGACTCCTCTTATTAGTCATAAGAATGCACTAAGATGACCTTTAGAGGACTAATTGTGATATGATTTCTAAATCATTAAGATGATCACAAACATGATACTAAAGTACTCTCCCATCTTTTCAGATTTGAGAAACTTTTATCTTTCTGCCTAATTTGATTCTTCCAATTCGTTCTGCCATACATTGAGACTTTTCCAATGTTTCAGAATTATACTTAAACTTGTAAGTATAACCATATTTACTAAACTTTAGTAAATCAAATAGTCTTAACGAGCTTTGTAGTGGACATGACCTGTGCACAAGAATGTGTACTCGATCCCTTTAGTCCTTCACTTGACTCACACATCCATGTGAACAAGTAATTAGTCTTGATTTTCCAATGCTTGAAAGTTCTCATTCATCATACTATTCAACTTGCATGATTCCAAGTTTCGGTCCAATTGAAACTTGGGCGATGAGGAACTTTGCTGATTTGGTAAATTTAGACACTACCACAAATGAAAGAATCAAATCCATTTTCTAATATTGCTGTCAGTGGAATCATATAAGCAACAATTTCCCACAAATGCCATTGTAAGGATACTTCAAATAAATAAAATTAAACAATTTTCTTTTATTTTAAAACTTTGCGGAAAAACTTATCCTTACAATCCACATGGAAAATTGTTGTTATCTATTCCTTAGCAATATATCATAACTTCTTAAGCAACTGCTCAAAATTCTGATGCGATCGAAATCCACCTTCGCGATCAGAATCAGCATATACTTCCTTTAAGATTTCTCTCTATTCTTTGATTCTTAAAACATCAACATGGACCCAGTCACATCATGTAATGAGGATCTCAGAATAGAACTTAACAGAGTTAGATAATGGGCTCTACCTGATGTAGAGTCAAACTTATTGACTTTAACATCCTTAGGTAAATTTGGCAGCTTTGCAATCAACGCCCCTTCCTTTGGCAAAATAAACATATGGACCCTTTGGTAATGGGACTATCTCGGACTTAGCCTTTCTCTTTACCATTTGGTCAACCGGGTTAACTACGGCCAATCCCTTTCCATTGGGAAGAGAATGCTTTTTCTGGATTTCCAGTGTCACCATTTTGGGAAGTTGATCTTCTAATCAAATTAGCTTTACTATCGTTCCAAATCATTGCTGATTCAGCAGCACCAAGCAAATAGATATGATCATTAAGGTTCATGTCATAGTCTGTTTCATAGTAGTCCCAAAGGAACTCACTATGTGACTTAGAAAGTGATTGAACATCCAACTTTCTCAAGACTTTGACACCCAACTCTCCCGGCTTGTCAATATGTGACTTCATCTCTAAGATGTGATCACACATAGACCTTGCTTGCCATTAGGGCTTGAGTGACCTTGAACTTGTGGGTTAGGGAGAATAATTGGAGGAGGTGGAGGAAGAGAAGTATGACTTCCATGAGCCAAACTCGGGAAATCATATTCATTAGGAAAGCTTGGTTTGGGAAGATCATTGTTGTCTAAACCAGACATCAACAATGGGAGAAATTCACGTAAACTTGATTTAAGTCCTTAATATAACACCCAATATGATATATTAAGGCTAGGACCCAACAAACTATTTTATAACTTGGAAGAGGGATGCCGTAATCCAAGCTATAAAATATTTGAAGGTAGGTGAATGACGATTCACCAATTTCCACCAAGATAAACGAAATGTATTATTAGGTTTTAATTGGTTTTGAAACTCCTATATTCTTTTGAGATTCATTGAACTTTTCAATGGCATGTTTCAATCTCGAGTGTGCCCTTCAGGTTTTGTGACTGGGATGCCGAGGATCACAAAACAAGGTGTGAAGTAACCATGCAAATATACTTGGTACCCTTAATATTTACCCCTCAATCGATGTGCCGGTTAACCACACACGCTCCAACGATACTATGATAAACATTAAGTTACCCTTTGCCTACCTTGTTAAGTCTAGGTTAGTGTGTCGGTTAACCACACACGCTCCACTAACAGCTTAAACAAAGTGCAAAGTGTAATTTCATGGATTAGCACCTTATTCACATTTTCCTAAGTAACTAAGATTGGGAATTTATAAGTGTTTAGTTACTTAGTATTTATCATTATACTTATAATAAAGGGAGAATTATAGTCCTTGTCCTACCTGTTCGGCTAACGACCCTCCACCGGTCAAGGAAGCGGCAAGTGAGAGTGGACACCCATTAAACTGCCATTTTATAGGCAGTAACCTTATACCCCCCTTATAGACCGGCTTCGTGAATGAGGCCTACTAATGGTAAGACGACTTGCTCTTATACATATAATATATTAAACTTTTAATATTATAATAGTATAAGGGTGTATTTTAGACATTTAAAATACTTGGTGGTTTAATCTATTAATTAAACTAGACTTTTAATTTAATTAAACTCAAACCATATATTTATGGATTAATAATACTCTTTTAATTAAACGCTTTAATTAACTATTAATAAAGTCCATAAGAGTTAATTTGAACTATTCAACAAAACATCATAATTCCAATTATTAAACTCAAAATTAAAACCATTTAATTAATTGTTTAAGTTATGAACCCAAGAGTTTTAGAATTCAATTCTTTTTTTCATAAAAAACTTTTCTCAAATTCCAAAACTTGAGGGCAAGTTTTGTAATTCTTGAAAACCTTGGGATTCCATAACTTATGGAATTAATGGTGTTTTATGATGAAACTTTCCATGTTCCATAACTTAAGAACAAGTTATGGAATTCTTTAAAACATTAACACCAAATTTTGTAACTACATAAAAACTTTGAATCAAATTTTTTTTTTAAAAAAAACTTTCATATCCATAACTTATGGAAGTTTCAAAAACCCTTAAGATCACAACTTTAAAAAAACTTTTGAGCTCCAAAATTTTATGACAAAATATGTAACTCCTTAAAACATTTAGATCAAACTTTTAAAACTAATAAAATAATCATATCATTTTATCTTTTACTAAATTTGACCTAATTCAACTCATATAACAAATGATTCAAATTTTACAAATAATTCGTTTTTCACAAAACAAGTAATTATCTTAAAATTTGACAAACGTCATGTTTTTTTTTCCTTTTTTTTTCAACTTGAAAATAAAACATTTGCATCAATATAACAGAAAACAACCCATGGCTCTGATATCAATGTTGGGTTTTGAGCATTCTAACACTCCTATGGTGTACATGCAACCCTATAAACCTTGGATCTATGTTTTCTCTATTATACATGCAAATATTAACTATTCCAAGGTTTCATCCTAACTAGCATATTATGAAGCACCTATACTACAAAGTTCTAGTTAGATGACATACCTTTTGATGTAGCTTGATGTCTTCAAGCTTTAAGAGCTTAGCCCCAATAGTGTGGAAGCCTCAAATGAAATCACAAATCACCAAAACACCTTGGAAGAACTTGAGAGAATATGTATGCACACTAAAATCGGCCCACTCTTATTTCACACACTTGTGCCAATTTTGTGAGCCAAGGATCCCTTTATATATTATTGAGGATTAGGGTTACATCCATGTAAACCCTAATACCCATGACCTTTCATTTACATAGGATCCATGGGTTAAAAGCTCCATGGACCATCCATGAAAGCTTAGCCCAACCTAAATGAACTTGGCCCATTCCATATATATAAGAGTCCATATTTAATTAGTTCTTTTTAATCACTTAATTAATTCTAAAATAATTCTTGATCAATACTAATTAAATAATATGATTCCATATTAATATATTAGAACTTATAATATATTAATATAAATCATAAATATACTATTCTTAAAACACTATCCATATAAATTGTGCCGGTGAAGTGCAACCCAAATGGACCATGCCGGGTCGGGTCAATTACATACCAAATATAGTTATGGACTTAGACATTAATCCAACAAAAGCATCAAAGAACCCTACTATATTTTGGTACGCTTCCAAACCCCGATAATTATCTATAATTATGATTACTCTTCCGTTCAAATTAAATCACAACCATTATATAAAATTTGAAACCCTAACAGGTAAGCTATGATGACTTAGTGTATACATAAGGGTCATTTATAATTAAGATTTGTAGACTTAGAGTGAATAATCCCGCCTCAATTCCTGTTCCTTGTTTAGTTGTGGATTTAGGGCAGGGTTGCTCACTCAAAGGTCTTACCAATCTTAATTATACATGACTTGTATACACCAAGCGATTATAGAGAGACCTAGTAAGGATCGTTTCATGAAAGTTCATAATTTCAATTTATCAGGACCCTCGTATTGGTAGTACCCGCCAAGTTCGAATCAAAAGGGGTTCGTAGTGATAATAACAGAATAAAACCAGAAGCACGGAAAACTTAGGTATATAGGATATCACTCTAGTAATCATTCCTCCCATAACGACTTAATATCTATTTCATCAAGAAAATTCCGACATCCTCGTTCGACATGGTTTGGCCTGACCCTTACCATGTGAAAATTCTTATGCTGTATAAGAGAACTTTTCCTTAATCAGCCGTAAGATGAAATTCTTTCAATCCATAACACAAAACCCTTAGGTTGTCTCTTGTTTCAAAACTTCAGAAGTACCCATGCGAAGAGTACCCCGTCATTCTAGCTTACTCAGTAGACAGGAAACTTCAAACGAAAAGCACCGAAGAAGTCATAAAAGTCAGTAACTACCGAAGTACCTCAATAGATCTCATAGGAAAATCATTGTACCGCAGGTCAAGTTCAAGAATATAGACTAAGAACTCATTAAGTTAATCTATCGCTGCTAAGTGTATACACGAGAGTGGTATATATGTTAGACTTAAGAAGATTAAGGATGTGTGATTCCGCCCTATCTCCTATTCCTTGTTTGGTTGTGAACCTGGGGCAGAGTCACGCATTCGAACGTTTTATGAAATCTAAATTATATACGACTTGTATACACGAGGTTATGGTGGATGAGCCAAGTATGAGTCTGATCATGAACTTCGGAGCAAAATCCAGTATCATGTATTCTACCAGGTAGAATTTAACATGAGACCACGACAGTGGGTCGAGCTACTAAATGACTACGAATTTGAAATTTGTTACATCTCGACAAAGCCAATATAGTAGCTGACACCCTAAGTCGGAAAGAGTACCCAAGTCATAGTGCCAATCATGGACTATGATAACCCATTCAAATCTCTCCACATAGAGTAAGGAGGCTCAACAGGAAGCCTTGAAACCTGAAAATGTGGCAAGTAGAGAAAATAACTAGAACGTGTGAGTGCATGGTATGCCAATATCTGTTATCTCCACTGAGATAATAGAATCATCTCCCAGTTCAGGCCGTCACTCAAAAATCTCTAGGAACTAGAGTAGTCATGATACTATGGGATTGACTATGGAAAAGAATGGGATACCCATTTACCAATTAGTCGAGTCCTTTATCACGCTAGCATTTAAGTTGCTCCATTCGAAACCTTCTGTGGTCACAAGTACAGATTCTATCTGCACTGGACTAAAGTAGGTAATACGCAACTATCTAGAGATCCAATTTCCACACAGCACCCTCGCTGATCTGGAATTCATCCGAGAAACTACCAAAAACAAAATACGAATCAGGAAGCGCCATAAAGCTTCCAGAGTTAACCAGAGAAGCTACAGCTTCGATAAAAGAAAACCCTTGGAATTCCAGGATTGATGACCTTGTCATATGAAGGTCTCACTCAGGAAGGATAAGATGCGCTTGAGAAAGCGTGAAATACAAAACTCAAAGTACATAAGACCATTTAAGGTTATTACCAGAATCGGTTTTGTACTTTTAAAGTTAGACTACCACAAAAACTTAATAATATTCATCCCATTTTTCACATATCAAATCTAAAGAGGTGTCTATCCGATAGAACACTTGTTATTTCACTCGATGAAATCAAGTTA
This sequence comes from Lactuca virosa, assembly GCF_052849685.1. Classification (NCBI taxonomy): domain Eukaryota; kingdom Viridiplantae; phylum Streptophyta; class Magnoliopsida; order Asterales; family Asteraceae; genus Lactuca; species Lactuca virosa. The sequence continues at coordinate 425,094,460 of NC_136429.1, read as the reverse complement.
AATAAAAGTCTACACTCTATAGAAGAAACAATAAAAACCATGTATAGGGAAATCTGAAGAACCACGCTAAGTCTCATCCCGTTAGTGAAGGTTCACTGGATTACAAACCAGGACCCTGAATTCACTTAGGATATGAAAGATTAGACCTAGTCCATGAGTATCACTTTAGACTTAATTTTGGGACGAAATTCCCTCTAACGGGGGATAATGTGACACCAGTCAAATTTTGGTCAAAAATTAATTGATCAATAATCAGAATTGGGATGAACCAAGTGGTAGAGTTTGTAACAAGGTTTCCAAAAACATAAAGAACACTGAAATCCGAGTTATAACAAAGAAGTTATGACCAATCGAAAATCCGCGGTAAAACTGGCAAAACACTGTTCAGTGTAAAAAGCGAATTTTCGATGAAAGGATTTTTAGCCTTAACAATCTAAATGAAACATGTAGAATATGTTAAACCGAGAACGTTCATAAAAAGAACGTGAAAATCCGACTTCGTATGAGGAAGTTATGATTTTTCGAAGTTTCGGTTTAGCAGTAGACAGCTAAAAATTCGAAATATAAATCGATCGATATTTAGCCGAACCAACTTAAACGAGAATCAAAGGTCTCGTCAAAAGTAGCACAACGGTAAAAAGACAGACGAAAACGGACGTCGAATGAAGAAGTTATGAATTTTTAACGGATTCCCGTCCCGGTCTGTTTAAAATAATAATATTAAAAATAAATCAAAACCAGCCGACGAAGTCTAAACGAAAGTCGTAGAGTGTGATTTTACCTACGCGTGCATATAAAGAACGTCAAAAAGGGAGCTCGTATGCGAAAGTTATGATTTTCGCAAGTTTTTGGCACAAAAATCAAGAAAATCTTGAAAACCGGGAAATTTCGCATGTCAGCCTTCGGACACGTCATCATCACGTGCGAACCTCCACGTGTCATCTTCTGGTTGGACCGCGGTACACGTGTTACATCCTGAGTGGACCGCAGCCGAGGTCCAATGAGCTTCGGACAGCTTCGCATCGGACACCCCGGAGACACCCCCTTCGCATACGTGTCAGTCTTCTATTGGACCGAAGTCCGGTCCAATCCGAGCCTCCCATCTGCGAGCCTGCGGTCCGAAGTAAGCCAGAAACCTCGCCACCTGTCTGACGCGTGTCACCTTCGCACAGCTTCGGGTCCGAACCTTCGGACTATATATACCATGCGAGGGCTTCCGAAGAAACCCCATTTTTCACCCCAAAATTTCCCCTTTTTCACATTTTAGCCCCGGAAACTTTCTCACGACCCCCGAAGGCCCCGATATCGCGTCTAAAGCCCGAAGCAAGCCCCGGAGCCCCGGAATTCTCAAGAATTCATCCTCTCTCCTGTCGAAACTGTGCCCGGTTTGAGCCGGTTTCTCGTTAAATAAACTCTTTACGGGAAACGAAACGCTGCCCAAATCACCGTTTATCAAAGTGAGTTCATACACTATAATATACCTTTTTAAATGGTTTTATATGCTTTTTAGGGGTGGAATACAAGTTTAACACAATATTAAATTGTGTTAATAACTGTATGTGATAATAATCACACAAAGAATTTCCGTATGCTTTTAAGAATTACCAAATACTTTCAAAATAACGTGAAGCCATGTTAAATCCTTAAAGTCATGTAAAAACTCCGTTAAATTCTTTGAAAAATGTTTTATAAACTATTTCAAATTATAAATGCCAAAATCATGTGTATATATGTATAAATATATAAATAAGATTTGAAGGGCTTAGGACTAATGAATTATCCTATATCCTTTTCCTTGTTTGGATGTGGAATTAGGGTTGTATTATTTGTCCGAAGGTCGTTTCCTTCTTAATTATATATATGTTATACATATATGAGTACAAAAGGTTACTCCTTTTGGTATCACCACCTTTGTATCAGGCTGAGCAAAGGTGTTCATCCATGAGAAACCATGCTAATCAGATAGAACATATAAATTATAATAGGTATAATTTATCATTCAAAACTAAAGATACAAGTATGATTTACAACTGTATACTTTCCAAGGAAATTACCAAAAGTCATTCAACTATACCAAGATATGTATAATACCTTTAATATACGAACAACATATTAAAGAAGTAAAGATACATCATACCTAGTTTGCATTAACAAAGGTACGATACAGAGTACCAGGGTTAGCAAACACGTGGTAATGCCGGGTTTGCATTAACAAAGGTACGATATACATAGTACCAGAGTTAGCAATCACGAGTAATAATACATCATACCGGGTTTGCATTAACAAAGGTACGATATACAGAGTACTAGAGTTAGCAATCACGGGTAATAATACATTCTGTCGGGTTGGCATTGGCAAAGGTACTATACAGAGTACCCGAGTTAGCGAACTCGAGGTAATAATACATCTTACCGGGTTTGCATTAACCAAGGGTACGATACAAAGTACCAGAGTTGGCATTCATCGGGTAATAATAATAATACATCGGAAATCTCGTTGAAACAATAAATTTGTGAGACCCTTCACGGTGTACTTATCTAAGTACGACCTTTTTAAGTCCTGAACTATTAGCCAGAATCTCTTGTAGGGAGAGCGTGAATTTGTGTATAGATCTATATGGGACTGACAATCCCGCACCTTTACTATTCGCTACAGTTTGGCTGGCAGGCCTAGGGTGTCAAATATCATACCGTTCCGACGCCTGAAGAACGTCGCTGCATGCATTTCCGTCATATTAGTATGGTTAATAGGACTCACATGGTTAAAACAACGAGTGAATTACAAAGTAATATACTTCTCTTATAACAGTAAGAACAGTTAATTACATCCCGACCAGATATACCTTCAGTAGCTTTTACTTACAGTAAGAGCTATATATCATGAAATCAAGTATTGTACTTCTGGTTTTGAATATTTAAAACCACAAGGCAGTATTATGGATAATAGAATACTCTCCATGATTAATACTAAGGTTGTTACTGTAGAACAGATATAACTAAGAACACTTTTACCAATGAAACGGTTTATGGGATTAAACCACTTTTACAAATGAAACGGTTTATGGGATTAAACCACTTATACAAAGGAAACGGTTTATGGAATTAAACCACTTATCAAATGAATCTTAGTCACTCAATCTTTGTAAACTAGTATAACATAAAAGACCTTTAGTGGTTAATTCTATAATTCCTTAGTTATTACATCAGAGTCGTACATAAGTAATGTCCGATTGACAGTGAAATGTGTGACTTCCGCCTTACTTCCTGTTCCTTGTTTGGTTATGGGCTTAGGGCAGATACACCCATTTAACTATCAATTCAATATTATGTTATGTATAATCAGTATAAACTAAGTAATTACAAAGGGAAACTATTGAGGTTATCAGTTAATCACCTCAGGAGATATAGGATTTCCTAGAGAAACCAGTGAACTCATTCAAAGAAGTTAGGGTATACTTAACAGAACTAAAATACTTATGAACTCAACAGCTTAAATGTTGATCTACTCTTTTCAAATAACTTGTATTCTCAGGAATCCAGTAGACAGGTACACTCCAGAAGCTTTTGAGAAGACAACCTAGTACCGTACTGCGACTCTTGTCTTCTATTGTACCTACTTTAGTGTTTGAATATGTAATGTTTAAACACTTATGTAAAACTTATACTTATTAATGCAATGGTTGTTTGTACTTTGATTACTATATTGCATGTGTTGTGATACTTACCTAAAAGTCCTCCACCCCCGAACGTTTCCGCCGTTCTGGTTTGGGGGTGCGACATTTGGGATCAAAGTTTTTAGACAGCCTTTATCCGTTTATCAGTACCTCTCCCTTCATGAATAGATCTGGTCAATCGCCGGTATTGTGGTCCACTTAAACACGAGAGATTGTGACAAAATTAGGACATACTATAAGTAACAAGACAATGTGATCCTAAGTTCCTAGATAATATTCCTTAAGGACCATTCAGCTGACGACGACCAAAGATATTGTTGTCCACCTAAATTGAGCAGCGAGATCTATAGACATCCTAGTGATTGTTCAATTTTAAATGTACTAGAACATGTTTCCCGCTTCCTGACATACACCAATAATCAGGAACTTCCAAAGTACTCCTTACTTTAGGTGAGCAGACAATTATTATGAGAGAAGTCATATTTAGAATGCATATGCTATACACCCAGGTCGGATCTCTTACAATCTCGCAGAGGGTGAAACATATGACTAACCAGATTTAGAGGGATTGAGAAGTAGAATGGTGCATATGTTGTGTACCAGGTCGGATGTATTTCAATCACACAAGTGAGACAGCATATGACTAACATATAGGAAGAATTGCATAGATAGAAGATGCAAAGAAATAGAATTGCATCTGTTGCAGTCCAGGTCGGATGTATTTCAATCATGCAGTGGAGGCAACATATGACTAACAGAAAGAAAGTAAGAAAATAATTTCCTACAGACCTACTTTATCGGAATTCCCCAGTCGCCGCATCAATACCAGAATTAAGGACAAAGTCCGTACATCAAGGAAGAGTTAAACCACGGTTCTAGATACAGATTATTTTAGTGTGACTGGTGGATTATCATGTATATCTCCCTGCTCAACCTATCTGAGCGTCGTATTGTCAGGCTAAATGGATCTATCTAGGTCAAGATTTTTCAAGTCTCTAGATTCCTTAATTTTATTAATGCCTAGTCAAGTCAATTTTAATCTTTCGTGCCTACCAACGCATCGAACATAGAGCCTAGACAATTCAGATTCAGTCCCTTACACAGATTCAGATTGCCTGTTATCACATGATTATATCACTTCCCAGTAAACAAAACTAAAATAACAGCATATTTTTTTATTTTCTGATTTTCGAATGTTTTTGGATTTTTTGATTTTCTAATGTTTTTGGATTTTCTAATGTTTTTGGATTTTTATTTTTATTTTTTATTTTTTATTTTTGAAAAAAGTTTGTAATTTTTGTTTTGTTTTTATTTCTCCCCCTAAATTTGTGCATAGGAGAGAAACGAAAGTAAATGCGCAAATTTAAACTATCCTAAAACAAAAATTAGTCTTTAAAGTGAATCAGCTTAAGAAAAACTCAGGAGTATAGAGAAGAAAACTCAAACCGTAAGTCACCGATTGAATTTGCATTCAGAAGGTCTGAGAATAGCATGCGTAATCTAAGAACAGATCCAAAAATTCTTCACATCGTTAAGCACTAACCCCATGAGTGATCTCTTCCTTTCTTCCCTTCCTGCAAAAGGACACATACTCTCAAACAAAGGTCTGAATGTTGTACAATTGAGAGATGTCCCCTATCATGTGCCTGGAACAGCCACTACCAACAAACCGAAGTATGATGATATGCCTCCATAGCTGCTCCGACACAGAGTGGGATTAGTTGGTCTTTGGAACCCAGTCCATTTTGAAACTGGGTTGACCTTTTTCATCCTTGCACGATACTCTCTCCCATGACATATCATGTTTATCACAAGCAGAAGATGAAGAAATATTAGAATCATTAGAAGATTTGGGAGAGTGAGCCTTTGGAACCCATTTGTAGTTGGGTTTAACCCAATTCTTTTTCGATCCGATGGGTGGCTCAGTACTTGCTTTTGATCTTGATGTCGGCCGTTGAGATGACTTTCACCTAACCGGTCTTTTTTACACTGGAGCATCTCTTGTATTGGGCTTCTTGGCCGACATTCCCTTCTTGCCCTTGGGATTCGGATTCTTGGCCTTGTGGGTTTGATTCTTGGCCTTTTGCGCGTTCCAATCACCATTGTCTGAACGTGACCTTGAGGGGTTTCTTTTGGAGTATCTCCCTCTTGGCGCGTTTTGCCACCCTTGTGCATAGTAGGGCACATATGCGCGATTAGGACAATTTCTGGCAATGTGTCCAGGTGTTCCACAGTGAAAACATGTATTTTTCTTCACTGTGAAGTTGTTTCTTCCTGCCCCTGGTGGCATATCCTTGCCTTGTCTCTTATTGTTCCCACAAGCACAATTACAACAGGCACTCTGTTTCACTAGAATTGGTGGCCTGTATTTCTCAACAACAGGTTGATCAGAAGCAGCTGAGTTCGAAGCAACAGATTCAGAGCTCAAGGAGATGTTGGTTTGTTCAATGGTTTTCTCCTTGTTCTCATCTTCTGCTACTTTACTATCAGACACACTCTCTTCAGCTGCTTGCTTGGATTGGTTTAAGGATTGATCTGCATAGGAAGTAGAAACATTAGTATTTTCAACATTAATAATGCCTCCTGATACAAAACCAACTGGGTTTGCCATAAACCATGAATGGTTCGTTGGCAATCTCCTCTTTAGTCAAAGGGTGATACTGATACGTGTGATTGAAAGGAGGAGGAACTTTATCGTATCCTAAACCCTTTTACTGGTTATGTTTAAAATGCATGGGATGGTCTATCATGTTCGCAACTACTTTGCTTGACACATCAAATTTTCTAAAATCAAAATCTGCATTTTCAAATTTGCTTTTTAATGTTTCAAGCTTAGCAGTTAATTCAGCAAGTTATCTCTTAACATAGTCATAATTTTCACATTTATTAGTATAGTCTTCCTGAAGCTTCCTAAAGTCTTTGGTTTTTGCTTCTAATTCAGCCTTCAGGGGTTTCTGTCCTTTTGTAAGTTAATATCCTTCGTATTTTAGGTCCTCGACTTCCCTTTTTAGCAAATCATTATGTCACGAAGAATTTTAATCGTATCTTCACAAGATGGAGTACATGAAACTTCATTGACCGGGATGTTTGCGGAACTCATTGTTTTTCCACACTTCAAAGCGTCAAGTTCTTTAGTTACAGCAACAAGACTAAGACGATTGAGATCTTTTGTCTTCTTGATGACAGCCACGTTCATATCCCACGATTTCGTAAGTGAATTCAGCAGCTTTTTGTTTATCTCAGATTTAGTTAAGAAGATCCCAACTATATTCATCTCAGTAGTAAGTGTTGTAAATCACTGCAACTGAGCTTCCAGGGTTTCTCCAGGGATATAGTTGAACATGTTGAATTTTTGTCTTAACATATCCTGACTCTCTTTCATGTCTTCATTTCCCTCGTAGACCTTAAAAGCCATTAAAAGCACAACTAGAAGCCAAAATCAAACTTAAAAGTCAAACCCTTTGACTACAAACCTCAAAAGTCAACCTTGAAAAGTCAAATTTAAAAAGTCAAACTCAAAAGTCAAACTTGAAAAGTCAAACTTAAAAGTCAAAACGAAAAGCTAAATTTGAAAATTTAAAAGTTAAATAAGAAAGTCAAAGTTTAAAGTCAAAGGTCAAATTTTAAAAGTCAAAGTCAAAATGTCAAAATTAAAAGTCAAAAATTAAAAAATAGAATTTTTGGGTTGAAAATGGTATTTAAAATTAAAAAGAAATTGTTTTGGGGGTTAAAAATGACAAATTTGCGAAAAGGAACTGAGAAGGAGTGTTTTTGAATAAAAATTGCGTAGGAAAGGAACAAAGGGGATACTAGAGGAGTTGGTTAAGGCGTGTGGCTGAGTTTGGAGGAGACCCGGGTTCGATCCCCGGCACCCCCAACTTCGATTCTCCCTTTTTAATGGACGCTGCTGTGCGAGGAAAGGAGTATGCGAGGAGGACTGCTGCGAACTTCGGACAATCTGATCGAAGTCTCGCACACGCTGCTGATCGACATCGAGACCGAGGCTGGCCGTAAACGAAGCTGACCGTCAACGCGAAGGCCGTAATATCGGACCGTAAACTCCGGGGCCGTAAACTTCGGCCGCAAACTCCGAGGCTGTAAACTCCGGGCCGTAAACTTTGGAAACCCTAGCTACTGACCGTACACGCCGCCACCTCCTCGCTGGTTATGACCAAAAACAACGTTTTCACCCTTTTTGCTCCAAAACTCGATTAAAAACTCGTTTTTATCAAAAACGCGAAGAACAAATCCCCCCTAATTTTCAGAGATCTATCCAAAAACGCAAAAATCTTTCAAAAATACGATGAAATAAGCTCCATATCTGACAAAAATGACTGATACAATCCAAGCTCTGATACCAATTGTAAGTCCCCAATCTGCTTGTGTATCAATCAGATCCGTTTGATGGTGCGGAATCCTAATATAACGGATGATGCCAGATCAAAATAGAAGAGAAGGAGAAGAAGAATAATATGAATCTTGTATGATTTGATTAGAATGAAGTTCCTTACAAGATTCCTACACTCAAAATACTCTCTTCTTCTCTCTAGTTTCTCTCTCTAAAACACCTTGGATTTCACACACTTAAGATCCTTGGTCTCTCTCTCTCTCTTATTCCGTTCCTCACACCCCTCACCCTATATATATACATGAGAAACATTGGCCGTAAACAGGGTTTACGGCCGTAAACACCCACCTGGCCGGAAACCTGACCGTAAACTCATAAAACATTACAGAAAAATACAATTGCCTAGAAAAGCAAAATATAAACCATAATTTTGACCCAACAATCTCCCCCTTGGTTTATAGTTTTCTTTTCTTAATTGACCCAACAAGCTCCCCCTAAAAAGTAGCTGGCTTTTCTTGTTAATCTTCATTGGGAGCTTGGCTTCAACATTAATCTTCAAATTCTTCACATCTTCAAGATGAACATGATGAATCTTCAATAATTGACTTCATCTTGAGCAGTTGGGCATTTCTTAAAGATTTGACTCTGAACGCACATTGGGTGAGGAGGCTTGATGTACTGATTCTTGAAAGATAGCGCTCTCAGCTTGAGAATCTTCAGAGAGAACATCAGAGAGTACAAATCTTCTGGATCACTTCAGCAGGTTCAAGATAGCAGCAGACTGATTGAGGAGGCTTCAATGCAATCCTTCACCTAATCTTTAAGTGCAGCTTCAGCTTGCTTCTGGGGTTGAAAGATTGAATGTCGAAAGAATAATATTCATTTCTTGCTCCTTCGAATGAGAATTCTTACAAGCTCTGATAACAATTGTAAGTCCCCAATCTGCTTGTGTATCAATCAGATCCGTTTGATGGTGCGGAATCCCAATCAAACAGATGATGCCAGATCAAAATAGAAGAGAAGGAGAATAAGAATAATATGAATCTTGTATGATTTGATTAGAATGAAGTTCCTTACAAGATTCCTACACTGAAAATACTCTCTTCTTCTCTCTAGTTTCTCTCTCTAAAACACCTTGGTTTTCACACACTTAAGATCCTTGGTCTCTCTCTCTCTTATTCCGTTCCTCACACCCCTCACCCTATATATATACATGAGAAACATTGGCTGTAAACAGGGTTTACGCCCGGGCTGTAAACTGGGTTTACGACCGTAAACTCATAAAACATTACAAAAAAATACAATTGCCTAGAAAAGCAAAGTATAAACCATAATTTTGACCCAACAGTTCGCGCCTCAATTGACACAAAGGGGGAGATTGTTGGGTATTCAGTGTTGCGTCATTGGGCTTATTAGTTAGACATTTGTATTATCGAGTTGGGCCTGTCCATTCGTTATTAATTCTAGGGTTAGAGTAGTTAAGGCGCATGCATGCATCTTATTTCAGTGTCGCTTATTATTTACTTTGTAACCCTAATCACGCCTCTACAATAGCAATTCCTTATAGCGTTCTTCTGAGGCGTGACGTTTAATCATTTGACATTCTTGCATCTTTACTGTGTTCTTCTTTTACATGTTCTTGAATCTAGTAGATCATCAAGGATATTAATCCTAACAGGTAGAATTATTTATCTGACTGTCTATTTAATCATAATTATATAAATATTATATTTATATAAGTATAAAATTATTTTAAACTTGTTAAGCAAAAATATAAATTTTTGCAAACTATTTTAATACCATTCGGGTATAAATATTGAATTGCACGGGACAACTGTATCACATATTTTTTGATTTAAACTTACCGAATTATTAACAATAGAAAGGTTTTCGTTTTAGTAAAACACAAACATATAAACTATAATAGGACTGACAATCCCGCACCTGAGCTGCTTGCAACAGCTGGGCCGGCAGGCCTGAGGTGACAAATGTCGTACTGATTGCGACGCCTGAAGAACGTCGCGTTCAGGCCATCTTAGGTCATCAAGCGTGGTTATGATAACTCAGAATTTGGTATTGAACAATACAATTAGTGTAAGAATAAGTAAACAAATTCACATAGTTTTATTAAATAATAAAACTATAAGACAATATTTTACAAGTACAGATAGTAAATCCAGGCATTTACTATTACACAGTTTTCACACAAGTACAAATACAAAATACTATTCCAATACAGAGAAAACATACTTTTCATTGTTTTATGTGAATTTAAAACTACTTCATACTATTTTAGAGTACAATAGCATTTACACGTTTTGAGTACAACATATTATGACAGAAAATATAGGATTTTCTGGGAAAACATACTTACATTCAAAGAAACAAATGAAAGATTTCAATTACAAACATGCTTATGAACTCACCAATTTAATTGTTGACACTCTTTTCAAAACTACGTGTATTCTCAGGAAATCAGTAAATAGGTATCCACATGGTTTGAGAAGATGGAGCTTCTTAGACTCATGTCTTTTAACTTTTGATATACATTTTTGGTGTCAGGTATACATTGATTGGAACAGGAATGTAAAACTATACTTTATCAATGTAATGGTTGTTGTACTTTGATTACTGTTATCTAATTGTTATTATAATTTACATTATGTCATCTGCCCCCGAACGTTTCCGCCGTTTCGGTTTGGGGGTGTGACAGAATCTATCGATCTTTATGTTATTATTTCATTAATTGGTATCAGAGAAGGAGATTGTGTAACTCATACGCAAATCTCCTGTCGAGTATTATTAGGGTTTTAAGTTTTTGGTGGATCTATTCTTGTCGTCTTCATCATTTTCATCGACTGTAGACATTAGATCTAGGTCCTTGTTTTGCACTAAACTCGATTATTGTTTTACACATCTGATTCCATACAGGTTTTTGTGAATCAACATCATGCAACCAGAAGATCCCCATACTCTTTCCTTCAATTTGTCGAGCAGCATCGGATCTACTACCAGAATCCCAATCCTTTTTTTGTAGGATTATGAGGTCTGGGCGCTGAACTTCGAGGATTACGTTCTAGGTCTTGAAGAATATGGATCAACCATATGGGAGGCCATGACGCAACAGACTTTCTCTCATACGGCTACAAGAAAGATCGTCAAGACTCAAGCTAACTACAATACAATTCTGGTTGATCATAAAGATACTCCTTAAGATGAAAAAAAGAAAAGCTTTTAAGCAATATCAAGGCAATCAGGATAACCAGATTCGCTCTTCCTCCAAACACGTTTCGTCTGGTGAGTGCATGTGATACGGCCAAGGAAATTTTGGATAGTTTAAAGGAACTCTACTCAAGCGACGCAGATCTGGAACATTATGTACAAACTTTGCTTTTATCAGAGTTTGGTATCTTTGTTCAAAATCCAGAAGAGAAACTTGATCAAACATTTAATCGTTTTAATCATCTCTTGAGCAGGATGATAAAACATAAGATCAAACGTGAAACGATAGAGCAAACAGTCACCTTTATGAATAGTTTTAGAGCTGAATGGAAATCAGTTGTATCCACATTAAAAACTCATAAACAGTTCAAGAGCTACACGTTGGCAAAGCTCATGGGAATTCTAAGATCCCACAAAGATAAAGTGACGAAGGAAGTAAAGCTTGTGTGTGGCATGGAATCGTTGACCCTATTTGCAAAGGGTAAAAAGGTTGATGAAGAAGATTCCGAATCCGGCTCTCGGATTGTGATCTTACGAAAGAAGAATACACTATGTTGGAATCGAATCCCAAGAAGTTTTCTAAAAAGAACTTTGGATGTTTCAAGAACAGGAACAGAATGGAAAACTACAACTTAGATATGCAAAAGGATGATAGCTTTAAGAACTCTCAAGGATGAAGAAAAATGAGAGAATAAGTTGTTGGGAAATTCTGGCTATGATTGCAATTACTGCCATGGAAAGAATCATTTTGCTAAGGAGTGTGTGTTAAGAAGGTTGAATGTGAAGAAGGAGGATGAGAAAGACGAACCCTACTATCTTCGGAAGATAGAGCATTTGAAGAAAAAGATATTTGGGAATGCTAAACCTACTTTGATCGTGCAGGAATGTGGTGATGAGTTTGGCAGTGTTGAAATTTGGTCCACTGATTCCGAAGATGATGAGGTTCGGAATCCCACACATGGTGGTTGTTTTGTAGCGAAGTCTGAAGTGTCTGAGTATGAAGGAAGGTGCCTGATGATACAAAGACGGGTCACGGAACAGAAGGGGTACGCAACCGATAACGGAGAGCCCTCTGATAATTGTTTTGTTGCGAAACCTGTTTTTGAACAGGTGAGCGAATGCGAGAAGGTCATTAGTAAGGTACACTCCATTCTTCAATCTCTTAACATTCTTGTTTCTCGCTACGAATCTGAATTAGATGATTTAAATTATACTTTCACTAATTTTAGCGATAGTTTAAAGAGAATATGTCTATGTAATTCTAACCTAAGTGATCAAATCAGCAGGGTAACGAATAAAAGTGAAGAGAGAAGGATGTGGATAGAGAAGTTGGAGTTAGAGCTAACTAGGTCAAAAGATGATGTTATCTACCTTAAGAAAGACAATTTAGCACTTTTGAAACAAAGAAACATTTTCTGTTTAATTGCAAAACGTTTATATTTCAACTGCATCTTGATTGTGAAATAGGTAAAAATATACACAAAATGATTTTACCCTTTCTCGAATTGAAAGAGGATGAAATCGATGCAGAGTGCTATAAATGCGAATCCATTGTGTCCTCTGATCACGTTTCTGAATCTTACAAAATTGGACTTGGAAAAATTGAAGCATATTTTCAATCCAAAGAACATAAAAGCATGTTAAAACAAATGTTGGATGAAAATGATAAAGAACATATTAAATATGATATTGTGCAAAAATTTGACTCGTTATGCACAAAATTGAGTTTAACGAAAGTGACATGAGTGAGATTTTTGTAGAGGATGAGATCGATTGTTCAGCATTTGTACAAAATGAATCTGAACCAAAGAAAAATTGATTTCCAAAAATTCAATTGAATATATTCGTGTTGTTGAAAATAAGGGTTCGAATGTTTTGAAAGCCAAAGCCATTGTATTTCCGAAAGTTCAAACTGTCCCTAATCAAGTTTTTGTAAAAACTGGAGTGAACAAAAACGACACATCACAAATAACGTCTATTGTTAATAATGATAATGCTGATGGTTGTGATGAATTTTTCTGGTCCGAACCAATAGAGAATTCGGATGAAACAAAAGGTTTTTCCAAAATGACCTCATGGAAAACGAAAGGAAAATACGTTTCGGAATCTCTAAATCGTGTTGACTTTCGTTATGATAAGGCAGGACCAAGTGGCACTAAGGATGTCCCAGTGAAACCTCTCCTGAACAACATAAAAAGCCTATTAGAAAAAAGAAACCGAGAGCTAACATTCATAAGCCAGAAGATAAATTTATTGCTAAGAAAAGGCAACTGAATGCTAGATATAAGAAAAACTTAAGAGTAAGAAAGCGTTTCTAGAAATCTAAAAATTTCAATTCTGTAAACCCAGAAAGATCTGCAAATCAAAACACGAAATCCTCTCTAAATTTGATACCTAAATCGTTTTCAAATAGACAATCTTCAACTCCACAGGTTTCAAAAGCAAAAGCTTTTCCGAAACCTTCATTTTCAAAATAAAAAAAAAACCTTTGTAAAAGACAAAACCCAATTTTTCTCCAAAAACAAATGTTTCAGAATCTGTCAACACATCAAAAGATGTTAAGAGAAAAAATAAAGTAGTTTCGGAACCAGAGATTTCTCTCGAGGAATTCAAAGCGAACTTGAAAAAGGAGAAATTTGATTTTGAAAAGAAGATGGCTGAAAACACAAGCATTTTATTCAAAGAAAAGATATTCTAGTTGAGGTTAATCTTTTTAGATAAGATGTCTAAGTCCATAACTATATTTGGTATGTACTTGACCCGAATTGGCATGGTCCATTTGGGTTGCATGACATCGAAACAATTTAGATAGACTTTTGTGAGAAGAGGATATTTATGATTTATTAATATATTATAAGTTCTAATATATTAATATGAATTATTTAATTAGTATTGATCAAGAATTAGTTTGGAATTAATTTTGTGATCAAAAGAGACTAATTAAATAAATGGGGATTGATTTGGTAAATCATTCATTCTTATATAGTGGGCTTATGATCCATAGTTCTTCATGTTGGGCTAAACCCATGTGGTGACCCATGGATACTCCATGGAGTCTAAAACCCATGTATCATGAGGAATGTGGAAAGGCATGAGTTACATGGTGTAACCCTAATGTGCACACTATATAATGAAGCCTCATCCTAGCAAAATTGGCACTTAAGGACACAAGTGAGGGCTAGCCGATTTTGGTGCAATAGAGCCTTCTCTCAAGTTATTCCAATTGTTGGTGGTGTTGTGTGAAGCATTTGAGGCATCGCATTTGGGGTGCTAGGCTCACAAAGTATTAAGGAATTCAAGCTACAAGAAAGGTATGTCATTCAACTAGTTTTTATATTACACATACCCCATGATATGCTAGTTAGGATGATACCTTGGGAAAAATCAAACTTTGCATGTATAATAGAGAAAACATAGATACAAGGTTTCTAGGATTGCATGCACACCATACGAGTGTTAGAATGCTCAAAACCCATCAGTGGTATCAGAGCCTAGGCTAGTTTTCAATTATACTTGATGCTACTTGCTTAAAAATCGATTTTATGCTCACTATTCAGTGAACTCGCCGAGTCCATTGGAGGGACTCGACGAGTCCATGTGAAATTTCATCCAACTCGTCGAGTTGGTTCTTGAACTCAACGAGTAGGAGGCCCTGAGTGCATAATTTCGAGTTTCAATGCTAGAATTGGACTAGGATCATTACCCTAAACTGTTTTTAGATTGTTAAACCTGTTTTTATTCGGTAATGATTGTGCTTATCCAATTTCAAAGATAATTTTCAAAGTTTCAAGTTTTATATTAAGTTCATATGATTCTTGAAAATTGTTGGTATGAATTATGCATGCTTATGAGTTTTGTTAGATCATAGAAATTATTTGACATGTATGTTAGTTTAATTGTTGATCTAAATGCCTTTTAATGGACTCCATAACTTGTCCTCAAGTTATGGAATTCCAAGAGTCTTTTCCATTAAAATCATTAAAACTCATAAGTTCTAGAAATGAAAGGTTTTGAATAGTTTCAAAACTTGCCCTCAAGTTTTGGAATTTGTAAAGTCACACATTAATACTTTAATTCCAAACCCTAGAATTTTGAAGTTTAATATTCAACCTTTATGCTTTATAGTATTATAAGTTAATTATTTATATATATATATATATATATATATATATATATATATATATATATATATATATATATATATATATGTATGTATAAGAACAAGTCAGTCTTACCGTTAGTAGGCCTCATTCACGAAGTCGGTCTATAAGGGGGGTTTAAGGTTGTTGCCTATAAATTGGCACCTTAATGGGTGTCCACTCTCACCCACCACTTCCTTGACTGGTGGATGGTCGTTAGCCGAACGAGTAGGACAAAGACTATAATTCTCATTAAAAGTATAATGATATATATATAAAGTAACTAAACCTATTATAAATTCCCAATCTTAGTTACTTTAGGAAAATGTGAAATTGATGCTAACCCATGAAATTACACTTTGCACCTTGCTAAGTCGTTAGTGGAGCGTGTGTGGTGAACCGACACACTAACTTAGACTAACAAGGGTGGCAAAGGGTGGCTTAAGGTTTACCATAGATCGGTGGAGCGTGTGTGGTTAACCGGCACATCGGTTAGGTGATAAAATTAAGAGTACCAAGTTAATTTGCATGGTTATTCATACCTTGTTTGTGATCCTCGGTATCCCAGTCACAAACTTGAAGGGCATAATCGTGATTTAAACATGCCATTGAATTGTTCAATGAATCTCAAAAGATCTAGGAGTTTCAATCCAATTAAAACCTAATAATTTGTTTCGTTTTTCATGGTGGAAGTTGGTAAATTGTCATTTACCTACCTTCAATATTTTGTAGCTTGGATTACGGCATCCCTCTTCCAAGTTATAAAATATTGTGTTGGGTCCCAACCTTAATATTTCATTTGGGTGTCTTATTAAGGACTCTTTATCTAATCTAAACTTGTATTTCTTCTTTTTCAGATGTCTTCCAACAATGCTTCTGGCTCAAACCCTATTGGCTCCTTTTCTATCATGAATCTTTGTCGGAGAGTCATCTTTGATGGGACTAATTTCAATGATTGGATTAAGAACATAAGGATGGTCACTCGCTATGAAGACAATGAGTATGTCCTTGATAAGGAGCTAGAGGTTATTGATGGATCTTCTGCTACTCCAGAGGAGATTGCTGAGTACTCTACCCATGAGAAGGATACCACTAAGGTGTCTTGTATCATGTTGGCTACCATGAAATCAGAACTCCAGAAATCCTATGAAGATTTCTACCCTAAAGAGATGCACCAGGACCTGATGGAAAGATACCATCAAAGTGCTCGTCGAGAAACGTATGAAATCATCACCTCCATGATAACAACAAAAATGAAGGATGGAGAGTCTATCACGGCCCACCTGTAGAAAATGCAAAGATTCGTGGACCGTTTGCTAAAGTTAAATGTGAACTTTGATGAGGAGTTAGCAATATATATCATTCTACACTCCTTACCCTCCTGTTATGACCAGTTCCGCATGACATATCATATGAACAAGGAGGAGGTCACACATAGCAAACTTCAAGGACTTTTGAGGACTGCTAAAAGTAGTGTCAAAGGTAAGAATGTTGTTACCACTCCTACCACCGCCCCTGTTCTGGCAATCGGGCAAGGTAAAGGGAAGAAGAGGGAGACCCCTTCGAAGGGTACCAAGGGAAAGTATCTTGATGGCTCCTCTTCGAGTGGAACCAAAGGAGGTTCTGCCACACCCTCTTCCAACCCGAAGGATGCACAGTGCTTCTACTGTCAGGAGAAAGGGCACTGGAAGCGAAGTTGCCCCAAGTACTTGCAGGATCTTAAGGATGGGAAAGTGAAAGCTACCCATGCAAGTATTTACACTATATTGTCTAATAACTCACCACATACTAATTCTTCGGTCCTTTATACAGGGTGTGGAATTCACATTTGTTCTGAATTGTTGGGCCTAAAAAGAAGTGAGGATGTGGAGCACGAGAATATAAACTTGATCATGGGGAATAGGAAAGTTTCACCTGTCACCAAGATTGGAGTTTATTCTTTATTGCTTAGTAGTGGGTTAACATTAGATTTGAATAAATGTTATTACTCGTCGGAAATGGCAAGAAATATTATTTCTTTTCATGGTTTGTGCAAACAAGGATTTACTTTTTCATTTGATAATGAATGTGGTGGTATTAATGCTTTTTATAATGATGTTCTTTATTTTAAAGCATTACCTTGTAATGGTGTATATGAAACTGTTTCGGTTGTAGACAACTTAGGAAATAATGTATTGGATATTGATTCTTCCACTAGTGTGGATAAGGCGTCCTTGTGGTATTGTCGTCTTGGACATGTCAACAAGAAGCGTATAGGCCAATTCCAAAAGGTTGGAGTCTTGGAGTCATTTGACTTAAAGTCAGATGAAAGTTGTGAATCTTGTTTACTTGGAAAAATAAATAAGTCACCCTTTACTGGTACTTGTGCTAGCGGTGAAGGTTTGTTGGACCTCATACACACTGATGTGTGTGGACCATTCAGAACCACCACAAGGGATGGTAACCGCTTCTATGTGACTTTTACTGATGATTAGAGTAGATATGGTTATGTCTACTTAACCAAGCATAAGTCAGAAACCTTTGAGAAATTCAAAGAGTTTAAACAGGAAGTGGAGAATGAGATGGGCAGGAAGATAAAGATGCTCTGATCCGATCGAGGTGGTGAGTATCTTAATATTGAGTTCCTTGACTATCTTAAGGAATGTGGAATTGTTTCACAATTGACACCTCCTAGGACACCACAGCTGAATGGTGTGGCTGAGAGGCGCAATCGAACCTTGTTAGACATGGTTCGTTCCATGATGAGTCGAGCTTCGTTACCAATCTCATTTTGGGGGTATGCCTTAGAGACTGCCACCCATATCCTTAATCTAGTCCCTACCAAGAAGGTTGTCAAAACACCTCACGAGATGTGGACTGGGAAAGTTCCCACTTTAGATCACATAAAGATTTGGGGTGGAGAGGCTTTCGTGAGGCGCGAGACTCACGACAAGCTCGAACCTCGAAGTGAGCGGTGTATTTTCATCGGCTACCCAAAGAAATCTTTTGGTTATCTCTTCTACATACCGAGTGACAATGCTGTCGTCATGTCGAGGAGAGGAGTCTTTCGAGAGAGAGAATTCATAAGCCAAGCAAACTGTGGGAGGTAAATTGACCTTGAAGAACTTCAAGAGTCAAGCGTTGAAGGAACCTCAAACACTAGCAATCAACTTGAAGAGGAAACTTCTGTTGAGCCGATTGATGAGTCCGTACCTCTGAGGCGTTCCACGAGAGTTAGGAGCACACCTGAATTTTATTATGGTTTCCATATTACTACAGAAGGTGATGAATTTATCAGTGATAGTACACTGATAAATTTGGATGAACCTAACAACTTCAAGGAAGCCATGGCAGGCCCTGAATCTGCAAAATGGAAGGAGGCTATGGACAGCGAGATTCAGTCCATGTATGACAATCAAGTTTGGAACTTGGTTGACAATGTATCGAGTCGTAAGATAGTCGGGTGCAAATGGATCTTCAAGAAGAAGACCGGCATGGATGGGAAAGTACACACTTATAAGGCGCGACTAGTTGCGAAGGGCTTTACTCAAACTCCGCGAGTTGACTATGATGAGACCTTCTCACCAGTAGCGAAGATTAAGTCTATTAGGGTTATGCTAGCCATTTTTGCATTTCATTATTATGAAATATGGCAAATGGATGTCAAAACCGCTTTCCTTAATGCAAAGTTGGCTGAGGATGTTTTCATGAGTCAGCCAGAGGGTTTTTCTCGATGCAAGGTATCCTAATAGAGTGTCAAAGAATTTGGCTTTTCGAGGAGTGAGGATGAGTCCTCTGTGTATGTTAAGGCTAGTGGGAGTATAGTTAGCTTTTTGGTATTGTATGTGGATGACATACTACTCATATGAAATGACATCCCAACCTTGCAGGAGGTTAAGTCCTGGCTTGGGAAGTGTTTCGCTATAAAGGACCTTGGAGAAGCTGCCTGTATCCTAGGGATAAGGATATTAAGAGACAGGAGTAAGAGACTAATTGGACTTAGTCAAAGTACCTACTTGGATAAGGTGCTGAAAAGATTCAGCATGTAGGATTCCAAGAAAGGTGATTTACAGATCCATAGAAAAGCCAAACTGAGTAAGACTCAGATCCCGAGTATAGAGGCTGAGATAATTGAGATGAGTCGAATACCATATGCTTCCGCTGTAGGCTCGATCATGTATGCTATGACTTGTACTCGCCCTGATGTGGCCTTTGCTTTGAGCATGGTCAGCAGATATCAAGGGAATCCTGGCAAGGCTCACTGGACTGCGGTGAAGAACATTCTCAAGTACCTGCGGAGGACTAAGGACTGGGTCCTTACCCTTGGTGGGAGTGATGACTTGAGAGTTGTGGGGTATAGTGATGCCAGCTTTCAGACGGACAGGGATAGTTTCCACTCTCAGTCGGGCTGGGTCTTTACCCTAAAAGGAGGAGAAATTACTTGGAAAAGTTCCAAGCAGGAAACAGTAGCTAATTCAACTTGCAAATCAGAGTATATAGCAGCAAGCGAGGCGGAAAAGGAGGCAATATGGATGAAGAACTTCATTAGAGACCTTGGAGTTGTACCGGCTATAAAGGAGCCTATGGAGATAATCTGTGATAACGAGAGTGCAGTTGCCTTAGCTAAGGAACCAAGGGATCATGGCAGATCCAGGAACATCGACAGAAAATACCACTACATTAGACATCGAATATAAGAAGGACTCCTCATGGAAAAGAGGGTATCATCAGATGAGAACCCAGCAGATCCCCTCACGAAGGGTTAAGCATTTACAACATGCGAGGCGCATTGGGCTGAAGGATGATATTAGTTTTAGTAATTAGATAGTTTTCGAAACTTTTAATAGTTGAAATTTAATTGACATTTGATGTTTAAATAAAAGGTGTTTTATTTAATAGTATAGTATTGTCTTGTGTCAAGCATTTACTATTGTTTCATTTTGCATGTTTTGACTTCCATAATAATTATATTATTCAAACTATCCACGGTCGATCATACTTTGGAAGTAGGTATTGAAATAAGACTGTCGTGAATTGGGTTTGTAGATTTGTCTGAATTGTATTAGACATAGAAATTGTTGCTGCAACATTCATTAGTGCTCGTAAGTTCTGAGTATTGGAATCAACCCACGCTCACTTGTATCACTTCATGGAATTTATCTCGAGTGATCGTGAGACGGTAATATCATATAAGTCTTCAAACCAAGAGATATGAGTTGTTGACTATGAGTTGGTTATACATTGATAGTACAAAAACGCATCAGTAACATGATGCTATAAAACATGTTGTTGTGTATAATTTGATGATTAGTTAGTACAAGCATCTGAGTCAAAGTTTATCTGCTCCTTTTAATCCTTGGAGGATTAAAAGAGATATCTTGGGCCCATCGATGATTTTTTTTGAATTATGTGTCGGGCCCGGTCAGAACTGAATAGATGTGTTCGATTAAGTTATATGTAAAACAAATCGGAAATCGGGATACAAACTGATGGACTATAAGTACGACGTTGTTCCATGTATTTCTCCGACTGATATCTTGAACAGAGGATTATATGATCACTTATCTAAAATGGAACAACTCAGTTCCACAAGACTTTTAAGAGCTACGATTGCTGGTCGGATCCTGAAGTCGTACTTGCAGCTATAGTTATTAGACTTATCCAAGTGGGATACTGTTGGATAAGGTGTCTAAGTCCATAACTATATTTCGTATGTACTTTACCCTATTTTGCATGGTCCATTTGGGTTGCATGGAATCGAAACAATTTGGATAGACTTTTGTGAGAAGATGATATTTATGATTTATTAATATATTATAAGTTCTAATATATTAATACGAATTATTTAATTAGTATCGATCAAGAATTAGATTGGAAGTAATTTTGTGATCAAAAGAGACCAATTAAATAAATGGGGATTGATCAAAAATTAGATTGGAATTAATTTTGCATGCACACCATATGAGTGTTAGAATGCTCAAAACCTATCAAATCATTGTGATAATAAAATGAAGGTTTTTAAAATATTCAGAGGAGAAAATAGTGTTTTGGTCAAAAGAACCTTTTGGGTTTATACGAATATGACTTTCCCCGTTTATAAGAAAACCTCACAATGACCGAAGAAAGTTTGGGTGCCTAAATCTCTCTGAATTTTGTAGGTAATGCGTGACGAACAATACAACTCTGAATGGTATATCGACAATGGTTGTTCGCGTCACATGACAGGAAGGAGACAAGAGCTGAGGGAATTTCGATCGATGAAGGATGGTGGCAAAGTCAAATTCGGAAATAATGCCACATGAGAGATCAAAGGATATGGCATGATTACGAATGGCGAATTCTCCATTCGGAAGGTAGCATATGTGGAAGGCCTGAAACATAGCCTGATAAGCATTTCGTAATTGGTTGTAGGTACTGGGCTGAAAGTATCATTCAATGGTGAGGGATCTGAAATCATAGAGAACAAAACAAAGGCAGTGTTGTTGAAATCTAAAATAAAGGGAGAGATGTTTCCTTTGAACATAAAACCAATCACCAGAAAGCCTTCAATTTGCCTACTTACGAAAGCATATTCGGATGACAGTTCGCTTTGGCACCGAAGGCTCTCGCATCTAAATTTCAAGGACATCAACAAACTTGTACTTGGTGATCTAGTACGAAGAATTCCTCTTCTGAAGTTTGAGAAGGAACATCTGTGTTAGCATGCACACTAGGAAAGCAAAGTCATAAAATTCAATCGACTATTGTAAACACCAAAGCAATCGAGCTGCTATAATTGTTACGCATTGATCTCTGTGGTCCATCTGCCATCGAGAGCATTGGTGGTAGAAAGTATATTCTAGTGATAGGTGATGATTTTTCTAGATTTACTTGGGTTTATTTTCTTAGACAGAAATCAGATACAACTTCGCAACTAAAGGACTTCATAAAGTAGATCGAGCTCAAATTGTGAAAGCCCGTTCAAAACGTACGCAGTAATAACGGATCATAATTCAAAAACCAAGTATTTGAAGAACTCTTGATTGAAAAAGGAGTCTCTCACAAAATCTCTGCTCATTACACTCCTCAGCAGAATGTTGTCGTTGAAAGACGAAACCGATCTCTCTGTGAAGCTGCAAGGACCATGCTATCTTTTGCGAACCTTCGACTATATTTCTGGGCTGATGCCATCGGAACTGCCTGCTTCACTCAGAATTGCTCTTTAATCAATAAGATATTTCTTATCACTCCTTATGATATTTTGAATTAACGAGGACCTAACGTTAAGTTCTTTCATGTCTTTGGGTCCAGGTGATTCATATTTAACTCAAAAGAACAACAGAACAAATTCGATGTAAAGGCTAACGAAGGGATCTTTCTGGGGTACTCTCTTACTTCTAATGCATATAGGGTTCTGAAAAAGAAATCCAAAAGGATAGAAGAAACCTATTATGTTACATTTGACAATAACTATCTTAAGAAGTATCAGAAAACTAATTGTCCAACTGAGGAAATCTTTTCTTTAACAAATCCGATGACGATTCCACTTTCAAATATTTATGAGGAATTCATGAATTTTTTTGATAAGCCCACCATTTCATCATAATCAAATGCTCCAGATAATAAGGAAGATGAATTGAAGAAGATCATTGATGATGCTGCCAAAGATATTGGTAATGAGCCACCTATTCCGAAGGGTTCTGAAATTCCAAAAAATTCATATATTCCACCTTCGCCACAAGCCTCTAATGATTCAGTTCAAGGGGAGGGCTCTACATCAACCTCCACAAAAGATACACCTGTTCAGGGGGAGGATTCAAATCCCAAAGTCAACAACAATATTCCAATCTAGGGGGAGAATCCAATTCGAAAGTCACATGCAAACTTCCAGGGGGAGAATGAGAAAGAAAATAATGACTCGAAAGTTTAATCGGAATTTGAAGACGTAAATGCCAAATTAGATCCAACCTATGATCCGAACTACCCTCCATTGGCGAAATGGACCAAGGATCCTCCTAAATATCAAGTTGTCGGAGCAGCAACATCTGGAGTTCTCATAAGAGCTCAACAAAAGATATATCAAACTGCATTATTTTCAAAAATGGAATTTTTCATGTTTAGTTTGTTCATCTCCGAAATTGAGCCAAAAACTATAAATATTTGTCTTGATCATTCTGATTGGGTGCAAGCAATGCAGGAAAAGCTTAATCAGTTTGAGCACAACAAGGTATGGAGATTGATTCCAACTCCCAAGGATGCATCAATTGTAGGATTAAAATGGGTATTTCGTAATAATCTTGACAAAGAAGGCAATGTGATTTGGAACAAAGCCCAGTTGGTTGTAAAAGAGTATTTCTAGAAGAAGGTATAGACTATGAAGAAACATTTGGAGCGGTTGAAAGGCTGGAATCTATTCGGATTTTCCTTGCCTATTCATCGCACAAAAATTTCAAAGTCTATCAAATAGACATCAAATGTGCATTTCTAAATGGTGAACTAGAAGAGTCAATCTACGTGGAATAGCCACCAGGTTTTGTGAACGAGAAATATCCAAATCATTGCTATATATTGGATAATGTTGTGTATGGCTTAAAACAAGCACCACGTGCATGGTATGAAACCCTTACTCGTTTCTTAAAGAAATCTAAGTTTAAGCAAGACTCGGTTGACCCAACCTTCTTTCGCAAGAAAGATGGTGACCATCTAATGATTATCCAAATTTATGTTAATGACATTATTTTTGGATCCACTAATCCTAAATGGACAGCTAAATTCTGAAAATTGATGGAAACTATATTTAAGATGAGCTCAATGGGTCTTATTAACTTTTTCCTTGGTTTAAATATTAGACAGAGTTCGGAGGGAATATTCATCAACCAGGAAGCCTACACGAAGTCCTTGCTTGCGAAATTTGGAATGGTGGGAGATTTAGAAGTCAAGGTTCCAATTGCTTTCGGAACAAAGCTTATACCATCCTTGGACAAACCAGCAGCTGACATGACTCTTTATCGACAAATGATTGGGTCTTTAATGTATCTAACATCCAGTCGTCCAGATATTATCTTTAATAGTTTGATATTGTGCCAGGTTTCAGGAAAATCCACGTGAGCCCCATATGACCGTCATGAAGAACATCTTTCGTTACTTAAAAAGAGCGACCTCTCTCGGAATCTAGTATCCCTCTAACTTAGGGTTCTTTGTGAAAGAATTCTCTGATGTTGATCTTGGTGGATGCGGTCTTGATCGTAAAAGTACAACCGGAGGATGTCAGTTTGTAGATGGCAACTTGTGAGTTGGCAATCCAAGAAGCAAACATGCGTCTCCTTATCTTCCGCTGAAGCTGAGTATATCACAACTGCCTCTTATACTTCTCAAGTGATATGGATTCAAAGTCAGCTTAGACATTACAGGATTAATATGAAAAGGACCCCCTTATATTGTGATTCAGAAAGTGCTATTCGCATATGCCACAACCCAGTGCAACATTCCAAGACAAAACATATAGCACTAAGGTATCATTTCATAAAGGATCATGTAGAGCATGACAATGTTGAAATTCACTTTGTGAGATCCTCTAATCAACTAGCAGATATCTTTACGAAAGCCTTACCTGAACAAACCGTCAATTGAATTCTACAAGGCTTAGGAATGATAGAAGCGGACTCTGTTCCGACAACAACATAGTTAAGTACGACAGTGTTCTTTCTCCGAACCGCTCCGAGCCCTCGGAACGCTTCAGAATCTACTCTTCATGTTCCGAATGTGTTAGGGCATAATTAGTGTTTCATAGTTTACTTTATATGGCTTTTATAGTTCTCGGTCTAGGACCGAAAACACCATGTATTTGGTGTTGTTTGGACCTAAATCACAATTTGATTTCCATGGGCTTAATGATGCTTTCGGTTGGGTTTTGGGCTAGGCTTTTGTAATTAGGTCTAGGTATATATAAGGTAATGATTCATCTGTGTAAAGGGTTGGCGATTCCATTAGCTGATTTCATGTTTAGAGAGATAGAGAGAACCGAGAAACATAGAGATCTTATGTATCCGACTGTTATTTAATAATAGTGTGCATTGAAGATTCGTGATTGTGTTCTTAATTCGTTATAGCTATTTTGCATTAATCATTAGATTGGGATTCCGCACCAATTCTAGTGACTTGGATTGATATGTTTGATTTTGTTTTACAAGTGGTAACAGAGCATTAAAAAAGACTTAAGGTTGTTTTGGTATCAATTGTTTTTCGAAACATTAATTAGTTTGTGGTGTTTTTGGGTTGTATTGAAAAAGGATTTGTTATTCATCGTGTTCATCATTTCTTAGTGTTCTTCACTAATTTTGGAAGATATTGCTTTGGAAATTGTTTTTGGTAATTTACCAAATTTTGTAATTCACTGGATAAGGAAACTCGATAAAAAATCTCGTTTTCGGCTACGTCTCAGAGTTTTCGGCGGCCACTTGGTGTTTTCGGTACACAGGTAAAAGGGAAGAGTTCTCGGCCAAAACATATAGTTCTAGGCCAACTGTTTTCGGTCAATCTTTTGACTTTCAGGGATTTCGGTCAAAAATTTTGACCTTCAAGGTTCTCGGTCAACAAGGTGTTGACTATTGGTGTTTTCGGTCAGAGAGCATATATTTTTTATTTTCGGTCAGTTTTTTTGGTGAATAATACCGTGAACAAAATGAATTATTAGTTAGAGAGGTTTTTTACCTTAAAAATGAAATAAATGAAAGTGAATAAACCACTTAAAGAAAAACTAGAAGCACAAACTAAAGATTTAAGCAGGATTAAAGAAGAATACTACACCAATTGTGTTCACTATCGTTTTGCCAAGGAGAAAATTGCAAACTTGACTGCTGAACTTGATGCATTAAAGGCCAAATTTAAGGATGCTGACTTTAACTTTATGAAATTCGTTGTGTCAAGTGAGATAGTTAAGTCAATCATAGAAAAACAATTAAAGTGGAAAGAGAAACAGGGTGAGGGTCTAGGGTATCACAATGTACCACCTCCCTTCAATGATAACTATACTCCTGCTCCTGAAACAAAAGAGATAGAGACACCTGCACAATATGGCCAACCCCCTGTAACTACCTCAATCAAGACTGAACAGTCCAGCCCAACTGAGAGCATTGATGTGAACGATACTAATGCTTCAACTTCATATGCAGATAAAGTAACAGTGTAAGATGGGTTCGAACTGAACAAAATTAATTCTAGTTCTGCTGAAAATGCTCCAAAAACTTGTGATGATGATCATCCCACTGTTGAAAAATTCAAGCCACAAAAATTTGTCAAATAGTCTAAAAAATGTGCATGTGCTTGTGCTTGTGAAAGTTCTTTTAAACAAACTTCATTTGGACAAGGACCAAGTCACAACCTTATTTATTTGAAAAGACATACTTGTTTTAGTTGTGGGACTCCCGGTCACATCGCTAGAAATTGTCCACATCGTGCATATGTTCCTTACTATAAACAACGTTAGAAGAACGTGCCAAGAGGGAGATCTTCCAATAGAAATCCTTCGAGGTCACGTTCACGCAATGTTGATTGGAATGCTAAAAAGGCCAAGAATCAGACTCCCAAGAACAAAAAGGGAATGTCAGACAAGAAGCCTAATTCGAGAGATGGTTCAGCCAAACAAAATCAGGTGAGGTCAAAGTCATCTCAAGCGTTATCTTCTAGCTCACACTTGTGATTCAAGTCTAAATCAAAGTGTAGTTCCACTTCAAAATCAAGTGTTGAAGCACCCATTAGGTTAAACAATCAAATACTTAAACCTAATTACCAATGGGTTCCCAAAGGTGACATTTCAAAATCGTCCAAAAGTCCTATAATTTCTTTATGTTCTTCATCTAATAGTTAGGATATGTCATGGGAAAGAGTATCGTGTGTTGATAGTAATGGTCAACCCAGTTTCAAAATGGACTGGGCTCCCAATACCAACTAATCCCGCACTCTGTATCGGAGCAGCTATTGAGGAATATCATCAGACTTCGGTATGTTGATAGTGGTTGTTCCAGGAACTTGACTGGAGACATCTCTCAATTGCACCATATTCAGAAATTTAATTGAGGGTTTGTGACATTTGTAGGAAAGGAGGAAAGAAAAGATCACACAAATGGGGACTGTATTTAACGGCGTGATGAATTTTGAATACGTTAACTTCGTTCCGGAATTGAAACACAGATGGGGTTGAATACGTTGTTGCTTCTGCTTGCTGTTCTCAGGTCATCTGGATGCAACTTCAATTGCTGAATTACGGTTTGAATTTTCTTGATACTCCTAGGTTTTCTTTAAATGATTCGTTTTGAAGACTGACATACGTTTTTTTTGTACATTTTGTATTTTATTTTTGTTTTATTTAACTTTGTTCATATTTTTTTCTTTTTCCTGTGTGCACAAATTGAGGGGGAGAATTAAAACCAAACAAAAATCATAAAATTCAAAAAAAATTCCAAAAATATGTTTATTTCTGTTTTTATTTCTTTTTCAGAAAAATCAAAAATCCAAAAATATTGATTTTGAGCGTATTTTACTTTTATTTTTATTTTTCTTAGTTATTTTATTGTGTGCTAAGTTTATTTTTATTTTTATTTTTATCTCAAAAATTGCTTTTGTCTTAAAACTCGAATTCAAAAAGGAAGAGTCCCAATGAGATTGCGTCGGAATATTCTGTGCAAGAAGAGATTTTGAAAGGAATTGACGGAATTACACCTCACACTACTTTCACAAGGAATTGAATGCGTGAAACCGTACAAATTGTCCGTTAGACAGTTTCTCTCTAAGAACTGTCGTATTCAATGAACTAAAGGTTTGAAACTGTACAGAGTCTCAAAATTGGTCTTGTCAGTTATCTTTGCCTAAGAATTGTCATGGCGCCAGGGCGATTCACCCCACCAGGAAATAGATATCGCTGAACATCCCGCCCAGGGTCTTTACATTCCTTGTGCCATGTAAAACTACAAAGACTCAAATGTATTCTCGGATACATTCCGCACATGTAATGAATTAACGGTTATTGGCACTAGGGCGATGCACCTCGCAAGGCACGATTATCGCTGAATGTCCCGCCAAAGGGCCTTGACCTCGTGTCAAGCTAAAACTGTGAAAATATGTTCTCCGATATTTT
The DNA here is from genome assembly GCF_052849685.1 of Lactuca virosa. Taxonomy (NCBI): domain Eukaryota; kingdom Viridiplantae; phylum Streptophyta; class Magnoliopsida; order Asterales; family Asteraceae; genus Lactuca; species Lactuca virosa. Next base: position 425,065,987 of record NC_136429.1, on the reverse strand, counting down.
TGTCACATGATGGTTTTATGAGTTATTCCTAATTAACTCTCACTGGAACTAGAATGGTACACTCAGCTGAGATTCAGAAACCATTGAACGTCTCGCCAAGGGCCAAGTTAAGTTGTTAACTTGAAAAACTGTATTGACATCTTTGATCGAGGATTTGCAGGGTAACATCAAAAATAGCTATGAGGAGTTCTCCGATACTCAACAAATCGCAGTGCGTTTCTCCGTGTTCACATAGATACTGAACAGTTTTCTATGCTACAACATCCTATGGTGCATATACAACCCTAAATACATTGGGTCTATGTTTTCACTAATTATACATGCAAATGGTTTCCAAGGCATTAAACCTATAACTAGCATGCATTTGACATAAACCATATAAGATACTAGTTAGGGTAACATACCTTTTATGTAGCTTGAAGTCTTGATGTATTTGGCCTTAAGAGCTTAGCCCCAATAGTGTGGAAGCCTCAAATAAAGTCACAACACATCATGGACAAAGGATGAACTTGAGAAAGAATTCATACACACCAAAACCGTCTATATCCTCCAACAATACATTCGTGGTGAGTTTGGATATGAAGTAACATATTTATATGTGGAATTCCAAAGGTCATGGGTTAACCCAAACCCATACCCATGGGTTTATGATCCATGGTTCATGTGGCCCAACTCTTTATGTATCCATACATAAACTTGGACCAACATGCATCATAAGCCCAACACATATAATATAACTAATTACCATAACTAGTCCCCATAGATTTAATTAGTCTCTTTTGATAACTAAATTAATTCCAAATTAATTCTTGATCAATACTAATTAAAACATATGATTTCATATTAATATATTAGAACTTACAATATATTAATAAATCATACATAACCTTCTCTCAATAGTCTATCCTATCAAATTGTCCTGATGATATGAAACCCGAATGGACAATGCTACTCTCGGGTCAAGTATATACCAATAATAGTTATGGGCTTAGACATCTAATCCAACAGTCTCCCACTTGGATAAGTCTAAAACTATTATTGCAAGTATGACTCCAAAACCCGGCTTACAATTATAGCTCTTAAAAGCCGCTGTCGAACTCTGACCTAGACAATGACTTGTTAATTAGATAAGGGATCATATATTCCTCCATTCTAGATATCATATTGACTGAGACATGGATTATAATAATTCTCTCTGTCCATTTGTTGTTTCACGATTTTGCATTTATGACGACCGACTAATTGAACAAATTCAAACCAGTCCAGGCCCGGCCGAGCACTTACGTTTTTCATCACTAAATCATCGAGGGGCCCACAGATATCGCTTTTATCCCTCCATGGGTAAAAGGAATGGATAAACTTCGACCCAAATGTTCGCTTGTACTTACTCATCAAATTACACACAATGATATGTTTTATAACAACCAAGTTAATGGTCGCGTTTACATATGTCAATGTGCAACCGACACGCAACTACAACTCACACGTCTCCATTTGAAGAATATAATATATTATCGTCTCATGATCACTCATGATAAAATCCATGAAGTGATTCAAATGAGCGTGGGTTTAATCCAATACTCGAATCTCATTCCAGGAGCACTTAAGAATGTTGCAGCAACTTTTGCTATGTCTAAACAATTTAGAGATCTACAAGCCCAATTCATGACAGTCTTGATTCATACCTACTTCCAAAGCATGATTCACTGTGGAGAGTTTGAATAACCTGTTATTCGGGAAGTCAAAACATGCAAAGTGAAACACAAGAATAATCGAATCCAATATGGTCTCAGAACTTATGAATATAAATAAAACACCTTTTATTTATCACCATATTGATTACACATTATTCATTGTATAATGTTTCGAATAATCAACTTAATATTTGAACTGAAACAATAGTCATGTCTTGCTCCAAGCATGCACAATATGTTTATCCAAACAATAGTTATGCCATACTCCAAGTATGCACACTATGTTTGTCTATGATCCTTACTTTGTGAAATGGACCAATTAAGCATGATTCCAATGATGCTCATTTCACAATCCCAAATCCTTACCACAAATGTAAGAATACAAGATTCTTTGCCATTTACTGAAATTTGTTAGATTCTAAACTTATATGCATTGATCCTCTTGTATTGACTATGCATAGAAGTCACAAAGACTTGGGAATAGACATTTACAAGGTATTCCAATGGAGAGCAATTCCATGGTACCGAAGTCACACATTCAAAGTACATTCCTTTGAACATCCTTCCTGCATTAAGTTTTTCTAATCTTACACAGATTTAATGAATAACTTCCACTTATGGAAACATTACCACATTCCCATTTTGACTATCACTTCTGAACAAGAGGTGCCTCCTTTCAGAATATGTCAATATGGTCCTTCCAAAATTAACACTATACTTCCAATTGTCCATGAGCAACCAATCTTTGGTAAACCTTAGATTATCCTCGACAATTGCTTAATCATTTTAGTCATGCCCAATTCTAGTACTTTTTCCCTCTTAATGCCCCATGCATTTGGAAAAATTTAGAACAGATAAATATTACAACACATGTAATCGATCCTATATCTGAAGCATATGGGACACGATTCATGATGTCTCACATAAAGACATGATACTAGACCAGTCTTTTGCTATAACATTTCTATTTCTATTTGTCATGTTCTCATAATTCAGATTATGAAAAGGGATGTCGTAATCATAATCAAATTTTAGAATGCAAATAATGTAATTATGACTAAATTTGATTAAAAACTCACAATATAAGCTTTTAGAAATGGAATGAAGTATAATTTCCTCTCCCTTAATTATTGCAAGCAACTTTTCAAAACCCTGCATCTTTGGGAATTTGAAACTTTGTTTTCTATAATTAACATTGCTAACTCGCAATACTTAACATAATAATCATGCTCCCACCAACATGATGATTATTAGCATAACACTTATACTGCCACTAGATTTGACTTGTATCCAGAAATCAGTTGGACTTCTAGAAATCAATACTTTATTGACTTTCTTACCAAAGTTCAGATTTCTGATACGAGATGCTTTGATAAGACTTTATCAAAATTATACACCTTTTATTAGATAGCTCAAATGTGTGTCTAAACAATTTTTAGAACTATGAAAATGGATGTCGTAATCATTGTCTCAATTGTTTAGACCTTTGCCAATTCTCACAAGTCCATGTTAGTGTGCCGGTTAACTGCACACGCTCCACTAACGACTTTGAGTATAAAAAAATCACAATTGCTATCTACTTAAAATCTATTTAGCGAAAGTGTTTCCTCAGCATCATTTTCATGAATCGGAGAGAAACCTTATGACACTTTGATTTTATGGTGTATGTGTTCCTATCCATGTGAATTTGTCATAACCATAAGAGGAAGTTAGTGACAAATCCAAACTCATATGGACTGAACTTGTTCAATCTTAACTGCTTGCCACCTGGCAGCACAAGGGCCTACCATTGCTTCCAAGTAGTTATGCAAACAATTGAGAACTCATAGAACTCACATGCATAGTCAACTTTAACTGGAATGGGCACATAAACAAGAATATGTCAACACGATGGGCTATAAACCTCAAGTCGTGTGCTAGTGATAAACAACAGGTTTTATTCTTGATTAGTTCTTGAAACTTTTTGTTGGATCATGGAAATGCTCTACAAATAATGAGTGATAGTTAGGTTGTATTTTCCCTTTATTGTATTTATGGTGTAAATACTCTCCCTTCTATATAAAGGGAGAGTTGTTCATCTCTTAAAAAACTAGCTTACTTTTTCTTAATTAGAAATTACTTTTCTACTCTTCACAATGTAATCTAGAGAGAGAGAGAAAGTTGGTGGGTTCTCCCACCCAGGGAGAGTTTCTCTCCCACCATGTTCTTCATTAATATTATTATCTCTCTTTGTTCTTAGCCTTTTTCCATGAACTCATAATATGTTCTTCGTGTTCATACTTACAAAAACACGATTAATCTCGAGATATCTTACTTCCGCAACCACCGTTCGTATAAAAATGGGTTTCAACAATTGGTATCAGAGTCGTACCTTGAAGATCTCACGATTATTTCAAGGGAACGACTCCCGTTTGGTGATTATCTTGTGATTTTTCCGTGTTTCTGCAAGAAAAATTTTCGGGTTTCAAACCGGAATTTTTTTTATGAGTTTGTTCTTAGTTCTATCTTCTGGGTTGACTCAGATCTTAGTAAAAAAATAAATTGTTGCTGCTGCTGCTCGTTCTATTTGTTGCTGGAAAAAGATGTTCTTAAAAGTTATTATTTTTGTTGTTGAAGAAATGAAGAATATTTGGTGAAGAAATTATTTTTGTGGTCTCCAAATTGTTGAAGAACTTGCTCCAGGAGCTCTTTTATTCTTGGATGAGAAGACACAAAATAATGGGCTTATTTTCTTGAAGATAGTGATTTTTATTCTACCCAGCAGCTTATGAATCTTCTTGAGGTATGAAGACTTTTATTCCTCATTATTCTTGTTGTAGATCTTTAATTGAAGAAATATTGGACGTATATTGTGTTTGCAAAAAGCACTTTGTCCTTTTTGCTCTTTTGGGTAAAGAGTAATTCACTCATATTTGCCTTCCCAAGCAAAAACCATGTGACTATGACAAATCTCATCACCTTTTGTCCATAAAACCCACCTGCACACTCTTCTTTTTGCCTTCCCAATACCCACTTTTGACTTAGAATGCTTTATAAAAAGATTCCCTCATTAAAATATGAATAAATGGCCTTTGTGGTACCATTTTTCATGGAAAAATAGCATTTGTTTGTCATCTGTTCAGCCCTTCTCGGAGCCCAGAACCGCAGCCAAAAACTGCCTACCGGAGTCTCCTAAGAAGTCTCTCAGAACCCCTTCTCAGCCTCTGATCCGAAGCCTCTTGGTCCGCAGCCGAGAGACCGCAGCCCCCTTCCCTGCTGACCGAAGTCCATCCTTGACTGCTGATAGAAGAACTCGGACCGCAACCTCGGACCGAAGCCTTGGTCCGCATGCCCTCGCCCTCTTGCCCATCAGCAGTTCGGACCGCAAGCACGCGCCTACCGCAACCAGCCTCCTCGCACCGCAGTCAGCACCTCCGCCTCCCAGCCTCGTCCGCACCCAAGACCCCCACCGCAGCCACCTTAGACCCGCAGTCAACCTTATCACTCCGCAACCCTCCCAGCAAACTTCGGATCTCCCTCCTCCTCCTCCTTCAGCACTTCCCCTCCTCCCCTCTCTTCTTCCCTTCTTCCTTCTTCCTTCTCCTCCCCCTCCTTATTCCCTCCTTCCTCCTTTTTCCTTCTTTTTTTTAAAAAAAAAAAAAAAAAACCCTTTTATTTTTTTTAACTTCATTTTTTTTATTTTATTCAGTTTTTTTTTCTTTTCTGCATTATTTTTTTTTAATTATTTTTTTTACGCCAATTATTTTTTATTCAACTATTTTTTTTAGCCAATTATTTTCTTTTAACACCAATTTTTATTTTAGCCAACTTTTTATTAAAACCAATTATTCTTAAAACCAATCTTTTTTTAACACCAATTTTTGCCACAACCGAACCTTGGATTGTCACGTTGGTTCATTTCATGTCGATTATTTTTGGAAGATTACTGCATACCGCAGTCGGACTTCATATTATTATTATTTTGTGATGCTTGCACCGCAACGGCGATTGATCAACAAAGTTGTTTTGCATTCTTCACTTTATGGGATATTATGACTTGTCGCTCTTGATTTTTGGTTGACGAATCACGTATCTTGAGCATGTGGACTTTATTCTCTATTGAAGACAACTTCAAGTGTTCCGGCACCGCAATTTGGATATTTGGATATTATTTTTGGCACAACAGATTATTTTCTCAGCACAGCTTCAGCAACTATGTCACCCACCTCCTCATGACCGCAAGAGTATCTCTTTTACTCTTTCTCGTTTCTTATCGAGACCCTTCATACATCTAGGGAGATATTCTCTTAGCTCTTGGTATCCGACACTCTCCATCCGATGATTTGTTGATTTTTGATATTCGGTCATTGGTTATCAAAAATAGGGAGAGAATATCATCCGGATTTGGTTATTATGATTGTTTGAGTTTGGATTTTTGAAGACTTCTGAAGACGATTATTTATTTAGTGATGCGATGTGGCACTTATTTTTGGTCTTTACGGATCAAATATTTGGCATTACTCGATGTTTTCCGATTCAGATTATTTATTATTCGGACTCTACCACAGGATGATTTTGTGTTCGCATTCGGTTCAGATCTTATGGTTTCACGAGTTTGGATTTGTGATATGTTGAAGACGAAGATTATTTTGGCGATGTGATGTGGCACTTATTTTTGATCCTTGGATCAAATTTTTGGCATTGCTGGACCATGTCTTTGGACTCACATTATTTTTATCCGGACTTCATTTTATGGATGCTTCACATTTTTAGCAAGTTATTCTTTGAAGAATTTCGGTGTATTATGATTCGAGAACTTGAGATGTTTTTCAGAATTTGAAGCCGAAGTGTTTCTATTATTGGATCTTCTACTTGCTCATGGTGACCTTCTTCTTCGGGTGATTATGACTGGTTTGAAGATTTGGATCTTATTTTTTCTGCTTCATTGGTGGTGCTTTGAAGCCGAAGACCTTCATTGTTAGAGATTCATGGCCAGTTTCAGACTTCACAGACACTTCAGAGTTGCAGAGTCATTCCAGCACTTGATTTCATTTTATTACCACACTTGCTAATCGGATTACTGTATTATAGCCTTGTATCACTTATTGGATCTCTCATAATTTGTAAGCATTTAGGGAGAGAATGTTGGAGCATGGAAATGCTCTACAAATAATGAGTGATAGTTAGGTTGTATTTTCCCTTTATTGTATTTATGGTGTAAATACTCTCCCTCCTATATAAAGGGAGAGTTGGTCATCTCTGGAAAAACTAGCTTACTTTTTCTTAGTTAGAGATTACTTTTCTACTCTTCACAATGTAATCTAAAGAGAGAGAAAGTTGGTGGGTTCTCCCACCTAGGGAGAGTTTCTCTCCCACCATGTTCTTCATTAATATTATTATCTCTCTTTGTTCTTAGCCTTTTTCCATGAACTCATAATATGTTCTTCATGTTCATACTTACAAAAACACGATTAATCTCGAGATATCTTACTTCCGCATCCACCGTTCGTATAAAAATGGGTCTCAACACTTTTCATGATCTTTAAGACTCCCACTGATCTCTTGACATATAATATTCTCTTGTCAAGAACCATTCCTTGACAAAATAAATATTCAAGAGTTAGGGTGGATACTTATCAAGATAAACACTTCACACAATTGGTCTTAGTTGGTCTTTGTTTTATCCAAAACATCACAACTTACCAATTTCAAATGTACAAGAGTAAGAAAACATTTTACTCTACATTTAACAAGTGTTATAGACCTTCTTAATATTATGTCACTCAAGTTCCAATCTTGGAGTATCACTCTAAGACTCAATTTTGGAACGAAGTATGATTTATCCTTTTTTGATTTAACCAATTCAACAATTCACGATTCCTCTTCTTAGTCAAACAAATGCACTAAGATGTCCTTAGAGAATCAATTGTGATATGGTTTCATAATCACTAAGTCAATCATAAAACAAGATACTCAAGTACTCTCCCATCTTTTCAGATTGGAGAAACTTTTATCTTTCTGCCTAATTTGATTCTTCTTATTCGTTCTGCCTTACATTGAAACTTTTCCAATGTTTCAGAATTACACTTAAACTTGCAAGTATAACCATATTTACTAATTTTTAGTAAATCATGATGAATAGCCTTAGCGTTCTTTGTGGTGGACCTGATCAGCACACAACCAAGTGTACCCAATCTCCTAGTCCTTCACTTCACTCACATATACATGTGAACAAGGAATTAGTCTTAATTTCGCAAAGATGAAAATTCTCACTCAACATACAATACAAGTAGCATGATTCCAAGTTTCTATCCAACTGAAACTTGGTTGATGAGAATCTTTCCTTATTTGGTAAATTATGACACTTCCACAAACGAGAGAATCAAATCCATTTTCCAATATTGCTATTAATGGAATCATATAAACAACAAATTTCACAAATTCCATTGTAAGGATATTTAAAATAAATAAAATTAAAACCTTTTCTTTTATTTTAAAACTTGCGGAAAAAACTTATCCTTACAATGCAAATACAAATGAAAAACATGTTGTTATCTATTCCTAAGCAATTTATCATAAGTCTCAGCAGCAGCTCAAAATTCTTATCTTCACGATTAGAATCAGCTTACTCTTCTTTTAAGCTTCCTCTCTTTGACTCTTAAAACATCAAAATGAGACCTAGTCACATCATGTGATAAGAATCTCAAAATAGGAACTTAATAGAGCTAGATAGTGGACTTCACCCGAAGTAGAGTCAAACTTTTTGACTTTACCATCCTTATGATTTTTCAGGTAAATAGGGCAGCTTCGCAACCAATGCCCCTTCCTTTGGAAATAGAAACATATGGACTCTTTGGGAATGGTACACGGGACTATCTCAGACTTAACCTTTCTCTTTACCATTTGCTCAACCGGGTTGACTATGGTCGATCCCTTTCGATTGGGAAGAGAAGACTTTTCTGGACTTCTAATGTTACCATTGTCAATCTCCATGGAAGTTTGGGAAGTAGATCTTCCAATCAAATTTTCATTACGAGTGCCCTAAATCATTGCTGATTCAGCAGAAACAAGCAAATAGGTAAGATCAATAAGGGTCATGTCTTGGTCTGTCACATAGTACTCCTTAATGAACTCACTATATGACTCGGAAGATGATTGAAGAACCCAGTCAACAGTCAACTTCCTTGAGACTTCGACACCCAACTCTCCCAACTTGTCAAAATGTGACTTCATCTACATGATGGGAGTACTTATAAATACTGCTTACCAATAGGGATTGAGTGACCTTGAACTTTTCAATAACTTGTAGGTTAGGGAGAATAATTGGAGGAGGTGGAGGAAGAGAAGTATGATTTCCATGATCCAACCACAGGACATCATCTTCATTAGGAAAGCTTCTTTCAAGGGATTTGGGAAGATCATAGCTGTCTGAACCAGACATCTACAATGGGAGAAATTCAAGTTAGTTGATTTAAGTCCTTAATATAATACCCAATATGAAATATTAAGGCTAAGACCTAACACAATATTTTATAACTTGGAAGATGGATGCCGTAATCCAAGCTATAAAATATTTGAAGGTAGGTAAATGACGATTTACCAATTTCCACCACGAAAAAGTGAGTTTATAACTTGGAAGAGGGAGAATTAATGTCATGTCAAACCCGTTCGGCTAACAACCCTCCACCAGTCAATGAAGCGGTGGGTGAGACTGGACACCCATAAAACTGCCATTTTATAAGCAATAACCTTATACCCCTCTTATAGACCGGCTTCGTGAATGAGGCTTACTAACGGTAAGACTGACTTATTCTTATACATATATATATATATATATATATATATATATATATATATATATATATATATATATATATATATATATATATATATATATGTGTGTGTGTGTGTGTGTCTATATATATATATATATATATATATATATATATATATATATATATATATATATATATATATATATATATATATATATTAAACCAATAATATTATAATAGTATAAGGGTTGAATTTTAAACTATTTAAAAACTAGGGTTTGGATCTAAAGTATACATAGGGGGGGTAACTTTACAAATTCCAAAACTTGAGGGCATGTTTTGAACAATTCAAAAACTTTTTGGTTTCCATAACTTATGAGTTTAAAGTAGTTTTAACGATAAAACTCTTCAAGTTCCATAACTTGAGGACAAGTTATGGAAGACTTTAAAACATTTAAAAAATGAGACTCTTCATTTTCATAACTTATGGAAATCTTATGAGTTTTAAAAATCATAAATGAGACTTTTCATATAACTTGAGGACAAGTTACAAAAACACATATTATGAATAACTTTTAGATTAATTTACATCGAAAACAAATTATCACATAAATTTTCTATTAATCTAAACTAACTCATAAGAATAAGATAATTCAAATCATCAATCTTCAAGAAATTATCATGAACATACGAACTAATACAAATCTTGAAATTATGACAATTATCTTTGAAATTGGATTAGCGTGATCATTACCACGTCAAAAACAGGTTTATAAGTTCAAAAATAGCTTAGGGTAATGATTCTAGTCCAATTCCAGCCAAAAAAGTCGAAAATATGCACTCTGGGCCTCTTACTCGCCGAGTGTATGAACCTACTCGACGAATAGGATGAATTTATTCATGGACTCGGCGAGTCCATCAGTGGACTCGGCGAGTCCACAGTCCAGACAGCCAGAAAATCGATTTTTTCATCAATTTGCATCAAGTATAAATGAAACCAAGCCTTGGATCTGATACCACTGAAGGGTTTTCTATGCTACAACATCCTATGGTGCACATACAACCCTAAATACCTTGGATCTATGTTTTCACTAATTATACATGCAAATGGTTTCCAAGTCATTAAACCTATAACTAGAATGCATTTGACATAAACCATATAAGATACTAGTTAGGGTAACATACCTTTTATGTAGCTTGAAGTCTTTATGTATTTGGCCTTAAGAGCTTAGACCCAATAGTGTGGAAGCCTCAAATGAAGTCACAACACATCATGGACAAAGGATGAAACTTGAGAGAGAATTCATACACACCAAAACCGTCCATATCCTCCAAGAATAAATTCGTGGTGATTTTGGCTATGAAGTAACATATTTATATGTGGAATTCCAAAGGTCATGGGTTAACCCAAACCCATACCCACGGGTTTATGATCCATGGTTCATGTGGCCCAACTCTTTATGTATCCATACATAAACTTGGTCCAATATGGATCATAAGCCCAACACATATAAATATAACTAATTACCATAATTAGTCCCCATAGATTTAATTAGTCTCTTTTAATCACTAAATGAATTCCAAATTAATTCTTGATCAATACTAATTAAAACATATGATATGCAACCCAAATGTCGTGACGATATGCAACCCAAATGGACCATGCTACTCTCGGGTCAAGTATATACCAATAATAGTTATGGGCTTAGGCATCTAATCTAACAGATACTGCGAGTAGTCTCCATCTGAGCCAATGATGGGTCCTTAAAGAACTGTAGTGAGAAGGGTCTTTATGACTCTGTGATCCATAGGGACTTTTTAGTCATGGTTACTTTTCAAGACACATCTGTGATCGACAAAGAATATTCATTCGAAGGAACAAGAAGTGAAGATTATTTTTAAACACCCAACCTTTCAACCCCAGAAGAAGGGTGAAGTTTTATTTGAAGTTATATGTCTTTGCATTGAATCCTCCTCAATCAATTTGCTGCCATATATGAACTTGCTGAAGTGATCCAGAAGAATCGGTCTCTCTATAATTATTTATGAAGTATTTCAAAGCTGAAGGTGCTGATTTTCAAGAACCTATACAAGAAGCCTCTATACCTTATGTGCGTTCAAAGTCAAATTTTAAAGGAAGTCCAAGTATTCAAGATGAAGTCATTCATGTAGAAATTCATATGTTCATCTTGAAATCGTAAAGAAATTGAAGACAAAAGATGAAAGTCAAGATCAAAGAAAAGATTGAAAAGAAAAGAAAGCTATAAACCAAGGGGGAGATTGTTAGGACATAATTAGTGGTTTATACTTTACTTTATATGGCTTTTAGAGTTCTCGGTCTAGGACAGAAAACACCATGTATTCGGTGGTGTTTGGACCGAAATCAAAATGTGATTTCGGTGGGCTTAATGATGCTTTTGGTTGGGTTTTGGGCTGGGCTTTTGTAATTAGGTCTAGGTATATATACGGTATTGATTCATCCATGTAAAGGGTTGGCGATTCCATTAGTTGACTTCAAGTTTAGAGAGATAGAGAGAACCGAGAAACATAGAGATCTTATGCACCCGACTGTTATTCAATAATAGTGTGCATTGAAGATTCGTAATTGTGTTCTTAATTCGTTATAACTATTTTGCATTAATCATTAGATTGGGATTCTGCACCAATTCTAGTGACTTTGATTGATACGTTAGATTGGGTTTTACAGAATGGTTGTGAGTCCTTGGAATGACTCGGAATCCACTGTTCATCTAACAGTTCTGAATTTCTTTTATCCCTTGTACATTATGTATATTCTGACTGATTCGGAAGTCACTGTTCATTTATGCTTCCACATTTATTTTCTTAATTTTCTATTTTATTCTTTTTTTTCAGAAAACGCCAAAATCACAAAAATATTTTCTTTATTTCTGTTTTATCTTTTTTAGAAAAACCCAAAATTACAAAAATATTTTTATTTGTGTGTTATTTTAAACATGTATTTTAGATGCAGGTACATATTCATCCTGCTCTCAATTTAGAACGATGAGGAAGGGATATAATTTTGAATCTTGACACTGGTTAATTGTCCCTAGAAGCATGCTACTGCATGTTGACTAAAGCCTCCGAGACTCTATCTTTGTAGCCTTACTGATTCCCAAATAGGCTATAAATTCACATAAGTCATTGAGCTACCATTCTCTTCTTAAATGAGTTAAGAGTTTACTGCTTGGTCATTTTTATATAGTAGAGGTACACCCTTCTATTCGGAACCACCTCCAATATTTCTCCATCATTTTCGTTTCCAAAAATGTAACCCTCGAGACTCTCAGCAATTACCACTGAGGTTTATGGTTACACAACATCATCCTAACAGTTTAAATGTATTTTATATTCATAAAAGTTGTCTTAGAAAAAAAGTGTTGTTTTATATATTTTTGAGTATGTCTATATGTATTATATGCATAAACTAGCCATGGACCTCTTGCGTTGTTGTATGTCTTGATTTGATGATATGGTTGTAATATTTATTTATTCATAGAGTATGTAATAATAAAATAGATTGGTTTTCATTTTGTCTATTTTTGTAAGTAATAGATTAGTTTTAGAAATAGTTAATTTTTATAAAAATCTAACAAGATAAATATGAAGATCATTTTGGAGGATCAAGAGTTCAAAAGCCTATACTTTGGTATACGGAGATTTGAAGAGTACTTCTCCAGACCATGAAGCTATTCACATGATTTCGACACTTCTCACTAAGGAGGAGATTATAGGGTGCGAAATGTCTAGTGAGATGTCGAAAGTACTTTTGGTTTGTTTAGGTGCGAAGTCTAGTACTTCGATGTGTATGTATTTTGCAAGGCACTTATTGATGTTGAAGTCGAAGGTTTAGTCCTTTCATATTTTTTTAGGGTCTGTATCACTCTTTAAATAGAATATGTTTAGAAGTAGAGAGAAGTTTTCGGACATGTTCATTCTTATTCTCTCTCTAGAACTTTTGTACTCATTCAAAAAATTAATGAGGCAAACAGATATTACTTACGATTTTGTTCTTATTGCTTACATTGATTGATTTCGTTTTCTAAACTCGATTTATACACTCTACAACAACGCGAGAGTCTAGATTTGGAACATATGATGACCAGGGGACCTCAAGGAGTGATAAAGTTGCCAACTTTATCCAAACCAATGGATCATATCCACAAATCATGAAGGAAAAGGGCTCAACACTTAGGTCTACAGGAGAAGAACCAAAAAGATGGGAACATGGAGACTTACACAAGTCCATAAGGTGCAGTAAGATATGTAGACAAACTAGCTAGTTATTCCTTTGCTCAACAAAGTCTTCCTTCATCCTTCAAGTGACCAAAATACCATCAAAGAGCTAAAATGGAAGATGAGAGGCTAAGGTTTCGTTTAGGGGGGAATGAAGGCTGAAGTGAATGGTCCAACCCTAGATTCAGTGCTGTTAAATACGAAGGAAGCCATAAAAATCATGGTCTCACCACGTCGTGACACCCTTCCTGTCACGTCATGGTGACCATCCAAAATACGCGTTCTTCATTTTTCATGCCACGTCGTGGCACTCCATATGCCATGTCGTGGCATATGGTTTTCCTAAAAAACCATGCATCTGACTGCTATATATCAGCAACCGATCCATTCTGGAAAATACGTTTCACTATTTTTTTTTGGAATGAGGTCCAAGTAAAAAAATAATAGCACACTCTTCTATAGAATCAAGATACAGTACTACTTCATAAGATTTAATCAAATATGATTGCTTAAATGAGTCTATTAAAAAAAACTAGGTTGATTCCTTCCATTCACGAATAACCTAAAAATCTTTTGTGACTTCAAGAGTGTATATAATCAAGCTAAGAGACTCTAAATCACATAAGAGCACCAATCATATTCTTTGAGATATTTAACTATACTTAGAATAAAGTTAAATATGGAGATTATAGTATTCTCTGAATAAAGTCACACATTAATAAAGTGTTTCCTTCAAGCTAAGTATGAATGGTCACACTTTACTTATATAAATTTACTATTCTAGAAGTGGGATTTTGATTTGGATTTTGTGTTTGGATATTGGAACACTAAGACAACAACTATTATATTGTTTTGATATATTGGGATATGATCATTATATCAATACTTGTAATGTTCTATATTAACATGTTTAATCCATGAATAATATTATTATTCTAAAACTTCTTAGTCGGTCATAATTGTGGGAGCAATTATGAAGTAAGACTAATATGAAATTGATTAGTTGACTCTCATTAGATGAAACTAGACAAAGTGGCTGTAACCAAGATTCATAGGCACTTGTTAGAGAATTGGTATTGAACAGACTCGTATGAAGGTCACCTCGTGGATCATTTTCATGAGTGATACTAGATAAAAGGTACTATCTTTGACTCCTTAATACCTAAGATATATAGTGGGACTTAAATATAGAGGGTGTTATGCTTTAATGTGGTCAAATGTTGATCCTTAACCGGACACTTATAAATGTTATTATCAGGTGTGGTATAAATTATGCAAGAGGCATATGTATTAAATATGGGATGTGTTCCTATTATGGGTTGAGAGTTAGAAATCTAACATGTGTTACACAAAGTTGACAGCAAAATGATATTGGTTACGATCCAAATATTATGTTCAACAGGATTTTTGTAGCAAAGGGATCATTAATAAACTTACATTATGCATCAATTGAGGCTTGGAGCTTTTAGAAATTGGATGTTGATAAAATAGAACAAAGTCATATATTAATAGGGGCAGTAAAATGTTATTATATGTTCACCACTGTCTATATCAATCTAGAATGAGTCTTGTGCAAGTGGGAGATTGAAAGTTCTATATGCCCGAGAGTCATTATAAAATGATATTGCGAGATAATATATGATCCTAAAGGGTCACACTCACAATAACTTGATGCAAATATAGTATTTATATGAATTCAAACCTTGATAAGTAAATATAACATCTACAAGTACTTTTGTCTTTTAGCTAAATGGATAAGGTTTTTTAACTTATAAAATCCTAAAAGAAAGTTTATATAATTTTTCTTATTTTGCTCCTCATTGTCGTGAATTTTAATAAGGGAAAAGATTATCTTTATTTTGAATTGTTTATTATAAGAGACCTACCTTAGAAGCATTCATTAATACAATAATAAGTATAGGCGTTTAGAAGTATGGCAGACTCTTAAAGTGCTAAGATCTACTGGTCAAAAGAATAGATATAAAAGGGTTGCAAGGGGCTTCCTTTCTCATTTGATAAAAACTATCCATATTCTTCTTCATTCCCTTTTCTCTTTAGTTTCTTAAATATTTAAGTTATTGTTAGATAAACGGTGATACTTGAAAATTCTCTTTAATTCATTACTTGGGTTTTGACTTAAAGCTCAATAGTGTTCTTATTGTTACAAGAAGAAGACTAGCATCTTATTAAGTTGAAAAATTGTTTGTGTTTCTAACTAAGGTGGACTTCTACTCTACATTCTTCATGAACTTCTAACCTCACAAGAGGAACCAAAGTATTTAAATGTTGTATTGTTTTCTTCCTATGGTTGTATTAATCTTTCCATGTTTGCAAAATGATCCTTGGTGGGTTAAAATTGTTTTAAACTTATTAACAATTTTAAATCTCCTGTTGTCGTTTGTAGTGTTTTTAGAAACTAATTTTTTAATAAAACCCAACACTTACATCTAATAATACCATTCACATTCTACCTTCATCTAATATCTTGGATATTTAACACAATACCATAAACATTTAAACATGAATATATAATAACATAAACATATAAACATGCATACATAATCTAGTGAGAGAGATTTATAACTCACCTTGTAAGTTAGTGAATACTAACTACCCTTCGTATTCAATTGATGCATCTTGATTCATCTTTAATTCTTTCCTCAAATCCTATTCATACAACATATCATGCTCCTTATAACTTGTCTTGACCTATTAAGAGCTTTATCACTCTCTATATCAAAATGATCACTTACTCAATCATAATTCTAACATCTAATATTCTACTTCTAAATCTATCTCACCCAATGAATTATGCATCCTCTACTACCTTATTCGTAACACTCTAATCTCTATTGCATAAATTCATCATCCTAACTAGTTAGGGTTTGAAACCCTAAATCTCTATGGATGGATTTCACTATGGAAATCACATTCAAAGCTTGATTAAATATTCTAAAAACTCTCAATAACATCATAATCAAGACATAGTTTGATTAATTCAACCATTATAGTCAATCTTGATGGGTTTTGAGCATTCTAACACTCCTATGGTGTGCATGAAACCTTAGAAACCTTGAATCTATGTTTTCTCTATTATACATGCAAACTTTCCTTTTCCAAGGTTTCATCCTAACTAACATGTGATAGGGGTACATGTAATATAAAAACTAGTAGGATGACATACCTTTTCTTGTGATTGATTGCTTGGAGCTTTAAGAGCCTAGCACCAATAATGTGAATGCCTCAAGTGGAATCAAAAATCACCAAAACTACTTGGAAGACTTTAAGAGAATATGATGCACTCTTGAAATCGGCCCACCTTTGTTATCTCACACACTAGTGCCAATTTCAAGTGCCAAAGACCTCTTTATATAGCATGGGTATTAGGGTTTACATATTACTACGGAAGGTGATACATTTATCAGTGATAGTACACTGGTAAATTTGGATGAACCTAACAACTTTAAAGAAGCCATGGCAGGCCCTGAATCTTCCAAATGGAAGGAGGCTATGGACAGCGAGATTTAGTCCATGTATGATAATCAAGTTTGGAACTTGGTTGACAATGTATCGGGTCATAAGACAGCCAGGTGCAAATGGATCTTCAAGTAGAAGACCGACATGGATGGGAAAGTGCACACTTATAAGGCGCGAATGGTTGCGAAGGGCTTCACCCAAACTCAGGGAGTCGAATACGATGAAACCTTCTCACCAGTAGCGAAAATTAAGTCGATTAGGTTTATGACATCCATTTGCCATATTTCATCATCATGAAATGCAGCAATGGCTAGGATAACCCTAATAGACTTAATTTTCGCTACTGGTGAGAAGGTTTCATCATAGTCAACTCCCTAAGTTTGGGTGAAGCCCTTCGCAACCACTCGCGCCTTATAAGTGTTCACTTTCCCATCCATATCGGTCTTCTTCTTGAAGATCCATTTGCACCCGACTGTCTTACGACCCGATATATTGTCAACCAAGTTCCAAACTTGATTGTCATACATAGACTGAATCTCGCTGTCCATAGCCTCCTTCCATTTGGCAGATTCAGTGCCTGCCATGGCTTTCTTAAAGTGGTTAGGTTCATCCAAATTTACCAGTGTACTATAACTGATAAATGTATCACCTTCCGTAGTACTATGGAAACCATAATAATGCTCAGGCGGATTTATAACTCTAGTGGAACGCCTCAGAGGTACAGACTCGTTAGTTGGTTCAACAGGAGTTTCCTCCTCAGGTTGATTGCTAGGGTTTGAGGTTCCTTCACCACTTGACTCCTGAAGTTCTTCAAGGTCAACTTGCCTCCACTGTTTCCTTGGCTTATGAATTCTCTCTCACGAAAGACTCCTCTCCTTGCCACAAAAACCACATTTTCACTGGGTCTGTAGAAGAGGTAACCAAAGGATTTCTGTTGGTAGCCGATGAAAATACATCGCTCACTTCGAGGTTCGAGCTTGTCGTAAGTCTCGCACCTCACGAAAGCCTCACAACCCCAAACCTTAATGTGGTCTAATGTGGGAGCTTTCCCAGTCCACATCTTGTAAGGTGTTTTGGCAACCTTTTTAGTTGGGACTAGATTGAGGATATGGGCGTAAGTCTCTAAGGCATACCCCCAAAATGATATTGGTAACGAAGCTTGACTCATCATGGAACGAACCATGTCCAACAAGGTTCGATTGCGCCTCTCAGCTACACCATTAAGTTGTGGTGTCCTGGGAGGTGTCAATTGTGAAACAATTCCACATTCCTTAAGATAGTCAAGCAACTTTGTACTAAGATAATCTCCACCTCGATCGAATCGAAGCATCCTAATGTTCCTGCCCAGCTGATTCTCCACTTCCTGTTTAAACTCTTTGAACTTTTCAAAGGTTTCTGACTTATGCTTGATTAAGTAAATATAGCCAAATCTACTATAATCATCAATAAAAGTCACATAGAAGCGGCTAGCATCCCTTGTGGAGTTTTTAAAGGGTCCACACACATCTGTGTGTATGAGGTCCAACAAACCTTCACCCCTAGCACAAGTACCAGTGAAGGGTGACTTTCTCATTTTACCAAGTAAACAAGACTCGCAACTATCATCTGACTTTAAGTCAAATGACTCCAAGACTCCAACCTTCTGGAGTTGGCCTATGCGCTTCTTGTTTGTCCAAGACGACAATGCCACAAGGATGCCTTATCCAAACTAGTGGAAGCATCAATAAGCAATACATTATTTCCTAAGTTGTCTACAACCGAAACAGTTTCATATACACCATTACAAGGTAATGCTTTAAAATAAAGAACATCATTATAAAAAGCATTAATACCACCACATTCATTATCAAATGAAAAAGTAAATCCTTGTTTGTACAAACCATGAAAATAAATAATATTTCTCACCATTTCAGACGAGTAACAACATTTATTCAAATCTAATGTGAATCCACTATTAAGCAATAAAGAATAAACTGCAATCTTGGTGATAGGTGAAACTTTCCTATTCCCCATGATCAAGTTTATCTTCCCGTGCTCCACATCCTCACCTTTTTTAGGCCCTGCAAATCATAAAAAATGTGAATTCCACACCCTGTATCAAGGACCCAAGAATTAGTATGTGGTCAGTTATTAGACAATATAGTGTAAATACCTGCATGGGTGGGTTTCACTTTCCCATCCTTAAGATCCTGCAAGTACTTGGAGCAGCTTCGCTTCCAATGCCCTTTTTTCCTCACAGTAGAAGCATTGTGTATCCTTCGGGTTGGAAGAGGGAGTGGCAGAACCACCTTTGGTTCCACTCGAAGAGGAGCCATCAAGAGACTTTCCCTGGGTACCCTTCGAAGGGGTCTTCCTCTTTTTCCCTTTACCTTGTCCGATTGCCAGAATAAGGGCGGTGGTAGTAGTAGGAGTGGTAACAACCGACTTACCTTTGAGACCACTTTCGGCGGTCTTCAAGAGTCCTTGAAGCTTGCTGAGTGTGACCTCCTCCTTGTTCATATGATAAGTCAATCGAAACTCATCATAACATGGCGGTAAGGAGTGCAGTATGATGTCAATATCCAGCTCCTCGGGGAAGTTCACATTTAACTTCAGCAAACGGTCCACAAACCTTTGCATTTTCTGCATGTGGCCCGTGATGGGTTCACCATCCTTCATTCGGGTTGTTATCATGGAAGAGATGATTTCATACCTCTCTTGACGAGCACTCTGATGGTATCTATCTATCAGGTCCATGTGAATCTCAAAAGGGTAAAATTCCTCATAGGACTTTTGGAGTTCAGTTGTCATTGTGGCCAACATGATACATGCCACCTTGGTGGTATCTCTCTCATGAGTCCTAAAGTCAGTGATCTCCTGTGGAGTAGCAGAAGACTCATCAATTTCCTTCAGCTCCTTATCGAGGACATATTCCTTGTCCTCATAACGTGTGACCATCCTGATGTTCCTGATCCAATCATTAAAGTTGGAACCATCAAAGATGACTCTCCCACAAAGATTCATGAGAGAGAAGGAGCCGGTAGGGTTTGAGCCAGAAGCATTGTTGGAAGACATCTGAAAAAGAAGAAAGACAAGTTTAGATTAGATAAAGAATCCTTAATAAGACACCCAAATGTAATATTAAGGCTAGGACCCAACACAATATTTTATAACTTGGAAGAGGGATGTCATAATCCAAGCTACAAAAATTGTGACTGGGATGCCGAGGATCACAAAACAAGGTGTGAATAACCATGCAAATTAAGTTGGTACCCTTAATTTTATCACCTAATCGATGTACCGGTTAACCACACGCGCTCCACCAATCTATGATAAACATTAAGTTACCCTTTGCTACTCTTACTAGTCCATGTTAGTGTGTCGGTTAACCACACACGCTCCACTAACAAGTTGGTAAGGTACAAAGTGTAATTTCATGGGTTAGCACCAAATTCACATTTTCCTAAAGTAACTAAGATTGGGAATTTAATGAGAATTATAGTCCTTGTCCTACCCGTTCGGCTAACGACCCTCCACCAGTCAAGGAAGCGGTGGGTGCGAGTGGACACCCATTAAGCTGCCAATTTTATATGCAACAACCTTATACCCCCTTATAGACCGGCTTCGTGAATGAGGCCTACTAACGGTAAGACTGACTTGATCTTATGCATATATATTATTAACTTATAATATTAAAAAGTATAAGGGTTGAATTTTATACTTTTAAAATTCTAGGGATTGGAATTAAGGTATTAATGTGTGTGGGACTTTACAAATTCCAAAACTTGAGGGAAAGTTTTGAAACTATTCAAAACCTTTCATTTCTATAACTTATGAGCTTTAATGATTTTAATGGAAAAGACTCTTGGAATTCCATAACTTGAGGACAAGTTATGGAGTCCATTAAAAGGCATTCAAGATCAATAATTAAACTAACATGCAATGTCAAATAATCTATGATCTATTAAAACTCATATGAACTTAATATGAAACTTGAAACTTTGACAATTATCATTCAAATTGGATAAGCACAATCATTACCACATCAAAAACAGGTTTAACAATCTAAAAACATTTTAAGGTAATGATCCTAGTCCAATTCTAGCAATAAAACTCAAAATTCTGCACACAGGGCCTCCTACTCGCCGAGTGCAGGAACCTACTCGACGAGTGCAGGAACCTACTCGACGAGTAGGATGAGATTTCACTTGGACTCATCGAGTCCCCCCATGGACTCGGCGAGTTCACTAAACATTGGGCAGAAAAATCGAGTTTTTTTAACAATTTGCATCAAGTATAATTGAAAACAAGCGTAGGCTCTGATACCACTGATGGTTCTTGAGCATTCTAACACTCCTATGGTGTGCATGCAACCCTAGAAACCTGGGATCTATGTTTTCTCTATTATACATGCAAACTTTCCTTTTCCAAGGTTTCATCCTAACTAACATGTGATAGGGGTACATTTAATATAAAAACTAGTAGGATGACATACCTTTTCTTGTGGTTGATTTCGTGGAGCTTTAAGAGCCTAGCACCAATAATGTGAATGCCTCAAGTGGAATCACAAATCACCAAATCAACTTGGAAGCCTTTGAGAGAATATGATGCACTCTTGAAATCGGCCCACATTTGTTATCTCACATACTAGTGCCAATTTCAAGTGCCAAAGACCTCTTTATATAGTATGGTGGATTAGGGTTACATAAATGTAAACCCTAATACCCATGACCTTTCATTTCCACAGGATCCATGGGTTAAAAGCTCCATAGACTATCCATTGACTTCCATGCAAGCTTAGCCCATCCTAAATGAACATTGGCCCATTATATATATATATATATATATATATATATATATATATATATATATAAGAGTCCATATTTAATTAGTTTCTTTTTTATCATTAAATTAATTCCAAATTAATTCTTGATCAATACTAATTAAATAATATGATTTCATATTAATATATTATAACTTATAATATATTAATAAATCATAAATATACTATTCTTAGAAGACTATCCATACAAATTGTTCTGGTGAAGTGCAACCCAAATGGACCATGCAGGGTCGAGTCAAGTACATACCAAATATAGTTATGGACTTAGACACCTTATCCAACACCATGCAGGGTCGGGAGAAATCTTTACCTTAGAGGAAGAGGATGTTAATCCTTGAAATACACCATGTCTAGTTTATCTTAGCATCATCTTGGCACCAAAATCGCCCAACCTTAGTGTTGGATTTGGTGTCTAAGCCCATAACTATTACTGGGATGTACTTAACCGGATTGTAGTATGGTCCTTTTGGGTTGCCTTCACCAGTGCAATTTGATAGGATGGACTTTTGAGAATAAGGTTATTTATGGTTTATCAATATATTACATGTATAATATATTAATATGAAATTATTTACTTAGTATTGATCAAGAATTAGTTTGGAATTAATTTTGTGGTCAAAAGAGACTAATAAAAAACATGGGGATTGATTGTGTAAATCAATGATTCTTATAATGTGGGCCAATGATCCATTGTTATGTAGGATGGGCTAAAACAATGAGATAATCCATGGATAGTCCATGGAGGTTCAACCCATGGAGCATATGAATGTGAAAAGTCATGCAGCATTAGGGTTTACAAAGTGTAACCCTAGCATTTTCCACATGATAAATAAACCCCAGCTAGAGCAAAATTGGTTGCCACATACATTCCAAGAGAGTGAAATTGATTTTGTGCATGTAAACTTATTCTTTCAAGCCTCCTCTTTCATATTGGTGTTTGTGAACCATTAGAGGCATCACACTTGGGGTGCTCAATCTTTCAAAGGTCAAGAACTACAAGTCCTTCTAAGAGGTAAGTAATCTAACTAGTTGTATTGTTCATTTGACAATTTGTATGCTAGTTCGGAGAATGCTTTGGAAAAATTGAAAATGCATGTATAATTAGAGAAAACATAGATCCAAAGCATTTAGGGTTGCATGTGCACCATAGGAGTGTTATAGTGCTTAAAACACAACAGTGGTACAGAGCCTAGGGTTGTTTTCTATTATATTTGTTGCTTGCAAATGTTTCAAAGCTGAAAAAGTCGATTTTCATGCACCTGACTGGTGAAATCACTGAGTATATGAACTGACTCGACGAGTCTACTCAGTAACAGAGAAACTCGGCGAGTCAGTTCGTGCACTCGACGAGTTGAAGGCTCTGTTTGCAGAGAATTTCGAGTTTCTTGGTCTGGTTTGTATTGGGAACACTACCCAAACTGTTTTTGAATCACTGGAAATGTTTTTATGATATGGTAGTGCTTGTACTCATCCAACCACAAGATAATTGTCAATGTTTTTAAAAAAAATAATTGTTGTTTTATATGATAAACAAAGTTACTTGCAAATTGTTGACTTAGAATTATCTTGTTTATGAGTTTGGTTAGATCATCCATGAATTATGTGATAATTTTTGTTGTTAGAAAATGATCTAAATGAATTTTAATGACCTCCATAACTTGTCCTCAAGTTATGGAAAATGAAAGGTCTCATCTTTAAAATTGCGTTAAAACTCATAAGTTATGAATACCAAGAGTTTTGACTAGTTTCAAAACTTTCCCTCAAGTTTTGGAATTTGTAAAGTTTCACTAATGAAACTTTAATTCCAAACCCTAGAGTTTTAAAAGTTTAAATAATATATATATATATATATATATATATATATATATATATATATATATATATATATATATATATATATATATATATATATATATATATATATATATATATATAAGAAAAGTCATTCTTACCGTTAGTATGCCTTATTCACGAAGCCGGTCTATAAAGGGGTATAAGGTTACTGCCTATAAAATGGTAGTTTAATGGGTGTCCACTATCACCCACCGCTTCCTTGACTGGTGGAGGGTCGTTAGCCGAACGGGTTAATAGGACATTAATTCCCCATCATTAAAAGTATAATGATAAAAATAAAGTAACTAAACTTTTATTAAATTCTCAATCTTAGTTACTTTAGGAAAATGTGAAAATGGTGCTTATTCATGAAATTACACTTTTCACCTTATTAAGTCGTTAGTGGAGCGTGTATGGTTAACCGGCACACTAATCTGGGACTGACAATGTGTGGAAAAGGGTAGCTAGATGTTAATCATAAATCAATGGAGCGTGTTTGGTTAACCGGCATATTGATTAGGTGATTTGTAACATTGGGTGTACCAAGCTAATTTGCATGGTTATTCACATCTTGTTTGTGATCCTCGGCATCCCAGTCACAAACATGAAGGGCACAACTGAGATTTAAGCATGCCATTGAAAAGTTCAATGAATCTCAAAGGATCTAGGAATTTCAATCCAATTAAAACTTAATAATCTATTTCGTTTTTCATGGTGGAAATTTGTAAATCGTCATTTACCTACCTTCAAATATTTTAAAATTGGATTACGGCATCCTTTTTCGCAATTGTAGAATATTGTGTTGGGTACTAGACTTAATATTTCATTTGGGTGTAATATTAAGGATTATCATCTAATCTAAACTTTGTTCTTCTTCTTTTTACAGATGTCTATCCGAAATAATGCTTCCAACCCAATCCCTTGAGGCTCTTTCTCCCTCATGAACCTATGTCGGAGGGTCATTTTCGATGGCTCGAACTTCAATGACTGGATTCGAAACATCCGAATGGTTATTCATTATGAGGACAAAGAATATGTCCTAGATAAAGAGCTTAAATAGATTGATGTCACCACTGCTACTCCTGAACAACTCGTTGAACATACTACTCATGAGAGGGATGCGACAAAGGTGTCGTGTCTAATGATTGCTACCATGACTGCTGAGCTGCAGAAGTCCTATGAGGACTACTATCCTTTCAAAATGTATCAAGATTTGATGGAAAGATACAATCAAAGTGCTCGGCAGGAGAGGTATGAGATCATTGCCTCCATGATCACAACCAAAATGAAGGATGTTGAACCCATCACGGCCCACTTAAAGAAGATGCAGAGATTTGTGGACGGGTTGCTTAAATTGAATGTCGATTTTGATGAAAAGTTAGCCATAGATAATATTCTACACTCTTTACCTTCTTTTTATGATAAGTTTTGTATGACCTATCATATGAAGAAGGAGGAGGTCACTTTAAGAAAGCTTCAAGGCCTTCTTACGACTGCAGAAAGGAACCTGAAAGGCAAGTTGGTTGTGTCTACTCCTACTACTACTTCTACCCCTGTTCTGGCAATCGGACATGGAAAAGGAAAGAAGAGGAAGGATCCCTACAAGATCCGCAAGGGAAAGTCTCTTGATGGATCCTCTTCAAGTTGCACCAAAGTTGGTTCTGCTAATCCATCTTCCAATCCGAAGGAAACAGAGTGATTCCACTGTCATGAAAAAGGGCACTGGAAACGAAGCTGCCCCAAGTACTTGCAGGACATAAAGGATGGCAAGATCAAACCTTCCTTTGCAGGTATTTACACTATTTAATCTAATAACTCATCACATGCTAATTCTTGGGTCCTTGATAGAAGTTCTGGTATTCACATTTGTTCTGATTTGCAGGGACTAAAAAGAAGTAAGGATGTGGAGCACGAGAAGATAAACTTAATCATGGGAAATAGGAAAGTGTCACCTGTAACCAAGATTGGAGTTTATTGTTTATTGCTTAGTAATGGTTTAGATTTAGATTTGAATAATTGTTGTTACTCGGCCGATATGGCGAGAAATATTATTTCCTTTCACAGTTTGTATAAACAAGGTTTTACCTTTTCTTTTAATAATGAAATTGGTGGTATTAATGCTTATTACAATGGTGTATTTTATTTTGAAGCATTACCTTGCAATGGTATATATGAAACTGTGATGGTTGTAGATAACTTAGGAAATAATGTGTTACACATTGATTCTTCCAATGATTTGGATAAGGCATGCTTGTGGCATTGTCATCTTGGACACGTCAACAAGAAGTGCATAGCCCAACTCTAAAAGGATGGAGTTTTGGATTCATTCAACTTGAAGTCGAATGACACTTGCAAATCTTGTTTACTTGAGAAGATGACCAAGTCACCCTTCACTGGTACTTGTGAAAGGGGTGAAGGTCTGTTGGATCTCATACACATTGATGTGTGTGGACCATTCAGAACCGCCATAAGGGATGTTAACTGCTTCTATGTGACTTTTACTTATGATTACAGCAAATATGGCTATATCTACTTAATCAAGCATAAGTCAGAAACCTTTGATAAGTTCAAAGAGTTTAAGCAAGAAGTGGAGAATCGATTGGGCAGGAATATAAAGATGTTGCGATCCGATCGAGGAGGAGAGTATCTTAGTATCGATTTCCTTGACTATCTTAAGGAATGTGGAATTGTTTCACAATTGACGCCACCTAGGACACCATAGCTTAATGGTGTGGCTGAGAGGCACAATAGAACCTTGCCAGATATGGTTCATTCCATGATGAGTCGAGCTTCGCTACCTATCTTATTATGGGGGTATGCCTTAGAGACTACCGCCCATATCCTTAATCTAGTCCCTACCAAAAAGGTTTCCAAAACACCTCACAAGATGTGGACAGGGAAAGTTCCCACATTAGACCACATCAAAGTTTAGGGTTACGAGGCTTTTGTGAGAAAAGAAACTCACGACAAGCTCGAACCTCGGAGTGAGCGATGTATTTTCATCAGCTACCCACATAAGTCCTTTGGATATCTCTTCTAAAGACCGAGTGACAATGTTGTCTTCATTGCGAGGAGAGGAGTCTTTCGTGAGAGAGAACTCATAGGCCAAGGAAACAGTGGGAGGCAAATTGACCTTGAAGAGCTTCAAGATTCAAGCGGTGAAGGAACCTCAAACACTAGCAATCAACCTGAGGAGGAAACTCCGGTTGATCCAATTGACGAGTCCTTACCTCTGAGGCGTTCCATTAGAGTTAGATATACACCTGAGTTTTATGGTTTCCATATTACTATAGAAGGTGATACATTTATTAGTGATAGCACACTGGTAAATTTGGATGAACCGAACAACTAAAAGGAAGCCATGACAGGTCCCGAGTCTACAAAGTGGAAAGAGGCTATGGACATCAAGATTCAGTCCATGTATGACAATCAAGTTTGGAACTTGGTTGACAATGTACCAGGCCGGAAGACATTTAGGTGCAAATGGATCTTCAAGAAGACCGACATGGATGGGAAAGTACACAGATATAAAGCACGACTGGTTACGAAGGGCTTTACTCAAACTCCGGGAGTTGACTATGATGAGACCTTCTCAACAGTAGTGAAGATTAAATCCATAAGGGTTATGTTGGCCATAGCTGCATTTCATGACTATGAAATATGGCAAATGGATGTCAAAACCGCTTTCCTTAATGGAAAGTTGGCTAAAGACGTTTACATGAGTCAGCCAGAGGGTTTTCTCAATACAAAGTACCCTAATAGAGTGTGTTAGCTTGGGAAATCCATTTACAGACTGAAACAAGCATTTCGCAGATGGAATCCTTGTTTTGATGAGAAAGTCAAAGAGTTTGGATTTTCGAGAAGCGAGGATGAGTCCTGTGTATATGTCAAAGCTAGTGGGAGTATAGTGAGCTTTCTGGTATTGTATGTAGATGACATACTGCTCATAGGAAACCACATCCCAACCTTATAGGAGGTTAAGTCCTGGCTTGGGAAGTGTTTCGCTATGAAGGACCTCAAAGAAGCTGCTTACATTCTGGGGATAAGGATATTGAGAAACATGAGTAAAAGACTGATAGGACTTAGTCAAACTACCTACTTGGACAAGGTGTTGAAACGTTTCAGCATGGAGGAGTCCAAGAAAGGTAACTTACCTATCTAAAGCAATACTAAACTAAGTAAGACTCAGAGTCCGAGTACAGAGGCTGAGATAGAAGAGATGATTTGAATACTATATGCTTCTACAGTTGGCTCGATCATGTATGCTATGACATGTACTCGCCCTGATGTGGCCTTTGCTTTGAGCATGGTCAACAGATATCAAGGGAACCCTGTTAAAGCTCATTGGACTACAGTTAAGAACATACTTAAGTACCTGCGGAGGACTAAGGACTGGGTCCTTACCCTCAGTGGGAGTGATGACTTGAGAGTGACAAGGTATAGTGACACCAACTTTCAAACTGACAGAAATAATTTTCGCTCTCAGTCGGGCTGGGTGTTTACCATAAATGGAGGAGCAGTGACACGGAAAAGTTCCAAGCAGGAGACTGTAGCTGATTCAACGTGTGAATCAGAGTACATAGCAGCAGGCGAAGCATCGAAGGAGGCGATATGGTTGAAAAACTTCATCGGAAACCTTGGAGTCATTCCATCCATAAAGGAGCCTATGGAGATTTTCTGAGATAATGAAGGGGCGCTTGCCTTAACCAAGGAACCGAGAGATCATGGTAGATCTAGACATATCGACAGGATAAACCACTTCATAAGACATCAAGTAGAAGAAGGGCACCTCGTGGTAATGGGGATATCGTCAGACGACAACCCAACAGATCCCCTTACAAAGGGACTGACTAGGGTTAAGCACTTGCAGCATGCAAGGGGCATTGGGCTAACGAACGATATTAGTTTTAGTAGTTAGATAAATAGAAACTTGTAATAGCTAAATTGTAATTGACATTTGATGATTGAATAAAAGGAGTTTTAGTTACAAGTAAAGTTACTGTCTTGTGTCAATTATTTACTATTGTTTCACTTTGCATGTTTGACTTCCAGAATAATAATTATTATTATTATTATTATTCAAACTATCTATAGTCGATCATACTTTGGAAGTAAGTATGAAAGAAGACTATCATTAGTTGGCTTGTAGATTATCTAAGGAGTTAGACATAGCAAAAGTTTGCTACACCATTCATGAGTGCTCTTGAAATAAGATTTGAGTATTGGATTCAACCCGTGCTCGCCTGAATTACTTCATGGAATTTATCACGAATAATTTTGAGACGATAATATCATATAATCTTCAAACCAAGATATATGAGTTGTTGACTACGAGTTGGTTGTGCATTGATGGCATGAAAACGCATTAGTAACTTGATGTTATAAAACGTGTCGTTGTGCATGATTTGATCAGTAGTTAGTACAAGTATATAATGCCGAAGTTTATTTATTACTTTTATCCTAAGAGGATTAAAAGAAATATCTTGGGCCCCTTGATGATTCTTTTTTGACTATGTGTCGGGCCCGGTCAGAACTAAATTGATGTGTTCAGTTATGTTCTATGTCAGACGAATCAGAAACCGGGAAACAAATTGCAGGACAATAAGTATGACTATGTTCCATGTGTTTGTCCGCATAGATATCTTGGAGAGAAAAGGAGTATATGAACCCTTATCTGAAGGACGCATCACTGACTAGGTCAGAGTTTGATAGCAGCTTTTGAAATCTTACAATTGCTAAGTCAAATCCTGAAGTCGCATTAGCAGTAATAGTTATTAGACTTATCCAAGTGGGAGACGGTTGGATATGGTTTCTAAGCCCATAACTATTAATGGGATGTACTTGACCCGATTGTATCATGGTCCTTTTGGGTTGCCTTCACCAGTGCAATTTGATAGGATGGACTTTTGAGAATAAGGTTATTTATGGTTTATTAATATATTACAAGTATAATATATTAATATTAAATTATTTAATTAGTATTGATCAATAATTAATTTGGAATTGATTTTGTGGTCAAAAGAGACTAATTAAATATATGGGGATTGATTGTGTAAATCAATGATTCTTATAATGTGGGCCAATGATCCATGGTTATGTAGGATAGGCTAAACCAATGAGATAATCCATGGATAGTCCATGGAGGTTTAACCCATGGAGCATAAGAATGTGAAAAGTCATGCAGCATTAAGGTTTACAAAGTGTAACCCTAGCATTTGCCATACTATAAATAAACCCCCCTAGAGCAAAATCGGTTGCCATATACATTCCATGAGAGTGAAATTGATTTTGTGCATGTAAACTTATTCTCTCAAGCCTCCTCTTTCATATTGGTGTTTGTGGACCATTTGAGGCATCACATTTGGGGCGCTCAAGCTTTCAAAGGTCAAGAACTACAAGTCCTTCTAAGAGGTAAGTAATCTCACTAGTTGTATTGTTCATTTGACAATTTGTATGCTAGTTAGGAGAATGCTTTGGAAAAAATGAAAATGCATGTATTTAGGGTTGCATGTGCACCATAGGAGTGTTATAGTGCTTAAAACCCAACACTTAGCTTTCAAACGAATTAGGGAAGAAGTGGTCTGAGAATGAGCCCTTAATTGATATAAATAAGTCTTCTAATTGTGAAACCGTATCGCAATAATGTCCCTACAGCGCAACGGTGTGCCCTATTAGGTTGTGGTCTCCCTCTAACCGAGACACAATGACTTTATAATATAATATCCTACTTTTGCCACCACGCCATGGTACCCATATACCACACCATGGGGCAAACTACATTTCCCTAGAGTTACGAATAAATCTCGTCCATTTTAGCATTCTAGAAACCATGTTGCGACAAGTCACTCTGTAACATCCTGCTTCAAGAAGTTTCTTATTTCGGGATTATGGACAAAAAATGGATCAAGTAAAGGCCTTGGGCTTCAAGGGAGTAGGGTTTAGACCCTACTAGCACCACAACCGACGGGTAACGGTTGTGAGGAAGAATGAGTGTAGTAGATCTAGGGTTGGTTATTTGTTTTCCCTTAGGGATATATGTAGGTTAAATAAGATAGCATGAGAACACTTGGCTCAAGTTATTGACATGGTTTTTAATGGGTTTGTAGCCCTTAAATTGGAACAAGAGTGCAACAGCCTATCTCATTCTCTGGTTGTGTGTGACCATGTTTTCGTCTAAATTTTTCATTGGTAGCTGCCTATACTGTGAAGGGAACTGTTCGTGATAGAAGGGTATGACTTGTATTTGTGTTCAGTTAACATTAAGAGGGATTTTGATTGGGTTCGTGCAAGTCGGTGGACTGATGGTTGGGTATCTTTAGGCCTTTGTGATGCTGCTGGTGAGTGTTCAGGCCATTGATGGGATGACGGCAATATCGACATAGTACCGTGAGCTTATCATTTATTGGTTAGCAGGTGTCACGATGTATCGTCAACCAGTGGCTGTATGATTAATATGGGTGGCACCCGATAGTCTTTTGATTGAGGCTCTTAGGTCACAAATCATTAGTTTTCTTGGCATATTTGGGTGTTAGTGCATTGTGGGAGCCGGGAGACTTAGTGACCAGCTGGTTTGGATCATATGGGCAGTTGCAGGTTGTTGGGAGTAATACCCGTGCATCAAATGTATCTTGCAGAGTGTTTGCATTATGAACCCCATTTGCTTGCAGGCTTTTTGTTAGGAGTTTGGTTACCAATGTTGGGTATCAGTTATGGAATCTCGAGTCATGAAGTTATTTGTGAATGTCTCGAATGATTTGTCAGGTGGAGGTACACTTGAGCTGATAAACGATTTGGATGCAATGTGAGAATTCTTGGATTGACGATCCTTATGCCCGTGGGATCAGCGGGTTGGTGATGACTTCTCAGGAAGTCAAGTACATATTTAAGGTTGTTGGGCACAATCTTTGGATTGAGATTGGATGAAATTCATGATCGGTATATTTTGAGTATTCCTTCTGCATGGTTGAGTGGTGTTCCTAGTCTGGGACTAGGGGATGGTACGATGACCGAATGATCAACAGTCCTAGGGCATAATTTCTAGGGTTTAAATTGATGGGTTCCAATTTTCGAGAAGTTTCCTGATTTGAGTGGTTGTCGTTATGATTTGAGGTCTTCTAGTTAGGAAGAGTAAGGTAGTTGTTTTAGTTCTCAAAGAGAGCAGTTTTGTTTCTTTCATGGCTGAGGGCAGAGTGTTAAGGTTCATTATTTCGGAGGGATAAGTGATTTATGCTAAGTTGGGGTCTGGATGGCAGGGTTGGGAGGCGGTCGTTAGTATGGGATGAATCTGCAGTATTAAACGGAATACATGATGTTTGGGTAGGATCAACTAGCATGGCAGGGGTAGTGGTAACAAATGATTTTAAGGACGAAATCTGATTTAAGTGGGGGAGAGTTGTAACATCCTGTTTCGAGAAGTTGTAACATCCTTGGGATTCAAGGGAATATGGTTTAGACCCTATTGTATGTTAATAATATTTTTTATGCGATCCTAGCCCTTTGTTTGTGTTTTGGAGTCAAAGGGTAAAACGGGAAAAGTGATGTTTCAGACTTCTTATTTGGAATAAGGATTCTAGTTCGGTATGTTTAAAGATAAAAGTAATTACATATTATTGTTAGGCTCTTCAATACCTTTCGAAAATGGAGTTGAAACGAAGAAGTTATGGTTGTTTGAATTCAGGTAAAGGGAGTCTGGCAGTACGCTGGGCATAGACTAGGAGTACGCCGGGTGTACTGGGATGAGGAAGTTGCATTTTTAGGGCGTTACGTTGGGCGTAAATTTAGGTACCCTGGGCATACTGTCGCATAGTAAAAACCTTATTTTCATGGTTTTGAGCCCTATTTAAGGTCTCTAACCCCTTGGGGATTCTTCCTATCAAGAGCCTCCACCCTCTTGAGCCTCTAGCTCGAAACCCTAGCCTCCTCTCACTTATTTTGAGCCTTGGCATCATTTATGAGCTTATTTCTCCATTAGAATGTGGGATCTTGAAGAAAAAGGTGGTGGAAAAGTGTATGGAAGAAGGATTCAAGCATAGATCCAGCAAAATTACATAATTTCTAGACTTTTGTGAGTAAAAAGCTTCAAACTTGCTCATTAGTTTCATAGATCTTGTTAATTTTCATATTTGTCACTTTTGGTCACTTTAGTGCATAAAGTTTAGATCTTGAAAGTTTGTGACCTTCTTATGGATAAAGTTGGGAACATTATCTATCTAGACATCATATTGATTCAGATCAGAAGGTTGGTGACTTAGACTTAATGGATTAAGTTGAGAAATATGCATTTTCGGTCCTTTGAGACTGAAAGCCTAGATCTTGGTTATTTGGACCATCCTAATGGATATAGTTGGAAACTTTATCCATTATGGAACTATTAGGAATCATAAAAATGTGATCGTGGTCCTTCTATCCCCACCATGCAAGAGCTATGATATCTTAATGGATTATTAACTTAGGGTTTTAGCTTTTGGACCTTTTCTAGCCATGGAAAGTCATAAAGTTGGTAACTTTATGACTAAGATTGATATTTGGAACTAGATCTGAACTTTGGATGTAAAGTCTTAATGGGATGAGCACTTAATGAAGAAAAGTTGAATCAAGTCGAGTATGTTGGGTATACCTGGTGGTACACTGAGCGTACTGGGCAAAGGCCCCATAATTTGGCAAAGGATCTGTTACGCTAAGCATGGTGACTGAGTACGTTGGGCGTAGTCAGTCTATGTTGACCGTTTGATTTATGACCTTGACCATTGAGTAGGAATTTGAACAAGTTTGAACTAAGGGCATTTTGGGTAATTTGAATAGTAGTTTGAGATTTGGGTCCCTGTTAATTGTATAGGTGACCAGTAGAGATAACTTTTGGAGCAGTGATCTGTGCAGCTATTTTTAGACTATGAGGTGAGTTTTCCAAACTGTATCTATGAGTCAAAGGCACCAATACCGGCCTACTAGGTTATGTATCCAGGTATATAGGATGTTGCTATGTTGTAGTGATATGTTAGATATGCATGATTATCTGTTTGTTGGTTATATGTTTATCTGTGACATCCACAATTTCAAGGTCATTTTAAAAATTTTATTTATGCTTATTTAAAAATCAGAGTATTCATTTTTAAAGAATAATATTGCGGAATTTGTTCCCAGAAAACATGATAAATATATTATCAAAGCGTTTCCGAAGAAATGTATTTTGTTTATATTAAAACTTTGGGATGTCATCGTCAATACAGAAACATAAGCATAAACAGACCTTACATTCATTTACACTAGTGATCTACATCTCCTTTAATCTCTCAGTTTAATGTAGCTTCGTATCGACATATTTGATATAAATCAACTGAGTGGGTCAGGTTGGGAAACCCGGTGAGTACATAGGGTTTTTAACCCATCATAATAAAGTTATTATGTTTCATCAACAAACAATTAACTCAATTACCCGTCCCCATTATATTCTTTATTTCTTAAGGATCTACCCTAAGAATCATCTATCATTCACTCATTCATTCCTAAGGATTGTCCTAAGGAACTAAGTCCATCGTTGCCAGGGTTTATTTAACAGGCACTAAGTCCATAGCGGCCGATGTTATCTGTTAGGAACTAAGTTCATAGCCGCCAATATCCATTTATAGGGCACTAAATCCATAGCTGCCAACGTTCATTTGTAAGACACTAAGTCCATAGCTGCCAATGTTCATTTGTAAGGAACTAAGTCAATATCTACCAATGTTCATTTGTAAGGCACCAAGTCCATAGCTGTCAGGGTTTATCTATTTGGCACTAAGTCCATAGCTGCAAGTACTCATCTATATAATCTTTCATCTCTCATCATTCATCTACCCATCTTTACCCAATATTTTATAGGTATAAAATACATATACAATTTAAATCAAATAAAACATGTATATTTTGTTCATCCAACATAGATATCAACAAAACAGATAATATGCACACATAACACATAATTTATATTAAATACTTCATATCTATCTGTAAGATGAAA
Organism: Lactuca virosa; assembly: GCF_052849685.1. Classification (NCBI taxonomy): domain Eukaryota; kingdom Viridiplantae; phylum Streptophyta; class Magnoliopsida; order Asterales; family Asteraceae; genus Lactuca; species Lactuca virosa. The sequence continues at coordinate 425,031,154 of NC_136429.1, read as the reverse complement.
GTAACTATGCACTCACTTGTTAAAGTGATGATTCCAAACTCGGACAGCGCTTCACTTTTAACAATTCTATTTTCCTTCGGTGAACCTAGTATCATTACCGCTAGATTTTAGTTTAGTATTTATTGCGACAATTTATGAGCAATATTGTATTATAAGTGTTAAACAATACTTTCCAACCACTATGTACAGACATGGGCAAGACATGAAACACCGTAGGGCAGGACCATTTTGGCATTATAGCACTTCAGAAATCCAACAACCCTATGCGGCCCTTCAAACTAGATTTCCTGCGCTGCGAGTAGTTAAAAGATATTATAATAACACTTTTTATATTATATTTTGTAATATATATTGTTTATAAGTTCATAATAATGATAAACAACTTAAAAATAAGCTATACTTAAAGTAGGGTAAGCATAACTTACTTCTAAGAGGGTTTGGCTAGGAACCCGGTTATGCGGGGGCAGAATTTCTGAGCCAAAAATCTATTCTTCTCGGAGCCTTTTGGTGCTCCGAGACTCGCCTCTTAGCACTTGGGAAGTACTATAGGTTGGGGGAGAAGTTAGAGAGAGGGAGAGAGAGATAAGGGTTAAGGTGTGAGAAATTATGGTAGCCCTCGCATCTTATTTATAGGGAGCCTGGTCCTTGGTACGCAGGATGTTCCTCGGAGGGACGCTGTATGTTGTCGGTACACTACGCGTACAAGGGTACGTTGCGCGTACGAGGGGGCCCCTTTCATCATCCTAAGCGAGGACCATAAGGAGAAAGCAAGGGCTCGGATCGTGCCACGTCACCCACTTCGCATCAGCCCACTTCCGACTTCTAAATTTTGTAACTTTCGCATACGGTCTCCATTTTCGACGTTCTTTATATCCACGTGTAGCTGGCGACATACTCTACAACGTTCGTTTAGACTCCGTTGGCTAATTTTGAGTTTATTTTTAAAGTTATATTTTAACAGGCCTAGACAGGTAAAGTCCATTAAAAATTCATAATTTTGTCATTCGATGTTCCTTTTCATCTGTCTTTATATCGTTGAGTTCTTATTAACGAGATTTCGATTCTCGTTTAGATTGTTTTGGCTAAAAACCAATCGATCTAAAATTCGAATTTCGGGTTGTGCGCTGCTGTGCTAAATCTTAGAAAAATCACAATTTCCTCATACGAAGTCAGATTTGGACGTTACTTTTATGCATGCTCTCGGTTTAACGTATACTAAAAATTTTGTTTAGATTGATAAGGCTAAAATGTATTTTATCAAAAATTCACATTTTTATGTTACGCGGTGTCGTGTTGGTTTAGCCGTAAAACTTCGACAGGTCATAACTTCTTCGTTATAAATCAGATTGCGGCGTTCTTTATATGTATGGAACCCTTGTGACATATACTATAACTAGGTTATGATTATTTATTCTAAATAATCTTCTACCAAAAAGTTATTTTTGACGTTTATTGTCTCTAAATTTACCAGCTCGAATCTGCGGGCGTTACAATTATCTCTCCCTTAGGATGATTACGTCCTGTAATCATCAACGAAACATGGCTTGTATAATGACTCCATACGTTATCTTTTCAACCTACGTAATAACCGTAACTCATATCTTCCCTTGAATGAGTATCTAACTCTTAGACTTCTTGAGTGTTGGCGATGCTCAATCTTGCATCTGCTCTCTATCCTATGTTGGACTTTCAATTTTAATCTTCGAGTTACAAAATCGATCCTTATTGGAGAATCCTACTTCTTCCTAAAAAGACTTAACTTAAGAGAAGTTCTTTACTTCTATTATCATGACAGACCGATGTGTCATGTCCTAATGACCTATCATCGTATGATGCAATGCTTAGACTCAGGTCTCTTAGAGTCAAATTCCAGAATGGATACCTTCCTTCATGTTCTAATGCGATATAATCACGTTCTAGCATGTAGTACTTCTAACTACAAGCTTATTTACTTTAACGGTGATTGCGATACTTCTATTGATCGCTTCTATTATCTTTCACGTCAATCTTTTGGCTTAAGTCAGATGCTAGAGCGAACTTGGTTCTCTGATCCACATAGCATACTCATCTTAGTCGGACTCGATTTGATATGACCACCAGTCATCTTCTTAGTCATTACCGAAACAAATGTAACGATATACTTGAACAAAACGAAATCAATTACTAGCTTCTTGGTAACCTTTTGACTTTCCCTGATCCAAGTGCGAGTCCTGTGCTACCGGTAGTATAGGCCTCTACTACCTTTCACGCCTACTCATACTCGTCCCAAGTATTGTCTCGCAGTTCCCAAGTTCTTATTTCTTAAAATCACAAAACGATTTAACACATATGAATGTGTCCAAATAATCAAAAAACTTTCCCTAGACTCTACTAGGACTTCTTTTATGCATATCTTCAATCATCAATTATGCTTCAACTCGGCTGGTGGTGGACATGCTAGACGTTAGGACAACTTTAGGAATTACACCAATCGTTCTATCATCCCGCCAATCAAATTTGTACATTTGGATGTACCGTACTTCTCTATACGTACTGTTATTTTATCAGACGTATTCTAAAAGCAAGATACCACTCTTATGATATATTCTGATAGTTATCATTCACTATCGTAAGCCTTCTCATTTCCTCCATTTACTCAGTTCACTATGAGTCTTCACCATGACGTTATGTTCACGGGAGCATGCATTCAGTCTATCGGGACGAGAATATAGATAGAGAAGGTTTAGACGTGTAATCCTCCTTATTACTCCGAAAAGTTACATGCCAGTTCTAATACCGTAATTAAACATTTAGAAATCTAAACAAATAATTTTCCAGATCTGGTAGGCAACAGACCATAGATCTGATCAAATGATAACATCACAAATCATTTTAGCACATAAAATCTATTTAGGCATCTTCCTTACATAAACTAGTGCTTGTGTCTATTCAGATGTACTACCTAGACACACTCAACTCACAATCATCGCTTAGCATTCTAAGTTTAAGTCTAGAAATTTCCTAAAAATTCCTAGTTCGCTTAAACTAATGCTCTGATACCCACAGTGACATCCCCAATTTCACGGTCATTTAAAAAATTTTATTTATGCTTATTTAAAAATCAGAGTATTCATTTTTAAAGAATAATATTGCGAAATTTGTTCCCAGAAAACTTGATAAATATATTATCAAAGCATTTCCAAAGAAGTTTATTTTGTTTATATTAAAACATTGGGATGTCATTGTAACATCCCAAAAATACGGTCCGAAAATTTCATTTTTAAATCATTAGTGAAAGCCATAATTATCCACCATTTCATTCATAAACAAAAACTGTTATATCAATCAGAGTATAATCATAAAACATATTCTTTTTATCAGAGTAAAACATCTCAGGCTAATCAAACTATAGTGTGTGCCATGCGATCACCCCGAGCTCCTCCCTCCGCTACCGGAAGTACCTGAAACCAAAACTGAAAACTCTAACACGAAGCTTAGTGAGTTCTCCAATCTACCACATACCACATACATAACCACATACTGGGCCCCCACCCACTGCATCGGGACTTGCCCGACATCGGACTAACTCTGGCATCAGGCCCTGCCCGACATCGAGCCCCGCTTGGTATACAGATCTGTTCTCTTAGGTCCCGCCTGTCTCTGGGCCCCACCCGCTAAGAATATATATAACATAACACAAATAAGCTAAACATACTCTACTATACTCCTGATCTAAGGCCTCGCCTATCTTGGGCCCCACCCCTGTCCTGCTACTGATGAGTCATGGAACCTCGTCCACACTCCTGCTGATAGTGAGATACGGGCCCCCACCCACACTCACCTCCTTCCTAACTCGGGTCTCGCCCCTGCTCTGCTGCTAATGAGATACGGAACCCCGTCCGTACTCGGCTAGTGATGAGACACGCGGCTTCGCCCGAACTCACGTCCCTACCAGCCACATACAAGTATCACAAAGACAACAAGTATAACTACACATACACTACTGCCTCGGGTACCACCCGACATCGGACCAAAATCCGAAACATATAAATTGCATCGGGCTAACCCCGGTAACGGATCTAAATCCGAAACATATCACAATAATTGCCTAGGGCTAATCCCCGGGTCTTCCTACTATACATAAACATAAACATAATGGGCCGGCATTGTGGCCGTACACCCATGCACACAGCGAGGAAACTCACCTCGCACAACTAAAGACTGGCTGAAACCTCTGGCTGCTATCCGACAATTCCCCGAACCGCTGCTCCCCTAGCTACCAATACCAACATAACACTTAGTCCCAAAATGCCATCCAGAAGTCAAACTAAGTCAAATATGGTCAAAGTCAACGGTCCATGGTCAAAGTCAACACTTCCAAGTTAACTTGACTCGCTGAGTTGCTCCATCAACTCGCCGAGTCCAAAAGCTCAGAATCCTAAATCGCGAACCTACTCGTCGAGTCAGCCCCTGACTCGCCGAGTTCCCTGGCTAACTAGACTCGTGACAAACCGAGTCAACTCGCTGAGTTCACCCATAACCGGAAAACGGGACAACTCACTGAAACTCGTCGAGTCCCTCCCTGGACTCGTCGAGTTCCTCGTTCTGTTGGACAATCTTAAAGGATTAAGCCCCTATACTGCAGATCTGAACTCCAAACTCATAAACACTCTGGAAATGACTTATTAAGGGTAAAGTTTCCAGCTTTACCCATCCCAAGTCCTTCTTAATGGGTTTAGACAAAACCCTAGCTCATTAAGACATAACTCCATGTTCCAAAACCTTTATCGCACCAAACCAAGGCAGGGAAAACAAGATCTAGACTCTAGACATCCAATAACCACGTAAAGTCCTGGTCTTTACTTCCTTGCATGGCTTTAGGGCTCCAAAAGGCCATAATAATCTCTTTAAGCTTGCATGGGACTTCCTAATGGCATAAAGCTTGCACCTTTATGCCTTAACCACCCTAATGACTTCCAGATCTGAAAGGATCATGCTTGGGGGACGTCCAAAACCCAAAGACAACCATTCTTGGACCAAAAACCTTCCAAAAAGGGACTATTAAGAGATCTGATAAACCAAAAGCCAAGATGAAAACTTGATTACCAAGAAATGCAGCAAATGGAGTGTATCTTCTGGATCTACTTCCTCCTTCTTGAACCTCTAACTTCCTTCTTCTTCCTCTTCCTCTGCAATAGCACACAAATCACACCAAGGTGGCTCAAACACTCACAAGATGCACTAGGGTTTCGTGGATGAGGGTTTGGGGTCTGGGGGCTAAAGATGAGGCTGAGAGAATGAGAACATGATGCTTAAATAGGGCACCAAGTCCCGAAATTAAGGTTTCCCAACCCAGACTAGACTCGCCGAGTCAGTCCCCCGACTCGGCGAGTCGGCCACTTAATCCGCGACACGGAACTCGCTCCGACTCGTCGAGTTCTTCCTTGGACTCGACGAGTTGACTCAGTGACTTAGGGTTTTTCCTTTCCTTTCTTGACCTTATGAATTTGGGGTGTTACAGTCATCGTCAATACAAAAGCATAAGAATTAACAGACCTTACATTCATTTACACTACTGATCTACATCTCCTTTAATCTCTCAGTGTAATGGAGCTTTGTATCGACACCTGTGATACAAATAAACTGAGTGGGTCAGGTTGGGAAACCTGGTGATTACATAGGGTTTTCAACCTACCCTAAGAATCATCTATCATTCACTAATTCATTCCTAAGGATTGTCGTAAGCAATAGGCACGAAGTCCATCGCTGCCATGGTTTATTTAACAGGCACTAAGTCCATAGCGGCCGATGTTATCTTTTAGGCACTAAGTCCATAGCTGCCAATATCCATTTATAGGGCACTAAATCCATAGCTGGCAACGTTCATTTGTAAGGCACTAAGTCCATAGCCGCCAATGTTCATTTCTAAGGTACTAAGTTTATACCCGCCAATGTTCATTTCTAAGGCACTAAGTCCATTGCTGTCGGGGTTTCTCTATTTGGCACTAAGTCCATAGCTGTCAATGTTCATCTATATCATCTTTCATCTATCCATCTTTACCCAATATTTTTTAGGCATAAAATATATATACAGTTTAAATCAAATAAAACATATATATTATGTTCATCCAACAAAGATATCAGGAACATAGATAATCTACACACATAGCACGTAATTTATATTAAATAGTTCATATCTATGTGTAAGATGAAAGTACCTATGCACTCACTTGCTAAAGTGATGATTCCAAACTCAGGCAGCGCTTCGCTTTTAACTATTATATTTTACTTCGGTGAACCTAGTATCATTACCGCTAGATTTTAGTCTAGTATTTATTGTGAATATTTACGAGCGATATTGTATTATAAGTGTTAAACAATACTTTTCAACCACTATGTACAGACAGGGGCCAGACATGAAACACCGAAGGGCAGGACCATTTTGGCATTATAGCACTTCTGAAATCCAACAACCCTTTGCGGCCCTTCAAACCAGATTCCCCGTACCGCGAGTAGTTAAAGATATAATAATAAAACTTTTTATATTATATTTTATAATATATATTTTTTATAAGTTCATAATTACGATAACAAACTTAAACATAAGCTATACTTAAAGTAGGGTAAGCATAACTTACTTATAAGAGGGTTTGGCTAGGAACCGGGTTCTGCGGGGGCAGAACTTCCGAGCCGAAAAGCTCTTCTTATCGGAGTCTTCTGGCACTTAGGGAATCACCCCTTAGCACTTGGGAAGTAATAGAGGTTGGGGGAGGTTTAGAGAGAAGTTAGAGAGAGAGAGAGAGAGAAGGGTTAAGGTGTGAGAAATTTAGCAGCCCTCACATCTTATATATAGGGAGCCTGGTCCTCGGTACGCAAGGCGTTCCTAGGAGGGACGCTGTGCATTCCCGGTACGCTGTGCATACCGGGGGGGGGGGGGGGCACCTGTTATCATACGAAGCGAGGACCGTAGGGTGCAAGCAAGGGCTCGGATCGGGCCACATCACCCATTTCGCATCGGCCCACTTCCGACTTCTAAATTCCATAACTTTCGCATACGAGCTCCGTTTTTGACGTTCTATATATCCACGCGTAGGTGGCGACGTACTCTAAAACTTTCGTTTAGACTCTGTTATCTTATTTTTAATTTATTTTAATGTTATATTTTAACTGTACTGGACAGGCAAATTCCGTTAAAAATTCATAATTTTGTCATTCGATGTTCGTTTTTGTCTGTCTTTATATCGTTGAATTCTTATAAACGAGATCTTTGATTCTCATTTAGATTGTATTGGATAAAAATCGATTGATCTAAAATTCGAATTCCAGGCTGTGCACTGCTATGCTAAATCTTAGAAAAATCACAACTTTCTCATACGAAGTCAGATTTGGACGTTGTTTATATGCACGCTCTCGGTTTAACATATACTACGACTTTCGTTTAGATCGCTATGGCTAAAAAGTATTTTATCAAAAATTCACGTTTTACGTTATGCGGTGTCGTGTTGGTTTAGCCGTAAAACTTCGATAGGTCATAACTTCTTCATTATAACTCGGATTTCGACGTTCTTTATGTGTACGAAACCCTTGTGACATATACTATAACTTGGTTAATATTATTTATTCTAAATAATCTTCTATCAAAAATTCATTTTGACGCTTATTGTCTCTATATTAAGCAGCCTACACTACAAGAAAAAGTCGAAATAACTACGGAAAAATTCCGTAGCTAAAACATGATATTACGTAGTTAAAATCGATTAGCGACGGAATTTGCTACGAATCCATTATGTAAGAAAATTCTTCGTTAGTAAAGGTTCATTACGGAATCCGTAGCACCTTCGCAACGGAATTTACAACAGACTTATTTCGTAGAAAACTTGCTATGGACTACATCCGTAGCAACATCGTAGCAAATTAACTACAATTTATTTCCATAGCATGTCCGTAGTGAATTAACTATGCCCCGATCCGTAGTAAATTTGTCGCAAATTAATTACAAACTAAATTCGTAGCTAGTTTCTGTAACAAATCCACTATTGATAATGGCGTAGCTAGTACTCCGTAGTAAATTTACTATGACCTAATTTTGTTACAAATTAACTACAAACTAGCCCCGTAGCTAATTTTTATAGCAAATCAACGATGGGTAATATTGTAGCAAACATTCCATAGTGAATTTACTACGATGTATAAAATATGTTATAGTAAATTTACCACAACCTACTTCTGTTGTAGAAAAAATGTGACGAAATACGTTTCATAGCAACATCCATAACAATTCAACTACAAAAATGTGACAGATTTAATTAAAATAAATACAAAAATGACTCGACTTTTTCCAAAGCAAATTAATAACAAAATAAACATTATGAAATTGCATTAAACAGTAAAAGAAATTACATAAACTCTTAATAAAAACAGAGTTTATCATCAAATAAAATTTCACTTTGTCCAAAACACCAATCAAATTAATCTAATAGTCAAACTCAACTAGAAATCCTAAACTTACAATCAATAAAAAATATATCACTAATTATTTGTGCTTCTCATATCATTGACCATGTTTTTCACATCACCTAACTCCATCCTTTGTTTATGTATGGTTTCCTCTAGTTTCTGGATCTTTGAATAGAGGTGATGATTTTCCGAACTAGTATCTAGTGAAATGCATATTTGAGAAGAGTTTTCAAGAAAAATGGACCTGTTATATGATCCAAACCCATGAACTCTTTTCTTGCAATCATGTCCTCTAACAACTTGCTTTCAAGAACTTCCTCTCCTAGTGGTGCCAAATCCACACGTCCAGACACAAACAAATCCTACAATGTTATAGTTGCATTAGTATATAGTTTATACAATATTTTTTTTAAGTTCCTATTATAAAATAAATTAAAAATAAACTTACATGAACTTTAGCTTTTTCAACTTGAAACGTCTTTTCGTCATGATCCTATTATAAAATAAATTAAAAATTAAAAATAAACTTACATAAACAAAATAAACGTCTTAGTAATAAGATGCTAAAAATATATTAACCAGTAAAAGACACTTACCGAATCTCGATCATAAATCGAAAGTGCAGCTTAATATAACTTTCCGGGTGTCTCCAAGATTTGCCTTTACACCGGCACATGATGATGGTTTCTGTAACGACCCAATTTTTTTTAAACATAATATTAAATCCTCATAAAATAAAGTCAGTTGTTACCCTGTGAAAACTATAATTAAGGTTATCAAAAACTTCCAACCATACTTATAAAATATTATTTCAAATAAAACATTAGTGGAAGCAAAAACATCCCAACTTTAAATACGTAACATTTTTTATATAAGTCTTCGAGAGAATGTCGCCTGCAGTCACATCGGTCTCTTTCCCTTATTAAAACTTGACGATCTTGAAAAATGTTAAATAACAACGGGTAAGAATAATGCTTAGTGAGCATACACATCACTCTACCATTATCTAGATCACTTACTTACACATAGCGGATATCACATAAAACATAACATAACATAAACATTCCTAGCACATACTGTTGGTACCAACCATAACCTTGTTCCCCCTTCCGGAAACTACCCCCGTTACGCCCTAAATAGGGAATAAGAGATAAGAGTGTAGTTTGCCTCACTAGAGGAAAAACCACATTATGCCTTACCTTGTTCACTCTACCGGATTAGGGTATCCGTGAACAAAACATGAAACAAGTAATGCCTACATAATAGGAGAGTTAGTGTAACTCACCTATCTTGGTAACTTGAAATACTCTAGTTGCAATATCCATGTAAACTTTCTTCTTTTGAACACCTACACAACAATTATATGCTTTATAACTATATTTAAAATACTTTCCTTTGCATTACTTTAACTTTTCTTTAGTTTTAGTGTTCTGTTTGGGACCTATATTCGTAACTTTAAATCCATAGTTAGGTTCTGATAAAATTGTATTCATATAGTTCCCTCTTTTAGCTTTTTGGGAATATAAGGATCCCGTCCTAACGATTTTCGGTTGATTTTATATCAATTTTACAAGTTAGCCAACTTGAGCTGTTACTTTCTGGACTCACATGCAAATGCGGTAACTTTTACTCTAGGAGGGTTAAGAATTAAATCATAGGAAAAATTCATGGTATACAAGACATTATGAACTAACCATAACCTCTGAATTTTCACGAATCAAAGTTTTCAAGAATTAATTATGCACATCACAAGTTGGTGCATAATTTTTGCAGCTTTCCTAACCACTCGGTATTCTTTTAATAAACGGTACAATCCTACTAGGAATTAAATCAAGACCTTGATATGGAGGAAACTAGACGTCCATATCTACCTACAGGATTTGGGATTTTAGCATTTGAAGTTATGAGGAATTTATTATGATTTTTAGAAGACAGCACATGAAATCTGTGACAGCATCGACCCTTCTGAGAAAACTGACCATTTTACCCCTAAAGGGTTTCGAATTTGGAAAAGTGATTCAAAGTTTGAACAAACTAGACATACTAAGATTTCTAGAAAAGTAAGTCTCATAATTTTTAGATGTTCGGATCGCCTCAAACGGATTTTTGAATTTGAAGGGCAGAATTGGAAAAATATGTCATTTTAGCTTTCATTCGTTTTTGGTGTTTTATTAAGGACTTAATGGTTAAGTTTATAGTTTAACATTTCTAATACAATTATTGACTACATATGAGGTTTCCAAAATATACAAAACAACTTTACTCAAAAGCCTTAATGCATGACTTAATGGAGTATAAAGTTAGGGCTTTACAAAATAATAATAAAAATGTATAAAGCTTCATTTCATGTCTTAGCCTAGGACTTACCTGGACCAAAATACCACAACCGCCCACCCATGGTGGCCTTTGGTGGCAGGAGCTGACTCACACTGGCGGTAGGAGGCTGCCAGTGGCGGTCCTTCGTGGTTTCACGGTGGAAAGAAGAAAAAGAGATGAAGAATTACCCAATAGCTGGAATGAGACTGGAACACTCCTCCCGACACCCTTTTCCCTACAAGTAGCACCTCTGGTAACACCAAGTCCGACAGTACCCTCCTTCCGATCACAACTGTCCTTCCTGTTGACCCTTTTCTCGACCGGCAAATGAAAACACGCACATAATTTGGTCCTGGATCGATTAGGGTTAGATTAGGGCTTATAAACGTGTTTCTTGAAATCGTGGGCTGCCAAAAATCCAATCCCGATCCTCCCTAATTTATCCAGTCGAGTATAATGAAGAAAAACCTCGATTTTTCAATTTAGACCCTATTTTTCCCATAATGACGAAGAATACCCTCAAAACAAATTTATTTTCACAGCAGGTTTTCAACTGTGACACTTTTAGCCCCTAATTTTTCATTATCTTCCATTATTGATTCAAGCGACGACAGTACAGGGGGCGGTTTAGCAGTAGACGCAACCAAAGAGAAGAGCGAGATCTAAATTTTTTGATTGTGAAATACTTAGGGTTTCTCTTACCCTAAAATTTTGGAAGACGATACAGAGGCGGGTGTTTTAAACTTTGGAAAATTATATTGTATAATATTTATGGATTTTATATTATAGTATAATAGTTATGACCTATGATCTTGTAGCAAATTCTATAGCGACATAGCTATGGATTTTGACTTCGTAACAAATGTCGTAGCAAGCTAGCTACAGACTTAGATGCGGTAGCAAATTTTGTAGCAAAATAGCTACAGATTTTGATTCCGTAACAATTTCTGTAGCAAAGTAACTACAAACTTTAATTTGTAGCAACCGTTGTAGCAAAATACCTACGCCTTATAATTCTGTAGGAAATTTCGTAGCATAATAACTACGGACTCCGATTGCGTAGCAAAATTCTATAGTTATTCAAATATTAGCTATAGAATGCAATTCTATAGCTAATTCCGTAGAAAATATACCTACGTCTAACTATTTTGTAGTATATTCCATAGTAGAATAGCTATGGTTTCTAATTCTGTAGCAAAATTCCGTAGTTATTCAAATATTACCTACGGAATGTAATTCTGTAGCAAGTTCCATAGCAAAATAGCTACAACAAGCCATTCCGTATCATAGTCCGTAGCAGAATAACTACGGATTTTACTTTCGTAGCAAATTTCCGTAGTTATTTCAACTTTTTCTTGTAGTGCTGAATCTGCGGTCATTACATTATCTGATGCATATGCCAACATAGTAAGGTTGGGTTGAGGCAATACTGGTCTATAGGGAGGCCAACAAACATGTTGTAGGCTCAAGGGTAATCCAACCTGACGGCTATGGATCCGAGGGTATTCCAGTCCAATGACTGATTAGACCTGTTGCATATTGGCATTCCAGTCCGATGACTGATTGGGTCGGGGGTAATTTAGCCCGATGGCTGTGGACCAGATGGTATTCCAGTCTGATGACTGATTGGGCCAGCATGCATGATTGTATATATGTTATGTTTTGTGGTGGTATTCTAGTGAGACTCACTAATCTTTGGCTTACAGTTTATGTGTTATGTTTCAAGTACTTCAGATGACCGGGGAAAAGCAAAGGCGTTATCGTGCACATCCTCCAATTTTTATGAGATTTGATTTTAAGGTTACACTGATTTGTGATTTTGACTTTTGGAAACTAAGTTTTGTAAACATTTATTGTTTATGGGTTGATTTTGAAAAATGAAAAATTCACCTTGATTTTTGAGATGTTACACACTTACGGCGCTGAGGTGGCGTCATATCAGTAGCTCCTTAGTTGATTACTTTCCAGCTTTGGGATAGTTTTCTTCTAATCTCCTAATACTCGTATCTTCTTCATTTTAAACCTGTTTTAAATGATCTTTATATCCACATGAAGGATGAGATTAGTTATAAAACTCCATTTAGTCACTTCGGACTGAATACTTATAGTTCTTAATCTATTAAGTCAAAAACTTGGCCTAAAAAACATATAATTTCAATTTTAGCCTTTATGGCATAAATGCACCACCTCTTGTATTCTTCTCTTAAACTTACTTATCTCATCTTATACAAGTGAATTAAACTTATCTTGACTCATTTCATGACGTTAAATCTTCTACATTCATGAAATTCCTCTAAATGACCAAATTGCCTTTTGGTTGATTATTCACCCAAAGTCAAATCTCTTAAAATTTTTGGTTCTTACACTCTGGCCATGGGATAAATCATGTATACCATGATATGTATAAGATTTGATGTCTCATATGATTTAAGAATGACAAGTTGTTACCATGTTAATCATGGTAAAAACCATTAGATTAATACCAAGCAATTTTTCTGAGTATATAAGGAGGGCAATGAATTTCGTTCTTGATTTATCAAAGACATCAGTGTAAAGAGTTATACTGATGTTGATTCCAAACTGATAGAGATATTGTATTTTTTTCATACTTATTAATGGAGTGATGACTTGGAAGAGTGCCAACAAACACACCATAGTACACCTGACAATATAGATTAAGTATATTGCATCTAGTAAGGCTGCATAGAATGCGATATGGCTAAAGAGGTTCATCATAGATCTTAGTGTCATTCGAAGATTTGATGATCCTTTTGAGATATTTGCTGACAATAATGATTTAGTCACCTCAAGTAAAAATCCCATGTCATGTAAGCGCACAAGGCCTATCCTCATTAAGTATCACTATATTTGAAAGATTGTCGAAAGTAAATAAATCACATCTAATATAGTTATATTGAAAGAGAATCTTTCCAATCCATTCACTAAGCCACTATCACAAGCCAACCATGATTGTCATATTAGGTCGAAATCCATTAGATTTGTAAATGAATTGGCTTAAGTGTATTTAATTTACTTTTTTTATTTGGGAACATATACAGTATAAATATTCATTTGATTTGGCAATTATTATGTGGAAATCTTAATATATGATGGAGAGAAATTAGTTCATTAATTTACTACTGTGTTCTATTTTCATGTTCACCTAACTTGTTGAATATTAATTTATTCAAATCATGCACATACGATCATACTTTTAGAAGCAAGTAGAAGATTTTCAATTGAGATGTGATTAATACTCATATGTGCTTAATGGAGATTAAGGTGTTGTTTGTTTTTTCTGATGCAAAATGTCTGCAGTCTGCGGACCACATCTGTAGACCTCTGCAGTAGAAGAGGTGGACCAAACGTTTGCAGTCTGAAAAAAGAAGACTGTTTGTTTTTTTAACATCTGCGGACTACTAAAATAAACTGAAATCTAAATGAACTCATTTTTTTTAACTTCAAAGTGATTTTTTAATATTTTAATGACTTTGTATAAATAATTAACAAATCTAGATTAACTTTTATCTATTATTGTATAAAAAATAAAAATAAAAATGGTATGAATTAACGTATATATTTGATAAAAAGCAACAAATTTGGTTGCAAAGTTATAACTAAACATTATAATTATGGATCAAAGAGTTTGATACATAATGGATGGAAATACACTTCGATTTTTTCAATTAAATCCATTAAAAATGTCCCATAAATATTTTCTCGAGAAATTGACGATACTGTATTAAATAATGTTTTACAAAATTTGGCAAAAAAATATAAGAATATATTATGATTTTTTTTTTCATATTTATATAAACAACTTCAACGACTATTATTGTAATAAATATTTATTTATAAATTTGTCAAAAATATCATGTTTGTATCGTCGAACGTTTTTTTTATTTAAGTTTTGTAATTATTTTTCAAATTGTTTATGATTAATAAAGTTGGAAAAAAAATAAGTCAAAAAAAAAACCCTAAAAAAAATGAAGACATATGTGTTTTTTTATGCTAGAAGATGTCTGAAGATGTTAGAAGACTCTGGTCCACATCTGCGCCAAGAAGAGGGCGCGCAGACATTTTTAGGTCTGCAGTCTTCAAAAAAACAAACAGTCTGCGAAGGCTAATGTCTGCGCGTGGTCCGCGCGACGCAGACAGAAAAGACCACGCAGATCTGCAGACAAAAAACAAACACCACCTAAGTAATGGAGTAACCCACACTTAAAGATTACTACATGGAAATGGTCACCAGTAATTCTAAGATAGTAATATCATATATTATTCAAATAGAGATGTATGGGTATGCTTCATTGTTCTTCAATGTTGTCTATAACTGGAATCCATACAAGGTATATACAAGTGTGACATGATGAGTTGGCAGGATCCACGTAGTCAAAGTTTATATGTCCCTTATGAACTAATAGGAGAAGTGATATACATGGGTCCCTCGATAATTTAGTGAACATCAATTATACGACATTACTCAAACTAAGTAGATAGTGGATCAATAGTGTATTATGTTCTTCCTCATAACAAATCTCTACAGGGACACATAATCTTCAATGTTAGATTGACATACTTCCATGTCTTACGCTCATATGGATATCACAGAACAAAGGAAATTTTGATCACTTACTAAGGATTGTTCATACCTCTAGGTTTTTAGTACTGTTATAGTCTTGGATGATGTATACCTTGCTAGACTAAGGAAGGTAGGATTATATAGTAGTTGTAAGATGTGCAAGTGGAAGACTGTTGGAAACATGCCCATGGCAAAACAAGTTGGTGACTTTCATAATTAACAGGGTCTTGTTGGGTTATACATAAGATATATGATTTAAGCTAATTTGTGAAAAGTGAAAAATAAAGGAATTAGTTTATTAACACATTAAATTTATAGTGGGTTAATTTGAAACTAACAAAGCTTGAAGAGTTAACGGTAAATATCTATTGTAAGTCATTATCTTCTATTTTAGGAATAATGATAAATTTCCCACCATGTTAAGGATAATTACCAAAGTTAAAAAGGATTAACTCTATAGAGATAACCGACTCCATAAGGTGTCGGCGTCCCTTCTCCTCTCGATCTTTGTTGTTCAAACACTCTCTCCCTCTTGGTTTCGTAGTAAAATCTGACACCCCCTTGCCTGAGGCTCACGGTATTGGCATCCAAAGACGAAGGAGCTTCAATTTCAAGTTCATTCATCATATTCTTGGGTGCGACTTCACCGGATAAACTTTGGTTTGGGTTCTAGTTCATCCAAACCAACAAGAGGTTTTAATCAAATTGTAGAAGGGCATGTATTCTATGTCTTTCTTGTTTAATTTTTGTTGAAAGGACACTATAAAAATATCCTTGGTGGAATATGATGATTAAGTTTTTGTTTTTAGTTTGTTTATGTTGCTTTGACACAATGGTGGTTGTAAGCGGTGTAGTCGAAGACGATGGATGGGGGCGACAATGGTGTTAGAGGAGAAGGTGGTGACGAATGGTGTGATAAAGACGTTCGGATCATGAAGATAATATGATATAACAACATTATAGGGTTCTTAGGTTTCAGTTTGATGTTTTTACAAAAGTGATCCTTTTATTTTATTTGTTTACTGATTTGGTGTGAGGGAATATTAACGTTTTTACAAACATTTAATGGAATATCTAAGAAATAATTGACTAGGTGACCTCAGGTGCAAGATTAACCAAAAAGATCATCCATATCAATTTTTAAAAGTTTGGACTAATAATGCAAATTGGAACATTCTATGGTGACCAAAACGGTAATTTACTCTATAAGATTTTAGTAAATCGGAGAGAGAGTGGTGCGTCGTAAGCAACCGCCGACGTGATTAAATAAACAGCGCGTGAGCCGCCGTGAGTAATTAAATAGTGCGTGGGCCGTAGCCTTTGATTTAAAAAACTCTCTTGTTCGGCTCAGAAGTCATAACCATGTCACCAAGCATAGCCGTTCCCACCACACTACCTCTATAAATTCATCCCACCCGACCTCACTTCAAAATCACATCTCTCTCAACTCCATCTAAATCTCATAATCTCATCTTAATTCCATCATGAAAAACTCACCATCATTCGTAGGACTACAGTGGTTCACGGTGGCAGTGATGGCGCTGTTACTTTCCACTGGATACCTGAAACACACCGAAGCCCAACGTGTCAGATGCGATCCGGTGGAGATCAGTTGGTGTCTGCAAGCCATGGTTTCAAACATGCCACCGTCATCAACCTGTTGCCAGAGGCTTAAGGGCCAGGAACCTTGTCTTTGCAGGGAAACATCTGACCCGACTTTTGGTGGCTATCTGAGACTTCCCGGAGCTAGGAGGGTCGCTGCCGCATGTGGAGTAAACTTTCCTAATTGTAGGTGATCATTGGGACGGCTGATGGTGGTTGTTCTGGTGGTTTAGTGCGTGTAAGGAACTGAAAGTATTTTCTTTGTTGTTGTTTTGATATCACTTTTGGTTTCTTTGTTGTGAAGAGATCGATCACATGTCTTATATTTTTGTAAAAAGTAATTTGAGCTTAAAGTTTTGTATGAATACTCTTCGAGTTATTTCAATGGCCTTTTGTTGCAATAAGTTGATTTGATGAATCCATAGTTATTCGTATATTTTTGACTTGATTCTTAATTTTTTTAATTTTGATTATCATACACTGTTTGAAATAAACAAAATTTAATTTGGTCGTAATTCTAATTTTATATTAATATATTATGAAATTTACGAAGAACATGTTCCTAAAGTAATACTGTTTGGCTTGTCACAAAAAGTCTCGTGACGTGCAATAAACGGACGTTTCTTATTCTTTGATTTCGTCTGTGGTGTTCTTGTTCTTTCTTTTCGTCTGTGGTGTTTGACCTACTTTGTATATTTTATGGTTTTAACTTCGATTTGTATTGATTACCCACGTCTTATATTATTATTATTTTTTATTATTAATAGTAAATCTGACCATATTTGAAGAATATTTATCAATAAAAGAATTTTATTTTTAGGGATGCATGCACATTATTTAATAAACTTGATTTAAAGATGATAGTCTTTGTAGAAACAAACAAAAGTGCCATACTCTCTCTTTCCCTCTCTATTCTTGGCTTTAAAAAAGAAAAAGAAAGCAAAGGTTTTATATTTTGTAAACAAGTTTATAAAATATGACATTTAACTTTTTGATAAAAAACAAAAAATTTATATAGTCCAACATATTTTGCATGACTTATTACTTCAGGCTATATGAATTAATGTGTTACATGTTATTGTAATTATTTTTGGATTGAAATAAATATTCTCCCAATTTATTCATAAGAGTTTATGAATATTTATTAAAATCAATTTCTAATAAATAATTAATTGTATTATGTTCTTATTAGTGTGACCTTTGCGATCATATGTTAATTAGCAATATTATTTCAATATGAATATTGAGAATACAAGATCTTTCAATCTTCCACTTACGCAAGACTCATATTAGATTGATATAGAGAGTGGTGAACGTCTACCAACATTTCACTACCCCCAACAACATACAACTTTGTGTCATTCTGTCAACGCCCAATTCCCCAGAAGCTGAAAGCTAAAATTGGTGTATAAGGTAAGTTTATCAGTTATACATTTGCTACAAACATCATGTTTAACATAAGATATAGATCACAGTCAATCTTATATGAGTGTTCAACTTCACATCATGCCTTAGATGTCTAACTCTCAACGAATAAGAGGAGGAAATCCCATCTTGACTACATATGCCTCTTGCATGGTTCATATCATACCTGTAAATAGCTTTTAGAACTGCCAGTTTAAAGAACATCATGTGACTATATCAAAGCATAACATTTCCTACATGCAAGTCCTATATATGTATATTAGTACTAAGGTTATACAAATATTACCTTTTATCAAGTATTATTAATGACAATGATTCATGAATTGATCTTGAATGGGAATATCCAATACTTATTCTCTAGCAAGTACCTATGAATCTGGTTACAACCCTTTGTCATCCATTCCAATTCATATTAGTCTTACTTGAATATTGTTCCCATAATAATAACGGACAGTGGATTTTAGAATGGATAAATTTAATCAAGGATTAAACATGTTAATAAAGAACACAACAAATATTTAATGAAACGATCATATGCCATATATATCAGTCATTACAATAGATGATGTTATATAATGTTCCAATATTTAATACTAATACATAAGTCAAAGCCAATCATTAGAAAAGTGAAGTCTAATCCCTCATGCATGTCCTTCAAACATTTCTCGAGGAAGGGGCTTCGTGAAAGGGTCCGCCAAATTATGATCAGTGTGTACTTTACGCATACTAACTTCACCATTTTCAACTTCATGCCGAACGTAGTTGAACCTCCGGCTAGTGTGATTGTTCTTCTTATGTGATCGGGGTTCTTTGGCCTAAGCATTAGCACCCTCATTGTCATATAAGATTTCTAAAGGATCATAATGTTGGGTTTTGAGCATTCTAACACTCCTATGGTGTACATGTAACCCTATAAACCTTGGATCTATGTTTTCTCTATTATACATGCAAATATTAAATATTCCAAGGTTTCATCCTAACTAGCATATTATGAAGCACCTATACTACAAAGTTCTAGTTAGATGACATACCTTTTGATGTAGCTTGATGTCTTCAAGCTTTAAGAGCTTAGCCCCAATAGTGTGGAAGCCTCAAGTGGAATCACAAATCACCAAAACACCTTGGAAAACCTTTAGAGAATATGGATACTTGGCTCACACTATGAAATCGGTTATTTCCCTCTTTAGTGTATCCACACTAGCCACTAGCATAATTTCATGAACCATAAGACCCTTTATATAGTGTGGAGGATTAGGGTTAAACCCTAATACCCATGACCTTTCATTTCCTAGGATCCATGGGTTAAAGCTCCATGGACTATCCATGAAGACTTAGCCCAACCTAAATGAACTTGACCCACTACACATATATATATATATATCTAAGAGTCCATATTTAATTAGTTCCTTTTGATCACTTAATTAATTATAAATTAATTCTTGATCAATACTAGTTAAATAATATGATTATATATTAATATATTAGAACTTATAATATATTAATATAAATCATAAATATACTATTCTCAAAAGACTATCCATATAAATTGTGTCGGTGAAGTGCAACCCAAATGGACCATGCCGGGTCGGGTCAAGTACATACCAAATATAGTTATGGACTTAGAAATTAATCCAACAGTCTCTCACTTGGATAAGTCTAAAACTATTATTGAGTATGACTTCAAAAACCAACTGGCAATTGTAGCTCTTAAAGTCGCTGTCGAACTCTGATCTTGTCAATGAACTCTGACCTTTGTCAATGACTTGTCCATTAGATAAGGGATCATATATTCCTCCATTCTAGATATCATATGGACTGAGACATGGATTATAATCATTCTCTCTGTCCATTTGTTGTTTCCCGATTTTCGATTTATGATGACTGACTGATTGAACAAATCAAATCAGTCCTGGCTTGGCCAAGCACTCACATGTGTCATCGCTAAATCATCTAGGGGCCCACAGATATCGCTTTTATTCCGAAGGTAAAAGGAATGGATAAACTTCGACTCATATGGCTTGTTCTACTACTTGTTGAATCATACACAAAGGCATGTTTTATAACATCGAGTTACCAATGCGTTTTCATGCAATCAATGTATAACCAACTCATAGTAACAACTCATATCTCTAGGTTTGAAGAATATAAGATATTATCGTCTCATGATCACTCGTGATAAAATCCATGAAGTGATTCAAATGAGCGCGGGTTGAATCCAATACTCAGAACTTATGAGCACTCATGAGTGTTGTAGCACCACTTTGTCCACCAACTTGGACCTCTACAAACCAACCCATGACAGTCTTGATTCATATCTACTTCCAACATATGACCGACTATGGATGGTTTGAATAACTTAATCATTCAGGAAGAGCGACTTAGTTATTCTGGAAGTCAAAACATGCAAAGTGAAACACAAGAATAAATGAATCAAATATGGTATCAAACCCTATGAATATAAATAAACACTTTTATTTATCACCATACTGATTACTCATTATTCATTGTTTCGGTTTTATCAACTTTATACTTGAATTAAAAACACTAGTTGTCCCATGCTCCAAGCATGTACACTATGTTTTTCTTAAACAATAGCTTTGCCATACACCAAGTATGCACTCTATGTTTGTCTATGATCCTTACTTTGTGAAATAAACAAATTGAACATAATTTCAATGATTCTAATTTCACACTCCCAAATCCTTATCGAAAAATGTGAGAATTTCAAATTCCTATCATTTATCGAAATCTGTTTAGATTTTAAACTTATATGCACTGACCCTCCTGTAATGAATATGTACAAAGTCACAAAGACTTGTCAACAGTCATTATAAGGTATTCCAATGGAGATCAACTCCATGGAAACTAAGTCTCATATTCAAAGTACATTGCTTTGGACATGCTTCTTGCATTAAGTTTTCTAATCTTACACAGATAACTTCCACCTATGGAGACAACTCCATATTCTCATTTTGACTATCACTTCTGAATAAGAGATGCCTCTTTTCAGAATATGTCAATATGGTCCTTCCAAAATTAGCACTATACTTCCAACTGTCCCTGAGCAACCAATCTTTGGTAAACCTCAGATTGTCCTCGACAATTGCTTAATCATTTTAGTCATATCCAATTGTAGACCTTTTCCCTTCTTAATGCCTCTGGGCATTTGGAAAAATTTAGAAATGACAAATATTATAGCACATGCAATCGATCCTGTACCCAAAGCAAATGGTACACGATTCATGATGTCTCACATAAAGACATGATTCTAGACCAGTCTTTTGCTACAATATTTTTATTTGCTATGTTTTCAAAATTTGACTATGAAGAGGGATGCCGTAATCATAATCAAATTTTGAGAACGCAATATATAGAATTTCCTTAAGTTGAACCAATCCAACATGAAATTCATATATATATTCTTGACTAAAGATGATTAAGGTCTCAATCTAAGCCTTTAGAACTAAAATGAAGTATATCCTCTCCCTTAATTATAGCAAAACAACTTTTTGAATCCCTGCAGCCTCACGAATTGAAACTTTTGTTTTCTATAATTAACATTGCTAACTTGCAACACTAACAATAATTATCATGCTCCCACTAACATGATGATTATTAGCATAACACTTATGCTCCCACTAGCTTTGACATGTACTCAGAAATCAGCTGGACTTCTAGAAATCAATACTTTATTGACTTTCTTACCAAAGTTCAGATTTCTGATACGAGATGCTTTGATAAAACTTTATCAAAATCATACACCTTTCCTTAGATAGCATGCATGTGTGTCTAAACAATTTCAGAACTATGAAAAGGGATGCCGTAATCATAGTCTCAATTGTTTAGACCTTTTGCCATCTGCTTCAAACCTACTTGGTGGAAGTGTTTCCTCACCATCATTTTCATAAATCGGAGAGAAACCTTATGACCCTTAGATTTTATGGTGTATGTGTTCTTATCCATGTGAATCGTCAAAACCATAGTCACAAGACAAGGATAATGACAAATCCAAACTCATATGGACTGAACTTATGCAATCTTAACTTCTTGCCACCTGGTAGTACAGGGCCTGCCATTGCTTCCAAGTTGTTATGCAACCAATTGAGAACTTTCAGAACTCCTATGCAAAGCCAACTTTAACTGGAATGGGCACAGAATATGTCAACACGATAGGTTATAAACCTCAAGTCGTGTGCTAGTGAAGAACCTCAAGTTTTATTCTTGATTAGTTCTTGAAATTCTTTTTAGGATCTTTAAGACTCCCACTATCCTCTTGACATATAAGACTATCTTGCCAAATATTCAAGAGATAGTGCGGATTATTTATCAAGACAAATACTTCACACAATTGGCCTTAGTTGGTCTTTGTTTTATCCAAAACATCACAACTTACCAATTTCAAATGTACAAGAGTAGGACACTTTTACTCTTACATTTGACAAGTGTTTTAAACCTTTCTTTAAGATATGTCACTCAAGTTACAATCTTGGAGTATGACTCTAAGAATTGTTTTGGAACGAAGTATGACTCATCTTCCTGATCTAACCATTTCAACAATTCATGACTCCTCTTCTTAGTCATAAGAATGCACTAAGAAGACCTTTAGAGGACTAATTGTGACATGATTTCTAAATCATTAAGATGATCACAAACATGATACTAAAGTACTCTCCCATCTTTTCAGATTTGAGAAACTTTTATCTTTCTGCGTAATTTGATTCTTCCCATTCGTTCTGCCATACATTGAGACTTTTCCAATGTTTCAGAATTATACTTAAACTTGTAAGTATAACCATATTTACTAAACTTTAGTAAATCAAATAGTCTTAACGAGCTTTGTGGTGGACATGACCAGTGCACAAGAATGTGTACTCGATCCCTTTAGTCCTTCACTTGACTCACACATCCATGTGAACAAGAAATTAGTCTTGATTTTCCAATGCTTGAAAGTTCTCATTCATCATACTATTCAACTTGCATGATTCCAAGTTTCGGTCCAATTGAAACTTGGGTGATGAGGAACTTTCCTGATTTGGTAAATTTAGACACTACCACAAATGAAAGAATCAAATCCATTTTCCAATATTGCTGTCAGTGGAATCATATAAGCAACAATTTTCCACAAATGCCATTGTAAGGATAATTCAAATAAACAAAATTAAACAATTTTCTTTTATTTTAAAACTTTGCGGAAAAACTTATCCTTACAATCCACATGGAAAATTGTAGTTATCTATTCCTTAGCAATATATCATAACTTCTTAAGCAACTGCTCAAAATTCTGATGCGATCGAAATCCACCTTCGCGATCAGAATCAGCATATACTTCCTATAAGATTTCTCTCTATTCTTTGATTCTTAAAACATCAACATGTGAACTAGTCACATCATGTAATGAGGATCTCAGAATAGAACTTAACAGAGTTAGATAATGGGCTCTACCTGATGTAGAGTCAAACTTATTGACTTTAACATCCTTAGGTAAATTTGGCAGCTTTGCAATCAACGCCCCTTCCTTTGGCAAAATAAACATATGGACCCTTTGGTAATGGGACTATCTCAGACTTAGCCTTTCTCTTTACCATTTGGTCAACCGGGTTGACTATGGTCAATCCCTTTCCATTGGGAAGAGAATGCGTTTTCTGGATTTCCAGTGTCAACATTGTCACTGTCCATAAACTTTTTGGGAAGTTGATCTTCTAATCAAATTTTCTTTACTATCGTTCCAAATCATTGCTGATTCAGCAGCACCAAGCAAATAGATATGATCATTAAGGTTCATGTCATAGTCTGTTTCATAGTAGTCCCAAAGGAACTCACTATTTTACTTAGAAAGTGATTGAACATCCAACTTTCTCAAGACTTTGACACCCAACTCTCCCGGCTTGTCAATATGTGACTTCATCTCTAAGATGTGATCACACATAGACCTTGCTTGCCATTAGGGCTTGAGTGACCTTGAACTTGTGGGTTAGGGAGAATAATTGGAGGAGGTGGAGGAAGAGAAGTATGACTTCCATGAGCCAAACTCGGGAAGTCATATTCATTAGGAAAGCTTGGTTTGGGAAGATCATTGTTGTCTAAACCAGACATCAACAATGGGAGAAATTCACGTAAAGTTGATTTAAGTCCTTAATATAACACCCAATATAATATATTAAGGCTAGGACCCAACAAACTATTTTATAACTTGGAAGAGGGATGCCGTAATCCAAGCTATAAAATATTTGAAGGTAGGTGAATGACGATTCATCAATTTCCACCAAGATAAACGAAATGTATTATTAGGTTTTAATTGGTTTTGAAACTCCTAGATTCTTTTGAGATTCATTGAACTTTTCAATGGCATGTTTCAATCTCGAGTGTGCCCTTCAGGTTTTGTGACTGGGATGCTGAGGATCACAAAACAAGGTGTGAAGTAACCATGCAAATATACTTGGCACCCTTAATATTTACCCCTCAATCGATGTGCCGGTTAACCACACACGCTCCAACGATACTATGATAAACATTAAGTTACCCTTTGCCTACCTTGTTAAGTCCAGGTTAGTGTGCCGGTTAACCACACACGCTCCACTAACTGACTTAAGCAAAGTGCAAAGTGTAATTTCATGGGTTAGCACCAAATTCACATTTTCCTAAGTAACTAAGATTGGGTATTATTAAGAGTTTAGTTACTTAGTATTTATCATTAATACTTTTAATGAAGGGAGAATTATAGTCCTTGTCCTACCCGTTCGGCTAACGACCCTCCACCGGTCAAGGAAGCGGTGGGTGAGAGTGGACACCCATTAAACTGCCATTTTATAGGCAGTAACCTTATACCCCCCTTATAGACCGACTTCATGAATGAGGCCTACTAATGGTAAGACGACTTGCTCTTATACATATAATATATTAAACTTTTAATATTATAATAGTATAAGGGTGTATTTTAGACATTTAAAATACTTGGTGGTTTAATCTATTAATTAAACTATACTCTTAATTTAATTAAATTTAAACCATGTCATTATGGAATTATTAATTCTCTTTTAATTAAACACTTTAATTATCTATTAATAAAGTCCATAAGAGTTAATTGAATTATTCAATAAAAACATCATAATTCCAATTATTAAATTCAAAATTAAAACCATTTAATTAATTGTTTAAGTTATGAACCCAAGAGTTTTAGAATTCAATTCTTTTTTTTATCATAAAAAAACTTTTTCCAAATTCCAAAACTTGAGGGCAAGTTTTGTAACTCTTGAAAACTTTTGGATTCCATAACTTATGGAGTTAAATACTTGTTTTATGATGAAACTTTTCATGTTCCATAACTTAAGAACAAGTTATGGAAATCTTTAAAACATTAAGACTAACTTTTGTAACTCCATAAAAAACTTTGAATCAATTTTTTTAAAAACCTTTTCATATCCATAACTTATGGAGGTTTCAAACAACTCTTTAGATCAAACTTTTAAAACTAATAAAATAATCATATCATTTTATCTTTTACTAAATTTGACATAATTCAACTCATATAGCAAATGATTCAAATTTTACAAATAATTAGTTTTTCACAAAAACAAGTAATTATCTTAAAATTTGACAAACGTGATGTTTTTTTCCTTTTTTTTCCAACTTTGAAAATAAAACATTTGCATCAATATAACAGAAAACAACCCATGGCTCTGATACCACTGTTGGGTTTTGAGCATTCTAACACTCCTATGGTGTCCATGCAACCCTATAAACCTTGGATCTATGTTTTCTCTATTATACATGCAAATATTAAATATTCCAAGGTTTCATCCTAACTAGCATATTATGAAGCACCTATACTACAAAGTTCTAGTTAGATGACATACCTTTTGATGTAGCTTGATGTCTTCAAGCTTTAAGAGCTTAGCCCCAATAGTGTGGAAGCCTCAAGTGGAATCACAAATCACCAAAACACCTTGGAAAACCTTTAGAGAATATGGATACTTGGCTCACACTATGAAATCGGTTATTGCCCTCTTTAGTGTATCCACACTAGCCACTAGCATAATTTCATGAACCATAAGACCCTTTATATAGTGTGGAGGATTAGGGTTAAACCCTAATACCCATGACCTTTCATTTCCTAGGATCCATGGGTTAAAGCTCCATGGACTATCCATGAAGACTTAGCCCAACCTAAATGAACTTGGCCCACTACACACACACACACACACATATATATATATATATATATATATATATATATATATATATATATATATCTAAGAGTCCATATTTAATTAGTTCCTTTTGATCACTTAATTAATTATAAATTAATTCTTGATCAATACTAATTAAATAATATGATTATATATTAATATATTAGAACATATAATATATTAATATAAATCATAAATATACTATTCTCAAAAGACTATCCATATAAATTGTGTCGGTGAAGTGCAACCCAAATGGACCATGCCGGGTCGGGTCAAGTACATACCAAATATAGTTATGGACTTAGACATTAATCCAACACATAATTGGAAAGAACAACACCTAGATATCCAATGAATTTCTTCATCCAAGCAGCTTCTTCTGCAGCTTCTAAAGCAACGATGTATGTTGACTCTATAGTGGACTGTGGTACAACACTTTGCTTGGAGCTTTTCCATGACACTACACCGCCATTGATGATGAGCACATATCCTAATTGCGGCTTACATTTATTTCGATATGTTGTGAATGAACTATCATTGTAACATTATACACTTAAGCTTTTTTAACCCCCCCCCCCCATAGACGAGGAACATATCCTTAGTTCTACGCAAATACTTACGGAAGTTCTTCACAGCTATCTATTTAGTATCCCCTGAATTTTATCAGTATTTTCTTGTCATGCTCATAGCATAAGCAAGATCAAGTTTAGTACAATTCATGGCTTATATGACGGATCCAACTGCTGAAGCATATGGAACATTTTTCATCTTGTCTAGCTCATCTTTTGTGCTAGAACATTAGGATGAACTTAGTATTGCGGCATGTGCCAGTTGTACAAATCCTCTCTTAGATTTTTCCATTTTGAACAATTTCAAGACTTTATAAATATATGTAGTTTGGGTTAAACCTATTAACCGTTTTGCTCTGTCGCTATAGATTTTAATACCAAGAAAGTATTGCGCCTCACCAACATCCTTCATTGAGAAGCACTATACAAGCCAAGCCTTTACACCTCGAAAATTTGGAATGTGATTTCCCATGATAATTATGTCATCCACATATAGGACCAAGAAGGTGACCAAACTCTCACTAGTTTTCATGTAAACACAAGATTCATATTCATTTCTAACAAAACCATACTTTGTGATTTCATCGTCGAAACTATGATTCCAGTTTCGAGATGCTTCCTTTAATCTATAAATGTGTCTCATGAGCTTACACACTTTATTCGGATGCTTTTGGTTGACAAAACCTTCAGGTTGGACCATGTAAACATTTTCATCCAAGTGTCCATTTAGAAAAGTGGTTTTGACATCCATTTGCCATATCTCATAATCATGATACGTAGCTATGGCAACTAGTATCCTAGTAGATTTAATCATCGGGACCGATGAGAAGGTTTCATCATAATCAACCCCTTGGGTTTGAGTGAATCCCTTAGCAACTAGCCTTGCTTTGAATGTGTGTAAATTTCCATCCTTGTTAGTCTTCTTCTTGAAGACCCACTTACTCCCAACTGTCTTGTAGTGGGGAGGAAGTTCAAGCAAGTGCCAGACTTAATTTTCTGTGATGGATTTTATCTCTGTGTTCGTGGCTCCAATCCATTTGTTAGATTCAGTATCTAACATTGCATATCAGTAGCTAAACGGTTCATTATTATTGATCATCATGAAGCAATCATCAATGAAAAATCCACATCTTTCAGGTTATTGATGGATTCTATTGTACCTGAGAAAGTCTTGTGTTTCAAAAGATTGAAGGACAATGATCTCTTCATCTTTAACAACCACTTCTTTTGTACTAGTCTAAACTATAGTTGCATCAGGTTGTAGTTCTTAATCTTCTTCAAGTTCCACGCGCCACCCACTTTCTTCATCCATTAAAAATTTCTTTCTAAGAATTCGTCTTTTCATGAAATAAATATCTTATTCTCACCAGGGATGTAGAAGTAATATCCTAAACAATCTTTAGGATATCTTACAAAAGTGCATTTGGTAGACCAAGGCTCGAGTTCGCTTGAAGTCTCTTGTCGAACAAAGGATTCACAAACCAAATCTTTCATATAAGATAGGGATGGAACTTTTCTATACCACATCTTATATGGTGTTTTATCTACGTTTTAGTATGTGTCATATTCAAGATATAGGTTGCGATGAGTATGGCATAACTCCAAAACGATAAAGTAAGAGAACTCTGGCTCATAATAGATCGAACCATATAAAGTAAGTTTCGATTCATCCTCTCAGATACACCGTTCAGCTTTGGTGTTCTAGGTGGAATAAGTTTTGAGATAATCCCACGACTCATAAATGTTCGTGGAACTCTTGGGTCAAGTATTCGCCCTTTCTATCCGAACGAAGGATTTTGATTGTCTTGTCGAGTTGATTTTCAACTTCGCTTTGAAACAATTTACATTTTTCAAATTCTTCATGTTTACATTTCTTCAAATATACATAACCAAAATGAATGTAGTCGAAAGTGAAGCTGATGAAATATCTTTCACCATATCTTGACATTGTTTTGAAAGGACTACATACATCACTGTGTATGATTCCTAAAGAAATACTTGCCCTTTCACTAATGATATAGAAATGGGACTTTTTCATCTTACCACATAAAAAAATATTCACATATATCAAATGAGTCAATTTCATTTCCACCCAAAAGTCCACTCTTTTGGAGTTAGAATATGCGCTCCTTGTTAATGTGACTAAGCCGACAATGCCTTAAATATGTTTGGTTCAAATCTTGTCTAAGCCTTTTGGTGTTAACATAATAAAGTGACTTCTTGGTTGAAGTTTCATCTAGGTTTAATTAGTAAATTCCATTTATTGGTCTAGCCTTAAAACATAATATTCCATTCAAGAAGGAATAAATATTATCGTCAACAAATATGAAATCATAACCAAATTTTCTCAAACATAAAACTGAAATAATATTTCCTATGATAGCAGTAATCAAACACACATTTTTTAATTTCAAATACATACCAGATGAGAAACACGAATCAAAATATCCTAAATCTTGGACTACAACCCATGCTCCATTTTATTGGTAGAAAACAAGTGATCCATTGGCAATCCAATAGTCCAATCTGAGTTATCAACAAATTCAGACGTGATGCAAAAGTGAATGTTTCCGAGATTGATAAGCTGTCTGAAAATTTTCTATTTCCGATGTAATAGAATGCTAGGTTTCAGTGGAAATGTACCATTTTGTTTGTATGTTAGTTGTTTGTTAGCATAGTACAACTGACAAGATCAACAACAACGACTGTGTCAGACTGTTGCTCTCCAGTCCATGCGCCTTTTTGTATTTGTCTGTACTTCCTCCTTATGGTATATAAGAAGTGTCAATCTTGAATCAATGTAACATTTATCACTTCACTCTTATGAATTAAGAAATATTAAATTAATCATTTTCGCTAACATTCTTCTTGTTTTTGTTCTTGTCCATTTTTCATACATTATTTTATTTATCTTGAGCACTTTGTTGAGTTATGATCTTCAAGGATTGACAGGTTTATCTAGACTTAACCGGAATCATTATTAGCAATCATTGTTGTTGTTTAATTCAAGGTTTGAGTTTTCAAACCTTGTTCGTGTAATCCTTGCTCTCGCAATTGGTATCAAATCCTAATTTGTTGTCCTTTGAATCCATAAGATCATATTATAGTTGGTTGAAGATTACCTTATTATCTCAATCATTTCTGTGTTCAGGATAAAAGTTCTTCTATATAAAAATTCAGCTCTAATATTTAAACAACAATGTTTACTTCTAATTAATCTCAAAAAATGTAATCAATGCAAATTGGAAATAGTCTGGGTTGCCCTTCAAGAGCCCCATTTGTAGTTGTCGAAGGGTATGATCAGTGGAAAGTTAGAATGGAGAGATTTTTGGTTGGCAAAGAAAAAGGTGATGAAATATGGAGATCTATAAAAGAAGCTCCTCATGTCCCAATTAGGAAAAATGGTTAGATATGTTTTTGCTACTCTCACGGGTCAAGACGAGCTCAGACCTGCATCTCTAACTGCCAATGACATCAACAAACTCGATGTTGATCAAATTGTGTTTTCCGAAATGTTGTTTGGTGTTCCACTATATCTATTTCAGTATATCAAGTTGTGAAAATCTGCAAAAGAGATATGGGACACACTTCAAGATCTGTTTGAAGGTTCCGAAAAACGGAAAGATAATTGTCTCGCTTCTATGGTGAACAACTTTGATACATTCACTACTACTCCTGGTGAATCTGTTGTCTCTGCATCGAATCAATACATAATAGTATTAAACAAGATAACCACTCATGGTGTAGTCCGAACACTTCTTGAGTAAAATCTTAAGTTCATCAACAGTCTTCGAAAAGGATGGGGCAATGTCAAGTATTGTCTTTAGAATAATGGATCTCTGAAGAAACTAAAGCTCTATTATTTGTTAGATGACCTGCAAGGTCATGAGTCTAATGTTGCTAAAACCTTGAGAGAACTCTTTGGAGGTCCTCTTTCTCTCGTTAGTTCGGTCAATCCACTTCTTCCGAACCTAATTGTCTCTGATTCATTCTAAACTATCCCACATGTTTAATCTTTTCTACCAGTTTCAAATTTCCCATATGAAGAAAAATTTAATCCATAAGTTGAAGATGCCGAACTTCGTTTCTAACAAGAATTCGCTTTGCTTTCTATGAAGTAAAGGAGACCTTGGAACAACAATCAAAAACCTCCTCTGAATAGATTTCAAGCTCCTCACCAAAATAATCCTCAACCTTATCCCAAACCTATTGAAAACCCACCATCTTATCGGCCTAACCTTCCAAAGCAAACCTCAAAACCTCAACAAATTTCTACATCAGTTATACTAAGGATCGTCTGTCACAACTGTGGTCTCGGAAACCACTATGAAAAAGATTGCTTGGCCGAAATTCCTCAGAAACCTAAGGTAAAGGACTCTTCTTTCTATGCTTGTCATGCACAAGAACTAGCAGGGAGTGAAAAAGTGTTTGTCACTACAGTGTCTCGGAATGTAGATGGGTATTGGTAATCTAGTGATGAGAAAGATGGAAGTTTTAGGAGAAATTTGTGTATTATGGCTAAACAAACTGTTGAATGTGATGAAGGGTACTGGTCATCTGGTTCCGTAGATAAAGATGAGGATGTTGAGCCCAACTACTGCTACATGGCAACAAGCGAACCACCAAGTAGTAGCATCATCCAACAGATAAAATCTATGATTACTAAAAATAATTTTGATTTATCTGTTTGTGAACCTTATCCAACTCAAATTGAATCATATATGACAATTATTCTTAAAGCATATGAGTCTGCCAGCTGGACAAACTTAGATTACATTTTAAAGATCGCAAGCTTAAGATAGAGTCCATACAACGTGAACTAGTAATAGCTAAGGATGAATGTATTATCTTGAATGAAAAATGTGCCATTTTAGTTAGTGAAAGAAATATCTTGTTTAATGATAATATCTGTCTTAATGCTAAAATTGATAGGATGCATAATTCCATTGAAATGATGGAATCGAATGGACGTATGACTCACAGTTACCGTCATCCATGGTCCAAAGCACCTGGTCTTAGAAGTGTATTTCCGAAACCAATTGACAGTCCGTTGAAGGAACTTCAAAATCTGACTTTTGTGGGGTACATTCCGAATCATACTTACTTGGATACTCCTTTCTTTCCATTTCCGTCCATTCAAGAATCTACAAATGGATATCAATATTTAATTTCCAAATTCAAACCCATCAATGGCACATGTCCTGATTCCATGCAACTTCTACCTATGATATCCCTGGACCTGGATCAATCTCAAGATATTCCACATGACACAAGTGGCACTGGAGTTTTTTTTTTCCGAACTCTGGTCCTCCAAACAATTGTGGTATTGAGGAAATTATATCTGAGACATCTGGACATGACTCGGACTGACCTAATGAAAATGCTAACTCTTTTTGGGTATCCCTCGATAGTGATGTTGATTAAGAAAGTAGGCGTGATGATGACTTTTCATCGGATTCCTATATTTCGAATTCGTGTGTTATTTCAAAGTTTACCTTAGTTCTGATAAAACCTAATTTTAGAAATCCATTTTTCAGAAAATCTTCTAAGTCAACATCTGACTCTAAGAATAAACGATTATTGAACAAAAAGGATATCGTTCATCGAAAGGAAGAAGCCAGAAAAGCTTTAGAGAAACAGACTAGGTCTAGACAAAGGTCTAGGTTCCTTGAAAAATCCAAACAGATAGTGTCTCAAAAGGTTGTCGGTCCAGCTACTAGGAATCACAATACGTTTATGCATGTTAGAATTCTTAAGAGACCATCTATTCGTGTTAGGTCGTATATTCATGACACTTTAGTAAAAAAATTTGTAAAATTTGTTAATATTGAGATATCACCAAAGAAAATTAACTCACCTCGAAAAGTATCTTCTCCAGTACTCACTGCTACCACAGATGGTAAAAATGTTAAACAAACACAGTTTCCAAAATCAAATGTGCCTACGAGAACTTTGAATAAGGGAAAGGATACTCGGAAATCTTTTGTAATGAATCCTTCGAAAGGTTTAATTCTGAAGTTTGAATGGAAATTTAAAAATAAATTCGTTCAAAATGAATCTCGGAAATAGTTCTTCCAATACCTTCTTAGAGAATAGTTGTTCCAAAAAAATGTGTCCAAGCCACAAAAAATAGAATATGACTTTTGGATTAATGAAAGGATTCTGATATTCTTCATTTTCCCGAAAGAATCTCACAAAGACCAATCCGAGATCCCAACTGGTAAAAAAGTGAAAGCCAAGTCCAAATCCCATGCTATAGTCCCTCACTCTAACTCGAAGCCTAAAAACTCCAAAACTCACTGATTTTGCAGGATTTTTGTATTTCGGAACAAGATACAATATTGTATATTGATAGTGCTTGTTCCATGCACATGACATAGTAGAAAGATTGTATGTGTGATCTCAAGTTAGCTCCAAATTCTGGTTACATTATATATGGAAACAATAAAAATTCTTAGATTCAGAGGTTATGGCATTCTGACCACAAACAACTTCTCTTTCTCCAATGTAGCTTATGTGTCTAATCTCAAGTAGAGATGCACAAAGACCCGATCCGATCCGATCCGATCCGGTTTGATGACGTCATAGCCGATCCAAATAAGCCAATAATCCGAACCGGTTTCAAACCGGATTTGACCGGTTTTCCGAGGCCCCAATCCGAATCGGTTTAATCCGATCCGGTTACAATCCGATCCGAATTTGGTTTTTTTTTTTTTTTTTTTTTAAAAAAAACATTTTTTGGACCTCATATATAACACAAAATGCAACATAGGTTCATTAAAATAGTTAAAACATACATCAAACGTCGAATTAGAAAGAGTTTTTAAACTAGTTAACTAATAATAATAATAATAAAGTGCCGTTATAACATTTAGCCAAATAGAAATAGTTTTTGTGGTCTTCCACTTCGTGTCGCCTTCACTAAAATATTCTATAACCGCCACGCAAATAAGTAGGGGTGTCATCAATACCATATTCTTCATCTTCGTCTTCGTCTTCATCGTCATCGTCTTCGTCTTCCGGAGGTGTTGATAAGCCTTGTGCATATTCTTCATCCATGATCTCCGGTTCAACATTTTGTGGTAGTGGGCCTTCTAGTGATGCCAAGTGTTGTATACGTTCCACCGAATCCAAGTAATCCTTCAAGCAAACGCAAACCTCTACCGCAACCGGGGTAAGATTCGTCCTCAACTTTGATAAAACTCTACCACTAAAAGAAAAAGCGGATTCCGAAGCAACCGTGGAAGCTTGGACGGTTAGTAAATCGCGGGCCATGACGGAGAGAATAGGAAATTGTGCTTCCTTTTCTCTCCACCAAGCCAAAAGATCCAAATTTTTAAATTGTGGTGCACTCATGAATTTTAAAAAATTTGACCCCATATAAATTCCAAGTTCGCTACTAGGGGTTAATGTGCGTGCTCTTTTGTTTTGTTCCTCCAAAAGGTAGTTATAGAGGTCGATATGAAAATCCGTTCGACCCCCACCACTACCCGATGCACCACTAGTAGAGTCGGTTACACTTGCAAAAGTGTTTGACATATCGCCATACTTTGTAGCGTAAATGTCAAACAAATTAGTAAAAGTATTATTAAAAGTGTGTATTTGGTTACAGATGTAGTTTGAGTCATCTTTGTGCAAATTTAAAGACATAGAAATTTTGGTAATCAAAGCCTCTACACCCGTAACATTGATACATGGGTTTAATGCCGCGACACAAGTAAAAAGTGGTGGCATTTCTTTGAAATATTTGACTAGTTTTTGTCTCATTGGTCTCGTAACCAAAACAAATATTTCACTTCTTTGTTCAAAACGCTCCAATTGTGCAGACATCAACCATAATTCATTTAGTAACAACGGACTTGTAGGGTAATACATGCCCGATAAAAAAGTGGTTGATTGTTTAAAAACTTTTAACATTTCCACAAACTCTTCCATCAAATCCCAATCATAATCCGAAACCGGATTTTTTCCTTTTGAAATTGTGTCGTAAAATAATTGTAAAGCGATT
Organism: Lactuca virosa; assembly: GCF_052849685.1. NCBI lineage: Eukaryota > Viridiplantae > Streptophyta > Magnoliopsida > Asterales > Asteraceae > Lactuca > Lactuca virosa. The sequence goes on along the minus strand of NC_136429.1, from coordinate 424,996,030 downwards.
CTTTGACGTGTCAAACTTTCAAACATCATACATGTTGAACTCCATCTAGTGTCAACATCCCAATGAGGACTATATGGAGTTACGTTTATGGAAATGGCAAACTTTCGATATTTTTCCATTGTAGCTTTATTTTTTCCAAAAACTCTAGTTAACACAGTTTTGAATTTTTCAATCGTCGAATCTATCATTTTTAAACCATCTTGTACCGCAAGATTAATAATGTGACAAACACATCTAGTATGAAAAAACGAGCCATCTAAAATAGGTTTATATTTTGCAATTAATCTTTTTGCCGCGACGGTATTATTACTTGCATTGTCAAACGAAATAGAGAAGATTTTGTCGCGTAAATTATAAGTCTCTATAACGCTTACTAAAATTGCAAATAATCGTGCCCCCGTGTGAGGATGCGCAAAAAGTTCAAAAGCAATAACTCGTTTGTTCATTACCCAAGTAATGGGATCTATCCAATGTGCCGTGACGGCAAGATAGCTTTTGGGACAAGTACCGGTGGAGGACCAAACATCACACGTTAAAGAAACATCGGTTTTTATATTTAAAAATCCCAATTGCATATCTTTTTTGGCTATATCCCAATACTTTAAAGCATCACGTCTAAGAGAAGTGCGACTTACTTGCCGGTATTGTGGTTGCATTTTTTCCCGCAAAATCCTTGTTAATCGTGGGTTGTCGAAGTGGCTGAAAGGCAAGCCCTCTTGAATGACGAACTTGCAAAAGCTTTCACGAATGTCATCATTGTTGTAAATAAAGATCGAACCGTCGGGAGTAATATTTGGTTGATCCGGATCGCCTTGACCTTTTACAATCGGACACGTTTTTGTTGTATGACTCCTCAACGTACTATTGCCATCTTTTCCCAAAAACATCCCGCATTGCTTGCACCTTGCTTTTTCTTTCCCGTTCGACAACAAACACAAACCGTAATGTTCCCAAACATCTTTACTCCGAGTGGTTGGTAAGATTTTAACCACCGTTGCATCCGACTCTTGAGCCGCGGTAGAATTTCGGGAGCTCATTTCTTGGAAGATTATGAAAATAAAAGTATAAAGTAGAAGTAGAAAGTAGTAGAAATGTGTGTAAAATGTAAATGGAGAAAATAGGTTGTATTTATATGTGTTTGGAAGGGCAAAAAAGTCAAGAAAAGTCAAACTAGCCGTTTTTTCCCCTTTCCAACGGCTATAAAAAAAAAAAAAAAAAAAAAAAAAATTTCCGAAATTTAAACGGTAAAAAAAAAAACCGGTTTCAATCCGATTTCGGATCCGGTTTGAACCGAATCCGGTTCTCAATCCGAGGGTCAATCCGAAATGTTGTCCGAATACTCAATCCGGTTTCGATCCGGTGGTCGGTTTAATCCGATCCGGTTCGGTCAAAACCGGTTTTGACCAAATCCGATTTTCGGATCGGATCGGATCCTAGAGCCCAATCCGGTTTTTGTGCCCATCTCTAATCTCAAGCAAACTTTGATAAGCATAGCCTAGCTTACTGACGCAGATTGGAGGGTTGAGTTATGTAAGAAGCATGGCTACACCATGATAGAATATCGAAAAGAATGTATCATCAAATCAAATCAGAAAAAAAATATGTATCCTATGGATATCACAATGATTTTCGAAAAGCCTCATATGTCCCTTTTAACAATTGTTGTCCTGGATGTCATTTTTCTTTGGCATCAGAAACTCGTACCTCCGAATTTCTTATATATGAATGACCTGGTTTATGGAGAAATGGTATGTGGTTTTCCAGTCCTCAAGTTTGATAACGATCATCTCTATGCTACGTGTGAATGTTGGAAGCAATCCAAGAAAGATCATCTAGTTCTGATCGAAAAATCTATATCCAATCCACTTGTGATTGTTTGATAATGATCATCTTTATGTGGTCCGTATGCTGTTGAAAGTTTGTATTACAAGAAGTACATAGTTGTGATTCTTGATGAGTACACTAGATTTACTTGGGTTTTCTTTTTGAGTTTGAAGTTGGAAACAACTTCCAAGCTCATGAATATTATCAAAGGGATTGAAGTTATGACAAAGATAACCGTCCTAAGAATTCGGAGTGACAACGTATCCGAGTTCACTAATGCCACAACTGAAGAGATAAATGCATTGGACACAACTTTTCTGCTTCCTACACTCAACAACAAAATGGTGTCATTGAACGAAGAAACTGAAATCTAGTTGAAGCCGCTAATTCGATGTTGAACTTTTCCAATCTACCTCTTTATTTTAGGGCTGAAGCAGTCTCCAAAGCTTGCTTTACTCAAAATCGAAGTATCATCAACCGACGACTCAACAAGACTCTATGTAAAGCAATGAATGGTCAAAGCCTAGTATCTCATTCCTACACATCTTTGGATGTAGATGTTTCATCAAGAACAACCAAGATCAACTCACCAAATTTCAACCAAAGTTTGATAAAGCTACTTTTTGGGATACTCTGGCAAATCAAAGGCTTACTAGGTTCTTAATCGTCGTACCTGTATAATTGAAGAAAGATTTGATATAAATGTTGATGACAATTTTCTCCAGAACTCAGAGCCAACTCATTTTACAACTCATATCCTAGAGTCCGATGCTCCTCTCCTGGGTCTGCGACCCTAACTTTTCCTCCATTTGATTCTGAAGTATTCCTATTTTGGGTTGATAGGGAGAATACCACTACTTTCGTGCCTCAAGTGAAAGAAAGCAAAGCAAACCACGAATCAAATTTTGATGGTTTTCAAGATGTAGCTAATCAGTTTGTAGAAATTTATCCTATTCCGAAAACCAATGACAATGATGCTAATTTATTTGACTTTCCAATCGAAGACAATGTTGATATATCTGGTTCACAACGTCAGTGGGAGCATCATCCTCAAACTCGAACTATTCATGGGGGGGGGGGCAGGGGAACACAACCTCATCATAGACGTCAGATCATCTGCTGCACAAGAACTTCCTAGATTACAGATATGGAAAAAGGATCATCCTCCAAATCAATTTATCAGAAATCTAAACGCCGGAGTTCAAACTTGCTCTACTGCTAATGTTCAAAATGAGTCACTTCTCGGCATTCATATCAATGGTTGTACCCAAATCCATTAAAGAAGCTTTAGAACATTCTAATTTGATTACATCCATGAAAGAAGAGTTAGCCGAGTTCGACCAAAATCAAGTATGGAATATTGTCCCTCCTTCTAAGGAACAAATTCAGATTGGTGGCCAAAGGATTCACACAGATATAAGGTATTGATTATGATGAGACATTTGGACCTGTTGCTCATCTTGAAGCTATCCGAATCTTTCTTGCTTATGTTGCCAACAAGGCTTTCAAGGTTTACCAGATGGATGTCAAAAGTGCCTTCCTCAACGTTGAAATCGACAATGAAGTCTACCTTCAACAGCCTCCTGGTTTTGTCAATTTAGCATATCCGAACTACTGCTACAAACTACGGAAAGTTATGTATGTCCTCAATCAAGATCCTCGTGCTTGGTATGAGACTCTTGTTTTCTAAAGCGATCTCGTTTTTAGAGAGGAGTTCTTTATCCTATCTTGTCTAGAAGATCAAATAGATAACATCTCATGTTAGTTCAAATATATGTTAGTGACATCATCTTTGGATCAACTGATCTGATTATGGTTACTGACTTTGAAAAGCTGATGGTTAGCCGTCTCAGATGAGCATGAATCCTGAGTTAAGTTTATTTCTTGTATTGCAAGCTAAACAAACAAATCAATGAATCTTCATTCCCCAAGATAAATTCATTTCCGAACATCTAAAGAAGTATTCAGTGGATACATGTGCCTCAGTAAAAGTTCCTATGGGTTTTGGACACAAACTTTTTTGCAGCCCATCTGGTGAAGCCGTTGATCAGAAGAAGTATATGGGAAAGATTGGATCGTTTCTTTACCTCACTGCAGGACGCCCTGACATTATGTTCTCGACATGTCTATGTTCTAGATTCCAGGTTTATCAAAAGATGTCTCACCTCTTAGCGGTGAAACAAATTTTCTGATATCTTAAAGGAACAAAAAGCCTCGTAATTTGGTACCCTGCAAATGTAAGCTTTTTTGTTGCAAGCTTATTCTGATTCGAATTATGGTGTACTTCAACTTGATCGAAAGAGAACATCCGACGGATGTAAATTTCTGGGTGGAAGATTGGTAAGCTGATTGTCCAAGATGCCAAAGTGCATTGAACTTTCAATAGTCGAAGTAGAATACATTGTTACTGCAAGCTGCACCTCACAAGTTTTGTGCATGAAATCACAACTGTTGGACTATGCTTTTCGATTCTAGCAGATTCCGATATTCTTTGATTCTCAAAGTGATATCGTGATTTCTCATAATCCGATCTAGCACTCCATGACCAAACACATCGATATTCGTTACCATTTTTTAAAGATCATGTTTTAAACAGGAACATTGGGCTCATTTTTGTTCCATCTGATTATGAGATCGTTGATGTCTTTACCAAGGCATTGGACGAGAACAAATTCACTAGTTTTCTGAACAAAATGGGAACGATGATGCCTGATCCTCAATTTTCCCAAGAAGTTTGTACTTTTTGATGGAAACATCGTAAAGTCAAATAATTCCAAGCTAAACATTTTTCATATCAGAACTTTTCTTCTCGAAAAATGAAGGATCACTATGTCTTTTTATCTAACATTTATTTTAGTTTTAAGCTCTCAGGTTGTTGTCTTATCATGCAAACTTTAGTCCTAAATTTCTTTTGTCAGAGATCTAGACAAATCCTATATCGAGATACGATATTTCGTTTTACTATATCTCTATGAGAAATTTATCTTGGAATTCAAATCCAAAATGGTAATGTGATTTCGTTTTATCTCTCTTTTCCAAGCTCTAATGCTTCAGATCTTGGAATTTCTCAAATCTCTTTCAATTGTTAGACAAAGATCTTCGATGTAACTTTTGTTTCTTATATTTATTCTTGAAGTTGTGCCACTTCTTGGATCAATATCACGCATTAGTGGTTAATTTTTCGATTCTCGGAAACATCTTATGTCTACCATCTTTTCGAATTTATCGTTCCCATCTCATAAGTGAATAAATTCCTTTTAAGGTTCCCATTTATTTATGTTTAATGAAATGTCAAGAATTTTCCTCCAACAGATAAATGATTATCTTTTAATTATAATAAACATGTTTTGGCACATTTTTGAATAAATGACTGAGTCTTTTTCTGAGTTGAATCAACAGTTACCGGATTTGAAAAAAAAATCCCATCTTTATGGTCTAACTTTCAATTTAGGGGGTATTTGGGTTCCCGACCTTTAATGCAACCCGCTTCGGATCTGGGTGTCATTATTGGTTCATCTGACCCGACCTGAAAAAAACCTAACTATATAAGGATTTTGAATCCAAACTATTCCCTCTTCACGGTTTTATCTCTATCTTGGATTAGAACTTTTCTCTATACTATGTGTTCTTTGTGTCCTTCACTCATCCTCAAGCATTCAATAATGGCGTCCCAGACTACTAATTCTCCTTCAATGAAGAGATCCTCCAAATGATCTACATCATTTCTTCCTCAGAATCCATTCTAAAGGACACAACACAACTATTCTTTCTTTATCCCAACGACTACGATGAGCATGTTCATGTCATGGTGCAATTCATCTCCCGCCATCCCATAGAAGTTCCTTTAACCAAAGTTTTAAAACTTAACTTCTCACTCCGTCTTCTTTTCAAAGCTTTTGAGCGAATCAAAATAAAAAATGATGCCCTTGAATGAATGCTCGCTGAAGACAGGATCGTTCACGTGACTAAATATACATTTCTCAAAATCGTTGGGGTTTCCCCAAAGCCAAAGGGTTTTCGTGTTTTCAAACCAACTATAGAGGAGTTTCAAGGGGCTTTGAACCAAATTGGGTTCAAAGGACTTTACAAAAGAAAGGAGTTCAAGAAGTTTGTCGTTCCTGGGATTTTACCGATATTTAGGCATATCACCATGAAGGGCTTGTCAGGGAAATATGGAGGATCTGACTCCATGAGCAATGATTGGTTGTAGGTCATCTACAACATCTTCACTGTATGAAAAAATGATGTGGATCTTCCAGAGGTTCTATTGTAGGATTTTTGGAAATTTCCCATTCATCGGAAAACAAGCAAAATATCGGGTCCGAGATTCTAGGCTCTTACATTGCAACAAATCTACTCGGACAGAGGCAAGTCTGTTCCACTAACGTCGGAGCCACCAGAGTTACACTTCACATTCGAACTTATTAAATCATATCGTTTACCTAATCATACTAGTTTTGGTACTATCCAACGTCCCCCTCATCACATGTTGGACATTCTCCATTCCGACTCTCCTAAAAAATCTAAACATCTTGAGATTTTGACGCTAGTTGACCCACTGACTCCCACCCAAATCTTGGGTGCTCAGCCATCAGAAGGTGAGACTCAAACCAAGAAAAGAAGCGGTCTCAATATGATTACAAATAAATGACCGAGCACTCCACCTGCTAAAGTTAAGGCCAAAAAGAGAACCAAAGCCAGTGAGTTCTCTCAAAAGGATTCATAGATCGGATTTGGTACTGACCTTGGGTGAAAGCAAACCCAACTCACCGAATCTTTTGATGCACCCATCGGAGCTTCAATATCAAACACACACACACACACACACGAGGAGTTAACTCAGAATCTGCCCGCATCCTCTCAAAAGGATGGTGCTAGCATTGAATATAGTTCATTGCAACCCCTGAAACACACACACACACACATCATCTTTAAACCCATTCCTTGTACATAATCACGACCTGTGGCCCCTACCACATATCCCATGCTTTTCGATCAATGGGCAGTCCCCCTAAGCTCATAAGCGACAACCGAACATATAACCTCCATGGGTAAAGGAATTTCGGGTATTACTAATGTCAATAGGAATGAGATTATTGACAGGGCTCAACTCATGCGTCCTGATCTGAAAAGAGATCAGCTCGAGTATGTCTTTCTTAGAATGAGACACCGAGTTCCCCGTGGTAAAATCACAATGAAGCATCCCATAAACTCCAACCACAAAGAAATGAATCGATGATGTTCCCGTTTACATGGATGATCCATCAACCAACGATGTTGAGAAGATTCTAAGTGGAGTAGTGTCCCAAGCAACGCCAATTTCGGATGAGCCTCTTCGGACCAATGAAGCTGCAATAGTAGAAGTTCCTGTCACCCATCTAGATTTAGATGATCCTCCTACCGGTAATAGTGATGATGCCGCTGGTCAGATTGAGGTTGCAAACACTCAAGTCAATATTTCAAGTCTTCTTTCTTTAAGAACTAAATTTCAATTTCTTCAAGCCTCTTCCTCCAAACCACATATTTATCTCGACATTCATTCATATTTAGAGGAGATGGATCTTTCAAATGGGTGTGATGATAACAAAGGAGTTAATGATTTCGATGATGAGGAATAAAAATCCCAGAGTGAATCCAGTTTAGACACTGGATAATTCGACGAGATAGAAGATTCTTTTGTTCTCCTAGACATGCAAGAGATGATTGACAAAGTTGATTCTAAGGTTGAAAACGTCAATGCTCAGGTTGGAGCACTTGATTCAAAAATAGATTTGGTTCTCAAATCTCTTTCCAAAATCAAGTTGGCTTCTCCTTTACAACAAGACCGAGAGAAATAGCTTGATCAGCTTATCTCTTTTTGATTGAAGCACACTTTGGAAGAAGAAAAGAAGAAATATAATGATAACCTTGATCAAAATTTCACCACCTCCGTAATGCTGAAGGTTCATCACGATATGCTTGCTGCTGCAAATGAACTCATTAAGCCGACACATGTCCAACGTGAGAAGTAAATTCAGAGGTTAGAGAAGGAGATCCGAGCTAAGGATAGCATGAATTTGGTCTTGCAACCCTTCCACATCAAAGTAATTCAGCCTGCACAACACCTTGTGGACATTATGAACTACAAGTTTGATGAAGTTCTTCTAATCATGGAGGAAACCCTCGACACCCTCAAATATCATGCTCCAACTGTGGATATGTACGACAAGCTCACTAAACAGATAAACTTGAGCTTCTAAAAAGTGTTTCATAAATTTGGTGATTTACAGCCTGATGCATTGCTTTCATTGAAAGAAGCTCCTTCCCATGCAAGTGGAGAGAAATGGTAACAGATTAGAAACCGAAGTTAGATTTTATGCTCCGAGATGAGTCAACCGATGAAGATGAAGATGAACTCATAGTGACCGGTGAAGAGAGAGAAGGTGAAGGAGAAGGTGAAGCATAACACCATGTTTCGAGTCGTTTCATAATTTGGGGTCGTGATATGAAGATCAAGTACCGTAAGGATTCGGGCTTTGGGAAAATAGAGATTTAGACCCATTTGGATGTGGGTAATGTAGATTATATCATCCAAGAGTTCAGTTTGTGCTTTGGAGTCAAAGCATAAAATGGGAAAAGTAGTGTTTCAGACTTCTTTTATAAATTAAGGATTTTAGTTCGATGTGTTTTACGTCAAAAGTAATTAGACAGGGTTGTAGATCTCCTTAATACCTTTCCATGTATATAAAGATAATCGAAAACAGAGTTGGAACGAAGAAGTTATGACAGTTAGAAGTTATGAAAATTTTGGGCTTAGTCTAGTACGTTGGGCGTACAGAATGTAGGTTGGGTGTACTTGGCATCAGTGGTACGCTAGGCGTACCACGAGTGCTCTGGGCGTACGCGACAATAACCCAAATCCTATTTCCATGGTTTGAGCCCTATTTAATCTCCTTAACTTCCCCAAACCTGTTCCATTCTTAGCCTCCTCCTCTGTAACACCCTTCCTTGAAACCCTAACACTAGTTTGAGCTTTATAAGAAAAAAAGGTGTTCTTGAGTTCTTTGGGGTGTTCTTGGTGCATCTTAGAGAAGAAGGAGCTCATTGGAAAAGTGTTGGTTGCATTGGATCTTGTAGATCCAGACTTTGTTCAACTTGATCTTTCTTGTAGACGTACAACGCTTGAATCTTTATGATGCATTTGTTAGATCTAGCTAGCTTTTGGTGTTATGAGCTTTTAGTCACTTTAGTGCATGAAGTTTAGATCTTGAAAGTTTGTGACTTTTTATGGATAAAGTTGGAAACTTTATCCATCTAAACATCATATTGATTCAAATCTAAAGGTTGGAGACTTGGACTTAATGGATTAAGTAGAAAAAGATGCACTTTTGTTCCCTTTGAGTCTTAACGACTAGATCTTGGTCATTTGGATCATTCTAATCGATAAATTTGGAAACTATATCCATTATAGAGTTATTAGGGACCATAAATTGTGATCTTGGTCCTTCTTGTCCTTCCATGCAAGAGTTGGTGGTCTTTTGATGTAGTTAGAGATTTAAGGCTTTGGGTTGGACACCATTAAGTCATGTAGAGTTATAAGGCCAAGAACTTTATGGCTTAGAACGTCCCATAAGAATCAGATCTGGAAGTTATACGTGTTGTCTTCACGCATTAAGAGGTTTGGAGATGAATTTGGGCTTCAGCATCGTACACTGGGCATACCAGGTTGGTACGCTGGGCGTATACACATGAATGGATTTTGATCCATTTTTGGGCCTTGAGTCAGTTTGGGTTCGGGCCTTGCTTTATTGGTGCAAGTATAGGAAGGATATAATAGTATTTTACCCATTGTTATAAGGATATATGAATTGGACCTTGAATTATGGGAAATTGTCCTAATTAATAATTATGGATAATTTAGATGTGTTCAGTGTAAGGAACCCGGTAGTAGCAGCGCGTGTGTGTTTCGAGTATCTCGGATTGAGGTGAGTATCATTACTATACTAACGGGGTCAAAGAAACTAATGATGGACCATAGGATTATGTTATGTAGAAAGACCAGGTGGTCGCACCTAGAAATTTCATGAAAGACCTAGATACGGCTCCCAGTAAATTATATATAAGACCAGGGTTTGGACCTTGGCAATTATATGTACTATGACAGTTGTGATTCTGATACTTGCATGGAAGACCATGAGGTGGTGCTTGTCACTTGTATCTGAGACCCAGGGATTGCCCGCAGCTTCACAAGTAAATACCACTATACAGCTCATGGCGTAGTGGCTATTATAACTATGGATGGCACATAACAATCTCTATTTTTTGTATGGTATGTGGTATTTTCGGGACTCACTAAGTTTTGTGCTTACGGTTTTATGATTATGCGTTAAGGTACTTCCAATATGAAAGGTAAGGCCCCGACATGACTGCACCGCATCCACCAGAGTTTTCTGCATTGGCAATTTTCAATATTTACTATGAGGTTTGAATAATGTATTCACTTTGATCGGTTTATATGGTTTATTGTTTTAAAATGAAAATTTTACTATGAATTTTTGGGACATTACAAGTTGGTATCAGAGCCTTGATTTGAGGGATTCGGGCACACTCTCAAGTGTGGCTGTGAAATCAAACTGAGGATTTCTAAAATCTTTTAAAAGAAAATGATTTCTAAAAAGATTTTTTTATAAAGAAAAAGTGGTGTGATGAGTGCAATCACCCGAGCTCAAGTAAGTAATTCCCATAACATCCATACATGTTAATATAGTATATGATATGAATGTTTTCATGGTAGATTGGCCTGATATGTGATGCCTTGTAGCCTAGGAGGAATTTGATGCTATGCTAGATTTGGAATTTGTATTGGTATGCTTTAAAAATTATATACGATTAGGACCATATACCCCAAGAATGACTGATTTAGCCTTATTTCATGTTCCTCTTCTGGTTGGGGTCTTTGCGTAGAGTCTTTTATTCGACAGTTGTAACGACGTAAATTTTCATCAAAATTTTCATTTTCAAACATAATAAAACTTATTTCATAAATTTTCAAAATCACATATGTCTCAAATGTCAACAAGTAAAACACAATCCCAGAATCATAAAAACAATCTCCCGCCAGTGTATACAAGCATGCCGGTACCATGTCGCGATCCTCGGAACTACCTGAAACACATAACACATAACACATAACACAGTAAGCATAAAGTTTAGTGAGCCCCCAAAATACCACACACAGCACATCAGCCACTCGAGTCTATAACTCAATAAGACCCTCCGGTCAATGTGTCTCAGTGGAACCCTCCGGCCCCACAACTCAGATGGACCCTCTGGTCCCTCAACTCAGCAGCTCAATATAATACACAGTAACCATATCACAAAAAACACAGCAGGATATCTCGATACACAGCTCATTCACATAAGACCCTCTGGTCACACATAAAGTTACCACACAAGGTAAGTATAGTGAGAAGACTCACCTCGTAACCTAGTAAGTGAAAACCTCGTACTCGGAAATCTCAAACTCTGCCCACCGGTCTAGCCTCCGCCTAACATATAATAATTATCCCTAATTAATATTGGTCCTCAAGAAGCTAGACTAATCCTTCTATGCTCACAGGAGAGTAAAAGACCATTTTACCCTCCATGGTCTCAATGTTTCTAACTGCCTTACTCTCAAGACATGAAAGTCAATATGAGTCAACCGCCACAGTTGACCCGACTCGTCGAGTGCACTCGGGTGACTCGTCGAGTCCACTCGTATCCTCTAAATTCTTCTAAGTGTCTCACACGGCTCGTCGAGTTAACCTCCCAACTCGACGGGTTACCACTAGGTCACGAATCGCGGGGCAACCCGATCCGACTCGTTGAGTCATCGCATAGACTCGGCGAGTTGACTCATCTAGATGTCTCATATGGACGTCTGAGATCAGATGTGCAACTCCGACCTCTACATCTAGCCTACTAATACCCAAAAGTTACGTAAAGGTCCAATCTTGATGACCATGCATGGCATCCATGCTCCAAAATGTCATCACAAGCTCCAAGAAAGGTCACATGCGTGGGGACCTGCCTCTAACTCCATAAAGCTCAAATCTTTGGACCTTCAAGGTCCCCTCTAGTCCAGATCTGAGGTTCTAACCTCAAACCATGCGAAAAAAAGATTAAGAATACAACATGTTTGAGAGAAAACCCTAAAAGGTCCCCAAAAATGAGATCTAACGAACAAGAGGCCAAGATGAGAGCTTTTTACCTCTGAATAGCAGCAAATGACAGAAGAATGCAAGATCCACAGCCTCCTCTTGGATGGATCCACCAAACTCCTCCAATCTCTCCTCCAAAATGCTCAAGAGTGCTAAAGATAGTCTCTCTCTCTCTCTCTCTCTCTACAATGAAAATGGCAGGTTAGGGTTTCTCTATGAGGGAAGTTGGCCGCAAAGGGAGGCCATAAGGGCCTTTAAATAGGCCACAAGCCCGAGAAATTTGGGTTTGCTTCAGCAGTGCTGACTCGGCGAGTCAGCTCACGGACTCAGCGAGTCCGCTTATTAATCCGCGTCACCAGTCGCGACTCTACTCGACGAGTTGAGGCACCAACTCGTCGAGTCACTCCATATATCTCAAAATAAACACTTAAAATATTATACCTGGAATCCGGATGTCACAATTCTCCCCCACTAGAATTAGACTTCGCCCCCGAAGTCATGCTCCCTAAATAGCTCCGGATGCTGCTCTCGCATCTCGGACTCCGACTCCCAAGTCATCTCGGACCCTTTCCGATGTTGCCACTGAACCTGAACCAGGGGCACCTCCTTGTTCCTCAAAACCTTCACCTTTCGATCCATAATTGCGATCGGTCTCTAGATAATATTCAGGTTCGCATCCACCTGAATATCCTCTAGTGGCACTACTACCGTCTCATCGGCCACACACTTCCTCAACTAAGACACGTGGAAGGTGTTATGGATCTGGCTCAAGTCCGCAGGTAGCTCCAAGCGGTATGATACCTTACCCACTCTAGCGGTCACCCTGAAAAGACCGATGTATCGGGGCCCCCGCTTGCCCTTCTTCCTGAACCGTATTACCCCTTTCCACGGGGATACCCTCAGGAGAACGAAATCTCCAACCTGAAACTCGAGTTCGGATCGTCGCCTATCCGCGTAACTCTTCTGGCGACTCTGAGCCGTCTTGAGCCGTCAGTAACTCTTCTGGCGACTCTGAGCCGTCAGTAATCTCTGTCTGACCTGCTGAATCTGCTCAGTCGTCTTGAGCACTATCTCAGTGCCACCCATCACTCGCTGCCCTACCTCTCCCCAACATATGGGGGTCCGACACCTCCTCCCATAAAGGAGCTCAAAAGGAGGCATGCCGATACTGGAATGGTGGATGTTGTTGTAAGAAAACTCATCCAGAGGTAGGTATGTGTCCCAACTTCCACCGAAGTCCATAACACATGCTCGAAGCATGTCCTCGAGCATCTGGATCGTCCGCTCACTCTGTCCGTCTGTCTGTGGGTGGTAGGCTGTGCTAAAATGCAATCGCGTACCCAACTCCTCATGGAACTTCTTCCAGAATCTGGGAGTAAATCGCCCATCCCGATCTGAAACTATAGATATCGGCACCCCATGCCAAGCTACCACCTCTCTCACACACACTGCTGCCAGCTTCTCTGTGTAAGAGCTCTCACTAATAGCAAGAAAGTGAGCGCTCTTCGTCAACCGCTCGATAATCACCCAAATCGCACCCATGACCGTAATGGATGCATCGCAATAAACCACAAAATCCTCCATTTTCTCCGGAAGGGCCAACACGGGAGCCTCGCATAATCTCTGGCGAAGGGTCTCAAATGAGGTCTGCTGCTCGGGACCCCCAGTAAACGCAACGCCCATCCGGGTCAAACTGGTGAGAGGGACGGCGATCTTGGAGAAATCTCTGATAAATCGCCGATAATATCCGGCCAATCCCAGAAAACTCCTGATCTCGGTGGGGGATCTCGGCACCACCCATCTCATTACTGCCTCAATCTTGGCCGGATCGACTAAAATACCATTCGGGTTAACGAGGTGTCCAGGAACTGGACCTCTCGTAACCATAAATCACACTTGGAGAACTTGGCATAGAGCCTCTCCGATCTCAATACACCCAGAATCTCCCTCAGGTGTTCCCCATGTTGCTCCCTAGATCTCGAATACACCAATATATCGTCGATGAACACGATCACCGATCGATCCAACATGGGCCTACACACCCGGTTCATGAGGTCCATGAACGCTGCCGGTGCGTTGGTGAACCCGAAAGGCATCACCACGAACTTATAGTGCCCACAACGTGTCCTGAAGGCCTTCTTCTGGACATCCTCCTCGCGGACTCTCATCTGATGATGCCCAGATCTCAGATCGGTCTTGGAAAACCAAGACGCCCCCTGCAACTGATCGAACAAATCGTCGATCCTCGAAAGTGGGTAACGGTTCTTGACCGTCAACTTGTTCAATTCCCGGTAATCAATGCACATCCGGTATGAACCATCATTTTTCTTGACAAAACGGATCGGGGCTTCCCACGGCGAGCTACTCGGCCTGATAAACCCCTTCCCCACCAGCTCCTGCAGCTATGAGGATAACTCCTACATCTCCGGAGGCGCAAGGCGATAAGGTGCCTTGGCAATCGGTGCCGCTCCCGGCACCAAATCGATCCGAAACTCTACCTGCCTCACGGGAGGCACTCCCGGAAAATCCTCGGGAAAAACATATGGAAATTCGCACACTATCGGAACCTCGGAGATAGAACTCGATCTCTCTGTAGCAGCCTGCGTATCCATCACATATGCCAAAAACCCCATACAACCCTGCTATAGACTCTGTCTCGCTCTGGCGGCCGAACAAAATGCCGACCCAGACGGGTACCCTCACCATATACTGTAAGCACTCCCCCCGCTAGGGTCTTGTATGGTCACCAGCTAACGCTCACAGTCGATCACAGCTCCAAATTGACTCAACCAGTCCATGCCTATGATGACACAGACATCCCCCATCACGATCGGTACCAGATCTATCGGAAACTTAACTCCGAAGATCTCAAGCTCACATCCACGAATCACATCAGTCGCAAACACCGCATGCTCATCGGCTATGGAAACTTTCAGAGGTCGACTCAACGCCTCTCGTTGGATACTAATATGACGACTAAATGCTAATGATACAAAGGATCGACTCGCACCCGAGTCAAATAACACCAAGGCAGGCACAAAACTCACAAGAAAAGTACCTATACACAATCACAATATAAGCACAAAATATCTCAAAAGAATATAATAAGAACACGTACCAGCCACAACATCAGGTGCTGCGCGGATCTCCTCCGTTGTCAACTGAAAGGCTCTCCCTCGAACCCTAGGTGTCTCGGCCTTCGCTGGCCGGATCTCAGCAGCACGCACAAAAGTAGGTGCAGATCCCTGGGCTAATTCCTACAAGAGCTGAGGGCACTCGGCCTTCCGGTGTCCGGTCTGGTTGCAATGAAAGCAAACCGAGAATCCCTTGGGGCAATCCTTCGCCATATGGCCCTCCTTGCCATATTTGTAGCAAATCCTCGATCGGCAAGAACCCTCGTGACTCTTGCCGCACTTGCCACAAGTGCGGCCCTTCTGGCCCCCGACTCTAGAATCAGTGGGCTTGGCCTGCTTCGTCGCCAGTTGCGACTGCACTGGTCTCGGGTCCCTACCCCGGGACTCCTCCTCCTCCTCCCTGGTCTGCAACTCAAGCTCAATCTCCCTCCTCCTGGCATTATCCTGAAGCTCGGCCAATGTCCTATACGACGAGTTCGCCATGAAATCTCGTATGTCCCTCCTTAGTATGATCAGATATCGGCTCACATGTGCCTGCTCAGTGGACACGTGTTCAGGGAAAAACATCGCCCTCTCATGGAACATCCTCGAAATCTCAGTCACTTATTCTGTCTTCTGCTTGAGAGACAGAAACTCCTGTGCCAAACGTTCCCTCTCCACCGGGGGAGCATACTCGTCTCGGAACATCTGAACAAACCTCTCCCATGACACTGCATCATGATCTGCAGGGGTAAAACCAGCTGTCACAAACTTCCACCAGTCCTTCGCTTCCAAGCGGAGCTGGTTCAGTGCAAACCGAACTCTCAAGTGGTCGGGGCAAGAACACGTGTAAAAACACCCCTCGATATCAGAGATCCACCTCATTGCAACAATCAGATCCTGCGTCCATTCAAACTCTGGTGGCATCGTGTTGCTGAACTCTCGGAATAGCAACGAGTCAGCTCCCTGAGGCCTAGCAACGGCGACGACTGAAGTGGCTGCGGCGACAGCAGCCTCAGTGATAGCAGCTTATCGCTCATCGAACGTTTGTATCAAGGTGGTCTTGATAGACCCAAACATCTCTGGAATCTCTGCTCGGATAGCTGTAACCACCTCATTGTGGATCATCCTCCATATCTCCTCATCACTACTCCCACTGCTACCCGGGTTGTGGCGTGTACCCACCATGATGTAACACAACACAAAGTCCTCAGAGACTCGCTCGAGCATACTCACACTCAATTACCCGCCCCTACTTATTCCTTAGCATCCAAATGATTCTTACCTGGACCGCTCACTGATTCGGTGCTTCCAGTAGTACGGGCCCAATACTACCTTCCACACCGTATCAGTGTTCACCCCAAGTCCCCCTCCTCGGATCCCAATTACAAGTACTCTATGCCTCACAAGCTACCCTCACAGTAGTCCTCTCATTGGCTCGCTCCTGCTAGGTACTCATACTCAAAGCAAATCATTGATAGCAGAAAACCCTAGGGTAAGGCGTCACAAATTAGGCCACCCTAGTCCTAATATATGAATTACCTAGCCTATTCTCTAATATGTATTATACCTCATAAGATAATCTTGTAACACAAAATGAGGGTATTTTTGGAAATCACCACTCGGGCTCTGGCTGATTGTACACACTACTCCGGCTCGTCTTCTCTTAAACTCTTTCTCATTATTAGAAAATTTTATCTCTTTTGAAAATCTTTCTGAAATCCTCAGTTTGAGTCCAAACACACCCGAGGGTGCATCCGAATCCCTCAAACCAGTCTCTAATACCAACTTGTAACGACGTAAATTTTCAACAAATTTTTCATTTTTAAACACAATAAAACTCATTTCATAAATTCTCAAAATCACATATGTCTCAAATGTCAACAAGTAAAACACAATCCCAGAATCATAAAAACAATCTCCCGCCAGTGTGTACAATCATGTCGGTGCCTTGTCGCAATCCTCGGAACTACCTAAAACACATAACACATAACACGTTAAGCATAAAGCTTAGTGAGTTCCCCAAAATATCACACACAGCACATCAGCCACTCGACGCTATAACTCAATAAGACCCTCCGGTCAATGTGTCTAAGTGGGACCCTCCGGCCCCACAACTCAGATGGACCCTCTGGTCCCTCAACTCAGCAGCTCAATATAATACACAGTAAGCATATCACAAAACAAACAGCAGGATATCTCGATACACAGCTCATTCACATAAGACCCTCTGGTCACACATAAAGTTACCACACAAGGTAAGTATAGTGAGAAGACTCACCTCGTAACCTAGTAAGTGAAAACCTCGTACTCGGAAATCTAGAACTCTGCCCACCGGTCTAGCCTCCGCCTAACACATAATACTTATCCCTAATTAATATTGGTCCTCAAGAAGGTAGACTAACCCTTCTATGCTCACAGGAGGGTAAAAGACCATTTTACCCTCCTTGGTCTCAATTTTCTTAACTGCCTTACTCTCAAGACACGAAAGTCAATATGAGTCAACCGCCACAGTTGACCCGACTCGCCGAGTGCACTCGGGTGACTCGCCGAGTCCACTCGTATTCTCTGAATTCTTCTAAGTGTCTCACACGGCTCGTCGAGTTAACCTCCCAACTCGACGGGTTACCACAGGGTCACGAATCGCGGGGCAACCCGATCTGACTCGTCGCGTCATCGCATAGACTCGGTGAGCTGACTCATACGGATGTCTCATATGGACGTCTGAGGTCAGATCTGCAACTCCGACCTCTAGATCTAGCCTCCTAATACCCAAAAGTCACGTAAAGGTTTGATCTTGATGACCAAGCATGGCATCCATGCTCCAAAATGTCATCACAAGCTCCAAGAAAGGTCACATGCATGGGGACCTGCCTCTAACTCGATAAAGCTCAAATATTTGGACCCTCAAGGTCCCCTCTAGTCCATATCTGAGGTTCTAACCTCAAACCCTGCTCAAAAAGATCAAGAATACAACATGTTTGAGAGAAAACCCTAAAAGCTCCACAAAAATGAGATCTAACGAACAAGAGGTCAAGATGAGAGCTTTTTACCTCTGAATAGCAGCAAATGACAGAAAAATGCAAGATCCACAGCCTCCTCTTGGATGGATCCACCAAATTCCTCCAATCTCTCCTCTAAAATGCTCAAGAATGCTAAAGATAGTCTCTCTCTCTCTCTCTATAACGAAAATGGTAGGTTAGGGTTTCTCTCTGGGGGAAGGTGGCCGCAAAGGGAGGCCATAAGAGCCTTTAAATAGGTCACAAGCCCGATAAATTAGGGTTTCCTTCAGCAGCACTGACTCGGCGAGTCAGCTCACGGACTCGGCGAGTCCGCTTATTAATCCGCGTCACCAGTCGCGACTCTACTCGACGAGTTGAGGCACCAACTCATCGAGTCACTCCACATATCTCAAAATAAACACTTAAAAATATTATACCTGGAATCTGGATGTTACAACAGTCTATTTGATCATGTATCGTATATAATTTGCATGAATAAGGCAACCGCAAGTGAAAGTAGAAGTTCCTACCATGGTAGTAGCAAGTGATCTTGGGATGTCCTTTGTTTATTTTGTGGCTTGTAGTGTTACTACATGAATGTTTATTTCTTTGTGCTTTGTGAGACCCTGACTGATGTGAGTTAACTATTAGGTGAATACATTAACTCCTATGCTGCAAATGTTAAATAATCTGAGAGTGGTGGATTTGACTCTATTGCACAACACTCGTTTGAGTCTAACTGTTGTAGGGATAAGTCTTTTACTCGAAGGATTATCTAAAATTTGTTGCATGTGATTGTATTCATGAAGTAGTTAGCTGACACTAATCGAAGTTGTTCTGCCGCTGATGGCAGGGTGAGGTCGGGAACATACGAAAGCGTAGCAAGTGTTTAATAGGTTTGAATGCACTGTTTAGCGAGTGCATGGAGTACCAGTTTGAGAGGGTGGATTAGAGGATTCAGGGTAATTCTTGACTAAATTAGGGATTGGTGTGGAAGGTAGTAATGGGCCCGTACTAATAAAAGCACTTGATCCATACTCGAATCAAGGACAGTCACAGAGAATCTAGGAAGCCTTTAGGATGAGGGTTCTTTGGGTATGCCTTGATCATTTGTATGTGTTCTTTTCAGAATGGTGATGATCACGCGTGGAGAAGGTTCAATTTCTGCTACAGGATCAGGTGTAGGTGCTGAGCCGGTGGATGAGCGGATACATGAGTTCATTTCATTAGAGATCGCTCGCTGTATTTTCGAGCTACTTCCTATGATCTTTGGATTATTCAAAGAGGGGATCATGGGGATTTTGGATGAGCATCTAGGACTGTTCCACACTAAGATTTTGTCTATTGTAGGAGCTCGCACTCTTCCCTTCCGCGAGTTTCGTGCTTGTGGAACTCCAGAGTTGTTTGAGGAGACGGACCCCATTGCTAGTAGGAGGTGATTAGTAGATATGGTGAACGCTTTCTGGACGAGCTTCTTCCCCGAGGGGTCGATGGTCATATTTTCTTCTTGTCTTCTGAAAGACATAGGGCGAGATTGGTGGGAGGAGGTAGACTTCTCTTTGGGAGCCTAGGTCATTGAGATGATGACTTTGGATAAATTTGTGACCCATTTTAGGGTGGTGTTTGCACCAGCTATCGAGCTGCAGCAGTTGGCAAGGGAGTTTCAGGTTCTTCACCAGACGACTGAGACTGTGGTGGAGATCACCACCAAATTTAGGGATTAGGCTCTTTTGGTTACATAGTATATCACAAACAAGGAGATGAAGAAGACTTGGTACCATGATATGCTTCGAGACACTTATTAGGGAGTTTGTTAGCTTTTCATCTTGTTAGAATTTGGAGGACATGTTAGCTAGAGCCCGATATTAGAGAGTTTGTTAGCTTTTCAGCTTGTCAGATTTAGGGATTGGGCTCTTTTGGTTCCACAGTGTATCGCAGACAAGGAGATGAAGAAGACTTGGTACCATGATATGATTCAAGACGATATTAGGGAGTTTGTTAGCTTTTTAGCTTGTCAGACTTTGGAGGACATGATAACAAGAGCCCGAGAGCGGGAGATTGATTTGGAGAACCTCGGGAAGAGGAAGCCAGAACAGGTGCAGATAGTTGTGGGTCCTTCAAAGATACCCAAGACTTTTGGTCAGTGAGTAAGAGGCCAGCAGGGCCGAGGTCAGTGCAACACGTGCAGTAAGCAGTGCGATGGACTTAGTTGATCTAGGGGTTCAGGTTGGTATAAGTGTGGTAAGCTTGGTCAAGTCAACAATGATTGTCCCCAAAGGACGAGTCTGTTATGTTTCAACTACAACTAAGTGGGCCACAAGAAGGCCGACTGTACGGAGTTGATGAAAGGAGCAGTGAGGGCACCTGCTCCAGCCACTCTGAGGATTACTGATGGTAGCGAGGGTAGAGTGGATGTTCCCATGGGGAGGAGCCGAGCATTGCAGTCACAGGTAGAGGAGATCCGAGTTCCACCAGTTGACGTCGCAGGTATGTCTTGTTTTCTTTCCTTAATGCTATTTTTATTTGTGTTTGTGATGGTATGTTGTGTGGGAGACGTTATGTGTGGTTTATCTAAGTCTCCACCTAGGAATTATAATTTTCCTCATGATGGTCTAGAAAATTTATTTTGAGAATCTTCATATGCTATTTGCATAACGAGAGCCGTGCTTAGAGGATAATTCGGGTGAGCTGGTTTTGGATTTCGATGTGGGAGGCTTCGACCACCATCAGAGCAAGCTTTAAGTGAGAGAAGACCAATAGTTGGTTCGATCTTTAGTGGTATCAGCAATGAACTCAAGTAATCCGCAAGGTAGGCATGCTGGGTTTGAATGCAGGAACTGTAGGGGTCTTTCGGAGATACGAGGAAATGAGGAAGTGCTTTGATCGTGGGTGTAAGATCGGTAATTGTCAAGTTGATACCGTTGTAGTGTGGTCAGTTATAGGTTCATATGGGAATTACTCTAGAGCAAGTAATTTGTTGAATTCGTTGGGTGCCCGTTACGATAATTGAGATTTTGTTCTTCGTCATTTGATAAAGTCACCAATGACCTATAGTGGATTCAGTGGAGAGTGCCCTGGAATATTGAGCTCGTTGAGGTTTCAGGGAGTATTCTTTAAATTTTGACAGGTGTGTGTTTGCTAGGATTAGATAGTATTGGAATGCTAGTACTTGTGAGCTCAGGTTGTCGAACGCTTCGAGTAGTCAGGTTGCGTGACAGATTGCAAATCTATAAATTTTATGGTTGGAATATTATAGTTGAATCCAAGTGGGGGAGAACTGCTTCGACTAAGGTATTGCACAAGGAATGAGATTTCAGGTTACCTTGCGCATTCGTGGTGGTCCATGGTGGGTATGTAATTAGGTTCAGGTTGCCGGTTGTGATAGAGCCTTTCTGCCTATTCTTGTCAGATTAATGTTATGGGACTTGAAGCATGACCCGTATACCAGATTGTGGTATAGTAGATTGAGGCTTCGACCCATGATTTATTTGGTTAGCTGGTAGCGATAGAAGTGTTGTAAGACTGTGGGGTGGCCATAACATTAACTAGGTTGGCAGATAGTGTAGAAGTGTTGTAAGACTATAGGGTGGCCCGTAGCATTCACCTGGTCCATAAACAATTGCAAGGATGTTGAGGATCTTTTCTTAGGCTCGTAGTATCTTCTATGTGGAATTACACCATGGTAGGACAATCGCGAGAATATGGGGAGACCATAATATTTGTGGGATTGAAGAAGGTTGTGGGTCGTTTGGGGTCGATAATGGTGTAAGACTGCAGCTGGGCGTGTACCATTCATTTTGAGAAAAGTAGATTATGTTGAAATTGTGTAATGGTTAGTTATGTTATCCTTAGTTGGAACATGATGACTGTTTAACCCTTACATACAAGTAAGTTAGAGTAGCCTTGTCAAAAAGACTCTTGGATAGAGTCTCATGGTACAATTATCTGAAGGATGTCAGTTTCAGCGACTGCTTAGGAATCCATCGCTTCAGATAATTCGTAGATCACCTTGAATCTCTAAAGATCTGGGATAGATTCAAAATACGAATGTTTGGTTAGTAGGATAATTTAAGGTCGTAAGGATTTCGTTTGGATAAGAGGTCGAGAAGTCAGATAAGGTATTGGATTCCTGGATTTGAGCTGAGTAGTGATGGTTGTTTTTTATTGGTTAAGGTCAGTGGGAAAAAGGATTGATTCGTCATCAGTATGTAAGTTCTGCTAAGGATGGGTTCAATTATTGGAAGGCCATCATATATTAGGGTCGACTTTTATTAGGGAGCTGGAAGATTTAGTCGGATCATCTATTTTCCTGGAAAGTAGCAAGGAGTGCTTTCAAGGACGAAATCTAATTTAAGTGGGGGAGAGCTGTAACACCCTATTTCGAGTCATTTCATAAGTCCGGGACATGACCTGAAGATCAAGTATCATAAGGCTTTACCATTTAGGAAAGAGTGGTTTAGACCTATTTGGATATGGGTAATGTAGATTATGTGATCCAAGAGTTCGGTTTTTGCTTTGGAGTTAAAGGGTAAAATGAGAAAACTGGTGTTTTAGACTTCATTTACGAATTAAGGATCTTAGTTCGATGTTTTTTAATTCAAAAGTAATTATATAAGGTTGTAGATCTCCTCAATACGTTTCTATGGATGTAAAGATCGTCAAAAACGGAGTTAGAACGAAGAATTTATGACTGTTAGTAGGAAGGTTTTGGGCTTAGTCTAGTACAATGGGCGTATAGGAAGTACGTTGGGTGTATTGGGCATCCATGGTAGGTTGGGCATACCAGGAGTAAGCTAGGCATACACAATCTGAACCCAAACCCTATTTTCGTGGTTTGAGCCGTATTTAAGCTGCTTAACTTCCCTAAACCCATTCCATTCTCAGCCTCCACCTCTCCAACAGCGTACCTTGAAATCTTAACCCTATGTTGACCCTTGTGATCAAAAGAAGGCGTTCTTGAGGTTTTTGGACTGTTTTTGGTGCATCTTGGAGAAAAGGAGCTCATTGGAGAACTGTTGGTTGCATTGGAGCTTGTATATCCATACGTTATTCACCTTGATCTTTCTTCTAGAGGTATAAAGCTTCAATCTTTAAAGTTTGTGACCTTGTTATGGATAAAGTTGGAAACTTTATACATCTAAATATCATATTGATTCAGATCTAAAGGTTAGAGGCTTGGACCTAATGGATTAATTTGAAAAAGATGCACTTTTGGTTTCTATTAACACTAAAAGACTAGATCTTGGTCGTTTGGATGATCCTAATGGATAAATTTGGAAACTTTATCCATTATGGAGTTATTAGTGTTGGATTAGGTGTCTAAGCCCATAACTATAATTGGTATGTACTTGACCCGAGAGTAGCATGGTCCATTTGGGTTGCATATGATCAGGACAATTTGTTAGGATGGACTTTTGAGAAGAGGTTATTTATGGTTTATTAATATATTATAAGTTTTAATATATTAATATGAAATCATATGATTTAATTAGTATTGGTCAAGAATTAGTTTGGAATTAATTTAGTGATCAAAAGAGACTAATTAAATCAATGGGGACTAATTGTGTAAATTAGTTATATTTATATGTTGGGCTTATGATCCATGTTGGAATAAGTTAATGTATGTATACATAAAGAGTTGGGCCACATGAACCATGGATCATAAACCGATGGGTATGGATTAGGGTTAACCTATCACCCTTGGAATCCTACATATAAATATGTGACTTCATAGCCAAAATCGGGGACTACTAGTTCTTGGAGTCCATGGAAGATTTTGGGTTCAAGATTCTCTCTCAAAATGTCATCCTTTGTCCTAGATGTGTTCTAAACCATTTGAGGCATTCATACTATTGGTGCTAAGTTCTTAAAGGCCAAATACAACAAGTTCTACAAGCTACATACAGAGGTAAACTCCTAACTAGTATTTTATGTTGTTTGTATCAATTGTATGCTAGTTGTAGGCTTAAATATTTGGAAACAATATTGCATGTATAATTAGAGAAAACATAGATCCAAAGCTTTTAGGGTTGTATGTGCACCATAGGATGTTGTAGTATACCAAAACCCAACAGTGGTATCAGAGCCATGGGTTGTTTTCTATTATACTTGATGGTATTATTGGTTTTCAAAGTGAAAAAATCGTTTTTTGTGCTGTCTGGACAGTGGAATCGCCGAGTGCAATGGAGAACTCGCCGAGTTCACCTTATAATTCAACCAACTCGCCGAGTCAGTTCAAGCACTCGATGAGTTGGTGCCCATGACAACAAATTTTCAAGTTTTCTGTCCTGTTTTGGATTAGGATCATTACCACAAAATGTTTTTGTTCATTAAATTTGATTTTGATGCTATGGTAATGATTATCCTCATCCAAAAACAAGATAATTGTCAAAGATTCAAGATTTGTATTAGTTTATATGATTAGCTAATTTCTTGAAAATTGTTGATGTGAATTATCTTTACTTATGAGTTTAATCTAGATCATAGAAAATTATTTGATTATTGTGTTAATTAGAATATTTGATCTTAATGGTTTTATGAAATCCATAACTTTTCATCAAGTTATGGAAAATGAAGAGTTTTCCCTTTTAAAAGAGTCATTAAAACTCATGGGTTATGAAAAATGGAAGAGTCTCCTTTTCTAATGGTGTTAATGTCTTCCATAAATTATCCTCAAGTTACGGGACCTTAAAAGTTTTCAATAAAAACCTTATTGAACTCATAAGTTATGGAATCCAAAAGTTTTTGAAAAGTTCAAAACTTGCCCTCAAGTTTTGGAATTTGTAAAGTCACACTTTTGAAACTTTAATTCCAAACCCTAGAATTCTAAAAGTTAAAATTCAAACCTTATGGACTTTATTAAATTAATTGAAGTGTTTAATTCGAAGAAAGTTAATAACTCCATAATGACATGGTTTAAGTTTAATTAAATTAAGAGTATAGTTTAATTAATAGATTAAACCGCCAAATATTCTAAATGTGTAAAATACACCCTTATACTATTATAATATTAAAAATTAATATATATATATATATATATATATATATATATATATATATATATATATATATATATATATAAGACAAGTCAGTCTTACCGTTAGTTGGCCTCATTTACGAAGTCGGTCTATAAGGGGGGGTATAAGGTTACTGCCTATAAAATGGCAGTTTAAAATGGCAAAGTGCAGGGTCGTTAGCCGAACGGGTAGGACAGGACTCTAATTCTCCCTTAATTAAAAGTATAATGATAAATATAATGTAACTAAACACTTATAAATTCCCAAATCTTAGTTACTTAGGAAAATGTGAATATGATACTAACCCATGAAATTGCACTTTGCACCTTGTTAAATCGTTAGTGGAGCGTGTCTGGTTAACCGACACACTAATCTGGGACTGACAGTGTGTAACAAAGGGTAGCTTTATGTTAATCATAGATCAATAGAGCGTGTGTGGTTAACGGCACAATGATTAGGTGGTTGTAACATTGGATGTACCAAGCTAATTTGCGTGGTTATTCACACCTTGTTTATGACCCTCGGCATGCCAGTCACAAACTTGAAGGGCACAATTGAGATTAAACATGACATTGAAAGGTTCAATGAATCTCAAAAGATCTAGGAGTTTCAATTCACGTCAAACCTAATTTTTTTTTGTTTTTGGTGGTGGAAATTGGTAAATCGTCATTTACCTACCTTCAAATATTTTTCGAATTGGATTACGACATCCCTCTTCCAATTTGTTAAATATTGTGTTGGGTCCTAGACTTAATATTTGAAATTGGGTGTTATATTAAGGACTTAAATAAACTAAACTTGAATTTCTCCCTCATATATGTCTAGTTATGACAATTATGGTCTTCCTTATCCTTTTGGATAAAATCTTTCTTAATAAAGATGATATCGCACATGGTGATCAAGGTGAAAGATTAATCCCTTTGTCGTGCATTAATGGGACTCGAAATCATACTTCACTTCCTCTACCTCATCCAATTATTCTCCCTAACCCACAAGTTCAAAGACTTGAAAAAGTTCAAGGTCACTCAAGTCCTTTTGGCAAGCAAACACAAAAATGGATAGTCTCTGTACACTCACATATTGGAGATGAAGTCACATATTGACAGGATGGGAGAGTTGGGTGTCGAAGTCTTAAGGAAGTTGATTGTCGACTGGGTTCGTTAGTCACTTTCCGAGTCATATAGTGAGTTCATTAAGGACTACTATGTGACATACCACGACATGACCCTTAATGATCTTACCTATTTGTTTGTTGCTGCTGAATCAGCAATGATTTGGAGCACTGGTAAAGCAAATTTGATTGGAAGATCTACTTCCCAAATTTACATGGACATTGACAATGGAAGCACTGGAAGTCCATAAAAGTCTTCTCTTCCAAATGGAAAGGGATCGGCCATAGTCAACCCCGTTGACCAAATGGTAAAGAGAAAGGCTAAGTCTGAGATAGTCCCGTGTACCATTACTTAAGAGTCCATATGTTTCTATTGCCAAAAGAAGGGGCATTGGTTGCGAAGCTGCCATATTTACATGAAAATTCACTAGGCTGGTAAAATTCAAAAAAATAATTTACTATGCTTCAAGTAAAGTCCACTATCTAACTGTATTAAGTTCCTATTTGGAGATTTTTATTACATGATGTGACTAGGTCGAATTTTGATGTTTTGTAGAATCGAAAAAAAAGAAAGGAAGCTTAAAGGAAGAATAAGCTAATTCTGATCGTGAAGAGATGGATTTCAATCGCATGATCTAATGATCAGAATTTTGAGCTGCTGCTAAGAGTTATGATAGATCGCTTAGGAATGGGATTTGTGAAAAGTTGTTGTTTGTATGATTTCATTGATAGCAATATTGGAAAATAGATTTGATTCTTTCGTTTGTGGTAGTGTCATAATTTACCAAATAAGGAAAGATTATCATCAACCAAGTTTCAGTTGGATAGAAACTTGGAATCATGCAACTTGTATTGTATGATGAATGAGAACTTCATCTTTGGAAAAATTAAGACAAATTTCTTGTTCACATGTATATGTGAGTCAAGTGAAGGACTAGGGGATCGGGTACACTTGGTTGTGCACTGGTCAAGTCCACCACAAAGATCGATAAGTCTATTCGTCATGATTTACTAAAGTTTAGTAAATATGAAAAGATGGGAGAGTTTCTCCAATCTGAAAAGTTTCTCCAATCTGAAAAGATGGGAGACTACTTCAGTATCATGTTTTATGATCATCTTAAAGATTATGAAAATCCATATCACAATTGATCCTCTAAGGACATCTTGGTGCATTTGTTTGGCTGAGAAAAGGAATCATGAATTGTTGATATGGTTAAATCAAGAAGATGAGTCATACTTCGTTCCAAAACAAGTCTTAGAGTCATACTCCAAGAACGTAACTCGAGTGACATAATCTAAAGAAAGGTTTATAACACTTGTCAAATGTAGAGTAAAATGCTTTCTACTCTTGTACATTTGAAATTGGTAAGTTGTGATGTTTTGGATAAAACAAAGACCAACTAAGACCAATAGTGTGAAGTGTTTTTCTTGATAAGAATCCGCACTAACTCTTGAATATTTGTTTGTCAAGGAATGGTTCTTGACAAGAGAATCTCATATGTCATGGAGTCAGTGGGAGTCTTAATGATCATAATAAGGGTCTCAAGAACTAATCAAGAATAAAACTTGTTGTTTATCACTAGCACACGACTTGAGGTTTGTAACCTATCATGTTGACATATTCTTATTTATGTGCCCATTCCATATAAAATTTGATTATGCATGTGAGTTATATGAGTTCTCAATTGTTTGCATAACAACTTGGAAGACATGGTAGGCCTTGTGCTGGCAGGTGGCAAGAAATTAAGATTAAACAAGTTCGGTCCATATAAGTTTGGATTTGTCACTAACCTTGTCTTGTGATTATGGTTTTGACAAATTCACATGGATAGGAACACATACACCATAAAAATCTAAGTGTCATAAGGTTTCTCTCCGCTTCATGAAAATGATTGTGAGGAAACGCTTTCACTAAGTATATTTTGAATAGTTAGCAATTGTGATATTTGTGTTTCTCAAATTCGATTATGATTACGACACCCTTTTCATAATTTGAATTGTGAGCAATGGCAAAGGTCTAAACATTTGAGACTATGATTACGACATCCGTTTTCATAGCTCTAAAATTGTTTAGACACACATGTGTGCTATCTAAGGAAAGGTGTATAATTTTGGGAAGCTTAGATAAAGTCTTATCGAAGCATCTTGTATCAGAAATCTGAACTTGGGTAACAAAGGCAATAAGTATTGATTTCTAGAAGTCCAATTGATTTCTGGATACATGTCAAAGCTAGTGGGAGAATAAGTGCTATGCTAGTAAAGTAATTATTATGCTAGTGGGAGCATAATCAATTATGGTAAGTGTTGCAAGTTAGCAATGTTACTTATAGAAAAAAAGGTTTCAATTCGCCAAGTTGCAGGGTTTGAAAAGTTGTTTTGCTATAATTAAGGGAGAGGAATTCATACTTCATTTCAATTATAAAAGCTTAGATTCAGATTTTAATCAAATTTTGTCAAGTATATATATGAATGTTATGTTGGAATGGTTCAACATAAGGAAATTTTATAAATGGAAATATTATTTGCGTTCTAAAATTCGATTATGATTATGGCATCCTTTTTCATAATTCGAATTATGAGAACATGGCAAATAGAAATAGAAATACGATAGCAAAAGATTGGTCTAGTATCATGTCTTTATGTGAGACAACATGAATCGTGTCCCATATGCTTCGGTTATAGGATCGATTATACATGCTGTAATATTCATTCGTTCTAAATTTAAAGAGGGAAAAGGACTAGAAGTGGATATGACTAAAATGATTAAGCAATTGTCGAGGACAATCTGCAGTTTACCAAAGATTGGTTCCTGATGGACACTTGGAAGTATGGTGTAAATTTTGGAAAGGACTATATTGACATATTCTGAAAAGAGGCAACTCTTGTTTAGAAGTCATAGTCAAAATGGGAATATGGAAATGTTTCCATAAGTGGACGTCATTCTTTAAATCTGTGTAAGATTAGATAACTTAATGCAAGAAGGATGTTCAAAGGAATGTACTTTGAATGTGAGACTTCGTTTCCATGGAATTGCTCTCCATTTGAATACTTTGTAATGTCTGTTGCCAAGTCTCTGTGACTTTTGTGCATAGTCATTACAAAAGGATCATTGCATATAAGTTTAGAATGTAACAAATTAAAGTAAATGGAAAGAATTTGATATTCTTACGTTTATGGTAAGGATTTGGGATTGTGAAATGAGCATCATTAAAGTGTTGTCAATTGATCTATTTCACAAAGTAAGGACCATAGACAAACATAGTGTGCATGCTTGGAGCATGGGACAACTATTTTTTTTAATTCAAGTATTAAGTTGATTATTCGAAACATTATACAATGGATAATGAATAATCAATATGGCAATCAAAAGTTTTGGGGCCATATAGGATTAGTATTATTCTTTTGTTTCACTTTGCATGTTTTGACTTCCCGGATAACTAGGTTATTCAAACCATCCACAGTCAATCATACTTTGGAAGTAGGTATTGAAGCAAGACTGTCATGAATGGGTCTGTAGTTTGTCTAGGTGTTTTAGACATTGCTGCAGTGTTCATGAGTGCTTTTACAAAACTCATTAGTTACTTTATTGGATATCTTGATAGATCATTTGGTTATTTCTTTTACAAAACTTCGGCAAACAAAGTATTTGTTACTCAAAGAGAAGTCTTCCATGAAAGGAAAGTCATAACCAAATAGGCCAATGGGAGTCAAATTTATATTGAAGAAGTTTAAGATTCAACCAGCAAAGAACCTGAAGTTGGTACTAGCACTCAACTAGAGGCCAAAAAATTAATAATCCTCAACAAAGGATCGTTGTGGAATCTAATATACATCCACCTCCTATTTGAAAATATGAAAGAGTACATCATGTACCTAAAACTTATAGGTTACATATTATAGAGGGTGAAGATTCTTCAGTCGATAATGATGAGCCTACCAATTGTCAAGAAGCCATGGCATGACATGAGGCTGCCAAATTTTAGGTTGTTATGGAGAGATAAATAAAATCTAGGTGTGATAACCAATTTTGAAACTTTTTGAACACACACCTAACCTTAAAGCAATCGGATATAATGGGTCTTCACGACGAAAACATACAGGGATGGTAATGTACGCACATACAAATCACGATTTTTTATAAAGGGTTAGACTCAAACTCAATGAATTGATAATGGGGAAACCTTTTCTCTAGCGATAATTTTTAAATCTCTTAGGATATTATTTTCCTTAACATCGTTTCATAATTATGATATATGAAGAATGGTTTAAAAATCCACTTTCATGTTATGGAAAACTAACAAAGGATGTTTACATGGCACATCGATAGGGTTTTCCACAGTCCTAGTACCCAAAAAAACTTGTGTAAGCTTAAAGAGTAAATTTTTGGACTTAGACAAACATCTCGCATTTGGAATTTTGCTTCGATGAGAAAGTCAAAAATTTTGGTTTTTTAGTCATGAAGATGAAACATGCGTATATCTCATAACTAGTGGGAGTGGTGTTATCATCCTTGTATTATATGTCGACGACATACTACTCATAGGAAATGATTTGCTAACTTTGCAAAGCGTGCAAACTTTGCTTAGGAATTGTTTCTCTATGAGATATTTAGGATAAGGAACATACATATTTGGTATAAAGATTTATTGAGGTACATCTAGGAGACTCCTTGTATTAGGCAAGATTACATATATAGATAAAGCCTTTAAAAAATTTAAGAGGTATGACTCTAAGAAATGAATTGTGCTAATGCAGCATGGTGTGACATTGACAAGAACTTAATATCCTAAGTGTAGTGATGAGCTAGAATTAACGAGTCGCGTTCCATATGATTCACTTATGCGATCAATCATGTATGGCATGATATATATATATATATATATATATATATATATATATATATATATATATATATATATATATATATATATATATATATATATATACAAGGGCATGATGTGTCCTATGCTTTGAGCATGTTGATTCGTTATTAGGCTAAACCTGGTGAAAATCATTGGAATATTATCAAGAATATTCTCAAGTATCTAAGGACCAAAAGGACATATTCTTTGTTTATGGAGGTAAGGAGGATCTTAGTGTAAATGTTTATATGGGTGCTAGCTTCCAAACTGGTATAGTTGATTCCCGATCACATTTAGGATTCATGTTCTTACTGAGTGATGGATATTGCTAAGTGCATCATACCTAAACAACTAACAAATCGCTACTCCATTATACTAGAACTTAATGCCTCTTTTTGTAAGACACATACTATGTAACAACCTGAAAATGCTTCTGTTAAAAATGTTAGCTTTTCGTTACTCTAATATTAGTAGTTATGATTTTATTTCGATTCGAAGAGAATAGAATAAAATAAATTAAAAAATGGGTGTTAATTATTACCTAAAAGAATTAATCGATAAGTATAAATGGGTATATTATTTAATTAAATTGATTTGGGGGAATATAGGGTAAACATAATTCATTTAAATGGTGTAAATGATGTTGAGGGGTTGAAATGTCATTAAAAGGAACTTATATTGTTATGTTATCTAGGTTAGGGTTGAAAGGGTGCAAGATTGAGATTTGAGGGACTAAAAGGCTAAAATTGCATTAAACCATCCGAAGGGTTACGTCCATCGGGATTATGAGGCTCAACTAGGATTAATACGTTTCTCTTAGGATTATACACACGATCATAAGAAGCCTCGCCCTAACTGAGTTAGGTATTGTGTGTCGATCATCAGGAGGGAAAAAAGGGTCGCGAGTGTGTTACTTTTCTTTCCCTCGTATGTACACATCAAAGGAAAAATAAAGCAAATCCACTTCTTAGGCTTAATTAGCGTATATCAAGAACCAACCAATTCATTTCATTGGTTGTTGCTTAGGTCGATGGTATGAAAGAAAAAAACGATCGTGAATTAGGGGGAATGGATGATTGGGAGCCTATGGAGGGTGAGTTCGACGGGAGTTGATAGGAGGTTACAATTAAGGCTTGAAATATGTCTCTACTACTTGGTAAACCCTTAATTCTTCCTTCTATCATGTTCTTGCTTCAATTGGTAGTAAATTCTTAGACATTATGAAGTAAATTGCTTTCCTTTTTTGTGTTAATGATCATGTCTTCTTTCACTCCAATTCATGTGGTTTATCGTGTGTAATTTTCTGCATATAAGACCATGATTTGAACCATTATTAATGTTCTCAAAACATCCCCTAAGTGTGTTGATGTGTGGTTTATTATATCGTTGTTTGATAGAAAAAAGATGTCAACATCATCTTGGAAAGTCTTGAAATTCCTGGTTGCTTTGGCTTGTGTTTTGCTGCCCTGAAAGCACATAATAGCGGCTGAAATAACTATCTTATCTTTCATTTCATTTTTGTCTAAAATTCCACAAAAAAGATATCATATATTATTCTTAATTTTGAGCGTAATGACCTCTTGAATGGTGGGTGTAAGATTGTGTTGGTGTGTTAAGGGAATCCTACTTTCAACGTTGTTGTATCATCTCTTTGGTTTTTCGATTAAGTACTTGATTGGTTTCTAAATATCTTATTCAAGACTAAATGTGTACAATGTTTTTTCAATTTTACGTCCTTGTCTTAATCCTTGATATATATGGTGATGCTTGTCAAAGTTAGAAATCTGGATAAACTCGATGACCTGTCTTGGAAGGGCTATAGAGGCCATTATGTTATGAATTAAACAAAATCACCATAAGAACTAAGTTGTGGGTAATCAATTCTAGTTTCTAGAAACTCCAATATCGGTCAATTTGGATTTGTTGATTCTCAAAACACTAAACAGGGGAATGGGCTGGGAAAATCCTAAAACTTAGCAAAATAGTGTGCATTGCAGTCAAGGTTGTGTATTTAGTATTCACTTGATAAGTGGTTGTTATTTGTGTGTTTTCAGAGGAGGTATTGACAACTTAGAATGAGTGAAATACTTGAAGAGAATGGATGCATTCCTTATATTTAAGGTGAGTTAATCCTTGTTGCGATTCTAGTACATTGTTAGGGAATTTCATATCCTATAATGAATAGATTAAACCTAGGTTGTTATAGGAAGCATGTACCCTGAATATGAATAGTATGTATGTTGGGAATGCTGATTCCTTTCTGCTATTGAAAGTTTAGGATGTATTTCATGGTAGACTCTTTATATGATGCTTTGGTGTGAAGTATGTGATAGGTTCATGATAGAAAGAGGGATGTGTGTGGAATGTATGGTATGATGTATTGAAAGTCCCCAAATCTGCTTGTGTATCAATCAGATCCGTTTGATGGTGCGGAATCCCAATTAAACGGATGATTTCAGATATAATAGAATAGAAGGAGAAGAAGAAGATGAATCTATGATGTATTCAAGATTGGAATGATGAACAATACACAAGATTCACACACACTTTCTTCTCTCTCTATAGTCTCTCACACCTTAGAATACACACACTTAAGCTCCTTGGCTCTTAATGCACTCCTCAACCACCTAATATCTATTTATATATATGGGCCACAAACTCAAGGCCTAAACCCAATGCTAGACCGAAAACACATGGGTTTTCGGTCCAAGCTACAAATAATCCAATACTATTTTTGGCCCAAATAATAAAAACAATAAATGCTTAGAAAAGCAAAGTATAAACCATATTTTTAACCCAACAATCTCCCCCTTGGTTTATAGCTTTCTTTTCTAAATGACCCAACAAGCTCCCCCTAAAAAGGTAGCTGGCTTTTCTTGTTAATCTTCATTGTGAGCTTGGCTTCAGCATTTATCTTCAAATTCTTCACAACTTCAAGATGAACTTGATGAAACTTCAATGAATGACTTCATCTGGAGCAGTTGGGCTTTTCTTCAAGATTTGACATTGAACGCACATTGCGTGAGGAAGCTTCATGTACTGATTCTTGAAAGATAGCGCTTTCAGCTTGAGAATCTTCAGAGAGAACTAACAGAGAGAAATAATCTTCTGGATCACTTCAGCAGGTACATATATAGCAGCAAATTGATTGAGGAGGCTTCAATGCAATCTGCCACATAATCTTCAAGTGCAGCTTCACCTTGCTTCTGGGGTTGAAACATTGAATGTCGAAAGAATAATCTTCATGTCTTGCTCCTTCGAATGAGAATTCTTCGATGCTCATGGATGAAGCCTCGGCTCAGAAATTTTCAATACAGTCTCCACGAGTCTCATCTACACCTGGATTCACTTTTCAAGACAAACAAAACAAAAAGATAAAAACAAAACTAAAACAAGGTTAGCACACAATATTTTTGAATTTTTTTTTTGATTTTTCTGAACAAGAAATAAAATAGAGGTAACACTAATTTTTTTTTTAATTTTCTGATTTTTTGTTTGGTTTTTTTTTTAATTTTCTGATTTTTGCTTGATTTTTGACTTTTCTGAATTTTGTTTGATTTTTGAATTTTCTGATTTTTGTTTGATTTTTAATACTCCCCCTAAATTTGTGAATAGAGAAAAACTATGAACAAATTTAACAAAAACAAAAATATTTGGGATCAAAGTTGTTATATAGCCTTAATCCGTTCATCGGTACCTCCCCCTTCATGAATAGATCTGGTCCATCGCCGGTATTGTGGTCCACTTAAACACGAAAGATAGTGACAAATTTAGGACATACTACAAGTGACAAGATATTGTGATCCTGTGTTCCTAGACAAACTTCCTAAAGACCATTCAGCTGACGACGACCAAGGATATTGTTGTCCACCTAAATTGAGCAGCGAGATCTACAGACAATTTATAATTGTTCAATTTTTAGATGTACTAGAACATGTTTCCCGCTTCCTGATATACCCCAATAATCAAGGACTTCCGAGATACTCCTTACTTCTGGTGAGCAGACAATTATTA
The DNA here is from genome assembly GCF_052849685.1 of Lactuca virosa. Classification (NCBI taxonomy): domain Eukaryota; kingdom Viridiplantae; phylum Streptophyta; class Magnoliopsida; order Asterales; family Asteraceae; genus Lactuca; species Lactuca virosa. Next base: position 424,960,907 of record NC_136429.1, on the reverse strand, counting down.
GGAGAGATGATAGATTTAGAATGCATATGTTGTACACCCAGGTCGGATCTCTTCCAATCACATAGAGGGTGAAACATATGACTGACTAGAGTTTTAGTGGGATAGAAAAGTAGAAGGTTGCATATGCTGTGTACCAGGTCGGATTATTAATCACGCAAAGGAGACAGCATATGGCTAACAGATAGAAAGAATTGGATCGATAGAAGATGCAGAGAAACAGAGTTGCATATGTTGTAGTCCAGGTCGGATCTTGCGATCACGTAGAGGAGGCAACATATGACTAACAGTTAGAAAGAAAGAAAAATAACTTTCTACAAACCTAATTTATCGGAATTCCCAGTCGCCCCGTTAATACCAGAATTAAGGACATGAGTCCGTACTGTTGGATATAGTGTCTAAGTCCATAACTACATTTGGTATGTACTTGACCCGACCCTACATGGTCCATTTGGGTTGCACTTCACCCGAACAATTTATGGATAATCGTTTGAGAATAGTATAAGTTATGATTTATTAATATATTATAAGTCCTAATATATTAATATAAAATCATATTATTTAATTAGTATTGATCTATAATTAATTTAGAATTAATTTAGAGATCAAAAGTATGACTAATTAAATATGGGCTCTTGTATTTATATAGTGTGGGCTAATGCTTATTTGGAATGGGCTAGGCTTGCATGGAAAGTCTGTGGATACTCCATGGAGCTTTAACCCATGGATCTCATGGAAATGAAAAGACATGGGTATTAGGGTTTACATGGATGTAACCCTAATCCACCACACTATATAAAGGAGGCTTTGGTTCTTGAAATTGCACTAGTTGATGTGTGTAAACTAAGAGGGCCGATTTCAAGAATTTTGTGACTATTCTCTCAAGTTTCCAAGTTTGTGGTGATTTGTGACTTCCATTTGAGGCATCCACATTATTGGTGCTAGGCTCTCAAACTCCAAGCAATCAACTACTACTACAAGGTAAGTAATTCTACTACTTTTATTTGATTCAAGTACCCCATGCCATGCTAGTTAGGATAAGAACCTTGGAAAAATAATTATTTTCATGTATCTTAGTCAAACATAGATCCAAGGTTTCTAGGGTTGCATGTACACCATAGGAGTGTTAGAATGCTGAAAACCCATCAGTGGTATCAGAGCCAGGTTTGTTTATTTGATACTTGATGCAAAAAAAAAAAAAAAAAAAAAAAAAAAAAAAAAAAAACTTGAAAATCGAAGTTTTGTTCAAAAGCTCGTATCAAAATTTCAAGTTTTGTATATGTACTTACGATTCTTCAAATTTTTTATATGAACATTCATAAACATATGAGTTTAGAAGATCATAGAAATTATGTGCTAATAATTGATTAGATTAATTCTTTATCTTTATGTGTTTTAATGGAGTCCATAACTAGTACTTAAGTTATGGATAACCAAAAGTCACATTTATAAATAACCATTAAAAGAACACATAGGTTACAAAAAATGAAGAGTCTTCATTTTTAATAACCATTAACTCATAAGTTATGAGAAATGAAAAGTCTTGAAAGTTTACAAAACTTGCCCTCAAGTTTTGGAACATATAAAGTCATATTAAAAACTTTAGTTCCAACCCCTAGAATTTTAAAAGTTAAAATTCAACCCTTATACTTTATAATATTATAAGTTTAATAATATTTATATATGTATAAGATCAAGTCGTCTTACCGCTAGTACACCTCATTCACGAAGCCGGTCTATAAGGGGGGTATAAGGTTGTTGCCTATAAAATGGCAACTTAATGGGTGTCCACTCTCACCCACCGCTTCCTTGATCGGTGGAGGGTCGTTAGCCGAACGGGTAGGACAAGGACTTAAAAATTCTCATTAAAAGTATAATGATAATACTAAAGTAACTAAACTTTATTGAATTCCCAATCTTAGTTATTTTAGGAAAATGTGAATAAGGTGCTAATCCATGAAATTACACTTTACACTTTGTTTAAGTCGTTAGTGGAGCGTGTGTGGTTAACCGACACACTAACTTGAACTTAACAAGGTAGGTAAAGGGTGACTTAATGTTTATCATAGTATCGATGGAGCGTGTGTGGTTAACCGGCACATCGATTAAGGGGTAATACATTAAGAGTACCAAGTAATTTGCATGGTTACTTCACACCTTGTTTTGTGATCCTCGGCATCCCAGTCACAAAACTTGAAGGGCACACTCGAGATTGAAACATGCCATTGAAGAAAGTTCAATGAATCTCAAAGAATCTAGGAGTTTCTAAACCAATTAAAACCTAATTAAATATTTCGTTTTTCATGATGGAAATTGGTGAATCGTCATTCACCTACCTTCAAATATCTTATAGCTTAGATTACGACATCCCTCTTCTAAGTTATAAAATATTGTGTTGGGTCCTAGCCTTAATATTACATTTGGGTGTTTTGTTAAGGACTATCTCTATATCTAATCTAATCTATTCCCTCTTCTTTTCAGATGTCTTCCAATAACAATGCTTTTGGCTCAAACCCTACTAGCTCCTTCTCTCTCATGAATCTTTGTGGGAGAGTCATCTTTGATGGGTCCAACTTTACAGATTGGATCAGAAACATCAGGATGGTCACTCGGTATGAGAACAAAGAATATGTTCTCGACAAGGAGCTGAAGGTACCCGAGCCAACTGCTACTCCTGAAGAGCTTGCTGAATATGAGGTACATGAAAGAGATGCTACAAAAGTGGCATACATCATGATGGCCACCATGACAGCCGAGCTCCAAAAGTCCTATGAGGACTATTATCCTTTTGAGATGCACCAGGACTTGATGGACTGCTACCATCAAAGTTCTTGGCAATCGGGCATGACAAAGGGAAGAAGAGAAATAACCCTTCTAAGGGTACCAAGGGTAAGACCCTTGAAGGCTCCTCTTCAAGCAAAACCAAGAAAGGTTTTGTCACTCCTTCTACTAACCCTAAGGAGGCTGAATGCTTCTATTGCCATGAAAAGTCGCACTGGAAGCGAAACTGCCCAAAGTACTAGCAAGATTTGAAGGATGGGAAAGTAAAACCCAACCATGCAGGTATATATACTATATTGTCTAATAACTCACCTCAGTCTAAGTCTTGGGTCCTTGATACAGGTTGTGGTATTCACATATTTTGTGATTTGCAGGGACTAAAAAGAAGTGAGAATGTGGAGCAGGGAAAGATAAACTTGATCATGGGAAACAGGAAAGCTTCACCTGTCACCAAGATAGGAGTTTATTCCTTAGTGCTAAATAGTGGGTTTACATTAGATTTGAATAAATGTTATTATTCGCCAGAAATGGCAAGAAATGTTATTTCCTTTCATGCATTGTATAAACAAGGTTTTACCTTTTATTTTGATAATAATAATGGTAGTATTGATGCTTTCTTTAATAATGTTCTTTATTTTAAAGCATTACCTTGTGATGGCGTGTATGAAACTGTATCTGTTGTAGATAATCTAGGAAATAATGTATTGTGTATTAACTCTTCCACTAGCTTAGATAAAGCATCCTTATGGCATTGTCGTCTTGGACATGTAAGCAAGAAACGCATAGGCCAACTCCAAAAGGATGGAGTCTTGGAGTCATTTGACCTAAAGTCAGATGATAGTTGTGAATCTTGTTTGCTTGGTAAAATGACAAAGTCACCTTTTACTGGCACTTGTGCTAGGGGTGAAGGTTTGTTGGACCTCATACACACGGATGTGTGTGGACCCTTCAGAACCGCCACAAGAGATGCTAATCGGTTCTATGTGACTTTTACTGATGATTTTAGTAGATATGGATATGTCTACCTAATCAAGCATAAGTCAGAAACCTTTGAGAAATTCAAAGAGTTTAGGCAAGAAGTGGAGAATCAGTTGGGCAGGAACATTAAGATGCTTCGATCCGATCGTGGTGGTGAGTATCTTAGTACTGAGTTCCTTGACTATCTTAAGGAATGTGGGATTGTCTCACAATTGATACCTCCTAGGACACCACAGTTGAATGGTGTAGCTGAGAGGCGCAATCGGACCTTGTTGGACATGGTTCGTTCCATGATGAGTCGAGCTTCGCTACCAATCTCATTTTGGGGGTATGCCTTAGAGACTGCCGCCCATATCCTTAATCTAGTCCCTACAAAGAAGGTTGCCAAAACACCTCACGAGGTGTGGACTGGAAAAGTTCCCAATCTAGACCACATCAAGATTTGGGGTTGCGAGGCTTTCGTGAGACGCGAGACTCACGATAAGCTCGAACCCCGAAGCGAAAGGTGTATTTTCATCGGCTACCCACAGAAATCCTTTGGTTACATCTTCTACAGACCCAGTGATAGTGTGGTCTTTGTAGCAAGAAGAGGATTCTTTCGAGAGAGAGAATTCATGAGCCAAGGAGACAGTGGGAGGCAAATTGACCTTGAGGAAATTCAAGAGTCAAGTGGTGAAGGAACCTCAAACTCTAGCCCTCAACCTGAGGAGGAAACTCCTGTTGAGCCGACTGAAGAATCTATACTTCTGAGGCGTTCCACCAAAGTTAGGAATGCACCTGAGCATTATTATGGTTTTCATATTACTGCAGAAGGTGAGACACTTATCAGTGATAACACACTGGTAAATATGGATGAGCCTAACAGCTACACAGAAGCCATGGCAGGCCCTGAGGCTGCTAAATGGAAAGAGGCTATGGATAGCGAGATACAGTCCATGTATGACAATCAAGTTTGGAACTTGGTTGACAATGTACCTGATCGTAAGATAGTTGGGTGCAAATGGATCTTCAAGAAGAAGACCGACATGGATGGTAATGTACACACTTATAAGGCACGACTGGTTGCAAAGGGTTATTCTCAAACTCCCGGAGTTGATTATGATGAGACCTTTTCACGAGTAGCCAAGATTAAGTCTATTAGGGTTCTGTTAGCCATTGCTGCATTTCATGATTATGAAATATGGAAAATGGATGTCAAAACCGCTTTCCTTAATGGAAAGTTGGCTGAATATGTTTACATGGTTCAGCCAGAGGGTTTTGTCAGTACGGAGTACCCCAGTAGAGTGTGTAAGCTCGAGAAATCCATTTATGGATTAAAACAGGCACCTCGCAGATGGAATCTTTGCTTTGATGAGAAAGTCAAAGAATTTGGCTTTTTAAGGAGTGAAGATGAATCTTGTGTCTATATCAAGGCTAGTGGGAGTATAGTCAGCTTTTTGGTACTGTATGTGGATGACATACTACTCATAGGAAATGACATCCCAACCCTACAGGAAGTAAAGTCCTGGCTTGGGAAGTGTTTCGCTATGAAGGACCTTGGAGAAGCTGCCTATATCCTAGGGATAAGGATTTTGAGAAATAGGAGTAAAAGACTATTTGGACTTAGTCAAAGCACCTATGTGGACAAAGTGTTGAAAAGGTTCAACATGCATAACTCCAAGAAAGGAGAGTTACCCATCCAGAGTAACGCCGGATTGAGTAAGACACAAAGCCCTAGTACTGAGGCTGAGATAGCAGAAATGAGTCGAATACCTTATGCTTCGGCTGTAGGATCAATCATGTATGCTATGACATGTACTCGACCTGATGTAGCCTTTGCTTTGAGCATGGTTAGCAGGTATCAGGGGAACCCTGGCAAGGCACACTGGACTGCGGTAAAGAATATCCTCAAGTACCTACAGAGGACTAAGGACTGGGTCCTTACCCTCGGTGGCAGTGAGGACTTGAGAGTTGTAGGGTACAGTGATGCTAGCTTTCAGACTGACAGAGATAATTTCCGCTCTCAGTCGGGCTGGGTCTTTACTCTAAACGGAGGGGCAATTACTTGGAAAAGTTCCAAGCAGGAGACAGTGGCTGATTCCACTTGTGAATCAAAGTATATAGCAGCAAGCGAGGCAGCAAAAGAGGCTATATGGCTAAAGAACTTCATCGGAGACCTTGTAGTTGTACCAGCTATAAAGGAGCCAATGGAGATTTTCTGTGACAGCAATAGTGTGGTTGCCTTAGCCAAGGAACCAAGAGATCATGCGAGATCCAGACACATTGACAGAAAATGTCACTTCATTAGACATCGAATAGAAGAAGGAATCCTCGTAGCAAAGAGGGTATCATCGGATGAGAACCCAGCAGATCCCCTCACGAAGGGACTGACTCGGGCTAAGCATCTCCAGCATGCTCGGAGCATAGGGCTGAAGGATGATATTAGTTTTAGTAGTTAGATAATCTTGAAATTTGTAAAATGTAATTGACATTTGATGATAAATAAAAGCTGGTATTTATGAGTAAAGTGTTGCTATCTCTTGTCAATCGTTTACTATTATTTCTTTTTGCATGTTTTGACTTCCAGAATAATTATGTTATGGTTTATATCATATTATTCAAACTCTCCACAGTCGGTCATATGTTGGAAGTAGATATGAATCAAGACTGTCATGGGTTGGCTTGTAGAGGTCTAAGATGTTAGACAAAGCGGGGCTACAACACTCATGAGTGCTCATAAGTTCTGAGTATTGGATTCAACCCACGCTCACTTGTATCACTTCATGGAATTTATCTCGAGTGATCGTGAGACGGTAATATCATATAAGTCTTCAAACCTAGAGATATGATTTGTTGCCTATGAGTTGGTTATGCATTGATTGCACGAAAACGCATTGGTAACTCGATGTTATAAGTCGTGCCTTTGTGTGTAGTTCAACAAGTATTAGAGCAAACATATGAGTCGAAGTTTAGTTGTTCCTTCTAGGATTAGAAGCGATATCTGGGCCCCTCGATGATTTTGTTTTGACCTATGTACCGGGCCCGGTCAGAACTAAATTGATGTGTTCAGTTAAGTTCTATGTCAAACAAATCAGAAATCGGGAAACAAATGCTAGACAATAAGCAAGACCATATTCCATGTATTTGTCCGGCTGATATCTAGAACAGAGGATTATATGATCACTTATCTAAAATGGCGCTTCATAGTTCAACAGAGTTTAAAGAGCTACGATTGCTGATCGGTTCCTGAAGTCATACTTGCAACTATAGTTATTAGACTTATCCAAGTGGGAGACTGTTGGATATAGTGTCTAAGTCCATAACTATATTTGGTATGTACTTGACTCGACCCGGCATGGTCCATTTGGGTTGCACTTCACCCGAATAATTTATGGATAATCGTTTGAGAATAGTATAAGTTATGATTTATTAATATATTATAAGTCTTAATATATTAATATAAAATCATATTATTTAATTAGTATTGATCTATAATTAATTTAGAATTAATTTAGAGATCAAAAGTATGACTAATTAAATATGGGCTCTTGTATTTATATAGTGTGGGCTAATGCTTATTTGGAATGGGCTAGGCTTGCATGGAAAGTCTGTGGATACTCCATGGAGCTTTAACCCATGGATCTCATGGAAATGAAAAGACATGGGTATTAGGGTTTACATGGATGTAACCCTAATCCACCACACTATATAAAGGAGGCTTTGGTTCTTGAAATTGCACTAGTTGATGTGTGTAAACTAAGAGGGCCGATTTCAAGAATTTTGTGACTATTCTCTCAAGTTTCCAAGTTTGTGGTGATTTGTGACTTCCATTTGAGGCATCCACATTATTGGTGCTAGGCTCTCAAACTCCAAGCAATCAACTACTACTACAAGGTAAGTAATTCTACTACTTTTATTTGATTCAAGTACCCCATGCCATGCTAGTTAGGATAAGAACCTTGGAAAAATAATTATTTGCATGTATCTTAGTCAAACATAGATCCAAGGTTTCTAGGGTTGCATGTACACCATAGGAGTGTTAGAATGCTGAAAACCCATCATGTACATCAAGGAAAAGTTAAACCACAGTTCTAGATACGGGTTCTTTTAATGGGACCGGTAGATTCTCATGTATATCTCCCTGCTCAACCATCCGAGCGTCGTGTTATCAGGCTAAATGGATCTATCTAGGTCAACATTTGTTAAGTCTCTAGATTCCATAAGTTCATCTGAGCCTAGTCAAGTCCATTTAAAATCTTTCGTGCCTACCAGCGCATCGAACACAGAGCCTAGACAGTTCAGCTTTGGTACTTTACACAGACCAAAATTGCCTGTTATCACATGTTCATATCACTTCCCAATAATACCTACTAACGAAAAACTATAAGAAAATAAAAGATTATTTTCAAAAACGAATCGGTGTAAGATAAACTCAGGAGTATCGAGAAGAAAACTCAAACCGTAAGTCACCGATTGAATTTGCATCCAGAAGGTCTGAGAACAGCACGCATAATCTCAGAACAGATCCGAAAATTCTTCACGTCGATAAGCACAAAACGCCAAGAGTCATCCTTTCCTTTCTTCCTTTCCCGCAAAGGACACATACTCTCAAAAACAAAGTTCTGAATGTTTGTGCACTTGAGAGATGTCCCCTATCATGTACCAGCAGCAGCCACTATCAACAAACCGAAGTCTGATGATATGCCTCCATAGCTGCTCCGACACAGAGTGGGATCAATTGGTCTTTGGAACCCAATCCATTTTGAAACTGGGTTGACCTTTGTCATCTGTGCACGGAACTCTCTCCCATGACATATCCTGCTTATCATAAACAGAAGATGTAGAAATATTAGAATCATTAGAAGATTTGGAAGAGTGGACCTTCGGAACCCATCTATAGTTGGGTTTAACCCATTTCTTGTTCGATCCGATGGGTGCCTCGACACTTGATTTTGAACTTGAAGCCGATCTTCGAGTTGACTTTAATTTTGGATTGGGGTTTTTGGCCGACATTCCCTTCTTGACCTTGGGAGTTGGATTCTTGATCTTGTGGGATTGATTTTTGGCCTTCGTGGCATTCTAGTCGCCATTTTCTGAACGTGGCCTCGAAGGGTTTCCATTGTAGAATCTCCCTCTTGGCGCATTCTGCCAGCCTTGTGCGTAGTAGGGAACATATGCGTGATTTGGACAGTTTCGGGCAACGTGTCCAGGTGTTCCACAGTGAAAACAAGTCTTTTTCTTCACTGTGAAGTTGTTTTTTCCTGCCCCTGGTGGCGTATCCTTGCCTTGTCTCTTGTTGTTCCTACAAGCACAATTGCAGCAGGCACTTTGTTTCGCTTGTGTTGGTGGCCTGTATTTACTAATAGCAGGTTGATCAGAAGCAACTGAGTTCGAAGCAACAGATTCTGAGTTCAAGGAGTCATTGGTTTGTTCAGTAGTATTCTCCTTGTTCTCATCTTCCGCTACTTTACCTGAACAAGAAGTAGAATCATTAGTATCGTTCAGGTCAACACCCTCAGTTGGTCCTGATTGTTCAGTCTTAACTGAAGTTGGAGCAGTGGTTTGGCCATACTGAGCAGGCATTTCTTCCTCATTGGTCTCAAGGGGTGAGTTATAGTTGTGATTAAAAGGAGGTGGTACACTATGATACCCTAATCCCTTATTTTGATTATCTTTAAATTTCAATTGCTTCTCAATCATCGAGGCAACTACCTCACTTGATACATCAAACTTTTTAAAGTTAAATTCAGCATCATTATATTTAGCTTTCAATGCATCACGTTCGGCAGTTAATTCAGCAAGCTTTCTCTTAACATAGTCATAGTTTTCACATTTATTGCTAAATTCCTCTTGAAGTTTTCTAAAATCCTTAGTTTTGGCCTCTAGTTGTGCTTTTAAGGGATTTTGACCTTTCCTTAGAGTATAGCCTTCATATTTAAGGTCCTCATTTTCTCTTTTTAATAAATCGATTTGATCGCGAAGAAATTTAATCGTAGCTTCACAAGATGGAGTACATGAAACTTCATTTGCCGGAATGGATAAGGAACTCATTTTTATAAAAAATATGCCCTTTGACTAAAAACTCAAAAGTCAACCTTAAAAGTCAAATTTAAAAAGTCAAACTTAAAAGTCAAACTTAAAAAGTGAAACTTAAAAGTCAAACCGAAAAGCTAAATTTGAAAATTAGAAAGTTAAACGAGAAAGTTAAAGTTTAAAGTCAAAGGTCAAACTTGGAAGTCAAAGTCAAAATTTTAAGTAAAAAGTCTAAATTAAAAGTCAAAAATTAAAAACTAAAATTTTTGGGTTGAAAATGGAATTTAAAATTAAAAGAAATTGATTTTTGGGTTAAAAATGTCAAAATTGCAAAAATAGGTGCGAAAGGGAGTGCTTTTGAATTAAAATCGGAAAGAAGATATCATCTTGCAATGTAGTACAGCTGGTAAGGCGTTGAAGGCATGGTGCAGGATACCAGGGTTCGATCCCCGGCACCCCCAAGTTTCTTTTTTTTTTAATGAACGCTGTTGCGAGGCTGTTGCTGAACGAGACGAGGTGGGAAGCAAGGATCGGACCGTACACGAGACCGAGCCGCACACGTCCGAGCCGTATACCTTCAACTGGCCGCACACCTTCAATCAGTTCGCGAAAAAAACGACGTTTTTCACCATTTTTGCTCCAAAACTCGATTCAGAACTCGTTTTTATGAAAAACGCGAAGAACAAATCCCCCCTAATTTTCAGAGATCTATCCAAAAACGCAAAAATCTTTTCAAAATAAGATCAAATAAGCTCCAGATCTGACAAAATTGATTGATACAATCCAAGCTCTGATACTACTTGAAAGTCCCCAAATCTGCTTGTGTATCAATCAGATCCGTTTGATGGTGCGGAATCCCAATCAAACAGATGATTTCAGATCTAATAGAATAGAAGGAGAAGAAGAAGATGAATCTAAGATGTATTCATGATTGGAATGATGAACAATACACAAGATTCACACACACTTTCTTTTCTCTCTATATTCTGTCACACCTTAGAATACACACACTTAAGCTCCTTGGCTCTTAATGCACTCCTCACCCACCTAACATCTATTTATATATATGGGCCATAAACTCAAGGCCTAAACCCAAGCTACAAATAATCCAATACTATTTTTGGCCCAAATAATAAAAACAATAAATGCTTAGAAAAGTAAAGTATAAACCATATTTTTGACCCAACATGTATGCATGTTGTGATTTGCTAGAAATTTTATTGTCTATGATGTTAGGGAAATACATGTTATTGATATAATATTCTTGAATAATGTAATGATGATATGTGCATGGTTATTTAGTGATGTAAAATGATTTTACGTGGTATGTAATGTTTTGTATATTTATATAGTGAGGAGTTTGGAAGTAATATTCATTTAATATTAACAATAATTGAGCAAGATTACCTATGGAGGATAGAAAAGAATATAGTGTAATCCCTGTGTGACGAATTAATAATTAATTAATATGGGGAATACACTTTGTGGGGGTAAAGGGGTAGAAACCTAGACATAGGTGTGTACCCTATCCAAATATTTTTTATGGCCTAATACTTTGAAAGATACCTATAGGATTAGAGCTTAAGGTAATAGTGATGCCGAGTGGTTTTTCTAGACCACTGTTCAGGACATGGTTCATGGTTGTAAAGATTGGAGAGATGTTGTTGTAGTGATGACGTTGGATCAAACATCACGTTTGGGTAGGAAGTTTCTAGTGATGGGGAACAACGATAAAGTATCACTCTCGAAAGACAACACATGTACTTGTATGTGTAACGTCAGAGTAGCGAATACAATACGCCGGGACCAATATTACGGGAGATATTTGCGCCTCACTTAGTGCATTGGGTCAAGGCAGTCACATTAGTATTGAATGGGATTTTACCTCTCGGGTTAGTGATGGACTTTAAGGGGGATCGAGTCGAACACATTAGTTGTGAACATGACACTTACCACTTTGACTAACGATAGACCTAGAAACCGTGCTTGTGAAGATTAATACTTATAAAATATTAAAGTGAAGAACTATAAAGAATAGTTACAAAGGTGAATAGAGATGGGTATTTGCTAATATCAACATCAAATAGTGATGGTTATGTCATATATATGATGTTATGCAATGTGTGTAATTGAATTCATGCTATGCGATGACTGTCTGACCTATTTTGGGATATGCATGTTTCATCAACATTAAACTATGGTTGACTCACTTAGCATATGCTAACACTTGTTTTTTTTTTTTTTTTTTTTTGCCTTGAATCGGTATAGATAGCGTGATTGATGGCTTGGTGAGGATAGGGACTTTGGGTAGTCACACTTTGATATTCCTTTAGGGTTGATACCATTTTGGACATTTGGTTGAGTTTTCATTTACCTTTTGTTTTGTTAATTTAATTTCGATGGAGATTGTTTTTTTATAATAAAATAACATATTCCGTGAAATGTGTTTAAAAAATTGAGGTGAAAACTCACGATTTACATAATGGTCAAAAACATAAAATATAAAAAGGGGTTTAAAAAGTGTTTCAGATCTTATGTTACTCTCCTAATTATGTAATTAAACCATATATAGTTATTTAAGATGAGTTCTATCTAACATGGTACTAAAAATTACAAATAAGCTCTATCAAGTTCTCTTTAAACAAACTAATTAAACAAAACAAACTCTTTGATTAATCCTAACATTTTACTAACTTATTTAAATCAGAAAACTAGCTTTACGATATGTGTAAAACTCCCAGCAATAGTCAACACCTCTCATAAGCTCGGAAACATAAAAATATGTGATATTCAGTTTATAAGAGTATTGAAAAAACTTGACATTTTTTAGTTATTACCATTCAATTAAAATAATTATGGATTTTAACAAGTAATTAACTAGATTGACTTAATCCTAATTTAAATGGCCACTTTAAATATAATTAAAAATCAAACATTCACGAATCACAAAATTGAGTCCACTAGATGGAAACACGTATTTAAAACAAAATCTAATGATTAAATACATAGAAAGTCAAAGTCTTTGCAAAACTGAAAGCTAGGGTATTGAGTTTGACATGGATAAAAACAAATCTAAACTAGTAAAAATAAAACTAAAACATAAAAGATTACTAAACTAATTGAAACATTCGATCCACAATCTTCATATCTTTAAAAATTGTTAGAAAAAGGGCAGATATAACCAAAATTCCTTCTAAAATGGGTCGCTGAAATTCACTTGTGGATCTGGAAGCGATGGAGGATATCTATTGTCAAGTATTTGCATCAAATAAGGAATATTGGAAAACACGTATGGGACTTGTCATGTAAGGTTCGGGGACGCATCGCGTTCGGTGAAAAGTGTACCCGACTTATATTAATGAAGTGCGTTACTATTTCGGATCCCCAGAAAACTTCCACAACTGTGTAACTTCCTAAATAGGATCATTATGATCTTCTAACTTCTTTGTAGATTTCTAGGATTGGTTTAAGGTTGTAGAAATTTGTGGGACAAAAGAATGACAGCAAAATACAAAACACAAAATTATAACATGGCTGTGCAACGTATTTTCAAAAACGTGATGTTTTTGATTTTTTTTGTAGATCCAACTTTCTCATGTCTTTTAGCTCCATGAAGCCCCAAGTATGCATCCGATTTTCTTCCAAAATCTTTCAAAGAACTTCTCCCTTCGAAATACCTGAAAACCACACAATAACATGAGTAGGATGTGAGTTGTAGTGGAAAACATCAGTGGACCATTATTTTACACTAATGCATACATAAATGCATAAAATATGGTACAAAAGACTACTAAAAATGAATATAAAAGATGCTAAAAATGAATTTAACACAATGAATTGGAGGAGTTCCAAGCAAGATAAAAAAGTGATGATAACAGGAAGCTTGTAGTCGATGACCTCAGAGGCGAAGCGGTTGAGTCGATGACTTGGGAGGATTTTATGACGAGGAGGTTGGACATGCCTTTGTAGTGAAATAGATGAGTCGAAGACTTGGGAAGATTTTGTGATGAGTTTTGGAGTTGAGTTTGCACCGGAGATTAAGGTCCAGTATTTGGTGAGGGAGTTTCGGGACCTTTGCCATACTATTGAGACGGTGCCAGAGAGCACTGCTATGTTCCGAGAGAGGGCGTTACTAGTTATGTAGTATGTGGCGGACGAGGAGATGAAGAAGGCGAGATACCATGAGATGTTGAGGAGCGATATCAGACGGTATTTGAGCAGATCCAGTCGCAACACACTAGATGATATGGTGACGCAGGACAGAGAGAGGGAGATTGACCTGGATATGGAGAAGAGGAGGAAACTAGATCAGGTTCAGAGTTTTGAGGGTTCGGGCAAGAGGCCCAAGGTTTTCTACTCGAGGTCAAGGGGTCAGTAGGGTCGGGGCCGCTGCGGCTAGTGCGGCAAGGTGCACGATGGGGCGTGTAGGGTGGATGTTACGGATGCTTCAAGTGGGACAAGACATGTCACTTCAACAGAGATTTCACTGCCACCACCACTTTAACATCCAAAAAATAAGACCAAAAATTTTCCTTTTAAATTTAAATAAAATGGTACTTCAAAACATTGACATAAAACAAAGATAGATTAAAGTATGTCACTACATCATATCATATCAGAGTAAATGAAAAAATGCGGAAAAATGTGGTGTGTGATCTGCAATCATCCCAGGCTCTTCTCTTTCGAACCAGAATTACGTGAAACATAAACTGAAAACTGTAATCACAAAGCTTAGTGCATTCCTCAAAATACCAGATACCATACATAATTAAACACATACTGGGCCTCACCCGACATCGAGTCCCACTTCGCTTCGGGCCCCACGCGACATCATGCCCTGCTTGGGTTACAGATCTGTCATACATTAGGCCCTGCCTGGTGCAGATATAAACATATAAATACATAATCATGCTAACACATACGATAATCACAAAGACAATAGCGTACAATACAGTCATCCGGCCTCGCCCGTCATCGAAACCTACTCGGTATACAAACCAGCACATAACACATGGAAGAGACACGCAAACACCTAGCATCCTAACATAATAATAATGGGACGGCATTGGGATCTTCGGCCCGCTAAACACAGTGAGGAAGCTCACCTTACACTGCTGAATCTCACAGATAAATCTCTGGCTACATGCCCACTAAAATTCCCATGCTATTAATCACAAATAGCATCCAATTAATAATTAGATCCCAACTCATACTATGAGTCCAAACTAGGGTAAAAGACCTTTTTACCCTTTACCCAACTTGGCCCAAGGCCAAGGCCCAATCCAACTGTCTAAAAGGCCCACATTCCAAAATAATCACCCAAAGCCCAAGTATGGCCCAATTTTCCAAATTGGGCCTAAATCCCTTCATGTGCCTTCGACCAAGAGAGTCCAATAAAATATAATGATTCCAAAAATAGAATTGTGATGGCCTAACAAGGCCCTAGACCTGTAATGTCCAAAATGGGCCCAATACCGAAAAGCCCAAAGTTCTGAAGCCCACTACTGAGTACGCGGGGCGTACTCAGCCCGTACGCTTAGCGTACTCACTATGGGGCTTGTACGTGCAGCGTACCAGCTTGTACGCCCAATGTAATCCCCTGTTTGCCAAAATTCCATCATTAAGCTCTTATTTGGTTAAGACTTCAACCCACCACTCAGATTTGACTTCCTTAAGGTGGTTTATCACGTGAATTTGACAAAATTACATGCATGCATGACTTAAAGGGGTTCTATAGCTCAAAAGAACTTAAAAAATGGTCTTAACACATGCATGAGTTCATAAACACCTCAAATCTTGCATTTTAATGGACAAAGGGACCAAAAAACCCTATATCTACCATCAATCACTTCTCAAGTGAATCAAGAGGCTCAACATTCATTCCAAGGACTCAAAAAGCCCAAAAAAGGCACAAAGCTAGATCTACCATCGTAGATTAGCAACATGGGAGATTTTTACCTCAGAATAATAGCAAATGATGAACTAATCACAGATCCTCAAGTTACAGGAACAACTCCAAAGGGTTCACTTCTTCTTCTCCTTCACAAAGCACCAACAAACACAATTTATGGCTCAAAACTCTCAAGAACTCACTAGAGTTTTGATTTCTGGACAAGAGGGGATGGAGAATGTCTAAACATGACCAAATGAGGCTATAATAAGGCTTAAATAGGGTGAAATAACCTAAAATTTAGGGTTTTATTAACCACATGTATGCCATGCGTACTCAATGTACGCCCAACGTACGTGGTCCAAAGGCGTGATCATCCTTAGGCTAGGACACTAAGCATACCACCGTGTACGCCCCGCGTACTAGCTCAAAGGCCAAAAAGAAAGGAATTTTCCCTTAGGGTTAAGAAGTGACATAACCGAATATGAATGTTACAATTCTCCTTCACTTGAATCAGACTTAGTCCTCGAAGTCCGCTGCTCCAAATAACTCCAGGTAGTGCTCCTTAATCTCATATTCCGGCTCCCATGTCGATCCAGAACCCCTACTATGCTGCCACTGGACCTTCACCAACTCAACAACCTTATTCCTCATGGTTTTCGTCTTCCGATCAAGAATCGCCACTGGTCTCTCAATATAATCCAGGCGGTCATCCACCTGAATATCCTCTAATAGTACCACTGCAGAATCTTCCACTAAGCACTTCCGCAGCTGAGAGACATTGAACGTGCTATGAATATGACCGAGCTCATCTAGAAGATCAAAGCCATATGCAACCCTGCCCACTGAGGCTAAAATCCTAAAAGGACTGATATACCTAGGGATGAGCTTGCCCTTCTTTCCGAACCAGATGACACCTTTCCAAGGTGGCACCTTCAGGAGAACCACATCCCCCCACCTGGAACTTAAGATCTGATCGACGTCTGTCGGCATAAAACTTCTTCCGACACTAAGCTGTCTAGAGCCTACTCCGAACCTGTTTTTATCAACTTAGTGGTGTTGAGTACATCTTCAGTACTCCCCATACCCCGCTGGCCAACCTCTCCCCAACATATCGGGGTCCTGCATTTCCTCCCGTAGAGTATCTCAAAAAGTGGTAGATGGATGCTCGGGTCATAACTGTTGTTATTTGAAAAATCTGCTAATAGACTATACATATCCCAACTCCCACCAAAGTCCAAAATAGACGCCCGCAACATTTCCTCTAGAGTCTGAACAGTCCGCTCGCTCTGACCAGCGGTTTGTAGATGGATTGTTGTGCTGAAATGGAGACGATTACCCAACTCGTCATGGAACCTCTTCCAAACCCTTGAAGTAAATCGGACATCTCTAACTGAAACAACCAAAACCAGCACCTCATTTCGTGCCACAAACTCCCTGATATATACCTCATCCAATTTCTCTACAGAAATACTCCTCTAAATCGGGATGAAATGCATGCTCTTGGTTAACGGATCCACGATGAACCTATTCGAATCCACCCTACGCGAAGTCCGAGGTAACTTCGTGATGAAATCCATGGTAATATCCTCCCACTTCCACACGGGTATCTCGAACTTTTGCATCTTGTTGTGAGGTCGCTGATGCTCGGCCTTGACTTTCTTGCAAGTCAAGCACCTGTCCACATACCATGTCAAATCCTTCTTTAAGCAAGGCCACCAATAATCAGGACGAAGATCCCTATACATCTTCGTTCCCCCTGATGAATGGAACCCAAACCAGCCGATGAAGATTCAACAACCCACAACTATCATAGTCGAAGGAAGCCACCTGAACCACAATACACTCACTCTTTTGGTGCTCTTCCTGATGGGTTTTGAGCATTCTTACACTCTTATGGTGTACATGCAACCCTAGAAACATTGGATCTATGTTTTCTATAATACATGCATATTTGATTTTTTCCAAGGTTCTTATCCTAACTAGCATGGCATGGGGAACTTGAACATAAAAACTATTAGAATAACATACCTTTCTTGTTGCTTGGATTCCTTAAGAACTTTGTGAGCCTAGCACCCCAAATGTGATGCCTCAGATGCTTCACACAACACCACAACTCTTGGAATAACTTGAGAGAAGTACACTATCACTCAAAATCGGCTAGCCCTCCTTGTTCTTTCTTATGTGCCAATTTTGCTAGCTTATGGGGTCTTTATATAGTGTGTTACAAGTAGGGTTACACCATGTAAACCCTAATTGGCATGGCTTTTCATTTCCTACATGATCCATGGGTTTTAACCTCCATGGAGCATCCATGGAGCACCCTATGGGTTTTAGCCCAATTCAATAAACCACGGATCATTAGCCCACTATATAAGAATGGATGATTTACACAATCAACCCCCATATATTTAATTAGTCTCTTTTTTATCACAAAATTAATTCCAAAGTAATTCTTGATCAATACTAATTAAATAATATGATTTCATATTTATATATTATAACTTATAATATATTAACAAATCATAAGTGTCCTTTTTCTCATTTTGTCTATCCAATTATCATGATGCCATGCAACCCAAATGGACCATGCCAACCGGGTCAAGTAGATACCAGAAGTAGTTATGGACTTAGACACCTTATCCAACAGCCTCCCACTTGGATAAGTCTATTAACTATAACTGTAAGTATGACTTCAGGAATCGATCAGCAATCGTAGCTCTTTCAAAGTCTCGCGGAACTAAGATGACCTGCCTTTTAAGATAAGTGATCATATAATCCTCTACTCTCAAGATATCAGCCGGAAAAATACATGGAACAGAGTCGTACTTATTGTCCAACAGTTTGTTTCCCGATTTCCGATTTGTTTGACATAGAACTAAACTGAACACATCAATTTGGTTATGAATGGGCCCATTACATAGGTCAAAACAAAATCATCGAGGGGCCCATATATCGCTTTTAATCCTACAAGGACTAAAAGGAACATATAAACTTCGACTCATATGCTTGTTCTGCTACTTGTTGAATCATACGTAAAAGCACGTTTTATAACATCGAGTTACCAATGCGTTTTCGGACAAACAATGTATAACCAACTCATAGTCAACAACTCATATCTCTAGGTTTGAAGTCTTATATGATATTACCGTCTCACGATCACTCGAGATAAATTCCATGAAGTGATACAAGTGAGCGTGGGTTGAATCCAATACTCGAATCACTATTCCAGGAGTACTCATGAACACTGCAGCCCCTTTGTCCCAGACAAACTGCAGACCCATTCCTGACGGTCTTGCCTCATTACCTACTTCTAAAGTATGCTTGACTGTGGATGGTTTGAATAATATGATATACCATAACATAATTATTCTGGAAGTCAAAACATGCAAAATTGAAATTATAGTAAACGGTTGACAGAAGATAGTAACACATTACTTATAAATAAATAACAACTTTTATTTAATCATCAAATGTCAATTACACTTTACAAATTTCAAAAGATATCTAATTTCTAAAACTAATATCATCCTTTAGCCTAATGCGCCTCACATGCTGAAGATGTTTAACCCTACTCAGTCCTTTCCTGAGGGGATTTGCTGGGTTCTAATCTGATGATACCCTCTTTGCCACGAGAGTCCTTCTTCTAATCGATGTCTAATGAAATGATATTTTCTGTCGATGTGTCTTGATCTCCCGTGATCCCTTGGTTCCTTGGCTAAGGCAAATGCACTTTCACTATCACAAAAAATCTCCATAGGCTCCTTTATAGCTGCTACTACTCCAATGTCTCCAATTAAGTTCTTCAGCCATATCGCCTCCTTTGCTGCCTCGCTTGCTGCAATGTACTCTGATTCGCAGGTTGAATCAGCCACTGTCTCCTGCTTGGAACTTTTCCAAGTGGTTTCCCCTCCATTTAAGGTAAAGATCCATCCTGACTGAGAGCGAAAATTATCCATATCAGTCTGGAAGCTAGCATCACTATACCCTACTACTCTCAAGTCATCACTCCCACCGAGGGTAAGGACGTAGTCCTTAGTCCTCCGCAGGTACTTGAGAATGTTCTTTACCGCAGTCCAGTGAGCCTTGCCAGGGTTCCCCTGATATCTGCTGACCATGCTCAAAGCAAAGGCCACATCAGGACGGGTACAACTCATAGCATACATGATCGAGCCTACAGCGGAAGCATATGGTACTGGACTCATCTCAGCTATCTCAGCCTCTGTACTCAGGCTCTGAGTCTTACTTAGTTTGGCGTTACTCTAGATCGGTAATTCTCCTTTCTTGGAATCCTGCATGCTGAACCTATTCATCACCTTATCCAAGTAGGTACTTTGACTAAATATAATTAGTCTCTTACTCCTGTCTCTCAAAATCCGTATCCCTAGGATATAGGCAGCTTCTCCAAGGTCCTTCATAGCGAAACACTTCCCAAGCCAGGACTTCACCTCCTGCATATTTGGGATGTCATTTCCTATGACTAGTATGTCATCCACATACAAAACCAAAAAACTAACTATACTCCCACTAGCCTTTACATATACACATGACTCATCTTCGCTCCTCGAAAAACCAAACTCTTTGACTTTCTCATCGAAACAAAGATTCCATCTGCGAGGTGCTTGTTTCAATCCATAGATGGATTTCTCAAGCTTACACACTCTATTAGGGTACTCTGTACTGACAAAACCCTCTGACTGAATCATGTAAACATCCTCAGCCAACTTTCCATTAAGGAAAGCGGTTTTGACATTCATTTGCCATATTTCATAATCATGAAATGCAACAATGTCTAGCATAACCCTAATAGATTTAATCTTTGCTACTGGTGAAAAGGTCTCATAATAATCAACTCCCGGAGTTTGAGAAAAGCCCTTTGCAACCAGTCGTTCCTTATAAGTGTGTACATTTCTATCCATGTCGGTCTTCTTCTTGAAGATCCATTTGCACCCGACTGTCTTATGACCTGGTACATTGTCAACCAAGTTCCAAACTTGATTGTCATACATGGACTGTATCTCGCTGTCCATAGCCTCTTTCCATTTAGCAGACTCGGGGCCTGCCATGGCTTCCGTATAGCTGTTAGGTTCATCCAAACTTACCAGTGTACTATCACTGATAAGTGTATCACCTTCTGCAGTAATATGGAAACCATAGTAATACTCAGGTGCATTCTGAACTCTCGTGGAACGCCTCAGAGGTACAGAATCCTCAGTTGGATCAACAGGAGTTTCCTCCTCAGGTTGATTGCTAGGGTTTGAGGTTCCTTCACCACTTGACTATTGAATTTCTTCAAGGTCAATTTGCCTCCCACTGTTTCCTTGGCATAAAAAGTCTCTCTCTCGAAAGACTCTGCTCCTTGCCACAAAGACCACATTATCACTAGGTCTATAGAAGAGGTAATCAAAGGATTTCTGTGGGTAGCCGATGAAAATACACCGCTCACTTCGAGGTTCGAGCTTATGGTGAGTCTCTCGCCTCACGAAAGCCTCGCAACCCCAAATCTTGATGTGGTCTAAATTGGGACTTTTCCCAATCCACATCGCGTGAGGTGTTTTGGCAACATTTTTGGTAGGGACTAGATTAAGGATATTGGCGGCAGTCTCTAAGGTATACCCCCACAATGAGATTGGTAGCGAAGCTCGACTCATCATGGAACGAACCATGTCCAACAAGGTGTGGTGTTCTGGGAGGTGTCAACTGTGAGACAATCCCACATTCGTTAAGATAGTCAAGGAAATATGTACTAAGATACTCACCACCTCGATCGGATCGAAGCATCTTAACGTTCCTTCCCAGTTGATTGTCCACTTCCTGTTTAAAGTCTTTGAACTTTTCAAAAGTTTCTGACTTATGCTTGATTAAGTAGACATAACCATAACTATTGTAATCATCAGTAAAAGTCACATAAAAGCGGATAGCATCCCTTGTGGTGGTTCTGAAGGGTCCACACACATATGTGTGTATAAGATCCAACAAACCTTCACCCCTAGCATAGGTATCAGTGAAGGGTGACTTTGTCATTTTTGCAAGTAAACAAGATTCACAACTATCATCTGAATTTAGGTCCAATAACTCCAAGACTCCATCCCTTTGGAGTTGGCCTATGCGTTTGTTGCTAACATGTACAACACGACAATGCCATAATGATGCTTTATCCAAGTTAGTGGAAGAATCAATACACAACACATTATTTCCTAGGTTATCTAGAACCGATACAGTTTCATATACACCATCACAAGGTAATGCTTTAAAATAAAGAACATTATTATAGAAAGCATAATTACCACCACATTCATTATCAAATGAAAAAGTAAATCCTTGTTTGTACAAACCGTGAAAGGAAATAATATTTCTCGCCATTTCAGACGAGTAACAACATTTATTCAAATCTAATCTTAACCCACTACTTAGCAACAATGAATAAACTCCAATCTTCGTGACATGTGAAACTTTCATATTCCCCATGATCAAGTTTATCTTCACAGGCTCCACATTCTCACTTGTTCTTAGTCCCTGCAAATCAGAACATATGTGAATACCACAACCTGTATCAAGGACCAAAGAATTAGAATATGGTGAGTTATTAGACAATATAGTGTAAATACCTGCATGGTTGGGTTAACTTTCCCATCCTTAACATCATGCAAGTACTATAGGCAGTTTCGCTTCCAGTGCGTCTTTTCATGGCAATAGAAGCATTCAGCCTCTTTAGGGTTGGCAGAAGGAGTGACAGAACCACCTTTGGTTCTACTTGAAGAGGAGCCATCAAGAGACTTTCCCTTGGTACCCTTCGAAGGGCTCTTCCTCTTCTTCCCTTTAGATGTAGTAACAACTGATTTACCTTTAAGACCACTTTCGGCGGTCTTCAAAAGTCGTTGAAGTTTTCTGAGTGTGACCTCCTCCTTGTTCATATGATAGGTCATTCAGAATTGATCATAACAAGAAGGTAAGGAGTGCAATATGATATCAATTGCTAACTCCTCGGGGAAGTTCACATTCAACTTCAATAGACGGTCCACAAACCTTTTCATTTTCGGCATGTGGCCTATGATGGGTTCACCATCCTTCATTCGGGTTGTTATCATGGAGTAGATTATTTCATATTGCTCTTGACGAGCACTCTGATGGTATCTTTCCATCAGATCCTCGTGCATCTCAAAAGGATAAAAGTCCTCATAGGACTTTTGGAGCTCGGCTATCATCGTGGCCAGCATGATACATGCCACTTTAGTGGCATCTCTCTCATGAGTCCTGAAGTCAGCGATCTCCTCGGGAGTAGCAGAAGACTCATCAAGTTCCTTCAGCTCCTTGTCGAGGACATATTCCTTGTCCTCATAGCGAGTGACCATCCGTATGTTCCTAATCCAATCATTGAAATTAGTCCCATCAAAGATGACTCTCCCACAAAGGTTCATGAGAAAGAAGGAGTCGGTAGGGTTTGAGAAAGAAGCAACATTATTGGTAGACATCTGAAAAAGAAGAAAGACAAATTTAGATTAGATATAAAGATAGTCCTTAATAAGACACCCAAATGTAATATTAAGGCTAGGACCCAACACAATATTTTATAACTTAGAAGAGGGATTCCGTAATCCAAGCTATAAAATATTTGAAGGTAGGTGAATGACGATTCACCAATTTCCACCATGAAAACGAAATGTATTATTAGGTTGTAATAGGTTTTGAAACTCCTAGATTCTTTTGAGATTCATTGAACTTTTCAATGGCATGTTTCAATCTCAATTGTGCCCTTCAAGTTTTTTGACTGGGATGCCGATGATCACAAAACAAGGTGTGAATAACCATGCAAATTAACTTGGTACTCTTAATGTTTATCACCTAATCGACGTGCCGATTAACCACACGCGCTCCACCGATCTATGATAAACCTTAAGCTACCATTTGCCAACCTTGTTAAATCCAAGTTAGTGTGCCAGTTAACCACGCACGCTCCACTAATGACTTAAGCAAGGTGCAAAGTG
Source organism: Lactuca virosa (assembly GCF_052849685.1). Classification (NCBI taxonomy): domain Eukaryota; kingdom Viridiplantae; phylum Streptophyta; class Magnoliopsida; order Asterales; family Asteraceae; genus Lactuca; species Lactuca virosa. Next base: position 424,937,264 of record NC_136429.1, on the reverse strand, counting down.
TAATTTCATTGGTTAGCACCAAATTCATATTGTCATACCCGTTCGGCTAACGACCCTCCACCAGTCAAGGAAGCGGTGGGTGAGAGTGGACACCCATTAAGCTGCCATTTTATAGGAAACAACCTTATACCCCCCTTATAGACCCACTTCGTGAATGAGGCCTACTAATAGTAAAACGACTTGATGTTATACATATATATATATATATATATATATATATATATATATATATATTATTAACTTATATTACTATAAAGTATAAGGGTTGAATTTTAACTTTTAAAATTCTAGGGGATGGAACTAAAGTTTTCTAAAGTGACTTTACATGTTCCAAAACTTGAGGGCAGGTTTTGTAACTATTCAAAACTTTTCAACTTCATAACGTATGAGTTAATGGTTTATTAAAATGAAGACTCTTCATTTTATGTAACCTATGTGTTCTTTAATGGACTTTAAAAAAGAGTTTTGGTAATCCATAACTTGAAATTATGGACTCCATTAAAACATTTAGATCAAGAATTAAATTAACAAGCAATTTGCAAATAATTCCTATGATCTACCAAACTCATAAGTGTATGAACATTCATATCAACAATTTCAAGAATCATATAAACACATATAAAGCTTGAAATTTTGATAATAACCTTTGAAATTGGATTAGCATAATCATTACCACATGAAAAACATGTTTTAAGGTTCAAAAAACAGTTTAGGGTAATGATCATCATCCAATACCAAGCAAAACCCCGAAATTCTGCATACAGGAGCATCACCACGTCGTGGTAAAGACTGCCACGTCGTGGTGAGCAGTCAGATGCAAAAAATACAGAATTTCAACTTTGGAAAAAAACATGTAGCATCAAGTATTTTTGAAAACAAGCCTAGGCTCTGATACCACTGATGGGTTTTGAGCATTCTAACACTCTTATGGTGTACATGCAACCCTAGAAACCTTGGATCTATGTTTTCTCTAATACATGCAAATTTGATTTTTTCCAAGGTTCGTATCCTAACTAGCATGGCATGGGGAACTTGAACATAAAAACTAGTAGAATAAAATACCTTTCTCGTTGCTTGGATTCCTTAAGAACTTTGTGAGCCTAGCACCCCAAATGTGATGCCTCAAATGCTTCACACAACACCAAAACTCTTGGAATAACTTGAGAGAAGTACACTATCACTCAAAATCGGCTAGCCCTCCTTGTTCTTTCTTATGTGTCGATTTTGCTAGCTTATGGGGTGTTTATATAGTGTGTTACAAGTAGGGTTACACCATGTAAACCCTAATTGACATGGCTTTTCATTTCCTCCATGATCCATGGGTTTTAACCTCCATGGAGCTGTTGGGTTTTGAGCATTCTAACACTCCTATGGTGTACATGCAACCCTATAAACCTTGGATCTATGTTTTCTCTATTATACATGCAAATATTAACTATTCCAAGGTTTCATCCTAACTAGCATATTATGAAGCACCTATACTACAAAGTTCTAGTTAGATGACATACCTTTTGATGTAGCTTGATATCTTCAAGCTTTAAGAGCTTAGCCCCAATAGTGTGGAAGCCTCAAATGGAATCACAAATCACCAAAACACCTTGGAAGAACTTGAGAGAATATGTATGCACACTAAAATCGGCCCACTCTTATTTTCACACACTTGTTCCAATTTTTTGTGAGCCAAGGACCCCTTTATATATTATGGAGGATTAGGGTTACATCCATGTAAACCCTAATACCCATGACCTTTCATTTACATAGGATCCATGGGTTAAAAGCTCCATGGACCATCCATGAAAGCTTAGCCCAACCTAAATGAACTTGGCCCATTCCATATATATAAGAGTCCATATTTAATTAGTTCTTTTTGATCACTTAATTAATTCTAAATTAATTCTTGATCAATACTAATTAAATAATATCATTCCATATTAATATATTAGAACTTATAATATATTAATATAAATCATAAATATACTATTCTCAAAAGACTATCCATATAAATTGTGCCGGTGAAGTGCAACCCAAATGGACCATGCCGGGTCGGGTCAAGTACATACCAAATATACTTATGGACTTAGACATTAATCCAACATGAGCATCCATGGAGAACTCTATGGGTTTTATCCCAATTCAATAAACCATGGATCATTAGCCCACTATATAAGAATGGACGATTTACACAATCAACCCCATATATTTAATTAATGTCTTTTTGATCACAAAATTAATTCCAAATTAATTCTTGATCAATATGAATTAAATAATATGATTTCATATTAATATATTATAACTTATAATATATTAACAAATCATACATGTCGTTTTTCTCATTTTCTCTATCCAATTATCATGATGCCATGCAACCCAAATGAACCATGCCAACCGGGTCAAGTATATACCAAAAATAGTTATGGACTTAGACACTTTATCCAACACTTCCTTCATAGCCTCAACCTAAGCCACATGAATCCGCTACAATAGTAGAGTAATCATGATTATCCTTAAACTTATATCCCTGATCGGAGTCGCGACCGTGTTGTAGCTTAGAGCATCAGCCACCATATTGTCCTTCCTAGGGTGATAAAGGATCTCACACTTATAATCCTTCACCATATCCAACTACTAGCACTGCCTCATGTTCAAAGTTAGTTGATCCATTAGATACCCACGACTCTTGTGATCCGTGTAAATAGTATAAGGGACCCCATAGACGTAATGCCACCAAATCTTGAGGGCAAAAACCATAGCCCCCCAGCTCCAAATCATGTGTCAGATAATTCACCTCATGTGGCTTCAGCTTCCTCGAAGCGTAAGAGATCATGCGACCTCTCTACATCAACATTGACCTCAAACCCATGATCGACGCATCACAATAAACCACAAAATCCTTAACCTTGTCCACCAGGCTCAAAATCGGTGCCTCACAAAACCGCTGTCTAAAGTTCTCAAAAGTTGTTTGCTGCTCAGGCCCCCAACAAAATGTAACCATCTTCTTTGTCAACAAAGTGAAAGGAACATCTATATTGGAGAAATCCTGCATAAACCTCCAATAATAACCTTCTAGACCAAGGAAACTCCGAATCTCAGATGGAGACCTCAGAACCTCCCACCGCATCACGGTCTAGACCTTGGCTAGATCGACCAAAATACCATTCTAGTTGACAATGTGCCCCAGAATTGCACCTCGCACAAATAGAACTCACACTTAGAGAACTTTGTGAAAAGTCTCTCCTTCCTCAAAGTCCCTAGAGCTTCCCTTAAGTGCTCCTCGTGATGCTCCTAGTTCTTTGAATAGACTAAGATATCATCAACAAATACAATCACATACCAATCCAGCATCGGCCTACACACGCGGTTCATGAGATCCATGAACGCGGATGGAGCATTGGTGAGCCCAAAAGACATCACCACGAACTCTTAATGATCATAACGAGTTCGGAAAGGTGTCTCTTGCACATCATCATCTCTAACCCTCATCTAAGGATAATCCGATCGCAAATCAATCTTGGAAAACCAATATGCAAACTGAAGCTAGTCAAACAGATCATCAATCCTTGGGAGTGGATAACGGTTCTTCACCATTACCTTATTTAGCTTCGGTAGTCAATGCACATACGACGGGACCTATCTTTCTTGTTCACAAACAATATCAGTGCTCCTTATGGAAAACTTCTTGGTCGAATGAATCCCTTGTCTAACAGCTCCTGGACCTGTTTAAACAACTCCTGTATCTCGGTAGGAGCCAACCGATACGGTGCTTTGGCTATCGGAGCCGCACCTAGAACCAGATCAATCCTGAACTCAAGCTGCCTCTATAGAAGCACCCCAAGAAAATCCTCTAGAAACACATTTGGATAATCCCGCACAATCGGCACATCATCCACTGTCGTCTTACCCCTATCCCGGGTATCCATACCATAGGCGACAAATCCGGAACAACCTTGCTAAATAGAACGTCTGGCCCTCGCTGCCGAACACAAATGCGGCCTACTCTGATCTCTCTCTCTCTCCTTGAACCTATAAATCTTCCCTACTTGGGGTTCGAATATGAACTAACTGCGGCTCATAATCGATCACCACCCCATTGGGGCTCAGCCAATCCATATGTAGAGACCCATTTTTATAACGAACGGTGAGTGCGGAAGAAAGATATCTCGAGATTAATCGTGTTTTTGGAAGTATGAACACGAAGAACATATTATGAGTTCATAAAAAAGACCAAGAACAAGAGAGAATAATAATAATATTGCATGAAGAACATGGTGGGAGAGAAACTCTCCCTGGGTGGGAGAACCCACCAAATCTCTCTCTAGGATTACATTGTAAGAAAAGTAATCACTAACTTAGAAAAAGTGAGCTAGCTAAAGTAATAAATGACCAACTCTCCCTTTATATAGGAGGGAGAGTATTTACACCATAAATACAATAAAGGGAAAATACAACCTAATAAACACTCATTATTTGTGGAGCATTTCCATGCACCAACATTCTCTCCCTAAATGCTTACAAATGATGAGAGATCCAATAAGTGATATAAGGCTATAATACCGTAATCCGACTAGAAAGTGTGGTAATAAAATGAAATCAAGTGCTGAAATGTCTCTGAAACTCTGAAGTGTCTGTGAAGTCTGAAACTGGCCATGAATCTCTAACAATGAAGGTCTTCGGCTTCAAAGCACAACCAATGAAGCAGAAAAAATATAAGATCCAAATCTTAAAACCAGTCATAATCACCCGAAGAAGGAGGTCACCATGAGCAAGTAGAAGATCCAATAAAAGAAACACTCCGACTTCAAAAGTCTGAAAAACATCTCGAGTTCTCGAATCATAATACACCGAAATTCTTCAAAGAATAACCTGCTAAAAATGTGAAGCATCCATAAAATGAAGTCCGGATAAAAATAATGTGAGTCCAAAAACATGGTCCAACAATGCCGAAAATTTGATCCAAGGACCAAAAATAAGTGCCACGTCACATTGCCAAAATAATCTTCGTCTTCAACATATCACAAATCCAAACTCGTGAAACCATAAGATCTGAACCGGATGCGAACACAAAATCATCCTGTGGTAGAGTCCGAATAATAAATAATCTGAATCGGAAAACATCGAGTAATGCCAAAAATTTGATCCGTAAAGACCAAAAATAAGTGCCACATCGCATCACTAAATAAATAATCGTCTTCAGAAGTCTTCAAAAATCCAAACTCAAACAATCATAATAACCAAATCCGGATGATATTCTCTCCCTATTTTTGATAACCAATGACCGGATATCAAAAATCAACAAATCATCGGATGGAGAGTGTCGGATACCAAGAGTTAGCAGAGAAGCTCTCCCTAGATGTATGAAGGGTCTCGATAAGAAACGAGACAGAGTAAAAGAGATACTCTTGCGGTCATGAGGAGGCGGGTGACGTAGTTGCTGAAGCTGTGCTGAGAATAATCTGTTGTGCCAAAAATATATCCAAATATCCAAACTGCAGTGCCGAAACACTTGAAGTGGTCTTCAATAGAGAATAAAGTCCACATGCTCAAGATACATGATTCGTCAACCAAAAATCAAGAGCGACAAGTCATAAAATCCCATAAAGTGAAGAATGCGAAACAACTTTGTTGATCAATCGCCGTTGTGGTGCAAGCATCACAAAAATAATATGAAGTCTGACTGCGGTAGGAGTATTCTTCCAACAATAACCGGCATGAAATGAACCAATGTGACAATCCAAGGTTCGGTTGTGGCAAAAATTGGTGTTAAAAAAAAAATTTGGTGTAATAAAAAAAATTGGTTTTAAATAAAAAAAATGGCTAAATAAAAATAATTGGTAAAAAAAAAAAATAATTGGCTAAAAAAAAAATTGGCTGAAAAGGAAAAAAAAATTTTAATTAAAAAAAATGTAGAAAAAAAATCTGAATAAAAAAAATAAAATCTTGAAAAAAAAGAGGGTTTTATAAAAAGAGGGGAAAAAAAGGAGAGGAGGGGAGATCCTATGGGACTCAAGCTATTGGAGTTGGTGTGGAGCATATTCACAGGGCACGATGTAAACTACGGGCAGATCCTATGGGACGACTTCCTTCAACACATTCCGAAAGAAAGCCCAAAGGAGAACCCAACCGAGCTCATTTTTGCAAGGTTCTGGTCACTCTGCATATCAGACCTTCATGCGGATGCTGGAATCGATATGGGTAGTGACATCAACTTCTTTGTCACTAAGGATCTCAAAAGGTACAATCCCTCTTCCAATAAAACTGCTTTTGGACCTATCCGCAGACTCCCTACCCACATTCTTACAACACTTGGTCTTGAGACTGCTGATGTCTCAGATCACATTGAGGCTACGGAAGGTATTGCCCCATACCCTCCTACCCCGCCTCTTCCACAATCATCCGTAATTGTTAACCCTGAAGGTACCGCAGTCCATTCTGCCACTACACTCTCCAATCTTTCTCAAAGAAGAAAGCAATTGGCAACCAAGAAGAAACAAAGAACCCCTAAGAAGGATGCTCCCAAACCAACCGCACCCACCAAGAGACGTAAAACCAAACCAACCGCACATATATCCCGTAGTGATTCTTATGAGGATAGGTAACCAATTGCTATCCTTAAGAAACGAAAAACCGATTCCCCTAGCCAAATGCGTGACCGGACCTACACTGAAGCCTCTCAAAAGGCTCCAGTAGTCCTTGGGGTGGCCGCAGACCCATTCAACACCACAATCTTTTTCCAATCAGACTCAGAAAGTGAGTCTGATTTACAACATCATGGAGACTCCCCCCCAGTTCACTCCCAAGAGGATGACACTGGTGCTCGCCCTAAGGTCTCCAGGGCTTCCCGACTGCATTTCTTTTCTCCCGAGGTGTTGCGCTCCATCCTTTTAAACGTCACCCAAACACTACAAACACCTTCCCAACCGCAGGGCACTTCTTCCGCCCATACCAGAACTGAGCTGAGGCCACACTTGACTACGGGTCAAGGAGACCAAGGAAGCTCAGGAAATCCTACTCTGCTTACATCCGCAGCAGGTGGTTTAGACACGGTGAGCACCAACGTGCAAGGATCCGTGGACCCGAAGGACACTTCGGTGCGTTTCCAAGGATTTGACGGCGACGAATCAAATGACTCATGGTTACGGTACACTCCTGTAACTGAGTCGGAAATAAAAAAATATGTTGCATTCAGAAGGGCATTCCAAGCCTGCAAGGAACAACAGATCAAGCAGCAACAGCTAAAAGAGCAAGAAATCCAGTCAGTGGCTAAGTATTGGGCAAATGCTATCAGCAATGCCAATACCGTAGCCACTATTCAGAAAGTTCAAGACTGGATGACCGAGATGGTTGAAACAATTCTTAAAGCTCAAGCTTCGGGTGCAGCTGCAGGTACCTCCAAAGTCACTCCAACTCCCAATCCAAATCCCACTCCAACAATCCATTAATCACAAGACGAAGGAACCGCAATCGAGGTCAGTTCTGCTCCCACCTTCGGTCTTGATGATGACGATATTCAGGAGGTCAACAAGCCCAGCCCTTCTGATGATGACCTCATGATGTTTGATGAGGAAGAGGAATCCAGTGGCTCCCATCATTCAACTTCCAAACCAAAAGACAAGAAGAAAAAGAAGAAGAATGTTGTCACCAAAAAAGAGTTCATGAGCTTACAAGCTAAAGTTGATCAGATCTTAGTTGCGGTCAAGCCAACTCAACCGCAACCAGAAGACACCCCGGGACCGCAGTCCCTGATCGAACGTTTAGAGCGTCTGGAGACAAGGGAACGCTTGGCTGCTGAGAGGATTTCTCTCAAAGTAGAAATGGGGATCCGGTCACTTGACAACAACCGCAAGGCAGATCACAAAGACTTTATGGCTGCTGCAGAACGCCTCATCACTGAGGTGACCGCAATTACTTTTCTTACAATGTAATCCTAGAGAGAGATTTGGTGGGTTCTCCCACCTAGGGAGAGTTTTCTCCCACCATGTTCTTCATGCAATATTATTATTATTCTCTCTTGTTCTTGGTCTTTTTTATGAACTCATAATATGTTCTTCGTTTCATACTTCCAAAAACACGATTAATCTCGAGATATCTTTCTTCCGCACTCACCGTTCGTTATAAAAATGGGTCTCTACATCATACCCATAATAACCTTGTTCCACACCAAGGGATGGGAACCAAATCAATCAGAAACAACTCGCCGCACATCTGAAGGATACAACCCCGATGAACCCCTGCTACCCGGATAGATCGATCATCTGCAATATCGACATCTAACGGACAGTCTAGCTCCCCTAGAGCTCCAACAAACCTCTTTCTAAGCGCAAGCAATACAAAGGATCAGCAGCCTACAAATCAAACAATACCAAAGCAGAAATATCATTCACGAGGAACGATCCTAAAATAAAATACATAAATATAAGAAAGTAACTCAATATAAATAAAGAGATAAGGAGAAGATACATACCCATCACCACATCAAGTGCCACATGAGCCTCCTCGACCGTCAACTGGAAAGCCCTGCTCTTCACCACAGGTGCATCCACCTTGTCCCGGTGGCCGTTAGTAATCTGAAGAGTCACATCAGCGGGTGTTGACACCGCCCCTGCAACAGCCAAACTCGGACATTGGGCCTTCTTGCGGCCCCTCTAATTGTAATTAAAGAAAATCAGATCAGACCTAGGGGTGGTGGCTATAGCAGTACAATCACTACTATAATGACTCGTTCGAGTGCACTTGAAGTAGCCCAAACTACCCACCCTCCACGGTCCCACGTGTGTCCTGCTACACTTCCCACAGTGGCTCCGGCCATGATGGCCTCTCCATCTTGAATCCTGATCCTTGGGCCTCTTTACTAATCCCCCTGAAACCTGACCCTGATCCGGTTTCCTTTTCCTCCCCATGTCAATATTAATCTCCCTCTCTTGGGCTCTCACTATCATATCCTCTAGTGTCTTGCAACTGGATCGGCTCACAAACTGCCGAATATCGCTCCTCAACATCTCGTTATACCTCATCTTCTTCATCTCCTCATCCGCCACATACTGTGGAACCAAAAGTTCCCTCTCCCAAAAAATTGTAGTGATTTCAACCACCGTCTCAGTAGTCTGGCAGAGACGCTGAAACTCTCGCGCCAACTGTTGCACCACAATCACTGGTGTAAACCGGGTCACAAAATCATCCCATGAAATGTAATCAACAGCCTCATCATCAACGGAGTGCCTAACCTCCTCCCACCGGTCTTGTTCCCTATCATTCTGAAGACAGGATGCAAGCCTGACATTTTCCCCCTCGGGGCAATTACCGGTGCAGAAAGTGTTAGAAACATTTCCTAGCCATCTCCTACTCGCTATTGGGTCCTTCTCCCCGTAGTAGTCTGGAGCCCCACACGCCCATAACTCCTTGAAGGTCAAATAACGCGCTCCTACCAAGGCCACCATCTCAGAATGAAAGGAGCTCAAATGCCCATCCAAAATCTCCAGAATTCCCTCCTTAACCGTACCAAAGATCACATGAGTTTGCTCAAGAATGCAACACGTAATCGTTGACGAAATGAACTCCTTCGTCTTATCATCCAGCTTCCCGGCTCAAGAACCCGAGCTTAAGCCTTCCCCAGCACCAGAACTACCAATCGGTGTGTCTCGCAGAGTCACCATATTGAAAATATACCATATAAACTATCAAAATATATCGAGGGATCACAAACTCCACAAGCTTCTTGGTTTCATCGCAACTCTCCTTGACTCGAGTACGAATCCTCTTCTTCCAGTACTATGGGCCCATACTATCAATAAAATTAACCCTCATCGGGATAAGGCTCACAACACTAAATCTCTTCCAAGGTTTTCCCAGGAAAAATACACACCAGTCTCCACCGTCAGCTGCAGAAGGAACTCCTGCTAACATCCTCTAACTAGCTCACAAATATAATTACATATCACCAAAACAAGATAATTCTTCGAATGAGAGGTCTCACACTACAACGGTTGGACTTAAACAAGAGTTTCACAATAGAGTTAAAACCTAACCTTCTAAAATTACCTAGTATCAGTAATATGTAACTTAACATATTCGCTTACTATTTAGCTGAAACTAGTGAGAATTCCTAAAAATCACAAAGCAAGCAGCATTCGAGCATCAAGTAATCAGTACCAAGCATAACTTAATCAGGCCATCCTAGCACTGACTGGTCAGTACTAGCATGCAAGTCTTCAAGATCATATAATAGTCATACAAAGGCATCTCTCCTAGCATTCTATCATGCAACTATTGAGAAGATCCTTAGCCCTAACTAGCATGCGATTCGTAGATTCACATATCAAATCATATCAGATAATATGTATGGTATTTTGGGAAAACGTACTTGAGCTCGGTCGACTGCATGCACCACACCCTTTCTTGTATTTGAAAACCCTTTTTCTTTAAAAACACTCCTTTTTGAAAAACTTTACCATATCCTCAGTCTGAGTTCAGACACATTCGAGAATATGTCTGAATCCCTCAAACCAAGGCTCTTATACCAACTTGTAACGTCCCAAAAATAAGACCAAAAAATTTCATTTTTCATTTAAATAAAACGGCACTTCAAAACATTGTCATACAATGATGTTTAGTGAGTAATTCACAAAATGCCGAAAAAGGTGGTGTGTGCTCTACAATCATCCCGGGCTCTTGCATTTAGATCTGGAAGTACCTGAAACATAAACTGAAAACCGTAAGCACAAAGGTTTGTGAGTTCCCCAAACTAACACATGCGATAAATAAATAAACACATACTGGGCCCCCGCCTACATTAGGCCTCGTCCAGCATCGAGTCCCATTCGGCCTTGGGCCCCGACCGACATGGAGCCCTGCTCGTGTTACAGATCTGTCATACATTAGGCCCCGCCCGACAACAAGCCCCGCCCGGTGCACATATAAACATATAATCATGCTAACACATGTGATAATCACAAAGACAAAAGCTTACAATACAGTCATCGGGCCTCGCCTGGCACCGAGCCCTGCTCGATATACATACCAACACATAACACATGCGTGAGTCATGCGTACACCTAGCATCCTAACATAATAATCATGGGCCGGTATTGGGGCCTTAGACCCGCTAAACATAGTGAGGAAACTCACCTCAGACTACTGAATCTCACAGATAAATCTTTGGCTGCTGGCCTGCTAAAATCCGTGCACTATTAATCACAAAATAACATCCAATTAATAATTGGATCCTGACTCACACTAAAAGTCCAAACTAGGGTAAAAGACCTTTTTAACCATTACCCAACTTGGCCTAAGGCCAAGGTCTAATCCAACTATCTAAAAGGCGCACATTCCAAACTAATCACCCAGAGCCCAAATATGGCCCAATTTTCCAAATTGGGCCCATCTACCTTCATGGGCCTCAACCAAGAGAGTGCAATAAAATAGCATCAATCCAAAACTAGAATTTTGATTTTTTTAGACTCCTAAGGTCCAAAATGAGCCCAATACTGAAAAGCCCAAAGTTCCAAAGCCCACTATTGAATATGCTTAGCGTAATCGCTCTGGGGCTTGTACGCCCAACGTACTCCCTAGTTTGGGCAACTTCCATCATTAAGCTCTTATTTGGTTAAGACTTCAACCCAACACTCATATCTGACTTCCTTAAGGTGGTTTATCGTGTAAAGTTGGAAACTGTACGTGCATGCATGGCTTAAAGGGGTTCTATAGTTCAAAAGAATTTAAAAAAGGGTCTTAACAAATGCATGATTCCATAAACACCTCAAAGCTTGCATTTTTATGGACAAGGGGACCAAAAGAACCCTATATCTACCATAAATCACTTCTAGATTGAATCAAGAGGCTCAACAATCATTCCAAGGACTCAAAAAGCAAAAAATGGCACAAAACTAGATCTAGCATCATAGATTAGCAAGATGGGATATTTTTACCTCACAAGGATAGCAAATGATGAACTAATCCCATATCCTCAAGCTCCAAGCACAACTCCGAATGGTTCACATTTTCCTCTCCTTCACAAACCACGAACAAACACAATTTATGTTTCAAAACTCTCAAGAACTCAATAGGGTTTTGATTTCTGGACAAGTGGGGATGGATGTTGTCTAAACATGACCAAATATGGCTATCATAATGCTTAAATAGGGTGAAATACCCTAAAAATTGGGGTTTCATTAACCACACGTACGTCATGCATACTCAATGTACGCCCAACGTATGTGGTCCGAAAGCGCAATCATCCTCGGGCTAGTACGCTAAGTGTACCACCCTGTACACCCAACGTACTAGCTTAAAGGGCAAAAAGAAAGGAATTTACACCTATGGTTAAGAAGAGACATACCCGAATATGAATGTTATTACCACCCATGTATCTGATCTGATTTGCCTCCATTGCTATCAGATGGGCCATAAGAAAACGAATTGTCGTAGTTTAGCAGCGTGAGGACCAGTTACAACACCCACTCCAACAACACTGCGGACTACTGATGGCCGTCAAGGCAAGGCGGAGGTGCCTATTGTAAGGAGCAAGGCATTTCAGCTGACAGCCGAGGAGGCTGGTGCGGATCCAGACGTGGTGACAGTGTAGATAAATGAAATTGAACCTCTAGCAATCCGAAGTCAATCCATTATGAAGTGATATGCATTCAGAAGTATGATTAGTTCCAAAATGAAGCTACTTCCGAAATGAAGAGAAGTCTGAGAAGCACCATGTAGTCAGTGCTAATTTGAGTCTATATTAGCATTTAAGATTTCTTTTATTTTAGTCTTTGTTCTATTGTAAAGTTCATGGGATGGCATTGAGAAAATCATGTATGTCAGCGTTTTGAATTTGTAGATTTACATAGTTCACGTAGTCTTATTAGTTTTCTTTATATCACTCCTTGTATATTTAAGGAATGTGATTTTCGTGGATTGTAAAAGTTTAAGCAGCATTCTCTTTCACATCAATACTAAGTCTCTTGCAAGTCAAATCGTTCTCTCTATCATTCACATTGTTCTTAATTTTTTTTACTTTGTTCATACTCATTCTTACATACTTGAGTACTTTGGAGAACCTCTCATTTCAAGACAATACTGGTTTACCAGACTTGACTGGACTCTTAATATTAGCAGTAGACATTTATCTTAAATTAACACAAGGTTTGAGTTCTCAAACATTGACCGCACACAGTTATTTGCACTCTCAATTGGTTTCAGAGCCTAAGTGGTTGTCCTTTGAATCCATAAGAACGAATTATAGTTGATTTGAGATGACCTTGGTATCTCATTCATTTCTATGTCAGGATAAAAGTTCTTCTATATACCACTTCAGCTTTAATACTTTAACTTCAATGGCTGCTCCTAATCCAACTCAAAAAATGTATCCAATTCAAATAGCAAATAGTGTGGGTTGCCCAATGCATGCCCCATTGCTAGTAGTTCAAGAGTATGATCAGTGGAAAGTCGTAATGGAGTGATTATTACTTGGTAAAGAAAAAGGTGAAGAGATATGGAGGTCAGTGAAAGAAGGCTGTCATGTTCCCGAAAGAGAAATGGTCAGAGATGTTGCTATTACTCTCGTGAGTCAAGGTGAACAACGTCCAACACCTCTAGCTGCAACAAACATTGAAAATATCCATGAATATTAGGTTGCCTTCTCGGAAATGATGTTTGATGTTCCTATTTCTCTCTTTGAGCAGATTAAGTTGTGTAAATCTGCCAAAAAGATCTAGGATACACATCAACACTTGTTGGCAGGCTCTGAGAACATGAAAGATAATCATTTGACATCCGCTGTAAATTACTTTTACACTTTCACTATAGCTCTCGGTGAATCCGTAGCCACTACATGAAATGTGTACAAGATCGTTGTAAAAAACATGACTGCACATGGAATAGTCTGAAATCCACTCGAGTAGAATCTGAAGTTCATCAATAGCCTTGGATAAGTATGGGGAAATGTTAAGTCATGTCTTCAGAGTAATGGATCCCTAAAGAAATTGAAGCTCTATAAGTTATTTAACGAACTGCAAGGCGATGAATCTAACGTTTCTCAAACTTTAAGAGAATTGTGAGGAGGTCCTCCCGCCTTACTGAGTTTTGTTAACCCACTAATTCCACGCTGATCTGTTTCAGATGTTGTTGGAACTATCCCACATATTTCATCTGCTCAACCAACACGTCCTACCCCACCTATTCCACATGTTCTTAACCACCATTTGAAGAAAATCTTGATCTCGATTCAGCTGATTCCAAACTTCATTTTGAACAAGAATTTTCACTTCTGTCTATGAACTACAAACTTCCTTTGAATCCCAGTTAGAAACCTTTACAAAACAGATTTCATGCTTCTCATCAAAGCAATCCTCAACCCTTCCCTAAACCTTCAGAAAATCCATCGGTGTATGGACCCAGCATCCCAAATCACTCCTCCGAAACTCAGGAAGTTCAGAAAATCCATCGATACTGGTGTTCTAGTGATGAGGGTGATGCAAAATTTGCAAGGAACATGTGCCTTATGGAAAGACAATAGATTGAGTGTGATGAAGACTACTAGTCTTCAGGTTCAGAAGAAGACGATGACGATGTTGAGCCAAAATTTTGCTACATGGCAAGAAACGATCCACCTGGTAGAAGCATCATCTAGCAGATAAAATCCATGATCACTGACAATAATTTTTATTTACCTATTTGTTAACCCTATCTAACTCAAATTCAATTAGATATGACAGTTATTCATAGAGCCTATGGGTTTGCTATAGAATTTAGTGAGAAGATGGATAGTGAATTGGCTTATCTTAGATTACGATTTGAAGACCGCAAGCTTAAGATAAAATCACTAGAGAGAGAGAGAGAGAGAAAGAGAGTAAGAGAAAGAGAGTGAGAGAGAGCTTGTAATGACAAAGGATGAATGTATCATTTTGAAAGACAAATGTGAAATCACTTTTTGTGAAAGGAATATCTTACTTACTGATAATAAATGTCTTAATGCCAAAATTGACGCTTTGCATAACTCTTTTAATATTCTTGAAGCAAACGAACGAATGGCACATAATTTTCGTCACCCATGGTCATAAGCACCAGGTCTCGGAAGCAACTTTCCGAAGACTGTTGTTCGTCCCTTGAAGGAATTTCAGAACCTAATGTTTATGAGAGACATTGTGAACAATACTTATTCGGATACCCCTGTCTTACCTTTGTCATCTCTTCCTGAGACTTCAGACAAGTTTCAATCTCTAATTCCTGAGTTCAAACCTATCGCTGTTACATGTAACGATTCCACACCTCTTTTGCCTCTGATATCCCTGGACCTGAATCGGTCTTTTGAATCTTTCCCTGATACGGACAATAGTAGAGTTTAGTTACCGAACTCTGGTCCACCGAAAAATTGTGTTATTGAGGAAATTATTCTCGAGACAAATGGACATGACTCGGATAAATCCGACTTTGTTTGGGCATTATTTGGTAGTGATGTAGATGAGGAAATTTTGTGTGACAACTCATCTGAATTTTGTATCTCTAGCTCTGATGTGATATCGAAATCGACTCTAGTGCCAATTAAGCCTCGTTTGAAAAATCCAACAACTAGAAAAACTTCCAAGTCATCATCTGACTCTCGGAAGAAACCCTAAATGAACATGAAATATATTCTTCGTCTAAAGACCGAAGCTAGGAATGCCCTTAAGAAAGAAACTAGGTCTATTTAACTCTCTAGATTCCTTGAGAGATCCGAGAAGAAAGTGTCTCAAAAAGACAATCCAACTACTAGGAATCACAACGCCTTCATGCATGTTAAGATCCTTAAGAGGCCATCTAATCCTTCTAGTTCATATGTTCCGAACAAATCTGTTAATGGTTGTATAAAAATGGACATTGTTGAAACTTCTTCTGTAAAACTGACTCTCCTCAGATAGTTTCTTCATATGTGTTTATTGCTAAACCGGATGACATGATTTTTAAACCAAAACAACTTCCAAAACCGAGTTTGCCTTGAAAATCAGCAAACAAAGGACAAGTTGCTAGGAACATTGTTGTTCAAAAATATTCCATAAAATCAATACAAAAGTTTTAATGGAAAGTGAAAAAGTCTGAAAACACAACTGTAAAATTTGTGAACACATTCATTCCTATAACATCTCGGACAATTGTTCCTCCGAGAAAATCAGTATCCAAAAAACCATTGGTTGAATACGATTTTTAGAAAAATGAAAAGACCATGACATTCTGCTTCTTTCCAAAAGAATCTCTGAAAAAGCCTTTCGAGATGCCAATTGCTAAGAAAAACACAAACTAAGTCCAAAGCCCATGCCAAAGTCCCTAAATCTAAATCGAAGCTTAAAAACTCCAAAACTCGCTGATTTTGCAGGCACTTTGTGTTTCGGAACAAGATACTATATGGTATACTGATAGTGCTTGTTCCATAAACATGACTGGGTAAAAAGATTTTTTGCTTGATCTTAAACTTGCTCCTAACGCTGGTTATGTTACTTATGGTAATAATTCAAATTCTCAAATTTGAGGTCATGGTGTCTTGACCAATGGAAATTTCTCTATCTCTAATATGGCATATGTAGCTCATCTCGGGCATAATATGATTAGTGTGACTCAACTCATTGATGCAAACCGAAGAGTTGAATTCTGCAAGAAGCATAGCTACGTTATGACAAAAGACCGGAAAGAATGCTTATCAAATCAGATCGCATCAAAAACATGTATACTCTAGACATCAATATGGTCATCGAAAAGCCTCAGCTTTGTCTTTTTTTAAAAGTCATTCCTGACGTAAGTGGGCTATGGCATCGTAGGTTCGCTCATCTGAAATTCTGATACATGAACGATCTAGTTTCTAGTGAAATGGTTCCAGTTCTGCCACTCCTCAAATTCAAAAATGATCATCTTTGTGTTTCATGTGAATGTGGGAAGCAATCAAAGAAAGGTCATATTGTCATCAATTAAAAGTCTATTTCGGATCCACTGGAACTTCTTCATATCGATCTTTGTGGACCATCCACAGTAGAAAGTCTACATCAAAAAAAGTATATTCTCGTGATTGTTGATGACTACACTATGTTCACTTGGGTCTTCTTCCTAAGGCTAAAATTCGAAACAACCTCTAAAATCATAAATTTAATCAAAGGAATTTAACTTCCTATTAGAAGAAGCCGAAGTGACAATGGCTCTGAATTTAAAAATGCCACCATTGAGAAATTCCTCACCGACAAAGGCATCAACACAATTTCTTGGCTCCCTACACTCCTCAGCAAAATGGTGTGGTTGAAAGAAGAAAATGAACACTCCTTGAAGGCTCTCTATTGATGTTGAACTTTGCAAACCTTCCTCTCTACCTTTTGTTTGAGGCCTTCTCCACTGCTTGCTTCACTCAAAACTGAAGCATCCTCAATCGTCTTCTCAACATGACACCGTATGAACCAATCAATGGTCGCAATCCGAGTATCTTGTTCTTACACGTTTTTTGTTTTAGATGATTTATCAAAAACAACAGTGATCAACTCACCAAGTCTCAACCCAAAGAAGATGAAGCCACCTTTTTGGGATACATAGCCAAGTCTAAAGCTTATAAAGTTCTGAAATGTAGAACTCGTGTACTTGAAGAAAGCTTTGATGTCACTTTTGATGATAATTTAATTCGGAATTCAAATCCTACTCATGCTACAACACACATCATGGAGTCCGACGCTCCACTTCCTAGGTCTCTGAATTCTCAAATTATCCATGAAGTTGATTTTTAACGCCTGTTCAGACCAATAGAAACTACTCCTGATTTGGAATCTCGATCATGACCATCCTCATCAACTGAAGCTCCTATTTCTCAAAATGTCTCTGGTCTGACCCCAACCTTTCCATCATTTGATAATGATCCATTTAAACCTTCTTAGGTTGAAGGGGAGAATACTCATCCAACCCTCCAATCAAAAGTTGACGGATTTCAACATGCAGCAGGTCAATTCGCTGAATTTGATCTCATTCCAAAAAACAACAAAAGCAATGCTAACTTCTTTGACGTTCCGAAAAATGACGACGTCGACATATCCGGATCATAAGTTCAGGGGGTGCATAATCCTCAAATTCAAACTGTTCAGGGGGAGCAACATAACCCCATTGTTGATATTGGATCATCCGCTACACAAGAACTTCCGATATTGCATATCTGGACAAAGGATCATCCTCCTAATGAAGTCAATGGAAATCTCAACGTTGGTGTTCAAACTCTCTCTACTACCCACATTCAAAATGAGTGTCACTTCTCAACATTCATATCAACCGTTGAACCAAAATCCATTGAGGAAGCTATAGAACATTCTAATTGAATTACAACCATGCAAGAAGAGCTAGCAGAATTTGACAGAAATCAAGTGTGGACTCTTTTCCCTCCTCCACAATATCACCCTATTGTTGGTACAAGATGGGTCTTCCAAAATAAACTCGATGATGTCATATTTATAATCAGAAACAAAGCGATATTGGTTGAAAAAGGATTTACTTAGATCGAAGGACTCGACTACGACGAGACCTTTGCTTTCGTTTCTCATCTTGAAGCCCTCTGAATCTTTCTCGTTTACGTTGCTCACAAAGACTACTAAAAATGAATAAAAAATATGCTTAAAATGGAATCTAACATAATGAATTGGAGGATTTCCAAACAAGATAAAAAACCGATGCTTAATATATTAACGGTAACTTTTCTTCATGATTATCCATTTAATTTTTAATAAACGTCCTTTGGCACACGTTCTAATAAAGCAAATGGGTGAAATCAGAACTGAACCAATGGTTTTCACTTTTGAACAAACAAACATCCCATCATTAGCTCGAAATAGTCATTTAGGAAACCCTTTTAGGAAATGCATTTAATGTGACCCATTTCGTGTTCGGGTGTCATCGTTCCTTTCTTCGACCCGACCCAACATATCCAAACTATAAAAGGATTTTGAATCCTAATTGTTCCCACTTTTCTCTTTTGCTATCTTCCTCCTAGAAGCCTTTTCTCTATACTCTGTTCATCAAGCTCTCAAATCTGCAACAATGGCGTCTTCTCAAACTGCTCCTCAAGTTTCTAAACATTCATCAAAGAAGATGGTGCATGTATTGAACACACTAATGGCGAGTCTGCACATAATCTACCCCCATAGGAGATGTTACAGACTCTACAAATGGTTCGGATGATCCTCCCTTGATGTTCACAAGTAAAGAACTTCCCAAGCCTACAACTGACGATGGTCTCTCCGATGAGGTCATGTTCAAAGAAGACAATACAACAATTGGTGTTATTTCGATTCCTTCAGCTTTCCACTCTCTGCAGAATCCCTCCTCGAAACTGTTTTATGATTTCGGTCTTCCCTCATCCTCAGAGCAGTCCAACGAAGAAGAAGATGTTCAAGCCAACAAGCACTCCCCTCCCAGAGTTACCGTGGAAAGAGATCAAGGTAAAGAGACTCAAGATAATCCACTAAATGATTCCAAGCCCTTCGAACAACATGGTGATGATGATGATGATGATAAGAAGTCTTAGATCTCTACGTCGGACACAGGATCCTCAGGAGAAAATATTTCAGATCCTTTTACCCTTTTAGAACTCCGAGACAATGTTGCCTCAGTTGTCTCCAAATGTAACTCCCTCGATCAGAAAGTCGAGGCTCTTGATTTGAAGTTTGATCAAAAGGTTACATGTCTTGTGTCCAAGCTCGAGCTTATCCTTAAATCTCTTTTTGAGATACAAGCTATCACCCCCTCGGAACTGGACCGAGCCAATCAGCTCGGCCAACTCATTTCCCTTCAGCTTAAGCATACAATCGAAGAAGTTGAAAAGAAGTACAATGGCATTCTCGACCATCACATCTCCACCACCACCATTATGTTCAAGATTCATGACAACATAATTAATGCTACCAATGAAGTCATCAAGTAGACTCATGTTCGTCATGAGAAACAAATTCAACGACCCGAAAATGAAATTTGTAGAAAGGATACCATGAATATGGTCATTCAAGAGGTGCTTATCAAACTCATTCCAGCAACCTAGAATGTTGTGGATGTTTCAAATAATAAGTTCGACGAGATGTTCGTTATTTTGGATGAAACGTTTGCCCATCTCAAAGCTCAAGCTCCAACAGTTGTAGCTTAGGACACTCTCACCAAACAACTCAACACTAGTTTCCAACGAGTCTTTGAACTGTTGGAGGAACTCAAGACTGAATCCACACTTGCATCGGAGGCAGGTCCATCCCATGAAAGAGGAGGAGAGAGAGAAAGAAAAGAAAGAATGATTCAATGGAAACATGTCTCGGATTTCATTCTTCGAGATGAATCAACTGATGAAGAAATTCTCGAGGTCAAAACTCTTAAATTAAGTGATCAAGAAGATGAAGACTTGGCCGAAAATGTGATACTAGGTCTTCAAGCCCTCAGGGAACAACCCGTGCATGTCCTTTCAGAAGAAGAGAAGATGAAATGTTCCTCGGTTTCTTGGCCAACATATTTAGCAGAAGTGTTCAAAACAAGTCGAGACATGGAAAATCTCAAGACCAAACTGACTATTGACGCATTCTGAGCTACTCAATCCATGCTTCCACCAATTCCTGCTTCGAGGATAGCTCAATTTGATGAAGGTTCTGCCACCCGGACACCTGATGACATCTTTGAAGATCCTCTGATTCCTCCTCCATCTGAATTTTTCATCACCGAATCTGGTCGTCAAATCATCTCATCTATTTCAAGCTCAAGTGAAGATCCACAAGACAACAGAAAACAGATTATAACAGATCGATCAAGATTTGGAAGAAAGCAATCGGATTTAAGCACTTAAAGACAATCTAAATCCGATGTTGGGCATTTCTCCTATTTTCCGAGAAGGAGTTGTTCATGATATACACTTTGTTCCCTTTATGTATTATGATCTTTCGACACAAGACGCGGATCAACTTGACTTGCCAATCACTCCACATGGACATTTCTATATCAAGTACGCTCCTCTACATCCGAACGATGATGCTCAAATAATCATCAGAATAGAGCGTCAGAGATTGAGAATCTTTTACTCTGTCAACGCACTACCCCAAAAAGAAGTGTGTTCGTGGAAGAGGATTACCAAGATCATCGAATATTGTAACAAGGTTCAGAGCAAGGTTGATCTCAATTTCATGTTGTAGAGATACTACGGCTCTCGGAACAAGGAATCGACCATCACCATCATGGATGCAGACTTTCCTTCGATCAACCCAAACGACATTCTAACCATAGCTACTCATTTATGAGATCTCCAATCAAGTGAAGCAAGCATTGGATCCTAGAATGTTGTAATAAATTTCCTAAAGGAATGTATTTCTGAATTATGTAGATCCGATATTGAATTTGATCACCTTTTCGCAACAGAGAGCATTCTGGAAAAAATCACCACTGAAATTCTTGAAGCACAAATCTTCGTAGAAGGCCCCATTTAAGAACAGGAACTCGGTTATGTCTATCTAAAAAAGAAGACTAATCGAAAATAATTCTTTAGATTTCTTAACAACCACCTTGTTCCAACAAAGAGCCTTCAGAAGTTCATTTCCAATGCTGCAAAAAGTGACTCACCCAAGCATGTGAACAAGAAGTTCATTGAACAACTTATATGGTACTTAGAAGTTTGAAGCTAGCTCTACAGTTCTTATCTCTTCGTATTTGATGAAGCTAAGTGAGGAGTTGTTTGATTGCTAAGTTCACTTAGGGCGAGACTGTTGATACATGAAAGTAAACCTCTAATAATCCGAAGTCAATCCATTTCGAAGTGATATGCATTCTGAAGTGTGATGTGTTCCATAATGAAGGTACATATAGTCTTGTTCTATTGGAAAGTTCATGGAACAGGATCGAGAAAATCTTATATGTCAGCTTTTTGACTTTGTACCTTTACATAGTTCATGTAGTCTTGTTAGTTTTTCTTTTTATCACTCCTTGGCTATTTAAGGAATGTGGTTTTCATGCATTGTAAGAGTTTAAGAAACATTATGTTTCACATCAGTACTGAGTATCTTGCATGTCTAATCATAATCTCTACATTCACATTGTTCTTAAATTTTCTTTACTTTGTTCATACTCATTCTTACTTACTTGAATACATTGTTGAACTGTTGGATAAGGTGTCTAAGTCCATAACTATATTTGGTATGAACTTGATCCGACCCGGCATGGTCCATTTGGGTTGCACTTCACCTGACAATTTGTATGGATATACTTTTGAGAAGAAGATGTTCATGATATATTAATATATTATAAGTTATAATATATTAAGATGAAATCATATTATTTAATTAGTATTGATCAAGAATTGATTTTGTAATTAATTTAGTGATCAAAAGAGGCTAACTAAATATGGACTCTTACATATATATGGATTGGGCTAAGATTTATTTAGGATGGGCTAAGAGTATATGGAAGTCCATGGAGCTTTAACCCATGGATCCTAGGTAAATCAAGAGTCATAGGTATTAGGGTGTAACCCTAATCCTCTATACTATATAAAGAGGTCCTTAGTTTTAGAATTGGCACTAGTGTGTGTGAGCAACAAGAGTGGGCCGATTTTAGAGAGCATCATATTCTCTCAAGTATTTCCAAGTTGTATTGGGCGATTTGTGACACCACTTGAGGCATCCACACTATTGGTGCTAGGCTCTAAAACTCCAAGCAATCAACCACAAAAGAAAGGTATGTTATTCTACTTAAAGTTTTGTATTACATGTACCCCATAACATGCTAGTTAGGTTGTAAACCTTGGAAATTAAATTTGCATGTATTTTAGAGAAAACATAGATCCGAGGTTTCTAGGGTTGCATGTACACCATAGGAGTGGTAGAATGCTCAAAACCCAACAGTGGTATCAGAGCCTAAGCTTGTTTTCTTGATATTTGATGCAAACTTGTTGGAAAAGCTCAAAAATCTGCTATCTGCTGCATAAACTCGCCGAGTCCATGGGGGATCCGACAAGTCCATGTGATAACTCATCCTACTCGTCGAGTAGGTTCTTGCACTCGACGAGTAGGAGCCCCTGAATGCAGATTTTTGAGTTTTGATGCTGGAAATGGACTAGAAACATTACCCTAAACTATTTTGGTGTTTTAAAACTTGTTTTAGATGGTGTAATACTTATGCTAATCCATTTACAATGGCTAATATCAAAATTCCATGTTTTATATGTGTTAATATGATTCTTGAAATTTTGATATGAATGTTCATGTTCTTATGAGTTATTGTTAGATCATAGGAATTATTTGTTGAATTGTTTAATGATTAATTCTTGATCAAATATGTGTTTAATGGAATCCATAATTTGTCCTCAAGTTATGGATTACCAAAAGTCACTCTTTTAAAGTCCATATTAAAAACACATAGGTTACATAAAATGAAAAGTCTCTCATTTTAATAAACCATTAACTCATAAGTTATGAAGTTGAAAAGTCTTGAATAGTTTCAAAACTTTCCCTCAAGTTTGGAATTTGTAAAGTCTCACACATTAATACTTTAAATTCCAAATTGAACCTTAGAATTTTAAAAGTTTAAAATTCAACCCTTATACTTCTATAATATTAAAAGTTTAATTACTATACATATGTATAAGAATAAGTTGGTCTTACCGTTAGTAGGCCTCATTCACAAAGTCGGTCTATAAGGGGGGTATAAGGTTACTGCCTATAAAATGGCGGTTTAATGGGTGTCCACTCTCACCCACCGCTTCCTTGACTGGTGGAGGGTCGTTAGCCAAACGGGTAGGATAGGACCTTAATCCTCATTAAAAGTATAATGAAATTATAAAGTAACTAAACCTTTATTAATACCCAATCTTAGTTACTTTAGGAAAATGTGAAATAGGTGCTAACCCATGAAATTACACTTTGTACCTTACTAAGTCGTTAGTGGAGCGTGTGTCGTTAACCGGCACACTAACAAGGACTAGTAAGAGTGGCAAAGGGTGACTTAAGTTTTATCATAGATCGATGGAGCGCGTGTGGTTAACCGGAACATCAGTTGGGTGATAAAATTCAGGGTACCAAGTCAATTTGCGTGGTTATTCACACTTTGTTTGTGATCCTCGGCATCCTAGTCACAAACTTGAGAGGGCACAATTGAGATTTAAACATGCCATTGAAAGTTCAATGTATCTCAAAAGATCTATGAGTTTCAAATCCAATCAAAACTTAATAATTTATTCTGTTTATAATGGTGGAAATTGGTAAATCGTCATTTACCTACCTTCAAATATTTTATAGCTTGGATGACGGCATCCCACTTCCAAGTTATGAAATAGTTTGTAGGATCCTAGCCTTAATATTTCATTCGGGTGACTTATTAAGGACTCCTTATCTAATTAAAACTTGTCTTTCTTTTCTTTTAGATGTCTTCCAACACTGCTGCTGGCTCAAACCCTACAGGCTCTTTTTCCCTCAATGAATGGATTAGGAACATCAGAATGATTACCTGCTATGAGGACAAGGAATATGTCCTTGACAAGGAGCTTAAGGTGATCAATGAGTGCATTGCTACTCCCGAGAAGATTGTGGAATATGCTGCACATGAGAGGGATGCTACTAAAGTGTCCTACACTATGTTGGCTACTATGACTCCCGAACACCAGAAATCCTATGAAGATTTCTACCCCTATGAGATGCACCTGGATCTGATGGAAAGGTACCATCAGAGCGCGCGTAAAGAGAGGTATGAAATCATCTCCTCCATGATAATAGCCAGGATGAAGGATGGTGAACCCATCACCGGTCACTTGCAGAAAATGCAAAGGTTCGTGGATCGGTTGCTGAAGCTTAATGTGGACTTCCCTGAGCACATGGTGATTGATAGCATTCTCCATTCCTTACCTCCAAGTTATTATCAGTTTCGTATGACTAATCATATGAACAAGGAGGAAGTCACACTTAGCAAACTTCAAGGACTTTTAAGGACCGATGAAAGTGGCCTTAAAGGTAAATCGGTTGTTACTTCTACTCCTAGTCCTACAACAACCCCTGTTCTGGCAATTGGGCAGGGAAAGGGGAAGAAGAGGAAGACCCCTTCGAAGGGTACCAAGGGAAAGTCTCTTGATGGCTCCTCTTCAAGTGGGACCAAGAAAGGTCCCATTCCTCCTTCTTCAAACCCAAAGGAAGCACAATACTTCTACTGCCACGAAAAGGGGCACTGGAAGCGAAGCTGCCCTAAGTACTTGCAGGATGTAAAGGATAGGAAAGTTAAACCCACCCGTGCAGGTATTTATACCATATTGTCTAATAACTCATTGCATACTAACTCTTGGTTGCTTGATACAGGTTATGGTATTCACATTTGTACTGATTTGCAGGGCCTAAGAAGTAGTGAAGAAGTGGAGCACGGGAAGACAAACTTAATCATGGGCAATAGGAAAGCATCACCTGTGACCAAGATTGGAGTTTATTCTTTATTTCTTAACAATGGGTTAACTTTAGATTTGAATAAATGTTGTTACTCGTCAGAAATGGCGAGAAATATTATTTCCCTTCATAGTTTGTACAAGCAAGGATTCACATTTTCATTTGATAATAAAATTGGTGCTATTGATGCTTTTTATAATGATGTATTTTATTTTAAAGCATTACCTTGTGATGGTGTATATGAAACTGTGTCGATTGTAGACAACTTAGGAAATAATGTATTTCATATTGATTCTTCTATTACTTTGGATAAAGCATCGTTGTGGCATTGTAGTCTTGGACATGTCAACAAGAAGCGCATAGGCCAACTACAAAAAAGTTGGAGTTTTGGAATCATTCGACCTAAAATCAGATGATAGTTGTGAGTCATGTTTACTTGGAAAAATGACAAAGTCACCCTTCACTGGTTCTTGTCAGAGGGGTGAAGGTTTGTTGGACTTCATACACACAGATGTGTGTGGACCCTTCAAAACCGCCACTAGCGATGCTAATCGCTACTATGTGACTTTTACTAATGATTATAGTAGATATGTATATATCTATTTAATCAGGAATAAGTCATAAACCTTTGAAAAGTTCAAAGAGTTCAAGCAAGAAGTGGAGAATCAACCGAGCACAAACATCAAGATGCTCTGATTCGATCGTGGAGGAGAGTATCTTAGTATTGAGTTCCTTGACTATCTTAAGGAATGTGGGATTGTCTCACAATTGACACCTCCTAGGACACCACGACAGAATGGTGTGGCTGAGAGGCGCAATCGAAGCTTGTTGGACATGGTTCGTTCCATGATGAGTCGAGCTTCGTTACCAATCTCATTCTGGGGTATGCCTTTGAAACTGCCTCACATATCCTTAATCTAGTCCCTACCAAAAAGGTTGCCAAAACACCTCATGAGATGTGGACTGGGAAAGTTCGTAATTTAGACCACGTCAAGATTTGGGGTTGCGTGGCTTTCGTGAGGCGCGAGTCTCACGACAAGCTCGAACCTCGAAGTGAGAGGTGTAATATCATCGGCTAACCACAAAAATCCTTTGGTTACATCTTCTACAGACCCAGTGAGAATGTGGTCTTTATAGCTAGAAGAGGAGTCTTTCGTGAGAGAGAGAGTTCATATGCCAAGGAGACAGTGGGAGGCAAATTGACCTTGAAGAAATTCAAGAGTCAAGTGGTGAAGGAACCTCAAACCCTAGTAATCAACCTGAGGAGGAAACTCATGTTGATCCGACTGACGAGCCCATACCTCTGAGGCGTTCCACGAGAGTTAGGAATGCACCTGAGCATTACTATGGTTTCCATATTACTGCGGAAGGTGATACGCTTATTAGTGATAGTACATTGGTAAGACTGGATGAACCTAACAGCTACACAGAAGCCATGGCAGGCCCTGAGGCTGCTAAATGGAAAGAGGCTATGGACAGCGAGATACAGTCCATGTATGACAATCAAGTTTGGAATTCGGTTGAAAATGTACCAGGTCGTAGGACAGTCGGGTGCAAATGGATCTTCAAGAAGAAGACCGACATGGATGGTAATGTACACACGTATAAGGCGCGACTATTTGCAAATGGCTTTTCTCAAACTCTGGGAGTTGATTATGATGAGACCTTTTCACCAGTAGCAAAGATTAAGTCTATTAGGTTGATGCTAGCCATTGCTGCATTTCATGATTATGAAATATGGAAAATGGATGTCAAAACCGCTGTCCTTAATGGAAAGTTTGCTGAGGATGTTTACATGAGTCAGAAAGAGGGTTTTGTCAGTATAGAGTACCCTAATACGGTGTGTAAGCTTGAGAAATCCATCTATGGATTGAAACAAGCACCTCGCAGATGCTTTGATGAGAAAGTCAAAGAGTTTGGCTTTTCGAGGAGCGAGGATGAGTCTTGTGTATATGTTAGGGCTAGTTGGAGCATAGTTAGTTTTTTGTTACTGTATGTGGATGACATACTACTCATAGGAAATGACATCCCAACTTTGCAGGAGGTTAAGTCCTGGCTTGGGAAGTGTTTCACTATGAAGGACCTTGGAGAAGTTGCATATATCCTATAGATAAGGATACTAAGAGACAGGAGTAAAAGACTAATTGGACTTAGTCAGAGTACCTACTTGGATAAAGTGTTGAAGAGGTTCAACATGGAGAATTCCAAGAAAGGGGAGTTACCGATCCAGCACAATGCCAGACTAAGTAAAACTCAGAGTTCGAGTGCAGAGGCTGAGATAGCTGAGATGAGTCGATTACCATATGCTTCCGCTGTTGGCTCGATCATGTATGCTACGACTTGTACTCGTCCTGATGTGGCCTTTGCTTTGAGCATGGTCAGCAAATATCAGGGAAACCCTGGCAAGGCTCACTGGACTGCGGTAAAGAATATACTCAAGTACATACGGAGGACTAAGGACTGGGTTCTTACCCTCGGTGGGAGTGATGACTTGAGAGTAGTAGGGTATAGCGATGCTAGTTTTCAGACTGATAGGGATAATTTCCGCTCTTAGTCAGGCTAGGCCTTTACCCTAAATGGAGGAGCAATTACTTGGAAAAGTTCCAAGCAGGAGACAGTAGCTGATTCTACTTGTGAATCAGAGTACATAGCAGCAAGTGAAGCGATAAAGGAGGCGATATGGCTGAAGAACTTTATTGGAGACCTTGGAGTTGTACCAGCAATAGTGCAGTTGACTTAGCCAAGGAACCAAGAGATCATGGTAGATCCAGACACATTGACAGAAAATATCACTTCATAAGACACAAGATAGAAGAAGGACTCCTCGTGGCAAAGAGGGTATCGTCGGAAGAGAACCCTGCAGATCCCCTCACCAAGGGACTGACTAGGGTTAGACAGTTGCAGCATGCGAGGAGCATCGGGCTAAGAGACGATATTAGTTTTAATAGTTAGATAGCTATTTCTGAAACTCGTAAAAAGTAATTGACATTTGATGATTAAATAAAAGTTGTCGTTTATTTATAATGAATTTGTTACTATCTTATGTTAATCATTTACTATTGTTTCAATTTTGCATGTTTTGACTTCCAGAATGATTATTTTATTCAAAACTCTCCACGGTCGGTCATACGTTGAAAGTAGGTATTGAATTAAGACTGGCATGAATTTGGCTTGTATGATTTGTCTAAGGTGCATTAGACATTGCAATGATTGCTACAACATTCATGAGTACTCATAAGGTCTGAGTATTGGATTAAACCCACGCTCACTTGTATCACTTCATGGAATTTGTCTCGAGTGATCGTGAGACGGTAATATCATATATATCTTCAAACCTAGATATGGGAGTTGTTGACTATGAGGTGGTTGTTCATTGATTGAACGAAAACACATCAGTAACTTGATGTCATAAAACGTGCTTTTGTGCATAATTTAACTAGTAGTTAGTTCAAGCATATGAGTCGAAGTTTATCTGTTCCTTCTAGAAATAGAAGCGATATCTGGGCCCCTCGATGATTTGGTTTTGAGTTATGTTTCGGGCCCGGTCAGAACCTCATTGATGTGTTCAATTTAGTTCTATGTCAAACAAATCAGAGATCGAGAAACAACTGCTGGACAATAAGTATGACATTGTTCCATGTATTTGTCTGGCTGATATCTTGAGAACAGAGGATTATATGATCATTCATCAAAAATGGCGTTTCATAGTTCAACAGAGTTTTAAAGAGCTACTATTGTTAGTTGGTTCTTGAAGTTATGCTTGCAACTATAGTTATCAGACTTATCCAAGTGGGAGACTGCTGGATAAGGTGCCTAAGTCCGTAACTATATTTAGTATCAACTTGATCCGAACCGGCATGCTCCATTTGGGTTGCACTTCACCTAACAATTTGTATGGATATAGTTTTGAGAATAAGATGTTCATGATCTATTAATATATTATTGTTGGGTTATGAGCATTCTAACACTCCTAAGTGTACATGCAACCCTAAATACCTTGGATCTATGTTTTCTCTATTATACATACAATTATGAACATCCAAAGGTATTATCCTAATCTAGCATACAAAATAATAAATATAACAAGATAGAATACATACCTCTTTGATGTAGAATGTCTTCATGAAGCTTGAATGCCTAGTGCCCCAAGTGTGACACCTCAAATGGTTCACACAACACCAAATACACTTGGAATAACTTGAGAGAAACTTGAACACTCCTTGAAATCGTCTAGCCCTCACACTCACACATTAGTGCACGATTTCTTGAGCCATGGGATTCTTTTATATGGTGGCTATTAGGGTTACACCATGTAACTCATAACTTTACCCATTCCTTATGCTCCATGGATTTTAACCTCCATGGAGTATCCATGGGTCACCCCATGGACTTAGTCCAACATAAGGAATCTTGGATCACAAGCCCACATATATATAAGAATGAATGATTTACACAATCAACCCATATATTAGTCTCCTTTTGATCACTTAATTAATTCCAAATTAATTCTTGATCAATACTAATTAAATAACCTTATTAATATATTAGAACTTATAATATATTAACCAACCTTAAGTGTTATTTCTCTCATTATAGTCTATCCAAATGCATGATGCCATGCAACCCAAATGGACCATGCCGGGTCGGGTCAAGTCTTACCAATTATAGTAGCTCTCAAAAGCTTCTGTCAAAACTATTATTGCGTATGACTTCAGGAACTGATCAGCAATCGTAGCTCTCAAAAGCTTCTGTCGAACTCTGACCTTGTCGATGAACTCTGACCTTTGTCAATGACTTGCCCATTAGATAAGGGATCATATATTCCTCCATTCTAGATATCATATGGACTGAGACATGTATTATCAATCATTCTCTCTGTCCATTTGTTGTTTCCCGATTTCCGATTCATGATGACTGACTGATTGAACAAATCAAATCAGTCCTGGCTTGGCCAAGCACTCACATGTATCATCTTTAAATCATCGAGGGGCCCACAGATATCGCTTTTATCGCGAAGGTAAAAGGAATGGATAAACTTCGACTCATATGGCTTGTTCTACTACTTGTTGAATCATACACAAAGGCACGTTTTATAACATCGAGTTACCAATGCGTTTTCGTGCAATCAGTGTATAACCAACTCATAGTAACAACTCATATATCTAGGTTTGAAGAATATAAGATATTATCGTCTCATGATCACTCGTGATAAAATCCATGAAGTGATTCAAATGAGCGCGGGTTGAATCCAATACTCAGAACTTATGAGCACTCATGAGTGTTGTAGCACCACTTTGTCCACCAACTTGGACCTCTACAAACCAACCCATGACAGTCTTGATTCATATCAACTTTATACTTGAATTTAAAACAATAGTTGTCCCATGCTCCAAGCATGTACACTATGTTTTCTAAACACTAGTCATGCCATACACCAAGTATGCATACTATGTTTGTCTATGATCTTTACTTTGTAAAATAGATCAATTGAACATCACTCCAATGATCCTCTTTTCACAGTCCCAAATCCTTACTGCAAATGCAAGAATTGCAAATTCATGCCATTTACTAAAATCTGTTAGATTCTAAACTTATATGCATTGATCCTCTTAATGATTATGCATGAAGTCAGAAAGACTTGACAACAATCATTACAGAGCATTCCAAAGGAGATCAGCTCCTTGGAAACATCCTTCTTTCATTAAGTTTCCTAATGTTACACAGATTGAATAATTTCTAACTTTGAAACATTTCCATATTCCATTTTGACTATCACTTCTGAACAAGAGTTGCCTCCTTACAGATTATGTCAATATGGTCCTTCCAGAATTAACAGTATACTTCCAACTGTCCTTGAGCAACCAATCTTTGGTAAACCTTAGATTGTCCTCGATAATTGCTTAATCATTTTAGTCATATCCAATTCTAGACCTTTTCCCTTCATAATGCCCCAGGCATTTAGAAAATTTTAGAAAGGATGAATATAGCACATGTAATCGATCCTATATCCGAAGCATATGGGACACGATTCATGATGTCTCACATAAAGACTAAACCAGTATTTTGCTATAATATTTCCATTTCAATTTGCCAAGTTCTCAAAATTCAGATTATGAAAATGGATGCCGTAATCATAATCGAATTTTAGAACGCAAATAATGGACCCATATATAGAATTTCCTTATGTTGAGCCATTCCAACATGAAATTCATATATATATCCTTGATTAAATATGATTAAAATCTCAATCTAAGCTTTTAGAATTGAAATGAAGTATAATTTCCTCTCCCTTAATTATAGCAAAACAACTTTTTCAACCCCTGCAACCTCACGAATTGAAACTTTTGTTTTCTGTAATTAACATTGCTAACTTGCAACCTTTGTCATAATTATCATGCTCCCACTAACATGATGATTATTAGCAGAACACTTATGCTCCCACTAGCTTTGACATGTACTCAGAAATCAGCTGACTTTCTTACCAAAGTTCAGATTTCTGATACTAGATTGTTTTGATAAAACTTTATCAAACTCATACACCTCTCTTAGATAGCTCATATGTGTGTCTAAACAATTTTAGAACTATGAAAAGGGATGCCGTAATCATAGTCTCAATTGTTTAGACCTTTGCCACTTCTCACAAGTCCATGTTAGTGTGCCGGTAAACCACACACGCTCCACTAACGACTTTGAGAATGCAAATATCACAATTGTTATCTAGCTAAAATCTAATTAGTGAAAGTGTTTCTCACCATCATTTTCATGAATCAGAGAGAAACCTTATGACACTTAGATTTAATAGTGTATGTGTTCTTATCCATGTGAATTTGTCAAAACCATAATCACAAGACAAGGTTAGTGACAAATCCAAACTCATATTGATTAAACTTGTGCAATCTTAAATTCTTGCCATTTGGCAGCTCAGGTGCCTGCCATTGCTTCCAAGTAGTTGTGCAACCAATTGAGAACTCTCAGAACTCCTATGCAAAGCCAAATTGAATAGGTACAAAAATTTCAACACGATAGGTTATAAACCTCAAGTCGTGTGCTAGTGAAGGACTTTAGGTTTTATTCTTGATTAAGTCTTGAAACTTTCAAGAGCTTTAAGACTCCCACTGTCCTCTTGACATATAAGACTCCCTTGTCAAATATTCAAGAGATAGTGCGGATTCTTTATCAAGACTAACACTTTACACAATTCGCCTAAGTTGGTCTCTGTTTTATCCAAAACATCACAACTTACCAATTTCAAATGTGCAAGAGTAGATAACCTTTTACTCTTACATTTGTCTAGTGTTAACAAACCCTCTTTAAGATATGTCACTCAAGTTACAATCTTGGAGTATGACTCTAAGAATTGTTTTAGAACGAAGTATGACTCATCTTTTTTATTTAACCATTTCAACAATTCATGACTCCTCTTCTTAGTCATAAGAATGCACTAAGATAAATTTAGAGGACCAATTGTGATATGGTATCTTAATCATTAAGATGATCATAAACATGATACTAAAGTACTCTCCCATATTTTCAGATTTGAGAAACTTTTATCTTTCTGCCATACTTTGATTCTTCTTATTCGTTCTGTCTCACATTGAAACTTCTCCAATGCTACAGACTTATACTTAAACTTATAAGTATAACCATATTTACTGAACTTAAGTAAATCATGACGAATAGTCTTCTTGATCTTTTGTGGTGGACTTGACCAGTGCACAAGAATGTGTACTCGATCCCTTAGTCCTTTCCTTATTCCTTAGTCTTAATTTTCCAAGCTGAAAGTTCTCATTCATCATACTATACAACTTGCATGATTCCAAGTTTCGGTCCAATTGAACCTTGGGTGATGAGAATCTTTCCTTATTTGGTAATATTAGACACTACCACAACCGAAAGAATCAAATCCATTTTTCCAATATTGCTATCAATGGAATCTTATAAGCAACAACTTTTCACAAATGCCATTGTAAGGATACTTAAAATAAATAAAATCAAAACCTTTTTCTTTTATTTTAAAACTTTGTGGAAAAACTTATCCTTACAATCCATATGAAAACCTTGTTGTTATCTATTCCTAAGCAATATAAATATCATAACTCTTAAGTAATAGCCCAAAATTCTGATCACCGAACCATGCGATTGAAATCCATCTTCGCGATCAGAATCAGCATGTACTTAAAAGAGTTAGACAATGGACTTTACCTGAAGTAGAGCCAAACTTATTGACTTTAACATCCTTAGGTAAATTTGGCAGCTTCGTAACCAATGCCCCTTCCTTTGGCAATAGTTACCTATGGACCCTTGATAATGGGACTATCTCAGACTTCGCCTCTCTCTTTACCATTGGGTCAACCGAGTTGACTATGGCCGATCCCTTTCCATTGGGAAGAGAGAGCTTTACTGGATATCCAATGTCATCATTGTCAATGTCCATAGCGTTTTAGGAAGTTGATCTTAGCAAATAGATAAGATCATTAAGGGTCTTGTCTTAGTCTTTTTCATAGGATTCCCAAAAGAAATCACTATGTGACTTAGAAAGTAGTTGAGCCACCAACTTTCTCAAGACTTTGACACCCAACTCTCCCGGCATGTCAATATGTGACTACATCTCCAAGATGTGATCACACCTAGACATTTCCTTGCCAATAGGGCTTGAGTGACCTTAAACTTTTTAGGAACTTGTGGGTTAGGGAGAATAATTGGAGGATGTGAAAGAAGTATGATATCCATGGGACATCATCTTCATTTAGGAAAGCTTGTTTCAAGAGATTTGGGAAGATCATAAATGTCTAGACCAGACATCTTTTTGGGAGATATTCAAGATAATTGATTTAAAGTCCTTAATAAGACACCCAATATGAAATATTAAGGCTAGGACCCA
Organism: Lactuca virosa; assembly: GCF_052849685.1. Lineage (NCBI taxonomy): Eukaryota > Viridiplantae > Streptophyta > Magnoliopsida > Asterales > Asteraceae > Lactuca > Lactuca virosa. Next base: position 424,903,028 of record NC_136429.1, on the reverse strand, counting down.
ACAAACTATTTTATAACTTAGAAGATGGATGCCGTAATCCAAGCTATAAAATATTTGAAGGTAGGTGAATGACGATTCACCAATTTCCACCATGAAAAACGAAATAATTCATTAGGTTTTAATTGGATTTGAAATTCCTAGATCTTTGAGATTCATTGAACTGTTCAAAGGCATGTTTCAATCTCGAGTGTGCCCTTCAGGTTTTGTGACTGGGATGCCGAGGATCACAAAACAAGGTGTGAATAACCATGCAAATATACTTGGTACCCTTAATATTTACCCCTTAATCAGTGTGCCGGTTAACCACACACGCTCCACCGATACTATGATAAATATTAAGTTACCCTTTGCCTACCTTGTTAAGTCCAGGTTAGTGTGCCGGTTAACCACACACGCTCCACTAACGACTTAAGCAAAGTGCAAAGTGTAATTTCATGGGTTAGCACCAAATTCACATTTTCCTAAGTAACTAAGATTGGGTATTAATAAGAGTTTAGTTACTTAGTATTTATCATTAATACTTTTAATGAAAGGAGAATTATAGTCCTTGTCCTACCCGTTCGGCTAACGACCCTCCACCAGTCAAGGAAGCGGTGGGTGAGAGTGGACACCCATTAAACTGCCATTTTATAGGCAGTAACCTTATACCCCCCTTATAGACCGGCTTCGTGAATGAGGCCTACTAACGGTAAGACTGACTTTACTCTTATACATATATATAAATATTATTAACTTATAATATTATAAAGTATAAGGGTTGAATTTTAACTTTTAAAATTCTAAGGGCTAACTTGGAATTAAAGTATTCATAAGTGAAAACTTTTCAAATTCCAAAACTTGAGGGCAAGTTTTGAAACTATTCAAAACTAATTAATTCCATAACTTATGAGTTTAAATTAGTTTTAATTAAAAAAAAAACTCTTCAAGTTCCATAATTTGAGGACAAGTTATGGAAGACTTTAAACTAATTAATAAAAAAAATAACTTTTTTTTATTGTAACTTATGGAACTAATTAAGGTTACACTTTTTTTTTAATTTAATGAAGAGACTCTTGAACCTCCATAACTTGAGGACAAGTTATGGAGTCATAAAATCATTTAATTAGAACTAGACTCTTCATTTTGTAACCTTTGCCAACTTTTATGAGTTTTATGATTCTTAAATGTGACTTTTCATATAACTTGAGGACAAGTTACAAAAACACACTTTGGAATCAACTCTTAGATTAAAATGGATTGAAAACAACTATTTCACATAACTTTTCTATTAATCTAAGAACCTCATAAGAACAAGATAATTCAAATCATCAATCTTCAAGAAATTAACATGAACATACAAACTAATACAAATCTTGAAATTATGACAATTATCTTAGAAATTGGATTAGCATGAACATTACCACATCAAAAACAAGTTTATAAGTCCAAAAACATCTTAGGGTAATGTTCCTAGTTCAATTCCAGCCAAAACAATCGAATATATGCATCCAACTCGATTTTTCAGCTACTTTTGCAAGTATAACAAGAAAACAAGCCTAGGCTCTGATACCACTGTTGGGTTATGAGCATTCTAACACTCCTAAGTGTACATGCAACCCTAAATACCTTGGATCTATGTTTTCTCTATTATACATACAATTATGAACATCCAAAGGTATTATCCTAATCTAGCATACAAAATAATAAATATAACAAGATAGAATACATACCTCTTTGATGTAGAATGTCTTCATGAAGCTTGAGTGCCTAGTGTCCCAAGTGTGACACCTCAAATGGTTCACACAATACCAAATACACTTGGAATAACTTGAGAGAAACTTGAACACTCCTTGAAATCGTCTAGCCCTCACACTCACACATTAGTGCACGATTTCTTGAGCCATGTGATTCTTTTATATGGTGGCTGTTAGGGTTACACCATGTAACTCATAACTTTACCCATTCCTTATGCTCCATGGATTTTAACCTCCATGGAGTATCCATGGGTCACCCCATGGACTTAGTCCAACATAAGGAATCTTGGATCACAAGCCCACATATATAAGAATGAATGATTTACACAATCAACCCATATATTAGTCTCCTTTTGATCACTTAATTAATTCCAAATTAATTCTTGATCAATACTAATTAAATAACCTTATTAATATATTAGAACTTATAATATATTAACCAACCTTAAGTGTTATTTCTCTCATTATAGTCTATCCAAATGCATGATGCCATGCAACCCAAATGGACCAAGCCGGGACGGGTCAAGTCTTACCAATTATAGTTATGGACTTAGACATTAATCCAACAATTATAAGTTATAATATATTAATATGAAATCATATTATTTAATTAGTATTGATCAAGAATTGATTTTGGAATTAATTTAGTGATCAAAAGAGGCTAATTAAATATGGACTCTTACATATATATGGATTGGGCTAAGATTTATTTAGGATGGGCTAAGAGTATATGGAAGTCCATGGAGCTTTAACCCATGGATCCTAGGTAAATGAAGAGTCTTGGGTATTAAGGTGTAACCCTAATCCTCCATACTATATAAAGAGGTCCCTGCTTCTAGAATTGGCACTAGTGTGTGTGAGAAACAAGAGTGGGCCGATTTTAGAGAGCACCGTTTTCTCTCAAGTATTTCCAAGTTGTTTTGGGTGATTTGTGACACCACTTGAGGCATCCACACTATTGGTGCTAAGCTCTAAAACTCCAAGAAATCAACCACAAAAGAAAGGTATGTTATTACTTAAAGTTTTGTATTACATGTACCCCATAACATGCTAGTTAGGTTGTAAACCATGGAAATTAAATTTGCATGTATTTTAGACAAAACATAGATCCAAGGTTTCTAGGGTTGCATGTACACCATAGGAGTGTTAGAATGCTCAAAACCCAACATGAACCTCTCAGCTCAAGACAACATTGGTTTACCAGACTTGACTGGACTCATAATATTAGCAGCGGACGTTGATCTTAAGTTAAATCAATGTTTGAGTTCTCAAACCTTGTCCGCACACAGTTACTTGCACTCTCATACGGGTATGTATCTTATCCTTATCTTTTATCTATGTTGATTTTCCTGCTTATATACGTCTTTTGTTTTTAGGTTCGTTCCTCGTGAATGATATCTCTTCATTTGTTTTGTTTGATTTGGGGGCTACCCGATCCTTTGTATCTCTCGCACCCAACAAGATATTTGTCGATACTCTGGGGGAGCTGGTTTTCCATTGGAGGTTGCGATTGATGATGATTGTCATGTGTGAGGATCGAGGGTTCATCAGGGATGTATATTTGATTTGTTTAGTGAGTGGTACTCGATTTATTTGGTTCTCATTCCCCTGCGTGAGTGCAACGTCATTGTGGGGATGGACTGATTGAGCCCCAATGGGGAAATGATTGATTGTAAACATCAGTTAGTGCATATTCGAATCCCAATCGGGGGAGAGTTAGTGATTCAGGGAGAGGTGTTTAGCATGAACCGGCTCTCTATTCAGCGGCTCGGGCCAGATACTACCTTCAGTAGGGTTGATATGGATTTGTTGCTTATGTGATGGATACCCAGGAGAAGGGTAAGGCTATTGTGGATGATGTACCGATTGTTTGGGAGTAGACAGACGTATACTCTAAGGATTTGCATGGGGTTCCTTTGGAAAGGCAGGTGGAGTTTCGGATTGGCTTGGTTCCTAGTGCCACTCTATAGCCAAAACATCTTATTAGTTAGCACCCCCCAGGGATGCAGGAGTTGTCTACGCAGTTACATGAGCTGTTAGACAAGGGATTTACTTCACCAAGTAGTTCACCATGGGGAGCACCGATCTTGTTTGTGAAGAAGAAGGATGGGTCACATCGAATGTATATCGACTACCAGGAGCTAATAAGCTATCGGTGAAGAACCGTTATCCGCTCCCGAGGAATGATGATTTATTTGACCAATTTCAGCGTGCATCTTGGTTCTCCAAAATTGATCTGCGTTTAGATTGTCATCATATGAGGGTCGTAGAGCAGGATATGCAAAAGACGGCGTTTCAAACTCATTATGGTCATTACGAGTCTGTGGTGATGGCCTTCAGGCTCAACAACGCTCCAGCCGCATTCATCGATCTCATGAATCGGGTATGTAGGCCTATGATGGATCGGTCTATGATTGTGTTTATCCATGACATCCTAGACTATTCTGTGACATCCACAAATTTCTCGACCACAAAAGACCGATTTAGTTTATGCTTTTAAAAAAAATCAGAGTAATCTTCCAAAAGGAGTTGCGGAATTTGTTCCCAAAACAAAATATAATAAATATTTATCAAAACATTTCTTAAAGAAATGTATTTTCATTATATAACAAAACCTCGGGATGTCATGTTCCGATACAGACCATAAGCATAAACAGTACATTATAGGCATTACAATAGTTATTTACATCTATTGGTCTATAATCCAAAAATCCCTCGTTATCATCCAATTATGCTATGGGTCCACTACCTGTAATACAGAAAGCTGAGTGGGTCGGGCATGGGAGCCTAGTGAGCATATAGGGTTTTCAACCCCCAATAAATAAATTTATTAATTTCATCAATCAATAATAAATTTATTAATTTCATCAACCAACAATAACCCTGATTACCTGTTCCCGTTATCCTCACTTTACGTCCCTAAACACCTATCATAACCTATCATAAGGGACGTAGCCTAAGGATTTTCATGAGGGTGACAACACTACTCTAGGGATTCCTCAGCAATTTATGTCAAATAAGGCAACCATGAGGGGGATGAAGTACACCAGCGAACATATAGTTCACCAACACCTACAGGTTGTAAGCCTGCTAGCGTTCCACTGGACTGTCTAGAAAGGTCCGTGGTCCTCATCTATACTCCGCTAGATGACAACAACAAAAACAACAACAACAACATCGAGGCCTCTTATCATTTTATCCCATGTCAACTATTTCATCTACCCATGTTTTACCCAACATATTTATAAATAAAAATACATATACAGTTTAAAACTTGTATAAAACATCGATTCAACACCCATCTCAAATAAACAACCAATATATATACACATAGCACGTATTTTATATAAAATACTTCATATCTATGTGTAAGATGAAAGTGACTATACACTCACTTGATAAGACGTCGGTTGGACAACACTTCGTCCCTTAAGGCAATCTTTTTCGATGAAACCGGTATGTTTTCTCAAAAACTGGGCTTCACGCGGGCGGAGTTTCGTCTCGAAAAACTCTGTAAGATCCGGATTTCCAGGTATGATAAAATGAGATTATTTTCTAAGTTATGAGGAGTGACTCGACGAGTTGGCGCCTTAACTCGTCGAGTAGGATCGCGACTTGGTGACGTGGAAAATGAATGGACTCGATGAGTCGACAAGCTGACTCGCCGAGTCAGCGCTGTTGGCAGAAACCATAATTCTTTCGGGCTTGGGCCTATTTAAAGGCACTTATAGCCTCCTTGGCCCTCCCCACTAGTGTCTTCGTCCCTTGAGAGAAACCCTAGAGTTATTGTGAGTTAGAGAGGAAAGAGGCTAATTGGAGGTCATTTCTATGAAGAAGAAGGTCAAGAGTGTTGCAAGGATCTCAGAGGAGAGTTGGTGGATCAGCTTCATCTTAATTCAAGCTTCAGAACTGGTACAAGCTCTTGTCTCCCTAGTGTTTGAATAGATTTCCTTTGGTTGTTGAGTTAGGGCTTGTATCACCATTTGGATGGGGTTTTGGGTGCACCAAACCCTTTTTCTAGTTGTTTTGTAGATCAGGACCTTGTGAGGTCCAGAGAACCAGAGAGTAAGTAGTTTTGAGTGAGTAACTTTGGAACCTTGAAGCTATGAAGCTTCAATGGAGTCATAATGGTGTATAGAGCAAAATACACCATGCATGAGCCCCAAGTTCAGACCTTTACGTGACTTTTGGGTGTTAGAAGGCCAGATCTATAAGTTATAGAAACATATCTGACCTCAGAAGGTCAAATAAGTATTGCCATGGAGGAAACTCGTCGAGTCCATAAGGGGACTCGACGAGTCGGATCGGGTTGCCCCGCGATTCGTGATCAGTGGTAACCTGTCGAGTGAAAGGTTAACTCGACGACTCGAGTGAGGCCTTATGAGGATTCAGAGGACACGCATGGACTCGCCGAGTCACCCAAGTGCACTCGACGAGTCTGGTCAAGATGGACCGTTGACTGGAGTTGACTTTTGTTGACTTTTAGGGTTTGGTCAACAAGTGGACATTTGGACCATTGGAGGGGTAAAATGGTATTTTCCCCTTCTATGAGATTATAGGAAGGGATTAGTCTAGCCTTGAGAATCGTTCTTAATTAGAGGTAAATTACTTTACGTGATTAGGTGGAGGCTAGAGCAGTATTTCGAGTTCGAGACTTAACGAGATTACCCGAGGTGAGTCTTCTCACTATACATTACCTAGAGTGGTATCCATGTGCAGACCAGAGGGTCTTATGTGTTATGTGTTTACTTAAGATTATGTGTATTGTGATTTATGTATGCTATGTGATAATTAGACCGGACCGGAGGGTCCAACGATTTAGACCGAACCAGAGGGTCCAACGAGCTAGACCGGACCAGAGGGTCCAACGAGCTACGGGACTGGACGGTCCCGCTGAGACACATTGACCAGGGGGTCTTATCGAGTTGTAGCCACAAGTGGCTTATGTATTGTATGTGGTATTTTGGGGAACTCACTAAGAATTTATGCTTACCGTGTTATGTGATATGTGTTTCAGGTAGTAGCGAGAATCGCGGGAAGGCGCCGGCATGATTTGTACACACTGGCAGAGGATTATGTTTTTGAGATTCTGGTATATGTTTTATTGTGATGACATTTGATACACATGAGATTTTGATAATATTATATGAGTCTTACTGTGTTGAAAAATGGAAAATTGTTTTAAAATTTACGTCGTTACAAGTTGGTATCAGAGCCTTGGTTTGAGGGATTCGGATGCACCTTCGAGCGTATCTGAACTCAAACTGAGGATTGAGAAAAGTTTTCATAAAAGAAACAACTTTTCTAAAGGAGTAAAATATTTTTGAGAAAAGCAGAACGGAGCAGTGTGTACGATCAGCCAGCGCCCGAACGGTGATTTCGCAAAATACCCTTACTTTATGTGTTACGAGATATTATGTGATATGCTTTGCATGCTAGAGTAGGCTAGGTAATCGTATCTAGGACTAGAGTGGCCTAATTTATGATTCCTTAGCCTAGGAAATTACTGCTACTATGAGTTACTTCGAAGGTGAGTAGGTAGCAGCGAGGAGCTTATGAGTGGCCTACTGGAGGGTAGCCTGTGTTCAGCGAGATATAGTGTACTGGCGATCTGGGATCCTAGGAGGAGGACTTGGGGTGAATACTTATGCGGTGTGGAAGGTAGTATAGGGCCCGTACTACTGGAAACATCGGATCAGTGAGCAGTCCAAGTAAGAATCCTTAGGGTACTGAGGAACGAGTAGGGTTGAGTTATCGAGTGCGAGTATACTCGAGCGAGTCTCTGATTTCTTTTGTGTTGTGTTTTAGAGACATTATGGTGGGTACGGGCTACACTCCAGAGAGCAGCGGTGTTAGCGACGATGAGATTCGCAGGATGATTCATGATGAGGTGGCAGCAACCATTCGAGCTGAGATACCAGAGATGTTTGGGTCTATCAAGACCACGCTTATTGAGACATTTGACGAGCGGTATGCTGCTCTTACCGACGCTGCTGTTGCTGCGGCCACCGCAGCCGTTGCCGCTGCTAGGCCACAGGGGGGTGACTCGTTGCTGTACTGGGAGTTCAACAACACGAAGCCACCAGAGTTTGATGGGACTCAGGATCCGATAGCCGCGATGAGATGGATCTCTGACATTGAGGGATGCTTCTACACATGTTCTTGTCTTGAGCATCTGAGGGTACGGTTCGCGCTGAACCAGCTTCGCTTGGGAGCGAAGGACTGGTGGAAGTTTGTGACGATAGACTTCACTCCTGCAGAGATTACAGCGGTGACCTAGGAGAGGTTCACCACCATGTTCCGAGATGAGTATGTTCCCCCGGTGGAGAGGGAACAGTTGGCGCAGGAGTTCTTGTCGCTCAAGCAGGGGACGGAGTCCGTGACTGTGATTACACAGATGTTTCATGAGAGGGTGTTGTTTTGCCCTCAGCACGTGTCTACTGAGCAGGCACGAATGAGCCGATAACTGAGCATACTGAGGAGGGACATTCATGAGTTCGTGGCGAACTCGACATACCGGACATTTACCGAGCTCCAGGAGAATACCCAGAAGAGGTAGATTGAGCTAGAGACTCAGGCCAAGGATGAGGCCGAGTCTCAGAGGAGGGACAGGCGGCCGGTACAGTCTTAGCCTGCAGCCAAGCGGGCAAAGCCCGCTGATTCGAGATCTGGCGGTCCAAAGGGCCTCACTTGCGGGAAGTGCGGCAAGAGCCATGAGGGGGTGTGCAGAGCGGGTGTGTGCTACAAGTGTGGCAAGGAGGGGCATTTCGCGAGGGATTGCCCCAAGGGGTTTGCAGTTTGCTTTCACTGCAACCAGACTGGCCATCAGAAGGCCGAGTGCCCACAGCTACTTCAGGGATCAGCACAGGGATCTGCACCTGCTGCTAGAGCTACCGAGGTCCGGCCAGCGAAGGCTGAGGCACCGAAGGCTCGCGGGAGAGCCTTTCAGTTGACAGCGGAGGAGGTCCGTGCAGCGCCCGATGTCGTGGCTGGTATGTATTCTTTTATTAATTATACTGAGTTCAGATATTGTGCTTATATTGTGGTATCCATAGGTACTTTTCTTGGGAGTTCCGTACCTGCTTTGGTGTTATTTGACTCGGGTGCGAGTTGATCTTTCGTGTCATTAGCGTTTATCCAGCACATCAGTACCTGACGAGAGGCGTTGAGTCAACCTCTTCGAGTTTCTATAGCTGACAAGCGAGCGGTTTATGCTACTGATGTGATTCGAGGATGTGTACTCGAGATTTTCGGTGTTGAGTTCCCGATAGATCTGGTACCGATTGCGATGGGGGATGTCTATGTCATCGTGGGCATGGACTGGTTGAGCCGATTTGGAGCTGTTATAGACTGCGAGTGACAGTTGGTGACCATACGACACCCTAGTGGGGGAGTACTTACGGTGTATGGCGAGGGTACCCGATCTGGGTCAGCATTTTGTTCGGCTGCCAAAGCGAGACAGAGTCTACAACAGGGCTGTAGGGGGTTTGTAGCCTATGTGATGGATACACGAGTTGCCGCAGAGAGGCCGAGTTTTGTCGGTGAGGTACCGATAGTGCGAGAATTCCCGGATGTTTTCCCCGAGGAGTAGCCGGGTGTGCCTCCCGAGAGGCAGGTGGAGTTTCGCATCGATTTGGTTCCGGGGGCAGCGCCTATTGCCAAGACACACTATCGCCTTGCGCCACCAGAGATGCAGGAGTTATCCTTGCAGCTTCAGGAGCTGTTGGGGAAGGGATTCATCCGACCGAGTAGCTCGCCGTGGGGAGCGCCGATCCTTTTTGTCAATAAAAAGGATGGTTTACACCGTATGTGCATCGATTACCGGGAGTTGAACAAGTTGACGGTCAAGAACCGTTATCCACTACCGAGGATCGACGATCTGTTCGATCAGTTGCAGGGAGCGTCTTGGTTTTCCAAGATAGACTTGAGGTCTGGATATCACCAGATGAGGGTGCGTGATAAGGATATCCAGAAGACGGCGTTCAGGACTCGTTATGGGCATTACGAGTTCGTGGTGATGCCTTTTGGGCTCACCAATGCACCAGCGGTGTTCATGGATCTCATGAACCAAGTATGCAGGCCGATGTTCGATCGATCGGTGATAGTGTATTCGAGATCCAGAGAGCAGCATGAGGAGCATCTGAGGGAGGTACTTGGAGTGTTGAGATCGGAGAGGCTTTATGCGAAATTCTCCAAGTGTGATTTTTGGTTACGAGAGGTCCAGTTCTTGGGACATCTCATTAATCAGAATGGGATATTGGTCGATCCGGCCAAGATTGAGGCTGTCATGAGTTGGGAGGTGCCGAGATCCCCCACCGAGATCAGGAGTTTTCTGGGGTTGGCCGGCTACTATCAGAGATTTATCAGAGATTTCTCCAAGATTGTCGTCCCACACACCAGATTTACCCGGAAGGGTGTTGCTTTTATTTGGGGTCCCGAGCAGCAGACCTCGTTTGAGACTCTTCGCCAGAGATTATGCGAAGCCCCGGTGTTAGCCCTTCAAGAGGGAATGGAGGATTTCGTGGTGTATTGTGATGCGGCCATACCGGGACTGGGTGCGGTGCTTATGCACAGAGGGCACGTGATAGCATACGCATCGAGGAAGCTGAAGCCTCATGAGACGAGGTATCCCACCCACGATCTGTAGTTGGGGGAAGTGGTGTTCGCCCTCAAGATATGGCGCCATTATTTGTATGGGGTTCGGTGTACCATATACACGGACTACAAGACTTTGAAGTATCTGATGGATCAGCCCAACCTGAATATGCGCCAGAGGAGATGGTTGGATGTGGTCAAGGATTATGACTATGAGATCCTGTACCACCCGGGCAAGGCTAAAGTGGTAGCTGATGCTCTAAGCTGCAGGGTGGAGAGTGCCCCGATTCAAGATATATGCATGAGGATAATGGTGATGACTCTGGTGTTGGATACCATTCGAGAGGCCCAGGCAGAGGCTGTGAGACCGGAGAACCGCAGGAGGGAGCGGGTGATTGGACATGTATCCGAGTTTGTGACGGATAGCCGAGGGCTTATGACATTTCGTGGTCGGATTAGGGTGTCGTATATGGGCGGGGCACGAAGCACTCTGATGGAGGAGGCGCATAGATCGAGATTTTTGATCCATCCTGGTGGCCCTGTATGAAAAGGGATGTTGGATGGGTAGTAGAGAGGTGCTTGACCTGTCGCCGGGTTAAGGCCGAGCACCAGCGTCCGCATGGCAAATTGCAGCCATTAGAGGTTCCCTAGTGGAAGTGGGAACAGATTTCTATGGATTTTATCACCAAATTGCCGAGAACCGCGAGAGGCGTTGATGCAATTTGGGTGATTGTGGACCGACTGACGAAGAGCGCTCACTTCCTTGCTATCAGCGAGGGCTCTTCTGCGGAGAGTCTGGCAGAGACATATGTGAGAGAGGTGGTGTCGCGGCATGGAGTGCCGATCTCGATTGTGTCAGACCGGGATGTACGTTTCACTTCCAGGTTCTGGAAGAAGTTCCATGAAGAGTTGGGTACGATATTGCACTTCAGTACTGCTTATCATCCACAGACGGATGGCGAGAGTGAGCGAACGATTCAGACGCTCGAGGACATCTTTCGGGCATGTGTTATGGACTTCGGGGGAAGTTGGGACACATACCTACCTTTGGCAGAGTTTTCTTACAATAACAGCCACAATTCGAGTATTGGTATGCCTCCTTTTGAGCTTTTATATAGGAGCAGGTGTCGGACTCCCATCTGTTGGGGAGAGGTAGGACAGCGAGTGATGGGTAGAACTGAGATAGTGCTTAAGACGACTGAGCAGATACAGCAGGTCAGATAGAGGTTACTAACAGCCCAGAGATGCCAGAAGAGTTATGCGAATAGGCGGCGATCCGAGCTCGAATTCCAGGTTGGAGACCTTGTACTCCTGAAGGTATCTCCTTGGAAAGGAGTGATCCGATTCAGGAAGAGGGGCAAGTTGGGGCCCCGATACATTGGTCCTTTCAGGGTGATCGCCAGAGTGGGCAAGGTAGCATACCGTTTAGAGCTACCCGAGGAGTTGAGTCAGATCCATGATACCTTCCACGTATCCCAGTTGAGGAAGTGTATAGCGGATGAGACGGCGGTAGTGCTGCTAGAGGATATTCAGGTGGATGCGAGCCTAAATTACATTGAGAGGCCGATCGCGATCTTGGATCGGAAGATCAAGGTTCTGATGACCAAGGGGGTGCCAAAGACGGAGATGCGGGAGCAACATCCAGTGGCAACATCGGAGAGTGTCCGAGCTGACTTGGGAGCCGAAGACGGAGATGCGGGAGCAACATCCAGAGTTGTTTGCAGAGTGAGACTTCGAGGGCGAAGTCTGATTCTAGTGGGGGAGAATTGTAACATCCGGATTTCCAGGTATGATAAAATGAGATTATTTTCTAAGTTATGAGGAGTGACTCGACGAGTTGGCGCCTTAACTCGTCGAGTAGGATCGCGACTTGGTGACGTGGAAAATGAATGGACTCGACGAGTCGACAAGCTGACTCGCCGAGTCAGCGCTGTTGGCAGAAACCCTAATTCTTTCGGGCTTGGGCCTATTTAAAGGCACTTATAGCCTCCTTGGCCCTTCCTGTTGGGTTTTGAGCATTCTAACACTCCTGTGGTGTACATGCAACCCTATAAACCTTGGATCTATGTTTTCTCTATTATACATGCAAATATTAACTATTCCAAGGTTTCATCCTAACTAGCATATTATGAAGCACCTATACTACAAAGTTCTAGTTAGATGACATACCTTTTGATGTAGCTTGATGTCTTCAAGATTTAAGAGATAGCCCCAATAGTGTGGAAGCCTCAAATGGAATCACAAATCACCAAAACACCTTGGAAGAACTTGAGAGAATATGTATGCACACTAAAATCATCCCACTCTTATTTTCACACACTTGTGCCAATTTTGCGAGCTAAGGACCCCTTTATATATTATGGAGGATTAGGGTTACATCCATGTAAACCCTAATACCCATGACCTTTCATTTACATAGGATCCATGGGTTAAAAGCTCCATGGACCATCCATGAAAGCTTAGCCCAACCTAAATGAACTTGGCACATTCCATATATATAAGAGTCCATATTTAATTAGTTCTTTTTGATCACTTAATTAATTCTAAATTAATTCATGATCAATACTAATTAAATAATATGATTCCATATTAATATATTAGAACTTATAATATATTAATATAAATCATAAATATACTATTCTCAAAAGACTATCCATATAAATTGTGCCGGTGAAGTGCAACCCAAATGGACCATGCCGGGTCGGGTCAAGTACATACCAAATATAGTTATGGAATTAGACATTAATCCAACAGTCTCCCACTTGGATAAGTGTAAAACTATTATTGAGTATGACTTCAAAACCTAACTGGCAATCGTAGCTCTTAAAGCCGCTGTCGAACTCTGACCTTGTCAATGACTTGTCCATTAGATAAGGGATCATATATTCCTCCATTCTAGATATCATATGGACTGAGACATTGATTATAATCATTCTCTCTGTCCATTTGTTGTTTCCCGATTTTCGATTTATAATGACTGACTGATTGAACAAATCAAATCAGTCCTGGCTTGGCCAAGCACTCACATGTGTCATTGCTAAATCATCGAGGGGCCCACAGATATCGCTTTTATCCCGAAGGTAAAAGGAATGGATAAACTTCGACTCATATGGCTTGTTCTACTACTTGTTGAATCATACACAAAGGCATGTTTTATAACATCGAGTTACCAAATGCGTTTTCGTGCAATCAATGTATAACCAACTCATAGTAATAACTCATAACTCTAGGTTTGAAGAATATAAGATATTATCGTCTCATGATCACTCGTGATAAAATCCATGAAGTGATTCAAATGAGCGTGGGTTGAATCCAATAATCAGAACTTATGAGCACTCATGAGTGTTGTAGCACCACTTTGTCCACCAACTTGGACCTGTACAAACCAACCCATGACAGTCTTGATTCATATCTACTTCCAACATATGACCGACTGTGGATGGTTTGAATAACTTAATCATTCAGGAAGAGCGACTTAGTTATTCTGGAAGTCAAAACATGCAAAGTGAAACACAAGAATAAATGAATCAAATATGGTATCAAACCCTATGAATATAAATAAACACTTTTATTTATCACCATACTGATTACTCATTATTCATTGTTTCGGTTTTATCAACTTTATACTTGAATTAAAAACACTAGTTGTCCCATGCTCCAAGCATGTACACTATGTTTTTCTTAAACAATAGCTTTGCCATACACCAAGTATGCACTCTATGTTTATCTATGATCCTTACTTTGTGAAATAAACCAATTGAACATAATTTCAATGATTCTAATTTCACACTCCCAAATCCTTATCGAAAAATGTGAGAATTTCAAATTCCTATCATTTATCGAAATCTGTTTAAATTTTAAACTTATATGCACTGACCCTCCTGTAATGAATATGTACAAAGTCACAAAGACTTGTCAACAGTCATTATAAGGTATTCCAATGGAGATCAATTTAATGGAAACTAAGTCTCATATTCAAAGTACATTGCTTTGGACATGCTTCTTGCATTAAGTTTTCTAATCTTACACAGATAACTTCCACCTATGGAGACAACTCCATATTCTCATTTTGATTATCACTTCTGAATAAGAGATGCCTCTTTTCAGAATATGTCAATATGGTCCTTCCAAAATTAGCACTATACTTCCAACTGTCCCTGAGCAACCAATCTTTGGTAAACCTCAGATTGTCCTCGACAATTGCTTAATCATTTTAGTCATATCCAAATCTAGACCTTTTCCCTTCTTATTGCCTCTGGGCATTTGGAAAAATTTAGAAATGACAAATATTATAGCACATGCAGTCGATCCTGTACCCAAAGCAAATGGTACACGATTCATGATGTCTCACATAAAGACATGATTCTAGACCAGTCTTTTGCTACAATATTTTTAATTGCCATGTTTTCAAAATTTGACTATGAAGAGGGATGCCGTAATCATAATCGAATTTTGAGAACGCAATATATAGAATTTCCTTAAGTTGAACCAATCCAACATGAAATTCATATATATATTCTTGACTAAGGATGATTAAGGTCTCAATCTAAGCCTTTAGAACTGAAATGAAGTATATCCTCTCCCTTAATTATAGCAAAACAACTTTTTCAATCCCTGCAGCCTCACGAATTGAAACTTTTGTTTTCTATAATTAACATTGCTAACTTGTAACACTAACAATAATTATCATGCTCCCACTAACATGATGATTATTAGCATAAAACTTATGCTCCCACTAGCTTTGACATTTACTCAGAAATCAGCTGGACTTCTAGAAATCAATACTTTATTGACTTTCTTACCGAAGTTCAGATTTCTGATACGAGATGCTTTGATAAAACTTTATCAAAATCATACACCTTTCCTTAGATAGCAAGCATGTGTGTCTAAACAATTTCAAAACTATGAAAAGGGATGCCGTAATCATAGTCTCAATTGTTTAGACCTTTTGCCATCTGCTTCAAATCTACTTGGTGGAAGTGTTTCCTCACCATCATTTTCATGAATCGGAGAGAAACCTTATGACCCTTAGATTTTATGGTGTATGTGTTCTTATCCATGTGAATCGTCAAAACCATAGTCACAAGACAAGGATAATGACAAATCCAAACTCATATGGACTGAACTTATGCAATCTTAACTTCTTGCCACCTGGCAGTACAGGGCCTGCCATTGCTTCCAAGTTGTTATGCAACCAATTGAGAACTTTCAGAACTCCTATGCAAATCCAACTTTAACTGGAATGGGCACAGAATATGTCAACACGATAGGTTAAAAACCTCAAGTCGTGTGCTAGTGAAGAACCTCAGGTTTTATTCTTGATTACTTCTTGAAATTCTTTTTAGGATCTTTAAGACTCCCACTATCCTCTTTACATATAAGACTATCTTGCCAAATATTCAAGAGATAGTGCGGATTCTTTATCAAGACAAACACTTCACACAATTGGCCTTAGTTGGTCTTTGTTTTATCCAAAACATCACAACTTACCAATTTCAAATGTACAAG
The DNA here is from genome assembly GCF_052849685.1 of Lactuca virosa. Taxonomy (NCBI): domain Eukaryota; kingdom Viridiplantae; phylum Streptophyta; class Magnoliopsida; order Asterales; family Asteraceae; genus Lactuca; species Lactuca virosa. Next base: position 424,887,192 of record NC_136429.1, on the reverse strand, counting down.
AGTAGGACACTTTTACTCTTACATTTGACAAGTGTTTTAAACCTTTCTTTAAGATATGTCACTCAAGTTACAATCTTGGAGTATGACTCTAAGAATTGTTTTGGAACGAAGTATGACTCATCTTCCTGATCTAACCATTTCAACAATTCATAACTCCTCTTCTTAGTCATAAGAATGCACTAAGATGACCTTTAGAGGACTAATTGTGATATGATTTCTAAATCATTAAGATGATCACAAACATGATACTAAAGTACTCTCCCATCTTTTTAGATTTGAGAAACTTTTATCTTTCTGCCTAATTTGATTCTTCCCATTCGTTCTGCCATACATTGAGACTTTTCCAATGTTTCAGAATTATACTTAAACTTGTAAGTATAACCATATTTACTACACTTTAGTAAATCAAATAGTCTTAACGAGCTTTGTGGTGGACATGACCAGTGCACAAGAATGTGTACTCGATCCCTTTAGTCCTTCACTTGACTCACACATCCATATGAACAAGTAATTAGTCTTGATTTTCCAATGCTTGAAAGTTCTCATTCATCATACTATTCAACTTGCATGATTCCAAGTTTCGGTCCAATTGAAACTTGGGTGATGAGGAACTTTCCTGATTTGGTAAATTTAGACACTGCCACAAATGAAAGAATCAAATCCATTTTCCAATATTGCTGTCAGTGGAATCATATAAGCAACAATTTTCCACAAATGCCATTGTAAGGATACTTCAAATAAATAAAATTAAACAATTTTCTTTTATTTTAAAACTTTGCGGAAAAACTTATCCTTACAATCCACATGGAAAATTGTTGTTATCTATTCCTTAGCAATATATCATAACTTCTTAAACAACTGCTCAAAATTCTAATGCGATCGAAATCCACCTTCGCGATCAGAATCAGCATATACTTCCTTTAAGATTTCTCTCTATTCTTTGATTCTTAAAACATCAACATGTGACCCAGTCACATCATGTAATGAGGATCTCAGAATAGAACTTAACAGAGTTAGATAATGGGCTCTACCTGATGTAGAGTCAAACTTATTGACTTTAACATCCTTAGGTAATTTTGGCAGCTTTGCAATCAACGCCCCTTCCTTTGGCAAAATAAACATATGGACCCTTTGGTAATGGGACTATCTCAGACTTAGCCTTTCTCTTTACCATTTGGTCAACCGGGTTTACTATGGTCAATCCCTTTCCATTAGGAAGAGAATTCTTTTTCTGGATTTCCAATGTCACCATTGTCACTGTCCATAAAGTTTTTGGGAAGTTGATCTTCTAATCAAATTTGCTTTACTATCGTTCCAAATCATTGTTGATTCGGCAGCACCAAGCAAATAGATATGATCATTAAGGTTCATGTCACAGTCTGTTTCATAGTAGTCCCAAAGGAACTCACTATGTGACTTAGAAAGTGATTGAACATCCAACTTTCTCAAGACTTTGACACCCAACTCTCCCGGCTTGTCAATATGTGACTTCATCTCTAAGATGTGATCACACATAGACCTTGCTTGTCATTAGGGCTTGAGTGACCTTGAACTTGTGGGTTAGGGAGAATAATTGGAGGAGGTAGAGGAAGAGAAGTATGACTTCCATGAGCCAAACTCGGGAAGTCATATTCATTAGGAAAGCTTGGTTTGGGAAGATCATTGCTGTCTAAACCAAACATCAACAATGGGAGAAATTCACGTAAAGTTGATTTAAGTCCTTAATATAACACCCAATATGATATATTAAGGCTAGGACCCAACAAACTATTTTATAACTTGGAAGAGGGATGCCGTAATCCAAGCTATAAAATATTTGAAGGTAGGTGAATGACGATTCACCAATTTCCACCAAGATAAACGAAATGTATTATTAGGTTTTAATTGGTTTTGAAACTCCTAGATTCTTTTGAGATTCATTGAACTTTTCAATGGCATGTTTCAATCTCGAGTGTGCCCTTCAGGTTTTGTGACTGGGATGCCGAGGATCATAAAACAAGGTGTGAAGTAACCATGCAAATATACTTGGTACCCTTAATATTTACCCCTCAATCGATGTGCCGGTTAACCACACACGCTCCAACGATACTATGATAAACATTAAGTTACCCTTTGCCTACCTTGTTAAGTCCAGGTTAGTGTGCCGGTTAACCACACATGCTGCACTAACAGCTTAAACAAAGTGCAAAGTGTAATTTCATGGATTAGCACCTTATTCACATTTTCCTAAGTAACTAAGATTGGGAATTTATAAAAAGTTTAGTTACTTAGTATTTATCATTAATACTTTTAATGAAGGGAGAATTATAGTCCTTGTCCTACCTGTTCGGCTAACGACCCTCCACCAGTCAAGGAAGCGGTGGGTGAGAGTGGACACCCATTAAACTGTCATTTTATAGGCAGTAATCTTATACCCCCCTTATAGACCGGCTTCGTGAATGAGGCCTACTAATGGTAAGACGACTTGCTCTTATACATATAATATATTAAACTTTTAATATTATAATAGTATAAGGGTGTATTTTAGACATTTAAAATACTTGGTGGTTTAATCTATTAATTAAACTAGACTTTTAATTTAATTAAACTCAAACCATATATTTATGGATTTAATAATACTCTTTTAATTAAACGCTTTAATTAACTATTAATAAATTCCATAAGAGTTAATTTTAACTATTCAACAAAACATCATAATTCCAATTATTAAACTCAAAATTAAAACCATTTAATTAATTGTTTAAGTTATGAACCCAAGAGTTTTAGAATTCAATTCTTTTTTTTTCATAAAAAACTTTTCTCAAATTCCAAAACTTGAGGGCAAGTTTTGTAATTCTTGAAAACCTTTGGATTCCAAAACTTATGGAATTAATGGTGCTTTATGATGAAACTTCCATGTTCCATAACTTAAGAACAAGTTATGGAATTCTTTAAAACATTAACACCAAATTTTGTAACTCCATAAAAACTTTGAATCAAATTTTTTTTTAAAAAAAAACTTTCATATCCATAACTTATGGAAGTTTCAAAAACCGTTAAGATCACAACTTTAAAAAAAAACTTTTGAGCTCCAAAATTTTATGACAAAATATGTAACTCTTTAAAACATTTAGATCAAACTTTTAAAACTAATAAAATAATCATATCATTTTATCTTTTACTAAATTTGACCTAATTCAACTCATATAACAAATGATTCAAATTTTAAAAATAATTCGTTTTCCACAAAACAAGTAATTATCTTAAAATTTGACAAACGTCATGTTTTTTTTTTCCTTTTTTTTCAACTTGAAAATAAAACATTTGCATCAATATAACAGAAAACAACCCATGGCTCTGATACCACTGTTGGGTTTTGAGTATTCTAACACTCCTATGGTGTACATGCAACCCTATAAACCTTGGATCTATGTTTTCTCTATTATACATGCAAATATTAACTATTCCAAGGTTTCATCCTAACTAGCATATTATGAAGCACCTATACTACAAAATTATAGTTAGATGACATACCTTTTGATGTAGCTTGATGTCTTCAAGCTTTAAGAGCATAGCCCCAATAGTGTGGAAGCCTCAAATGGAATCACAAATCACCAAAACACCTTGGAAGAACTTGAGAGAATATGTATGCACACTAAAATCGGCCCACTCTTATTTTCACACACTTGTGCCAATTTTGTGAGCCAAGGACCCCTTTAAATATTATGGAGGATTAGGGTTACATCCATGTAAACCCTAATACCCATGACCTTTCATTTACATAGGATCCATGGGTTAAAAGCTCCACGGACCATCCATGAAAGCTTAGCCCAACCTAAATGAACTTGGCCCATTCCATATATATAAGAGTCCATATTTAATTAGTTCTTTTTGATCACTTAGTTAATTCTAAATTAATTCTTGATCAATACTAATTAAATAATATGATTCCAGATTAATATATTAGAACTTATAATATATTAATATAAATCATAAATATACTATTCTCAAAAGACTATCCATATAAATTGTGCCGGTGAATGGACCATGCCGGGTCGGTTCAATTACATACCAAATATAGTTATGGACTTAGACATTAATCCAACACTCCCCACCAATGTCTTCGTCCCTTAAGAGAAACCCTAGAGTTATTGTAAGTTAGAGAGGAAAGAGGCTAATTGGAGGTCATTTATTTGAAGAAGAAGGTCAAGAGTGTTGCAAGGATCTCAGAGGAGAGTTGGTGGATCAACTTCATCTTCATTCAAGCTTCAGAACTGGTACAAGCTCTTGTCTCCCTAGTGTTTGAATAGATTTCCTTTGGTTGTTGAGTTAGGGCTTGTATCACCATTTGGATGGGGTTTTGGGTGCATCCAAACCCTTTTTCTAGTTGTTTTGTAGATCTGGACCTTGTGAGGTCCAGAGAACCAGAGAGTAAGTAGTTTTGAGTGAGTAACTTTGGAACCTTGAAGCTATGAAGCTTCAATGGAGTCATAATGGTGTATAGAGCAAAATACATCATGCACGAGCCCCAAGTTCAGACCTTTACGTGACTTTTGGGTGTTATAAGGCCAGATCTATAAGTTAGAGAAACAGATCAGACCTCAGAAGGTCAGATGAATATTGCCATGGAGGAAACTCGCCGAGTCCATAAGGGGACTCGACGAGTCGGATCGGGTTGCCCCATGATTCGTGATCAGTGGTAACCCGTGGAGTGAAAGGTTAACTCGACGAGTCGAGTGAGGCCTTATGAGGATTCAGAGGACACGCATGGACTCGTCGAGTCACCCAAGTGCACTCGACGAGTCTGGTCAAGATGGACCGTTGACTGGAGTTGACTTTTATTGACTTTTAGGGTTTGGTCAACAAGTGGACATTTGGACCATTGGAGGGGTAAAATGGTCTTTTCCCCTTCTATGAGATTATACGAAGGGATTAGTCTATCCTTAAGAATCGTTGTTAATTAGAGGTAAATTACTTTACGTGATTAGGTGGAGGCTAGAGTAGTATTTCGAGTTCGAGACTTAACGAGTTTACCCGAGGTGAGTCTTCTCACTATACATTACCTAGAGTGGTATCCATGTGCAGACCGGAGGGTCTTATGTGTTATGTGTTTACTTGAGATTATGTGTATTGTGATTTATGTATGCTATGTGATATTTAGACCGGACCGGAGCGTCCAACGATTTAGACCGGACCAGAGGGTCCAACGAGCTAGACCAGACCAGAGGGTCCAACGAGCTACGGGACTGGAGGGTCTCGCTGAGACACATTGACCAGGGGGTCTTATCGAGTTGTAGCATCGAGTGGCTTATGTGTTGTATGTGGTATTTTGGGGAACTCATTAAGCATTTATGCTTACCGTGTTATATGATATGTGTTTTAGGTACTAGCGAGGATCGCGGGAAGGCACCGGCATGATTTCTACACACTGGCAGAGGATTATGTTTTTGAGATTCTGGGATATGTTTTATTGTGATGACATTTGATACACATGAGATTTTGAGAATATTATATGAGTCTTATTCTGTTGAAAAATGAAAAATTGTTTTAAAATTTACGTCGTTACAAACTCTTTTCTCGGCATCTTCGGGCTCTCCGGGGCTTGCTTACGATGCTCGGATGATATTCTAGGCTTGGTGGTATTTACTGTAGCTAAAAAGGAAGTAAAAGTTGTAAGAGTGAAAATTTTGTAAACAAAAATCGGATGCCTCACACATCTATTTATAGGTGGAAAATCCGACTCTCACGTCGTGAGCCATATAAGCTCACGTTGTTAGCTCGATCCCGATCAGTTCATAGGCTTGCCGTGTGTCTTCTAGGCTTAAGAGGTGTCGATCAACTACCTCACATCGTGAACCATACTTGCTCACGTTGTGAGCTTGGTCAGGTCTCGAAGTTTGTGCTCCGAACTTCAAAAATTCATATCTTTCGCATACGGGCTCCGTTTTTTACGTTCTTTATATCCACGCGTAGGTGAAATTATACTCTACAACTTTCCTTTAGACTCCGTCAGCTAATTTTGAATTCATTTTTAATATTAAATTGGGTAAATTACACCATTGGTCCCTCGTGCATGTGTCAAAACGCATGTTTAGTCCTTATTTTCAAAAATTAACACGGACCGTCCCTCATTTGTTTTAAACTTGCACGATTCATCCCTATTGATATGAAATGACTATTTTGCCCATATTAATTTCTTTTTTCACTTTCTTTTATTTCTTTTATCATTTTTAGATTTAAAAAAAAGTAAATATAATAACGATCCCCCTTTCATTTTCTCCATCCCCTACCTTTATCCCCTCTTTCTCACCCACTCCCGTCACCGACGCCCCCGGCTTCAAGCCTTCAAACTTGCAACAAGATTCAAACATAGCAACCATCTTCTCCAAAAAATTCCCACCCCACGAACCACATGTTCTTCACCATCACTCTGCCACCATTAGTGTTTTACTGTTCTCGATTTGAAGCAAATCAAAAGTTCGAAAACAAAGAAGGAAGATATGATTTATACTTTCCCTAAATTCCTTTCTTTTTATTTGAATTCAATCATTCATCTCTCTCATAGACCGCTAGCACCTCCTGCCATCACCACCAATCATCACTCAAACCTTAAAAAACGAATCATGAACCTGCAAATTAAACCAAAATAAACCCTAAACTTATAAATCGAAGAAGATGGAGATTCAAATCGGAAAAGCATGTTCAGATCGAAACCAAATCTTCTCCATCAAAGATGAGGAGGAAGAGGGGATCACATTCCAGGCGGTGTTTAAGATGGTATTCAAGGGCTGATTTAGTGGCGGTTCTAGGCGATTTTGGTGAAGGTAAAGTTCAAAAATTGGGGGGATGGAGATGGTTAGCTACGAGGGTGGCGATTTTGGAGGCAATGGACAGTTTGTATGAATGTGGTTCCGACTAAAGTGGGTTTTTTCCAGTTTTGAAGGAAAGTTTTAAAGTAGGTTGGTTTCGGTTTCCAATGATGAACAAGGGTGCGACAAGGGTGTTCCTATGGCGGTGTAACCCGATAAAGGAGGAGGTAGGAAGTTGGTGGTAGGTCTTAAGGTGGTATAAGGTATTTGACCGAGGAAGAAGGGTGGAATTGGGAAGGTGGCGATCGAAGTATGGTGTTTGAGAGATGCAGGTGGTGTTCATCTAATGATCTGTTGGGTGGGGGTATAAAGTTGGGCCCTATTTTTTTTCTTTTATTTTTAAATTAAAAACAATAATTATAACATTAAATTAAATGGAAAAGAAATACAAGTTGTTATAATAGTCATTTTATGTCTCGTAAGGGATTAAGCGTGCAAATTTAAACTAACGAGGGATGAAGCGTGCAACTATTAACCAAACGAGGGACGGTCTAAGTTAATTTTTGAAAATAGGGACTAAACCCGCATTTTGGCATATGCACGAAGGACGATTGGTGTAATTTACCCTATTAAATTTTTAGCAGGTCGGGACAGGAAAGTCCGTTAAAAATTCATAACTTCTTCATCTGACATCCATTTTCATCTGTCTTTTTACCGTTGAACTACTATCAACAAGATCTTTGATTCTCGTTTAGGTTATGTTGACTAAAAATTGTTTGATCTAAAATTCAAGTTTCAGGCTGCATACGAAGTCAGATTTGGACATTCTTTTTATGCAAGCTTTCGGTTTAACGTATACTACGACTTTCATTTAGATTGCTAAGGATAAAAAGAGCTTTATCGTAAATTCACTTTTTACGTCACACAGCATCGTGCCGGTTCTGTCGCGAAACTTCGACAGGTCATAATTCTTCATTATAACTCGGATTTCAGTATTCTTTATATCTCCGGAATCCTTGTTTCAACCACTACCAATTTCTTCATAAATATCGGCTTTATCTAACACTTATTTTTTATGCTTATTTTTATCCTTAACTTATTAAATAATAATAATTAAGTATAAAACACAAAATAGTCAAATAATACATCTTATTATTTCAAAACGAGTTACAAAGGTTGGCCTACACTATTACATCGTCATTAATGCCTAGCCTAAAAACACTGGTGTTAGAATTCTCTCCCCCTTAGGATGATTCCGTCCCCGGAATCATACAGCAGCAAACAAATGTGGATATCGACTCATTATGTCACTCTCCGTTTCCCAGGTGAGATTTGGCCCATTCATAATTTTCCATCCCACAAGCACTAAATCGACCATCTTGCGTCGCAACTTTTTAGTCTTACGGTCAACAATTGCCTCTGGTTCTTCAATTAACCTATTGCTTTCATTCAATTAACCTCTTCTGGTAGTTCTAGCTTGTAAGCTTGGTTCCCAATCCTCTGAAAAACATTAAACGGTGCAATAAACCTTGGACTCAACTTTCCTCTTTTACCAAATCTTATAAGTCCCTTCCACGGCGAGACTTTAAGTAAAACCGAATCTCCAACTTCGAATGTTTTTGGTTGTCTTTTCTTGTCAGCATAGCTCTTTTGACGATCCTGAGCTGCTAACATCCTTTCCCTAATCACTTTCATCTTTTCAGCAGTCTGATGGACTATCTCGGGTCCCATAAACTGCTTTTCCCCCGCTTCAAGCCAAAATGACGGTGTTCGACATTTTTGTCCATACAAATCGTGATAAGGTGCCATCTTGATGCTCGAGAGGAACTATTATTATAGGAAAATTCTACCAGAGGTAAATGTTCATCCCAGTTACCTTGGAATTCCAGGGTACATGCTCTTAGCATATCCTCCAATGTTTGAATCGTTCGTTCGCTCTGACAATCGGTTTGCGGATGGTAAGCTGTACTTAAACACAATTTTGTACCCAATTCCTCTTGTAGACTTCTCCAAAACCTTGACCTGAAACGATTATCACGATCTGATACAATCGTTAAAGGAACACCGTGAAGTCTCACTATCTCCTTCACGTAGGCATTTTCAAGTTTATCCATAGACCATTTTTTCATTGGCTACTATGAAGTGTGAACTTTTAGTAAACCGATCAACGACCACCCAAATCATATCGTGACCGCTCTTCGTTCTGGTCAGCTTAGTCACAAAATCAATGGTGATGTCTTCCCATTTACCCATGGGAACAGGTAAAGGTTCTAAATTCCCATACGGTTTCTGATGTTATGCCTTAACTCTCGCACATGTCACACACTCGGCGACATACTTTGCAACATCGAGCTTCATCGTCGGCCAACAGTAGTAGGATTTTAGATCCCTATACATTTTCGTGCTACCGGGATGAATCGAGTACATGGTCTTGTGAGCTTTTTCCATCAGAAGATATCTTATTCCTCCCGTCTTAGGTACCCAAATCCTATCTTGGAATACCTTCAGTCCTTGACCGTTTGTGTTGAACACTAACGTTTTGCCCAAACGTTCTTCTTTTCGGTTATTTTTCTCTAAAGCTTCATTCTGAGCTTTCTTGATACTTTCTATAACCGTTGAGACAACTTCGATTCTTAAAGCTCTCGGCCTTTTCTTTTCAAGGATCACTTTTCTGCTTCAAGCATCAACTATAACATTTGCTTTACCAGGATGGTAAAGTATTTCACAATCGTAATCCTTAAGAAATTCTAGATAGTGTCGTTGTCTCATATTCAATTCCTTCTGATTAAAGACATATTGAAGACTCTTATGATCAGTGAAAAGTTTGCACTTTGTGCCATAAAGATAATGCCTCCATATCTTTAGGGCGAATACGACCGCTACCAACTCTAAATCATGAGTGGGGTAGTTCTTTTCTTTTTTTTTCAATTATCTCGATGCATATGCTATCACCTTATCCCTTTGGGTTAGAACACAATGTAAACCAACTCCAGATGCATGACTATAAACTGCGAAGTCTTGAACACCTTCGGGTAAAGAAAGAGTCGGTGCTTCACACAATTTCTTCTTTAACTTCTCAAATGCTTCCTTATGCTTCTCACTAAATAACTCCTTTGTGGGTCAAAGCTGTCAATGGAGCAGCTATCGAAGAAAAGCCTTGGATAAATCTTCGGTAATATTCGGCTAATCCCAGAAAGCTTCGGATCTCCATGGGACTCTTTGGTTGTTCCCACTTTATTATAGCTTCAATCTTAGTTGGGTAAACCATTATCCCTTCTTGGTTAACCACATGACCCAAAAATTGGACTTCTTGAATCCAAAAATCACATTTGGAGAACTTTGCATATAACTTCTCCTTTTTCAGAACTTCTAACCCTTCTTGCAGATGCTTGTCATGCTCCTACTTGCTGTTTGAATAAATCAAAATATTATCTATGAACACTATCACGAATTTATCAAGGAATGGTTTACAAACCTTGTTCATCAAATCCATGAATGTTGTTGGAGCATTGGTTAGTCCAAACGACATAACCAAGAACTCATAGTGTCCATATCTTGTTCTGAAGTCAGTCTTCTTAATATCCTGCTCTCTCACCTTTAGTTGATGATATCCTGACCTAAGGTGGATCTTCGAGAAATAGCTCGAACCTTGCAGCTGATCGAACAGGTCATCAATCCTTGGCAACGGGTACTTGTTCTTTATTGTTACCTTGTTCAGCTCTCTGTAATCTATGCACATTCTCATGCTCCCATCTTTCTTCTTTACGAATAACACCGGAGCTCCCCAGGGTGATGAACTAGGTCTAATGAAACCGTTTTCCAACAAATCTTGAAGTTGCGTAATAATCTCCTTCATGTCTGTCGGTGCTAATCGATATGAGGCTTTAGCTATCGGTGTTGTTCCTGGTAACAAGTCTATTCCAAACTCCACTTGTCTATAAAGAGAAATCCAGGAAGATTTTCCCGAAAAACTTCCGGATAGTCACATACCACTAGTATACTTTGCAAATCATTTTTCTCCTTCTTATCATCGATTACGAATGCCAAGTATGAGGTGCATCCTTTAGAAAAACATTTCCTGGATTTCATTAGGGAAATGATTCCAGAATTTACTCTACGCTTGTCTCCTTATAACATAAATGACTCTTTCCCAGGCGGGTTTACCCTCACTATCTTATTCTTGCACAACATTTCGGCATCATTGGCACTAAGTCAATCCATCCCCAGTACTATCTCGGAACCATTCAACTTAATGGGTAACAGCTTGTCAAGAAATTCGTTTCCGTTCAAGTCAATAATGATATTCTTAATACAATCGCTAACAAGTATGAATTTGCCAGTAGCAACTTCTACAATTAGGGCATTATCAAGTTTTTATATAGGCAATGCTAGTCTTTCACCAAATTTATGTGATATAAAGGAGTAATTCGCTCCGGAATCAAACAATAAATTGGCAGACAATCAATTTACAAGAAAGGTACCGAATTGTTGGATTAATGTCTAAGTCCATAACTATATTTGGTATGTACTTGACCCGACCCGGCATGGTCCATTTGGGTTGCACTTCACCGGCACAATTTATATGGATAGTCTTTTGAGAATAGTATATTTATGATTTATATTAATATATTATAAGTTCTAATATATTAATATGGAATCATATTATTTAATTAGTATTGATCAAGAATTAATTTAGAATTAATTAAGTGATCAAAAAGAACTAATTAAATATGGACTCTTATATATATGGAATGGGCCAAGTTCATTTAGGTTGGGCTAAGCTTTCATGGATGGTCCATGGAGCTTTTAACCCATGGATCCTATGTAAATGAAAGGTCATGGGTATTAGGGTTTACATGGATGTAACTCTAATCCTCCATAATATATAAAGGGGTCCTTGGCTTACAAAATTGGCACAAGTGTGCGAAAATAAGAGTGGACCGATTTTAGTGTGCATACATATTCTCTCAAGTTCTTCCAAGTGATTTGTGATTCCATTTGAGGCTTCCACACTATTGTGGCTAAGCTCTTAAAGCTTGAAGACATCAAGCTACATCAAAAGGTATGTCATCTAACTAGAACTTTGTAGTATAGGTGCTTCATAATATGCTAGTTAGGATGAAACCTTGGAATAGTTAATATTTGCATGTATAATAGAGAAAACATAGATCCAAGGTTTATAGGGTTGCATGTACACCATAGGAGTGTTAGAATGCTCAAAACCCAACACTAATGCAACATCCGCTACATCCTTTGTGGCTTCCAATGTCATCTGGAAAGCTCTGGCTTTTGGCTTTGGTGGGAGATTAGGCCTTGCTATATCTTTCTTATTCGGGCAATCCTTAGCAATGTGCCCTTCTTCATTACATCCATAGCACACCCTTTTGTTGGTTGTGCACTCGTTGGTGTAGTGCCCTGGCTTTCCACATATATAACAAGTGACCTCCTTGCCACATTTTGCAACATGTTTCTTCTTACACTTTTCACACCATTTTGCTTCGCCTCCTCTTCCGAATTTCCTCGAACCAGACTTCGAGAACTTGCTGGTGGCTCTTCCTTTAATCATATCTTCAACAGACTTTGCAGCCCAGATAGCTACCTCCAAAGTAAGTGTTAGACGCACTAGCACCGCATACTCCCATGGAAGTCCCTTTGCGTACCTGTCGATTTTTGCCAGCTCGTCTAGGGCAATACGCAAAGCAAACTCCATTTTGTCTATGAAGTTATTGGTGTATTCATCGATGGACATGCTTCCCTTCTTTAATGTTAGAAATTGGTTCTCTAACTCAAGCAGATTTTGGACCGAGCAGTACTTGCGCTTGAATTGCAGCAAGAACTCTACCTAAGTCAGTTGCAATGGCTTATTAGGGCTTAAGGTCTTCCCCAGAGTGTTCCACCAGCGAACAACACCACCTCTGAACTGACGCACTGCAAATATGGTTTGTAACTTGCCTTGGCAATTACATGTCATGAAAGCTAATTCCATTTCCGAGATCCAATCCATTACTCCGACAGGATCTTCCTTTCCAGTGAAAGTCGATGTCTTGCAAGTCATAAAGTCTTTGTACTTGCATCCATTTCTCTCGACTCCATCATCTTGGTTATTTCTCCTAACCACAAGCGGTTCAGTTTGACCAACAGATTTACTGTAATTTCTTTCCTCTGATTGATCGTCATTTAATTCAGGTTTTTCAACAGGTATTGAAGGTTCATTCCTGTTGTTCAGAAATAGTTGTCTCATCTCCTCTCTTTGTTCAGCCATCATTTTCTGAATCATGGCTTGTAATCCAGCCATTGTGATTGGTTCTGGTGCAGCTTATGCTATGGGCACCTGTTCCATCACTTGGGGTTGAGGTTGCTGATTTCTATTTGCATTTCCAGCTCCACTTCGGGTTCTTTCCATTTTGATCTATACACCAAATTAGGCGAATTTATATATTTATTAACGATAGATATTTAAATTCTCCTTATCACTCAGAAACGTTTACATGCTAGTTCTAATATCGTAGTCGTAAGCTTAGACTCCTAAACACATAAGGTTTCCAGATCCGGTCGGCAACAGACCATAGATCTGAACAAATAATATCATATATGGAAAACATATAGTATTTAGCACATAAAAGTATTTTAGGCGTCTTTCCTAAAATATATTGGTGCTCGTGTCTAAAATATGGTAGACACTCATCTCACGATCATCACTTAGCATTCTAAGTTTAAGTCTAGAAATCCTACAAATTCCTAGTTCGCTTAAACTAATGCTCTGATACCAACTGTGACATCCCCAAATTTCTCGACCAGAAAATACCGATTTAGTTTATGCTTTTAAAATAAAATTAGAGTAATCTTCCAAAAGGTGTTGCGGAATCTGTTCCCAAAACAAAATATAATAAAAAATTTATCAAAGCATTTCTTAAAGAAATGTATTTTCATTATCAAAGCATTTCTTAAAGAAATGTATTTTCATTATATAAAAAATTTATCAAAGCATTTCTTAAAGAAATGTACATTATAGGGATTACAACTGTTATTTACATCTACTGGCCTATAATCTAAAAATACGTCGTTATCATCCACATATGCTCTGGGTCCACTACCTTTAATACAGAAAGCCGAGTGAGTCAGGCTTGGGAGCCTGGTGACCATATAGGGTTTTCAACCCACAATAAATAAATTTATTAATTTCATCAATTAGTAATAAATTTATTAATTTCATCAACCAACAATAACCCTGATTACCCGTTCCCGTTATCCTCACTTTACGTCTATAAACACCTATCATAAAGGACCTAGCCTAAGGATTTTCATCGGGGTGACAACACTCCTTTAAGGATTCCTCAGCAATTTATGTCAAATAAGGCAACCATGAGGGGGATGGAGCACACCAGCGAACATATAGTTCACCAACACTACAGGTTGCGAGCCTGCTAGCGTTCCACTGGATTATCTACAAAGGTTTGTGGTCATCATCTATACTCCGCTAGATGACTACAACAACAACAACAACAACAACAACAACAACAACAACAACATCGAGGCCTCTCATCATTTTATCCCACATCAACTATTTAATCTACCCACGTTTTACCCAATATATTGGTAGATAAAAATACATATACAGTTTAAAACATGTATAAAACATCTATTCAACACCCATCTCAAATAAACAGCCAATATATATACACATAGCACATATTCAATATAAAATACTTCATATCTATGTCTAAGATGAAAGTGACTATACACTCACTTGAAAAGAGGGCTGTTGGACAACACATCGTCCCTTAAGGCAATCTTTTTTGATGAAACCGGGATGTTTTCTAAAAAATCGGGCTTCACGCGGACATAGTTTCGTCTCAAAAAACTCTTTTCTCGGGGTCTTCGGGCTCTCCGGGGCTTGCTTACGATGCTAGGATGATATTCAAGGCGTGGGGGTATTTATTGTAGCTAAAAAGGAAGTAAAAGGTGTAAGAGTGAAAATTTTGTAAACAAAAATCGGATGCCTCACACTTCTATTTATAGGTGGAAAAACCGATTCTCACGTCGTGAGCCATATAAGCTCACGTCGTGAGGTTGATCCCGATCAGTTCGTGAGCTTGGTCAGGTCACGAACTTTGTGCTGCAAACTTCAAAAATTCATATCTTTCGCATACGGGCTCCGTTTTTTACGTTATTTATATCCACGCGTAGGTGAAATTATACTCTACAACGTTTTGAGACTCTGTCGGCTAATTTTGATTTCATTTTTAAAATTAAATTTTTAACAGGCTGGGACAGGAAAAGTCCGTTAAAAATTCATAACTTCTTCATCTGACATCCGTTTTCGTCTGTCTTTTTATCGTTGAACTACTATCAAGAAGATCTTCGATTCTCATTTAGGTTATGTTGGCTAAAAATTGCTTGATCTAAAATTCGAGTTCCGGGCTACATACTACTATGCCAAATCATAGAAAATTCATAACTTCCTCATTCGAAGTCACATTTGGACATTCTTTTTTTGCACGCTCTCGGTTTAACGTATACTACAACTTTCATTTAGATCGCTAAGGCTAAAAACATATTATCGTAAATCACTTTTTACGTCACACAGCGTCATGTCGGTTCCGTCGCGAAACTTCGACAGGTCATAACTTCTTCGTTATAACTCAGATTTCGGTATTCTTTATATCTTCGGAATCGTTGTTTCAACCACTGCAACATTCTTATAGATATCGGCTTTATCTAAAATTTATTTTTGACGCTAATTTGTATCCTTAACTTATTAAATCATAATAATTAAGTAGAAAACACATAATACTCAAATAATACATCTTATTATTTCAAAACGAGTTACAAAGGTTGGCCTAGACTATTACATCATCATTAATGCCTATCCTAGAAACACGGGCGGTACATATTCCAAGACCTAGGAACAGCCTCAGGGGCACCTAAGATAGGTATTAGATACTCCGAGGAGGGAGAGGTTGTATGTGAATTTCTCCAAGTTTGAGTTTTCGTTGCGCGAGGTGCAGTTTCTGGGAGACCTTGTCAACCAGAACGGTATTCTGGTCGATTCGGCCAAGGTTTAGGCGGTCATGAGGTGGGAAGTTCTGAGGTCTCCATCTAAGATTCTGATTTTCATGGGATTAGCAGGGTACTATCGGAGATCCATTAAGGATTTCTTCAAGATAGCGGTTTCGTTGACCCGGTTGACGAAGAAGACTATCACTTTTCGTTGAGGGCCTGAGCAGGAGGCAGCTTTTGAGGCTCTAAGGTAGAGATTGTGTGAGGCGTCGATTCTGACCCTGCCGGAGTGTGTTGAGAATTTTGTGGTGTACAGTGATTCATCAATCACAGGCTTAGGTGCGGTACTGATGCAGCGGGTCATGTGGCCGCTTACGTTTCGAGGCAATTGAACCCTCATGAAGCGAATTATCCTACGCATGATTTGGAGTTAGGGGCGGTGGTTTTCGCCCTTAAGATTTAGTGAAAATAGATTTATGGGGTCAGTTGTACTATTTACATGGATCACAAGAGTCTAAGGTATATGATGGATCAGTGTAATCTGAATATGATGCAGCGTACATGGTTGGAAGTGGTGAAGTATTATGATTGTGAGATCATTTATCACCCGTGGAAGTCCAACGTAGTGGTCAATACTCTCAACGACAAGGCGGTTGCTACCCCGAATCTTAGAACAAATTCAAGAGGCTCGGGTTGATGTTATTAAGGAAGAGAACCGGAAGAGTGAGTGTATAGTGGGTCAGGTAGATTCCTTTGATTATGATTGTCGAGGATTATTGATACTTCATCTGAGGGTGTGGGTTCCCTATTAGGATGGTGCGCGTTAGGTTCAAATGTAAAAGGCGCAAGAGTCGAGATTCTCTATCCATCTCGTCGCGACAAAGATGTAAAGAGATCTCCGGCATGACTATTTGTGGCCATGTATGAAGCAAGATGTGACTTGGTATGTGGAGAGGTGCTTGACTTGTAGAAAAGTCAAGGTCGACCATCAGCGACCTCACTACAAAATGGAGCCGTTGGAAGTCCCCATTTAGAATGGGAATAAATTACGATGGATTTTATCACCAAGAGCGCCCATTTTATTCCGATAGAGGAGAGTATTTCAGCGGAGAAGCTAGACGATATCTACATTCAGAAAGTGGTGGCACGACATGGGGTGCCGATTTCTATGGTCTTTAATAGGGATGTTCGTTTCACTTCCAGGTTCTTGAAGATATTCCACAAGGAGTTGGGTACTCGTCTGCACTTCAGCACGGCTTTCCACCCACAAGCTGATGCTCAGAGTGAGCGGACTATCCAAGCACTGGAGGACATGTTGCGGGCATGTGTACTGGATTTTGCCAAGAGTTAGGATACATATCGTCCTTTGGAGGAATTTCCGTATAACAACAGTAATCATGCCAGCATTGATCGACCTCCTTTTGAGATGCTCTATGGGAGAAAATGTTGGACCCCGATTTGTGTAACACCCGAAGATTTTGGCTAGTCAATTTAGAGACAATAAGCATTAAAAATGACTTTTTGATAGAATATTATTTAGAATAAATAATCTTAACCAAGTTATATTATATGTCACAAGGATTTCGTAGATATAAAGAATGCTGAAATCCAACTTATAACGGAGAAGGTATGACCCGTCCAAGTTTTGCGACAAAACCGACACGGCTCTGCGTATCGTAAAAAGTGAATTTTTGATGAACTACTTTTTAGCCTTAGAGATCTAAACGAAAGTCATAGTATATGTTAAACCAAGAAAGTGCATATATAGAACGTCCAAATCCGACTTCGTTTCAGGAAGTTATGACTTTTTCTATGTTTTAGCATAGTAGTAAGCAGCCCGGAAATCGAATTTTAGATCGATCAATTATTAGCCAACACAACCTACACAAGAATTGAATATCTCATTAATAGGAGCTCAACGATATAAAGACAGTAAAAAACGGACGTCGGATGACAAAGTTATGAATTTTCAATGGACTTTAACTGTCTAAGCCTGTTAAAATATAACTTTAAAAATAAATCAAAATTAGCCAACGGAGTCTAAACGAAAGTTATAGATCCTTTCGATACGAAAGTTCCAGATTTTAGAAAATAATTAGCTTTTGGAGTAACCAGCGAGTGACACGTCGCAAGATGTGGGCCGTCCTTTCCTCCCCACAGATTGGAACGAGATTGTGACACCTAGACGGAGTATGCCATGCGTAACTCGAAGTACACCCAATTACTGGTGTTTTGGCCATTACGCCCAGCGTACGCGGCTGCTGGCAGCCTATAAATAGACTGTGTTTTCACTCATTTTTCTCACATCTTCTCATCCAACTCTCTCCCATTCATACACAAACCTACTATTCTTTCCCATAGCACCTCCTAGGTGTTAAAAGCGAGTCCTGGAGTGCCGAAAAGCCCCGAGAAGAAGAGCTTTCGGCTCAGAAGTTCTACCCTCGTAGAGCCCCGTTCCTCGGTAAACACCCATGTAAGTGAGCTATGCTTACCCTTCTTTAAGCATAACTTATGTTCAGGTTCATTGTCATTATTATGAACCTATAAACAAGATTTATCAGTTATTCCAAGTCATTATACTGATTGATTCACTTACTGAGATGACGTCTAGGCTGTGATTTAGTGAGGTGTTTAAAGTGAGATTTCCAAACAGTAAATCTCATATACCAAGCGGACACTAGTTTCAATATGATCCTACCTGGTTGTTCCTTACATGATAGATCATGAAATTAGACTTTGAGTTAATGATGAATCTAGACTAATAATTAGACGCAACAAAATATTAGACTAAAAACTTAACGGTAATAATGCTAGGTTTCGTCGAAGGAAAAGACGATTGTTAGAAGTGAAATGCTACTCGGATTTCGAGTCGTCGCTTTAACAAGTGAGTGCATAGTCCCTTTCATGAAAATGATTTTAATACAAGTATTAATAAAGGTATTAAATATATGTTGAAGGTTTATATGTGAGTTATATGCTTATTATCTAGAAATATGTGTTATATGTGTATTTGATGATATACGCTAGGCGAACCAGACATGGTTCTATATGTGTTAAGATGTACTTACATGATAATAACAATAGAATTATTATAAATGAGAAGATAAATGTATGTTAATACTTAATACTCTATATAAAATATTACACTAAATTAGGATAGTTTTACCGAAATAGAGTTAGTATTGAAAGTTGATTATAAGCATTATAGGCTTGCTTAGTAATGAAATAAGACTTAAAAGAGATGCTTAGTTCAACTAAGTTTGGATATTGGGTTGTACCTTATTAAGGGTACGTGTATGATCGGAATAGAGAGTAGAAAATCTATTCGAGGAGATTGATGATCGATGTAGTATGTCCGACGTACAAAAGTACTTTCTAAGTACCAAGTTTTTTTCAAAGCTCTGTATTTTAGGTGTTGCTTGTGTCGGGTTATTATTATGTTATGGGGTATGATTCATACTCATACCAGGGTACTATAATGTGCTAGAAGTACTATCATGTACAAAGTCCTTTTTTGACACTATTGCATGTCGGGGTATGGGAGCGTACGAGAGTACTTTATTAGTATTTCCCCATACTTTTTATTTTGAAGAGCTTTGGAGTCATAGTTTCTTTTGATGACGTGATCGGACGAGCTTCATGTGTCAACGTTTCCTTTCACGAAGTAATTGATGGAACTTCGTAGACTGCCTAATAGAGTGTGTCAGTAATAGACCACTACCAGGTATGTCTGATTATTTATTGCCGGATAGACAGAGTCTCAGGGTAAAATACATCACGGTGTCAAACCTCTGCTAGGAAAATTTGATGTTGTATTGCCAGATAGGGTATGTCTAGGGATAAAATACCTCACGGTGTCAGACCTCTTCTAGGCAAATTTATCTAGATAACCACCCCTGACTTAATTGTCTTGTTGTTTTTTACGAATGGAGTTTGTGGTGAAACTTATTCCATTCCCCTCGTTTGATGATCCACGTTTGCTGCCAGGTAATTTCTGAAGCAACATCGTCAGTTTGTTGTTCATATTGATCCTTTAGGCTAGATCTTGTAAGATCGTTGTGTATGATCAGTACGTGGGAATCGGCATGATCTAATAAATTTTTTTAGAGATATGATATATCTGTGTTAATGATGATAGTTGGATTTGCAGGTTTGAGATATACATTATTATCACATTGTGGGATTGAAATCCCTATGTACTCACCAGGTTTCCTAACCTGACCCACTCAGTTTATTGTAACACAAGTAGCTATACGAAAGATACATTCTGCTGAGAGATTCAAGAAGTATTAAGCCACTAGTTTAATTACTGTAAGGCTTGTAATATTTCGTTATGCTTATGTTTTTGTATTGATAATGACATCCCAATGTTTTAATATAAATAAAATACATTTCTTCATAAATGCTTTGATAATATCATTATCATGTTTTCTAGAAACAAATTCTGCAATATTATTCTTCAAAAAACGATACTCTAATTTTTAAATAAGCATAGACAAATCGGTCTTTCCAGGCCGTGAAATTGGGGATGCCACAGTTGGTATCATAGCATTAGTTTAACCAGACTAGGAATTTTAGGAAATTTCTAGACTTAAACATAGAATGCTAAGCGATGATTGTGAGATGAATTTATGCTATATTTAGGTTGTATGCCTGAATAGACACGATCACTAGCTTATTTAGGGGAGATGCCTAAATTTCTTTTATGTGCTAAATGTTTTATGATATAATATGCCTTATATACTTTATGATGTTATCATTTGATCAGATCTATGGTCTATTGCCGACCGGATCTAGAAACTTTATGTCTTCAAATTTCTAAACGTTTAATTCAGGTATTAAAACTGCCAAGTAGGTTTTCGAAATGATAAAGAGATTTATACGTCTATCGTAAATAAAACTTTCCCTATCTTAAATCTTGTCACTTCACACCAAACGTCTGATTTGGTGTACAAATCGACATATTGAGAACTCGAAGCAGACTAGGAAACGGTAAGCATCAGCCTGAGCCACGAGTGATTCAGCGTGCACCAGAGGTTGCAGCTGCACCCAAGCCAATCACAATGGTAGGAGTCTAGGTAATGATACAAATGATGTTGGATCATCAGATGGAGGATAAAAGGCTCCTACTTCAACAGAATAAGGATGAACCTATTGTGCCTATTGTGCAGCCCGGACTGAATGAAGAGCTGTCAAAGGAGGAAAATTACAGCCGTACTTTGATTCAAATTGAACCCCGAGTGGTTAGAGGAACGACCCGAGTAAAGGGATTGACAGGCATGGTCACATGTATAATAACTTCTTAGGATTTAAACCACCAAGTCTTTCTGGAAGCCCAAAGCTAGTGAAAATTATGACCTGGATCTCCGAGATGGAAATGGTATTTCAAAGCTGCAACTGTAGCAATAAGCAAAAGACCGTATTTACAGTTAGACAACTAAAGACATGACTTTTAAGTTGGTGGAAGTTGTTGGCAAATACAATGCCATGGGGAGAACCCATGCGGATGTCATGGGAAGCATTCATGGAGCAGTTGAAAAATGCAATACTACTCAAAGATAGATCCGATAGACCTAAACAACGAGTTTCGGAACCTAGAGATAATGAATATGAGTGTTGATGAGTACGCCACCGCATTCACCCAGAAGATGAATTTATTCCCCATCTTGGTGCCTACTGAACTCTCCAAGATAGATAGGTTTGCTAATTGATTGCCATAAGACTTTGGTGAAATGGTAAAAATGGCAACTACTTTGAAGACAACCGTTAAAGCAGCCAAAAATGTGGAGACCCAACTAAGGGAAAAGGGTCTGGAAAGAGCTGAGGTCGGGGAGAAGAAGAAGTTTGAGGGGTCTTCAAGATCCGACAAGAAAAATAGGTTCCTGAAGTCTGACCCCAACAACAAGAGGTATGGGGATAGCAATGAAGAAAAGTGGTGTGACAAGTGCAGAAGAAGCACATTGGGAGATGCTCTAAAGATGTGACCTGCTTTAAATGCGGGAAGACTGGTCACTATGCTAGCGAATGCACGAACAAGAGAGAAGCCTGATTTAAGTGTAGTGAATAAGGACACTTCAAGCAAGACTGGCCAAAGAGGGAAGGAACTACAAAGCCAAACATACCGCCAAACCCAAAGGAAAGAGCATTCCAGATGATCCTTAATGAAGCAGACGAGGATGCAAGGGATCAGGAGTAAGGATCTATATATCCGAAGAGCGAGATATAAAGTAGCCATGTAGATGGTATCATGTGGTGTAGCCTATTATAAGAAGCATAGTATAGGGTCAACTTGAACATCTATGTAATCGTTTCAAGAAATAATATAAACCTTGGTTATGTTATCTTATGTGTTGAGTTGCTATATGATTTTTCTTTTGTGGTGACTTGGAGAACTGCGAGACAATACTTGGGATGAGTATGAGTAGGTGTGAAAAGTAGTAGAGGCTTATACTATCGGAAACACAAGACTCGCACTTGGATCAGGGAAAGTCACAAGGTTAACAAGGTGCTTGTAATTGATTATGTTTTGTTCATGTCTGTCGTTACCATTGTTTCGGTAATGACTAAGAAGATGATTGATATTCCGGCCCTAGTGATCATATCAAATCCAGTCCGACTAGGATGAGTATTTTACGTGGTTTAGAGAACCAAGTTTGACGTAGTATCCAACTTAAGCTAGAAGATTTAAGTGAAAGATAATCGAAGCTATCAATAGAAGCATCGCAATCGCAGTGAACGTAAGAAGCTAGTAGCTAGAAGTGCTACATGCTATAATGTGATTATATCACATTAGAACATGAAGGAAGGCATACTCCATTCTGGAATTTGACTCTAAAAGACCTAAGTCTAAGCATTGCATCATATGATGAGAGTTCATTGGGACATGACCCATCAGTCTGTTATGATAATCGAAGTAAAGAAATAATATTTTGTTAAGTTTTTTTAAGTAGGATCGATTTAGTAAGTCGAAGGTTACGATTCAAATATAAACATAGTATGAAGAGCGGGTGTAAGATTGAGCACCGCCAGCACTCAAGAAGTCCAAGAGTTAGAAACTCATTGGACAGGACATAAGAGTTACGGTTATTACCTAGGATGAAAAGATAAATTATGGGGTCATTATACAAGACCTGTTTTGTTGATGATTCCGGGACGTAATCATCCTAAGGGGGAGATAATTGTAACGCCCGCAGATTCGGGTTAGTCAATTTAGAGACAATAGGCATTAAAAATTACTTTTTTAAAGAATAATATTTAGAATAATTAATCTTAACAAATTTATAGTATATGTCACAAGGATTCCGTACATATAAAGAACGCTAAAATCCGACTTATAACGAAGAAGTTATGACCCGTCGAAGTTTTGCGACAAAGCCAGCATGGCTGCATGTATCGTAAAAAGTGAATTTTTAACGAACTACATTTTAGCCTTAGAGATCTAAACGAAAGTCGTAGTATAAGTTAAACCAAGAGCGTGCATATAGAGAACGTCCAAATATGACTTCGTTTGAGGAAGTTATGATTTTTCTAAGATTTGGCACAACAATATGCAGCCCGGAAATCAAATTTTAGATCGATCAATTATTAGCCGACACAACCTACACGAGAATTGAATATCTATTAACGGACTTTAATTGTCCAAGCCTGTTAACATATAACTTTAAAAATAATATCAAAATTATCCAACGGAGTCTAAACAAAAGTTGTAGATCCCGTCGATACCTACATGTGGATATAAAGAACGTCAAGATCGGAGTTTGTATGCAAAAGTTACGGATTTTAGAAGATAATTAACTTTTGGAGTAACCAGCGAGTGACACCTGGCAAGATTTGGGCCGTCACTTGCTCCCCACGGATTGGAATGAGATTGCGACACATGGATGGAGTACACCAAGGGTAACTCGAAGTACGCCCAACATACTGTTGTTTTGTCCATTACGCCCAGCTTACACAGCTGCTGGCAGCCTATAAATAGAAGGCGTTTTCACCCATTTTTCTCACATCTTCTCATCCAAGTCTCTCCCAAACATACCCAATGTGACATCCCCTAATTTCTCGGCCAGAAAAGACCGATTTAATTTATGCTTTTTAAAATAAAATCAGAGAAATCTTTTCAAAAGATATTGCGGAATTGGTCCCCAAAACAACATATGATAAAAGTTTATCAAAACCTTTCTTTAAGAAATATATAATTTCCTTTTTATATTAAAACCTCGGGATGTCATGTTCTGATACAGATCAAAAGCATAACCAAGACATTATAAGCCTTACAACAGTTATTTATAACTACTGGCCTATAATCCATAAATCACTCATCATCATCATCCGACTATGCTCGGGGTCCACTACCTGTAATCATAAAAAGCTGAGTGGGTCAGGCTTGGAAGCCTGGTGAGCATATAGGGTTTTCAACCCACAATAAATAAATTTATTGTACTTAAACATCAATCAATCAACCAAATTACCCCAACCCCATTATCTTATTAATTTCTTAAGGGTTTACCCTAAGATTCAACTATCACTCCTTCCTAAGGATTCATCCTAAGGAATAGACACAAGGTCACACCATCACCAAGGTTTATACAACAGGGGCTAAATTCATAGCTCTTATTTATTGACAGTATTATTGACAGTATTCACCCCTATCATACATGTCAATGGGTTTTTAGAATACTCCAAATGAACATATAGTTCATTACACCTACAGGTTGCGGGCCTGCTAGTGGTCCACAGACCATCTAGAATAGTCCATGGTTGTCATCCCTACTCTGCTGAATGACGGGGGTCACCGTTTGGGTAAGGGCTTATCTCATATTTCACCACTCACCCTCAACTTATGATCTCCTTTCACCACTCACCCTCAACTTATGATCTATATCACTGATCATTTCATTTATCCAACTCACCTTTCATCACACACCCATTATTTCATCTACCCATGTTTTACCCAACATTTTTGTAGATAAAAATACATATATAGTTTAAATTATTTAAAAACATGTATAAATCACACCTTCAACATCCAACTCAAATAAACAAACAATAAATATTCACACAGCACGTATTTTATATAAAATACTTCATATCTATGTGCAAGGTGAAAGTAACTATACACTCACCTGATTTAATGAAAATCGGGTAGCAATTTGTTTCCTAAAACGATCGTTTCTAATAAAACCGGGAGTTTTATTGAGAAACCGGGCTCTACGAAGGGTCGGGCTTCAAAACCGAAAAGATAAATTTTCTGGGCTTCTCGGGCACTTCGTGGCGTATTCGGGGGTTATAATTGATACCGGGGCTTCGAGGGAAGTTGAAATGAAAGAAATATTGAAAAAAGGGCTAAAAATGACAAATTTTCAAAGTATACCCGGGAGGTCTCGCACCCTCCTATTTATAAGGGCCGAAGCTCCTGATCCGACGGCTGAGAAGCCTCCAGGTGTGCTGATCCGAGGACTCGCAGGGGATGGCTCGCACGAGGCTGCACGTGCGAAGTGGCTGCTGGCTTCTTGTGATTGGACCGAAGCCTCGGTCCGAAGTCGGTTCTGGTGGTGGGGTCCGCAGGCGAGGGTGCGCAGGTGGCTGCACGTGCGAAGGCCTCGCTGTCCTCTCCTGATTGGACCGCTTCAGATAAGGCCAGGTGCTCGGATGACTCAGCAGCTCGGACACGTGGCTCGCCTGACTCACCAATCTCCGACACGTGGCACGTTCTAAGCGAGGGTGACGTGGCAAATCGTGACTATGCGAATTTTCTCGGTTTTTGTGCAAAAACTTCTAAAATCCATAACTTTCGCATACGAGCTCCGTTTTTTACGTTCTTTATATGCACGTGTAGGTAAAATTACACTCTACAACTTCCGTTTAGACTTCATCGGCTAATTTTGACATTAATTTTTATATTATTTTTTTTAACAGACCGGGACAGGAAATCCGTTAAAAATTCCTAACTTCTTCATCTGACGTCCGTTTTCGTCAGACTTTTTACCGTTGTGCTACTATTTACGAGATCTTCGATTCTCGTTTAGGTCGTGTCGGCTAAAAATCACTCGATCTAAAATTCGAGTTTTTAGCTGTCTACTGCTAAGCTGAAACTTCGAAAAATCATAACTTCCTCATACGAAGTCAGATTCGGGCGTTCTTTTTATCGAACTTCTCGATTTAACGAACACTACAAGTTTCGTTTAGATCATTAAGGCTAAAAAGTAGTTTATCGAAAACTCACTTTTTACGACATTCAGCACCGAGCCGGTTTTGTCGTGAAACTTCGACAGGTCATAACTTCTTCGTTATAACTCGGATTTCGGCATTCTTTGTATATCCGTAATCCTTGTCATGACCACTACAACTTTGTTAATAGATATCGGCTTTATCTAAAATTTAATTTTTGACGCTCATTTTTATTCTTAGTTAATTAACTCCTAGTAATTAAGCATAAAACACATAAAACACATAGAATTTACATAATTCCTTTTTCATTTCTTCAAAATGAGTTACAAAGGTTTAACCTAAACTATCACCTTAATATTAATGCTTAGGCTAGAAACACGAGTGTTACACCCAACCATTCTATTCTTTCCCCTAGCACCTCCTAGGTGTTAGAAGTGAGTCCCGGAGCATCGGAAAGCCCCAAGAAGAAGAGCTTTCAGCTTAGAAGTTCTACCCGCGCAGAGCCCGGTTCCTCGCTAAACTCCCTTGTAAGTGAGTTATGCTTACCCTTCTTTAAGTATAACTAATGTTTAAGTTCATTATCGTTATTATTAACCTATAAACAAGATTTATCAGTGATTCCAAGTCGTTATACTGATTGATCAACTTACGGGGATGATGTCTAGGTTGTGATTTAGTGAGGTGTTTAAAGTGGGATTTCCAAACAGTATATTTCGTATACCAAACGGACCCTACATTCGATATGATCCTACCTGGTTATTCCTTACTTAATAGATCATGAAAGTAGACATTGAGTTAATGATGAATATAGACTACTAATTAGTGGTAATAAATATTAGACTAAAAACTTATCGATAATAATGATAGGATTTGTCAAAGGAAAAGACGATTGTTAGAGTGGAAGTGATGCCCGAATTTTGAGTCGTCACATTAAAAAGTGAGTGCATAGTCCCCTTCATGAACATGATTTTAATACAAGTATTAATATAGGTATTAAATATATGTTGAAAGTTTATATGTGAGTCATATGCTTATTATCTGGAAATATGTGTTATATGTATATTTGATGATACACGTTATGCGAACCAGACATGGTTCGATATGTGTTAACATGTATATACACGATAATAATAAAAGAATTATTATAAATGAGAAGATAAATATATGTTAATACTTAATACTCTGTATAAAATATTACACTAAATTAGGATAGTGTTGCCGAAACAGAGTTAGTATTGAAAGTTGATTATAAGCATTGTAGGCTTGATTAGTAATGAAATAAGACTTAAAAGAGATGCTTAGTTCAATTAAGTTTGGATATTGGCTAGTATCTTATTAAGGGTACGTGTGTGATCGGAATAGAGAGTAGAAACTCTATTCGAGGAGATTGATGATCGATTGAGTATGTCCTACACACAAAAGTACTTTCTAAGTACCAAGTCTTATTAACAGCTCTGTATTTCAGGTGCTGCTTTTGTCGGAGTATTGTTATGTTCTGGGGTACGAGTCGTACTCCTACCAGGGTACTATAATGTGCCAGAAGTACTATCATGTACAAAGTCCTTTTTTGACACTATTATGTGTCAGGATACGGGAGCGTACGAGAGTACCTTATTAGTATTTCCCCATACTTTTTATTTTGATGACCTTTGGAGTCATTGTTTATTTTATGAAGTGATCGGATGAGCTTCATGTGTCAACATTTCCTTTCATGAAGTAATTGAGGGAACTTCGTAGACTGCCTAATATAGTGTGTTAGTAATAGACCACTACCAGGTATGTCTAATGGTGTATTGCCAGATAGGGTGAGTATGGGGGTAAAATACCTCACGGTGTAAGACCATTGCTAGGCAAAGTTTGATATTGCATTGTCGGATAAGGTGAGTCTAGGGGTAAAATACCTCACGGTGTTAGACCACTGCTAGGCAAATTTATCTTGATAACCACCCCTGACTTATATGCTTTGTTTTTTTACGAACGGGGGTTCGTGGTGAAACTTATTCCATTCCCCTCATTTTATGATCCACATTCGCTGTCAGGGAATTTCCGAAGTAGCGTCTTCAGTTTGTTGTTCATATTGATCGTTTAGGCTCGATCTTGTAAGATCGTTGTGTAGGATCAGTACGTGAGAATCTGCATGATGGAATAAATTGTTTTAGAGATATGATATATCTGTGTTAATGATAATAGTTGGATTTGCAGGTTTAAGATATTCATTATTATCGTATTGTGGGATTGAAATCCCTATGTACTCACCAGGTTTCCCAACCTGGCCCTCTCAATTTATTGTATCGCAGGTAGTTATACGAAAGATACAATCTGGTGAGAGATTCAAGGAGTATTACGCCACTAGTTTAATTACTGTAAGGCTTATAATATTTCGTTACGCTTATGGTTTTGTATTAATAATGGCATCCCAATGTTTTAATATAAATAAAATACATTTCTTCAGAAATGCTTTGATAATATCATTATCATGTTTTCTGGGAACAAATTCCGCAATATTATTCTTCAAAAAAGGATACTCTGATTTTTAAATAAGCATAAACAAATCGGTCTTATCTGGTCGTGAAATTAGGGATGTCACAATATGTTAGGGTGAGGTCGGCCAGGGGGTCATGGGGAGTACGAATGTCGTACTCAAAATGACGAAATTGACTAAGCATGTTCACGGCAGACTTCAGATAGCACAGAGCCGATAGAAGAGTTACGTAGATAGACACTGGTCAGACTTGGAGTTTCAGGTTGGAGACATGGTACTCATGAAGGTGTCACCTTGGAAAGGTATCATCCGATTCAGGAAGGGGGTTAGCTAGTGTAGTGACCCGATTATGATGAAAAATGTGGAATTTTAATGATAAATGTGAATCAAACCTAATGGAAGAACACACAATGTAAATAAAATGGTTTAATCTCTCATTAAACTAGAAAGTATTTCAAAGTGGGTCTTGTAATGATTTCTCTCTCTAGACTAAATGTCACACATATGAGTTCTTACGTAAAATGGGAGCCACTCACTTCCTATTTATAGGAAAGGATAAACCCATTGCAAAATCTAAGAGGGTAAGCATACATCACATCGAATGAGAAATTTTCACCCTAACATTCTCCCCCTCAAAGTTAGGACTGGATGTTTAGGCTTCAATATCCAAACGAGCTCCAAGCAATCAAAGCCTAACTTCCCCTAGAAGTGACATCGGTCTTCAAATCTTCATTGAAAAAGAATATGTAAAAAGCTTCGAATACCCATTTCAACATTCTCCCCCTTTTTATAATCAAAAAATGATTATAAAACCTAAAAAGGCATGTGAAACGCTCGAGAAATAAACCATACGAACCTCCACCTCGATGTGTGAGAAAAATGAAAATTTTCAATCCGAGACAATCCAAAAAAAATCCGTTGATGTATTCAAATCTTTGATTTCCCGAACTTGAAAATGAACACACATTGTTCATATACCACAAAAAATCTTTCACCAACAACAATCACGAAAATCCATGAAAATTTTTCAAGAGTTGTGAAAATTTCCACTTTTGGGTGAGAGTTGCAAGAATTTCGAAAATTCGTTACAATCAGCCCTTTTCTCGTGAACTTCAGGGACCAATTGTGAAAAATCATCTTCAAATTCATTCCATATGCAAAACTTTAACCCAAATATGAAAGTGGGTATAAAGTACATTTTCGCATAAACTTCAGTGACCAAATCTGTAATATTTCCAATACATTCCACATATTGCAAGTTTTTCAACTTCTGGGTGTATTATGTCAAAACACTGAAACTATGGGGCCCATTTGTGAAACTTTTGTATGTTCTTCCCCAGTTTTTTCCTGAACGCGAAAGAACAAAGGTACCAGTCGAAAGAACTACTTTCGACTCGAATGAACAAGGAATACATTCGAATTCACTTTCGACTCCAAGCAATTTGCTTTCGACCATTAACCCCAAAATACTTTCAACTCCCTATGCTTTCAACTCACAAGCTCTTTGAACATTCGACCCGAACGATTATTTCTTTAGACTCTTAAAAAATGTTGCTTTCTACTATGGACGTCAATTGAAAACACTGTCAGTCGAAAGAACGAGCAGCATCAATTGACAGTGGTCGAGAGTTCATACTCTCGACTCAAAACAAGTTTTGACACCTAACACAATTTGCTTTTGACTCACAACGATCTCCTAGTAAATTGTAGTCGAGACAAGTGTCAACATACTTCCTATTTTGGTCAAAAAAATGATGATCAAAGTGACACAAGTTGTTTACAAGGAAAGCCCTTGATAATTGCTAGGATCTCCGGCATAAAACCTTGGGAGGTAATAATGATCACCTGTCTCGATGATTTTATTGATTGAAAAGGTTGATTACAGAGAAAATGTAAAGAATGTAAGTACAAGTATTGTGATGAATACATGCGATTTTATAGTCTAAATCAAATAAAAAGAACTCCGTCAAATTCGGGATCCTCCGAGATCAACTTATAGATGTTACTTGACTTGGTCTTCCGAGACTTTTCCATGATCATGATGACTATTCGTTGAGAATTGGTCTTTGGGTGACTATTTCTACACATGTGAGAAAAATAATAGAGTGTATGACCGTTATAAATATTACGAGAATAAATGATAATAGTCAAGATCCTGGAGTATTTTCGAGGATCCTGAGGTTTGAGGATCTTGAATGTAATTTCGGGATCCTGGCCCTAACAATTTCCCCCAAATTATTCCTATGAAATATTTTGGAGTTAGTTTTCCAAAATTTAAAGAGATAATTTAAAAAAATTAAAAAGAAAATGAAAGTGATAAGGAGTTTTGAATTTTAAACCCTAACCGATTGAATTTGTCCGTTCGAAAACCATCATTAGCCTGTCAAATCGACATTTCTGTTTTTTCTTCCATGAGCATAAATAGAGGAAATCAATTAGTGTTATTCTTCCCTGCGTCTTTTAGCTTTTATCCGATGGTTTATCAGTCGTCTTTTAAGGTATTCTTCTCACTTCTTCTTCTTCTTTATTTTCTTTTTACTGACCATGGGCAAGAAAATGACCATTTCTCATAAGAACATTATCACCCCTCCTAAGGATGATTTTTTCGATCAAAACATATTTTCGTACGACGAGATCTTTTGTTTTGATGATGGTGATATCGAATTGTTGAAATCGGTCGGTGCTTTCCCCGATGATACTATTTTCAAACCATTCAACCCGAAGTATAAACCTGATTTTGTTTCCTCCTCTTGGGTCTGCTACTTCGAATACCCCTTTTCTCTGGGTTTGAAGTACCCCTTTTCTAGAATCATCTCCAAATTCTTCGAGGTCACTAAAATCTCCTTCATCCAGGCCATGCCTATTGTTTGGAGGATCTTGTTCTGGATCGATAAATTGAACCGGTCCAAAGATCTTGACATAGGTTTCATTAAGCTGGCTCATGTGTATGATCTT
This sequence comes from Lactuca virosa, assembly GCF_052849685.1. Classification (NCBI taxonomy): domain Eukaryota; kingdom Viridiplantae; phylum Streptophyta; class Magnoliopsida; order Asterales; family Asteraceae; genus Lactuca; species Lactuca virosa. Next base: position 424,855,803 of record NC_136429.1, on the reverse strand, counting down.
ACTACCTTTTGAGGCTCCCATTTCCTTCTCATACTTAAAACTCACAAGTCCCCTCTCATTCTAAAAACAAAACATAATTACGGAGTATAGAAAGAAAAATACTTCTTTGTGAGACGTGGTTCGATCCTTTGTGGGGATTCCATACCGAAGACATGGGTTAAAAAGGGTAGAAATAATTCATTCTTGTACTGAGGGTCAAGGAATTGACTTTTCATTATTTTGTTTGTTGTTTTGCAACTTTCAGGTTCGAAGATCTCATTCCCATTGCTGAGGATACCGAAGTAAAGGTAGATAAGTTCCTTGTTGTTTCCACAGCTGATAGGTCTTTCAAATTTTATTGTTCTAGTCTCCAAGAAGGTTCCTCTGCCACTACGCCCATGGCTACTGGTAAGAGTTCTTATTCTGCCTATAATAGTTTAGAATTAGCAAGGATCCTGAATTATTCAGGATCCTGAGTTAATGAGGATCATGTGCGATGTGGAGGATCCAAGGTCACTCGCTCCCATGCGTGAATTAGTTTGTCTGATCTCGAAGACGATATGTCCAGCGACCTAATCGTAGTAAAGAAGGAAAAAATTGTCTTTCCTCTTCCTCTTAAGAAATCTCACATTGATATTACTATGAAGACCCCAGGCTCTCGAAAGAGGACGACCTCAGAAGCCATGGATCTGAACTTGGAGAATCTCACAGTCGAGAAGACGCTTCAAAAGTTGTTTTCCTTTTCCTAAGTTGTAAGCAACTTTGTGATATTAGTTTCTGACTCCTATTTGTTTTTACCGATGCCATACCTATTTCAGGTTTCTACTCATATTTCCTAGTTTGTAGTTAATCTAAGCATTTGGGTTGAGGTGGCTGAGTTATTCCTGAAGGAGCGAGAGAAGGAGTGGAAGGCAACCAATGAATATCTCTTCAAGACGCTCGAGGTGTTGAGTAAGGAAAAGGTTGAGAAAGAGGACGATCATGTTGCATAGATGGAGGAGGTAACTGCGGAGGCGAAGTTCAATTCTGTTATAGTTTTTTGGGAAACCAAGATCAGGTTAGCTGAGGATGTCCCCAATACAGGATCCTGGGATCTGGTGGGTGGTGTGAAGCTTTAGCCAAGTTGATTGGTAAGCTTGTGAATACTAGTCAGGATCCTAAAGGGCATCCATCAAAGGTGAACGGGGTGGAGAAGATTACAGGCGATGATAACCAGTTAATGGTTTACGCCTGCTAAAATTTGTTTTTAAGTATTTTATGGTTTTCTTGGTGATGTAAGAGAATATTACTGCTTCCTTTTTGTGGGGTTGGTGGGCAACCCCTTAATGTTATGGTTGTTTTAATATATCTCTACATGTTTGATTGAATTGTGTGGTTGTAGTAGTAGGATTATCAAGGATCTTTATAATCAGGATCCTAAGGAATTCAGGGTTTACAAAAGCTTTCAGGATCCAAATAACCTGAAAACAGTTTGTAATTCATTTAGGATCCCAAAATAGTCGAGATCCATTTAGGATAAACCTTCTATTATTTTATAATAAAGACAACTTTTGAGGAATAAGGATAGATAGAACCTGATTATCCTTTGTCTTCATGACCTTTCAGACCAACTTTTAGGAGAAGCATAAAGTTACAATTCTTTTCGCTCAATAGGATCCTAGGGTTCGTTCATGGAAGGATCTTTGGTTTTCTATGAGGATCCCTGATCGTCTTTAGTCTAGTGAACTTTAAGGAGGGTCTCTCCTTTGGAATCAGCTGGAAATGAGTCTATCTTGGAAAAAAAAACTGAAAGAACTTTTGCAACATTATAACGCTACAAATTTTACATATTTTCTGGGGAGTGTCCCATCTTCAAGCAATACGTTGGGATCATAACTCTCAAAAAAAGCCTTGGGAAAATTCTGAACATATTTAATTTTTGGGGAGGATCCCACATTATATAATAACATAAAAATGCTATAAATTTTATTTATTTTCTAGGGAAGATCCCAACATGATAATGCTATGAACCTCGTGTGTTTTTTGGGGAAAATCCCAACTTGAGATAACATGAAAATGTTAGTAACGTTGTGTATTATCAGGGGAAGATCCCAACATGAGATAACATGAAAATGTTATAAACCTTAGGAATTATCTGGGGAGGATCCCAACTTAAGATAACATGTTAATGTTATAAACCTTAGATTTCAACTTTAAGATATTAACTTATGTGAAGAAATAGGAGGGTTGCCAAATCACTGCAGCGAGAAATGAGGTAATTAACTCTTTAAACGTTAGTGGGGATTAAATACCCTTATTCGTAAGAGAGATGATCAGTCTCTATTCATTGTATATTCATGTTATGAATCATAGGGAATTTGCAGTTATGGAACTCTTTGGTCCCACGGTCTTCAAACGTCAGGATCCTTATTTATCAGAATCCTTGAATTTTCATCTGTCGAGATCCTTGTACGTCAGTATCCTTGAGTGTGAGGATCCTTCAGTCCATGCACACATCAAACATTAGCTAGGGGTGGGAGTTAATCTAGCTAACGCTCCTTCGATGCTTAAGTTAGTAATGGTATTCAAGAAGAGTAAATAATAATAATAGTTAAGGTAAAGAATACGTGCACCTTGAGTTTGTTCAAGAGTGACTAATCTTATTTACATATGATATACTTTAGGATGTACAACATTCTAGGATCTTGGCAAGATACTCCATTCGAAAGTAGCTAACCAGTATGCCCTCTTTCCTGCTTTAGCATCTATGAGATATGGTCTATCACCCTTGGGTGCCAGTTTACCTGCACTAGGATCCTTGGTGTTTTGGAATGTTTTCCTTTATGCAAAGTCTCCTATCTGGAATCTTTTGACTTTTATATTTTTGTTGTACGCCTTGGTGATCCTCTGTTGATGAGCAGCGATGCGAATCTTGGCAAGATCCCTAAGTTCATCTACAGTATCTAGGTCCTGGGCTAGGATCTTGTCGTTGTCCTCTTGGTTTTAAAGTAGGTATCTTGTTTACATATGATATGCTTTAAGTTGTACAAAATTCTAGGATCTTGGCAAGATACTCCCATTGACAGTAGCTAACCAGTATGCCCCCTTGCCTGCTTCGGCATCTATGAGATATGGTCTATCCCTCTTGGGTGCCAGTTTACCTGCACTAGCATCCTTGGTGTTTTGGAATGTTTTCCTTAATGCAAAGTCTCCTATCTGGAATCTTTTGACTTTTATATTTTTGTTGTACGCCTTGGTGATCCTCTGTTGATGAGCAGCGATGCGAATCATGGCAAGATCCATAAGTTCATCTACAGTATCAAGGTCCTGGGTAGGTGTAAGGGTCGATGTCTTGTAAAGAGTCGAATTGTGTTTAGTCTATTTCGTATGTAATGTATTTACTAAGTCACTTTTGTACGAAGCGTAATGGTTCCAGACTTAGTATTTTTTGTACTCTCATGTTTCCTATAAATAGGGACCGAGCTTTGGTTTAGACTAAGAGTTTTTCTAGATTTCGTAGTCTACTTTTGTAATCAAGCTTATTGAGAGTAATAGAAACTTCAAAGTCTTATTTACTTTCTGAGTTCATTACATTGATTGATCTTGTTCTTAATCGATTTCTCATATATAATTCAACTACAATTGGTATCAGAGCAGGAATAAAACTGCATTGATCTAATTTTCTTCCTGAATCATCTGATTTTGAGTCATTTTTTTGTCTCAAAAGTTTCTGCACTTTTGGTTCTGAAAATCACATGTGATCTACAGATTTGATTAGATCCTGCATTCAAATTGTATAATCGAGTGATCGATTAAGTTTCTGATCAATTCGTTTGATCAAATATCAAATTCATCAAGTTTTCTGTGATTACTGAATTTTTTTCTCGTGTGTTCATCAGTGGCGAACTTCAACATGAACACAATGACTTCTTATTCTCATCTGCTTGGATCATCAACCAAAATTCCAATGCTGATTCCAGAATACTATGATCAGTGGGCTGATCGTACGGAAGACTACTTGAATGGTCTGGATGAAGAGTTGTGGAATTGCATCAATGGAACAGTTCAACCTCCACCGAATGTTCAAAATATTGGTTCATCTGGAACTACTTCTGCTGTTGTAGAACAACAAACAAGACTGGAGAAACACGAAAAGCGTTGTATGAGAGAATTAAGAGGTGCTTTTCCACCTGTTGTTTATAACTACATTCGTGGTTGTACGCCTTGGTGATCCTCTTTTGATGAGCAGCGATGCGAATCATGGCAAGATCCATAAGTTCATCTACAGTATCAAGGTCCTGGGTAGGTGTAAGGGTCGATGTCTTGTAAAGAGTCGAATTGTGTTTAGTCTATTTCGTATGTAATGTATTTACTAAGTCACTTTTGTACGAAGCGTAATGGTTCCAGACTTAGTATTTTTTGTACTCTCATGTTTCCTATAAATAGGGACCGAGCTTTGGTTTAGACTAAGAGTTTTTCTAGATTTCGTAGTCTACTTTTGTAATCAAGCTTATTGAGAGTAATAGAAACTTCAAAGTCTTATTTACTTTCTGAGTTCATTACATTGATTGATCTTGTTCTTAATCGATTTCTCATATATAATTCAACTACAATTGGTATCAGAGCAGGAATAAAACTGCATTGATCTAATTTTCTTCCTGAATCATCTGATTTTGAGTCATTTTTTTTGTCTCAAAAGTTTCTGCACTTTTGGTTCTGAAAATCACATGTGATCTACAGATTTGATTAGATCCTGCATTCAAATTGTATAATCGAGTGATCGATTAAGTTTCTGATCAATTCGTTTGATCAAATATCAAATTCATCAAGTTTTCTGTGATTACTGAATTTTTTTCTCGTGTGTTCATCAGTGGCGAACTTCAACATGAACACAATGACTTCTTATTCTCATCTGCTTGGATCATCAACCAAAATTCCAATGCTGATTCCAGAATACTATGATCAGTGGGCTGATCGTACGGAAGACTACTTGAATGGTCTGGATGAAGAGTTGTGGAATTGCATCAATGGAACAGTTCAACCTCCACCGAATGTTCAAAATATTGGTTCATCTGGAACTACTTCTGCTGTTGTAGAACAACAAACAAGACTGGAGAAACACGAAAAGCGTTGTATGAGAGAATTAAGAGGTGCTTTTCCACCTGTTGTTTATAACTACATTCGTGGTTGTACGCCTTGGTGATCCTCTTTTGATGAGCAGCGATGCGAATCATGGCAAGATCCATAAGTTCATCTACAGTATCAAGGTCCTGGGTAGGTGTAAGGGTCGATGTCTTGTAAAGAGTCGAATTGTGTTTAGTCTATTTCGTATGTAATGTATTTACTAAGTCACTTTTGTACGAAGCGTAATGGTTCCAGACTTAGTATTTTTTGTACTCTCATGTTTCCTATAAATAGGGACCGAGCTTTGGTTTAGACTAAGAGTTTTTCTAGATTTCGTAGTCTACTTTTGTAATCAAGCTTATTGAGAGTAATAGAAACTTCAAAGTCTTATTTACTTTCTGAGTTCATTACATTGATTGATCTTGTTCTTAATCGATTTCTCATATATAATTCAACTACAATTGGTATCAGAGCAGGAATAAAACTGCATTGATCTAATTTTCTTCCTGAATCATCTGATTTTGAGTCATTTTTTTTGTCTCAAAAGTTTCTGCACTTTTGGTTCTGAAAATCACATGTGATCTACAGATTTGATTAGATCCTCCATTCAAATTGTATAATCGAGTGATCGATTAAGTTTCTGATCAATTCGTTTGATCAAATATCAAATTCATCAAGTTTTCTGTGATTACTGAATTTTTTTCTCGTGTGTTCATCAGTGGCGAACTTCAACATGAACACAATGACTTCTTATTCTCATCTGCTTGGATCATCAACCAAAATTCCAATGCTGATTCCAGAATACTATGATCAGTGGGCTGATCGTACGGAAGACTACTTGAATGGTCTGGATGAAGAGTTGTGGAATTGCATCAATGGAACAGTTCAACCTCCACCGAATGTTCAAAATATTGGTTCATCTGGAACTACTTCTGCTGTTGTAGAACAACAAACAAGACTGGAGAAACACGAAAAGCGTTGTATGAGAGAATTAAGAGGTGCTTTTCCACCTGTTGTTTATAACTACATTCGTGGTTGTAAAACTGCTAAGGATATGTGGAATACTCTCAAGGAAAAATATCAAGGAAGCGAGAAGACTAAGATCAATTCTGTTAAGCAATGTTTGGTTGAGCTGAAAGAGTTCAAACAGAAGGAAACTGAAACAATTGAAGTTTACTATGATCGTCTAAATGAGTTGATCTACAGATGCAATCGCTATGGAATCACAAGGTATCTAATGGAGTAGAATCTTACTTTTGTTATGGGACTTAGGAAGGAGCGGAGGAGTGTTAGAATGATGATCAAAAATCAATAGAGCTTCGACACTTCTTCTTTGAATGATGTTACAATCAGCTGAAGACACACGAAAGTGAAGTGTCTGAGATAATGGAAGAAGCGAAACAGAGTTTAGGAGGACCACTAGCTCTGGTTTCGAAAGTATATGAGGTGGAATCTGCTAAAAAAGAGAATTCAGATGAAGAAGGTTTTCTTTTGAATTCGGATGACGAAGCTATAACTTTTTATTCGAATAATCGAGTTAAGAAGTTTTTCAAAAGGCCTTTTAATTCTAAGGGAAAGCAGAGTGAGTTGAAAGGAAATCTTATGAAGTCTGTTGTAGAAGAGAAAAAGAAATTTGAAAAGTCTGAGACGGATGATGACAAGGTGAAAGAGTTTAAGGCAGAAAAGAAATTGAAAGGAGATTCTGGTGTAGATTGTCATTACTGCAAAGGTGCAAATCATTTTGCAATTGATTGTATGCTTCGTAAGAAAGAGGAAAAGAAGAATAGAGTGAAGGACGAAGCATACTATGCTGAAAAACTAGAGGAAGTTCGTGAGAAGGCCAAGGGATTGTCTCTTGTGGCAAGAGGAGATGAAGAAAGCGGTACTTATCAGATTTGGTCATCCGGGTCTAATGATGAGGAAATGAGACATCCTAGTCATGGTGCCATGTATGCAGAATTCGAGGATGGAGAAGAAGAAGAGATATTTTGTCATTGCTTTGTTTCGAAGTCAAGTGACAAATCTCCAATGACAACAAAGGTACGCTCTATACTCAAATCTTTCAATATTCCTTTACATGCATATGATTCTGAAATAATTGCTTTTGATGATACTGTTGCTTACTTTGATGCTATTGTTGTGTCTGCTTGTAATGAGGCAAAGAAACTTAATAATCAATTGCTTGAGACTCAAAAGATGCTAAACACGAAACGTTGCAGGGTGGAGTATCTACAGTTGCAATTAGAAAATGTCAATTGTGATCGAGAGAATCTACATAAAGATGTAAGAATGTTGTTGGCTCAACGTAACATCTATTGTAATTCTGCAAAACGGTTATATGCAAAATTAATAGCATTACATCATTCTTCTGATATTAGCAAAGAACAACATCGAAAACTATTGCCTTTTCTTGCATTCGAAAGAGAAAAAGTTGATGTCATGTCATATGATTGTGAAAACACAATAGCTGATTTTAACAAAGTACCAGACGATAGGTTTGCATATGGTGTTGTTAAGATAGATGAGTTTTTAAATGCTGATGAATTGGTTAATATTGTTAATGAAAGTTTGACAAAAGATGAACAAGTGAAAATTTTGAAAAGAATTGAACATTCGAAACTTGATTCACAACTCAATTTTGCTGATGTCGATGAGAATTCGGATAATCTTAGCGAAATCAGTGAAATTGAAGAAGAAGAAAGTATTGATTGTTCTCAGTTGTCTATCATTAACATCACATCTAAGTCCAAAGGTAAAGAAATTGTTAATGATTCGATGGTTGAGGATGACATTGGAAAACCCTCTACTTCGAAATTATTTGACTTTGATGAAGTGGAAGTTCGAGACAGTCAGACAGATAGTAGTGATGATGAGGAGGATGAAATCAAAGCTTCGAATGTTTGTAAAACAGAAAAGAAAGTTTCAACTGAAACTTCAATTCCAATAGTTGTTGTTGAACAAGTATATGGAGAAACTGAAAATTTTGACAAGGTGATGAATGACAAAGGTGCTCACTATTTGGAAACTCATACTGTTGTGTATCCGAATTTTACATGCACAGATGATGTAGTTTTTCCAAATCAAGTATTTGTATCAACTGGGAATGCTGAGAACGTCAAGCCCGAATTCAACAAATTGGTTGAAGAAGACAATAAGCGTTCCACTGATGAAGGATTCTTTGCAAATCAAAACACTGTTGAAAACAATCTCACTAAGAATTCATATGTTTTTCAAAAACAACACTAAAAAAAAATGGGTTGTTAAATCAGAAAAAGAAAAAGATGTTATTACAAAAGAAGTTGTTTATTCAACTCCAATTGTGAAACTCAATTCAAACGAATTCAAAGTGCTTGTTAACAATTTTTCAAAAGAAAACAAAGTTTCAAAAAGAAAGGCACGAAAAGTAATTTTTTGGCAAGTAGTGTCTAACGAAAAACCCGCTCTAACTAAATCCAACGTTTCGTATGAGACAATTAGTGTTTCAAAATCTAAATTCTCAAATTCTTTAAAAACCAAGAGTTCTCAAAAACCAATTGTCACAGAAAAACAAAAAGAAACGTCTTTTCATCATCCAATGAGTGTAATAGACAAATTTCCAATAAATCAAAAGGTTGCACATATTCGAAAATTTGATAACATTCGAAAGTATGAGAAATCACACCAAGTTGTGAATGATCAAAAACTTAATAATGTTCGAAAATCAACGAATAGTCAACAAGTTCCAAACAAAACTTTCAAATCAAAAGTTACATTTACTCCACAAAAGCCAAATTTTCCAAATCCTTCAATCACAAAACCAACAAGAGTTTCATGTTCAAATGAAAAATCAAAAATTCATTCTATCAACAATTGGCTTGAAGGACAAGGCAAAAGGTATCAGTCTGGGAGGTTTTCTCAAGTTCAGATCAAAACAGCTTATGAGAAGTATTTTAATGAGTCAACAACTAGCAGTTTATCTTCACAAGATTCAGAAATTCCGAAACAGAGATGGAAACCAATCAACAAATTAACAAGAATTGAGAAGCCTGAGGTGCAATCTAATGAAAGTCCAAAAGTATCGAAAAATTATATTTCAATATCTTTAGATAATGATGTTGATTTAATTGATAGTATAACTGCAAAAATTCGAACTTGGGCTTTTAATTCTAAAATTCACTCCTTGTTTCAAACTAATAACCAAGGACCCAAAAAGCCTTGGGTACCTAATTTCTTTAATTAAATGCAGGTACTTTGTAACGAGCAATATGATACGAAGTGGTATATTGATAGTGGTTGCTCACGTCACATGACTGGAAGGAAGGAGAACTTAAGAGATTTTCGAAGTCTTGAAAATGCTGGGATGGTGAAATTTGGTAATAATCAAAAATGTCAAGTGGTGTTTAACGAAGAAGGAAGTATAATCTCAAAAGTCAAGACGAATGAAGTATTGCTAAAATCGAAACGAGATGGCGATATGTTCACACTCGATATTAAACCAATAATGGGCAAACCATCTGTTTGTCTACTTTCGAAAGCTTCAAGTGATGTCAGTTGGTTATGGCATAGACGTTTATCACATTTAAACTTTCGAAATCTAAACAAGCTGGTTACAGAAGATTTAGTTTGTGGTCTTCCTGTGTTAAAATTTGATAATAATACTCTTTGTGCAACTTGCGAACAAGGAAAACAACATCGCAAAGGACATCCTATCGTGATAGACTCAAAAATTGTTGAACCATTGGAACTTCTTCATATTGACCTTTGTGGACCTTCGACTGTTGAAACAATTAACAAGAAACGGTACATTTTGGTTATAGTTGATGATTTTTCACGGTTCACATGGGTACTTTTTCTCAGGTTAAAATCTGAAGTAGTTCAAACAATGATTTATTTTATCAAAAAGATAGAGATGAGTCTGAAAAAGAATGTTCATCGAATAAAGAGTGATAATGGCACTGAGTTTAAGAATAAGATGTTGGATTCGTTCTTAACTGAAAAAGGAATTTCGCATAATTTCTCATCACCATATACACCACAACAAAATGGTGTTGTTGAAAGAAGAAACAGATCATTGTGTGAGGCAGCAAGAACAATGTTGACATATGTGAATCTTCCTCAATATCTATGGGCTGAAGCCGTTTCAACAACATGTTTTACTCAGAATCGTTCTTTTATTCATAAAAGATTTAATATCACTCCTTATGAAATCATAAATAATCGGAAACCTAATGTCAAATTTTTTCATGTTTTTGGTTGCAGATGTTTCATCATGAATCTTAAAGATAATCTTTCAAAGTTTCAAGCTAAAGCTGATGAGGGCATATTTTTGGGATATTCGCATAATTCTGTTGCATATCGAGTGTTGAACAAACGAACTCGCAAAGTTGAAGAAACTTTCAATCTCACCTTTGATGATTACTATGTTAAACAAGTCGAAAGAAAGTTTGACCAAAAACCAATTCTTGCTGAATTAAACAATCAAACTGAGAATAATAATACAATTGATTGTGATTATGATCTCATTTTTGGTGTTCCAGATAGGGCAATTGATGCTGAAGTTCATGCTGATGATAATCAAACACCCGAAACATCAAAACATACTGATGATTCAACACTCACTTCGGATACTACTGAAAATGGCGAAAGTATGCTAAATGTTCGTATGGATGGGGAGCATACGTCTATTCCTCTAAATGTTGAGGGGGAGCATCCTTTCGAGGGGGAGAAGAGTAATATGAATCATGAATTTGAGGGGGAGCATCAAAACGATTATCATGTTGAGGGGGAACATGATGATACAGATGCAATTATTATTGATCAAAACGATAATCATGTTGAGGGGGAGCATGATGATATAGATGAAATTAATATTGATCAAAATGATGAATTTCATGAATTTGATGATAATATTTCTATGGCAGGTACTGAAAATGAAGAAATGTACGAAGATGCACCATTGGAATTTGATCCAGCATATCCACCACTTGAGAAATGGACAAAGAATCATCCAAAAATAGCAAGTTATAGGAAATCCAGAAGATGGAGTTTTAACAAGAGCTCAAATTCGTGCGAAAAATGAGGTACTGAATACGAATAAGGAATTTTGCATGTTTAATGTTTTTATTTCGAAAATAGAGCCAGAAACAGTTAAGAATGCTATGGAACACTCAGATTGGGTTGTTGCTATGCAATCTGAACTTGTTGAGTTCGAACGAAACAAGGTTTGGAGACTTGTTCCAAAACCTGATGATGTTTCGATTGTCGGGCTAAAATGGATTTTCAAAAATAAACCGACAAAGATGGCGATATTATTCGAAACAAAGCCAGACTTGTTGTTAAAGGAAATTCACAACAAGAAGGAATCGACTATGAAGAAACTTTTGCCCCTGTCGCAAGACTCGAGGCTGTTCGTATATTTCTGGCTTATGCAGCTCATAAAGACTTTGATGTTTATCAAATTGACGTGAAGTGTGCATTTTTAAATGGAGAGCTTGAAGAAACAGTTTATGTAGAACAACCACCAGGTTTTATTAAAGAAGAATATCCTGATCATGTTTATATTTTAGATAAGGCAGTTTATGGGTTAAAACAAGCACCACGAGCATGGTATGCAACTCTTACTTCATTTTTGAAACAATCTAAATTTAAACAAGGATCTGTTGATCCCACATTATTTCGAAAGAAAGTTGGGGATCATCTAATGCTTGTTCAAATTTATGTTGATGATATTATTTTTGGATCATCTGACTCTGCCTTATCTAGAGAATTCGAAAATTTGATGAACAGTAAATTCGAAATGAGCATGATGGGTAAAATCCATAATTTTCTTGGGTTAAATATATGTCAAAGCAGAGAAGGAATTTTCATTAACCAAGAAAAATACACGAAGAATTTGCTTGAAAAGTTTGGAATGACTAATAGCACTAAGCTAAGAGTACCAATGGCACTAGGAACGAAGTTAACACCTTCGTTAGATTCACCTGCTGTCGATCTTACTTTGTTTCGAAGCATGATAGGTTCTTTACTTTATTTAACTGCAAGTAGACCTGATATCATGTTTTCTGTGTGCAATTGTGCAAGGTATCAAGCAAATCCAAGGGAACCACATTTAACAGCTGTAAAGAATAATTTTCGTTATCTTAAAGGAACAGTTTCGTTGGGATTATGGTATCCTTCAAAATCTGGATTTTTCATTCAAGCCTTTTCGGATTCAGACCTTGGTGGATGTACTCTCGACAGAAAAAGTACAAGTGGCGGATGTCAATTTCTCGATGGCAAGTTGGTGAGCTGGCAGTCGAAAAAGCAAACATGTGTATCAATTTCAACAGCTGAAGCAGAATATGTAGCTGCTGCTGCTTGCACATCACAAATTATATGGATTCAAAGTCAATTGCGTGATTATGCAATTAATATGAAAAAGATTCCTTTGTACTGTGATTCACAAAGTGCTATTCGCATTTGTCATAATCCAGTACAACATTCGAAAACGAAACACATTGCTCTTCGTTATCATTTTATAAAAGATCATGTGGAAGATGGTAACATTGAAGTTCATTTTTTCAAAACTACTGATCAACTTGCTGATATTTTCATTAAACCACATGATGAAAAATCTTTTGTGAGAATTTTAGCTGGTTTGGGAATTTTAGATGCGAATTCGGTACCAGGATCAAATACTCAAAATTAACGAAATGTTGTTGATGAAAAAGGTGTCGATTCAGAGGCTTGTTGTCCTAACCATTCAGAGGTTACTGTGCGTTAAGAAGCTTCGACACGCTTCGTTTTCGTATATTGAAACTAAAACGTTTCGCGTGTTTGATACTATCATTTCTTTTCATTTGTTTAAAATTTTGTTCACCTGAAAAACCAAAAATATTTTTATTTCTTTGCATTAATTTTCGAAAAATCAAAAATATCAAAAAGATTTTCTTTTATTGCTTGTTTTATTTTTCGGAAAAAAAAAATTCAAAATCACAAATTTTTTTTTTAAGTAGAAAATTCAAAAAGATTTTTGGTTACTTTGTTATTTTTTCAGGTCTTCAAGAACAATTTTCACGATAATTCTTCAAAGGGTCATGCTTGTGTTTCTATAGGAAGGTAATTCTCTTAAATCTTTGTACTAGTTAAGATGTCCCTAGAAGCATATTGCTGCATGTCGACCCAAGCCTCAACTGACTCTATGTGTGTTACGAAAGCCTTAATGAAATTTTTCATACGAAAGTTTCTTCCAAATTAGGCTTACATTTGCATTAGTCCTATGAGCTACCTTACTCTTCTCAAATGAGTTAAGAGTTATCTGTTTGGTCCATATATAACAGAGGTACATTTGCATCTTAACCAATTTTTTTTATCACAAAATTTCTTAACACATTTCACACACAAAGACACATGTTCAAGAGGTCATTGATCAAACCAATTGTGACTTAAACATGTCAAAAATATGTGTTAATGATCTTAAATCATGAGACTGTGATGCAAGTGAAACCCAAATATCCGAACTTAATAAGGATTTGACTGGGAACTTTGTTCCAGATTCTTACGAAACACTTGTTTCTGTACCCAAGTTTCGTATACTCCATATCACATTCTTTCGTATGAGTGGTTTTGATCAAATGTTCGAAACCCACGACATTTGTTTCCCAACGAAATCCAGCTTAACTATTTTTCTTTGAATGTGATTTCAGTGTGAGTATCAATTCATTTCTCTAGTCACTTTCACAAATTTTACAAAGCCACTTGTCACTGACTACACTGGTCAAACAAGTAATTTCGTTTACAATTTCTCACCTTATGTTTAGTATGATATGTAACGAAATTCATAAGCCACCCATTGAAGCCTTGAAAAAGAAGCCCTTTGATACTTCTTTAAAAGTATTCGATTGTAGTTCACGGGAAAATGCACAAGCTGTTAGGTATCTCTCTTGATAATTAACGAAGCAACCTTTGCTTGGGGTTTAACTTCTTTTGTGTCAACGTATTTAACATCACAGATCCAAAAAAAATTTTAATTTGCTTCTTATTCTTTTTCATTGAATCACTACACTCACGAAATCCTTGAGGTTCTAAGTAATACCAACTTAGGCTGATGATTTCACAAGACTGGCAAATGACTTCGTTTCGAATCCCAAAAACGAATGAGCCCAACCTCAAATCCGAAATGTTTGATCTTATCCACAAGTACTCATGAACAGTCTCAAAGTAACCGTTTGGTACCTTGGCCCTAGTTTCAAGGAACTTTATCTGACATAGATACAATAAAGGCTACTGGTGTGCGTTTCAAGGGATGATGTGATCTATTTCTTAATGACAAACAGTTCACATTACTTTGGGCTTACTTATAAAAGGAAAATCTTCTTTCTTTTTGAAATCACGCGTTCAAGAATTCACAGAAGATCAAAAAGCCCTAATATCTTTTTGAAAGCCTCCAATCAACATTCAAATGGCTGCTGTTCAGAATTCCACTAACGACGAAATTGCATCCCAACCTCTGATGACGATACAAAGCACAAACTATCAGGTTGAATCAAATGTCTCGTTGTATCCAGAAGAGCTCAAGATGCTGATAGTTGCATTGAAAATATCAGTTCTTGCCACCGCTACGTTCAAATCTTTCGCAGTTCCACTAACTTGGTTGTCTATGGCTGCATTTACTACTTCATTCAATAAAGGAACTGATGTACTCACTTTCAACTTAGTAAATGAGAAACGCATTCGTCTCACCAAGAAGATGTTCTCACAGTTCTTGGAGCTTCCTAATTCACCACCTTTTTTCAAACCTTCTAACCCACAGATTGTGCATATGTTCAACGAGATGGGTCACCAGCCACCACTCGAAAAGATACGTGATTTCAAAAAGTCTGGGCTTCCCTGTATCTGGAATTTCTTGTTTGGGATTTTTCTACGATGTTTAACAGGAAGAAAAGTGGGTCTTGACAAGGGAAGACAAGAAGTTTATGCTATGGTCATGGGCTTATATTACGACTTGAGTGTGGATTATGCCACTTAGTTGTGGATCGAAATCACGAAAAGCTTAGAACGTACAAGTGTGGCTAAGGGAATTTCTTGTGCTACATATTGGAGTTTAATTTTGGAGAAGGTGTATGACAAAGAAGGAATTCAAGTTCCTCAGGGTGAAGAAATTGCTGAGTTTACGAAGTTTCAATTTCCAAAGAATGTTCAAGAAGATGAGCAAATTTTTACAAGTGTTGCAAGAATTCCAGATGCAATGCCCAAGAAGGTCAATCCTACGAACAAGATTCTTGTAAAGTATTTGCAGACGGTGAACCTTGATGTTGAAACTGGGGTGTTACTTGAAATCGATGCTGGATCTTCCAAGCCATCAAAGAAAATGAAGTCTAATAAATCTTCGCCCAAGAAAGTTGAGGGTGATGAGAAGAAGAAAGTAGAAGAGAATGAAGCTCAGCCTTCGAAAGAAGTTGTTCCTTCAAAATCAGAAATTCTTAAACGGATTCGTATGAAATCATCTAAACAAACTTCGTCTGATGACTCTCTGATGGTTCGTAAGACTCAAGTTAGCAGTAAAGGAGTGGTAGTTCGTGAAATACGTGCTCATGATGTTGCGAAGCACATCACACAAAAACGGTACAAGCGAAAGCTTAAAATAAGAGATGATTCCTCAGATAACGAAGTTGTTCCTGATACTCCTATTGCTTCGACTTCCATGGTAACCTCAACACCTATAATTTCTTCAATTTCGAATGTTTCTATCATTTCTCCTACTCCAACCATTCCACTCGAAAAATTGGTAACCAAGTCTTCACAACCTATTATTCTCTCTTCTTCATTACCACCTATTACTTCAACTTCGTTTGTTTCATTACCACCACCTATCTCAACTTCTACTTCATCTCCACTGCTTGAAACTATCCTTTAACAACCAATTACTACTCTTTTTCCATCATAATCCACAGACACACCCAAACATCATTCTGATGATGAAACTGAAGGAGGAGGTTTTGGAGGAACGTTCGACGAATTGCATTTTGATTCGGAAGAGGAGGAGATTCCTGATCATATGTTAATGTCAGGAAAACAGTTCAAAATCTTGAACAGGAAGTTAAACTCACTTCTTCAGTCTCAAGCTGATTCAGGAGCAAAACATTCGGTTTCGGGTCTTGAAGTTGAATTAATGATAAAGGCAGCTGAACGAAGACTTCATGTGAAGATAGATCTTTCTGATCAAAATAATGAGCTTCGTATCAAGACTCAGACAGGAAATTTTGAAGCGGCCTTAAAGGATTTGAAGGCTGTTACGAAGGAACGTCATATTCTCTTTGTACAAGATGTCAAAAAGGTTCGTGAAGATGTCAATTTGAAACTCGAAGAGTTGAAGAAGGAAGTCTCTCAGGAACTCATGAATATGAATTCTCCGTACAATTTACTTCAAGAGAAGGTTGATATAATTGTTGGGGCAATTACAAATTTTGTGAAAACTTTTCAAGATGCAATGCCGAAGTTTGAATCTAAACAAACTGAAGACAACAAACAACTTGCGAAATTGCAGTCTCTTCTTGAAGAGTTAAAAGAAGTTGTTTCGAAGCCTACTCCAACTTCGTTTTTAACTCCTGAGTTCCTTACTCAAAAGTTGAATTTACTTGATCAGGTTATTCAGAAGGCGGTTGCTCCCATTTCCAAGTTTGCTCAAATGTTGCCACAGAATGCCCCACCTGTTATCACAGGGGTGCAAGGGGGAGAAACGAAAGTGAGCAAAGGAGTAAATGTGAATAGAAAGGGAGAAGGAGAGAAGATAACAACTGGAGATTCGAAAGTTGTTGGAAAAGTGTTTCAATTCCAGTGAAGTCTGATAGTATTTCAACAACAATTGTTACCACAAAACCTTTTACAAAACCAAAAGGAATTGTGATTGATTCAGCTACAAAAGGGGGTAGTTCAAGTTTCTTAAAACCAAATTCAGATTCGAAAGACAAAGGGAAAGGTGTGTTATTCGAAAAGTCTAAAGAAGAAAAGAAAGCAGAGGTGAAGGCTGAAATCGAACTTCAAAGGCATATTCAAAGTATTCTGAGGTTGAGAGAAAATGATCAACCTGGAATGGACAAAGGTGATCCCAAAAAGTTGTATTCATATGAATCAATCGAATCGAGAGTTGCATTCAATCATATGTATGCTTTCGAAAAGAAACCAAGGAAAATCTATTCGATTGCTAACACTGATTTTTGTCAGTTGGACTTTTCGAGAAACGAAATGATGTTTATCACTGCTCAATACATAATTAGTGAGAAATTCAAAAACCCAGATGATTATACACACATGAAAATTCGTTTTCATGTTGTACTTGGAAAAGACCAAGATGAAGTGTGGTCTCTAATCAAGATCAAGAAAGTTGTTGCTATTAAGAAAGATGTCTTGTTCGAAGACATGATACAAAATTTCAGGTATCATGTGATTCGTGCAAATAATCAAGAAATCGATTTCAGTGTTGCGGACTTCCCTCTAATGAACTTGAATGATCTTATTCAAGTTGCATTACTTTTAAAAGAAACGGAGGCATCACAACTCCAGGGTACAGACAAAGAAGTGTTCAGACTAGGTCTTGCTCACATTAAAATCTTCATTGACAATTATTATGATTGTCTTGCCCTAACTGACGAAGAGTTGGCTTCAAGTATGGATAAGAAAGTCTCTGTTGCAATGGAACTTTCAAAGATACAGGCTGAGTTGAAAAAGTATGATGATGGAGAGATATGTTTAAAACCGTTTGGTTTAGTGTTTGCTGGGAAGGACACTAAAGGAAAGGCTAAGAGATTTCTCTTTCAAGTTGTTGAGATCGAAAGATATACAACGTCACAATATACGAACTTTATTGTTCGTATGAATAATTGCTCGAAAAACATTGATGGTGACAAGAAGGAGTTAAAGAAGGTATTAACATGGTATTCTGAGATACGAAGGATGATGCACTTAGCTGCTCAGATGCTCACGAATTGAGTAGTTCGACTCGTTTACAAAGGGGGAGATTGTAATGGTCGATGTCTTGTAAAGAGTCGAATTGTGTTTAGTCTATTTCGTATGTAATGTATTTACTAAGTCACTTTTGTACGAAGCGTAATGGTTCTAGACTTAGTATTTTTTGTACTCTCATGTTTCCTATAAATAAGGACTGAGCTTTGGTTTAGACTAAGAGTTTTTCCAGATTTCGTAGTCTACTTTTGTAATCAAGCTTATTGAGAGTAATAGAAACTTCAGAGTCTTATTTACTTTCTGAGTTCATTACATTGATTGATCTTGTTCTTAACCGATTTCTCATATACAATTCAACTACAGTAGGATCTTGTCGTTGTCCTCTTGGTTTTGAAGTAGGTATCTTGTTGTTGGGATCACCATTTCAGTGGGAATCATTTTTTCTTTTCCAAACACTAAGGAGTATGGGGTTTGGCTTGTAACTACATTGGAAGTGGTCCTATCTGCCATAATATGAAAGGAAGTTCTTCTACCCATCTTCCTTTCTTCTCATCCAGCCTTTTCTTCAAGTTGTTGACTATGATTTTGTTGTTGGACTCTGCTTGACCGTTGGCTTGAGGGTGGACAGGAGTGGACATTACCATCTTGAATCCCCAACTTGTGCAAAAGTCTCTTGTCTTTTTTCTTATGAACTAGGATCCATTGTCGTATATAATTTCGGTAAGGATCCCGAACCTGGTCAAAATATAACGTTTATTGAAGGAAACTACCTCTTTGTCTCTTACCTGGATGAAAGCCTTGGCTTCTATCCATTTTGTAAAGTAGTTAGTCATTATTAGCATAAACACCTTACCTCCAGGACCTACCGGAAATTTGCCAAATATATCCATCCCCCATTTCATGAACGGCCAAGGGGAGATGATATGATGTAGGGATTATGCTGGTCGATGTAGGATGTTGTTATGTCTTTGACAAGCATCACATTTATCGGCATGAAGGAAGGACTCTTTCTTCATGGTTGGCAAATAGTATCCTATTCTTAACACTTTGGAGCATAAGGATCTGCCCCCAGCATGGTTGCCACAGTCTCCTTCATGAATATCCTTTAGGACTTCTGCAGCTTCATGATCTTCTAGGCATCTAAGGTATGGACCCGCCATAGATTTTTTGTATAACTTACCTTGAATTATAACAAACCTTGAGACACTTGTTCTGAATGCCCTTTTGCTTTTTTCTTCATTAGAGATCGTGTCATCCTAGAGGTATTCCATAATGGGTTGGATCCAGGATCTAGAGGTTGGAGAGGGATTCTTGATATTGTGATCCTGATTATGAATCATCGAATCGGGATCTTCGATTGTAGCAACGTTAGTAGCTTCCACGTGATCTTCGGGATCCTTCAGTCTCTTGGCAGGATCCTCGGTTGTTGGGATCAACACGTGGGTTATCGGTATCTTGGTTTCCAATGGGATCCTTAGGGAGGATCCTAGATTGGCTAAAGCATATGCTTCAGCATTGTCCTCTCTACGAACCTAGTTTAAGCTACATGCTTTGAGTTATGAGGCTATGTTTTTGAGGATCTAGAGGTATAGTTCTAATTTCTCTCCTTTTAGTGCATAGGATCCATTAAAATGGTTAGTCAACAGTAAAGAATGGATGAATACCTGAAGATTCTTGATTTGAAGATCTTTGGCCAGCTGTAATCCCATGATTAGTGTCTCGTATTCTTCTTTTTTTTTTTGGTTGCATTGAACTAACAGTTGATTGCTTTGGGTAGGATGTCCCCATGTGGCGATTTTAGTATGATCCCTAAGCTAGTTCCTCTTTGGTTTGATGCTCCATCTGTGAATAGCGTCCATCTTCCCATGTCCTCTTCTTCTAAAAATTGTTTGGCTTCTATTTCAAATTCAGCTCTTAGATCATCACTAAAGTCAGCCACAAAGTCATCCAATGCTTGAGACTTTACTGCAGATTTGGGCTCATACTTTATGTCATATGTTCTTAACTTCATGGACCACTTTTCCGTCCTTCCTGGCATTTCTATTTTTCTCATAACATTATTAATGGGATAGTTAGTTCTTAGAATTATAGGGTGTGTTTTAAAATAGTGACTTAATTTAGTAGAAGCAGTTACTAATGCAAGTATAAGTTTTTCAAGGTGGGAGTAACTGATCTCAGGATCCAAGAGACTTTTACTTACATAGTAGATGGGACGTTGGTCCCCATTAAGATCCTTAACTAATACTGCACTCACCATATTTGAGGATACTTAGAGGTATTCCCTATCTAATGGTTTTACAAATAGGCGTGGTGAACTAAAATATATTTTAAGTTCCTGGAAAGCATCTTCATGTTCCTAGGTCCAAACAATATATTTTGTTCTTCTTCAAGATGTCGTAGAAAGGCTTGCATCTTTTTGAGGATCTAAAGATGAACCTGTTTAGGGTTGCTACTCTTCCTGTTAGTCTCTGAATATATTTTGTCGAGGATGGTGATATTAGATCGAGGATGGCCTTGATTTGATCCGGGCTTGCTTCGATTCATATTTTTCTTACCATGTATCCCAGGAACTTACCTGATCTCATCCCAAAGTGGGACTTGTAGGGATTCAACTTCATGTTATATTGATCCAGGATCTCGAAGGCTTCTTCAAGATCGTTGAGGTGATCCTCAGTTTTTTTGGACTTGACCACCATTTCATAGATGTAGACTTCCATGGTGTCCCCCAGTTTCTCATTGGACATCTTGTTGACCAGTCTTTGGTATGTTGCACCTACATTTTTAAAACCAAATGGCATGGCAGTATTACAATAAATACCTGTTGAGTTATAAATGTTGTTTCCTCTTAGTCAGATGGTTCCATCTGGATCTATTGGAATCCTGCTGATGCATCCATGAATGTCAATAATTCATGACCCGTTGTCGCATCTATCATGGAGTCCATGTGTAATAGAGGGAAAGGATCATTGGGACAAGCCTTGTTAATATCCATGTAATCTACACACACTCTCCAATTACCGTTCTTCTTTTATACCACGACCACATTAGCTAGCCATCTTGGGAATTTCACCTCATTGATCATCCCATTTTTGAGAATTTTTTCTACTTCTTCTTGTATAATGTGGTTTCTTTCAGGTGCAAGTTTCCTTCTCTTTTGGTATACCGATCTAAAAGATCGGTCAATGTTATGTTTATTGGATATTATGCTTTTATCAATACTTGTCATGTCCTCATGATTCCATGCAAAAATCTTGCTTCTAGCTTTGAGGAACTTTATAAGATCTTGTTCGACTTGTTCTGGCATTGAGGATCCTATGAGAACTTTGGCTTCAGGATCCTCAAGGTTCAGGGGCACCTCTTTTATATCTTGCTCTCTTGCTTCTAGTACGTCTCGTGCCCCTCGCTTTAATTGCTATGCTTGTGATGATATTGTTGAAGATTTCATCGAAGTCTTGTAGCATTCGTTGGGGTGGAACGGCCTTCAATTCATGGATCCATGGTCTACATAGTATAACATTATAAGACTGGAGGGTATGGGAGGGATGTTTCCCTCACTTTCCTTTCCCTCACCTAAAACCCAAGGAATGGGTGGGAAGCTCCCCTCATTATTTTTTTATTTTTTTAAAAAAATATATTTCATACATATATTATACTCATTTTGTAGGGAATTAAAAACCATGAATTTTGATATATTTTTATATTTTTTTAGTAGTTATATAATTTTATAATAATAATAAAAAAAATAAAAAGAAAAACTGCCATATAGCATCAGGAGAGAGAGTGTGGCACCCCCTCCCCCCGCCTCTTTCCCATGGATTGCTCCACTCGTCTAAGGGATGGTGTTCCAATGAGAGGGAAGCTTCCCTCTCCTCTTTCCCGCTTCCATTCTATCCGGCCTAAGAGGATAATGTATCAATTACACAAAAAGGTTGTATAGAGTTCACCCCGTCTATGTAGATATGTAGCTTTATTTCACCGACAGTGTGTTTGGTTTCGCTACTAAATCTGATCAGCACTGAGGATCTTGCAACTATTTCAGACTCCAGGATGTTCATTCTTTTTAATGTGTCCAGGAGTATGATGTTGACTCAGGATCCACCATCAATGAGGATCCTACTGAGTAAATGGTTGGCGATGTAGAGAGTGATCACCAATCCATCATGGTGAGGATCCTGGATGTCTAGTCTATCTACTTTGTGGAAGGTGATCCCCTTCTCATTTGTGATTAACGTGTTCTTCTGTTCTCGTTTTTCCTTCTCCGTTTTGGATACCTTGGCGTGACTCTTTGCTGCAGAATAAGAGGTACCACAAATGTCAAATCCTCCAAAGATCACATTGATTACCTTGGCATCAGAAGGGGGATCCTAGTCTGTCGAGGATCTTATGAGAATATTGGTCTTTTTCTTTGGATCTCTTCTTTCTTCTTCTAAGGATTTATTTGAGGTATCCTTTGCCTAGGAGGTAGCTGATCTCCTTCCTGGGAGCTATGCAATCCTCTGTGATGTAACCGAAGTCTTCATGGTATGAACACTAAATGGACTTGTCTTTCCAAGCGGTTGATTTTTCTCCCTTTCTTGTCCATCTTGCTTTGTCTCCAAGATCCTGCATAGTAGATATTACACCTCAAATATCCACAGAAAAAAAGTAGTCAGTAGTCTTAGGAAAATCTTCTTCCTCTCCCTCATCATCAAGCCCATTAACCCTATGATGGTCAGGTTTGGAATATGGTTTTCACTTATAGGATCTTTGGGCCGAGGAATCAGCCTTTCCATTGGGCTGATCATAAAAGCTTGGTGGGTTGCTCCTTTTTTTGGATCTCCTTGTCTTCTTCGAGTCTAATGGACCTTAGTGCTCGGCTTCTGACTTCGTTCATCCTCTTGTATGGAGTCATTACGAGGTCTTCATAGAATGGAGATTCTTTCTTTAAGCCCATTTTCAAGGCTTCGAATGTAGTTGCCATGCCGGTGTTGGGGATACTTAGAGCTTCCCTGTCAAACCTGTTCACAAAAGTCCTAAGGATTCCTTAGGATCCTGGACCACCCGATAAAGATCACTAGTGATCTTTTCGAATGTTCTGCTACAAGAAAATTGATTGTTCAATAAATTAATCAAATGAAAAAATGATGTAATAAAATAAGGAGGAACATTAAGAAGACATTTTAGAGTTGATCCTGTGAGGGTTGAACGAAAACCCTTGCACGTGAAAGCTTTTTTCAAGTTAGTGGGGATATGAATGATCTCTATCCTTTCGCTGTATTGTGCCATGTGCTCCTCGTGATCTATAGTCCCGTCATAAGGCTTCATGATGGGGGTCTGAAAGCGCTTTGGGACTTCGGTATCAGCTATCTCCGGAATGAATCTGGAGATCATGTGGCTTGTGGGGGATACTTACAGTATAGGTTGAACTACTCCCGGCACGCTTGAGATCATTTTTCTTAGTTGTTGCAGCTCCTTAGCCATGATCGGGCTTAAACCTGTATCAAGATCCATTGAGTTAGTAGTAAAGATATTATTATTAACAAGGTTACCAGGATCCATGTTATTAGGAGTAATAAAAGTTTCCTTGGGATCCTGGGTTATATGCGCTTGTTCTCTCGGGGTCGCGCCCCAGGCGGGAACAGAGGTCGTTGTTGAGGATCCTATCTCGCGGTGAATCAATGAGGATCCTGTGTTGTCAAATTTGGGATCTTGGGCTGCAAGATCGAGGGTGCTGTTTCACGAGGCTTGTGGGTTTCTGTCCTCATTCTCTTCACTTCCTTGAGAATTGTCCTGTTATCCTCCTGCTAATGGGTGACTTGTCATTCTAGTCTCTTCATCATAGTGAAGATTTCATTGTTGGAAATCAGCATCGGAGGATCCTGGAGTCCTGGGGTAACGATCGAGGTGTTTTTCTTCGGTGCTTCTAAGGTTTTCTTGGGAGCTCCAACCGGAGGTGGTGGAAGGTTTTTTGAGGAAATGGGTGGAATTGAGGAATAGGACAGGGTTGATTGTGTAGACATAATTTTTCGAAGGATTTTGAACACCATGACCCCACAGTGGTTGCCAAATTGTTTTGGTCAAAAACTGAACAAACAGGAATCGACCAAAGTGTATGAGAGGTTGTGATGTTCAAAATAAAGCAAGTATAAAATGATGATCAAAGTGACACAAGTTGTTTCCAAGGAAAGCCCTTGATCATTTCTAGGATCTCCGGCATAAAACGTTGGGAGGTGAAAATGATCACCCGCGTCAATGATTTTATTGATTGAAAAGGTTGATTACAAAGAAAATGTAAAGAATGTAAGTACAAGTATTGTAGTTCTGCTAAGTGTCATGTGTAGTGTGATGAATACAAGTGTTTTTTATAGTCTAAAGCAAATAACAAGAACTCTGACATTTCTGGGATCATCCGAGATCAACTTATAGACGTTACTTGACTTGGTCTTCCGGGTCTTTTGCAAGGTCATGACGACTATTCGTTGAGAATAGGTATTTCGCTCACTATTTCTGCACAAGTGAGAAAAATAATAGAGTATATAGATGTTATAAATATTAGGAGAATAAATAATAATAGTCTGGATCGTAAAGTATTTTCGAGAATCCTGAGGTTTGAGGATCCTAAATGTAATTCCGGGATCCTGGCCCTAACACTTTCGACCGCCAGAAAAATTCCATAGCAGTCGGACTACCAATCTTCACAAAATCGAGACTCCAACTCGATTCATACACGTTCATTTTCAATTCCAAGAAAAATTGTCAAACTTTTGATCCCGAGAAACGAATTTCGATTATTTAGCCTCAAGATATCGTCGACTCAAACAAATATCAAAGGAATCAAGACTGCAATCTCTCGATTTTTTACTTTCGTTACAAATCCTTCACCATACAAAATCAAATTGAAAATTAACTTTTGACTCAAAACTATTGTCGACTCGCAAGAAATTGAAATCTATTTCGACTGGTAAACTAAAATCGATATACAAACCAAAAAACTTTCGATTCCAAGGTCTTGATTTTCGACTTTAACCAAATCATTCACAGCCGACACTTTTTATTCCGCATCCAAATCACATTCGACTCCAAACATCTAATGACTTCTACTGCAATCACGAAGACGCAGTATCAAACCCATATCACTTTCGATTCCAAAACCTTCCTTTATCACCAATTGAAACACGCTTCTGATTTTCAATTGAACTCTATACTTGGTTCGATTTTCAATCGCTTTCGATTCTTACACTTTCATTTTCAAACACACTTTCTCAATTGAAATTACAGAAAAAATTTGACGATATATCGGACTTTCAAATTCAATCTGCAATTTACTTTCGACTGAAGGACCTGATTTGCGTGACTAATACGAGAGAAAAGAATAGGTGAACAAATCAAGTTCGTTTTGGACTCAAATAATAAACAGTGTCCGAATTAAATTTTGTGCTTAAATGAATGGATTAATGAACAATGGCGATTCAATGATTGGGCTTATGTTTGGGTAGATCGACGAACAATAGTATTTCGACTTTTGGACTAATTTTTCATCATCATCTTCATTTTATTATCGATTTTTCAATAAACGAGGCATCAATCTTAACAAGAATTTTTCGGAATCCATTTGAGAATTTGTGAAACCTCCTTGAAAATCCTTTTCCCATTTGTAATACATGAATCGACCATGGAAGATCTAGGTTCCTTGGCTGAAATTAGAAATTTTCCAAATTGCACATTGTACCATCCATGATGCACATTGTACCATCCATGGAACTTCTTCTCATTTCTCCAAGATATAACTTCATCATCATGTTGATTTTGAGAATCTTCAAGAATTTTGGCTTTGGAATTTGATGCCATAGAAACATTTGATGATTGTTGCTTAGGAACCCAAATTTGTTTCATTGATTTCGATATCAAACTATCATTTGAAGAATTTTGCTTGGGTAACCAAATTTTCTTGTTTTTGATCTTCTTTTTCTTCTTCTTCTTTATCTTTTTGGGTCTTCAAGATTTGAGATCATAAACATCATCATTCTTGACAACTTTAACTTTGCAGTTTTGAATCATATCCTTTAGCATTTGATACATTGAACATATTGGATTGAAGGCTTTCTATATGCAACCATTCCTTCAAATGAATAACAAAAACACACACAATCGTCGATTTGAACTCTAATTGAACAAAGAATGTTCACAACTTCAAGAGAATCGCATTGAATTCCCTTTTCTTGAACTTCAAGAACATCATGAACATGATGAACTTCTTCAAGAACATCTTCAACAAATTCAAGAGCATGAAGATCACTTGGATCTTCAATTAGCAAAAAATATTGCTTTCTAAACAATTCTTTTTCTCTTCCCTCCTTTTTATTTCCATCCCAAACTAACATATCCATCGTTATTTCAATCAGATTTTGGATCTTACAAAGAGGTTGAAAGATCAATTTTCCATAATCATCTTTCTTGTTTCCAAAAGAAATCAAAGTATTCCATGTAATCAATAAACCTTTCAACAATAATCCATAATATTGTTCTTCCTTCACTTTGTACTTGACATCTTCAATCATCACGATCCAAGAATCATAATCCAAACACACCATATTTGATCAATTAACAAAAATATCACAATAACATGGATATTTCTAGAGAGAGAAAGTGAATTTGAATGAAATTCTATATAAGAAAAGTGAATTTCAATGAACTTCTACAGAAATAAATCAAAATTGATCAAAATTCTAGAGAGAGAAAGTGATTTCGATATCAAAGCTAGATAGAGAAAGTGAAAATCACATGAATTATAGAGAGGGAAAATCAAATTTGAATCAATATCAAAGAAATAATTTGATTTCTAGAATCAAAAAATACTCTCAAAGAAAGAAAACTTACAACATGAAGTTTGATTAAGGATTCACAAAATCATTTTGTCATCATGGATCAAGTTCTTGAAAACTTCAAGCACCCGCTCTGATACCAATTGTAGTGACCCAATTATGATGAAAAATGCGTAATTGTAATGATAAATGTGAATCAAACATAATGGAAAAACACACTATGTAAATAAAATGGTTTAAGCTCTCATTAGAGTAGACATTATTACAAAGTGGGTCCTGTAATGATTTCTCTCTCTAGACTAAATCTCACACATATAAGCTCTTATATAAATTGGGAGCCACTCATTTCCTATTTATAGGAAAGTCCAAACCCATTACACAATCTAAGAGGTTAAGCCTATATCACATCCAAGGAGAACTTTGCACCCTAACAGTTAGGCCCCAGGTATATTGGTCCTTTCAGCGTGATATCCTGGATGAGCAGGGTTGCGAATCAACTGGATCTTCCGAAAGAGCTCAGACAGATCCATAGTAATTTTCTTGTCTATCAGCTGCAAAATTGTTTGGCTGATGATTCCATGGTGGTTCCATTGGAGGACATTCAGGTGGAAGATCTCCTGAATTATATAGAGAGCCTAGTGGCAATCCTTGACAGGAGGACGAAGACTCTATGAAACAAGGTTGTGGATCTCGTGAAGGTGCAATGGCAGCACCTAAAGGGGTTGTAGTTGACGTGTGAGCCTGAGGACGTGATGAGGGAGCATTACCCAGACGTATTTGCGGCAGAAAACTTCGAGAACCCTTTTTAAGCATCATTATGGACTCCAAACCTTTCCCCTCATCAGCCTCTTTACCCTAGAGGATATCTCACGAAATCCTAACCCTCTTTTGAGTGTTCTTGAGCCCTATAGTGATCTTGTGGTGTTTTTGGGTAGTTCTTGGTGGTGAAGGAAGTTCTTGAAGAAGGAGCGGTGCATTCAAGCCCTTGGATCCCAAATCTACACCTTCTTATGCATCTTTAGAAGTGCGGATATTTCCCGGATCAGCAATCTGAGCATTTATCAGATTTTTCAGCAGTTTGAGGTGAGTATCCTCCCAATGTTTGGTAGGTCGAAGGCACCAATGTTGGCCCATGGATTATTGTTATTTGTATGATAGTTGTATGTGTGACTCTTGTATGTGTTGTATGTATGTCGGGAGGGGCCCGATGCCAGGCGGAACCGAGTGAGTGTATTGGTTGGGGCCCATCGTATGTTACTGAAAAATTTGTTCTGGGCGGGGCTCGATGTCAGGTGGGGCCCGATGGTTGTCGGGTAAGGCCCATTGTATGTATGATATGGGGTATTTTAGGGAAATCACTAAGCCTTGAGCTTATGGTTTTCAGTTTATGTTTCAGGTACTTCTAGTTCTAATGGGAAGAGCTCGAGATGATCTCATCGCATACACCATGATTTTTCTGCTTTATTGACTCTGATGTATTTTGGATGATTATTGATACACTATGACTTTCTTATGGGTTTGATTATCACGGTTGGTTGATGTTTATTTCATATAAAAACAAAATTTTTGGTTTTAGGTTTTTGGTTTTTGGGACTTCACTTCAGAAGTCTTTAACCCAATAGGTCCTGTAATGATTTCTCTCTCTAGACTAAATCTCACACATTTAAGTTCTGACATAAATTGGGAGCCACTCATTTCCTATTTATAGGAAAGTATAAACCCATTACACAATCTAAGAGGTTAAGCCTATATCACATCTAATGAGAACTTTGCACCCTAACAGCTAGGCCCCAGGTATATTGGTCCTTTCAGCGTGATAGCCTGGATGAGCAGGGTTGCGAATCGATTGGATCTTCCGAAGGAGCTCAGACAGATCCATAGTAATTTTCTTGTCTATCAGCTGCAAAAATGTTTAGATGATGATTCAATGATGGTTCCATTGGAGGACATTTAGGTGGAAGATCGCCTGAATTACATAGAGAGCCTAGTGGCAATCCTTGACAGGAGGATGAAAACTCTGTGAAAGAAGGTTGTGGATCTCGTGAAGGTGCAATGGCAGCACCTAAAGGGTTTGTAGTTGACGTGTGAGCCTGAGGACGTGATGAGGGAGCATTACCCAGACGTATTTGCGGAAAAAAACTTCGAGCACCCTATTTAAGCATCATTATGGACTCCAAACCTTTCCCCTCATCAGCCTCCTTACCCTAGAGGATATCCCACGAAACCCTAACCCTCTTTTGAGTGTTCTTGAGCCTTATAGTGATCTTGTGGTGTTTTTGGGTAGTTCTTGGTGGTGAAGGAAGTTCTTGAAGAAGGAGTGGTGCATTCAAGCCCTTGGATCCCAAATCTACACCTTCTTATGCATCTTTAGAAGTGCGGATATTTCCCGGATCAACAATCTGAGCATTTATCTTATTTTTCAGCAGTTTGAGGTGAGTATCCTCCCAGTGTTTGGTAGGTCGAAGGCACCAATGTTGGCCCATGGATTATTGTTATTTGTATGCTACTTGTATGTGTGACTCTTGTATGTGGTGTATGTATGTCGGGAGGGGCCCGATGCCAGGCGGGACCTAGTGAGTGTATTGGTTGGGGCCCATCGTATGTTACTGACAGATCTGTTCTGGGCGGGGCTCGATGTCGGGCGGGGCCGTATGGTTGTCGGGTAAGGCCCATTCTATGTATGGTATGGGGTATTTTAGGGAAATCACTAAGCCTTGAGCTTATGGTTTTCAGTTTATTTTTCAGGTACTTCCAGTTCGAATGGGAAGAGCTCGGGATGATCTCATCGCACACACCATGATTTTTCAGCTTTATTGACTCTGATGTATTTTGGATGATTATTGATACACTATGACTTTCTTATGGGTTTGATTATCACCGTTGGTTGATGTCTATTTAATATAAAAACAAAATTTTTGGTTCTAGGTTTATGGGACTTCACTTCAGAAGTCTTTATCCCAACAGGTCTATTCTTCAACTAGAGCTATTGCTAATTATCAGGTCACAAATAAAAAATCTGATAAGGCAAGGAAGTTATCCCTTCTCTTAGCCAATATTTTTCTCATGACCTTGACCTTTTAGACCGAGGTACGACATGGTACCGTTATGAATTGATGGTGGATATTCTCCAAGATTTTAACTACTCCTATCTACAAGTCTTCCATATAAGAACTTGAAGATTCACTATATAAAACCAAACACTGATAAAATTTTGAAAATCTATGTTGATGGTTAGACTATGTATCGTAGGCTATCACATGCACCAATCTATTTTTACCCTACTTTCTTCCTAAAAATTTTAAGATTCGGTGTGAAATGTCAGACACTTATGGGAACTTGAAAAATTTGTGTCGGTTGATATATCATGTAAGGTGATATATTACACGCACCTCTCCACTCTCGCCCTTTTTCTTCTAATAGAAGTAGTTAATGATTCAACATATAAAATCATACGCTGATGAGACTACGCAAAACTGTGTAGATGATCTACTATTACAACAACACAATACTATGATACACCTATCCTATCCTTTAACTTTATTTGATGTTTTCTTTTCATTTCAGTTTACTTGTTGTCTTCTTTAAAAAAATCAAAATCAAAATAAAAAAAATAAAGAAAAGAAAAAAAGAATGCAATGCTTATTCATGTTGTCAAAAAGGGGGAGAAATGTCTTGTTCTGCTACATTGTTACTTGATCATTCCTTGAATAGTAGACACTCTGGAAAGAAGAAGGTTATCAATCTGAGGGGGAGCTAAATCTAAGGGAGAGTAGAAATCAGCATATTACTTCGGTTGTATTTATCTATTAGTTCATTCTTTATTAGTTTAGTTTTGACATCATCAAATAGGGGATATTGTTGGGCCACTCAATTATATAGATTTGATGATGCAAAGTATATACACTAATGTTATAGTTAGTTAGTTAATCTGAAGATATGCTGATGGAAGTTCATATGTCGAAGACTGAAGAACGTCCCCTGATGATTGAAAGGCCTTGAAGACTCTATAAGCACCAAAAGCATGAAGACACCGTCAACTGAAGACTGATAAGTGTGTCCAGACGTTGTTGGTTATACATCAATGACACACTGATCAAGTGATATGTTGAACACTAATACGCTGACGGTATTCTTTGTTGAAGCTAAATTTGATCTCCCAAACGCTGACGTTGATGCCCTGATTAGCAAGACTCCCTGAAGCTACTACTCTGATCAGCGTCTGATGTGTTGGTGCTGATGTCCAAATCTGGAGAAGATCTGATCTGATCCGTTCCTTATATACATGTTCAGTTTATATTTAGATTAGATACAATCCCTTGATTGAAGGGATTCACTAGATTAGATTAGTATATATTTATGTATTAGGGTGAAACCCAAATCGTGTCTTTTGTGATGGCTTGGTGTCGTCAATGTCTTGGCGACCGTCTATGTTACATTCGTTATCTTGGTGAGAACATCCTTTCTTGGTGAAAGATATTTTTATGATACTTCTGTGTTCGTTATTGTTCGTTCTTGTTTATATTTGATCTACGAATCTACAAAGGGTTGGGGAATTTCAAAGTAATATTTTCTTGGATTATCATCTTTGGGTACTACTACATGATAGGGGTTCAAGTTTGAGCTCTCCATCGTCTATGAAGAAGCCATGAGAAATCGTTCATCATAAAGAAAGGTGTTCTTTTCAATCTCTATTTAGGGTTCTAGTTTGTTGCATTAATTGTATGAATTTGTTATCCGTGTGGAATAATGGTTTTCTTGTTTGCTTTTGTTGCGTATTAAATTAGTTCTAAAGTATCACCATATTCCAACAACAACGTACCCATAAAATCATAGTCATATATGTTGGGTTTTGAGCATTCTAACACTCCTATGGTGTACATGCAACCCTATAAACCTTGGATCTATGTTTTCTCCATTATACATGCAAATATTAACTATTCCAAGGTTTCATCCTAACTAGCATATTATGAAGCACCTATACTACAAAGTTCTAGTTAGATGACATACCTTTTGATGTAGCTTGATGTCTTCAAGCTTTAAGAGCTTAGCCGCAATAGTGTGGAAGCCTCAAATGGAATCACAAATCACCAAAACACCTTGGAAGAACTTGAGAGAATATGTATGCACACTAAAATCGGCCCACTCTTATTTTCACACACTTGTGCCAATTTTGTGAGCCAAGGACCCCCTTATATATTATGGAGGATTAGGGTTACATCCATGTAAACCCTAATACCCATGACCTTTCATTTACATAGGATCCATGGGTTAAAATCTCCATGGACCATCCATGAAAGCTTAGCCCAACCTAAATGAACTTGGCCCATTCCATATATATAAGAGTCCATATTTAATTAGTTCTTTTTGATCACTTAATTAATTCTAAATTAATTCTTGATCAATACTAATTAAATAATATGATTCCATATTAATATATTAGAACTTATAATATATTAATATAAATCATAAATATACTATTCTCAAAAGACTATCCATATAAATTGTGCCGGTGAAGTGCAACCCAAATGGACCATGTCGGGTCGGGTCAAGTACATACCAAATATAGTTATGGACTTAGACATTAATCCAACAGTCTCCCACTTGGATAAGTCTAAAACTATTATTGAGTATGACTTTAAAACCTAACTGGCAATCATAGCTCTTAAAGCCGCAGTCGAACTCTGACCTTGTCAATGACTTGTCCATTGGATAAGGGATCATATATTCCTCCATTCTAGATATCATATGGACTGAGACATGGATTATAATCATTCTCTCTGTCCATTTGTTGTTTCCCGATTTTCGATTTATGATGACTGACTGATTGAACAAATCAAATTAGTCCTGGCTTGGCCAAGCACTCACATGTGTCATCGCTAAATCATCGAGGGGCCCACAAATATCGCTTTTATCGCGAAGGTAAAAGGAATGGATAAACTTCGACTCATATGGCTTGTTCTACTACTTGTTGAATCATACACAAAGGAACGTTTTATAACATCGAGTTACCTAATGCGTTTTCGTGCAATCAATGTATAACCAACTCATAGTAACAACTCATATCTCTAGGTTTGAAGAATATAAGATATTATCGTCTCATGATCACTCGTGATAAAATCCATGAAGTGATTCAAATGAGCGCGGGTTGAATCCAATACTCAGAACTTATGAGCACTCATGAGTGTTGTAGCACCACTTTGTCCACCAACTTGGACCTCTACAAACCAACCCATGACAATCTTGATTCATATCTACTTCCAACATATGACCGACTATGGATGGTTTGAATAACTTAATCATTCAGGAAGAGCGACTTAGTTATTCTGGAAGTCAAAACATGCAAAGTGAAACACAAGAATAATTGAATCAAATATGGTATCAAACCCTATGAATATAAATAAACACTTTTATTTATCACCATACTGATTACTCATTATTCATTGTTTCGGTTTTATCAACTTTATACTTGAATTAAAAACACTAGTTGTCCCATGCTCCAAGCATGTACACTACGTTTTTCTTAAACAATAGCTTTGCCATACACCAAGTATGCACTTTATGTTTGTCTATGATCCTTACTTTGTGAAATAAACCAATTGAACATAATTTCAATGATTCTAATTTCACACTCCCAAATCCTTATCGAAAAATGTGAGAATTTCAAATTCCTATCATTTATCGAAATCTGTTTAGATTTTAAACTTATATGCACTGACCCTCCTGTAATGAATATGTACAAAGTCACAAAGACTTGTCAACAGTCATTATAAGGTATTCCAATGGAGATCAATTTAATGGAAACTAAGTCTTATATTCAAAGTACATTGCTTTGGACATGCTTCTTGCATTAAGTTTTCTAATCTTACACAGATAACTTCCACCTATGGAGACAACTCCATATTCTCATTTTGATTATCACTTCTG
Source organism: Lactuca virosa (assembly GCF_052849685.1). Lineage (NCBI taxonomy): Eukaryota > Viridiplantae > Streptophyta > Magnoliopsida > Asterales > Asteraceae > Lactuca > Lactuca virosa. Next base: position 424,822,078 of record NC_136429.1, on the reverse strand, counting down.
AATAAGAGATGCCTCTTTTCAGAATATGTCAATATGGTCCTTCCAAAATTAGCACTATACTTCCAACTGTCCCTGAGCAACCAATCTTTGGTAAACCTCAGATTGTCCTCAACAATTGCTTAATAATTTTAGTCATATCTAGTTCTAGACCTTTTCCCTTCTTAATGCCTCTGGGCATTTGGAAAAATTTAGAAATGACAAATATGATAGCACATGCAATCGATCCTGTACCCAAAGCAAATGGTACAAAATTCATGATGTCTCACATAAAGACATGATTCTAGACCAGTCTTTTGCTACAATATTTTTATTTGCCATGTTTTCAAAATTTGACTATGAAGAGGGATGCTGTAATCATAATCGAATTTTGAAAACGCAATATATAGAATTTCCTTAAGTTGAACCAATCCAACATGAAATTCATATATATATTCTTGACTAAAGATGATTAAGGTCTCAATCTAAGCCTTTAGGACTGAAATGAAGTTTATCTTCTCCCTTAATTATAGCAAAACAACTTTTTCAATCCCTGCAGCCTCACGAATTCAAAACTTTTGTTTTCTATAAATAACATTGCTAACTTGCAACACTAACAATAATTATCATGCTCCCACTAACATGATGATTATTAGCATAACACTTATGCTCCCACTAGCTTTGACATGTACCCAGAAATCAGCTGGACTTCTAGAAATCAATACTTTATTGACTTTCTTACCAAAGTTCAGATTTCTGATACGAGATGCTTTGATAAAACTTTATCAAAATCATACACCTTTCCTTAGATAGCATGCATGTGTGTCTAAACAATTTCAGAACTATGAAAAGGGATGCCGTAATCATAGTCTCAATTGCTTAGACCTTTTGCCATCTACTTCAAATCTACTTGGTGGAAGTGTTTCCTCACCATCATTTTCATGAATCGGAGAGAAACCTTATGACCCTTAGATTTATGGTGTATGTGTTCTTATCCACGTGAATCGTCAAAACCATAGTCACGAGACAAGGATAATCACAAATCCAAACTCATATGGACTGAACTTATGCAATCTTAACTTCTTGCCACCTGGCAGTACAGGGCCTGCCATTGCTTCCAAGTTGTTATGCAACCACTTGAGAACTTTCAGAACTCCTATGCAAAGCCAACTTTAACTGGAATGGGCACAGAATATGTCAACACGATAGGTTATAAACCTCAAGTCGTGTGCTAGTGAAGAACCTCAGGTTTTATTCTTGATTTGTTCTTGAAATTCTTTTTAGGATCTTTAAGACTCCCACTATCCTCTTGACATATAAGACTATCTTGCCAAATATTCAAGAGATAGTGCGAATTCTTTATCAAGACAAACACTTCACACAATTGGCCTTAGTTGGTCTTTGTTTTATCCAAAACATCACAACTTACCAATTTCAAATGTACAAGAGTAGGACACTTTTACTCTTACATTTGACAAGTGTTTTAAACCTTTCTTTAAGATATGTCACTCAAGTTACAATCTTGGAGTATGACTCTAAGAATTGTTTTGGAACGAAGTATGACTCATCTTCCTGATCTAACCATTTCAACAATTCATGACTCCTCTTCTTAGTCATAAGAATGCACTAAGATGACCTTTAGAGGACTAATTGTGATATGATTTCTAAATCATTAAGATGATCACAAACATGATACTAAAGTACTCTCCCATCTTTTTAGATTTGAAAAACTTTTATCTTTCTGCCTAATTTGATTCTTCCCATTCGTTCTGCCATACATTGAGACTTTTCCAATGTTTCAGAATTATACTTAAACTTGCAAGTATAACCATATTTACTAAACTTTAGTAAATTAAATAGTCTTAACGAGCTTTGTGATGGACATGACCAGTGGACAAGAATGTGTACTCGATCCCTTTAGTCCTTTACTTGTGTTGGATAAGGTGTCTAAGTCCATAACTTATTTGGTATATACTTGACCCGACCCGGCATGGTCCATTTGGGTTGCACTTCACCCAAACTGTTTATGGATAATTTTATGAGAATTTTATACTTACGATTTATTAATATATTATAAGTTATAATTTATTAATATAAAGTCATGTTATTTAATTAGTTTTAATCTTGAATTAATTAGGAATTGATTTAGTGATTAAAAGGAAGACTAATTAAATCATGGGCTATTGTATTTATATGGTGTGGGCTAATGCTCATTTGTTAATGGGCTAAGCTTATATGGAAGTCCATGGATGATCCATGGAGCTTTTAACCCATGGATGCTTGGAAGAGGAAAAGACATGGGTTATTAGGGTTTCACCCTAACCATGTACACTATACAAACAAGCTTATGTTGCATGAAAAAGACACTAATGTGTGTGTAAGTGTGGTGGCCAAAATCAAGAGTTAGTATACTCTCTCATACATTTTCCAAGTTTGTGGTGATTTGTGATTTCCATTTGAGGCATTCACATTATTGGTGCTTGGCTCTCAAACTCCAAGGAATCAACAATCAACAAAAGGTATGTAACTCATCTAGTTCTTTTATGTTTAAAAGTACCGCATGCCATGCTAGATAGGTTATAAACCTTGGAAAATAATATTTTGCATGTATCTTAGACAAACATAGATCCAAGGTTTAATAGGGTTGCATGTACACTTAGGAAGTGTTAGAATGCTCAAAACCCAACAGTGGTATCAGAGCCTAGGCTTGTTTGTTTGATACTTGATGCAAAATAGTGATAAAAAGTCGATTTTTTTTGCTGTCTGACTGATGAACTCGCCGAGTCCATGGGGGGACTCGTCGAGTTTATGTGTAAACTCATCCTACTCGCCGAGTAGGTTCGTGCACTCGGCGAGTAGGAGCCTCAGAATGCAGATTTTCGACTTTTGCTGCTGGAAATGGACTAGAAACATTACCCTAAACTGTTTTGGTGTTTTCAAACTTGTTTTAGTTGGTGTAATGGTTGTTCTAATCCATTTACAATAGCTTATATCAAAATTTCATGCTTTGTATGTGTTCATATAAATCTTGAAACTTTGATGATCATGTTCATGTTCTTATGAATTTAGAAGATGATAGGAATTATTTGTTGAATTGTTTAGGATTAATTCTTGATCATTTATGTGTTTTAATGGAGTCCATAATTTGTCCTCAAGTTATGGATATCCAAAGGTCACTTCTTTTAAACACACACTTAAAACACATAAGTTACATAAAATGAAGAGTCTTCATTTTTATGAACCTTTAATTCATAAGTTATGAAATGAAAAGTTTTGGATAGTTACAAAACTTGCCCTCAAGTTTTGGAATTTGTAAAGTTTCACACACTTTAATAAACTTTAATTCCAAACCCTTAGAGTTTTAAAAGTTAAAATTCAACCCTTATACTATTTATAACATTAATGGTTAATTATTATATATATGTATAAGATAAGTCGTTCTACCGTTAGTAGGCCTCATTCACGAAGCCGGTTTATAAGGGGGGTATAAGGTTGTTGCCTATAAAATGGCAACTTAATGGGTGTCCATTCTCACCCACCGCTTCCTTGATCGGTGGAGGGTCGTTAGCCGAACGGGTAGGACAATGACTTTAAATTCTCATTAAAAGTATAATGAATATTATAAAGTAACTAAACCTTTTATAAATTCCCAATCTTAGTTACTTTAGGAAAATGTGAATATGGTGCTAACCCATGAAATTCACACTTTGTACCTTACCAAGTCGTTGGTGGAGCGTGTGTGGTTAACCGGCACACTAACTTGGACTAGTAAGGATCACGAAGGGTGACTTAATGTTTATCATAGATCGGTGGAGCGTGTGTGGTTAACCGGAACATCGATTAGGTGATAATATTAAGGGTACCAAGTGAGTTTGCATGGTTATTCACACCTTGTTTTGTGATCCTCGGCATCCCAATCACAAAACCTGAAGGGCACAATCGAGATTGAAACATGCCATTGAAAAGTTCAATGAATCTCAAAAGATCTAGGAGTTTCAAATCCAATTAAAACCTAATAAATTATTTCGTTTTTCATGGTGGAAATTGGTGAATCGTCATTCACCTACCTTCAAATATTTTATAGCTTGGATTACGGCATCCCTCTTCCAAGTTATAAAATATTGTGTTGGGTCCTAGCCTTAATATTTCATATTGGGTGTTATATTAAGGACTTGAATCAACTAACTTGATTTTCTCCCATTGTAGATGTCTGGTTCAGACAACTATGATCTTCCCAAATCACTTGAAACAAGCTTTCTTCTTGAAGATGATGTCCCTCAACATCATGCTTCACTCCCCCCACCTCCTCCATTTATTCTCCCTGACCCACAAGCCCGAAGACTTGAAAGGTTCAAGATCACTCAAGCTCTACTAGAAATGAAACATAAAGATGGAAGACCTGTGTGCACTCATGTCTTAGGAATGAAGTCACACATAGACAGGTTGAGAATGTTGGGTGCTGTTATTTCAAGGAAGTTCACTGTTGACTGGGTTCTTCAGTCACTTCCTGAGTCGTATGGTGAGTTTATTAAAGACTACCATATGACAAATCCCGACATAACCCTAATAGATCTTTCTTATTTGCTTGTTGCTGCTGAATCAGCAATGATTTTGCGCAATGGTCAAGCAAATATTGATGGAAAATCTATTTCTCAAACTTCCATGGACATGGACAATGGTAACATTAGAAGTCCAGAAAAGCTTTCTCGTCCCAATGGAAGGGGATCGGCCTTGGTCAACCCGGTTGACCAAAAGGTAAAGGGAAAGGCTAAGTCTGTGATTGTCTCGTGTACCATTCCCAAAGAATCTATATGTTTTTATTGCCATGAGAAGGGACATTGGAAGCGAAGCTGCCCTGAATACCTGAAACATTTGAAAGCAAGTAGAGACAAAATGTTTGACTCGGCTTCAGGTAAGTCCACTATCTAACTTTGTTAAAGTTTCTAATTGTTGATTCTTATTACATGATGTGACTAGGTTGCATCTTGATGTTTAGCAGGATCGAGCAAAAGGAAGGTTAAAATAAGAGTGTGTTGAATCTGATCACGAAGATGGATTTCTATCGCATGGTTCGAGGATCGGATTTTTGAGCTACTACTTAAAAGTTATGATAGATTGCTAGGAAATATGTAATATCATAGTTTTCATTTGAAGATGCATTGTAAGGAATATTTTTCCGCATTTTAATAAAGAAATAAAAGTTTTGTTTAGTTTATTTTATATTATATCCCCTTACAATGGCATTTATGGAAAATTGATGTTTGTATGTTTCTAGCAATATTGGAAATATGAGTTTGATTCTCTCACATGTGGTAGTGTCTGAATTTACCAAATGAGGAAAGGTTCTCATCACCCAAGCTTCAGTTAGACAGAAACTTGGAATCATACAAGTTGTATTGTATGATGAATGAGAATTTTCATCTTTGTAAAATTGAGACTAATTCATTGATCACATGCATATGTGAGTCAATTGAAGGACTAAGGAATTAGGTACACTCGGTGTGTGCTGGTCAAGGTCCACCACAAAGATCAATTCGTCATGATTTACTAAAGATTAGTAAATATGGTTATACTTATAAGGTTAAGTATAATTCTGTAACATTGGAAAAGTTTCAATGTATGGCAGAACGGATGAGAAGAATCAAATTTGGCAGAAAGATAAAAGTTTCTCAAATCTGAAAAGATGGGAGAGTACTTTAGTATCATGTTTTTATGATCATCTTAATGATTATGAAACCATATCACAAATTCATACTCTTAGGACATCTTAGTGCATTGTTATGACTAAGATGAGGGGTCATGAATTGTTGGAATGGTTAAAAAAAAATGGATCATACATGTTTTTATGATCATCTTAATGATTATGAAACCATATCACAAATTCATACTCTAAGGACATCTTAGTGCATTGTTATGACTAAGATGAGGGGTCATGAATTGTTGGAATGGTTAAAATCAAGAAGATGGATCATACTTCGTTCCAAAACAACTCTTAGAGTCATAATCAAAGATTGTAACATTGAGTGACATAAAGTAAGGTTTAAAACACTTATCAAATGTAGTGTAAAATGTTTTCTACTCTTATACATTTGAAATTGGTAAGTTGTGATGTCTTGGATAAGACAAAGACCAACTAAGACCAATTGTGTGAAGTGTTTATCTTGATAAGAATCTGCACTATCCCTTGAATTTAATCAAGAGTAAAACCTGAGTTTTATCACTAGCACACGACTTAAGGTTTGAAACCTATTAAGTTGACATAATTCTTGTTTCTGTGTCTGTTCCTATTATGTTGACTATGCATATGAGTTCTGTTAGTTCTAAACTGTGTGCATAACAGCTTGGAAGCATTGGTGGGCCTTGTGCTACCAGATGACAAGAAATTAAGATTGAACAAGTTTAATCCATGTAAGGCTGGATTTGTTACTAACCTTGTCTTGTGATTATGGTTTTGACAAATTCACATGGATAGGAACTCATACACCATAAAATCTAAGTGTCATAAGGTTTCTCTCCGATTCATGAAAATGATGGTGAGGAAATGCTTTCACTAAGAAGATTTTAAGTAGATAGCAATTGTGATGTTTGCATTCTCAAAGTCGTTAGTGGAGCGTGTGTGGTTAACCGGCACACTAACATGGACTTGTGAGAAATGGCAAAGGTCTAAACAATTAAGACTATGATTACGGCATCCCTTTTCATAGTTCTGGAAATTGTTTAGACACACATGTGAGCTATCTAAGAAAGGGTGTACGAATCTAAATTTCAGAAGTCCAGCTGATTTCTGGAAATATGTCAGAGCTAGTGGGAGCATAAGTGTTATGCTGATAATCATCATGTTAGTGGGAGCATGATTATTATGTTTAGTGTTGCAAGTTAGCAATGTTAATTATAGAAAAACAAAAGTTTCAATTCGTAATGTTGTAGGGGTTGAAAAAGTTGTTTTGCTATAATTAAGGGAGAGGAAATTATACTTCATTTCAATTCTAAAAGCTTAGATTGAGTTTTTAATCATCCTTAGTCAAGGATATATATATATGAATTTTATGTTGGAATGGTTCAACATAAGGAAATTCTATATTGCGTTCTCAAATTCGATTATGATTACGGTCCCTCTTCATAGTCGATTTTTGAAAACATGGCAAATAAAAAATATTGTAGCAAAAGACTGATCTAGTATCAGGTCTTTATGTGAGACATCATGAATCGTGTCCCATATGCTTCGGATATAGGATCGGTCACATGTGCTATAATATTCATCCGTTCTAAATTTTTTCAAAATGCTTAGAGCATTAAGAGGGAAAAAGGAATAGAACCGGATATGACCAAAATGATTAAGCAATTGTCGAGGACAATCTAAGGTTCACTAAAGATTGGTTGCTCAGGGACAGTTGGAAGTATGATGTAAATTGTTGGAAAGGACCATATTGACATATTCTGAAAAGAGGTGACTCTTGTTCGGAGGTGATAGTCGAAATGGAACTATGGAAATGTCTCCATAGGTGGAAGTTGTTCAATCTGTGTAAGATTAGAAAACCTTAGTGCAAGAAGGATGTTCAAATAAATGTACTTTGAATATGAGAGTTCGTTTCCATAGAGTTGATCTCCTTTGGAATCCTCTGTAATGACTGATCACAAGGTTTTGGTGACCTTGTGCATAATCATTACGTGAGGATCAGTGCATATAAGTTTAAAATCTAACAGTTTTTTTTGGTAAATGGTAGGAATTAGGAATTCTTACATTTACAATAAGGATTTGGGATTGTGAAATGAGCATCATTGGAATCATGTTCAATTGATCTATTTCACAAAGTAAAGATCATAGACAAACATAGTGTGCATACTTGGAGTATGGCATAACTATTGTTTAGAAAAACAAAGTGTACATGGTAGGAGCATGGGACGACTGTTGTTTTTGTTCAAGTATTAAGTTGATTATTTGAAACAATATACAATGAATAATGTGTAATCAATATGGTGATAAATAAAAGGTGGTTTTATTTATATTCAAAAGGGTTCTGAGACCATATTGGATTCGATTATTATTGTGTTTCACTTTGCATGTTTTGACTTCCATAATAACTAGGTTATTCTTTCCGAATGATTAAGTTATTCAAACCATCCACAGTCGGTCATATGTTGGAAGTAGATATGAATCAAGACTGTCATGAGTTGGTTGTAGAGGTCTAAGATGTTGGACATGGCTACAACACTCATGAGTGCTCATAAGTTATGAGTATTGGATTCAACCCACGCTCACTTGCATCACTTCATGGAATTTATCTCGAGTGATCGTGAGACGGTAATATCATATAAGTCTTCAAACCTAGAGATATGAGTTGTTACCTATGAGTTGGTTGTGCATTGATTGCACGTAAACGCATCAGTAACCTGATGTTATAAAACGTGCCTTTGTGTATAATTCAACAAGTAGTAGAAACAAGTATATGAGTCGAAGTTTATCTGTTCCTTCTAGTCCTTGGAGGATTAGAAGCGAATTTGGGCCCCTCGATGATTTTGTTTTGACCTATGTACCGGGCCCGGTCAGAACCTAATTGATGTGTTCAATTTAGTTCTTTGTCAAACAAATCGCAAAATCGGGAAACAAACTGCTGGACAATAAGTACGACGTTGTTCCATGTATTTGTCCGGCTGATATCATGAGAACAGAGGATTATATGATCACTTATCTAAAATGGCGCTTCATAGTTCAACAGAGTTTTCGAGAGCTACGATTGCTGGTTGGTTCCTGAAGTAACATACGCAAATACAGTTATTAGACTTATCCAAGTGGGAGACTGTTGGATAAGGTGTCTAAGTCCATAACTTATTTGGTATATACTTGACCCGACCCGGCATGGTCCATATGGGTTGCACTTCACCCAAACTGTTTATGGATAATTTTATGAGAATTGTATACTTACGATTTATTAATATATTATAAGTTATAATATATTAATATAAAGTCATGTTATTTAATTAGTTTTAATCTTGAATTAATTATGAATTGATTTAGTGATTAAAAGGAAGACTAATTAAATCATGGGCTATTGTATTTATATGGTGTGGGCTAATGCTCATTTGTTAATGGGCTAAGCTTATATAGTAGTCCATGGATGATCCATGGAGCTTTTAACCCATGGATCCTTGGAAGAGGAAAAGACATGGGTTATTGGGGTTTCACCCTAACCATGTACACTATATAAACAAGCTTATGTTGCATGAAAAAGACACTAATGTGTGTGTAAGTGTGGTGGCCAAAATCAAGAGTTAGTATACTCTCTCATACATTTTCCAAGTTTGTGGTGATTTGTGATTTCCATTTGAGGCATTCACATTATTGGTGCTTGGCTCTCAAACTCCAAGGAATCAACAATCAACAAAAGGTATGTAACTCATCTAGTTATTTTATGTTTAAAAGTACCCCATGCCATGCTAGATAGGTTATAAACCTTGGAAAATAATATTTTGCATGTATCTTGCACAAACATAGATCCAAGGTTTAATAGGGTTGCATGTACACTTAGGAAGTGTTAGAATGCTCAAAACCCAACAACTTGTTCACATAAGGAATTAGTCTTAATTTTTCCAAAGCTAAAAGTTCTCATTCATCATACTATACAACTTGCATGATTCCGAGTTTCGGTCCAATTTGAAACTTGGGTGATGAGAATCTTTCCTTATTTGGAAAATTTAGACACTACCACAAATGAAAGAATCAAATCCATTTTCCAATATTGTTGTCAGTGGAATCATATAAGCAACAATTTTCCACAAATGCCATTGTAAGGATACTTCAAATAAATAAAATTAAACAATTTTCTTTTATTTTAAAACTTTGCGGAAAAACTTATCCTTACAAGCCACATGGAAAATTTTTGTTATCTATTCCTTAGCAATATATCATAACTTCTTAAGCAACTGCTCAAAATTCTTATGCGATCGAAATCCACCTTCGCGATCAGAATCAGCATATACTTCCTTTAAGATTTCTCTCTATTCTTTGATTCTTAAAACATCAACATGTGACCCAGTCACATCATGTAATGAGGATCTCAGAATAGAACTTAACAGAGTTAGATAATGGGCTCTACCTGATGTAGAGTCAAACTTATTGACTTTAACATCCTTAGGTAAATTTGGCAGCTTTGCAATCAACGCCCCTTCCTTTGGCAAAATAAACATATGGACCCTTTGGTAATGGGACTATTTCAGACTTAGCCTTTCTCTTTACCATTTGGTCAACCGGGTTGACTATGGCCAATCCCTTTCCATTGGGAAGAGAATGCTTTTTCTGGATTTCCAGTGTCACCATTGTCACTGTCCATAAAGTTTTTGGGAAGTTGATCTTCTCATCAAATTTGCTTTACTATCGTTCCAAATCATTGCTGATTCAGCAGCACCAAGCAAATAGATATGATCATTAAGGTTCATGTCATAGTCTGTTTCATAGTAGTCCCAAAGGAACTCACTATGTGACTTAGAAAGTGATTGAACATCCAACTTTCTCAAGACTTTGACACCCAACTCTCCCGGCTTGTCAATATGTGACTTCATCTCTAAGATGTGATCACACATAGACCTTGCTTGCCATTAGGTCTTGAGTGACCTTGAACTTGTGGGTTAGGGAGAATAATTGGAGGAGGTGGAGGAAGAGAAGTATGACTTCCATGAGCCAAACTCGGGAAGTCATATTCATTAGGAAAGCTTGGTTTGGGAAGATCATTGTTGTCTAAACCAGACATCAACAATGGGAGAAATGCACGTAAAGTTGATTTAAGTCCTTAATATAACACCCAATATGATATATTAAGGCTAGGACCCAACAAACTATTTTATAACTTGGAAGAGGGATGCCGTAATCCAAGCTATAAAATATTTGAAGGTAGGTGAATGACGATTCACCAATTTCCACCAAGATAAACGAAATGTATTATTCGGTTTTAATTGGTTTTGAAACTCCTAGATTCTTTTGAGATTCATTGAACTTTTCAATGGCATGTTTCAATCTCGAGTGTGCCCTTCAGGTTTTGTGACTGGGATGCCGAGGATCACAAAACAAGGTGTGAAGTAACCATGCAAATATACTTGATACCCTTAATATTTACCCCTCAATCGATGTGCCGGTTAACCACACACGCTCCAACGATACTATGATAAACATTAAGTTACCCTTTGCCTACCTTGTTAAGTCCAGGTTAGTGTGCCGGTTAACCACACACACTCCACTAACAGCTTAAACAAAGTGCAAAGTGTAATTTCATGGATTAGCACCTTATTCACATTTTCCTAAGTAACTAAATTGGGGATTTATAAGTGTTTAGTTACTTAGTCCTTGTCATACCTGTTTGGCTAACGACCCTCCACCAGTCAAGGAAGCGGTGGGTGAGAGTGGACACCCATTAAACTGCCATTTTATAGGCAGTAACCTTATACCCCCCTTATAGACCGGCTTCGTGAATGAGGCCTACTAATGGTAAGACGACTTGCTCTTATACATATAATATATTAAACTTTTAATATTATAATAGTATAAGGGTGTATTTTAGACATTTAAAATACTTGATGGTTTAATCTATTAATTAAACTATACTCTTAATTTAATTAAATTTAAACCATGTCATTATGGAATTATTAATTCTCTTTTAATTAAACACTTTAATTATCTATTAATAAAGTCCATAAGAGTTAATTGAATTATTCAATAAAACATCATAATTCCAATTATTAAATTCAAAATTAAAACCATTTAATTAATTGTTTAAGTTATGAACCCAAGAGTTTTAGAATTCAATTCTTTTTTTTATCATAAAAAAACTTTTTCCAAATTCCAAAACTTGAGGGCAAGTTTTGTAACTCTTGAAAACTTTTGGATTCCATAACTTATGGAGTTAAATACTTGTTTTATGATGAAACTTCTCTTGTTCCATAACTTAAGAACAAGTTATGGAATTCTTTAAAACATTAAGACCAAGTTTTGTAACTCCATAAAAAACTTTGAATCAATTTTTTTAAAAACTTTTTCATATCCATAACTTATGGAGGTTTCAAAAAACTCTTTAGATCAAACTTTTAAAACTAATAAAATAATCATATCATTTTATCTTTTACTAAATTTGACCTAATTCAACTCATATAGCAAATGATTCAAATTTTACAAATAATTAGTTTTTCACAAAAACAAGTAATTATCTTAAAATTTGACAAACGTCATGTTTTTTTTTCTCTTTTTTTTTTCCAACTTTGAAAATAAAACTTTTGCATCAATATAACAGAAAACAACCCATGGCTCTGATACCACTGTTGGGTTTTGAGCATTCTAACACTCCTATGGTGTACATGCAACCCTATAAACCTTGGATCTATGTTTTCTCTATTATACATGTAAATATTAACTATTCCAAGGTTTCATCCTAACTAGCATATTATGAAGCACCTATACTACAAAGTTCTAGTTAGATGACATACCTTTTGATGTAGCTTGATGTCTTCAAGCTTTAAGAGCTTAGCCCCAATAATGTGGAAGCCTCAAATGGAATCACAAATCACCAAAACACCTTGGAAGAACTTGAGAGAATATGTATGCACACTAAAATCGGCCCACTCTTATTTTCACACACTTGTGCCAATTTTGTGAGCCAAGGACCCCTTTATATATTATGGAGGATTAGGGTTACATCCATGTAAACCCTAATACCCATGACCTTTCAATTACATAGGATCCATGGGTTAAAAGCTCCATGGACCATCCATGAAAGCTTAGCCCAACCTAAATGAACTTGGCCCATTCCATATATATAAGAGTCCATATTTAATTAGTTCTTTTTGATCACTTAATTAATTCTAAATTAATTCTTGATCAATACTAATTAAATAATATGATTCCATATTAATATATTAGAACTTATAATATATTAATATAAATCATAAGTATACTATTCTCAAAAGACTATCCATATAAATTGTGCCGGTGAAGTGCAACCCAAATGGACCATGTTGGGTCGGGTCAAGTACATACCAAATATGGTTATGGACTTAGACATTAATCCAACAATATAAATATATTAACCCAATTTTTTCTATTTAAATAATCTTTATCATTTAACTATATTATCACTCTTTTACCACGTGGCAAGTCTAGAAAATAAATCCACATGGTTCACTATATAGTGAAATCGATAGAAATGAAAGATTATAAAAAAGTTAGTAGTGGGTCGAATCATAATATCGCATAAAAAAAAGATCCAAAGTTCTTACAATGATAACCTTTGAGTCTTATACCTAGAAATATGTTCACAACCATATCACAGACTGTTGAGGGGCGAGACGGATTAACGGAAGAGGTCGGATGTCGTCAGCGGTGTCAGATATTTCCATCCTCATGATGGTGACTGACTGATCACCGATCACTCGATTAGTCTTGTGCCCTTATGAGTTTCCTTGGAGCATGATGGCCGAGGAAGAACAAAACAATGCTGACAGATCCCAATTCCCATGTTTGATATTTTTTAAAATCCTTGTTCTTTTTTCTTCTTTTTCTAATTTTAAGTTGCATTGGGATTTTATGCAATGGGTGATATTACAAATGGATTGAGTAATTGGGAAACTAAAATATAAGATGAAGGCTTTATAAATCTTTATTTATATTTTTTCCAAACAATCAAAATTAGGTAGGTCACTCGAAATATTTTAAGTATGTCCTAAAATCATTTTTATATAATTTAATATAAAATATTAAAACTTATATAGGACAAGTGATGTACCTAATCCCTTTATGGACTTGCCATTACTTTTACCAATACTTAACTCCTCTAAACATATAAAAAATACACTACAATCACAATTGTTACATTGTTGTGGTAGTGATGTGTTTTTTATGCACTAGTTTTTATTATTTATACAGTCATTTCAAATCTCAACTAGTCTTAAACACAAATAGACATAATGCCTAGTCGTGAATTAATATAGTTTAAGGTAAAAAAGGGTGTCGAACTTAGTGAATGACATGGCTTGATTAAATAATAATGCTAATTAAATTAATAACAGTAAAGTAAAAGAAGGTTTTTGTTGTTTAAAATAACTAATTCATTTTAACTCTCAATCAATCAAACAAAACTAAAGAACCAAATGGAAACAAGAAATAAGAAAAACTTCCACTAGAATACGAATCCCCCAAGTTTATATGTTTGATTCATTAGAAGTGCAATGGATTAATGAGTTGATTACCAATCACTAATTGTCATGGTCAGAGTAATTAGCTTGCCTCAATTTATGACACTTAATCGCAATGGTCATGTAGACTAATGTCGCACCCCAAAACCGGAACGGCGGAATCGTTCGGGGGTGGAGGACGTCATGTTCAGTATCACAACAGTGCAAAGTAGTAAACAAGCAACAACATCATCCATTGCATTAATAATATAATTTTAATACAAGTGTGTTCTGTCAAGTTAAATAGACACCAAAATATGAATCAAAATAAAAGATGAGTCTTGAACGAGCTCCATCTTCTCAAAACATGGCACCGGTACCTGTCTACTGGTGACCTGAGAATACAAGTTATTTTGAAAGCGAGTATCAGCTTTAAAGCTGGTGAGATCATAAGTATATTAGTGTCTGTATTTGTATGAAAGTATTTGTAAGTAAGTGATGTGTGAATTTGTAAAAAGGTTTGAATCTCCTAGAAAACCCTATGTTTCCTACTAAAAGTAGCCTTCTACCAAGGCATCTAGTATCTGTGTGTGTGTCTCTTGTAAGAGTATGTATTTTCCCAATCTGACTATTATTTACCAAAAATATAGTTTCTACATTACTGTTTATTGTGTGAAGATCACAAAGTGAATGCAATGGGAAAATGAAATAGTACTGTAGTATTTTATTAAGTAACTACTGTTGTACTAACTACCTTAAACCAATTGTAATTTAAAGTACCATGTGATCGGCCTGTACCCTGCTACCGACTATAGAACGTGACGATGTAAGACGTCGGAAGAAATGACGTTTGGCACCCGTAGACTTGCAAGTCCCACTGTAGCGAGCAGTAAGGTGTAGGATAGTCAATCCAGTATAGATCTATACAAAAACTCATACGCTCCCCACTTAAGGAGATTCTGGATACAAAACGGTCATGACAGGCAGTGCCATGCCCCGTTACGTGGCTCACATAACTGTAATAGTATTCTTGTATATGTATTGTATGTACTAGCCGTATTATATGTTCTCTCTCTGTCTAGTATGTATGTATGTTCTCTCTGTATGGTATTGTATGTTCTCTCTGTATGGTATTGTATGTTCTCTCTCTGTCTAGCATGTATGTTTTCTTGTAAAATGTATAGTATGTACTAGTTGTATTGTAATGTATAGACTCATGTATGAACTGACTCATTGTATGTTCGATTGTTCTAGTAATAGTATTAGTAACTTCCTAAACTACACCTATTATAGGTTACTAGTAATGTGATTTATATGTATGAACATATCTGTATACCTTTGCTACCCAAAGGTATTGACTAGAAAGAAGGAACTTTTATATCTACATACATATACATAATATATAACTAGGATTCAAACGACCTTCGGACAAATAACCGATACCCTAAGTCCACAACCAAACGAGGAACAGGAGGTAAGGTGAGTTATCAGTCCTAAGTCCTTTCAATCCTACTTATATAACTATATCTATAAAGATATACATTTAACAGAATATAAGTGTAAAGGAAATTAAATAAAAGTATTTAACATGTAAAAGAGTTTGATAAAAGTATTGGACATGTAAAAGAGTTTGACAAAACAGTTTGAAAAGTAGTTTGTTTGATAACACAGTTTGAAAGTAAGAAATCCACTTGTTTGGTAGTTATTAATCACATGTGATTGATATAATAACTATAAAAGATCAACTTGTATCCCCCCCCCCCCAATAAAAGCATTTAAAATCATTTAAAAGATTGATTAAGGGGTATGAACTCACCTGTAGTTAGTGGTTTGGATGAACGGATAGTATAGGATGCTAAGTTTCAAGTGAAGACTTGAACACACACAAGGATCCTAGTTAACATATAATAACACATATATGTATCCAATTAGTCATTAAACAACTAATTAACCAAGTCAAGAAATCCTAAGACATGTAAAACACTTGATTTAAGTGCTATAAGTACTAAGGATTGCATCTAAGGGTTGTAGGACTTGGCTATTGAGTTTGGAGTCCAAGGGTAAACTCTTTATGAGTTTACGGTGTTGGGACCAACTCCCTTGGAGTTTACGGTCGTAAACCCACGAGTTTACGGCCGTAAACTCATGGTACATTTACCATTTTGTGATTTGAAGCTTGTAAGGTCATAAGAAGCATTCATACTTCAAGTCTAAGCCTTTGGAAGTGATTAGGGCACCATTTCAGTCCTTTGTGGAGTTTACGGTCCTTGGACCATTTCTCCTTGGGTTTACGGCCGTAAACCCAAATGGTTTATGGTCTTTTTGATGTTTTAAGTTCCAAGCACATCAAGGATGGTATCTAGACTAGTATCCAAGGCTTGGTAAGGGACTAGGGCACACTTTGGCCCCTTCATTAGGGTTTACGGTCTAAGAACATCTTGGACCGTAAACACCTTTGATCTTGTGTTTCTTTGTGTTTCCTAGATGGTTTAGAAGTGTAACAAGCCTTATAACAAGCCAAGATAAGATTACTTACTATGTAGAAGCTTGAAAGGGTGTTAAAAGTCCAAGAACACTAGTGTGTGTTCTTGGTGTTCTTGGTGAAACTTGAAGATCTACACATATGGAATGATTTCACGGATAGAATCATGTAAGATCACTAGATTAAGTAAGATATCAACTTATTAGGGCAAGAAACACTTACAAAGTTGATGATCAAGAAGGAAAATCGGATGATACTTGAGCGGATTTGAGTTTTGGATCTTGAAATTGTGAAAAAGTGTTAAAAATGACTAAGTGCCACTTTTATACCCCTTGGGGTTTACGGCCGTAAACACCATGTTTAGGCCATAAACTCCAAACTCTTGGAGTTTTGGGACATTATTGTTGCACAATAAACCCTCGGGCATCCTCTCTCCTGTTATCTCCTGAAGTACTAGGCTTTAGAACACTCAAACTGACTCTACACAGCTCAAAAGTTAGCAGAAACTGTTCTGACTTCTATTGAAGTGAATGGTTGTACAGAATAGAAATTTCGGGTTGTCACAACTAAGGACATTTAATTGGTTTTATTGAATATTTGGACTATGAATGACTATATCTAGGTTTGTCTTCGTATCAATTCGGACAAACTGGCAATTATTATGGTCAAATAATGCTCTCTAACACGGTTAAGCAACTAACTTTATTACCTCTACTAGGACATGGTCAATTTCTAGCTATAGCAATTTAATGGTCATAAACTACTAGGAATACAAATTCATGTAATCAATGGCCAGTTAACTACACATAACTTAAAGGCAAGGTAACAGAGATAGAACATTAGCATGTTAGGATTGATCTAGTAAACACAAATAAAAACCAAACTCACATAATCCAACTAACAAAATCATAGCATATCAACGAGGGTTCATCAATATCTAGTGCAAGTAAAGGTTTTTACATCATATTCAATAAACTAAAGTAGAAAAACATCACCAAAAGATTGCAAGACACGATCAACAAGCAACCCCGAAGTGAAATCTCAATACAATAGCGCTTGAATCTTCAAATCATGGCTCCAATTGAATCTCTAGCTTCAAAATCGATCCTTGGAGGGTTTCCAGACTTCAAAATGAAGTAAAAGTCGCATCTATAGGCTGCTAAAGCCTATACACAAATTAGGGTTGGAAATCTCATGTTTTTATAGATATTTAGGCTCCACGAGATGGTAAACAACTTGCCACGCCATGGTAAATGAAATCTTCCCGTCCACGGATTTTTTTTGTTTTTCACGCCGTGGAAATGGTTTTTCCACGGTATGGGAACTAGGAATCATACTTTTTCACAAATACGAAGTCGTCTGAAATTTTGTCTAGTTTCCGAAACAACATAAATCTCATCAATCAGAGTTACGAGTCATGAGATATGGTCAAAACATTGATAAGGGGTCAAGCTGCCATCAACATCCTTTTTGTGTCTTTCTGTGTCTTTTTCACCTCCGTTTGCTTCCTTTTGCATCCCAGCTTCCATTTTAACTGTAATTTAACATTTCAAGCATATTAAGTATCATATATCTAAAGATATATCAGTTTATATCTCAAATGTATTAAAATAATACATAAATATATGTATAAATATAGCAATATCAGGTAGATTCTCAAGTAAACTAATCTTCAACTGCATATTGGTGGGTTGTTGTCTACTATTCAAGTCTAATGTATCGATCACCTAATTACGACTATGTTTATAGTTAATGTGAAGCAAAACCTATGCAATAATGTGACCATTATATTATAAGATTGTAAATAAAAAATAATTTAAACTTTATCAAAAAGAGAATATACTTATCAAATCAACATTAGCCCAATCAACATATAGAGACGTGGACCCATTACGAATCAGGATTTATGTATCATTGTGATACTATTGTGATACTAAGTGATAAATCAGATGTGTTGAATCATCTACCTTTCGTCTAGGAGTCTTGTATCTAATGGAAATTGACCCCATAAATCAATATGTCGGTAATAAAGGGGTAAAGTTGATGCAGTCTTCTTTTAACGTATTATATATTGAAACATAAACTATTCAATATTACTTACATATGTCTAGCTAGCCATAGAAATTCCCGGGCTTCTTTTGTGTAGAATAAAGTTTCTCAAGATTCAAGTCCCACCTTACTCATAGAAATAATATTTTCATATATTCAAAACAAAGGGATTATATATTATTGTTCTTATGTAAAGTGATTATTGCTTCAAACTATAGTGAATCAATCATGAAATTGGTAATACAAGAATGGTTCATGTGGAGTGGAACGGATAGTGGTGTACGATGAGATTCATTTTGGTCTAAGTCATTTTTCATGTTTCGACTCTATCACCTGTGACAATGTCATATAGTGTAATTCCTTATTTAGTGTTTCCACATCATCTTTAGTATTTGCGTCTATTTGTATGCAATGTTTTTTCTTCCTTTCTTCACTAATAATATCAATATGTGTAACATTCCAAAATTTTCAACAAATTTTTGAATTTTCAAAACAACTCATTCACTAAAGAGGTATTTACAAAAAACATTGTTTATAAAACATTATTTAAAAATCGGAATCGTTTACAACATAGTTTTCCAAAACATTTCCATTATCAAAGTTTCCCAGAATTTGTAAGTTCGAAAACACGAGGATGCGTACGGTCACGCCTTCACCTTGACATGGTCCACTGAAGTACCTGAAACCATAAACCATCAATGTGAGCACGAAGCTTAGTCAGTTCCCCAAAAGTACCAATCACAACAATAAAACAGACACAAACAGCATACTATGTGTCCAATCATCCTCGGGATGGAATACCATAGGCCCCTCAACCATCGGGATGGAATGCCAACACACTATGGGTCGAATCAACCATCGGCTTGGAATGTCAATATACTATGGGTCCAATCAACCATCGGGTTAGAATACCCCAGGCCTATTGGATTACGCACAAAGCATAGAAGCCTCAGCCACCAATCATACATGTGCACATATAACAGATAATCATATAACAGTCTCCAGCCAGTCAAGCAGATCTAACAGATCACTAAGCATAGCATCATCCTATCTATCAGGATACCGATCTAACATATCATAAAAGTATAGCAACACGCATAATGGGATATCAACCCAATGGGCCGGTATTGGTGCCTTCGAACCGTAAGGTCTGACTCCGAATCTGAGCTCCCGAATCAAATTCCTACAACCACTATGTGATCAGTTCCATCAAAATCCCAAAATACCCAAAATGCCTTCAAAAGTCAAACTTGGTCAACCGTGGTCAAAGTCAAAGTCAACAGTCAAGGTCAACAGTCCATGTTAACCCAACACGCCGAGTTTGCTAATAAACCCGTCGTGTTTCTTATAGCTATCAGATGACCGGGAAGATCCTTACTAAAACGCCGAGTTTGCTAATAAACTCGCCGTGTTTGCTTGAGCTGAAAACATTTAGTTGTTCCTACAGTTCCAGGGCCTCCAAAACTCAGATCTAAACTCAAATACTATCAAAAAGGATAAACTTTTCAGCTTTATCCTTTGGGGCAACCCCAAGAGCTCAAAAACTCATCCAAAAATGCTTGAAAATTCAAGGGCTTAACCAATAAGCACCAAAAATCCTTAAGATCTGAAACCCAACCTTTCCAGAAGAGATTTTAGCATCAATATCAACCCAAGGTTTGGTGGTTTATAGACATGCATGTTTAATGCATGTCTTGAACTCAAAATGGGTCAAAAAAGGGAAATATGACCTAAACTCCATGCATGGCATCAAAACTTGGTTAAAGACCAAATCCAAACTCCAACAAGGTCACATTGACCTAGGGATTCATAAAGTTACAAACTTTATGAGATCCATCCATTGCAACATCCAAGAATAAGGAGAAAAAGGGACAAAACTCAAGATCTAGCTACATAGAGGAATAATAATCGGATTTTGGACACTTACAAAGGTCCAAAAGAGTGTCCAACTCAAGATGAGAGCTTTGCTAGCTAGATCCTTCCTTCCTTCTTCCCACTTTCTTCTTCTTTTGCTCCAAAATACCGCAGTAACTCAAAAATGAGAGGGAATGATGATTAGGGTTCACAAGGGCCGATGTGGGGGTTTGGAGGCTGATAAAAGATCAGCCCTACAGACTTAAGGAGATTAAATAGGGTGCAAAACCCTAAAATTTAAGGTTTCACCAACACGCCATGTTGATTGATAAAAAATACGCGGCCTAAAAGTCCTTCAACATGTCGTGTTGAGGCTACCAACATGCTATGTTCCATTGGAAAAACATGCGTAAAGGAATAAATCTCATACTTGGGAATCGGGATGTTACAACTCTCCCCCACTTGATTTAGATTTCATCCTCGAAATCATTCCTCACTATCCCCTTTACCGAACTAACGATCCTGGCAGGTTTCACCGAATCCCAAAATGACTGGGGAAGTCACCTCGTTCGGTTGACCACCCACCCTTACTGATGTCAAACCCAAAATAGAAGATATCACAAGCCCTAACAAGAATAAACATCAAGTTTTCCCTAGGCCACAAGTATCCAACTGTTATACCTGAAATCTGGAGTCTCAAATTTGGTCTGACTCCCTGACAGACTGCCCATAATGAACCAATGCTGATTCCCTTCCACTTATCCCCCCAAATTGCCTACTCAACTTTTGATAACCCGAGTTTCTTCCTTCGGGAGAAAGCTCATTCTGATGACAAAATTTATAGTACATAAGGAACAATGGAAGATGAACTGGGGGAAGACCCGTCTAGTGCAAACCATACATTGCTTCCTTTAACCCCCCAACCAACACACGCAACAACCAACTCATAAGCACAAACACTCATACCTTGCCCAATCAGCCTCGGCCTGGAATACCAAACATGCCTATGATAGGCCCAGTCATCCTCGGGATGGAATACCCTCGTATCATAAGCATGTTTGGTCAAATCAACCGTCGGGTTGGAATACCAAACCTATCGGGTCCAATCAATCATAGGGCCCAGTCATCCTCGGGATGGGATACCCAAGATTGGAATTTAAAATACACATAACTCGGGTCTAAACTCATGACCCGAGACCTAAGGACCTACCCTCGCATTTCCCGAAATCTTTTGATTCAGGGCAACCCGCCACTAAACTTGGATACCAAGATTTTCCTCAACCGTCACTAAGACAACCAGTCTTACGCCTGATCTAGCAGCCAGGTTCCCAGGAACCCAAAATACTAGGACATCCTAACCCAAACATCCTTTTATTACGCTAATCCTATCGACAATACATATTTACCTGGGACTCGCGACTCACACCATAAAAGACTCTCAACCCCCTTTCCACGCCCAATCCATTTCACAGAACTGGCTACTACCCATGCAAAGCCAGCAAAATCATGGTCGCCCACAACCCGAGAATAGGATAAAGGTTGCACCCTTGATCCAATTCAAAGGCTACCATCCAAATGAACCATGCGAATAATTTGATCCAAGCCCCAAATCTATCTTGTCCAGCCCACAAACACACCAAGGATTACCACAATGCACATCCTTAGGGGACCCATAACCTCATCCAAAAAGCAGAAATACCAGAGTTTTATCGAATGAAGAACCTCAATCAATAACAAAAGACATACTCATGATCGATCGAAACAAGATTCCCTACTCGCCTAAGACTAAAGAGAATGCCACCCAACCCACGCCTGTTATGAACTAAAATTCCACACCATCATTGAGGGTAAGCGTAACCAGAGACTACTGGAACATAAAACATGCTAAATTTGATGATAAGCTGACGCTTCCATAGAACATCAACTATCACACTAAAACTTTAAAATCCTTTGCTGAATGACAAACGATGCGCCCAACAATCGCGCATATGACATTAAATCGAATAAACCAAAATGTTGGGTAAAAAATATGGTTTATACTTTACTTTTCTAGGAAAATGTATTTTTATGTTTAGGACCGTAAACTACTTGGTGTTTACGGCTGTATATGTGTTTATGGTTGTGTTTACGACCGTGAACAGGTTTACGGCCGTGAACATGTTCACGGCTGATGTATCAAATATATAAGGTGAGGAGTGCATGTTAGATGAGTGTACGGTTGAGATGAGCTTGTTGAGAGAAAAACTTGGAGACACGTGAACAAAAGTTAGAACAAGTATAATGCGGAATAGTTAATCTCAAAGGATCTAAAAGCTCAACAATAATATAGTTAGATAGTTAGAGGGTTAGTTGCGGAAATGTAAAGGAATGGAAATGACAGCAATTGTTATATCAAGAAGACACTTAAGCTGATTCATAACAAGGAATGCATTCACTCCAAGTTAATAAGGAAGATCAAGCTTAGTGATTAAGTCTTAAAGACTTGCTCCGAAGAGGGATTATGATCAGCAGAGTTATGATAAGATTTAAGTAAGAAGAGATGAGTGAAGAAAGATAGAGAGATAACTTCAGAATGTGTATTCAGATAGAATTCATAAGTTATCTTATGTTTTGAATACAAAGAGAGTAAGTCTCTATTTATAGACTTAGAAACTACACTAGATTACAACTCTATAAGCAGTCGTGCAAGGCATACTGGATAATAGAATGTATTACATAAAAGACAAATAACGTAATCTAGCTAAGTTGACTGCGGTAGCTGACTCCGGTAGCTGATGCGGTTGCTGATGGACAAGATTGACTCCGGGTGCTGAAGCGGTTGCGGTAGAAAGATGGTTGCGGTAGCTGAGTTCAAGAGGGTCACTTTTATTATTCAACAATTTCCCCCTAAGTGACCTCTTTAACTCCGGTTCAGCTATCAAGTTTGAGGAACTTGATCAAAATCCACCAGAACTTCCTGACGTTTTCCAACCATGTGATTCTTCTTGTGATCTCGAACTTGACTTCTGCGGTAGTATACTTAGATCTTTCAATTGCAGTCCTGCAGATGTCAAGTTGTTTCTTGGTCAGGCGGTGCATGGCAGTCATAGGAATGAAATATTTGACATTGTTAGTCTTCCTTTTGATTATGACTCCAAGTTCAGGGTAGTTTGTTGCGCCTAGAGATCTTTCTTGGAAGCCTTCGGTAGGCATTGGCACAGGTTCAAAAGGTGGGAGATCAAATTTCTTGAGGATGGTGGGGTAGATATCCGCATCTATCTTGGCAAAGTCACAGACCGTATCCCTGAGAAAAGAGTTGGCTTTTTCAAGCGCTATCTGCATTTTAGGGTGCTTTTCTGACTTGTTTTGGAACACCCTGGCAATAAGGAAGATTTCTTCCGGATTCATACAAGGAAAGTCTGCCTGGGTGCGGATGTAGTCATGCTCCCTTCTGGTGAGGGTATACTGGATGTAGTCAGCCTTCATAAATTTCCTGACTTTGTAGTTCTTGACTGCGGATGGTCTGTCGTTAGACCATATGTTTTCAATGGAGGAGGCATGTTTAGCATGAAAAAGACTAAGTCTCTCAAACTCCATTGGCAGTCTCTTGTGATCTGGAAGGCTTTGGTCAAACTGCTCAAATACAGTGAAGTACTTGGCATTTGGAGAAATTGGTATATCCCAGTATCCATCAGCAGGGGGTTCTGCATAAATGAGGTGTGGTCTGTAATCTTCATCTAGGAGCCTGCGGTGCGGATTGATCCAAGAATTGATCAAGGACTCATCCATCATGGTGTCAAACCCGCATTCTCTCCAAATTAACTCTGCCAGCTTGGCTGCTTTCCAATCATGCTTCCTTTGAGCGGTGGCAGGGGAGTCTGTGGTGCTTGGAGAAGACATGTTTTCAGCCAAGTTCTTGAAGTGCAGAGGAGTCTCTGGCTTTTTGGGAGTATCTTTTGGAGGTGAAGTGTGAGGAGATGGAGTATGTTGAGATGGTTGCGGTGGTGTGGGAATTTTTCAAGTGATGATGGCGGGACTCTGATGAATTGAAGTATCAGAGTGATGGACTTCTTGTTCTTCATCGCTTCCCCCTCTTGAGGGATGCAACCCCGATGCTTCCTCAAGCCATTGCTTAAGTCCATCCACCTTGTTGAAGACTTCATGGAACTGAGCTTTGAGAGCTTCTGCCAAATGTTGGTTGTTTGGAGTGGAGGAGCTGAAGAGCAACTTGTGGATTTCTTTGGTGAGCTGGAGGATCTCAGGGCCATGGAAGTTGGAGGAAAGGGATTTCTGCAGTCTGTTGATGGTTTCTTGAAGAACAGAGATAGTGGACTCATAAGCAGTATGAGTCTCATCTATCAATTTCTGAGACTGAGAAGCTTGATCCGCGATGGCCGCTTGAAGATCCGTTTTGATTACGGTCACCTCAGTAATAAGGCGTTTCGCTGCAGCCATGAAGTTCTTGTGGTCAGCATTGCGGTTATTGTCAAGGGACCGGATCCCCATCTCTACTTTGAGAGAGATTCGTTCAGCAGCCATGCGTTCCCTTGTTTCCAGACGCTCTATTCATTCAATCAGTGACTGCGATCCTGGAGTGTCTCCAGGTTGCGGTTGAGTAGGCTGGACCGCAGCCAAGATCTGATCGATTTTGGCTTGAAGCCTCATGAACTCCTTCCGGGTGACAACATTCTTCTTCTTTTTCTTCTTCTCTTTAGGCTTGGAAGTCGAATGTTGAGAACCGCTGGACTCCTCTTCTTCAAACATCATGAGGTCATCATCAGAAGGGCTTGGCTTGTTTACTTCTTGGATGTCTTCATCATCAAGACCGAAGGTGGGAGCTAAACTGAGTTCGATTGCAGGTTCTTCGTCTTGTGATGGATTGACTGTAGGAGTGGGAGATGGAATGGGAGTTGGAGTAGGAGGAACTTTTGAGGTACCTGCGGCTGCACCTGAAGCTTGAGCTTTTGAAATTGTTTCAGCCATCTGATCCATCCAGTTCTGAATTTTTTGAATGGTGGCTACGGTACTGGCATTGCTGATGACATTTGCCCAATATCTAGGCACGGACTGGATCTCCTGTTCTTTCTGTTGTTGCTGCTTGATTTGTTGTTCCTTGCGGGCTTGGAAAGCCCTTTGGAACGCAGCATACTTCTTCTTGTCTTACTCAGTTACCGGATTGTACTGTAACCAAGAGTCATTGGATGCATCATGGTCAAATCCTTCAAAGCGCACCGAAGTGTCCTTCGGGTCCACGGATCCTTGCACATTTGTGCTCACCGTGCCTAAACCACCTGTAAAAGATAAAAGCAGAGTAGGATTTCCTGAGCTTCCTCGGTCTCCTTGACCCGTGGTCAAGTGTGGCCTCTGCTCAGTTCTGGCATTGGCGAAAGAAGTGCCCTGCGGGTGGGAAGGTGTTTGTAGTGTTTGGGTAACAGAAAGAAGAATGGAGCGCAACTCCTTTGGTGAAAAGAAATGCAGTCGGGAAGCCCTGGAGACCTTAGGGTGTGAACCAGTGTCGTCCTCTTGGGAGTGCACTGGGGGGAGTCTCCACGTAGTTGAGAATCAGACTCACTTTCTGAGTCGGACTGGAAAATGATGGTGGTGTCGAATGGGTGTGCGGGCACCCCAAGGACTACTGGAGCCTGTTGAGAGGCTTCAGCATCGGTCCGGTCACGCATATGGATAGTGGTATCGGTTGTTTTCCTTTTCTTGAAGATAGAGATTGGATGCCTATCCTCATCTGAATCACTGCTAGATATGATTGAGGCAGGTTTTGTTTTGCGTTTCTTGGTGGGTACGGTTTGTTTAGGAGCATTCTTCTTGGGTGTTCTTTGTTTCTTAGTTGCCAACTGCTTTCTTCTATGAGAAAGATTGGATAGTGTAGTGGAAGAGGGGACCGCGGTACCCTCAGGGATAATGGCTGCGGATGGAAGAGGCGGGGTAGGAGGGTATGGGGCAATACCCTCCGTAGCCTCAATGTGGTCTGAGACATCAGCAGTCTCAAGACCAAGAGAAGAAAGGATATGAGTAGGGAGTCTGCGGATCGGTCCAAATATCGTTTGATCAGAAGAAGGGTTGTACCTTTTAAGATCCTTAGTGACGAAAAAGTTGACGTCACTACCCATGTCTATTCCAGCATCCGCATGTAAGTCTGAGATGCAAAGTGACCAGAACCGTGCAAATGTGAGCTCGGTTGGGTTCTCCCTTGGGTGCTCTTTGGGAATGTATTAGAGGAAGTCGTCCCAAAGGATTTGTCCATGGTTTACGTCGTGGCCTGTGTAGATGCTCCATACCAATTCCAGTAGCTTCAGTCCCATGTTGTCGATGCCTCCGGTTCTGCCGGATAGGCAGCGGATGACAAAATGACACACAAACTGCCATACCGCAGGCAGCTGATTCTTTTAGAACTCACCACTCCCTCGAATTGGTTCTGATACCCCATCTGGTAGAGTGTGGATGTAACGTCTGTCATTGAAGGTGAGAAAATCTTGATGGAGGGGTGAACCAGAAGATTAATGGCATTTAAGAACTTTTCTTTGGATAAGATGACCAAAGAATCGTTCATGAGATTGAGGTGAACTTCTTGGGGGTTCTCCAATGGGCGATATGCAGAGAATGCACATTTAAATAGAGTAGAAACTGGAACAACGTCTGTAAATGCATCGAATGGACCAAACAGAGGGTGGTTCCTGAGAAACTTGATCATAAGCTTGATGGGAGCATTATATGAAGGATGATCTTCAAATATTGCTCTGAAATTACTTGAAGCGATTGTTGGAGAGTCGGAACCTGTTGGATTTACAGAACCTGAAGCCTTGGATTGCTTCTTTGATGCACCTGATTTCACCATTGTTTAAGATTTGAGAGAAGAAAACAGAGTTCTTGAAAGTTTTGAAGGTTTTGAGGAATTTGGGAGAAAGAATCGATATTCAGAAAACGTAAAGTATTGTTTGGGAAGAAGATGGGTTTATAAAGGGGGTAAAAAATTTGTTTAACCCTACGTAAATGGTAAGGATAGGGTAAAACGTCGATTGGGGTTTTGGGGGGAATCGATGAATTTTGGATTAAATCTCAGCCACACATAATTCAAAACGGGTTTGAAGAGATTTTGGGAGATTTCCAAAAGGGGTTTTGCATTTAATGTAAAGTCAGACGCATGTCAATACGTCAGGTGATCGAGGGGGTGATGGGAGAGGAAGTTGTAACGGATGGGACGTATTGGGGAGAGGAAAGGACAAATTAAGGATGAGTTTATTGAAAAACGTTCTTTTTGTCATCATCCCTAAAATAGGTCTGATACAAGGATTATTCAGAAAGAGAATGTGACAGTTTCTAAAGAGAATGTTTTTTGTCTTTAATGTTTAATTTAATGAAGGATCAATAAATAACACACAAAGATTCAAGAGTTGATAAAACAGTTGAGAAATTATCATGATGATCGCGGATGGAAAATTCATTGTAGTTGGAAACGTAATCGCGGATGGAACTTTCATTGCGGTTGAGAAGCGTCATTGTGGATGAAACTTTCATTGCAGTTGAGAAACGTCATTGCGGATGAAACTTTCATTGCGGTTGAGAAGCGTCATTGCGGATGAAACTTTCATTGCGGTTGAGAAACGTCATTGCGGATGAAACTTTCATTGCGGTTGAGAACCGTCATTGCGGATAAACAAGGAAAGACTAGTGAGAAACTGAGGAAAACACTTGTACAAAGATTAGTAATAACAGACCATAAAGACCCATGAGAGATACGTATGATATATGGTTGCGGTACCTAGACAGCGGTACCAAAACCATCTATCACGTAATTCTCAGTTAGAACCGCAACGGAGACCAAGGATGGTCTGCAGTAGCTAACAATTCAAAAAGAATTGCGGGTCTGGATTCATCATTCCTAACAATTGCAGGAAGATGTTAAGCTTTGTTGAATCGAGCGCTTTTGTGAACACATCAGCAATCTCTTCATGAGAAGGGACAAAGATGAGTTCAATATTACCTTTTAAGATGTCGTCTTTGATGAAATGATACCGTAGTTCAATGTGCTTAGTCTTGGAGTGCTGAATTGGATTGTGAGAAATAGCAATAGCACTTTCAGAGTCACAATAGATCGGTATCCGCAGCATTCTATACCCG
Organism: Lactuca virosa; assembly: GCF_052849685.1. Classification (NCBI taxonomy): domain Eukaryota; kingdom Viridiplantae; phylum Streptophyta; class Magnoliopsida; order Asterales; family Asteraceae; genus Lactuca; species Lactuca virosa. The sequence goes on along the minus strand of NC_136429.1, from coordinate 424,793,454 downwards.
TAGTCCATTAGTTGAGTTTTCATCCAAAGGACTTGAGAGCAACAGCTGGCTGCGGCCACATACTCGGCTTCTGCGGTTGATAGAGAGACACAGCTTTGTTTTCTTGAGGACCAGCTGACTAGTCTTTCACCCAAGAATTGACATCCTCCTGAAGTGCTTTTTCGATCGAGCTTGCATCCGGCATGATCCGCATCTGTGAAAGCTTGCAGGCTGAAGTCATTGCCTGCGGGGTACCATAGACCAAGAGATTTGCTTCCTTTCAGGTACCGTAGTATCTGTTTGGCTGCGGTCATATGTGAGACTTTTGGATCAGCCTGATACCTTGCACATACACCAGTTGCAAAGACAATGTCTGGCCTGCTTGCAGTGAGGTACATCAAAGAGCCGATGATGCCTCTACAAGTCTTGTGATCCACAGATTCGAAGGCCATGGGGACCTTAGCAGATGAACAGTTGTCCATAGAATATTTCTTCAATAGTTCAGTTGTGTGTTTTTCTTGATGAATGAATATGCCTTGCGGTACTTGTTTCACTTGAAGACCTAGAAAGAAATTAATCTCTCTATTCATGCTCATTTTGAACTTATTGGTCATGAGCTTAGCAAATTCATCCACCATGCCTTGATCAGTCGAACCGAAGATGATATCATCCACATATATTTGTACCATCATGAGGTGGTCGCCATTTGCTTTTCTGAATAGTGTGGGATCAATCACTTCTCTCTTGTACCCGGATGAGACAAGGAATTCAGAAAGAGTCTCATACCATGCTCTTGGGGCTTGCTTCAGACCGTAGACTGCCTTTTCAAGCTTGTAGCAGTGGTCTGGGAATTCAACATTTTCAAAGCCTGGAGGTTGCTGAAGATAAACCTCTTCTTTTAGTTCCCCATTGATAAAGGCACTCTTAACGTCCATTTGGTGTAGCTTGACCTTTTTGTGGGCTGCGTATGCTAGAAAGATCTGGATAGCTTCCATGCGTGCTACCGGAGCATACGTTTCATCGTAGTCAATTCCTTCAAGTTGACTATACCCCTTTGCAACTAGCCTTGCCTTGTTTCTGACTACCGCACCAGATTCATCCAACTTATTTTTGAACACCCATCTAGTGCCAACAATGGAGTGACCACGTGGCTTCGGAACGAGCTGCCAAACTTTATTTCTTTGAAATTCTTCAAGCTCTTCTTGCATTGCGACTATCCAGTCAGGTTCAAGCAATCCTTCTTTGATCGTTCTGGGTTCTACCGAGGACATAAATGCTGCATAGTGGCAGTGATCAGATAGGTCCTTGGAAGATCTAGTCTGGATGCCTGCGGATGGGTTCCCAATGATTTGACCTGGTGGGTGGTCTTTCGTCTATATATGAAGACGTGGCAGCAGATGATCAGCAGCTGCGGTAGAGGGAATATCTTGAATGTCAGAGGAATCTGCGGTTGGAGATGACAGTTCCCCCTGGACTTGAGAACATCCTGCTGAGTCATCTTGATCTATTGGAACGAAATTCTCTTGAGCATTTGGGAGAGGTTCCCCTTGGGTTGTAGATAGGAGTTCCTCTGGAACCTGAGAAGGTTCCCCCTGGACTGCGGTTGGGAGAGTGACAATCCTTGGATCAGTTCTAGTGTCGATATTTTCTATGAGTTCATCATCCGAATCCGAAGATACGTTTGATGGTAATGCTTCTCTGCGGACAGGAATTTGAACAACATCAAGTACTGGAACCTCGACGGTTGCGGCTAGATCCGTAGTAGATCTTTCCCCCTCAACCGGAGAGGTGGAAGTATTGAGAGAGGCTACTTCAGATAGAGATGGTCCAGAAACATCAGCATGTTGTTGTTGAGCTACGGGTGACACAAGAACTTCAGATAGTTTCGCCGTTTCAATAGGATCGAAAAGATCCTCATAGTTGACTTCAACTAGATTCAAGGGACCTGAAGAGGCAGGAATGTCACTTTCCATGATTGCGGTGGTTTCAGTGGATGGAGGGGCGTCGCGGATGTGAGAATTATCAAATTTCACATCGAAGCTTTCAATGATCAGCCTTGTACGCCTGATGAGCACTCGATAAGCAACCTTGTTAGTGGAGTAACCAAGGAATATGCCTTCGTCGGACTTCGGTGCAAACTTATTGAGCTGATCTCTGTTGCTGATCACGAAGCATCTACACTCAAAAATATGAAAGAAGCGAACAATGGGTTTGCGGTTGTTAAGGCCCTCATATGGTGTTTTATTGAGGCGTTTGCACACGATACTTCGGTTTTGGACAAAGCATGCAGTTGCTACTGCTTCAGCCCAGAAGTAGAGAGGAAGTTGGGCGAAGTTAAGCATGGATCTGGCTGCTTCTACCAGTGTGCGGTTCCTTCTTTCTACTACACCATTTTGTTGCGGTGTGTAGGGTGCTGAGAAGTTGTGAGAAATGCCTTTGGACACCAAGAAACTGTTAAGAAGATGATTAGTGAACTCGGTTCCATTATCACTGCGGATGCGTCTAACTGGAAGCTTGATCTGAAGTTCGATTTCTTTGATGAAGTTGATGAAGATCTGTGGTGTCTCTGATTTGAGTCTGAGAAAGAAGACCCATGTGAAGCGTGTATAGTCATCAACAATAACTAGTATATACTTCTTGTGGTGGAGGCTGGCTACGGTTGATGGACCGCAGAGATCAATGTGCAATAGCTCCAGTGGTTCAGAAATATAAGAGTCCATTATCAGAGGGTGACTTGCTTTAGACTGCTTACCACATTCACAAGCCGGACAGAGAGTACCGTTGCTAAATTTGAGAATAGGGAGACCGCGGACTAGTTCTCCAGTGACTAAGTTTTTGATGTACCGGAAGTTGAGATGAGCTAGCTTACGGTGCCATAGCCAGCTGACTTCGGATACAGCTTTGGACAAGAAACACAATTGTGGTTTACCAATGATTAGAGAAACATCCAAAGGGTACATGGTACCTTCGGATCAAGATTTGATCAGGCAATTGTTTCTATCACTCGTCATTACGTAGCAAAACTGATCATCAAATTCAACACGATGTCCTGCTTTACATAGTTGGCCAACACTGATGAGATTGTGTTTAAGGCTTTCTACATAAGCAACCTTCTGAATGGAAAAGTTCCCCGTAGTGAGAACACCGTAACCTCGGATGACACCGTTTGCATTGTTACCAAACGTGACATTTCCACCATTGCATATAGGCCTGAAATCCCGAAGGTACTCTAACCTTCCGGTCATGTGCAAGGAGCAGGCACTGTCAATTAACCACTCTTCTTCTTGTTCCTCCTTGCACAAAGCCTGAGAATTACACGGTTAGTTTAGGCATCCAAACAAGTTTGGAGCCTGGGACAATTGATGTGTTTCTGAGTGATGCATGGTCCGAGGTTGCAGGGACAGGTCTCTTGTCAACTTTTGAGCCTAGTCCTAGGTGTTTGAGTAGATTTGGAGTGTTGTGATTTTTTGAAAAAATACGAGTTTTCTGACTCTGACTCGATTTGAAATGAGATAAAACCTTTTGACAACTACACTGACATTTACAAAAAGAGATTTTGTCTTTTGTTCTAACACTGTGATTGGTCAGCGGTTTTAAGGATGTTTTGGATCTGTTACCGGTACGAGATGAGTAATTCCTGACACGAGTGCTTTTGGGTTTTGAAAAAGTCTGTTTATGAAAGGTTTTAGCATGTGTAGATTTCTGAATTCTTTTTGATGGAATTGGTAAGATACCCTTCCATTGGAATTTTTGACGTGACTTTAGAAGTGTTGGAGTGGGTAAAATACCTTTCCATTTAGGATCATTTGAAGAATAGACCTGAAAAACATAGTTTCGAAAAGATTGAACACCCTTTTGGGTTGTGTCAGAAGGAGTAGGAATGACTTTTGAAACTGAACTTTCCTTTTTTTTTGTTTTCTTGAAAGAAGAGTTTTTTGAAATGTAGTGAGAGAAAACAAATTTTTTAGGACTTTTGGATTTAGGAAATCTGACTTGCTTCTTGTTTTTTGAAAAAGTTTGTCTATTAGTGCCGCGAGATCTGATTTCTTCTTTAAAAGCCTTTTTTGCCAAAGATTTTGGTGAACCGCAGTCATTGTTGTTCAACTGCGGTTTCCTGGAATTCTTAGAATGATTTTGAAAACACGGACTTGAGTCATCAGAACTTGAGGATTCAGGAATTTGAGAATATTGACCTACTTCAAAATTTTCTATAGGTAGTTCATGAAATATTGGCTGAAGAGTTACAGTTCCTTGAACTGATGACTGCGGTAGGGATGACTTGACTACCGCTGAGTAAGTCTTAGATGGGACTTCAGTGGGACAATTGTGGGACATTTGACTATAGTGAGAGACACTGCGGTCTGAGGACAGAGATGGAAAGTCTTTTGAGACTTCGGGGCCCTCAACAACAATCTCTTCATCAACTACGGATGAAGTTTGAGAATTTGGATAGATGGTGCCACAGATAGGAATTTGATCACATGTGTGACCCGAAACCTCCGACACAATTTCCTTAATGACACAATTATTGCTTAAGTTGTGCAGTCTACCGAAGTGAGTTTTAATATCTTCGGGAAAAGTCTTGTCATTGACAGGGAAATGAAATTCTCGGTCTGGAGGGACATACAGTCTGTCTTTGTTGAACCGGGGTGAGGAATCCATTGAGGTAGGATATCCATTTGACCAACCCCAATTGTATGTATTGTCCACGGTTCCATTGTTTACCAAATTTTTAATAGCTTCACTTTCATTAAACTAATTTCCAATTAAGAGATTTAAGGGTACAATTTCTCTCTGAGCTAAATCTCTCTGGTTCAAAGCTATCTCTAATTGGGTTTCACTTAACATTCTTGCATCCTTTTCTAACTCTAGGTCCTTCTCTAACATAGCCATCTTAAGTCTTTTGTTATTCAGTCGTCCTCTCACGTGGAACATCTCTTGGGTCGCAATGTTCTTCTCATCTAAGGCTTTATTATAGTATGTAAGGACGGCAGCACAAGTGTCATTAAGATCATCTATGTAAGGCTGACAGTCATGCATGCTATAGTTTAGAGTTTGGATCATGAGTTTTACCTGTTCGACGATGCTTAGTGTTCCATCCTTTGCCATGTAGCAGTAGTTCTTGTTCAACATTGTAGACCTATCATCATCCGCAGTGGCCAGCATGCAGATTTTCCCTTTTCCTTTGACACTGCTGATGGCCTCATCTTCGTCTCCGGATGACCAGACTTGATGGTCTCTTTTGACATGGGCCAGGTATGCCCTTGCCTTTTCAGCTTTTTCTTTGTCTTCCAACTCTTGAGCCATTCTAAGGTAGAATGCTCTGTCTTTTACTACATTGGCCTTACAATCTCGTGCAAAGTGATTCTCTTTGTTGCATTTGTGACAAATTACAACATCAGTCTTGTCTTCTGAAGGAGTACCAGAGTCAGTGATTTGAGGAGACTGCGGTACCTCCTTTGGTTGAATATTCTGAGATTGCGGTGGTGGATGAGAACTTTTGGGAAATCGAGAGTAGTTATTCTGAGAACCGAAGTTACGGTTGAATGGAGGTTTGTTGAACTGCTGATTCTTGCGGAAGGAAGGAGGTGGTAGACGGTTGAACTGTTGGCTAACCAGAGCAATAGCCTTCTGAAAATCTTCTTCATCATCATATTCAGAATCCGCTTCGTATGACTGCGGTAGAGTGTCATACGAGGAAGGGTAAGGTGACTGCGGTGGAGCTTGTGCTATGAGAGCAAGTGGTCCTCCGAAGTCAGCACAGTCTTTGAGTACGGTGGATTCTTGAGCTTGCAGCTCTCCATAGAGCTTGTAAAGTGACAGGGAGTGAATCTTTCTATCGCCTTGGACTATCATCTTGGCCGTAGTCCAATGTCTGCCCAAACCATTAAGAAACTTAAGATTGATTTCATGGTTACTGCGGATGGTGCCCGCATTGGATAACTTAGTGACTATGAGGTTGAACCTTTTGAAGGAGTTTTCCAAACTTTCTCCAGTATGAGCTTTGAAGTTGTTGAACTCATTGAGTGCGGTAGTAAGCTTCTTATCTTGTGCTTGTTCTGAGCCTTCGTACAGGTTTTTGAGAACATCCCAAATCTCTTTCGCTGATTTGCAATTTATGATAATATCGAAGTTGTCAGGAGCAACTCCGCAGGATTTCATAAAAAGCAACAGCATCATTTTCCATTTGATCGAGATCATCCTTGGTGGGACGGCTCATGGCTGGTTGACCTCCTCCTATCCTGGTTGCAGAGCCGTCAGTTTGGACTAGTGTAAGGACTGGAACATGTGGTCCTTCTTCTACGGATCGCCATACATCTCTACCCAGTCTTCTCAAGTACCTTTCCATTCTTTGTGACCAGTGATGATATTCATTTGCGACTAGTATTGGGGCTCGGTTAGAACCACCGACACTATTGGAAACATTTAGAGATAATGATTGTGCCATTTGAAATTGTTTTTTTTTTGTTTTGAAGAAATGAGCTTTAGTGGTATAGAAGGCTCTTTGAAAAATCAGAGTTCCGTTTTCAAAAAGCAACCACTTTGGCTCTGATACCAATTGTTGAGAGAAAAACTTGGAGACACTTGAACAAAAGTTAGAACAAGTATTAATGCGGAATAGTTAATCTCAAAGGATCTAAAGGCTCAACAATAATATAGTTAGATAGTTAGAGGGTTAGTTGCGGAAATGTAAAGGAATGGAAATGACAGCAATTGTTATATCAAGAAGACACTTAAGCTGATTCATAACAAGGAATGCATTCACTCCAAGTTAATAAGGAAGATCAAGCTTATTGATTAAGTCTTAAAGACCTGCTCCGAAGAGGGATTATGATCAGCAGAGTTATGATAAGATTTAAGTAAGAAGAGATGAGTGAAGAAAGATAGAGAGATAACTTCAGAATGTGTATTCAGATAGAATTCATAAGTTATCTTATGTTTTGAATACAAAGAGAGTAAGTCTCTATTTATAGACTTAGAAACTACACTAGATTACAACTCTATAAGCAGTCGTGCAAGGCATACTGGATAATAGAATGTATTACATAAAAGACAAATAATGTAATCTAGCTAAGTTGACTGTGGTAGCTGACTCCGGTTGCTGATGCGGTTGCTGATGGACAAGATTGACTCCGGGTGCTGAAGCGGTTGCGGTAGAAAGATGGTTGCGGTAGCTGAGTTCAAGAGGGTCACTTTTATTATTCAACAGAGCTTAAGTGTGTGAAATCCAAGGTGTGATAGAGAGAGAAGAACTAGTGTGTGTGTACTATGTGTATGGAGCATCATTCTATTCATTGAATACATCATAGATTCACTTCTTCTCCTTCTTCTTCCCTTCTATTTGATGTGGCATCATCCGTTTGATTGGGATTCCGCACCATCAAACGGATCTGATGGATACATAAGCAGATTTGGGACTTACAATTGGTATCAGAGCAAGGTTGTATCAATCATTTTTGTCATATATGGAGTGTATTTGATCTTCTTTTTGAAGGATTTCTGCATTTTTCGATAGATCTTGGCAAAATAAGGGGGTTTTGTTCTTTTCATTTTTGATAAAAACGAGTTTTTGATCGAGTTTTGGAGCAAAAAGGGTGAAAACGTCGTTTTTCTTCGCATCTGAAGCACTGTTTACGGCCTTTGAAGGGTTAACGACCCGAAAGGAGTTTACGACCAAGAACAGTTTGCGGCCTTCGGAGTTCACGGCCGGTCCTTGCACGTTCACGATTCTCGCTTCGTTCTCGGCCAGCAGGAGTCTTCGCATGAGTGTGCTTCTATTAAAAAAAAGGGGGATTTCGGGGTGGAGGAGGATCGAACCCGGGTCTCCTCCCTACTCAACCAACGCCTCTTCCACTTGATCTAGCAAGGAACTCGTTAATCAGCTTCTGTTTGTTAAATCTTAAGGCTTCGCTGCTTCTTCTCAATTTCGCAATATTAACACTTTCAGCCTAAATTTTTTTTTTTTTAAATTCCATTTTCAACCCAAAATTTTAGTTTTTTTTTTTTTTACTTTCTAAATTGACTTTTGACTTAAAATTTGGACTTTGACTTTAAAGTTTGACCTTTGAGTTTAAACTTTGACTTTCTCGTTTGAATTTCAAATTTTCAAATTTAGCTTTTCGGTTTGACTTTTAAGTTTGACTTTTCAAGTTTGACTTTTAATTTTGATTTTTAAATTTAACTTTTAAGGTTGACTTTTGAGTTTTCAAGTTAATGAGCATTTTTGGTAAACAATGAGTTCTTCAAAAATCAATGTCAATGAAATTTCCTTGGAGAATTTAAGTGTGCATTACGAATTACTACGTAGAGAGAACGAGGAACTAAAATACGAAGGGTACCAACTTAGGAAAGGCCAAAAACCTTTAAAAGAACAACTAGAGGCCAAGACTAAGGACTTCAGGAGGCTACAGGCAGAATACAGTGTTAAGTGCGTTGATTTTAAATGTCTTGAAAAGGAACTTGCTGCTACAACTACTGAACTTGACACACTGAAGATTTGTTTTGAAAATGTTGATTTCAACTTTAAGAAATTCGATGGGTCAAGTGAAAGAGTTGCAGCAATAATCGAACATCAAATGAAATGGAAGGACCAGAAGCAAGTGGGAATAGGCTATGAGAGTGTCCTTCCCCTATTCAATCACAATTATACTGCTACTCCATTGACTCAGGAGGAGATAGACTGAGAACCATTTATGGTTTATGGTAAACCAGCTCCACAGGTGCCAGAAAGCAGTGCTAGGTGAATAGATACTAACGTTTCTACTTCCGATGCAGATTCGTCTTTAAGTCAAGGAAAGCAAGAGGCTGTAGAGAAAGTGTCTGAAAATAATGATGATTGTGTTTCAAATTCTAAATCTGATGTGTTGATTTCTGATGATTCTGTTAAGAGTGATGATGTATCTGACACAAGCACATCCACTCCATCTACACCTGTCACACAATCTGAATCCTGCACTTGCACATGTGGCAACAACCAGAAACGAGGCAAGGGCACGCCACTAGGGGCAGGAAGAAACAACTACCCAGTAAAGAAAAAGACTTGCATTCACTATGGAACACCTAGACACATTGCCAGAAATTGTCCAAATCGCACATACGTTCTCTACTACACACAAGGCGGGCAAAATGCACCAAGAGGGAGATACTTCAAAAGAAATCCTTCGAGGCCACGTTCAAACAATGATAACTGGAATGCCAAGAAGGACAAGAATTCAACTCCCAAGGCAAAGAATCAAACTCCCAAGAACAAGAAGGGAATGTCATCCAAGAAATCCAATCCAAGAGATGCTCCAACGAAACCGAGACCGGCTAGGTCAAAGTCATCTCGGCGGCCGATTTCAAGTTCCAAAGCCAGTGTTAAGGCACCCAACCGAGCGAGCAAGAAATGGGTTAAACCCGACTACAGATGGGTTCTGAAGGTTCACTCTCCCAAATCATCTAATGACTCTAATATTTCTTCATCTTCTGTTTGTGATAAACAGGATATGTCATGGGAGAGGGTACATTGCGTTGCTGATAAAAGTCAACCCAGTTTCAAAATGGACTGGGTTCTAAAGACCAACTGATCCCGCTCTGTGTCGAAGCAGCTATGGAGACATATCATCAGACTTCGGTTTGTTGATAGTGGCTGTTCCAAGTACATGATAAGGGACATCTCTCAATTGTGCAACACTCAGAACTTTGTTTGAGAGTATGTGTCCTTTGTGAGAAAGGAAGAAAGGAAGGAATCACTCATGGGGTTTTGTGCTTAACGACGTGAAGAATTTTCGGATCTGTTCTAAGATTATGTGTGATGTTCTCAGACCTTCTGGATGCAAATTCAATCAGTGACTTACGGTTTGATTTTTTCTTCTCGATACTCTTCAATTTCATCTTAAACTGATTCTATTTGACGACAATTTTTTTTATTTTCTTATATTTTTTCGTTAGTAGGTATTATTGGGAAGTGATATCAAGAAAGTGATAACGGGCAGTCTAAACATGTGTAAGGGACTGAATCTGAACTGTCTAGACTCTGTGTTTAATGTGCTGGTAGGCACGAAGGATTTGACAGTGTGGATTTGGATAGGATTGTTTGCAATGACCATACGATGCTCGGGTAGATTGAGTAGTGAGATAAACACGGGAACCTACAGGATACACTAAATTAATACGCTTCTAGAACAGTGGTTCAACTTTTCCTTGATGTATGGACTTATGTACTTAATTCTGGTTCTGATAGGGCGATAGGGGGCTTCTGATAAAGTAGGTCTGTAGGAAATTATTTTCTTGCTTTCTATCTGTCAGTCATATGTTACCTCCTCTGTGTGATTGGAACATATCCGACCTGGACTGCAACATATGCAACTCTCTTTCTATGCATCTTCTTTATATGTGCAATTCTTCCTAATGGTTAGCCATATGCTGTCTCATCTGTGTTGGATATAGTGTCTAAGTCCATAACTATATTTGGTATGTACTTGACCCGACCCGGCATGGTCTATTTGGGTTGCATGGCATTGCAATGCTTCGATAGACCAAAATGAGAGAAAGGACACTTAAGGTTTATTAATATATTATAAGTTCTAATATACTAATAATATTATTTAATTAGTATTGATCAAAGAGTTAATTTGGAATTAATTAAGTGATCAAAAAGAGGCTAATTAAATATATGGGGTTGATTGTGTAAATCATCTGTTCTTGTATAGTGGGCTAATGATCCATGGTTTGTATGGATTGGATTAAAACCCATAAGGTGCTCCATGGATAGTCCATGGAGGTTACAAACCCATGGATCATGGAATATGGAAAGCCATTACAATTATGGTTTACATGGTGTAACCCTACTTGTGCTACAACTATATAAAGACCCCTAGTCTAGCAAAATCGGCACTATTAGTACAAGAAAGAGGGCTAGCCGATTTTGGGGTGTTAGTGAACTACTCTCAAGGTTATTCCAAGTATTGTGGTGTTGTGTGAGACATTTGAGGCATCACACTTGAGGTGCTAGGCTACCAAGGTTTTTTTCAAGGAAGCCAAACAACATAAGGTATGTACTACAACAAGCATTTATGTTTAAAAGTTCCTCATGCTATGCTAGATAGGTTATGAACCTTGGAAATCAAATTTGCATGTATCATAGTAAAACATAGATCCAAGGTTTCTAGGGTTGCATGTACACTATAGGAGTGTTAGATTGCTCAAAACCCAAAAATCTGCATGATTAAAATGATCCGATCTGGAACACAGCATATGCAACATTCTACCTCTCAATCCTTATATCTTAGTTATCCATATGTTGTCCCCTCTGCGTGATTGAAAGAGATCCGACCTGGGACACAACATATGCATCTATCTCTAAATTTGTCTTCCTCCTTAATAATTGTTTACTCACCTAAAGTAAGGAATCCTTAGGAAGTTCTTGATAACCAGGGTATATTGGGAACTGGGGAACATGTTCTAGTGCAACTAGAATTGAACCATTTAAGAGGTTGTCTGTAGATCTCGCTGCTTAATTTAGGTGGAAAACAATACCTGTGGTCGTCGTCATCTAAATGATATATTTGAAAATTTTGTCGATATCCTTTGTGTTTAAGTGGACCACAATACCGGCAATTGACCAGATCTATTCATGAAGGTGAAGATACTGAAAAACAAAGTTAAGACTGTCTCACAACTTTGATCCCAAATATTTTTTTTTTTGGTAAATTTGTTCATAGTTTTCCTCTATGCACAAATTTAGGGGGGGAATTAAAAAAAATTCAAAAATCAAATAAAAATCAGAAAATTAAAAAATCCAAAAATAGTTTTATTTTCGTTTTATTTCTTGTTCAGAAAAATCAAAAATCCAAAAATATTGTGTGCTAACTTTGTTTTTAGTTTTGTTTTTATCTTTTAGTTTTGTTTTGTCTTGAAAAGTGAATTCAGATGTAGATGAAACTCATGGAGAATGTATCGAGATTTCTGAGCCAAAGCTTCATCCGTGATCTTCGAAGAATTCTCATTCGAAGGAGTAAGAAATGAAGACTATTCTTTCAACATTCAATCTTTCAACGCCAGAAGCAAGGTGAAGCTGCAATTGGAGATTATGTGACGGATTGCATTGAAGCCTCCTCAATCAGTCTACTGCTATCTATGAACTGTTGGGTTTTGAGCATTCTAACACTCCTAAGTGTACATGCAACCCTAAATACCTTGGATCTATGTTTTCTCTATTATTCATGCAAATATGAACTTTCCAAGGTATTCATCCTAACTCGCATAACAACATTGATTCATATGAATATATCAAGTTAGAATTACTTACCTCTTTGATGTAGAATGACTTCATGAAGCTTGAGTGCCTAGTGCCCCAAGTGTGACACCTCAAATGGTTCACACAACACCAAATACACTTGGAATAACTTGAGAGAATTGGAACACTTCATCAAATCGGCTAGCCCTTATGTTCACACTCTAGTGACCGATTTTGTCAACAATAAGATGCTTATATAGTTAGTGACAATTAGGGTAAACCCTAATTGTCATGGCTTTCCATTTCCTTGGATCCATGGGTTCAAACACTCCATGGAGCATCCATGGAGTATGTTATGAGTTTTAGCCCAACTTGACAATCCATGGAGCATTAGCCCACTATACAAGTGTGGGTGATTTACACAATCAACCCATATATTTAATTAGTCTTCTTTTGATCACTTAATTAATTCTAGATTAATTCTTCATCAATACTAATTAAATAATCTTATTAATATATTATAACTTATAATATATTAACAAACCTTAAGTGTTATTTCTCTCATTATAGTCTATCCAAATGCATGATGCCATGCAACCCAAATGGACCATGTCGGGTCGGGTCAAGTCTTACCAATTATAGTTATGGACTTAGACATTAATCCAACAGTCTCCCACTTGGATAAGTCTATAACTATTATTGCGTATGACTTCAAGAACCGACTGGCAATCGTAGTTCTCAAAAGCTTCCGTCGAACTCTGACCTTACCGATGATCTCAGAACTTTGTCAATGACTTGTCCATTAGATAAGGGATCATATATTCCTCCATTCTAGATATCATATGGACTGAGACATGGATTATAAATCATTCTCTCTGTCCATTTGTTGTTTCCCGATTTCCGATTCATGATGACTGACTGATTGAACAAATCAAATCAGTCCTGGCTTGGCCAAGCACTCACATGTGTCATCATTAAATCATTGAGGGGCCCACAGATATCGCTTTTATCCCGAAGGTAAAAGGAATGGATAAACTTCGACTCATATGGCTTGTTCTACTACTTGTTGAATCATACACAAAGACACGTTTTATAACATCGAGTTACCAATGCGTTTTCGTGCAATCAATGTATAACCAACCCATAGTAACAACTCATATCTCTAGGTTTGAAGAATATAAGATATTATCGTCTCATGATCACTCGTGATAAAATCCATGAAGTGATTTAAATGAGCGTGGGTTGAATCCAATACTCAGAACTTATGAGCACTCATGAGTGTTGTAGCACCGCTTTGTCTAACATCTTAAACCTCTACAAGCCAACCCATGACAGTCTTGATTCATATCTACTTCCAACATATGACCGACTGTGGATAGTTTCAATAACTTAGTCATTCCGGAAGAATAACCTAGTTATTATGGAAGTCAAAACATGCAAAGTGAAACACAATAATAAATGAATCAAATATGGTATCAAAACCTATGAATATAAATAAGACACTTTTATTTATCACCATACTGATTACTCATTATTCATTGTTTCGGTTTTATCAACTTTATACTTGAATTAAAAAAACACTAGTTGTCCCATGCTCCAAGCAAGTACACTATGTTTTTCAAAACAATAGCTTTGCCATACACCAAGTATGCACCCTATGTTTTCTATGATCCTTACTTTGTGAAATAAACCAATTGAACATAATTTCAATAATTCTAATTTCACACTCTCAAATCCTTATCGAAAAATGTGAGAATTTCAAATTCCTATCATTTATCGAAATCTGTTTAGATTTTAAACTTATATGCACTGACCCTCCTGTAATGAATATGTACAAAGTCACAAAGACTTGTCAACAGTCATTATAAGGTATTCCAATGGAGATCAACTCCATGGAAACTAAGTCTTATATTCAAAGTACATTGCTTTGAACATGCTTCTTGCATTAAGTTTTCTAATCTTCCACAGATAACTTCCACCTATGGAGACAACTCCATATTCTCATTTTGACTATCACTTCTGAACAAGAGATGCCTTTTTTCAGAATATGTCAATATGGTCCTTCCAAAATTAGCACTATACTTCCAACTGTCCCTGAGCAACCAATCTTTGGTAAACCTTAGATTGTCCTCGACAATTGCTTAATCCTTTTAGTCATATCCAGTTCTAGACCTTTTCCCTTCTTAATGCCCCATGCATTTTGAAAATTTTAGAAAGGATGAATATTATAGCACATGCAATCGATCCTGTACCCAAAGCAAATGGGACACGATTCATGATGTCTCACATAAAGACATGATACTAGACCTGTCCTTTAGCTACAATATTTCTATTTGCCAAGTTCTCAAAATTCAGATTATGAAAAAGGGATGCCGTAATCATAATCAAATTTCAGAACGCAAATAATAGACCCATATATAGAATTTCCTAATGTTGAACCAATCCAACATGAAATTCATATATATATTCTTGACTAAAGATGATTAAGGTCTCAATCTAAGCCTTTAGAACTGAAATGAAGTATAATTTCCTCTCCCTTAATTATAGCAAAACAACTTTTCAACCCCTGCAACTCCACGAATTGAAACTTTTGTTTTCTATAATTAACATTGCTAACTTGCAACCTTTATCATAATTATCATGCTCCCACCAACATAATGATTATTAGCATAACACCTATGCTCCCACTAGATTTGACATGTACTCAGAAATCAGCTGGACTTCTAGAAATCAATACTTTATTGACTTCCTTACCAAAGTTCAGACTTCTGATACGAGATGCTTTGATAAAAAAAACTTTATCAAACTCATACACCTTTCCTTAGATAGCATGCATGTGTGTCTAAACAATTTCAGAACTATGAAAAGGGATGCCGTAATCATAGTCTCAATTGTTTAGACCTTTTACCATCTGCTTCAAATCTACTTGGTGGAAGTGTTTCCTGACCATCATTTTCATGAATCGGAGAGAAACCTTATGACCCTTAGATTTTATGGTGTATGTGTTCTTATCCATGTGAATCGTCAAAACCATAGTCACAAGACAAGGATAATGACAAATCCAAACACATATGGATTGAACTCAATCTTAATTTCTTACCACCTGGCAGCTCAAGGGCCTGCCATTGCTTCCAAGTTGTTATGCAACCAACTGAGAACTCTCAGAACTCATATGCAAAGCCAACTTTAACTAGATTGGGCACAGAAATGTCAACACGATAGGTTATAAACCTCACGTAGTGTTAAACTACTGGGTTTTTTTTATTATTATTCTTGATTAGATCTTGAAGTCCTTTTCAGGATCTTTAAGAATCCCACTGTCCTCTTGACATATAAGACTATCTTGCCAAATATTCAAGAGATAGTTTGGATTCTTTATCAAGACAAACACTTCACACAATTGGCCTTAGTTGGTCTTTGTTTGATCCAAAACATTACAACTTACCAATTTCAAATGTACAAGAGTAGGCTACTTTTACTCTTACATTTGACTAGTGTTAAGAAACCTTCCTTTAAATATATGTCACTCAAATTACAATCTTGGCGTATGACTCTAAGATTTGTTTTTGAAACAAAGTATGACTCATCTTCTTGATTTAACCATTTCAACAATTCATGACTCCTCTTCTTAGTCATAAGAATGCACTAAGAAGTCCTTAGAAGACCAATTGTGATGTGGTTCTTTAATCATTAAGATGATCACAAAACATTATACTAAAGTACTCTCCCATCTTTTCAGATTTGAGAAACTTTAATCTTTCTGCCTAATTTGATTCTTCCTATTCGTTTTGCCATACATTGAGACTTTTTCAATGTTTCAGAATTATACTTAAACTTGTAAGTATAACCATTTTTACTAAACTTTAGTAAATCATGACGAATAGTCTTATCGATCTTTGTGGTGGACTTGACCAGTGCACAAGAATGTGTACTCGATCCCTTAGTCCTTCACTTGACTCACATATACATGTGAACAAGGAATTAGTCTTAATTTTCCAAAGCTGAAAGTTCTCATTCATCATACTATACAACTTCCATGATTCCAAGTTTCTATCCAACTGAAGCCTTGGGTGATGAGAATCTTTCCTTATTTGGTAAATTTAGACACTATCACAAATGAAAGAATCAATTTCATATTCCGATGTTGCTATCAATGGAATCATATAAACAACAATTTTCCACAAATGCCACTGTAAGGATATATATATAAAAATAAATAAAACAAAATTTTCTTTTATTTAAAACTTGCGGAAAAACTTATCCTTACAATGCAAATGCATATGAAAGCTATGTTGTTAACTATTCCTAAGCAATCTATCACAACTCTTAAGCAGTAGCTCAAAAATTCTGATCACCGAACCATGCGATCGAAATCTATCTTCGCGATCAGAATCAGCATATACTTCCTTTAAGTTTCTTCACATTTCTTTAATTCTTAAAACATCAACATGTGACCCAGTCACACCATGTAACAAGAATCTCAGAATAGAAACTTAACAGAGTTAGATAGTGGACTTTACCTGAAGTAGAGTCAAACTTCTTGACTTGATCAACCTTAAGATCTTTCAGGTAAATAGGCAGCTTTGCAATCAATGCCCCTTCCTTTGGCAAGAGAAACATATGGAATCTTTGGGAATGGTGTACTGGACTATCACAGACTTGTCTTTCTCTTTACCATTTGGTCAACCGAGTTGACTATGGCCAATCCCTTTCCATTGGGAAGCGAAAGCTTTTCTGGATATCCAATGTTACCATTTTCAAAGTCCATGGAAGTTTGGGAAGTTGATCATCTAATCAAATTTGCTTTACTAGTCCTCCAAATCATTGCTGATTCAGTAGCACCAAGCAAATAGATATGATCATTAAGGTTCATGTCATAGTCTGTTTCATAGTAGTCCAAAAGGAACTCACTATGTGACTTAGAAAGTGATTGAACATCCAACTTTCTTAAGACTTTGACACCCAACTCTCCCGGCTTGTCAATATGTGACTTCATCTCCAAGATGTGATCACACATAGACCTTGCTTGCCATTAGGGCTTGAGTGACCTTGAACTTGTGGGTTAGGGAGAATAAGTGGAGGAGGTGGAGGAAGTAAAGCTCCAAGAGATTTGGGAAGATCATAGATGTCTGAGCTAGATATCTTTTGGGAGATATTCAAGATAGTTGATTCAAAGTCCTTAATATAACACCCAATATGAAATATTAAGGCTAGGATCCAACAACCTATTTATAACTGGAAGAGGGATGTCGTAATCCGGGTTATAAAATAGTTGAAGGTAGGTAAATGACGATTTACCAATTTCCACCATGAAAACGAAATATAATTAAGTTTTAATTGGATTTGAAACTCCTAGATATTTTGAGATTCATTGAACTGTTCAATGGCATCTTTCAATCTCGAGTGTGCCCTTCAGGTTTTGTGATTGGGATGCCGAAGATCACAAAACAACGTGTGAATAACCATGCAAATATACTTGGTACCCTTAATAATTTACCCCTTAATCGATGTGCTGGTTAACCACACGCACTCCACCGATACTATGATAAACATTAAATTACCTTTTGCCTACCTTGTTAAATCCAGTTAGTGTGCCGGTTACCCACACACGCTCCACTAACGACTGAAGCAAAGTGCAAAGTGTAATTTCATGGGTTAGCACCTTATTCACATTTTCCTAAGTAACTAAGATTCGGAATTAATAAAAAGGTTTAGTTACTTAGTATTTATCATTAATACTTTTAATGAAGGGAGAATTATAGTCCTTGTCCTACCTGTTCGGGTAACGACCCTCCACCAGTCAAGGAAGCGGTGGGTGAGAGTGGACACCCATTAAGCTGCCATTTTATAGGCAACAACCTTATACCCCCTTATAGACCGGCTTCGTGAATGTGGCCTACTAATGGTAAAACTGACTTGCTCTTATACATATATATATATATATATATATATATATATATATATATATATATATATATATATATATATATATATATATATATATATATATTATTAACTTATAATATTATAAAGTATAAGGGTTGAATTTTAACTTTTAAAAACTCTAAGGGCTTAACTTGGAATTAAAGTATTCATGAGAGAGACTTTACAAATTCCAAAACTTGAGGGCAAGTTTTGAAAATATTCAAAACCATTTAATTCCATAACTTATGTGTTTAAAGTAGTTTTAATTAAAAAAGTCTTCAAGTTCCATAACTTGAGGACAAGTTATGGAAGACTTTAAACTAATAAAAGAATGTAACTTTTCTTTATTTTTGTAACTTATGGAACTAATTAAGGTTACACATTTTATTACTTAATGAAGTGACTCTTGAACCTCCATAACTTGAGGACAAGTTATGGAGTCATAAAACCATTCAATGAAGACAAGACTCTTCATTTTGAACCTTTGCCAACTTTTATGAGTTTTAAGAAACTTTAATGTGACTTTTCATGTAACTTGAAGACAAGTTACACAAACACATTTTAGAATCAACTCTTAGATTAGTTTGGATTGAAAACAACAATTTCACATAACTTTCCTATTAATCTAAGCAACTCATAAGAAGAAGATAATTCAAATCCAACTTTTTCATGAAATTAGCCTAACCATTAAAATAATACAAAACATGAGTCTATTGATAATTATCTTTGAAATTCGATTAACATGAATATTACCACATCAAAACAGGTTTCCAAGTTCAAAAACAACTTAGGGTAATGTTCCTACTCCAATTTCAGCCAAAAACATCAAACAGCAAGCTGTCAGAACCCAAAACTCGTCGAGTTCCTTGAGGAACTCATCGAGTTCATGCCCAAAATGATGAACTCGTCGATTTTTTTGCATAAACTCGTCGTGTTTTATGGTCTGGACAGTTTCAGCTTTGAAAAAACAAGTTTGCATCAAGTATAAGTGAAAACAAGCCTAGGCTCTGATACCACTGTTGGGTTTTGAGCATTCTAACACTCCTAAGTGTACATGCAACCGTAAATACCTTGGATCTATGTTTTCTCTATTATACATGCAAGTATGAACTTTCCAAGGTATTCATCCTAACTAGCATAATAACATTGATTAATATGAATATATCAAGTTAGAATCACTTACCTCTTTGATGTAGAATGACTTCATGAAGCTTGAGTGCCTAGTGCCCCAAGTGTGACACCTCAAATGGTTTACACAACACCAAATACACTTGGAATAACTTGAGAGAATTGGAACACTTCATCAAATCGGCTAGCCCTTATGTTCATACTCTAGTGACCGATTTTGTCAACAATAAGATGCTTATATAGTTAGTGATAATTAGGGTAAACCCTAATTGTCATGGCTTTCCATTTCCTTGGATCCATGGGTTCAAATACTCCATGGAGCATCCATGGAGTATCTTATGGGTTTTAGCCCAACTTGACAATCCATGGAGCATTAGCCCACTATACAAGTATGGGTGATTTACACAATCAGCCCATATATTTAATTAGTCTTCTTTTGATCACTTAATTAATTCTAGATTAATTCTTGATCAATACTAATTAAATAATCTTATTAATATATTATAACTTATAATATATTAACAAACCTTAAGTGTTATTTCTCTCATTATAGTCTATCCAAATGCATGATGCCATGCAACCCAAATGGACCATGCCGGGTCGGGTCAAGTCTTACCAATTATAGTTATGGACTTAGTCATTAATCCAACATGAACCTGCTGAAGTGATCCAGAAGATTAGGTCTCTCTGATATTCTCTCTGACGATTCTCAAGCTGAAAGCGCCATTTTTCAAGAATCTCTACAAGAAGCCTCCTCACCCAATGTGCGTTCAATGTCAAATTCTGAAGAAAATCCCAACTGCTCAAGATGAAGTCATTCATTGAAGATTTATCAAGTTCATCTTGAAGTTGGGAAGAAATCGAAGATAAACGCTGAAGCCAAGCTCCAAATGAAGATTAACAAGAAAGACCAGCTACTTTTTTAGGGGGAGATTGTTGGGTCAATTAGAAAAGAAAGCTATAAACCAAGGGGGAGATTATTGGGTCAAAAATATGGTTTATACTTTACTTTTCTAGGAAAATGAATTTTTATGTCTAGGACCGTAAACAGCTTGGTGTTTACGGCTGTATATGTGTTTACGGTTGTGTTTACGGCCGTGAATAGTTTTATGGCTGTGAACCTGTTCACGACCCATGTCTCATATATATAAGGTGAGGAGTGCATGTTAGATGAGTGTACGGTTGAGAGGAGCTTAAGTGTGTGAAATCCAAGGTGTGATAGAGAGAGAAGAACTAGTGTGTGTACTATATGTATGGAGCATCATTCTATTCATTGAATACATCATCGATTCACTTGTTCTTCTTTTTCTTCTCTTCTATTTGATATGGCATCAGCCGTTTGATTGGGATTCCGCACCATCAAATGGATCTGATTGATACACAAGCAGATTTGGGACTTACACAAAACCCTTACGGGGCTGAACGCAGCAAAAAATCCTGAAACTGATTCCTTGCTCGATTCCTGCCCAAGCTAGACTACAATTAGAAATTCCTCATCTAATCATTGACAACTTACAAAGAAACCCCGAGCTACAGTGAGCTTCTTGACCAACCACTTACTACTGAGAAGCAACCCATGAACCTCCTGACCCATACATCCGATCGCCACCTACTATATGTCCTTGCCTTAACCAAATCCTAAATCGAGATTCCACATAATCGCACCGCAAATCGTTATGATTCACCCTTCCAATACCACAATCTCGAATAGATCGATGATCCTCCGAGCAGAATATCTAGTTCTCCCCTGCTTAGGGTTCGAACTACCACCCACTGGTGTTGAAACCAACCCATAACTCAACCGGCTAGGCTAGGTACAACCATCTCTGACATTGGAAGGAAAACCACATGCACGATGATCTTCCAGATAAGGACCAAACAAATCCAAAGAGAATCCTAAATTTCAGCTAAAGACCTCTAAAATTTCCCAATAATGACCACTTAACGTTAAGGATCCCTTACAAGAGCATAAACCAATACCGACTTATGATCCCAAAATATACACTCCTTGCCTGCACTTCCAATGCCATACCGGTGCCCGTCTTGCTATAACCCAAGAACACGGACCATTAATCACATCACAAATCATCCATAACACATCCACCCATTTTCACACTACCGCGCTGACAATCCTGCATCCAAACACCGCGACCAACCGACCCCAAGCTGGGCTTACCTCTCACCTTGAAGGTCACAAGCCTACTCACTTCTTTCATGAACTCGGAAACTGAAAAGGGCAAGGTCCCCACCATATATAGCGACATACCAACCATCAATCAACCACTTTACTTTCAACTATAATCCCCAACCGATCATAACGGTCGATCCATCCTTGAGCCCCACGTCTCAAATACATGGTCTTGAGTAGAACCCTCGAGACCTCAAAGCCAACCAGCTCATCAATGTCTGCACAAATCAATCCGAACTATTTCTTTATCATCATCAATCAGGATGTATGTCAGATCAATTAGGTTCACGTCGTCGTCCCTCATATAACAGTCCTTAATGAACTGACCATATGACTCAGGAAGCGAACGCAAAACTAAGTCAATGGCGAACTCCTTTTGGAAAACGACACCTAACATCTACAAGTCAATGTCTGCACACATAGACTTTCCATCTTGATGTTTACTTGCCAATAAGGCTTGAATGACTTTGTATTTTTCAGCTTGAAGAAAACGTGGCTCATGGAATATTATTAAAGGAGGTGGAGGAAGAGTTGGAGAAGCATGATTTCCAGTTTCATCATTGCTTGAAGAAGGGAACATTCTTTCACCTTGATCAACATGTAGAATATCATCTTCAGAAGGAAAAACATTTCAAGAAGAACGAGGAAGACCATTGTTATCAGAACTTGCCATCTATAATAGGAGAAAAGAGAATTCAAGTTAGTTGATTTTAATCCTTGATTATTAACCCAAATTTTAAATCAAGGCTAGGATCCAACTAAATAATTCACAATTCAGAAGAGGGGTGTCGTAATCCAATTGCAAATTATTTAAAGGTAGGTAAATGACGATTTACCAATTTCACAATGAAAAATGAAATTTGAATGAATTAGGTTTTAAATGAAATTCCTAGATCTTTTGAGATTCATTGAACTATTCAATGGCATGTTTAATCTCGATTAGGCCCTTTCCATTTGTGAATGGGATACCGAGGATCACAAACAAGGAGTGAATAACCATGCAAATTAGCTTGGTACTCTCGATGTCATTTATTATCTAATTAATGTGCCGGTTAACCACACACGCTCCATTGATCAATAATAATTCACGAGTCATCCATTCCCAACAATATTAGTCCCATACTAGTTTGTCGTTTAACCACACACGCTCCACTAACGACCAATAAGGTGTAATGTGCAATTTCATGGATTAGCATCAAATTCACATTTTTCCTAAAGTAACTAAGAGTCGGATTTTAGAAAATAGTTTAGTTACTTTTTATCATTATACTTTTAATGAGGTTATGTCCTATCAAACACGTTCAGCTACCGACCCTCCACCAATCAAGGGAGCGGTGGGCAAGAGTGGATACCCAATGGCGGTCATTTTATAGGCCGCTTCCTTAAACAACCCTTATAGATCGCCTTCGTGAATGAGGCGTACTAGCAGTTTGACTGACTTAGTCTTATATATATAATATATATTAAGCCTTTAATTATATATAGGGTACAATGAGTATTTTAAAACATTTTAAAATATTAAGCGTTTAATCTTTTAATAAATTAAACTTTTAATTTAATTAAATTTAAATCTTTTATGGATTTTTTAATTATCTTTTAATTAATCACTTAATTAAATTATTAATAACAATCATAAAGATGTAGTTTAAAGTTTTCAAAATACTAGGGTTTTAAATAATCTTTTAAATTTCGAAAATTAAAAACATTTTAATTTATATTTAAAAGAAACTGATTAAATAATTATCCAATAATTAAACAGTTAATTAAATTATTAAATAAAATAAGGATTATCTATTAAATTAAACAAATTAATATTAACCTAATCCTTATCCCATGGATTTCGAAAATATGGGTAGGGATATTTCAAAATCTATAATTATCTAATTAAACTATTAACAAGATAATTACCAAAAATAACAACCTACTCAAAAACCCTTGATTTTCGAAATCTATTGCTTGGAGTGGAAGGGTTTGAAAACCCTTAGGAAACCCTAGATTTCGATTCCAACATGGCCAATGGAAAGGGTTTAAAAAGCCTTTGGGATTTTTCGAAAAAACAGGTTTCCTTAAACCTAATTTGCGAAAATTAAAGGCCCTAGGGTTTAATAGCCATAAACCCTAATTTTTCCAATTCAATCAATTGCATCATATTCAATAGAACACAAACCTGGTTCTGATACCACTGATGGGTTTTTATACATAGAAAACAATCCTATGTGTGCATACAATCCTAATTTTGAGGATCTATGTTTTCACTATTTGACATACAAGCATTGAACACAAAAACTAGAAACCCTAGGAGGCTAGTATAATTTTCGAAATTAACATAAAACTAGGGTTAGGATACATAACTTGATTGTTGTATTGTAATAATAATCAAATCCTTGAAGATCTTGAACTTTGAGATCAAGTGTCACAAGTGTCACACCTCTAATGGCTCACAAACACACCAAGGAAGAGGATGATTATGAGAGAGAGGAGAAAGTAGGTAATTGCACAAAATTTCGGCTCTTCTAAGGTTTCTTTAAGCATGGCCGAAATCCATAAGGGGTTGTGTCCTTTATATAGTTGTTGGTTGCTTAGAGCCAAAGCTAGGGTTAAGATAATGAAACCCAAATCCCTTTGGTTAAGGCCTAAGCAACTAATGGATCCTCATCCTTAAGGCCTTGAACGAAATTTCTAGGGCCTGCCCTAGAGAATTTCGTCCATCCCTTCTAGAATGGTCCAAGAGCCCAATTCCATAAATATTAATAAAATGCAAAACAACCCTTGTACTTTTAATTAATTCCTTTAATCCCAAAATTAATTCCAAATTAATTTCTAATTAAATATCAATTAATTATACGATTTCTAATTAATATATAATTTCTATAATATATTAATAAATCATTTATTTCAATTTATTAATCAAATTAATAAATTCCTCCCGTTCCTCAATTAATCATCCTGTCAAGTTGCTAGTGTTAAGGTAACCCAAAAGGAATGTGCTACTATAAATTCATGTTCACACCAATTATAATTATGGGCTTAGACACCTAATCCAATAGGATCCCCCATCTCCCCTGCCATCAGCTACTGAAGAACTCCTCATAATGTCAGTTAGCTACTTCGTGAACACAAACACATGTAATAAAGCTCAGATAATCCTTCAAGTAAAAGACTTATCCCTACAACGGTTGGACTCAGACAAGAGTTGCGCAATAGGGTCAAACCCATCACTCTGAGATTATTCAAGCTTGATTACATGTGACCTTACTTATTTACTTAACAGCTAACTCACATCACCTAAGAGTCCTATAAAGCACAAAGCAAGCAACATTCGAGCAGTGGAGTCGAATGGCACTAAAACATAATAAAATCCGACGGATTCCCATTTGAAGTTCCAATATCTAACTCCCAGCATCCCGGATACATACTACCATACTCATGCACTCCATCCTCACTCCCTAGAGGAAGGCTAAACATATCGCGACTGGTCGGTTGACCCCACATAACTCATCCTACCACAAATTGCCCCACGACCCTCCATTGGTGCCTGATAACTATCACATGAACACTATCACATACTACAGAAGTCAAACAATCATAGGCTAAAAGATTCAATCCTGCAACGGTTGGACTCAAACAAGATCTGCGCAACTGGACCAAATCCCTAAACTTAAGGCTATTTAACTCATGCAGTATGTGACTTAGCACATTCACTCATTAATTAGATCACACACGAAAGAGTCACACAACAATCAATAAGGAATTCTACAACATATAAGGCATCATATAATCAGGCAATTATATCATGCAACTTCCTGAAGATCCCTAGCCTATCATTAGCATGTTGTTCTAACATATCACAATCATAATCTCAAATAACTGTGTGGTAATTTGGGGTCTACTTACTCGCTTCAGTTGATCGTACACATCCCATCCTCCTTGTTTATTTTGAAAATCATTTTTAAAATCTTTCTCCCTTAGTTTGAGATTGGATTCACATGAGTGTTCCTCCAATTCACTCAAACCAAGGCTCTGATACCACCTTGTAATTTTCCAAAACTTTCAACGAATTTTTAACTTTTCAAAACAACCCATTCACTAAATAGGTATTTACAAAAACATTGTTTCTAAAACATTATTTAAAAACCGGAATCGTTTACAACATAGTTTTCCAAAACATTTCCAATATTAGAGTTTCCCAGAATTCGTAACTTCCAAAACACGAGTATGTTTATGGTCACGCCTTGACCTTGCCACGGTCCACTAAAGTACCTAAAACCATAAACCAAAACTGTAAGCACGAAGCTTAGTGAGTTCCCCTAAAGTACCAATCACAACAATAACACATACACAAACAACATACTATGGGTCTAATCATCCTCGGGATGGAATACCCTAGGCCCCTCAACCATCAGGTTGGAATGCCAACACACTATGGGTCCAATCAACCATCGGGTTGGAATACCCCAGGCCCCTCAACCATCGGATTGGAATGGCAATATACTATGGGTCCAATCAACCATCGGTTTGGAATACCCCAGGCCTATTGGCTTACACACAAAGTAGAGAAGCCTCAACCACCAATCATACATGTGCACATATAACAGATAATCATATAACAGTCTACAGCCAGTCAAACAGATCTAACAGATCACTAAGCATAGTATCAACCTATCTATCAAGATACCAATCTAACAGATCATAACAGTATAGCAACATGCATAATGGGATATCAACCCAATGGGCCGGCATTGGTGCCTTCGACCCGAAAGTACAGTAAGGAAGACTCACCTCTCAAGCAATACATAACTGATAAGTTCTGACTCCGAATCTCATCTCCCGATTCAAATTCCTACCAATTCCATCAAAATCCCAAAATACCCAAAATACCCTCACAAGCCAAACTTGGTCAACCATGGTTAAAGTCAAAGTCAACGATCAAGGTCAACAGACCATGTTGACCCAACACGCCGAGTTTGCTAATAAACTCGTTGTGTTTCTTAAAGCTATCAGATGATCGGGAAGATCCCACTTAACACGTCGAGTTTGCTAATAAACTCGTCGTTTTTGCTTGAACTTAAAACATTCAGTTGTTCCTACGATTCCAGGGCCTCCAAAACTCAGATCTAAACTCAAATGCTATCAAAAAGGAAAAAGTTTCCAACTGTATCCTTTGGGCTAACCCAAGAGCTCAAAAACTCATCCAAAAAGGCTTGAAAATTCAAGGGCTTAACCAATAAGCACCAAAAATCCTTAAGATCTGAAACTCAACCTTTCCAGAAGAGCTTTTAGCATCAAAATCAACCCAAAGGTTATTGCTTTATAGACATGCATGTCGAATGCATGTCTTGAACCCAAAATGGGTCAAAAAGGGGAAATATTGTCTAAACTCCATGCATGGCATCAAAACTTGGTTAAATACCAGATCCAAACCACTACGAGGTCACCTTGACTTGGGGATTCATAAAGTTGCAAACATTATGAGATCTATCCATTGCAACATCCAAGAAAAATGAGAAAAAGGGAAAAAAATCAAGATCTACCTACTTAAAGGAATAAAAATCGGATCTTGGATACTTACAAAGGTCCAGAAGAGTGTCAAACTGAAGATGAGAGCTTTTCTTGCTCAATATTTGCTTCCTTCTTCCAACTTTATTCTTATTTTGCTCCAAAATACCACATTAGCTCACAAATGAGAGGGAATGACGATTAGGGTTCACAATGGCCGGTGTAGGGGTTTTGAGGCTGATAAAAGATCAGCCCTAGGGACTTAAACAGATTAAATAGGGTGCGAAACCTTAAAATTTAGGGTTTCTCATCCAGTCGCCAACACGTCGAGTTTCCCCTCACCAACACACCGTGTTGATTCATAAAAATATGCGGCCCAAAACTCCTTCAACACATCGTGTTGAGGCTACCAACACGCCGTGTTCCACTGGAAAAACATGCTTAAAGGAATAAATCTCATACCTAGGAATCGGGATGTTACAGTATCCATGCCATAATACTAATTTCAAAAAATGGAATAATAAACCAAAAAAATACTAATACTTAACTTTTTATATCATGAACCTTATTAACTTCATCATCCTCAAACTTATCAACATTCTCATTTTCTTCTTTTATTCTTTTTTTCTCTTCTCACCAATGTAACAACTATCGGTCACATCTGACTATACAAAAATTTCTAAAACTATGATCCCTATAGGTACCTATATAACAAAAGAATTCATTATAAAAAAACAAAAACAAATATTATTTTATGAAAATAATACTTGTTTCATGCATCTAAATCGCTTGCAAATTAAAAGTTTTCATGGTTTTACAAGGAAAAATCCTTGAAACCTTTTAAAACCAGCTCCAACATAAAAATAATACATACACAGATAACATCCTCTTTAGAAATTCCATAAAATCTTAGAGCTCTTAAACAAGTCAAGTAAATCCTTAATATATAAAAGATCAGAAGCATTCCTTCCAGGGAAGCACAACATCTTAAACGGGAAAATATCATTTCCATTGATATTGCCAAAATTAGTCATATATTTTGGAAATTTATATTAATATTTACTAGCTCAGTTGATATGATGGAAGACAAATTATACTGGTAATGCTTAAAAGTCAGATTTTGAAGATAAATCTGTGAGCCGAAGAGATAAGGAAGATACTTGATTAGGATAAAAAATCAAAGGTTTCCTAATCTACTGAAAACACAATGCAGATGAAGAGAAGACGATGCGACCAAACTTAAGAGTTCGGTTTGTATAATAATATATGCTAGCCTTGACGCGACCTATGTCTTATGCGGCACGAATTCTATTATTTCCAGCAATTATAAATAGACCTTCTCCTTTATTCCAAAGCATGCCAACTTGAAGAGACAAATCAAATTACGATTTTTCTATAGTTAGAGCCTTATTGTTCTAGATATGATTATGGGCTAAGAACGCCTTACTTCTTCTTAGATGTAGATGAACCCTTTTGATTATATGGTTTGATGAATAAAATCGGATTTATCAGTTTATTATTTATTATGTCTGTTTAATGAAAAATCCTTATGTGTTTAAGTTTTAATTATTGTTACCTTTGGCTGAGTTTATCTAATTTATGGTATCATTCTACTTGTATGAACTTTAATCATAACTAATTTATGGTAATATTGTTTTAGGACTACTGATTAATCAAATCCTAGGGTACGGTAATAGTAATTAAAGACTAAAATGTGTAAGATTGCTTTAGATCATCTTTCTATAAGCAAGTAGCTTACTTTCATGACCATTGAAAGTAATTATTAGATCAATCTCTCATGATTCGAACATATAATTGGTTATGAAGTTAGTTTATTGCATAATCAATGTAGTAACTATTCTTTATAATTATTAGTGTTAGTTCATCAGTCAAGATATGTAATCAATATAGATATCGGTAATAAACAACATAAATCCATTACACGCTTTTATTGATCAACCATAAGAGAAAAATAGGGGATTCAAATTGATATGTGCATATTTAGCTATATATTTCGTATAGAATTTTAATACTTTTTGGCTAATTTATTACAATTTATGGAGAAAAGGTACTTAATTATGTTTAAATTGTATTCTCAGCCTAAAAGATGTGCTCGGAAGCAAAAGGAAACAGGAAATGCAATCGGGAGCTCGGGAATTGAAGAAAGAAGAAAAAGAGTTAAAATCTTAAAGAACTCGGCGAGTTGGATGCCTACTCGACGAGTCCACACGAACATTCGTGGAGCAAATAGAAGTCCTTGCCGTACACGGATTTTTAATGAGGGACTCGGAGAGTCGGTTATTGGACTCGACGAGTAGCCTCTGTTTTCAGAAATCTATGAATAGGATTCAATTGCCCGAAACCAAACCCTTCTCTGGAACCCTTGGGGACTAAATTACGACTGAAGGTGCAGCTGGAGCTCTGGAACTCATGGAACAACGCTACCTTTAAATTTTGAGAAGATCAAAGGCAATTTTAGATTACTCTTTACTTAATCTTTTGTTTGAACTATGTGTGAACTATTAGATTTTCTTTTTTGAGCTACTTTCTGCTGTAATCATGAGCTAAAACTCATATCTTTTGTTTAGGGTAGATGAATTTATGACTATGGTTTGATTTTGTGGTTGGATTGAGTTTTGTTTTGTTAAGCTTGTTGAAGAACCTTATGTGTTAACAACAACTATTTTCTGTTAATTAACAAGTATATTAAGCTGCATGAACATCTCTTAATTACTTATCTCACATGATTTATGTGAAAACATTGTTATGTGCCTAGGAATAGCGAACGTGAAACTAGGGTTAACTAGAAAATAGGTAAGTTAATGTGTGAGCTTGTGTGACGAACCATCAACAAGAGGTTAATTAAATTAGTAATTTGATTAGCTAACTACAAGTCTTACTTAACCCAAATCAATAAACTAGGAAATTTATTAGTTTAATCACTTGATCACTACTTGAATTAATTTGTTTTCTAAGGATTAGTAATAGCGAACGTGGACCTAATCACATTAATCGGTAGCCAATAACAATTAATCCATTGCATTTGTCATAAAATCAACCATAGGAGTAAATGAATCGAACCTAAAAAGAAGTCTTCTTTAATATTGAATTTAGTTGATGTTTAGTAGTTTTACCTGTTATTTGCTTTATTTAAGTGATAGATAAGTGTTTAAGTTTCTAGTCTTTCAAAACTAGATAAAACCTCTTTTCCTTTATTAATTATTTTTTTTAGATAATTTAGTAGTTAGTTTATTTATTGTTCCGTGTGTTCGATACCCTGCTTGCTTAATTATACCACCAATTGACAAGTACACTGCCTTTTGTGTGTCTAAATCATATTTAAAAAGTAGGATTAAAACTAGTGAAATCAACACACATCAAGTTTTTGGCGCCGTTGCCGGGGAACGGTTCTAAAATAAATTTTAATTGCTAGTATTATCGATCTTTTGTGTGAGAACTATCTTGCACAAAGTTACTGCTTTAGTAGATTAGTTATTAGGATTGTGTTGGGTCCAAATTATGGTTTATACTTTATTTTTCTAGGAAAATGTATTTTTGTGTCTTGGACCGTAAACAACTTGGTGTTTACGGCCGTATACGTGTTTACGGTTATGTTTACGGCCGTGAACAGGTTTATGGCCGTAAACTCATTCATGGCCCATGTCTACTATATATAGGATGAGTAGTGCATGTGTGAGGCTACAGAAGTGGGAGGGTAAGGCTAGAGAGAAGGAGAGCATATTCTAGAGAGAGAAACTAGAGAGAAGTTTTGTGTGTGTGAATCTCTTCTATCTGGATCTTTATTCTAATCAATTCATACATTAGATTCATCATCTTCTTCTTCTCCTTCTCTTCTATTTTGATCTGGCATCATCCGTTTGATTGGGATTCCGCACCATCAAACGGATCTGATTGATACACAAGTAGATTGGGGACTTACAATTGGTATCAGAGCTTTGATTGTATCAATCAATTTTGTCAGATCTGTAGCTTATTTGATCTTATTTTTAAAGGATTTTTGCGGTTTTTGGATAGATCTTGGTAAAATAAGGGGGGTTTGTTCTTCGCGTTTTTCATAAAAATGAGTTTTTGATCGAGTTTTGGAGCTAAAAATGTGAAAAATCGTGTTTTTTCATCGTAAACAGCGTAAACCCCGTTTTCGGCCGTAAACCCTGTTTTCGGCCATAAAACCCCGTTTTCGATCAAATAACTTCGTTTTCAGTTCTAAGGCTATATTTTTGGTTAAAAAAAGGCGCATTTTTTGTCAAATACTCTTGTTTTTGGTCAAAATTTCTCGGTTTTGGTATTAAATTTTTTTGTTTACGGTCTAATTTTTGACTTTTAAACTTGACTTTTAAGGTTGACTTTCTTGTTTTTTAGTCAAAGGACATTTTTGGTAAACAATGAGTTCTTCAAACACCAAAGTCAATGAAAATTCTTGTTCTCAAACTTGCATTGAAAATGTTAAAAATTTACTTGAGCATATCGAATTATTACGCAGAGAGAACGAGGACCTAAAATACGAAGCGTATCAACTCAGAAAGGGACAGAAACGTCTAAAAGCTCAATTAGAAGCAAAAACAAAAGACTTTAGAAAACTTCAGGAAGAGTATAGCAATAAGACTGCGAATTATAGATATGTGACTGAACAACTTGTTGAGGTAACTTCTGAGCTTGACACATTGAAAAACAAATTTGAAAATGCAGATTTTACTTTTAGAAAATTTGATGTGTCAAGTGAAGTAGTTGCATCCATGATAGAACATAATTTGCAATTCAAAGACAATCAGTCAAAGGGTTTAGGATAGGAGGTAGTATTAATGTTGAGGGTACTAATGTTTCTACTTCTTATGCAGATCAACCACTAATTCATTGCAAGTAAGCTGCTGAAGAGAGTGTTTCTGATAATAAGATTGTTTCAAAGTCTGATGACTTAAATTTTTTCGATATATTTGATGATATCTTTGATAATTCTGCTGTGGATGTGCCAGAAAGTGTTGAGCTGAACGATTCTAATGCTTCTACTTCTTGTGAAGGTAAAGTAACGGAAGATGAGAACAAGGAGAAAACTATTGAACAAACCAATGTCTCCTTGAACTCTGAATCTGATGCTTCGAACTCAGTTGCTTCTGATCAACCTGCTGTTGAGAAGTACAGTCCACCAAAATAAGCGAAACAGAGTGCTTGCTGTAATTGTGCTTGTGGGAACAATAAGAAACGAGGCAAGGATACGCCACCAGGGGCAGGAAGAAACAAATTCCCAGTGAAGAAAAATACATGTTGTCACTGTGGAACACCTGGACACATTGCCAAACATTGTCCTAATCGCGCATACGTTCCCTACTACGCACAAGGCTGGCAGAACGCACCAAGAGGGAGATCTTTCAAAAGAAACTCTTTGAGGCCACTTTCAGACAATGGTGACTGGAACGCGCAGAAGGCCAAGAAATCAACTCCCAACAACAAGAAGGGAATGTCGGCCAAGAAGCAAAGATCAAGAGATGCTCCAGTGAAGCCAAGACCGGTTAGGTCAAATTCATCTGGACGATCGACTTCAAGTTCAAAATCAAGTACCGAGGCACCCATCAGATCGAAAAAGAAATGGGTTAAACCCAACTACAAATGGCTACCAAAGGTTCAATCTCCCAAATCTCCTAACGCTTCTAATATTTCTACATCTTTTGTTTGTGATAAGAAAGATATGTCTTGGGAGAGAGTACCATGTGAAGATGATAAAGGTTAACCCAGTTTCAAAATGGACTCGGATCCAAATACCAACTGATCCCGCTTTGTGTTGGAGCAGCTATGGAGGCATATCATCAGATTTCGGTTTGTTGGTAGTGGCTGCTCCTGGCACATGATAGGAGGCATCTATCAACTGTACAACATTCAAAACTTTGTTTGAGAGTATGTGTCCTTTGTGGGAAGGGAGGAAAGGAAGGGATCACTCATGGGGTTAGTACTTAATGACATGAAGAATTTTCGGATCTGTTCTGAGATTTTACGTGCTGTTCTCAGACCTTTTGGATGCAAATTCAATCGGTGACTTACGGTTCGAGTTTTCTTCCCTGTACTCCTGAGCTTATCTTAAACTGATTCGTTTTGAAGACATCTTTTATTTTTATTATAGTTTTTCGTCAGTAGGTATTGTTTGGGAAGTGATATGAAGTATAGTGCTAAAGGGAAATTTATGATGCGTGTAATGCACTAAAGCCGAATTGCCTAGACTCTGTATTCAATGTGCTGGTAGGCAAAAAGGATTCAAAAGGACTAGACTCGAGTAACACCCGATTCCTGGTACGCAGTTAATTCAAGCATTTCTTTTGTTTTTCTCTGGGACTCGATGATTTGGAGGCCCAACTCGTCGACTAGAGTCGAGACCCGCATACAGTTTTAGTGGCCTACTCGACGAGTCGGAGACTGACTCGGCGAGTAGGTGTTGTTTGAATGAAACCCTAAATCTGAGGGTTTGCACCCTATTTAAACACCTTATCTCAGCCTCCATCGTCCCTTATACTCCCAGAAGACATCATATCGAAACCCTAGCCGTTTTTGTGTGTTCTAAGGCCATTTGGTGCTTTTTAGTGGGTTGTGAAGCTTGAGAAGAGGAAAGGAGCTTGTGAGACCAAGGGGAAACAAGAAGATCCATAGTTTGGAGCTCATTTTCAACTTATTGGAGGTATGAAGCTGAACCTTTGTCTATAGATCTTGATTTCTGGGCCTTTTCCTTCATCTTTCTAAGCCCTAGAGAGGTGGTATTCGGGAGTTAGTGTTGGAAGTCAGTGTATGCTTTAGATCCAGGTCTATTGGGGGGGTTTTATGGCACAAAGGTGCCCATTTTGTTGCCATGAACACCCCATGCACCCTAGAGGCCATCTTTTATGGCTTTTTGGGCTAAAGACGCCTTTCATGTGTACCAAGTTTGGAACTTTACGTATGAAATGGACATTAGGGGCCAGATCTACGGTTTTGAGGTGTTAAGGCCCATAGAAATCGATGGTTAGTATTGCTCAAGGATGGACTCGACAAGTTGTTCTTGGGACTCGGCGAGTCACGGGGTTATGACCACCAAATCCTTCTGTGGATGGACCAGTTGTTAGGGAGGAAAGTCCCGTAGATGTTTAGAAGCTAAAAGGGACCTGGGAATCATGGGACTCGATGAGTGTATGAACAGGCTCGGCGAGTCCAAGGCAATCTCCCAATCTTTGAAGATGAACTCGACGAGTTGTTCATACAACTCGGCGAGGCGTAGACCGGACACATTCTTATGAGGGAGATGAGCTCGCCGAGTTCAAGGAGGAACTCGCCGAGTCGGATGAACATGGTCTCGATGTTTTGAATTAATGAGAACCCGTCGAGTTCATGCTAGACTCGACGAGTGGAGTCGGGGTTGGATCGGGTTAGTGGAGTATGGACTCGACGAGTTGGTAGACCAACTCGGCGAGTCAGGTCAACTGGGTGTTGACTTTGACCAATGTTGACTTTTCTAGGTTTTGGTATTGACCCGGGTTAGGGTTGTATGTTCTGTTTGATGACTTCAGGGTTGTCGTGTAGGGATTGAGGAATCGAGGAGAGCCGACCTTCACGCCAAGGACAGTTCAGACACTACACGACATCGAGGTGAGTTACCTTCTAGTAGGAGTGGGTCTAAGGCACCAAGGCCGGCCCACTAGTGATTGTTAGTTGGGTGATTATCTTTGTGATAATTGTCTGGTATGTTATTGTTGGATATGTGAGTATGCTTGATTGCTTGGTATGGAAGTATGCTAGTTGCTTTGTTATGTGAGATAGTATCAGTAATCGGTTAAGACAAACCGAAGGGTAGGTCGACACCCCAAAATAGCCTGACATGGGTAGGTCAGCACCCAAAATGGCTTGACATGGGTAGGTCAGCACCCCAGAATGGCTTGACATGGGTAGGTCGGGCACCCCAGAATTGCCCGGCAATATGTATGTATTTTTGGTATGTGGTATGATGGGGGAACTCACTAAGCTTTGTGCTTACAGTTTCGGTTTTGGTTTCAGGTACCTCTTCGTCTAAGGGGAAAGAGTCGGCGGTGTAGCAGCGCGTCACACGGACACCTATGATTTCCGCTTAGAGTTTTCTTGGGTTGTACTCTGATATTCGATACTTCATATGTTTTTGGTTGAGACTTGATATT
This sequence comes from Lactuca virosa, assembly GCF_052849685.1. Lineage (NCBI taxonomy): Eukaryota > Viridiplantae > Streptophyta > Magnoliopsida > Asterales > Asteraceae > Lactuca > Lactuca virosa. The sequence continues at coordinate 424,758,359 of NC_136429.1, read as the reverse complement.
ATGGTTCTATGTATTGACATGATTTTGGCAATGATTTGATAAACTATTTTTTAAATCACTTAATAAAAATGAAATTTTTTGGCCTCGAATTTTGGGATGTTACAACTCGGTTTGAAAATTGAAAGGACTTGACTAATATGAACTTAGATAGTTTCATTTGGACTGACCATACGACGCTCGGGTAGATTGAGCAGTGAGATAAACATGGGGACCTGCGAGATACACTAAAAGTTAATTATCTAGAACTGTGGCTCAACATTTCCTTGATGTATGGACTCATGTCCTTAATTCCGGTATTGATAGGGCAACTGGGGGTTCTGATAAAGTAGGTATGTAGGAAATTATTTTCTTGCTTTCTATCTGTCAGTCATATGTTGCTTTCTTTGCGTGATTGGAACATATCCGACCTGGAATGCAACATATGCAACTCTATCTTTATGCATTTCCATATCTATGAAATTCTTTCTATCTGTTAGCCATATGTTGTTCCCTCTGCGTGATCAGAAGATCCAACCTGGAACACAGCATATGCAACGTTCTACCTCTCAATCCCCCTATCTATGTTAGTTATATGTTGTTCCCTCTATGTGATTGGAAGACATCCGACCTGGGATACAACATATACACTTCTATATCTGACTTCTTGCTTAATGATTGAATACTCACCTAAAGTAAGGAGTTCTTTGGAAGTTCTTGATTACCGGGGTATATCGGGAAGTGGGAAACACGTTATAGTACATCTAAAATTGAACCATTTAATAGGTTGTCTGTAGATCTTGCTGCTTAATTTAAGTGGACAACAATATCCTTGGTCGTCATCTGCTAAATGTCCATTTAGGAATATATATATCACAGTGACTTGTCACTTATAATCTGTCCAAATTGTCAACATCCTTTTTGTTTAAGTGGGCCACAATACCGGTGATTGAGCAGATCTAGACATGCAGGCGTGTGCTGATAAACGATATTGGATTTCTTGACAACTTTGATCCCAAATATTTTTGTTTTTGTTAAATTTATTCATAGTTTTCTTCTATGCAAAAATTTAGGGGGAGAATTAAAAAATTCAAAAATCAAACAAAAATCAGAAAATAAAAAATCCAAAAATAGTGTTATTTCTGTTTTAATTCTTTTTCAAGAAAATCAAAAATCCAAAAATATTTTTGTTTCTGTTTTATTTTCAGAAAATATGAAAAATCCTAAAATATTGTGTGCTAAATTTTCTTTTAGTTTTGTTTTGTCTTGAAAAGTGAATTCTGATATAGATGAGACTAATGGAGACTGAATCAAAAATTTCTGAGCCAAGGCTTCATCCATGAGCATCGAAGAATTCTCATTCGAAGGAGCAAGAAATGAAGATTATTCTTTCAACATTTAATATTTCAACCCCAGAAGCAAGGTCAAGCTGTACTTGAAGATTATGTGACAGATTGCATTGAAGCCTCCTCAATCAATTTGTTGTTGTCTATGTACCTGCTGAAGTGATCCTGTAGATTAGTTCTCTCTGATGTTCTCTCTGAAGATTCTCAAGTTGAAAGCGCTATCTTTCAAGAATCTTATCAAGAAGCCTCCTCACCCAACGTACTTTCAGAGTCAAACCCCAACTGCTCAAGATGAAGTCATTTATTGAAGATTCATCAAGTTCATCTTGAAGTTGTGAAGAATTTGAAGATTAATGTTGAAGCCAAGCTCCCGATGAAGATTGACAAGAAAAGCCAGCTACTTTTTAGGGGGAGCTTGTTGGGTCAATTAGAAAAGAAAGCTATAAACCAAGGGGGAGATTGTTGGGTCTAATTATGGTTTATACTTTACTTTTCTAGGAAAATGTATTTTTGTGTCTTGGACCGTAAACAACTTGGTGTTTACGGCCGTATACGTGTTTACGGTTGTGTTTACGGCCGTGAACAGGTTTACAGCCGTAAACCCATTCACGGCCCATGTCTACTATATATAGGGTGAGGAGTGCATGTGTGAGGCTAGAGAAGTGGGAGGGTAAGGCTAGAGAGAAGGAGAGCATATTCTAGAGAGAGAAACTAGAGAGAAGTTTTGTGTTTGTGAATCTCTTGTATCTAGATCTTCATTCTAATCAATTCATACATTAGATTCATCATCTTCTTCTTCTCCTTCTCTTCTATTTTGATCGGGCATCATCCGTTTGATTGGGATTCCGCACCATCCAATGGATCTAATTGATACACAAGCAGATTGGGGACTTACAGATTGAATTCTAGTTTTTCTGTTTTTAGGATTTTAGTTCTAAATTTTTTTCTGTTTTACCCTCGAACTCGTCGAGTCCATTCGCAAGTACTCGGCGAGTCCAAGGCAAATTTCCAGTTTCATTTTTAGTTTTATTTTTTTCTTTTTACGTGTGTTTACTGTTTCTTTCAGGTATTTTATGACACGAGGATCAGGCACACCCTTGATCCCACCGCTCGCAAACCCGGAATCAGCTCTTAGGAAGGATAAGGACAAAACCGTAGAATCATCTTCAACACCAAAGAAGTCACCATTTAAGAGCCTCAAATCATCTTTTAGCAAGAAAAAGGGCAAGAAAGTTGAAGAATCCAGCACCTCATTGACGGACGAAGACCCCAAGAAAGAAGACACCGAGTACGAAACAGAAACCAAAGAAGAAAGCGAATTAGAAGGCGAACCCGATAACACCGTGGCTAACATTGTGGATCTCACGATGGGTGAATACAAGAAGAGGATGCGTGATGATACCGGGCCGGGACTAGTGCAACTCGCAATTCCAGCAACTGCTACCTTTCATCTAAAAGGCCACATTCTCGCTCAACTCAAGGACATCCCATTCTACGGGAAAGATCACGAAGACGCATACAAGCACATCGACAAGGTAAACGACATAGCCGACTATTTTAACATCCCGAACGTTCCTCGCGAGACTGTTTTGCTTCGTATGCTACCGGTCACATTTAAGGGGGCTGCAAAAGATTGGCTGAAATCACTTCCCCTAGGATCCATCACCACTTGGGCAAAAATGTGTGAAGAATTCATTGACCAATTTTGCCCTCCTTCAAAAATAGCAAAATTGAAGAAAGCCATTGCCAACTTTGAGCAACAACCAGTCGAGTCACTATATGAGGCATGGGAGAGATATAAAGGCTTGTTGAGGAATTTCCCCCACAACGACTTGAACGTTCAACAAGAAGTCTCCATTTTCTATGATGGAGTAAATGTTACCACTAGACAACTCCTTGACTCTCAAGGCCCATTAACAAAGAAAAATATGGCGAAAGTTAAGGAGCTCATTGAAGAATTCTCTAAGCACTCTAGAGAATATCATAACCCAAGGAATGACTCAACTCGGGGTGTGGTGAACTCTATTTCAGATGACATGGCAGCAGTGATGGCAAAATTGGAGAGCATGGATCGAAGAATGACTAAGATGGACCAATCCATCCATGCCATTAGAGTGGGATGTGACAACTGTAGAGGGCCTCACCTTACTAAAGATTATGATCAAGAATGGCTACCTTATGATGAGTAGAAGAAGGCGAAGGAGGAAAAGTATAGGCAAAAATCAAGAGGCTTTTATCAAAAGGAGGAGTCGGTGCAAGAAAAGAAATCAGATTTGGAAGATATGTTTACAAGATTCATAGACGCATCCGAGAAAAGGCATAACGATACCGATGCTGCAATAAAAGATCAACAAAACATGTTGAGGGAGTACCAAATTATGATGAAAGATCAACAAGCTCTACTTAGAAATCAGCAAGCTTCCATTCTCAACATTGAGAAGCAGCTAGGCCAACTTGCACAACAAGTGAACGATAGACAATCGGGTGGACTTCCAAATAATACCGAAAAGAGTCCAAGGGTGGCTCATGTAAATGCAATAACAATAAATTCGGAGAAAATTTTCACTCCTTTAAGTCCAATTCGGAAAGAAGAATCAAAACTGAAAAGAATCGCAAATCACAAACTGTGACATCAACTCGCCGACTCCCAGATAGGTACTCGACGAGTCCAAGGTCTGATGACAAAAACGACTTTCTTTTAAAACCTTACCAGCCTCCTTTGCCATTTCTGAGCTGAGCCATTCAGAACAAGCAGATTCAAGAGTTTAAAAAGGTCATAGAGCATCTTAGGGCACTTCAAGTGAACGTCCAGTTTATTGAAACAATCCTTCAAACGCCAAAATATGCAAGCTTACTTAAGGAGCTCCTCACAAATAGAAGGAACATGGCAGAGGCATCAGAAATAGTTTTGAATGAACTGCCAGAAAAGATGGGCGATCCAGGAAGCATCACTGTACCCTGCCAGTTTGGAAACTTGGTTACCACTTATGCATTAGCTGATTCGGGGCTAGTATAAATATTATGCCCTACTCTTTCTTCAAAAAGTTGAACCTTCTAGAACTTAAACCTATTCACATGGCAATTCATCTAGCTGATAAAATGGTGATCCGACCAAAAGGTGTTTGTGAAGATCTTCTAATCAAGGTGGATAAGTTGGTGTTCCCTGCTGACTTCATAGTTCTGGACATGGAAGAAGACCCCAAAGTTCCAATCATCCTTGGAAGACCATTCTTGAATACCGCATGTGCCATAGTCGATATTCGCGAATCGACACTTACACTTAGGGTTGGGAATGATTCGGTTACTTTTGTCACTAATCAAGAAAAGGAGCATGAAAAATCAATTGAAGATAAGACTTCCTCAATAGAATTGGGTGATGAATTGCTAGAAAAAGAGTTCGCACTTTGGGAAGAAAATAATTCAAAGCAATCAACATCCTTTTTAGATGAAGAGTTTGATGCTCAAAGAGACTTAAGAGAATTAGAGAAGCTACTTGAAGGAATTGAAGAAAATGAAGATCTAAGTAACTTTGAAGAAACAAATTCGACTTTTAATGAAAAGAATTTGAAATATGAGGAAGCAATTCAAGTTGATAATAAGGAATGGTTGGAAGATGAAAACGGCGTTACGGCTTTGAAAAATAAGGAGCATAACTCTTCCATTAAACTGCACACAAATAATCAAGAAGAAAAATGGGATAAGCTAACCACAAGAACAAAACCTCGCGCTTCCGTTTCCACCTCCTTTGAAGTTTTTACTTTTAAACCACCGGATTCTCAAGCATATGAAGGAAGTGAGTTAGAATCCATCACCTCGAGTGATGCTGAAATGATGACTGAAAAGGCGGTCGAGGTAGATAAAGGAGGAATGGACAAGATGGGGCACACGGTGGAAGAAAGGAAGAAGAAATGTGGTAAAGGGCTAAATCGTAAATCTGAAGGAAATGATACTAAAAGGAGAAAGGAGGAGTTGAAGAAGGCGTATAAGAGAAAAATATGTGCTTACAAAACAAAGTATAAATCACAAACGATTAAGCTGGAATTCCTGATGGAGGAAGCCGCTGAAACGTAGGGCGGGTAGGAGTCCAGCTAAAGACTCCTCAAAAAGAAGCGCTTACAGGAGGCAACCCGATGTTAGAGTTTGCTTTCTTTTTTACCTTTGTTTTTCTCTTTATTTTTCGTCTTTTTTTTTTTTTTTAGGATTTGTCTATCTCAATCTTCTTCTTTGACTAAAATGATTGCTTGAGGGCAAGCAAAGCTCAACTGTGGGGTATGGTGGCATAAATTTAAAGAACACAAAAGATTTTCAAAATTTTTAAACAGATTCAAAAACTCGACGAGTAGATACCCTTACTCGGCGAGCCCACTTGAGAAATCGCGACATTTCTGCAAAATCGCGCACTTACTCGACGAGCAGGTACCCCTACTCGGCGATTCCATGTATTAACCAGAAAAAAAATATTTTTTTTTACATTAAGTAAATTAGGGTTTTAACCCTAAAAGTAAAACAAACTTTCATTCACCAAGCCACCAGCCGCTCGACGAGCAAAACTCCTCTCAAGCATTCATCTTCAATTTCTTGTGTTTTCTTCCAAATCCCATCAATAGGTAACATCTTTTACTTCTAATCTTGTTAAAGTTCCAATCTTTGGTAGAATAATGACCCTAGTTTGTGCAAAATCCGATTTTGACTTGACTTGAATTTTAGGGTTTTGATTTCTTGTCAAATTAGAGTGTTTTTTGTTGAAATTTTTTGTGAATCAATGCTTGATAGACATCCCTGAACAAACCCCTGGAACAAATTTGGAGTTTTGATAAGAAAAATTGGTTCAATTCGAAATGCGACTCGCGACTCGGACTGTTCATCCTACTCGCCCAGTCGGTTCGTGGACTCGACGAGTCCATGTTGCAGTAACCCAGATTTCTAATATTTTAACGTTGCTGTGGTGTTTTTGGTGTTGTTTTGTCTTGTCTTATGTTACAGAAAATGTCAAGAAGGGGTCAAAGTTCGGGGAGCAGCCATGGAAACATCCTGTGGTTATACTTTTCGCAAATTACTTCAAAATCATCACTAGTTCGGGCAAAACAAAAGTTGGAAACACTGAAGCGAAAGGAAATTTACGTACCCAATGAGATTGATTGGCATTGGATGGGTCAAGCGGGGTTAGAAGAGGAATTAGCCCCATATGTGATCAAGACTTTTCAACATAATGGAGTGACAATTACGTGTGACGGGTGGAACCGGCTTTTCCGTATCTAGGAGCTAGTTTATCAAGAGTTGTGCTGGGAATTTTTCTCCACTGTTTTTTTTCGAGGGGGTGATGATATTTACAACCCCAATGCCCTCACATTCTGCCTTGGTGGGGAAGTTCGACAATGCAGCATCGTCGAACTAAGCTGGAGGATGGACATATATGACCAGTCTATGGTCATGACTGAAGAACTTGGTGCTTTTCTCGCGCATTGCCATAAAGATTTTCCCGAGGGTGTAGTTTCTTCTACTTGGTGGAAAACTATTGCTAATCGGGTGTACATTCCATCTTCCGCTCAAGAAGGAAGTATTCGCTCACCCATCCACCGATTGATTCATCGACTAATCGCTTGTTCCATAAACATGCGGAAGGATGATGATAAGGTTCCAACTCTTGATGTTTTCTACCTATGGAGTATTGTTACGCCGGATGCATTCTGCAACATCCCTTATTGCTTGGCGAAATACTTGGGTGAAGGGGCGGTCAAGGAAAGAATCAATGGTGGCATGTTCGTGAGCCGTTTGGCAAGGTCATATGGCATTTTGGAAAGGGGAGTCGGGAACTTTTTAACGATGGTACCCACACCACCCTTTAGTCTCACACTATATAGGAGGGCGTGGATCATAGTTAATTATGGTGGTGGTCACATTGGCATTCCAAATTTAGATGCTGTTTTGGTACCCGAGGAACCGGGTCGGCGGGTGAGGTCACGTCGAGAAAATGTCCAAGAGGAACCGCCGGTAATCCCGGTTGATGATGAAATACCCATGGATTGGTATAACATGGAGCTACGGAGGTACCAAGACGATCTTTGGAGGAGCATGAACTACCATCATGAGTCATTTGCTCATTTGTTTAATCAATTGAATCTTGCGCCAAGGGATGGACCCGGGTACCCATATGTGCATGTCACACCCCAAAACCGAGAACGGCGGAAACGTTCTGGGGTGGAGGGCGTCATGTACAGTATCATAACAATGCATAATAGTAAAGTAAAGCAACAACATCCATTTCATTAATATAATAATTGTAATACAAGCGTGTTCTGCACAGTTTGTAAGACACCAAAAGTATAATCAAAATAAAAGATCAGTCTTATATGTGCTCCATCTTCTCAAAAGTTGCATCTGTACTTGTCTACTGACGACCTGAGAATACAAGTTATTTTGAAAGCAAGTATCAGCATAAAGCTGGTGAGTTCATAAGTATTTAGTGTCATTGCTTGTATAAAAATGTTAGCAACAATGTAGTGTAGTAATTGGTTTCAAATGTTTCGGAAATAGTATACTCCCTAGAAAACCCTATGTTTCCTAGTAAAAAGTAGTCTTCTACCAAGACCCGATTAGTTGTGTGTTTGTTCCTTCGTAAATGTGAGGGTTTTCCCCAATGAAAACTATTAGTATAAAAATATAGTTTACTGAAACGAGTACGTGACAAAGTCACAAAGTAATGAAAATACAGAGTCCAGGTGGTACTGAGTGAACAATAAGCCTCGAAAAGTCTAAGTAGATATATGTAGACTCCAGACGGTACTGAGTGAACAATACACCTCGAAAAGTCTAAGTAGATATATGTAGACTCCAGGCGGTACCGAGTGAACAATACGCCTCGAAAAGTCTAAGTAGATATATGTAGACTCCAGGCGGTACGCCTCGCAAAGTCCAAAGTAGTAAATATGTAGACTCCAGACGGTACGCCTCGCAAAGTCCAAAGTAGAAAGTATGTAGACTCCAGGCGGCATGCCTCGCAAAGTCCATTTTTGCCTTAAAATACTTATTTAGTTAATTTAAGCTTTGAATGTGAACTCGTATGTAACCATGCTGATTGACGGTTGAAAAACTGATGACCCTCCAGGTCACACGTAGTATGGTGACATATTGTCACCCGTGGGCCTAGTCGGCTCGGACTGTAGCTAGCAGTCGGGATGTGGGAGCGTCTGTGCCGTATAGATCTATACACATAATGCCCGCTCTCCCTCCAGGAGACTCTGGTTACACGGTGATAGCACAATGAAGTGTCTCGAGAGACAGTATGTCACATTCTAATTAGAGAAATCATAAGTTGTATAGTATGCCATTGTATAATGATGTTTTCTCTGTAATAGTATATAGAGTTTTCTTTGTATAGTATTCTCTTTGTATAGTGTATAGTGTCCTCTTTGTATAGTATATAGCGTTCTCTTTGTATGGTATATAGTGTTCCCTTTGTATAGTGTATAGTGTTCTCTTTGTATAGTATATAACATGTATTGACTCTTAACTGTACCGACTCTGGTAGTGTCATTGGAATAGTAGTAATGAGTAGTAACCCTTAACTATACCGATTATAGTTATATAGTAATGTTTGTTTGTAAGCCTTTGTTACACAAAGGTACTGAACTGAAGTGAAAACTTTTATATCCAACACGAATATATATGATATATAACTAAGAATTCAACGACAGTCGGACAAATAACAGAATACCCTAAGTCCACAACCAAACAAGGAACAGGAAATCGGGTGAACTATTAGTCCTAAGTCCTTCAAGTCTTATTTATATAAATATATTAGCATAGATATGGGTTTGAAAATAAGACACGTTAAAAGAGTTTGAAAACATTTATAGCCTTTAAAAGTTTTAATAGTAGGTTTGAAATGCTTGAAAATCCATAAGTTTGATAACCATTTGAAAGTAATAGGAAATCCTTTTGTTTGTTCTAGTTATAAATCGCTAACTAGAATTGTTCGACTTGTATTCCCCCTCCCCCCATAAAAGCATTTAAAATCATTTAAAAGGTTAATTCAGGGGTATGAACTCACCTGCAGTGAGCAACTTGAATGAAAGATCGATATAGGATCGTCGGGTGTCAATTGAAGTCTTGAACACAAATGAGTCCTATTTTCATGTAATAACACTTATATGAATACACTAGTAGATATAACCACTAATGGTGATAGGGACATGTCTTAAGGATATAAAAACACTTAGGATTAAGTGTTACCAACTCATATGGTTGCACATAAGGAGTGTATGGCCCTATATTGGAGTGTAAGGCCACAAAAGCATGGATTTTGTGTGTGTGCGGCCAGAGTGTGCGGCCAAGCCTGTGTGCGGCCGCACACTCACTATGGAGTGTGTCAAAAACGTGGTTCCAAGCATTTGGGATGTTCTAGTGAAGGTGTTTAGACCCTTGCATAACCGGATTGGGTGTTTGGGGCCATTTTGGACCCTCAAAACGGTGTGTGCGGTTGCACATGGCTTGTGCGGTCAGGTGTGTACGGCCAGGCCTGTGTGTGGCCGTACACACTCCTACAAATGTGTCCAAATCGATTTTCCAAGGCTTTGTGATGATCCTAAGAAGGTGTTTTGGTCGATGCTAAGCTTGGGTGAGTGTTTAAGTCTATTTTAGGACCAAAAGATGTGTGTGCGGTCACACATGATGTGTGTGCGGCCGTACACACATGAAGATCATCTAAAATGATGATTTCATGGATCAAACTCGAGGAAAAGACTTTCTAACGTGTTTTAGTAAAGATCTAAGGGTGTTTACTTACTTGTTTTGATGATTGGAGAGGAAAACTTGAAGAACTCTTGAGAGAGAAATGTTCCAGCTTCAATGAGTGTGAAAAGGGTGTAAGGTTGACTTGGGGTCCTTTATATAGGCTAGAGAGTGAGACTGGGAGGGTGTGCGGTCAGCTGTGTGCGGCTGGCTGGCCGCACACTCAGGTGTGCGGCCGCACACACCTTGCAAGGTGTGTTTGGCCCGATTTTGTGATGTTTTACTCACTCTAACCCTTCCCAAGACTCGTATCTCGATTGAATTAAGCCTAAAACACTTATATAGACCCAAAACTTGATAATAAAATAGCAAAACGATGTTATTTTTCATAAAAATAAAGGATTTGTACAGGTTGGAAATTTTAGGTTGTCACAGTGCATAGTCGGGATGAGCGGATAAGTCAACGCCAAAGTGGAGCTGGAGGAAGTAGGGGTGGAGAAGATGAAGAAGGAGATGAAGATTGAATATGTTTTTATTTTTATTTGTTTGGTTTGGTTTGGTTAAAGACAATTTTTATTTGTTTTTCTGTGTTTTTGGTTGATGCTTGAACTTCTAGTAAGTAGGATTATGTAGGATTTTTATTGGTTTTCCTTTCCTATCACTTTTGTTTTTCTTTTTCGATCTTTTCAGTTGAGGGTAAGGAATGCATGCGAGAGTATAGATTCAAGGTTAACCAAGAGAAAAATCAAGCCTAGGCGAGAGAGAAAACGAAGTTTTGAGTCACGTTATGCGTCCGATTGAAAGAAGAATTATTGAGTGATAATTTATTGAAGAAAATGAGGGAAATTGTCATTTTAATATTACCCACATACCTCATAAATGGACCAGAGCAGAATATAATTTTTTCACACAGCGGTCTACTTGCCGAGTGCACCTTATGGACTCGACTAGTCCAAGTTAAAATTCACGACTTTTCTGCCAATTACGCTATAACTCGGCGAGTGTGCATATCTACTCGACGAGTAGCTCATTCTTCTACTATCAAGCTAATTATTTGATGACATTTGATACGGGCATTGGTTGTATTCTTTGAAGATCATTTTCCGAGTGTTTCCGAGACTTTTTCCTGCATAATTGGAGTTGTACCACACGAGACGAATGACACCCAAGGCATGGATGAGTTGTTCCCATGTCTAAATTCAAATGAAGAATGAGCTTTAAATGAAGAAGATCAACCTCGCCACTACTATCCCAGGGGAGTTTGTTCCAATTCCCTATTTACTTTATTATTTTCGTTGTCATGCATAATATGCAATGGGGACATTGAATAAATTAAGTGTGGGGTAGGGGTTAGTTATTTTAGTTAAATTATGAAATTTTTTAAAATATTTGCATAAAATTGATAGGGCTAATTTGGAAAAACTTGGTAAAGCAATTAGGAAATCATGCTAGTATTATGATTTCATGAAGACCCAAATGTTTAGTTGAGCCTATACACTTTATAATGCATTTGTGGCCCCGTTATTTGTAACGACCCAATTTTTACAAAGAAATTTTTCATTCATTTTTTTTTGAATAATTAAACACATTTTCAATATCTAGAAATCCAGTTATAGTTGTTTTCAAAACATAATTCAAATACAACTTTTATTCCAAACATCAGAGTGTCCCACAAAATGCCCGAGAGAGTGCATGCCGCACCATGAAGCTTTGCCCTTGCCCTTGGGCTCCAATGTACCTGAAACAAATCCACAAACTGTAATCTAACGCTCAATGAGTTCCCTAAAGCATACCCCATACACCAGTAACGTAGCACATATCATAATGGCTATAAAGACTACCTCTGCCACATACCACATAACATCTTAGCAATAAAGTTATCTCTACCATTAGACATAAAGGCTATCTCTAATGTGAGCTGTAAAATCTATCTCTACCATTATCCATAAAGGCTATCTCTACCGTTAGCTATAAAGCTATCTCTACCATAGGCATGAAGGCTATCTCTACCGCATATTGCAACAAAATCATGCCACATACCTCTACACAACGAGTATACCAACTAGTATGAAATGGGTCGGCCTTGGTGCCTTAGACCCATTAGTATGGTGAGAAGACTCACCTCTAGAATGCTGAACTGGTAAGCTGAAATCAGATATGTCCCATGCTGCCTCTTCTCAACTGCCTATAACCACCAAGTGATTAGCTTAACACTAGTCAACCATAGTCAAGGTCAACAGTCCATGTTGACCTCAACTCATCGACTACAACCAACCACTCGTCAAGTTCCTTGGATATCTCGTCAGCTCGCCGAGTCAATTGAGTGACTCGTTGAGTTCCATAATGTTTGTGGCCGTAAATTCCCAACCGCAAACTTCTGACCAAAAACCCATCCAGTCGAAAACACCATGGTCGTAAACTCTTTGGCCGACTCGTCGAGTTGATTAAGGAACTCGGCGAGTCCCTTTAGTCCTTCTCGTTTTCGGCCTTTTCCAACGGGATCTAGGGTCCCAAACTTTAGATATAGCTCTTCCTAGTGTAGATGTCACGTAAAGTGGTAAACTTTACGTGCCTGCAAGGCCTTACATGGCCATAACACCAAAACTAGTCTTCATACAAGGTTTTAATGCATGGAAAGGGATTGAACTGCCAAAAGGAGACAACGTTATGACATTGGGGACCTAAAGAGGTCCAGATCTGAAACCATATCCTTGTGATAAGTCCAGATCCGAGTATGACTCCATTTTGCCCCAAAAATGGCCATTTACTTCCAAGAAGAGGGATCTAAGTAATTAAAGCTCAAGGTAACGACTTTATACCTCAAGATGGTCGCCAATACAATGCAGATGTCGGATCTACTGGTTCTCTCCTTGCTCCTTCTTCTTCAAGTTCTAGAAATCCTTCACAACACACCAAAATCACTCACAAATGCTCATACTCTCACTCACGAGTGTTCACGGCCGCAAACTACTTTCTGAAGGGAGATAAGGTGCTAATGGAGGCCACAAGGGCAGATAATGATCCTAATATAGGGGGGAAACCCCGAAATTAGGGTTTTCTCTTTACAGCTCCAACTCGCCGAGTCGGGCCTTCCGACTCGCCGAGTTGGTCCCGATCCGCGTCCATGAATAAATGCCCCTACTCGACGAGTTGCACTCCCAACTCACCTAGTCCATGCACCAAAACCCTGAATTTAACTAAATCAAATAATTATTTAGAACAGGTGTTACATGTCTCCCCCACTTGAACTAGAGTTCGTCCTCGAAGTCTGCTGACCCAAACAAATCCGGGTAGTGCTCTCGCATCTCCTCTTCCGGCTCCTAAGTCCATTCGGAGCCCCTTCGATGCTGCCATTGCACCTTTACCAATCTTATTTCCTTACTCCGAAGACCCTTGGTCTTCCTATCAAGAATCGCAACCGGCTTCTCGATATAGTTCAGACTCTCATCCACCTGAATGTCGTCCAACGAAACGACTGCGGACTCGTCCGTGACTCAGTTCCGAAGCTGAGACACGTGGAAGGTGTTGTGAATCTGGCTAAGCTCCTCTGGCAGATCCAAGCGATATGCCACCTTGCCCACCCGGGCCGTGATCCTGAACGGGCATATATACCGAGGCCCCAGCTTGCCCTTTTTTCGAAACCTGATAATCCCTTTCATGGGAGACACCTTCAGTAACACAAAGTCCCCCACCTGGAACTCAAGATCTGATCGTCATCGATCAGCGTAGCTTTTCTGATGGCTCTGCACGACCCGCAACCGGTCGCGCACCTGCTGAATCAGTTCGGTAGTCTTGAGCACTACTTCCGTTCTCCCCATGACCCGATGTCCAACCTCATCCCAACAAACCAGGATTCGACACCTCCAACCATATAACATCTCGAATGGAGCTCGGTCGATACTGGCATGATAACTGTTATTGTATGAAAACTCTGCCAGTGGGAGATACGTATCCCAACTCCCTACAAAATCCAACACACATGCCCGCAACATATCCTCCAGTGTCTGGATCGTCCTCTCACTCTGTCCATCTATCTGGGGATGGTACGTCGTACTAAAATTCAGTTGGGTGCCCAGTTCCTCATGGAACTTATTCCAGAACCTAGATGTAAATCGCACATACCTGTCAGAGACTACCGTCACGGGCACCCCGTGCCTCGCCACCACCTCCCGCACATAAATATCCGCCAACTTCTCTGCGGATATACTTTTAGAAATCGGAATGAAATGGGCACTCTTCGTCAGTCTGTCTATGATCACCCATATAGCGTTCACACCCCTCGCCGTCCTAGGTAATTTCGATATGAAGTCCATAGTGATCGCTTCCCATTTCCACATGGGAATGGGTAGCGGCTGAACCTTGACATGAGGCTGTTGATTCTCGGCCTTGACCTTCCTGCAGGTCAAGCACCGCTCCACAAACCAGGCGATCTCCCGCTTCATGCAGGGCCACCAATAACTCAGTCTCAAGTCTCTATGCATTTTTGTATTGCCAGGATAAATAGAGAACTTGGACTTATGTGCCTCCTCTAATATCCTCTGTCTCACTCCTCCAGTCATCGGTACCCATACTCGACCACACTGCGTCAAAAGGCCACGACTATCCTTAATGAACAAAGGATACTGGCCTCGAATCCGCTATATTTTCCAGTTCTCCTTCTTCACCCCCTCAACCTGGTCCTCCTTGATCATATCCAACAATGGAGAGATCACGGTCACCCTCAAACAGACATTCCTAATCGGGGAACCTTCCGCCTTGCGGCTCAAAGCATCGGCCACCACGTTGGCCTTCCTCGGATGGTATAGGATCTCACAATCATAATCCTTCAGCACATCCAGCCACTTCCTCTGACGCATGTTGAGATTCTGTTGATCCATCAAATACTTCAAACTCTTGTAATCAGTATAGATGGTACACCTCACTCCATACAAGTAATGCCTCCAAATCTTGAGGGCGAACACCACTGCCCCTAGTTCCAGGTCGTGAGTGGGGTAATTCGCCTCATGAGGCTTCAACTGCCTCGAGGAGTAAGCTATCACGTGCCCCCTCTGCATTAGTACCGCACCCAATCCTGAAATCAATGCGTCACAATATAACACCAAATCGTCCAACCCTTCGGGTAATACTAGGATCGGAGCCTCGCACAACCTCCGTCTCAAGGCCTCAAAAGTCGCCTTCCGATCCGTGCCCCACCGAAAGGTCACATTCTTCTTGGTTAAATGGGTCAATGGCACAGCAACCTTGGAGAAATCCTGGATAAATCTCCCATAATAGCCCGCTAAACCTAAGAAGCTACGAATCTCTGGCGCGCTCTTCGGTACTTCCCATCGCATCACGGCCTCAACCTTGGCTGGATCAACCGAAATGCCCTCCTGATTAATGATATGCCCCAAAAATTGTACCTCCCGCAGCCAGAAATTACATTTGGAGAACTTTGCATAAATCTTCTCCGCCCTCAGGGTCTCTAGCACCTCCCTCAAATGCTGCTCATGATACTTCCTGGTCTTAGAATAGACCATGATATCATTAATAAAAATGATCATCGACCGATCCAGCATCGGTCTGCACACCCTGTTAATAAGATCCATGAACGCTGCTGGGGCATTGGTAACTCCAAACGGCATCACCACAAACTCATAATGCCCATACCGAGTCCTGAAAGTCGTCTGTAGAGTCTCAATCCAATGATCCAAACCAGTGCTTAAAACAGTAAGCAATCAATAAGAGCAAGAATGCAGTAGAAGAAGAAGATTATCAAGAAATGCACACGTATATTAGAAGAAACGTCTAGTACACCTTGAATAATACACACAATGACCATAAACTCTTCTAATACGTCTACAGACTCTGACACACTCTGACACTATTTATAGGAACAGACTGGTCGTGAACAGGGTTCACGGCTGAACACGCGTTCACGGCCGTAAACCCGTTCACGGTCGTGAACACCAACACAACCATAAACAACACCAAAATGTACAATACAAGACCAAGACTCTATTAAGACTTATACAAATAGTTGCCTAGCCCAAACCACTTAAGTTGTGACGTATTAATCTCCCCCTTGGTTTGAGGCTAGCATGAGCTCAATCTTCTCCTATCTTGGCTTCTCCAAAAACATCACATCCGATTTTCCCGTAGCCCTTATCCATAGCCTCTTGTCAATGATATTTGCAACCATTCCTGTGAACTCCTTGGCGGCTGGCTCCATAAGCTCCGATTTGCACATAATTTGATGACTCGTCAAGGTGTGAATATCTCTCTCACTGAACTGCAGAAGATCTTTTGTGTTAAATAAACGAAGAACACCTTCTTTAAACTTGATCATAGCGGTGGTTGTGGCCTCATCGTACACCCAAAATTCCATTTTATCCAGATATCCCTCATGAAAGTGAAGAGGAATGGGAATTTCTTTTAACTGTTGGGTTGGCGGCCACAACACTATCTTCATAGGTTCGTTGGTATGGGGATCGAGCACATCCTTGTCTGTTCTAATTTGAGACTCTGCGGTTTTCACTCCAGCACACTTCTCCCTGACTTGCCTTTCCATAAATAGTTTGAATTCAAAGGCTGCATAGTTGTGAGTTGGATTGTGAAATGGAGCAACCGAAAGTACTGTAAGATCAACTCTAGTCCAGGAACAAAAGTCTTGAGTATCCTTGTAATATTCCGTGTGACCAGAGTTTCTTTTCACCATCCACAGTTTTAATTCATCTTTGTATTCCCACATCTTGATTCCCGATCGATCGCCAAATTTGTCCCAGAACCTTTTCTTTTCAAGATCGGTTAGAGTGAGTTGAGGTTTGTCAAAACTGTGACTCACATCAGAATTCTTCATAAAAAGCAATCCTTCTTTCTTTTCAGCCGTAGTCTTCCTCTTAGCATGCCTGATTGTGATTTGAGAGTTGGCATTTACAGGTTCTTTTTCGAATCGATCGACAATCCTTGTGGTTCTGGGAGGTGGTGGATCCACATGGTTGTCATAATGAGAAGGTTAGATAGGGACACAGGAAAAGCCTTCAATGGCTGCAGGCCGTTCGACTGATGACTTGAACTTGTCGCCAAATTCTTCAAAAAGTTTATTCTTCAAATCATAATAGCATGCAGTTAAAGCTCCAAGGTGAGTCTGGGGATCTGTTATCTGATTTGACTTGGTTTTGTTGTCTGTTTCAACATCCGCAAGTCGAACGTCGAGTTTACCTATCAAGAGACCATTTTCAATGATTGTCTGCTTTAACACTCCTATCTCGACCTTGAGCTCTACATTGGATGGCTCCACTCCCTATGTGTTACCTTCCTTGATTGATATGCCTTTTCCACGAGGAGGAATGCCTGTTTCTTCTTGTGCAGCCAAGGCCCTTGCAAGCCTCACAGAGGAGATATTGTGCGTAGGCCTTGGTAGGGAGGAACTACCAGGAACTGAAGAGCTCTCGGTTTCAAACATAGTTTGTGGTCCTTCTTGTGTATGAACAATTGGAGTAGTAACTGGTGTTGTGATTGCAGGCTGTGTCGGCGAAGCCTGTTCCCGAATAAGTACTCCCGGCCTCGGATCATGTCTTCTTCTTTTTAGTGGAGGCTGGGAGGTTTGAGTCACAATTAGATCATTCACAGATGGCATCGAGTTTAGAATGTCAACATTAAGGGGGGGGGGAATCCTTGACGCTGCATCCGTAGCAGTTGGAATACTTGCCATCTATCCAGATGTAGGAGACATCGCTTCTTGAACATTTTCTACTTCCCTTGTCTCCGTTGGCGGTTGAGCAACTTCAATGACACCAATAAAGAAGGATTTGAGGTCCTCATTTATTGGTAATAATCATCCTCAAAACACGAAATTCAGTTCCTTATCATTATGACTAGACAAGTTACCGCCAAAAATCGAATCATCATCATCAAAATCTTCATCATCACCATCATCATCCGCTTTTTCACCCTCATTAAAATCACTTTGAACCTCCAGATTTATCATGTTATCATGTTCCTCTGCTACGATTACAACAGGAGGAACTCTTTCACCTTCATGCTCGGTGACGGTTATGACATCATCGTCAGATTCCATGTGGTCAGAGGAGTTGTTAGACTAAGATGCATCACTTAACTTTGCAAATATCCCGAATTTCACCAAAGGGTATTTTCCTTTGAACAAATACTTACCCTTACGGTTTTGTTTCATTAAACCAAATGTGTTTGACCCAAGAGATTTCATGTCTAGTGTTTCTCCTTCTTTCTCAATCTTCGGGTAGTTTTTGTTGATGATTAACTGTAGGAATCTTGGTTACATAAGGAATTTATCTCTTTTCTTTCCTTCAATATTCCCGATCAATTCTTGCAAAATAAATTTTGAGAAGTTGAATTCAAGATCCGCGGCAAGAGCAGTGATTGCACCTGTGTTCAGTAGCGAAATTTCATCTGCCCCATATCTCCTACCCAAGATCCAGCTCACGGAGACATTGGCTAGAAACCTCCAGTAAGGTGGTAACAGCTTCTTGATGGTTGGAGGAAAATCTCCTTCATAACCCATCTGTTTAATGATTTTTTCAGCTTGAACCATTTCAAGCTCAGTTAGAAAGCGTGGTTGGTCTTCAATTTTCAGAACAGCTCGGATGATCTGCTCCGTAACAATAATTTTCCTTCTTTTAACAGTTGCTTCAACAAGTTTTGTAACGATGTAAATTTTAAAACAATTTTTCATTTTTCCACATAATAAAACTCATATAATATTCTCAAAATCTCATGTATCAAATTTCATCATAATAAAACATATCCCAGAATCTCAAAACATAATCCTCTGCCAGTGTGTACAAATCATGTCGGCGCCTTCCCGCGATCCTCGCTGGTACCTGAAACACATATCACATAACACGGTAAGCATAAATGCTTAGTGAGTTCCCCAAAATACCACATACAACACATAAGCCACTCGAGATTATGACTCGGTATGACCCTCCGGTCAATGTGTCTCAGCGGGACCCTCCAGTCTTGTAGCTCGTTGGACCCTCCAGTCCGGTCTAGCTCGTTGGACCCTCTGGTCCGGTCTAAATCGTTGGACCCTCTGGTCCGGTCTAAATCGTAGGACCCTCCGGTCCGGTCTATACAACACATAGCATACATATATCACAATACACATAACATATAAGACCCTCCGGTCTACACATAGTTACCACTCTAGGTAATGTATAGTGAGAAGACTCACCTCGGGTAATCTCGGAAAGTCTCGAACTCGAATATCTGATCTAGCCTCCGCCTAATCACATAAAGTAATTATCTCTAATTCATACGGCTCTCAAAGGATAGAATAGTCCCTCCCTATATTCTCTCAAAAGGGGAAAAGACTATTTTACCCCTCTAATGGTCCTATGTCCAAATGTTGAAAAAACCCTAAAAGTCAACCCCAGTCAACGGTCCTACTTTGACCAGACTCGTCGAGTGCACTCGGGTGACTCGGCGAGTCCATGCGTGTCCTCTGAATCCTCCTAAGGCCTCACTCGACTCGTCGAGTTAACCTTTCTCTCGACGGGTTACCACTGATCACGAATCGTGGTGTAACACAATCCGACTCGTCGAGTCCGCTCATGGACTCGGTGCGTTTCTTTCATGAGAATGCTCAAACGACCTTCTGAGGTCAGATCTATTTCTCTAACCTATAGATTTGGCCTTCTAACACTCAAAAGTTACGTAAAGGTCCAAACTTTATGCTCATGATGAATTAGCCCTAATATGACAACCATGTTCTAAAACCCAAAAAAGGACTGCATAAAGCTGGATGTTTGGGGCTCTCTGGACCTCTCAAGGTCCAGATCTAACATCTATTTCACATTGGGACCTCTCATGCTCTTATTCCAACTCAAGAAAGGGTAAAGAAACCCTTGATTCAGGAAGCCTACACAATGAAGAAGAAAAGAGTCGAATTGCTACCTCAAAGTGAAGCCTCCTTGCTTGAAAGTCTCAGAACAACAACCTCCTTTGGTCCTTCTTGTTGGATCACTTCTCCTCCTTAGAAAAATCACAACAAATGGTTCACGATGGCTCTCTCTCTCTCACTACACACGCTCAAATATGCTAGGGTTCTTTTCTCTGAAAGGCTGGCCGCAAATGAAGGCCATAAGGACCCTTAAATAGGGCACAGGCCCAAAGATTTAGGGTTTCTGTCCACAGCGCAGACTCGTCGAGTCGACCCTCCGACACGTCGAGTCCATTCATTAATCCTAGTCAGCAGTCGCGATCCTACTCGACGATTCTAGGTGTCAACTCGTCGAGTCCCTCTTCTTGACTCAAAAATAAATACTAAATTTATGATACCTGGAAATTCGGATGTTACAATTCTCCCCCACTAGAATCAGACTTCGCCCTCGAAGTCTCACTCTGCAAACAACTCTGGATGCTGCTCCCGCATCTCCATCTTCGGCTCCCAGGTCAGCTCGGACCCTCTCCGATGTTGCCACTGGACCTGAACCAGGGGCACCTCCTTCTTCCTCAGAACCTTGACCTTCCGATCTAAGATCGCGATCGGCCTCTCAATGTAAATCAAACTCGCGTCCACCTGAATATCCTCTAGCGGCACAACCGCCGTCTCATCGGCTATACATTTACTCAACTGGGATACATGGAAGGTATCATGGATCTGACTGAACTCCTTGGGTAGCTTCAGACGGTATGCTACCTTACCCACCCTCGCAGTCACCCTGAACGGACCAATGTATCGGGGCCCCAGCTTGCCCCTTTTCCTGAATCGGATCACTCCTTTCCAAGGAGATACCTTTAGGAGTAGGAAATCTCCAACCTGGAACTCGAGCTTGGATCGCCGCCTTCCGTATAACTCTTCTGATGGCTCTGGGCTGTCAGTAACCTCTGTCTGACCTGCTGTATCTCCTCAGTCGTCTTAAGCACTATCTCAGTGCTACCCATCACTCGCTGCCCTACCTCTCCCCAACAGATGGGGGTCCGACACCTCCTCCCATATAAAATCTCAAAGGGAGGCATACCAATACTCGAATGGTGGTTGTTGTTGTAAGAAAACTCAGCCAAAGGTAGGTATGTGTCCCAACTTCCACCGAAGTCCATAACACATGCCCGAAGCATGTCCTCGAGTGTCTGAATCGTCCGCTCACTCTGCCCGTCCGTCTGGGGGTGGTAAGTAGTACTAAAATGGAATCTCGTACCCAATTCCTCATGGAATTTCTTCCAGAACCTGGAAGTGAAACGTACATATCGGTCTCGCACAATTGAGATCGGCACTCCATGCCGCGACACCACCTCTCTCACATATGTCTCTGCCAGCCTCTCCGTAGAAGAGCTCTCACTGATAGCAAGGAAGTGAGCGCTCTCCGTCAGCCGGTCCACAATCACCCAAACTGCATCAACACCCCTCGCGGTCCTTGGCAATTTGGTGAAAAAATCCATAGAAATTTGTTCCCACTTCCACTGGAGAACCTCTAGTGGCTGCAAATTGTCATGTGGACGCTGGTGCTCGGCCTTAACCCGGCGACAGGTCAAGCACCTCTCTACTACCCATGCAGCATCCCTCTTCATACAGGGCCACCAATAGTCTCTCTTCAGGTCCAAATACATCTTTGTGGCCCCGGGATGGATCGAGAATCTCGATCTATGCGCCTCCTCCATCAGAGTGCTACGTGCCCCTCCCGTATACGGCACCCAAATCCGACCACGAAAGGTCATGAGCCCCCGGCTATCCGTCACAAACTCGGACACCTGTCCAATCACCCGCTCCCTTTTGCGGTTCTCCGGTCTCACAGCATCTGCCTGGGCCTCTCGAATAGTATCCAACACCGGAGTCATCACCTTCATCCTCATACATATGTCTCGAATTGGGTCCCTCTCCACCATACGGCTTAGAGCATCGGCTACCACGTTAGCCTTGCCTCGGTGGTACATGATCTCACAGTCGTAATCCTTTACCACATCCAACCATCTCCTCTGGCGCATATTTAGGTTGGGCTGATCCATCAGATACTTTAAACTCTTGTGGTCCGTGTATACAGTACACCGAACCCCATACAAATAATGGCGCCATATCTTGAGGGCGAACACTACTGCCCCCAACTCCAAATCGTGGGTGGGATACCTCGTCTCATGAGGCCTCAGCTGCCTCGAAGCGTATGCTATCACATGCCCTCTCTGCATAAGCACCGCACCCAACCCTGATATCGACGCATCACAGTAAACCACAAAATCCTCCATTCCCTCCGGAAGGGCTAACACTGGCGCTTCGCATAGTCTCTTGCGAAGAGTCTCAAACGAGGTCTGCTGCTCTGGACCCTAAGAAAAAGCAACGCCCTTCCGGGTCAATCTGGTCAGGGGAACGGCAATCTTGGAGAAATCCCGAATAAATCTCTGATAGTAGCCGGCCAACCCCAGAAAACTCCTGATCTCGGTGGGGGATCTCGGCACCTCCCACCTCATGACAGCCTCAATCTTGGCCGGATCGACCAATATCTCATTTTGATTAACGAGATGTCCCAGGAACTGGACCTCTCGTAACCAGAAATCACACTTGGAGAATTTGGCATAAAGCCTCTCCGATCTCAATACTCCAAGGATCTCCCTCAGGTGCTCCTCATGCTGCTCTCTGGTCCTCGAATACACTAGAGTGTCATCGATGAACACAATCACCGATCGATTCAACATCGGCCTGCATACTCAGTTCATGAGGTCCATGAACGCCGCTGGTGCATTGGTGAGCCCAAAAGGCATCACCACGAACTCGTAATGCCCATAACGAGTCCTAAATGCTGTCTTCTAGATATCCTCATCACGCACCCTCATCTGGTGATATCCAGACCTCAAGTCTATCTTGGAAAACCAAGACGCACCCTGCAACTGATCGAACAGATCGTCGATCCTCGGCAATGGATAACGGTTCTTGACCGTTAAATTGTTCAACTCCCGGTAATCAATGCACATCCGGTGTGAACCATCCTTTTTCTTGACAAAAAGGATCGGCGCTCCCCACGGCGAGCTACTCGGTCGGATGAATCCCTTCCCCAGCAGCTCCTGAAGCTGCAAGGATAACTCCTGCATCTCCGGTGGCGCAAGGCGATAGGGTGCCTTGGCAATAGGTGCTGCCCCTGGAATCAAATCGATGCGAAACTCCACCTGCCTCTCGAGAGGCACACCCGACAACTCCTCGGTGAAAACATTCGGAAACTCTCGCACTATCGGTACCTCGCTGACAGAACTCGGCCTCTCTGCGGAAACTCGTGTATCCATCAAATAGGCTACAAACCCTCTACAGCCTTGTTGTAGACTCTGTCTCGCTCTGGCAGCCAAACAAAATGCTGACCCGGATCGGGTACCCTCGCCATACACCGTCACCACTCCCCCACTACGGTCTCTTATCGTCACCAACTGCCGCTCACAGTCTATAATAGCTCCAAATCGGCTCAACCAGTCCATGCCCACGATGACACAGACATCACCCATCGCAATCGGTACCAGATCTATCGGGAACTCAACACCGAAAATCTCGAGCACACATCCTCGAATCACATCAGTAGCATAAACTGCTCGCTCGTCAGCTATGGAAACTCGTAGAGGTCGACTCAACGCCTCTCGCCGGGTACTGATGTGCTGGCTAAACGCTAATGACACGAAAGATCGACTCGCACCCGAGTCAAATAACACCAAACCAGGTACAGAACTCACAAGAAAAGTACCTAAGCATACCATAGAATAAGCATAATATCTCAAACTCAGTATAAGTAAATAAAAGAATACATACCAGCCACGAAATCGGGCGCTGCGCGGACCTCCTCCGCTGTCAACTGAAAGGCTCTCACGCGAGCCTTCGGTGCCTCGGCCTTCGCTGGCTGGACCTCGGTAGCTCTAGCAGCAGGTGCAGATCCATATGCTGATCCCTGAAGTAGCTGTGGGCACTCGGCCTTCCGATGGCCTGTCTGGTTGCAGTGAAAGCAAATCGAAAATCCCTTGGGGTAATCCCTCTCGATATGCCCCTCCTTCCCACACTTGTAGCACACACCCGCTCTGCACACCCCATCATGGCTCTTGCCGCACTTCCCGCAAGTGCGGCCCTTCGGACCTCCAGATCTCGAATCAGCGGGCTTTGCCCGCTTGGCTGCCGGCTGAGACTGTACCGGCCACCTATCCCTCCTCTAAGACTCGGCCTCCTCCCTGGCCTGAGTCTCTAGCTCAATCTCCCTCTTCCGGGCATTCCCCTGGAGCTCGGCAAATTTCCGGTATGTCGAGTTCGCCATGAACTCATGAATGTCCCTCCTCGGTATGCTCAGATATCGGCTCATACGTGCCTGCTCGGTAGACACGTGCTCAGGGCAAAACAACGCCCTCTCATGAAACATCCTTGTAATCACAGTCACGGACTCCGTCCCCTGCTTGAGGGACAAGAACTCCTGCGCCAATCGTTCCCTCTCCACCGGGGGAACATAATCATCTTGGAACATGGTGGTGAACCTCTCCCAGGTCACCGCTGTAATCTCTGCAGGAGTGAAGTCTGCCGTAACAAACTTCCACCAGTCCTTCGCTCCCAAGCGAAGCTGGTTCAGCGCGAACCGAACTCTCAGATGCTCCGGACAAGAACAGGTGTAGAAGCATCCATCAATGTCAGAGATCCACCTCATCGCGGCTATCGGATCTTGAGTCCCATCAAACTCTGGTGGCTTCGTGTTGCTGAACTCTCGGTACAGCAACGAGTCACCCCCTTGTGGCCTGGCAGCGGTGACGGCTGCGGTGGATGCAGCAACAGCAGCCTCGGTAAGAGAAGCATACCGCTCGTCAAACGACTCAATCAAAGTGGTCTTGATAGACCCAAACATCTCAGGAACCTCCGCTCGTATGGCTGCGGCCACCTTCTCGTGAATCAACCTACGGATCTCCTCATCACTGGTACCACTGCCTCCTGGGTGGTGGCGCGTCCCAACCATGATGTCTCTAAAATACAACACAAAAGAAGTCAGAGACTCGCTCGAGTATACTCGCACTCGATACTCAACCCTACTTGTTCTTTAGTACCCTACATATTCTTACTTGGACTGCTCACCGATCCGGTGTTTCCAGTAGTACGGGCCCTATACTACCTTCCACAACGCATCGGTATTCACCCCAAGTCCTCCTCCTAGGATCCCAGATCACAAGTACTCTATATCTTACTAAACTCAGGCTACCCTCCAGTAGACCACTCATAAGCTCCTCGCTGCTACCTACTCACTCTCGAAGTATCTCATAGTAGCAGTAACTCTTAGGCTAAGGCATCACAAATCATTCCCACTCTAGTCCTAACTATGAATACCTAGCCTACTCTAGGATGCATATCATATCACATAATATCTCATAACACATAATGTAAGGGTATTTTGGGAAATCACCGTTCGGGCGCTGGCTGATTGTACACACTGCTCCGTTCTGCATTTCTCAAGAATCTTTTTCTCTTTTTAGAAAAATTGTTTCTTTTATTCAAAATTTCTCAAATCCTCATTTTGAGTTCAGATACGCCCGAAGGTGCATCCGAATCCCTCAAACCAAGGCTCTGATACCAACTTGTAACGACGTAAATTTTAAAACAATTTTTCATTTTTCCACATAATAAAACTCATATAATATTCTCAAAATCTCATGTATCAAATGTCATCATAATAAAACATATCCCAGAATCTCAAAACCTAATCCTCTGCCAGTGTGTACAAATCATGCTGGCGCATTCCCACGATCCTCGCTAGTACCTGAAACACATATCACATAACACGGTAAGCATAAATGCTCAATGAGTTCCCCAAAATACCGCATACAACACATAAGCCACTCGAGGCTATGACTCGGTATGACCCTCCGGTCAATGTGTCTCGGCGGGACCCTCTAGTCCCGTAGCTCGTTGGACCCTCCAGTCCGGTCTAGCTCGTTGAACCCTCTGGTCCGGTCTAAATCATTTGACCCTCTACTCCGGTCTAAATCGTAGGACCCTCCGGTCCGGTCTATACAACACATAGCATACATATATCACAATACACATAAACTCAACATACACATAACACATAAGACCCCCCGGTCTGCACATAGTTACCACTCTAGGTAATGTATAGTGAGAAGACTCACCTCGGGTAGTCTCGGAAAGTCTCGAACTCGAATATCTGATCTAGCCTCCGCCTAATCACATAAAGTAATTATCTCTAATTAATACGGCTCTCAAAGGCTAGACTAGTCCCTCCCTATATTCTCTTAGAAGGGGAAAAGACTATTTTACCCCTCCAATGGTCCTATATCCAAATGTTGACCAAACCCTAAAAGTCAACCCCAGTCAACTGTCCAACTTTGACCAGACTCGTCGAGTGCACTCGGGTGACTCGGCGAGTCCATGCATGTCCTCCAAATCCTCCTAAGGCCTCACTCGACTCGTCGAGTTAACCTTTCTCTCGATGGGTTACCACTGATCAAGAATCGTGGTGCAACACGATCCGACTCGTCGAGTCCGCTCATGGACTCGGCGAGTTTCTTCCATGAGAATGCTCAAACGACCTTCTGAGGTCAGACCTGTTTCTCTAACCTATAGATTTGGCCTTCTAACACTCAAAAGTTACGTAAAGGTCCAAACTTTATGCTCATGCAACACTCATATGGCTCTATATGATGAATTAGCCCTAATATGACAACCATGTTCTAAAACCCAAAAGAGGACTGCATAAAGCTGGATGTTTGGGGCTCTCTGGACCTCTCAAGGTCCAGATGTAAGGTCTATTTCACATTGGGACCTCTCATGCTCTTATTCCAACTCAAGAAAGGGTAAAGAAACCCTTGATTCAAGAAGCCAACACAATAAAGAAGAAAAGGGCCGAATTGCTACCTCAAAGTGAAGCCTCCTTGCTTGAAAGTCTCAGAACAACAACCTCCTTTGGTCCTTCTTGCTGGATCACTTCTCCTCCTTAGCAAAATCACAACAAATGGTTCCAGATGGCTCTCTCTCTCACTACACACGCTCAAATATGCTAGGGTTCTTTTCTCTGAAAGGGTGGTGAAGGCCATAAGGACCCTTAAATAGGGCACATACCCAAAGATTTAGGGTTTCTGTCCACAGCGCGGACTCGTCGAGTCGACGCTCCGACTCGTCGAGTCCATTCATTAATCCTAGTCAGCAGTGGTGATCCTACTCGACGAGTCTAGGCGTCAACTCGTCGAGTCCCTCTTCTTGACTCAAAAATAAATACTCAATTTATTATACCTGGAAATCCGAATGTTACAAGTTTTGAGTCACCATCTCCTTTTTTCACCACAGCAGAGCTCCAAAAATCTTTAATCTGACTTTGGTAGATCACAGGATTCAAAGTTATAGCAGAAGCTAGGCAGCACTCTTCAAACCACGCACCATGGACTTGAAATCACCATGGGCTGCTGGTGCGTCCACCAAAAAGATCGCCAAGTTGTGACTGTCAGCAAACTTAAGTTCAGCCATTTTGATCTGCACTTAACCAAGCCAAGTGAGAAAACAATTTATCTAAACATTTAAGATTAAGGTTTTACTCATTAAACAACTTAATTAGGCTTCAATGGTGATTAAGTGATGAAAATAAGAATTTATGTTGCAAAAATTGGGTTTACGGTCAAAGAAAGAGTGTACGGCCGTACACGTGTTTACGGCCGTAAACCTTTCAATGGCCGTAAACGACTCAATAGCCATAAAAGTCGAACAGTTCAAATTCTTCGATTAAACCCTTGATTCATGGTCGATTTAGTGTTAAATTAGCATTATGATGATCGTCATAGTCATACCTACAAGAATAAACAAGCAATTTTGAGTTTAAAACACGGATTTAGATGGATCGATTTAACAGTGATGAGAGGATTCGGGAGGGGTTTACGGCCGCACACTCAGAAATGAGGGAAAGAAGGGTTTACCACCGTTATCACCTTCCTTTTATACATGGACCATACCCGGTCCATCCATTTGGGCTGCAACCCAAGATACATCAAAAATTAAGCCCAATACTCAAAAAAAATTTAAAAATAATGCATTTTGAGAACTATAAAAAGAAAATAAAATAAAATCTAAGACTTTTAAACTAAACAAATTTTTTTTTTCTTAGGAAAATAAAAATGAAATTTAAAATTAAAATTAAAATTGAAATTAAAATGAATTAACACTAATTTCTCATTTACCAATGCTAATAATATTTTTATGAGATCAGGATCAAAGTTGTTAGACAGCCCAAATCCATTTATCGGTACCATTACCTTCATGTCTATATCTGTTCGATCGCCAGTATTGTGGTCCACTTAAACACGAAAGATTGTGACAAATTTTTGACATACTACAAATGACAAGGCATTGTGACCTTATGTTTCTAGACAAAATTTCTAAGGACCATTTATCTGAAAGAATAAGAGACAAGGCATTGTAACCTTATGTTTCTACAAATGCAAGTGTGCTTGTGGGAACAATAAGAGACAAGGCAAGGCAACGCCACCAGGGGCAGGAAGGAACAATTTCCCAGTGAAGAAAAAGACATGTTTTCACTGTGGAACAACTGGACACATTGCCAGAAACTGTCCAAATCGTGCATACGTTCCTTACTATGCACAAGGCTGGCAGAGCGCGCCAAGAGGGAGATCTTTCAAAAGAAACCCTTCGAGGCCACGTTCAGACAATGGTGACTGGAACACGCAGAAGACCAAGAAATTAACTCCCAACAAAAAGAAGGGAATGTCGGCCAAGAAGTCCAATCCAAGAGATGCTCCAGTGAAATCAAGATCAGTTAAATAAAAGTCATCTCGAATACCGATTTCAAGTTCAAAAGCAATTACCAAGGCACCCATCCGATCCAACAAGAAATGGGTTAAACCCGACTACAGATGGGTACTAAAGGTTCAATCTCCCAAATCATCTAATGCGTCTAATATTTCTTCATCTTCTGTTTGTGATAAACAGGATATGTCATGGGAGAGGGTACCTTGCGTTGATGATAAAGGTCAACCCAGTTTCAAAATGGACTGGGTTCCAAAGACCAACTAATCCCGCACTCTGTGCTGGAGTAGCTATGGAGGAATATCATCAAACTTCGGTTTGTTGATAGTGGCTATTCCAGGCACATGATAGGGAACATCTCTCAACTGTACAACATTCAGAACTTTGTTTGAGAGTATGTGTCTTTTGCGGGAAAGGAACAAAGGAAAGGATCACACATGGGGTTAGTGCTTAATGAAATGAATAATTTTCGTATCTGTTCTGAGATTATACGTGTTGTTCTCAGACCTTCTGGATGCAAACTCAATCGGTGACTTACGGTTTGCGCTTTCTTCTCTATACTCCTGAGTTTATCTTAAGCTGATTTGTTTTGAAGACAATCTTTTATTTTCTTATTGTTTTTCATTAGTAGGTATTGTTTGGGAAGTGATATCAAGATAAAGTGATAACAGTCGGTCTAAACCAGTGTAAGGTACTGAATCTGAATTGTCTAGATTCTGTGTTCAGTGTCCGTGTAGGCACGAAGGATTTGACAGTGTGGATTTAGATATGATTGTTTGGACTGACCATACGACGCTCGGGTAGATTGACCAATAAGATAAACACGGGAACCCACGGGATACACTAAAATAATATGCATATAGAACTGTGGCTTAACTTTTCCTTGATGTACGGACTTATGTCCTTAATTCTGGTTCTGATAGGGCAACTGGGGGGTTCTAATAAAGTAGGTCTGCAGGAAATTATTTTCTTGCTTTCTATCTGTCAGTCATATGTTGCTTCCTATGCGTGATTGGAAGAGATCCGACCTAGAATGCAACATATGCAACTCTACTTCTATGCACCTCTTTATCTATGCAATTCTTTCGATCTGTTAGCCATATGTTTGTTCCCTCTGCGTGATCGGAAGATCCGACCTGGGACACAGCATATGCAACATTCTACCTCTCAATCCCTTTATCTCTGTTAGTCATATGTTGTCCCCTCTACGTGATTGAAAGAGATCCGACCTGGGACACAACATATGCACCTATTTCTAAATCTGACTTCCTCCTTAATAATTGTCTACTCACCTAAAGTAAGGAGTTCTTTGGAAGTTCTTGATTACCGGGTTATGTCAGGAAGTGGGAAACACGTTCTAGTACATCTAAAAATTGAACCATTTAATAGGTTGTCTGTAGATCTTACTGCTTAATTTAAGTGGATAACAATATCCTTGGTCGTCGTCAGCTAATGTCCATTTAAGAATATAGATCACACTGTCTTGTCACTTATAACATGTCCAATTTGTCAACATCCTTTGTGTTTAAGTGGATCACAATGCCGGTGATTGACTAGATCTAAACATCCAGGTGGGTGCAGATAAACGATATTGGATTGCCTGACAACTTTGATCCCAAAATAGTCATAAATTTAGCTTCTGTTTTTGTTTTTGTTAAATTTGTACATAGTTTTCCCTATGCACAAAATTAGGGAGAGAATTAAAATTTTTAAAAATAAAAAAAAAATCAGAAAATTAAAAATCCAAAATAAAATAGTGTTATTTCTATTTTAATTTTCAAAAAATATGAAAAATCCAAAAATATTGTGTGCTAAGTTTTCTTTTAGTTTTGTTTTGTCTTGAAAAGTGAATTCAGATGTAGATGAGACTCATGGAGAGTGTATCGTGATTTTCAGAGCCAAGGATTCGCCCGTGATCATCGAAGAATTCTCATTCGAAGGAACAAGAAATGAAGATTATTCTTTCAATTTTCAATCTTTCAACCCCAGAAGCAAGGTGAAGCTGACTTGAAGAATATGTGACAGATTGCATTGAAGTCTCCTCAATCAATTCGTTGCTATCTATGTACCTGCTGAAGTGATCCAGAAGATTAGATCTCTCTGTTGTTCTCTCTGAAGTTTCTCAAGCTAAAAGCGCTATCTTTCAAGAATCTTATCAAGAATCCTCCTCACCCAACGTTCGTTCAAAGTCAAATTTTGAAGAAAAGTCCAAGTGCTCAAGATGAAGTCATTTATTGAAGATTCATCAAGTTCATCTTGAAGCTGTGAAAAAATCGAAGATACACGCTGAAGCCAAGCTGCCAATGAAGATTGACAAGAAAAGCCAGCTACATTTTTAGGGGGAGTTTGTTGGGTCAATTAGAAAAGAAAACTATAAACCAAGGGGGAGATTGTTGGGTCAAAAATATGGTTTATACTTTACTTTTCTAGGAAATTGTAGTTTTTGGTCTAGAACCGAAAACAACCTTGGGTTTACGGTGGTAAACGTGTTTACGGTTGTAAACACGTTTGCAGCCTCTGTTGCCTATATATAGTATTAGTAGGTGTCAGAGTATGAGAGAGATTGTACGGTCTAGAGGAAAGAGAGAGAGAGAGAGAGAGAGA
The DNA here is from genome assembly GCF_052849685.1 of Lactuca virosa. Lineage (NCBI taxonomy): Eukaryota > Viridiplantae > Streptophyta > Magnoliopsida > Asterales > Asteraceae > Lactuca > Lactuca virosa. The sequence goes on along the minus strand of NC_136429.1, from coordinate 424,726,982 downwards.
GAGAGAGAGAGAGAGAAAGAGAGAGAGAGAGAGAGAGAGAGAGAGAGAGAGAGATGAGCATAAGTGTGTGTAAGTGTGTGAATATTGTGTAAGGGAACTTCATTCTAATCAAATCATACAAGATTCATATTAGTCTTCTTCTCCTTCTCTTCTGTTTTGATCTGGCATCATCGGTTTGATTGGGATTCCGCACCATCAAACGGATCTTATTGATACTCAAGCAGATTTGGGACTTACACCGTCTTTGGTATATCCTCATCCCGAATCCTCATCTGATGGTATCCCGACCGAAGATCAATCTTGGAAAACCAAGACGCATCCTGTAGCTGATCGAACAAATCATTGATCCTTGGTAATGAATAACGGTTCTTCACCGTTAGTTTGTTCAGCTCCCTATAATCGATGCACATCCTATGTGATCCATCCTTCTTTTTCACGAAAAGGATCAGTGCTCCCCACGGGGAACTGCTCGGATGTATGAACCCTCGGTCTAGCAACTCCTGAAGCTGCATAGATAACTCCTGCATCTCCGTTAGTGCAAACGGATATTGTGCCTTTGCTATTGGAGCGGCACCAGGCACCAAGTCGATGCGAAACTCCTCCTGTCTCTCCGGAGGCACTCCTGGTAACTCCTCGCGGAAAACAGCTTGAAAGTCTTGCACAACCAGCACACTGCCCACCTCTGTCATGGTCTCTATCCTCGTATCCGAGACATAGGCCAGAAATCTCATATATCCCTGCTGCAGAAATCTCCTAGCCCTCGCAGCCGAAAAGAGAGTCGCCCCCTGCGAGGCCCTATCACCATGTATCACCAGTTCTCCCCCAGTTGGGGTTCGAACCCTCCCCAACTGGCGCTCACAATCGTTCATGGCCTCGTGGCCCCCAGCCAATCCATCCCGACAATCACCTTCAGCCCTCGCAATGGTATCAGGACTAGGTCGACACGAAACCTCTCACCAAGCCCATTCAGGACATAGTCCCGATGCACCCTCGCAGCACTCATAGTGCGGTCATCTCCAATCTCTACTTCGTGTGGGGAATCCAAAGTTCCCGGCGTGTCCCGAAACTTCTTGCTAAGATCAAGAGACACAAACGATCGGGTAGCACCCGAATCAAACAAAATATGATACGACATACCATTGACCAAAAAGGTCCCTATACAAGCATAATATACATAAGAATCATAATGAGAAGAGGATAATAGATACGTACCAGCCACGTCTGGTGCTGCCCAAGCCTCCTCAGTGGTCAACTGAAATGCGCGACTTTTCACTGTCGGAACATCTGCCATGGTAGGGCGGCCGTCGGTAATCCTCAAAGTGGCAGGCGCAGGCACCGCCACAGCTCCTCCCCCTCCCTGCAACCTCGGACAGTTGACCCGCTTATGGCCGGTCTGGTTGCAGTGAAAACAAATCAAGCTCCTCGTGGGGCAGTCCCTGCTCAAGTGGCCCTGTTGGCCACATGCATAGCATCCTGAGCCTGTGACACGACAAGCTCCACTGTGCACCCTACTGCACTTGGCACATCTTAGGCTTCTTAGCCTAACCCACCGCTGCCTGTGCTTACTCCGGCTTCCGCTTGGTGTGGAAGTCCAACTCCATTTCCCATTCTCGGGCCTTCTCTACTGTTGGATTAATGTCTAAGTCCATAACTATAATTGGTAAGACTTGACCCGACCCCGCATGGTCCATTTGGGTTGCATGGCATCATGCATTTGGATAGACTATAATGAGAGAAATAACACTTAAGGTTGGTTAATATATTATAAGTTCTAATATATTAATAAGGTTATTTAATTAGTATTGATCAAGAATTAATTTGGAATTAATTAAGTGATCAAAAGGAGACTAATTAAATATATGGGTTGATTGTGTAAATCATTCATTCTTATATATGTGGGCTTGTGATCCAAGATTTCTTACGTTGGACTAAGTCCATGGGGTGACCCATGGATACTCCATGGAGGTTAAAATCCATGGAGCATAAGGAATGGGTAAAGTTATGAGTTACATGGTGTAACCCTAATAGCCACCATATAAAAGAATCCCATGGCTCAAGAAATCGTGCACTAATGTGTGAATATGAGGGCTAGACGATTTCAAGGAGTGTTCCATTTCTCTCAAGTCATTCCATGTGCATTTGGTGTTGTGTGAACCATTTGAGGTGTCACACTTGGGGCACTAGGCACTCAAGCTTCATGGAGACAAGCTACATCAAACAAAGGTATGTATTCTATCCATTTGATTACCCAAGTATCAAGTATTGTATGCTAGATAGGGTAATACCTTGGAAAGTTCATAATTGCATGTATAATAGAGAAAACATAGATCCAAGGTATTTAGGGTTGCATGTACACTTAGGGGTGTTAGAATGCGCAAAACCCATCATCTACCATCTCATTCAGGGTTTTGCACCCTGTAAAGCTCACAAACTCCCGGATATCATCCCTCAACATGGAATGATATCACGTCCTCCACATGTCCTCATCAATAGCGTACTGAGGCATCAACAAAGCTCGTTCCCGAAACTTGGCGGTGATTTCCACCACAGTCTCGGTGGTCTGCTGCAGGTCATGAAACTCTCTCACAAGCCGTTGCACCTCGATGGCTGGTGCAAACTCCAAGTCAAATCGTCGAACGAACTTGGCCCATGTCATCTCAGCCACACCGGATGCCCCCATCTGGCTAGTAACCTCGCCCCGCCAATCCCGGGCCCTGTCTCTCAACATACAAGAAGCAAATCCCACCTTTGCCGTATCCGGGCAAGAACTCGTGCGCTAGACGTTCTCGATATCCGCCACCCAGCATCGGCTAACAATGGGGTCCCTAGCCCCGAAATCCTCTGGCGCCCCACACGCCTTGAACTCCCGGAATGAGGGAGTTCGGGCCCCAACCTGACCCGCAACAATCTCGACCCTGAATGCCCTGAGTCTCTCCTCCATGATCTTCATCATGCCCTCCTTGACCGTCCCAAAAATGACTGGGTAGCGTCAAGGATGCCCCTGGTAACCTCGGCTACAATAAGCTCGCGCAGCCTCTCATCAGTGACATCAGTAGTGCCGCCCGATCCTACCCCGGATCCAGATCCCGATCCTAATCCCCCTGCTCCAAATCGTGTCACCACCATGTTGAACTGAAAATTCATAAACCATAATGATCAGGATTTCCATACAAGGGATCTTCCCACATGGTTCCTCCCTGAATTTGTCAGATCTAACATTGGTTCGGGTACAAGTCCGGTGCTTTCAGTAGTACGGACCCAATACTACCTTCCACACCTACCTGTACCTTTCCCCAATGCTCTAACTGATAACCCCCACTCGTCCCAGAAATAAACCATATTCCACAAACTACTGCATACATCAAATCTCAGGTTGTCCGAAGATTTGCTCTGACCATACCAATCCGATCAATCATAACAGGTTGCCTTTGTTCTTTCAAATTATACACGGAAAAGGATCAAATATACTTTCGAATAAAAGATTCTACCCTAGGACCACAACCAGAAAAGGAACAGGAAATAGGGCCAAATCAATCATTCTGAGGCTATAAGCTCCTAACCGTATACAATTTTAAAAGCATACACATAGCAAGTTCCATATAATCAACTAAGTTCAATTATTAGTATAACATAGCTAACATATTGGGGAACTACTTACTTGGCTCGGCTGATCAGGCGCGTTGCACTCTTGTCTTCTCATTTCTTTTAAAACCCTTTTTATGTTACTTTTTGAAGTTTTACCATTTCCTTAGTTCGAGTCCTGACACACCCGAGGGTGTGCCTGAATTCCTCAAACCAAGGCTCTGATACCAACTTGTAACGACCCAATTTTTACAAAGAAATTTTTCGTTCATTTTTTTTTTGAATAATTAAACACATTTCCAATATCAAGAAATCCAGTTATAGTTGTTTTCAAAACATAATTCAAATACAACTTTTATTCCAAACATCAGAGTGTTCCACAAAATGCCCGAGAGAGTACACGCCACGTCATCAAGCTTTGCCGTTGCCCTTGGGCTCCAATGTATCGGAAACAAATCCACAAACTATAAGCTAACGCTCAGTGAGTTCCCCAAATCATACCCCATGCACAAGTCACATAGCACATATCATAACATCTATAAAGACTACCACTACCACATACCACATAACATCTTAGCTATAAATCTATCTCTACCATTAGCCATAAAGGATATCTCTACCGTGAGCTCTAAAAGCTATCTCTACCATTTGCCATAAAGGCTATCTCTACCGTTAGCTATAAAGCTATCTCTACCATAGCCATGAAGGCTATCTCTACCGCATATTGCAACAAAATCATGCCACACACCTCTACACAACGAGTATACCAACTAGTATGAAATGGGCCGGCCTTCGTGCCTTAGACCCATTAGTATGGTGAGAAGACTCACCTCTGCAATGTTGAACTGGTAAGCTGAAATCAGATATGTCCCATGCTGCCTCTTCTCAACTGTCTATAACCACCAAGTGATTAGCTTAACACCATCCCATAAATTCCCTCAGAGTCAAACCTAGTCAAGGTCAACAGTCCATGTTGACCTCAACTCGTCAAGTACAACTAGCCACTCATCGAGTTCCTTGCATATCTCGTCAACTCACCGAGTCACTTGAGTGACTCGTCGAGTTCCATAATGTTTGTGGCCGTAAACTCCCAACGGCAAACTTCTGACCGAAAACCCATCCAGTCGAAAACCCCATGGTTGTAAAATCTTTGGCCGACTCGTCGAGTTGATTAAGGAACTCGGCGAGTCCCTTTAGTCCTTCTTGTTTTCGGCCTTTTCCAGAGGGATCTAGGGTCCCAAACTTCATATCTAGCCCTTCCTAGTGTAGATGTCACGTAAAGTTGCAAACTTTACGTGCATGCAAGGCCTCACATTGCCATAACACAAAAACTAGTCTTCATACAAGGTTTTAATGCATGTAAAGGGATTGAACTGCCTAAAGGAGACAACTTTATGACATTGGGGACCTAAAGAGGTCCAGATCTGAAACCATATCCTTGTGATAAGTCCAGATCCGAGTATGACTCCATTTTGCCCCAAAAATGGCCATTTACTTCCAAGAAGAGGGATCTAAGTAACCAAAGCTCAAGGTAATGACTTTATACCTCAAGATGGTGGCCAATACAGTGTAGATGTCGGATCTACTGCTTCTCTCCTTGCTCCTTCTTCTTCAAGTTCTAGAAATCCTTCACAACACACCAAAATTACTCACAAATGCTCTTACTCTCACTCAAGAGTGTTCACGGCCGCAAACTGCTTTCTGAAGGGAGATAAGGTGCTAATGGAGGCCACAAGGGCAGATAACGATCCTTATATAGGGGCAAACCCTGAAATTAGGGTTTTCTCTTTACAGCTCCAACTCGCCGAGTCGGGCCTTCCGACTCGCCGAGTTGATCTCGATCTGCGTCCATGATTAAATGCCCCTACTCGACGAGTTGCACTCCCAACTCGCCGAGTCCATGCACCACAACCCTGAATTTAACTAAATCAAATAATTACGTGGAACAGGTGTTACATTATTCTAGTGAACTCGTGGGACAAAAACACAACCTTGCTTAGTTTAAGGGATGCAATATGTTTAGCATCGTGTACTTGAAATGTATCCATGAAAACTAATATCGTTAACCAATAAAGGTTGAAGTTGAGCGCCCTTGCTTAAGCATGCTGGTATTGAGTGAAAAAAAGAAAAAAGTGAGATACATGTAAAAAAAAAGAGAGAGAATTACAAGAAAAAGTTGTAAGAATTTTGGGAGCAATCAAAGTGTAAAAATTAAAGATCAAAATTCTGAAGAATCAAAAAGTTGAAGATACCAAAAATCAATCAAGAAGGTGTTGAATTCAAGAAATCAAATATCAAATTATCAAAGAAGAGAAGAATTCCAAAGAACTCCATAGTGGTATCGAAAAAAGTTATAATTTTCTAGATTATGTATGCTTGGGTTGCTTGACCAAAAATACCTTGAGGTTAGGAAGTTTACTGCGGATGGATTCGGAGGGATGCATAAAATGAGCATTGTTTAAAAGAAGTGGGTGAGTGTTTATGAGGATTGTTAGTATTTAGAATTGAGAGGGTCCTTTGGAAAAATTTAAGACACAAATGCATGCATTGCGGTCTTGGCATAATGGCTGGGTTTGATTGGGATTGTTTTATGTGATGTTAGTATGTTCAAAATTCAGTTTTGCATGGGGGCAAGCAAAAGTCAAGTGTGGGGTATTTTCAGATGTGCGTATTTAGCTATATATTTTGTATAGAATTTTAATACTTTTTGGCTAATTTATTACAATTTATGGACAAAAGTATTTAATTATGTTTAAATTGTATTCTCAGCCTAAAAGATGTGCTCGGAAGCAAAAGAAAGCAGGAAATGCAATCGGGAGCTCGGGAATTGAAGAAAGAAGAAAAAGAGTTAAAATCCTGAAGAACTCGGCGAGTTAGATGCCTACTCGACGAGTCCACACGAACATTCGCAAAGCAAATAGAAGTCCTTGTCGTACACGGATTTTTAATGAGGGACTCGGCGAGTCGGTTATTGGACTCTACGAGTAGCCTCTATTTTCAGAAATCTATAAAAAGGAGTCAATTGCCCGAAACCAAACCCTTCTCTGGAACCCTTGGGGATTAAATTGCGACTGAAGGTACAGCTGGAGCTCTAGAACTCGTGGAACAACCCTAGCTTTCAATTTTGAGAAGATCAAAGGCGATTTTAGTTTACTCTTTACTTAATCTTTTGTTTGAATTATGTGTGAACTATTACATTTCGTTTTTGAGCTATTTTCTACTGTAATCATGAGCTAAAAATCATATCTTCTGTTTAGGGTAGATGAATTTATGACTATGGTTTGATTTTGTGGTTGGATTAATTGAATTTGGTGAGTTTTGTTTTGTTAAGCTTGTTGAAGAACCTTATGTGTTAACAACAACTATTTTCTGTTAATTAACAATTATATTAAGCTACATGAACATCTCTTAATTGCTTATCTCATATGATTTTTTTGAAAACATTGTTATGTGCCTAGGAATAGCGAACGTGAAACTAGGGTTAACTAGAAAATAGGTAAGTTAATGTGTGAGCTTGTTTGACGAACCATCAACAAGAGGTTAATTAAATTAGTAATTTGATTAGCTAACTACAAGTCTTACTTAACCCAAATCAATAAACTATGGAATTTATTATTTTAATCACTTGATCACTGCTTGAATTAATTTGTTTTCTAAGGAATAGTAATAGCGAACATGAACCTAATCACATTAATCGGTAGCCAATAACAATTAATCCATTCCACTTGTCATAAAATCAACCATAGGAGTAAATGAATCGAAACTAAACAGAAGTCTTCTTTAATATTGAATTTAGTTGATTTTTAGTTGTTTTAGCTGTTATTTGCTTTATTTAAGTGATAGATAAGTGTTTCAGTTTCTAGTCTTGCAAAACTAGATAAGACCTATTTTCCTTTATTAATTGTTTTTTTAGATAATTTAGTAGTTAGTTTATTTACGGTTCCCTGTGTTCGATACCCTGCTTGCTTAATTATACCACCAATTGACAAGTACACTGCCTTTTGTGTGTCTAAATCATATTTAAAAAGTAGGATAAAAACTAGTGAAATAAACACACATCACGAATCTAGGTTTAAGTACCTTTTAATAGTGTTTAAAACCAAGTTCATTTGTTATCATTGCTAGCTTAACTACCGTGTAATTCAACTTAAACAAATCCCCGATTTATTTTGATTGTCTTTTAGATGAATTAATAGTTCATTAATCAAATTTAGAATCATACTCGTTCCCCTAGTGTTCGACAACCCATATTTACCTAGCTGTATCATCATCTGATTGAGTACACTTGTTCTGTTGTGTGTAGTCCCTATTTTTGATAAGTCATTTTATAAATTTAAAACCTGATAATTTTATAGTATATATACAAACACATCACCCATCCACCCATAACAATATCAAAACATAGAACCAATATAAGACAAAATTCCTAACGTCCTAAACATAGCTTGTATCCACCAACTTGAATACGTAACATATATACCATCTTCATTTCATGATGATCGTTGAAATCAACAATGTATGGATGAGTAGAGGGTACCCATTCATATTAAGAAGCTCCAACCACGACCCAAAACATGAATTTTTTATAGCATCATTCGAGTTAAAGTAATAGATAATTTCTCCTTTATTTCATTCATAAAGTGCACCTTCGCCTTTTTGGTCAGTACGGAAAGGTAATAACCCTAGATTAAATGATATTTTAGAACATGTTATCCAATCACAAGTGAAATTATAGTTACACATTCACACACATATAATTACACAAACATTAATGTGAATAGTTGAAACCTCTTGTGCAAGGTTAGTGGATGGCCATGAAAGTGTTGCGGGTGTATATGAACCATTGACAAAATTTTCATCATTCACGTTCGTTTTGATTTCATTTAAATTACTTTAATATTGTTCATGGAAATAGTATTATATGTTTATCAAATCCAAGTAGGTGCAAGCATACAGACCAATGGACCAGAATGGACCGAGACGTATCACTATACATATACGGGATCAGGACCGATTTTATATTATCTATTATTGGTTCTTATAATTATACTGAACCGGTTCCAAAATTTTTACCGATTCAGTTCACCCGTTCCAAGTTTTGGTCTGGTTTTCTGTGAAATCTATGAAATTTGTTTTAAATTGTATAACTCATTCGTTTGAAGTCGCATTGAAATGAGAACTTTCCTAGCATGTAGTTTAGAGTTTGTAATTCATTTTATACTATAATTTCACAAATTTTGGTTCCATATTCAATGATTTATAGCCCCTATAGTTAGAGTATCAAATTTGAAGTTTTTTAGCTTTTTAATTTTCTATGTAATTTGTGAAAAATAAAAAAATAGAATAACAAATTGGTTTGAAGTATGGTTGACAAGAGATCTATTTCATCATGTAGTTTAGAGTTTTTACTTCATTTTAGGCTACAGTTTAATCATTTTTGGTTCCATATTGAATGAGTTACGGTCCTCATAAATCGAGGTATCAAAGTTGAATGTTTTTCAATTTTTCAACTTTTATATGTAATTTGTAAAATTTCTAAAAATGCATAACTCATTCGATTAAAGACGGATGTACATGAAATCTTTCCCAGCATGTCGTTTAGATTTCATGCCTAATCTATATCTATCTATATATCTTATAATAGAAGCATTTTTCTAAGCACCACATTGATTTGAAAATCTTTTGTCTTTTTCATATTCTCAAATGACTATATTTCTAAGCACCACATTGATTTGAAACTCCTTTGTCTTTTCATATTCTCAAATGAATTTTCAAATGTCTTCTAAGTAATTGATTTAGCATTAAACACCATACATGCTATATAAACTCTTAGATTTAAGAAGGATGTCATAAGAAAATGAAAAGAAAAAATTTCAATAGGCACAATTCTTTTAGAACGTATTGGCAGTGATGGAGTCCCTAAAAGAGCTCTACAAATCAAGGTTATGGATGAATGCATCATTTTTTACTCATAGTTTGATAGTTTTATATTTTTTTTCTAGTAGTGATGTGCAATTCGAGTTGTGGTTTGGAATTTTCGAATTTACATGTGAGATTAGCCTATTTGTTTTTATATCTTCGTTTTTGTTATGAATATTTCAATATGCTTTGTTTTTTCTTAGATTTTTGTTTCCTTTTTTATTTACATTTGTACATGTATAAAATGTTGTTTGAACCACATATTGTAATTGATTAAAGCAATACATGTTAATTATATTGATATGCTCCATAATTTGTATCATAAAAGCTTAATCTCAAGTCCATCGTTATAGCAAGTTGTATAAATCTTATACGAAGTAGCCTAAAATGAGAAGTTTACAAGTTTAACAAAGTTTCTTTCATAATTAGTTTAATTTTATTAATAATTTTTTATTGTATGCCTTATAAGGCAGCAAACATGTCATAATATGTTTTATATACATTTATTAACTGTTAGGAATATATAACCCAATACACGTACGAAAGAACAAAACACTTAAAATTATTGACTAAGGCCTATGTTTAACACAGTTTCCTTCAAACAAATTCGCCCTATATTGGTGTTTGTTTCCCAAGATACAACAGTAGAAAGCAATTCTTCTAGATTGGCTGAACCCTCATTTGGCCCGGATTATACCTTGGTTGTAGCGAGAGAGAAAAGATGAAGCAGGAGCGTAAGAGATAAAGAGAGTGATTTCGTTTCATTCAGTGTATCGAATCAGTCACATAGGTGAAACATCCCACAAATACGATCCGAAAATTTCGTTTTTAATTATTAATAAAACCATAATTATCAAATCATCATATAAAAATCATAAGTCATCATTTCGCTGAACATCATAAACATTTGTCAACATATCAGAGTAAAAACCTCACAGGCTAAAATCATGGTGTGTGCACTGCAGTCATCCCGAGCTCTTCCCTTTGCTACCGGAACTACCTGAAACCAAAACTGAAAATTGTAAGCATGAAGCATAGTGAGTCTCCCCAAACTACCACTAACCAAACAAATAATCATGCTACTAGGAAATACGGGCCCCGCCCATACTCAGGGAGATACGGGCCCTGCCCACACTCTACTTAACGAGTTGAGAGCCTCAACTCGACGAGTAGGACTGACAGAGTGAAACCTTAATTTTCAGGGTTTTGCACCCTATTTAAACACCTTAACCTCCAAAGGCTGGCCTCATTTACAACCTCTAAGTCCCAAACCCTAAATCTCGAAACCCTAATGCCTTGTGTGAGCTTGTGAGTCATTTTTGAGAGAAAACTTGTGTATTTGAAGCCTGGGGAAGATGAAGAAGCTTGAGGAGTCAAGAAGGAGTGAGTAGATCCAGAAACATCACCCCATCCTCGTCACCTTTTGGTAATCAAGTCTCAAACTTGCTTAGTGATTTCTTAGATCTCTCCATTTTCACTTTTATTGGGTTTTTGGTCAAAATATCTTGATCCTTGGGAAATGGACGTCCCAAGTGAGTATACTTCCAGATCTAGGACCTTGACGGGATTTCATGGCATAAATGTGAAAACTTTATGGCCATTGAAGCCCCATGCAAGCTTTAGGATGTCATTTTGGCCTTTTAAGCTTCAAAAGGCCATGCATGGAGAGAAAGTCAAAGACTTTACATGTTCATGTAGTGTCTAGGGTCGAGATCTCAGTTTGTATGTCTTAGCTTGAAGTATTAATGGCTTTTGGATCAAGATCTAGGTCTTAAAGAGTTAGGGTTTGAGCTAAATCCATTAAGGAAGGGTATTAACGGGTAAAATTGGAAACTTTACCCTTAAAAGGACATTTTCAGTATGTATATGAAGTATGGAGCTTAGATCTTAAGGATAGGAGCTTAATCTATTAAGATAGCTTATCAGACTGAGGAACTCAATAAGTTCATAAAGGAACTCGACGAGTTGAGTCGAAATGCCCCGACCCTGTAGAAGGAAAGATTCGACGAGTTCAGGACGAACTCAACGAGTGGAGTTGGAATGTCCCGATTCTGTTGATAGGAGAAACTCGACGAGTTCGTGAAGAAGTCGACGAGTTGGATCGCGATTTCAGGGTCTCTGATTTATGGAACTCGGTGAGTTGATGGGTCAAATCGACGAGTTGAGTCAACCAAGAATGTTGACTTTGACCAGAATGTTGACTTTGACCAGGGGTAAAATGGTCATTTTACCCTAAGAAGGTTATTGGATTTTGACTAAGTGTTATTGTGATAATGATAGCCGGGGAGTCGTTGGAGCAGCCGTTACAGATTCCTTACCGCAAGATTCCGCAATCAGCTTTGCGAGGTGAGTTTCCTCCTGGTTTGAACGGGTCGAAGGCACCAAGGTCGACCCATATATGTTATGTGTATCGATTAGTAGCCGAGTATGGGCAGAGCCCGTATCTCATAGATAGCTGAGTGTGGGCGGGTCCTGTATCTCATTCCATTATTTAAGTATGGATGTAGGACAGATTGTTAGATTTGATTATACTTGTTGTCTGTGTGATACTTGTATGTATGATTAGTAGCTGAGTGTGGTGGGGAGCCGTATCTCATAGTTAGCCGAGTGTGGGTGGGGACCGTATCTCGAAGTCAGCGGAGTGTGGGCGGGACCCGTATCTCCTAGACATCGGAGTATGGGCGGGGCCCGTATCTCCTAGTTAGCAGAGCGTTGGTGGGGCCCGTATCTCCCTGAGTGTGGGCGGGGCCCGTATCTCCAAGTAGCATGATTATTTGTATGGTATGTGGTAGTTTGTGGATCGTATTTTTGGGATGTTCTCCCAAATTACCCATACAACTTTGTTATGTTATGATTATGAGAACTGCATGCTAGATTAGGGCTAAGGATCTAGGAATGATGCCTTGTATGCCTGTTATATGTGTAAGAGAACTTCATGCTAGTTAGGGCTAAGGATCTAGGAAGGATGCCTTATATGCCTGCTATATGAGCTTATTGAACTGTATGCTAGTACTGATTAGTCAATAATATGATAGCCTGAGCAGGATATGCTTTATTATGTTTACTCAATGCTCGAATGTTGATTGCTTTGTGCTTTTAGGAGTTCTAGTTATCTTTAACTAACTAGTGAATGAATATGTTAAGTTACATATTACGAGGACTAAATAATTTCAGAAGGTTAGGTTCAGCTCTATTTCGCAGCTCTTGTTTGAGTCCAACTGTTGTAGGATAGGACCTCTCATTCGAAGAATTATCTGGTCTTAGTGATATGTAATGGTATTCGCGAGCTAGTTAGGAGGAGATATTAGAGACTTCTTATCCAACTGATGGCGGAGAGTGGGGCGGAGATTACCTTAGGGCAAGCCTAGGATGAGATTAGCGCGAGAAGCAGTAGTAGTAGAAGGGACTTGGTGAAGTCAATGCAGTTCTTGAGGAAAGTACGGATAGATGTGGAAGGTAGTATGGGCCCGTACTACTTAAAGCAGAGGATCCGTACTCGAATCAAGGAAGGCTGAGATGAACCCATGAAACATATAGTATTTGAGATCCCTCAAGTTATGATGAGTATTCTGATGTTTGTTATGGTGTATTTTCAGTATGGTGATGCTACACACTAGACAAGTTGGAAGTTCAGGTGCCGGTTAGGGATCAAGCTTGGGCTCTAGACCCGGGCAGCTCAACGAGCAGATGAGAGAGTTCACTTTATCTGAGGTCACGTGCAATATTTTAGACCAGACTCCTGTGATCTTCGGTACGATCAAGGAGGGCATCTTGGAGATACTTCATGAGAGGTTGGGTGCATTCCGCACCGAGATGGCGGCCATGCTAGGGGCGCGCACGATGACTTTCAGGGAGTTCCGAGCTTGTGGAGCTCCAAACTATCATGGGGCTCGGGACCCATTGCTAGTAGCAGGTGGTTGGCTGATGTCGCCAACGCTTTCCGTACGAGTCGATGTGCCGAGGGGGACAAGGTCCGACTTGCTTCCTGTGTTATGAAGGACAGAGCACGTGAATGGTGGGAGGAGGTCAGACATGCCATTGGAGATGATACAGCTTTAGATGCAATGACCTGGAGTGACTTTTCGGCAAGGTTGAGGGCCGAGTTTGCAACTGTGATTGAGGTGCAGCATCTTGCTAGGGAGTTCTAGGATCTCTAGCAGACTACTAAGACGGTGACCGGGATCACCGCCATGTTCAGGGAGAGGGCCCTTCTTGTTCCACAGTACGTGGTGGACGAGGAGATGAAAAAGGCCCGATATCATGAGATGTTGCGGAGTGATATCCGCCAGTTTATGAGCCGATCCAGCTGCAAGACACTGGAAGACATGATTGCGAGGGAGAGAGAGAGAGAGAGAGAGAGAGAGAGAGAGAGAGAGTTGGATTTGGAGATGGAGAAGAAGAGGAAACCAAAAGGGGTTCAGTCAGGGAGTGCGGGAAAGAAGCCCAAGGTATCAGATCACCGATCGAGAAGCCAGCAGGGTCGCAACCGCTGTGGCAAGTGCGGCAAGCTGCACGAGGGGATGTGTAGGGCGGGTAGTCCGGGCTGCTTTAAGTGCGGCCAAACTGGTCATTTTAGCAGGGATTATACTGCTACCACCACCACTACGACAATTCAGAGGGGACACAAGCGGTCCCGGTGCCCGAGTTTAGCAGCAACAGGGCAGGTGGCGGCACGCACTCCTGCTATGTTGAGGATTACCGATGGCCATCAGGTCCGGTCAGAGGGGCCTGTGGCGAAGAGTAGAGCCTTCCAGTTGACAGTAGAGGAGGCACGTGTAGCTCCCGATGTGGTGATGGGTATGTATCTTCTCCTTATCCTCTTTATTTATATTGATTATTGCTTATGTTTATGTGTTTCATTATAGGATTATTCCTTGTGAACGATATATTTGCTCTCGTATTATTTGATTCGGGGGCTACCCGATCTTTTGTGTCGCTCTTGCTCAACAAGCGGTTTGTGGGAGATCCAGGGGAGCTGGACTGTGCACTAGATGTAGAGATAGCAGATGATAGGATTGTTCGGGTTGCGAGGGTTCATCGGGGATGTACACTGTAGTTGTTTGATGAGCAGTTTTCCGTGGATTTAGTCCCTATTCCCCTGCGAGGGAATAAATTCATAGTGGGGATGGACTGGTTGAGCCCCAATGGGGCAGTGATAGACTGCGAGCTATAGTGATTCAGGGGGAGAGGCCGCAGAGTGGACCGACTTTATGTTCAGGAGCGAGAGTGAGGCGCTACCTTCAGCAGGGTTGCACAGGTTATGTCGCCTATGATATGGATACCCGGGATAAGGGTAAGGCGAAAGTGCATGATGTACCGATCGTACGGGAGTATCCGGACGTGTTCCCAGAGGATTTTCCTGGGATACCTCCGGAGAGGTAGGTAAAGCTCAGGAATGACCTAGTCCCTGGTGCGGTTCCGATAGCCAAGGAACCATATCGGTTGGCTCCTCCTGAGATGCAGGAGTTGTCTACACAACTGCAAGAGCTGTTAGACAAGGGATTTATCAGGCCGAGCAGTTCGCCATGGGGAGCCCCGATCCTGTTTGTGAAAAAGGAGGACAGGTCACATCGGATGTGTATAGATTACCAGGAGCTGAATAAGGTAAAAGTGAAGAACCGTTATCCCCTCCCAAGGCCCTCCCAAGGATTGATGACTTATTTGAACAACTTCAGGGGGCATCTTGGTTCTCCAAGATTGATCTGCGATCGGGTTATCACCAGATGCGATCCATGGACGAGGACGTGCTGAAGAAAACCTTTCGGACTCGCTATGGTCACTATGAGTTCGTGGTAATGTAGTTTGGGCTCACCAATGCTCCTAGCGCGTTCATGGACCTCATAAACCGCATGTGCAGACCGATGCTGGACCGGTCTGTGATAGTCTTCATCGATGATATCTTCGTTTATTCCAAGACTCAGGAGCAACATGAGGAGCACCTGAGGGAGGTGCTAGAGACACTAATGAGGGAGAGAATTTTCGTAAAGTTATCCAACTGTGATTTTTAGGTGCGCGAGGTGTGGTTTCTGGGGCACCTTGTCAACCAGAAGGGTATTCTGGTCGATCCGGCCAAGATAGAGGCCGTGATGCAGTGGGAGATTCCGGGGTCTCCAACTGAGATTCGGAGTTTTCTTGGTCTAGCAGGTTATTATCAGAGATTCATCCAGGATTTCTCCAAGATAGTTGTTCCTTTGACCCGACTAACCAAGAAGTCGATGACATTCCGCTGGGGGCCTGAGCAGCAGGCAACCTTCGAGACCCTCAGGCAGCAGTTATGCGAGGCATCGATCCTGACTTTGCTGAAGGGCGTCGATGACTTCGTGGTTTACTGTGATGCTTCGATCACGGGTATGGGCACAATGCTGATGCAGCGGGGTCACATGATAGCATACGCTTCGAGGCAATTGAAGCCTCACGAGGCAAACTACCCGAGACATGTTTTGGAGCTGGGGGCTATAGTTTTCTCCCTCAAGAGTTAGCGACACTACCTCTATGGGGTTCTTTGTACCATTTACACTGACCACAAGAGCTTGAGGTATCTGATGGATCAACCGAATGTGAACATGAGGCAGCGTCGGTGGTTAGATGCTCTTAGCCGCAAGGCAGCGGCGGCTCCGATACGAGACATATGTCTGAGGATGACAGTGATTACTCCGTTGCTGGAACGGATCCGGGAGGCGCAGGTTGAGGGTATGAAGGAAGAGCATCGAAAGTGTGAGAGGATCGTAGGCCAGGTGGCCTCATTTGACTATACCAGTCGTGGGTTGTTGATCCTGCATAGGAGGGTCTTGGTTTCGTGTTGGGGTGGTGTACGACAGACTCTGATGGATGAGGCCCACAAGTCGAGGTTCTCCATCCATCCCGGGGTGACGAAGATGTATTGTGATCTTCGCCCTACTCGGTGATGGATGAGGCCCACAAGTCGACGAGTTGGATCGCGATTTCAGGGTCTCTGATTTATGGAACTCGGTGAGTTGATGGGTCAAATACCGCTCTACTCGGTGAAGGAAAGATACGGGCCCCACCAACGCTCTACTAACTAGGAGATACGGGCCCCGCCCACACTCCGATGTCTAGGAGATACGGGTCCCGCCCACACTCCGCTGACTTCGAGATACGGGCCCCACCCACACTTGGCTAACTATGAGATACGGCTCCCGCCCACACTCAGCTACTAATCATACATACAAGTATCACACAGACAACAAGTATAATCAAATCTAACAATCTGTCCTACATCCATACTCAAATAATGGTATGAGATACAGGACCCACCCACACTCAGCTATCTATGAGATACGGGCTCCGCCCATACTCGGCTACTAATCGATACACATAACATATATGGGTCGACCTTGGTGCCTTCGACCCGTTCAAACCAGGAGGAAACTCACCTCGCAAAGCTGATTGCGGAATCTCGTGGTAAGGAATCTGTAACGGCTGCTCCAACGACTCCCCGGCTATCATTATCACAATAACACTTAGTCAAAATCCAATAACCTTCTTAGGGTAAAATGACCATTTTACCCCTGGTCAAAGTCAACATTCTGGTCAAAGTCAACATTCTTGGTTGACTCAACTCGTCGATTTGACCCATCAACTCACCGAGTTCCATAAATCAGAGACCCTGAAATCGCGATCCAACTCGTCGACTTCTTCACGAACTCGTCGAGTTTCTCCTATCAACAGAATCGGGACATTCCAACTCCACTCGTTGAGTTCGTCCTGAACTCGTCGAATCTTTCCTTCTACAGGGTCGGGGCATTTCGACTCAACTCGTCGAGTTCCTTTATGAACTTATTGAGTTCCTCAGTCTGATAAGCTATCTTAATAGATTAAGCTCCTATCCTTAAGATCTAAGCTCCATACTTCATATACATACTGAAAATGTCCTTTTAAGGGTAAAGTTTCCAATTTTACCCGTTAATACCCTTCCTTAATGGATTTAGCTCAAACCCTAACTCTTTAAGACCTAGATCTTGATCCAAAAGCCATTAATACTTCAAGCTAAGACATACAAACTGAGATCTCGACCCTAGACACTACATGAACATGTAAAGTCTTTGACTTTCTCTCCATGCATGGCCTTTTGAAGCTTAAAAGGCCAAAATGACATCCTAAAGCTTGCATGGGGCTTCAATGGCCATAAAGTTTGCACATTTATGCCATGAAATCCCGTCAAGGTCCTAGATCTGGAAGTATACTCACTTGGGACGTCCATTTCCCAAGGATCAAGATATTTTGACCAAAAACCCAATAAAAGTGAAAATGGAGAGATCTATGAAATCACTAAGCAAGTTTGAGACTTGATTACCAAAAGGTGACGAGGATGGGGTGATGTTTTTGGATCTACTCACTCCTTCTTGACTCCTCAAGCTTCTTCATCTTCCCCAGGCTTCAAATACACAAGTTTTCTCTCAAAAATGACTCACAAGCTCACACAAGGCATTAGGGTTTCGAGATTTAGGGTTTGGGACTTAGAGGTTGTAAATGAGGCCAACCTTTGGAGGTTAAGGTGTTTAAATAGGGTGCAAAACCCTGAAAATTAAGGTTTAACTCTGCCAGTCCTACTTGTCGATCGTAGTGGTACCGAGGAGGATCATAGTATAAAGTATCGACACTAGTTATCAAAGCACTTTCACAGTATGTACTCGCTCATCGCGGTACGATACGTAGAAGTGTTAACATCAATGAGAAAACAGAAAGCACTAGAAAGTATACACAGAGTACATTGTCGAGCACACTAGGGATACATCATCGTATATCAGACGTTTCTTTCAAATCGGCCAAACTTTGTTCAGTAAAGAGTCCGTTGCTATCATTCTTCATGAGTTGGCGTGGTCCTCACCATACTAAGTTCAGATGTTTCTATCGCCTTGACTGTCAAATTCACGAAACATTCGTCATTCGTAACGACAGTCCCACCCACACTTCGGAATCGCCTACCTCATATTCTAAACCCCGAAGTACTCATGCAAAGAGTACTTTGCCCTCCGGAGCCTTGCCGCCGTATGTTCAGCAGACCTTCCCGAAATACCACTCGTTCAGCAGACCAAGTTCAAGCACAGAGGCTAAGGACAAATACAGCCCACCTATCACTAATAAGTGTATACGCGAGGGTGGTACATAATTATGATTATGCAGATTTAGTATGTATGTTTCCGCCCTATCTCCTGTTCCTTGTTTGGTTGTGGACCTGGGGCAGAGTCGCACATCCGACCATCTAACTAATCTTAATTATATACGACTTGTATACTTGAGGTAATGATAGATGGACCAGGTATGAATCCTATCATAGACATTAGGGCAAAATTGCTAGGTCTACGAGTGTGTATTCTGCAAATCAGAGTAGCACAACCCCAGTACTACTGCTAAGAAAGCTAATTTCGGGACGAAATTCCATCTAACGGGGGGATGATGTGACAACCCGAAAATTTTTGCCTTGTAAAGTCCAGCTATTCAATTCAACCGGGTGTCAGACCCGTTTCTGCTATCAGTTAGCATTTTTTAGAGTCTGTTTAAGGGTTCTAAGCTCAGTATAATCAAGCTATGGGTATAGGGAAGTGTCAACTAAAGTTCTTCATGTTGAAATCGAGTCGAACACTCCATCGAAGGGAATGTACGGCCGTACACATGAGTGTACGTCCGTAAACCCATGTTGACCGTACACTCTCCCCCATATGTAGAGGATCCCTTCATTTTTCAGTCATTTCTCACATTTCCAAGTCTAGAAATCGGATTCTCTCTCAAGTATCATCGAGTTCTTCATCCTAGATCTTCAAAAACGTAAGTGTTTCTTCCATCTTTGAGTTGTTATCCTTCTTAATCATGTATCACCCTTTGATTTCATCCATGGAAATCATCTTTGTGGGTAGATCTTCAAGATCTTCATCTTTCACCAAGAACACCAAGAACACACACTTGTTCTTGGTGGCCGTGAACACCCTTTTGAGCCTCCAAATTGTAAGTATCCTTTCCTTATGCTTAGAATACGTTATGATCTCTTGTTAAACACCTTGGAATCGACCATTTGGCTGGAACAAAAGGAGTGTACGGCCGTACACCCTTGTATGGCCGTACATACCTCAAAACACCCCAAAAGGGCCTCTAAAACGCCAACTTAGTTCATATTCTTGTTGAGCATGAGACACACTAGTTTCCCCATTGTTGAATCACCCTTTTGTGCATAAATTACCATGAGTGTACGGTCGTACACTCCATGGCCGTACACCCATGGCCGTACACACCATGTTGTGGCCTTAAACACCCCTTTGATGAATCACATGTGATTCTAACACTTGGTCCAAGTGTTTCCTAGTCCTTAAGGGTGTTTCCTTGCATGTTAGTTGCTTTTAAACACTATATTCAAAGTAATATATGCCATTATATGTCATTTAGGACTCGTTTGTGTCTCGGGACTTCATTCGTGGAACTTCTCATCCTTACGCGCTTATTCGTTTGAATCACCCACATAAGGTGAGTTCATACCCCTATAATCAATCTTTTAACTGTTTTAAATGTTTTTAAAGGGGGGAATACAAGTTGAATACAATGATAATTATGTAAATGTTTTGTTATAAACATCTTTTAAAGGATTGCTTATTTATTTATAAGTGATCAAAACATTTCAAAAACTCTTTTAAAGTTATGTTACTTTATAGTTTACAAAACTCCGTTTTTAAAGTACAATCATAACTTAGTAGATAAAATGAGTCTTTTCTTCAAATCAGTATCAGTTCAAGTAAACATACTAGTAAACTATAATAGGTATAGTTTAGGGGTTCAGTTTACACTAGAACAGAGAGAACATACTAGACACTAGAACATAGAGAACATACTATAAAGAGAAACAAGGAGGTAAATACAATACATGATAACAAAGAGAACATACTATAAAGAGAAACAGGGAGGAAGATACAATACATGATAACAGAAAGAACATACTATATACTATAACAGAAGAACATACTAAATTATACCAATGATCACTAACGCATTGTTCTAAACAAAATGTGATAATAAATGGGGTATACAAGATCAAGATAACTTTAATGTGAGATTATTACACGGCTTAGCAATTCGTTTGTTGAAGTTACGTTTTGTAACCAGAATCTCTTGCAGGGAGAGCGTATAGTATGGGTACAACCACATCACATTATGACCTTAATAAAACAAACTAGTTTAAGGTAGTCAGTACTTCAGTATGTCAATTCAAAAGACTACTGTATACTTACATTTTCCCATTACTTTCATATTGTGATATTCTCACTTGAAAGGTAATGCAAACTATTTTCAAGTAAAGATAGTTATAAACTAGGGAAAACTTACATCTTTACAAGCGACAAACAGAACATTCGAGTCTAGTACATTCAGTAGAAAGGGGCCTATAATGCTAACTTTATGATTCCTTAGTTTATAAATTAGGGATATATACTAATCGGATCCGACAGGTAGTAGGATGTGTGCTTTCCGCTTCATTTCATGTTCCTTGTTTGGTTGTGGGCTTAGAGCAGATTCACCCAACCTACTATCTATCCGATCTTAGCTATATATATATTCCGTATACACTAAGTAATCATAAGGAGTACCAGGTATGGGTCAGGTCATAGTACACTAACTCAATACAATATTTTCTAGTACAAAAACATACTTTTCAAGTAGAACAGTTGGTAGAAAAAACTAGAAACTTACCAGTAAAAGGGTTTAATCCGTTTTATTAAACCAGTATAACTTAAAGGACCTTAGGTGGTTAATTCTATAATACCTTAGCTTATACATCAGGGTTATATATAATTAATACCCGATAGGTAGTTGGATATGTGCTTTCCGCCTTACTTCTTGTTCCTTGTTTGGTTGTGGGCTTAGGGCAGATTCACACAACTAACTATTTGTTCAATATTAGATTATATATAGCTAGTATAAACTAAGTGATTATAGAAGGAACTATTGTGGTTACCATTTTTACTAAAAGAAATAAGGGTTTTCTTACAGAATCTTTTCATCAAATATAAAGGAACTATTACAGTTAACTCCGTGAGTACCAAGTGAATACGCCAGGGTTATATACAACGATGATCTAACAAACAATGGGATGTGTACCTTCTGCCTCATTCCTTGTTCCTTGTTTGGTTGTGGGCTTAGGTCAGATACACACAACCGATTGTTTGTTTACTCTGGGTTTTATATAACTTGTATCCATTTAGTATTCATAGAAAGGATTGTAGAGTCATTTTTACTTATCTTTCATCAAAGCAGGAAATATAGGATTTTCTGGAGGAACTGGCGGACTTTTCTAAACAGAACTTACAACTTACTTATATCACTAAAATCTTATGAACTCACAAGCTTAAATGCTGATCTAATCTTTAAATAACCTGTATTCTCAGGAAACCAGTAGACAGGTACGCGCACTGGGATTCGGAAGATGGAGCATAATAGCTTCATGTCTTGTTTTGTTATTTATTTTGTAGTCTATGTTATGTGAACCACATACTTTGTAAACACTTTTCTTTCTAATGAAATGGTTGTTTGTTACTTTGATTACTATGATGCTTGACTTGTGATACTAAACATGACGTCTTCCGCCCTCGAACGTTTCCGCCGTTCCGGTTTTGGGGTGCGACACATTCCTACTCCACGAGTTTGGGGCCTCCAACTTTTCGAGTTTCTATACCAAAGAGAAAAAAAAATCTTTAATTAAATACTTACCAGGAACTAGGTGTTACAATAGGCATTGTATATATACTACCCAATGTAACCTATGTAATTAAAACGAAATCGTAACTGTCACAATTAAATAAGAAAACTAATCAAGAAATCAAAACCGAATCTATGATTAATAGCTCTTAATTCGTTTTTGTAAATGTTAACCAAAACGACAAAATGCAAAAAAGGTCATTGAACTTTTCTAGTCGACTGGTGGTGCATTCGTACCAGCAGGACGTGCGCTCGCACACAAGATCAGTGGCCCGAAGCCAATTTGGCTCGCATTTGCACCCCCCCCCCCTGTGTGCGCGGGCAAAAGAAAGTCTTGGTTCAAATAAGTCTTATAAAGGTAGCTAGTCTTTGTAGTTATCAACCAATTTCCTTTTCATTCTGCCACCAATGTGGGATGAGTTTTAAAACTCAGTTAACTCATTTATTCTCTCTTCCAATTGTCCTACTTTAACAAATAATTTTTTCATTCATTTTTAATCTGTTTTGGACGTGTGATATATCAAAACGAAGATATCACGGAGGAGAACACAAATATATAATCAATAACTCGTTTTGATTATATTTAGAGTCCAAAATTTGTGCTAAAAATGGAGAAAATCCATTTTTGAAAAGTAATAAAATTTATTTTCCAACATTAACATTGTATTTCATTTATAAATATTAAATAAAATTTTATAAAATTAGGAGAATGATTAAATAATTGTGTGGATGTGTGTGTTTGCCGTTAAAATAACTATATAAATATATTCTTGCGCAATGCATGCGGATTCGTCTAATTTTATGATATAATTTTATTATTTTTGGTTTTATATTCAATAAGTTAGAATCTATCAAAGTCGGAGTATCAAAACTAGAAAATTTTAACTTTTTATGTTTTATCCTTTTCTACATTATGATTAATCATAATATACTTTTATGTATTTTTGATCGAAAAAATAAACATATGAAAATGATATTGGTAGAGTACCAAAATATTCTTACTTTTGTGTGGTAACAAATAAAGTGGCACACTTTGAAAGAGATCTTGGTAGAGTACCAAAATATGCATTTGTTTTAAACATCCTACTATTTTATTCCCTAAAAATTTAACTTTAGCATCAAAAAACTAACTTTCACAATTGTTTTACGGACTTGTATCATACACAACCAATGTTATACCCGTCCACTCCAAGAACCGAAAAAACAACACCTACACCAAAGCCGATATGTCTCAATATTTGGTCCACGGTCTTTAGAATCCTACCAAAGCGGTCTAATTCTAGTCTCATCAAATGCTCACCCCTAAATCAAAGTAACTAAATAAAATAACATATCACGGTAAAAGCCACTTCCCAAAATGTTCGATTAATAATTACGACTAGGTCTATATTTATCAACCGAAAATCCACAAACATACTCCTACTTTACAGTGAAAAAAGACGATAGGTGAAGACGACGTGGAAAAAAATAACTTATATAATAATGTTTACCTTAAATTATACTTTTCTAATATATGGTAATTGTTGTGAATAACTCGTATAATGAATAGCTAAGGTTGGTAGGTTACCCATATACAGGTTATATTTTCATTTGCTAGCATGAACAATTGATTTATTTCCATTTTTAAATTTTATAAGCTTACGTGTGCTTATGAACCCAAACAGTGATCGTATCTTCCGCTAGAAGATAAAATATATAAAAATGATATTATCCTTTGTCGTTGAAAATTAAGGTACAAGCGCGAGATGTAAAAAATTGTGACGCAAAGTAGTCGTAATTGCCACCTCACAGTGGAAAAAATAAGAACTACAAATAATGTTTTCTATTTTTAAATTCATAACTTTGATACACATGAATCTTCCTCTCTTCCCAAAAAAATGTATAATACTAGCTTGATATTTAACAAAATAACTAATTATTAATTATGTATTTAGAATACTGTAAAAAGGTGTAAGCAATATATCATCTTATTATACAGTAATTAAGTTCTCATATATTATAATCATTACAAATAACTCACTCGACAAAACTTTTATTAATCAAAAGCTATTTGTAATTTGTAATAATGAATAAAGAATAACAAATTTTTTATTCACGTATCAAATTGAATCGTGTGAAAAAGAAATTGGCATATATTTTAAATATAAAAAATATCACGATATTGGATACCTATTATTATTAATCGCGTGTTAAATTCGAGTCAACAATATATAATACTAATTACATGTAGTGTGTATTCTAAGTTATAAATGATATGGAAACCGAGTCTATCCCCCATCCTTCGGTACACCGTACACACATACCATCCAGATACCATATAAACTTCTTTCCCTTCTCTAATTTCAATTCTTAAAACAAATAATACATGAAAATTGAGAATCCATATCTCTAATCTCTATCATTCCTTTCGACACATATAATTTTATTTCATTTTAAATTAAATTTTACTATTTAAAATTAAACTAATAAACTAAAATTAAAAATATAATTTAATTAAAAACATTTTATGACATACATTTCGTTTTCTATTTATATATATGCTAGGTATATTTTGATTACAACATTTTTGTATATTATTTAAGTTGGTTTTATGTTTAATGTTATTCTTTTTATTCTTGTTTACTCCTATAATATATATTTGCAACATTTTTAATATTCT
Organism: Lactuca virosa; assembly: GCF_052849685.1. NCBI lineage: Eukaryota > Viridiplantae > Streptophyta > Magnoliopsida > Asterales > Asteraceae > Lactuca > Lactuca virosa. The sequence continues at coordinate 424,702,126 of NC_136429.1, read as the reverse complement.
CATCGTCCATTCGTAGATTTTACAGAATGCTAATTACAATCATGATCATAAAATGCAATGATTTTAACAATTATGTATCATCAAATGCAAATAATGGTCATATTTTTTTCTTTATGTGACTAAATGATATCATATGTCATGCTTTTACGTAAAAGAATGCAACTAAATGTAACAAAAAGTCACATCATTTAGAAACTATATATTGGTATAACTAATATACAACCATGGTTTTAACAATTATGTATCGCCAAAAGCAAACAATGATCATATTCTTTTCTTTTTGAGTTATCTTTATGGGGCTAAATGATATCATATGTCACAGTATAACGTAAATAAATGTCACTAAATGGTAACAAATAACTACATGATTTAGAAAAATATGTTATTATACGTACTATTCAACGATGGTTTTTACAATCATGTATCATAAAAAGCAAACAATGGTCATATTTTGTTCTTTATGTGTTTTGTTCATGTGACTAATGATTTCATATGTCACGCTTTACTGTAAATGAATGTCACTAAAGGGTAACAAATGCTCACATCATTGAAAACAAGTATTGCTATAAGTAATATTTAGCGATGCTTTTAACAATTATGTATCACTAATACCCAACCAGCGGTTACATTATTTTCTTTATAATTTTTCTTTATGTGACTAAATGATATCTTACATCATGCATTAACATAAATTAATGTGCATAAATGATCTCATACGTCACACTTTAACATAAATTAATGTGACTAAAGGGTAAGCAATAGTCACATCAAATATAACTAACCATGGTTAACACAAACTCAGCTCACTTTATATGTGACTAAAAGGTAGGTTATAGCCATAGTTAAATGTTGAATCTCAATGTGGTTGTAAGATACCTATGGTGTCATGAAATACGGTCACACTTTTAATGAAAAAAATAAGTGTGACTTGATGTCTGATAAGGTCAAGTTATGCTTGATGTGCTAGAAACGTGGCTATGTTCTGGACCCTAAACTACCACCCATTCAAGTTGATCTGATCCCCGAAGTAGGAAAGGCTGTAAATCAGAAAACAATTTATGAACTGGTGAAGCTGAGGGCTTTGCGTAGAGAGTTTGAATATGGACCACATGTGACAACTCGGAACTTCTATCTTGTACATCTAGTCAATTCAAATCAATGTTAAACTCGTTTCTGTTATCTTTTAGCACTGTTTAAGGGTTCGTTTAAGTGTTCTAAGCTTGAGTACAACCAAGGTTGAGTTTAGGGATGAGTTGTCAAAGTTGTAAAGTAGCATTTCGGGCCATACACTCCTTTAGGAGGAGTGTGCGGCCGTATACATGGGTGTACGGCCGTACACCCCCCTCATGGCCGCACACCCAACGTGGTGGGTCACCCACACCTATATATATGGGTAGACCTCCCTTCCTTCATTCCTTTCTCCTCTTGGCTGCACACTACTCCCTTTCTCTCAAGCTTACTCAACCTTGAACCCTCCAAGGCTTCAAAAACGTGAGTATTCCATCCTCTAGCTTGTTATACTTGAAACACCTCTTGATCTAAGCCTTGATTCTTCAAGTTTCATCATGTTCTTCATCCTTTGAAGGAGTACGGTCGCACACCTTCATAAGGTTGGCCGTACACCCCTTAAAGGCTCTCCAAAGTGAGAGTTTGGCCACTAGCTTCTAGTTGGACATGATCCTAGCCTTGATGCACCTTAAAGTCGACAAATTTGGCATGAACATGAAGGGTGTACTGCCGCACACCCCTTTGTATGGCCGCACACACCTCTTAGGGCCGTAAACCCACTTTGATGATCAATTTAGGCCTCAAACTTGCATTACAACTAAGCATGGGACCTAGAACACTCCTTGGATGCTAGTTAGAACCTTGGAAACACCTCAAAAACACCCCTCTTCATGAGTGTACGGCCGTACACTCATGGGCCGCACACCCATGGCCGTACACACCCTTAGCGTGGCCGTACACCTCCCCCACTCAATCACATATGGTTTTAACACTTAGTTCAAGTGTTTCCAAGTCCTTAGGGTGGTTTCCTATCATGTCTAGTTGTGAAATACCCTAATTTGAATCATATATGTGTTATTACATGCTAAATAGGATCCAATTATGTTCGAGGCTTCACTTGACACTCAGCATCTCGTATCGACCATTCATACAAACCACTCACTCGAGGTGAGTTCGTACCCCTACATTTTCCGAGTTTTTAATGTTTTAAAGGGGGAATACAAGCCAAACATAAATTATTTTATGAAACTTTTACAAAAGGATTTCAATAAACTTAAAACGGATGCAATCAATACGAACATGCAGTTTCTACACTTTTACAAAATATTTAGATATTTTATCCATTCTGTATTATGCTGAGCATAAGGGACGTTTTCAACTTACAAGCTTAACCACATGGTTTTCAGATCAATACATGGTTTTACATATACAAACACGCAAACTATAATAGGTATAGTTTGGGAATTCATACAAGGTTATACATATACATACACACAAACTATAATAGGTATAGTTTGGGGATACATACAAGGTTACACACATACATACACACAAACTATAATAGGTATAGTTTGGGGATACATCCAAGGTTATACATATACAAACACACAGGCTATATTAGGTATTGTTTGGGGATTCATACAACAGTTTACCAACTTATCCTTTATAAACCTTTCGGTTATTCATAAAAAGGGTTTTTTCTATACTATTACTTGTAAAGTCGTTAATCTAATTGGAGACACGTCCTTGGGCGCTTACAAACTTAACTAAGTGGAGGACTACCTCTTATGAACCAGAGTCTCCTCGAGGGAGAGCGTGATTTTTGTGTATAGATCTATACGGGACTGACGATCCCGCACCTTACTGCTAGCTACAGTAGGACCGGCAGGTCTACGGGTGACAAAGTCATAAAGGATACTGGTGCCCGATTCGCGCCATATCAAGTTAATGCATGGTCACAAAGCTCACAATGTAGATAACAACGATATATTTACGTAGTAATATACTATACATGCTGGTAGTAACCAGGGTTTTCAAACAGAACATTTCATACAGAGACTTTTCATACAAAGTTCATCATACTATACATGCTGGTAGTAACCACGGTTTTCCAACAGAACATTTCATATAGAGACTTTTCATACAAAGTTCATCATACAATACATCTGGTAGTAATTCAATCATACAAACATTTTTACTATAGTATCTCACTTTTACTAAAGAAAATATCGGATTTTCTTGGAATCATGCAAACATTTTCACAGAGTCATCAACAGGTTTTCAATGCATAAACATCGCTTATGAACTCACCAGCTTTATGCTGATACTCTTTCAAAACTGCTTGTATTCTCCGGAAATCAGTAGATAGGTGCCTCTTTACGTAGTAATTAAAGTCATGTCTTTATATTTCACTTACATTTTGATGTATTCAAACAAGACTTAAATAGATGTAAACCTTTTTCATATGTGTATTCAATGTAATGGTTGTGTTTACTATGATTGCTATGATACAATTGTTGTCATACTACACATGACGTCATCCACCCCCGAACGTTTCCACCGTTCCGGTTTGGGGGTGTGACACCACATTAGGAACTCCTTATTTTATCGCATATACGATCTATACGCATCGGTAATAGATCCCAAAGATCTTTTGAAATCCTTGGAACCTAAGTACGAGGTACACGAGGAATGTTCTAATAATTACCTTGTGTCTAAATACTTGGAGTTTCACATGGTCGACGGCAGACCAATTTTGGAGCAATTACATGAGCTCCATGTTATGTTCAACAAACTAATTTTTCTTTCTATTGCTCAAAGTGAGCTCTTCCAAGTAGGCACAATCACCACAAAGTTTACGTCTTCTTAGAAAGACTTGTCAAAGAGAATGATGCAAAAATATGAGGACTATTCATTAGATGATCTGTTGAAGCACTTTCGAATTGAGGAGTAACGCACAATAGGGGAAAGAGGGGTAAAGTTGGGTTCAACAACAATAAAGGCTTGGCAGTTGAGAAGAAGGATTTCAAGAAGCCTAATCATTAATAAAATAACAACCAACATATGAAAATAGGAAAGTGGCACATCTACAAAGAGATAGGTCACTATGTATAAGAATGCCCAATATGGAAATTTAGGCCTTCAATCGGATCCATAAATTGTGTTTAGGATCTTGCCACCTAGTAGAAAATGTGGGTCTTGGAAGAGTCAGCATGAGATCTTCTGTTACTCGGGCAAGCGACTTGAGGTTGGTTGCAGATTTTTTAGCTACAGTTCATGTTTGTAGAAGTGATTCGGACTTCCACAATTATGTTCAGAACTTGAAAGAACGATGATGGTGTGTGTTGATGGTCAAAGAATGAGTGTTTGCGTAATTGGCACGGTGGTCTTGAAATTCCACAATGATTGTAGTGTTACCCTTCGAAATGTATTGCATGTTCTTGGAATCTCAAAGGGACTCGTATCTTTTGTTAAGTTTTACAACAATGGTTACAAGTCGGTGATTGGGGATGGGTACGTGGAGTTTACCCGAAATGACTTCTTTGTTGATCAAGCCATTAATACTCATGGAATGTATCATCTGGACCTAAATGAAGATGGTGGAGATCATCGTGGATTTGGGCCATGTGTTTTAGTTTTAGATGTTGATTTTAGTGATGGTGTTAGTGCTAGTGTGATTGATAATGATAGTGGGGGTACCGTCATTGATAGTGGCAATCTAGTAGCAATGACGTAACTAGTTTTGAAGTGAATGAAGTTATATTTACTAATCATATTGTTTATTAAATTTCTTTACGGTATAAACGTTTAGCACACATGGATATTAAAAATATTTATAAAAAATGTAAACTAAAGGTAGGATATAAGTAAATAATAAAGATTTTGATAAATGTGAAACTTGTATAAAATCTATGTTTACTAAGAAACATTTTCCATGTGTTAAACATGTTAAATAGTTACTTAAACCAATTCAGTCACATATTTGTGAACGTTATTATTTCATTTATGTTATGTGATGAATCGAGCTGATACCTACATGTTTGTTTATAGCAATCAAAAGATAAAGATTTTGACGCATTCAAATTGTATAAGGCAAAGGTTTTAAATCAAAATGAGAAACAAATAGCCTTAGAGCTACTTAAAACCCTTTAAAGACAGTAGCTTCTTTCGTCCAGTCGCTCGAGGTTGGTTTTTATATTATTGTTTCTTCTTTTACTTTCGTCCGATAACATGACAGTCTTCCTTCTACCTTTCTTCTAATCATATCCGATTGTGGATGATCAATATGGTTTATCGACGAAACTTAGTGACTAATAATAAATATTTAGACTTATTATTTGTAAATAATCGACATATAATTTTCAATACTATTTCTCGGTTTGCGTACATGTCTATTAAGTCTATATAAATAACATTATATACCACAAGAATATCACATATATGTGTAGCACATGCATGTAACACAATAGATGAGGGTTAATTTGGACTCTTACTTTTTGTATATATCAAACGTAGATTAGAAGGAGTGCATATCAAATAATTCTTAGGTCCTTACCGAATTTCATTTGACCCGTTATAGCCCGTTATTTAATTGGGAAATCTTTCGGAAAGTCATTACATTTTGACCGTATAATCGATTTAAGTCCTTACATTTTTATATCAATTAAACCCACAATACTAACAATTCTTTACAATTAGGTATCAAAAACTAGCAACGTGGGTTTTTACCTCGGTAAACGGTAATTTTTGGGTTTTTGCCCTGAGTAAACTTGTAACCAACCGAATATGAATGTGATAAAACTTTAGGGGTTTGAACTGACAATTATCTTATAATTTGTATTGGACTAACTAAGTGTATTTTGTATTGTAGTAAATTCAATTTTAATTACTTTTATGAAAGAAAAAAAAAACACTAGTATTCGGTTAGTGAGCATTTACCGAGGTAAAAACCAAACGATTATCAGTTTACGAGGAGTAAAACTAAAACTATAAATAATTCTCGATTTTTGAGACTTAATTTTAAACAATTTCTCGTTTTTGGTACTTAATCAAACTTTACGTTTTCTGTGTTTTTTTGTCTTTTCAAGTTGCTATTCTTTTAATTGCTGCTCTTAGAGTCTCATTGTTGTGTTGATTTTGAAAAATATTGAAAACACACACACACAACACACACACACAAACACACACACACATACACACACACACATACATATATATATATATATATATATATATATATATATATATATATATATATATATATATATATATATATATATATATATATATATATATATATATATCCAAACATTCAAATGTGTTTTGAAACATTTCCAAGTTTTATTACAGTTCCAAGATTATTCATATATAAATAAGTAGTATGTTAAAACAAGATGAAGTGTTTTATAATTTTGAACTACTTATTCATATAGGAATAACAAATGAACTGTAACAAAATTATGATAAAGGTGTTTTTCGTATATAAATATAATTTGTGAGGAAAGTTAATACAAGTTTTATTCATATGTGAATATAACATGTGACGAGAGTTGATGTAAGCTGTAAAGAGTTTATTATATGTTATATGTATATATGAATGATACTTAATCTGTAAAAAAAATTAATCATATTTTTTATTCATAAGTGAATAATAAATGTACTGTACTAAAAATCTGATTCATTTTATTCACTAATGAATAATGATAGCTGAAAATATAAAAAAAATATTTTTATCTTAAAACTATATCAATATGGATGTCTATTTGTAGAGAACAAAAAATCATGAATTTTGCTATATTTAAAATCATTTTTCGATAAAAATAGCTTCTTAAAAATTAAAAAAACAAAAAAAACTATGTTTTTCTATATATATAGGTAATTATTAGCATAGTTTAAGGAAACATGTTTTGTTGGAAAACACATGTGTATTCCTTTCCCATTTCCACTGGTATGACGAAGGCTTTTGCGGCAAAAATAAATAAGTAGCTGAGAATGATTCTCCCATTCTCAACCTTTTTTATTTTATCAATTGAACTTATATATATATATATATATATATATATATATATATATACACACACACACACACACACACACACACATTATACCTTATAAAGCATTTTTAGACAAATGCTGAATTTTAAGTCGTACAAGCCCTTATACAATATGTACAATCAATTTATGCATATGAATTATTTTTGTTCAACGGTTGAAAAAGTCAAAGGAGTTGGGTTCTTATCCAGCTGTGATCAAATGGATTGATAGTTGATACCAAACTCCCTTTAATCACAGCCCTATCTCCTTTTTCCTGGAACCAACTACCCTTATATTTAACGATGATGTGCTCCTCCAATTTTATCAACCTCCCCTCCACAACCAGTTAATCGGAGATATTCACCATCACAACCACTCATGCCATCTCCAACCTCAATCAACCACCAACGCTTGAAAACCGCATCACCTAGAAGCACCAACCACAAAACAGTCGCCCAACACCACCATCGTCGTCGTCACCGCCATCATTTAACCACCGCCTCACAGTTTCAATCTTCTTATTTGATACTCCATGCTCTCTACATCTTTGCTCCTTCATCCACAACATCCAACACAATTAAAGCCTCCACAACTTTGAGTTTCAAGCTACATATTTGGAAGAACACCACTGGAGGGACCCTTCACCTTCGCTGATCATCGCTACCACCAAAACATCCCAAATCTAACCTAACGACGGCCACTACCCACCACCCACCATTCAATCATATGTCAAATTTTGAATTCTGTGTATTTGAAATCCTAACGAAACCCTGCCACACTCTCTCCAAAAGCGGTTCCCCTTCTCTGCGTTACTCTCTCACTGAAACCCTAAGCGATCAACTACAATTTATCGCCTCCCATGTCTACCACTTCCATCGAATTACCAACCTAATGCTTCTGTAACATCCATAAAATTTAAGCCAATTTAAAGTTTTTTTCAGACATTCAAAAACTATTATTTATTACAGAATGTTTTATAAATAGTTTCATATCAGAGTATCCCATAACTCAAATCATAAAAATGAGAGGAGGTGCATGATCACGCCTTCGCCTTCCCGCGGTCATCTGAAGTACCTGAAACAAAATCAACAACTGTAAGTCCGAAGCTTAGTGAGTTTCTCACAAAATATGAATGCCATACAATCATAATCATATCATAGCAAATAAACAGCATGCATATAGAGTCTACAGAATGACTGGATTGCCCTCACTAGGCCTCCAGTCTATCTGGCCCACTCTCAGACCCTTCAGCATGTCTGGTCCGCCCACCCGAGCCTTCAGCATGTCTGGACCGTTCTCTAGGCCTTCGGCCTGACTGATATGCCTTACCGGGCCTGCATTCTATCCGGGCCGCCCTAGGTATGTTGGCTACAGCACAAAGCAGGTCCGCCTCAACCCACGCCCAATCACAATTAACACATAGATAACAATGCTAGCATATACAACCGTCAAACCGATCTAACAGATCACTAATCATAGCATCATCCTATATACCAGGATACTGACCTAACAGGTCACTAACATAGCATCATCATATATACAAGGATATCAACCTAACAGGTCACTAAGCATATCATCATGCAATAAAACCGGATACAAATCTGAAAAGGGCCGACATTGGTGCCTTCGACCCTGTTAGTACAGTAAGGACAACTCACCTTACAATGTCGATAAGAACTGAAATGTCAAACTCCCGAAACGCGGCTCCAAACACCAACACCTACAACCACCAATGATCCACTTCCATAAATACCCAAATTACCAAAGTACCCGTAGAAGTTAAACTGATAAACCCTTGGTAAAAGTCAAGGTCAATGGTCAAGGTCAACAGTCCATGTTGACCCAACTTGTCGAGTGCATTCTACAAAATCGTCGATAAGAGAGGCAGAGGGTGGCTAATGAGCCTTTAAATAGGGTGAAAAACCCTGGAAATTAGGGTTTCATATTCCAGCTCGAATTCGTTGAGTTGGGTCCTCCAACTCATCGACTAGGTCCCTTAAGTCACGCGGCCATATTCGTTTCTACATGACAGTTGGGGCATCCAACTCGTCGAGTAGGCCTCTAAATATGAATATAAAGCTTTAAAATTATACCTGGGAGTCGGGGTGTTACAGCTTCCCCCGTCATCGCCTATTGTCTTCGATCGCTGGCCTCTACCACGACATATATATATATATATATATATATATATATATATATATATATATATATATATATACACACACAAACATACTTACTCCAGTGTAGTTCTTAGATCTTTCTATGTGTCAGATTTCTCTTTCTTTGGCACCCTTGTGCTCCTAATCAATATGATTGTTGAAGGTAAATACTTCATAATACTACTTATTTGAGTTTCTTTTTTGTCTATTAGGGTTAAATAACCTCTATTATTTCAAATTGATTTTAGATTTTTCATATAGATAACTGTCGCGGCTTAAAAGAGGAACTGAAGAGAGTGAATGATGAGTATATAAAAAAAAAGAGGATGTAAGTGACCATTCAGGCTTCCTTAAATTTCTTAAAGATGGCTTATAATCGATCAACTTTATGAGTAAGTACCCTAGATGGTTGTATCAATTTTTTGAAGTGAAACGTGTAAATCTCATTCTCAGTTTCATGGTTCAGCGCTAACAATGGCATCTCATTACGGGATCAGTCTAACTAGAAAGTTGTATTACTGGTTGTACCCTAGAAGGTCATTTTTTATTTATTGATGTCATGTTCATTCTATAAGCTTTCTTATATGAAGGAATTCTTTGTTTGTGTAGGCTAATAAGGTTGTACCCCAGCTTCCTGGCTTGTGTCATCGCAATCTACATGGTAATAGCTCAAGATTTGACTAAAGGAAAATAGGGTGCTATCATAGAGGTGAGAAAATTGTAAAGCCTCTCTATGTTGATTTGCTGTTCTAATTATAGCATGAAATGAACCAGTGGTTGTGTATTTTTTTGAATTTTGGGGACTCATGGCCCAACTGACAGATTGTAGTCCCATGATTAAATAACATATATTCGAAGGAGCACAAGGAAATTGAAGAAATATCACAAAGTGTAACGCCCGGGTTTCGGGGCTAAGCATTTTTAGGTGATGTAATAGTCTTGGTCAACTATTGTAACACTTTTTGAAGTAATAAAGATGAATTCTTTGAGTATTATTTGAATTATGTGCATTTATGTGCTTATTACTTATTTATAAATGTATAATAAATAAAGGATAAAAATAAGCGTCAAAATTAAAGTGTGAGATAAACCAAATATCTTCACATAAAGTTGTAGTGGTTGAAACAAGGATTCCGGGGATATATAAAGAACGCCGAAATCCGAGTTATAACGAAGAAGTTATGACCCGTCGAAGTTTCACGACGGAACCGGCATGACACCCGGAAGCGTAAATAGTGAATTTACGATAGAGAGACTTTTAGCCTTAGCAATCTAAACGAAAGTCGTAGAATATGTTAAACCGAGAGCGTCCATAAAAAGAACGCCCAAATCTGACTTCGTATGAGGAACTTATGATTTTTCGAAGTTTCGGCTTAGCGGTGTACAGCCTGAAGTTCGAATCTTAGATCGAGCGGTTTTTTAGCCAACACAACCTAAACGAGAATCGAAGATCTCGTTAATAGTAGCGTAACGATAAAAAGACAAACGAAAACGGAAGTCGGATGAAGGAGTTATGAACTTTTAACGGACCAATCGTGTCCCGGCCTGTTAAAAATATAACTTTTAAATTAAATTCAAAATTAGCCGACAGAGTCTAAACGAAAGTTGTAGAGTACGTTCCCGCCTACGCGTGGATATAAAGAATGTCTAAAACGGAGCTCGTATGTGAAAGTTACGAATTTTTAAAGTTTGGAATCGGATTTGCGAAGCCTGATGCGATGTTGCTGACGTGGCACATTGACAGCCGTCGATTACTGATCGCTGATGACCTTCGGATTCGGACACGTCGCCCCTTCGCTACGACCCATGTCCGAGGCCGGGTACGCCCAGCGTACTTCGGTTCTTATCCGGATCCGAGGCTGACCACCAGGAGCATGACACGTGCGAGACAGCTGGTCTTCTTATCCGAAGTTACGCCCCGCGTAACCTGCTGAACGCCCAGCGTTCCGAAGCTGCTGTCCCCTATAAATACATGCGAGATTTCTCGGATTTTTCACACTAAATCTCTTTCTCTCTCTAAGTACTTTCTCTCTCTAGGGTTTCTAACCCTCCCTAAAGCCTAGGTGAACCCCTAGCACCCGAAGGAAGCCCCGAGGCTCCCGGACTCCCGAGAAAAAAAGGGTCTTTCGGTTCGGAAACACTGCTCCAAGCGAAGCCCGGTTTTCTTTAAAATCCGTTGTAAGTGAGCTTCGCCTATGAAATTTTTAATATAGCTTTTAAATAATTATAGTAATGTTATCAGGTCCTTAAAATAATTATTTGGGGTATTATTATGAGTTATATAGAGTGTTTTTTTAATGCTTATATAATAATAATAATAGCTAGACTATAAATTAGTCGCGGTCAATGTTAGACTAAACCCTAGTGGTATTGATACTAGGTTTTGTCGAGGGAAACTTATTTTGAGATAACGAAGCGTTGTTTGAGTGCAGAGTCACCACCTATCAAGTGAGTGCATAGTTACTTTCATCTTACACATAGATATGAAGTATTTTATATAAATTACGTGCTATGTGTGCATATTATATGTATACTTGCTATCTATGTGGATGAACGATTTTATACATGTTTTAAATGATTTAAACTCTATATGTATTTTATATCTACAAAATGTGTTGGGTAAAACATGGGTAGATGTAATAGTTGTTGTGTGACAAAATAAAGTAATGAGAGGCCTCGTTATAGATGTTATTGATGATCCAGTCATCTAGCGGAGTATAGATGACGGCCACGGACTATTCTAAACAGTCCAGTGGAACGCTAGCAGGCTTGCAACCTGTAGGTGTTTATTTGAACTGTGTGTTTACCAGCAGTACTCCATCCCCCACATGGTTGCCTTATTTGACATGAATTGCTGAGGAATCCCCGAAGCATGTGTTGTCACCCCGATGAAAGTCCTTAGACTAGGTCCCTTGAGTTAGATGTTTTAGGGACGTAAAGTGAGGATAACGGGAACGGGTAATCGGGTTTGTTTGGTTTGATAAAGTTAATAAATTTATTTATTGTGGGTTGAAAAGCCTATGTGCTCACCAGGCTCCCAAGCCTGACCCACTCAGTTTCTTGTATTACAGGTAGTGGCGCATGAGCATAGATGTTTGGATGAGAGATAAGGGATTATAGGCCTGTAAATATGAAATAATGTAGTAAGGTTTATGTTGTACTGTTTATGCTTCTGATCTGTATCGAACATGACATCCCGAGTCTTTTAATGAAATACATTTCTTTGGAAATGCTTTTGATAAATCTTTATCATATTTTGTTTTGGGACAAATTCCGCAACACTTTTATTTAAAATGTTACTCTGATTTTCAAACAAGCATAAACAAAATCGGTCTTTTCTGGCCTTGAAAATGGGGATGACACAGTTGGTATCAGAGCATTAGTTTAAGCGAACTAGGAATTTGTAGGATTTCTGAACTTAAACTTAGAATGTTAAGCGATGATTGTGAGATGTGAGCATTAGCTTATTTTAGGAATTACACCTAAAATGCTTTTATGTGCTAAATGCTTTGTGCCTGATATGCTGTTATTTGTTCGGATCTATGGTCTATTGCCCGACCGGATCTGGAAACCTTATGTGTTTAGGATTCTAAACGTACGACTACGATATTAGAACTAACATGTAAACGTTTCGGAGTGATAAGGACGGTTTAAACGACTATCCTAAATAAAGATCTAAATTCACCTTATTCGGTGTATAGATCAAAATGGCAAGAACCCGCAGTGGAGCCGGGAATGCAAATGGGAACAGAAACCAACCCCCAGTGATTGAGCAAATACCGGTTGTGGTAGCCGCTGCTGAGCCAATAACGATGGCCGGAGTGCAAGCGATGATCCAGATAATGTTGGATCGTCAAATGGAGGAAACCAGACGTTTGCTCCAACAGAATCGAGAGGAAGCTACCATACCAATCGAACAACCCGAATTGAACGAAGGGCAGTCTGAGGAGGGGAACTATAGTGGGACCGTTGGTCAAGCCAACCCACCAATAATTCGACAAATCAATCAGGATGACGGAGTCGAGAGGAATGTATGCAAGTACAAGGATTTTCTGACTTGCAAGCCATTGAACTTCACTGGAAAGGAAGATCCGATCAGGGTCATGGATTGGATCTCGGAGATGGAGTTAGCTTTCATGACGTGTGGTCGCAGAGGCAAACTACAGACCACGTTTGCAGTGCGTCAGCTCCGAGGAGGCGCTGTGCGTTGGTGGAACACCCTGGGGAAGACCTTGAGCCCCAATGAGCCCCTGCAACTGACATGGGCCAAGTTTATAGTAAAATTCAAGCGCAAGTACTGCTCAGCCCAAAACTTGCTCGAGCTAGAGAAGCAGTTTCTGACCCTGAAGAAGGGAAGCATGTCAATCGATGAATACACAAACAACTTCACGGAGAAGATGGAGTTTTCCTTGCGTCTTGTCCCGGATGAGCCGACAAAGATCGACAAGTACGCTAAGGGAATCCCATGGGAGTACGCGGTGCCAGTGCGTCAGGCACATACTCTGGAGGCAACTATCTGGGCTGCCAAATCTGTGGAGGATATGATTAAAGGAAGGGCTGCCAGCAAGGTTGAGGTTGGCGAGAAGAGAAAATTTGAAGGGTCTGCTAAACCCAACAATAAGAAGAGCAAGTTCAGTTCCAAGAAGTTTGGAGGAGGAGGGAACGAAGCAAAATGGTGCGAGAAGTGCAAGAAGAAGCACTCGGGAAAATGTAGTGAGGAAGTGACATGCTACAAGTGTGGGAAAACGGGGCACTATGCCAATGAGTGCACCATCAACAAGAGGGTGTGCTACGACTGCTGTGAAGAATGGCATATTGCTAAGGATTGCCCGAAGAAGAAAGATGCGGCAAGGCCCAACATTCCACCAAAGCCAAAGGCGAGAGCCTTCCAGATGACGCTCGAGGCTGCAAAGGAGGCAGCAGACGTTGTTTCAGGTACCTTTCTTGTAAATGGATTGCCTGCCAATATACTATTTGATTCCGGAGTCAACTACTCCTTTGTGTCGCATAAATTTGGTGGGAAACTAGCATTGCCTGTAGAAAAACTTGATAATGCCCTAATTGTGGAAGTTGCCAGTGGCAAGTTCGTACCTGTTAGTAACCGTATTAGGAACATCGTCATCGACCTAAACGGAAACGAATTCCACGATGAGCTATTACCCATAGAGTTGAACGGTTTCGATATCGTTTTGGGTATGGATTGGCTTAGCGCCAACGATGCTGAGATTCAATGTCGAAAGAAGATAGTAAGGGTAAACCCGCCCGGAAAAGTCATTTATGGTGTACGGGGACAAACGCCGAGTAAATTCTGGAATCATCTCCCTGATGAAAGCCAGAAAATGTTTGTCCAAGGGATGTGCATCATACTTGGCATTCATAATCGATGTTAAGAAGGAAAAGAAAGAGGTGCAGAATATACCGATTGTGTGTGATTATCCGGAAGTCTTTCCCGAAGATCTTCCCGAATTACCACCTGATAGACAAGTGGAGTTTCGGATAGACTTGTTACCAGGTACAACACGATAGCAAAGTCACCTTACTGATTGGCGCCGACAGAGATAAAGGAGCTCATGACGCAACTTCAGGAGCTGTTGGACAACGGTTTCATTCGACCTAGTTCATCACCCTGGGGAGCTCCGGTGCTATTCGTGAAGAAGAAAGACGGGAGCATGAGAATGTGCATAGACTACAGAGAGCTGAACAAGGCAACGGTAAAGAATAAGTACCCTTTGCCAAGGATTGATGACCTATTCAATCAGCTACAAGGTTCGAGCTACTTCTCAAAGATCGATCTTAGGTCAGGGTATCATCAGCTGAAAGTGAGAGATCGGGATATCGAGAAGACTGCATTCAGAACGAGATATGGACACTACGAGTTCTTGGTTATGTCGTTTGGACTAACCAATGCTCCAGCAGCATTCATGGATTTGATGAACAGGGTTTGTAAACCATTCCTCGACAAATTCGTGATAGTGTTCATCGACGACATTCTGATCTACTCGAAAAGCCAGGAGGAGCATGGCAAGCATCTACGAGAGGTGTTGGAGGTATTGAAGAAGGAGAAACTGTATGCAAAGTTCTCCAAATATGATTTTTGGATCTGAGAAGTTCAATTCTTTGGTCATGTGGTTAACCAGGAGGGAATAATGGTTGACCCAGCAAAAATCGAACCTGTAATGAAGTGGGAACGTCCAAAGAGTCCCACGGAGATTCGAAGCTTTCTAGGATTAGCCGGATATTACCGACGATTTATCCAAGTATTTTCTTTGATAGATGCTCCATTGACAGCTTTGACCCATAAATGAGCTACTTATACATGGAGTGAGAAACACGAAGAAGCATTCGAGAAGCTAAAGAAGAAGTTATGTGAAGCACCGATTCTTTCTCTACCCGATGGAGTTGAAGACTTCGCGGTCTATAGTGACGCATCTGGAGTCGGGTTGGGTTGTGTTCTGACCCAAAGAGAAAAGGTGATAGCATATGCCTCTCGACAATTGAAAGAGCACGAAAAGAACTACCCCACTCATGATTTGGAGTTGGCGGCGGTAGTATTTGCCTTAAAAATATGGAGGCATTACCTCTATGGTACGAAGTGCAAGCTTTTCACTGATCATAAGAGTCTCCAGTATCTCTTTAATCAGAAAGAATTGAACATGAGGCAACGAATCTGGCTAGAATTACTCAAGGACTACGAATGTGAGATACTTTACCACCCCGGTAAAGCAAATGTTGTTGCTGATGCTCTCAGTCGGAAAGTCAATCTTGAAAGGAAAAGGCCAAGAGCCTTGAGAATTGAAGTTGTCTCGACAATTGTGGAAAGTATCAAGAAAGCTCAAGAAGAAGCTTCAGAAAAGAATGACCAAAAGGAAGAACGTTTGGGAAAGACGTTGGTATTCGATACAAACCGTCAAGGACTGAAGGTATTCCAAGATCAGATTTGGGTACCTAAGACGGGAGGAATAAGAGATCTTCTGATGGAAGAAGCTCACAAGACCATGTACTCAATTCATCCCGGTAGCACTAAAATGTATAGGGACCTAAAACCCTACTACTGGTGGCCGACGATGAAGCTCGATGTTGCGAAGTATGTGGCTGAGTGTGTAACATGTGCGAGAGTTAAGGCACAACATCAGAAACCATACGGGAGTTTAGAACCTTTACCTGTACCCATGGGTAAATGGGAAGACATCACCATGGATTTTGTGACTAAACTACCCAGGACGAAGAGCGGTCACGACATGATTTGGGTAGTCGTGGATCGTTTCACAAAGAGTGCACACTTCATAGCTGCCAACGAAAGGTGGTCTATGGATAAGCTTGCAAATGCTTACGTGAAGGAAATTATGAGACTTCACGGTGTTCCTCTAACAATTGTATCGGATCGTGATAGTCGTTTCACGTCGAGGTTTTGGAGAAGTCTACAAGAGGAATTGGGTACGAAGTTGTGTCTGAGTACAGCTTACCATCCGCAGACTGATGGTCAGAGCGAAAGAACGATTCAAACGCTTGAAGATATGCTGAGAGCATGTACCCTCGAGTTCCAAGGGAACTGGGACGAGCACTTACCTTTGGTAGAATTTTTCTACAATAACAGTTTCCACTCAAGCATCAAGATGGCACCCTATCAAGGTTTGTACGGACAGAGGTGTTGTACGCCATCTTGTTGGCTTGAGGCTGGAGAAAATCAGTTTATGGGCCCCGAGATAGTCCATGAGACTGCTGAGAAGCTGAAGGTAATTAGGGAAAGAATGTTAGCAGCTCAAGATCGTGAGAAGAGTTATGCTGACAAGACAAGGCGACCGATGACCTTCGAAGTTGGGGATTCGGTTTTGCTTAAAGTCTCACCGTGGAAGGGACTTATAAGATTCGGAAAACGAGGAAAGTTGAGTCCAAGGTTTATTGCACCGTTCAAAGTTCTTTAGAAGATTGGGAACCAAGCTTACAAGCTCGAATTAACCGAAGAACTAGATGGTATTCATAACACTTTCCATGTGTGTTATTTGAGGAAGTTCACGGGAGAAGTTCCCGACATAATTCCGATCTCAGAGTTAAGAATGGATGAAAACAAGAGGCTGATTGAAGAGCCCGAGGCAATTATTGACCGTAAGACTAAGAAGTTACGACACAAGATGGTCGACTTAGTGGTAGTCCGATGGAAACATTCGAATGGGCCGAATCTCACTTGGGAAATAGAAAGTGACATGAACAGTCGCTACCCACATCTGTTTGTTGATGCATGATTCCGGGACGGAATCATCCTAAGGGGGAGAGATTTGTAACGCCCGGGTTTCGGGGCTAAGCATTTTTAGGCGATGTAATAGGCTAGGTCAACTATTGTAACACTTTTTGAAGTAATAAAGATGAATTCTTTTAGTATTATGTGAATTATGTGCATTTATGTGCTTATTAATTATTTATAAATGTATAATAAATAAAGGATAAAAATAAGCGTCAAAATTAAAGTGTGAGATAAACCCGATATCTTTACATAAATTTCTAGTGGTCGAAACAAGGATTCCGGGGATATAAAGAACGCCGAAATCCGAGTTATAACGAAGAAGTTATGACCCGTCAAAGTTTCACGACGGAACCGGCACGGCACCGGGAAGCGTAAATAGTGAATTTTATGATAGAGCGACTTTTAGCCTTAGCAATCTAAACGAAAGTCGTAGAATATGTTAAACCGAGAGCGTCCATAAAAAGAATGCCCAAATCTGACTTCGTATGAGGAAGTTATGATTTTTTGAAGTTTCGGCTTAGCGGTGTACAAACCGAAGTTTGAATATTAGATCGAGCGGTTTTTAGCCGACACAACCTAAACGAGAATCGAAGATCTCGTTAATAGTAGCGTAACGATAAAAAGACAAACGAAAACGGAAGTCGAATGAAGGAGTTATGAATTTTTAACGGACCAATCGTGTCCGGGCCTGTTAAAAATATAACTTTTAAAATAAAGTCAAAATTAACCGACGGAGTCTAAACGAAAGTTGTAGAGTACGTTCCCGCCTACGCGTGGATATAAAGAACGTCGAAAACGAAGCTTGTATGTGAAAGTTACGAATTTTTAAAGTTTGGAATCAGATTTGCGAAGCCTGATGCGATGTTGCTGACGTGGCACATTTATATCCGTCGATTACTGATCACTGATGACCTTCGGATTCGGACACGTCGCCCCTTCGCTACGCCCCACGTCCGAGGCCGGGTACGCCCAGCGTACTTCGGTTCTTATCCGGATCCGAGGCTGACCACCAGGAGCATGACACGTGCGAGACAGCTGGTCTTCTTATCCGAAGTTACGCCCCGCGTAACCTGCTGAACGCCCAACGTTCCGAAGCTGCTGTCCCCTATAAATACATGCGAGATTTCTCGGATTTTTCACACCAAATCTCTTTCTCTCTCTAAGTACTTTCTCTCTCTAGGGTTTTTAACCCTCCCTAAAGCCTAGGTGAACCCCTAGCACCCGAAGGAAGCCCCGAGGCTCCCGGAGTCCCGAGAAAAAAAGGGTCTTTCGGTTCGGAAACGCTGCTCCAAACGAAGCCCGGTTTTTTTTAAAATCCGCTGTAAGTGAGCTACGCCTATGAAATTTTTAATATAGCTTTTAAATAATTATAGTAATGTTATTAGGTCCTTAAAATAATTATTTGGGATATTATTATGAGTTATATAGAGTGTTTTTTTAATGCTTATATAATAATAATAATAGCTAGACTATTAATTAGTCGCGGTTAACGTTAGACTAAACCCTAGTGGTATTGATACTATGTTTTGTCGAGGGAAACTTATTTTGAGATAACGAAGTGTTGTTCGAGTGCAGAGTCACCACCTTTCAAGTGAGTGCATAATTACTTTCATCTTACACATAGATATGAAGTATTTTATATAAATTACGTGCTACGTGTGCATATTATCTGTATACTTGCTATCTATGCTGGATGAACGATTTTATACATGTTTTAAATGATTTAAACTCTATATGTATTTTATATCTACAAAATGTGTTGGGTAAAACATGGGTAGATGTAATAGTTGCTGTGTGCAAAATAAAATAATGAGAGGCCTCGTTATAGATGTTATTGATGATCCAGTCATCTAGCGGAGTATAGATGACGACCACGGACTATTCTAAACAGTCTAGTGGAACGCTAGCAGGCTCGCAACTTGTAGGTGTTTATTTGAACTGTGTGTTTACCAGCAGTACTCCATCCCCCACATGGTTGCCTTATTTGACATGAATTGCTGAGGAATCCCCGAAGCATGTGTTGTCACCCTGATGAAAGTCCTTAGACTAGGTCCCTTGAGTTAGATGTTTTAGGGACGTAAAATGAGGATAACGGGAGCGGGTAATCGGGTTTGTTTGGTTTGATAAAGTTAATAAACTTATTTATTGTGGGTTGAAAAGCCTATGTGCTCACCAGGCTCCCAAGTCTGACCCACTCAGTTTCTTGTATTACAGGTAGTGGCGCATGAGCATAGATGTTTGGATGAGAGATAAGGGATTATAGGCCTGTAAATACGAAATAATGTAGTAAGGCTTATGTTGTACTGTTTATGCTTCTGATCTGTATCGAACATGACATTCCGAGTCTTTTAATGAAATACATTTCTTTGGAAATGCTTTTAATAAATCTTTATCATATTTTGTTTTGAGACAAATTCCGCAACACTTTTATTTAAAATGTTACTCTGATTTTCAAACAAGCATAAACAAAATCGGTATTTTCTGACCGTGAAAATGAGGATGTCACACAAAGCAACCCAACCAACGTTAGCATCACATCGGCAAGAACAGATCCATGACATATGTCTTGATTTGGAATTGCCTTACATCTTCATAATGATTTCGATGATTCAGTAAATGTTTAATACTCTTAAAACTTTGATGGTTTTTGTTCTAGGTACCTATTCTATAAAATGATTCTCAAATACCATCATTATCTTTTGGATGCTATTCCTTTTCACGAGGTATGTTCAATGGTTACCTATAATGACGTTCATCTACAAAGACTATAAACGTGTGTGTATGATATTGAATTATTTAATACATCATAGTAAAAGAAAATTATATTAGAGGAAAGAGAGGCACAATGACCAATATAAAATGAATTATTCAATATTGGATTTCGAACTTTAATTTTGACATTTAAGTTTAAGAGTTCGGATTTCAAAGTCTAATATGTTAGATGACAAATGGTGTAATATGTAAAATGGTAAAATTTGACTTAAATAACAAATGGTCAAGATGATTTCTTTTTGTTGTTAAACCATGGTTCAACCAACCAAAATATTGCTTTTATTCTATATGCCAATAGTCGTCCTCATACAATTTTTTTTGGCAGTAGATCCATTATAAATCCTTATAAGTAGTGAAGTTATATTAATAGCTAATCTAATTAAAAACACATAAACACTCGCTTTTTAAAATTTTAAAAATTACATCAAATATTTTCAAATTTCAATTATATATTTTTAAATATTTATTTTCTTAGGATAATTAAATATTTGAGTAATTTTGTTAATAAATTACTTATATTCTAACAAAATAAGTAAATAAATGAAAATTTATAATATTTATTAATTTAGTTAGTAGATAGATGTGACAACCATTAAAATTCGTGTCGGTTCAAGAATTGATAAACTTAGTTGCACGTGTAGGCACGACACATACTAGACTTAGTAACTAGAAGCTAAGTTATAACCTACTAAAATTAGGAAACAAGTAGAATCGATGGATAGTGTACTTAGATTTTACATTGATACGTGACTTCTATAGTTACTTCAACTGTAACACCTATTCAAATTCAGGTCACTCTCGGACTTATGCATCTTTTCATGAACCATATATACACATCATGTCATGGCCTAATAGTAGATATTAGGTCATAATCTTGTAGAAACTTGGATCCAACTAAAATCTAGGACTAATATACTTGACTCTTACAATTCAAGTGAATTGTTCAACTACTATAGAGAATGCCAATACCCGAATTAAAACAAAATACAGACATTGCTACAATTGAAAAAAAAGGTATGAAACCCTAAAATAAATTAAAATCTTCTAATTTCACTTCATTATATTTTTAAATAGCTAACAAGGTTCCAAAACCCTAAAAAGCCCTAAAAACCTAAATTTTATGAAATTTAACACCTAAACTCCATAAAATTTATTATGAACCTTATAAGATCAATTTAAGTTAAAAAATTAGTAAATATAGTCATGGAAAGAAAATTTAATTATTAACATTTAACCCTAATCTACAAGTTAAAAGTCAAGATTTTATCAAAAGAAAACTAGGTTAATGCATAGTTTATAAAATATGGAAAAATTTATAAAAATAGGAAAGATTATAATTAGAAGAAATAAGTGAGAGGGAGAATCTCTAATACCCTCAAAAACCTCGACCTCCCCTCTCCCAATACACCCTTCCCCTTCCCAACACACCTAATTATTTTTCACCTCACTTGCACTCTAAGGGTAAAGGGTGTGGCTGCGGTTTGGGGCCGCGGTTTGTGCCACCTCAGCCGCACACACCGCCCCGAGGCTGCGGTTTTGTGCGGTTTTGGCCGCAGTGCGGTAGATTTTTGCTGCAACTTTCACTCTCTCTCCTCTTTTATTTGTTCTCTCTCTCTCTCCACTTTCAACCAATCACCTTCTTCTATTTTTTTTCTTTTCTATCTCTTTACCATAATCCCACTCCCTTGGTGTGGCAGTAAAAAGTGACGTGGCGCATATGTGGCGGTAAAGGGAGTGCGGTTTCGGTGGCACCACTCCCTCTAGCCTAACTTCTTTCTCACTCTCTCTCATTTTCTATCACTTCCACCAGTCAACACTCTCTTTCTCCCTCACTAACTCACGAAATTTATTAGCCAAGAAGCTCTTCCAACACCAAAAATCATATTCTTCAAGTGTTCTTCAAAGTAATCACGAAAATCCTTCATCTTCCTTCACTTTCTTTCTTGTTTTAAAAGTTTTTCTTGCACTTCTCCTTATTCTACACCATTCTTTATGAACATACATGAACATATCCATGAATATAGAGTTTGATGATGATGTTGGTAGGGTTTCACCCAAAAACAACATGCATGTTGTTTAATGGTGAAATCCAAGGACCAAAACCTATGTAAAACCCTAAAATACGATTTTTTACAAGTTTTAAAGGTTTATCTACCATATGCATTCAAGTTTTTCCTTTGAAAACATCACTATGAACAAAATATGTCCATGCATGGTCTTCAAACCGTGATGCATGTAATGAACATCAAGTTAAAGAGCTTGATGATCAAAGTACATTGTTAATAGTGCATGTAAATGATTTTATTCATAAAAAAATCAAGATATCCTTTTCTGTTCGAAATAAAATTTCCTCAGATTTCCAGTAATATGATATGAGGATCTGGAAAATCCCAAGAGTTTTTATCTTTTATTTAATTTATTAAAATTGTTACAAGAAAACAAGGCCATAAATCATTTAAACTACTTTCTGAGGTCTATAAATCCTAGGTAAATTCGTGTATGACCCCTGAAGTAAATTATGAAATATCACTGAGTTTCATCGATTTTGGTTACATTTTGGTATGGTTTTGAATTTTCTTTTTGTTTAATTCAAATAAATTATAAAACCACTTTAGGAAATGTGAAAAGGATATCTAATATTTTTCGCAGATCCTAACTTACGTGGAATAAGCATAAAAATATTTTCATAATTTTTCATAATGCATACCTATTTTTCCCCGATTTTTGTATTTATAATGGACTAATAATGGGAAAAATAGTTCTACTCATCCAAAATTCATGTAAATTTACCCGAAGATCTTATAATATAGTAGACCTCTAAATAAAAATTTGGATGATTTTTTCTATTCAGTATGCTATTTTCCTTCTATTTTATAAGATTAAACACAGTTGAATCCACAAAATCAGATTACGCTATATAAAAATCACCATTGGTATTTTTCCAAGATTATTTACACTGTAAATTAAGTTTACAAAAATTTTAGTAATTTACTTTAACTGTTTGATCATTATTCACCAATTAATGATTATTCAAGAGAATAAAACAAAGAAAAATAGCAAAAATAATTGAAAAATATCTTTTATATTTTTTACAGCTTCTATATGTATAGTATCAGTGTTACAAAAACTTTGGGCAATTTTGGAAACTGTATTCTATTTATTTTCATTTTTGTTAGAATAAATGCACAAAAATCATAAAATCGGGATAAACTGTTTAGAAACCTATTTTTATATTTTTCCAGCTTAAGTATGTTTAGTGGCAGTATTATAAAAACTTTGGGAATTTTTCTCATCTGGATACTATTTTTCACGAATTTATATTGTTATGAAGCCTTAAAAATTTGGAAAAATAGTTAATCACATCAAAAATTCAAGGGAAATTTTATGAAAGATGTCTACTGTAGATGGAATGAAAATATAAAATTTGATGAATTTTGAAAACTGTTTGATAATATTTTTGGATTTTAGGAATTTAAAACACCTTTAAATGTATTGAAATACCCCCAATTAATATTACAAAAATCTGGAAAATAATATCCAAATTTATCTTAATCACATGAGTTATAAAATTTTACCATTTCAGAAAAATGTTTGTAACTTAACAATATTAAATTTCGACGCAATATTGGCATAATTCTATTGTAGTAGTAGGTATAATAGCATTAGATTTCGATTAGAAACTCATTAGCATATACCATTATTGTAGGATTCGGTAGTGGTACAACTGGAACTTAGATCACGTCATCATTTGCATCATCTCAATGCATTGTGAGTATTCACGACTCCCCGTATTTTCGGTTTTTAAATGTTTTGGGGTGGAAAAGCATGTCTTAAACTATTAAGTCCCTGGAATCTCTCGACACAACTCATTAACTCTTTTGAGCCTAAGGTTATTATGGATAACGCTATCAGGAGGTAGACAACTCCTCACTCGCACGATTCGCTTCAGTGCATTTTACCATATTATTCTCTATGTTTGCGATACACATAGTAGTCAATAGGGCATGATTCGGTCATTAGGCTTGGGTTGTGAACTCATGAATGGAAACTTGATGCACATACGAATCTTTCATCGCATTTTAGCGACGAAACTTGTATACTCATTTTAGCAACGAAACTTGTATACTCATTTTAGCAACGAAACTTGTATACTCATTTTAGCAACGATGAAACTTGTATACTTATTTTATCAATGAAACTTGTTTACTCGTTTTAGCAACGAACTTTATATCCCATGAGAATATGAACTTTTCATCTCATTTTGGCAACATACTTTATTTCTCATGATAACAACGAACTTTGTTAATGCAAACTTATTGACACATTTTAGAAATGTACTTTTATTTATGGAAACTTCTATTAAAACTTTGATTACGATTCATGAAACCACTATTATTTTTAACCTGTGAGTACTCACCAACTATCTCGGTAGTTGACCGCTCATTTTATATGTTTTTTCAGGAACTCATCTATAAGATGGCACTTAAGGACACATCACTTCTAGGACCATTCGCATGGGTTGTATTTCAATTGCATTGTAATTTCTTTTAAAATATGTTCAAACACATTGTAAATTGTAATACTTTTTAATACTATGGTTGACGATGTCTTTTAACTTTTGCTATGAGACCCTTTGTACTGACACGTCTCGTGTTTCCGCTTTAGCGGGGTGTGACAATAGAAAATATTTGTTTTTTAAAAAATAAATTTTAATACAATTAAAAATGTTAGCCTACGCACTGATTGGTTGTTTCACTTAAGTCGACCACCTAAACCAATTAAGGATCTCTAACTAAGCGTCGATTTATCAGTTATCCATCTGTTATGACAAAAAAAACAATACAAATAACAATTATACTTGAAATACAAAAATTTAATCGAGGTTTTAATGCATAATAACACGTATCTTTTGAACAAAAAACATCAACGTACTTCTATTTTTAACGAAAGCAGTTAATAAAAGAAAAAATTTTCGAATGACAAATAAACATCGAAATGAAACGATTCGTTGAAAAGTAAATTGTGTTCTTTTAAATATAATATATGTTTCTGAATAACAGTGAAGTCTTACGAATAATTCATCGGAAGTGAAGGCTATACATTAAATGTGATGTATAAAAAAATGTTGCACGATTAATAATTCACAATCAATCATGTGTTTCTGTACATTTTTAATCAAACCCGAAATTTTATTTTTAATTTTTATTGATTTCGTTTCTGCCAGCATTATTTCTGTCGATAATTGTTTAGATGTCACAAGCTTCTAGGCAAAATAACTAATTGTCTTTAGAAACTAATTTCTGAAAGAAATTATTTGCACTCGTCGTTTGGTACGGGTAACAGCTAGTATATATATATATATATATATATATATATATATATATATATATATATATATATATATATATGTTCAGGTTCATTTGACACTATGCTAAATTTGTGAGCCCGTGAGACGCAATCTAAAAATAATTTTAAAATGCAAAATAAAAGGAAAAATCTAAAAATTCTTTTATTAATTATTATTTTCATCACTTTATTTACCTAAAAAAATAAAAAAATTTAAAAACATTTAAAAAAATTACCATTTTTTTTAAATACGTGAAATATTCTAATAAAATATTACACTGTAAATATTCTAATGTGATTTTTAGAATGTTAGAATATTCTACTAGATTTGTCAGATATGTAAAATATTCTAATATTCTACTAGAATATGTAAAATAACGGTAATTTTTTTTAATTTTTTTGGAAAATATAAATGACGAAAATAATATTTCAAAAAAAAATTCGAAAATTTTCAATTATTTTGCATTTTAAAATGTTTTTTTATCTACAAAATGAGTGGTTAGGATTGCGTCTCACGGTCTCACAAAATTAGGTCGTCTCACATGAACCTAACCATATATATATATATATATATATATATATATATATATATATATATATATATATATATATATATATATATATATATATATATATAACAACTTAATGCGGCCAAAATATAAAAAAGAAAATTGAAATGTTTCCTTATTTAATTCGTTTAATATACGTAATATAGCGCTTATATTAGAAGTTGATAGTCAACTTTCCTCACGTTGTCATCCTTACATATACATGAATAAACACATGCATGGGTACCGAACATGTGTTTGGTATCCGACTACTTTTTCTATATTCATTAGTTTAAAATTAAAATATTTTAATACCAATCCCAATGTTTGATAAGATTGTTCGTTTCTTTAGACAAAACTTCAAGAATGGTTAACGTGCAGGGGCGGATCCAAGGGGATCCGGGGTAGCCCGGGATACCCCTCAAAATTTTTTCGGTAGTGTAATTTTTGTTTATGTATCCCTCAAAAAAAATCGGTATAATGTATATATACACATCCCTCCACTTATTAACACAAACAAACAGTTGGTTTGCTGGTTAAGGTGCTGACTTATTGAAGAAAAGGTCTCAAGTTTGATTCTCGCTTCTTACATATCCATTGTTTACTTTTGTTTTATTTTCCCAGCTATTCTGTCCCACATTGCTAAACACATGTAAACTCAGCCATTTTTTTCTATTATATAAACATGTTATGCTCATGCTTTATTTGATATCTACTTTGAGTCCCACATCGATTCAAGTATCAAAATATACTTCAACTTCATGTTTATATAACAAGACTCCAGGTTAGCTAAGGATTCGATTAAGATTTGGGTTTAAAACGGAAACCGAACCGGGGAAACCCAAGTACCCCGGAAAAAAAATTGGGTTACCCAAAAAAAAAATTGGGATGCCCCTTTACTTTGATTCTGGCTCCGCCACTGTTAACGTGGTTAAGTGAAAATTATCACTTTGGTCCAAATAGGTTTGGAATAGCAGCAGATGTCTAAAGGTTTCATTGTATTACGATTTTGGTCCAAAGCCTTAACCTCCGTCAGTTTTACTTTAGTCCAAATAGGTTTGGACTAGCACAAGAGGTCCAAAGGTTTCATTTTGTTGCGACTTTGGTCCAATGCCTTAACCTTCGTCAGGTTTACCCCGTTAACCTATCTTTGAATTGTCAAAGTGACGATATTTTGGTCATTCCCTATTTTATTTTCTTTATTTAATCAATAAAACTGTCCTTTAAGATCGATGCTACTCAAGCTTTTATCCCTTCGCTCACGTCTTCTTCAGTAGCCCTAAGTGTCACACCCCAAAACCGGAACGGCGGAAACGTTCGGGGGTGGAGGACGTCATGTTTAGTATCACAAGATATGCATTATAGTAAGCAAGTAATGAATAACCATTTCATTAGAAAGAAAGTGTTTACAATGTGTGTGTTCACAAAACATAGAATTCATAAGCAAATAACAAAACAAGACTTGAAGCTATTATGCTCCATCTTTTGAATTCCCAGCACGAGTACCTGTCTATTACTCTCCTGAGAATACAAGTTATTTGAAAGAGTTGATCAACAATTAAGCTGGTGAGTTCATAAGATTTTAGTGATGTAAGTAAGTTGTAAAATGTTGTTGTAAAATGTAGTTGAAATTGTATCTGAAAGATGTAGTAAGTTGTAAGTTCTGTTTAGAAAAGTTCGCCTGTTCCTCTAGAAAATCCTATATTTCCTACTTTAATGAAAGATAAGTAAAAATGACTTTACAACCCTTTCTATGAGTACTAAATGGATACAAGTTATATAAGACTCATAGTAAACAAACAATCGACTGCGCATCTGCCCTAAGCCCACAACCAAACAAGGAACAGGAAGTAAGGCAGATAGCACACATCCCATTGTTTGTTAGATCATTGTTGTATATAACCCTGGCGTATTCACTTGTTACTCATGGAGTTAATTGTAATAGTTCCTTTATATTTAATGAAAAGATTCTTTAAGAAAACCCTTATTTCATATAATACAATGGTGACCACAGTGATCACTTCTATAATAACTTAGTTTATACTGGATATATATGATCTAATATCGAATAGATAGTTAATTGGGTGAATCTGCCCTAAGCCCACAACCAAACAAGGAACAGGAAGTAAGGCGGAAAGCACACATCCAACTACATGTTGGGTATTAATGATATATAACCATGATGTATAAACTAAGGTATTATAGAGTTAATCACCTAAAGTCCTTTAAGTTTATACTGGTTTAATAAAATGGATTAAACCCTTTACTGGGAAGTTTCTAGTTTTGTATACAAAAAGTTCTGATTTGGAAAGTATGTTTTGTACTAGAAAACTGTGCTTTGACTTTGTGTCCTATGACTTGACCCATACCTGGTACCCTTGTGATGACTTAATGTATACTTAGCATATATATATATATATATATATATATATATATATATATATATATATATATATATCTATATATATATATATATATATATATATATATATATATATATATCTAGAATCGAATAGAAAATAGACTAGGTGAGTTCGTTCCAAGCCCACAACCAAACAAGGAACAGGAAATGAAGCGGAGAGCACACATCCTATTACCTGTCGGATCCTATTGGTATATATATATATCCTATGATGTATACATTAAGGAATCATAAGGTTAGCATTATGGTCCTTTATATTAAACATAGCCTTCTACCAAGGCATCTACTGTTATGTGCTAGACTCGACTGTTCTGTTTTTCGTTTGTAAAAATGTAAGTTTTCCCTAGTTTATAACTATCTTAACTCGAAAATAGTTTTCATTTGTCTTTCAAGTGGTACTGTCACTTTATGAAAGTAATGGGAAAAGTAAGTACACAGTTGTCGTTTATAATGACAAGCGGATGTACTTATGACCTTAAAACATGTTTGTTTTATATTGGTCATAATGTGAAAGCTAGAACCCCTACTAAACGCTCTCCCTGTCTAGAGATTAAGGGAACCAAACGCGACCTCTACAAATTCTTGCAAGCCGGGTAATTCACTTTAAAGTTATATGATCATGTATACCCAATATAACTATCACATTTTGTTTAAAACAATGAGTAAGTGATTCATTGGTATAATTAGATCCTGTATGTTCTCATGCTATAGCAACTTAGTTTGTTTGTTTTGTACTGTATATTGTACGTTCTGTTTGTTTCTCATCATTGTATGTTCTCTCTGTATGTTATTGTTTGTTTCTCATCATAGTATTCTCTCTCTGTATGTTATTGTTTGTTTCTCATCATAGTATCTACTCTTGTATCTAGCATGAACTGAACCCCTAAACTATACCCCTTATAGTTTACTAGCAATTTACTTGTACTGTTGTTGAAAAGACTCATTTTCTACGAAGTTATGTTGATACCTTTAAAAACGGAGTTTTGTTAAACTATAAAGTAACATAACTTTTAAAAGAGTTTTTGAAATGTTTTGACAACTTATAAATGACATAAGTAACATTTTGAAAGATGTTTATTACAAACAATTACACAATTATCATTGTGTTCAACTTGTATTCCCCCCTTAAAACATTTTAAAACAGTTAAAAGATTCATTACGGGGTATGAACTCACCTGATGTGGGTGATTCAAACGGGTATGCGTGTAAGGATGAGAAGTTCCACGAATGAAGTCCCGAGACACAACAAGTCCTAAATGCCATATAATGACACATATTGGCATGAATATAGTGTTTATAAGCAACTATATGAAAGGAAACACCTTCCGGGACTAGGAAACACTTTGACCAAGTGTTGGAATCACATGTGATTCATCAAAGGAAAGTGGAATAGCACTATCTTGAGTTTACGGCCATGGGTTTACGGCCCAAGGGAGTTTACGGCCGTGAACTCATGGTCAAACATGCATAAGTGTGGGTTTGAATGCTAGGGAAACTTTAGGGACTTTTACTCTACACTAGTATGAAAAAGACCAACTCATTGAAGGCTTTTGATGAGTTTACGGCCCTAAGGAGTTTACAGCCGTAAACTCATGATCATTTATGCATTTGAGAGTAGTTTAAGGTCCTATTCTCATCAATGAAGGGTTCTAGGTAACAAGCCTTGCATCTAGGAGGGTTTATGGCCAAAATGGCACCCTTCAAGGGGTTTACGACCATGGGAGATGGCTTGGACGTAAACTCCTTTTGATCTTGTGTTTGTGATGTTTTCAAGTCTCTAAGCATGAGTCCTAACTAGATATGAAGTATAGGGAAGAGTACTTACGATCTAGAAGATTGAAATGGTTGGTTTTGGCCAAGAACACTAGTGTTTGTTCTTGGTGTTCTTGGTGAAACTTGAAGATCTAAGAAAAGAATGATTTCCATGGATGAAATCAAAGAGGGTAACTAGGAGATGAAGTGTAACAACAAATCAAGGAAAGAATACTTACACTTTTGAAGATCTAGAATGAAAATTGTGATGATAGTTGTGTGACAACCCGAAATTTCCATTTGAACAAACTCTACCGTCTAGCACTTCAATTAAAAGTCAAATTCTTTTCTGCTAATTTTTAGCTAGGTTTAAAGTCCGGTTGAGTATTTTTAATATTTATTCTCTTGAGAGAACAAATTAGAGGAAGTATACTTTAGGATTAATTGTGCAACATTTAAGTCACAAAACTCCAAGAGTGTGGAGTTTTTGGCCCAAATAGTGTTAGGGCCGAAAACCCTAAAGGGTATATAAATGACACTTAGTCATTTTTTGTCTTTTTTCCCATTTCCAAGTCAAGAACAATTCTCTCTCAAGTATCATCCGAATTTTTTGTCAAGATCTTCAAGATTGTAAGTGTTTCCTTCCTTGTTTAGTTGATCTCTTCCATTTTCGAGTGATCTTACATGATTTCATCCGTGAAATCATTCGATTTTCTTAGATCTGCAAGTGTTCTTCATTTCACCAAGAACACCAAGAACACACACTAGTGTTTTGGGCCGAAAACACCCTTCTTTGCTTCCATATTGTAAGTATCTATCTCCTATACTTGTTATCTAGAAAGGATACTTAATTTAGGGCCTTGAAATCACCATTTATCCAAGAAAAAAAGGTGCTTTCGGTCTAGTGCATCTCCTTAGACCGAAAACCCTTAAGAATGGTGCAAAAATGACCTTAAGCCTTTCCTAATACTTAGTATTGAGGCTAGAACTCTTCTTTGATTGTTGAAAGCCCTTGGAAATCACCTTATGCATCAAAGATCATGAGTTTTCTGCCAACCATTTGGACCGAAAACCTATTTGGACCGAATACTATTTGGACCGAATACCATTTGGACAGAATACCATTTGGACCGAATACCATTTGGACCGAATACCGTATGGACCGAATACCATATGGACCGAAAACCACTTGGACCGAAAACTCCTATAAGTGGCTATACAACCCTTAGATGCAACCCTAATGTACTCCTAGCACTTGAATCAAAGTGTTATACATGTTTTAGGGTGTCTTTACTTAATTAATTAGTTGTTAGGTGACTAATTGGATACATATATGTGTCAATATATGTTAAATAGGATCTGTGTGTGTGCTCAAGTCTTCACTTGACACTTAGCATCCTATACCATCCGTTATTCCAAACCACTCATTTCAGGTGAGTTCATACCCCTTAATCAATCTTTTAAATGATTTTAAATGCTTTTATGGGGGGGGGGGAATACAAGTTGAACTATTATAGTTATTATATCAATCACAAGTGATTAATAACTACCAAACAAGTGGATTTCTTACTTTTCAAATTGTGTTATCAAACAAACTCCTTCAAACTGTTTTTCAAACTCTTTTACATGTTGAATACTTTCATTAAACTCTTTTAAACTTATACTTTGTCAAATGTGTATCTATATAGATATAGTTATATAAGTAGGATTGAAAGGACTTAGGACTGATAGCTCGCATTGCTTCCTGTTCCTTGTTTGGTTGTGGAGTTAGGGTATCGGTTATTTGTCCGAAGGTCGTTTGAATCCTAGTTATATATTATGTACAAGAACATTACATCCAGAGTCTCCTACAAGGAGAGCGTTGAATTTGTGTACATATATATACTGGATTGACTATCCTACACCTTGCTGCTCGGTACAGTGGGACTTGCAAGTCTATGGGTGCCAAATGTCATTTCTTCCGACGTCTTTCATCGTCGTGTTTATAGTCGGTAGTATGGTACAGGCATATCACATGTTACTTTAAATAACAAACGGTTTAAGGTAAGTAGTACAACAGTAGTTACTTAATACAACACTACAATACTTTATTATTTCCCCATTGCATTCACTTTGTGATCTTCACACAATGAACAGTAATGTAAAACTATATTTTTGGTAATGATAGTCATAATTGGGAAAATACACACTTTTACAAGAAACTAACATACATTTCATTTGATGCCTTGGTAGAAGGCTACAATTAGTAGAAAATATAGGATTTTCTAAGAGATACAAACATTTACAAACATTTACAAACATTTAAAAACATATACATCAAGTACATACGAACACTTTCATACAAACAATGACACTAAATTACTTATGATCTCACCAGCTTTAAAGCTGATAAACTCTTTCAAAATAACTTGTATTCTCAGGTCACCAGTAGACAGGTACCGGTGCCAGGTTTTGAGAAGATGGAGCTCGTTCAAGACTCATCTTTTATTTTGTTTCATATTTTTGGTGTCTATTAAACTTCACAGAACACACTTGTATTAAATTATATTATTAATGCAATGGATGATGTTGTTGCTTGTTTACTACTATTCATTGTTGTGATACTGTACATGACGTCCTCCACCCCCGAACGTTTCTGCCGTTCTGGTTTTGGGGTGTGACAGATTGGTATCAGAGCATTGTTTATAGTGAATCGAGTATATCAACCCATAAAAGATATACAAACTAGAAACACAACGAGATTAAAATACTCTGACCAAGAGTTTATACTTTTAAATAATAAAATATTTAACCAAGTATACATACCTGCATTCATACTAAAATCAGTGTCACTAGGACAGAACAAAAGTATTACGATTGTTGGACGACACAATCAGACTTAGAGACATATAGTCAACCCTGGGAAGATATAGCCTGATCAACTATATTATCCGAGGAGTGACTAGCATGTGCCTAAGGGTGGTTACGAGGTTGCAACAAGTCTAAAAACTTACCAACAATACTACAATGAAAACATTAGAACAGCACATAAACTTAAAATACTATAGGAGTATTTTGTGTTACTATAATTACTTATCTGAGAATTAAAGGTTTTTATTAGTAGGTCAATAATCGCTAAGTGGATACTCTAAGGTTATATGTGACTAGGATGTCATAGACTTAGAATCTGTGATCTTTGCTTTTCTTCCTGTTCCTTGTTTGGTTGTGGATTTGGAGTTAGGATCACTTATTCGAAGTTCTATCCTGTTTTGCTTTCATATAACTGGTATGCATTAAGCAAGTATTGAAGTAACTAATAAAGATCATCTTATAATTATCTAGTTAGTTCGTCTATTAATTATTTCTTATACCCCTTTTCTCGCGTAGATATCATGGCTGGATTCCATATCCCCGGAGACCCGTACTACCCCAACAACGACAATGCAGGATGGCTGGGAGAAGAGCCAGAAGATGATTATCCAATCCCCTTGGATGATCACCTCGCTGAAGGCTTTTCTGATGGTTCTGACTCAGAGCCAGAAGTCAACAACCTACCCCCAGTAGCTCCAAACCCAAACCCTCGTCCAGCATTTCAAGGCCCCACACCTCTGTGGGCCACAAACTTGAACAGATGGAGTCAGGAATAAGGTCAACCCATTTCCTACAATGGGGACAGAAGCTTTTACAACCTAAACGAAGGAGGTTCAGCTGATCGAGTCTTACCCATCATGGTCCATAGGATAGCTCGGAATGTGGAGCAAGGTCGAGCAACTATCGACCAAGTCGTGGAGATTGACGCCAACTCTGGCGTTAACACAGTCCGCATTCGCCAACTCGAGGTAGCTATGGAAAGGGCTAGGATAACCAATGGGACTCTGCAGCAACAGCTAGCTGCATCCCAAGCTGAAGTTAGGGAACTTCGGGCTAGACAGTCAATGTCTGAAAGGCGCATGAGAGACATAGAGCGCAGTTTGTCAGGATCAAGGACTCATCCTAGTGGTTCTCGTCGTGGATAGAGCCTACTTAACCTTCTCTTTTGGATATAACTTAGTTATGTAAAGCTCTAGTCTAATTTCCTATCTTTGTTAAAACTTGGACCTGTTAGGTCTTGATTAGGTCATAGTTCTGTCAAAATTTTCCCATCTTGGTTGATGTAAGACCTACTTCTAGGTCATTTTTCCCGAACTTGTTACATCTGTAATTCCAGTATTATTGACAGATATCTAATCTCATGGAAATTATTATCCAAATGCTATCATTTGTTAGTACTAGATCTACATTCAATCATACTATTCAATGGTGTTGTTGGACTACGGAGAGTTAGTCCATGAATCACTCTCATCAATTACTTTATTCTTACCAGTATCGTCATCTTTGTAAACTTATAGTAAAAGATGCCTCCGCGTCGATCAACAAGACGCAATCCTCCAGTAACTGCAACACCACCTACTCCTTAAATCGATACGGCAGCTCTAAATGCTGCAGTAGCTGCGGCTGTGGCAACAGCCATGGCTCAATATCATTCTTCCGGTTCCACTAGATAAGGAACCCCTGTTCAATCTACTCATGGTGAAATCCCTGTGCGCTTGAGAGAGTGCTCCTACAAGGACTTCACCAAGTGCAAGCCACTGTCCTTTAAAGGGACTGGCAGAGTCATTGCCCTCTCGCAATGGTTCGAGAAAACCGAGTCGGTTTTCGAAATCTGCTCCTGTCCAGAAGGGAGCAAGGTCAAGTTCGCTACTTGCACATTCGAGGCAACAGCTCTGACATGGTGGAATAGCCATGTCAAGTCACTATATCTTATAATGGCAATTGCTATGGGCTGGGAAGCTCTGAGGGAGCTAATGATTGAAGAATACTGCCCGAGGGGCGAAATCCAGAAGCTGGAGCAAGAACTTTGGAGCCTGACCATGAAGGGCTCCGACATTGTGACCTACACCGCCAGGTTCTGCGAGCTGGTGGCCCTCTGTCCTAACATGGTTCATACAGAGGGAAAGAAAATCGAAAGGTACATATGGGGGCTGGTGCCTCCATTCCAGGGGAATGTTTTAGCTTCAAACCCCACTACATTCGACAGTGCCAAGCGGTTGGCACAGCGGCTTACTGACCATGGGGTTCGTACCCCGGCCGCAACAACGACCCTAGCCATCTCGGAACCCTCCAAAACCGCTGATTCCAAGCGGAAGTTCTGGGATGACAAGAAGAAGAAGAAAGCTGCCAAAAAGCAGCAGGTCGTGGCAGTACATGCTGCGATAGCACCTGCCGCTGCTGCTCTGGTCAAGCAGTACGCTGGAAGTTTGCCTAAGTGCAACAAATACAACTTCCACCACACAGGAGCCTGCCGGGAAATGCAGTGTTCGAACTGCAATAGGAAGGGGCACACCGCCCGTTTCTGCAAAGCTCCGGCGAGGCCAATCAACCAAGTCCCCGGTACAGGAGTAAGCCAAGCTTGCTACGGTTGTGGCGAGCTGGGCCACTACAAGAGGAACTGCCCTAAGGCAGGGAATGCCGGTGGAGTAGGAAGGGTTCTGGCCATAGGCCACGAGGAAGCAGTTGCCGACCCCACAGTGGTCACTGGTACGTTTCTCCTCGATAACTCTTATGCATGCATTTTGTTTGATAGTGGAGCGGAGAGGAGTTTTGTGAACCGGAAATTTGCTCACTTAATTAAGAATAAATCGCATGCACTAAAAGAACCGTTTACAGTAGAAATGGCTAACGGAAAGACAGAGAGTACTAGCTGCATTTACATAGGTTGTACCCTAACTCTAGATAGCCATTCACTTTCGATCGACCTCATGCCGGTCTCAATTAAAAGTTTCGACGTCATTATCGGCATGGATTGGTTGAGTCTTCATTGTGCCGACATCATGTGTTATGAAAAGGCTGTTCGCCGTAATCTACCGTCTAGCGAAATTCTAGTAATCTACGGCGACAAACCCGGCACTAACCTTCGCCTCATCTCTAGTATTCAAGCCTAGAAATTCTTGCGAAAGGAATGTCGCGCATTCCTTGCTCACGTTGTCGATGTCAGCCAAGAAGCGAAATCCATTAAGAACATTCCAGTAGTATGCGACTTTCCCGACATCTTTCCAGAAGAACTCCCAGGATTACCGCCGCAACGACAAGTCGAGTTCAGAATCGACTTAGTTTCAGGGGCTACCCCAGTAGCCAAATCGCCCTATCGTCTAGCACCTGCAGAGATGCAAGAACTGTCCGGTCAACTTAACGAACTGCTCAGCAAGGGCTTTATAAGACCAAGCTTCTCACCCTGGGGAGCTCCAGTCTTGTTCGTCAAGAAGAAGGACGGATCGTTTCGTATGTGCATCGACTACAGGGAGCTCAACAAACTGACCGTCAAGAATCGTTACCCTTTGCCTCGTATAGACGATTTATTTGACCAAATTCAAGGGGCGAACTTCTTTTCAAAAATCGATCTAAGATCCGGATATCACCAACTACGAGTGCTCGGGGAGGATGTCCCGAAGACAGCCTTCCGAACTCGTTATGAGCACTACAAATTCGTAGTGATGCCGTTCGGATTAAGAAACGCGCCCGCAGTATTCATGGATTTAATGAATAGGGTGTGTCGTCCTTACTTGGATTAGTTCGTCATCGTTTTCATCGATGACATACTTATCTACTCTCGTAGTAAGGAGGAGCATAGTCAACATCTTCAACAAGTCTTAGAAACATTATGATCGGAGAAGCTCTATGCAAAGTTCTCGAAATGCGAATTTTGGATCCGAAGAGTCAAATTCTTAGGGCACGTGGTTAGCGAAGAGGGAATACACGTGGACCCTTCCAAAATCAAAGCCATTGAGAGCTGGTCAGCACCGAAGACGCCTACCGAAATTCGTCAATTTCTAGGCCTCGCTGGCTACTATCGCAGGTTCATTCAGAACTTCTCACGAATTGCAAAACCTCTCACAACATTGAACCAGAAAGGCGTGACCTTTGACTGGGAAGAGAAGCAGGAGAGAGCGTTCCAAACGCTCAAGCAAGCCTTGTGCACCGCACCAATACTATCCCTCCCCGAAGGGATAGAAGACTTCGTTGTCTATTGCGATGCGTCAAATCAAGGGCTCGGATGTGTTCTGATGCAACGAGGTAAGGTCATCGCCTATGCCTCGAGACAGCTGAAGACACACGAGGTCAACTACACTACACATGATCTTGAGCTAGGAGCAATTGTGTTTGCTCTGAAGATCTGGAGACACTACCTATACGGTACGAAGAGCACTATCTTTACAGACCACAAAAGCCTACAACATATATTCGACCAGAAGGAGCTCAACATGAGACAACGACGGTGGGTCGAGCTACTCAGTGATTACGAATGCGAAATTCGTTATCATCCCGACAAGGCCAACGTAGTAGCTGACGCCCTAAGTCGGAAAGAATACTCTGGTCGTAGAGTCAAATCATTGACTATGACTATCCATTCACACTTGTCCACGCAAATTAAGGAGGCTTAGCTCGATGCTTTGAAACCTGAAAATGTGGCGGGTGAATCCCTAACATGGATGGATAAGAATTTGGAAGTCAAGGGTGGCGGAGCCTTATATCTCATGGATCGGATCTGGACACCGAAACACGGTGGCTTCAGAGACTTGGTCATGACCGAGGCGCATAACACTCGTTATTCCGTCTACCCAGGTTCAGATAAGATGTATCTGGATCTTAAAAAGCTATACTGGTGGCCTAACATGAAAGCAGAGATTGCTACATTCGTAAGTAAATGCCTTACTTGCGCTAAGGTCAAGGTCGAATACCAGAAACCCTCAGGTCTTCTACAACAGCCGGAGATACCAGAATGGAAGTGGGAACGGATCACTATGGACTTCATAACCAAGCTGCCCAAGACAACGGGTGGACTTGATACCATATGGGTCATCATCGACAGATTGACCAAGTCCGCACACTTCCTGCCTATCAAAGAAACAGACAAGATGGAGAAGCTAACTAGAACCTACATAAGGGAGATCATACGACTGCATGGTGTTCCTATATCTATTATCTCTGATAGAGATAGTAGATTCACTTCGAGGTTCTGGCAGTCGCTACAAAGTTCCCTAGGAACTAGGCTGGACATGAGTACAACCTATCATCCACAAACCGACGGACAAAGTGAGAGGACTATCCAAAACTTGGAAGATATGTTGCGAGCCTGTGTGATCAACTTTGGGAAAGCATGGGATACTCATCTACCCCTTGTCGAATTTTCCTACAACAACAGTTATCATACGAGCATAAAGGCTGCTCCATTCGAGGCCCTCTATGGCCGAAAGTGCAGATCCCCTCTGTGCTGGGCTGAGGTGGGTGTTACCCAGTTAGCTAAATGACAAGTTCCTGACAGCGCTCTCATAGGTCCAGAGATCATTCGGGAAACGACGGAGAAGATCGTTCAGATTCGTGAATGATTGAAAGCCTCTAGAGACCGACAGAAAAGCTACGCAGATAAACGAAGGAAACCGTTGGAATTCCAGGTGGGCGACCGTGTTCTATTGAAGGTCTCACCCTGGAAAGGCTTGATACGCTTCGGAAATCATGGAAAGCTAAATCCAAGATACATGGGGCCTTTCGAGATTCTTGCTAGAATCGGCCTTGTAGCTTACAAACTTAACTTACCTCGTGAACTCAGTAGCGTACATTCTACTTTCCACGTCTCGAACTTGAAAAAGTGTCTGTCCGACGAGACTCTTGTGATCCCACTCGACGAGATCGAAATCAACGAGAGCCTCAACTTCGTGGAAGAACCAGTAGAGATCATGGACCGAGAGGTCAAACTAACCAAGCAAAGCCGTATCCCGATAGTGAAGGTTCGCTGGAACGCCAAGCGAGGACCTGAATTCACTTGGGAGCGAGAGGATCGGATGAAACTGAAATATCCTCATATTTTTACTTAGTTATTTGTAACTACTTATTTGCTTAAACTCTAATTTCGGGACGAAATTCCCTCTAACGGGGGGATAATGTGACAACCTGAAATTTCCATTTGAACAAACTCTACCGTCTAGCACTTCAATTAAAAGTCAAATTCTTTTCTGCTAATTTTTAGCTCGGTTTAAAGTCCGGTTGAGTATTTTTAATATTTATTCTCTTGAGAGAACAAATTAGAGGAAGTATACTTTAGGATTAATTGTGCAACATTTAAGTCACAAAACTCCAAGAGTTTGAAGTTTTCGGCCCAAATAGTGTTAGGGCCGAAAACCCTAAAGGGTATATATATGACACTTAGTCATTTTTAGTCTTTTTTCCCATTTCCAAGTCAAGAACAATTCTCTCTTAAGTATCATCCGAATTTTTTGTCAAGATCTTCAAGATTGTAAGTGTTTCCTTCCTTGTTTAGTTGATCTCTTCCATTTTTGAGTGATCTTACATGACTTCATCCGTGAAATCATTCCATTTTCTTAGATCTTCAAGTGTTCTTCATTTCACCAAGAACACCAAGAACACACACTAGTGTTTTGGGCCGAAAACACCCTTTTTTGCTTCCATATTGTAAGTATCTATCTCCTATACTTGTTATCTAGAAAGGATACTTAATTTAGGGCCTTGAAATCACCATTTATCCAAGAACAAAAGGTGCTTTCGGTCTAGTGCATCTCCTTAGACCGAAAACCCTTAAGAATGGTGCAAAAATGACCTTAAGCCTTTCCTAATACTTAGTATTGAGGCTAGAACTCTTCTTTGATTGTTGAAAGCCCTTGGAAATCACCTTATGCATCAAAGATCATGAGTTTTCTGCCAACCATTTGGACCGAAAACCTCTTTGGACCGAATACCATTTGGACCGAATACCATTTGGACCGAATACCATTTGGACCGAATACCATATGGACCGAATACATATGGACCGAAAACCACTTGGACCGAAAACTCCTATAAGTGGCTATACAACCCTTAGATGCAACCCTAATGTACTCCTAGCACTTGAATCAAAGTGTTATACATGTTTTAGGGTGTCTTTACTTAATTAATTAGTTGTTAGGTGACTAATTGGATACATATATGTGTCAATATATGTTAAATAGGATCTGTGTGTGTGCTCAAGTCTTCACTTGACACTTAGCATCCTATACCATCCGTTATTTCAAACCACTCATTTCAGGTGAGTTCATACCCCTTAATCAATCTTTTAAATGATTTTAAATGCTTTTATGGGGGGGGGGGAATACAAGTTGAACTATCAATCACAAGTGATTAATAACTACCAAACAAGTGGATTTCTTACTTTTCAAACTGTGTTATCAAAAAAACTCCTTCAAACTGTTTTACAAACTCTTTTACATATTGAATACTTTCATTAAACTCTTTTAAACTTATACATTGTCAAATGTGTATCTATATAGATATAGTTATATAAGTAGGATTCAAAGAACTTAGGACTGATAGCTCGCCTTGCTTCCTGTTCCTTGTTTGGTTGTGGACTTAGGGTATCGGTTATTTGTCCGAAGGTCGTTTGAATCCTAGTTATATATTATGCATATGTATATAGATATAAAAGTTACTTCTTTCATTTCAATACCTTTGGGTAGCAAGGGTATACAAACATGTTCATACATACAAACAACATTACTAGTAAACTATAATAGGTATAGTTTAGGAAGTTACAATACTATTACTAGAACAGTGAAACATTCAATGAGTCAGTTCATACATGAGTCAATACATACTATGATGAGAAACAAACATAACATACAGATAGAGAATACTATAACGAGAAACAAACGATAACATACAGAGAGAACATACTATTATGATAAACAGAGATAACATACATACATACTAGACAGAGAGAGAACATACAATACAACTAGTACATACTATACATTATACAAGAGAACATACTATTATGAGAAACAGAGAGAACATACATACATACTAGACAAAGAGAGAACATACAATACAGCTAGTACATACAATACATATAGAAGAACATTACAACAGTTATGTGAGCCACGTAACGGGG
The DNA here is from genome assembly GCF_052849685.1 of Lactuca virosa. NCBI lineage: Eukaryota > Viridiplantae > Streptophyta > Magnoliopsida > Asterales > Asteraceae > Lactuca > Lactuca virosa. The sequence continues at coordinate 424,660,893 of NC_136429.1, read as the reverse complement.
CATGGCATCACCTGTCATGGCTCGTTTTGTATCCAGAGTGTCCTACGAGGAGAGCGTTGAATTTGTGTATAGATCTATACTGGATTGACTATCCTACACCTTGTTGTTCGCTACAGTGGGACTTGCAAGTCTACGGGTGCCAAATGTCATTTCTTCCGACGTCTTTCATCATCGTGTTTATAGTCGGTAGTATGGTACAGGCATATCACATGTTACTTTAAATAACAAACGGTTTAAGGTAAGTAGTACAGCAGTAGTTACTTAATACAACACTATAGTACTTTATTATTTCCCCATTGCATTCACTTTGTGATCTTCACACAATGAACAGTAATGTAAAACTATATTTTTGGTTAATGATAGTCATAATTGGGAAAATACACACTTTTACAAGAAACTAACATACATTTCATTTGATGCCTTGGTAGAAGGCTACAATTAGTAGAAAATATAGGATTTTCTAGGAGATACAAACATTTACAAACATTTACAAACTTATACATCAAGTACATACGAACACTTTCATACAAACAATGACACTAAATTACTTATGATCTCACCAGCTTTAAAGCTAATAAACTCTTTCAAAATAAATTGTATTCTCAGGTCACCAGTAGATAGGTACCGGTGCCAGGTTTTGAGAAGATGGAGCTCGTTCAAGACTCATCTTTTATTTTGTTTCATATTTTTGGTGTCTATTAAACTTCACATAACACACTTGTATTAAATTATATTATTAATGCAATGGATGATGTTGTTGCTTGTTTACTACTATTCATTGTTGTGATACTGTACATGACGTCCTCCACCCCCGAACGTTTCCGCCGTTCCGGTTTTGGGGTGTGACAAGTTGAAAGAGAAATGGGGTGTTCTTGAGTTGGAAATGAGATAATGAAGGAAGATGAAGAATATGAGCCTATAAGGGGGAGTTTACGGCCCACCTTGAGTTTACGGCCGTAAACTCAAGTGTTGTGGCCGTGAACTCTTTTTGAAGAGGTTAAGGCTTGATTCTTTGTACAATGTCTCTAGCAGGTACATTCTAACACTCATTCCTTAAGTGTACTAGGCTTAAAACTCCTTAAAATGACCTTTAAACACGCTAGAACTCATTACCAATGAGTCTGACACTCAGTTGAGTTGATTGACTGAGCTTTAAAAGAAAAAATATTCCGGGTTGTCACATCATCCCCCCGTTAGATGGAATTTCGTCCCGAAATTAGCTTTCTTAGCATTACTACTGGGGTTGAGCTCCTCTGATTGGCAGAATACCTACTCGTAGACCTGGTAACTATGCCCTGGTGTTCATGATAGGATTCATACTTGGTCCATCTATCATTACCCCGTGTATACAAGTCATATATAATTAGGATTAGTAAGACGGTCGGATGTGCGACTCTGCCCCAGGTCCACAACCAAACAAGGAACAGGAGATAGGGCGGAAACACACATACTAAATCTGCGTAATCGTAATCATATACCACCCTCGTGTATACACTGAATAGTGATAGGTGGGCTGTATTCGTCCATAGCCTCTGTGCTCGAACTTGGCCTGTTGGAAGAGTGGTATTTCGTGACGGTCTGCGGACATCTAACGATAAGGCTTCGGAGGACAAAGTACTCTTCTCACGAGTACTTCGGGGTTTAGAGTACGAAAGATAAAACTGAGGTTTAGGTCGGACTGTCGATACGAATGACGAAAGTTTCGAGAACTTGCCGATCGAGGCGATAGAAACATATGAACTTAGTATGGTGAGGACCACGCCAACTCATGACGAATGATAGTAACGGACTCTTTACTGAATAACGTTTTGGCCAACTTGAAAGAAACGTCTGTTATACGATGATGTATTCCTAGTATGTTCGACAATGTACTCCTAGTATGTTCGTTAATGTACTCTTTGTAAATGTTCCAGTGTTTCCTGTTTTCTCTTTCTGATGTTAACACTCCTACGTATCGTACCGCTATGTGCGCATACATACAAATAAATGTGCTTTGATAACTGGTGATGATACTTTATATCATGATCCTCCTTGGTACCACTACGATCGCCTGCCATATACAAGTTATGAATAATTAAGATGAATATGACAGTCGACTGAGTAACTCTACCTCAAATCCTCAACCAACTAAGGAACAGGGATTTAAGCGGAATCACTCACTCTAAGTCTGCAACATCATAGTTATGCACAACCCTGATGTATATGCTAAGCCATCATAGCTTCTCTAAACGGATCTTTTAGTTCTCTTGAATACTATGACCTATTTTAATATGTGAGTTGTTATAATTACTTTTAAGTGTTGTCCCCAAGTTTTAATCTTATATGAATATAAATTAATTTCCAAAGTAATTACTATTTCGAAAATGTACCACTGCTTGTCGACGACTCCGGGGTTGATTCTCCTGCGGTGATCATCAGAATTCGTCCATCCGCTCCTGAGTTCTTTGTTATCGGGCAGTCCCTCTAATAGTGTCCAGTCTCACCACATCCATAACAAGCTTGGTTTTCTTCAGCTCCGGGGACTTGGGAGATCAGTTGAGCCGGTGCCCTGTAGAAATGGACTGTGTGTCCCTTTCTGTGGCAGTTCAGACACTGCATTTCCCGGCATTCTCCGGTGTGGTGATAGTTGCACTTTCTACACTTTGGGAGGGTTCCAGCATATCGACTGGCAGGTGCTGGAGCAGCATGTGTTGTAGCGGCGTACATAGTACTCGCTTGTTGTTCTTGCGGGGTGTCCTGTGTTGTTTGCTTCTTCTTCCTCTTGTTCCCCGACTTCTGATTATAGTCCTCTTCCCTCGATGGCTCGGGAATAGGGACTTTTACACCATGGCGGACTCCGTGGTCGATGAGTCGCTGAGCCAGGCGTTTAGCACTATCGACTGTGGCTGGGTTAGAAGACAACACATTTCCTTGGGTCGGAGCAGTCAAACCCCAAATGTATCTTTCTCTCTTCTTACTCTCCGGGGTAACCATACCGGGACATAGAGCTACTAGGTCGCTGAATCGGTCAGTGTAACTATGTCTGAGCCGACCATAGTGAGCTCCTATAGTTCTTGTTCCAGCTTTTGAACTTCACCCCTCGGGCAGTATTGTTCCAGCATTAACTCTTTTAGGTTCTCCCAACCTATTGAGTTAGCCACTGATAGGGTCAGTGACTTAACATGGCTGTTCCACCATGTTAGGGCTTTGTTGGAGAAGGTGCAGGCAGCAAACTTCACTTTTCTCCCTTCTGGGCAAAAACAGATTTCGAAGACCGAATCTGTTTTCTCGAACCATCGCATCAGAGCGATGACTCCACCATTTCCATTAAAGGAAAGGGGTTTGCAGTTGGTGAAGTCCTTGTAGAAGCACTCTATCGAGTGCACAGGGACCTCACCTTGAGTAGAATGAACAGGTGTTCCACCTCCACTGGAACTGGTAGGATGATATTGAGCCATGGCTGTTGCCACAGCCGCAGCCACTGCAGCGTTTATAGCCACCATATCGATTTGCGAAGGAGGTGGCGTTGGAGTTATCAGAGTAGTGCGTCTGTTTGATCTGCGAGGAGGCATCTTTGCTAAAAGAATACAAAGATGAGACAGAATAAGTCTAAAGCAATGGACACAAGCCGAAAGCTGAAAAGACAAGGTTATCCTAGTTCTGGGTGTATCGGGTCCTGACTTCCACAAGGTTCTAGGAACAATTCATAAAAGAGTCTATACCGAATAAACTTTATGAATTTTGGAATGTTTATCCTCGAATGAATATCTGTTGCCTGAATAACTGTTACCAGCTGCATGTAAGAAAATAATCTTAACATCTAATGTGAGTAGTGTTTCCACTCGCTCATTTAGTTAACAAGATTATTATTTATTAGTGTGACATGTAAGACGTTTTGGGTTACTTCCGTGGATCATTCTTTGAAAGATTCTCATGAACTTGATCTCGTTTCCTCCTGACTCTTCTGTTGTCTACTATGAGGAAGTGGTACGTCTATCTGGGCTTGTCGTGCGAGAATGGAAGTGACTAAAGAATCTATGAGATTTAGGGTAACTTTATGGGGTGATCCTTACAGAGTCCTTCCATAATTGTACAATGTATACAAGTTGTATATAATTCAAGATTAAATAGACCTTCGAATAAGTGATCCTACTCCAAAACCACAACCAAACAAGGAACAGGTAGTGAAGCGTAGATCACAAATTCTAAGTCTATAAAATCTCAATTATATATAACCTTGGGAGTATACATTGCAAGATTATAGACCTATCCGTAAGGATCTTTTAAGTTATCACATAAGTTGTTTATATGGCCTAAAATACTCCTATAGTATCTTAACGTAATGTACTTGGTATGTTTCAAACTTGTTATCGTGTTATGGTATCATAGAATACTCCTATAGTATTCTAACTCTAATGTACTTGCTCTAGTATTCTCTTGACTGGTGTTCATGTAAGTTTTAAGACTGTTGCAACACCACATCATTCCCAAACACATGTCGGTCACCTCTCGAATGAATATAGTTAATCAGGCTATATTGATCCTAGCTATGATTACATAACTGTTCAGGTTGATGACAGTGTTCAACCTTTAAATACTTTAGTTCTGTTCTTCTTGTACTTGGTCTAGTATGTACATGTATAAGCAAGCAGGTATATTTTTATAACTTATCGTTATACTCTAAAAATATATCATTATCCAGAGCACTTAAGCCCCATTGTATTTATAGTTGTATATCTTTTATCGGTTTATATACTTAGTTCACTATAAACAATGCTCTAATACCAATCTGTCACACCCCAAAACCGGAACGGCGGAAACGTTCGAGGGTGGAGGACGTCATGTTTAGTTTCACAAGATATGCATTATAGTAAGCAAGTAATGAACAACCATTTCATTAGAAAGAAAGTGTTTACAATGTGTGTGTTCACAAAACATAGAATTCATAAGCAAATAACAAAACAAAACCTGAAGCTATTATGCTCCATCTTCTGAATTCCCAGCACGAGTACCTGTCTATTAGTCTCCTGAGAATACAAGTTATTTGAAAGAGTTGATCAGCAATTAAGCTGGTGAGTTCATAAGATTTTGGTGATGTAAGTAAGTTGTAAAATGTTGTTGTAAAATGTAGTTGAAATTGTATCTGAAAGATGTAGTAAGTTGTAAGTTCTGTTTAGAAAAGTTCGCCTGTTCCTCTAGAAAATCCTATATTTCCTACTTTAATGAAAGATAAGTAAAAATGACTTTACAACCCTTTCTATGAGTACTAAATGGATACAAGTTATATAAGACTTAGAGTAAACAAACAATCGACTGTGCGCATCTGCCCTAAGCCCACAACCAAACAAGGAACAGAAAGTAAGGCGGATAGCACACATCCCATTGTTTGTTAGATCATTGTTGTATATAACCCTAGCGTATTCACTTGTTACTCATGGAGTTAATTGTAATAGTTCCTTTATATTTAATGAAAAGATTCTTTAAGAAAACCCTTATTTCATATAATAATATGGTGACCACAGTGATCACTTATATAATAACTTAGTCTATACTGGATATATATGATCTAATATCGAATAGATAGTTAATTGGGTGAATCTGCCCTAAGCCCACAACCAAACAAGGAACAGGAAGTAAGGCGGAAAGCACACATCCAACTACATGTTGGGTATTAATGATATATAACCATGATGTATAAACTAAGGTATTATAGAGTTAATCACCTAAAGTCCTTTAAGTTTATACTGGTTTAATAAAATGGATTAAACCCTTTACTGTGAAGTTTCTAGTTTTGTATACCAAAAGTTCTGATTTGGAAAGTATGTTTTGTACTAGAAAATTGTGCTTTGACTTTGTGTCCTATGACTTGACCCATACCTGGTACCCTTGGGATGACTTAATGTATACTTATCATATATATATATATATATATATATATATATATATATATATATATATATGTCTAGAATCGAAGAGAAAATAGACTGGGTGAGTTCGTTCCAAGCCCACAACCAAACAAGGAACAGGAAATGAAGCGGAGAGCACATATCCTATTACCTGTCGGATCCTATTGGTATATATATATATATCCTATGATGTATACATTAAGGAATCATAAGGTTAGCATTATGGTCCTTTCTATTAAACATAGCCTTCTACCAAGGCATCTACTGTTATGTGCTAGACTCGACTATTCTGTTTGTCGTTTATAAAAATGTAAGTTTTCCCTAGTTTATAACTATCTTAACTCGAAAATAGTTTTCATTTGTCTTTCAAGTGGTATTGTCACTTTATGAAAGTAATGGGAAAAGTAAGTACACAGTTGTCGTTTATAATGACAAGCGGATGTACTTATGACCTTAAAACATGTTTGTTTTTATTCTGGTCATAATGTGAAAGCTAGAACCCCTACTAAACGCTCCCCCTGTCTAGGGATTAAGGGAACCAAACGCGACCTCTGCAAATTCTTGCAAGCCGGGTAATTCACTTTAAAGTTACATGATGATGTATACCCAATATAACTATCACCTTTTGTTTAAAACAATGAGTAAGTGATTCATTGGTATAATTAGATCCTGTATGTTCTCATGCTATAACAACTTAGTTTGTTTGTTTTGTACTGTATATTGTACGTTCTGTTTGTTTCTCATCATTGTATGTTCTCTCTGTATGTTATTGTTTGTTTTCTCATCATAGTATTCTCTCTCTGTATGTTATTGTTTGTTTCTCATCGTAGTATCTACTCTTGTATCTAGCATGAACTGAACCCCTAAACTATACCCTTTATAGTTTACTAGCAATTTACTTGTACTGTTGTTGAAAAGATTCATTTTCTACGATGTTATGTTGATACCTTTAAAAACAGAGTTTTGTTAAACTATAAAGTAACATAACTTTTAAAAGAGTTTTTGAAATGTTTTGACAACTTATAAATGACATAAGTAACATTTTGAAAGATGTTTATTACAAAAAATTACACAATTATCATTGTGTTCAACTTGTATTCCCCCCCCCCCCCTTAAAACATTTTAAAACAGTTAAAAGATTCATTACGGGGTATGAACTCATCTGATGTGGGTGATTCAAACGGGTATGCGTGTAAGGATGAGAAGTTCCACGAATGAAGTCACGAGACACAACAAGTCCTAAATGCCATATAATGACACATATTGGCATGAATATAGTGTTTATAAGCAACTATATGAAAGGAAACACCTTCCGCGACTAGGAAACACTTTGACCAAGAGTTGGAATCACATGTGATTCATCAAAGGAAAGTGGAATAGCACTATCTTGAGTTTACGGCCCAAGGGAGTTTACGGCCGTAAACTCATGGTCAAACATGCATAAGTGTTGGTTTGAATGCTAGGGAAACTTTAGGGACTTTTGCTCTACACTAGTATGAAAAAGACCAACTCATTGAAGGCTTTTGATGAATTTACGGCCCTAAGGAGTTTACAGCCGTAAACTAAGGATCATTTATGCATTTGAGAGTAGTTTAAGGTCCTATTCTCATCAATGAAGGGTTCTAGGTAACAAGCCTTGCATCTAGGAGGGTTTATGGCCAAAATGGCACCCTTAAAGGGGTTTACGGCCATGGGAGATGGCTTGGCCGTAAACTCCTTTTGATCTTGTGTTTGTGATGTTTTCAAGTCTCTAAGCATGAGTCCTAACTAGATATGAAGTATAGGGAAGAGTACTTACGATCTAGAAGCTTGAAATGGTTGGTTTTGGCCAAGAACACTAGTGTGTGTTCTTGGTGTTCTTGGTGAAACTTTAAGATCTAAGAAAAGAATGATTTCCATGGATGAAATCAAAGAGGGTAACTAGGAGATGAAGTGTAACAACAAATCAAGGAAAGAATACTTACACTTTTGAAGATCTAGAATGAAAATCGTGATGATAGTTGAGAGAGAAATGGGGTGTTCTCGAGTTGGAAATGAGATAATGAAGGAAGATGAAGAATATGAGCCTATAAGGGGGAGTTTACGGCCCACCTTGAGTTTACAGCCGTAAACTCAAGTGTTGTGGCCGTGAACTGTTTTTGAAGAGGTTAAGGCTTGATTCTTTGTACAGTGTCTCTAGTAGGTACATTCTAACACTCATTCCTTAAGTGTACTATGCTTAAAACTCCTTAGAATGACCTTTAAACAGGCTAGAACTCATTACCAATGAGTATGACACTCAGTTGAGTTGATTGACTGAGCTTTAAAAGCAAAAATTTTCCGGGTTGTCACACTAATTGACTACTATTCACACTTTGCTCTCCAGAAATTGACAATGGTGCTTTGTTTCTGTGGTAAAATGGTTGTTGTTGACACTTCATGGACTGAAAAAAAACACTGTTCGTTGCTTTTAGGGATGCCCTACTCTGGTAAACAAATCAATTTTGGATTTTCAACCTTATTATGCCATTACATGTTAGGATCTGTGTTTGTTTCTTTAATTTTGAAGGGATCCAAATGTCGATTTATTTGGTGGTTTGATGGTCCCATGTGTGAACATTTAAAAGCTAAGGACTGCTGATGACAATCAACAAATTGAAGGGACAAACCAAAAGACTCAAGTGTTATCTGATATGTAGTTGGATTTTCTTTGTGTTTGTATTGGTTTACAAGATGTAGTTTGGAATATAATAGTTTGGGTAGTATTTTGTTTAAGTTGTAAGCAATGTAATCTTTTGGGTGTATTTGGGTAGAATTTGGTAAAGATGTAAGCAATGTAAGACATGTTTTGCAAAAAAATTATCAATGGATATTATATTTGGTACTGTTGGGTTGGATTCAACCTGATCCGTTATTTGCTTAGCAATTAACTTTACAGTTGCAGATTTAACTTTTCTTGTGTGTAGGCATCTGTGTTCATGATTGTATGTTTTTATAAACTAACTACCATCTACTGTTGAGCTGGAACCTCGTATCACCCAAGGACAGGGGTAGGTTCACCAACATGACCCTCAATAAAGGCTACAATCCCTTTACATGATGCCCTTAACCTCATTTTGTCGTTTTTTTTGAAGAATATATTCCTCCTGGTTTCCTTTGCATGTAGTTTTATCTTTTCCTTTAACTCCTGTTTACTTTTATAGTTTTGTACTATCCTAAAAGTTACTTTATGTATCTCTCCTTAAGATCACATTGTCTCCTTCCCCACTTAGACTAACTTCACCAACATCATCCATGGCCAATTTCTTACTGCATGATGACAAAGCTTTGTCCATGGTCCAAAGCCTTTTCGTATTATACTCAGGGGATAATGAAAAAGCTAAAGCACCTTCATTTTTTATAATTCCAGCTTGTTTTGGTGAAGTTGGCATACCATTATGTAAAACAAGGGATGTGCATCTATGTGGCCTATCACTAGCTAGGTTATCAGTTGTAGGGGTTTCATGTTCCTCAATTTCATCTAATTCCTTAATAATAACTTTTTTAACAGGTTTAGGAGCCATAAAGTAAGTAAGCAAGTTTTTCATACCATGTTAACTGTAAACCCTTATGATTTTATGCTCCTTCACATATTGGGCAATATTACAAACATCATCATCTTTTCGTAGGGAACATAGTCCAAAATTTATGTCTCCCTCGGGCATCCGAAAATGATAGTAGGTGACTGGAGGAACTGAGTATCCTAACCCTTTAATGATGGCATCCATTTCATGAACAGAAAACTCTTATATATCTACCATATCAACATGCATCACAGTTCCATCAATGTAGTTGACATCTGGAAACTTTGTGAACTCACCCATATGATGTAGCTTGATGGTAAACAGTGTAGGGTATCCATATTCAAAACAAGAACAAAAAAGAAGTTTTAGAGAGGATTTCACATAAAAAATGCAACTTAGTGAGCAAAAACCAAAATGCATACCGTATGTCACCCTTGCGTTGAATAATTTGTTTGAAAACCTTACATACCACATTGGTCTTTGCATTCACTATGAAACTCGCCTAATCGAAGCTCATAACCAGGAAATCGAATTATGGTTCTTGATCCTCACTTAATGACGAAAGAACTTGAATCGACTAACTGTCTAATTAGTACTATAAATGTAAGTAGATATTATCCGTAGGACACTAAGGGGGAATACATATGAGGGTTTTATTGATTAAATAAAGGGAATAAAATAGGGAATAACCAAAATACCCTCACTTTGACAAGTAAAAGCTAAGTTAACGGGGGTAAAACTGACGAAGGTTAAGTCATTGGACCAAAGTCGCAACAAAATGAAATATTTGGACCTCTGGTGCTAGTCCAAAACTATTTGGACCAAAGTTACAATTTTCACCTAACCACATAGACCATTATTGCAGTTTCATCATTCTTTATTATCGTATTATTCATTAGTTATTAGAAGGGGCTTCTTAAAAAACCTAAAACCTTAATTAAAGACAAAATTAAATAAATGGTCCCTGTGGTATGGTGAAATAGGTACATAAAATCTAATTTTAATAAAATGGACAAAGTCAGAGCTTATGTTAATTCAATATTAAATAAACAGTCTCTTCTCCAGAAGTCACCAATCAACCATTGTTTAATTTCCCTCACTAGTATAGCTTGTATAATTGTCGCCATTTACTTAACCTAATTATTGCTTGTCATAACACTAGTCTTCCTTCACATTTTTTTTACCAAGAAAGATATTTCTTCATTCTTTTTCACCTTCCCCAAGCAAAACACAGAAGTTGAAAACCCTTTCCCTTTCCTCCATCTTGATTTCACGATAGCAAACCCCTAAGTTTCCATTATCGAAATTGAATTATTCCAACAATGTGGAGTCTACGTGGTTGATTATCCTCAAATTTTGAATTGAAAGATGTTTATAGTAAGTCACCATTTTTACTTTTCCCTCTTATTTATACATATTGAATTCATGATGATATTATTTTAATCCTTTTTCAGTTGACAATTATATGTGGATTTTCAAATATATTCAGAATGAAGAACCACTATGGGGTGAGTTCACTCAACCACCAGGACGCGTGTATGTGAAGGGTACAATAGCTTATGCTGACTAAGTCGACATTGAAGAGTTTTCAATCCATAAGTTGATTTTTATGGTTGAAGAGATAGGGTATACTTTTCGAAAATGAGAAGTTCTCTACTACAACTATCTGACCCTTGGGTCAAATTTAGATTGTGGGTTATAGGCTTTAGGTAATGATCAAGATGTTGTAGTAATATCAACCTTCATTTTTAAACAAAAATAGATGAGTTTTAATATTCAACATGATAGGACCACTACGCACACTTTATTCATGTCCCTAAAAAGGTCATTTTTAACATCATGTTTCGAGTCGTTTCATAATTCGGGTTTGTGACCCGAAGATCATGTATCATAAGGCTTCGGGCTTTGGAAAAGAAAGTTTTAGACCCATTTGGATGTGGGTAATGTGGATTATGTGATCCAAGAGTTCGGTTTGTGCTTTGGAGTCAAAGGGTAAAATGGGAAAAGTAGTGTTTCAGACTTCTTTTAGGAATTATAGTTTCTATTTCGATTTGTTTAAGTCAAAATTAATTAAATAGGTTTGTAGAATTCCTCAATACCTTTCTGCAGATATAAAGATCGTCGAAATCGGAGTTGAAATGAAGAAGTTATGACCATTTGAAGTTACGACGGTTTTGGGTTAAGCCGCGTAAGCTGGCCATACGGGGAAGTATGTTGGGTATACTAGGGCATCCCTGAGTATACTGGGCGTACCAGGAGTACGTTGGGCATCCGCGATTAGTGGCCAAACCCTATTTTCATGGTTTGATCCCTATTTAAGCTCCTTAACTTCCCCAAACCCATTCCATTCATAGCCTCCACCTCTCTAACACCCTCCCATGAAAACCCTAACCCTAGTTTGAGACTTTTGACGAAAAGAAGGTGATCTTGAGTGCTTTCTAGTGTTCTTAGTGCATCTTGGAGAAGAATGGGCTCTTTGCAGAAGTGTTGGTTGCTTTAGAGGTTGTAGATCCAGACTTTATTCACCTTGATCTTTCTTCTAGAGGTATAAAGCTTGAATCTTGATGATGCATTTTATAGATCTGGATAGTCTTGGGTGTTATGAGCATTTGGTCACTTTAGTGCATACAATTTAGATATTGAAAGTTTGTGACCTTGTTATGGGTAAATTTGGAAACTTTATCCATTTAAACATCATATTAATTCAGATCTAAAGGTTGGAGACTTGGACTTAATGGATTAAGTTGAAAGACATGCTCTTTTGGTCCCTTTGAGACTTAAAAACTAGATCTTGGTGGTTTAGACCATTCTAATGGATAATGTTTGGAAACTTTGTCCATTATGGAGCTATTAGGATCCATAAAAATGTGATCTTTGTCCTTCTATTCCTTCCAAGCCAGTGTCATGATGTCTTAATGGGTTAATAAATTAAGGTTTTGGCTTTTGGACCTGTTCTAGACATGGAAAGTCATGAAGGTGGAAACTTTATGACTTAGAATGATGTTGTGGAACTAGATCTGAGTATTGGATGAAAGGACTTAAGGGAATAAGCACTAAATGGAAAAGTGGCATCTGACCGACTATGTTGGGCGTACCTTTGAGTACATTATGCGTACTCGTATGGGTTCCCGATTCTGGATGGTGAGTACGCCATGCGTATGAGCTGAGTACGCTGGGCATACTTAGCCTGAATTTTGACTTTCGTTGACCATTGACTATTGACCAAGTTTGATAGTGGGTCAAACATGAGGATTTTCAGCTATTAATTAAGATTTTATCTGGTTCTAGTGTTAGTGGATTCGCGGGTGCAAGCAGTTCAGAAAAGGGATTATATCGTAGTGTTTTAGAGTTTTTTTTGTTTCATGTGAGTTTTCACACTGTGCTTGTAGGTCGGAGGCACCAATGTCAGCCCACTAACTTGTGGGTGTAGGATGCTTGATGTCTTTGTGACTCTTGCATGATTGTCTGTGTATATACGTGCTGACTAGTTGGGTCTTATTTGTTGTTACTATTATATGTGATATTGTGTATACTGAGACCTTGAGTTGTAACATCCCAAAATTTATGACCAAAAATTTCATTTTTAATTATGTAATTATAAAAGCCAGTAGTCTAAAAACATCAATAATGTCATAATCAAAATCAATATCCAAAACATGTCATAAGAAAACAACATCAGAGTACCACTCCCAAAGATCTCATGTGCGGAATATCATAGTGTGATGTGTTGCGATCATGTCGGCTCCATTCGTTTTGAAGAAGAGGTACTTGAAACTAAAACTGAAAACCATAAGCACGAAGCTTAGTGAGTTCCCCCATCATACCACATACCATACAATAAACATACTGTCTAGCATATCCGGGTGTTGGCCTACCCCTTCGGTCTCTTTCAACCGGTACTGCCTAGCATATCAGGGTGCTGCCCTACCCCTTCGGTCTCTTTCAACGGTGACCGCCTAGCATATCAGGGTGCTGGCCTATCCCTTCGGTCCTTTTCAACTGGTAACTGCCTAGCATATATGGGTGCTGGCCTACCCCTTCAGTCTCTTTCAACCGGTTACAGGGTCTATTTCACCCCTATCACTACCACATAAGATCCTAGCATATAAGCACATAAATCACATACTGCCTAGCATATCTGGGTGCTGACCTACCCCCTTCGGTCTCTTTCGACCAATTACGAGGTCTACTTCACCCCCTACCACTACCACGTAATAACATATCATACAAGCACATAAACCTCAACAGATAGTGGCATACTAGACAATTATCACAAAGACAATCATCTCTACTGTAAACAACTGTTAGTGGGCCGACATTGGTGCCTTCGACCCACTCATACTGGGAAGGTAGCTCACCTCAACCGTGTGTGCCGAAATCGTACTCCTAAGATGGCTCAGGACTCCTCTCCCTAAAGCATAATAAGTCCCCTAGTTAGTCATTGGGTCCAAGTATCACTCCCTTATGACCCAAATTCTGGTTCATGACCCAAAGCAAGGTCCCCTAGCCCTTGCCCTAATGGGCCTCTTCCCCCAAGGTCCAACCCATAATCAATTTAAGGCCCAAATCCATTCCTTTAAGCTTTAAAGCCCAATAAGGATAAAAAGGCCCAATACCAAAAATCCCAGTCCTAGGCCCAAAGGCCTTACTCCACAGTGGGTCATGAGGCCCAACAAATACAAGCCGAATCTCCCAAGGCCCAAAAACCCTGGTTAACCACTCTGCATGCGTACGCGCGGCGTACCTGGCACGTACGCCCGATGTACGCTGGCCTTGACCAGAAGCGGGAAACTAACCCGGAACGCGCATCATACTAGGAGGACACCCAGCCTTCCTGCCAGTCACCCTAATGTCCTTCTTTGGACTTAATCCATTAAGTCCCAACATCTAGAACATAGATATAGGCACCTAACAACGTCCTTAACCATAAAGTTATGAACTTTACGTTTTGCATGCATGGATGGGGATTAAGACACCCATTAAGTCCATAAGCTCACTTTGTGGCCATCTATCACTTGCATGGTTGGGGTTAAACCAGCAAGATCTGATTTTTATGGTCCTAAATGTTGGGTTTTAGTATACTACAACATCCTATGGTGCACATACAACCCTAAATGCTTTGGATCTATGTTTTCTCTAATTATACATGCAATATTGTTTCCAACGCATTAAGCCTACAACTAGCATACAATTGACATAAAAAACATAGAACTGAGTTATGGAATTACCTCTTTGTTGTAGCTTGTAGTTTTGGCCTTTAAGAACTTAGCACCTCAAATGTCATGCCTCAGATGGTTCACAAACACCATGAACAAATGGAGGACTTTTGAGAGAGAGTATGGAGCACTAAAATTCGGCTATGCTTCTCCAAGAATACATTCTCAACCAATTTTAGACCAAAGGGGTGTCATATATATAGTGTAGGAATCCAAGAGTCATGGGTAAACCTTAATCCATACACTTGGGTTATGATCCATATTTCATGTGGGCTAATTGTTCATGAATACTTAAATAAACTTAGCCCATCATGGATCAATAGCCCAAACAATATATATATATATATATATATATATATATATATATATATATATATATATATATATATATATATATATATATATATATATATATATCACTTATTTACATTATTAGTCCCCGTTAATTTAATTAGTCTCTTTTGATCACTAAATTAATTATTGATCAATACTAATCAAATAATATGATTTCATATTAATATATCAAAACTTATAATATGTTAATAAATCATAAATAACCTCTTCTCAAAAGTCCATCCTATGAAATTCCAATGGTGAAGGCAACCTAAATGGACCATGCTACACTCGGGTAAAGTACATACCAAATATAGTTATGGGCTTAGACACCTAATCCAACAGTCTCCCACTTGGATAAGTCTAATAACTATTATTGCAAGTATGACTCCACAACCCGACTACCAATAGTAGCTCTTAAAAGCCGCTATCGAACTCTGACCTAGTCAATGACGTGTCCATTAGATAAGGGATCATATATTTCTTCGTTCTACAAGATATCATATAGACTGACACATGGATTATAACAATTCTCTCTGTCCATTTGTTGTTTCCCGATTACTGATTTATGATGACTGACTAATTGAACAAATCAAATCAGTCTACGCTTGGCCAAGTGCTTAGGTTTGTCATCACTAAATCATCGAGGGGCCCACATATATTGCTTCTATCCCTCTAAGGGTAAAAGGAATGGATAAACTTCGACTCAAATGCTTGCTTGTACTTAATCATCAAATCACACACAACAATATGTTTTATAACACCAAGTTACTGGTGCGTTTACATATGTCAATGTGCAACCGACTTGTAAACTACAACTCACATGTCTTGGTTTCAAGAATATACGATATTATCGTCTCAAAATCACTCGTGATAAAATCCATGAAGTGATTCAGATGAGCGTGGGTTTAATCCAATATTTGAATCTTATTCCAAGAGTACTCATGAACACTGCTGCAAACATGTGCTATGTCTAAAATACCTAGACAATCTACAGTCAGATTCATGACAGTCTTGCCTCAGTACCTACTTCCAAAGTATGATCGACTGTGGATGGTTTGAATAATCTAGTTATTCGGGAAGTCAAAACATGCAAAGTGAAACAGAAGAATAATCGAATCGAATATGGTCTCAGAACTTATGAATATAAATAAAACACCTTTTTTTAATCACCATATTGATTACACATCATTCATTGTATAATGTTTCGATTAATCAACTTGATACTTGAATTAAAACAATAGTTATCCCATGCTCCAAGCATGTACACTATGTTTGCCTATGGTCCTTTTGTTTGTGAAATAGATCAATTGAACACATCTTCAATGAAACTCATTTCACAGTTCCAAATCCTTACCGTAAATGTAAGAATACCAAATTCTTGCCATTTACTGTAATTTGTTAGATTCTAAACTTATATGCAATGATCCTCTTGTAATGACTATGCATAAAAGTCACAGAGACTTGGCAACTGTAACGCCCCGATTTTTCTCGATACGTTTAGTTATTTTAATTCAATTATTCTTGTAACCTTGGGTTAATTTATTTAACCAATGTCTGATTTTCTTATGTTATTGGACTCTTTTGATCATCTTGTAAACTCCTTTTATTGAAGTCCATAGGCTATGGGCCTATTCTATCCCACATCGCCAAACATATGTAAACTCAACCATTTTTGTCTATTATATAAGCTTGTTATCCTCATACTTCATTTGATATCTACTTTGAATCCCACATCGATTCAAGTATCAAAATATACTTCAACTTCATGTTTATATAACAAGACTTGAGGTTATCTAAAGATTCGATTAAGGTTTGGGTTTAGAAAACCGAAATTGAATCGGGGAAGCCCAAGTACCCCGGAAAAAGTTTTTGGGTTACCTTAAAAATAAAATTGGGATACCCATTTACTTTGATCCTGGCTCCGCCACTGCCCTCACGCCATCCTTCTCTCTCTCTTTGGGATCAAGAGCAGCCAAAGGGCTGTTGTTTGGAGCTTAATTCTTGTTCATTTCCACCCTTGATTCGTATTGGTATGAACCTCCTTATCCTTTCTTACAACTTGATTCATAACCTTGTTCTAGTTTTATGATTTCATCTTCACCTCTTCTCCTTCTTATTTTATTTGTAGTTGTATGTTATACATCATCTCAAGATCCTATCTTCACCCCATATATGGTGGATGATGGATCTAGGGGATTACATGTGGCAAAAGATCATGGAAACCCTAAAAGGGAGAATGATGATTTTATGTGCTTATGTTTATTTTCATGTTGATTATTATTACATCCTTGAGGCTAAATGAAATCCTAATGATCCCTAACCCTTTTTAGTACCACCATTATCATGGGGACTGAATTGGGATGATGAACACATCTTAAAATGTGTTTCAAAAGGAGAAGGATGGATAAGCCAAAAAGGAATCACGGGTGGCTACGATTCTGTTTTCCATCAGATCTGTAGTCATTTTGTAAAAATCATATCTGGAGCTCTAGAACTCAAACGGACCCCAAACCAGTTCCAAAAGTTCACACATTGAGTTGGCTAACTTTCTTAAGAAGGCCAACCTCACTGATAAGGGCTTTATCTATGTGAAAGAATGGCATCTTTGCTGTTAGGTCTGATCCGGGTCTGTTCTGATATGTCATTTTGTTTTCATCATTTCTAAGGCTTGGAAAAGGATCCAGAGTGATTCCAAGTTTCTATATGTTCCTTATATTATGAATTTAAGATCTGGAGAATATGGGGTGTTATTTCCAATTATAAATTGGTTAGAATTGATCCACACTCCAGGTCAGTGGGCAGTCACCAGCTTTTGCTAGTGCTGTGATTGTCCACAATGTGAATTTTATATCTGGAGTTTGAGAGATACTTTTCATTCAATTCCAACTCTGAGACTTTCACTTGTATGTCCTTTACTTCTCTTAATTTTCTTTTGGACGAATTCTACTCACAAGTTGGGTAGAATTGGCCAACATCACTTGACTGTATTGTTGGAGACAGAAGTGATACACCATTTTGTAAAATTCATATTTAATTCATCTTTTGGAGTTAGAATGAGTTCTTTATAGTTATGGAATCCTGAGCAATCATAGTTTCCTATAAAATTTAGTTAAAGCTATGTTTCTATTTTAGATTTTGGAGTAAATCCGTTTTGAACAGCAGGTCTGTTTTAGAGACCTTGCTGTGATTACTCTTTTCTCAACTCATAGCTTCATTACTTCTCGTTTCTAACCTTTAGTCCTTCTTAGGCGAGGTTTTGAAGTTTGCTCAAGCTTGGTAGCATTATTTGATTGTTAGCCATCCTTAATACTCACTCAAGGTGAGTTCTCTCACACCGTTGTATTGATGATTGTGTTTGCTAGTTAGCTCGTGTGTGATTATTTGAATTTATTATAAAAGCATGCTATATAAGTATTGTTTTAATTCGTACATGTGCACTGTATGTAACTAATTATGGATATGGGGACACCACCAAAGGATACGGATTTACCGGTGCGGTGGGTAGGTAAGATCACCAACGTAATACTCTTCGTGAGGTGCGGTGATTAGGGCCAAATGATACGGGATCTTCCCGGTGCGGTTCAAACCTACAAGTCCTTCTCGTAATATAGACATTGATTCGTTCTTTGTCTTTATCGTTATAATTGGAAAATGGATTAGGGCTAGTAAATATGAATGTTGGTACAATGTCTGTGTTTGAATTCACTAAGCTTTGTGCTTACGTTTTTCCCTTATAACTTTTCAGGTGTTAAGATTAAAGAGGCTAAGGCTTGACATGGAGCATCGGGACATCGCTACTAGTTATTTTGTTGGGACCTTATTATTATTATTACTTCCGCACTTATTTTATATGGTTATTAAGCTGATGGATTATGTTATGACTATTTCAGTTGTTTTAATTTAATTTAAGATGGGTTTTAAAAGTTTAAAATTGTTGCAAAAAAAAAAAAAAAAAAAAAAAAAAAAATTTTGGGTGTCACAAGTTGGTATCAGAGCCACAGTTTGAGGGAACTAGGCATTCTTGTGGATGTTCTAGACTCAAATTTGAGGCTCTATAATAGTTTATTCTCTTTTTTTTAAAAGATTTTTCAAATTTTCTGAAGACTAGTAGTGAAAGATGTCGCGGTGTGCCAGTCGGCCAGCCAAGTAAGCCTTATTTCTTATGTTAAATGTTTATGTTAAATTGTTGACTATGAATTGGATTCTACTAGTCTTAAAATGCTAGATTACACACTTATTTAATGTTAACATGTGAGAGAGATGTAAAATTAACGGCTAGAGCGAGCTGGAAATTTTGAAACTAGACGCGAATGCGAAATTGGAACTTGTGTGGAAGGTAGTAGAAGGGCCCCTACTATTTGAAACATCGGTGCCGGTTTCGGGTCGGGGCAAGGTTGAAAAATTTTCGGCAAGCTGAGTGTTTTGTCTTCCTAGAAATATCTAGGCTGAATTGTTTCTAAGATTTTCCTTCTTCTGTGGATACCAATGGCTCCGCCTGCTCGACTTAATCAGCTCCAAATGGAGCAAGTTAGGGATATTGTCGTTGAGGAATTCAATAACGCTTTCAACGAACTAATCCCGGGTGTGACCAATGACATAATCAACCAAGTCGGTACTCTTCTGGATGAGCGCCTCGCAGCTATTCCCGGGGGAGCGTTACCGGCTCCGCCCGTTCGGGATTCGACATACTACTTCGAGAAGTTCAGCAAGTGTAGCCCTCCTCTTTGGAATGGTGAATCCGACCCAGTTGCTGCTAAGCACTGGGTGTCAGATGGTGAGGGCGCCTTCATGACTGTTGGGTGTCCGGACCAGTACAAAGTTGTGATCGCCATGAATCAGCTGCAGAAAAGGGGAAAGACATGGTGGAACACCATCACCGCTCTATTAAGCGAAGAAGAAGTGAGGACCATGTCTTGGGCCCAATTTGTGGAGAGGTTCGAGGCACAATAGGTGCCTAAGGTGGAGCAGCAGTGGATGCAGCAAGAGTTCATGGCCTTACAGCAGACTACCGAGTCCGTTAGCGAACTGAACTCCAAGTTCTTGGAGATGCTATCTTTTTGCCCCTTGTTTGCTGGGAACGAGGCCTGGTTGGTCAGCCGGTACATGGCCATCCTACGTACCGAGATTCGGGAATTTGTTAGCATGCAGGAGTTCTCGACCTTATCCGCGATCATGAATGCAGCGAGGAGGAGGGAAATCGAGTTGCAGACCCAGTCCAAGAGGGAGGCCAATGACACCTCTTCCAAGACATCCAGAGATGCCCAGAAAAAGCGAAAGCAGGGTAGTAAGTCAAGGTATGAGTATAGGACGTCTTCAGGGCGAGAAAAATCCATTGATATGCTACAACTGCAAAAAGCCAGGGCATCATTGGAAGAATTGTAGGGATCCCCCTGCGAGTGCAGCACCTCATATTACTTCTGCTGTTCCCGTCTGCTATCACTGCAACGAGACGGGACACAAGAAGCCCGAATGCCCGAAGTTGAAGACTGGTAAAGGAGACGGGGGTACAAATCCTGCAATTGCATCGTCCTCTAAGGGACCCACTATGGTGACACGAGGTCGTGCTCACCAGATGACTGCGGAGGAGTCGGTGATTACAGCGACAGTGGCAGGCACTTATTTGCTAGATTCCGAGCTCGATGTTGTTATGTTTGATAGCAGTGCTACCCATCCTTTTGTATCTCGCATGTTTATTAATTGTTTGGGGCGTAGTATCGGAAAATTGGCTCACCCAATGGTTGTCGAAGTTGCCGACAACCGCACTATTTATGTCACCGATGTTTATCGGGGTTGCAATCTCGAGTTTTCTGGAGTTGAATTCCCCATTGATCTTATCCCTATTGCGATGCGAGAGCTCTGCGTTATCATAGGCATGGATTGGCTTGATGCGTGTGATGTGGAAATCCACTGTCGTAAGAAGCAAGTTCGTGTTCAAAACCCTAGAGGTGGAGAACTTATCATTCAGGGGGACATTCCCCGCGTGGCCATCGCTTCTTGCTCTTCTACTATAGCACTAGACGACGTTCCTATCGTTTCCGACTTTAGTGATGTCTTTCCGGAGGAACTCCCTGGTTTGCCACCTATTCGGCAAGTGGAGTTTCGCATTGATTTGGTGTTGGGTGCGACTCCGGTAGCTAAATCTCCTTACCGCTTGGCACCACCTGAGATGAAAGAGCTCCAAGATCAACTTTAGGAACTAAGTGATAAAGGGTTTATATGGCCAAGCTGCTCGCCATGGGGTGTTCCTATTCTCTTTGTGAAGAAGAAAGATGGATCCCAGCGAATGTGTATTGATTATAGGGAGCTAAACAAGTACACGATAAAGAATAGGTACCCGTTTCCACGTATTAACGATCTTTTCGATCAACTTCAGGGAGCGTCTTGGTTCTCCAAGATTGATTTACGTTGCGGTTACCATCAGATGCGGGTTCGTGAAGAAGACATTGAGAAAAAGCATTCTGTACTCGTTATGGGCATTTTGAGTTCGTGGTGATGCCTTTTGGGCTCACCAATGCACCCGCGGCGTTTATGGATCTCGTGAACCGGGTGTGTAGCCCGATGCTTAACCGTTCGGTCATAGTGTTCATTGATGACATCTTGGTCTATTCTAAGACCAAAGAGGAGCATGAGCAACACCTTCGGGAGATTCTGGAAACTCTGGCAAGAGAAAGGCTTTATGCGAAATTCTCAAAATGTGAATTTTGGTTAGAAGAAGTTCAGTTCTTGGGGCATGTGGTAAACAAACACGGTATTAAGGTCGATCAAGCCAAGGTTGATGCGGTTAAACAATGGGAGATTCCAAAAACACCTTCTGAAATTCGCAGTTTCTTGGGTTTAGCCGGTTATTATCGTAGGTTCATTGAAAATTTCTCTAAAATCGCCTTGCCACTCACCCGATTGACCAAGAAATCAGTGAAATTCGTTTGGGGCCCGGAGCAACAATTTGCGTTTGATGAGCTGAGGAAGCGATTGTGTGATGCTCCGATTTTGGCCTTACCTGATAAGGTTGAGGATATGGTGGTTTACTGTGATGCATCGCTTCAGGGTCTTGGTGTTGTGTTAATGCAACGGGACAGGGTGATAGCCTATGCCTCCCGACAGCTGAAACCCCACGAACGAAACTACCCCACTCATGATTTGGAGCTTGGGGCTATTGTGTTCGCTCTTAAGATTTGGAGACACTATCTCTATGGAGTGAAGTGTATCATATACACTGACCATAAGAGTCTGAAATATTTGTTCGAGTAGCGGGATTTGAACATGAGGCAGATCCGATGGTTGGATGTGGTAAAAGATTATGATTGTGAAATTCACTACCACCCCGGTAAATCTAATGTTGTAGCTGATGCTCTCAGTCGTAAACAATTTGCCGAACCGATTCGATCTAAGTGTCTCCGGATGACGATGGTGTCGTCTTTGTTAGATATGATTCGTGGCGCCCGTTTGTTGGGGTGAGGTTTGGCAGAGGGTACTTGGGAGTACCGATATCGTGCTTCGGACTACAGAGAAAATCCACGTGATTCGGGATCATTTGGTTACAGCGAGAAGTCGTCAGAAAAGTTATGCCGACAAAAGATGCTCCGATCTTGAGTTCCAGGTGGGAGATTATGTGTTGCTCAAAGTCTCCCCCTGGAAAGGTGTGATTCGATTTCGAAAACGGGGAAAGCTCGGACCCCGACTCATTGGACCCTACAAGGTCATAGCCCGTGTGGGAAAGGTGGCTTACCGTTTAGAGCTGCCTGAAGAGCTTAGTCTAATTCATAATAAGTTTCACGTGTATCAGTTATGAAAATGCCTTGTTGATGAGACCACTGTGATACCACTGGAGGACATACAGGTTGACGAGCGTCTCAATTATGTTGAGAAACCAATCGCTATTTTAGAACGAAAGACGAAAGCTCTCCGCAACAAGACTATAAACCTGGTTAAGGTGCAGTGGCAACATAGGAAGGGTTCGGAATGGACTTGGGAACCGGAAGGCGAGATGAGGGCTCACTATCTGGATCTGTTTTTAGGTGTTGACTTCGAGGACGAAGTCCGTTCTTAGTGGGGGAGAGTTGTAACGCCCCGATTTTTCTCGATACGTTTAGTTATTTTAATTCAATTATTCTTGTAACCTTGGGTTAATTTATTTAACCAATGTCTGATTTTCTTATGTTATTGGACTCTTTTGATCATCTTGTAAACTCCTTTTATTGAAGTCCATAGGCTATGGGCCTATTCTATCCCACATCGCCAAACATATGTAAACTCAACCATTTTTGTCTATTATATAAGC
Source organism: Lactuca virosa (assembly GCF_052849685.1). Lineage (NCBI taxonomy): Eukaryota > Viridiplantae > Streptophyta > Magnoliopsida > Asterales > Asteraceae > Lactuca > Lactuca virosa. The sequence continues at coordinate 424,637,636 of NC_136429.1, read as the reverse complement.
TTGTTATCCTCATACTTCATTTGATATCTACTTTGAATCCCACATCGATTCAAGTATCAAAATATACTTCAACTTCATGTTTATATAACAAGACTTGAGGTTATCTAAAGATTCGATTAAGGTTTGGGTTTAGAAAACCGAAATTGAATCGGGGAAGCCCAAGTACCCCGGAAAAAGTTTTTGGGTTACCTTAAAAATAAAATTGGGATACCCATTTACTTTGATCCTGGCTCCGCCACTGCCCTCACGCCATCCTTCTCTCTCTCTTTGGGATCAAGAGCAGCCAAAGGGCTGTTGTTTGGAGCTTAATTCTTGTTCATTTCCACCCTTGATTCGTATTGGTATGAACCTCCTTATCCTTTCTTACAACTTGATTCATAACCTTGTTCTAGTTTTATGATTTCATCTTCACCTCTTCTCCTTCTTATTTTATTTGTAGTTGTATGTTATACATCATCTCAAGATCCTATCTTCACCCCATATATGGTGGATGATGGATCTAGGGGATTACATGTGGCAAAAGATCATGGAAACCCTAAAAGGGAGAATGATGATTTTATGTGCTTATGTTTATTTTCATGTTGATTATTATTACATCCTTGAGGCTAAATGAAATCCTAATGATCCCTAACCCTTTTTAGTACCACCATTATCATGGGGACTGAATTGGGATGATGAACACATCTTAAAATGTGTTTCAAAAGGAGAAGGATGGATAAGCCAAAAAGGAATCACGGGTGGCTACGATTCTGTTTTCCATCAGATCTGTAGTCATTTTGTAAAAATCATATCTGGAGCTCTAGAACTCAAACGGACCCCAAACCAGTTCCAAAAGTTCACACATTGAGTTGGCTAACTTTCTTAAGAAGGCCAACCTCACTGATAAGGGCTTTATCTATGTGAAAGAATGGCATCTTTGCTGTTAGGTCTGATCCGGGTCTGTTCTGATATGTCATTTTGTTTTCATCATTTCTAAGGCTTGGAAAAGGATCCAGAGTGATTCCAAGTTTCTATATGTTCCTTATATTATGAATTTAAGATCTGGAGAATATGGGGTGTTATTTCCAATTATAAATTGGTTAGAATTGATCCACACTCCAGGTCAGTGGGCAGTCACCAGCTTTTGCTAGTGCTGTGATTGTCCACAATGTGAATTTTATATCTGGAGTTTGAGAGATACTTTTCATTCAATTCCAACTCTGAGACTTTCACTTGTATGTCCTTTACTTCTCTTAATTTTCTTTTGGACGAATTCTACTCACAAGTTGGGTAGAATTGGCCAACATCACTTGACTGTATTGTTGGAGACAGAAGTGATACACCATTTTGTAAAATTCATATTTAATTCATCTTTTGGAGTTAGAATGAGTTCTTTATAGTTATGGAATCCTGAGCAATCATAGTTTCCTATAAAATTTAGTTAAAGCTATGTTTCTATTTTAGATTTTGGAGTAAATCCGTTTTGAACAGCAGGTCTGTTTTAGAGACCTTGCTGTGATTACTCTTTTCTCAACTCATAGCTTCATTACTTCTCGTTTCTAACCTTTAGTCCTTCTTAGGCGAGGTTTTGAAGTTTGCTCAAGCTTGGTAGCATTATTTGATTGTTAGCCATCCTTAATACTCACTCAAGGTGAGTTCTCTCACACCGTTGTATTGATGATTGTGTTTGCTAGTTAGCTCGTGTGTGATTATTTGAATTTATTATAAAAGCATGCTATATAAGTATTGTTTTAATTCGTACATGTGCACTGTATGTAACTAATTATGGATATGGGGACACCACCAAAGGATACGGATTTACCGGTGCGGTGGGTAGGTAAGATCACCAACGTAATACTCTTCGTGAGGTGCGGTGATTAGGGCCAAATGATACGGGATCTTCCCGGTGCGGTTCAAACCTACAAGTCCTTCTCGTAATATAGACATTGATTCGTTCTTTGTCTTTATCGTTATAATTGGAAAATGGATTAGGGCTAGTAAATATGAATGTTGGTACAATGTCTGTGTTTGAATTCACTAAGCTTTGTGCTTACGTTTTTCCCTTATAACTTTTCAGGTGTTAAGATTAAAGAGGCTAAGGCTTGACATGGAGCATCGGGACATCGCTACTAGTTATTTTGTTGGGACCTTATTATTATTATTACTTCCGCACTTATTTTATATGGTTATTAAGCTGATGGATTATGTTATGACTATTTCAGTTGTTTTAATTTAATTTAAGATGGGTTTTAAAAGTTTAAAATTGTTGCAAAAAAAAAAAAAAAAAAAAAAAAAAAAATTTTGGGTGTCACAGCAACACACATTACAAAGTATTCCAATGGAAACAAAGTCTCACATTCAAAGTACATTCCTTTGAACATCCTTCTTGCATTAAGTTTTCTAATCTTATACAGATTTAAAGAATAACTTCCACTTATGGAAACATTTCCATATTCCCATTTTGAGAAATCTCTTCTGAACAAAAGTTACCTCTTTTCAGAACATGTCAATATGGTCCTTTCCAAAATTATACTATACTTCCAACTGTCCATAAGCAACCACTCTTTGGTAAACCTCAAATTGTCCTCGACAATTACTTAACCATTTTAGTCATCTTTCGTTCTAGTCCCTTTTCACTCTTAATGCTTTAGGTATTTGGAAAATTAGAACAGATTAATATTATAGCAGATTTAATCAATCCTATACCCGGAGCATATGGGATACGATACATAATGTTTCACATAAAGACATGATACTTTACCAGTCTCTTGCTATAACATTCCCATATATAGAATTTCCTTATGTCGAATCTTTTCAACATAACATTCATATATATATCCTTGACTAAATTTGATTAAAATCTCAATCTAAGCTTTTATATTTGAAATGAATTATGAATTCGTCTTCCTTAATTATAGCAAAACAACTTTTCAAACCCTGCAACTTTGCGAATTGAAACTTTTGTTTTCTATAATTAGCATTGCTAACTCGCAACACTTACCATAATAATTATGCTCCCACTAGCATAATAATTATTATCTTACTAGCATAAAACTTTTGCTCCCACTAGCTTTGACATGTACCTAGAAATCAACTGGACTTCTAGAAATCAATACTTGTTGACTTTCTTACCAAATTTCAGATTGATGATACAAGATTCTTCGATAAGACTTTATCTAGGCTCCTCAAACTCATACACCTTTCCTTAGATAGCTCACATATGTGTCTAAACAATTTCAGAACTTACAGTAATAAGTCCCGAATGTTTAGACCTTTTGCCATTTCTCACAATTCGAACAATGAAGAGGGATGTCGTAATTGTAATCGAATTTTGAGAATGCAAATAGCATAATTGCTATCTCCTTAAAATCTACTTAGTGAAAGCATTTACTCACAATCTTTTTCATGAATTGGAGACAAACCATTTGACACTTAGATATTTATGGTGTATGTGTTCCTATCCATGTGAATTTGTCATAACCATAATCACAAGATAAGGTTAGTGACAAATCCAAACTCATATTGGCTGAACTTGTTCAATCTTAATTTCTTGCGACTTGGCAGCACAAGTGCCTACCATTGCTTCCAAGTTGTTATGCAAACAATTAAGCACTCATAGAACTCACATGCATAGTCAACTTTAACTGGAATGGGCACATAAACAAGAATATGTCAACACGATAGGTTACAAACCTCAAGTCGTGTGCTAGTGATAAACAATAGGTTTACTCTTGATCAGTTCTTGAAACTATTCAAGATCATTAAGACTCCTACTGTCCTCTTGACATATAAGATTCTCTTGTCAAGAAACAATCCTTGACAAATAAATATTCAAGAGTTAGTGCAGTTTCTTATCAAGACAAACACTTCACACAATTTGGCATTAGTTGGTCTTTGTTTTATCCAAAACATCACAACTTACCAATTTCAAATGTACAAGACTAATAAACATTTTACTCTACATTTGATGAGTGTTATAAACCTTTCTTAAGATTATGTCACTCAAGGCTCGATCTTGGAGTGTTACTCTAAGACTCGATTTTGGAACGAAGTATGATTCACCTTTTGATTTAACCATTTCAACAATTCACGATTCCTCTTCTTAGCCATACAAGTGCACTAAGATGTCCTTAGAGGATCAATTGTGATATGGTTTTATAATCACTAAGATGATCATAAAACACGATACTCAAGCACTCTCCCTTCTTTTCAGATTGGAGAAACTTTTATCTTTCTGCCTAATTTGATTTTTCTTATTCGTTCTGCTATACATCGAAACTTTTCCAATGACTCAGAATTACACTTAAACTTGTAAGCATAACCATATTTACTAATCTTTTAGTAAATCATGACGAATAGTCTTATCGTTCTTTGTGGTGGACCTGACCAGTGCACAACCAAGTGTACTCGATCCCCTAGTCCTTCACTTGACTCACATATACATGTCAACAAGGAATTACTCTTCATTTCCCAAGGATGAAGGTTCTCATTCATCATACAATACAACTTGCATGATTCCAAGTTTCTATCCAACTGAAACATGGGTGATGAGAATCTTTCCTTATTTGGTAAATTATGACACTACCACAAACGAATGAATCAAATCCATTTTTTCAATATTGGTATCAATGGAAATATATAAACAACAATTTTCACAAATGCCATTGTAAGGAAGCTTAAAATAAAATCAAATCAAAATTTTTTTCTTATTTATAAAACTGCGGAAAAACTTTTCCTTACAATGCAAATACAAATGAAAGCTATGTTGTTATCTATTCATAAGCAATCTATCATAACTCTTAAGCAGCAGCTCAAAATTCTGGTAATCGAACCATGAGATCGAAATCCATCTCTTCACGATCAGAATCAACTTACTCTTCCTTTAAGTTTCCTTTCATTTCTTCGATTCTACAGAACATCAAAATGTAATTACATTACATCATGTATTAAGAATCTCCAAATAGGAACTTAATAGAGTTAGACAATGGACTTTACCTGAAGTAGAGTTAAACATTTTGACTTTACCATCCTTGCGATCTTTCAGGTAAATATGGAAGCTTCGCAACCAATACCCCTTCTGTTGGCAATAGAAACCAACAGACTCTTTTGGAATGGTACACGAGACTATCTCAGACTTAGACTTTCTCTTTACCATTCGGTCAAATGACTTGACCATGGCCGATCCCTTTCCATTGGGAAGAGAAAGCTTTTCTGGACTTCCAATGTTGCCATTTTCAATGTCCATGGAGGTTTGGGGAGTAGATCTTCCAATCAAATTTGCTTTACCAGTGCGCCAAATCATTGCTGATTCAGTAGCAACAAGCAAATAGGTAAGATCGATAAGGGTCATGTCATGATCTGTCATATAGTAGTCCTTAATGAACTCACTATACGACTCAGGGAGTGAATGAAGAACCCAATCAACAGCCAACTTCCTCGACACAACGACTCCTAACATTCCCAGCCTGTCAATGTGTAATTTCATATCCTAGACATGTGCATACACCGACCTTCCATCTTGGTGTTTGCTAGCCAATAGTGCTTGAGTGACCTTGAACTTTTCAAGTCTTTGAACTTGAAGGTCAGGGAGAATTATTGGAGGAGGTAGAGTAAGTGAAGTTCCACTACAGCACGAAGAAGGGATTAATCTTTCACCTTGATCATCTTGTGGAATATCATGTTTACGAAGAAAACTTTTTCCAAAAGGATGAGGAAGACCATAGTTGTCAGAACTAGACATCTATAAGGGAGAAATTCAAGTTCGTTGATTTAAGTCCTTAATATAACACCCAAATGAAATATTAAGGCTAGGACCCAACACAATATTTTACAATTCGGAAGAGGGATGCCGTAATCCAATTACAAAATATTTGAAGATAGGTAAATGACGATTTACCAATTTCCACCATGAAAAACGAAAATGAATTTTAGGTTTTAAATGAATTGAAATTCCTAGATCCTTTGAGATTCATTGAACTTTTCAATGGCATGTTTAAATCTCGATTGTGCCCTTCAAGTTTGTGACTAGGATGTCGAGGATCACAAACAAGGTGTGAATAACCATGCAAATGTGCTTGATACTCTTAATGTTATAGATCACCTAATCAATGTGCCAGTTAACCACACACGCTCCATTGATCTATGATTAACATCAAGCTGCCCTTTGCCACGCATTGTCAGTCCCAGATTAATGTGTCGGTTAACCACACATGCTCCACTAACGACTTAACAAGGTGCAAAGTGCAATTTCATGGGTTAGCACCAAATTCACATTTTTCCTAAGTAACTAAGATTGAGAATTTTTAAGTGTTTAGTTACTTGGTATTTTCATTATACTTTTAATGAGAATTAATGTCCTATCCTACCCGTTCGACTAACGACCCTCCACCAGTCAAGGAAGCGGTGGGTGAGAGTGGACACCCATTAAACCACCATTTAATAGGCAGTAACCTTATACCCCCCTTATAGATCGGCTTTGTGAATGAGGCCTACTAACGGTAAGACTGACTCTTTAACTTATGCATATATAATAATTATTAAACTTTTAATATTATAATAGTATAAGGGTGTATTTTAAACTTTTAAAATAGTAGATGGTTTAATCTATTAATAAATTATACTATTAATTTAATTATACTTAAACTATGTCATTATGGAATTATTAATTCTCTTTTAGTTAAACACTTTAATTAATTTAATAAAGTCCATACGGTGTAATTGAACTATTCAAGACATCTAGGTAATTAAAAATTCAAAATTAAAACTATTTAATTAATTTTTAAGTTATGAACCCAAGAGATGTATTTTTTTGAAACCGTTCAATTACTAGAGTTAATGTTTTCATAATTTGATACTTTTCAAATACCAAAACTTGAGGGCAAGTTTTGTAACTCTTCGAAACTTTTGGTTTTCCATAACTTATGAGTTAATATGGTTTTTATGATAAAACTTTTCATGTTTCCATAACTTATGAGTTAATATGGTTTTTATGAAAAATATCATATAATTGTCATGATCTAATTAAACTCATAAGTCAAGACAATTCATATCAACAACTTACAAGAAATTAGCCTATCATATAAACTAATACAAATCATGAAATTTTGACAATTATCTTTTAATTGGACAAGGATAATCCAATTCTGGCCAAAAAACCTGAAAAACTGCAATCTGATCATACAATTCGTCGAGCCCAACTATGGACTCGTCGAGTTCAAGGCAAAATTCATCCTACTCGTCGAGTCCAAGCATGTACTCATCGAGTAGGTGTTGTAAGAAAAGTTTTTCAGCTTTGGAAAAATAAGCCATGCGTCAAATATAACAGAAAACAATGTTAGACTCTGATACCAGTGTTGGGTTTTACTATACTACAACATCCTATGGTGCACATACAACCCTAAATGCTTTGGATCTATGTTTTCTCTAATTATACATGCAATATTAATTACAAAGCATTAAGCCTACAACTAGCATACAATTGACATAAACAACATATAATTGAGTTATGGAATTACCTCTTTGTTGTAGCTTGTAGTTTTGGCCTTTAAGAACTTAGCACCTCAAATGTGATGCCTCAGATGGTTCACAAATACCATGAACTAATGGAGGACTTTTGAGAGAGAGTACAGAGCACTAAAATTCGGCTATGCGACTCCAAGAATACATTCTCAACATAATTTTAGGCCAAAGGGGTGTCATATATATAGTGTAGGAATCCAAGAGTCATGGGTAAACCCTAATCCATACACTTGGGTTATGATCCATATTTCATGTGGGCTAACTCTTCATGGATAGTTACATAAACTTAGCCCATCATGGATCAATAGCCCAAACAATATATATATATATATATATATATATATATATATATATATATATATATATATATATATATCACTGATTTACATAATCAGTCCCCGTTAATTTAATTAGTCTCTTTTGATCACTAAATTAATTCCAAATTAATTCTTGATCAATACTAATCAAATAAGATGATTTCATATTAATATATTAGAACTTATAATATATATTAATAAATCATAAATAACCTCTTCTCAAAAGTCCATCGTATCAAATTTCCCTGGTGAAGGTAACCCAAATGGACGATGCTACTCTCGGGTCAAGTACATACCAATTATAGGTATGGGCTTAGACACCTAATACAACACTAAATGCTTCCTAGAGCTCAAAAGGACAGCTCTTATGGACATATTCTTCCAAAACTCAAAGGACCTCAACTATGGGACCTAAATGTAACATAAAACACCCCAAAACTACATCTAAGCATGCAATGGTCAAGTTTGGATCTACAAGCTCTCTTCAAGTCCTTGCTCCTTTTTCAAACTCCTTGCTCTTCAAAACCACCAAAACAACACCAAAATGCTCAAATTAAGCTCAAGATAGATGCAATGGAGTTAGGGTTCGAGTTGGGCACTGTGAGGACAAGGGAGGCTGAGAGGATAAGGGTTGGGAGGGTTATAAGTTGCTTAAATAGGGGAAAAACCCTAAAACTTAGGGTTTTCATCTGATCAACCTACGCCCAACGTACGTATGGGTACGCCCAGCGTACGCATGGGGACTCCCCGCTCCGCGCCTCATATATGTACGCCGTGCGTACACCTTTGACGCCTAGCGTACGTCTCCGCCCCAAAATCCCAATATTTCATAATTATAACTTGAATATAAAGCAACATAATACCTGAAATCCCGGGCGTTACATGAGTAGTCTCCAAGTTTGCTGATAACCCACAGGGTGTGCTTTTTGCCTACTGAGACTTCAGGTAGTCTCCAGGGTTGCTGATAACCTACGGGCGTGTTATTTGCCCACTGATACTTCGAGTAGTCTCTAGGGTTGCTGATACCCATAGCTATTTATTAGCGATGTGATGTGTTTCGTATGTTTGGGAACTCACTAAGCTTTGTGCTTACGATTTTTGGTTTAAATGGTTTCAGGTTTTCTTATGATGAAGGAGGGGCATGGCTCGATTGTGTCGCATCAATGGGAGACTGGTGCATGTAATAACTTTTGACGATACTCTAATAATTGTATTAAGATTAAATGGTCCTATTTAAGATTTTGTAGTTGTGATTTAAATAAACACTTCGATTTTTAATTGAAAATTTTCGGTTGAAATTTAGGGAGTTACAAGTTGGTATCAGAGCCTTGGTTTGAGGGATTTAGGCATACTCTTGAGTGTGCCTGAACTCAAACTGAGGAATTGGTTCAATTTTCTATAAGAAATTAATTTCCTAAAATGGTTTTTAAAATAAAAGGAGGTGTGATGCATGCAATCAGCAGAGCTCAATTAAGTATTTCCGAAAATACCCATACTTGTTTTACGATTAATGTTTGATATGAATATATGAGAATTATATGCTAGATTAGGGCTAAGGATCTGCTCAGTGTTGCATGGTAGGATGCCTGATTAGGAAAGATGTCTTATGCCTATTGTGTGAGCTGGTAGTGATGCATGCTAGTGATTAGAGATCTTCAAGAGCTTCTGAGGTAGGACTACCTGTTTCTGTGATGCTTTTAGTTCTAGATGCTCGAATGCTACTTGCTTTCTGCTTTGTAGGACTCATATTGATGTAAGTTAGCTATCGCATGAATATGTTAAGTTACATGTAGTGAGGGTTAAATAATCTTAGAGTGGTTTACTTGGCCTTATTGCGCAACTCTCGTTTGAGTCTAACCGTTGTAGGGTTGGGTCTTTTAGTCACATGATTATCTAAGGTTTGTTGCATGTAATTGTATACATGAAGTAGTTAACTGACATTAGTAGAGTTCCTTCAGCAACTGATGACAGGGTAAGGTGGTAATCCTAGGAGAGCCTAAGAAGCGCTTTAGTGCGAGTGGTGCACTATTTAACAGATTCTGGAGGGTATCATTATGAGGGAGTGACTTCGAGGATTCAGGATGATTCTGAGGAAAGTACGGATAGGTATGGAAGGTAGTATTTGGACCGTACTAGTGGAAGCACAGGATCCGTACTCGAATCAAGGAAAGTCCTAGAAATTCTAAAGAGTTGGTTGAGGGTACGAACAAGGTTTGGCACCATGAATTGTGACAACCCGAAATTTTTTACCTTGTAACGCCAGTACAATCAACCTTAAGTCAGACTCACTCTTGCTATCATTCAGCACTGTTTAGAGTCTGTTTGGGTGTTTTAAGCCTAGTTCATTCCAGGAAGGAGTGTTAGGATATAGTTGTTGAAGTTCAAACCATCAAACAAAGCCATAAACTCCATCATGTGGAGTTTACGGCCGTAAACATGGAGTTTACGGCCGCAAACTCAACCATGGCCGTAAACCCCTCCTATATATATGAGAGCACTTCATTCTTCTCATTCTTTTCCTTCCTTGGCTGAAATCTCCCCATTCTCTCTCAAGTATCATCGAGACTTCACTCCCGATCTTCATCAAAGGGCCTCGAAAGTGTGATTACTCTTCCCCTAACTAAGTTGTATGCTAGAAACACTTGACCTACACTTTGAAATCGTCCAATTCTCAAGAACAAAAGTAGTTTATGGCGAAGAGCATCTCCCTGGGCCGTAAACCCCTATAAAGGTGCCATTTGAGCCTTACGCGCATAATCGTGGAACTTCTCATCCTTACGTGGAACTTCATTCGTGGAACTTCTCATTCTTACGCGCATAATCGTTGAATCACCCACATCAGGTGATTTCATACCCCTACACTTTTACTGGTTTTAAAATGTTTTCAGGGGGGAATACAAGCCAAACTCAAAGTATTTTATTAAGCTTTAAACTTATTAATACAACTCAATGATTTCCATGTTTAATAACTTACTCGGATATTTTATCCCTTTTGTAATATGTTGAGCATAAGGGAAATTGTTATATTGGAAATCTAATTTCATAGCTTTCAGAAAGGATTTTACAAAGCATTTTCATATAAATTCTATTAAACTATAATGGGTATAGTTTGGGATAACCCTCTAGGCAGTTTTCACCAAATCAGATTTCATGAATAAATATGTATAAACTATGGCAGATTTAGTTTATGTTATATATTTTCTCAGGAGTATAAAGTACTATTATTCAAGGTTAATTATTGTTTTATACTATTTCTCGCTAGTAAACTAGATTATACATAATTGTGAGGCTCTACTTCAATACTGTACCCTTTAGTGTACATAACTAAATCCTATCATAGTATAACCAGAGTCTCCTGGAGGGAGAGCGTGAGATTTGTGAATAGATCTATTCGGGACTGACAATCCCACACCTGAACTGCTAGCAACAGTTAGGCGGGCACGCCTGGGGTGAACAAATGTCATTTAGCTTAAATGCCTGAAGAACGTTATAAACGTCTCTAGGTCATATCAAGTATGGTTATACGACTCGCAAATAAGTATAAACTAACTTTGGTTTTACGGATTCTATTCTTCATTTGTTTTATTTTGAGTAATAAAACTACTTTCATATATACTGATAGTAATCATGGATTTCTAAACTTACATCTCTACCTCTAGGACGGATAGCATGTTTTTAGGGAAAACATAGGATTTTCCTAGGATAACACCGGCATTCTAAAAACTGATGATTTATTATTCCACTAACGGATATTCATATTCATTCCATGACTCCTTGGATTGTGCATATCTAGTATGAACCGAGAAGTCATGGAAGGAAAGGGTTTTCAAACACGCTTTTTATAAGAAAATATAGGATTTTCTTGAGGAACACTTTTCAAAAGGATTCAAAGAACATTTTCCACCAAAACCAAATGCTTATGAACTTACCAGCTTTATGTTGATATACTTTCAAAACTGCTTGTATTCTCAGGGAATTAGTAGGCAGGTACTTCCAGGATTTTGGAGAAGTCGGCGCATTAGAGTCACGTCTTTCCATTTTACTCTTGATAAGAACAAAACTATGTATTAAGATAATGTAAACCTTTTTCATATATGTATTCAATGTTTGGTTGTGTTTACTATGCTTGCTATGATACAACTGTTGTGATACTATGCATGACGTCAACCACCCCCGAACGTTTCTGCCGTTCCGGTTTGGGGGTGTGACAGATTGGTATCAGAGCCCTTGTTTATAGCGAACTAAGTATACCGAACCTTACATGGTATACAACTATAAACACTAAGGGGCCTAGGTGCTCTAAAATAAAAGTATGTTTTCGAAATATAAAGTATTTTTGTAACAAGTATACTAGTATGCATACATAACAGAACCAGAGTCATAGATAGAATGAAACAAAAGTATTTGGATGTTGGGACACTGCGGTTAAACCTGGGCAGTTATGTAATCATGTCCAGGGTCAATATAGCCTGATCACCTATATTCATTCGAGACATGACCAACATGTTCTTGGGAGTGACTGTGGTGTTGCAGCAAGCCTAAAACTTACCTAGATACCAGGAGAGTTCTAGAATCAAACATAAGGGTTAAAAATACTATAGGAGTATTTTAGGGTGCTATAATGACCGAACCGGAAACTTACCCAGGAGAATCAATCATGTAACTATAATACATTGGAAGTATTATAGATTTGATGCCTATTAACTATCCCTTTACCATCACCTCGCGTAGATAGCATGGATGGATTCCATCTCCCTGGCGACCCGTACTTTCCCAACCAAGGAGATGGCGGATGGATCGAGCCAGAGCCAGAAGGAAACCATGAAATTCCTTTGGACGATGATTTTGCCGAACCATTTCCTGAAGAGACTGACTCAGAACCTGATGTCGAGAACCTACCACAAGTGACCCCAATACCAAATCCTAACCCTCAAGTTGTATTCTAAGGTCCAACGCCTATGTGGGTCAGGAGTTTGAATAGGTGGAGCCACAAGCAAGACCAACCCCTCCCATACGACGAAAACCGCAACTTCTACAAATTGAACGAAGGAGGCCCCGCGGACAGGGCCCTTCCAATCCTGATACGCCGAGTGACTCACAATGAGGAACTGGGTATGGAAACCCTTCAGCGAACTATGGAGCTCGAAGCGGATTCGAACGCCAACACGGACCACATTCGTCGCCTCGAGATTTCTCATGCGAGAGCTGTAAGGAACGATGAAGCTCTGCAACGAGAGTTAGCTACAACCCGAGCCAAAGTCATAGAGCTTCGAGCACATCAGTCAGAGTACGAGAGACGCCTGCTTGGTGTGGAATGCCTGCTGGCCGAATTAAGGTTTCACCTGAGGATCTCAGTTTCAGTTATGATGGCAACAACCATATTTGAAATATGTGTAATCTCAGTTTCAGTTATGATGGCAACAACCATATTTGAGTTAAAGATGATCTTTGTCAAAAGTATACCTTAGATCGTTAGCATGCAAATTAAGCAACATTATCAAGGTCCTATCACTGTTTTGTCTTCAAAGCACGTATCATAGGATGTACTTAGACGATCATTACTTTTCCCCATGGATTTCATATCAGTCCTCATGAAAACTTTGATGTCCTAGTCGGCACGGGATGGTTAAGCCCCAAATCGTGTTGATATCATTTGCTTCGAGAAAGCAATTCGTCTTAATCTTTCCCTCTGACGAGGTCCTCCCTGGTTATAGTGATAAAAATTTGTTCAAACCTTCGTATCATTTCCTACGCCAAGGCCCAAAAGTATCTGCGAAAGGGATGCCATGCATTCCTGGGTCATGTGGTTGATGAGACACAAAAAGTTAAAGACCTCGAGAGCATATCCGAAGTCTGCAATCTTCCTGATGTCTTCCCCAAGGACATTCCAGGGATTTCTTCCGAGTGTCAAGTTAAATCCCGTATCGACTTGATCCTCGGAACTACCCTTATAGCTAAATCTCCATATCGTCCAGAGCCGACGAGAATGTGAGAGTTATCCAGCCAGCGCAATGAGCCGAACAACAAGGAGTCCGTAAGTTTATTGTATGTGAACTTTATTGCGTTCAAATCTTTTTCTATTTTTGCTAGGACCACGTCATGGGGATGTGGGTCGAATCGATGAGAGTCATATAGAAAAACGGGAAATCCCAATGCATAGATAAATATTTAGGATACATCCAAAGGCAACCGTTGTTGCTCACAAGCTTCTTTTTTTTTGACATATAGCAGATCATGCCTCCGAAGGAACATAACCAACCCACTAGTAAAACACCAGTCCTCCAGATGGACTCAGCTACGTTCCAAGCTACTGTCACAGCAGCCGTAACAGCCGCCCTAGCTGTTCTTAACGCTAACAACCCAAATGGGAATGGGAACAGTTTCCACACCTCGAACTGTAGCAACACACCAGGAGACCAACAAGGGCTTACTCTGGAGGACACTCCAACTCCCAAACCTAAGAGTGCCAAACGAAAATTCTGGATCAAGATGAAGAACAAGTTGTCTCAGAAAATTGCCAAGAGACGACAACCCGAAATAACTCCTACAACCACCACATTCGCCCAACCAGTGCCAACGCCAGCGCGGCAATATGCTGGAAAACTTCCAAGTTGCGAGAAATGCAACTTCCACCACGTAGGAAAGTGCCGTAAACTTCGATGTAAGAACTGCAACAGGCAAGGACACACCACACGATATTGCAGGGCATCTACACAGCCAAACACCTCGATTACTGGCGTAAAGATGGATCAAGTTTGCTACAATTATGGCGAACCCGGACATTTCGAAAGAAATTGTCCAAGGGTTAAGGATGGCCAGGAAACTCGTTTCGCAAAGTCCTCGATCCAACACATCATTTCCACTACCGATGCCAGCTTAGTTCAAGTGTGCGGTACATGTCGAGAAATGGGACATTTCAAAAGGGACTGCCCAACAGAGAAGAACAATGAGGAAACGGGATGAGTCTGACCTCAGGGAATGAGGAAGCATCAAAGAACCCTGCTATGTTTTGGTATGTTTTCGCAAACCCTAATAATTGCTCATAATCGTGATTACTTCCTTGTCCAAATTGAATCACGATGTTCTTATAAGATTTAAAGCCCTAATGAGTAAATTATGATAGCTTAGTGAATATGTTAGGTTCAGTTGCAGTTATACCTGGCTTGTGTACACCAAACAATCATAGAGAGATCTAGTAAGAACCATTTCATGAAAGTTCATAGCTTCAAAACATCAGAACCCTCGTGTTAGTAGTACCTGTTAACTTCGAGTCAAACACAGAAACCACCAGAGACATTCACCCAGGGGCATCAATGTTCTAACAAAGCGATCCTTCCAAACCAACTTAACACGCGATTCTACGACATCATCCTGTTTAGCCGACTGAGACTATGTTATACCAAACCCTGTTGTCTTAAATCGTTTGATCGCAAAACTCTCGTCGGTCGTAATAGTAAACTAGATGCGAACTTCGAAAATTCATCTCTCTTCGAAAACCGAAGGTATCCATGCGAAGAGTATGAATCAGAATCAGCGGGTACAATAGTGAATATCCGCTGAAACATCTGGCGAGAGTCCGAATACAAGAAGGAGAGACTCACCTGTGTCTACCTTCGAGAAGTAATCCGTTTTCATGGTATACCTGTAATCATTACCTCCGACCGGGTTAGCTAGTTTACTTAGAGAACTTAGCAACATGCATCCCGTCTTTCACGTGTCGAACCTAGATAAGTGTCTGTCCGATGAGACACTTGCGATTCCCCTCGACAATATCGATTTAAACGAGAGTCTACACTTCGTGTAGGAATCATTTGAACTCGTGGACCAGAAAGTTCAAGCGCACGAAACGAACGTCGTATCCGCATAGTGAAGGTTCACTGGGATACCAAACGAGAACTTGAATTCACTTGAGAGCACGAGAATCCAAGGAAACAGAAGTACCCCGATCTCTTTTAGGTCCACGAGTCGTATCATTATTCTTGAATTTCGGGATGAAATTCCTGTTGGATTAATGTCTAAGTCCATAACTATATTTGGTATGTACTTGACCCGACCCGGCATGGTCCATTTGGGTTGCACTTCACCGGCACAATTTATATGGATAGTCTTTTGAGAATAGTATATTTATGATTTATATTAATATATTATAAGTTCTAATATATTAATATGAAATCATATTATTTAATTAGTATTGATCAAGAATTAATTCAGAATTAATTAAGTGATCAAAAAGAACTAATTAAATATAGACTCTTATATATATGGAATGGGCCAAGTTCATTTAGGTTGGGCTAAGCTTTCATGGATGGTCCCTGGAGCTTTTAACCCATGGATCCTATGTAAATGAAAGGTCATGGGTATTAGGGTTTATATGGATGTAACCCTAATCCTCCATAATATATAAAGGGGTCCTTGGCTCACAAAATTGGCACAAGTGTGTGAAAATAAGAGTGGGCCGATTTTAGTGTGCATACATATTCTCTCAAGTTCTTCCAAGGTGTTTTGATGATTTGTGATTCCATTTGAGGCTTCCACACTATTGGGGCTAAGCTCTTAAAGCTTGAAGACATCAAGCTATATCAAAAGGTATGTCATCTAACTAGAACTTTGTAGTATAGGTGCTTCATAATATGCTAGTTAGGATGAAACCTTGGAATAGTTAATATTTGCATGTATAATAGAGAAAACATAGATCCAAGGTTTATAGGGTTGCATGTACACCATAGGAGTGTTAGAATGCTCAAAACCCAACAGTGGTATCAGAGCCATGGGTTGTTTTCTGTTATATTGATGCACATGTTTTATTTTCAAGTTGAAAAAAAAAGGAAAAAAAAAACATGACGTTTGTCAAATTTTAAGATAATTACTTGTTTTGTGAAAAACGAATTATTTGTAAAATTTGAATCATTTGTTATATGAGTTGAATTAGGTCAAATTTAGTAAAAGATAAAATGATATGATTATTTTATTAGTTTTAAAAGTTTGATCTAAATGTTTTAAGGAGTTACATATTTTGTCATAAAATTTTGGAGCTCAAAAGTTTTTTTTAAAGATGTGATCTTAAGGGTTTTTGAAACTTCCATAAGTTATGGATATGAAAGTTTTTTTTATAAAAAAAATTGATTCAAAGTTTTTATGGAGTTACAAAATTTGGTGTTAATGTTTTAAAGAATTCCATAACTTGTTCTTAAGTTATGGAACATGGAAAGTTTCATCATAAAACACCATTAATTCCATAAGTTATGGAATCCAAAGGTTTTCAAGAATTACAAAACTTGCCCTCAAGTTTTGGAATTTGAGAAAAGTTTTTTATGAAAAAAAGAATTGAATTCTAAAACTCTTGGGTTCATAACTTAAACAATTAATTAAATGGTTTTAATTTTGAGTTTAATAATTGGAATTATGATGTTTTGTTGAATAGTTCAAATTAACTCTTATGGACTTTATTAATAGTTAATTAAAGCGTTTAATTAAAAGAGTACTATTAATCCATAAATATATGGTTTGAGTTTAATTAAATTAAAAGTCTAGTTTAATTAATAGATTAAACCACCAAGTATTTTAAATGTCTAAAATACACCCTTATACTATTATAATATTAAAAGTTTAATATATTATATGTATAAGTGCAAGTCGTCTTACCATTAGTAGGCCTCATTCACGAAGCCGGTCTATAAGGGGGGTATAAGGTTACTGCCTATAAAATGGCAGTTTAATGGGTGTCCACTCTCACTCACCGCTTCCTTGACCGGTGGAGGGTCGTTAGCCGAACAGGTAGGACAAGGACTATAATTCTCCCTTCATTATAAGTATAATGATAAATACTAAGTAACTAAACACTTATAAATTCCCAATCTTAGTTACTTAGGAAAATGTGAATAAGGTGCTAATCCATGAAATTACACTTTGCACTTTGTTTAAGCTGTTAGTGGAGCGTGTGTGGCTAACCGGCACACTAACCTGGACTTAACAAGGTAGGCAAAGGGTAACTTAATGTTTATCATAGTATCGTTGGAGCGTGTGTGGTTAACCGCCACATCGATTGAGGGGTAAATATTAAGGGTACCAAGTATATTTGCATGGTTACTTCACACCTTGTTTTGTGATCCTCGGCATCCCAGTCACAAAACCTGAAGGGCACACTCGAGATTGAAACATGCCATTGAAAAGTTCAATGAATCTCAAAAGAATCTAGGAGTTTCAAAACCAATTAAAACCTAATAATACATTTCGTTTATCTTGGTGGAAATTGGTGAATCGTCATTCACCTACCTTCAAATATTTTATAGCTTGGATTACGGCATCCCTCTTCCAAGTTATAAAATAGTTTGTTGGGTCCTAGCCTTAATATATCATATTGGATGTTATATTAAGGACTTAAATCAACTTTACGTGAATTTCTCCCATTGTTGATGTCTGGTTTAGACAACAATGATCTTCCCAAACCAAGCTTTCCTAATGAATATGACTTCCCGAGTTTGGCTCATGGAAGTCATACTTCTCTTCCTCCACCTCCTCCAATTATTCTCCCTAACCCACAAGTTCAAGGTCACTCAAGCCCTAATGACAAGCAAGGTCTATGTGTGATCACATCTTAGAGATGAAGTCACATATTGACAAGCCGGGAGAGTTGGGTGTCAAAGTCTTGAGAAAGTTGGATGTTCAATCACTTTCTAAGTCACATAGTGAGTTCCTTTGGGACTACTATGAAACAGACTATGACATGAACCTTAATGATCATATCTATTTGCTTGGTGCTGCTGAATCAGCAATGATTTGGAACGATAGTAAAGCAAATTTGATTAGAAGATCAACTTCCCAAAAACTTTATGAACAGTGACAATGGTGACACTGGAAATCCAGAAAAAGCATTCTCTTCCCAATGGAAAGGGATTGGCCATAGTCAACCCGATTGACCAAATGGTAAAGAGAAAGGCTAAGTCTGAGATAGTCCCATTACTAAAGGGTCCAT
The DNA here is from genome assembly GCF_052849685.1 of Lactuca virosa. Classification (NCBI taxonomy): domain Eukaryota; kingdom Viridiplantae; phylum Streptophyta; class Magnoliopsida; order Asterales; family Asteraceae; genus Lactuca; species Lactuca virosa. Next base: position 424,618,850 of record NC_136429.1, on the reverse strand, counting down.
ATGTTTATTTTGCCAAAGGAAGGGGCGTTGATTGCAAAGCTGCCAAATTTACCTAAGGATGTTAAAGTCAATAAGTTTGACTCTACATCAGGTAGAGCCCATTATCTAACCCTGTTAAGTTCTATTCTGAGATCCTCATTACATGATATGACTGGGTCACATGTTGATGTTTTAAGAATCAAAGAATAGAGAGAAATCTTAAAGGAAGTATATGCTGATTCTGATCGCGAAGGTGGATTTCGATCGCATCAGAATTTTGAGCAGTTGCTTAAGAAGTTATGATATATTGCTAAGGAATAGATAACAACAATTTTCCATGTGGATTGTAAGGATAAGTTTTTCCGCAAAGTTTTAAAATAAAAGAAAATTGTTTAATTTTATTTATTTGAAGTATCCTTACAATGGCATTTGTGGAAAATTGTTGCTTATATGATTCCACTGACAGCAATATTGGAAAATGGATTTGATTCTTTTATTTGTGGTAGTGTCTAAATTTACCAAATCAGGAAAGTTCCTCATTGCCCAAGTTTCAATTGGACCGAAACTTGGAATCATGCAAGTTGAATAGTATGATGAATGAGAACTTTCAAGCATTGGAAAATCAAGACTAATTACTTGTTCACATGGATGTGTGAGTCAAGTGAAGGACTAAAGGGATCGAGTACACATTCTTGTGCACTGGTAATGTCCACCACAAAGATCGTTAAGACTATTTGATTTACTAAAGTTTAGTAAATATGGTTATACTTACCAGTTTAAGTATAATTCTGAAACATTGGAAAAGTCTCAATGTATGGCAGAACGAATGGGAAGAATCAAATTAGGCAGAAAGATAAAAGTTTCTCAAATCTGAAAAGATGGGAGAGTACTTTAGTATCATGTTTGTGATCATCTTAATGATTTAGAAATCATATCACAATTAGTCCTCTAAAGGTCATCTTAGTGCATTCTTATGACTAAGAAGAGGAGTCATGAATTGTTGAAATGGTTAGATCAGGAAGATGAGTCATACTTCGTTCCAAAACAATTCTTAGAGTCATACTCCAAGATTGTAACTTGAGTGACATATCTTAAAGAAAGGTTTAAAACACTTGTCAAATGTAAGAGTAAATGTGTCCTACTCTTGTACATTTGAAATTGGTAAGTTTTGATGTTTTGGATAAAACAAAGACCAACTAAGGCCAATTGTGTGAAGTGTTTGTCTTGATAAAGAATCCGCACTATCTCTTGAATATTTGGCAAGATAGTCTTATATGTCAAGAGTATAGTGGGAGTCTTAAAGATCCTAAAAAGAATTTCAAGAACTAATCAAGAATAAAACCTGAGGTTCTTCACTAGCACACGACTTGAGGTTTATAACCTATCGTGTTGACATATTCTGTGCCCATTCCAGTTAAAGTTGGCTTTGCATAGGAGTTCTGAAAGTTCTCAATTGGTTGCATAACAACTTGGAAGCAATGGCAGGCCCTGTACTGCCAGGTGGCAAGAAGTTAAGATTGCATAAGTTCAGTCCATATGAGTTTGGATTTGTCATTATGCTTGTCTTGTGACTATGGTTTTGACGATTCACATGGATAAGAACACATACACCATAAAATCTATGGGTCATAAGGTTTCTCTCCGATTCATGAAAATGATGGTGAGGAAACACTTCCACCAAGTAGATTTGAAGCAGATGGCAAAAGGTCTAAACAATTGAGACTATGATTACGGCATCCCTTTTCATAGTTCTGAAATTGTTTAGACACACATGCATGCTATCTAAGGAAAGGTGTATGATTTTGATAAAGTTTTATCAAAGCATCTCGTATCAGAAATCTGAACTTTGGTAAGAAAGTCAATAAAGTATTGATTTCTAGAAGTCCAGCTGATTTCTGAGTACATGTCAAAGCTAGTGGGAGCATAAGTGTTATGCTAATAATCATCATGTTAATGGGAGCATGATAATTATTGTTAGTGTTGCAAGTTAGCAATGTTAATTATAGAAAACAAAAGTTTCAATTCGTGAGGCTGCAGGGATTGAAAAAGTTGTTTTGCTATAATTAAGGGAGAGGATATACTTCATTTCAGTTCTAAAGGCTTAGATTGAGACCTTAATCATCTTTAGTCAAGAATATATATATATATATATATATATATATATATATATATATATATATATATATATATATATGAATTTCATGTTGGATTGGTTCAACTTATGGAAATTCTATATATTGCGTTCTCAAAATTCGATTATGATTATGGCATCCCTCTTCATAGTCAAAATTTGAAAACATGGCAAATAAAAATATTGTAGCAAAAGACTGGTCTAGAATCATGTCTTTATGTGAGACATCATGAATCGTGTACCATTTGCTTTGGGTACAGGATCGATTGCATGTGCTATAATATTTGTCATTTCTGAATTTTTCTAAATGCCTAGAGGCATTTAGAAGGAAAAGGTCTAGATTTGGATATAACTAAAATGATTAAGCAATTGTCGAGGACAATCTGAGGTTTACCAAAGATTGGTTGCTCAGGGACAGTTGGAAGTATAGTGCTAATTTTGGAAGGACCATATTGACATATTCTAAAAAGAGGCATCTCTTATTCAGAAGTGATAGTCAGAATGAGATTATGGAGTTGTCTCCATAGGTGGAAGTTATCTGTGTAAGATTAGAAAACTTAATGCAAGAAGCATGTCCAAAGCAATGTACTTTGAATATGAGACTTAGTTTCCATGGAGTTGATCTCCATTGGAATACCTTATAATGACTGTTGACAAGTCTTTGTGACTTTGTACATATTCATTACAGGAGGGTCAGTGCATATAAGTTTAAAATCTAAACAGATTTCGATAAATGATAGGAATTTGAAATTCTCACATTTTTTGATAAGGATTTGGGAGTGTGAAATTAGAATCATTGAAATTATGTTCAATTGGTTTATTTCACAAAGTAAGGATCATAGACAAACATAGAGTGCATACTTGGTGTATGGCAAAGCTATTGTTTAAGAAAAACATAGTGTACATGCTTGGAGCATGGGACAACTAGTGTTTTTAATTCAAGTATAAAGTTGATAAAACCGAAACAATGAATAATGAGTAATCAGTATGGTGATAAATAAAAGTGTTTATTTATATTCATAGGGTTTGATACCATACTTGATTCATTTATTCTTGTGTTTCACTTTGCATGTTTTGACTTCCAGAATAACTAAGTCGCTCTTCCTGAATGATTAAGTTATTCAAACCATCCACAGTCGGTCATATGTTGGAAGTAGATATGAATCAAGACTGTCATGGGTTGGTTTGTAGAGGTCCAAGTTGGTGGACAAAGTGGTGCTACAACACTCATGAGTGCTCATAAGTTCTGAGTATTGGATTCAACCCGCGCTCATTTGAATCACTTCATGGATTTTATCACGAGTGATCATGAGACGATAATATCTTATATTCTTCAAACCTACAGATATGAGTTGTTACTATGAGTTGGTTATACATTGATTCCACGAAAACGCATTTGGTAACTCAATGTTATAAAACGTGCCTTTGTGTATGATTCAACAAGTAGTAGAACAAGCCATATGAGTCGAAGTTTATCCATTCCTTTTACCTTCGGGATAAAAGCGATATCTGTGGGCCCCTCGATGATTTAGCGATGACACATGTGAGTGCTTGGCCAAGCCAGGACTGATTTGATTTGTTCAATCAGTCAGTCATCATAAATCGAAAATCAGGAAACAACAAATGGACAGAGAGAATGATTATAATCCATTTGGGTTGCACCTCACCGGCATAATTTATATGGATAGTCTTTTGAGAATAGTATATTTATGATTTATATTAATATATTATAAGTTCTAATATATTAATATGGAATCATATTATTTAATTAGTATTGATCAAGAATTAATTTAGAATTAATTAAGTGATCAAAAAGAACTAATTAAATATGGACTCTTACATATATCGAATGGGCCAAGTTCATTTAGGTTGGGCTAAGCTTTCATGGATGGTCCATGGAGCTTTTAACCCATGGATCCTATGTAAATGAAAGGTCATGGGTATTAGGGTTTACATGGATGTAACCCTAATCCTCCATAATATATAAAGGGGTCCTTGGCTCACAAAATTGGCACAAGTGTGTGAAAATAAGAGTGGGCCGATTTTAGTGTGCATACATATTCTCTCAAGTTCTTCCAAGGTGTTTTGGTGATTTGTGATTCCATTTGAGGCTTCCACACTATTGGGGCTAAGCTCTTAAAGCTTGAAGACATCAAGCTACATCAAAAAGTATGTCATCTAACTAGAACTTTGTAGTATAGGTGCTTTATAATATGCTAGTTAGGATGAAACCTTGGAATAGTTAATATTTGCATGTATGATAGAGAAAACATAGATCCAAGGTTTATAGGGTTGCATGTACACCATAGGAGTGTTAGAATGCTCAAAACCCAACAATTCCATCTAACGGGGGGATGATGTGACAACCCGGAAATTTTTGCCTTGCAACGCCAGTACAATCAACCTTAAGTCAGACTCACTCCTGCTATCATTCAGCACTGTTTAGAGTCTGTTTGGGTGCTTTAAGCCTAGTTCATTCCAGGAAGGAGTGTTAGGATATAGCTGCTGAAGTTCAAACCATCAAACAAAGCCATAAACTCCATCATGTGGAGTTTACGGCCGTAAACATGGAGTTTACGGCCGTAAACTCAACCATGGCCCTAAACCCCTCCTATATATATAAGAGCACTTCATTCTTCTCATTCTTTTCCTTCCTTGGATGAAATCTCCCCATTCTCTCTCAAGTATCATCGAGACTTCACTCCCGATCTTCATCAAAGGGCCTCGAAAGTGTGATTACTCTTCCCCTAACTAAGTTGTATGCTAGAAACACTTGATCTACACTTTGAAATCATCCAATTCTCAAGAACAAAAGTAGTTTACGACCAAGAGCATCTCCCTGGGCCGTAAACCCCTATAAAGGTGCCATTTGAGCCTTAAAATCTTCCTAAGGCTTGGATTTGAGGCTAGAACACTCCCTTGTGTTTTGTAAGACCTTGAATCATCACCAAGCTCATCATCAAAGAGAGTTTACGGCCAGGAGTTTACACCTTGGCCGTAAACCCTTGTAGTTGTCATGATTTGGACCTTAAACACATCTAGACCTTTACTAACCATTGGAACACTTGAGCCTTTGAAACTCCTTGCCTTTAAGACCCAATAAGACACCATTTGGTGAGTTTACGACCATAGGGTTTATGGTGTGGCCGTAAACACCTCAACACCCTCCATTAAGTTGGTCTTTCTCATCCTTGTGTAGAGCAATGGTCCCTTAAGATTCCCTAGCCTTCAAACACCCACTTATGCATGTTTGACCATGATTTTACGGCCGTAAACTCCCTTGGACGTAAACACATGGCCGTAAACACCAAACCATGGCCTTAAACACCCTTTAGATGAATCACATGTGATTCCAACACTTGGTCAAAGTGTTTCCTAGTCCCGGAAGATGTTTCCTTGCATTTGGTTGCTTCTAGACACTATATTTATGCCAATATATGCCATTATATGTCATTTAGGACTCGTTAAGTCTTGGGACTTCATTCGTGGAACTTCTCATCCTTACGCACATATTCGTTGAATCACCCACATCAGGTGAGTTCATACCCCTACACTTTTACTGGTTTTAAAATGTTTTCAGGGGGGAATACAAGCCAAACTCAAAGTATTTTATTAAGTTTTAAACTTATTAATACAACTCAATGATTTCCATGTTTAATAACTTACTCGGATATTTTATCCCTTTTGTAATATGTTGAGCATAAGGGAAATTGTTATATTGGAAATCTAATTTCATAGCTTTCAGAAAGGATTTTACAAAGCATTTTCATATAAATTCTATTAAACTATAATGGGTATAGTTTGGGATAATCCTCTAGGCAGTTTTCACCAAATCAAATTTCATGAATAAATCTGTATAAACTATGGCAGATTTAGTTTATGTTATATATTTTCTTAGGAGTATAAAGTACTATAATTCAAGGTTAATTATTGTTTTATACTGTTTCTCGCTAGTAAACTAGATTATACAGAATTATGAGGCTCTACTTCAATACTGTACCCTTTAGTGTACAGAACTAAATCCTATCATAGTATAACCAGAGTCTCCTGGAGGGAGAGCGTGAGATTTGTGAATAGATCTATTCGGGACTGACAATCCCACACCTGAACTGCTAGCTACAGTTAGGCGGGCACGCCTGGAGTGAACAAATGCCATTTAGCTTAAACGCCTGAAGAACGTTATAAAGGTCTCTAGGTCATATCAAGTATGGTTATACGACTCGCAAATAAGTATAAACTAACTTTGGTTTTACGGATTTTATTCTTCATTTGTTTTATTTTGAGTAATAAAACTACTTTCATATATACTGATAGTAATCATGGATTTCTAAACTTAGATCTCTACCTCTAGGACGGATAGCATGTTTTTAGGGAAAAGATAGGATTTTCCCAGGATAACACCGGCATTCTAAAAACTGATGATTTATTATTCCACTAACGGATATTCATATTCATTCCATGACTCCTTGCATTGTGCATATCTAGTATGAACCGAGAAGTCATGGAAGGAATGGGTTTTCAAACACGCTTTTTATAAGAAAATATAGGATTTTCTTGAGGAACACTTTTCAAAAGGATTCAAAGAACATTTTCCACCAAAACCAAATTCTTATGAACTCACCAGCTTTATGCTGATATACTTTCGAAACTGCTTGTATTCTCAGGGAATTAGTAGGCAGGTACTTCCAGGATTTTGGAGAAGTCGGCGCATTAGAGTCACGTCTTTCCATTTTACTCTTGATAAGAACAAAACTATGTATTAAGATAATGTAAACCTTTTTCATATATGTATTCAATGTTTGGTTGTGTTTACTATGCTTGCTATGATACAACTGTTGTGATACTACGCATGACGTCAACCACCCCCGAACGTTTCCGCCGTTCCGGTTTGGGGGTGTGACAGATTGGTATCAGAGCCCTTGTTTATAGCGAACTAAGTATACCGAACCTTACATGGTATACAACTATAAACACTAAGGGGCCTAGGTGCTCTAAAATAAAAGTATGTTTTCGAAATATAAAGTATTTTTGTAACAAGTATACTAGTATGCATACATAACAGAACCAGAGTCATAGATAGAATGAAACAAAAGTATTTGGATGTTGGGACACTGCGGTTAAACCTGGGCAGTTATGTAATCATGTCCAGGGTCAAGCATACTTTCCTTGAGTTCAGTTAGAGTGTATTCTGGCATGTTGTTCCGTGGAGACTGTACAAGATGAGGACCATGGGTATGCCTTCCTTGAGTTCAGTTAGAGTGTATTCTGGCATGTTGTTCCCGGTGATCAGGAGAAGTGAATTGCGAATGACAACTATTGTATCTCGACTGAGGTTGATGCCTCATATTTTTATGATTGTGTCTCGCGATGGAGTGAAGGTTATGGATTCAGAGGCAAAGTGTATGGTAGTCCAATTTTTCTTAGATGGAGAATCGATGCTATGAATGGGCTATCAGAGTTATTGCTTGTGTAATTGCATGCGGTTCTTGATGATAGAAGCGGTTATGACTGGGAAGTTTCTGAGGTACCCATCTGAGATTCGGAATGTCTTTGAGTTGCTGGATCTTTATTTGGAAGATCGTCTTGCGTTGTGTTATACATTCCAAGAGTCAAGGATGGTATGTATCATAGCTGAGCCGATTTGAAGTGTAGTTGTCTGCAACGTCAGTTGGTGATAGTTCGAACCCAAGTGGGGGAGAACTGGATATGCCACTTAGAAGATCAACGATCTATTCAAGTTCATCGCTCTAGATCAATGGGTTTTATGGATCGACGGTCCGGGTATGTGAGACTCTGGTTCGAGACGAGGGTGCAGAGTAAGTTGTCATCTGATATATGTGCTCGGAAATGCATGAGTTTTCTTCACGATAAGAAGTTGTTGGTCAAGGAGCTCGTTGTAGCCAGTGGTCCATTTCAGGAAAGTCGATGAACTATTCAAGAGGTGGTTAGGTCGATCGAGTTGAGCATCGGTTGTTGAAGGATTTGTTAGCTCGATGTATAAATTGCTACCTATAGTCTAAGACAAGCAATGGTTGATATGTCAATCAACTTTAGGGTTGGGTATATATAGTTCTGCATGGGTTTAGTTCAGTGGAAAACATTGTATTATCGGGTTGTTGTCAGTGCATTCTCGATTGCTCGTTGTTCTCGTTCATTTTCTATAGTTGGGAAGCTTCAAAGGTGTTGAGTCGCATAAGTTGGAGGTCAGTGAATGTGACAACTAATTCAACTAGAGAGCCAATTCTGGTTGATTAATGATTAACTAGGAAGGACAATCATCATGGTATCATCCTAAGTCAACTAGAGAGCCAATTTTGGTTGCGAGAGGGTTCAGGGTTGAGCAAGGCAGAGGGTTCATTGGACAGTGGTGAGCATCAAAGCAAATGATATGGATTCATGGCTAGGTTCGAGTCGAGGGTTGTGTTAGTAGCTCTCTTCTTATTCTTTTATGATGAAGGCTTTGGGGTCTGAAGCATCACCCAAACACTTGATAGAGTCTGTTAGGACAAGGTTTTGACTCGTAGTGATTTTGGTTAGTATACGGTTGTGGGAGTGATGTAAGACTGCGGTGCAGCCGTAGCATTCACCAGGTTAGTATGTGATTGTGGAAGTGATGTAAGACTACGGAGCAGCTATAGCATTCACCAGGTTAGTGTGCGGTTGTGGTAGTGATGTAATACTGTGGAGAAGCCGTAGCATTCACTTGGATAAGATCCAGTTGTGGAAGTGTTGTAAGACTGTAGGGTGGACGTAGCATTCATTAAGTTAGTAGGTGGTGATAGAAGTGTTGTAGGACTGGGGGGTCACCCGTAGTAATCACCTAGTCCATGATCAACTACAAGAGTGTGGTGAATCTATGATTTGGCTCATAGTTTCCTTTAGGTGGGATTAGACCATGGCAGGATGGGTAGTGAGACTGTGGGAAGGCCACAACATTCATGGAATCAAGGAAGGTTGTGGGCCATATGGGGCCGGTTGTATTGTAAAACAACGGCTAGGTCTGTAGCATTCATTTAGAGCAAAGTAAGTTAGGTTGCATCGGTGTCATGGCTAGTTATGATATCCTTGGTTAGAATAGGAGGGTTGTTGAAGCCTTATATACAAGTAGGTTAAGGTAGCTTTGCCAGACAGACTCTTGGATAGAGTCTCGTGGTGCAGTCATTTGAGAGGATGTCGATTTCGGCGTCCGGTCTGAAATCCAGTGCTTCAGATAATTGGTAGATCATCTCGGAGCTTAAAAGATCTTAGATAGATCAAAACTGTGAATATTGGAAAGCATGATAACTTAGGGTCTTAAGGATCTCGTTCGGATTAGATTGTGAAATTGAGCCATATTGGTTGTGATTCATAATGGTTTTGTATGTCGGGAAGTCAGAAAAGGTATTGGATTCCTGGTTTTAAGTTGAGTAGTGATGGCTGTCCTTTATTTCTTATGGTCAGTGAGAGTAAGGATTCGTTCATCGACAGTGTGCGGGTTTTGCTAAGGATGGGTCCGATTATTGGAAGGCCATCGCATGTTTGGGTCGACTTTTATCAGGGATCTAGAAGATATGGTCGGATCGTCTGATTTCCTGGAAAGTAGAAAGGAGTAATTTTCGAGGACGAAATCAAATTTACATGGGGAGAGTTGTAACACCCTGTTTCGAGTCGTTTGATAATTTGGGGTCGTGACCCGAAGATCAAGTATAATAAGGCTTCGGGCTTTAGGAACGATAGTTTAGACCTATTTGGATGTGGATAATGTAGATTATATGATCCAAGATTTCTGTTTGTGCTTTGGTGTGAAAGGGTAAAATGGGAAAAGTAGTGTTTCAGACTTCTTTTATGAATTATGGATTTTAGTTTGATGTGTTTTACGTCAAAATTAATTAGACAGGGTTGTAGAGCTCCTCAATACCTTTATGCGAATATAAAGATAGTGAAAATTGGAGTTGAAACGAAGAAGTTATGACCGTTTGAAGTTAGGACGGTTTTGGGTTAAGCCGCGTACATTGGGCGTACGGGGAAGTACATTGGGCGTACTAGGGCATCCATGAGTATGTTGGGCATACGCGATCAGTGACCAAACCCTATTTCGTGGTTTTAGCCCTATTTAAGCTCCCTAAATTCCCCAAAACCCATTCCATTCTCATCCTCCACCTCTCCAACACCCTCCCATGAAAACCCTAACCCTAGTTTCAGCCTTTTGAGAAAAAGAAGGTGATCTTGAGTGCTTTGGAGTGTTCTTAGTGGATCTTGGAGAAGAAGGAGCTCTTTGGAGAAGTGTTGTTTCCTTTGGATCTTGTGGATCAAGACTTTGTTCACCTTGATCTTTCTTCTAGAGGTATAATGTTTGAATCTTGATGATACATTTGATAGATCTAGCTAGTCTTGGATGTTATGAGCTTTTGGTCACTTTACTGCATAAAGTTTAGATCTTGAAAGTTTGTGACCTTGTTATGGATAAAGTTGGAAACTTTATCCATATAAACATCTAAAGGTTAGAGACTTGGACTTAATGGATTAAGTTCAAAGAGATGATCTTTTGGTCCTTTGATACTTAAAAACTAGATCTTGGTGGTTTGTATTGGTTTTTGAGCATTATAACATCCCTATGGTGCACATAAAACCCTAATTCTTTGGATCTAAGTTTTTTCTAATTATCTATGCAATTTCATTTTTCCAAAGCATGAAGCCTAACTAGCATACAAATTTGATATTTGAATAAAAAAACTAGTTAGATGATTACCTTTTGTTGTAGCTTGTAAAAGTTGGCCTTTCAAGAGCTAAGCACCTTAAGTGTGATGTCTCAAATGTTTCACAAAACACCACCAACAAATTGGATGACAATGAGAGAGAGCTTGGAGCACCAAAAGTCAGCTATATCCTCTTAGAATACTCCTGGTTCGATTTTAGGGGCTTAGAGGTTACATATATAGTGTAGAATTCCAAGAGTCACTTGTAAACCCTAATTCTTACACTTAGGCTTATGATCCAACAATTGATATGGACTAACACTTCATGGACTATCTCATAAGCTTAGTCCATCACAAATCAATCATGGATCATTAGCCTAAACCATATGTATCACTGATTTACATAATCAATCCCCGTTAATTTAATTAGTCTCTTTTGATCACTAAATTAATTCCAAATTAATTCTTAATCAATACTAATTAAATAATATGATTTATCAATTTAATATATTATACTTATAATATATTAATAAATCAAAAATAACCTCTTTCTCAAATATCCATCATATTAAATTGTTCTGGTGAATGCAACCCAAAATGGACCATGCTACTATCGGGCCAAGTACATACCAATTATAGTTATGGGCTTAGACATCTAATCCAATAGTCTCCCACTTGGATAAGTCTAATAACTATAACTGACAATGCAAATTTAAAATCCGATTAGCAATCGTAGGTCTCAAAAGCTGCTGTCGAATTCTGACATGTCCTTTAGATAAGGGATCATATAATCCTCTGTTCTTCAAGATATCATGCGGACAAATACATGGAACATAGTCGTACTTATTGTCCAGCAGTTTGTTTCCCGATTTATGATTTGTTTGACATAGAACTTAATTGAACACATCAATTGAGTCCTGACCGGGCCCGACACATAAGTCAAAATAAAATCATCAAGGGGCCCAAGATATCACTTTTAATCCTCTTAGGATAAAAGGAACAGATAAACTTCGACTTATATGCTTTTACTAATTACTTATTAAATTATATACAATAGCACGTTTTATAACATCAAGTTACTGATACATTTTCATACTATCAATGCACAACCAACTCGTAATCAACAACTCATATATCTTGGTTTAAGGACTATACGATGTTATCGTCTCACAATCACTCGTGATAAATTCCATGAAGTGATTCATGTGAGCGTGGGTTTAATCCAATACTCAAATCTTATTTCAGGAGCACTCATGAACTTTGTAGCAAACTTTTGCTATGTCTAAACTCTTTAGACAATCTACAAGTCAATTCATGACAGTCTTGCCTCGGTACCTACTCCCAAAGTATGATTAACTGCGGAAAATTCAAATAATCTTATTATTCTGGAAGTCAAAACATGCAAAATGAAACAATAGTAAACGATTAACACAAGATAGTAACTTTACTCATAAATAAAACTTCTTTTATTTAATCATCAAATGTCAATTAAATTTTAGCTATTACAAGTTTCTAGATAGCTATCTAATCACTAAAACTAATATCGTCCTTCAGCCCAATACTCCTAGCATGCTGCAAGTGCTTAACCCTATCCAGTCCCTTCGTAAGGGGATCTATTGGGTTCTCCTCTGACGATACCCTCTTTACTACCAGCAGTCCTTCTTCTAATCGATATCTTATGAAGTGATATTTTCTATCGATATGCATGGATCTACCATGATCCCTTGGTTCCTTGGTTAAGGCGACCGCACTCTTGCTATCACAAAAAATTTCCACAGGCTCCTTTATAGCTGGTATAACTCCAAGGTCTCCGATGAAGTTCTTTAGCCATATCTCCTTCTTTGATGCTTTTCTTGCTACTATGTACTCTGATTCGCACGTTGAATCAGCTATAGTCTCCTGTTTGGAACTTTTCCATGTTACTGCTCCTCCATTAAGAGTAAATACCCAGCCCGACTGAGAGCGGAAATTATCTCTGTCGGTCTGAAAGCTGGCGTCACTATACCCTGTCACTCTCAAGTCATCACTCCCACCGAGGGTAAGGACCTAGTCCTTAGTCCTCCTCAGGTACTTAAGATTGTTCTTTACCGCAGTCCAGTGAGCTCTACCAGGATTCCCCTGATATTTGCTGACTATGCCCAAAGCAAAAGCCACATCAGGGCCAGTACATGTCATAGCATACATGATCGAGCCAACTGCGAAAGCATATGGTACTCGGCTCATCTCTGCTATCTTGGCATCGGTACTCGGACTTTGAGTCTTACTCAGTTTGGTGTTGCTCAGTTGAGGCAATTCACCTTTCTTGGAATTCTCCATGCTGAAACATTTCAACACCTTGTCCAAGTAGGTACTGTGACTAAGTCCTATTAGTCTTTTACTCCTATTTCTCAATATCCTTATCCCTAGAATGTAAGCAGCTTCCCCGAGGCCCTTCATAGCGAAACATTTCCCAACCCAGGACTTAACCTCCTGCAAGGTTGAGACGTCGTTTCCTATGAGTAGTATGTCATCCATATACAATACGAGAAAGCTAACTATACTCCCACTAGCCTTGACATACACACAGGACTCATCCTCGCTTCTCGAAAATCCAAACTCTTTGACTTTCTCATTGAAACAAAGATTCCATCTGCGAGATGCTTGTTTCAATCCATAAATGGATTTTTCAAGCTTACACACTCTATTAGGGTACTTCGCATCGACAAAACCCTCTGGCTGACTCATGTAAAAATCTTCAGCCAACTTTCCATTAAGGAAAGCGGTTGTGACATCCATCTACCATATTTCATAATCATGTAACGCAGATATGGCTAGCATAACCCTTATATATTTGATCTTCGCTACTGGTCAGAAGGTCTCGTCATATTCAACTCCAGGATTTTGAGTAAATCCCTTCGCAACCAATCGCACTTTATATGTGTGTACTTTCCCATCCATGTCGGTCTTCTTCTTGAAGATCCATTTGCATCCGACCTTCTTATGACCAGGTACATTGTCAAACCAAATTCCAAACTTGATTGTCATACATGGACTGAATCTCGCTGTCCATCGCCTCTTTCCACTTAGCAGACTCAGGGCCCGCCATGGCTTCCTTGTAGTTAGATGGCTCATCCAAATTTACCAGTGTACTATCACTGATAAACGTATCACCTTTCGTAGTAATATGAAAACCATAAAAGTTCGGTGCCATTCTAACTCTACTGGAATGTCTCAGAGGTAAGGACTCGTTAACTGGTTCAATAGCAGTTTCCTCCTCAGGTTGAGTGCTAGTGTTTGAGGTTCCTTCATCACTTAACTCTTGAAGCTCTTCAAGGCCAATTTGCCTCCCACTGTCCTCTTGGCATATGAGTTCTCTTTCACAGAAAATCCCTCTCCTCGCAACGAAGACAACATTGTCACTCGGTATATAGAAGAGATATCCAAAATATTTCTGTGGGTAGCCGATGAAAATACAATGCTCACAACGAGGTTCGAGCTTGTCGTGAGTCTCTTATCTTACAAAAGCCTCGAAACCTCAAACCTTGATATGTGCCAACAAGGGAACCTCCCCTGTCCACATTTCGTGAGGTGTTTTGGCAACTTTCTTAGTTGGGAGTAGATTAAGGATATGGGCGGCAGTCTCTAAGGTATACCCCCAGAATGAGATAGGTAACGAAGCTCGACTCATCATGGAATGAACCATATCCAACAAGTATCGATTGCGCCTCTCAGCCACACCATTAAGCTGCGGTGTCCTAGGGGGCGTCAACTGTGAAAAAATTCCACATTCCTTAAGATAGTCGTCGAACTCAATACTAAGATACTCACCACCTCGATTGGATCGCGGCATCTTAATTTTCCTGCCCAGCTGATTATCCACCTCTTGTTTAAACTCTTTGAACGTTTCAAAGGTTTCTGACTTATGCTTGATTAAATAGACATCCATATCTGCTATAATCATCAGTAAAAGTCACGTAGAAGCGGTTACCATCCTTTGTGGTGGATCTGAAGGGTCCACACACATCAATGTGTAGGAGGTCCAACAAACCCTCACCTCTTTCACAAGTACCAGTGAAGGGTGACTTGGTCAGCTTTCCAAGCAGACAAGATTCGCATGTGTCATCCGACTTTAAGTCAAATGACTCCAACACTCTATCCTTTTGGAGTTGGGCTATGCGCTTCTTGTTGACATGTCCAAGACGACAATGACACAAGCATGCCTTGTCTAAACCTTTGGACGAATCAATATGTAATACATTGTTTCCTAAGTTGTCAACAACCATCACAGTTTCATATACACCATTACAAGGTAATGCTTCAAAATAAAATTTACCATTATAAAAAGCATTAATAGAACCAATTTCATTATTAAATGAAAATATAAAACCTTGTTTATACAAACCATGAAGGGAAATAATGTTTCTCGCCATATCGGACGAGTAGCAACAATTACTCAAATCTAATTCTAACCCACTACTAAGAAATAAAGAATAAACTCCAATCTTGGTAACAGGAGACACTTTCCTATTCCCCATGATCAAGTTCATCTTCCCGTGCTCCACATTCCTACTTCTTTTTAGTCCCTACAAATCAGAACAAATGTGAAAACCACATCTTGTATCCAGGATCCAAGAATTAGCATGTGATGAGTTATTAGAATGAATAGTATAAATACATGCGAAGGTGGGCTTTATCTTCCCATCCTCGACGTCCTGCAAGTATTTAGGGCAGCTTCGTTTCTAGTGCCCTTTGTCATGACAGTAGAAGCACTCTGCTTCTTTTGGATTGGAAGAGGAAGCAACAGAACCACCTTTGGACCCACTAGAAGAGGATCCATCACGAGACTTTCCCTTGTGATACTTCGAAGGAGCTTTCCTTTTCTTCCCTTTACCATGTCCAATTGCCAGGACTGGGGTAGTAGTGGTAGGAGTGGGAATAACAAATTTGCCTTTCAAACTACTTTCAGCAGTTCTCAGTAGGCCTTGAAGCTTGCTAAGAGTGACTTCCTCCTTGTTCATATGATAAGTGATACGGAACTGATGATAACAAGAAGGCAAAGAGTGTAGGATAATGTCAATAGCCAACTCTTCATCGAAGTTGACATTCAACTTCAGCAAGCGGTCCACAAACCTTTGCATCTTTTTCAAGTGGGCCGTGATAGACTCTCCATCCTTCATTTTTGTTGTTATCATGGAGGAAATGATTTCATACCTTCCTTTTCGAACACTTTGATGGTACCTTTCCATTAAGTCTTGGTGCATCTTGAAAGGATAGTAGTCCTCATAGGACTTATGGAGTTCAGCTGTCATAGTGGCAAGCATGACACACGACACCTTTGTTGCGTCCTTCTCATGAGCCCTATATTCAGCAACCTGTTCAGGAGTAGCAATTTCTTCATCCACCTCCTTAAGCTCTTTATCGAGTACATATTCCTTATCCTTATAACGAGTGACCATCCGAATGTTCCAAATCCATCCATTGAAATTCGATCCATTGAAAATGACCCTCCCACATAAGTTCATGAGGGAGAAAGAGCCAGAAGGGTTTGAGCCAGAAGCGGTGTTGGAAGACATCTGAAAAGAAAGAAAAAGTTTAGATTAGATAAGAATACTTAACATAACACCCAAATAAAATATTAAGGCTAGGACCCAACACAATGTTTCAAAATTCGGAAGAGGGATGCCGTAATCTAATTGCAAAATATTTAAAGGTAGGCAAATGGCGATTTACCAATTTCCACCATGAAAAACGAAAAAGAGTATTTAGTTTTAAATGAATTGAAATTCCTAGATTCTTTTGAGATTCATTGAACTTTTCAATGGCATGTTTAAATCTCGATTATGCCCTTCAAGTTTGTGACTGGGATACGGAGGATCACAAACAAGGTGTGAATAACCATGCAAATGTGCTTGGTACTGTGACAACCCGAAACTTTTTCCTTTATCTTTACTCAATTTCCGTTAAACAATTTTGGGTCTTTATTTAATTCTGCCAAATTTGATAGTTTAGGAAGGACTTACTTTTAAATAAATCAATTCGGATTTATTTCCGTTCACGTTAGTACTATTTTTGGTCTAACGGAACATTCTAAACTCAGTTCGATCGAGTTTCGTATTCGAAAACGAGGTTTTCTAAATCAAAGCATAGCATTCGGGCCAAATAACTCTTCGAGAGGAGTTTACGGCCGCAAACTTGGTTTACGACCATAAACTCTGTTTACGACCGTAAACCCTATTTACGGCCGTAAACCCTCCACCCTACCCCTTTGGCCGTAAACTC
This sequence comes from Lactuca virosa, assembly GCF_052849685.1. NCBI lineage: Eukaryota > Viridiplantae > Streptophyta > Magnoliopsida > Asterales > Asteraceae > Lactuca > Lactuca virosa. The sequence continues at coordinate 424,601,807 of NC_136429.1, read as the reverse complement.
GCCCCTATATAAGGGATGAGTGGCCTTCATTTTTCACTTTACACACTCCAGAAGCTTTCTCTCTCTACTCTCTCTCTTTCTCTCTCTACAAACTTCGAATTCTCTCCAAGATCTTCAAGAAGTAAGTGTTTTTCCACCTTGAATGTTGTTTCAAATCCATTTCTAGTGGCAAATCCATGTTCTTAGCTCATAAATCTCATCTTTTTCTAGATTTTCTCTCTCACCAAGAACACCAAGAACACACACTAGTTCTTGGTGGCTAGAAACCTCATTTCAAGCTTCTACTACGTAAGTACACTACCCCTAGCTTGTTGGATACAAGAATCTCTTGCTGAACATCTAGAAATCATGACCAAAAGAGTGTTTACGGTCAAGGCAATCTCCCTTGACCGTAAACTCTATTTATAAGGTGCAAAGTTGCCACAACACCCTCCTAAGCTTAGAAACGAGGCTCAGAACACTTCCAGAAGGCTAGAAAGGGCCTTGAAACATTGAAAATCACACTTTTCGCCAAAGTGTTTACGGCCGTAAACACCTAGACCGTAAACACCTGGACCGTAAACACCTGGACCGTAAACCCAGGGACCGTAAACTCCTGATTACGGCCGCAAACTCCCCTCTTCAAACTCATGTGATTCTAACACTTAGTTTTAAGTGTTTCCTAGTCCCTAAGGTGGTTTCCTTCCATAACAAATAGTGTTATGCCCTCACCTAATGTATATATGTACTTTTACATGCTAAATAGGATCCGTTTGTGTCCGAGGATCTATTTGACACTCAGCAACTCCTAGCAACTTACACTCGAATCCCACGTCAAACAGTGAGTTCATACCCCTACGCTTTTTCCGAGTTTTTCATGTTTTCAGGGGGGAATACAAGTAAAACTACAAGGAAACTTGTGCTCAAGTATATTATTTTGTTTAAAATAATTATATGTTCAGTATGCTTTTAACACTAGAAAACCGTTTTACCAATCGATTAAGAAATCAACTCGTACAAACAGTTTTCAAAACTAAAGCAAGGAACTTGTAAATCTTTTCATAGAATGTGATATTTTCTAAAGGATTTATACAAACCATAAACAGGATTTTCGATACTATTACTTGTAAGTTTGTCATCTTAGGATTGGAGACACGTCCTTGGTAACACTCCACCGGATTTCGTGAGTGTAGGACTAGCTCTTATAACCAGAATCTCTTGTAGGGAGAGCGTGACTATTGTGTATAGATCTATACGGGACTGACTATCCCGCACCTCGCTGCTAGCTACAGTGGGACCGTCAGGTCTACGGGTGACAAAGTCATAAAAGATACTGGCCCCGTTTCATGCCATATCCAGTTTAGTGTATGGTTATAAAACTCGCAACCTACATAACAGAGACTTACTTTTGTAATAATGAAACAAGTGAACTAACCTCAAAGTAATAACCGATTTGATTACTAGAGGGTATTGATAATACCCTTAGGATCTAGTTCACTACCTACTTCTTTATTAGTTTTATTTATGTAATAAGGCTAATACGTCTCACAGAGAGTAAACAGAGTTTTTCAAGGAAACTACATCTAACGATACAAGTATGGTAGATACTTGTACACCTCATTTCAGAATCGATAACCAACTATCAACTTTTAAGGAAAATATAGGATTTTCTTGGGATAACTAAATCTTTCGTAAACAGGCTGTTTAACTAATGGATAATCGAACTCCTTTCATAAGAAAATATAGGATTTTCTTGGGAAACACTTTTCAAAGGATCAAGGAAGCATTTCTTTTACCAGAACTAAACACTTATGAACTCACCAGCTTTATCCTCATTATTTTAAAACTGCTTGTATTCTCAGGGCATCAATAGACAGGTACTCCTGCCGACTTTTGGAGAAGACGGAACATTCTGAAGTCACGTCTTTTACTTTTGTATATATTTACTGATATGTATAAACCATGTTTTGAACAATGTAAATACTCATATTATAATGTAATGGTTGTGTTTACTTCGCTTACTATGATACAACTGTTGTGATACTACACATGACGTCCTCCGCCCCGGAACGTTTCCGCCATCGGTTTCGGGGTGTGACAGGTACTCTTGATGTCATTTATCACCTAATGAATGTGTCGGTTAACCACACACACTCCATTAATCTATGACAAACATCAAGCTACCCTTTGCCACCCTTTCTAGTCCCAAATTAGTGTGCCGGTAAACCACACATGCTCCACTAACGACTTGGCAATGTGCAAAGTGCAATTTCATGGAATAGCACCATTTTCACATTTTTCCTAAAGTAACTAAGATTGAGAATTTATAAAGCATTTAGTTACTTTATAATTATCATTATACTTTTTAATGAGAATTAATGTCCTATCCTACCCGTTCGGCTAACGACCCTCCACCAATCAAGGAAGCGGTGGGTGATAGTGGACACCCATTCAATCACCATTTTATAGGCAGTTTCCTTATACCCCCTTATAGATCGGCTTCGTGAATGAGGCCTACTGACGGTTAGAATGACTTTTCTTATACATATATATATATATATATATATATATATATATATATATATATATATATATATATATATATATATATATATATATATATATATATATATATATAAGTATTAGTCCTTTAATATTATAATAGTATAAAGGTTGAATTTTAAACTTTTAAAATTCTAGGGTTTGGAATTTTAGTGTTTCATAAATGAGACTTTTCAAATTCCAAAACTTGAGGGCAAGTTTTGAAACTCTTCAAAACTTCTTGAATTCCATAACTTAAGGAGTTAATGTTTCATGAATGAGACTTTTCATATTCCATAACTTGAGGACAAGTTATGAAATTCTTCAAGAACCATTTAGATCAAATTTAACAAATAAAGTAATCATATAATTTTATCTCTTACTAATTTGATCTAATGCAACTCACATAGCAAGGCAATTCAAATCAAATAATACAAATAATCAACTTATTATCTTAAAATTTGATAATTGTCTTTTAATTGGATGAGGATAATTATCACCATATCAGAAAAAAAAGAATTTTATGATACAAAACAGTTTGTTGTAATGATCCTAATCCAATTTGGTAAAAAAAACTCAAAAAACTGCAAACAGAGGATCCAACTCGTCGAGTTCATGGCATGGACTCGTCGAGTTCATCTCATATGATCCAACTCGTCGAGTTCCCTTATGGGACTCGACGAGACCAGCAGTCAGTGGCCAGAAAACACATTTTTTCAGCTTTGAAAAACAAACAATTACATCAATATTATAGAAAACACCCTACGCTCTGATACCACTGATGGGTTTTGAGCACTATAACATCCCTATGGTGCACATACAACTCTAATGCTTTGGATCTAAGTTTTCTCTAATTATACATGCAATTTCATTTTTCCAAAGCATGAAGCCTAACTAGCATACAAATTTTATATTTGAATCATAAAAACTAGTTAGATGATTACCTTTTGTTGTAGCTTGTAGAAGTTGGCCTTTCAAGATCTTAACACCTCAAGTGTGATGCCTCAAATGTTTCACAAAACACCACCAAAAATTGGATGACAATGAGAGAGAGCTTGCAGCACCAAAAATCGGATATATCCTCTTAGAATACTCTTGGTTCGATTTTAGGGGCTTAGAGATTACATATATAGTGTAGAATTCCAAGAGTCACTTGTAAACCCTAATTCTTACACTTAGGCTAATGATCCAGCAATTGATATGGATTAACACTTCATGGACTATCTCATAAGCTTAGTCCATCACAAATTAATCATGGATCATTAGCCCAAACATTATGTATCACCGATTTACATAATCAGTCCCCGTTAATTTAATCAGTCTCTTTCAATTCCAAATTAATTCTTGATCAATACTAATTAAATAATATGATTTCTCAATTTAATATAGTATACTTATAATATATTAATAAATCGTAAATAACCTCTTTCTCAAATATCCATCCTATCAAATTGTTCTGCTGAAAGCAACCCAAAATGGATCATGGTACTATCGGGTCAAGTACATAGCAATTATAGTTATGGGCTTAGACATCTAATCCAACAGTTTGGACCATCCTAATGGATAAATTTGGAAACTTTATCCATTATGGAGCTATTAGGATCCATAAAAATGTGATCTTGATCCTTCTATTCCTTCCATGCAAGTGTCATTATGTCTTAATGAATTAGGATCCATAAAAATGTGATCTTGGACCTTTTCTAGACATGGAAAGTCATGAAGGTGGAAACTTTATGACTTAGAATGATGTTTTAGGACTAGATCTTAGTGTTGGATGAAAGGACTTAAGAGAATAAGCACTTAATGGAAAAGTGTCATATGACCGAGTATGTTGCGCATACTCGTATGGGGTCCCGATTCTGGATGGTGAGTACGCCATGCGTATGAGCTGAGTACACCGGGCATACTTAGCCTGAATTTTAACTTTTGTTGACCATTGACTTTTGACCAAGTTTGATAGTGGGTCAAACTTGAGGATTTTGGGCTATCAATTAATATTTTATCTGGTTCTGGTGTTAGTGGATTCGCGGGTGCAAGCAGTTCAGAAAATGGATTGTATCGTAGTGTTTTAGATTTTTTGTTTTTGGTGGGTTTTCTTACTGTGCTTGTGGGTCGAAGGCACCAATGTCGGCCCACTAACTTGTGTATGTAGGGTGCTTGATGTCTTTGTGACTCTTGCATGATTGTCAATGTATATACGTGCTTACCAACTGGGTCTTATTTGTTGTTACTATTATATGTGATATTGTGTATACTGAGACCTTGAGTAGTCCCTAGGGTTGCTGATAACCCACAGGGCATGTTGTTTGCCCACTGAGACTTCGGGTAGTCTCCAGGGTTGTTGATAACCCATGGGGCATGCTGTTTGCCCATTGAGACTTCAGGTAGTCTCCAAGGTTGCTGATAACCCATAGATGTTTATTTGTGATGTGATGTGTGTGGTATTTTGGGAAACTCGCTAAGCTTTGTGCTTACGATTTGTGGTTTAAATGGTTTTAGGTTTTCTTATAATAAAGGAGGGGCACGACTCGATTTCGTCGCATCAATGGGAGACTTGCGCATGTGATAACTTTTGACGATTCTTTGATAAATGTGTTAAGATTAAATGGTCCTATTTAATATTTTATAGTTATGATTTGAATATTCACTTAGATTTTTAATTTAAAATTTTATGTTGAAATTTGGTGTGTTACATCATTATTGAGGAGATTGTTGAGGATGGTTCACCTAATGCTTACCAAGAGAAAACCTAAAATCATTCGTCATTCCTGTAGCAAGAAGTTAGACATGATGAATTTAACAAATAGTATGGAATCCCAAGTGAATGAAAACTTGCCTCGTGTTCCATTTACTTTAGTCACACAAAGCCAGATCATTGACCCTGTCATTAACACTATCATTGACTATGTACATGATTTACAAGATGAACCAAATGTAGTAAATGTGCAAACTAATATGCATGATGAAACATACTCTCGTGAGGCCTTGGAAGTTTAGTACGAGGCACATTTACCGAAAATGGCTAATGTTAGTTATTTTAAAACTCATTGGCAACCTAAAATGCATGAAATTAGTGACGATGAGGATTTGTTTATTGAAGATGAGATGTATGTAAATGAAGGTGAAGGTGTAACAAGAGAATTTATATAAATGTATGAGGTTGTTTAAGCAAGTAACCTACAAGTTAATTATGATAATGATGACCAAGAAAATAACTCAGGAGATATTTCTGATGAGGTTCTGGAAGAAAAGGTTGTTAGAGGTGTTAGTGTGCAGCAAGATGATGTTGAAGCTCAATTTGATTATGATGATGATGATGATGATGATGATGATGATGATGATTTAGTTGTCATAGACAATGACATATTTGAAATAGCTCCAGATGAAGATGATTTATGGAAAGTAATGCTTAAAAACGTAAAGAAGCCCAGGAAATGCTCAGCTGGTAATGTTCATGCACCTCACTTTTACTGTGGGAAGACTTTATGGTGAGATGGCGGTTCAGGAAAAGGTTCAACATCTTGCTGTACCAAACGAAGAGCTCTTTATGAAAAGAAAAACGAAAAGATTAGAGTGAGAAATATTTGTAGAGGCCTGATCCCATATGAAGTATTATGTGGGCCAAGTAATGAAAATTCCAAAAAAGTAAGGGCAAAAGTGTAATTTTTGGTGTGAAAAATGCCCATGGGTCCTACATGTTTCAAAATCCGATGAAAATAGTTTTGGGATGGTAAAAACATACACAAAAGAGCATAAATTCTTATAGAATCGAGCAATTAAGGCATGTACTTCAACATTATTGGCAAAAGATATATTGAATCAAATTAAGGTTAATCCCAGTATCTCAACTAAAGCTTTACAAGATCAATTAACAAAGAATTACAAAGTTGGGATTTCAAAGATGAAAGTCTTTTGAGCAAAAGAAAAAGCCAAAACTGCTTTATATAGATATTATCAACAACAGTACACCATCCCCAGGGATTACATATTGGAGTTGCAAATAAGTAACCCATGTACAAAAATAAACTTGGAAGTTAAGTCTGAAACAAATTTCAATCTTGAGATTAGGAAATCTTAACGACTTTACATATGTTTGGGGGCTGTAAGGAAAGGATTCATGGAGAGTAAAGGGAATTTTTAGGGCTAAATGGTTGTTTTGTGAAGAGACCATATCTTAGTCAAGTGTTATCAGTAGTGGGGTCTAATGTAAATAATGAGATTTAACCAGTTGCATATGCTTTTGTTAAAGTCGTAAACACGAATTCTTGGACCTAGTGTTTGACACACTTGGGAGAGGATTTGGAGATGGGAAGCATATCCAACTTCACATTCATCAGTGACAAACAAAAGGTAAGAAAATCAAAGTTCACTTGTAATTGGTTTTGTTTTCTAGTTACTTAGCCTAATTATGTGTTTCTCAGTGGGTGATACATGCAATTGTCTATGTGTGTCCAAATGTTGAGCATTAATATTGTTTGAGGCATATCCATAAGAACAAGAGACTTCAATGGAAGGTTGATTACATAAAGGATCAAGTGTGGATATTTTTCCAAGGCAACAACAATAATACATTTCCAAAAGACCATGACAGATTTACAGAAAATGAACAATGACGTTCATGCATGGTTATGTTAGATTCCACCAAAACATCGGTGGTCTCTAAGCCATTTTCTGGTATGTCTACATAATTATTTATGTGGTGAATATTATATTCTTATTTATGAATGTTTCTTGTTTAATTTTTTTAATGTAATCAATGGAGAAAAAGGGAACATATAGATGCATTGTTGAATAATATTTGTGAGGGTTTTAGTTCTAAGCTCTGGATGAAGGGAGAGATAAGCCTATTATCACATGTGTGGAGTTTATAAGGGAGTACTTGATAAAAAGGTTGACAATTATACAAAAAAAAAATTGAAAAATATGAAGGGGTGTTGACACCATATGCTACCATAATTTTAGAAGAGGTAAATAGAAGGATGTTGCTCAATACAATTGCATATTTGATAGGAATGACAAGTATCAGGTAAGTGGTCCTCCTATGGATGAGTTTGTGGTGAACATAAGGGAGAGAAGTTGTACTTGTACGGTATGGGAGGTCACTGGTATCCCATGTAAGCTTGGAGTATCTGTAATATTTGACATGTTGGATAATGGACTGGAAGTTAGAGTTCATGAAAGTTGGGTACATCCTTGTTATTGGTTAACAACATGTAAAGAAGTGTATAGCTACAAGATTGAACCAATAAACGGGAGAAACATGAAACCCACATACAACTACCCCATCACTATAATTGCACCAAACCATCAGGAACAAGTATAATCCTTTTCATTTTCTTGCAAATTACTTAAATACATCTCAATCTTGGTTATAAGTGTATTGATTTAGTCTGGTAGGCCTATAAAGAAAAGGACAAGAGAAGTGGATGAAAGGAGTAACCAAACTCCATCGTTTCCAATAAAGTATGTGATAGTGACTTGTAGAAAGTGAAAAAACAACGGTCATAACTCTAGGGGTTGCAAGGGACAAGGTACACTAGGTTAGAGTATAAGAAAATGGGGGAAGACAGGAGGAAAGGACCAATGGTCTAAGTGTTGGCACATGAACTTTAGATATGTTAAAGGGTGTAATACAATTTTTCTTTTTGTTGGTTTGCTTTATGTTGTGAACGCATTCATATGAAATCTTTTAATTGTAGTTCTTTTTAAGCAATCAACACCATGGGTGAGTTTAATACAATTGTGTGTAACTTTTGTATGTGGTTTCATACCACACTAATATATGTGTCTATTAACAAAATTTTGCATTCATTTTAGTTGTATATGTAATATTCATTAAATGGTTAGTATTTAATATTTTTTCTTAGTAAAGTACTTGTAAATGAACCATAATGTTCTTGCAAACAGAATACCATTGCACAAAAAACAAACACATTTCTATTACATCAACCAAAAACTTTTGAATTACACCAACCACATTTCCGTTACACTAACGACAAATCGATTATTGAAAAACGAAACAAAAAACGATTACAACCACCAAATTAGCATCATAACAACAACTACTACTAAATTCACGTCTTTAAGAAAATAAAACGATAATTAAAACCCCAAAAATATGAATAAAAAAGTGTACATTTTAGCATCAGTTACAACATCTTGAAGAGATTTTTTGTAACGTCCCAAAAATCCAAGATAAAATTTTTAATTTTTAAAACAATAAATCATACAAACGAGTTGTTCCAAAACCGATCAAAGAGAATATATTATTTAAACATCAGAGTAATATCATTAATTGCCAATGTGGAAAACTCTGGGGGGGTGTTGTGCAGTCACGTCGGGCCCTTCCTTTTCGAACCGAAGGTACCTGAAATCATCAATACGAAACCATAAGCACAACGCTTAGTGAGTTCCCCAAAGTACCACATACCAAAAGATACAAGTGTTATGGGCTACCCCCATGGTCTTTCCTTGCAATGTCGAGGGCCAAATCCCAGTCTTAAATACAAGTTCCAGGGGCCAGATCCTGGTCTTTCATACAATTGTCAGGGGCCAGATCATGGTCTTTCATACAATTGCCAAGGGCCAAATCCTGGTCTTTCATGCAAGCATCACAGAGACAACTATCATTCCACATAACAAGTAATGGGCCGGCATTAGTGCCTTCGACCCATGAATATAGTGAGAAAACTCACCTCACAGTCTAAAAGAATAGCTGAACCAATCACTGCTCTAAAAGCTATCACTACCGGTCACATATACAATTAAAAGGAATCTAAATCTCGAACTATAAATCAAATTACCAAAAATCCCCTTAGGTCAAACTTGGTCAAACTTGGTCAAAATCCTGGTCAAAGTTAAATGCCAACCGAGTCGACCGGATCAACTCAGTTGAGTACGTTGGGCGTACTACGCCTTGACCAGAAGTCGAGGGGTAGACCACGTACACACATCATACCCTTTGGTAAGCCCAACGTACGCAGCTGCCATCCTCCGAATCCGTTAAGAGCTTAATCCTTTAAGCTATATCGTCCAAAATCCAGATCTAATCCTCAAATGATATCATTAACCATAAAGTTTCCAACTCTTTCGTCTTGCATGGCTATCAAGTCTTCAAAATCCATAAACCCTAACTTCTTAACCCATTAAGACATCCACGACCATGTATGGAGGAAAACTAGGGACCATGGTTACATTTTTATGGTTCCTAATGGCTCCATAATGGATAAAGTTTCCAAATTTATCCATTAGAATGGTCCCAACATTCAATATCTAGTCTTTAAGTCTCAAAGGCACCAAAAATGTATCTATTTCAACTTAATCCATTAAATCCAAGTCTCCAACCTTCATATCTGAATCAATATGATGTTTAGATGGATAAAGTTTCCAACTTTAACCATAACAAGGTAACAAACTTTCAAGATCTAAACATTATGCACGTAAAGTGACCAAAAGTTCATAACACCCAAAACTAGTTAGATCTAACAATTTCATCATCAAGATTCACACTTTATACCTCCAGGAAAAAGATCAAAGTGAACAAGGTCTGGATCTAGAAGCTCCAATGCAACCAACGCTTCTTCCATGAGTTCTTTCTTCTCCAAGGTGAACCGAGAAAAATATAAAGCCCTTAAAAACACTTTCTTTTTGCTTACAAGGCCCAAAACTAGGGTTAGGGTTACAAGAGAGGGTGTTGGAGAGGTGGAGGCTGAGAATGGAATGGGTTTGGGGAAGTTAAGGAAAGACATTGCATGTTTTGGGAATTGATCGCGTACGCCCAACGTACTCCTGGTACGCCCAGCATACTAGGGATGCCCTAGTACGCCCATCGTACTCACCGTACGGCCAGCGTACGCGGTTAACCCAAAAATCACCCTAACTTCAAACGGTCATAACTTCTTCGTTTCAACTCCGATTTCGACGATCTTTATATCCACAGAAAGGTATTGAGGAGCTCTACAACCCTATATAACTACTTTTAACTACAAATACATCGAACTAAAATCCATATTTTATAAAAGAAGTTTGAAACACTGATTTTCCCATTTTTCCCTTTGACTCCAATGAACAAACCAAACTCTTGGATCACATAATCTACATTACCCACATCCAAATGGTTCTAAAACTCTCTTTCCCAAAGCCTGAAGCCTTATGATACTTGATCTTCGGGTTACAGACCCGAATTATGAAACGACTCGAAACAAAGTGTTACATTTTTCAAGCCTATTTCTTCCCCTCAACAACTTGAGAGTTGGAGAAGAAAGAGTGTGGTGAAAGAGAGAGATCGGTAGGGCAAATGCTTTTAAATAAGTCCAAATGAACAAGCTTCATAAAAGGACGATTGTACTCTCACATGTTATGCACGTGAGAGACATTAAATGACAATTGATTGACGTTGTCTAGCAGAGGGACAGTTTATGTAATACACAATGACAAACTTTATCTTTTTTTTTTAAGTTGGACTTTATGTGTCTATTTCACTATACCACATGGATTATTTAAGTAATTTTGTCTAATTTAAATCACAATTCAATGCTTTTAACTTTCTTTTAGATTTTTTTTGTAAAATTGTTTATAATTATTTTTATTTTTTATTTTTATTATATCAAATATTTATTCTTTTTCCAATTTTAATTTTAATTTTCTTTTTTATTTCTGTCTGACATTTTTTATTTTATTTCCAGAATTTTTTCGATTTTCTTTTAATTTTATTTTCTAAGTTCTCTTTTCTAACTATTTCGAGTAATTTTTTTCTAATAATTTTAAATATTTTTACAACTCTTTCTTTGGTTGGAATAAATTAGAGCTTTTACTAAAAAAATTCAAATTTTATATACACTAATCTGAAAGTGAATTCTTTAAAACTCGAATTATCGGAATCCATCAATGGTTATTGTATAAATCTGTATATCATGCACAAATCCGATAAGTTCTTGCAAAATGATCATTAGTGGGTATAAAATGTTATATTTTATTCAAATAAAAATGCTTCCATTGTTACTTACATCTAATTTTGTGTTTATAATTAGACTATTTTGAATAAAAACCCGACAATTGGTATCAACACTATTTTTTTACAAGATTAGTTAGATTATTTGTTGATTTGATGAACCTTTGTTTTTGGAAAACATGGGTGCTTTTCTCTTTTCAAAAAAAATCCATATATGTTTTCTTTAACAACTTTATAATTATTAATTTTTGGTGACAAAAGTTTACATGCATTTTTTGTCTCAAAAGTTCTTTTTGAAAAAACAAAGAGTTGTTTTATATAATTGTGTGTGTGTGTGTCTATATATATATATATATATATATATATATATATATATATATATATATATATATATATATGTGTGTGTGTGTGTGTGTGTGTGTGTGTGTGTGTGCATGTGTATGATGTGCATAAAGTAGCCTGTTGTTTGTGTTGATTTGTTTAAAATGGTTGTAATTATTTATTTATTCATATGGTAAGCAATAATTAAATAGTTGTTTTTTTTTGTTTTTTTAAGTAATAGATTAGCTTTATACATAATTTATTTTGTACAAAAATGTAACGATAAATTAAGACAGTGTCATTTTGAAGATCAAAAAGGGTTATTTTCGCAACTTTTAGAGTGCAGGTACAAATACAACCTTTTCTGAAAAGTGTTGCTAAAAGTGCTTTTGTTTGCATCGTGCTTCATCAGATTCCTTATAGTGCAGGCCCTAAGGCAACACTTTCCTAAAGTGTTGCATATTGTTGATTTTAAGCCCTTTCAAGAAGTTTTAACCTTTTTGCAAGCAATGGATGTTTTCTCAACTGTGAGCTTCACCAACAACATTACTAGATGTTTTTTTCTGGTCCCTTAAATGTTCTATTAGGAATGGACTTGACATTTTGTGATGACTTACAAAATTTCATTAGATGGTTGGTTTATGCACATATGTTTTTATATGTTTGTGTTGTTGTATATTTATGTTGTTATTATTATGTTATTATTGATAATTTTTTCAAATGATAAATAATATTTGAAAATAAATAAACAACACAAAGGAGCTTGGTTATAATGAAAGTTACGTTTTAACATAAGATGGTAAAAAAAGAGTTTTAAAATAAAACAAGCTTTATTTATTAAAACTAGTAACCGTTAAATTTCAGGATTAAAATTATATAAGTTGTCACACCCCAAAACCGGAACGTCGGAAACGTTCTGGGGTGGAGGACGTCATGTTTAGTATCACAAGACATGCATCATAGTAAGCAAAGTAATGAACAACCATTTCATTAGAAAGAAAGTGTTTACAAAGTGTGTGTACACAAAACATAGAATACATAAGCAATTAACAAACAAGACGTGAGGCTATAACGCTCCATCTTCTGAGTTCCCAGCACGAGTACCTGTCTACTAGGCTCCTGAGAATACAAGTTATTTGAATGAGTTTATCAGCAATTAAGCTGGTGAGTTCATAAGATTTTAGTGATATAAATAAATCGTAATTTCTGTTTAGAAAAGTTTGTCTGTTCCTCCAGAAAATCCTATATTTCCTGCTTTGATGAAATATAAGTAAAAATGACTCTACAGTCCTTTCTATGAGTATTAAATGGATACAAGTTATATAAAACCCAAAGTAAACAAACAATGGGTTGTGTGTATCTGCCTTAAGCCCACAACCAAACAAAGAACAGGGAATGATGCGTAAGGCACACAGTCCATTGGTTGTTTGATCATCGTTGTATATAACCCTGGCGTATTCACTTGGTACTCACGGAGTTAACTGTAATAGTTCCTTTATATTTAATGAAAAGATTCTTTAAGAAAATCCTTATTTCTTTTAGTAAAATGGTGACCACAGTGATTACTCCTATAATCACTTAGTTTATACTAGATATATATGATCTAATATCGACTAGATAGTTAATTGAGTGAATCTGCCCTAAGCCCACAACCAAACAAGGAATAGGAAGTAAGGCGGAAAGCACTCATCCAACTACCTATTGGGTATTAATGATATATAACTATTCTATATAAACTAAAGTATTATAGAGTTAGGCACCGAAGGTCCTTTGAGTATATATTGGTTTAATAAAATGGATTAAACCCTTAACTGGTAAGTTTCTAGTTCTGTATACCAAACGTCTGATTTGGAAAATGTGTTTTGTACTAGAAAACTGTGCATTGACTCTATGTCCTATGTCTTGGCCCATACCTGGTACCCTTATGATGACACAAGGTATATTGGATATATATATCTAGGATCGAATAGATAATAGACTGGGTGAATCTGCTCCAAGCCCACAACCAAACAAGGAACAGGAAATGAAGCGGAGAACACACATCCTATTACCTGTCGGATCCTATTGATATATATGTATCCTTTGATGTATACATTAGGGAATCATACGGTTAGCATTATGGTCCTTTCTACTAAACGTAGCCTTCTACCAAGGCATCAAATGTTATGGGTGTTCTTCCCTTGTATTAGTACGTATTTTCCCAAATGGGACTATCTTTAACTAAATATAGTTTATACATTAATGAATATGTGAGAAGATCACAAGTAAATGTAATAGGGAAAATAATGTTTCACCTCAGCAATGGAACTGTTGGTTATAAACTAATAAAATACTGACTCCAGGTAGTATTAAATGAACGATACACCTCGGGGAGTCTAAAGTAGCCTTTAGTCCTAAGTCGGTTACTTAAAGGTTTATCACCTCGTGCCTGCTAGTCCTGGTACGTGAAATCGTACCAGTGTCAATGCAAACCCGGCAAGATATATTATTAGGTTTATCACCTCGTGCATGCTAGTCCTAGTACGTGAAATCGTACCAGTGTCAATGCAAACCCGGCAAGATATATTATTAGGTTTATCACCTCGTGCCTGCTAGTCCTGGTACGTGAAATCGTACCAGTGTCAATGCAGACCCGACAAGATATATTATTAGGTTTATCACCTCGTGCCTACTTGTCCTGGTACGTGAAATCGTACCAGTGTCAATGCAGACTCGGCAAGATATATAACGTGATTTTTTCCCGGTACTTAGTATGGTGTATTCCTCCCTGTTTCTCTTTATAGTGGGTTCTCTTTATATTATCGTGTATTGTATCTAGCATGAATCGGATTTCTAAACTATACCTATTATAGTTTACTAATGTTTTCCTTGAACTGATATTGAAAAGACTCTTTTATCTACCAAGTTATGCCAGTACTTTAGAAACGGAGTTTTGTGAAATTATAAAGTAACATAACTTTAAAAGAGTTTTTGAAATGTTTTGATTACTTATAAAAGGCATAAACAATATTTTGAAAGATGTTTGAAACAAACAATTACACAATTATCATTATGTTCAACTTGTATTCCCCCCCCCCCCTTAAAACATTGAAAACAGTTAAAAGATTCATTACGGGGTATGAACTCACCTGATGTGGGTGATTCAAACGAGTACGCGCGTAAGGATGAGAAGTTCCACGAATGAAGTCCCGAGACTTAACGAGTCCTAAATGATATATAATGACACATATCGACATAAATATAGCATTTAGAAGCAACCAAATGCAAGGAAACACCTCACTGGACTAGGAAACACTTTGGCCAAGTGTTGGAATCACATGTGATTCACTAAAAGGGAGTGAACGGCCACTTTGAGGAGTGTGCGGCCAGGGGAGTGTGCGGCCGCACACTCATGGTAAAAAGTGCACAAAACTTTTTCCAAATGGTAGGGAGGCTTGTAGGAATGATGCTCATCAAGTGTTGAAGCTAAAAAGGCACTTTGGAGGCCCTTAAGCACTAACAAAAGGGGTGTACGATCACATGGAGTGTGTGTGGCCGCACACTCCTTGATGAACATGGTTTGGTCGTCTTCTAAGGCCCATATCTAGTAAGTAACAAGCTTAGGGGATGGTTCTTACAATATGGAAGCCTTTAGGGGTGTTTGAAGGGTGTTTTGAGGCTTTTTGAGGGGTGTACGGCCACATGAGTGTGTGCGGCCGCACACACCATAAGATCACGAGTTCTGGGCATTTCCAAGGACTTAAACAAGTGTTCTTAACAAGATTCAAGCATTGGGAAGAAGTACTTACGATCCGGAAGCTCGAGAAGGCTCAAAATCGCAAAGAACATGTGTGTGTTCTTGGTGTTCTTGGTGAAATGGATGAAGATTTGAAGATCTAGCCAAAACACAATTTCAAAAGGATGAAATCAAAGGTTGTAACTAGTTTATGAAGATTAACCACAAACCAAAGGAAGAACACTTACCTTCTTGAAGATTTAGGCTGAAAATCGGATGGTAGTTGAGAGAGAATTCGAGTCCTAAGCCTTGGAGAGTGAAAAGGGATGAATGGAGGCTAAACCCCTCTTTTGTACAAGTGAGTGTGCTGCCAGGAGAGGGGTGTGCGGTCGCACACCCATGTGTGCGGCCGTACACTCCTGATGTTGGAGTGTAAGGCCCGGATTTGATGCTAAAAGTGTATGCGATCCATTTCTATGCTCAATGCTTGAATGTACCGACCTTTGGACCTTTAAACGGACTCCAAACGAGGCTAAATGATAGCAGAAATGAGTCTGACATCCAGTTGACGTGACTGGCTGAGCTTTCCAAGGCAAAAATTAAAAAAAAAATTCGGGTTGTCACATCATCCCCCCGTTAGATGGAATTTCGTCCCGAAATTAGCTTTCTTAGCCGTACTACTAGGGTTGCGCTTCTCTGTTTGGCAGAATACTCACTCGTAGACCTGGCAACTTTGCACTACTGTTCATGATTGGATTCATACTCAGTCCATCTATCCTTATCTCATGTATACGAGTCGTATATAATTAAAATTAGTTAGACGCCCGATGTGTGATTCTGCCCCAGGTCCACAACCAGACAAGGAACAAGAGATAGGGCGGAAACACACATACTATATCTGCATGATCATAATCATATACCACCCTCGCGTATACACTGAATAGTGATAGGTGGGTTGTATTCGTCCTTAGCCTCTGTGCTTGAACTTGGTCTGCTGGACGAGTGGTATTTCGAAAAGGTCTGTGGAACATACGACGGTAAGGTCTCGGAAGACAAAGTACTCTTCGCACGAGTACTTCGAGGTTTAAAATACGAAAGACAAAACTGAGGTTTAGGTCGGACTGTTGATACGAATGACGGGAGTTTCGAGGGCTTGACGATCGAGGCGATTAGAAACATATAAACTTAGTATGGTGAGGACCATGCCAACTCATGACGAAAGATAGTAGCGGACTCTTTACCGAACAAAGTCTTGCCGATTGGAAAGAAATGTATGTTATATGATGATGTATCCCGAGCGTGCTCGAAAATGTACTCTTAGTGCGCTCGCAATGTACTTCTAGGGTGTTCGAAAAATGTACTCTTTGTAAATGTTCTAGTGCATTCTGTTTTCCCTTTGATGTTAATACTCCTATGTATCGTACCGCGACGAGCGAGTACATACAAATGAAAGTGTTTTGTTATATAGAATCGATACTTAAACTACGATCCTCCTTGGTACCATTACGATCGCCTGGAATATACAAGTTATGAATAATTAAGATGAATTGGACGGTCGACTGAGTAACTCTGCCTCAAATCCACAACCAGACAAGGAACAGGAATTTAGGCGGAATCACTCACTCTTGGTCCACAAAATCTTAGCTATGCACAACCCTTAATGTACATACTGGCCATCATAGCTTCTCGAAACGGACCTCTTAGTTCTTTTGAATGTTGTGACTTATTTCAAAAAGTGAGTTAGTATAATTACTTTTAGGTGTTATCCCCAAGTTTTAATCTTATATATACATATAAATTAATTTTCAAAGCAATTACTAGGTCGAAAACGTACCGCTGCTCGTCGACGATTCCGGGGTTGATTCTCCTGCGGTGATCATTAGAATTCTTCCATCCGTGCCTGAGTTCTTGGTTATCGGGCAGTCCTCCTGGTAGTGTCCAGTCTCACCACAGCCATAGCAGGCTTGGTTTTCTTCAACTCTGGGGACTTGGGAGATCGGTTTGAGCCGGTACCCTGCAGAAACGGACTGTGTGTCCTATTCTGTGGAAGTTCAGACACTGCATTTTCCGGCATGCTCCGGTGTGGTGATAGATGCACTTCCCACACTTCGGAAGGGTTCCAGCATATCGACTGGCATGTATTGGAGTAGCAGGTGTTGTGGCGGTGTACATAGTACTCGTTCGTTCTTCCTGCGGGGTGTTCTGTGTTGTTCGCTTCTTCTTCCCCTTGTTACCCGACTTCTGTCCATAGTCCCCTTCCCTCGATGGTTCGGGAACCGGGACTTCTACGCCTTGGTGGACTTCATAGTCGATGAGTTGCTGAGCCAGGTGCTTTGCACTATCGAATGTGGCCGGGTTAGAAGACAACACGTTTCCTCGGGTCGGGGCAGTCAGACCCCATATGTATCTTTCTATCTTCTTGCTCTCCGGGGTAACCATCCCGGGGCACAGTGCTGCTAGGTCGCTAAACTTGTCAGTGTAGGCCACTATGTCTGAGCCAACCATCCTGAGCTCCCATAGCTCTTGTTCTAGCTTTTGTACTTCGCCCCTTGAGCAGTACTCTCTCATCATCCTTTCCTTCAAGTTTTCCCAGCCCATAGAGTTTGCCACTGATAAAGTTAGTGACTTAACATGGCCATTCCACCATGTTAAGGCTCTGCCGAAGAAGGTGCAGGCAGCAAACTTCACTTTGCTCCCTTCGGGGCACGAACAGATCTCGAAAATTGACTATGTCCTCTCGAACCATTGCATTAGAGCGATGACTCCACCATTTTCGTCGAATGATCTGGGTTTGCATTTCATGAAGTCTTTATATGAACACTCCCTTGGGTGTTCATGGGTATCTTCGTGGTCGGTTAGGTGAGCACCACTACCAGATCCACTGAAACCACTTGCGCGAATTTGGGTTAGGGCGGCTGTCGTGGCTGCTGTTACCGCTGCCTGAAAAATAGCTAGGTCGAGCTGTGGCGGGGGTAGTGGCGGTTGAGTTGGAGTTATCGGAACAATGCGTCTGTTCGATTTGCGAGGAGGCATCTTTGCTAAAAGAATACAAAGATGAGATGGAATAAGTATATAGCAGTGGACACAAACCAAAAGCTGAAAAGACAAGGTTATCCCAGTTCTGAGTGTATCGAGTCCTGACTTCCACAGGGTTCTAGAAACAATTCATAAAAGAGTCTATGCCTAATAAACTCTATGAATTTGAAATGACTATCCTCGAATGAATATTTGTTACCTGAATAACTGATACCAGTTGCATGTAAGAAAATAATCCTAACACATAGTGTGAGCAGTGTTTCCACTCGCTCATTAAGTTAGCAAGATTATTATTTATTAGTGTGACGCATAAGACATTTCAGTTACTTCGGTTGATCCCTCTTTGAAAACTTCTCCTGAACTTGCTCTTGTTCCTCCTAGATTCTTCTGTTGTCTACTATGAGGAAGTGATTACATATATCTGGGTTTTTCGTGCGAGAATGGATGTGACTAAAGAATCTATGAGATTTAAGGAAATTTTTACGGGGTGATCCTTACAGAGTCCTCCTATAATTGCACAATGTATACAAGTTGTATATAACTTAAGATTAAATAGACCTTCGAATAAGTGATCCTACTCCAAAACCACAACCAAACAAGGAACAGGTAGCGGAGCGTAGATCACAAATTCTAAGTCTATAAAATCTCAATTATATATAACCTTGGAAGTATACATCGTAAGATTATAGACCTATCCGTAAGGGTCTTTTAAATTATCACATAAGTTATTTGTATAGTGCCTAAAATACTCCTATAGTATTTTAGTGTAAGGTACTTAGTACGTTACAAACTTGTTATCGTGTCATAGTGTCACAGAATACTCCCATAGTATTCTAATGTAATGAACTTGGTATGTTTTGAACTTGTTATAGTGTTATAGTATCATAGAATACTCCTATAGTATTCTATCTCAAATGTACTTGTTCTAGTATTCTCTTGACTTAGTATTCGGAAAGTTTTAAGACTGTTGCAACACCACATCACTCCCAAACACATGTCGGTCACATCTCGAATGAATATAGTTGATCAGGCTATATTGATCCTAGCTATGATTACATAACTGTTCAGGTTTGACGATAGTGTTCAACCTTTAAATACTTTTAGTTCTGTTCTTCTTGTGATACTTGGTCTAGTATGTATACATGTATAAGCAAGTAGGTATATTTTTATAACTTATTGTTATACTCTTAAAATATACCATTATCCAGAGCACTTAAGCCCCATTGTATTTATAGTTGTATATCTTTTATTGGTTGATATACTTAGTTCACTATAAACAATGCTTTGATACCAATCTGTCACACCCCAAAACCGGAACGGCGGAAACGTTCTGGGGTGGAGGACGTCATGTTTAGTATCACAATACATGCATCATAGTAAGCAAAGTAATGAACAACCATTTCATTAGAAAGAAAGTGTTTACAAAGTGTGTGTACACAAAACATAGAATACATAAGTAACTAACAAACAAGACGTGAGGCTATAACGCTCCATCTTCTGAGTTCCCAGCACGAGTACCTGTCTACTAGGCTCCTGAGAATACAAGTTATTTGAAGGAGTTTATCAGCAATTAAGCTGGTGATTTCATAAGATTTTAGTGATATAAATAAATCGTAATTTTTGTTTAGAAAAGTTTGCATGTTCCTCCAGAAAATCCTATATTTCCTGCTTTGATGAAATATAAGTAAAAATGACTCTACAGTCCTTTCTATGAGTATTAAATGGATACAAGTTATATAAAACCCAAAGTAAACAAACAATGGGTTGTGTGTATCTGCCTTAAGCCCACAACCAAACAAGGAACATGGAATGAGGCGGAAGGCACACAGTCCATTGGTTGTTTGATCATCGTTGTATATAACCCTGGCGTATTCACTTGGTACTCACGGAGTTAACTGTAATAGTTCCTTTATATTTAATGAAAAGATTCTTTAAGAAAACCCTTATTTCTTTTAGTAAAATGGTGACCACAGTGATTACTCCCATAATCACTTAGTTTATACTACATATATATGATCTAATATCGACTAGATCGTTAATTGAGTGAATCTGCCCTAAGCCCACAACCAAACAAGGAACAGGAAGTAAGGCGGAAAGCACTCATCCAACTACCTATTGGGTATTAATGATATATAACTGTGCTGTATAAACTAAAGTATTATAGAGTTACGCACCGAAGGTCCTTTGAGTATATACTGGTTTAATAAAATGGATTAAACCCTTAACTGGTAAGTATCTAGTTTTGTATACCAAACGTCTGATTTGGAAAATGTGTTTTGTACTAGAAAACTGTGCATTGACTCTATGTCCTATGTCTTGGCCCATACCCGGTACCCTTATGATGACACAAGGTATACTGGACATATATATCTAGGATCGAATAGATAATAGACTGGGTGAATCTGCTCCAAGCCCACAACCAAACAAGGAACAGGAAATGAAGCGGAGAACACACATCCTATTACCTGCCGGATCCTATTGATATATATGTATCCTTTGATGTATACATTAGGGAATCATACGGTTAGCATTATGGTCCTTTCTACTAAACGTAGCCTTCTACCAAGGCATCAAATGTTATGGGTGTTCTTCCCTTGTATTAGTAGGTATTTTCCCAAATGGGACTATCTTTAACTACATATAGTTTATACATTAATGAATATGTGAGAAGATCACAAGTAAATGTAATAGGGAAAATAATGTTTCACCTCAGCAATGGCACTGCTGGTTATAAAGTAATAAAATACTGACTCCAGGTAGTATTAAATGAACGATACACCTCGGGGAGTCTAAAGTAGCCTTTAGTCCTAAGTCGGTTACTTCAAGGTTTATCACCTCGTGCCTGCTAGTCCTGGTACGTGAAATCATACCAGTGTCAATGCAAACCCGGCAAGATATATTATTAGGTTTATCACCTCGTGCCTGCTAGTCCCGGTACGTGAAATCGTACCAGTGTCAATGCAGACCCGGCAAGATATATTATTAGGTTTATCACCTCGTGCCTGCTAGTCCTGGTACGTGAAATCGTACCAGTGTCAATGCAGGCCCGACAAGATATATAACGTGATTTTTTCCCGGTACTTAGTATGGTGTATTCCTCCCTGTTTCTCTTTATAGTGGGTTCTCTTTATATTATCGTGTATTGTATCTAGCATGAATCGGATTTCTAAACTATACCTATTATAGTTTACTAATGTTTTCCTTATACTGATATTGAAAAGACTCTTTTATCTACCAAGTTATGCCAGTACTTTATAAACGGAGTTTTGTGAAATTATAAAGTAACATAACTTTAAAAGAGTTTTTGAAATGTTTTGATCACTTATAAAAGGCATAAAAAAATATTTTGAAAGATGTTTGAAACAAAAAATTACACAATTATCATTGTGTTCAACTTGTATTCCCCCCCTTAAAACATTGAAAACAGTTAAAAGATTCATTACGGGGTATGAACTCACCTGATGTGGGTGATTCAAATGAGTACGCGCGTAAGGATGAGAAGTTCCACGAATGAAGTCCCGAGACTTAACGAGTCCTAAATGACATATAATGACACATATCGACATAAATATAGCGTTTAGAAGCAACCAAATGCAAGGAAACACCTCACGGGACTAGGAAACACTTTGGCCAAGTGTTGGAATCACATGTGATTCACTACAAGGGAGTGTACGACCACTTTGAGGAGTGTGCGGCCATGGGTGTGCAGCCAGGGGAGTGTGCGGCCGCACACTCATGGTAAAAAGTGCACAAAACGTTTTCCAAATGGTAGGGAGGCTTGTAGGAATGATGCTCATCAAGTGTTGAAGCTAAAAAGGCACTTTGGAGGCCCTTAAGCACTAACAAAAGGGGTGTACGATCACATGGAGTGTGTGTGGCCGCACACTCCTTGATGAACATGGTTTGGTCGTCTTCTAAGGCCCATATCTAGTAAGTAACAAGCTTAGGGGATGGTTCTTACAATATGGAAGCCTTTAGGGGTGTTTGAAGGGTGTTTTGAGGCTTTTTGAGGGGTGTACGGCCACATGAGTGTGTGCGGCCGCACACACCATAAGATCACGAGTTCTGGGCATTTCCAAGGACTTAAACAAGTGTTCTTAACAAGATTCAAGCATTGGGAAGAAGTACTTACGATCCGGAAGCTCGAGAAGGCTCAAAATCGCCAAGAACAGGTGTGTGTTCTTGGTGTTCTTGGTGAAATGGATGAAGATTTGAAGATCTAGCCAAAACACAATTTCAAAGGGATGAAATCAAAGGTTGTAACTAGTTTATGAAGATTAACCACAAACCAAAGGAAGAACACTTACCTTCTTGAAGATTTAGGCTGAAAATCGGATGGTAGTTGAGAGAGAATTCGAGTCCTAAGCCTTGGAGAGTGAAAAGGGATGAATGGAGGCTAAACCCTCTTTTGTACAAGTGAGTGTGCTGCCAGGAGAAGGGTGTACGGTCGCACACCCATGTGTGCGGCCGTACACTCCTGATGTTGGAGTGTAAGGCCCAAATTTGATGCTAAAAGTGTACGCGATCCATTTCTACGCTCAATTCTTGAATGTACCGACCTTTGGACCTTTAAACGGACTCCAAACGAGGCTAAATGATAGCAGAAATGAGTCTGACATCCAGTTGACGTGACTGGCTGAGCTTTCCAAGGCAAAAATTAAAAAAAGATTTCGGGTTGTCACAAAAGCTTAAATAGAAATTTATAAAATTATCAAACTCCAATCCTTATTTTATAAAAGGAAGTTTTATTAAAAGGTTTACAAATGTTCTAAAATGCTTAAACGTTAAAACTTAATACTAACTATTAATCTTAAAATTTGATTGCGTCAATTTTATAAAACCGGATTTTATAAAAGAACATTGTTAAAATGTGATTTTACATAAAATAAATTTTCTAAAGTATACTATGGCTTATTGGATGCATGCAATAACCATGATATCATATTTTAAACTAAAATTATAAAAACATCAAAGACCCCTTATAAACCCCAAATCTATGCACTTCGTTTTGAAAAACAGTAGACCATCTATTGATGAACTAGTGGGATAAAGGATATCTAACCGCTTAGTGTTATCTTTTGATGGTCAGTGTGTATTGGTGATTTCTATAATTATGTTATAGTATGATTACACAATTTGTTTAAATTGGATGATTTGATCGGAAATCTTATGTGATAAAGGACACCTAAGCAGGAGAGTTCTGAGGTATAGATGGGATCAAAATGTATAATTAAATTTTGTTATTAACGATTGCATAAATCTAGGAATATTATACTAGTATATAACTAATAATCGATATCTACCTAGTTGGATTCAAATGAATGGGATAGAGGATGCCTAATCATTTGTTTGTTTTACAACTTGGATCTTAGACTTTAATAATCAATGTTTTTGGAAACTAAAAAGGGTATTAATTATTGTAGATTAAATATTAAAAATACTAAATGAATTTTGTTAAAATTTTGTAGATATATATAATTCATTCTCATTACTATGAGTCGTCATTTCATAATGATATGAAACACAATAACATTCAATAGATACAATTTCAATGAATGGGTTCATGTTTTGAGAAACTGGAAATTGTACACTCACAAAGGACCTATTCCTAAACAACTTGCTTTGAGAAATATACTTGAACATGATACCTAGTAAAGGAATCAATGTAATGCTCAAGATGCTTCTAACATCACCCTAGGAATAGTTATTCCTGACGTCCATGAATTCTTGGATAATTTAGATGTATGTCTGATGATATAACAAGATTAAGAAAATATTCCTAGAATAAAGTGTTATTTTATTTTAAGCCATTTCAAACAACGGAATAATGCAAGGCTGAAAAGAGTCACCATGTGTGATCTAAGACGCCCATAGTTTATGGAATGAATACCTTTAGGCCCAAGAAATCTAATAAGGCCCACATAGATGTATCTTGTTTCTTTTTTCAGAGAAACATGATACAGGAAAAAGAAACTGCTCCTCTATCTAAAAAGAAAGTTTGGAAGAGACCAGTAGTTCAGGTGTCTACTAGATAGAACTTATACTTTTCATACAACAGTTAAGTACTTGGTACTTAACTGTTAATCTAATATTTATAACTTGCTTTTAGATATTTACTAAAGAGTAACCAGCTAAGCACATGCAAGTTGGAACTTCACTCTCGGAGTTTAGTTCATAACTTATTCTTAGAACATTGTAACGCCCCAAATTGCAACCCAAAATTTTCAATTAAAAATCTAAGTGTTTATTAAAATGACAACTACAAAATCTTAAATAGGACCATTTAATCTGAACACATTTATCAGAGTATCGTCATAAGTTATCACTTCCACAAGTCTCCCATTGATCTGATGCAATCAAGTCGTGCCCCTCCTTCATTATAAGAAAACATGAAGCCATTTCAACCACAAATCGTAAGCACAAAGCTTAGTGAGTTCCCTAAAATACAACACACAACACATCACAAATAGATAGTTATGGTTAATAACCCTGGAGATTACTCGAAGTCTCAGTGGGAAAACAACACACCTGTGGGTTATCAGTACGCCTAGACACTACCCGAAGTCTCAGTGGGCAAACAACACGCCATGTGGGTTATCAACAACCCTGGAGACCACTTAAGGTCTCAGTATACACAATATCTCATATAATAGTAACAACAAATAAGACCCAGTTGGTCAACACGTATATACACAGAAATCATGCAAGAGTCACAAAGACAGCAAACATCCTACATACACAAGTTAGTGGTCCGACATTGGTGCGTTCCACCCACAAGCACAGTGAGAAAACTCACCTGAATCAAAGAACTTTGAAACACTACGATACGATCCCTTTTCCAGTACTGCTTGCACCCACAAATCCACTAACACCAGAACCAGATAAAATCTTAATCAATAGCCCAAAATCCTCAAGTTTCACCCAAGGTCAAACTTGATCAAAAGGCAATAATTAATGGAAGTAAAAGTCAAAAAGTCAAGAAATCAACTTCATGCTGAGTACACCCAGAGTAGACAGCTCCTACGCATGGTGTACTCATCGTCCATAATCGGGACTCCATACGAGTACGCACACTGTACTCAAAAGTACTCCCAACATACTCGGTCAGATGACACTTTTCCATTAAGTGCTTATTCTCTTAAGTACTTTCATCCAACACTCAAGATCTAGTCCCATAACATCATTCTAAGTCCTAAATTTCCTACCTTTATGACTTTCCATTTCTAGAAAATGTCTAAAAGCGAAAACCCTAACTTATTAATCCATTAAGACGTCGTGACACTTGCATGGAAGGAATAAAAGGACAAAGATCACCTTTTTATGGATCCTAAAAGCTCCATAATGGATAAAGTTTCCAAATTTATCCATTAGAATGGTCCAACCTACCAAGATCTAGTTTTTAAATCTCGAAGGGAACAAAAGAGCATTTATTTCAACTTAATCCATTAAGTCTAAGTCTCCAAACTTTATATCTGAATCAATATGATGTTTAGATGGATAAAGTTTCCAAATTTATCAATAACAAGGTCATAAACTTTCAAGATCTAAATTTTTGCACTAAAGTGACCAAAAGCTCAGAATACTCAAGACTAGCTAGATCTATCAAATGCATCATCAAGATTAAAACTTTAGACATCTAGAAGAAAGATCAAGGTGACGAAAGTTTGGATCTACAAGCTCTAATGCAACCAACACTTCTCCAAATGTAACATATCAAAAATCACAACATTTTTAAACTTTTCAAAACAACCTATAATCATAAAATGTTTACAAAATCTTTGTTTCCAAAGTGTTTGTCAATATCAGAGTATAACAAAATCATAAGGCCATAAAACAAGAGGATGTGTATGGTCACGCCTTCCCCTTCCCGCAATCATCAGAAGTACCCGAAACAATAAACTAAACCATAATCCAAAGCTTAGGGATTTCCCGGAAGGTACCACCACATAAAACATATCAAACAACAGCATGCATAACTGAACCTTCAGCCAAATTTGACCGCCTCGCAAGGCCTACAGCCTATCTGGACAGCTGTCTGAGCCTTCGACATGACTGGTCCACCTCGCAGGTCCTATAGCCTATCCGGACTGCTCATCGGGCCTTCGGCCTGACTGGACCGCCTCGTAGGGCCTACAGTCTATCCGGACCGCCCCAGGTATCTTGGCCTTCAGCACAAAGCAGGACCGCCTCAACCTAACCAACCATAAGATGTCAAAATACATATAACAGATAAAAATATAACAAGGCAACAGACAAACAGCTAGATCTGTAGATCAGTATTGCATGCTAACATCCTATATATCAGGATATCCATCTAACAGATCTCTACAGCAAAATAACATACTATCATATAACAGGATATCCAATACAATGGGTCGACCTTGGTGCCTTCGACCCGTAAGTACAGTGAGGAAGACTCACCTCTCAATCTGAATAATAGTTGATGAGGTCCCGAATCTGAATCTCAGCTCTAACCGTCACCTATCTATCCAAATAACCAATTTTCAAACACAATATAAAATACCCCCAGGTTAACTTGTTCAAAGTCAAAGTCAAGGTCAAAGTCAACACCCAGTCGATCCAACCTGACCGAGTCGACTCAGCCGATTACACTAGGCGTACTCTTCTGTATGTGGGGCATACTACCTGTTTGACCAACCTACGAGGCACTGACCGCGTATGGGCAATGTACCACCTGATACGCCCAACGTATACACCTTGTTCAGCCTTTTTTCCATTAAGAGCGTAATACTCCACATCTTTACATCCAAAGTCAGATCCAAGGCTAAAATACCATCATGAGTCATTAAGTTTCCAACTTTATGACTTTGCATGGCCATTAAGTTCTTAAAACACAAACCCTCAACATCTTAATACATTAAGACCTTCTATAGCTAGCATGGAGTGAAACTAACCCTCAAGACTACATTTTTATGACTCAAGACCCCTCATAAAATCTGAAAGGAAGAAATATTGGGTCAAGAACATGCTATGCTTAAGAATCACAATTTTTGTGACAAAAAGTGTCTTAAAGGAAGAAATGAATTATTGGGTGAACAACATGCTATGCTCAAGAATCACCATTTTTCTGACAAAAAGTGTCTTAAAGGAAGAAATGTCTAGATCTACAAGATGGAGTGATCAAGATGCAAACTTTATACCTCCTGGTGGTTGCTAACAAAAAGGAGATCCCAGATCCAAGATGCTTCCCAAACTCCAAGCTCTTCTCACCACTCTCTTCTTCTTCAATAACACTTCTAAACACTCCAAAGGGCTCCAAAATGCGCTCTTTCACTTAGGTTTGCTTGAGGTTGTTTCTCACAGAGGGAGGCTGAAGAAGAAATGAGATATGAGGCTATAATGAGGTTTAAATATGGACCAAACCCAAAAAATTAGAGTTTTCCATTTCTTCACATACGCCCTATATACGAGGCATACGCCTAGCGTACACAACGTACGCTCAGCGTACTACACTTTGGAGAAATTACTATACTACCACTATAGGCCATTTTGCAATCCTTTCCAATCCCAAAGGCTAAAATACAATATTATTCAAACATAGGGTTGAAATTGAAGTTACCTTGACATCGGGATGTTACACCAAATATCTCATTCATCTCCAAGATGCACTAAGAACACTCCAAATCACTCAAGATCACCTTTTTTTGTTCAAAAGGCTCAAACTAGGGTTAGCGTTTTCATGGGAGGGTGTTGGAGAGGTGGAGGCTGAGAATGGAATGGGTTTGGGAAAGTTAAGGAGCATAAATAGGGCTCAAACCATGAAAATAGGGTTTGGGTATTGATCGCATATGCCCAGCGTACTCGTGGTATGCCCAGCAAAGTACACCCAATGTGCGCGGCTTAACCCAAAACCGTCCTAACTTCAAACAGCCATAACTTCTTCGTTTCAAATACGATTTCGATGATCTTTATATCCATGTAAAGGTATTGAGGAGCCCCACAATATTATCTAGATATATTGGACTAAAAACTTCCCGAACAAAAATCCATATTTCATGCAAGGCGCCGGCCTATGACTTTCCCTTTTCTACTCTTCGGCCCATAACACAATTAAAAGGTTATATCTCTCAACCATCATTACCTCCTTCCCCAAAGACTAAACTTTGCCTCCTTAAGGACCAAATCCTTTACAAAATCGACTTCCAGCCAACAACCCTGAATCAGAGAATAACCCAAAACAAGGTGTTACAAACATAATGTACGTGTATTGTAAAACAATGTTTGTTTTGGAAAAATGCATGTTTTAATTTAGCGTGTCTAAATAAATGTCTCAATTAATTTATTAAAATTTGATTATTTACTTAAATTGTTTTTCATAACAATAATATTCATCTTCTGAAATGGTTAAGTTCTATTTACGGGACTATATCTCATAATAGAATTATAAAGTAAAAATCAAAACTTTCTAAATAACAAGTTCTATATGCAAATAGTTTTGACTTAAACTTGTTTTAATCAAACTTATCTAAGATATTTTTATATTTATTATATAAATGAAATACACATATTCCGAATTCAAGAAAGGGATATTTGAAGGCAAATAATGTAGTTTATTTGACATATGTGGATCTTATTTATATATAAAAGATTACTAATTATATTTTCACTAAAAAATAGAGAAAATATTTATTAAGAAACTATACATTATGATGTATGACTTGTTTTCTAATAAATGTCTAAGATTTAGCATAAGATACCAAATCAATTTTATTAACAACTATAGTAGTTATAATTAAATTTTACATGTTGAAATATAAATGTGAAATATTTGATGAAGTTTTCAAATGTATAAAGATAACAAACAAACCAGTGGAACCATGTAGTGGAACCATGTAAAGCCTTAATGATGATAAAGGATGAAGTAAACCTTACTGGATAAAGTTTACTTTCTAATCGGTATAAATTATCTTCCTTTATGCTCTTAGGATTATACCTTAGTCACTATCAATTGTACTTAGAACAAAAACACCAACTAATAAGTAGATAAAAACACTTTATAAGATTTTGTATGGAAAGGCTCCATCCTTAGCTTACCTAATGTTTTATGGATTTAAAGCCATGTCAGACTAAAAGTTATAATCCTAAATTCTACTAAATACATATTTGTAGAATACTCTAAAAGGTTGTTTAGATTATTACATACAAAACCACCAAGAATAAGTTCTTTTATTCCATTGAAAGCTGAGTTAGCAGAAAGCAAGCTTCTAATGACAAAGAAAGTGGGACTAGTTTTAACAATAAATTGTTAAAAATGAATAATAGTAATTCATAAACACAAAATGTTTGCATTAATGGTAGAAATCATTTATGACTTGAGAAATATGGAGTCTCTCATTGATGATTTCTTCTTGATGGTTTCTGGCAAATCCATCAACTACCAAAATATTGTATCAGATCTCAAATCCGATTAAAGACTTTAAGTCATGAACATTGAGATGCAATGATGTATGATAATCAAGTATGGGCTTAATTAATCTCCCTCTCTATAGCAAGGCTAGAAGGAGTAAGTAATTCTTTTATAAAGAATATATACATGGAGATCTAACACATTTAGCAAGACTTGTTATAAAAGGATTGTCTCATACTCGTCTCATTGACTATGATCTTTATTATACTCATGACATTGACTATATGTAATGCCCGAGTTGCGAGGTATTCTCTTAATCTAATAATAATAATAATGACAATATTATGAGAAGGGGAGGGTCGTACGTCAGGCATACATAGTCTACGCACGACATACATAGTGTACGCACGACGTACAAAGGTAAGGTGTGAAGCAGGGGAAGCTCCTGCGTACGCTGGGCGTACCCATGCTTATGTTGGGCGCAAGCTGGCCATATGCAAACCCTAAATTTTAGGGTTTGCATCTTATGTAAACACCTTAAGTTCATCCCAACCTTCATTCTCTCAGCCTCCACTGTCCCTAACGTGCTAAACTCGAACCCTAAGCCTCTTGCATGCATCTTGAGCTAATCTTGAGCATTTTTGGTGATATTTGGTGATTTTGACGAAGAAGGAGTTTGAAGAAGGATTAAGAACGTGAATAGGGCTTGTAGATCCTAAAGTTT
This sequence comes from Lactuca virosa, assembly GCF_052849685.1. Classification (NCBI taxonomy): domain Eukaryota; kingdom Viridiplantae; phylum Streptophyta; class Magnoliopsida; order Asterales; family Asteraceae; genus Lactuca; species Lactuca virosa. Next base: position 424,571,173 of record NC_136429.1, on the reverse strand, counting down.
GGCATCATTTCTGACTCATTTGAGGTATAAACTTTAACCTTGACCATTGGATGCTTAGATCTAGTTTTGGGGTGTTTTATGTTGCATTTTGGCTCCATAGTTAAGGTTTCTTGAGTTTTAGAAGTTGCAGTCCATATGAGCTGTCCTTTTAGGCTCTTGAAAGTGTTTGGAGCCATAAAAATCGAGCATTGATGGTTTAGCCTCAACCATGAAAGTGTTAGATGACCACAAAGTGTGTTTATGGACTTAAATCATGTCTTAATCCCCATAAGTGCATGCAACAACATAAAGTTTATAACTTTATGGTTTAGGACGTCTTTAAGGGCCTAGATCTATGTTGTGAACGATAGGACTTAACTAATTAAGTCACAATGAAGCTTTTAAGGTGGTTGGCCAGTACGTTGGGCGTACCCCTGGTACGCTACGCATACTAGGTCAACTTCTTGTATCTGGTCAAGGCCAACGTACGTTGGGTGTACGTGCGAAGTACGTCGCGCGTTCGCATGCAGTGCGTCAAATATGGTTTTTCGGCCTTTAGATTTTGGGCCTTGATTTGTTGGGCATCAAGCCCACGTGTGGATTAAGGTCTCTGGGCCTAGGCCTAGTATTTATAGTATTGGGCCTTATTGGGCCTCAAATCTTAGTTGGATGGACTTGGACATTTTAATATGAAAGTTGGGCCTTGGAAGGAAGAGGCCCAATAGGGCAAAGATTAGGGAACCTTTGCCTTATGTCATGAATCAGGGTTCGGGCCTCAGGGACAGGTTTAGATCCAATGTCTAATTAGGAGGTTTGGTGTGCTATAGGGAGAGGAGTTTCGAGTCTTCCAACGAGTACGATTTGACATTCGCAGTTTAGGTAAGTCTCCCTTCGTGAATGTTACGGGTTGAAGGCACCATGGCCGGCCTTTTATTTATTGTATTGTATGATGGTAGTCTATGTGATAATTATCATGGTCCATGTATTGCTCGATGATTATGTGATTTATGTATGTTATTATATGGTAGTGGTAGAGGCAAAATAGACCCTGTAACCAGTTGAAATAAACCGGAGGGTAGGTCGGGCAACCAGATATGCCTGGTAGTGTAGGCCGGGCACCCATATATGCCTGACAGGGTTGGTCGAGCACCCAGATATGCTCGGCAGGGTAGGTCGGGCACCCAGATATGCCTGACAATATGTTTGTGTTATATGTGGTACGGTGGTGGGGAAACTCACTAAGCTTTGTGCTTACTGTTTTAATTTGTGTTTTAGGTACTTCCAGCTTAAAGGGGAAGGGGCCGGCTTGATCGCGACGCATCACACTATGATTTTCCGCAGTAGGGATTTTGGGACTTATGCTCTGATAATGTTTTTCCACGAATTGTCTTGATTATACACTATAACTATTTTTATGTTTTCGTGATCTTAGAATCAATGATGTTTTATGTTTGTGATTTAGTAAACTTAAAAAGGAAATTTTTTAGTTGTATTTGTGGGGATGTTACACTATGATCAAACCTTTTCACAAGTAGCTATGGTTAGATCAACAAGGATATTATTTACTATGACTACATATTCTTACTATGAGATATAGCAAATAGAAATCAAGAAAACCCACTTTTCTTAATAGACATCTACTTGAATATATTTATATAGATTAGCCTTGAGGTTTTCTTAATCCTAGTTATACTAACAAAATGTGTAAAGCTTAAGATACACTTGTGGATATAAAGAAAACATGTCAAGGTTTGAATCATCATTTTAATATGTGAATACAAGGTGTAGTTTTATATCAAAATGAAGATAACATTTGTGTTTACTAAGAACTAGTGGGAGCATAATGATATTCTTCTTGTATGAATGAGACATACTTAATTATGAGAAAATACATTCTTACCATGCCAGGCTTTTTCACCTATACTAAGAATGTATTTCTAAAATGAAAGACATAGGAATGAAAAGATAAATTCTTGGAATGTAAAGTGTAAGGAGATAGATAAAGATGAATGTTAAAGTTTTAAAATGTTTATGCATATATTGACAATGTATTGAAAGATATCAAGATAGAAGATTCCTTTCTAGGATTCTTAGCATTGTCACATGGCACCATTTTGAGCTAGACTCAAAAGGACCTAGCACATAGGTTTGATCTAGATAAAATGATTTATATTTAGATTGCTTAGCAAATGAATCCATCATTTATGCCATATTATGCACAAGACCATGTATATAATTATGTCGTGAACATATCGTAAGATACCAATTGGATACATGGGTAAGTCACTAGGTGACTATAAGAACATTTTAAGAGTACTTAAGAAGAAGTAAGAGAATGTTTATGAGATAATCAGTTTCGAAGAAGATCTTTATGTAAAGAGCTACACAAGATGCTAACTTCAATATATATATATATATATATATATATATATATATATATATATATATATATATATGTAATTATGAGTTATAATTGGATTATGACTTCATTATGGAATGAAGAGTAAGTTTTGTAGGAATGAGGTCCAAGTAAAACAAAATTACATAGGCTACTAAATAAGAATACAATACTACTTTAGAAGTTGAAACCAAATATGATTGGATGAATGAGTTCATTGAAAAACTATGTTGATTTCTTCTATTCAAGGATCACATAGAAATCTTTGTGACTTTGAGAGTATACTTAATCAAGCTAAGAGACTCTATGTCATGTAAGAATACCAATCATATTCTCTAAGATATTTAAATATACTTAGAGTAAAGTCAAAGGTGGAGATGATAGTATTCGCAGAATTCACACAAATTAAATTTAGTCGGACCCATTAATAAAGTCCTTCCTTTTAAGCTAAGTATGAGTGGTCACACTTCAGCTATAGTACTTCATTATTCTAGAAATGGGATTTTGAATTGAATTTAGTATTTGGATATTGGAATATTAAGACAACAACTATTATATTGTGTTGATATATTGAGATATGATCATCACATCAATACTTGTTGTGTTCTATATTAACATGTTTAATCGATGAATAATCTCATTATTCAAAAAGTTCATAGTCGGTTATAATTATGGGAGAAATTATGAAGTAAGACTAACATGAATTGGATTGGTTGACTCTTACCAGATGAAAGTAGGAAAGTAGTTGTAACCAAGTTTCATAGGTACTTGTCATAGAATTGGTACTGAACGGGCCCACATCAAGATCACCTCATGGACCGCTTTTGTGAGTGACACTTGATTAAAAGGTACTATCTTTGTATACTTAACACCTGAGATACAGAGTGTGACTTAAGTGTAGGTGATAGTTTTATTTTATTTACTTCTTTATATAGATTTTTTTATCATATTTCATTTGTAATTTAGCTAATCATCATGCATATTTTCCTTTTTATAATTTTATGATTATTTCAGGTACTTTCTAGTTTTCTGAGCATAATTGTATATTTTAAGAAGACTAGCAGAGCGGAGGTGTTCGAGACTTGTTAGAAGCGATTGGACTTTATGGAAAACAAGGAATTTTGGGCTAGAAGAGTAGTGGAGATGATGCAATTTTGTGGGATTGTTGATAATGGAAACTTAAAGAAGATGATTTTTTACTTAAATGAAGACGGAAGAATATTTGAGCATGCCAAAATTATTGATTGGGTGAGTACATGAGCTTTAGGTGATGTGCAGAAGACAAAATGGGCTTCAATTGAAGAAAACTTGAAACAATGGACTATAAACTTATTGAATTCGTTTTGGGCCAGTGGGCTAAGTCATTAGAAACCCAAATCACAAATGAGCATATATCAAATCACTGCTCGTGCAGCCTACACGCGCAACAGCACGAGGGCCGCGCACAGCTCTACAAGGGCAAATCCGAAAATTATTCTTTTGTTCTATATGGGGAAGGTTGATGTACCACTTTTCCACACTTCTACACATCCGGAAACTTCACATTTCTCTAGAGATTTTGAAGACTTTAAAGGCTCAAACACTTGAAGAACTTCATCTTTTTATCCCTAAATCTTGCTACATACTTGGTACATTTCAGTTTTATTTTGTTTTCTTGAGTTTATACATGCTAAGCTAAACTTCTTTTGGTTTACTTTGGTGGATTTACTTGAATTCTTGGTTGAATGTTGAAGAATTCCAAGAACTTGTTCTTGAGTCTTTATGAGAATGTTTTATATTTTAACATCTTCTTGCTACTTGTATCTTTTTATTCCTGAGTTTAAATTTATTTGTAGTGATTAGTTGGATAATTTCTTAATTAAGTAATAGATCCTCAAATTAGTAAGAAACAAGTGATTCTTGTGTTAGTTTTCACTTCACACAATCACAAAAACATTTTCTCCAACATGGTAGTGGAAGCTTTTGACTCCTCTTGGATTTGGTGACTTTTTGGTTCTTAATGCGAGTTAATTTTCACTAATTACATGATTAATGGAAATTATGACTTTAACTAAGGAAATATGTTATGTGCTTTTCTAGCTATTTTAATAACTAAGAAAAGTCTAGGTAATCTCAAGCTTCTTGGATTACTATAGCCAAATTAGAGATTTAAGTCAAGTATTGCACTTTGGATTCTAGTGATATATTCACCAAGTATTCAAGTGATGAAATCTTAAGTCAACCATCTTTCCTTCATTGATTTTATATCAAACCTTGATATTGTTGAATTGTATTTTTAAATCTTAGTTTAACTCTAGTTTTCTTTTAAATATCTCAAAAGATTAAAAACCCTCATTTTTATTTTTATATTAGTTTCACAAGTATTTGTATAACAAGATCTTCATAGAGATATTAATTGAACCAATCTCCATGGATACGATCTCTTTAGCACTATACACTATTTTAGTGTGTAATATTGAGGGTATTTATCTTTGTTGGCCTTGACAACCACTAGTAGGGAGTGTTGTGCTTTCATATGGCCAAATGCTGATCCTTAAACGTGCAGTTATAAAAGCCATTTTCAGGTATGGTATGGACTATGCAAGAGACTTATATAGTCAATGTGGGATTTGTTCCTCTTATGTGCTGAGAGTTAGGCATCTATCGCGATGCCCGAAGTTAAACACCAAATGATATTGATTGTGATCCAAGTCTCATGTTCAACAGGATGTCTGTAACAAAGGGATAACTGCGAAACTTACCTTATACATCAATTGAAGCTTTGAGCTTTTGGGAATTGGATGTTGATGAATGACATTCTTCATCATATGTTATTAGGACAGTGAAAGGTTACTATACGTTCACCACTGTCTATATCAATCTATGATGAGTCTTGTGTAAGTGGGAGATTGAAAGGTCTTGTATGCCCAAGAGTCATTATAGAATGATATTGCTAATAACATATGATCCTATAAGGTCACACGTGATAGCAAGTTGCTACCAATTGATTATCTATTAGTATAATTTGACTATATATATATATATATATATATATATATATATATATATATATATATATATATATATATATATAGTCAAATTATACTAATAGATAATCAATTGGTAGCAACTTGCTATCAGGTGTGACCTTATACTAATAGATAATCAATTGATATATATATATATATATATATCAACACTTGTATTTAATTTAAAAAAACATTATTTTGAGAAATAATATTTTACCAACATATTGAGAATTATTATTTCTAGGAAATAATAATAAAGAGAACAAAACTAGTTATATGTATTATGGTATGATTATTAAAGTTGTGTACAAACTTTTGGACACTTTAGGTAACCAAATGTTTACAACTCAACTAACTAGTTATGGGATATGTAATAAGCACTTAGATTTTGTCTCTTTCACTAGGCATCATGCTTTTGAATTGTTTATTACTTAATTCCATGCTTGTAAGAAAGCCTTACCTTTTCACTTTTTGGTCTTGACTTTTGTATACATTTGATGGTGTATAAAGAAGGCATTTACTAGTGATTTGGTAGGTCTTTTTTCTCATTAGAATCCACTGAAATGGCAGACAAATTTTCAAAATTCTAAGCCTCTCCCTCTCTTGTTTTGTCTTGCATTTGGTGCTAGAATTGAAGACATAAATTTACTTCTCTTTAATCACTTATTTGGTGTAAGTGTTAAAGCTTAAGAACATCTTTATAACAAGTGTTTACTAGCATATTTTGGTAGTGTCAAGCTTTCTTGGTGGATACATTATAGAGAGCTTAATTTAGAGCTTAAAGCCATCTTCATCAACTTCCTTATTTCCAAAAGGAACGAAAGTCTGCAAAGGTTGTTTTACTTTCTTCTTCTTTGGCTTTGTTTAATTTTTCTAAGTTTTTGCAAAATGATCCTTGGTGCGTATAAAATGGTTTTAGTTTATTCAATCAAAAATGCTTTTGTTGTTAATTACATCTAATTTTGTGTTTATAATTGGACTATTTTGAATAAAAACCCAACAATCATTGCTAAGATCAGACTGATCAGTAGCTACCTCTTATTTTTTTTTACCTGATATGGTTTAATTGAAATAAAGAACATGAAGCCAAGTGCATAAAAAGGAAAAATCTTAAAATAAGAATTTCAAGAAACAATAAACCGAGAACACCCTGAAAATTAACCAAACACACAAACATTAAAAATTAAGAATCCTGCAAATCAAAGATGACATGTTTATAACTTTGGAACCTTGAATTTCAGCCTATACCTTCTACACCTCAGCGTACACTAACCCTTCTGCACACCAAACATCTAGATTGACTTTGCATCAAGTTTCTCAGCTTAGACACTCTATATCTCGGTCTATACATACTTTACTCACCATAACAACACCCTACAACATATTCTTTCACTTACCATGTGTTGTTAACAACAAATATAGTTTAAAAAATATGTTCTCTTATTGTTGAGGCACTAAGACCTGCCATTTGAACTTAATAAATATCATATTTACCTAGATCTATGATGAATGTCACATTTACCTCAATCTATAACTAATATTAGATTTACCTCAATATGCCACCCTTTTCCTCTTTGTTGAGACACCAAGGAAGACATCATTATATTCATCTTTTCATGTGCATCTTCCAACATTTCAACATCCCAATTTGTATAAGCCGCCACCAACCACCCTCTTAATGTATCTTCACAACTTGCATTTTTCTACATCACCATATATGTATACATGTTTTCAAAATTTAAAACAAATTTCTCATCTGGAAAAGTTTCTTTCAGCCGTTTAAGTCATGAAGGCTTCATAGCCTTATGTAAATTGCGTTTGCTACAGGTCATGCTACATTTTTGTTGTCGCAGATATTGATTTGCAATCCAGTTAAACAAAGACTCACTTCATATATCAAAACCCCACAAAATAAAGTCTATTTTTTAGTTCAATTAAAAAATTCAAATAGAGAATCTTAGAACAATAATACCAAGTTGAGATATGACAAAATCCAGTGACAAAGATACAACTTCTTTGATTAGTTTGACTCCTAATTAGATATATCATAATATATCCATCATATATATACCCACAAAAAGCCTAATGTTTTTCAAATTAATCAAAGAAATTAAATAAAAAAAACATAGAAGTGTAACACTCACATCATATAACAAAAAATTTAAGCAAAAAACACAATTTCTTTGATTATTTTGATTCCGTAATTAAAAAGTTCATAATAGACCCACTCTATAGTCCATTCATATATAAGACCTCAGAAAAGGTTCTAAGCTTTTAAAATAATGCAAGGATTCAGATAACAAACCATAACACAGTTTGATTCCCAAAGAAATAAACAAAATCATCAATTTTTGGGAGCAATGTAAATCCCTAAATCAAAAAAGAAAATACATAAGAAGGTAGACAAATTGAGTTGAGAACTTACATCTTCAATGGGTTTAAGAGAAAAACCGGGAATCACCATAGAAAGCTCTGATTGCCCATAAATCATCATTATCCTCTTGACAACCAAGTGATTTATTATAATTCAAACTACGGTTGTTGAACAAATAAAAAATATAGGAAACCCCAACCGAACTACACAATAGAAACGAAACAAACATGTAGTGCACAGTCGGTGAATGACCAATTAAAAAAAGTAATGACGAACCTTTTGCAATAGTTTATGAGATAGGTATAGATATTTCTTCTATACCCATCCGGATGAGCTTCTATGGATGACGATCGGAAGCACAAGCAACAATCGAACAAGAGTCATCTCAGGTAACAACATCACAACCAAAAGAAGAAAAAAAATCTAGAAATTAATATTGGATTGGAGAGGATTTAAGAAGTTGTCGTGGGTTGCCATTATTCTTGGTGATTGGTCTACTTGGTTGATATATGCTTAAATGTCCTACGATTTTGCCCCATTGTGAATTATGTGTCGCCTTCAATTATAAAGAGAGAAATGAAGAAGGAGCATTGTTCTCTCAATTCCTGAAAGCAAGAGTAGAAATTAGGGTTTTGTTCATCAAAATTGAAACGCAGATACAGAAAGAGAAATCAAAACATAACATAAACCATTATAAGCGATAATGAGGAGAAACAAAGAATTTAATTGGAAAGTGGAAAGAAGCCTACACTTTCAATATATAGCAGATGGAGAGGTCGAAGAAGAAGGAAGAATGTGGGTAACTATTGATCTACTTAACCGATAGAATGTGGGGATGAGGCGGGAGAAGCGGAGAGCAGAACGTGAAGGTAGAAATGGAAGATAACTGTCAAAAACCTGTAAATAACGAATTAGAACAGTCACGGTTGAAAGTTGATATAACCGGATAGTCTCTATTTATCAAGAGGTTATCCCCTCACCAAGTTTAATAATAATAATAATTTTATATGTTTCAAAAGCCTTTAGCTGCCGAACGCTTTTATACAAATAAAACTTATTGCTTCAAACTTCTATCTTCTAGCTTCCAACTTTCAACTAACAACTATCAACAAACAACTATTTTTACCGAATGCACCCTAAATATCAACTTCCAAAATATTTGCTTATTTTACGAATTTGGTAGCATATTTTCTTTACTCAAGATAACAAATAACACAAACAAAGTGCTAGAAATAATTAAATTTAAACCTTTGAATTTTGAAAGCTGTTACGACGGCACCGACAACGTGATGTGACTGATAATTCTTTATCAATATGATATGTAATTAGACGTTGAATACCAATGGTATATCATCATGTATGTTTTCCCTGTATAATTGTTTTTATATATTTATCAATGTGAATTTTGTGTCATTTTTATATAATTATATTTGGAAGATTTTATTATTTATCGTATTATTATTTTTACATATCTATATGTCTGAAAGTATAATTATTTTTACATATTAACATTAAAAATATATGTATTTGTTATAATTTTAGCAGTCTTTATTTTATATCTTTTATAAGAAATGTTAAATATTAACTGTTAATCTAATTGATTTTTATACATAAATTATCAATAAATAGTAAATATGATGTTACGTTGTATTTTATTATATTATCAGTTTTCTTTTTTAATTTAGAAGAAAAACAAGAACGATCATTGGTAGCGTTTATTTATTTAGTTTTGTGTAGGGTATGCTTAATTGACTAAGAAAGAAAATCTAATTACAAAAATCGAAAAAACTCGACAAGAGGTGGGATAGGTACGTTACATTTTATTATTTATATAAAATATTTAGATGAACATATTGTGGGGTAACGACCCACATTATAAGCTTACGTGCCTGTGACTGTTTTTTGACATAATTCATTTGATATTCTTAAATGTAAAAGTAAAACATCTTACATAATATAAAATATTATCATATTAATATCGTGAAAATAATAATAATAATAATTAAAAAAAATCTATATTACAGACGATAAGCTTAAACTCTCGACATCATTCCAGTCCTTAGCGAATACACATTATTCTTCCAAAATAGGATTGATTTAGTTCGAGAAATGTATACACAATTTTATATCACGTTGTCCCACATAAAATATTTCTTAATCTTTATCATAATCTTCCTTTCACATGCCAAACTAAAGTCAATAACAAAAAAGTCATAAATTTCACAAAATGTAGAAAATCATAATTCTTCTACGTTACAGAAAGTCATATTATTTAATCTCATCATAAGCTCCAATAATGTTGTATGATGATTAAGAGTGATGATATGGAGCGGTATGATAACAGTATAAAGTGGGCAGGGCCGGTTCTGGAGCCAACGCAAGCTGGGCGACTATTACAGGCTTCGCCAAATCTGGGACCCCTACAAGTTACGATTTTATATAATATAAATAGCCTTATACTATATAATATAATATGCAACAAATTAATAAAGTTAGATGCGGTTGAGATGCTTAAGGTGTGGTATTTGAGATGTTTGATGTCCTGTGTTTGATCCTAACCCAATGTGCGTGCTTTCTTCGTTCAATTTTATTTGTTGGCCTTAACAATCGTTCTTCCTATGGATGAGCTTTAGAACCAGACAGATTCGTAATCAAATTTGCTATATTATATGAACCGAGAACTAGACCGTCAGTTCCAGTGCTAATTTTTCTGTTATTTTTCAGAACATAACCGCTTTTTGAATCACATATGTAACACTTGTGGATAATATGTATATTGATGTTAATATATTAGTGATTTGATAAATTATCATTTATTAACCACAATTTTTATAGCTATTAATAACATTATATTAGTTGTGAATCATAGTATCATACGCTAAAAGTCGGGAAAATGAGAATAACATTTTTTTTTGGAATAAAATCCCAATTGTATCAAGAGAATGCATGTTATCGAATAATTTTCCATCGGATTTGAAACTTGTTTTTTTCCATTCATGTGGTACAACGTATGGATTGGATGGCAAGTAGAGTGTATTTGTTTTGATCCATACCAAATTTATTATTTATATTTGATAACTGATTACAACACAACTTTGTATTACATTAATATTAAATAAACCAAGTATTGAGCTGGAACCTTAACACAATAACACTCTATTTCTCATAATTCCTGACCCCAACATATTGCATCTCATTCAAACTCATTAGTGCGTTAAGTTAATTACAATATATTCCTTCCGTCCTAAAATTATAGTTTATCTTTTTTTTTGTTTGTCCCAAAATAATAGTCCACTTTTAAAAATAAATAACGTTTTTATCAAAACACTTCATCATTATTAGTTAACCAACTAAGTATTTAATTAAACATTAAGTGGAAAGTAATGACAAAACTATCATTTTAATGTATAAAGTTAATGGTAATTAATGTTTCCTTAATATGTGTGTTTTTTGTCTGTAGACAATAATTTTGGGACGAAGCGAGTATATAACAATAAAAGAAAGAGCTCATTATGCACCTGAATGGATGAATTGATACAAGGTATCGTCACAGAGGAAGAACGATCTTTTTTTTTTTTGCTCTTTTCCGGCTCAGGCTCTCAGTTGGATCGATGTTGAGTTTAGAGGTGATGAAATCGGTATTTTGTTTAGGGTAGTATTAGTATCGGTATTTAGGAAATGATTATGATGGAATTTTGAAATATTTCAAAAATATTGCATGGATATTAACTAATCAATTATTCAAATTCCAGGTCCGGTTCCGATATTTGAACTGGGATTAGAGGCACCGAGTCGGTCTTAGAACCGGTTCTGGTCTTAGAATTATGGGTCCGGTTTCGGTCCGGATACTTCTGCTCATCCCTAGTTCTTCCCTTATTCAACTCAATTGTTGATTGTCTTCCCTTGTTCACATTTTTCTTAGAATCTTTCCCTTCACACTTTTCTTAGATTCTATTTTTTGTAATTTAGGATCATGAGATATTCGTTACTCAAGGAAAAGGTGCAAGAAACAATAAGATGCTAACGTTGATTTAAAGATTTAATACACATACTTTGATGATATATTAAACTTTGTTTTGATTAATGAATAAATCAAATCAACATGTTTTATGCATAATGGTATGTGTATAAGGGTATCGATAATTCTAATATACTATTCTATAGGACAAATAATGGGATCTTGATATTGATAAATGGGTTCTTAATTTTGGTGTTAAGAGGCCTTATTTTTCATTTTGTCCCAAGGCTTGAATAAGTTTGGACCGGCTTTGAAAGTGGGAGATAGTGAAGTGGACTAATATGAAGAAATGAGTTGTATCATGTATGGTTATATAACCGTGTCATGGAGATGAAGCAGGCCCCCAAAAACATTAATTTTGTGGATTAATTTATAAAATTTTCCTATATTATATAGAATAAAGAAAATCAATTAAAGTATAAATTAAAAAAATTATTAATTAAAAAATATTTATTAATTTATATTTGCATGGAAATTAAATATTTTATTTTTCATAGTTCTTTAATCAACGTGATTTTAGTTTTGTACTTTTTAATTATGTATTTTTAGTATTTATACTTAAAATATTATTTAATTTTTAGGTTTCGTAATTTCTAAACTATTAAACATTTTAATAATGTAATTTCTAATTTTGTATTTTTAATGGATGCTATTTATTAATTTATTTGTAAAATTATTTGCAAATAAAACGTAAAAGGTATGTATTGGAAATGTGAAAAAAACAGCTATATATTCAAAACGGGATATTGATTTTGTAATCTATTGAATTTATAAGGTTGTATCATGTATGTATTTTGGAAGTTTTAAGATAAAGTTTTATAGAAAATGTAATTATGACACTGTACTCATTTAAACTCTTAATAGAATTATATGTATTGGAAAAAACTATTTTAAAGCTAGAAAAATTAATTATATTACAAATTCATGGTACAAAAATCTAGAATAGTGTATAACTACATTTGCATGATTAATCATTCTGTTAATATTGTATGCAAATGTCAAAATTAATATGCAAAAACAATTCATTCAATTCTAAGTTTAAGTTAATAATGAATGACAGAAACGCATGGACTGGAATTAAACGTGGGTTTTATTGGTTACAAACCTTTTTATGAATGTTCAAATCGGACCTTTTTATGTTAACTAAAAACAGATTATATATGGAAATGTTCAAATCGGACCTTTTTATGTTAACTAAAAACAGATTATATATGGAAATGTTCAAATGTTCAATTCTAAGTTTAAGTTAATAATGAATGACAGAAACGTATGGACTTGAATTCAGCGATTTTATGTTAAAAGCTGCGATTTTTTGATAAAAAATATAAAAAAAAAAAGTTTTGTGATCTCTAAGTATTTTTTTATGCATTTTTTTGATTTTTAGGGTTTTTTTAGGGTTTTTTGTTTTCTATAGAACCTAAACTTATATATATATATATATATATATATATATATATATATATATATATATATATATATATATATATATATATATATATATATATAGGTTTAGGTTCTATGGAAAACAAAAAACCCTAAAAATCATAAAAATACATAAAAAAAAATACTTAGAGATCACAAAACTTTTTTTTGAATTTTTTTTATAGAAAATCATATATATATATATATATATATATATATATATATATATATATATATATATATATATATATATATATATATATATGGTGAGGGTTCAATAGAGAATAATTAACCAATGAACCAAGGAACCAATCGTATGCGTCGGAAATCATAACGATCAACGGCCAAGGAAATAGATGTACACTTTTACATTAGACGCACACACATCGGATTATACCAAACAATTCACCATTTACAAAAAAACTCACCACTTTTTTAGGCCATGTTTTTTATCATAAAAAAAACCGAATATACCGTTGTTCACGATTTTTCGACCTCTTTCCATAGAGATCCATGATAATATATAAAAAACAAACTTTTTTTTTTCGAAAAAAACCCACTTCATTTTTTTTGATGAAAAAAGTTAAGGTCTATTTTTTATAGAAAAAAATTAATAAATATATCAAAATTCATATTTTTTGTACTTTTTAAACATATATTCATATTCATGTTAAAAAAAAAAAAAAAAAAAAAACGATATTTCAGTTCAGATACACATTGTGAACCTGTTCAGATTCATATTGTAAACCTGTTCAGATTCACATTGTGAACCTCTTCAGATTCACAGTGTGAATCTGAACTGATCGGAGCTTTTTCACATTGTGAATGTTAAAATTTGAAATATTTACAGTTTAGATTCACAGTGTTAATCTACACTAATCGAGTTTTTTTTTTTTTTTTTTTTTTTTTTTTTTTTTTTGTTAACCTTCTCAGATTCACAGTGTGCATAATAGTAATTCAGATTCACGATGTGAATCTGAACTGTTCGAGATTTTTCATATTGTGAATGTTAAAAATTGAAATATTTACAGTTTAGATTTACAGTGTGAATCTACAATGTTCGGGTTTTTTTTTATTTTTATTTTTATTTTTTTATTTTTATTTTAATCGGTGTTGATGTTTATTAATAGAGTACAAAAAATTAATATTTTTGGTATAATTAGTTTTTTTGATAAAAATAAACTTAAATATTGAAAAAACTAAGAAAATTAAGTGTGTTTTTTTTGAAAAAATAAGTTCGTTTTTTATATATCATCATGGATCTCTATGGAAAGAGGACAAAAAATCGTGAACAACGTTATATTCGGTTTTTTTTTCGGTAAAAAACTTGGCCTAAAAATTTTTTTAAATGGAAGTGAGTTTTGTTATAATCCGGTACATGTGCGTCCATTATAAAATTTACAACCCTTACCTTTGCCGTTCATCGCTTTACATTCCGACGCTTTGGATTGATTCCTTAGTTCCTTGATTAATAATGGTTCTCTATTGAACTTTTCCATCTATATATATATATATATATATATATATATATATATATATATATATATATATATATATATATATATATATATATATATATATATATATATATATATATGGTGAGGTTCAATAGAGAATAATTAACCAATGAACCAAGGAACCAATCGTATGCGTTGGAAATCATAACGATCAACGGCCAACGAAATAGATATACACTTTTACATTGGACGCACACACATCATATTATACCAAACAATTCACCCTTTACAAAAAAACCCACCACTTTTTTAGGCCATGTTTTTTATCATAAAAAAAACCGAATATACCGTTGTTCACGATTTTTCGACCTCTTTCCATAGAGATCCATGATAATATATAAAAAACAAACTTTTTTTTTTCGAAAAAAACCCACTTCATTTTTTTTTTATGAAAAAAGTTAAGGTCTATTTTTTATAGAAAAAAATTAATAAATATATCAAAATTCATATTTTTTGTACTTTTTAAACATATATTCATATTCATGTTAAAAAAAAAAAAAAAAAAAAAAAAAAAAAAAAAAACGATATTTCAGTTCAGATACACATTGTGAACCTGATCAGATTCATATTGTAAACCTGTTCAGATTCACATTGTGAACCTCTTCAGATTCACCGTGTGAATCTGAACTGATCGGAGCTTTTTCACATTGTGAATGTTAAAATTTGAAATATTTACAGTTTAGATTCACAGTGTTAATCTACACTAATCGAGTTTTTTTTTTTTTTTTTTTTTTTTTTTGTTAACCTTCTCAGATTCACAGTGTGCATAATAGTAATTCAGATTCACGATGTGAATCTGAACTGTTCGAGATTTTTCATATTGTGAATGTTAAAAATTGAAATATTTACAGTTTAGATTCACAGTGTGAATCTACAATGTTCGGGTTTTTTTTTTATTTTTATTTTTATTTTTTTATTTTTATTTTAATCGGTGTTGATGTTTATTAATAGAGTACAAAAAATTAATATTTTTGGTATAATTAGTTTTTTTGATAAAAATAAACTTAAATATTGAAAAAACTAAGAAAATTAAGTGCGTTTTTTTTGAAAAAAAAAGTTTGTTTTTTATATATTATCATGGATCTCTATGGAAGAGGACAAAAAATCGTGAACAACGTTATATTCGGTTTTTTTTTTTCGGTAAAAAACTTGGCCTAAAATTTTTTTTAAATGGAAGTGAGTTTTGTTATAATCCGGTACATGTACGTCCATTATAAAATTTTACAACCCTTACCTTTGCCGTTCATCGCTTTACATTCCGACGCTTTGGATTGATTCCTTAGTTCCTTGATTAATAATGATTCTCTATTGAACTTTTCCATATATATATATATATATATATATATATATATATATATATATATATATATATATATATATATATATATATATATATATGTCATTAATTTTCTTCATTTTTAACATATAAAAAATCACCGTGTATATTATTTTAGTAGAATATATTTTAAATTATAATATTTAATATTTTATCGAATATTTTACAAAGTTTTAAAATCTTTATTATTATTATGATAGAATATTACTAATAATATTATAATCTGCAAAATTTTAAGATGTAACAATATTTTTATTAAATATTATCAATAATATTTATTTTGAATAATATTATATTAGAATATCTTTGGTTTTTTCTTTTTCATATTCTTTGAAGGTTAAAAATGACTGAGAGTTCATGTATATTTGGTATAATATTTGTCTTACAAAAGTGTCTTGATCTCAAATAAACATTTAAACCTATGTTTAATTTAGGAAAAATAAACCTTTAAAGGGATATAACCTAAGTTTCATGGAAAACTAGGAAACAGATAAGTCCTTTCCTTTCTCAGGTGCTTCACATCCTTCTCAGATGCTCCATTCATTTCTCAGGTGCTTCATTTTCCCTTTACGGTGATCCGTTCATTTGTCACATAATCCGTTCCTTTGTTACATGATTCATTCCCTTGTCACATGCTCTGTTCCTTTGTCACATGCTTCATGAACTACAAGTGCTCCATTGAGTTCAATGTGCTCCATTCAACATAAATGCTCTATGAGAACGCTCCAAATGCTCAAGTCACATTTAAGAATCTCTACTTTGACTTGAGTATCCTCTGAACTCCACTTTAAACAAGAAGTTTCTCTCCCTTCCTACCATCAAGCCTCGAAGCGGCTTACCACATGCGAATGTCAACCAATTCCAAACAAAGCTTTAACTTTTTTATGGGCAACTTCATTGTCACCATGTATTTCGGATTCTCCTTGGCACTAGACTTTTGAATGCATAATATGTTATAGAACATGATAGGTTTCTCCACCTTCAAAAGAAGACTCTGAACGAGAGCAACCACCAATGATCTTCTTATCTCCAGATCACTTTCATGGTTTGAATCTATCAATCCAACCAAGTCCATATGTCATGAATTGGCACCATACACTAGACAAACATCAAGCATTCCCTTCAAGTGTCGCAAAATCCACTTGACCACTTCCTAATGAGCTTTCTGCTGACTGCCTCGAACTGCCAAAGAAGTACCAACACATTTGGACTGATCATGATAGAACAACTACAAAATTTTCTATTAGGGTGTTTAATGTATTGTGTCAATATTGTTTTGTACTATAATAGTCCATATTGTTTTGTAACGGGTTGGGCCTTTCCACCCGAGTTTTAATGATATTAGGGTTAGACTATTTATAGTGTATGCATGCACCGTTTTAGGGTTAACAAGTTGTATTGCCCTACGTAGTCTTTACGGAGAAGTTCTTGTTGAATTCTTTTAAGGCTATTGAATCTAAGCATTCGACACCATTTGATCTTCATTGTTCTTATTGTTTGGTTTATTACACTTGTTAGAATCTATCGATCTATCTTTTATTGTTTCAACAATTGGTATTAGAGTGGGAGATTGTGTAAACCATACGCAATTCTTCTTTCGAGTGTAATTAGGGTTTTCCGCTTTTGATGGATGTGTTCTTGTCGTCTTCATTGTTTTTATCGATTGTAGACGTTGGATCTTGATCCTTATTTTGCCCTAGACTCGGTTATCATTTTACACATCTGATTCTAAATTGGTTTATGTGAATCGACATCATGCAACCAGAAGATCCTCATACTCTTTCCTTCAATCTATCCAGCAACATTGTATCTACTACCAGGATCCTAATCCTCTTCCTTCAAGATTATGAGGTCTGGGCCTTACTCTTTAAAGACTATCTTCTAGGTCTGGAAGAACACGGTTCAACCATATGGGAGGCTATGATGCAGCAAACCTTCTCTCACACGGCTATGAGGAAGATCGTTAAAACTCAAGCTGACTACAACGCTATTCTCGTCGATCATAAAGATACTCCTTAAGATAAGAAAGAAAAGTTGTTAATCAACATCAAGGCGTTGAGAATTATTATATTCGCTGTTCCACAAGACACTTTTCGTCTGGTAAATGCACGTGATACAGCGAAGGAGATGGGATAAATTAAAGGAACTCTACTCAAACGATGCAGATCTGGAACATTCTATACAAACTTTACTTTTATCAGAGTTTGGTGCCTTTGTTCAAAGGGAAGACGAGAAACTTGATCAAACATTCAATCGTTTTAATCATCTCTTGAGAAAAATGTTAAAACACAAGATCAGGCGTGAACCGATAGAGCAAAAAGTCACGTTTATGAATGGTTTGAGATCAGAGTGGAAAGTTGTTGTGTCCACGGTTAAAGCTCATGAACAGTTTAAAAGTTATTATTTGGCAAAGCTGGTGGGAATTTTGAGGTCCCACGAAGATGAAGTAACAAAAGATGTTAAGATTGTCTCCAGCATGGGATCGTTGACCCTGGTTGCGAAGGGTAAAAAGGTTGCTGAAGAAGATTCATAATCTGACATCTCGGATTCTGAATTTACTAAGGAAGAATATGCTATGATGGTTTCTAATCTGAAAAGATTCATCAAAAAGAACTTTGGTCGGTTCAAAGGCAGAAATAGAGCATGAAACTTCAGTTCTGAAAATTCAAGAGATGAAAACTTCAAATGCTCCCATAGGGATGAAGATAAACAGGAGAAGAAGCTGCTAGGAGACTCTGGGTATGACTATAACTACTGTCATGGCAAGAACCATTTTGCCAAAGAGTGTATGCTGAGAAGGATAAGTGAAAAGAAGGAAGAAGAGAAAAATGAAGCTTACTATCTTCAAAAGATAGAAGAGCCTAGAAAGAAAAAGAGTGTTGATAGTGCTAATCCTGATTCGAATGTGCAGGAGGATGATAATGAGTTTGGATGTGTTGAAGTCTGGTCAACAGACTCGGAAGACGAGGAAGTTCGGAAGCCCACTCATGGTGGATTTTTCGTAGTGAAGTCTAGTGTTCCTGAGAACGAGGGAAGATGCTTGATGGTTCGCAGTGATGTCTCGAAGTAGAGAGGATATGCCACTGATAGCGGCCATGCCTCTGACAACTGTTTTGCTGCAAGACATGTTTTCTGAACAGGTCAGTGAATGTGAGAAAGTCATGAGTAAGGTACACTCTATACTCCAATCTCTTGATATTCCTGTTAAACGTTACAAAACTGAATTAGGCGATCTGAATTTTAGTTTCACTAGTTTTAGATATAGTTTAAAAAGAACTCGTTTAAATAATTATAACCTATGCGATCAAATTAGCAGAGTAACAAATAAAAGTGAATAGAGGAGGATGTGGATAGAGAAGTTGGAATTAGAGTTAACTAGGTCGAGGGATGATGTCATTTATCTTAGGAGAGATAATCTTGCTTTATTGAAACAGCGAAACATTTTTTGTTTAATTGTGAAGCGGTTATATTTTAACATTACTCAACTGCATCTTGATTGTGAAATAGGTAAAAATATATACAGAAAATGATTTTACCCTTTCTCGAACTGAAAGAGGATGAAATCGATACAGAGTGCTATAAGTGCGAATCCATTGTGTCCTCGGACGATGTATCTAAATCTTACAAAAAAGGACTTGACAAAATTGAAGCATATATTCAGTCCCAAGAACATAAAAGCATGTTAAAGCAAATGTTGGATGAAAATGATAAAGAGCATATTAAATCTGATACTGCAAAAATTTGACTCTTTATGCACAAAATTGAGTTCGGAAAACACTTTCGATGCTTAAAATGTTTCTGAATTTGACGAAAGTGACATGAGTGAGATTTCTGTAGAGGATGAGATTGATTGTTCAGCATTTATACAAAATGAGTCTGAACCAAAGAATAAGTTGATTTCTATAAACTCAGTTGAATATGTTCGTGTTGTTGAAAATAAGGGTTCAGATGTTTTAAAAGCAAAAACTATTGTATTTCTGAAAGTACAATCCGTTCCTAATCAAGTTTTCGTAAAAACTGGACTGAACAAAAATGACACATCAGAACTAACGTCCATTGTAAATGATGATAATGCTGATGGATGTGACGAATTTTTCTGGTCTGGTCCAATAGATAATTCGGACGAAACAAAAGGTCTTTCTGAAATGACCTCTTGGAAAATGAAAGGAAAATACGTTTCAGATCCTCTGAATCTTGTTGACTTTCATTATGATCAGTCAGGACCTAGTGGCACTAAGGATATCATGAGTGAAACCTCTTTCGAGCAAACAACCACACCCGTTAGAAAACATAAACCTAGAGCCAACATTTAGAAGTCGCTGAGGATCATATTGCTAAGAAACGGAAACTAAATGATAGATATCAGAAAAATTTAAAAGAAAGAAAGCGATTCTGGAAATCTAATTATTCCAATTCTGTTAATCTAGAAAGATCTGTGAATCACAATGCGAAACCCTCTTCAACTCAGAAACCTAAATCGTTTTTAAAAACATGGGAAAAGACAAAACCTAATTTTTCTATGAAAACGAGTGTTTCAAAATCTATCAATACATTGAAAGATGTTAAGGGCAAAGGAAAAGTTGTTTCGGAACCTAAAACTTCCTTCAAGGATTCCAAAGAAAATTTGAAAAAAGAGGAAAAGATGTTTATGAAAAAGGTTGCCAGGCAACACATAGAATCTAAACAAAGACAAAATATTTTTAATGAAAAGAATCCCAAAGATCAGAGGATTGTTGTTTTTAAAATCACGAAAGGAGAGAATTCCACTTTGATAAAGATATCTTATTTCGTTGATGAAGTAATAACTTTTCCTGTTCTTAAGAAAACCTCACGAGGACCCAAATAACTTTGGGTTCCTAAACCTCTCTGAATTTTGTAGGTGATTCATGACGAACAGTATGACTCGGAATGGTATATTGATAGTGGTTGTTTGCGTCACATGACTGGAAGGAGAGAAGAGCTTAGGGAATTCTGATCGCTGAAGGACGGAGGCAAAGTGAAGTACGAAAATAATGCTACGGGAGAAATCAAAGGATATGGCATGATCACGAATGGAGAATTCTCCATTCGGAAAGTAGCATATGTGGAAGTCGTGCAACATAACATGATAAGAGTTTCTCAATTGGTTGTAGGTACAGGGCTGAAAGTGTCATTCGATGATGAGGGATCAGAAATCATAGAGAAGAAAACAAAGGCAGTGCTTCTAAAATCCAAAAGAAAGGGAGAGATGTTTCCTTTGAATATAAAGCTAATAACTGGAAAGCCTTCGATTTGCCTAATTAAGAAAGCATCTTCGGATGACAGTTGGCTATGGCACCTGTGACAACTCGAAATTTCTATCTTGTACAACCAATCACTTCAATAGAAGTCAGATTTGTTTCTGCCAACTTTTAAGCTGTTTTGAGTCAGTTTGAGTGTTCTAAAGCCTAGTACTTCAAGAGGTAATTATAGGAAGTATACTTTAGAGTAAATTGTGCAACATTTAAGTCCCAAAACTCCAAGAGTTTGGAGTTTACGGCCATAACATGGAGTTTACGGCCGTAAACTCTAAAGGGTATAAATATGACACTTAGTCATTTTATTTACTTTTTACCATTTTCAAGCCAAGAACTCATTCTCTCTCAAGTATCATCCGATTTTTCTTCTTGATCTTCAACTTTGTAAGTGTTTCCTTCCTTGATTAGTTGGTATCTATCATTATCTAGTGATCTTACATCATTTCATCCATGAAATCATTCCATTTTCATAGATCTTCAAGTGTTCTTCATTTCACCAAGAACACACACTAGTGTTCTTGGGCCGTGAACCCCCTTACAAGCCTCTATATTGTAAGTACTCTTCCCTTGGCTTGTTATAGGCTTGTTTTACTTGTTAATCAACTAGAAAACATCAAGGAACACAAGATCATAAGTGTTTACGGCCAAGGCAATCTCCTTGGGCCGTAAACTCTAATGAAAGGGCCATTATGAGCCCTAGTCCCTTCCCAAGCCTTGGACACAAGTCTAGATCACTTCCTTGAAGGGTTTAGGACCTTAATCATCAAAGGAGCCAAGAACACATGGAGTTTACGGCCAAGATAATGACCTTGGGCCGTAAACTCTAAGAAGTGGTGCAAGTGTGCCACTATTACTTCTTAAGGCTTGGACTTGATCATAGGATACTAAACCTTGACTGATAAGACATTTAAACACAAAATGGTACATAATACCATGAGTTTATGGCTGTAAACTCATGGGGAAATGACCATGGGCCGTAAACTCAAGTGTTATAACCATTGTGTCCATAAACTCAAATGTGAGGCCATACTCCCATTAGATGCAACCCTTTGGGAGTCCTAGCGCTTGAATCAAAGTGTTATCCATGTTTTAGGGTGTCTTTACTTCATTAATTAGTTGTTAATTGACTAATTGGATGCATATATGTGTCATTATATGTAAAATAGGATCCGTGGGTATTCAAGTCTTCACTTGACACTTAGCATCCTACACCATCCGTTCATTCAAACCACTCACTACAGGTGAGTTCATACCCCTTAATCAACCTTTTAAATGATTTTAAATGCTTTTAGGGGGGGGGGGGGAATACAAGTTGAACTATTATAGTTATTATATCAATCACATGTGATTAATAACTATCAAACATATAGATTTTCTTACTTTTCCAAACTGTGTTATCAAACAAACTACTTCAAACTGTTTTGCAAACTCTTTTACATGTTAAATACTTTTATTAAACTCTTTTAAACTTATACTTTGTCAAATGTGTATCTATATAGATATAGTTATATAAGTAGGATTGAAAGGACTTAGGACTGATAGCTCGCTTTGCTTCCTGTTCCTTGTTTGGTTGTCGACTTAGGGTATCGGTTATTTGTCCGCAGATCGTTTGAATTGTAGTTATATATTATGTATATGTATATAGATATAAAAGTTCCTTCTTTCAATTGAATACCTTTGGGTAGCAAAGGTATACAAACATGTTCATTCATACAAACAACATTGCTAGTAAACTATAATAGGTATAGTTTAGGAAGTTACAAATACTATTACTAGAACAATGAAACATACAATGAGTCAGTTCATACATGAGTCAGCACATACTATAATGAGAAACAAATAGAGAATACTATGATGAGAAACAAACAATAACATACAGAGAGAACATACATACATACTAGACAGAGAGAGAACATACAATACAGCTAGTACATACTATACATTATACAAGACAACATACTATTATGAGAAACAGAGAGAACATACATACATACTAGACAGAGAGAGAACATACAATACAGCTAGTACACACAATACATATACAAGAACATTACAACAGTTATGTGAGCCACGTAGCAGGGCATGACATCACCTGTCATGGCTTGTTTTGTATCCAGAGTCTCCTTAATTTGGGAGCGTTGAATTTGTGTATAGATCTATACTGGATTGACTATCCTACACCTTGCTGTTCGCTACATTGGGACTTGCAAGTCTACGGGTGCCAAATGTCATTTCTTCCGACGTCTTTCATCGTCGTGTTTTTAGTCAGTAGTATGGTACAGGAATATCAGATGTTACTTTAAATAACAATTGGTTTAAGGTAATTAGTACAACAGTAGTTACTTAATACAAAACTACAGTACTTTATTATTATTTCCCCATTGCATTCACTTTGTGATCTTCACACAATGAACGGTAATGTAAAAGCTATATTTTTGGTTAATGATAGTCATATTTGGGAAAATACACACTTTTACATATAACAAACATACAGGACATTTGATGCCTTGGTAGAAGGCTACTTTTAGTAGAAAACATAGGGTTTTCTAGGAGATACAAACATTTACAAACTTATACATCAAGTAGTTACAAACACTTTCATACAAACAATGACACTAAAATACTTATGATCTCACCAGCTTTAAAGCTGATAAACTCTTTCAAAATAACTTGTATTCTCAGGTCATCAGTAGACAGGTATCGATGCCAGGCTTTTGAGAAGATGGAGCACATGCAAGACTCATCTCATATTTTGATTTACATTTTTGGTGTCTATTAAACTTCACAGAACACACATGTATTAAATTATATTATTAATGCAATGGATGATGTTGTTGCTTGTTTACTACTATGCATTGTTGTGATACTGTACATGACGTTCTCCACCCCCGAACGATTCCGCCGTTCCGGTTTTGGGGTGTGACAGATTGGTATCAGAACATTGTTTATAGTGAATCGAGTATATCAACCAATAAAAGATATACAAACTATAAACACATCGGGATTAAAATACTCTGATTAAGCGTTAATACTTTTAAATGATAAAATATTTAACCAAGTATACATACCTGCATTCATACTAAAATCAGTGTCATTAGGACATAACAAAAGTATTACGATTGTTGGGCAACACAATTAGACTTAGAGACATATAGTCAACCCTGGGAATGATGTAGCCTGATCAACTATATTTTCCGAGGAGTGACTAGCATGTGCCTAAGAGTGGTTGTGAGGTTGCAACAAGTCTAAAAACTTACCAACACTACTACAATGAAAACATTAGAACAAAACATAAACTTAAAATACTATAGGAGTATTTTGTGTTACTATAATTACTTATCTGAAAACTAAAAAGATCATCTTACAATTATCTAATTATTACGTCTATTTAGTTATTTCTTATACCCCTTTTCTCACGTAGATATCATGGCTGGATTCCATCTTCCCGGAGATCCATACTTCCCAAACGAAGGCAATGCAGGATGGCTTGAAGAAGAGCCAGAAGATGATTATCCCATCCCTTTGGATGATCACCTCGCTGAAGGCTTTTCTGATGGTTCTGACTCTTAACCTGAAGTCAACAACCTACCTCCAGTAGCTCCTAACCCGAACCCTCGTCCAACATATCAAGGACTCACACCTCTGTGGGCAACAAACTTGAGCAGATGGAGTCAGGAGCAGGGTCAACCCATACCCTACAATGGGGACCGAAGCTTCTACAATCTAAGCGAGGGAGGTTCAACTGACCGAGTCCTACCCATCATGGTCCGTAGGATTGCTCGGAACACCGAGCAAGGTCGAGCAGCCATCGACCGAGTCGTGGAAATTGACGCCAACTCTGGCGTTAATACAGTCCGCATACGTCAGCTGGAGTCTGCTCATGAAAGAACTCAGAACTAGAATGCAGCCCTGCAGAGAGAACTTACTAAAACCCAATCTGAAGTTAGGGAACTTCGAGCTCGTCAGGCAATGTCTGAGAGGCGCATGAGAGACATGGAGCGCCGTCTGTCAGAGTCAAGGACTCATTCTAGTGGCTCTCGTCGTATATAGAGCCTACTCAACTTTCTCTTTTGGATATAACTTAGTTTATGTAAAAACTCTAGTTTAATTTCCTATCTTTGTGGAGATCATTTATCTGTTAAGTCATGATTTGGTCTTAGTCTGTCAAAATTTTCCCATCTTGGTTTGATGTAAGACCTACTTCTAGGTCGTTTTCCCAAACTTGTTACATCTGTAATACCAGTATAATTGACAGATATCTAGTCTCATGGAATTTAATATCCAAATGCTATCATCTTTTAGTACTAGATCTACATTCAATCATACTATTCAATTGTGTTGTTGGACTATGGAGAGTTAGTCCATGAGTCACTCTCATCAATTTCTCTATTCTTACCAGTATCGTCATCTTTGTAAACTTTTAGTTAAAAGATGCCTCCGCGCCGATCAACGAGATGCAATCCTCCAGTAACTGCAACACCACCTACTCCTCAAATTGATACGACAGCTCTAAATGCTGCAGTAGCTGCGGCTGTGGCTACAGCCATGGATCAATATCATTCTACCAGCGCCAACGGTGCTGGAACCCCCGTTCATTCTACTCACGGTGAATCCCCTATGCGCTTGAGAGAGTGATCCTACAAGGACTTCACCAACTGCAAGCCACTATATTTTAAAGGGACTGGCGGAGTCATTGCCCTCTCGCAATGGTTCGAAAAGACAGAGTCGATCTTCGAGATCTGCTCATGCCCAGAAGGAAGCAAAGTCAAATTTGCTGCATGCACCTTCGAGGCAAAAGCCCTGACATGGTGGAATAGCCATGTCAAGTCACTATCTCTAATATTGGCAAATGCCATGGGCTGGGAAGCTCTGAGGGAGCTAATGATTGAAGAATACTGCCCGAGGGGCGAAATCCAGAAACTGGAGCAAGAACTGTGGAGCCTAACCATGAAAGGCTCCGACATAGTCTCCTACACCGCCAGATTCTGCGATTGGTGGCCCTCTGTCCTAACATGGTGCACACAGAGGGAAAGAAAATCGAGAGATACATCTGGGGGCTGGTGCCTCCATTTCAAGGGAATGTCCTGGCTTCAAACCCCACTACATTTGATAGTGCCAAACGGTTGGAACAGCGACTCATTGACCATGGGGTCCATACCCCATCAGCAACAACAACCCTAGCCATCTCAGAACCCTCCAAAGCAGCTGACAACAAGCGGAAATTCTAGGATGACAAGAAGAAGAAGAAGGCTGCCAAAAAGCAGCAGGTCGTGGCAGTTCATGCTGCGATAGCGCCTGCCGCTGCTGCTCCGGTAAAGCAGTACGCTGGAAGTTTGCCCAAGTGCAACAAATGCAACTTCCACCACATCGGAGCCTGTCGAGAAATGCAGTGCTCTAACTGCAACATGAAGGGGCACACTGCTCGTTTCTGGAAGGCTCCGACGAAGCCAATCACCCATGTCCCCGGCGCTGGTGTAGGCCAAGCTTGCTACGTTTGTGGCGAGGCGGGCCACTTCAAAAGGAACTGCCCGAAGGCAGGGATCACCGGCGGAGTGGGAAGAGTTCTGGCTATAGGGCACGAGGAAGTGGTTGCCGACCCCACAGTGGTCACTGGTATGTTTCTCCTCGATAACTCATATGCATGCATTCTGTTTGATAGTGGAGCAGAGAGAAGTTTCGTGAACCGGAAATTTGCTCACTTACTTAAGAATAAATCGTATGCACTAAAAGAATCGTTTATAGTAGAAATGGCTAATGGAAAGACAGAGAGTACTAGCTGCATATACATAGGTTTTACTCTAACTCTAGATAGCCATTCATTTTCGATCGACCTCATGCAGGTCTCAATTAAAAGTTTCGACGTCATTATCGGCATGGATTGGTTGAGTCTGCATCGTGCCGACATCATGTGTTATGAAAAGGCTGTTCGCCTAAATCTGCCATCTAGCAAAACTCTAGTAATCTACGGCGACAAACCCGACACTAACCTTCGCCTCATCTCGAGCATTCAAGCCCAGAAATTCTTGCGAAAGGAATGTCGTGCATTCCTTGCTCATGTTGTCGATGTGAGCCAAGAAACGAAACACATTAAGAACATTCCAGTAGTACGCGATTTTCCCGACATCTTTCCAGAAGAACTCCCAGGATTACCTCCACAACGTCAATTCGAGTTCAGAATCGACTTAGTTCCAGGGGCTACCCGAGTAGCCAAATCGCCCTATCGTCTAGCACCTGCAGAGATGCAAGAACTATCCGGTCAACTTAACGAACTGCTCAGCAAGGGCTTTATAAGACCAAGCTTCTCACCCTGGGGAGCTCCAGTCTTGTTCGTCAAGAAGAAAGACGGATCGTTTTGTATGTGCATCGACTACAGGGAGCTCAACAAACTAACCATCAAGAATCGTTACCCTTTGCCTCGTATAGACGATTTGTTCGACCAACTTCATGGGGCGAACTTCTTTTCAAAAATCGACCTAAGATCCGGGTATCACCAGTTACGAGTGTTAGGGGAGGATGTTCCGAAGGCAGCCTTCTGAACTCGTTATGGACACTACGAATTCGTAGTGATGCCGTTCGGATTAACCAACGCGCCCGTGGTATTCATGGATTTAATGAATAGGGTGTGTCGTCCTTACTTGGATCAGTTCGTCATCGTCTTCATCGATGACATACTTATCTACTCTCGTAGTAAGGAGGAGCATAGTCAACATCTTCAACAAGTCTTGGAAACATTACGATCGGAGAAACTCTATGCGAAGTTCTCGAAATGCGAATTTTGGATCTGAAGAGTCGAATTCTTAGGGCACGTGGTTAGCGAAGAGGGAATACACGTGGACCCTTCCAAAATCAAAGCCATTGAGAGCTGGTCAGCACCGAAGACGCCTACGGAAATTCGTCAATTTCTAGGCCTCGCTGGCTACTATCGCAGGTTCATTCAGAACTTCTCACGGATTACGAAACCTCTTACGACTTTGACCCAGAAGGGCGTGGCCTTTGACTGGGAAGAGAAGCAGGAGAAAGCGTTCCAAACGCTAAAGTGAGCCTTATACACCGCACCGATACTATCCCTCCTCGAAGGGATAGAAGACTTCGTAGTCTATTGCGATGCATCCAACCAAGGGCTCGGCTGTGTTCTGATGCAGCGAGGTAAGTTCATCGCTTATGCCTCGAGACAGCTGAAGACACACGAGGTCAACTACACCACTTACGGTCTCGAGCTGGGAGCAGTAGTGTTTGCTCTGAAGATCTAGAGACACTACCTATATGGTACAAAAAGCACAATCTTTACAGACCACAAAAGCTTACAGCATATATTCGACCAGAAGGAGCTCAACATGAGACAACGACGGTGGGTCGAGCTACTCAGTGATTACGAATGCGAAATTCGCTATCATCCCGACGAGGCTAATGTAGTAGCTGACGCCCTAAGTCGGAAAGAATACTCTGGTCGTAGAGTCAAATAATTGACTATGACTATCCATTCAAACTTGTCCACACAAATTAAGGAAGCTCAGCTCGACGCTTTGAAACCTGAAAATGTGGCGGGTGAATCCCTGAGAGGGATGGATAAGAATTTGGAAGTCAAGGGTGGCGGAGCCTTATATCTCATGGATCGGATCTGGACACCGAAACACGGTGGTTTCAGAGATTTGGTCATGACCGAGGCGCACAACACTCGATATTCCGTCCACCCAGGTTCAGATAAGATGTATCTGGATCTTAAAAAGCTACACTGCTGGCCTAACATGAAAGCAGAGATTGCTACCTTCGTAAGTAAATGCCTTACTTGCGCCAAGGTTAAGGTCGAATACCAGAAACCCTCAGGTTTACTACAACAGCCAGAGATACCAGAATGGAAGTGGGAGCGGATCACGATGGACTTCATAACCAAGTTGCCCAAGACAACGGGTGGTCTCGATACCATTTGGGTGATCGTAGACAGGTTGACCAAGTCCGCACACTTCCTGCCTATCAAATAAACAGACTAGATGGATAAGCTTACAAGAACCTACATTAGGGAGATCGTACGACTGCATGGTGTTCCTATTTCTATTATCTCCGATAGAGATAGTAGATTCACTTTGAGGTTCTGGCAGTCGCTACAAAGTTCCCTAGGAACTAGGCTGGACATGAGTACAGCCTACCATCCACAGACCGACGGAAAAAGTGAGAGGACTATCCAAACCTTGGAAGATATGTTGCGAGCCTGTGTGATCGACTTTGGGAAAGCCTGGGATACTCATTTACCTCTTGTCGATTTTTCCTACAACAACAGTTATCACACGAGCATAAAGGCTGCTCTATTTGAAGCCCTCTATGGCCGAAAGTGCAGATCCCCTCTGTGCTGGCCTGAGGTGGGTGACACCCAGTTAGCTAAAGGATGAGTTCCTGACAGCACTCTCACCGGTCCGGAAATCATTCGGGAAACGACAGAGAAGATCGTTCAGATTCGTGAACGATTGAAAGCCTCTAGAGACCGATAGAAAAGCTACGCAGATAAACGAAGGAAACCGTTGGAATTCCAGGTGGGCGACCGTGCTCTATTGAAGGTCTCACCCTGGAAAGGCTTGATACGCTTCGGAAAGCGTGGAAAGCTGAATCCAAGATACATAGGGCCTTTCGAGATTCTCGCTAGAATCGTCCCTGTAGCTTACGAACTCAACTTACCTCGCGAACTCAATAACGTACATTCTACTTTCCACGTCTCGAACTTGAAAACGTGTCTGTCCGACGAGACTCTTGTAATCCCACTCGACGAGATCGAGATCAACGAGAGCCTCAACTTCATGGAAGAACCTGTAGAGATCATAGACCGAGAGTCAAGCAAACAAAGCAAAGCTGTATCCTGATAGTGAAGGTTCGCTGGAACGCCAAGCGAGGACATGAATTCACTTGGGAGCGAGAGGATCAAATGAAACGGAAATATCCTCATCTTTTTACTTAGTTATTTGTAACTACTTATTTTCTTAAACCCTAATTTCGGGACGAAATTCCCTCTAACGGGGGGATGATGTGACAACTCGAAATTTCTATCTTGTACAACCAATCACTTCAATAGAAGTCAGATTTGTTTCTGCCAACTTTTAAGCTGTTTTGAGTCAGTTTGAGTGTTCTAAAGCCTAGTACTTCAAGAGGTAATTATAGGAAGTATACTTTAGAGTAAATTGTGCAACATTTAAGTCCCAAAACTCCAAGAGTTTGGAGTTTACGGCCATAACATGGAGTTTACGGCCGTAAACTCTAAAGGGTATAAATATGACACTTAGTCATTTTATTTACTTTTTACCATTTTCAAGCCAAGAACTCATTCTCTCTCAAGTATCATCCGATTTTTCTTCTTGATCTTCAACTTTGTAAGTGTTTCCTTCCTTGATTAGTTGGTATCTATCATTATCTAGTGATCTTACATCATTTCATCCATGAAATCATTCCATTTTCATAGATCTTCAAGTGTTCTTCATTTCACCAAGAACACCAAGAACACACACTAGTGTTCTTGGGCCGTGAACCCCCTTACAAGCCTCTATATTGTAAGTACTCTTACCTTGGCTTGTTATAGGCTTGTTTCACTTGTTAATCAACTAGAAAACATCAAGGAACATAAGATCATAAGTGTTTACGGCCAAGGCAATCTCCTTGGGCCGTAAACTCTAATGAAAGGACAATTATGAGCCCTAGTCCCTTCCTAAGCCTTAGATACAAGTCTAGATCACTTCCTTGAAGGGTTTAGGACCTTAATCATCAAAGGAATCAAGAACACATGAAGTTTACGGCCAAGATAATGACCTTGGGCCGTAAACTCTAAGAAGTGGTGCAAGTGTGCCACTATTACTTCCTAAGGCTTGGAGTTGATCATAGGATACTAAACCTTGACTTATAAGACCTTTAAACACATAATGGTACATAATACCATGAGTTTACGGCCGTAAACTCATGGGGAAATGACCATGGGCCGTAAACTCAAGTGTTATAACCATTGTGGCCATAAACTCAAATGTGAGGCCATACTCCCATTAGATGCAACCCTTTGGGACTCCTAGCACATGAATCAAAGTGTTATCCATGTTTTAGGGTGTCTTTACTTGATTAATTAGTTGTTAATTGACTAATTGGATGCATATATGTGTCATTATATGTAAAATAGGATCCGTGTGAGTGTTCAAGTCTTCACTTGAGACTTAGCATCCTATACCATCCGTTCATCCAAACCACTCACTACAGGTGAGTTCATACCCCTTAATCAACCTTTTAAATGATTTTAAGTGCTTTTATGGGGGGGGGGGGAAACAAGTTGAACTATTATAGTTATTATATCAATCACATGTGATTAATAACTATCAAACATATGGATTTTCTTACTTTTCCAAACTGTGTTATCAAACAAACTACTTCAAATTGTTTTGCAAACTCTTTTACATGTTAAATACTTTTATTAAACTCTTTTAAACTTATACTTTGTCAAATGTGTATCTATATATATATAGTTATATAAGTAGGATTGAAAGGACTTAGGACTGATAGCTCGCCTTGCTTCCTGTTCCTTGTTTGGTTGTGGACTTAGGGTATCGGTTATTTGTCCGAAGGTCGTTTGAATCGTAGTTATATATTATGTATATGTATATAGATATAAAAGTTCCTTCTTTCAATTCAATACCTTTGGGTAGCAAAGGTATACAAACATGTTCATTTATACAAACAACATTGCTAGTAAACTATAATAGGTATAGTTTAGGAAGTTACAAATACTATTACTAGAACAATGAAACATACAATGAGTCAGTTCATACATGAGTCAACACATACTATAATAAGAAACAAATAGAGAATACTATGATGCGAAACAAACAATAACATACAGAGAGAACATACATACATACTAGACAGAGAGAGAACATACAATACAGCTAGTACATACTATACATTATACAAGAGAACATACTATTATGAGAAACAGAGAGAACATACATACATACTAGACGGAGAGAGAACATACAATACATCCAGTACACACAATACATATACAAGAACATTACAACAGTTATGTGAGCCACGTAACGGGGCATGGCATCACCTGTCATGGCTCGTTTTGTATCCAGAGTCTCCTTAATTGGGGAGCGTTGAATTTGTGTATAGATCCATACTGGATTGACTATCCTACACCTTGCTATTCGCTACAGTGGGACTTGCAAGTCTATGGGTGCCAAATGTCATTTCCTCCGACGTCTTTCATCGTCGTGTTTTTAGTCGGTAGTATGGTACATACATATCACATGTTACTTTAAATAACAATTGGTTTAAGGTAATTACTATAGTAGTAGTTACTTAATACAACACTACAGTACTTTATTATTATTTCCCCATTGCATTCACTTTGTGATCTTCACACAATGAACGGTAATGTAAAAGCTATATTTTTGGTTAATGATAGTCATATTTGGGAAAATACACACTTTTACATATAACAAACGTACATGACATTTGATGCCTTGGTAGAAGGCTACTTTTAGTAGAAAATATAGGGTTTTCTAGGAGATACAAACATTTACGAACATTTACAAACTTATACATCAAGTACTTACAAACACTTTCATACAAACAATGACACTAAAATACTTATGATCTCACCAGCTTTGAAGCTGATAAACTCTTTCAAAATAACTTGTATTCTCAGGTCATCAGTAGATAGGTACCAATGCCATGCTTTTGAGAAGATGGAGCACATGCAAGACTCATCTCATATTTTGATTTACATTTTTGGTGTCTATTAAACTTCACAGAACACACGTGTATTAAATTATATTATTAATGCAATGGATGATGTTGTTGCTTGTTTACTACTATGCATTGTTGTGATACTGTACATGACGTCCTCCACCCCCGAACGATTCCGCCGTTTCGGTTTTGGGGTGTGACAGCACCGAAGACTCTCGCATCTCAACTTCAAGGACATCAACAAATTCGTACTTGGCGATCTTGTGCGAGGGCTTCCCCTTTTGAAATTCGAGAAGGAACATCTATGTGCAGCATGCGAACTGGGAAAGCAAAGTCGCAAGAGTCATTCGACTATCATCAACACCAAAGTGATCGAGCCACTTGAATTATTACATATAGATCTTTGTGGTCCATCTTCCATCGAGAGTATTGGTGGTAACAAATACACTCTAGTTATTGTTGATGACTTTTGCAGATTCACTTGGGTTTATTTTATTAAACAGAAAGCAGATGCAACTTCCAAGCTTAAGGACTTCATCATGCAGATCGAGCTTCAACTCCGAAAGCTAGTTCAGAACGTTCGCAGTGATAATGGTTTGGAATTCAAAAACCAAGTGTTTGAAGAATTCCTGACTGAAAAAGGAGTTATTCATAACTTCTCTGCTCCTTACACTCCTCAATAGAACGGGGTCGTTGAAAGACGAAACCAGTCTCTTTGCAAAGATGCAAGGACGATGCTATCATTTGAGAATCTTCCACTTTACTTCTGAGTTGAGGCTATTGGAACTGCTTGTTTCACTCAGAATCGGTCTCTCATAGATAAAAGATTTTCAATCACTCCATATGAGATTTTAAATAAACGTACACCTAATGTCAAGTTCTTTCATGTCTTTGGTTCCAAGTGTTTTATCTTCAATTCTAAAGAGCAATGGAACAAGTGCCATGTGAAACCTGACGAAGGGAACTTTTTGGGGTACTCTCTTACTTCGAAGGCATATAGGATTTTGAACAAAATGTCGAAAAAGATAAAAGAAACCTAGTATATCATGTTTGATGATAATTATCTGAAGAAGTATCAGAAGGTTGATTGTCAATCTGCGGAGATTTTTCCCATGACAAATCCGATGACGATTCCTCTCTCAAATCTTTACGAGGAATTCATGAACCTGTTTGATGAGCAAGAAAAGGCGATCTCTTCGGAATCAAAAGCATCAGATAATAATGAAGATGAACTGAAGAAGATTATGGATGATACTGCCAAAAACCTTGAAAAAAGAGCCTCAAATTCCAAAGACTTCTGAAAAACCACCACAACCACAAGCTTCTAATGCTCCAGTTCAGGGGGAGGTTTCCACTTCAACCTCCACATTAAGTACACCTGTTTAGGGGGAGCATTCAAACTCTAAAGTCAACCACGAGATTCCAATCCAGGGGAGCACCCGAATCCGAACGTAGAGTCACATGTAACATTCCAGGGGGAGACGAGAGTGAAAATAATGACTCAGATGATCAGTCAGAATACGAAGATGTAAATGCAGAATTGGATCCATCCTTTGATCTGAACTACCCTCCTTTGGAAAAGTGGACCAAAGATCATCCTAAATCACTAGTGATTGGAGCAGCTTCTTCCGCTGTTCTTACTAGAGCTCAACAAAAGCGAATCAGAATGCATTATTTTCCAAAATGGAATTTTGCATTT
The DNA here is from genome assembly GCF_052849685.1 of Lactuca virosa. Taxonomy (NCBI): domain Eukaryota; kingdom Viridiplantae; phylum Streptophyta; class Magnoliopsida; order Asterales; family Asteraceae; genus Lactuca; species Lactuca virosa. The sequence continues at coordinate 424,536,434 of NC_136429.1, read as the reverse complement.
TTAATTCATTTATTTCCAAGATTGAGCCAAAAACAGTTAATATTGCTCTTGATCATTTCGATTGGGTGCAAGCAATGTAGGAAGAGCTCAATGAGTTTGAGCGCAACAAAGTTTGGAGGCTGATTCCAACTCCGAAGGATGCATCGGTTGTAGGTTTGAAATGGGTATTTCGCAATAAGATTGACAAAGAAGGAAACATAATTCAGAAACAAAGCACAATTAGTTGTGAAGGGATATTTCCAAGAGGAATGCATAGACTATGAAGAAACATTCGCACCAGTTGCAAGGATAGAATTTGTTTGTATTTTCCTTGCCTATGCAGCTCACAAAAATTTCGAAGTCTATCAAATGGACTGCAAATGTGCATTTCTGAATGGTGAATTAGAAGAAACGGTCTATGTGGAACAGCCACCAGGTTTTGTAAATGAGAAATATCCAAATCATTGTTATATTTTGGATAAAGCGGTTTATGGTTTAAAACAAGCTCCTCGTGCATGGTAAGAAACCCTAACTCGATTCTTAAAACAATCCAAATTTAAACAAGGCTCGGTCGACCCAACCTTCTTTTGCAAGAAAGATGGTGACCATCCAATGATCGTTCAAATCTATGTTGATGATATCATTTTCGGATCTACTAATCCTAAATTAACTGCTGAATTCCGAAAATTGATGGAAACTAAGTTTGAGATGAGCTCAATGGGTCCAATTAACATTTTCCTTGGTTTAAATATTAAGCAAAGTGAAGAGGGTATATTCATCAACCAGGAGGCTTATACAAAAACCTTGCTTGCGAAATTCGGAATGGTGGGAGATTCATAGGTCAAGGTTCCAATGGAATTCGGAACAAAGCTTACACCATCATTAGACAAACCTGCAGCTGATATGACTTTGTATCGAAAAATGATTGGATCTCTAATGTATCTAACATCGAGTCGTCCAGATATTATGTTTATTGTTTGCTATTGTGCCAGGTTTCAAGCGAATCCTCGTGAACCAGATATGGTTGCAGTGAAAAACATTCTTCGATATCAACCACCTTACTCAGAATTTGGTACCTTTCAAATTCAGGTTTCTTTGTGCAAGCATTCTCTGATGCTGATCTTGGTAGATGCGGTCTGGATCATAAAAGCACAACTGGAGGATGCAAGTTTCTAGAAGGAAAACTCGTAAGTTGGCAATCTAAGAAGCAAACATGCATCTCCTTATCTACCACTGAAGCTAAGTATATCACAGCTGCCTCATGTACTTCTCAAGTGATATGGATTCAAAGTCAGCACAGAGATTACAGGATAAATATGAAGAGGATCCCCTTATACTGTGATTATGAATGTGTCATTCGCATTTTCCATAACCCAGTGCAACATTCCAAGATGAAACATATAACACTGAGGTGTCATTTCATAAAGGATCATGTAGAGAATGGCAATGTCGAAATTCACTTTGTGAGATCTGCTGATCAACTAGCTGATATTTTTATGAAAGCCTTACCTAAACAAACCTTCAATCGAATTCTACAAGGCTTAGGAATGATAGAAGGAGATTACGTTTCGAAAACAACATAGTAAAGTAAAGCAGTGTTCTTTCTCCGAACCGCTCCGAGCCCTCGGAATGATTCAAAATATATACTTCATGTTCCGAATGGTTGCAAACCCTCGGAACGACTCGGAGTCCACTATTCATCTAAAGGTTCGAAAGTCTTTGTATCCTTTGTATATTAAGTCTCTTCCGACTGATTCGGAAGTTATTGCACATTTTTGTTTTTGAGTTTATTTTTCTGTTTTTATTTCTTTTTCAGAAAATTCAAAAATCACAAAAATATTTTCTTTATTTTTCTATTTTTTTTATTTATTTTTCAAGAAAATCCAAAATCACAAAAAACATTTTCTTTATTTCTGCTTTATCTTTTTTAGAAAAACTCAAAATTACCAAAAATAGTTTTTATTATTATTTTTTGTGATATTTTCAACATGTATTTTAGATGCAAGTATATATTCATTATGCTTTTAAATTATAACGATGGGGAAAAGTTTGTAATTCTGAATCCTTTGCACTAGTTAAGTGTCCCTAGAAACATGATGTTGGATGTTGCCCAAAGCCTCTGAGACTCTATGTTTGAAGCCTTATTGAATCGATAACACCAATCGTTTCTTCCCAAATAAGCTATAAATTCACATAAGTCATTGAGCTACCTTAATCTTCTCAACTGAGTTAAGAGTTCACTGCTTGGTCAGTCTTATATAGCAGACGTACATTTTTATCTTCAGAACCACCTCCATCATTTCTCTATAATTTTCACTTCCACAAATGTGAACATCGAGACTCTCAGCAATTACCACTGAGGTTTATGGTTACAAAACATCTGTGTTTATGATCTTAAATTCATTATTACCATGAATTGAGTGAAACCCAAAATCCGAAACCAATTTATGGATTGATGGTGAACAATTAATGAGTTCTAGATACTTTCACATCTTAATTGACGAGTAAAACCTTTATGCTTCGTACCCTATATGTTTGAAATCTTATTATTTTTTTTTATTTTCAGTGATCTTTACGAAAAGCTCTCAACCTAATACTTTTCTTCCCAAACGATCCAGTTTTTATTTTTCTTGAGATTCCTATACTATCTAGCTACTTAAATAATTCCAAAGCAAACTTGTTATTATGACTACACTGGTCATACAAGTACTTCTTCTAGACTTTTGGACTCATGTTGAGATTTACAATCTGGTTAAAGCCTAAGCCACCCTTTAAAGCCAAAATGAGAAGAATCCTTTCACTGTATCTCAAGAAACAAATGATCGTAATTCAATGGGGTACCACACAGACACTTCCGAGTCTCTCTTGACTCCAAAGGAAGAGATCATTGCCCGGGATCCAACTGTTTTTATGTTTACTTATAATTGACATCACAGATTCCCATATATTATTTGTTTTATTTCTTTATCTTTGGCACACTCTTGCACAAAAATCCTCATGATTTTTCATAAGTTTGGTTTCATAATTCCGAACGGTTACTTTCAATTCCGAGAAAAGGTTATGGAAATTTGATGCTTGATTGCGAATGTGCAGAACTGTAACGACGAATTTCTGGGGATACGATTTCAAAAAGGCGCGTTCTTTTCAAAAACCCTAACGTCACGCCTGACAGTTACGCCGCCTGACACACTAACAGCTGTCACGATTTTCCAGGTGCTTTTATCGGGATATGGAAACGTCAATCATGATTTTCTCTCACCACTTATACCGTATAAAAGGAAAATCGACGTTTACTTTTCTTTCACAGCTATCAAAGTATTCAAACTCTCCGGCGAAAATACTTTTTTCTCTCTGCACTGTTCATCATCTTCTCCAACAGTTTCCATGGCTAACTCCTCTGAAACTCCATCCGTTGCTGAATAAACTGCCTCATCGTTTATGCTGAACGTGTTGGAACCTGAAAGTGAACCTCTAGCAATCCTAAGTACATATTCCGAAGTATGTTGGTTCCGAAGGAAGATGTGATCCGGAACCTGTCCGGAGCAGGAGAAAAGGAGAGTGAAGTATTTAGAAGAGGAATACATTCCGGAGCTGATCCTAAAGTCCAGAATGTATGCTGATCCGGATCAAACCCTCATCTCCGGAAGATTACTTGTCCGGAATGAATTCTTTATGTCTTTAGTGCATTTATTACATTTGTCTTGTATGTGATGTAACATTTCATAGGACTTAGTCTAAAGTTGCTTTAGGACAATCAGAATGTCAGACTTATGTCTTTTGTCCGGTCTTATGTAAACATCTGGGATAATTCATTGTAACACTCTCTCCTTTAAATAGGAGATTTCAATACAAGTCAAGTACGGATCTTTCACTCACTTTTGGCATTTACTCTTATCATATTAAAAAAATACTTCTTGTTCTTCATTTATTAACTTTACTTTGATCATTATCTACTTGGTCTCAATTAATGTCTTGATCATTTGTTGAACCGATTATCTAAGACTTGACTGGTCTTTCCAATCTCGACTTGAACATTCATTATCAAGTAGACATTGATCTCAAGCAATCACTCAAGGTTTGAATTCTCAAACCTTATCCCTGTGCATAGATCTTGTTCTCACAATTGGTATCAGAGCCCGAGAGGTTGTCCTTTGAATCCATAAGATCAGATTATAGTTGGTTTGAAATTACCTTGGTATTTCAACCATTTATGTGTTAAGGATAAATGTTCTTGTATATACCACTTAAGCTTGAAGATATCTCGACTTCAATGGCTGCTTCAAATCCTCAGAAAATGATTTCAATGCAAATCGCAAATAGCGTGGGTGGCCCTACACGTGCCCCATTGCTAGTTGTCGAAGAATATGATCATTGGAAAGTTAGAATGGAAAGGTTTTTATTAGCCAAAGAGAAAGGTGAACAAATCTGGAGATCCGTCAAAGAAGGCCCTCATGTTCCTGTAAGAACAGTTGTAAGAGATGCAACAGCTCAGCTCATGCGAGAGGATGAAGCTCGTCCAGCCCCTCTAACTGCTGACGATATTGAGAAGCTGCATGCTGATCAAGTTGCCTTCTCAGAAATGGTGTTTGGTGTTCCTCCATCACTCTTTGAGCATATCAAGCTATGCAAATCAGCCAAAGAAATTTTGGACACTCTTCAGGATCTGATTGAAGGTTCTGAAAATATGAAGGACAAGCACCTCACCTCGGTTGTTAATGACTTTGACACCTTCACCACTACTCCAGGCGAATCTGTAGCCTCAGCCTCCAACCGATATCAAATCGTTGTCAACAACATGACTGCTCATGGGATTGTTCGAACTCCTCTCGAGTACAATCTCAAGTTCATTAACAGCCTTGGTAAAGGATGGGGAAATGTAAAGTCCTGTCTTCAAAGCAATGGTTCCTTAAAAAAATTGAAACTCTATCAACTTTTTGATGAGCTTAAAGGACATGAATCAAACGTTGCTCAAACCATAAGGGAACTTTCCGGAGGACCACTTGCTCTAGTCAGTTCTTTTGAATCAACCATTCCGAACCCACCTACTCCGGAACCTTACAAACCCACTGTTCCTTCCTTAACCTCTTTACCCACACACATCTATCCTGACGATGATTCCGAAACCCTAGATTCCGAACTCCGTTTCCAACAAGAATTTGCCTTACTCTCAATGAAATACAAATGACCTTTCAATCCCACTTACAAGCCATACCAAAACAGATTCAGTGCTCCTCACCAAACCCATTCTCAACCATATTCCTCTCTGGAACCGAAACAGACCTCTGAAAATCCTCCTACATACAAGCCCAACCTCACTAAAACAAACTCCGCTCCGGAATGTTCTCAAAATTCCAAATCAGACAAACCAAAGATCTTGTGTCATAAATGTGGTCATGCAAACCATTTTGCCAAAGATTGTCTAGCTGATGCTCCACAAAAACCAAAAGTCAAAGATTTAGCTTATTATGTCCGAAGAGCACAAGAAATGGCTGAAAGTGAGAAGGCATTTGATACTACCGTCTCAAGAGATGTCGAAGGATATTGGTCATCCGGAGATGATGCTGATTTAGTAACTGGAAGAAACATGTGTTTGATGGCTAGACAAACGGTTGAATGTGACGAAGGCTATTGGTCTTCTGGGTCCGAAGATGAAGATGATGTTGCTGAACCTCAGTACTGCTACATGGCCACTAACGATCCACCAGGTCGAAGCATCGTTCAGCAGGTAAAATCCATGATCTCTGATAATAATTTTGATTTGACTTTATGTGAACCTTATCTGGCCCAGATCCAAACAGATATGAACACCATCTATAAAGCCTATGAGTCTGCCATAGAAGCTAGTGAGAAGAAGGACTGTGAACTAAGTCGTCTTAGATTACGTTTTGAGGATAAGAAATTGAAAATCGAGTCTCTAGAGCATGAACTTGTAATGTCAAAAGATGAATGTATCTTTTTGAAAGATAAATGTGAAATCACTTATTCGGAACGAAATATTTTGATTTCGGATAACAAACGTCTCAATGCTAAAATAGGTGTTTTGCATAACTCTGTAGACATGCTTGAAGCTGACATTCGGATGACTCATAATTTTCGTCATCCATGGTCCAAAGCTCCTGGTCTCGGAAGCGAGTTTCCGAAACCAATTGTTAGTCCTCTGAAGGAATTGCAAAATTTGACATTCATGGGAGAAGTTCCGAACATCAAACATTCGGACACCCCTGTTTCTCCCTTGTCACCCCTTCCGGAGGCTAAAAGACATTTTGAGTCCCTAATTCCTGAGTTCCAACCAATAGTTGTCAAGTGGCCTGATTCCACGCCTCTTCCGCCTCTGATAAACCTGGACCTGAATCGGACCACGAAATATCATTATAGTCTTCCAAATTGTGTAGACTATGTTCCTAAAAGTAATCACGTAAACAACTGTGTGATTGAGGAAATTATTCCGGAAACAACTGAAGTCAATGACTCGGAATTTGTATGGGCATCTTTAGATGATAAAGTAGAAGTCTCAAGCCATGTGTCCTTTGATTCATGTTAATCGGAATCCTTAGTTCTTTCAAAAACCAAATTGGTTCCCATTACTCATGAGTTTACAAATCTATCCAAAGGACAAACTTCTAGATCCTCTCCTCATCCTAAGAAAAAACCAATGTTGAATAGAAAAGATGTTGTAGATCCCAAGGTAGAAGTCAGAAATGCTTACAAAAAGGAAGTTAAGACTAGACAAAATTCCAGGTTCCTTGCTAACTCTAAACCAAATTCATCCCAGAATCCTCGTGTCTCCACTCATAGTCAAAATTCTTTTGTTCCCACAAGGATCCTAAAAAGACCTTCCGAACCTCCTGTTCGTTCGGAACCTAAGGCAGTCCTTAACTCCAAATCACCTCAAGCTCATGTTAATGTCAATGTCAAAACCATTCGAAATACTTCACTGGTACCTCGAAATGTTTCATCTGTCTTTATCGCAAAATCTGATGGCACAATTTTTAAACCAAGAATTTCAAAAAACAATGTGTCATCAAACAAATCCACAAGTACAAAAACCAATGTTTCAAAATCTTCAAACAAAAATCTTGTGTGGAAAATCAAAACATCTGTTAGCAAAACAACAATCCCGGAGGTAACAAAAATTGTCAATCCTTCGGATACCAAAGATCTGAAGAAGTCAGCTCCGGACCCACAAGTAGTTGAATATGACTACTGGATAAATGAAAAGACAGTAGCATTCTGTCTTTTTCCAAAGAATTCCAGTAATGTCACCCAGAAACACAAAGTTGTTCCCAAGTCACAATCAAAGTCCAAAGCCCATGCCTACGTCCCAAAGTCTAACTCGGAGCCTAAAAACTCCGTTACTCACTAATTTTGCAGGCACTTTGTGCTTCGGAGCAAGAAACAATATGGTATATTGATAGTGCTTGCTCCATGCACATGACGAGGCAGAAGGATTTTCTACGAGATTTAAAGCTTTCTCCAAATGCTGGTTACGTGACATATGGCAACAACTCCAATTCTGAAATTCGTGGTTATGGAACTCTCACCAATGGAAATTTCTCTATTTCACATGTTGCATATGTAGCTGATTTGAAACATAATTTGATAAGTGTTGCTCAGCTCACTGACTCAAGTCGACGTGTGGAATTTTGCAAAAAGTATAGCTATGTGATGACTGAAGACCGAAAAGAATGTTTGATAAAGTCACTTCGCAACAAGAACATGTACCTGCTTGACATCAACATGATTATTGGCAAACCGCAACTATGCCTTCTTTCCAAAGCTGTTCCTGACGTCAGTTGGTTATGGCACCGAAGGCTCACTCATCTGAACTTTCGGTACATGAATGATCTTGTATCTGGCGAAATGGTAAGAGGTTTACCTCTTCTTAAGTTCGAAAATGATCATTTATGTGTTGCGTGTGAGTGTGGTAAGCAATCCAAGAAGGGTCATCCTGTTATCATAGAAAAGTTCATCTCAGAACCATTGAAACTTCTACACATTGATCTTTGTGGACCATCCACTGTAGTAAGTCTTCATCATAAGAAATACATTCTTGTGATTGTTGATGATTTTACAAGGTTCACCTGGGTTTTCTTCCTACGGCTGAAATCGGAAACAGCCTCTGAGCTCATCAATGTTATCAAAGGAATAGAAGTTCTTATCAAACTCCTAGTCATAAGAATCCGAAGTGATAATGGTTCGGAATTTGTCAATTCCACCATTGAGAAATTTCTCACAGAAAAAGGAATCGATCACAACTTCTCAGCTCCCTACACTCCACAACAAAACGGTGTAGTTGAAAGACGTAATAGAACACTTGTTGAAGCCGCTCGATCCATGCTAAACTATGCAAACTTACCACTATATCTTTGGGCTAAAGCTGTATCCACTGCTTGCTTCACTCAAAATCGAAGCATCATCAATCGACGTCTCAACATGACACCATACGAAGCAATGAATGGTCGAAAGCCAACAATCTCATTCTTACATGTCTTCGGATGTAAATGCTTCATCAAAAACAACCGTGACCAGCTTACAAAGTTCCAACCCAAAGATGATGAAGCCATATTTCTTGGGTACTCCTCCAAATCAAAGGCTTACAGAGTTCTCAACCAAAGAACTCATGTTCTGGAAGAAAGTTTTGATATCACCTTTGATGACAACTATGTTCGAAATTCTGGCCCCACTCACGTCACAACTCACATCATGGAGTCTGATGCTCCTCCGCCAGGTTGTCGGAACCCTCAAACCATTCTTGAGGTTTATTTTGAAATCCTCTTTGGCCCTTCCAAAACCGCTCTTGATTCCGAATCTCGATCAAGACCTTCTTTAATTCCAATTCCTCCTTCGGAAGCCCCAATTTCTCACAACCTCTCCGGTCCACTTCCGAGCCTACCTCCATTTGATTCCGAACCATTTCAACCTTCTCAGGTTGAGGGGGAGAATAATGCAAATCCCTCTCTTGAATCAAATGTGGATGGCTTCCAAGATGTAGCTGCCGATTTCGATGACTCTAATCCTCTCAACATTGATGAAAACGAAAATTTCTTTGAGTTCCCTTCTAATGATGATGTCAACCTCTCCGGTTCAGAAGTTCAGGGGGAGCATCATCCCAATATTCAAATCATTCAGGGGGAGAAAATCAATTCCACTGTTGATGTAGGATCTTCGGCTGCACAATAACTCCCTCGATTGCATGTTTGGACAAAGGATCATCCTCCGAACCAAGTGATAGGCAATCCGAATGTTGGTGTACAAACTCGCTCAGCTACCAACATCCAAATTGAATGTCATTTTTCAGCATTCATATCCATGGTTGAACCCAAATCCATCAAGGAAACATTAGAGCATGCTGATTGGATTACAGCCATGCAAGAAGAACTGGCAGAATTTGACTGAAATGAAGTCTGGACTCTCGTACCTCCTCCTCAAAATCACCCTATTGTCGGTACAAGATGGGTATTTCGCAACAAGCTAGACGATGTAGGAGTTATCATCCGAAATAAGGCAAGATTGGTAGCTAAAGGTTTTACTCAAATTGAAGGTCTTGACTACGACGAGACATTTGATCCTGTTGCACGACTTGAAGCTATCAGAATCTTTCTTGCTTATGCTGCTCACAAAGGCTTCAAAGTTTACCAAATGGATGTTAAGAGTGCCTTTCTTAATGGTGAACTTGACACTGAAGTATACCTTCAACAGCCCCCCAGATTTATCAATCTTTCCTTTCCAAACTATTGTTATAAACTCCGAAAGGCTGTCTACGGACTCAAGCAAGCTCCTCTGTGACAACTCAAAATTTCTATCTTATACAACCATTCACTTCAATCTAAGTCGGACTTATTTCTTCTAACTTTTAGCACTTTTTTGAGTCTGCTTGAGTGTTCTAAGCCTGGTACCTTCAAGAGGTAATTATAGGAGGTATAATCTAGAGTTATTTGTGCATCATTTAAGTCTCAAAACTCCAATAGTTTGGAGTTTACGGCCATAACATGGAGTTTACGGCCATAAACTCTAAGGTATAAATATGACACTTAGCCATTTTAGTCATTTTTACCATTTTCAAGCCTAGAAGTCATTCTCTCTCAAGTATCGTCCGATTTTTCTTCTTGATCTTCAACTTTGTAAGTGTTTCCTTCCTTGATTAGTTGACATATTACAACATCTAGTGATTGTACATGATTTCATCCATGAAATCTCTTCATTTTGATAGATCTTCAAGTGTTCTTCATTTCACCAAGAACACCAAGAACACACACTAGTGTTCTTGGACTTTAAACACCCTTACAAGCTTCTATATTGTAAGTACTCTTACCCTAGCTTGTTGTGTGCTTGAATCACTTAGATTACACGTAGAAAACATCAAGAACACAAGATCATAAGGTGTTTACGGCCAAGGCAATCTCCTTGGGCCGTAAACCCTAATAAAGGGGGCAATATGAGCCCTAGTCCCTTCCAAAGCCTTGGAATCAAGTCTAGATCACTTCCATGAAGAGTATAGGAGCTTAAACAACAAAAGAATCAAGAACACATGGAGTTTACGGCCAAGGTAATCACCTTGGGCCGTAAACTCTAAAAAGTGGTGCATTTGTGCCACTATTTCTTCCTAAGGCTTAGACTTGATCATAGGATACTTAATCATGACTTGTACGACCTTATATCACAAAATGGTACAAAATACCATGAGTTTACGGACGTAAACTCATGGGGAAATGACCATGGGACGTAAACTCATGTGATACAACCATATTGGCCATAAACTCCAATGAGAGGCCATACTCCCTTTAGATACAACCCTTTGGTACTCCTAGCACTTGAATCAAAGTGTTATCCATGTTTTAGGGTGTCTTTACTTGCTTAATTAGTTGTTAATTGACTAATTAGATACATATATGTGTCATTATATGTTAAATAGGATCCGTGTGTGTGTTCAAGTCTTCACTTGACACTTAGCATCATATAACATCCGTTCATCCAAACCACTCACTACAGGTGAGTTCATACCCCTTAATCTACCTTTTTAAATGATTTTAAATGCTTTTATGGGGGGGGGGAATACAAGTTGAAATATTATACTTATGATATCAATCACATGTGATTAATAACTATCAAACAAAGGATTTGCTATTCAATTAGTTGTTTTATCAAACAAAACTATTTCAAATAGTTATCAAATACTTTTACATGTTAAATACTTTCTATTCAAACTCTTTTAAACTTATATTTTGTCAAATGCATATCTATATAGATATAGTTATATAAGTAGGATTGAAAGGACTTAGGACTGATAGCTCGCCTTGCTTCCTGTTCCTTGTTTGGTTGTGGACTTAGGGTATCGGTTATCTGTCCGAAGGTCGTTTGAATCTTAGTTATATATTATGTATATGTGTATACATATAAAAGTTCCTTCATTTAGTTCAGTGCCTTTGGGTAGCAAAGGTACACCATCATGTCCATACATACCAATAACATTACTAGTAAACTATAATAGGTATAGTTTAGGAAGTTACTACTACTATTACTAGAACAATGAACCATTCAATGAGTCAGTTCATACATGAAACATAACATACTATGATGAGAAACAAACATAACATACTATGCTGAGAAACAAGCATAACATACTATGATGAGAAACAAACATAACATACTATGATGAGAAACAAACATAACATACTATGATGAGAAACAAGCATAACATACTATGATGAGAAACAAACATAACATACTATGATGAGAAACAAACATAACATACTATGATGAGAAACAAACGTAACATACTAGACAGAGAGAACATACATTACACTAGTACATACAATACATATACAAGAACATTACAACAGTTATGTGAGCCACGTAACGGGGCATGGCATCACCTGTCATGGCTCGTTTTGTATCCAGAGTCTCCTAGAAGGAGAGCGTTGAATTTGTGTATAGATCTATACTGGATTGACTATCCTACACCTTGCTGCTCGCTACAGTGGGACTTGCAAGTCTACGGATGCCAAATGTCATTTCTTCCGACGTCTTTCATCGTCGTGTTATTAGTCGGTAGTATGGTACAGGCACATCACATGTTACTTTAAATAACATATTGGTTTAAGGTAATTAGTACAACAGTAGTTACTTAATACAACACTACATTACTTTATTATTTCCCCATTGCATTCATATTGTGATCTTTTCACATAAAAGGTAATGTAAAACTATATTTTTGGTTATTGATAGTCATACGTGGGAAAATACACTCTTTTGCAAGAAACAAACATACAAGACATTTGATGCCTTCGTAGAAGGCTACGTTTAGTAGAAAATATAGGATTTTCTAGGAGATACAAACATATACAAACATTTACAAACATTTACAAACTTATACATCAAGTTCTTACAAACACTTTCATACAAGCAATGACACTAAAATACTTATGATCTCACCAGCTTTAAAGCTGATAAACTCTTTCAAAATAACTTGTATTCTCAGGTCATCAGTAGACATGTACCGATGCCAGGTTTTGAGAAGATGGAGCTCGTTCAAGACTCATCTTTTATTTTGATTTACATTTTTGTTGTCTTATAAACTTCACAGAACACACTTGTATTGAAATATATTATTAATGCAATGGATGATGTTGTTGCTTGTTTACTACTATGCATTGTTGTGATACTGCACATGACGTCCTCCACCCCTGAACGTTTCCGCTGTTCTGGTTTTGGGGTGTGACATCCTCGGGCTTGGTACGAGACTCTCACCGATTTTCTCAAACGCTCAGGTTTTCAAAGAGGTATACTTGATCCCACTCGTTTCCGAAGATCAAATGGAAAGCATCTCATGTTGGTACAAATTTATGTGGACGATATCATTTTTGGATCTACGGATTCATCTATGGTTGTTGATTTTGCCAAACTTATGGTCAGTCGATTCCAAATGAGCATGAATCGAGAATTAAGCTTCTTTCTTGGCCTTCAAGTCAAACAGACTAACAAAGGTATTTTCATTCACCAAGAGAAGTATATTTCTGAACTTCTCAAGAAATACTCAATGGACACCTGTGCCTCCGCCAAGCTACCTATGGGCTTCGGTCACAAAATCTTTGCCGACCCTTCGGGTGTTTCCGTTGATGAAAAGAAGTATCATGGAATGATTGGATCCTTACTCTACCTTACTCCAAGTCGCCCGAACATTATGTTCTCAACATGTTTATGTGCCAGATTCCAAGTCAATCCGAAGATGTATCATCTTTTGGCTGTAAAACAAATATTCCGATACCTCAAAGGTACAAAGAGCCTCGGAATCTGGTATCCAGCAAATGAAAGTTTCCTTCTGCAAGCTTACTCTGATTCAAACTATGGTGGTCTTCAACTCGATAGGAAAAGTACACCAGGAGGATGTCAATTCCTAGGTGGTCGATTAGTCAGCTGGTCATCCAAGAAACAGAACTGCATTGCTCTCTCCACAGCTGAAGCTGAATACATTGCTACTGCCAGCTGTACCTCTCAAGTTCTTTGGATGAAATATTAACTCTTGGATTATGGTTACCGATTTCAACGCATTCCTATCTACTGTGATTCTCAAAGTTCCATTGCAATCTCTCACAATCCAATTCAGCACTCCATGACGAAGCACATTGACATCCGATACCATTTTATTAAAGATCATGTTCTAAATGGCAACATCGAACTTATTTTTGTTCCATCTGACGATGAAATTGCTGATGGCTTTACTAAGGCATTAGATGAAACCAAATTTAATGGTTTTCTGAACAAAATGGGTATGATGATGCCTGATCCTCAATTCTTTCAGGAGACATGTTCTCTTTGATAGAAGTATTCAGAAGAAAAATATGCTCCGAATTCAATTATTTTTTGCTTCGGAACTATTTTTCCTCTAAATACATAGGATCATTTACGTGTCTTTATTACTAATTATCCCTTGAGTTCTTTAAGCTGTACAGTTCATTACCTTTATCACGACTATCAAGATCAACCATCATTTGAATCTCTCTTTCGGAACTCACTTCATAAAGGAATTCCGGAAAATCCTCTCCGGAAAGGCGATGTTTTCAAAGTTGCTCCAGAATTTTAAAATGTGCTCCGGAATTTCAAAGTTGCTCCGGAATTTCAAAACTTGCTCCAGATTTTTAAATTTGCTCCAGAATTTTAAAATGTGCTCCGGAAATTTCAAAGTTGCTCTGGAATTTCAAAATGCTCCGAAATTTCAAAACTCGTTAAGGCTTATAGAATTCCGGACCAATCATCTTTTGGTCCGGTCAGACGTCTTCCGGACAATATGTTGGCCCTCATTCCTTCCGATTCTCCCTATTTGAAACAACATATTGAGACTTCGGTTGTGTTCGACCCAACACAACCTGCCCCGGTCTCAGTTGAGCCTACTCCGGAAGAGGCCATTCATGCTAAGTCCGGACCCAAAGTTAAGCAACAATCCAAACGAAAGGCTTCACCTTCCAAGCCTAAGGCCAAAAAGAAATCCAAAGTCAGTGCCCCCTCTCAACAGGAGGGCACCCATGACATTTCAGCTGATTCTGGCCGTCCGCGCACCCCTCCTGCCCACTCATCTGAGGTACCCCTCAATGTTTCATCATCACAAGCACACACTCACGGGGAGTCTCCACATAATCCACCCTCACCCTCCCAAAAGGGTGATGCCGGTGTTGAACAAAGTTCCTTGCAGCCCCCTGGAACACACCCACGTGTCAAATTCGATATTCCCATTATCTCTTCCACACGCACACACTCCGGAACCATTGTTCCAGAACCTAAGCATCCGGAAGGAGGAGCAGTCTCTCCAACTTCCGATGCCACAACTGGTCTGATACCCGGAAGGCATACAGGACGACCAGGTTCTAATGATCCTTTGTGGGAAGATTATATGAACAGGGCCGCATCTCGATGTCCGGACCTTTCTCGATCTCAGGTGGAGTCCACTCTCATCTCCATGAGGAACAGGGCCATCCAAAGCAATTTGCCCTTCGTCACTCCAACTGACGATGACGCCATCAATGAACTCACTACTGAGCTACCCCCTGTCACCATTCATCAAAGCATCTTCCACACTGATCCGGAAGAAGAAATCTCCAAAGAAGTTATGTTGGAGGAAGAAGCAACAACCGTTCCGGATGCTCATCTCATGACCTCCATTCACTATCAATCCAAAGCATCCGTATCCAAGTCTGTCTTTGACTTCGGATCCTCCTCCACTACCACTCAGACGACGGCTCCAACTCAAATCTTCAAGAAGACGATGCTACTACCAAACCGGGTCCATCCTCAAATCCGGACGCTCACCAACCTCCTCCACAACACTCTGATTCTGATTCAGAATCCTCAGCTGGTGACCATGTTGACCCGTTTGCCCTTTTGGAGATCCGCAACAATGTTTCGGACACTATGAATAAAGTGTCAACTATAGAAGCATCCGTAACAGAGCTGAATTCTAAGTTGGATCAAAAAGTCTTTGGACTTGATTCAAAACTTGATGATATTCTTCAGTCTCTCTCCCAACAGTCCGGACCATCAGTGGCAGAGAGAGAAGCCCAACTCGATCAGCTGATCTCCATCCGGCTGAAGCACACTGTTGAGCAACTTGACTCCAAGTATGATGTTCTTGTTGAAAACTATCTCAACACCATCTCCTCAATGCTCAAGGTTCATGACGATCTTGTGTCTGCCACCAACGATCTAATCAAGCAGACTGATGTTCGTCATGAGAAACAAATTCAAAGATTGGAGAAGGAGATCCGGAAGAAGGATGAGATGAACCTCATCATTCAACAAGTCCTCGTCAAACTCCTGCGCTCAACTTGGAACATTGTTGATGTTCCGAACAGGAAGTTTGTTGAGATGATTGACATCCTCAGCAGCACATTCAAGCATCTCTCCGAACAAGCTCCCACTTCTGAAGCCTGTGACACTCTTACTCTTTAAATCTCCACAGGTCTTCAGAAGGTGTTCTCCAAAGTTGATGATATCAAGGAAGTCTTGACGCTTGCACCAGTTTCAAGGTTCACCGATGCAAGAGGGGGAGAAGGCTCAAGTAGGAGCTGGCCACCAGCCTTAAAATTCACACTCAGGGATGAGGACCTCGATTCCGAAGAAGAAGATGTTCAATTTGTCTCCGGAATCCTGGGAATCACTAAAGGGAGCGAAGGTGATGAAGATTATGAAGTCTATATTCCGGATGAAGCTCCCAAAGGAGTTCTTGGTCTTCAAGCTCCAAAGCTGACTGCTCCGAAGGTGTTAACAGAGGAACAAAAGAGGATCTGGTTCGCAGTCTCCTGGCCATCCTCTCTTCCGGACGCCTTTGAAATGGCCGTTAAAATGGCTAAGGCAAAATCATCCTTACTGCTCAAGCCTTCCGAGCCACTCCCTCTGTGCTGTCTCCCACTCCCATTACGGAACCAAAAATAGCCCCAATTGATCAAGGCTCTCCTCTCCGGACTCCAGATGAAATTCCAGAAGAACCGCTTCCAACTCCCACTCCGGAATTTATCATCGATGAAAATATGAAGTTGGTCATTGATGCACTTCAGAAAGACAAAGGGAAGAAACCGATGACTTCCGAACATCAAGCCTTCCACTCCAGACCTCCTCTCAAACAAAAATATGGATGGTCTGAGGAGGAAATTCACAAGGCATTGGAGGACAGCATCCATATTCAAGCCTCAAAAGACCATCCCGATCCGATGCGTGGCATCTCTCCTCTATGTCGAGAAGGCATCCTTCAAGCCAAGGAAATCATCCCAACCCTCTACTACGACCTTCCCTCAAATGACTCTGATCAACTGGATCTTCCTCTCTCTCCCTGTAGCAAATTATACACGAAGTTTGCTCCGCTCCACCCAACCGACAATCCGGAAGTGATCATCCGGACAGAGCGTGAGAGGCTCAAAACCTTTTATGCTAAAAATGCTCAACCCTTCAAGGAAGTATGGACAAGGAAGAGGATCACCAAAGTTCATGGCTTCGGAAGAAAAATCTTGGTAAAATTTGAGCTGAACTGTCCTCTGTTCCGTTTCCATCTCCTCCGGAACAAGCCAACTCCCCAGACTGTTACTGATGCGGATTTTCCATCAATGAATCCGAACGACATCCTTACCCTAGCTACTTACTTCAGAGAAAATCAGAAGAATGACATCAGTATGGGTGCCTACCACGCAACTCTCAGCTTTCTCAAAGACTATGTTGCTGAGTTCTGCTGCTGTGATTACGAACTTGATCACCTCTACGGAACCGAACAATTCATTGCAAAGATCGACTTTGTTCTTCGGGAAGCTGAAGTTCTTGCAGATGGTTCGATCGAAGAACCAGTTCTAGGGTTTGTCTACACCACCAGAAGAACAAACAAGAAGCACTTCTTCCGAGTCCTTGACAAACACCTGGTTCCTACCAAAGCTCTGCAGAAGTTCATATCCCGGGCATCCAAGTCTGATGCTCCGGAACAGGTTAAGGCAAAGTTTGTAAGTCAACTGAATTGGTATATTGCGGTGTGTGAATGGTTGTTCTGAGCATACACCTTCATCAAGGAAGAAATGAACTAAGCTTGATGGATTGCTAAGTTCACTTAGGGGAAGATTGTTGGAACCTGAAAGTGAACCTCTAGCAATCCTAAGTACATATTCCGAAGTATGTTGGTTTCGAAGGAAGATGTGATCCGGAACCTATCCGGAGCAGGAGAAAAGGAGAGTGAAGTATTTAGAAGAGGAATACATTCCGGAGCTGATCCTGAAGTCCGAAATGTATGCTGATCCGGATCAAAGCCTCATCTCCGGAAGATTACTTGTCCGGAATGAAGTCTTTATGTCTTTAGTGCATTTATTACATTTGTCTTGTATGTAATGTAACGTTTCATAGGACTTAGTCTAAAGTTGCTTTAGGACAATCAGAATGTTAGACTTATGTCTTTTGTCCGGTCTTATGTAAACATCTGGGATAATTCATTGTAACACTCTCTCCTTTAAATAGGAGATTTCAATACAAGTCAAGTACGGATCTTTCACTCACTTTTGGCATTTACTCTTATCATATTAAAAACATTCTTCTTGTTCTTCATTTATTAACTTTACTTTGATCATTATCAAGTTGGTCTCAATTAATGTCTTGATCATTTGTTGAACCGATTATCTAAGACTTGACTGGTCTTTCCAGTCTCGACTTGAACATCCATTATCAAGCAGACATTGATCTCAAGCAATCACTCAAGGTTTGAATTCTCAAACCTTGTCTCTGCGCATAGATCTTGTTCTCACAGAACGTCAAACCCATCCAAAACCTCATCATGGATCTCGATTCATCCAACTACGCTGAATTAATCAAGCCTATGATCGAGTGTCTCTGTTACTCTCCGTTGGCTCAAGCCCTAATGATGGCTAAGAATGTCTCATTGGTTCATCTGTCCAAGGTATTCTCCACTGCAAGCTACCAACAAAGTGAAGTTGTGATAATGTTTGAGGTTGATTTCAAGAAAATCTCCATCTCTAAGGCTCGATTTAGTAGGATATTAGGGTTTTCTTCAACAGAGGGGTTGGTCGATCTGGAATTAATTTCTTCATTTGTGATTATGGAGATGTTCTACCAAATGGGGTATTTAGAAAACCTCTCTCTCCTATCGAAGTTGAAGAAGCCCAACCTTCCTCCTATGTGGAATGGGCTTTTCACTCTACTGTTTAAGAGCTTCTCAGAGCGAGTTACGGGTTTAGATAGTTCAAGCAAGCTTTTCTGCACAATAATATATGGTCTTTATTCTAGGATTAACCTTGATTATGGTTCAATACTCTGGGCTCAACGGGTTCAAAGCACACTTTCGACCACAAGGCACTTGGAAATCTCTTGTGCTCGCTTCTGGTCAGTCATCGTCAAGTGTGCACTTGTTCCTCTTCAGCTTCAGGTACCATATGATTCTGTGATGGCAGCGATTCCGATTTTCCATACTTCCAACTTTATTGTGTCCGATACCACCAAATTTGACATTTTTGGATCCATTCCGGAGGCCATGCTACTCAATGTTCCAGCTGACAATGTGCTAATCAGTGAGTATTGGAAGAAACCTGCCTCAGGTCCTCGTCTTATGCCCAATGATTTACGAAGGGTACTTGAAGAAGGGAACAAGCCCAAAAAGGAAGGAAAGCGAAAGGCGAAAGCTGGACCTTCCGAGCCAGCTCAAACTCCGAAAAAGAAGATTAATAAGGCTGCTCGCAAACCACAATCTGCTTCTCCTGTCGCTCAAGAGGATTCGGACTCTCACACTGTTTCGGAAGATTCGGAGGACTGAACAAGTTCAGTAGGAAACTGAAGATACTGCAACGACTTCGCAACCTATGGTCTTGGAACACATGGTTTCGGAGCCCATTCCTACTGAGTCTACTTCGAAGGTATCATCTCCAATTCCCACTTCAATTCCCTTGACAGATGATTACTTTCATGTTCCATCTCCTCCACCTTCTCCTACTGCTACTTCTACACCAATCTCTCTATCCATGACCATAGCTCCTTATCCAAATGTATCTACTAGAGTTTCGCCACCACATATATCTATTGCCCAAACAACTCCACTCTACACTGATTCTACCACAACCACTACCACGATTTCACCTCAAGTAACTGTCAACGTATCTGATACGGTGGCAGGTGCATTTGGTGTTATAGTTGGTCAGAGTTCCACCCCAGTCTCGCCCTTAAGGGATGATGATCCTGATACGATTTGTGGTGATGATCGGGATGATTTTGAAGATTTCCATTACAGCCTATTCACTGTTCATCAGGAGAGTGATGATGACGATGCACCAATGACGAAAGGGCAGTTCAAAACCTCAATCAAAAATTGGATACTCTGCTTGAGTCATCCCAATCTTCGTCCAACAGTGAGTATTACTTTTAGGCTCACAAAGAGTTAATTGAGACTCTCACCAAGGAGCATGCCAAAAGTCTCGATGCATCTACAAAAGTAGTTGAAAATTCCGAGCAAACTGTTAGGGAAACGACCGAGAAAGTGAAAAAACTACTTTCTGATGTAACGCAGTTTATGGCAGGATTCCGAAAATCTTCGGACCAAAATACTGCATCTGCTAATAAAGTTATCACCAGTCTTGGCACCACCCTTGAAACGGAGAAAGAAGCTCTTTCCAAAGTTCTTTCCGCCATAAAAGTTTATAATGCCAAGATGAGTGCCTCTATCGTTTCGAACATTGAGAAGCTACAGGAGGATCTGGCCACAGAGAACAAACTCATAGATAAGCTGGTTGTCAAAACTGAGAAAACAAAAGTTCTTTCTATGCAGATGTCTCATGCCAACAAACAGATTGGCGACCTTAACTCCGAAAAGGCTATTATAAAAAGCAAGGTTGCAAAAATCGCTTGACGGTAGCTCGACGGTGGACTAGGGTCAAGGGATTAATCGGTTAGGCGGGGATTAATCGGGGGATTAATCGGAGACCATTAATTATTAAGAAAATTATTCAAAAATTAATAAATCTAAATTTAATCATAATAATATAAGTAAATAAGCATAAAAGTTTAATAACAAGTTTAATAAACACAATAAATTATCATCCACAAGACCAAAACAAACATAAAAAGTTAATAATAAGTTCAACAAACACAACAAATCATCGTCCAACAAGTTCATAATAAGTTTAAATAACACAAAAATAAAACATATTATCTTCTAATCTTCTCCACACACTTCCATTATTTGAACCCCATCCGACTCATATTCGTCTTCTTCTAACACTTTCTCCTCACACTCGGACTCAAAATCTTCATCGGAAAGTTCCCCCGTTCTTGGACTTTCTCGGGGTGCTTGATTATCATCGGTTCCTAGATCTTGATTAACCGTTTCGGGGTCTACTTTATCTACATCAACAATCCATTCTTGAGCCGAGAGTGAATCATTTGCTAACAGCACCTCCATATTTGTATCTTTTCGCTTTTGGTTTTTTTCCATTAAATTAGCATTGAATTGAACATAGACAAGATTGTTCAATTTGCTTGCCTCCAATCTATTTCGTTTTTTTTGTATGTACCTAGAAATGTAAACACAACAAAGAGTTGAAATGTGTTTAATATATAAATTTTATAAAATATAAATTTAATAATATACTAACCCCTTCAAACGTGCTCCAATTCTTTTCACAACCCGATGAACTACTAGTCAAAGAAAGAATCCTCATTGCAATATTTGTCAAATGAGGACTTGTGATACCAAATAGTCCCCACCAACTAGCTACAACCTTTTAAACAAAAACACATTATTAATCGATAAATATCAAAATTTTATAAAATACTAAAATAGATAACTAAAAGTAAACTGAATTACCCAGATCAAACTCGACATCATTCACCCTACAATTTTTAATTGCAAGATCGCAACCAAATCTATCAACTTTTTTCTTGTACTTTGGCAAGTCAATTGTTACAATTTGCCTTTGCATCTCAAAATTGTCACAAAGTAATGTATCAAAAAAATCAAGAACCGCATTGATTATATCGGGATCATATTGGAGTTGTGGATCCTTATAGTGATAATATGGATTTAAAAGATAAGACGTTAAATGTAAACTTGAATCTAGACGACCTTTCATCTTTTTGTTTATGATATCTATAATAGGTTTGTAAGCTTTCTCGTTTCCACCCAATGATGTGATAATTTCTTCTTTAGCAACTTTAATCTCCCCGTAAACAAAACCCATTGAGGGCTTCCAATCCGCATCAACCATTCGAAGGACTTTCACCAAAGGGGAGAACACCTTTAAACATTGAGCCACATCGGACCAAAATTGGACACTTGACACCGTTTTATATGAGGCGTTCCCTTTAGGTGTACTAGAAAATTTACATTCCTCCCATTCGGTGCTAGAGAACATATGTCTTAGTTGCTCCTTTTTTTCAGCCAAACTTTGTAATGTTAGAAAGGCGGAAGCAAATCTCGTGACTCCCGGTCGAATAATTTCTCTTTTGTTTGTGTAACTTCTCATCATCGCTAAGGTCTTGTGGTGAGCGTAAATGAAGATGGTTAGCTTCTTTGGTTGATCTAGAATTTTCTTAAACCTTGGAAGTGCACCAATACCTTGAAGAAATAAACACGATTAAATAACAAATTATAGTATAAAATTAAACATTTTAAAAGAAAATAAAGTAATAAATACAATAAATAAACAAAATAATGTAAGTACCTTCAAGCATAAGGTTAATGGTATGTGTCGAACATGATGTCCAAAAAATAGATGGTCTTTTCTCTTTTAGCAACTTTGCCGCCCCCATGTTATTCGTGGCATTATCGGTCACAACTTGAACAACATGCTCATGACCAACTTGTTGAATGCAAGACTCCACATATTCATATATTTTTTGGCTTGTATGTGCTTCGTTAGAACATTCTTTTGAAGATAAAAAAACAGTACCCATCTTCGAATTAACACATAAATTCATAATGCTCCTTCTCTTTCGATCAGACCAAGCATCCGTCATAATCGAGCATCCATCCTCTTTCCATTCTTGTTCGTTTTTTTTCAACAAGTTTTTTGTTCTTTCAACGTCATGCTTTAGAAGCGTGACACTCAAAGCATGTCTAGTTGGAGGTGGAAGCCCAGTTCCAAATTGGCCAACAACCTCCAACATCATTTTGAAGCTATCCCTTTCAAAGGCATGAAAAGGAATTGCACTTTCATATGCCCACCTACTAATGTATTTATGGACCGTGAGTATTCTTTCTTTCCGGACAATATTGTTAAGATCAACATTTTTTTCCTTTCTCACATTCAATTCTTCTTCGGGGTTTATTTTGTTTGCGTAGCCATCCATGGGGCCTATAACATTTGGTGCTTTCAACCCCAAAGAAAATTCAACTCCATCCACGCTATCATGAAATTCTTGTCTCACCTCAAATCTTAAGGCTTCATCTTGCGAATGTTTAGCTTTCTTTTTTAACTTCCCTTCATTAATAGAATTTCGACATTTCAGTTGATAATCTTTTGTAGAACTTGGACATGAAGATACATTCCCCTTCACATGAGCAATATGTTGTTTCATTCTAGTAATCCCTCCGCCAAACACTTTTCCAGACAATTTACGTTTCAATCTATCCAAGTTGCTTTTATCCGGGATAAAACCATATTCCCAACCAACATCATCCGACTTCCGTTTATGTGCATCGATGGCGGTTGATCCCACAGAAGGTGTAGTTGAAGCATTGGAAGTCATTGATTGTCAACTGTTAACTCATCACATTAACACATTAAAAAAATTAACACTTTAAAAAATATAATATAAATGCTTGACAAAATGATTATCAATCAACCAAACAACTTATAGATTCATGTTAATGCCTTACTGCTAAAGTGTTGTTAACAGATTAACCAATACCAAATTTCTTAACAGATTTCATGTTAAATAGTTTCTTAACAGATTTCATGTTAAACAGTTTCAACAAATGTTCAATTAACCAATACCAAATTTCTTAACAGAAGATGCTATTAACAGATTTCAAAAAAAAAAAACTACTTGACAGAAGCTGTGACAGAGAAGACTTCATATACCCCAAGCTGTCACAAAACAAGCTGTTAATAGATTTCATGTTAAGAAGCTGTCACAGAGACCCCAAGCCTTCATCTTTTTGCTCTGTACAGATAAATATCCACATAATATCATTGGAAAGTTATTCTATTTTCCTAATCTCAAATCGATTTCCCATGGTCAATAAACATGTTACCGATAAATAACTTAGACTTAATTAGTGTTAAGTGTTAACCAACTGATAAATTGCTTGTTGTTAAGTGTTAACAGATAAATTGCTTGCTGTTAACAGTAGAAGCTGTCACAGAGAAGTCGGAAGAAGAGTTGAAGTAGGAAGAAGAGTCAGAAGTAAAAACGAACCTTGATATCTCAATTAGTGTCGACGAGAGGAGCTGAAGTCGGATGAATAGTTGATTTTGGAACCGATAAACTTCAAGAACTGCAATCTTTAAACTTCATGAGCCCAGAAACTTCGTGAACTGAAGCTTGGAAGGAGACTGCACGTCGTTTCTTGAAGGAGATGACGAACCGGGGGCTAGAGCTAAAAACGGGTGTGAGACTATCGAAGGTGAACAGAAGAAGAAGATGCGATAGATTTCCCTTGTTCGTTCTCGTTCGTGGTTCAGAGAGGCAGAGAGAATGCGATTTTTTTTACTGCATCGAATGAGAAAACGGATGCAACCCAAGAAGCATTTCTTACATTTTGACAATTTTGCCCTTAAATATATTTTTTTTAAAATTGCTCTGACTTTCGTTGACCGATTTGGGCGCCTAGACCCGCCTAGACCCGTTTTTGACCGACTTTGACCATATCCGATTATATAGCCCGATTAGCTATAAACGTTGACATTCGAGGACCGACAAGCGCCTAGGCGCCGATTAATCGGCCGCCTAGGCTGATATTTGCAACACTGATAAAAAGTTGTGTCGCAGATGTCAACCTTTACTTGTAGAATCTGGTAGAGACTTGTGACTCGTTTCTCATGGTCTCGGTAAGACAACATCTTACGGAAAAACTGAAACCGGTATTCTCCATGCTTAATCGTATCGAAGGTGTTTCGGAATCTGATGCTCTTGCGAAACAAGGGGGAGAAGCTAAGAAGACATCTGGTAAAGAACCCAAGAACACAGCTAGTGATTTTGGTGAGTTCGAACACAAACCAAAGCCAAACACAAAATATTAGAAGGGTAATGAAGCTTCTGCATCTAAAAGCAAAGGAAAAATGGTTGGTGATGATGATGAAGAAGAAGAAAATTTATCCGATGGGTCAAAGCTCAAAAGAAAGTCTCGTGAGAAAGAGCTTGATGAGATTGAGCGTGTTAGCAAGGAAGCTGAAGCAGCTGAATAGGAGGCTCGTGAAGCTCATGTCACACTTAAAACTCAGAAGGCCCTCTTCCCTCCTTGGTCCATGGAGCGGATTCTGAACGAGGCAATTGACAATCTGAGTATTCACTGGTTGGAGCCAGTTGTCCCATTTGACTTGGATAACTCTTCGGAATATGAGCTTAATTTTCCGATCACTCCGAAGGCTTTCATATTCCGACGTTTTGAGAAGATTGAGAAAGCTCCTGATTTGGATAACGATGTCAATCACATGCTTTTCTCATTTTATCTTAAGCATGGAAACCTCCAATATCAGACATGGAGTTCGAATTGCCGCAGTGAAAGTTTTTGGCTCAGTTGAAACAGAAAGCTTCATCAACGTTCGATTCAAAGCAGTCCGGGGAGCAGGGAGTTCGGTCTTTGAATTCACTCTTGCTGACTTGCCTTGCCTAAATCCATATGATTGGATTTCTTTGTTCACTCTTTTGTCTAAAGATAAACAGAATTTCGAACCAATAGTGGCACATCTGAAAAGAATGTTAGTCTCCTAGATTCAAGAAATTGGGAAAATGGATGTGGAGATTGCGGTTGAGCTAAGAAAGAAACCATCTGTGCAACCTAAAGAAGCTCTGAATGATATGAGCAAGATGAAGCTGGGAAAAATTAGAGAGGATAACTGGAGCATGGCGTTTCAACAACGAGAAGACGAGAAAGTTCAGAAGTGCTTGTTCTCCTTACCAGACATGCATCTTTATTCTACATCTTGTCTAAACTACGTTTTGGGGGTAACAGAAAAATGCAAAGCGAATGATGCCGCATACAAGAAGTGCTTTGCAGACATGATCAAATGGTATATCGTAGTTCGCAACACTTTGCTTGGATTAATGTTGAAGTTGTTCAAAGTTCAGAAACGTCAGCCGCATTGAAGAATCTACCTTCTTTAATTGACACAAAGGGGGAGATTGTTAGGGTGTTTAATGTATTGTGTCAATATTGTTTTGTACTATAATAGTCCATATTGTAACGAGTTGGGCCTGTCCACCGGGGTTTTAATGATATTAGAGTTAGAGTAATTATAGTGCATGCATGCACCATTTTAGGGTTAACAAGTTGTATTGCCCTACGTAGTCTTTACAGCAAAGTTCTTGTTGAACTCTTCTAAGGCTATTGAATCTAAGCATTTAGAACCATTTGATCTTCTTTGTTCTTATTGTTTGGTTAATTTCACTTGTTAGAATCTATCGATCTATCTTTTATTGTTTCAACACTTTCTTAATGTAGTGAGAATTGAATAACCATCCTAATCTTCTGTCCCTCCGAATCTCCATCCGCGTTATCTTCTTTTTCATCTGCTAAATTGTTCATCAGATGCTCATTCTCCAGAAACATCTTCAAGTAGTCTTTCCTGGCATCATCATTACCAGACACTTCTTTCCTAGGTTGTTCAAGGGACTACTCACATATATGTTGTTCCATGTCACCATGTTGTACCTCATTTATCACAAAACTGCGTGGGGTTTCTATTTCAAACTCCACATTCTAGCTAGCACCCTGATTGTTCCCCACAACACTTATACCATATTTTCTCTAGTTATGCATAACTGATTCAAAGGTCACATATCTGCTAATAACAAATTTTAGAGTCATTCCTTATTATGTACACCACAGACGATGACCTTTCCCTCCATATGCATATCCTAGAAATATGCACTTCATTACCCTCGTCTCCAATTTACCACCATTCATACGAGCGTAAGCAGGACATTCAAACATTTGTAAATCAGAATTATCAGAGGGTTTCCCATACCACACCTCTTGAGGAGTCTTACAATTAGTTATAGTTGATGGAGATCTATTTCCCAGATAGAAAGTAGTGTTGACTGCTTCGCCCAGAATTGCTTCGATAAATTAGCAGACAACCACATGCACTAAGCATGGTCTACCAGTGTTTGGTTCATCTATTCTGCCACTGCGTTTTGTTGTGGTGTTAGTCGTACAATGTGATGCCTCACTATACTTTTTGTTTTGCAGAAGTTGTCAAATGAACGTAGAACTCCAACCCATTTTTGTTATAAGTGAACTGACTTGGTTCTTAGTATGTTTGTTAACCATAGTCTTTTCATTCCTTGAACTGCCTAAACACTCATCTTCGTCTTTTATCTTCATAAAGTATACCCAGGTCTACCTTGAATAATCATCGATAAAAGTCACAAAATATTGACATCCATCATGAGACTTCACAGGAAAGGGACCACATAGATCTGAGTGAATACACTCGAGGATCTACTTGATTGAGTTTTGAGCCGAACTGAACTTCACCCTGTGTTGTATATCTGGAACACAAGCCTCACAAGGTTTAGCATTTCCAGTTGCATCTATGTAACACCCGCAGATCCGGGCTAGACAATTAAGATATAATAAGTAATAAAACAAAATTTTGATAGGATATTATTTAGGATGAATAATCTTAACTAAAGTTATAGTATATGTGACAAGGATTATGTACATATAAAGAACTCTGAAATACGACTTCGAATGAAGAAGTTATACTTCTTCGAAGTTTCGCGATTAAATCGACACAACTATACGCATCATAAAAAGTGAATTTTTGATAGACTGCTTATTATCCAAAGTAATCTAAACTAAAGTCGTAGTAATCATAAAACCAAAATTGTGCATATAGAGAACATCCAAATCTGACTTCATATGAGGAAGTTATGATTTTTCGAAGTTTTAGCGGAGCAGTGTGGACATAGAAATCGAAATTCAAATTGGTTGATTATCAGATAAAACAATCTAAACGAGAGTTGAAGATCTTGTGAATATGAACCCGATGATATAAAGACAATCGAGAACGGAGTTCGTATTAAAGAGTTATGAATTTTGTAAGGACTTTAATAGTCTAAACTGGTCTAAATATGAATTTTTGTTAGATTGAGAATTAGCTGTTGAGACCTTAATGAAAGTTGTAAATATCATCGAGAGGATTCTGTGGATATTAATAACATCAAAAACGGAGTTCGTATGTGAAAGTTGATAGGTCTTATATGTTATAATTAATACATGTGGCGAAAACAACTTAACCCTTAAGTTTACATGCAACCTAATTTGGATTTAAGTTTTCTCTATTGAAAGCAATAAACAATTGAACATCATAAACCCTAAGGCAAGCTTACTATAATCAAAATTACAAAGATTAGGGTTAACATACCTCTTTGATTATTATTGTAAATAATCAAGAATTATTTTCTTAAATTTGCTTGGAAAGCAAACACCAAAATTATGATGTCTCTAATGGTTTGTACCCAAATCCTAGCAATGGAAGACTTGAGAGGAGAGAGTATACGGAAGTAGAATTATGAATCTTCTTGCTTTAGGTATTCATGTATGAAAATAAGGAGTCCAGGGGGCCCTATTTATAACTGATAGGAAGATCCTAGAAACCCTAATTTGAAATAAAATAATATTATTTCAAATCTGGGATTATCTAGTTTCCTAATTATCCATATTATCCGCATGGAGTATTCTAGAAACCCTAGAGATTAAGCCAAATTTCGGCCAACCATGGGAACCTTCCAACATCCTTCTCTTGTTCAACTATTAAACAATTACAACTTTAGTCATTGCACTTTTAATTAATCCAATTAATCCCAAAATCAGTGTTGCATAAATCAGCATTGGCGGCCGATTAATCGCTTGGCGGCCTTGAGCCGATTACGATTAGAGATTGGTAGTCAAATTAATCGGTTTGGGTCAATATTGGTCAAAACCAGTTCTTGGCGGGCTAATCGGCCTAGTCGGTCAACAAAGTCAACGAATTAAAAAAATCCATGGTAAAAATTAGAAAAAAGGGCTCCAAAATCAAACTTAACCCTAAAATTTCATTCAATCGCTTCTGTTTCTCGTGGTTCTCTCTACACCGCTTTGGAGAGGCTTGACCTAATCATTGCTTCATCGTCGGTGACATCGTCTGACGACAAGATGCCAACACAGGGGTCGGCGACGCAACTCAGGTATGTACGCTACTCATTCTTGGCGATTTGCTCTGTGATGCTTACGACGACGCAAACTATGTGCTGCTTACGACGAAGCAAGCTCATTCTTGTTTTCTTCAATCGATTTTTTCTTATTATTATTGTGAATGAAGACGACGCAAGCTCTGTGTCTTAAGATCTTTAGCCCCCGAATTTGCCGACGATGCTTACGACGATTGTTTTCTTCAGTCGATTTTTATTGTTATTATCGGGGTCCACATGGAGTCTGATAGTGTAAGTGATTATAGACGTGAAGTGTGATAAATCGAAAATTTTTTACTTTTAAAGGCCAGTCAATCAACTCAGCTGAGTGTCAAACTCATTAGTACTGAGTTCTATCCCGGTTAAATGTCATTCTAAGGAGTTTTGAGCCTAATACACTTAAGGAATAAGTGTTAGAAAGTACCTGCTAGAACCACAGCGTAGCAAATCAAACCATAACCTCATAAAAATGAGTTCACAGCCATAAGACCATGAGTTTACGGCTGTAAACTCATGTGGCCGCAAACTCAAGTATATATAGATGATACTTGGCCATTTTTCTCATTCTTTCCTGCTTGGCCGATTTTCCTTCAAATCCTCTCAAGTATCATCAAGTCTTTCTTCCAAGATCTTCATATAAGTAAGTATTCTTCCTAGATTTGTTGATACATCTCTTAATCTAGTATCCTTCCATAATTTCATCCATGGAAATCATTCTTTTCTTAGATCTTCAAGTTTCACCAAGAACACCAAGAACAAACACTAGTGTTCTTGGCGAATATCAACCATTTCAAGCTTCTAGATCGTAAGTACTCTTCCCTATACTTCATATCTACTTAGAAGCCTTGAATCACACCCTTGAAACATGATTTTCCCAAGAACGTCTTGAGTTTACGGCCCAAGATCTCCCTTGGCCGTAAACTAAATGTTGAAGCATGTATGGACCATAAACCCTATGAGATGCAAAGCTAGTGACCCAGAACCCTTCCTTGATGATTGAAGGACCTTAAACTTCACTCAATTACATAAATGATTATGAGTTTACGGCCGTAAACTCCTTTGGGCCGTAAACTCATCAAAAGCCTTCACTGGGTTGGTCTTTTTCATACTAGTGTAGAGAAAAAGTCCCTAAACCTTCCCTAGCCTTCAAACTTGCACTTATACATGAGTGACCATGAGTTTATAGCCGTAAACTCCCTTGGGCCCTAAACCCATGGTGGTAAACTCATGTGAGTGTCATTCCACTCTCCTTTGTTGAATCGCATGTGATTCCAACACTTGGTCAAAGTGTTTCCTAGTCCCGGAAGGTGTTTCCTTTCATATAGTTGTTTATAAACACTATATTCATGCCAATATATGTCATTTAGGACCTATTGTGTCTCGGGACTTCATTCGTGGAACTTCTCATCCTCACACGCATACCCGTTTGAATCACCCACATCAGGTGAGTTCATACCCCATAATGAATCTTTTAACTGTTTTAACTGTTTTAAGGGGGGGATACAAGTTGAACACAATGATAATTGTGTAAATGTTTGTTATAAACATATTTCAAAATGTTACTTATGTCATTTATAAGTTGTCAAAACATTTCAAAAACTCTTTTAAAGTTATGTTACTTTATAGTGATACAAAACTCCGTTTTTAAAGTACAAGCATAACTTAGTAGATACATGAGTCTTTTCAATAACAGTTCAAGTTGAACATTAGTAATCTATAATAGGTATAGTTTAGGAGAATGCTATTCATTACTTCTAGTACAATGAAGCATACAGAACATACAGTGAAGAGAAACAAACAATACCATACAGAACATACAGTGAAGAGAAACAAACAATACCATACAGAGAGAACACACAATTATGAGAAACAAATAGAACGTACAATATACAATACAAAACAAACAAGTTAGGTTGCTATAGTATGAGAACACACACACACAGGATGTAATTATACCAATTGATCACTAACTCATTGTTTTAAACAAAAGGTGATAGTTATATTAGCTATACATGATCATATAACAAATGTGAATTACATGGCTTGCAAGAATTTGCAGAGGTCGCGTTTGGTTCCCTTAATCTCTTGACAGGGAGAGCGTTTAGTAGGGGTTACAGCCTTCATATTATGACCGTAATAAAACGAACATGTTTTAGGTCACCAGTACATCCGCATGTCATTATAAATGACAACTGTGTACTTACATTTCCCATTTCTTTCATAAAGTGACAGTACCATTTGAAAGTCAAACTCAAACTATTTTTTAGTTAAGATAGTTATAAACTAGGGAAAACATACATTTTTACAAACGACAAACGGAACAGTCGAGTCTAGCACATATCAGTAGATGCCATGGTAGAAGGCTACGTTTAACAGAAGATGCCTTGGTAGAAGGCCGCGTTTAAAAGAAAGGACCATAATGCTAGTCTTATGATTCCTTAATGTATACATCACAGGATATATATATACCAATAGGGTCCGATAGGTAATAGGATGTGTGCTCTCCGCTTCACTTCCTGTTCCTTGTTTGGTTATGGGCTTGGAACGAATTCGCCCAATCTATTTTCTATTCGATTCTATATATATGTATGCTTAGTATACATTAAGTCATCATAAGGATACCAGGTATGGGTCAGGTTATAGGACACAGAGTCAAAGCACATTTTTTCTAGTACAAAACATACTTTCCAAATCAGTACTTTTGCTATACAAAACTAGAAACTTCCCAGTAAAGGGTTTAATCCATTTTATTAAACCAGTACAATTTAAAGGACCTTAGGTGAGTAACTCTATAATACCTTAGTTTATACACCACATTTATATATAAAACTAATACCCAATAGGTAGTTGGATGTGTGCTTTCCGCCTTACTTCCTGTTCGTCGTTTGGTTGTGGGCTTAGGGCAGATTCACCCAATTAACTTTCTATCCGATATTAGATTATATATATCAGTATAAACTAAGCTATTATAAAAGTAGTCACTGTGGTCACCATTTTATTATAAGAAATATGGGTTTTCTTAAAGAACTTTTCATTAGATATAAAGGAACCATTACAATAAACTCCATGAGTAACAAGTGTTTACACTAGGGTTATATACGACGATGATCTAACAACCAATGGGATGTGTGCTATCCGCCTTAATTTCTGTTCCTCGTTTGGTTGTGAGCTTAGGGCAGATGCGCACAATCGATTGTTTGTTTACTCTGAGTCTTATATAACTCGTATCCGCTTAGTACCCATAGAAAGGGTTGTAGTGTCATTTTACTTAAACTTCCATCAAAGTAGGAAATATAGGATTTTCTAGAGGAACAGGCGAACTTTTCAAAACAGAGCTTACAACTTACAACATTTTACAACTACATTTAACATCTACATTTTCCATAACATTTTACAACTTACTTACATCACTAAACTCTTATGAACTCACCAGCTTAATTGCTGATCAACTCTTTCAAATAACTTGTATTCTCAGGAGACTATTAGATAGGTGCTCGTGCTGGGAATTCAGAAGATGGAGCATAGTAGCTTCAAGCCTTGTTTTGTTATTTGCTATTGAATTCTATGTTTTGTGAACACACACATGGTAAACACTTTCTTTCAAAATGAAATGGTTGTTCATTACTTGCTTACCATATACATATCTCGTGATACTAAACATGACGTCCTCCATCCCTAAACGATTCCGCCGTTCCGGTTTTGGGGTGCGATAGATTGGTATCAGAGCATTGTTTATAGTGAACTAAGTATATCAACCGATAAAAGATATATAACTATAAATACAATGGGGCTTAAGTGCTCTGGATAATGATATATTTTTAGAGTATAACTATAAGTTATAAAAATATACCTACTTGCTTATACATGTACATAATAGAACTAGTGTCACGAGGAGAACAAAACTAAAGTATTTAAAGGTTGGGCACTGTCGTCAACCCGAACAGTTAGGTAACCATAGCAAGGATCAATATAGCCTGATCAACTATATTCATTCGAGATGTGACCGACATGTGTTTGGGAAGGATGTGGTGTTGCAACAGTGTTAAAACTTACCTGAACACCAGTCAAAAGAATACTAGAACAAGTACCTTAGAGTTAGAATACTATAGGAGTATTCTATGATTCCATAGCACAATAACAAGTTTAGAACATATCAAGTACATTACGTTGAAATACTATAGGAGTATTTTAGTCCATATAAATAACTTATGAGATAACTTAAAAGACCCTTACGGATAGGTCTATAATCTTGCAATGTATATTCCTAAAGTTTTATATATAATCAAGATCTTATAAACTTAGAATCTGTGGTCTACGCTTCGCTATCGATTCCTCTAAAGAGTGTAGTTTTGGAGTAGGATCACTTATTCGAAGGTCTATTTAATCTTCAACTATATACAAACTTGTATACATTGTACAATTATAGGTGGACTCCGTAAGGATCACCCCATAAAGTTACCTTAAAGCTCATAGATTCTTTAGTCACTTTCATTCTCGCACGACAAGCCCAAATAGACGTAACCACTTCCTCATAGTAGACAACAGAAGAGTCCAGGAGGAAAAAGAACAAGTTCATGAGAAGTTTTCAAAGAGGGATCAGCCGAAGTAACCAAAACGTCTTACACGTCACACTATTTAATAATAATCTTGTTAAATGAGCGAGTGGAAACACTGCTCACATTATATGTTAAGATTATTTTCTTACATGCAGCCGGTAACAGTTATTCAGGAAACAGATATTCATTCGAGGATAGTTATTTCAAATTCATAGAGTTTATTAGGTATAGACTCTTTTATGAATTGTTTCTAGAACCATGTGGAAGTCAGG
Source organism: Lactuca virosa (assembly GCF_052849685.1). Lineage (NCBI taxonomy): Eukaryota > Viridiplantae > Streptophyta > Magnoliopsida > Asterales > Asteraceae > Lactuca > Lactuca virosa. The sequence goes on along the minus strand of NC_136429.1, from coordinate 424,502,767 downwards.
ACCCAATACACCCAGAACTAGGATAACCTTGTCTTTTCAGCTTTCGGCTTGTGTCCATTGCTTTAGACTTATACCGTCTCATCTTTGTATTCTTTTAGCAAAGATGCCTCCTCGCAGATCTAACAGACGCACTACTTTGATAACTCCAACGTCGCCTCCTACGCAAATCGACATGGCAGCTATAAACGCTGCAGTGGCCGCGGCTGTGGCAATAGCCATGGCTCAATATCACTCCATCAGTACCAGCGGAGGTGGAGCGCCTACTGATTCTACTCAGGGTGAGGTCCCCGTGCGCTCGAGAGAGTTCTCCTACAAGGACTTCACCAAATGCCAGCCATTGTCCTTTAATGGGACTGAAGGAATCATTGCCCTCTTGCAATGGTTCGAGAAAACAGAGTCGATCTTCGAAATTTGTTTATGCCCAGAAGGAAGCAAAGTGAAGTTTGCTGCCTGCACCTTCTCTGGCAAGGCCCTAACATGGTGGAACAGCCATGTTAAGTCACTGACTCTATCAGTGGCTAACTCAATAGGTTGGGAAAACCTAAAAGAGTTCATGCGGGAGGAATACTGCCCGTTAGGCGAAATTCAAAAACTAGAACGAGAGCTGTGGGATCTCACTATGGTCGGCTCAGACATAGTGACCTACACTGACCGGTTCAGCGAGCTAGCAGATCTATGCTCCGGGATGGTTACCCCGGAGAGCAAGAAGATAGAAAGATACATTTGGGGTCTGACTGCTCCGACCCAAGGAAATGTGTTGTCTTCTAACCCAGCCACATTCGATAGTGCTAAACGCCTGGCTCAGCGACTCATCGACCACGGAGTCCGCCATGGTGTAAAAGTCTCTATTCCCGAGCCATCGAGGGAAGAGATCTATAATCAGAAGTCGGGGAACAAGAGGAAGAAGAAACGAACAACACAGGACACCCCGCAAGAGCAACGAGCGAGTACTATGTACGCCGCTACAACGCCTACTGCTTCAGCACTTGCCAGTCGCTATGCTGGAACCCTCCCGAAGTGTGGAAAGTGCAACTTTCACCACACCGGAGTATGTCGGGAAATGCAGTGTCTGAACTGCCACAGAAAGGGACACACAGTCCGTTTCTGCAGGGCACCGGCTCAACCGATCTCCCAAGTCCCCGGAGCTGACGAAAACCAAGCATGCTATGGCTGTGGAGAGGCGGGACATTTTCAGAGGGACTGCCCGATAGTAAAGAACTCAGGCGTGGATGGACGCATTCTGATGATCACCACAGGAGAATATAACCCGGAGTCGTCGACGAGTACCGGTACGTTTTCGAAATAGTAATTACTTTTAAAAATTAATTTATATTCATACAAGATTAAAATTTGGGGATAACACCTAAAAGTAATTATAATAACTCACATGTTGAAATAGGTCACAGTATTCAAGAGAACTAAAATATCCGTTTAGAGAAGCTATTACGGCTTACCATATACATCAGGGTTGTGCACAACTAAGATGTTGCAGACTTAGAGTGAATGACTCCGCTTAGGTCCCCATTCCTTAATTGGTTGAGGATTTGAGGCAGAGTTACTCCGTCAACTGCCTGGTTCATCTTAAATATTTATAACTTGTATATGGAAGGCGATTGTAGTACTACCAAGGAGGATCATGATATAAAGTATCCCCACCAGTTATTAAAACACTTTCATTTGTATGTATACACACATAGCGGTACGATACGTAGGAGTGTTAACATCAAAGGTAAAACAGAAAGCCCTGGATCATTTGCAAAGGGTACATTGTTGAAAACACTAGAAGTACAGTATCGATCATACAAGGGATACATCATCGTATATCGGACGTTTCTTTCATTTGACCAAAACTTTGTTCAGTAAAGAGTCTGTTACTATCTTTCGTCATGAGTTGGCGTGGTCCTCACCATACTGAGTTCAAATGTTTCTATCGCCTCGATCGGAAAGTTCTCGAAACTTTCGTCATTCGTATCGAAAGTCCGACCTAAACCTCAGTTTTATCTTTCGTATTCTAAACCCCGAAGTACTCGTGCGAAGAGTACTTTTTCCTCCGAAGCCTTATCGTCAGATGTCCGCAGACTGTCACGAAATACCACTTGTCCAGCAGACCAAGTTCGAGCACAGAGGCTAAGGAAGAATACAGCCCACCTATCATTATTTAGTGTATACGCGAGGGTGGTATATGATTATGATTACGCAGATTTAGCATGTGTGTTTCCGCCCTATCTCCTGTTCCTTGTTTGGCTGTGGACCTGGGGCAGAGTCGCACATCCGAACGTCTTACTAACCCTAATTATATACGACTTGTATACACGAAGTAATGATAGATGGACCCAGTACGAATCCTATCATGAACAAAAGGGCAAAGTTGCCAGGTCTACGAGTAGGTATTCTGCCAATCAGAGGAGCGCAACCCCAGTAGTAATGCTAAGAAAGCTAATTTCGGGATTGAATTCCATCTAACGGGGGGATGATGTGACAACCCGAAATTTTTTTATTTTTAAAGCCCAGTCAATCAACTCAGCTGAGTGTCAAACTCATTAGTACTGAGTTCTAGCCCAGTTAAATGTCATTCTAAGGAGTTTTGAGCCTAATACACTTAAGGAATAAGTGTTAGAAAGTACCTGCTAGAACCACAGTGTAGCAAACCAAACCATAACCTCATCAAAATGAGTTCACGGCCATAAGACCATGAGTTTACGGCCGTAAACTCATGTGGCCATAAACTCAAGTATATATAGATGATACTTGGCCATGTTTCTCATTCTTTCCTTCCTTGGCCGATTTTCCTTCAAATCCTCTCAAGTATCATCAAGACTTTCTTCCAAGATCTTCATATAAGTAAGTATTCTTCCTAGATTTGTTGATACATCTCTTAATCTAGTATCCTTCCATGATTTCATCCATGGAAATCATTCTTTTCTTAGATCTTCAAGTTTCACCAAGAACACCAAGAACAAACACTAGTGTTCCTGGCGAATATCAACCATTTCAAGCTTCTAGATCGTAAGTACTCTTCCCTATACTTCATATCTACTTAGAAGCCTTGAATCACACCCTTGAAATATGCTTTTCCCAAGAACATCTTGAGTTTACGGCCCAAGATCTCCCTTGGCCGTAAACTCAATGTTGAAGCATGTACGGACCATAAACCCTATAAGATGCAAAGCTAGTGACCCAGAACCCTTCCTTGATGATTGAAGGACCTTAACCTTCACTCAATTACATAAATGATTATGAGTTTACGGCCGTAAACTCCTTTGGGCCGTAAACTCATCAAAAGCCTTCAATGGGTTGGTCTTTTTCATACTAGTGTAGAGAAAAAGTCCCTAAAGCTTCCCTAGCCTTCAAACTTGCACTTATACATGAGTGACCATGAGTTTACGGCCGTAAAATCCCTTGGGCCGTAAACCCATGGCCGTAAACTCATGTGAGTGTCATTCCACTCTCCTTTGTTGAATCACATATGATTCCAACACTTGGTCAAAGTGTTTCCTAGTCCCGGAAGGTGTTTCCTTTCATATAGTTGTTTATAAACACTATATTCATGCCAATATATGTCATTTAGGACCTATTGTGTCTTGGGACTTCATTCGTGGAACTTCTCATCCTTACACGCATACCCGTTTGAATCACCAACATCAGGTGAGTTCATACCCCGTAATGAATGTTTTAACTGTTTTAACTGTTTTAAGAGGGGGGGGATACAAGTTGAACACAATGATAATTGTGTAAATGTTTGTTATAAACATATTTCAAAATGTTACTTATGTCATTTATAAGTTGTCAAAACATTTCAAAAACTCTTTTAAAGTTATGTTACTTTATAGTTATACAAAACTCCGTTTTTAAAGTACAAGCATAACTTAGTAGATAAATGAGTCTTTTCAATAACAGTTCAAGTAGAACATTAGTAAAATATAATAGGTATAGTTTAGCAGAATGCTATTCATTAATTCTAGTACAATGAAGCATACAGAACATATAGTGAAGAGAAACAAACAATACCATACAGAACATACAGTGAAGAGAAACAAACAATACCATACATAGAGAACACACAATTATGAGAAACAAACAGAACGTACAATATACAGTACAAAAAATACAAGTTAGGTTGCTATAGCATGAGAACACACACAGGATCTAATTATACCAATTGATCACTAACTCATTGTTTTAAACAAAAGGTGATAGTTATATTGGGTATACATGATCATATAACAAATGTGAATTACACGGCTTGCAAGAATTTGCAGAGGTCGCGTTTGGTTCCCTTAATCTCTTGACAGGGAGAGCGTTTAGTAAGGGTTCTAGCCTTCACATTATGACCGTAATAAAACGAACATGTTTTAGGTCACCAGTACATCCGCACGTCATTATAAATGACAACTGTGTACTTACATTTCCCTATTCTTTCATAAAGTGACAGTACCACTTGAAAGTCAAACTCAAACTATTTTCGAGTTAAGATAGTTATAAACTAGGGAAAACATACATTTTTACAAACGAAAAACGGAACAGTCGAGTCTAGCACATATCAGTAGATGCCTTGGTAGAAGGCTACATTTAACAGAAGATGCCTTCGTAGAAGGCTACGTTTAAAAGAAAGGACCATAATGCTAGTCTTATGATTCCTTAATGTATACATCACAGGATATATATATACCAATAGGGTCCGACAGGTAATAGGATATGTGCTCTCCGCTTCACTTTCTGTTCCTTGTTTGGTTGTGGGCTTGGAATGAATTCGCCCAATCTATTTTCTATTCGATTCTATATATATGTATGCTTAGTATACATTAAGTCATCATAAGGATACCAGGTATGGGTCAGGTTATAGGACACAGAGTCAAAGCACAGTTTTTCTAGTACAAAACATACTTTCCAAATCAGTACTTTTGCTATACAAAACTAGAAACTTCCCAGTAAAGGGTTTAATCCATTTTATTAAACCAGTACAATTTAAAGGACCTTAGGTGAGTAACTCTATAATACCTTAGTTTATACACCATGTTTATATATAAAACTAATACCCAATAGGTAGTTGGATGTGTGCTTTCCGCCTTACTTCATGTTCCTCGTTTGGTTGTGGGCTTAGGGCAGATTCACCCAGTTAACTTTCTATCCGATATTAGATTATATATATCAGTATAAACTAAGCTATTATAAAAGTAGTCACTGTGGTCACCATTTTATTATAAGAAATATGGGTTTTCTTAAAGAACTTTTCATTAGATATAAAGGAACCATTACAATAAACTCCATGAGTAACAAGTGTTTACACTAGGGTTATATACGACGATGATCTAACAACCAATGGGATGTGTGCTATCCGCCTTAATTTCTGTTCCTCGTTTGGTTGTGAGCTTAGGGCAGATGCGCACAATCGATTGTTTGTTTACTCTGAGTCTTATATAACTCGTATCCGCTTAGTACCCATAGAAAGGGTTGTAGTGTCATTTTACTTAAACTTCCATCAAAGTAGGAAATATAGGATTTTCTAGAGGAACAGGCGAACTTTTCAAAATAGAGCTTACAACTTACAACATTTTACAACTACATTTAACATCTACATTTTCCATAACATTTTACAACTTACTTACATTACTAAACTCTTATGAACTCACCAGCTTAATTGCTGATCAACTCTTTCAAATAACTTGTATTCTCAGGAGACTATTAGACAGGTGCTCGTGCTGGGAATTCAGAAGATGGAGCATAGTAGCTTCAAGCCTTGTTTTGTTATTTGCTTATGAATTCTATGTTTTGTGAACACACACATGGTAAACACTTTCTTTCAAAATGAAATGGTTGTTCATTACTTGCTTACCATATACATATCTCGTGATACTAAACATGACGTCCTCCACCCCTGAACGATTCCGCCGTTCCGGTTTTGGGGTGTGATATGAAGTGGAAAGGTATGAATCCAGTCGATTTGATTATAATGTAAGGAAGATGAGTGGAAGGGTTATTTCTTGGATTAATAGTTTGTTTATTGACCCTGTTGTATTGGTGTTGTCTTGTGATTTTTACTCTGTATTTTGTTGTGTCCTGATGTATTGGTTGCTCCCGTTTTTACATATCTACACGTCTTCACATTTGTGAATGTGAATGTCTCATGCTTGTTTATAATTGTACATTACAATATTTGTGGAAATAATAGTAGGTGTTGTTGATTTTTCAACAGGTATTAACTGAAATATGATGTTTTTCACTGAAATATGATGTCATTTTGGTTGGGTTTTATGTTTCCTGTTTCTGTGTTTTCTGTTGTCACTTGTAGTTTCTTATGTCTTTCTAACTGTTTAGAAACATGAAGCATATTCACTGAAATATGATGTTATTTTTCTATATATAACAGTTGTCGGATCAACCAATGAGGATTCTTTCTTTAACTAGTAGTTGTGGGATCAACCAATCAGGAGAAAATGTTTGAAGAATGTGAATATGAATCAGATGGAGTTCAAATATTGGAAGAAGTCTGAGGAGATTAGAAGAATATGAAATTTAAATCTATGACAATGTGTTTTTTGGGGATTATTAAACTTTGTATGGACTTGTACTATGGTGGTTTATTACTTAAATGTTTATATAGTAGATTATGACTATATATATATATATATATATATATATATATATATATATATAAGGGTCGCCGATTAATCGCCGCCAACACCGATTCATCGCTTGTCACCAGTCGACCGACGAGCGCCCGCCGAACGCTTTTTACAACCTTGCCCAAAATTAATTCAAGTTAATTTATGATTAATTATTAATTAAATAATACTATTTCTAATTAATACATTAATCTCATAATATATTAACAAATTATTTATTGTTATCTATTAATCATATAATAAACCAATATATCAACCTATCTCTCAAAAAGCAACCCAAAAAGGACGTTGCTTTTAATTCAAGTATATACCAATTTAGTTATTGGCTTAGACACTTAATCCAATAGTCTCACACTTGGATAAGTCTATAACTACAATTGCAAGTATAACTTCTAAATTAAACAACAAAGTAAGCTTTCCAAAGTAATCCAATAGTCTCACACTTGGATAAGTCTATGACCAGACATCAGGCCTAAGATAAGTGATCCAATATTCCTTTGTTCTTCAAGATATCATATGGACACGAGACATGGATTACAATCAATCTCTTGTCTCAAATTATGTTTCCCGGTTTCCTGATTTGTGATGACCTCATTAGACTACTAATTGAACACATCAATTCAGTCCTGGTTGGGTCCAATACTATAATGTCAACACCAAATCATCGAGGGCCCAAGGATATCACTTTTCCCCGTTAAGGAAAAAGGAACGAATAAACATTGACTTATATCCTTGTATCTTTTAATCATAATATCATGCATGGCACTACGTTTTATAACATCACGTTACTGATGTGTTTTCGTAATATCAATGCACAACCGACTTGTAGATTACAACTCATATATCTACATTTTAAGAATATAAGATACTATTGTCTCAATATTACTCATGATATAATCCATGAAGTAATTCTCTGAGTGTGGGTTTATCCAATACTCAAAATCTAATTTTCTAAGTACTCATGAACATTCTAGCAAATCTTATCACAATGTCTAACCCTTATAGGCAATCTACAACTTAATTCATGACAATCTTGATTCACTACTTACCTCCAATAGTATTAGCGACTGAGGAATTTCGAATAATCAAATCATTCAGTAAGTAAAACATGCAAATGCTCCTAGCATGCTGGTAATGCTTAACGATACTCAAAGCCTTTGTGAAAGGATTTGCAGGATTGTCTTCCGAAGATACTCTCTTCACCTGGAGAGGACCATCTTCAACCCTATGTTTGATGTAATGGTATTTTCTGTCGATATGCTTGGATCTATCATGATCATTTGGTTCTTTTGTCAAAGCAATCGTTCCCTCACTATCATAGAAATATTACACTGGCTCATGAATGGTCGGGACTACTATCAGATCACCGATAAAGTTTTTCAACCAAGCCGATTCCCTTGATGCCTCACTCGCTGCAATGTATTTTGATTTACAAGTAGGATCAGCCATTGTTTCCTGTTTGGAACTATTCCAAGTAACTTCACCACCGTTTAACAAAAACACCCAGCCCGACTGAGAACAAACATTGTCCTGATCTGTCTAAAAGTTGGCGTCACTATATCCACTCACTCTCAACATTTCCTTCGTCCTTCGCAAAAACTTATGAATATTGTTCACTACAGTCTAATGAGCTCTGCTAGGATTTCCCTGAAAGCGATTGACCATGCTCAAAGCATAAGTGTAACGTCGCAAAAATCACAATAAATTTGTAACTTTTCGAAAACAACCCAAAACCATAAATGTTTATAAAACCATTATTTCAAAAGTGTATTTCAGTAATCAGAGTATCCCAGAATCCAAATAACATAAAACAGAAGGTTGTGCATGATCACGCCTTCGCCTTGCCACAGTCATCTGAAGTACCTAAAACAATAAAGTGAAACTATAAGCCAAAGCTTAGTGAGTTCCCCTAAAGTACCAACCCACATAAACATATAACAGCATATACTGGGTCCACAGCTAAAAGACTGGATTACCCCTAAGCCCATAGTATGAGTCTGGCTTGCCTTATCTGGCTTGCTCCCGAGCCCACAACATAAGTCTGGCTTGCCCTTAAGGCCCACAGCTTATGTCTGGCTTACCTAAAGGTTTTTTGGCTACAACAAAAAGAAGTACTACCTCAACCCAACCATACTATTTCGACATAAACATAACATATAACATATGTCAAGCAAACAGATTAAGATATAACAGTCAACAGAAAAACAGACACATCTACAGATTACTACCGCATACTACATCCTATTTACCAGGATACCGATCTAACATATCACTACAACATATCAACATCCTCTATAGGAGGATACATAATCTATTGGGTCGAAAATGGTGCCTTTAACCCACAAGTACAATGAGGAAATCTCACCTCTGTCCGAACAGATAACTAAGTAGGTTTCTGCTCCGAATATCAGCTCTAACCGTCACCTATTCATCAAATAGTGACCAATCTCAAATACAACTCAAAATACCCAAAATACCCTTAGGTAAAACTTAGACAATGTCAATGGTTAAAGTCAAAGTCAACTACAACAGGTCACCACGTCGTGGCCATCCTTGGCCATGTCATGGCCACCAAATGACGAAACAGTCGAGTCTCAACCTAGCCACCACGCCGTAGAGACCTTGGCCACACCGTGGGCACTGGGCTCCCCAACAGCTTAATGGATTAAGTCAATTTCCTTGATCTTAAGGGCTCCAAAGCCCAGATCTGATCCATTCCAAGGTCTAAGTGGATAAAGTTTACAACTTTATCCCTTTAGACTCTCTAAGGGATAGAGATCCCATTTCTAGACCTAAAAAGGGCAAGATCATAACTTGGCTTAGCCCATTAAGCACTTTCTCTTGAATATTATTAGATCTCCATTTCCAAAACCTTTCTAGCATCAAATAACAACATAAAAATCCTTACTTTCTATACATGCATGTCCAATGCATGACTTAGACTCTATTATGTCAAAATGAGGGTTTTTGGCCAAATCTTCCATGCATGATGCTAAAACTCAATGATATTCCAGATGTAAGGCATCTAAGGTTCAAAATAACTTGGAGATTCATAAAGTTGCAAACTTTATGAGATATCACCACCCAATAATCAAGAACATGAAGACTAGGGCATAGAAACCTATATCTATTCACAATAAACCAAAAAGCTTGGAACTTCGGGACTTACAAGAGTTCAGAAGATACAGAATAAGATGGTGAGAATAGTTTCTTGCTAAATCTAAGCATAGAAGTCGCCTCCTTCTTCCTTAATCTCCAAACAACAACACAAAAAGATTAGAGAGTAAAAATGCAAGCTATAGTTTGGTTGGAGGCTGAGAGAGTGTGATGGAGGATGAGGGTGAGCAACCCTAGCCATCATATTCCCTTAAATACAACGCAAACCCCAGATATTAGGGTTTATCATTAAACATTTTCCACACCGTGGTGGCCATTAAAAACCCGGAGTATAATGACCATCGTCACATTGTGGGATGCCTTCTCCATGACGTGGTACTGCCTAAAATCCAAAATATAATATATTAAAGTACCTCCAACAATCTGGATGTTACAATTTCCCCCCACTTGAATCAGACTTCGTCCTCGAAGTCTGTTGAGGAAAACAACTATGGGTAATGCTCCCTCATCTTTGCTCGGGCTCCTAGGTCTACTGGGAACATTTCTGATGCTGCCACTGGACCTTGACCAAAGATACCACCTTATTGTGTAAGGCCTTCGTCTTTCTATCCAAAATCGCCACTGGCATCTCAACATAGTTTAGGCGATCTTCAACCTGAATATCATCTAAAGGAACAATCGCTTAGTCATCAGCCTCACACTTCTGAAGCCACGAAACGTGGAAGGTGTTGAGAATCTGACTGAGCTCTTCAGCAAAATATAGCATGTAAGCTACCTTGCTAACCCTGCCAACCAGTCAAAATGGTCTAATATATCGATAACATGAAGTTACTCAATCGCAACGACTATCTTTCTCTCTCTAACTGAAGACCCAACTACCAGTGAGAACGAAACAACCGCTGAATCCTCGAACTATACTCACAACAATATCCATAAATATACTCCAGGGAACCAGGAACCCCTCAGTTCTAAACTTCATAAACCATACTCTAAGACTAGCGATCATCCGTTCGTCGCGCCTACCCCTAGTCTCTGACTAGGAACACCATCAAAACTTATGGAAATAATAATCAACATATAAGTGCGCTGACAAGATCTAAACGGAAGTTAATCGATCGCATACTAGAGTAACCCAAACAACCATTTGGCTTAACAACCCTGCCATTTGTTGGCCACACTCAAGTCTAGCTTGGATTTGCTCTTCCCATAACCACGCTCGGGCTTACCCCCATTCCGATAACCAATAACTGCACTCGAGTTTACCCCCGATCTGATAACCAATAATTGTGCTCGGGCTTACCCCCGATCTGATAACCAATAAGTACACTCGGGCTTACCCCCGATCTGATAACCAATAACTATACTCGGGGTTACCCCCGATCAGATAACCAATAACTGCACTCGGGTTTACCCCCGATCTGATAACCAATAACTGCGCATAGGATTACCCCCATTCTGATAACCAATAATTGCGCTTGCAAAATAAATAAACATGAACACTAGGCCCACAACCTAAGAGTCTGGAATGCCCTTTTTGGCTCTCAGCCCATGTCTGGAATGCTCCCGGTATCTTGGCCTCCCAAAAGACTACCGATCCCAGACATGCCAATAAGACTAACAATCTTCAGACCTAAAAGTCTCCATCAAATGACTACCAAGTCCCGCCCATATGAAACATACGGCCACTAGTTCATGATACCTTGTGACACTTTCTAACCACTAAAACGATAAATTCACGGTACTAATTTGATCTTGCCATCATTCCATCACTAGCCTAAAAAATCATGACCATCACCACAGGGGCCTAAAATACTCTTTCACCATGCACAATTTCTTTCACAGTACATGCTGCTACTAACGTGAAATCAGATGAAAACATGGTCGCACACAACCAGAATGAGATATGTGGTTGTACTCTTTTCCCGATTTAAAGGCTACAAAAAATTAAGAACCATGCCAATAGATCAAGCCAAGTACTCTCATGCTATTATACTCAAGCTACATACTTCCCTCATAACAATATCTAATGAACTTATCACCATACACACCCTCAAGAGAATCCCATAACCGACTCTGGATCTACAACATTTATGTTTTCTCCCAGCCTTACCCAAATGTGAAGTACTAGTAGACCTAATGAAATGATGACCCTCAATTATGAACATAAACATCCTCATGAACGACCACAGATCCCATCAATGCGTAACTAGCTCGATAAAACTTGTAAAGTTAACCAAAACTGTTGCTTAAAACCATGTAGATCTTCCAAACTCTAGCCAAACTTGACGATATGCTGATGAATCCATTGAAACTCAACTGATACAGCTCAACACTTCCGAAGAATCTTTGCTTTGATGATGAACAATGTTAGAACAAAGTTCTATTAGGATCGATAGATTCTATGCAGGAAAACAATTAAGAACGTAATTATGAACACAAGAATGGCTTTAAAGATGTCGTATGATTAATGCTTTAACACCTCAGAAGAGCTCGATTAAGAACTTCGACTGTAGAGGTGCTTAGGGTTACAAAACTATAATGATGATTAAGAACATTAACTAATGCATACATGCATGCACTATATATAGTCTAACCCTACTAGATAATCACGGATGGACAGGCCCAATCCGGATACAAAACACAAGCCCATGACACAACACAATAAGACTCAACAATCTCCTCCTTTGCGTCAATGGAGCCGAAAGCTCACTTCGGTTGAGCTGCAGAAGACTTCTTGATTGTCGTGAACACCTTCGGTATGATGGCCAATAGATGATGACAAAACGTAATGTACCACCAAAGCATGTCCGTAAAGTTATTCTTGTCTGCTTCTGAGTTCTGCTTGCACCGATGGATAATGTTGATAATGTGCTCCAAGCAGTCAATTGAGAATAATTGTTTGTCAACAAGAGCGAATAGAAATCTATTGGCTTCGCCTCTTGTAAACATTACAGTAAGATTTGTAGAATCGATTTGGCCCATCCTCATTTTGTTCACATCTCCTGGTTTCGGTGTTGGCTTGATAGTCAGTTTCTTGTTCATCACTTTCGCTATCTCCTGATCCATAGCAGCAACCTCATGCATATAAGAGGCCAACATCCTCTTTAAATGATCCAGTATCGGCTCATATTCTTTTGGATTGGTGAGCAGAATGTTAAACAATAGGATCCAGTCATGAGGATTTAAATTCGGAAGGTCTGCCAGGGAAATAATCGACACCGAGTTTGCTGATCCTCATGTGATTTTAAAATTAACATTTATGAACTTCCCAGCAGGCGAAGGCTTGAGTACCTTGATAGTAACAATCTTCTGTGCACTCCATGTCAAGCACTGCGGTTGACCATACTTCAGATAAAATTCGATAAGCTCACGATCAACTGTTGGATGAGGGAAAGGAACTTCAGCAGTCGAATCGAAACAATGAAATGTGAATGCCTTTCGTGTTATTGGCCTGTCGAACTGTGAGTCCTTAGAATTGTCACAATCAAACGAAGCAAAAGGTTCCAACCAGTAAACACTTGGAAACTCTATTGCCTCATTGATAAGTGTCTCTTTTGTCCAGAGTGGAAACAAGGCCTTCTTGCAGTTTAAGGCTTCTTCTTATTCCTTGTTCCTCCTTTCCCTTTCCTCAGCCTCCCTTGCAACCCTCAAGGTTTCATCCAACTCTCTGCCCCTCTTCTTTCGTTTAAGGGCCTCAGCAATAGTCTCTTCTTCTTCATCATCACTGTCATCATCAATCCCCTTCTTCTTAGTTTGAGAACCAGAACCCGAAGCTTCATTACCCTTCGGTTCGGTTGTAACTTTGACTTTCGGTTGAGCAGATTCAGTTTCGATTTTTATAGTTGTTGGGTTTTGGTATACTACAACATCCTATGGTGCACATACAACCCTAAATACCTTGGATCTATGTTTTCACTACTTATACATGCAAATGGTTTCCAAGGTATTAATCTTACAACTAGCATGCATTTAACATAAAATTATAATATACTAGTTAGCATGACATACCTTTTGATGGAGCTTGAATTCTTGGTGTATTTGGCCTTAAAGAGCTTAGCCCCAATAGTGTGGAAGCCTCAAATGGAATCACAACACACCATGGACAAAGGATGAACTTGAGAGAGAATTCCATGCACACAAAAGACACCATGAACTCTAAAAAGATACAAGTGGCGATTTTGGGCAATGAAGTATCTATTTATATGTGGGATTTCTAGGGTCATGGATATAACCCAAATCCATACCCATGGGTTTTATGATCCATGGTTCATGTGGCCCAACTCTTTATGTATCCATACATAAACTTGGTCCAACATGGATCATAAGCCCAACACATATAAATATAACTAATTATCATAATTAGTCCCCATAGATTTAATTAGTCTCTTTCGACCACTAAATTAATTCCAAATTAATTCTTGATCACTACAAATTAAAACATATGATTTCATATTAATATATTATTACTTATAATATATTAATAAACCATAAATAACCTTCTCTCAAAAGTCCATCCTAACAAATTGTCCTGATGATATACAACCCAAACGGACCATGCTACTCTCGGGTCGAATACATACCAATAATAGTTATGGGCTTAGACACCTAATCCAACAGTCTCCCACTTGGATAAGTCTAAAACTATTATTCAAGTATGACTCCAAGATCCCGAGTAGCAATCGTAGCTCTTAAAGCCGCTGTCAAACTCTGAACAAACCAAATGACATGTCCATTAGATAATGGATCATATATTCCTCCATTCTAGATATCATATGGACTGAGACATGGATTATAATCATTCTCTCTGTCCATTTGTTGTTTCCCGATTTCTGATTTATGACGACTGACTAATTGAACAAATCAAATCAGTCCAGGCCCGGCCGAGCACTTACGTTTGTCATCACCAAATCATCGAGGGGCCCACAGATATCGCTTTTATCCTGAAGGTAAAAGGAATGGATAAACTTCGACTCATATGGCTTGTTCTACTACTTGTTGAATCATACACAAAGGCACGTTTTATAACATCGAGTTATCAATGCGTTTTCGTGCAATCAATGTATAACCAACTCATAGTAACAACTCATATCTCTAGGTTTGAAGAATATAAGATATTATCGTCTCATGATCACTCGTGATAAAATCCATGAAGTGATTCCAATGAGCGCGGGTTGAATCCAATACTCAGAACTTATGAGCACTCATTAGTGTTGTAGCCCTTTGTCCAACATCTTAGACCTCTACAATCCAACCCATGACAGTCTTAATTCATATCTACTTCCAACATATGACCGACTGTGGATGGTTTGAATAACTTAGTCATCCAGAACAATGACCTAGTTTATTCTGGAAGTCAAAACATGCAAAATGAAACACAAGAATAATTGAATCGAATATGGTATCAAAACCTATGAACATAAATAAAACACCTTTTATTTATCACCATATGATTACACATTATTCATTGTATACTGTTTCAGCTATCAACTTTATTCTTGAATTTAAAACAATAGTTGTCGCATGCTCCAAGCATATACACTATGTTTTCTAAACACTAGTCATGCCATACACCAAGTATGCATACTATGTTTGTCTATGATCTTTACTTTGTGAAATAGATCAATTGAACATAACTCCAATGATCCTCTTTTCATAGTCCCAAATCCTTACTGCAAATGCAAGAATTCCAAATTCATGCCATTTACTGAAATCTATTAGATTCTAAACTTATATGCATTGATCCTCTTGTAATGATTATGCACAAAGTCAGATAGACTTGACAACAAACATTACAGAGCATTCCAAAGGAGATCAACTCCTTGGAAACATCCTTCTTGCATTAAGTTTCCTAATCTTACACAGATTGAATAATTTCTAACTTTGAAACATTTCCATATTCCATTTTGACTATCACTTCTGAACAAGAGTTTCCTCCTTACAGATTATGTCAATATGGTCCTTCCAGAATTATAATTATACTTCCAACTGTCCTTGAGCAACCAATCTTTGGTAAACCTTAGATTGTCCTCGACAATTGTTTAATCCTTTTAGTCATATCCAATTCTAGACCTTTTCCTTTCTTAATGCCCCAGGCATTTGGAAAATTTTAGAAAGGATGAATATAGCACATGCAATCGATCCTATATCCGAAGCATATGGGACACGATTCATGATGTATCACATAAAGACTACACCAGTCTTTTGCTATAATATTTCCATTTCAATTTGCCAAGTTCTCATAATTCAGATTATGAAAAGGGATGTCGTAATCATAATCGAATTTTAGAATGCAAATAATGGACCCTATATTAGAATTTTCTTATGTTGAGCCATTCCAACATAACATTCATATATATATACTTGACTAAATACGATTAAAACCTCAATCTAAGCTTTTAGATTTGAGATGAAGTATAATTTCCTCTCCCTTAATTATAGCAAAACAACTTTTTCCCAATTGAAACCTTTTGTTTTCTATAATTAACATTGCTAACTTGCAACCTTTATCATAATTATCATGCTCCCACTAACATGATGATTATTAGCATAACATTTATGCTCCCACTAGCTTTGACATGTACTCAGAAATTAGTTGAACTTCTAGAAAAAACAATACTTTATTGACTTTCTTACCAAAGTTCAGATTTCTGATACTAGATTGCTTTGATAAAACTTTATCAATATCATACACCTTATCTTAGATAGCTCACAGGTGTGTCTAAACAATTTCAGAACTATGAAAAGGGATGTTGTAATCATAGTCTCAATTGTTTAGACCTTTGCCACTTCTCACAAGTCCATGTTAGTGTGCCGGTTAACCACACAGCTCCACTAACGACTTTGAGAATGCAAATATCACAATTGCTATCTACTTCAAATCTACTTGGTGGAAGTGTTTCCTCACCATCATTTTCATAAATCGGAGAGAAACCTTATGACCCTTAGATTTAATGGTGTATGTGTTCTTATCCATGTGAATTGTCAAAACCATAGTCACAACACAAGGATAATGACAAATCCAAACTCATATGGACTGAACTCAATCTTAATTTCTTGCCACCTGGCAGCTCAAGGGCCTGCCATTGCTTCCAAGTTGTTGTGCAACCAATTGAGAACTCTAAGAACTCATATACAAAGCCAACTTTAACTGGAATGGGCACAGAATATGTCAACACGATAGGTTATAAACCTCAAGTCGTGTGCTAGTGAAGAACTTCAGGTTTTATTCTTGATTAGTTCTTGAGACTTTCAAGACCTTTAAGACTCCCACTGTCCTCTTGACATATAAGACTTTCTTGTCAGATATTCAAGAGATAGTGTGGATTCTAATCAAGACAAACACTTCACATAATTGGCCTTAGTTGGTCTTTGTTTTATCCAAAACATCACAACCTACCAATTTCAAATGTACAAGAGTAGAAAACTTTTACTCTTACATTTGATAAGTGTTTTAAACCTTCTTTAAGACATGTCACTCAAGTTACAATCTTAGAGTATAACTCTAAGAATTGTTTTTGGAACGAAGTATGAATCATCTTCTTGATTTAACCACTTCAATAATTCATAACTCCTCTTCTTAACTATTAGAATGCACTTAGAGGATGAATTGTGATAAGGTCTCAAAATCATTAAGATGGTCTTAAAACATTATACTAAAGTACTCTCCCATCTTTTCAGATTTGAGAAACTTTTATCTTTCTGCCTAAATTGATTCTTCTTATTCGCTCTGCCATACATTGGAACCTTTTTCAATGTCTCAGAATTACACTTAAGCTTGTAAGTATAACCATATTTACTGAGCTATAGTAAATTATGACGAATAGTCTTATCGACCTTTTGTGGTGGACTCTGACCAGTGCACAAGAATGTGTACCCGATCCCTTAGTCCTTCAGTTGACTCACACACCCATGTGAACAAGTAGTTAGTCTTAATTTTTCCAATGCTCGAAAGTTCTCATTCATCATGCTATACAACTTGCATGATTCCAAGTTTCTATCCAACTGAAACTTGGGTGATGAGAATCTTTCCTTATTTGGTAAATTTAGACACTACCACAAATGAAAGAATCAAATTCATATTTCCACTCTTGCTCTTAATGGAATCTTATAAGCAACACAGATTTTCACAAATGCCATTGTAAGGATATTTTAAAATAAATAAAATCAAAAGATTTACCTTTTATTTTAAAACTTTACGGAAAAACTTATCCTTACAATCCATATGAAAACTTGTTGTTATCTATTCCTAAGCAAAATATCATAACTCCTAAGAAGTAGCTCAAGAATCCGATCTTCAAACTATGCGATAGAAATCCATCTACGCGATCAGATTCAGCATATTCTTTCTTTAAGTTTCTTCACTTTTCTTTGATTCTTAAAACATCAACATGTGACCCAGTCACATCATGTATCAAGAATCTCAGAATAGAAACTTAGCAGAGTTAGATAGTGGACTTTACCTGATGTAGAGTCAAACTTATTGACTTTAACATCCTTAGGTAAATTTGGCAGCTTCGCAACCAATGCCCCTTTCTTTGGCAATATAAACATATGGACCCTTTGGTAATGGGACTATCTCAGACTTAGCTTTTCTCTTTACCATTTGGTCAACCGAGTTGACTATGGCCGATCCATTTCCATTGGGAAGAGAATGCTTTTTTGGATTCCCAGTGTCATCATTGTCAATGTCCATAATTTTTTAGGAAGTTGATCTTAGCAAATAGATAAGATCATTAAGGGTCTTGTCATAGTCTGTTTCATAGGTGTTCCAAAAGAACTCACTATGTGACTTAGAAAGTAGTTGAGCCACCAACTTTCTCAAGACTTTGACACTCAACTCTCCCGACTTGTCAATATGTGACTACATCTCCAAGATGTGATCACACATAGACCTTTGCTTGCCAATAGGGCTTGAGTGACCTTAAACTTTTCAGGAACTTGTGGGTTAGGGAGAATAATTGGAGGAGGTGAAAGAAGTATGATTTCCATGGGACATCATCTTCATTTAGGAAAGCTTGTTTCAAGAGATTTGGGAAGATCATTAATGTCTAAACCAGACATCTTTTGGGAGATACTTAAGATAGTTGATTTAAAGTCCTTAATATAACACCCAATATGAAATATTAAGGCTAGGACCCA
The DNA here is from genome assembly GCF_052849685.1 of Lactuca virosa. Taxonomy (NCBI): domain Eukaryota; kingdom Viridiplantae; phylum Streptophyta; class Magnoliopsida; order Asterales; family Asteraceae; genus Lactuca; species Lactuca virosa. The sequence goes on along the minus strand of NC_136429.1, from coordinate 424,483,889 downwards.
ACACAATACTTTTATAACTTGGAAGAGGGATGCCGTAATCCAAGCTATAAAATATTTGAAGGTAGGCGAATGACGATTCACCAATTTCCACAATGAAAACGAAATATATATTATTAGGTTTTAATTGGTTTTTGAAACTCCTAGATCTTTGAGATTCATTGAACTGTTCAATGACATGTTTCAATCTCGAGTGTGCCCTTCAGGTTTTGTGACTGGGATGCCGAGGATCACAAAACAAGGTGTGAAGTAATCATGCAAATTACTTGGTACCCTTAAGTGTTTACCCCTCAATCGATGTGTCGGTTAACCACACACGCTCCATCGATACTATGATAAACATTAGGTTACCCTTTGCCTACCTTGTTAAATACGAGTTAGTGTGCCGGTTAACCACACACGCTCCACTAACCGACTTAAACAAAGTGCAAAGTGTAATTTCATGGATTAGCACCTTATTCACTTTTTCCTAAGTAACTAAGATTGGGTATTTATAAAAGGTTTAGTTACTTAGTATTTATCATTAATACTTTTAATGAAGGGAGAATTATAGTCCTTGTCCTACTCGTTCGGCTAACGACCCTCCACCGGTCAAGGAAGCGGTGGGTGAGAGTGGACACCCATTAAACTGCCATTTTATAGGCAGTAACCTTATACCCCCCTTATAGACCGGCTTCGTGAATGAGGCCTACTAACGGTAAGACTGACTTTGTTCTTATACATATATATATATATATATATATATATATATATATATATATATATATATATATATATATATATATATATATATAAGTATTAACTATTAATATTATAATAGTATAAGGGTGTATTTTAAACATTTAAAATACTTGGTGGTTTAATCTATTAATTAAACTATACTCTTAATTTAATTAAACTTAAACCATGTCTTTATGGAATTATTAACTCTTTTAATTAGACACTTTAATTAATTTAATGAAGTCCATAAAGTTTGAACTTTAACTTTTAAAATTCTTGGGTTTGGAATTAATGTGTATATGGGGTTTGACTTTACAAATTCCAAAACTTGAGGACAAGTTTTGAACAATTCAAAAACCTTATGGTTTCCATAACTTATGAATTTTAAAGTGGTTTAATGGAAAAAACCCTTCAAGTTCCATAACTTGTAGACAAGTTATGGAAGACTTTAAAAGAATTAAAAACGTGACTCTTCATTTTTTCATAACTTATGGAATTTTTATGGGTTTTAAAATTCATAAATGTGACTTTTCATGTAACTTGAGGACAAGTTACAAAAACACATATTATGAACAACTTCAAGATTAATTTGGATTGAAAACAACTATCTCATAATTTTTCCTATTAATCTAAACAAACTCATAAACATGAACATTCATAGTCAACATTTTTCAAGCATCATATAAACATGTATAAAACTTGAAACTTTGATTATTATCCTTTATTTGGATGAGAATAAAGATTACCATAGTATCAAAAAACAAATTTTATGAACAAAAACACTTTGCGGTAATGATTCTAATCCAAAACAGGCCAAAAAACTCGAAGATAAGCTGTCAGGGGGTCCAACTCGTCGAGTGCATGAACCAACTCGACGAGTTGGATGAATTTGTTCATGGACTCGTCGAGTCCATCACTGGAGTCGTCGAGTCTGCTGTCCCGACAGCAAAAAATTCGATTTTTTTCAGTTTTTTTTTCAGCAACTTGCATCAAGTATAATTGAAAACAACCCATGGCTCTGATACAACTGTTGGGTTTTGGTATACTACAACATCCTATGGTGCACATACAACCCTAAATACCTTGGATCTATGTTTTCACTAATTATACATGCAAATGGTTTCCAAGGTATTAATCTTACAACTAGCGTGCATTTAACATAAAATTATAATATACTAGTTAGCATGACATACCTTTTGATGGAGCTTGAATTCTTGGTGTATTTGGCCTTAAAGAGCTTAGCCCCAATAGTGTGGAAGCCTCAAATGGAATCACAACACACCATGGACAAAGGATGAACTTGAGAGAGAATTCCATGCACACAAAAGACACCATGAACTCTAAAAAGATACACGTGGCGATTTTGGGCAATGAAGTATCTATTTATATGTGGGATTTCTAGGGTCATGGATATAACCCAAATCCATACCCATGGGTTTTATGATCCATGGTTCATGTGGCCCAACTCTTTATGTATCCATACATAAACTTGGTCCAACATGGATCATAAGCCCAACACATATAAATATAACTAATTATCATAATTAGTCCCCATAGATTTAATTAGTCTCTTTCGACCACTAAATTAATTCCAAATTAATTCTTGATCACTACTAATTAAAACATATGATTTCATATTAATATATTATTACTTATAATATATTAATAAACCATAAATAACCTTCTCTCAAAAGTCCATCCTAACAAATTGTCCTGATGATATGCAACCCAAATGGACCATGCTACTCTCGGGTCGAATACATAACAATAATAGTTATGGGCTTAGACACCTAATCCAACAACAGTAACCTTCGGTTGAGCACCTTCTCCCCCTTGTTTTGGAGGTATGAATCTCTCCGAAACACCCTTCATCTCGTGTAACATTGCAAGGGCAGGAAGAAGTTTTGATGTTAGATGATTTCTGATAGTGAGAGTAAGGATAGGATCATGAGCACCATGGATGTTGGTCAGCATATCCTTGACATCCCCAGCACAGCTACGAAAGACAGCTCTCTCCGTCTTCAACAAAAAAATTTCCATTTCAGCTTGAGCGAGCTTCACCTTCTGAACTTCAATTGTTGAGGCTTGGCGGGTAAGATCTTCCTTTAGAGCACTCTCTTTTGCTAAATCAGCGTGAAGAGATACAAGCCAAGAATTCACAGAACTGATAAGTGAAGTGTTCTCTGCTTGTATTGAAGAACGAACAGCCTCAAACTTTGTTTGCTCTTCTTGAAGGGACTTGGATAAGGAATCCACAGAGGCATTCACCTTAGCTGCATTGGTATCAACATGCCCTTTGAGTGACTCAAGAAAGATCTGAGTACTATGAACAATTTCAGCAACGTCAGTAGTGGGCTTCTTGCAAGAAGAAGTAGACTCATTAACAGCCTTTGTGGATTTGTAATATGACTCAGTATATTGCTCAAGAGCAGTATCCATGAAAGCTTTGAGCACAACACCACTGTATGACTTGTTGTCATCAAGCAATTTATCAAGCTTCTCGTAAATGCTTTGCAGTTGTTGTCTCGTGACTGGAGCTTCATCATCATCATCTGTAGGAAGCCTATAGGGACTGTAGTAGGTTGAATCAAACTCATCAGTAGCACCACCGAGAGTTGCACCGGAATCGGTTGAAGGTTGTAACAACCCGATATTTTTCAAATCAATGTAACATTCAAAAATTCAAATATAATGAACTATTTGGAATCAACGAAATTAGCGTCAAAAAAATGAAGTGATCTAAAATCTTAATTGGGATGCATAAAGTGTTAGATATTGTGCCAAGGTTTCCAAAAACGTAAAGAACACTCAAATCCGAGTTATAACGAAGGAGTTATGACCAATCGAAAATCCACGACACACCCGGTAAAACACTGCTAAACGTAAAAAGTGAAACTTCGATAAAATACTTTTTAGCCTTAGGTATCTAAACGAAAGTCGTAGATTTTGGTAAACCGTGAGCATACATAAAAAGAACGCCCAAATCTAACTTTGTATGAGGAAGTTATGATTTTTCTAAGTTTCGGAACAGCGGTAGACAGCTAAAAATTCAGAATAAAGATCGAGCGATTTTTAGCCGACGCAACCTAAACGAGAGTTCAAGGTCTCTACAATAGTAGCACAATGGTAAAAAGACAGACGAAAACGGACGTCGGATAAAGAAGTTATGGATTTTTAACGGAATTATCGTGTCCCGGCCTATTAAATAAAATATAATTAGAAATAAAGTCAAAATTTGCCAACGAAGTCTATATGAAAGTTGCTGAGTATTTTCTCACCCTCGCGTGGATATAAAGAACGTCAAAAACGGAGTTCGTATGCGAAAGTTACGGATTTTACAAGTTCGAGGTGCACAAACCGAGACGATTTACGCCCAGCGTACCCTCGTACGCCCAACGTACTCGGATGCTAGGCTCCGGATCGTCCACGTCGCCCCTCTACGCCTCTATGCCCGTCCCATCCGAAGTCCGGCAGACGAGGATGCGGTAAGCAATGACGCACGGGTACGCCCCGCGTAACCTCGTACGCCCAGCGTACCGAGGGTCTTCAGCCCCTATAAAAGGAATGCGAGGGTTCCGGGCATAAGTGCTCATTTCCTCTCTTTCTCTTGCGTTTTTACTCCGTTTTGCGTGCAAGAAATATCCCGAAGCCCCGGTTTTCATACCTCAGCCCCGACGAAGGTCTGAAGCCCCGAGATTCCCGAGAACCTCACCACTTTCCGGTCGAAGTGCCGCCCGAGAAAAATCTCATTTTCTTCGAATCATCACACTTTCCTGGTGAGTTCATACCCCTACTTTATCACGTCTTTTCATGTTTTAGGGGGGGATACAAGTGCAATACGAGAAAAACTTATCGTTTTATACGGATTCACATACATCACCTACATTTTTATAAATGTTAAAATAACTTTGATATCAACGTTATACTTTACATGCAAAGTTAGTATTACATCGAGTTTTTATCGCCAAATGGAACACACTTTCGGAAAAACTATAATGGGTATAGTTTGCGGGTTATTCATTACATCTTTACGTAAACATTGTGAAAATGAAATACTTTCATCTACACGAAATATAGACTTTTCTTTTCGTAAATCTATTAAATACTAAGAGTTGTGAGACATTCAGCTTCAACGTACTCTCAAGTACGTATTTCAAGTCCTGTATTATAAACCATAATCTCTTGGAGGGAGAGCGTGATACTTGTGTATAGATCTATACGGGATTGACAATCCCGCACCTAAACTGTTAGCTACAGTTAGACCGGCAGGTCTGGGGTGACAAACGTCATAACACTACAACGCCTGAAGAACGTTGTTACAGGCAGTCTGGGTCAATAGCATGGTTATAAAACTCACACGGAAGTATTAAAATAAGTTTGATTTACGAGACTTTTGATACATTCAGTAAATACATTATTTGAGTATAAATACACTAATCTATTCGAGCACGAAAGACACCATTGTACTCCAGCCTTTGGAATCTTTTTCAAACTATATGTGGAAAATATTGGATTTTCTGGAAAACACGTTCAGTTATTTTTACTAAAGGACATACAAATTTCAGTACAAAAACGCTTATGAACTCACCAACTTAATTGTTGACATTTTTCAAAACTACTTGTATTTCTCAAGGAATCAGTAATACAGGTAACCATCAACTTTTGGAGAAGGAACGCTAAGGCGTCTATTATCAAAACATTTTAAATCATCATATTTGTAATATTCTTTTGAAACATGTATTACATGCAACAATGTAAGTTTTTATTATATTTATGATGGTTGTGTTTACTTTCTTTACAATATTCAACTGTTATGATACTACGTGAAGTCATCCGCCCCCGAATGTTTCCGCCATTCTGGTTTGGGGGTGTGACAGATTGGTATCAGAGCATTGTTTATAGTGAACTAAGTATATCGAACCACATAAGATATACAAACTATAAATGCAAAGGGACCAAAAGCCCTCTGACAAAACGTTTTCATAAACGATACTTTTAATAAATTAAAGTGATATACATTTTTTTATAAAAGTATAAGTATACGCATGCATCGGTCTCGTATCATAGCAAAAATTTATAAAAAAAAAAAGTATTGAGGCAAGTTGCGACACTACGACTAGGCCTCGGGGTATGTAATCAAATCGAGAATAAATATAGCCTGATCAACTATATTTATCCTGGATGTGACCAACGTATGTCGAGGAATGGTCGTAGTAAGCAACAAGTCGAAAACTTACCGAATTAAATACTAGAATCAAACTCACGAATTTGAAATACTATAGGAGTATTTTGTAAAAACTAAAAGAACTGTTATAATCATGCAAATCTCGGTATTTAATTAGAAATAGAAATAGAAATCGTCGAATAAAATTTATCCTTATCAAAAATTACCTTTCTTACTCCCGAGTTTTATATATAATTCTCTTGCCCCTATTCTCGATCAGACGAAATGGCAGGTTTTCACATTCCCGGGGATCCCTACTACCCTAACCAGGGTAATGGAGGCTGGATTGAGGACGACCCCGAAGAGGATTCCGAAGAGGAAATTCCCGAGGAAGAACCCGAAGAAGAATCTGAAGAGGATCCTGAGGAAGACCCAGACGAAGATACAGAAGAGAAGGAGATGGTGGGAGCACAGACTCGGAGCCCGAGATCTACAATCCTCCCCGAGGAGCAGCAAATCCCCCAAGGAACTTTCAGGGCCCGGTGCCCCGCTGGGCTGTGGATCTGAAGCGATGGAGCAGGGAACAAGGGCAACGCCCACCTTAGGGCATGACACGAGGCTTTTATAACCTCCGCAATGGGGGTTCGGCTTACAGGGCACTCCCTGTCATGGTCCGACGCATTGCCAACCAAGGCGAGCAAGCAAGAGCAAATGCCAACCAACTCTTGGACATTGGGGCCACCGCTGCTGTCACCGCGGTATGTCTTCGTCGTCTGGACGAAGAGAATGAGCGAACAATAGAGCACACATTTTCCTTGCAGAAGGACATCACTGCTACTAGAACCGAAGTGAGGGAGCTCGGTAGGAGCCAAGCCGCAATGGAGAGGCGCGTCATCGAGGCTGAACGTCAAGTAGCCCGAGCTAAGGCTTCCACAACCACATACCATGGACCATAGCGTGCCACCCGCTCAGAGTAGAGCGCGTACTTCTGGCGCTATGTATATACCTATCAAATAAGTGTTGGTGCTACTCTTTCCTTTAAGAATGTAAACCCGACGAATTGTGAGAACGCAGTTTGGGGGTCGGAATGCGGTCAAATTTTCCCATTTTCATTGATGTACCCTAGACCTATATAAGGTTAAATTTTCCTGATCGTTGTATCATGTACTAATATCAATGAAATTGACACGCATTTATTATTTCCTTGAGTATTCCATTAAATTCTTAAAAGGATCATACACTCCTTTTTGAAAGTTTCCATTTACATGCGAAAACCAGAACTAAAACTGATAATACTAAAACCTTCCATAATCATTTCCAATGACTTATCAAGAATTCGTCTGTTAACTTGTAGCAGAATCATGCCACTAAGGAGAAATCCCCGACGTTTCAATACCAACGGAGCACCAGCACCACCTCCACCACCCCCTCCATCAATGGATGCTGCTACCTTTCAGGCTACTGTAACAGCTGCCGTAACCGCAGAAATGGCACAAATGAGTAACAACGGATCAGGAGGAGGAATAAATAGCTCTACTAATGGCCAAAACCAAGGTCGTTCCGGGGAATGTACCTATAAGGACTTCTCCAACAGCAAACCCATCCCCTTTAATGGAACTGGGGGAGTGATGGCTCTATCCCAATGGATAGAGAAAATAGAAGCTGTGTTCGAGATATGCTCATGCCCCGAGGAAAGCAAAGTAAAATTTACCGCCTGTACTTTCTCCGAGCGAGCCCTAACGTGGTGGAATGGCCACGTCAAGTCACTAACTCTGGTGGTGGCAAACTCAATGGGTTGGGAGAACCTGAAACGGATGCTACTACGAGAGTACTGCCCAAGGGGCGAGATTCAGAAGCTCGAGCAGGAGCTTTGGGGCCTTACAATGGTAGGCTCGGACATCACAAGCTATACGAATAGGTTCAGTGATTTGACAATACTTTGCCCAGGAATGATGATTCTGGAAAGCCAAAAGGTGGAAAGGTATATCTGGGGGCTGTCGCCCCAGCTTCGAGGAAGTGTGCTAGCTTCCAAACCCACGACGTTCGACAGTGCCAAGGAACTGGCACAATCTATCGTTGATTAGGGGGTCTGCCAAAGTGTCACGACCGTCGTCCCGGAACCAACCAAAGGAAGCAACAACAATGACAACAATGCCAACAACAACAACAAGAAGAAGTTTTGGAACAAGAGGAAAGATCAAACTTCGCAAGAACCTTCAAAGAAAGAAATAGTGGCGGTCCATGCCGCTACTGCCTCCACTGCTGTTCCCGCTACCCCTGCGCCGACAAAAAAATATGTTGGGAACCTACCAAAGTGCAACAAATGCAATTACCATCACCACGGTAATTACCGGGAGATGCACTGTAAAAACTGCGACAGAAAAGGGCACACTGCCCGTTTCTGTAAGGCACCGGCGCGACCAATCACCCAAGTTCCTGGTACTGGAGTAAGCCAGGCATGTTATGGGTGTGGGGAAACTGGGCACTTCAAGAGGGATTGCCCTAAGGCAAAGAATGCTGGCGGTGTAGGAAGAGTGCTGGCAATAGGGCAGAACGAGGCAATAGCTGATCCCATGGTGGTTACGGGTACGTTTCTCCTCAACGACATTTATGCGTGCATACTATTTGACTGTGGTGCGGAGAGAAGTTTCGTGAGTCATAAATTCAAACACTTACTTAATCAAAAACCCCAAGCACTCAATAAAATATTCACGGTAGAAATGGAAAACGGTAAAACGGAAAGCACAAACGATATGTACATAGGCTGTACGTTAAATTTAAATGAACACTCGTTCCAAATCGACCTTATGCCGATTACTATAAGAAGTTTTGATGTCATCATCGGTATGGATTGATTAAGCCTTCACCATGCCGATATACATTGTCACGAAAGGGTCGTTCGCCTCAATCTGCCAAGCGGCAAAACTCTTGTCATTTATGGTGACAAAACCAGTACAAATTTACACATCATCTCATGTGTCAAAGCCCAAAAATACCTTCGCAAGGAATATCATGCCTTTCTAGCCCACGTGGTAGACAAGAAACGAGAAGTGAAGGACATTAAAGACATTCTGGAAGTCTGCAATTTCCCCGACATTTTCCCTGAAGATCTTCCAGGAGTCCCACCAGAACGTCAAGTCGAGTTCAGGATTAATTTGATTCCCGGAGCTACCCCAGTAGCAAAATCGCCATACCGTCTAGCACCGGCTGAAATGCAGGAGTTATCTAGCCAACTGAACGAACTTCTAAGCAAAGGATTCATTAGACCGAGCTTCTCACCATGGGGAGCGCCGGTCCTGTTCGTAAAAAAGAAGGACGGATCTTTCCGGATGTGCATCGCTTACCGGGAACTGAACAAACTCACGATAAAGAACCGATATCCCTTACCGCGCATAGACGATCTGTTCGACCAACTACAAGGAGCGAGCTACTTCTCAAAGATCGATTTAAGATCTGGGTATAACCAGCTGCGAGTCTTGGAAGGAGACATTCCCAAAATGGCATTCCGAACTCGCTATGGTCACTACGAGTGTGTAGTAATGCCCTTTGGATTGACAAATGCACTGGCGGTGTTCATGGACTTGATGAACCGAGTATGTCGTCCTTTCCTGGATAAATTTGTGATCGTGTTCATAGATGATATACTCATCTATTCAAGGAGCAAGGAGGAACATAGCCAACATCTCCGACAAGTCTTAGAAACATTAAGGACAGAGAAGCTTTACGCAAAATTCTCAAAGTGCGAGTTTTGGATTCGGAAAGTAGATTTCCTAGGTCACGTGGTCAGCGAGGAGGGGATACACGTGGACCCTTCCAAAATCAAGGCAATCGAGAACTGGACAACTCGAAGGACTCCAATGGAAATCCGACAATTCTTCGACCTCGCCGGGTATTACCGAAGGTTCATACAAAACTTCTCAAAGATTGCTAAGCCACTTACCACCCTAACTCAGAATGGTGTAACCTTCAGCTGGGGAGAAAGAGAAGACGTTGCATTCCAAACACTAAAACGAGCCCTATGTAGTGCACCTATATTATCTTTTCCAGAAGGAACAGAAGACTTCGTGGTCTACTGTGATGCGTCAAACCAGGGACTTGGATGTGTCCTGATGCAACGAGGGAAGGTCATCGCATACGCCTCGAGACAACTCAAGACGCACGAAGTCAATTATACCACGCACGATCTCGAACTAGGAGCGGTCGTCTTCGCTCTAAAGATCTGGAGGCACTATCTCTATGGCATGAAATGTACAATATTTACCGACCATAAAAGCCTTCAACACATCCTCAGTCAAAAGGAACTCAACATGAGACAAAGACGGTGGGTAGAACTATTAAACGATTACGAATGCGAAATTCGTTATCATCCCGGGAAAGCTAATGTAGTAGCCGATGCACTCAGGCGAAAGGAATACTCGGGCCGCCGAGTGAAATCCTTAACAATGACCATCCACTCACACCTGTCCGCACAAATCAAAGAATCACAGGAAGAAGCCTTGAGGCCAGAGAACGTGACAGGTGAAGCATTGAGAGGAATGAACAAAAACCTTGAAGTCAGGGATGATGGAGTTCGTTGTCTCATGAACCGGATCTGGACACCAAAATTTGGTGGATTCAGGGATGTTCTCATGAACGAAGCTTATAAAACTCGCTACTCCGTACATCCCGACTCAGACAAGATGTACTTAGACCTCAAGAAGTTGTATTGGTGGCCGAACATGAAAGCCGAAATAGCTACCTATGTAGGCAAATGTTTGACTTGCGCCAAGGTCAAGGTGGAATACCAAAAGCCCTCGGGATTGTTGCAACAACCGGAAATACCTGAGTGGAAGTGGGAGCGGATAACCATGGACTTCATAACCAAGTTACCCAAGACGGCAAGCGGACTCGACACCATCTGGGTGATCGTCGACAGGCTAACCAAATCTGCACACTTCCTACCAATCAAAGAAACGGATAAACTGGAAAAGCTATCCAGAACATACATCAGAGAGATTGTACGACTGCATGGTGTACCAATATCCATTATCTCGGACCGAGATAGTAGATTCACCTCGAGGTTCTGGCAGTCGCTACAAAAATCTCTAGGAACAAGGTTAGACATGAGTACCGCTTATCACCCACAGACCGACGGCCAGAGTGAGAGAACCATACAAACCTTAGAAGATATGCTAAGAGCTTGTGTAATCGATTTTGGTAAGGCGTGGGACACCCATTTACCATTGGTAGAATTCTCATACAACAATAGCTATCACACTAGCATCAAAGTTGCCCCATTCGAAGCCCTCTACTGCCGTAAGTGCAGATCACCTCTGTGCTGGGCGGAAGTGGGTGACACAGAACTAGCAAGAGGACAACAACCGACAGCACTCTCACTGGACCAGAAATCATAAGGGAAACTACGGAGAAGATTGTTCAAATGCGGGAGCGACTGAAGACTTCAAGAGACAGACAAAAGAGTTATGCGGATAAAAGACGGAAACCCTTGGAATTCCAGGTTGGAGACCGGGTACTATTAAAAGTCTCACCCTGGAAAGGATTAATACGATTCGGAAAGCATGGGAAACTAAACCCAAGGTATATCGGACCATTCGAGATCCTTGCCAGGATCGGCCCAGTGGCATACAAACTTCGATTACCAAAGGAACTCAATAACGTGCACCCTACCTTTCACGTATCAAACCTAAAGAAGTGCTTGTCCGATGAGACCCTCGTTATCCCTCTGGACGAAATTGAAATCAACGAGAATCTCCAATTCGTAGAAGAACGAGTAGAGATCATGGATCGGGAAATTAAAAGGACTAAACAAAGCTGCATACCCATTGTGAAGGTCCGTTGGAACGCCAAGCGAGGACCTGAATACACCTGGGAACGCGAGGATCAGATGAGACAAAAGTACCCACATCTTTTTCCTAATCCATAAACTCTGTCTTAGATTAAATTTCGGGACAAAATTCCCTCTAACAGGGGGATGATGTAACAACCCGATATTTTTCAAATCGATGTAACATTTAAAAAGTCAAATATAATAAACTATTTGGAATCAACGAAATTAGCGTCAAAAAAATGAAGTGTTCTAAAATCTTAATTGGGATGCATAAAGTGTTAGATATCGTACCAAGGTTTCCAAAAACGTAAAGAACACTCAAATCCGAGTTATAACGAAGGAGTTATGACCAATCGAAAATCCACGACACACCCAGTAAAACACTGCTAAACGTAAAAAGTGAAACTTCGATAAAACACTTTTTAGCCTTAGGTATCTAAACAAAAGTCGTAGATTTCGTTAAACCATGAGCATACATAAAACGAACGCCCAAATCTGACTTCGTATGAGGAAGTTATGATTTTTCTAAGTTTCGGAACAACGGTAGACAGCTAAAAATTCGGAATAAAGATCGAGCGATTTTTAGCCGACGCAACCTAAACGAGAGTTCAAGGTCTCCACAATAGTAGCACAATGGTAAAAAGACAGACGAAAACGGACGTCGGATAAAGAAGTTATGGATTTTTAACGGAATTATCGTGTCCCGGCCTATTAAATAAAATATAATTAAAAATAAATTCAAAATTTGCCGACGAAGACTAAATGAAAGTTGTAGAGTATTTTCTCACCTTCGCGTGGATATAAAGAACGTCAAAAACGGAGTTCGTATATGAAAGTTACGGATTTTACAAGTTCGAGGTGCACAAACCGAGACGATTTACGCCCAGCGTACCCTCGTACGCCCAGCGTACTCGGATGCTAGGCTCCGGATCTTCCATGTCGCCCCTCTACGCCTCTATGCCCATCCCATCCGAAGTCCGGCATACGAGGATGTGGTAAGCAATGACGCACGGGTACGCCCCGCGTAACCTCGTACGCCCAGCGTACCGAGGGTCTTGAGCCCCTATAAAAGGAATGCGAGGGTTCTGGGCATAAGTGCTCATTTCCTCTCTTTCTCTTGCGGTTTTACTCCGTTTTGCGTGCAAGAAATATCCTGAAGCCCCGGTTTTCATACCTCAGCCCCGACGAAGGTCTGAAGCCCCGAGATTCCCGAGAATCTCACCACTTTCCGGTCGAAGTGCCGCCCGAGAAAAATCTCATTTTCTTCGAATCATCACACTTTCGAGGTGAGTTCATACCCCTACTTTTTCACGTCTTTTCATGTTTTAGGAGGGGAATACAAGTGCAATACGAGAAAAACTTATCGTTTTATACGGATTCACATACATCACCTACATTTTTATAAATGTTAAAATAACTTTGATATCAACGTTATACTTTACATGCAAAGTTAGTATTACATCGAGTTTTTATTGCCAAATGGAACACACTTTTGGAAAAACTATAATGGGTATGGTTTGCGGGTTATTCATTACATCTTTACGTAAACATTATGAAAATGAAATACTTTCATCTACACGAAATATAGACTTTTCTTTTTCATAAATCTATTAAATACTAAGAGTTGAGAGACATTCAGGTTCAACGTACTCTCAAGTACGTATTTCAAGTCCTGTATTATAAACCATAATCTCTTGGAGGGAGAGCGTGATACTTGTGTATAGATCTATACGGGATTGACAATCCCGCACCTAAAATGTTAGCTACAGTTAGACCGGCAGGTCTGGGGTGACAAACGTCATAACACTACAACGCCTGAAGAACGTTGTTACAGGCAGTCTGGGTCAATAGCATGGTTATAAAACTCACACGGAAGTATTAAAATAAGTTTGATTTACGAGACTTTTAATACATTCAGTAAATACATTATTTGAGTATAAATACACTAATCTATTCGAGCACGAAAGACACCATTGTACTCCAGCCTTTGGAATCTTTTTCAAACTATATGTAGAAAATATTGGATTTTCTGGAAAACACGTTCCATTATTTTTACTAAAGGACATACAAATTTCAGTACAAAAACGCTTATGAACTCACCAACTTAATTGTTGACATTTTTCAAAACTACTTGTATTTCTCAGGGAATCAGTAATACAGGTAACCATCAGCTTTTGGAGAAGGAACGCTAAGGCGTCTATTATCAAAACATTTTAAATCATCACATTTGTAATATTCTTTTGAAACATGTATTACATGCAACAGTGTAAGTTTTTATTATATTTATGATGGTTGTGTTTACTTTCTTTACAATATTCAACTGTTATGATACTACGTGAAGTCATCCGCCCCCGAATGTTTCCGCCATTCTGGTTTGGGGGTGTGACAAAGGTGAGGGTGAAAGTGGTTTAGAAGTAACAGGAGGTTTTGTTTCAGTATTCGCCCCCGCATCAGATACGTTGACGTTTACTGTCGGTTCTGGGATTGGAGTGGAAGTTGAGTGGGAAATAATAGGAGGTGGTAAGGGAGTTGTAGAAATAGGAATAGAAGTAACTGGTGGTGGTGGTGGTAGAGAAGTTGTTGTTTGAGATGAGGTAGGTGGTGGAATAGGAGCAACCGAAACTGGAACTGTCTGTTTCGGTGATGGAGATGGTGTTGGAAGTTTGTCATGAAGAGGTTCGGTTGGGGTTGGGGATCGGGGAGGGGTGTTACCTCTCGATGATTCATGATGAATTTCCTCTTCTTCATCCTCCTCATCATTTTTTGAACGGGAAGGAGAGGGACTCTTGGATTTCTTCGCCATTTTCTTAATCTTCTTTGGCTTAGAAGAATCCCCTTTCTCAGACTTTCGCTTCCTTGACTTAGCAGACTTAGACTTATCATCCTCGGTTGTCCCTTTCTTGGTAGTAGCCCTTTTTCCTCGGTTTCCAGGCTTATCTACAGCATCCAAGGCAGTCTGATGTTCAGGAGATAAGACTCTCGGTTCCTTGGGAGGAATCTTGCGATATTCAGCCATGACCTTACTCTCGGTTGAGACACACCTGTACATTGTCTCAGGTATAGAGCCATTGTGAGGGAACTTTGTAGGATCAGAAATGATGATTTTCTTGGTGTGAAACGTAGCCACAGACGCGACTAGGGCATCCTTCATTACCGAAATCTGCAAAGTATTAATCGCCCTTCGTGTAATGAGAGTCCAGAATTGACCACACGGAATTTCAGAATGCCTCGTTGAAGTGTTGAGGCTTTGCACCACTTGTGACCAGATAATCGACCCATAGTCGAGATTTATACCATTGTAAAGACCGTATAGAAGGGTCAGGAAACCCTTACTGGTACCATCAGAGCCACCACTCCTCTCCGCCAAACTCTTGATGAGAAGAGTAAGCATTCCATTCCATTGGGGCGGTAAGCATGACTTCTTAACCTTCGTAACGGTGGTAAGCACATCAGTGTAGCCCATCTCGTAGAGCATCCAGAACAATTGAGTAGTGGTGATGAAGTCAGGTGAGATCATAGACGAATCCACAGCAAGTTGCAATGATGAAAAAAATCTCGCTTTTGAAATCGAAGACTTGTGAGAGAAGATTTGGAAATAAATTCTCTACTTGTTCTTATCATACGAAGCGGTAGAGTAGACTTGCGATAGGAGGGACATTGCAACGGATTCTACCTGTGTTAGGGCTAAAACTAGAGGTGAATACTTCAAACACTCAACCACATGTAGCATATATGAATCGTACAGAAAAGGGTTGAGTTCAATGATCATGTTCTGGTTTGGCTTGATCGAGAGCAATGTGGACGAAGCAGTTTGATCGTGAGCTGATGAAGAAGTCGCCATTGTTGAGTTAAGAAAGAAGATGAACAGTTTCAAATCGCCTTGTAGTTTGAGAGAATTTGTTGCTGGTAAAAGACAAATAAGATTAGAAACCCTTTATATACCGTTGCCAGGAGAGAGAAAAATCATCATGATAATGACGCGATCACTAAAACGTCGCCTGAAAAAGCGCGATGTGACAGGTTGGGTTCTCCTAGGTATACGTCAGCACGCGTGGGTATAGGGACTGTTCAAATTCATGCGCCCAAAAGCTTATCCTCAATTCGTCGTTTGAAATTCAGCTTCGCTCCAAAATTTAGGATAACCCCTGTTGCTCCAAAAGGTAAACAAAAATCGAACCAACAGCAACCAGAATGTGGGAAAATAAAATAAAAAATTTTGTGCAATAGGGTGACAAAAGATAAAGAAATAAAGCACAATGTGTATTGGATGTGAGTGATGTCTATTAAAAGACATAAAGCAGATGATTCCGGGCAAGAATCGCTTCCTTCAAAGTCAAGAGAGACTTGAAGTGCTTGTGTGGTTTCCCGAGAAAATACGATCGAGTGTTTGTAAAGAAACACCGAAAGGCTTCTTTTAATTTAAAGGCTAAGGGTAGCTTATCTTCAACCGAACGTCGATTCTTAACAAAAGACCGAACGTCGGAAGAAGTACTTGTGAGACCGATGTGGTCTGTTGAACTAGTAGGTTGGGTATAATTTATAGTGACTAAAGAAGTGATAGAAATCTCAAAAATAAAAACAAACTGGATCTTTTTGGGAAGAAAAGCCTTGGTGTTAGACAATTTCATAAAAGACCACTCAAAAATAAAATGAGAATTCATTTGGTAACAAGTAAGATCTTGAATATAATAATTCACCGTCAATTCATTGTAGGTGTTGGATTTTGGGTTTCACTCAGCACGTGGTGTACGTATCTAAGATCACAAACACAGATTTTGTACAACCGTAAACCTCAGTGGTAAGGACCGAGAGTCTCAAGGGTTACATTGGTGAACCGAAAGTTGATGGAAAAGGTAAGGAGGATGGTTAAAGAACCGAAAGTACCTTCTGCTATAAAGACATGACAAAGCAGAAAAACTCTTAACTCATTTGAGAAGAGTAAGGTAGCTATTGACTTGAGTAGATTTTAACAGCCTGATTGGGAAGAAACGATAGGTATAGATCGAATCATTAAGGCCTTGCTCTTAGTCGTAGAGGCTTTGGTCAACATGCAGCAGCATGCTTCTAGGGACCCTTAACTAGCTCAGATTAAAAGAATCATACCTGCCTAAGCTCCAAATTCTGTTGTACTGGTATACTTGGGACCTAATTAGAAGAACAAGCAAACAAACACACCACACAAACAAAACAAACAAACCAAACAAAATAAAAAAAAACGATTAGAAAAATATTTTTGGAGTTTTGAAATTTTCTGAAAAATAATAAAAACAGAATGATAAAATATTTTTGGATCTGAAAAATAATAAAATAAAGTAGCACAAAACACTTAAAAAAAATTAAAAGAATAAACAAAATGTACAACCGAAACCTTATCTTAAAAGAATGAAGCGAAATAAGCCGAGCGTTCGGTTCATTTCGGTTCCTTAAAATTCCAGATCCGAAATAGACCGAGCGTTCGGTTCATTTCGGTTCCCAAAAATTGTGGAGCCGAAATAGACCGAGGGTTCGGTTCATTTCGGTTCCCGAAAAATCTGGAACCGAAATAGACCGAGCGTTCGCTCTATTTCGCTTGTCTAATTTTTAGTAAGAGATTTGAGGATTCGGTACCGACTCTGCTTCCATCATTCCCAAGCCTTGTAAAATTTTATTGAAACTCGCTTCAGGTAAGGCTTTAGTGAATATGTCAGCCACTTGCTCAGAGGACCGAACGAAATGTACTTCCACGTTCCCATCTTCTACATGGTCCTTGATGAAATGATATCTAAGTGCAATATGCTTAGTCTTTGAGTGTGGCACTGGATTGTGACATATTCTTATTTCACTTTCTGAGTCACAATATAGAGGAATCTTCTTCATACTCAGCCCATAATCTCTTAGTTGCCTTTGAATCCATATTACTTGAGAAGTACAAGATGATGCAGCTATATACTCAGCTTCGGCTGTTGAAAGTGACACACAGGTTTGCTTCTTGGACTGCCAGCTAACAAGTTTTTCGTCAAGGAATTGGCATCCACCTGTTGTGCTCTTTCGGTCCAAACCACATCCTCCAAGATCAGCATCGGAAAAAGCTTGAATGAAGAATCCAGATCTAGCAGGGTACCAAAGACCGAGAGATGAGGTTCGCTTCAGGTAACGGAAGATGTTTTTCACCGCCACCATGTGAGGTTCTCTTGGATTAGCTTGAAACCTGGCATAATAACAAATAGAAAATATAATGTCCGGTCTACTAGCTGTTAGATACATAAGGGACCCTATCATTTGTCGATATAGTGTTATGTCAACAGTAGGTTTTTCCAGAGAAGGTGTTAACTTAGTGCCAAATGCCATAGGAACCTTCACTTTCGAATCTCCTGTCATACCAAATTTTGTCAGCGAGTTCTTTGTGTAGGCCTCCTGATTGATAAATATACCTTCTGGTCCTTGTCTAATATTCAAACCAAGGAAAAAATTAATCAGACCCATTGCGCTCATTTCTAATTTAGTCTCCATCAACTTCCTGAATTCAGCCGTTAAGCTAGGATTCGTGGAGCCGAAGATGATGTCATCGACATAAATCTGAACTATCATTAGATGTTCGCCTTCTTTCTTTTGGAAGAAGGTTGGGTCAACTGAACCTTGCTTAAATTTTGACATTTTCAGAAAGCGAGTTAAAGTTTCATGCCAGGCCCTCGGTGCTTGCTTTAAACCATATACAGCTTTATCCAACACATAGCAATGATCAGGGAATTTCTCGTTCACAAACCCAGGTGGTTGCTCAACATACACCGTTTCTTCTAGTTCTCTATTCAAGAAAGCGCATTTTACGTCCATTTGGAAAACTTCGAAGTTTTTATGAGCAGCATATGCCAGAAAAATTCTAACAGATTCCAACCTTGCTACAGGAGCGAAGGTTTCCTCATAATCTATCCCTTCCTCTTGGCAATATCCTTTTACTACCAACCGAGCCTTTTTTCTAATAACGTTCCCCTCTTTGTCCAATTTATTCCTGAATACCCATTTCAAGCCAACCACTAAAGCATCCTTTGGTATGGGAATCAGCCTCCAAACTCGATTGCGTTCGAACTCATGGAGCTCATCTTGCATTGCTTGAACCAAATCAGAATGATCAAGTGCAGCATTAACTGTTTTCGGTTCGACTTTGGAGATAAACGAAGTAAACATGCAGAATTCAACTTTAGGAATAATGCAGTTTGTTTCGCTTTCAATTGAGAACGAGTGAGAACTTTCTTAGATGATTCACCAATGATTTGTGCTTTGGGATGATCCTTGGTCCATTTTACTAAAGGAGGATAATTTGGGTCATAGGCTGGATCCAACTCTGCATTTACTTCCTCTTCAAGTTCTGATTGATCACCTTCGTCAGCTGTATTCTCTTTCTCCCCCTCGACTGGCGAAGTGAAACCTGTGTCAGGATCAGAGTTTTCATCCTCTCTCGGAGTCAGATTCTCCCCCTCGGTTGGACTATTATTGGGTGGGTTTGGAGTTGTATGCTCCCCCTCGCCTGGACCCTTATGAGTTGGGGATGGAATTGGATTCTCCCCCTCGAAATACATTTCGGTTGTCTTTGGTGCTGATGAACTCTCCCCCTTGAACATTGAGCCGTTGTTTGGAGAGTCATTGGAGGGTTGACCACATGTCGATTTAGGAGGTTCACTTTCCATTTCTTTGGCAGCTTCATCTATGATCTTTTTGAGATTGTCGATTGTGTTGTCTGCTGCTTTCGCCTCTGAGTGTGCAGCTTTCTCTGGTTCATCAAACAGACGAATGTACTCTTCAAACAAGTTGGATATTGGAACCGAGACTTGTCTTGATTCAGGAAATATTTCCCCCAAGGCACTTTCGCTCCTTTCAACTTTCTTCATGTAATTATCGTCAAAGGTTACGTAATATGTTTCTTCAATTCGTTTGGAGCGTTTGTTCAAAACTCTGTATGCCTTTGAAGTGAGTGAATATCCAAGAAAAATCCCCTCATCTGCTTTGACGTCAAACTTGTTTCGGTTCTCTTTGGAATTAAAGATGAAACACCTTGAACCGAATACATGGAAAAATTTGACGTTGGGCTTTCGATTGTTCAGAATCTCATATGGGGTGATTGAGAATCTTTTGTTGAGCAAGGATCGGTTCTGAGTGTAGCACGCGGTTGCAACAGCATCAGCCCAGAAGTATAGTGGTAGAGAAGCGAAGCTTAGCATGGTCCTGGCTGCCTCACATAACGAACGGTTTCGTCTTTCAACAACTCCATTCTGATGTGGTGTATAGGGGGCCGAAAAGTTGTGAGATATCCCCTTGTCAGCCAGAAAATCCTCAAAATATTTATTCTTGAATTCCAGCCTATTGTCGCTTCTGATATTCCTCATTGTCTTTCGCAGCTGCACTTCCACTTGCTTGATGAACGTCTTCAACTTGGGAGTTGCATCTGATTTCTGTTTAAGAAAGAAAACCCAGGTGAAGCGTGAAAAATCATTTACTATGACAAGAATGAACTTACTACCACCGAAGCTTTCGATAGCCGAAGGTCCACATAAGTCAATGTGCAGAAGTTCAAGAGCTTCAACAATCTTTGTATTGAGCCGAGTAGGATGGCTCTTTCTGCTTTGTTTGTCCATCTCACACGCTGGAGACAGATGTTCCTTATGAAACTTGAGAAGAGGAAGACCTCGAACATGGTCACCAAGCACCAACTTATTAATGTCTTTGAAGTTTAGGTGCGAGAGGCGTCGATGCCACAACCAGCTTTCATCAGTGTTCGCCTTTAATAGCAGGCATATCGCAGGTTTTCCTTCAAAACTAGATGATAAGAATTTCTTGGTTTTATCAACCTTTTCTAAATTAGTACCAAAAATCAACATATCATCCACATATAGACAAATCATAACTCCTTTACCATAATTTCAAATTTGTTATATACACACTTGTTAGCTTGGTTTAATGCAAAACCATTAGACAAGACAACATCATCAAACTTTTGATGCCATTGTTTTGGTGCTTGTTTCAAACCATATAATGATTTCTTTAACTTGCAGACTTTGTGTTCATTTTCAGGAATCACAAAACCTTCAGGTTGTTTCATGTATATTTCCTCATCCAAGTCACCATTCAAGAATGCAATTTTCACATCCATTTGGTGAATCATAAGATTATGTATAGCTGCAAGAGCTAATAATAATCTAACAGTAGAAATTCCGGTAACAGGAGCATAAGTATCAAAGAAATCAATGCCTTCCTTTTGTCTAAAGCCTTGGATAACCAATCTGGATTTATACTTATCAATTGTGCCACCCACCTTCATTTTTCTTTTGAGGATCAATTTACATCCTAATGCCTTGCAACCAGGAAGTAAATCAGACAATACCTAAGTATTTTTATGCATGATAGAATCAATTTCATCCTGAATTGCCTCTTTCTATAAATGAACATCCCTAGAAGCCATAACTTCACTGAAAGTCTTTGGATCCTCCTTAATATTAAAACAATATTGGTGTTGAGACAAAGTCTCATCCCTTCTTCCTTCAACTAAATATAGTTGAAAATCAGATCCAAAAGATTTAGCTTTTCTAGCTCTTGTACTCTTTCTAAGTTCAGGTACAAAACTTGTACAACCAGAAACATCTCCAGCTTGAGTTATGTTCTTGCTGAAAGATTACTGAATCATGTCCCTTTGTCTAGATATAGATGTAAATCTTTCTTCATCAAAGATAGCATTTCTTGACTCTATAAGAGTGTTCACAGACACAAAGTCATTAGATTCTAAAACATAGAATCTATAAGCTTTGGAATGCTCAGCATATCCAATAAATATACAATCCATACCTCTTTCACCTGATATTTTCCTTTTGGCTTCAGTGAGCTTCACAACTACTCGACAACCCCAAACTTTGAGATAACTCAAATTTGGTACCTTTTTACACCAAAGTTCATAAGGAGTATACTTACTCCTTTTGTTTGGAGTTCTATTCAAAATATAACATGTAGTTAACATAGCCTCACCCCAGAAACCTTCACTTAAACCCGAATAGGACAACATGGAATTAACCATTTCTTTTAAAGTCCTATTTTTCCTTTCAGCTAGACCATTTGTGGTGTATAAGGAGCCATGGTTTGATGTATTATTTCAGTTGATTCAAAATAAACCAGATCATAATAGTCACCATCTCTATCAGTATGTAAAACTTTTTTTAAGTCGTTTTCATGAAGTTCAACCTCTTGTTTATAAATCTTAAATTTATCAAGAGCTTCATCTTTGGAATGTAGAAAATAGACATAACAATATCTAGATGCACCATCAATAAAAGTAACAACATAATTTTTGTTTCCAAGGGAAGGTGTTGCATGGAAATCACATAAATCACTATGTATAAGTTCCAACATCTTGCTTTCCCTAACAACATCTTTGAAAGGTTGTCTTGTGATTTTAGTTAACATGCATGTTCTACATTTTTCATCGTTTATATCAAAAGCAAAAATTAAACTCATTTTTGACATGTCTTTTAATATTTTGTAATGAATGTGTCCTAGTCTATAATGCCATAAATCAGATTTATTAAAGTTACTACTAGTAATAGAAGAATCCATGAAAACATAATTATAATAACTAGGATAATTAATATTAAGTCTAATCATTCCATTACATACATATCTGAAACCCATAAAATAACCATGCCTTGACAATATATACTTGTCACTTTCTAATACTTGTTTGTAACCACAATTATTTAAAAAAAATTCAGACACAAGATTCTTTCGAATCCTCGGTACATATAAAACATTATTCAGACATAAACACTTTCCAGAAGTAAAATAAAGTAAAACAGATCCTAAACTCTTGATTGGTTTAGTTGCAACATTTCCCATTTTCACCACATATCCACCTTCAATTGGTTGACATTCTTTGAACCAACGAAGATCTTTACATATATGACTTGTTGCTCCTGAATCAACCCACCATGCAACATCATCATCCTACACATAAAATGCTTCAGATATCATAGAAATTTAATTCTGAACATATTTAGAATTCTGCATGAAAACAAAAATCTGACCTTGTTGCTTTTATGGATCCTTGGATCCACTTGGTCTAGCACCATCCTTGTTCACTTTACGAAGAGGACAATCTTTCTTGAAGTGACCCAGTTTGTTACAATTCCAACAAACCAACTTATCCTTTTTCTTGGAATACTCGTCATCCTTTCCTTTTAAACTTCCTTTTTTCCATTATACTTCTTGGGATTCTTTGAACTTTCTCTTCCACCATGTTCACAGAAGAGGAACCCATTTGGTTCTTGCCTTTAGTATTGTTATCAAGTTCTTGAGTCCTCAAGGACTCTTCAATCCGTAAATGGCTTCCAAGTTGAGTCAAAGTTAATTCCTCTTTGTTATGTTTCAGATTATGCTTAAAATCTTTTCAGGGTGGGGGCAGTTTGTCAATGATCTCAACCATATAAATGGCTTCATCCTTTTTCAGATTGTGTTGAGCAAACTGTCCCAGGATCCTTAACATTTCATGGAATTGTTCTATAACAGGCCTGGAGTCAATCATCTTGTAACCCATAAAGTTATTGACTAGAAACTTTTTTGCTTGAAGCATCTTCAGTCATGTACTTGGATTCAAGAGAATCCCACAATTCTTTTGAAGTTTCAACATTTTGATAAATATCAAACCGGGGATCAGACTTACCATTGAGAATATGATCACGATAGATGTAGTCATCATTTTCCCACTTATATCTCCTCCTTGTTGCCTCCAAAGTTTCATCTTCAGTGAATTCTGGCATGGGTGTACTTAAGACATACCCAAATTTCAGAGTAGTAAGGAGAAAGTGCATCTTCTTCTGCCATCTACGAAAATCTTGCCCTTCAAACTTGATTGTCATATCTTTCACAGAATCGCCACATTCCATGATCATAGAAAACTTCAATTTTTGTTAGAAATAGGGGATGAACATATTGCTTGGATTCTCTAAAAGTCGTGATTCACTATCAAATTGAAGTATTTCGATGGTATAGATCGAACACTCAATTGGACGAAATTCAAAGATTACGAAATCAGAGAATGTATGTGAAAATGTTCTTAAATAAGTGTACCAGAAATGACCAAAAAACAGCTCCATCCCAGCCAGGGGCTGCCGCCCCTTGGACCCCGCCCACAGGGGCACTGCCCCCGGACCCCCGTTCGTTTAGGTGTTTTGCCCATAAATAACAATGTGCTTTGAATCTTGAAAGCATGAACATGTGTGCATTCATGCACCATCCTAACTTATTAAATATTCAACAAGATCACTTTTGGTCAAAAAATTTAATACTGTTACACTTAAATAATATTGATGATATTAAATTACCAACACCCACCTATGAAACTGATTTACCGGACAACAACTCCTCAATCTAGACTATAAATAGCAATCCATACAACGAGTTGAAAAATAGCTCAACAACCGATACCTAACTTGAGCGATCGTAGCGCCTCCTCGTCTATTTATTGGCATCCCAAAAGGAACCAATTTCTACAACGAGCTATCCTCTAACAACTTTTTGCCGTGAAGACGAATCTTGCATTCCTAAACACATACCTCGGATGGCAACTTGGTCTGCAGCCCTGTCTTGACCATTCCTGAACCAAAGTCTCGCATACCCAAACCATGGATCCTCTGACCATTCTTCCGACACCAAAAACTCGAACATATCGATAATCCTCCAAGCAGAATACCAAGTTCTCCCCCACTTAGGGTTCGAACTACCACTAATTGACATTGACAACTGAACAAATACTCAAAACGGCTAACCCATACCAATAGTATCCTTAACCCATTGGAATCTATAACAGAACGCTAGTTGATCTTCTAGATAAAGACCAAGAAAACTCAAATAGATTCCAGTTCTCAGATGGAAACCTCAGAAACTTCTAATCATAACCGCCTCTAACATCTAGAATTCCATGCAAATGCACAAGCAATAATTGACAGTCCAGTCATGACACCAACTTCCTATCTAGAAACGTATGGGCTACTACACTCCTTTCCTGCAAATCGCCAACCATCAATTCATCGGGGACTGATTAAGTAAATCAGTAATACATATAGTTTGGGCTAATGATCCATGTTGATTAGGATGGACTAATTTTATGTGGGAGTCCATGCGAGTTAGTCCAAAGGGCTTATCATATGGATTATTGCACTAAAGGCCAAAGGAAGTGAATTAGCGTTTATAAGTGAAACCCTAGGAATTCCACACTATAAATGTAACCCCTAGCATCACCAAAAAGGCCCCTAAGTGTTCCAAGAAGAACCATAGCCGTTTTTGTGTGCCTCCTAGCCTCTCTCTCATTATCCTCCATTTCTTATGGTGTTTGTGACTTATTAGAGGCATCACATTTGAGGTACTAAGCTCTTGAAAGGTCAAGTTCTACAAGCTATAACAAAGAGGTATTCATCTAACTATTTTTTATGTTTCAAATATCAAAGTTGTATGCTAGTTGTAGGTTTCATGCTTTGGATATGTTTAGTGCATGTATAACTTGAGAAAACTTAGATCCAAAGCATTTAGGGTTGCATGTGCACCATAGGAGTGTTATAGTGCTTAAAACCCATCAGTTTGGACCAACTAATTTCTCCTTAGAGAGTATCGATAGTGGAGTGAAGTTTGAGTTGTTCGTGGAGGTTTGAGGAAAAATAACATCACCATTTGAAGTAGACATCTATAGTAGAATAAAAGTTTTTGTTAGTGGACATGAATTCCTTAATATTTTAACCCATAATAAATATTAAAGGTTAGGATCCAATATAACAATTCACAACTAAGAGGAGGGATGCCGTGATCTTATTGCGAACTAATGAAGGTAGGTAAAACAATTCACCAATTTCAATCTATGAAATTCCTAAATCTTTTGAGATTCGTTTAATTTTATCAATGGCATGTTTAATCTCAAATTATCATCTTCTATTTGTGACGGGGATATCGAGGATCACAAACAAGATGTGAATAACCATGCAAACACGCTTGGCAACCTCGGTGTAATCTATCATCTATGATTAATATGCCAGTTAACCACACTTGATCCATTAACAATGATAATTTTTGAGATGCACATCATTTCTCCTTAAATTCCCTATTAGTGTGCTAGAAAACCACACACGCTTCACTAACGACATATAAAGCAATTTGTGTGTTTTCATTGATTAGCATACTTCTCATATTTTTCCTAAAGTAACTAGAGTGAGATTTTTAAATAAGGTTCAAGTACTTTTATATCATTTTACTTTTACTGAGATTATATCCTATCAAACCCGTTCGTCTAACGAACCTCCACCATATACGAGAGCGGTGGGTGAGAATAGATACCCAATCAAGGACCCTTTTATAGTCTGCTTCTTTATACCCTCTTTATAGTATGGTTTTGCGAATGAGGCCTACTATTGATTTGATTAACTTTTCTTACACATATACTAATTAACTTTTAATAATATATATATATATATATATATATATATATATATATATATATATATATATATATATATATATATAAGGTGTATTTTAAAACAGTTCAAAATACAAGGTTTAAACGTTTAATTATCTAAATTAAACTTTTTAATTTAATTAAATTTAAAACAATTATAATTTAATCTTTATCTTTTAATTATCCATTAATTAAATTAATCGAAATCATTTATAGATCAAATAATTAATTACTATTAAACAATTAATCAAATAATTCAAATTTAATCCTAATCCATTATCCTATCTAATTTTCAAAAATTGGGGTATCGTTTATCCAGTTTTAATTATTCTATTTTAAAGCTTTTAAAACAATAATTACGGAAACTAGATAAACTCTAACAACCCTAGCAATTTTTGAGATTTAAGGGATGGATGCTAGTGTTTCAAGAACTCTAGCCAATTTTGAAATTTCAGGCCTTTAGGGTTTAATTTCTATCAACCGTAATTTTGATCTATTCAACATTATACATAATCAATTGAAAACTTTGGTTATGATACCAATGATAGGTTTTATAGGTTATAATTAATACATGTGGCAAAAACAACATAACCCTTAAGTTCACATGTAGCCTACTATGGATCTAAGTTTTATCTATTGAAAGCAATAAATAATTGAGCATCATAAACCCTAAGAAAAGCCTACTATAATCGAAATTATAAGGATTAAGGTTTATATACCGCTTTGATTATTATTGTAAATAATCAAGAATTCATTTCTTCAAATGTAACACCCCAATTTTCATATATAGAGTATATAACAAATAATCGTTCCAACATCTCCCAAGATCAGCTCTGAACTTACTTATAGACTAAACTACATCGGAAGCAAAATAAAATAAAATAAAGTCTTCAATTGAACAACTTCAGGTGTTACGTCTTTGCGGAATTCCTTTGCCGTCTTCTGGATCAAACCTTCTCTTTGGAATTTTCTCTGCCACTTGCTAAATAGTTTCATAGGTTGCGCACATTTAAAGTTTCTAAATGGGTAAGCGTAGGGCCTAGTGAGTTCGTGTTGCACATACATGTCCATCACAAAAAAAAAAACTAAATGTTTTATCATATAGTTTCAATAAATCATACAACAAACATATCACCTGATAAGATAATTTAGGGGAACGATTAATTATCCAGAGAAAGAACCAAAGGTTCATTTCCCTTCTCATTGAGACAACTCGTCATCCATTCTACTCAAGTATTTTAAATATCCAAGAAAATGAGTATGATTCTCAATTCCCATCCCCGCCGATCACACACATCCGTCATACTCACGGCGATTAAACACCCACCCGTTCCCGCTAAACATTCATCCAAAAAACACACACAGTAGATAACAAATCCAAAATAACATTTGTACGCAACCATACTTATTATAAAACATACTGTCAATAAATAAATAAAAACCACATAATAAACGCATGACAAACATTTATGTGCGAGCAACCACAGAAAACGAAAAAAAACTCACCTTATTGTCGTTAGATCTTAACTGAAGATTATCGCGCTACACACACCCTACATTCCACCAACAAGTTTTTCTAAGGCAATAATCCTAAAAACATCTTATGATCTCATGGTGTAGGGTTCGACTATTCGTACGCCTTGTTTGGCCAGCTAATATTTTAGTTATCATGGAATATATATATATATATATATATATATATATATATATATATATATATATATATATATATATATATATTAAAGTGTACAATTTTTAAAGGAAATAATAAACTAATTATTTATTAAATAAATTGGGTAGAAATATTTAATTACCAAAACTTCAAGGGCTAGAATGCAACTCTTAATAACAATAAAAGTAATCGGCAAGATGCCAAAACTATAAATTAAATATATAATAGTTCAAAAAGATGACAAGTGACTTAAACCATAAGGGTCTTTTCTGTAACTGTTCGTTGGATTTGTAAAAAGTAAATGTTAATGCGTATGGATGGAACAATCAAACAGGCAGGCTTTTGACAACTTGACCACTAATAAAATTTACTGGGATATATCCTTCCTAATAAATAAAGAATTTTTTGTCACTTGTCAATTTCTTATGTATTTGGACACATGTAATTTTGTGGTTAATTCTTAAAAATTAATTTTCATTTGTCATTTTATGGTAATTTTTGATTTTCTTAATTAACTATTTAATTTTTAGGTTATAGAAAGTAATTAATCTGTAATTTATTTATTTCCTTATATTTTCAAATTTTAATATGTTTCCTTCAATACATATAATTCAAAATTGACATGTTTCTTTTAAAGTTCATTGTCATTTTAGGCAAAATGGTATATATACAAAAAAAATCAAACTTTGTTGCTTTTTATTGACAAACTAAAAAAATGTTATATGGTCAAAATATAATTATTTTTTTGTAGTTTGTGTTATTAATATAAATTGAATTATTTATTTATTCATCATTTTGTTTGTATACATATTTTGAAATTTTATTTTAAAAAATACTTAATGTTTACACTTTGATATTTAATGTTTTCTTTAAAAAAATATTTAAAGTTTATATCTTCATATATAATTTTTTAATCAACCCGTGTAGTACACGGGTTTCACACCTAGTTTATTTATAAATCAGATGACACGTTTTGTAAGCCCACCCATAGTACTTGACTCGAATTGTCCTCCTTCTTAGCCCGCTATTTTTTTCTATTTCTGCCATTCTTATCTTTTTTTTACAGCTCTGATTTTGTCCCAATAACATCAAATTATTGGGTGAAACCCATAAACAGTTATCTCCGCTGCTAACTAAGATAAATCCATTTTAATCTAAAATAGAATCGTATAATCAAAGATTATTTATATGTTTTTATGCCAAGTTTACTCTTTCAATAACCATCAAATTCAGCATCTTCATAGCTAAACCAAGGACATACGATCGATCTAGACCACACCATATATAATCTAAAGCGATATCTTCAACTAATTTCAACTAAAATTAGAAGAACATACCTTAACGGGAAAAGATGATAAGCTTATGCCTAATGTGAGTAGTGTAATCACTAACTCACTAGGTTGTATTAATTTATTAGTTATTCGTGTGACGCAAAAGGTGCTCAACCACTTCGCATGAATCACACGTGGTTTTTCCTATGTTCTCAGTTCTACTCGCGGCGATAATGATTTGTTCTCTCCCGATATCTAAATGGTGTCCTTCTCTCCTGTAGGTATATTGAATTCATGTGCCGTCTTACTTCCGATTCTGACATTGTTCCCCATTACTTCATAATGGAGTGTTCAAATCCCGGAAGTTCATGCAAACCTCTCATTGGTGCCTTTAATAAGGTAAAGGCACTTGGTGGTTTCTATAGTTTCTCTACTCCTTATCTGTTTCTTTCTCGGAATCCTCCTCATGAACTCTCTTTTGGTTCTGTCTCAACTCCTCTGTTGGCTATTTGCAAGGTCTAGGTGTATCGGTTGCGCGAGAATGGAAGTGTCTAAAGAATCTACGAGATTAATAAAACATCTTTACTAAAAATAAACTTTTACGAGGATGATCCATTCCGGTCTTTCTATAATCACATAGTGTATACCGAGTATATATAATCCAGATCAAATAGACTTTCGAATAAGTGATCATACTCTAAAACCACATCCAAACAAGGAAAAGGAAGTAGAGTGAAAATCATATATTCGAAGTCCATAAAATCTCAACTATATATAACCTTAACGTATTCACTTAGTAATTATAGACTTACCAGAAAAGATCTTTTTAACATTTCCCAAAAGTTTATTTATGGTATCTAAAATACTCTAATAGTATTTTAATTATATATTTGATTCTAGAACATCTTAATATAAGAAGTTGATAAGTTTCCAGTTTTATGACTATAGCTTCATAAAATACTCCTATAGTATTTTAAACTTTATGTTTGGTTCTAGTATTCTTCTGGTATCTAGGTAAGTTTTAGACTTGTTGCAACACCACAACCACTCCTAAACACATGTTGGTCATATCTCAAATTAATATAGTTGATTAGGCTATATTGATCCCAGATATGATTACATAACTGTCCAGGTTTAACTGTAATATCCAACATCCAAATACTTTTGTTTTGTTCTTTTTGTGATACTCGTTCTAGTATCTACATATTCTGAATGTATTTATAATTTTATAAAATCTTGTTATGTTTTAAAGTATAACTCTTGGTCAAAGTGTTTTTATCTCATTGTGTTTATAGTTGTATATCTTTTATGACTAATATACTGAGTTCACTATTAACAATGCTCTGATACCAATCTGTCACACCCCCAAACCGGAACGGCGGAAACGTTCGGGGGTGGAGGACGTCATGTAAGTATCACAACACATGCATTATAGTAATCAAAGTACAATAAACCAATACATTAATAAGTATAAGTTTTACATAAGTGTTTAAACGTACATATTCAAACACTAAAGTAGATACGGTAGAAAGACAAAAGATGCAGCACGGTACTAAGCTGTCTTCTAAAAAGCTCCGGGAATGTACCTGTCTACTGGATTTCCTGAGAATACAAGTTATTTTGAAAGAGAGTATCAGCGATTAAGCTGGTGAGTTCATAAGTATTAATTATGGTTGCTTTAGTTTTAAGAAAGTCATTGATTTAGTTCCAGAAAATCCTATATTTTCTGCTGTATTATGAAAAGTAGTTTTAATCCCATAAAACCGTTCTATTCCGTTTGGTGATAAGTAGTTTTAATCCCATAAAACCGTTCTATTCTGATTGGTGATAAGTAGTTTTAATCCCATAAAATTGTTCTATTCTGATTGGTGATAAGTAGTATTTCTTAAAAATTACACTACTGGTGTAAATCATTAAGATTTATTATTACCCCGTGTTTGCTAACCCGGGTACGTTGTATTTGTACCCCTGTTAGTGCAAACCCGGTATGATGTATTATTACCTCGTGTTTGCTAACCCTGGTACGTTGTATTTGTACCTTTGTTGGTGCGAACCCGGTATGATGTATTATTACCTCGTGTTTGCTAACCCTGGTATGTTGTATTTGTACCTTTGTTAGTGCAAACCCGGTATGATGTATTATTACCTCTTTAATATATTATGCATATACTAAAAGTACTATACGTATCCTGATGTAAATGAATGGATTGTTAGTACTTTCCTTTCCTAATATACTCGGAACGTGAAGTATACAATCGTTAATCATATATGTATATTTAGTTTTGAATCATAAATTATACCTATTATAATTTATATGGTCTATCCGATTAGCATGATTTCTCGAGAATATACCCCTTTGCTCAGCGTGATACAAAGGTAATGATACCAATTGAAGTAACCTTTTATATTCATATATAATATATATATATATATATATATATATATATATATATATATATATATATGTATATATATATATATATATATATATATAAAAGAAGAAAACGACCTTTGGACAAATAACACCACCTTAAGCCCACATCCAAACAAGGAAAAGGAAATCAGACAACTCATTAGTCCTAAGTCCTTTAAGTCTTATTTATATATTTATACATATATAAACATGATTTTCACATTTATAAGTTTAAAAGGGGTTATAAAAACATTTAAAAGAATTTAACGGTAATCTTAAATAAAAAGTTGATATGACTTTTAAAAGAGTTTACATGACCTTAAGTCATTATGGAAGTATTTGGTAATCCTTAATTTGAACACAAGATTTAAAAGCATAAGGATTAACATTAATGATTTTCTAGAAGAATGGTACTCACAATAGTTCTTACTATAATCACTTAATATATATAGGCTATATATAACCTAATATCGAACGGACAGTCGAATGTGTGTATCTGCCCTAAGTGCACAACCAAACAAGGAACAAGAAATGAGGCGGAAGTCACACATTTCACTGCCTATCGGATATTAATTATATATAACTCTGATGAATAAATTAAGAATTTAAAGAATTAACCATTAAAAGTCCTTTATGATATACTAGTTTAATAATCAGTATTAAACCTTTTGTGTGATCGTTATCATAGGTAAATATTAACACAATTTAATTGTGTTCAACTTGTATTCCCCCCCTAGAACACAGATATGATTACATAACTGTCCAGGTTTAACTGTAATATCCAACATCCAAATACTTTTGTTTTGTTCTTTTTGTGATACTCGTTCTAGTATCTACATATTCTGAATGTATTTATAATTTTATAAAATCTTGTTATGTTTTAAAGTATAACTCTTGGTCAAAGTGTTTTTATCTCATTGTGTTTATAGTTGTATATCTTTTATGACTAATATACTGAGTTCACTATTAACAATGCTCTGATACCAATCTGTCACACCCCCAAACCGGAACGGCGGAAACGTTCGGGGGTGGAGGACGTCATGTAAGTATCACAACACATGCATTATAGTAATCAAAGTACAATAAACCAATGCATTAATAAGTATAAGTTTTACATAAGTGTTTAAACGTACATATTCAAACATCAAAGTAGATACGGTAGAAAGACAAAAGATGCAGCACGGTACTAAGTTGTCTTCTAAAAAGCTCTGGGAATGTACCTGTCTACTGGATTTCCTGAGAATACAAGTTATTTTGAAAGAGAGTATCAGCGATTAAGCTGGTGAGTTCATAAGTATTAGTTATGGTTGCTTTAGTTTTAATAAAGTCATTGATTTAGTTCCAGAAAATCCTATATTTTCTGCTGTATTATGAAAAGTAGTTTTAATCCCATAAATCCGTTCTATTCCGTTTGGTGATAAGTAGTTTTAATCCCATAAAACTGTTCTATTCTGATTGGTGATAAGTAGTTTTAATCCCATAAAACCGTTCTATTCTGATTGGTGATAAGTAGTATTTCTTAAAAATTACACTACTGGTGTAAATCATTAAGATTTATTATTACCCCGTGTTTGCTAACCCTGGTACGTTGTATTTGTACCCCTGTTAGTGCAAACCCGGTATGATGTATTATTACCTCGTGTTTGCTAACCCTGGTACGTTTTATTTGTACCTTTGTTGGTGCAAACCCGGTATGATGTATTATTACCTCGTGTTTGCTAACCCTGGTATGTTGTATTTGTACCTTTGTTAGTGCAAACCCGGTATGATGTATTATTACCTCTTTAATATATTATGCATATACTAAAAGTATTATACGTATCCTTATGTAAATGAATGGATTCTTAGTACTTTCCTTTCCTAATATACTCGGAACGTGAAGTATACAATCGTTAATCATATATGTATATTTAGTTTTGAATCATAAATTATACCTATTATAATTTATATGGTCTATCCGATTAGCATGATTTCTCAAGAATATACCCCTTTGCTCAGTGTGATACAAAGGTAATGATACCAATTGAAGTAACCTTTTATATTCATATAATATATATATATATATATATATATATATATATATATATATATATATATATATATATATATATATATATATATAAGAAGAAAACGACCTTTGGACAAATAACACCACCTTAAGCCCACATCCAAACAAGGAAAAGGAAATCAGACAACTCATTAGTCCTAAGTCCTTTAAGTCTTATTTATATATTTATACATATATAAACATGATTTTCACATTTATAAGTTTAAAAGGGGTTATAAAAACATTTAAAAGAATTTAACGGTAATCTTAAATAAAAAGTTTATATGACTTTTAAAAGAGTTTAGATGACCTTAAGTCATTATGGAAGTATTTGGTAATCCTTAATTTGAACACAAGATTTAAAAGCATAAGGATTAACATTAATGATTTTCTAGAAGAATGGTACTCACAATAGTTCTTACTATAATCACTTAATTTATATAGGCTATATATAACCTAATATCGAACGGACAGTCGAATGTGTGTATCTGCCCTAAGTGCACAACCAAACAAGGAACAGGAAATGAGGCGGAAGTCACACATTCCACTGCCTATCGAATATTAATTATATATAACTCTGATGAATAAATTAAGAATTTAAAGAATTAACCATTAAAAGTCCTTTATGATATACTAGTTTAATAATCAGTATTAAACCTTTTGTGTGATCGTTATCATAGGTAAATATTAACACAATTCTAATGGGAAACTAGTATATGGAAAGGATACTTACGTTTTGAAGCTTGAAGGGGTCTTCACGGCCCAAAGAACTAGTGTGTGTTCTTGGTGTTCTTTGTGTTCTTGAAGATCTAACCCAAAATGAGATGCTTTCACGGATGAAATCAAGGAATTTTACTAGATTATGAAAGGTATCAACTAATAAACGGAAGAATCACTTACAAATTTGTCGGGAAATCGAAGTGATCTTGATGATACTTGAGAGAGAATTGAGAGTTCTTGAGTTTAAAGTGTAAAGAATGAAGAACAAATGAAGGAAATTGATACATAAGGGAAGAGGTTTACGACCACCAAGAGTTTACGGCCGTAAACTCCTTGTGATGGAGTTTCTGGCCCGATTTCAACTCAATGAACTTTAGCTGACACATCCCTACACCCAATCCTTAAGTGTACTAGAATTAGAACCCTTAAACAGACCCCTAACAATGCTAAAAGATAACAGAAACAAGTCTGAAATTTGATTGGATTGATTTACTTACAAGAAGAAAATAACGGGGTGTTACAATTATACTCGTAGTCTTCTTCACCTCCGCCTAAGTTACCCTCATACCCACTCATTATTGCATCTCGTGCCTGAGCAACTACATTTGGCAAGGTAGCTCGTATCGACCGAGCAACCTCATCAGCCAACTCTTCTCTAGTGATCATATTTGTCGCACGACCCCTTCCGCGACATCGACCTCTACCGCGGTGGGAGCCGGAGCTACCATGCCCAGACGGTGCAGATATTGGTGTCGTTACAGTTCCTCTCCCTCTTCCTCTAGCCCTTGCTTCTCCTCTTCCTTGGCCACGTCCACGACTCGCATTAGGGATCAATGGAATTTCCGGTACATCTTCAGTTGCTCTAACATAAGCTCCAACTGGGATTTGTTCTTCCTCCAGGGTGACCTTAGCAAACCTTCCAGATCTCCTTGAAGACATGATACCTACAAGCGAGATGTGGTCTAGTTTAGTTGTTTGATTACCTCTCGTTCCTTCCGTCTAAGCTTAAGTGTTTATGCAAACACTTAATCTGCTTAACCAGATACCAACTTGTAACACCCCAATTTTCATATATAGATTATATAACAAATAATTGTTCCAACATCTCCCAAGATCAGTTCTGAACTTACTTATAGACTAAACTACAGCGGAAGCAAAATAAAATAAAATAAAGTCTTCAATTGAACAACTTCAGGTGTTACGCCTTTGCGGAATTCCTTTGTCGTCTTCTGGATCAAACCTTCTCCTTGGACTTTTCTCTGCCACTTGCTAAGTAGTTTCCTAGGTTGCACACATTTAAAGTTTCTAAATGGGTAAGCCTAGGGCCTAGTGACTTTGTGTTGCACATACATGTCCATCACACACAAAAAAAAAACTAAATGTTTTATCATCTAGTTTCAATAAATCATACAACAAACATATCACCTGATAACATAATTTAGGGGAACAATTAATTATCCAGAGAAAGAACCAAAGGTTTATTTCCCTTCTTCTTGAGACAACTTGTCATTCATTGTACTCAAGTATTTTAAATATCCAAGGAAAAGAGTATGATTTTCAATTCTCTTCCCCGCCAATCACACACATCCGTCATGCTTACGACGATTAAACACCCACATGTTCCCGCTAAACATCCATCCAAAAACACACACAGTAGATAACAAATCCAAAATAACATTTGTACGCAACCATATTTATCCTAAAAAATACTGTCAATAAATAAATAAAAACCACATAATAAACGCATGACAAACATTTATGTGCGAGCAACCACAAAACACGAAAAAAAAACTCACCTTATTGTCGTTAGACATTAACCGAAGATTATCGCGTTACACACACCCTACATTCCACCAATAAGTTTTTCTAAGGCAATAATCCTAAAAAGATCATATGATCTCATGGTGTGGGGTACGACTATTCGTACGCTTTGTGTGGCCAGCTAATATTTTACTTATCATGGAATATATATATATATATATTCCATGGAATATATATATATATATATATATATATATATATATATATATAAATAAAGCGTATAATTTTTAAAGGAATTAATAACCTATTATTTATTAAATAAAATGGGTAGAAATATTTAATTACCAAAACTTCAAGGGCTAGAATGCAACTCTTAATAACAATAAAAGTAATCGGCAAGATGCCAAAACTACAAACGATTAAATATATAATAGTTCAAAAAGTTGACAAGTGATTTAAACCATAAGGGCCTTTTCTGTAACTGTTCGTTGGATTTGTAAAAAGTAAAAATGCGTATGGATGGAACAATCAAACAGGCAGTGCTTTTGACAACTTGACCACTAAGAAAATTTACTGTGATATATTTATTTATAAATCAGATGACACGTTTTGTAAGCCCACCCATAGTAATTGACCCTAATTGTCCTCCTTCTTAGCCCGCTATTTTTTTTTTCTATTTCTGCCATTCTTATCTTTTTTTTACAGCTCTGATTTTGTCCCAATAACAAATCCATTTTAATCTAAAATAGAATCATATAATCAAAGATTATTTATATCATTTTATGCCAAGTTTTACTCTTTCAATAACCATCAAATTCAACATCTTCATAGCCAAACCAAGGACATACGATCGATCTAGACCACACCATATATAATCTAAAGTGATATCTTCAACTAATTTAAACTAAAATTAGAAGAACTTACCTTAATTTCTAAAGAAATCTCGAATATCTTCACAACCTTAAATCTCCGAATTCTCCCTCGAATCTCAGTCGTTTCTTGCAATTCCAGTGGGGTTTTCACTTGATTTCTCAAGCTTTATATAATGCCTAAGTGTATAACTGATGAAACCCTTTCACTAGCTCAAATTCACAGCCCCATTGAAAGTGACCGTTTTAGGCATTAATCCCCATAATTTGCCCCTAATTGAATCATTAACTATGAACTAATCATTATTCTATTAATACATTATCATCATATTTTTATTTTATTTATTTTGATATGAATTATTTCATCAAATTTCTTGGAAAGCCAACACCAAAATTATGATGTCTCTATTGTTTTGTACCCAAACTCTAGCAATGGAAGACTTGAGAGGAGAGCGGAGAGGGAAGCAGAATTTCGACTCTTCTTGCTCTAGGTATGCATGATCGAAAATAAGGAGTCCATGGGCCCTATTTATAGCTGATAGGAAAACCCTATAAACCCTAATTTGAAATAAAATAATATTATTTCAAATATGGAATTATCAAGTTTCCTAATTATCCGTATTATCCACATGGAATATTCTAGAAACCGTAGAGATTAAACCAAATTTTGGCCAACCCTAGGAACATTCCAAAATCCTTCTCTTGTTTAACTATTAAACAATTACATCTTTAGTCCTTGCAATTTTAATTAATCCAATTAATCCCAAAATTAATTCCAATTAATTTCTGATTAATTATTAATTAAATAATACTATTTCTAATTAATATATTAATCTCATAATATATTAAAAAATTATTTATTGATATTTATTAATCATATAATAAACCAATAAATAAACCTTTTTCTCCAAAAGTCATTCCGTCAATTAATAGTTTTGATGGCAACCCAAAGAGGACTGTGCTTTTAATTCAAGTATATGCCAATTTAGTTATTGGTTTAGACACCTAATCCAACAAAAGTTATGGCCATTCGAAGATCTGCTATAATTTACTTGGTCTGATCACGTGGCAGCACCTGGTGGCGCCACATGGCACGGTCGGATAACCGACTCGTTCGAGAGACGTTGTGACGTGTCACCACAAAAATCCAACATGTGGCTCACCAAGATTGTGAAAACGTGGTGAGGTTTTAAAGCAACAATGTGGACCATCGGTGCAACAACACATGGAAGGAAACGAAGGCAACTGATTAGACAAAAGGCGCAGTGCACCCTAGTCGATTGTGTGGCGCACACCCCATACAGTCTATAAACTCGACATATATCTCCCTCATTTGATTACTCCAATCCCCCAAAATTTCTCTGAACCATTTTATTTTCTTGATTTCGATTTATTTAAGCTTTTAGGATATTTTAGTAGCAACTTTGGAGCTATAGGAGACCGTCAGAAAAGAGGTGTTCGAGTCGGAGTTCTGCCCACACAATTTCCCAGTTTTTGCTAAAATCTATATAAGTTAATGTGACATCCCCATTTTTACGGCTATTTTAAAATTTTTTATTTATTCTTATTTAAAACAGAGTTTATTTGTAAAAACGGAATTTGGTCCCCTAAAAGTATTTTCAAATAAATATTTTTCATTGATTTATAAATTCTAGAGATATCATAACTGAAACAAAGCATTAACATAAACAGGCCTTACAATATCATAGACTATCAGTCTACATCACCTTGAATCTCTCATCAATCATGTATATTTGTACTAGTACCTCTGTTAGAAAGAAACATAGTGGGCTAGGTTCAAAAACCTAGTGAGTACATAGGGTTTTCAGCGCAAAATAATATAGTTAATATGTTTAAGTATCAAACAATTAACCAGATTACCCATCCCCATTTTATTTCTATTTTCATTCCTAAGGATCTGTCCTAAGGATCATCGTTGCTGACAGTACTTATAAAAAGATTTCTCCGCAATACATTTCAGTAGAAAGTAGAGTACATCAAATGGACACAAAGTCAATCGCCTACAGGTTGTGAACCTTCGTCCGTTCCACAGGACTGTCATCAATAGTCTGGTGGTTGTCATCTATACTAGGTTAGATGACTACATCGCTTAGTACAATAGTACTATTAAGTTAAGGTCTTTTATTATTATTTTCACCTCTTATTATCCATCTCCCTCAATATTCTATCCATCCCCCATTATGTTGGTGACTTTATCACCAAATATATTTTAGTGTAATGGACTTAACAAGTGTTTCAAGAATAATGTTTTAGTTATAATACAAGTTAGGAGGTGTGGGAGTGCACACTTGTATTTACTAAATATTATTTACTCAATATTCTTTTTTTTAAGACATTACAAGGTCTAATTTGTCATTCTTGAAAAGACATTACAAGGTCTAATTTGTAATTCTTAAAAGATGGAAACTGTTGTGACTTATCCGTTGATTGGAAAAGTCTGTGAAAAACGGCTATTGAAACACATACGAAAACACAGAACGTTCTTTCACTTCATCTTCTTCAATTGATTCTGATTTTGTGCCTAAAATCAGAATTGCTACATCAGGAATTATCCCAAGTTTGGATTTCGTGATACCCAAGGCATATAGGGTCGAAATATCAAACAAGGAAAGTGTTTACATGATTCCTGTTTGTGATCCAGATTTCCAATAACCCTATTTCGAAATTCCCCAACACATTACCCATCACTACCCAATATATTATAGGTACGACAATACATATATAGCAAACCATATAAAAATCATCTTATATTATTTCATCTAACACATCAAATTTTTGCACGTAAGCACGTATAGTATTTATTTATCAAAATACTTTATATATGTGTGAAAGATGAAAGAAACTATACACTCACTTGATAAAAATGGATGCCTCAGAATTTGGGAAAAACTTCGCCTTGGTACTTTATCTTTTCCTCTAACGTGACCTAGGTTCACATTAATAAGTCTTACTTTTATATTCCTATCACTAATGATAGTATAGATTCCTCACTAATCCCAATGTCTACATCAAGATCTATCAGGTAAGGAACAACCAGGTAGGATCATATCAAAGGTAGGGTCCGTTTGGTATACAGAGTATACTATCTGGAAATCCCACTTTAAACATCTCACTAAATCTAGCCTAGACATCATCCTTATACTTGGAATCATTGATAAATCTTATTATACATTCATAATAATGAATATGAACATAAATATAATTTACACTAAAATAATATTGAGTGTAGCTTAACTTACAATGATTTTCCTGATAAAAGTCCAAAAATTATACAGGCAGAACTTCGGTCTGCTAGCTACTAGTTGTCGGGCTCTCAGGGACCTCAGGGCTTCGCCAAAATACCCTAATTGCTAAGAAATATCAGGCCAAATGAAGAGATATTTGAGAGAGTTTGGTGATATTGTGAGGAAAGGAAAGAAAATTCAAAGGATATATATAGCTTACAGGAGGGCACACGACACATGGACAAAAGGTGCACCACACTTTCGAGTTCTGCTGGCCCTCTGGTTGTTGCTACGTGTCGCTTCAACATTTGTCCACATCTTTTGTTTCTAGAACATGCCACATGTTGACTATATATGGGGCCACATGTCACGTCTACAATGTGCCACTTCGCCTCGTTTCCTAGAGGAGTGGGCGGCCGACCTTGCCACGTGGTGCACTCTCGTGCTGCCACATCATCAGCCTTGTCTCTTCGACGTTCTTTATATCCTTGGAATCCTCTCGATGAGTTATACAACTTTCATTAAGGTCCTAACACCTAACTCTTGCTCTAACAAAAATTCAATTTAGATCGGTTTAGACTGTTAAAGTCCGTTCGAAATTCATAACTCCTTCGTACGAACACCGTTTTCGACCGTCATTATATCGACAGGTTCATATTTACGAGATCTTCAATTCTCATTTAGATTGTTGCGGATAATAATTAATTGATTTGAATTTCGATTTCTATGCCCGCATGCTGCGTAGAAAATCCGACAAGTCATAATTTCCTCTCATGAAGTCAGATTTAGAAGTTCCCTATATTCATGCTTTTGATTTTACGATTAGTACAGATTTCATTTAGATTACTTAGGCTAAAAATCAATTTATCAAAAATTCACTTTTTATGATACGTAGAGTCATGCCGGTTTAATCGTGAAACTTCTAAGAAGCATAACTTCTTCATACGAAGTCGGATTGTAGAGTTATTTATATGTACGGGATCCTTTTCATATATACTATAACTTTGGTTAAGATTATTTATCGTAAATAATCTTCTATCAAAAAGTCATTTTTATCACTTATTATATCTTAATTGTTTAGCCTGAAGTTGCGGGCGTTACAATTCTCTCTCCCCCTTAGGATGATTACGTCCTGAATCATCAGAAAAACCGGGCTAGGATAATGATTCTATACATTACCTTTCCATAGTAGGAAATAAACGTAACTCTTTTGTCTTTTCGAATGAGTTTCTAACTCTTGGACTTATTGACTGCTGACGGTGCTCAATCTTTCCGCTGCTCTTCGTTCTAAATTCGATATTTGTCGGAGACTCCTGGTCCATCTAGAATAGACTTTACCTAAGATAAGATCTTTACTTCGACTACCGTAACAGACCGAACGGTCATGCTCTAATGACCTTCCATCACATGATGTGAAGGCCAGATTCAGTTCTCTTTGAGTTAGA
Source organism: Lactuca virosa (assembly GCF_052849685.1). NCBI lineage: Eukaryota > Viridiplantae > Streptophyta > Magnoliopsida > Asterales > Asteraceae > Lactuca > Lactuca virosa. The sequence continues at coordinate 424,442,286 of NC_136429.1, read as the reverse complement.
CTCTATCACGAAATATACCTTCCTTCATATTGTAATGTCATATAATCACATTCTAGCATGTAGCACTTCTACCTACGGGTTGCTTCATTTTAACAGCGATCGCGAGGCTTCTGTTTAATCGCTTCGGTTACTTTTTCTTCAATCTAAAGACAGATTCTATGTCAACTTACTATGTAGATTAGTCAGACTCGATTTGAAATGACCATTAGGGTTCGAATAGCATTTATCTTCGTAGTCATTACCGAAACAAAGGTAATGAAGGAAATGAACAAAATAACTCAACTACTTAGAGACTTAGTAAACTTGTGACTTTCCCTGGTCCAAGTGCGAATCATGTGCTTCCGGTAGTATAGGCCTCTACTACATTTCACACCTACTCATACTCGTCCCAAGTATTGTCATGCAGTTCACTAATTCATCATGCAAGAAGGTTATATAGAAACTTAAAAGATCAACTATTATAACATAGCTAAGGATTATATTAATTCTTGAAAACAATTAGATTGTTATTCAAGTTCATCATACATCATCCCTTTTACATCAGGCTACATGATACAATACTATTTATATGAGATGACTACTTTATATCTTAGACATTCTGGATTGGCAGCTTCATTCTATTGGCTTCCAGAAGCTACATTCGCTTCCTCCTTTACTGCCCCGAGTGTCATCTGAGAAGCTCGTATAGCTCCTTTCTTTATTGGGCAATCCTTTACTTCATGTCCTTCGTTTTTACATTGGAAACATATATTTTCAATGTGACTACATTCATTAGCATGATGACCAGTTATTCCACACTGGTAGTCGTTTAAATCTTCTCCACATCTTACAAAATGCTTCTTTATGCATTTTTACGCCATTTCAACTCGTTGTTAGGGTTGGGTTTTGAAAATTTACCATTTTTGTTTGATGCGAGGATCCTTCATTATTCCTATTCTCTCTAAATTCAGCTTGGGTGGTGGTTATTCCTTTGATCATGTCTTCAAGAGATTTGGCAACTCAGTTGGCTGCTTCCAAAGTAGTTGCTATTGTCACCATTGGACCGAAATGCATTGGTAGTCTATTAGCAAACCTCTCTACTTTGGAGGATTTAGTAGGAACCATGTGAGAAACTAACTTCATTTTCTCAATAAAGGCTGCAACGTACTCACTAACACTCATGTCTCATTTCTTTAGATTCGAGAATTCCTTACTCATTTCTGACAAGTCTTTTTCTGAGAAATATTTCCTCTTCAATAGTACAAGGAAGTCTTCCCATGACATCTTCCATGCTTCTACCTTTGGCATAGGGATGACCAATCATTTCCAGCAGCTTAACACATTATTTTTTAGTTGTCTGGCTGCGAACATTGTCTTCCATCACTCGCATCTCTCAAATTCCATCTCCATTTCATAAATCCAATCCATCATCGGCCACTCGCATTGGCTTTCTGGAAAGGCTTGGTGCTTGGGATGCCATGAAGTCTTCATACTTGCATCCATATATATCAACATTTTCTTTGGTATTTTCCTTCCTACTCCTTCAAGGTTCAGCCTATCTAACGGCTCTACTACAGTTTCCTTCTTCTGACTGTTCCTTATTGAACTTTGATTGCATGAATGGCGCAGTAAGTTCATCCTTATTATTCCGAGGTAGTTGTCTTATCTCCTTCATTTTTTGGCCTGACATGGTTCACATCATTGCCTGAACTCCTCTCATTATAATAGGTTCGGATGCAGGTGCAATGGTCGATGCATAACCTATCAGTTGCTCAGGCCCAGGCTGTTAATTCCCTTTATCGTCTCTTAATCAGCTACGAGTCTTCACCATGACATTATGTACACCAAAGTTGTGCTTAGTGTACCAATGCGAGAATATAGATAAGAAAGGTTTAAACGCATAATGCTTCTTATCACTTCGAAAAGTTATATGCCAATTCTAATACCGTAATTAAATGTTTAGAAACCTAAACACATAAATTTCCTAATTCTAGGTTGGCAACAGAACTTAAACTTAATAGCAACAACTTAGATAGGCAACCAAAGGCATGCTATAATACAAACCATTTAGTACATAAAAGCAAATTAGGCATCTTATCCCAAAGCATTCTATCACACATCTCATTATCATCACTTAACATTCTAAGTTTAAGTCTAAAAATCCTGAAATTCCTATTTCACTTAAATTAATGCTCTGATATCATCTATGACATCCCCATTTTATGGACATTTTAATTTTTTTTATTTGTTCTAATTTAAAAAAGAGTTTATTTATGAATGCGAAATTTGGTACCATAAAAGTATTTCCGAAGAAATGTTTTTTTTGGTATTTATAAAAGCGTGGGATGTCATAACTGATACAAAACATCAGTATAAACATGCCTTACAGAATCTTAAACTATCAATCTACATCTCCTTGAATCTCTCATCATTCATGTACCTTGGTACTGCTACCTGTGATACAAAGAAGCTAAGTGGGTCAGGTTGGAAAACCTGGTGAGTACATAGGGTTTTCAACCCACAATAATATAGTTAGTATGTTTAATAATCAAACAATTAACCTAATTACCTATCCCCGTTTTCTTTCTATTTTCATTCCTGAGGATATGTCCTAAGGATCATCATTGCTGACCGTACTGTTACAGGTATTTCTCCACAATACATGCCAGTTGGAAGTAGAGTACATCAAATGGACACAAAGTCCATCGCCTACATGTTATGAACCTATGTGTGTTCCATATGGTTGTCATCAATAGTGTCATGGTCGTCATCTATACTCTGTTAGATGACTACATCACTTAGTATAAAACTACTAGTAAGTTAAGGCCTTTAATTACTATTTTCATCTCTCATCATCCATCTCCTTTATTATTCCATTCATCCTTCAATACCCATCACCACCTAACATATTATAGGTATGAAATTACATATATAGTAAATCATATTAAAATCATTTTATATTATCTCATCTAAAAGAGAACATTTTTACACATAAGCACGTATAGCATTTAATTATCTAAATACATCATATCTGTGTGTAAGATGAAAGTAACTATCCACTCACTTGATGAAAGTAGATTCCTAGAAATTTGGGCAAAAGTTCACATTGGTACTTTATCTTTTCCTCTGACATGACCTAAGTTCAGATTACAAAGTTTTACTTTCATATTCCTGTCGACTAATAATAGTCTAGATTCCTCACTAATCCCAATTTCTACATCAAGATCTATCAAGTAAGGAACAACCAGGTAGGATCATATCGAAGGTAGGGTCCGTTTAGTATACATAGTATACTCTCTGGAAATCCCACTTTAAACACCTCACTAAATCCAACATAAAAATCATCCCCATAAGTAGATCAATCAGTAGTTCGACTTGGAATCACTGATAAATCTTATTTATAGATTCATAATAACGACTATGAATATAAATATAAGTTACGCTAAACTAATATTGAGTGTAGCTTAACTTATAAAGATTTTCCTAATAAATGTCCGAAAATTATACTGGCAGAACTCCGGCCTGCTAGCTACTAGATTTCAGGCTCTTAGGGAGCTCAGGGTTTCGCCAAAATACCCTAATTACTAAGAAGATTAGGCCAAATGCAGAGAGATTAAAGAGAGGTTGGGGATTTGCTGAGGAAAGGAATGAAAATTTGAAGGATATATATAGCTTACATGAGGGCGTGCGGTGCATGGACAAGAGGCGCACAACCCTCTCGAGTCTTGGTGGCCCTTTGATTGCTTGCCACGTGTTGCTTCAACATTTGTCTGTATCTTTTGTTTCTAGAACACGCCACATATCAAGTTTATGTGGGGCCGCATGTCACGTCCACAATGTGTCACGTCGCTTTGTCTCTTGGAGGAGTGGGCTGCCGACCTTGCCATGTGGCGCACTCCGATGCTGCCACGTCATCATGCATGGCGTTTTCTTGCAGATCTTCAGACGACCATAACTTTCAAATATGAGCTCCATTTTCGACGTTCTTTATATCTTCTAACTCATCTCAATGATCTCTACAATTTTCATTAAGGCCACAACACCTAATTCTTGCTCTAACAAAAATTCATATTTAGACCGGTTTAGACTTTTAAATTCCGTGTGAAATTCATAACTCCTTCATACGAACTCCGTTTTCGACTGTCATTATATCGACAGGTTCATATTCACGAGATCTCCAATTCTTGTTTAGATTATTTCAGCTAACAATCATCTGATTTGAATTTCGATTTTTTTGCATACATTGCTGCGCAGAAACTTCGACAAATCATAACTTCCTCTCATGAAGTCAGATTTCGACGTTTCCTATATTCACGCTCTATATTTTACAATTACTACAAATTTAGTTTAGATTAATAAGGCTAAAAAGCAATTTATCTAAAATTCACTTTTTACGATACGTAGAGTTGTGTTGGTTTAATCGCAAAACTTCGAAGAAGTATAACTTCTTCATACGAAGTCGGATTTCAGAGTTATTTATATGTATGAGATCCTTCTCACATATATTACAACTTTGGTTCAAATTATTTATCCTAAATAATATTCTATCAAAAATTCATTTTATCGCTTATCATACCTTAACTGTCTAGCTCGTAGTTGTGAGCATTACAGTTAAGCTGAATTTATTTTAATTTAAGTGTAACTTATATTTGTATTCATAGTTGTTATTATGAATCTATAAATAAGATTTTTCTATGATTCCATGTCATAATACTGATTGATCTACTTATGGGGGTGATGTCAAGGCTAGATTTAGTAAGCTTTTTAAAGCGGGATTTCCAAATAGTATATACTCTACATACCAAACGAACCCTACCTACGATATGGTCTTACCTGCTTGCTCCTTATCATTTATAGATCAGTAGCTATTGGAATTATTGAGGAATCTAGACAATCATTAGTCATAATGAATATAAGACTAAGACTTAGATATACTCATACCTAGGTCACATCGAAGAGAAAGCCAAGGTGTTAGACGAAGCACTCCCAAATTCACCAGTCATCCAGTTTTAATAGGTGAGTGCATAGTTACTTTCATCTTACACATAGACATGAAGTATTTAGATAATTAAGTGTTATATGTGCCTATTATGTGTGATTGACACCTTCTGTGTTAGATGAAAAAATATGAGATGATTTTATTTAACCATATATGCATTTTCATGCTTATAATATATGGGGCAGTGAAGGGTGAAGAGAGATCAAAATAATGGTGAGAGGCCATGACTCTTATAGTTGTACCGGACTAGAAATATAGTCACCTAGTAGGATATTGATGACGACCACAGACTATTCTAGACAATTCGGGTCAAACATGGACAGGCTTGCAGCATGTAGATGTCTATAATCCATACACGGACAGGTTTACAACTTGTAGGTGTGAATCGATCATACAGTGGCAGGTTTACAACCTGTAGATGTTAATAAATTTTTTGTGGACATGTCTACAACCTGTAGGCATTGATTAACCATACGAGGAAAGGTTAGCGACCTGTAGATGTTACTAAACTATACATGGGTAGATCCTCGACCTGTAGATGTTATGGAACCACATACGGACATGAGTACGACATGTAGATATAAATGAATTACTCATGTGGGTACTCTGTTCACCCCATGGTTGTCGTAATATCACATATTGTTAAGGAATCCCCTAAAGAAATATTATTTACTTATAGATCATCTACAATAGATCCTTTGAGATCACCAGTTTAGGATCAGGGAGTGAGAATAATAGGAATGGGTAATCGGTTTATTTTTTTGATGCAAAGAATATGATTATAACAAACTTAGTTATAATATTTTGGGTTGAAAACCCTTTGTACTCACCAGCTTTCCCAACCTGACCCACTTAGTTTCTTTGAATCACAGAAAGCACTACCAAAGGTACATGGATAGTGGTGTTTGGATCTAATGAGAGATTCGAAGAGATATAAGACATGGTATAATATTATGTTGTAAATCCTGTAATAACTACGTTTATGCTTATGTTTCTTGTATCAGTTGTGACATCCCAAGTTTTTAATAATCAATGAAAATATTTCTTCGGAAATACTTTTTATGGAAAAAATTCCGCAGTTATAAATAAATTCTCTTTTAAAATAAGCATAAATAAAAATGTCTTTTCTGACTGTGAAAATGGGGATGTCATAGTTGGTATCAAAGCATTAGTTTAAATGAACTAGGAATTTTTGTGTATTTCTAGACTTAAACTTAGAATATTAAGTGATGATCATGAGATGTGTGTCTATTATATTTTAGGTTGTACACCAGAATTAACACAAGAACTAGCTTACTTTAGGATATGTAACACCCGTTTTCCAAAATGGATCAGCTTAGGGCATTAAGGAGTCAAAAACAGGGTTTTTGGGAAAACCGGGTGTCACGACGTGACCATAGGGTGGTCATGACGTGACAAGTAAATGGGGAAGGGAATTATCCAGGAAGCATGTCACGATGTGACATGGGTATGGTCACGTCGTGAGGATGGCTACAACCCAAGCCCTTGATCTTTTAGGGTTTACTTCGTATTTAAACCCCATTAACTCGAAACTACGGTTTATTTTCAGCCTCCATCACCCTCAAACCTCTAAAAAACCTTAACCCTAATATCCCTTGGTGGGTCTTCGCTCATTTTGGTGGTTTTTTGTGATCTTGGAAGGAAGTATAAGGAGAATTGGTGCAAGGATCAAGCAAACAACATCTTATTGTCTTGAATATCACCTTCTGGACCAGTTGTAAGGATTCAAGCTTCTACCTTTATGGTTTATTCTCTTACATCTAAGTTGTTCTAGTAACTTTTGATTCATGGTTTTGATTTGAGTGAATGGATGGAGTAAATTTCGCAACTATATGGTCCTCAAGAGTCCGTAGAACATCATAATCTATGGATCTAACGATTGGTTGTGGATTGTGAGCCTTGCATGAGATTGATATCATTTTCTTGGATTTTCACCTACATTTGGGTAGAGGACATGCATGGAGCATGCATGTCCATAAAATTGTATTTTTATGAACCAACAGAGTCCCTTAAAGCTTTCTGGAAAGTTATGGTTTATGACTTAATGGATTAAGGACTCAATCTACTAAGAAGTTGCCTCAGACACTAGTCACGACATGACGTAGGGTATGTCAAAATGTGACATCGGTAGATCCTTTGACTATACTGTCCTGTTGTGCTCACGACGTGACCAATGAGGGTTCATATCGTGATGCTTTCTAAGTGAGTTATTCATGACCGAGTTGGCTGATTTGGTGCGAGACGAGTTGGAATGGAGATGAGTACATTCTCATGCCGTGATCAAGGGTTGGTCATGACTTGAGGGCCAATTGTTGGTATTGTTGGATGTTGACTTTGACAGTTGACCTTTTTGGCATGGTTGACTTTTCGTCAGTTTGCTGGATTCAGGGTATAGGCTAAGGGTGGACCTTGTATATTTTGTTAGGTGTATTGTAGCACCGGTTGTGTGGCAGTGAGTTGTGGTTTAACTGATTCCGTGAGTTAGGTGAGTCTTCTCACTATACTATGTAGGAGGGTAGCTGTCTTTCTGACACTTGCATGGTCTGTTGGGCTGGGCTCATTGGTATGCATGTTGGCATATGCCCATTTTCATGATGGGTTGGGCCCATTGATATGTGGGGTCGGCCTATTTCTATGATGGGCTAGGACCATGATATGTTTGGTTGGGCTCGTCGGTATGATGGACTGGGCCCGTTATTATGGGTTGGGTCTAATGTGCGGGATGGGCCCGTAGATATGTATTGTATGGTGTATTTTTAGGAACTCACTAAGCTTTGTGCTTACGGTTTCATGGTTTAAACATTTTTAGGTAGTTCTAGTTCCAATGGGAAGGGCCAGCTTGGTTGCACCACATCCTCTGATGGCTTTTTCCACACTGATTACTTTTGATATACTCTAATGTTCAAAAATACATTTATACTTTGTTTGGTTTTGAAAAAATTGGTTGTATGACTAGATGTTTAAAAATGAAAATCTTTCTGGCATTTTTGGGATGTTACATGATAATTTGCCTAAATTGTTGTTATGTGCTAAATGGTTTATATTAAAGAATGCTTTAGGTTGCCTATCTAGATTGTTATTACTTGAGTAGATTTAAGGTCTATTGCCGACCTCGATTTGGAAATTTTATGTCTTGAGGATTCTAAATGTTTAATTACTGTATTAGAAATGGCATATAACTTTTCAGAGTGATAAGGAGGATTATGCTCAAAACATAACTAAAACCTTCTCTATCATAACATACTCACGATTCTGGTACCCTGAACGATTGTTCCGTCGTATATAGTTTCATGGTAATGAAACGGAGCGGATTAGGAAACAGTAATAGAAACTGATAGTATGAGCGTCGTGTGAATGAGCGTGGACCTGAAGACATTCCAGTAGCTGAACCTGTCACGATGACAAGAGTCTAAGCAGTGATTTAGGCCATGTTAGCCGAGAAAATGGAGGAGATGAGATGTCACACCCCGAAACCGTGATGGCGGAATCATTCCGGCGTGGAGGACGTCATGTGTAGTACCACAACATTTGTATAGCAAGCATAGTAAACACAACCAAACATTGAATACAATCATGAAAAGTGTTTACATCGGTTTGAAACTTGTTTTAAATACATCTAAAGTATGTAAAATATAGAAAAACATGACTCTTATTGCTCCGGCTCCTCTAATCCAAGAAGTACCTGTCTACTGATTCCCTGAGAATACAAGCAGTTTTGAAAGTATATCAGCATAAAGCTGGTGAGTTCATAAGCATTTGGTTTTGGTGGAAAAATGTTCCTTGAATCCTTTTGAAAAGTGTTCCTCAAGAAAATCCTATATTTTCTTATGAAAAGCGTGTTTGAAAACCCATTCATTCCATGACTTCCAAGTTCGTACAGAACATGTACAATCCAATGAGTCGTGGAATGAATATGAATATCCGTTGGTTGTAAAACAATCCGTTTTGAATAGCCGGTTTATCCCGGTAAAATCCTATATTTTCCCTGAAGGTTGAAGGTTGATTATCCGTTTTAAATTGATGTTTGCAAGTATCTACCATACTCGTGTATATAAAAGCAGTTTTCTTTTAAAAACCCTGGTTACACCCAGAGAAGTATATTAGTCTTAAAAAAACTAAATAAAAGAAAACCGTGATGAACTAAGTCCTGAAGATATTATTAGTAATACCCTCCAGTAATTAAATCGGTTATTACTTTGAGGTTAGTTCACTTGATTCATTATTACAAAAGTAAATATCTGTTATCTAGGTTTTAAGTTTTATAACCATAACTGATTGGATATAGCCCGCAACGGCCTGTATCCTTAATGACTTTGTCACCTGCAGACCTGCCGGTCCGACTGTAGCTAGCAGTGAGGTGCGGGATTGTCAGTCCCGTATAGATCTATACACAACAGTCACACTCTCCCTACAAGAGACTCTGGTTACAAGTGCTAGTCCTACACTCTGATTCTGTGGGAGTGTTACCAAGGACGTGTCTCCAACTTAGACTAACAAATTTACAAGTAATAATACTGAAAATCCTGTTTATGATTTGCATGAATCCATTATAAAATAATACATTTTACTACATGATTCACAAGTTCGTTACCCTAGTTTTGAAAACTGTTTCTACGAGTTGATTTCTTAATCGTTTGGTAAAAACTGTTTTCCATGTTAAAAGCATACTGAAAATATTATTATCTTAAGCAAAATAATATATTTTGAGCACAAGTTTCCTTGTACTTTTGCTTGTATTCCCCCCCTGAAAACATGAAAACTCGGAAAACATAGGGGTATGAACTCACTGTTTGACGGATGATTCGAGCGGATGATCGGTTAAGAGTGTTGAGTGTCAATTGAGGTGTCGCACTCAAGTGGATCCTAGTAACATATAATAGCACATATATGTATTAGATTTAGGTATTCCATGACAAAACATGACGGGAAACCACCCTAAAGACTTGCAAATTATTGTCGGGACCTTATGTGATCAAACAAAGGAGGTATATGGTCATTAGGGTGTGTGTGCGGCCAGGGTGTGCGGCCAGGCTGTGTGTGCGGTTGCACACAGGAGTGTGCGGTCGTACAGAGGGTGTGTGTGGCCATACACAGGAGTGTGCGGCCGTACACTCCTCATTTGTGCCTGAAATGTCGATTTTTAGATGTTCTAGTGCTAATACGAAGTCCTACTAGTGAATGAAGGCCAAACTCTTCACTTTGGAGAGCTTTAAGGTGTGTACGGCCACCTTATGAAGGTGTGCGGCCGTACACCTTCATGTGATGGAGAACATGATGAACTTTGATGGTTAAGGACTTAGATCAATGGGTCCTTCATGTATGATAAGCTAAGTGATGGAAAACTCACGTTTTTGAGGCCTTGAGAGCGTTCTTGGATGAAGTTTTTAGAGAGAGAAAGTAGAGAGAGAAAGTAGAGTGCAGCCAAATGAAAGGAATGAGTGAAGGGGTCACCCTATATAAATAGGGATGACTGTGCGGCTGGAGGATGGGTGTGCGGCCACACACTCGTGTGTGCGGCCATACACTCGGGTGTGCGGCCACACACTCGTGTGTGCGGCCATACACTCGGGTGTGCGGCCACACACTCCTGTGTGCGGCCATACAATCCGGTGTGCGGCCACACACTCATGTGTGCGGCCATACACTCAGGTGTGCGGCCACACACTCATGTGTGCGGCCATTCACTCGGGTGTGCGACCACACACTCATGTGTGCGGCCATACACTTGGGTGTGCGGCCACACACTCATGTGTGTGGCCACACACTCCTTTTGATGGAGTTTTTGGCCTTTTTGCAACCATAAATCTTAAGCCAACCCATCCCTAATTCAAACTTTGGTTGTACAAGGCTTTAGATCATCCAAACAGGCTCAAAACAATGCTAAAAGATAGCTGAAACGAGTTTAACATTGATAGAATTTGACTAAGGTACAAGGTAGAAGTTTCAGGTTGTCACATGAGACAATTGCTATGAAATAGTAGGGATGAACCTACTACACCAGTTGTGCAACTTGACCTGAATGATAAACAGTTAGAGGAAGGAAACTATTGTTGGACTATTAACCAAGCTGAACCACAAAGGGTTAGGACCCTGACGAAGGAATTAAAAAAGATGGATGCAAGTACAAGGTCTTCATGGCTTCCAAACAACCAAGCCTTTCTGGTAGCCCCACTCTAGTGGAAGTTATGGATTGGATCTCTGAAATAGAGATGGTGTTTGAAAGCTGTTACTGTAGTAACCGACAAAAGACCATCTTAGCGGTCAGACAACTAATGACGGGAGTATTAAGTTGGTGGACGTTGTTGGCTAATTCTGTGCCAAAAGGAGAAGCAAGGTAGATGTATTAGGAGACCTTGCTTGAGGAGTTAAAGAGGAAATACTTCTCTGAACAAGATCTTCTGGAGATCAACAATGAATTCAAGAATCTGAAGAAAAAGAAGATGAGTGTAAGTGAGTATGTTGTTTCTTCCACTGAAAATCTGGAGCTAGTTCCTAACTTGGTTACTACCAAACATTTAAAAGTCAATAAGTTTGTTATGGAACTACCAGCACATTTTGCTCCAACGGTGAAACTAACAACTACGCTGAAAGCAACCATCTAGATAGTTATAATGTAGAGACCCAGATAAAGGAGAAGGATTTGGAGAAAGCTGAAACCGGTGAGAAAAGGAAATTTGAAGGATCTTCAAGGAATGATAAGAAAATTAGGTTTTCAAAGTCTGGCCCCAACGACAACAAGTATTGTGAGAAGTGTAGGAAGAAACACTTCTGGAGATGCACCAATGGGGTGACTTACCTCAACTTTGGAAATATTGGTCACTGTGCCAATAACTATACCCAAAGCGTGTGTTACAAATGTGGAAAAGTAAGGCATCTCAAGAATGACTATCCGAAGAAAAACAAAGCTGCAAGGCCAAATGCTCCGCCGAAGCCAAAGGCAAGAGTATTCGATATAATCCTTGATGAAGTACATGACGTTGTAAGAGATCAAGAATACGGAGCTGCTTATCCGAAGTATATGTTATGTAGTAGATGTCTCATATATATAGTATTATGTGATGTAGCTTGATCTAAGAGGCATAGGGTTTGGAGAACTTGAATAACCTTGTAATCATTTTCAAGGAATTATATAATCGCTATTACATTATTCTACTCGAATGTGTTAAGTTGATATGTGATTTTATTGTATGGTGACTTGGAGCAACAACGAGGAAAATCTTGGGACGAGTATGAGTAGGTGTGAAAGGTAGTAGATGCCTATACTACTAGAAGCACAAGACTCACACTTGGATCAAGAAGAGTCACAAGGTTACTGAGGCATTAATAGTTGAATTCATTTTGTTCATTTCTGTCATTACCTTTGTTTCGGCCATGACTATGAAGATGATTGTTTGTTTGGATCTTAGTGGTCATCGAGTCCGATTAATATATGCGAAGTAAGTTACTATGTTTAGAAAACTATGTTCGATATAGTACCCGAATTTAGTCAAAAAGATGGAAAGGAAAATCGAAGCAATCGATAAAATTATCGTATCTGTCGTTAAATCTAAGCAGAATGTAGCTAGAAATATTACATGTTATGATTATAGCACATTAGAACACGAAGGAAGGTATCTTCTATGCTAGAGTATGACTCAAAGAGACCTGATTCTAGCCATTGCATCATACTATGAAAAGTCATTAGAGTGTGACCCATCAGCCTGTTACGGTAACCAAAGTAATGATATTATCTTGGGTTAAGTCTATTCTATAAGGAGCAGGAGTCTCCGATGAAGATTGAGTTTGTAACTCAGAGGATAGGACTAAAGGTCCAACAAATAATGAAGAGTGAATGTAAGTTTGAGCACTACAAACAACTAAGAATTCCAAGAGCTTGATGAGGAAGGCATAAGAGTTACAATTATACCTTATGATGGAAAAGTGACTTGTGGGTCATCATCCATCCCTGTTTTGCTGATGATTTCGGGATGTAATCATCCTAAGGGAGATATAATTGTAACACCCGCAAATTCGGGTTAGACAACTAAGATGTAACAAGTAATAAAATGAAATTTTTATAGGAGATTTTTTAGGATAAATAATTTTAACCAAAGTTATAGTATACGCGACAAGGATTCCGTACATATAAAGAACTCTGAAATATGACATCGTATGAAGAAGTTATGCTTCTTCTATGTTTCACAATTAAACTTACATGGCTAAAAAGTGAATTTTTGATAGATTGCTTATTAGCCTAAGTAATATAAACAAGGTCGCAGTAATCGTAAAACCAAAAGCGTGCTGTAACATCCGGATTCCCAGGTATCTTATTTTATGTATTTATATTGAGTTTTGGAGAGGGACTCGGCGAGTAGGCGCTCAGACTCGCCGAGTAGGATCACGCATGGTTGGACTGGTTTAGTTACGGACTCGGCGAGTCCATACGTGGACTCGGCGAGTCCACGCTGTTTAATGAAACCCTAATTCTCAGAGCCTGGGCCCTATTTAAGGACCTTTATAGCCACTATTTGCGGCTATCAGACCCTAGAGAGCGGAGAGAAGGCTTGTAGTGCAAGAGGAGGGCTATTTCATCATTCTAAGTGTGATCTTGAAAGAAAGAAGGAAGGAGGACAAACAAGGAAGGCTGTGGAGCTCAGATCTATCATCCATTTCATCAGAGGAGGCTACTAGAGGTACTAATCTGTGCTCAAACTCGTGTATTTGGTGTTCTAGTTGAATCTAGGGTTTCCTTGTGCCTTCTTTGGCTTGGATTCGAAGTATGTGAGGTCCCAAGGTGGAGTTCTTTATAGATCTGGACCTTAAGAGGTCCAGAGAGTCCTATTCACATTGCTTTTTGCTACTCCATTAGAGATATGGCCCTAGGTTGCCATTTTAGGAGTTATTTCACCCAAAGAAGCTTTTTGGTCATTGCATGAGTGTAAAGGTCAGACCTTTACGTGATTATATTGGTTGGGAAGGCCAGATCTATGGATTAGAGGGACAGATCTGACCTCAGAAGGTCGTTTGAGTGTGAGCATGGAATATACTCGCCGAGTCCATGAGAGGACTCGACGAGTTGAGTCGGGTTGCCCCGCGACTCACGATCTGTGACGACCCGTAGAGCATAGGGTTGACTCAGTGAGTCAAGAGAGGACCAGGGGCGAAGAGGGCAGGCGTGTACTCCCCGAGTCACCCTAGTGCACTCGGCGAGTCGGGTCAAAGTTGACCGTTGACTTTTGTTGACTTTAGGGTTCTGGTCAGGACTGATTCAGGAGAGTTCAAGGAAGGGTAGAATGGCCTTCTACCCAGTTATAGAGATGAGATCATGAGAGAATATTAATCAGGATGTTATTTGAATAATAGGAGGAGGCTAAGTCGGGACGTTGAGCACGAGAGTTCATCCGACTTCATTGAGGTGAGTCTTCTCACTATACATTACCTAGAGTGGTATCTATGTGCAGACCGGAGGGTCTTGTGTTCTATGTGTATGTATGAGATTATGTGCATTGTGATATATGTATGCTATGTGTTGTATAGACCGGACCGGAGGGTCCAACGATATAGACCGGACCGAAGGGTCCAACGATATAGACCGGACCGAAGGGTCCAACGATACAGACCGGACCGAAGGGTCCAACGAGCTATGACCGGACCAGAGGGTCCAACGAGCTACGGGACTGGAAGGTCCCGCTGAGACACATCGGACCAGAGGGTCGTATTATAGCCTCGAGTGGTGTATGTGCGGTATGTGGTATTTTGGGGAACTCACTAAGCATTTATGCTTACAGTTGTTGTGTGATGTGTTTCAGGTACTAGCGAGGATCGCGGGAAGGCGTCGGCATGATCCGTACACACTCAGGAGAGTATGTTTTGAGATTCTGGTATTTGTTATGTGATGATGACATTTGATATATTTTGTTGGGATATGGTTTTTGATGAACGAAAGTATGTTTTGGAAATTAAAAATTGTTTTGAAAAATCCACGTTGTTACAAGTTGGTATCAGAGCCTTGGTTTGAGGGATTCGGTTGCATCTTCGGATGGATCTGAACTCAAACTTAGGAATTGAGAAAGTTTTTCGTAAAATAAACAATTTTTCTAAAAGGCAGAAGGAAGCAGTGTGTACGATCAGCCAGCGCCCGAACGGTGATTTCCCAAAATACCCTTACATTATGTGTTATGAGATATGATATGATATGCATGCTAGAGTTGGCTAGGTATGCATATTAGGACTAGAGTGGCCTGATTTTGTGATGCCTTAGCCTAGGAAGGATTTTGCTGCTATGTGATGCTTGAGAGCGAGTAGGTAGCAGTGAGGAGCTGATGAGAGGCCTACCGAAGGATAGCCTATGCCAGTGAGATATAGAGTACTTGTGATCTGGGATCCAAGGAGGAGGACTTAGAGTGCATGCTGATGCGGTGTGGACGGTAGTATAGGGCCCGTACTACTGAAGACACCGGAGCAGTGCGCACCCTAAGTAAGAATCCATTGGGTACTAAGGAACAAGTACTGTTGAGTTATCGAGTGCGAGTATACTCGAGCGAGTCTCTGATATTATTGTGTTATATTTCAGAGACATCATGGTTGGCACACGCCACATACCTGAGGCGAGCGGCGTGAGTGACGAGGAGCTTCGTCAGATGATTCACGATGAGGTGGCGGCGGCGATTCGGGCCGAGATTCCGGAGATGTTTGGGTCTATCAAGAGCACGCTGATTGAGACTTTCGACGAGCGGTACGCCGCGGTGACTGAGGCTGCTGCTGCTGCAGCTACTACAGCTGTCGCTGCTGCCAGACCTCAGGGAGGTGACTCGTTGTTGCTTCGAGAGTTCAGCAACACGAAGCCACCAGAGTTTGATGGGACGCAGGATCCGATCGCTGCGATGAGATGGATTGCTGATATCGAGGGATGCTTCTACACGTGTTCATGTCCGGAGCATCTGAGGGTACGGTTCGCGTTGAACCAGCTCCGCTTGGGAGCGAAGGATTGGTGGAAGTTCGTGACGGCGAGCTTCACTCTTGCAGAGATTTCAGCGTTGACCTGGGAGAGGTTTACCACTATGTTCAGATATGAGTATGTTCCCCCGGTGGAGAGGGAACGGTTGGTTCAGGAGTTCTTGACCCTCAAGCAGGGTACTGATTCGGTTACTGTGGTTACCAGGAAGTTTCATGAGAGGGCGATGTTTTGCCCTGAGCAGGTGTCTACCGAGCAGGCACGTATGAGCTGGTATTTGGGCGTTTTGAGGAGGGATATTCGGGAGTTCGTGTCGAACTCGACTTACCGGACATTTGGTGAGCTCCATGAAAATGCCCGGAAGAGGTAGATTGAGCTGGAGACTCAGGCCAGGGAGGAGGCCGAGTCTCAGAGGGTGGATCGGCGGCCGGCACAGTCTCAGCCGGCAGCCAAGCGGATAAAGCCCGCTAATTCGAGGACTGGGGGTCCGAAGGGCCGCACTTGCGGGAAGTGCGGTAAGAGCCACGAGGGAGTGTGCAGAGTTGGGGTGTGTTACAAGTGCGGGAAGGAGGGGCATTATGCGAAGGACTGCCCCAAGGGGTTCATGGTTTACTTTCATTGCAACCAGACTGGCCATCGGAAGTCCGAGTGCCCACAGCTACTGCAGGGATCAGCGCAGGGATCTGCGCCTGTTGTTCGAGCTACTGAGACCCAACCAGCGAAGGCCGAGGCACCGAGGGCTCGCGGGAGAGCTTTCCAGTTGACAGCGGAGGAGGTCCGCGCAGCGCCTGATGTGGTGGCTGGTATGTATTTCCTTATTTACTTATGTTGAGTTGAGATATTATGCTTATATGATGATATGCGTAGGTACTTTTCTTGTGAGTTCTGTACCTGCCTTAGTGTTATTTGACTCGGGTGCGAGTCGATCTTTTGTGTCGATAGTGTTTAGTCGGCACATCAGTAGCAGACGAGAGGCGATGAGTCGACCTCTGCGAGTTTCCATAGCTGACGAGTGAGCGGTATATGCTACGGAGGTGATACGAGGATGTGTACTCAAGATCTTCGATGTTGAGTTCCCGATAGATCTAGTCCCGATAGCGATGGGGGACGTGTGTGTCATAGTGGGCATGGATTGGTTGAGCCGATTTGGGGATGTGATAGACTGCGAGCGACAGTTGGTGATGATACGAGATCCCAGTGGGGGAGTACTTACGGTGTATGGCGAGGGTACCCGATGTGGGTCAGCGTTCTGTTCGGCTGCCAGAGCGAGACAGAGTTTACAGCAGGGCTGCAGTGGGTTTGTAGCCTATGTGATGGACACACGAGAGGCCACTGGGAGGCCGAGTTCGGTGGATGACGTTGCGATAGTGCGTGAGTTCCCGGATGTTTTTCCCGAGGAGTTGTCGGGTGTGCCTCCCGAGAGGCAGGTAGAGTTCCGCATTGATTTGGTTCCGGGGGCAGCGCCTATCGCCAAGGCGCCTTATCGCCTTGCGCCGCAAGAGATACAAGAGTTATCCTCGCAGCTTCAGGAGCTGCTGGGGAAGGGGTTCATTCTACCGAGTAGCTCGCCATGGGGAGCGTCGATCCTTTTTGTCAAGAAAAAGGATGGTTCACACCGGATGTGCATTGATTACCGGGAGTTGAACAAACTGACGGTCAAGAGCCGTTACCCATTACCGAGGATCGACGATTTGTTCGATCAGTTGCAGGGAGCGTCTTGGTTCTCCAAGATTGACCTGAGGTCTGGATATCATCAGATGAGGGTGCGTGATGAGGATATCCAGAAGACGGCGTTCAGGACTCGTTATAGGCATTACGAGTTCGTGGTGATGCCTTTCGAGCTCACCAATGCACCAGCAGCGTTCATGGATCTCATGAACAGGGTGTGTAGACCGATGTTGGATCGTTCGGTGATCGTGTTCATCGACGATATACTGGTGTATTCGAGATCTAGAGAGCAGCACGAGGAGCATCTGAGAGAGATTCTCGGGGTATTGAGGACGGAGAGGCTTTATGCCAAATTCTCCAAGTGTGATTGCTGGTTATGAGAGGTCCAGTTCCTAGGACATCTCGTTAATCAGAATGGGATATTGGTCGATCCGGCCAAGATTGAGGCGGTGATGAGTTGGGAGGTGCCGAGATCTCCCACCGAGATCAGGAGTTTTCAGGGAATGGCCGGATACTATCGGAGATTTATCACGGATTTCTCTAATATCGCCGTGCCTCTCACCAGGTTGACCCGGAAGGGTGTTGCTTTTTCATGGGGTTCGGAGCAGCAGACCTCGTTTGAGACACTTCGCCAGAGATTGTGCGAAGCCCCTGTGTTAGCCCTCCCGGAAGGGATGGAGGATTTTGTGGTGTATTGTGAAGCATCGATATCGAGGTTGGGTGCGATGCTTATGCAGAGAGGGCATGTGATAGCGTATGCATCGAGGCAGCTGAAGCCTCATGAGACAAGATATCCCACCCACGACCTGGAGTTGGGGCAGTGGTGTTCGCCCTCAAGATCTGGCGTCACTATTTGTATGGGGTTCGGTGTACCATATACACGGACCACAAGAGTTTGAAGTATCTGATGGATCAGCCCAACCTGAACATGCGTCAGAGGAGATGGTTGGATGTGGTGAAGGATTATGATTGCGAGATCCTATACCACCCGGGCAAAGCTAACGTTGTAGCTGATGCCCTGAGTCGCAGGGCGGAGAGTGCCCCTATACGAGATGTTTGTATGAGATTGACCGTGATGACTCCGGTGTTGGACGCCATTCGAGAGGCCCAGGCAGGGGCCGTGATACCGGAGAACCGTAAGAGGGAGCGGGTGATCGGGCAGGTGTCCTAGTTTGTGACGGATAGCCGAGGACTGATGACCTTTCAAGGTCGGATTTGGGTGTCGTATGCAGGCGGGGCACGTACCACTTTGATGGAGGAGACGCACATGTCAAGGTTTTCGATCCATACCGGGGCCACTAAGATGTATTTGGACCTGAAGAGAGACTATTGGTGGCCCTGTATGAAGAGGGATGTTACGTGGTTTGTGGAGAGGTGCTTGACCTGTCGCAAGGTTAAGGCCGAGCATCAGCGTCCGCATGGCAAGTTGCAGCCGCTCGAGGTTCCCCAGTGGAAGTGGGAACAGATTTCCATGGATTTCATCACCAAATTGCCGAGGACCGCGAGGAGTGTCGATGGAATTTGGGTGATCGTCGACCGGCTGACGAAGAGTGCGCATTTTCTTGCTATCAGTGAGAGCTCTTCTGCCGAGAGGTTGGCAGAGTTGTATATCAGGGAGGTGGTATCGCGTCATGGGGTACCGATCTCGATCGTGTCAGATCGAGATGTACGTTTCACTTCCAGGTTCTGGAAGACGTTCCACGAGGAGTTGGGTACAAGGTTGCATTTCAGTACCGCCTACCACCCCCAGACGGACGGACAGAGTGAGCGGACGATCTAGACGCTCGAGGACATGCTTCGAGCATGTGTGTTGGACTTCGGGGGAAGTTGGGACACGTATCTACCATTGGCTGAGTTTTCCTACAACAACAGTCACCATTATAGTATTGGGATGCCTCCCTTCGAGTCGTTGTATGGTAGGAGGTGTCGGACTCCCATTTGTTGGGGATAGGTAGGGCTGCATGTGATGGGCAGCACTGAGATAGTGCTGCAGACGACAGAACAGATACAGCAGGTTAGACAGAGACTACTGACGGCTCAGAGTCGTCAGAAGAGTTCCGAGTTGGAGTTCCAGGTGGGGGACTTCGTACTCCTGAAAGTATCTCCTTGGAAAGGAGTGATCCGATTCAGGAAGAGAGGAAAGCTAGGGCCCCGGTACATCGGTCCATTCAGGGTGACCGCGAGGGTGGGCAAGGTAGCTTATCGGTTAGAGCTACCTGCGGAGTTGAGCCAGATTCATGATACCTACCACGTGTCCCAGTTGAGGAAGTGTATAGCCGACGAGTCGGCGGTAGTACCACTGGAGGATATTCAGGTGGATGTGAGCCTGAATTATGCGGAGAGGCCAATCGCGATCCGGGATCGGAAGATCAAGGTTCTGAGGAACAAGGAGGTGTCACTGGTGCAGCTCCAGTGGCAACATCGGAAAGGGTCCGAGCTGACCTGGGAGCCGGAGTTGGAGATGCGGGAGCAGCATCCGAAGTTGTTTGTCGAGCAGGACTTCGAGGGTGAAGTCTGATTCTAGTGGGGGAGAATTGTAACATCCGGATTCCCAGGTATCTTATTTTATGTATTTATATTGAGTTTTGGAGAGGGACTCGGCGAGTAGGCGCTCAGACTCGCCGAGTAGGATCGCGCATGGTTGGACTGGTTTAGTTACGGAGTCGGCGAGTCCATACGTGGACTCGGCGAGTCCACGCTGTTTAATGAAACCCTAATTCTCGGGGCCTAGGCCCTATTTAAGGACCTTTATAGCCACCATTTGCGGCTATCAGACCCCTGAGAAACCCTAGAGAGCAGAGAGAAGGCTTGTAGTGCAAGAGGAGGGCTATTTCATCATTCTAAGTGTGATCTTGCAAGAAAGAAGGAAGGAGGACAAACAAGGAAGGTTGTGGAGCTCAGATCTATCATCCATTTCATCAGAGGAGGCTACTAGAGGTACTAATCTGTGCTCAAACTCGTGTATTTGGTGTTCTAGTTGAATCTAGGGTTTCCTTGTGCCTTCTTTGGCTTGGATTCGAAGTATGTGAGGTCCCAAGGTGGAGTTCTTTATAGATCTGGACCTTAAGAGGTCCAGAGAGTCCTATTCACATTGCTTTTTGCTACTCCATTAGAGATATGGCCCTAGGTTGCCATTTTAGGAGTTATTTCACCCAAAGAAGCTTTTTGGTCATTGCATGATTGTAAAGGTCAAAACTTTACGTGATTATAGTGGTTGGGAAGGCCAGATCTATGGATTAGAGGAACAGATCTGACCTCAGAAGGTCGTTTGAGTGTGAGCATGGAATGTACTCGCCGAGTCCATGAGAGGACTCGACGAGTTGAGTCGGGTTGCCCCGCGACTCGCTATCTGTGACGACCCGTGGAGCATAGGGTTAACTCAGTGAGTCAAGAGAGGACCAGGGGCGAAGAGGGCAGTCATGTACTCGCCGAATCACCCTAGTGCACTCGGCGAGTCGGGTCAAAGTTGACCGTTGACTTTTGTTGACTCTAGGGTTCTGGTCAGGACTGATTCAGGAGAGTTCAAGGAAGGGTAGAATGGCCTTCTACCCAGTTATAGAGATGAGATTATGAGAGAATATTGATCAGGATGTTATTTGAATAATAGGAGGAGGCTAAGTCGGGACGTTGAGCACGAGAGTTCATCCGACTTCATTGAGGTGAGTCTTCTCACTATATATTACCTAGAGTGGTATCTATGTGCAGACCGGAGGGTCTTGTGTTCTATGTGTATGTATGAGATTATGTGCATTGTGATATATATATGCTATGTGTTGTATAGACCGGACCGGAGGGTCCAACGATATAGACCGGACCGAAGGGTCCAACAATATAGACCGAACCGAAGGGTCCAACGATACAGACCGGACCGAAGGGTCCAACGAGCTATGACCGGACCAGAGGGTCCAACGAGCTACGGGACTGGAAGGTCCCGCTGAGACACATCGGACCATAGGGTCGTATTATAGCCTCGAGTGGCGTATGTGTGGTATGTGGTATTTTGGGGAACTCACTAAGCATTTATGCTTACAGTTGTTGTGTGATGTGTTTCAGGTACGAGCGAGGATCGCGGGAAGGCGTCGGCATGATCCGTACACACTCAGGAGATTATGTTTTGAGATTTTGGGATTTGTTATGTGATGATGACATTTGATATATTTTGTTGGGATATGGTTTTTGATGAACGAAAGTATGTTTTGGAAATGAAAAATTGTTTTGAAAAATCCACGTTGTTACACGTGCATATAGAGAAAGTCCAAATCTGACTTCATATGAGGAAGTTATGATTTTTCGAAGTTTCAACATAGCAGTGCAGATACAGAAATCGAAATTCAAATTGGTTGATTGTCAGATAAAACAATCTAAACAAGAGTTGAAGATCTCGTGAAAATGAACTCGTCGATATAAAGACAGTCGAGAAAGGAGTTTGTACGAAGGAGTTATCAATTTCCTGTGGACTTTAACAGTCTAAACTAGTCTAAATATGAAATTTAGTTAGAATGAGAATTAACTATTGAGACCTTAATGACAGTTGTAGAGCTCACCGAGAGGATTTCAGGGATATAAGGAACGTAAGAAACGGAGCTCGTATGTAAAAGTTATTGCTGTTCGATGATCTGTGAGAATTTACCTAGCCTGATGATGTGGCAGCACGTGGTCGCGCCATGTAGCATGGTCGGATAGCCAACTCCTTTGAGAGACATGGTGACGTGGCACCACGAAAAGCCAACACGTGTCTCATCAAGATTGTGACACGCGGCAAGGTTCTAGAAGCAATAAGTTGGACCACCCGTGCAGTGACACATGGTGGGCAACGAAGGCAATTGTGTCAACAAAGGTGCGATGCACCCTAATCAATTGTGTGGCGTGCGCCTCCTACCGTCTATAAATTCGACAAATTTCTTCTTCATTTGATCACACCAATTCCCCAGAATATCGCTGAACCATTTTCTTCTCTTGAGTCTGATTACTTTAATCCTTTAGGTTAATTTAGTAGAAACTCTGTACCTCTAAAAGCCCGACCAAAAAAAGGTGTTTGAGTCAGAGTTATGCCTGCATAATTTCCCAGTTTTCATTAAAACCTCTGTAAGCTAAGCTGCACTTATCTTAATTCAAGTGTAACTTATATTTATATTCATAGTCGTTATTATAAATCTAAAAATAAGATTTATCAGTGATTCCATGTCATAATACTGATTGATATACTGATTGATCTACTTATGGGGGTGATGTCTATGATAGATTTAGTGGGGTGTTTAAAGAGGGATTTCCAAACAATATACTCTGTATACCAAACGGACCATACCTCCGATATGATCTTTCTTGGTTGTTCCTTATCCGCTATAGATCAGTAGATAGTAGGATTATTGAGGGATCTCGACTATCATTAGTCACAATGAATATACGGCTAAGAGTTAGTGACATTCGTAACTAGGTCACATCAAAGTAAAAGCCAAGGTGTTATGCAAAACACTACCAAGTTCACCAATTATCCACTTTTAACAGGTAAGTGGATAGTTACTTTCATCTTACACATAGATATGAAGTATTTAGATAATTAAGTGCTATATGTGCCAATTATTTGTGATTTAGACCTTCTGTGTTAGATGAACCTATATGAGATGATTTTATTTAACCATATATATATTTTTCATACTTCTAATGTATGGGGTAGTGAAGGGTGAAGAGAGATGATAAATATGATGAGAGGTCATGGCTCTTATAGTACTGTTGGACTAGAAATATAATTACCTAGTAGGTTATCGATGATGACCACATACTATTATAGAAAATTCGGGTAAAACATGGAGTGGCTTACAACATATAGATGTTTATAAACCATACACGAAAAGGTTTATAACCTATAGGTGTTAACCGATCATACATGGGCAGGTTTACAACCTGTAGATGTTAATAAAATGTTTGCAGATAGGTCTATAACTTGTATGATTGATGAACCGTACGCGGACATGTCTACGACCTGTAGGTGTCACTGAACTACACATTGGCATGTCCTCGACCTATAGATGTTATGGAACCAAATACGGACAGGACTACGACCTGTAGGTATAAAGGAATTATTCATGTGGGCACTATGTTCACCCCTTGGTTGTCTTAATTGCACATATTGCTAAGGAATTCCCGAAGCAGTATTATTTACCTAGAGGTCATTTAGGATAGATCCCTTGAGATCACCGGTTTAGGATCAGAGAGTGAGAATAACGGTAATGGGTAATGAGAGATTTGAAATACTTTTTATGGTTACGTTTATACTTTTTTGTAATGATTACGTTTATGCTTATGTTTCTTATATCAGTTATGACATCCCAAGTTTTTAGTAATCAATGAAAACATTTCTTTAGAAATACTTTTTATGGGACAAATTATGCAGTTATGAATAAACTCTGTTTTAAAATAAGCATAAATAAAATGTTCTTTTCTAACCGTGAAAATAGGGATGTCACAGTTGATATTATAGCATTAGTTTAAGAGAACTAGGAATTTTTTCAGGATTTCTAGACTTAAACATAGAATGTTAAGCGATGATCGTAAAATGTGCTTATATTATATTTTAGTTAATACACATGAATTGACACTAGAACTAGCTTACATTACGAAATGTAAAACCCGTTTTCAGAATATATTGCTTTAGGGCATTAAGGAGTCAAAAGCAAGCTTTTTATGGAAAACTGGGTGTCACGAAATGACCATAGGGTGGTCACGACGTGACAAGTCAAAGGGGAATTGCGTATACGGGAAGCATGTCACGACGTGATAATATTTACGTGGTTCGGTCAATATGACCTACTTCCATGGGAAGGATGATATTTTTTTTTCACAGAGTTCTCAAACAGAGATTAAAAGTACAACAAATTCGTCCTACTCGCTAAGGATACAGAAGACATGTTCAAATGTCTAGTAGACATCCCTATTTATAGTGAATGGATCTGACCTAAAACACTAATGGGACAAGACCAATGGCCTATAGGCCCATGAATGGTGACAACCAATCACAATCCACCATAGAGTAGCTTCTGGAATAATCATCCTTGATTTCCATTACATGAGCATCAGCACCACACATGATGGAGCGTCATGATCCATAGTGGCTCTTCATGATTCAAGAGTGGCACATCAAGATCACCATGGTTTTTCAATCATCATGATGGCACATCAAAAAATAATCCATGAGCATCTTCAATATCTAAGCATCCTTGAGAAATCTTGAGCATCATAGAGGACTTCACCGTATAAGAGGCTCATCAAGGGATACCATGGTTCATCAGGACACATATGGCACATGTAGAACATGTGTAGTGCATCAACACACCTAATAGCGCATCCTGATGCACAAATGGTGAATCATGATCATTAGTCGTGCATCCATGCTTCAACAACACCTCAATAACACATCAATACTCCGAAGTACTCCACGACACACTAGGGTGGTTCACCTTGTGCATGAATGGTGCATCCTCTCCAAAATGGCACATCTTTTTTTTATGGATCATTAATGATACTCCTTTCCCTTCTCAAGTGCTCCATTCCCTTCTCAGTTGCTCCATATCCTTCTGATATGCTCCATTCCTTTCTCAGGTGCTCCACACCCTTGTTAGATACTCCATTCATTTCTTAGGTGATCTATTCTCCCTTTATGATGATCCATTCCTTTGTCACATTATATGTTCCTTTGTTACATGACCTATTCCCTTGTCACATGATCTGTTCCATTGTCATATGCCCTATGAACTCTAAGTGCTCCATTGATTTCTAAGTGCTTCATTGAACTCAAATGCTCCATGAGAATGCTCCAAATGCTCAAGTCACATTTAAAATAGTCTTTATTTAAATAAATGTTCTGCAAAAGTAGCTAAAAGTTTTTAAAATGTGTAAAATTGCATAAAAGAACATTTATGTAAGAACTAAAATCGAAGCATAATATGAAAACTAATTTTCCAAATCATACTTTTCAAGATTGAGAAATTTCCATATCTATATTCCATTATAAAAATAAAAAATGAAATGATAACATAAAATGTCTAATAGTAAAATCATTGGCGTTGGGCATTACATAAAAATAGCAATATCATTACAAACACAATTCATACAATTAGATCATCCGTATAAGTCTTCATTACTCGTACTCATACCACATATATAATAATGTCAATTTAAGTGTGCATACTATGTTTGGGCATTCTGTTATATACTCGTCATCTATAATTTAAGATTTATCATACACATATATTTAATGTTATGGAAGTATGGTTTTCATTAGGGAATTATGTTATGGAATTATCATACCAAATTATTGAGATCCGGAACCGAAACCACCAGTTTGTAGAATCTACAAACCATATTTGAAAATAGTTACATCGGTGCTTGAGATTTTGGAACTAGTTCCGATGCCATGCAGGTAACCTATTATTGAGGATACCATGCAGACACCCTATTTTATTTTAATATTTTAGCATTGTATAGTAAAAAAAATATTAACAAGAACGGAATTCATTTTATTCATTTGTTTATTCGTGCATACCAAATAACACGGATTAATAAATAATTTGATTATAATGGATCAACAAAACATAAAAATGAAGTCTTATGATCCATTACATTACCTTGTCGACTCTATTGTTTGGTGTATTCCATTCCATTCATTCATAGAAAACAAACCCTTAGTGCATAGCTTGTTGCGTTCTATTTTAGTTTATGATTATAATTCTTCGTGTTATAGTTTTTTCAATCTTCTACCTCCCATGTAATCTTGCAAGGCTTCAAGATGAAGTCAAGTATACTATACCTCCCATGTAATCTTGCAAAATCTCACGATAAAGTCAAGTATACTATAGATTACGTTTACCTGATTTAATTGTTGACTAATAAAATGTCACCATTATTAATGTTCTCATACAATTCATGGTCAAAATTAGAAAAATCAAAAATCATATGGCAACATAATAGGTTTAGTAGTAAAATAAATTACATCATTATCTATAGTATACTTGACTTCATCTTAATGTTTTGCAAGATTACAATAGATGTATAGTATACTTGACTTCATCTTGAAGCCTTGCAAGATTACATGGGAGATACAAGATTGAAAAAATTATAACACAAAGACATTACAGTTAAAACCTAAAACATAACGTAACAAGCT
Source organism: Lactuca virosa (assembly GCF_052849685.1). Classification (NCBI taxonomy): domain Eukaryota; kingdom Viridiplantae; phylum Streptophyta; class Magnoliopsida; order Asterales; family Asteraceae; genus Lactuca; species Lactuca virosa. Next base: position 424,415,526 of record NC_136429.1, on the reverse strand, counting down.
AAGCACCAAGGGTTTGTTTGGTATGAATGAGTGAAATGATAAGGGAATGGAATAGACCAAACAATGGAAAGGACAAAGTAATGAAATGGATCATAAGACTTAATTGTCGTGCTCGATTGATTTGTTGAAATTGAGCTAATAATTCTTTCATTTTGTTTGGTATTCAAGAATAAACGAACGAATAAAATGAATTTAGTTAACGATGAAAAAATAGCCCTTGATACAAAAAAACAATATAATTTACAAATTTTGACATCATCTACTTAAAAATGGTATTGTATATTGTAATAAATAAATGTTAAGAAAATACAACCAACAATATCACATGAACATATTTTTATAATAATCTTCATTAATTAATTGAACACTTTAAAAAAATCAATTCATTAAAAATATATCAATGCCTTAGCAATATACACAAAAAATAAAATGGTTCAAATTTGTTAAATCAATGTTTTTCCTTTTACACACTTTTTACAACTCCTTATTTTAGTAACCATCACATATGGGGAAATTGTTGGAAATATTTTTATGTGATTATCACTTGAAATAAGTTGACTGTTGATTTAGATTTTCTAATAAACATTATCAGAATGTTTTAGGTTGGAAAGATCCTGAAGATTCAACAAGTGTTTGAGGAATCAGATGTTGGAGCAGTTGAAGCTGACATGGAGCACTTACCGTTGACATGGAGCACTTGAAGTTGTCGTGGAGCACTTGCTGAACTTGGACCACTTGCAGCTTACATGGAGCACTTGCTGAAAGCAAGTTGGACCATCATGATCTCAGATGACACGTCTAGATCATATGTGGAACATCAAGATATTGGTGGATCATCTGGAATATTGATGGCTCATCAGGAGCATTGTTGGCTCATCCACAACTTTATGGCTCAACAAGAGGTTGATGGATCAACATGAATACTTGGTGGCTCAACTCAAGTCAATGGATCAACATGATCACATTGGTGGCTCAACAAGTTTGCTCAGGGCACATCATTTACAATGAAGGCATGTCCAAGTATCCAATGGCACATGTAATTCGTTCATGGTCCATCATGAACAAGTAGTCGTACGTCTTCAAGTTCAAGACACATTCCTACATTCAAGAAACAACTCAACTTGGTCAACAACACTTCTAGAAGTTGATGACATCTAAGAAGACAACTGAGCAACATGATGCTCATGTTACTCGTCATATTTTCAATGTTGACCATGAAGGCTCAAGAATTATGAAGACTCATAACTTAGATGGAACCCTAACGGAATACTAACGGAATTGGAATATTCCATCATTCTTCGTTAAGTAGGGCAAAGGTGTCAACTGATGACTAAGTCATGATGACGTGTCAGCACCTGATTGGTCAAACGATGTCATGGGCTTTTGTAAAGCCTATAAATAGGCCCCTTGGGATCCATTATAAAGTAGCTCAATTCTTCTTTTCCTGCTTCAATTCTGATCATTCACTACAATTACTATTTAGACTAGTTTTCAGAGAGCCATTTGAGTGTTTTAGTATGTTTACCATTCAAACACTTGTAACTGAATCTTTATGAATACGAGACACTTTTGAATCATTCAACTGGAACATACAAAAACGTTTTTATCATTAACTTGGTGATTCACAACTCTTTATTTTCCGCATTACTTGCCACTTGACGATTCGAAAACTCTGTTTCAGTAATTTCATGTAACGTTTGGTCCAGATATAAAACATTTCTCAAAATATTAGAAATCATTGTTGGAACTCAACGAGTTAGGGAGCCCCAACTCGTGGTGTTGAGAAAAATGTGGCCGTGGGTTTTAATGACCCAAATCGACGAGTCAGGGTGTCCCAACTCGAAGAGTTGGCAGCTGGGGTGAAACCCTAATTTTAGAGTGTTGCACCCTATTTAAAGGACCTAAACCCCTTGGCTGGCCTCCTTACCAGCCTCCCTTTGTCCAGAAACCCTAAGTTTGTATATCTCCATGCAAGTTTGAGTGTGTGAGTTGTGGCGAGCTTGGAGAATTCATTTTGGTGATTGTTGGGAAGGAGCTTGGAAGTTGGAAGCATCTAGCTTGGAAGAAGGACTATAGATCCAGAAACTCTTCACCAATAGCACTCTTCTTGAGGTATACAGTCGACATCTTTCCGTGTATACATCTAGATCTCTTTTTTTGTTGTTTTAGCATGATTTTGGGATTTTGGTTGGGTTGTCCAAGATGTTGAGGTTTCCAGAGGTTAATAAGTTAGATCTGACCCCTTCATGACTCCTCATAACTTCAAGTTGCAAACTTGATTGGTTTCTAAGTTCCATTCATGCAGTAAGTCCCTTATTAAGTCTTTATTAAGCCCTAGAGTGTATTTTAGCTTGCATGGATGTAAAGTTGGAAACTTTATGTGATTTTCCAACCTTTGGATACAAGATCTGTGTTTTGGGACTATGTTGTGAAAGTTTAAGGGCTTAATGGATTAAGACTCACTCTAATGAACCTAAAATTTGGGTTTGACTCATTATGGATGGTTCTGAAGGACAAAGTTGGAAAGTTTACCCTTCTAGACATCATTTTGGAAGAGATCTGAGATTTGGAGTCCTTGGATTCGATGGAATCAGCTTAATGCATTAAGAGGTTGGATTTCTGGCCAACTCGACGAGTTCGCTAGTGAAATCGACGAGTTGATGGGATTTTTTCCGATCTGTATGGATGATGGAGAAACTCAACGAGTTGAGGGACAATTCGGCGAGTTGGGTCAACTCAGGGCGTTGACTTTGACTATTGACCTTAGTCTTTAACCAAGTTTGATCTTTAAGAGGTTTTGGGTATTTTGAGTTGTATTTACGTAATTGTTTCTATTATAGGGTTTGTGTAGAGCGGATATTTGGAGTCCCGATTTAGTCAGCTACCGTTCAGTAACGAGGTGAGTCTTCTCACCACACTCATGGGTCAAAGGCAACAAGGCCGACCCATTACTGATTATGAAATGTTTCGTATCAGAGTATGTGATTGTTTGTTAGTGGAATTATATGTGGTCTTATGTGCAGACCATGATGGGAGCCCATGGCACTTGGCAAGACCATGGGAGGAGCCCATGGCATAGGGAGATAAGACCATGGGGGTAGCCCATGGTATTCCATTGAAGACCATAGAGTGAGTCCATGATAGTCTTGTATGTATATGTATGAGCATGACATTATGTGATTCTATGATTTGTGTGATTGGGAAACTCAGTAAGCTTATGCTTACAGTTTTATTGAATTTTTTAGATACTTCTATTGATAAGGGCAAGGGCCCGACTTGATGGCGTGGCGTGCATTCTCCAGTGTTTTCACATTTACCTTTCTGTACTATGAATTTAAAAATAATATGAATATGTATTGGTATTTTTGTACTTTCTATGGATGATGTTTATAAAATTAAAAGTTTAAAAATTTTCTGAGAATTGGGCTGTAACAAATTGGTATCAGAGCCTTGGTTTGAGAGATTCAGGCACACTTCTGGGTATGTCAGAACTCAAACTGACGAAATGGTAACAATTTCTTTTCCAAAAGAAACCAAAGTTAAATTTGTTGAAAACAATTTTGTAAGAAAAAGGGGAGAATACAACGCATGTAGTTGGCCGAGCTCAAGTAAGTATTCTCAATGTTTTAAGTCATGCTAAAGTATATATGGAAATATGGTTGTATGGATTATATGCTAAGTGTATGCTTTCAAAGTTTAACTTGTATAGGATTGCATTGCCTTAGAATGAGGAAATCTGAATTATTCTTGTTCCTTGTGTGGTTGTGTTTTACGGTAGAAGCTTTATTTGACAATCTATGTGATTCTCTTTGTGTATAACTTTCATGCATATGGCAACCTACTATGATTAATCTGGGTTTCTAGTTTGGCGAGGGTTGAGAATCCTAGGGAAGTCTAGGATCTGAGTTAGTGTTGTGTTTTTGAGTTATGATTTGTGATTGGATGATTTAGGGATATCGAGTATGGTTTTGGGGAAGGTACAGGTAGGTGTGGAAGGTTGTATTGGGCCCGTACTACTGAAATCACAAGAGTCGTACCCGAAGCAATGACAGACCTGATAGTTCTTATAAATCCAGTGAGGAGGAATCTCTTTCGAATTCCTTATCTTGGTTATTTGTGATATTTTCAGTTGAGTATGGTGATGATCACGCGCGGTTCAGGTTCAGGTTCAGGATCAGGTTCAGGCTTGGGTGTAGCGCCCATGGATGAGAGGTTGTGCGATCTTATCGCAGCCGATGTTACTCATGGCATCCGTGACGCTACCCGGTGATTTTCGGTACCGTCAAGGAGGGTATCATGGAGATCATTGAGGATAGGCTCAGGTCCTTCCGAGCCGAGATTGTTGTAGTCCAGATTGGGGCCCGAGCTCCCTCGTTCAGGGAGTTCAAGGCGTGTGGAGCGCCTGAGTTCTTCAGGGTCAGGGATCCCATCACTAGCTGACGTTGGGTGGTAGATATGGAGAATGCCCCGTGCACGAGATTTTGCTCTGAGGCGGTAAAGGTGGGGTTCGCATCCTGTATGTTGAGGGATTGAGCACGAGACTGGTGGGAGGAGGTGATCCATGAGGTGGGATGAGTAGGGGTGGCTGAGATGACTTGGGAGGAGTTTGTAACGAGGTTTGATGAGGAGTTTGCACCATCTATTGAGGTACAGCGTTTGGTGAGAGAGTTCCAGGATCTACAGTAGGCTACCGACACTGTGGCGGAGATCACCGTCAAGTTTCGAGAGAGGGCACATTTGGTTCCGCAGTACGCTGCGGATGAGGAGATGAAGAAAACTAGGTATCATTCCATGCTGAGAGATGATATTCGGGAGTTTGTGAGTTTTTCAGGGTGCAAGATCCTGAATGAGATGGTGGAAAGGCCCGAGAACGGGAGATTGAGTTAGAGCTCCGCACGAAGTGGAAGCCGGAGCAGGTTCAGGCAGCAGTGGGTCAGGCCAAGAAACCTAAGACCTCCAATCCTACCAGCAAGGGCCAGCAGGGCCATGGCCGGTGTGTGAAGTGCGGTAAGCCGCACAATGGGGCCTGTCGAGCAGCAGGCTCGGTATGTTATGCTTGTGGCCAGCTGGGCCAGATATGCATGGATTTCCCCAATAAAGGCTTCATTTGTTTTCACTGCAACCAAACTGGTCATTAAAAAGGCCGATTGTCCGAGGTTGGTTAGAGGAGGAGGAGTAGTGGCGGCGGTTGTGCCCGCCACGATGAGGATTACAGATGACCTCCTGATCAAGGTGGAAGCTTCAGCAGTGAAGAGCCACACATCTGAGCTGACTACTGAGGAGGCCCGAGCAGCACCAGACGTCGTTACTGGTATGTGATCTATTTCTGTCTTGCTTATTTTATTGTCATGCTTATGTTATTATGATCTCGTATAGGGACATTCTTGGTCAATGGTTTGTCGGTTCATGTTCTTTTTGATTCGGGGGCTACTTGATCATTCGTATCTCTTGCGCTTAGCAAGAAGTTTCGGGATTCTCCGAGGACCTTGGATTCGTCACTGGAGGTGGAGATTGCGGATTACCGCATCGTGAGTGATGCGAGGGTATTTCAGAGGAGCGTTCTGAATGTGTTCGGGGAGAGGTTTTTTTATCGATTTGGTTCTGATTACTTTTCGGGGGTTGAAAGTGATCATTGGGATGGATTGGTTAGGGCCCAATGGGGAATGATAGAGTGCGAGCGTCAGCTGGTGAGAGTTCGAACTCCAAGTGGGGGAGAACTGGTTATTCATGGAGAGAGAGAGCCTCGCATGGGCCAGCTCTTTATTCGGCCATGAGGGCTAGGAGGCTCCTTCAGCAGGGTTGTTCTGGGTTATTGGCCGATGTTTCAGACATGAGGATTAAGGCCACGCCAGAATTGAACAATGTTCCGATTCTACGAGATTTTCCTGACGTATTTCCTGAGGAGTTGCAAGGGGTGCCTCCGGAGAGGCAAGTGGAGTTCTGTATTGATTTAGTGCCTGGTGCGGCTCCGATAGCCAAGGTACCGTATCGTCTAGCTCTGCATGAGATGCAGGAGTTGTCAATGAAGCTTCAGGAGCTGCTAGACCGAGGATTTATTCGTACGAGCAGTTCCTCGTGGGGAGCATCGATCCTGTTCGTGAAAAAGAAGGATGGGTCGCACAGGATGTGTATTGATTATCGGGAGTTGAACAAGCCAACGGTGAAGAACCGTTATCCGCTTTCGAGGATTGACGATCAGTTCGACCAGCTTTAGGGTGCATCTTGGTTTTCCAAGATTGATCTTCGGTCAGGGTATCACCATATGAGGATTAGGGATGAGGATATACCGAAGATGACCTTCAGGACTCGTTATGGTCACTATGAGTTTGTGGTGATGCCATTTTGTCTCACAAATGCTCCAGCGGCGTTCATGGATCTCATGAACTGGGTTTGTAGACCGACGTTGGATCGGTCTGTGATTGTCTTCATTCATGATATTTGGTCTATTTTAAGACTAAGGAGCAGCACGAGCAAGATTTGAAGGAGGTGTTGGAGACCTTGAGGATGGAGAGGCTGTCTGCCAAATTATCTAAATGTGATTTTTGGTTGCATGAGGTGCAGTTTTTGGGGCCCGTCATCAATCAAGAGGGTATTTTGGTTGATCCAGCGAAAATTGAGGCGGTGATGCGTTGGGAGGTTCCGAAGAACGCATCCGAGATCCGGATTTTCTAGGGTCCTGCAGGGTACTATCGGAGATTCATTCAGGATTTCTCCAAGATCGTCGTACCTTTGACTCGATTGACCAAGAAAAGCGTGACCTTTCGGTGGGGTCCAGATCAGCAGTTGGCATTCGAGACCTTGAGGCAGAAATTATGTGAGTCCCCGATTCTAGGACTACCCGAGGGATCAGATGACTTTATAGTGTATTGTGATGCTTCTATTTTGGCATTAGGAGCAATTCTGATGCAGAGGAGGCATGTGATTGCTTATTCTTCGAGGTAGTTGAAGCCCCATGAGGCGAACTACCCCACTCATGACTTGGAATTGGGGGCGGTGGTGTTTGCCCTCAAGATTTAGAGACATTATTTGTATGGGGTCCGATGTACCATTTTCACCGATCACAAGAGTTTGAAGAATTTGATGGATCAGCAGAATTTGAATATGCCACAGAGGATATGGCTCGATGTAGTAAAGGATAATGACCGCGAGATTTTGTACCATCCCGGGAAGGCCAATGTGGTGGCCGATGCTTTGAGTCACAAGGCATTAGGTACTCCGATCCGAGATGTTTTCTTGAGGATGACAGTGATTTCACATTATTGGATATGATCAAGGAGGCTCAGGTGGAGGGATTGAAAAAGGAAAACTGGAAGGTTGAGCGGATTCCGGGTCAGATTCCACTATTTGTTCGAGATAGTCGGGGTTTATTGACTCAGTGCGGCAGGATTTGGGTCCCGTCATTTGGGGGAGTGAGACAGAATATCATGGAGGAGGCTCATAAGTCCAAGTTTTCTATCCGTCCGGGGGCCACAAAGATGTATCGAGACTTGAGGTTGAGTTATTAGTGGACTTGCATGAAGCGGGACATTGCGTGGTTTTTTTAGCAGTGTTTGTCCTGCAGGAAGGTCAAAGCCGAACATCAGAGGCCCCACGACAAGGTTCACCCGTTACCTATCCCCATGTGGAAATGGGAAGAGGCTACTATGGATTTTATCATGAAGTTGCCTACGACGGCGCGGTGTGTGGACTTTATTTTGGTTATTATGGACAGGTTGACCAAGAGTGCACATTTTATTCCGATTTCTGAGAGTATCTCCACCAAGAAATTAGCAGATACCTATGTGCGAGAGGTGGTGGTCAGGCACGGGGTGCAAGTATCTATGGTCTCGGACCGCGATGTTTGTTTCACCTCCAGGTTCTGGAGGAAGTTTCATGAGGAGTTTGGAACTCAATTGCATTTCATCACTGCTTACCACCCCCATACCGATGGACAGAGTGAGCGGACGATTCAGACTATCGAGGATATGCTTTGGGCCTGTGTATTGGATTTCGGAGGCAGTTAGGATACTTACCTTCCACTAGCAGAGTTTTCATACAACAATAGTTATCATGCTATTCTTGACCGACCCCCGTTTGAGGCGCTATATGGTTGGAGGTGTAGGACTCCAGTTTGTAGGGGGGAGGTTGAGCATCGAGTTATGGGAAGCACCGAAGTGGTGCTTAAGATGACCGAGTTGATCCAGCAGGTTCGCGACCAGCTTCAGACAGTGTAGAGCAGATAGAAGAGCTATGCGGATAGACGCAGGTCAGACCTGGACTTCGAAGTCAGGGACATGGTGCTCCTGAAAGTGTCACCCTGGAAGGGGTCATCCGGTTCAGGAAGCGGAGCAAGTTGGGCCCCAGGTATATTGGCCCGTTTCGGATTATCGCTCGGGTGGGCAACGTTACGTATTAGTTGGACTTGCCAGAGGAGCTTAGGCAGATCCACAGTACATTTCACGTTTCACAGCTGCGAAAGTGTGTGGCTGATGAGTCGATGGTTGTATCGCTAGATGATACTAAGATTGATGAGAGCCTGAATTATGTGGAAAATCCCATTGTGATTTTGGACAGAGAAACGAAAGCCCTTTGAAACGAGGAAGTGAAGTTATTAATGGTGCAATAGCAGCACCGAAGAGGCTCCGAATGGACCTGGGAGCCGGAGGACGAGATGAGGAAGCACTATCCGGACCTTTTTGCATCAGCTGACTTCGAGGACAAAGTCTAGTTCAAGTGGGGGAGATTTGTAACATTTGGTCCAGGTCTAAAACATTTCTCAAAATATTAGAAATCATTGTTGGTACTCGACGAGTCGGGGAGCTCCAACTCGTCGTGTTGAGAATATTGTGGCCGCGGGTTTTAATGACCCAACTCGACGAGGCAGGGTGTCCCAACTCGACGACTTGGCGGTTGGGATGAAAAGCTAATTTTAGGGTGTTGCACCCTATTTAAAGGACCTAATGTTGGGTTATGAGCATTCTAACACTCCTATGGTGTACATGCAACCCTAAATACCTTGGATCTATGTTTTTTCTATTATACATGCAAATATCAATTTTCCAAGGTATTGTTCTAACTAGCATAATATGAAGTACATGTAATATAAAATCTAGTAGAATTACATACCTCTTTGTTGAAGCTTGATTCCATGGAGCTCAAGAGCCTAGTGGCCCAAGTGTGACACCTGAAATGGTTCACACAACATCAAAACAACTTGGAATAACCATGAGAAGAGATACTTCACTCTAGAAATCGGCTTGCCCTCTTGTGTATGCACTAGTGTCGATTTCACCAACCAATGGGGTCTTTATATAGTGTGCACATTAGGGTTACACCATATAACCCATGAATTTACCCATTCCTTATGCTCCATGGGTTTTAATCTCCATGGAGTATCCATGGGTCACCACATGGGTTAATCCCAACATAAGGAATCATGGATCATAAGCCCACATATATAAGAATGAATGATTTACACAATCAATCCTCATATATTTAATTAGTCTCTTTTGATCACCAAATTAACTCCAAATTAATTCTTGATCAATACTAATTAAATAATATGATTTCATATTAATATATTAGAACTGATAATATATTAACATGTCACAAATATCCTCTTCTCACAAAAGGTCTATCCAAATGTTCTGATGCCATGCAACCCAAATGGACCATGTCGGGTCGGGTCAGGTATATACCAATTATAGTTATGGACTTAGACACTAATCCAACAGTCTCCCACTTGGATAAGTCTTATAACTATTATTTCAAGTACGACTTCATAACCCGAATAGCAATCGTAGCTCTTAAAAGCCGCTGTCGAACTCTGAACAAATCAATGACGCGTCCATTAGATAAGTGATCATATATTCCTCCGTTCTAGATATCATATGGACTGAGACATGGATTATAATCATTCTCTCTGTCCATTTGTTGTTTCTCGATTTTTGATTTATGACGACCGACTAATTGAACAAATCAAATCAGTACAGACTTGGCCAAGCACTTAGGGTGTCATAACTAAATCATCGAGGGGCCCACAGATATTGCTTTTAACCCTTTAAGGGTAAAAGGAATGGATAAACTTTGACTCATATGCTTGTACTAACTACTTGTTGAATCATACACAAAGGCACGTTTATAACATCGAGTTACCAATACGTTTTCGTGCAATCAATGTATAACCAACTTATAGTCAACAACTCATTTCTCTAGGTTTAAAGAATATAAGATATTATCGTCTCATTATTCACTCGTGATAGAATCCATGAAGTGATTCAAATGAGCATGGGTTGAATCCAATACTCAGAACTTATGAATACTCGTGAATGTTGTAGCAACTTTTGCTATGTCCAACACCTTAGACATCTACAAGCCAACTTCATGACAGTGTTGCCTTAATACCTACTTCCAACATATTATCGACTATGGATGGTTTGAATAACTTAGTTATTCGGGAAGTCAAAACATGCAAAGTGAAACACAAGAATAATACTAATCCTATATGGCCCCAACACTTTGAGTGTAAATAAACACCTTTTATCTAAGCACCATATTGATTAATCATTATTCATTGTATAATGTTTCGATTTATCAACTTAATACTTGAATAAAAAACAATAGTCATGCCATGCTCCAAGCATGCACACTATGTTTGTCTAAACAATAGCTATGCCATACTCCAAGTATGCACACTATGTTTGTGTTAGATACTTACTTTGTGAAATCAGATCGATTGACAATATTTCAATGATGCTCATTTCACAATCCCAATCCTTATTGTAAATTTAAGAATACCAAAATCTTGCCTTTTACTGTAATCTGTTAGATTCCAAACTTACATGCAATGATCCTATTGTAATGACTATGCCCAAGTCACAAAGACTTGGCAACAAACATTACAGAGTATACTAATGGAGAGCAATTCCATGGAAACAAAGTCTCAAATTCAAAGTACATTCTTTTGAACATCCTTCTTTGCATTAAGTTTTCTAATCTTACACAGATTCAAAGAATAACTTCCACCTATGGAAACAATTCCATATTACCATTTTGACTATCACTTCTGAACAAGAGTTGCCTCTTTTTTTCAGAATATGTCAATATGGTCCTTTCCAAAGTTTACACTATACTTCCAATTGTCCATGAGCAATCAATCTTTGGTAAACCTCAGATTGACCTCGACAATTGCTTAATCATTTTAGTCATACCCAGTACTATTCCTTTTCCCCTCTTAATGCCCTAGGCATTTGGAAAATTTAGAATGGATGAATATTATAGCACATGTAATGGATCCTATATCTGAAGCATAAGGGACACGATTCATGATGTCTCACATAAGGACATGATACTTGACCAGTCTTTTGCTACAATATTTTTTATTTGTCATGTTCTCACAATTCGATCTATGAAGAGGTATGTCGTAATCATAATCGAATTTTGAGAATGCAACATATATAGAATTTCCTTATGTTGAACCATTCCAACACAAAATTATATATATATCCTTGACTAAAGTTGATTAAAATCTCAATCTAGACTTATATAATTGGAATGAAGTATAAAATCATCTCCCTTAATTATAGCAAAATAACTTTTCAAAGCGAATTGAAACTTTGTTTTCTATAATTAACATTGCTAACTTGCAACACTTAACATAATAATCATGTTCCCACTAGCATAATGATTATTATCTTACTAGCATAACACTTATGCTTCCACTAGCTTTGACATGTATCCAGAAATCAACTAGACTTCTAGAAACCAATACTTTATTGACTTTCTTACCAAAGTTCAGATTTCTGATACGAGATTGCTTTGATAAGACTTTATCAAAATCATACACCTTTCCTTAGATAGCTCACATGTGTGTTTAAACAATTATGAAGAGGGATGTCGTAATCATAATGTTTAGACCTTTTGCCATTCTCACAAGTCCATGTTAGTGTGCCGGTTAACCACACGCGCTCCACTAATGACTTTGAGAATGCAAAAATCACAATTGCTATCTACTTAAAATCTACTTAAAATCTACTTAGTGAAAGCGTTTCCTCACCATCATTTTCATGAATCGGAGAGAAACCTTATGACACTTAGATTTTTTTTTATGGTGTAAGTGTTCCTATCCATGTGAATTTGTTATAACCTTAATCACAAGACAAGGTTAGTGGCAAATCCAAATTCATATGGACTGAACTTGTTCAATCTTAATTTCTTGCCTCTTGGTAGCACAAGGGCCTACCATTGCTTCCAGGTTGTTATGCAAACAATTGAGAACTCTTAGAATTCACCTGCATAGTCAACTTAATCTAGAATGGACCAGAAACAAGAATGTGTCAACATGATAGGTTACAAACCTCAGTCATGGGCTAGTGATTAACAATACTCTTGATTAGTTCTTGAAACCATCTCAAGATATTTTAAGACTCCCACTGTCCTCTTGACATATAGGATTCTCTTGTCAAGAACCATTCCTTGACAAAACAAATATTCAAGAGTTAGTGCGGATTCTTAACAAGATAGACACTTCACACAATTGGTCTTAGTTGGTCTTTGTTTTATCCAAAACATCACAACTTACCAATTTCAAATGTACAAGAGTAAGAAAACATTTTACTCTACATTTGACAATTGTTTTAAACCTTTCTTAAGATTATGTCACTCAAGGCTCAATCTTGGAGTATGACTATAAGACTTGATTTTGGGACGAAGTATGATTTATCTTTTGATTTAACCATTTCAACATTTCACGATTCCTCTCCTTAGCCAAACAAATGCACTAAGGTTTCCTTAGAGGATCAATTGTGATATGGTTTTGTAATCAATAAGATAATCATAAAAAAAGTACTCTCCCATCTCTTCAGATTGAAGAAACTTTCATCTTTCTGCCTAATTTGATTCCTTTTATTCATTCTGTCTATCATTGAAACTTTTCCAATGATCCAAAATTATACTTTAACTTGTAAGCATAACCATATTTACTAAACTTTAGTAAATCATAACGAATAATCTTATCAATCTTTGTGGTGGACCAGACCAGCGCACAACCTAGTGTACCCGATCCCTTAGTCCTTTACTTGACTTATATATACATGTAAACAAGGACTTAGTCTTAATTTCCCAAAGATGAAAATTCTCATTCATCACACAACACAACTTGCATGATTCCAAGTTTCTATCCAACTGAACCTTGAGTGATGAAAATCTTTCCTTATTTAATAAATTTTGACACTACCACAAACGAAAGAATCAAATCCATTTTCCAATATTGTTATTAATGAAATCATATAAACAACAATTTTTCACTAATGCCATTGTAAGGATACTTAAAATAAATAAAATCAAAACTTTTCTTTTATATTAAAACTTGCGGAAAAACTTTCTTACAATGCAAACACATATGAAAACATGTTGTTATATATTCCTAAGCAATATATATCATAAATCTTAAGCAGTTGCTCAGAATTTTGATCATCGAACTATGCGATCGAAATCCATCCTTTCGCGATCAGAATCAACATACTCTTCTTTTAAGCTTCTTTTGATTCTCTAAAACATCAAAATGTAATTACATTACATCATGTATTAAGAATCTCCAAAATAGAGTTAATATAGTTAGATAATGGAGTTTACCCGAAGTAGAGTCAAACTTTTTGACTTTACCATCCTTATGTGTTTTTAGGTAAATTGGGCAGCTTCGCAACCAATGCCCTTCTCTTGGCAAAAGAAACATATGGACTCTTTGGGAAATGGTACACTTGATTGTCTCAAACTTAGCCTTTCTCTTTACCATTGGTCAAATCACTTGACCATGGCCAATCCCTTTCTATTGGGAAGAGAAAGCTTTCTTGGACTTCCAATGTAAACATTGTTAATGTCCAAATAGGTTTGGAAGTAGATCTTCCAATCTAATTTGCTTTACCAATGCTCCAAATCATTGCTTATTTAGCAGCATCAAGCAAATAGGCAAGATCACTAAGGGTCATGTCGTGATCTGTCATCAGGGAGTGACTGAAGAACCAAGTCAACAGCCAGCTACCTCGAGACTTCGACACCCAACTCTCCCGGCTTGCCAATATGTGACTTAACCTCCAAAATGTAAGCACATATAGTCTTTGCTTGCCAATAGGGATTGAGTGACTTAGAACCTTTCAAGTCTTGAAACTTGTGGGATAGGGAGAATTATTGGAGGAGGTGGAGGAAGTGAAGCATGATTTCCAGTCCCATTAATGCACAACAAAGGGATTAATCTTTCACCTTGATTGCCTTGTGGGATATCATCTTCATTAGGAAGGCTTGTTCCTAAAGATTTGGGAAGACCATAGTTGTCTGAAATAGACATTTATGAGGGAGAAATTCAAGTTTAGTTGATTTAAGTCCTTAATATAACACCCAGTATGAAATATTAAGGGTAGGACCCAACAAACTATTTATAACTGGAAGAGGGATGCCGTAATCCAAGTTATAAAAGATTTGAAGGTAGGTAAATGATGATTTACCAATTTCCACCATGAAAACGAAATAGAATTAAGTTTTAATTGGATTTGAAACTCCTAGATCTTTTGAGATACATTGAACTTTCAATGTCATGTTTGAATCTAGATTGTGCCCTCTCAAGTTTGTGACTGGGATGCCGAGGATTACAAACAAGGTGTGAATAACCATGCAAATTAACCTGGTACCCTTAACTTTATCACCTAATTGATATGCCGGTTAACCACACACACTCCACCAATCTATGATAAACACTAAGTTACCCTTTGCCACACATTGTCAGTCCCAAGTTAGTGTGCCGGTTAACCACACACGCTCCACTAACGACTTAACAAAGCTACAAAGTGCAATTTCATGGGTTAGCACATTTTCACATTTTCCTAAGTAACTAAGACTAGGAATTTATAAGTGTTTGGTTACTTAGTATTTATCATTATACTTTTAATGAAGGGAGAATTATAGTCCTAATCTTACCCGTTCGGCTAACGACCCTCCACCAGTCAAGGAAGCAGTGGGTGAGAGTGGACACCCATTAAACTGTCATTTTATAGGCAGTAACCTTATACCCCCCCTTATAGATCGGCTTCGTGAATGAGGCCTACTAACGGTAAGATTGACTTTATCTTATACATATCTATATAATTAAAATTATAATAATAGTATAAGTGTTGAATTTTAAACTTTCTAAAATTCTAGGGTTTGATTTGGAATTAAAGCATTCTTGAGGGGTAACTTTACAAATTCCAAAACTTGAGGGCAAGTATTGAAACCTTTCAAAACTCTTGGATTTTCATAACTTATGAGTTTAATTAAAGTTTTAAAGACTTAAATGAAGAGACTCTTGAACATCCATAACTTGAGGACAACTTATGGAGTTCATAAAACTATTTATGACAAATACTCTTCATTTTTTGTAACCTATGACAATTTTATGAGTTTTAAGATTCATAAATGTGACTTTTCAATAACTTGAGGACAAGTTACCAAAAACACATTTTATGAACTACTTTTAGATCAATTTTGATTGAAAACAACTAACACATAATTTTTTTCATTAATCTAAATTAACTCATAAAACAAGGTAAAAAAAAAATTTGGTAATCCATAACTTGAGGACAAGCTATGGAGTCCATACAATTTCATAAAGATCAAGAATTACACTAACAAACAATTTGCATATAATTCCTATGATCTACAAAAAACTTATAAGCATGAATAATCCATATCAACAATTTTCAAGAATCATATAAACATATATAAAAATTGAAACTTTGATAATGAATTTGAAATTGGTTTCCCATAATCATTACCACATCAAAAAACAGGTTTTATAAGTCCAAAATAGTTTAAGGTAATGAATCTAGACCAATTCCAGCCTTAAAACTCGAAGATATGCTGTCTGGGGGTCCAACTCGTCGAGTGCATGAACCAACTCGACGAGTTGGATGATTTTACACATGGACTCGTCGAGTCCATCAGTGGACTCGGCGAGTCCCCAGCCCAAAACAGCAAAAACTTCGATTTTCAGCAAATATAAGCAAGTATAATTGAAAACAAGCCTAGGCTCTGATACCATTGTTGGGTTATAAGCATTGTAACACTCCTATGGTGTACATGCAACCCTAAATACCTTGGATCTATGTTTTCTCTATTATACATGCAAATATCAATTTTCCAAGGTATTGTTCTAACTAGCATAATATAAAGTACATGTAATATAAAATCTAGTAGAATTACATACCTCTTTGCTGTAGCTTGATTCCATGGAGCTCAAGAGCCTAGTGCCCCAAGTGTGACACCTCAAATGGTTCACACAACATCAAAACAACTTGGAATAACCATGAGAAGAGATACTTCACTCTACAAATCGGCTTGCCTTCTTGTGTATGCACTAGTGTCGATATCACCAACCAATGGGGTCTTTATATAGTGTGCACATTAGGGTTACACCATGTAACCCATGACTTTACCCATTCCCTATGCTCCATGGGTTTTTACCTCCATGGAGTATCCATGGGTCACCACATGGCTTAAACCCAACATAAGCAATCATGGATCATAAGCCCACATGTATAAGAATGAATGATTTACACAATCAATCCCCATATATTTAATTAGTCTCTTTTGATCACTAAATTAATTCCAAATTAATTCTTGATCAATACTAATTAAATAATATGATTTCATATTAATATATTAGAACTTATAATATATTAATATGTCACAAATATCCTCTTCTCACAAAAGGTCTATCCAAATGTTCCGATGCGATGCAACCCAAATGGACCATGCCGGGTCGGGTCAAGTATATCTCCTTGCAATTTTGAGTGTGTGAGTTATGGTGAGCTTAGAGAATTGATTTTAATGATTCTTTGGAAGTAGCTTGGAAGTTGGAAACATCTAGCTTGGAAGAAGGATTATAGATCCAGAAACTCTTCACCAATAGCAGTCTTCTTGAGGTATAAAGTTGACATCTTGCCTTTTATTCATCTAGATTTCTTTGTTTGAAGCTTTAGCATGATTTTGGGATTTTGGTTGGGTTGTCCAATATGTTGAGGTTTCTAGGGGTTAAGAAGTTAGATCTGAACCCTCCGTGACTCCTCTTGACTTAAAGTTGCATACTTTATTGGTTTCTAAGTTCCATTCATGCAATAAGTCCCTGATTAAGTCTTTGTTAAGCCCTAGAGTGTATTTTAGCTTGCATGGACATAAAGTTGGAAACTTTGTGTGATTTTCCAACCTTTGGACAACAGATCTGTGTTTTGGGACTATGTTGTGAAAGTTTAAGGGCTTAATGGATTAAGACTCACTCTAATGAACCTAGAATTTGGGTTTGACTCATTATGGATGATTCTTAAGGGCAAAGTGGGAAACTTTACCCTTTTAGACATCATTTTGGAAGAGATCTGAGATTTGGAGTCCCTGGATTCGATGGAATCAGCTTAATGCTTTAAGAGGTTGGATTTCTGAGCAACTCGACGAGTTCACTAGTAAACTCGACGAGTTGATGGGATTTTTACTAATCTGTACGGATGATGGAGAAACTCGATTAGTTGAGGGACAACTCGGTGAGTTGGGTCAACCCAGACCGTTCACTTTGACTTTTGACCTTAGTCTTTGACCAAGTTTGACCTTTAAGCGGCTTTGGGTCATTTTGAGTTGTATTTAAGGAATTGTTTCTGTTATAGGGTTTTTGTGTAGAGTAGAGATTTGGAGTCCCGATCTAGTCAGCTACCGTTCAGTATTGCGGTGAGTCTTCTCATCACACTCATGGGTCGAAGGCACCATGGTCGGCCCATTATTGATTATGAATTGTTTGGTATGGGAGTATGTGATTGTTTGTTAGTGGATTTATATGTGGTCTTATGTGCAGACCATGGGGGGAGCCAATGACACTTGGCAAGACCATGGGAGGTGCCCATGGAATGGGGATATACGACCATGGGGGTAGCCCATGGCATTCCATTGAAGACCATGGAGGGAGTGCATGCGAATCTTGTATGTATATGTATGAGCATGACATTATGTGATTATATGATTTGTATGATTGGGAAACCCGCTAAGCTTTTGCTTACAGTTTTATTTAATGTTTCAAGTACTTCTATTAATACGGGCAATGGTCCGGCGTGATGGCGTGGCGTGCATTCTCCAGTGTTTTCACATTTAGGTTTTTGTACTCTGAATTCAAAAATAATACATATATATATTGGGATTTTTGTACTTCCTATGGATGATGTTTATGAAATTAAAAGTTTAAAAATTTTCTGAAAATTGGGTTGTTACATTTCAACACTTGGACTCTTCAAGTCTAGGTTTACTGAATTTTTCTTATTTCTTAAGGTTGTATTAGAGCAACTGATTTTATCATTTCTTCGGTTGGTATCAGAGCAACTGAATTTTTCTCATCTCTTCAGTTGGTAAAAGAGCAACTAGATTTTTCTCATCTCTTCAAGATTATATTATCGACAACTATATTTGTAGAAAACAAATTTTCTTTTTTGCAATATACATAAAAACTAATATTGTTTAATTAATTGAACACTTCAGCTGGATTTCATCCTCGAAATCCGCCGTGGCTAATATTGCAAAAAAGAACCCATTACACAAATCCTTAAGACTCCTCCAAACCATGTGTTGAATTGATGCATCGACAAAAGGGTTCACAAGACTTCGTGAAACCGATACAATGCCACTGTTATAGACCCAATCCAGATGTACTAACATAAACCACCATAATTACTTCTCTCACCACTGATGATCTAATCAAATTCTTAGCGACACCATTCAAACCGGAATATCATCACCGCAATCGTGAACAAACCCAACGATAGCCTTACAAGAGCAGGAACCCATCAGTCTGCAACCCTAGAGATTATCCTCAAAGATTGATAATCACCTTTCTGGTATACATATATCTCAATCCCTTTAACTATGAACACTGTCATGCACGAAGAAACGAGCACTCAAAACATACTGACCGTGATCACTTAACAAATCCGCTAACTAGAAAATCATGCCCAAAAGAGCTTCTGCAGCTAACTTGACCTTCTGACGGATCATCATTATCACACCGCTCCGACGAACATACTAATGAATGAGACATAACCTTACAACATATTTAAACAGTGACTTTGATATCACTTCTAAAATAATCGAGAAAATCATACACATAAAGACACAACGATTAACATGGTTCGGTCAATGTTATCTTTATCCATACGGTAGGAGGAGGTAGTCTCATTCACAAATTTAATGTTAATTAACTAGTTTAGAATGATTATTAGAAAGAAATAAAAAAACATTTTCCGAATTAATGTGATGAATGGAAATATGGAATTTGTATTAGAAAATGAAAGTAATATTTCTATTTATGGTTTTGATTCATCTTAACAAGTTTTTTTAAAAAAGATAGATAAAAAACACAAAAAAATATCACTATCAATAAAAAAAAGGATCGGCATTGGAAACAAGAGGTGAAATACGTCAACAAGATATTCTTTTCCTCTTATGCCATCCGTAATGGTCTTCATGATCGCGAGCTTCTTCCACCTCCACGTCACCACCACAACTCTTCCCCTTGCAACCGGGATGGTGTGCACGAGAGAAGATCGTGTTCAAAGCAAGGAAAAAGACAGAGAGGAAGAGTATGTGGTCAATTGTGGTGGTGACCATAATTCTCCTCAACAACGAGCAACCACGAAGGCTCGAGATATTGTGCACGGACGTTGTTTGTGGCCATGTTAACCACGATCAGCGTCGTGGTCGGTACACTGGAAGGCCTTACGTGCTACTTTTACGGTTGTTCTTCCTAACAAATCTATATGTACATGTGGCTTAATGATATTTATTTCATCTTTTAAATTTGTTATACATACTGTTTGAATTCTTTATAAATTTTAAACTCAATTAAATATTACATTTATAGAAACACCTAACCTTTCTATAATAATCTCAAAATTCAGTAAAAGTGTTTTTTTAATTACCATATTTATAATTTATTAGTAACATAGTAATATTAGTTCCAAAAATGAAAAATATATTTAAAATCTTAACTTATATGAAAAAGTAACGACTTATTTTACAAAACCAGGTAGTAGCCGGTGGGTGTAGTTGATAACTAGTAGTTGTAACTTTTATTTGTTATATAATTAAGTTTTGACAAAAATAATTGAAATTTTTTAAAATATGTAAATATCATAAAAAAAACAATTGTTTGAAAAACATATATATACAAATATATTTTTAAGGACAATTCTCAAAATTAATTATAAAAACTCAAAAAAAAAAGAATCTTAAAAGCTTTTAGACTAAAGTTTTTTGTTTAAACTAAAATGTAAACTTTGATAATCCCAAACAAATTAAAAGCTAAAAACTAAAAGCTACTAAATATTCACTCCAAAATCGCAAATGCGACAAAAATATCTTTAGGATTTTGCAAATGTATCTTAGTAAAAATTAATTTGCAAGTGTGACGAGTTTAGGAGATTGAAACAAAATTTTAAAGACGTTAATTATGTAAGAAACTTAAAAATCATTTTAAATATTTCATTGTTATTAAACAATATAAATATTGTCTACAAAATATTCATACTCAAGTCGCGATTACACGTTCTTGTATTCTCTTAAACTCACACCGCCATGTTAACCACCGATCTTACCACCATCTTACCTCGCTTGTGTAGGAATCTAATTCTGATTAGTCTGACCTGGTTTCTAGGTGAATAACGTGGCTTAGTGGCCACATAGATAGGAGCACATTACTAGCTTGTTTTTAGCTTTATTTTGTTATCTCTTTTAGCTTTAAATAGTTGTAACTATAAACGTTTTATTAGAGTGAAATAAGAGAAAATATTTTTCATCTATGTAGCCTAACTGTTTTTCATGGCATGTTCTGGATCTGATCTGCAAAGGTTGTTCCAACACTTGGTATCAGAGCTTCCTTCTAGTTCACGCCAAACTACATCCGATACGAAAACATGTCAAATTCTAGCCAACAAATCACATAAGAAAATGGTGGAGTTGCATTCCAGTGCTCGATGCTAACTTCAACAAACTACACTACATGGGCTATAAAGTTGGAGGCTATCATGGATGTTCATGGAATATGGGAATCCATTGAAACACCAGTAGGAGTGATGGTATATGAAAAGAAGAACAAGACGGCGCGTGCGTATATTTTCCAAGTGATACTAGAAGATGTTCTCTTACAAGTTGCACAAAAGAAAAAAAACAAAAGATGTTTGGGAGTCACTCAAAACACAATATCTTGGTGTTGATCGACTGCAGAAAGCAAGAATACATTCACTCAAATATGAATTTGATGCCCTACTGATGAATGATGGAGACTCCATAGATGAATTTGCAGGAAACTAAGTGGGATGCACTCGAAGTACAGCAACCTTGGTGCCACTCTTGAAGATAGTACACTTTTGAGAAAGTTACTTGATTCAGTCCCTGAGAAGTATCTTCAACTGGTGTCATAAATCGAACAGTATTCATAATTGGATACAATGCCATTTGAAAGGGCGATTGGAAGACTCAAAACTTACGAGGACTAACTAAGACTTCGAAGTGAGAACTTAAGCGGTGATGCAAGTCTACCACTCACTCGATCTGAAGGGAAAAACAGTCAAAAGTTAGTTGGGACAAACTCCACTATCGCTGGAAGAGGACATGGACCGTCTCACCATAAGAGAGGAGGAAAAAGTGGAGGTCGTGGAAGAGCAAGCACTCGAGGAAGAGGTGGTCGTGGAAACAATCAACCACTATGTGATAACAACAAACGGAAGAGAAGAGATAAAAAGCACATATAGTGCTTTAACTGTGAAACACTTGGGCACTATGCTTCTGAGTGCCCACATCCAAAACGCAAGGAGGCTGATGTGAATCTCACTAAAGCCCATGAAGAAGAGTCGACTCTACTCTTAACTGTATATGGAGAGAAAATAGAGGAGGTGGTAATGTTAAATAAAGACAAGGTATTCCAATCTACCAAAGGGAATGAAGAAGACACCTGGTACATAGCCAATGTGGCCAAGCATCACATGAAAGGGGAACGAAGATATAATAGATGAAAGGGTAAATGGTAAGGTGCGGTTTGGAGACGGATCCAAAGTTCAGATAAAAGGAAAAGGAACGATCTTGTTGGAATGCAAAAACCAGGAGCAACTTGTTATCGCTGAGGTATACTACATTCCAGCTCTACATAGTAACATACTCAGCCTAGGGCAGATGACCGAGGAAGGATACAAGATCGAAATGCTACATGAATTCTTACTGGTCCATGACATCAATAATAGACTAATCATGAAGGTAAAGTTCAAAAAATTGTTTGTACAAAATTATGTTGCACACTACACAACCTGTATTCCTCAATACCAGTCTAGATGATGTTGCTTGGCTCTAGCATGCAAGATTGGGGCACCTAATTTTTCGATCGATTGAAACCATGGTTGGGAAAGAATTGGCACGGGGTGTACCAAAGATACACCACCCGACACAGGTGTGTGAAGGTTGTTTGGTAGCAAAGAAAATTAGACATGCCTTCGTAAAAGAAGCTGAGTGGTGTGCAAGTTATCCATTGGAATTGGTGCATGCAGATTTATGTGGCCCTATAACACCACACACCATTACAGTTAATCGCTACTTCTTTCTAATAGTTGACGATTACAACAGGTATATGTGGGTGTTCATTATCAAGTGGAAAGATGAAGCGTTCTCAATCTTCAAGAAATTCAAGACTCAAGTAGAGAGTGAAATCCACTTCAAACTTAGGATGTTACATACAGATCGGGGTGGAGAATTCCCGTCCAAAGAATTCAATGACTACTATTGTAAAGAAGGTATCAAGAGATAATTAATATCACCCTACACCCCCATCAAAACAGGGTGGTAGAGCGTCGTAACCGGATGGTCCTTGAAGTCACAAGATCGTTGTTAAGACCATGAATGTACCTGAATAACTTTGGAGGGAGGCTGTTCGAAATGCTCTATACATCCTCCATCTAGTGCTAACAAGAGGAATAAAGAATATGACTCCCTACGAAGGTTTCAAGGGAAGAAAGCCAATGATTGAATATATTAGGGTGTTTCGGTCTGTCGCGCATGTTAAACGACCATCAAATCAACTCACGAAGCTTAGTGATCAAAACACAACAATGGTTTATCTTGGATCGGAACCTGGCAGTGTTAGGTCAAAATTTGGTTTATACTTTGCTTTTCTAGGCAATTGAGTTTTCTGTAATGTAATATATGTTTGCGGTTGTGTTTACGGTCGTGAACTGGTTCACGGCCGTGAACCTGTTCACGGACCATGTTCCCCATATATATATATATATATATATATATATATATATATATATATATATATATATATATATATATATATATATATATATGTATATATAAGTGTTAGGGGTGAGGAGAGGTTGATGAGTGTACGACCAAGAGAGAGAGAGAGAGAGAGAGAGGAGCTTAAGTGTATGAAACTCAAGGTGTTTTAGAGAGAGAAGAACTAGTATGTGTGTGTACTATGTGTATGGAGCATCATTCTATTCATTGAATACATCATAGATTGACTTGTTCTTCTTCTCTTTCTCTTATATTTAGATCTGGAATTATCCGTTTGATTGGGATTCCGCACCATAAAACGGATCTAAAGCGTATTTGATCTTATTTTTTTTGGGTCTAAAATTATGGTTTGTACTTTGCTTTTCTAGGCAATTTTAATTTTCCGTCTAGGATTTAAAACTGTTCACGGCCCAGGTGGTGTTTATGGCCGTGAACTAGTTCAGGTTCACGGCCCATGTCCACCATATAAATAGATGTAAAGGGTGAGGAGTATGGTTGATGAGTGTACGGCCAAGAGAGAGAGAGAGAGAGAGAGAGAGAGAGAGAGAGAGAGAAAGGAGCATAAGTGTGTGTAAGTGTGTGAATCTTGTGTAAGGGAACTTTATTCTAATCAAATCATACAAGATTCATATTATTTTTCTTCTCCTTCTCTTCTATTTTGATCTGGCATCATCCGTTTGATTGAGATTCCGCACCATCAAACGGATCTGATTGATAACTCAAGCAGATTTGTGACTAACAATTGGTATCAGAGCTTGGATTGTATCAATAAATTTTTCCAGATCTGGAGCGTATTTGATCTTATTTTTGAAGGATTTTTGCGTTTTTGGATAGCTCTTGGCAAAATAAAGGGGGTTTGTTCTTTGCGTTTTTCATAAAAACGAGTTTTTGATCGAGTTTTGGAGCAAAAAGGGTGAAAAACGTTGTTTTTTCCGTATCTATTGAAGTGTTCTCGGCCACTGAAGAAGGGTTCACGGCCATCTGAAGAAGGGTTCACGGCCGCGAACCGAAGGAGCTTTCACGGCCGAAAACAATTTGCGGTCCTCGGAGTTCACAGTCCTCGCGTTCACGGTCTTCGCCTCGCACGATCACGGTCCTCGTGTTCACGGCTCAGCAACCTCGTTCTCGGCCTCGCACCTCGCAAGTGTTCGGCCCAACTCATATTCAGATCCCACCTTCGCATACGCGGACCTGCAAAAAATAAATTAAAAATTTCGGGGCTTGCTAAGATTCAAACTCGCGCCACTTGCTTCATCAGCCCACCGCCTTACCATCTCATCTAGCAAGGAACTTGTTACAAGCCTTCGAAATTTAACTCAAATATTTTACTTTCGCACCTAATTTCGCATTTTTAACAATTTCAGCCCAAAAATCAATTTCTTTTATTTTTAAATTTCATTTTCAACCAAAAATTTTAGTTTTTAATTTTTGACTTTTATTTTTGACTATTGACTTTAAAAAAAAATTGACTTTGACTTCCAAGTTTGACCTTTGATTTTCTCGTTTAACCTTCAAATTTACAAATTTAGCTTTTCGGTTTGACTTTTAAGTTTGACTTTTTAAGTTTAACTTTAAGTTTGACTTTTTTAAATTTGACTTTTAAGGTTGACTTTTGAGTTTTTAGTCAAAGTGCATTTTTGATAAAAAAAACAAGAGTTCCTCAAACATCAAAGTCAATGAAATTTCTTTGGAGAATTTACGTGTGCATTACGAATTATTACGTAGAGAGAATGAGGAACTAAAATACGAAGGATACCAACTTTGGAAAGGCCAGAAATCATTGAAAGAACAATTAGAGGCCAAGACTAGGGATTTTAGGAAGTTGCAGGAAGATTACAACAACAAGTGTGAAAATTACAATGACATTAAGAAACAACTTGCTACTGTAACTGAAGAACTTGACACTTTGAAAATTAAGTGTGGAAAAACATATGTTAATTTCAAAAATTATACTGCGTCAAGTAAGACAGTCGAGTCCTTAGTTGAAAAACAATTGAGTTTTAAAGATAATCAAAATAAAGGTCTGGGATATGGTAGTGTTCCTCCTCCTTTCAATCATAACTACTCTTATACCCCTCTAACTACGGAAGAAATTGAAAATGAAGCACACCTTCAGTATGGCCAACCCCCTACACCAGCTTCAGTTAAGACTGAACAATCAGGGCCAACTGAGTGTGTTGAGATGAAAGATACTAATGTTTCTACTTCCTGTGTAGGTAACGTAGCGGAAGATGAGGACAAGGAGAACAGAATTACTTCTAACTCTGTTGATGCTGTTGATTGTCAAACAAATAACTCCTTGAACTCTGAATCCGTTGCTTCTAATTCAGTTACCTCTAATACACCTGATGTTGACAAATACAGGCCACCAAAACAAGCGAAGCAGACTACTTGCTGCAAGTGTGCTTGGGGGAACAATAAGAGACTAGGCAAGAGCACGTCACCAGGGGTAGGAAGAAACAACTCCTCGGTGAAGAAAAAGGACATGTTTTCACTGTGGAACACCTGGACACATTGCCTGAAATTGTCCTAATCGCGCATACGTTCCCTACTACGCACAAGGATGGAAAAATACGCCAAGAGGGAGATACCTCAAAAGAAGCCCTTCGAGGCCACGTTCAAGCAATGGTGACTGGAACGCGCACAAGGCCAAGAATCGAAATCCTAAGGTTAAGAAGGGAATGCCAGCCAAGAAGTCCAATCCAAGAGATGCTCCAGTGAAGCCAAGACCAGTTAGGTCAAAGTCATCTCGAAGATTGACTTCAAGTTCTGAAACAAGTGCCAATGCACCCATCGGATCGAACAAGAAATGGGTTAAACCCAACTACATATGGGTTTCGAAGGTTCACTCTCCCAAATCTTCTAATGACTCTAATATTTCTTCATCTTCTGTTTGTGATAAACAGGATATGTCTTGGGAGAGAGTAGCGTGCGTAGACGACAAAGGTTGACCCAGTTTCAAAATGGACTCGGTTCCGAAGACCAACTAATCCCGCTCTATGCTGGAGCAGCTATGGAGGCATATCATCAGAGTTCAGTTTGTTGATAGTGGTTGTTCCTAGCACATGATAGGGAACATCTCTTTACTGTATAACACTCAGAATTTTAAGTGAGAGTATGTGTCCTCTTTGGGAAAGGAAAGAAGGCAAGAAAGGAAAGGATCATAAATGGGGTTTTGTGCTTAATGATGTGAAGAATTTTCGGATCTGTTCTAAGATTATGCGTGTTGTTCTCAGACCTTCTGGATGCAAATTCAATCGATGACTTACGGTTTGCGCTTTCTTCTCTATACTCTTGAGTTTATCATAAACTGATTCGTTTTGAAGACTATTTTTTAGTTTTTCGTTAGTAGGTATTGTTTGGGAAGTAATATCAAGATAAAGTGATAACGTTCAGTCTAAACCAGTGCAAGGTACTAAATCTGAATTGTCTAGATTATGTGTTCAATGTGTTGGTAGGCACGAAGGATTTGACAGTGTGGATTTAGATAGGATTGTAAGGAATCTAGAGACTTGACAAATCTTAACTTAGATAGTTCCATTTAGACTGACCATACGACGCTCGGGTAGATTGAGCAGTGAGATAAACACGGGAACCCACGGGATACACTAAATTAATACGCATCTATCTGTCAGTCATATGTTGCTTCGTCTGCATGATTGGAAGAGATCCGACCTGGAATGCAACATATGCAACTCTATTTCTACACACATCCTTATCTATGAAATCCTTTCTATCTGTTAGCCATATGCTGTCCCCTCTGCGTGATCGGAAGATCCAACCTGGGACACAACATATGCAACATTCTACCTCTCAATCCCTCTACCTCTGTTAGTCATATGTTGTCCCCTCTGCGTGATTGAAAGAGATCCGACCCGGGACACAACATATGCACCTATTTCTAAATCTGACTTCCACCTTAATAATTGTCTATTCACCTAAAGTAAGGAGTTCTTTGGAAGTTCTTGATAACCAGGGTATATCGGGAACATGTTCTAGTGCAACTAAAATTGAACCATTTAAGAGGTTGTATGTAGATCTCGCTGCTTAATTTAAGTGGACAACAATACCTGTGGTTGTCGTCAGCTAAATGGTATATTTGAAAATTTTGTCGATATCCTTCGTGTTTAAGTGGACCACAATACCGGCAATTGACCAGATCTATTCATGAAGGTGAAGGTAGAGATAAACAAAGTTAAGACTGTCTCACAACTTTGATCCCAAATATTTTTTGTTTTTGTTAAATTTGTTCATAGTTTTCCTCTATGCACAAATTAAGGGGGAGAATTAAAAAAAATCAAAAATCAAACAAAAATCAGAAAATTAAAAATCCAAAAATAGTGTTATTTCTGTTTTATTTCTTTTTCAAAAAAAAATAATTTTTTTTGTTTCTGTTTTAATTTTCAGAAAATATGAAAAATACAAAAATATTGTGTGCTAAGTTTTCTTTTAGTTTTGTTTTGTCTTAAAAAGTGAATTCAGATGTAGATGAGACTCATGGAGACTGTATCGAGAATTTCTGAGCCAAGGCCTCATCCGTGATCATCAAAGAATTCTCATTCGAAGGAGCAAGAAATGAAAATTATTCTTTAAACAAACAATCTTTCAACCCTAGAAGCAAAGTGAAGCTGACTTGAAGATTATGTGACAGATTGTATTGAAGCCTCCTCAATCAATTTGCTGCTATTCATGAACTTGCTGAAGTGATCCAGAAGATTTGTTCTCTCTAATATTCTCTCTAAAGATTATCAAGCTGAAAGCGCCATCTTTCAAGAATCAGTACATCAAGCCTCCACACCCAATATGCGTTCAATGTCAAATTTTGAAGAAAAGCCCAACTGCTCAAGATGAAGTCATTTATTGAAGATTCATCAAGTTCATCTTGAAGCTGTGAAGAAATCGAAGATAAACTCTGAAGCCAAGCTCCCAATGAAGATTGACAATAAAAGCCAACTACATTTTTAGGGGGAGTTTGTTGGGTCAGTTAGAAAAGAATGCTATATGTGACAATCGTCACTTTCTGGTCAAGTCAAAGTCAAGAAAGTCAACAAGTCAAACTGGTCAACTCAACTAGTGCCAATATGTTAGGGATTACCTTATGTTTACTAATGTGTAACTCTAAATTTTAATGCAAAGTAACACTTGAAAGTTTCAAATGTTCAAAATCCTAAACCCTAATCCGTTTGAGGGAAGTAACAACTCTATAAAACACTATTACGTACCCTTCGGGGGCGTATAACACTCAAAATGGGTTGTAAATAAGCCCACGACCTTTGTTCGGCGAAGAAAAACATTAATAAAGGCTCCCGACAAAGTCTCTCTAAATCTATCCCATTATATCCGAATCTCTCCCAAATCTCTCCAAGTATGTGAAATCTCTCTCAAATCTCTCCAAGTATGTGAAATCCCTCCCAAATCTCTCCAAGTATGTGAAATCTCTCTCAAATCTCTCTAAGTATGAGAAATCTCTCCAAGTATGTGAAATCTCTCTCAAATCTCTCCAAGTATGTAAAATCTCTCCCAAATCTCTCCAAGTATGTGAAATCTCTCCCAAATCTCTTTAAGTATGAGAAATCTCTCCAAGTATGTGAAATCTCTCCCAAATCTTTCTAAGTATGTGAAATCTCTCCCAAATCTCTCCAAGTATGTGAAATCTCTCCCAAATCTCTCTATGTACCTTCCTCAATCGAAAATAGCCCAAAAAGACCCTCTTGGCCCGGAACCCTCTTAGTCCGGAACCCTCTTGCTCCGGAACCCTCTTAGTCCGGAACCCACTTGGTCCGGAACCCTCTTGGTCCGGAACCCTCTTAGTCCGGAACCCCTTGGTCCAGAACCCCCTTAGTCCGGACTATCCTCCTGCTTCGGAATCTCCTACTGACTCCGGAACATGTGGGGCGGATCGGACCTCCAAGCTGAACCAGACGAATTTCGCTCCTGACCTCGGATCCGAGAAGAAAGCTTCAGACCTCGCCCAGCGCCTCCGGAATTCCCTGTCTACCCGCTTCGGACCCTCGCAGCCTAATCCTCTCCTCCGGAAATTTGGTATTAGCTCCCGAATGCTTAAAGGAGCTCCGGAAATTCTGCTGTGACTTCGGATTTCACCCCTTCACTCCGGATTTTTACCAATTTCGGACTTTTTAGTGTTTTTAAGTGATTTTTGCTCCGGAAATTTCCTCAGACTTTTATTTTTGTAATTTTAAACACTTCAAACTTGTATATTTATATATAAGACCCTATATTATCATATTTTAAACCATATTTTGGGAAAGGATCGTAAACCAAGGACAATATCTATTGGGTGAGATATTGTGTTAGAGTGTTGATTTCCCTTAGAGTGTGACACAAGCTATCCCCCAAACCCACTTAGGACAACCCCCAGTCACTATTCACCCCTACCTAGTCAACTATTTGTCCTCTCACATCTCTCCTCCAGCTGGTAACTTGATCAAAAGTTGGAAACTCCCATCTCTCCTTCCAGTTTACTCACACTCTCACCAAGAAACAAACACTTCTCTCTCATTTCCCTCTCTAAGAACTCGAGACTCCAAGGCTGCCTTTGAACTTCTCACCCTCATTCATTAAGTATTCTCATCCTACATTGAACATTCTTCACTCCTTCACTCAACTTATGAATCTCTCATAACCAATGTCACCATAATTGTTCTTAGATCTTCAACTCTCCAAGCTTCTATCAAGTGTTCTTGACTTAGAAACCCTTTCTCTTCAGCATACATCTAAGGAAATCACTCAAGGTGAGTTCATACCCCTACATTTTCATGTTTTCTTCAAGTTTTAGGGGGGGGGGGATACAAGTTAAAACACCTTAATATAACTCAAACTCATACTTCAGCTTTTCACAAAAAAGTTGAGTCCTATTCACGGATTGTTTCGACTAACTTAAACTAAATATATTTCAAAACCGTTTCATATGCAAGTATTTCAGGTTTATACCTTTCTAATGACTACTTGCACACCTCCATAAGATTTTTCTACAATTTATGGTGAATTTTATAAAACTGCCTATCATTTCCGAAACGAATTCGGACCAGTCTGTGAATATGAACATTTTCACATAAGTTATACACTTCTAAAAATCATACTAAAAATTATGGATAAACTAGACACATTTTCTAAACTCTCCAGGTTTACGGATTCAGTTTTCGACTTCGTATGATTTTTCTATGATTTTTCTAAAGTAGTACAGAAAGGTTAAAAACTAGTTCATAGCTTACAATTTTCATAACACTTTGTAACATGTTGAGCAAAGTGTTTGTCTTTGATGACTTTATAATTTACACATGTTTTCTGTTAAGTTATGGTTAAATAACAGAAATTTACTTCCTAAATTGTAAGAGTCCTTTCACATTACAAACATACAAAATAAAACATAAGAAGCATAGTTATGCATTCTAAGCATGCTACACGTAAACTCGCTAACGTAAGTTGTGAGACAATTCTCTAAATGTACTCTTAGAGTACGAGTTAAAATTCCTGCAAGTTATAACCAGAGTCTCTTAAGGGAGAGCGTGATAATTATGTATAGATCTATATTGGGATTGACACCCCACACCTTGCTGCTAGCTACAGCGGGACCTACAGGTCTACGGGTGACAAAAGTCATAACAAATTTTAACGTCTGAAAAACGTTGTAACAGGTCATCCGGTTGTAGTATGGTTATAGCGACTCACATAGGGAGTTAACATCACTTAAAGTTTACAGGAGATGCTACATTAAAAAGGAAAACAGAAAGGGGTTTTATCTATTTAAAACTGTATTCTTCGTTTAAATTACGAACACACACTCATGCATTCGTTCTTGGGATTTAAGACTACATAATATTTGATAAGGAAAATATTGGATTTTTCTTGTGTACACATTCCATTTACAAATAAAGGTTTTTCCAACACTTCACCCAAAAGCTTATGAACTCACCAACTTAATTGTTGACACTCTTTCAAAACTACTTGTATTCTCAGGAAACCCGTGAAACAGGTAATCAACTGCTTTTGAGGATGGGACGCCAGACGTCAAATTAAACATTTTTGTCATCATAATGTAATTGATTTTGAAACATGTAAACTCATACTATGGTGTAACTTTTTCAATTATATTTATGATGGTTGTATTTACTATGCACACTATTATACTCGTTGTTGTGATACTATACATGAAGTCCTCCACCCCTGAACGTTTCCGCCATCCTTGGTTTGGGGGTGTGACAGATTGGTATCAGAGCATTGTTTGTAGTGAACATAGTATATCAAACCATATAAGATATACAAACTATAAACACAAAGGGACTAAGACTCCCTGATTTAAAAGTTTTCCTGTCACACCCCCAAACCGAAATGGCGGAAACATTCGGGGGCGTTGGACGTCATGTCAAGTATCACAACACATGCAGTATAGTAATCAAAGTACAACAACCATTGCATTAGTAGTATAAGTTTTTACATGGGTTACATTTAGCAACAATATCAAAAGTAGATATAGAGAATAACATAAGATGCAGCTCGGTACAAGGCTGACTTCGCAAAAGCTCCCGGAGTGTACCTGTCTACTGACGACCTGAGAATACAAGTTATTTTGAAAGAGAGGATCAACATTTTAATACTGATGAGTTCATAAGTATTTTAATGACATTGATATAAATACATGTTTTTCCTCAAAATAATCTCAATAGATGATGGTGATAAAAGTTTATAAAGTATTTGAATTCCTTCCAGAAAATCCTATATTTTCTAAATAAAGTAGTCTTCTACCAAGACTCGACTGTTTCATGTTTAAAAGAATGAGTTTCTCTACTAAAAGCAGTCTTCTACCAAGACTCGACTGTTTCATGTTTAAAAGAATGAGTTTCTCTACTAAAAGCAGTCTTCTACCAAGACTCGACTGTTTCATGTTTAAAAGAATGAGTTTCTCTACTAAAAGCAGTCTTCTACCAAAACTCGACTGTTTCATGTTTAAAAGAATGAGTTTCTCTACTAAAAGCAGTCTTCTACCAAGACTCGTCTGTTTCATGTTTAAGAGAATGAGTTTCTCTACTAAAAGCAGTCTTCTACCAAGACTCGACTGTTTCATGTTTAAAGGACATTTTTCCCAAATGTTACTATCATTATAAAAATATAGTTTTACATTATCATTTTATGTCAAAAACGTTCTAAGTTTAATGTATTAGGGAAAATATTATAGTACCGTAGTTTTATATGTAGAAACTACCGTGGTACTAATTACCTTAACGCCATGAATTATAAGGTAGCTGTGAAGATACTCGTAACCATACTGATTGACGGATGTTAACACGACGATCTGCTGGCGTCGAAATAAATGTGACATTTGTCACCCCTTGGCTTGGTCGGCCGGGACTGTAGCTAGCAGTCAGGATGTGGGATGGTCTGTCCCGTATAGATCTATACACATAATGCTCGCTCTCCCTGCAGGAGACTCTCGTTACCAACTTGACAACGATGAAATCTGCGTCATGAGGATGTATCTCATGCTCTGATTGCTATATACGTTTCTTTTTGCTAAAATTACATGTTTTAGAATATTGATATAGCTATTTTCTTCTCATAAAAGTTATTGTTGGTTTCTAAACTATACCTACTATAGTTTACTTGAGAGGTTATCTAGGTACCTTTGCTACCTAAAGGCGCTGAACTGGAGTAAGAGTTTTAACATCTAAACATATATACATAATATATAACTAGGACTTCAACGACACTCGGACAAATAACCAGATACTCTAAGTCCACAACCAAACAAGGAACAGGAAATAAAGCGGGCTATCAGTCCTAAGTCCTTCAAACCCTACTTATATAACTATATCTATATAGACATGAATCTAACAAGAATATAAGTTTAAAAGACTTTGATAAAAGTTTAGTAATTTAAAAAGAGATTATAGTACTTTAAAAGAGATTTGAAAACAATATTTGAAAACCTTTAGCTGAATAAAACAGTTTAACATGCAAAATCTATTCGATTGACAGTTATTAATCACATGTGATTGATATAATAAATTAATAGTTCATCTTGTATTCCCCTCCATAAAAGCATTTAAAATCATTTCAAAGGTTGATTAAGGGGTATGAACTCACCTGAAGTGAGTAACTCGAAAGAAAGATTGATATAGGATCGCCGGGTGTCGAATGAAGTCGTGAGCACAAACGGATCCTAGTTTAACATGTAATAACACATATATGAATACACTTAGGGTATATAACCACTAATAGACACATGGACGCACCTTAAGGACTTGAAAACACTTAGAATTAAGTGTTACAAACACCTATTGAAGTCCTTAAATGAGTGTAGGACCTTATATTTGAGTGTAAGGCCACCAAACTCGACTTTTATGTGTGTGCGGCCAGGTGTACGGACAGGGTGTGCGGCCAGGCCTGTGTGCGGCCGTACACTCCCATAGAAATGTGTCCAAATCGATTTTCCAAGGCGTTGTGATGATCCTAAGAAGGTGTTTTGGCCATTGCTATGTTTAGATGAGTGTTTAAGTCAATTTTAGGACCAAAAGATGTGTGTGCGGCCATGGTGTGTGCGGTCGCACACTCCTAGAAAAAATGGTCCAAAACGAGATTCCAAGGTCATATCTTGCATCCCCTAAGTGTCTTAGATCATGTGCTAGAATACTACTTGTGTTTGAGGCCTTAAAGCACCAAAATAAGGGGTGTACGACCACATGAAGGTGTGCGGCCGCACACTCCTTTCAGATCGAGTTCTGGACTTTTAACAAGGCTCAAATATAGCTAAACACATGCAGGAGTAGGGTACTTATAATGTAGAAGCCTATAGGGGTGTTTGGAGCCCAAGAACTTAGTAGGTGTTCTTGGTGTTCTTGATGAAGTTGAAGAAAACTTGAAGATCTACTAAAATAGAGTGATTTCATGGATCAAACTCGAGGAAAAGGCTTTCTAATGTGTTGTATTAATGATCTAAGGATGTTTACTTACTTGTCTTGACGATTGGAGAGGAAAACTTGAAGGATTCTTGAGAGGATTTCGACTTCTAGGGTTGAGAGAGTGAGAAAAGGGTGCAAGGTTGGCTAAGTGTTCAATATATAGGGTCGGGTGTGAGGCTGGGAGGGTGTACGGCTGGCTGTGTGCGACTGCCTGGCCGCACACTCGGGTGTGCGGCCGTACACACCTTGCTTGGTGTGTTTGGCCCGATTTTGTGATGCTACACACATTCGAACCCTTCCTAAGACTCATATCTAGGTTATAATAAGCCTAGAACACTCATATACACCCAAAATTTCATTATAAGATAGCCAAAATGAAGGCTGACACTCGGCTGAGTTGAATAGCTGAACTTTACAAGATAAGGATTTTCGGGTTGTCACATTATCCCCCCGTTAGAGGGAATTTCATCCCGAAATTAGAATCTTAACGAATACTCAAGGATAGATGCGAAGATGCGGATACTTCATGCTTTATCCGATCCGCCCATTCCCTTGGGGAGTCAGATCTATACTGAGCCCTAACGAACATTCACTACGAGGTATGGCTTCTCCTCCGATCTCTAGGCTACACGGGATAAGGTTTCATCAGTTTCCTTTACCGAGCTAGATTTCTCCTGGTTCCCTTAACGAACGTGACTCTGGTTTTTATGGATCTAGTCTAGAAAATGATGAGAGTTTTGTCAGGTACTACTGGTTCATTCGCTGAGACGTGGATAGGTTAGGGTGGAATTTATGGAATCCCTAAAGTAGTCTGGGTCTGACGGATACTGGACCAATTCTATCAAGAATCTCCGATGGTCCTCAGTTCTTTGGAATATAGAACGTTTCAGTACCTAAAACATAATGTACTTCCACGGTGAGATCATCACTTGGCGTGATCGCCATTCTGAAGTTCCAAAAGTTTTCTCTTACTGGTGGTGTAGTACTTCTGATTGGTTCTTAGGAGTCTCAGGTCGTCTTCGGATTCTTATTTCCTACTGGTTGGCTTTCGGAGATTTTCTGGATCATTGAAGGTGCTGACTATATGCTGGCATGTATTGGTTGCATGGCATATACCTCAGCCCAGTGCAGAAAGGACCTGCACTTTCAACTTATGAGGTGCTTCTAACGGAATATCTCAAACGTCAGAATGATAGAGGGTTTTACCAGATGATTCTTAGATAACTCGAATTTCATCATAGTCTAAGAGATGCTTTCATAACATGATCCCTAATCGGAAGGAATCGTTCTCTCATTCGGTTCGTTGTTTCATGGATAGCAGTATCTGATCAGGCTAGTTTCGCCCTTAGAGATTTTCTGAAGTGATTGACTATTTCGGGGGGTGGTTCTACTATCTATTTAGAGATAGTATTCCTTGGAACACCTAGTAGTCTAACAAATATCTATGACATGCTCCATTAGTTTTTCCATTGCGTTTGCTTCCTCAAGTTTGTAGGAAACGTGCGATCTTGTATAACCCGTAGACTAACACCTAGACTGGTGTCGAGTCCACCATCTCTTTATGACCTGGGTTATAAAGCTTTACGCAACTTGCTGTCTACTTTTCTCAAGTATTCCTAGTCGTGGAGGTAATAATGTGGTCCTTAGCATCTTAGTATTAACCTTGGTGTGTGTAGACCATCATCTACGTGGCGTCAGTAACTTTCCTCGCGAGACGAGACACTAGTATAACTATTTCGGGTCTAGTCGCCTCTCGTCTGGATCTGGATGAACGAAGTGCTTGAGTAGTGCGAGCATCCCTTGCAACTACTCTTCCGATGTTACCGAGTTTCTCTATCTAGATTAAATCTAGATGGCATAAGACTCTGCCACTCAGAACCTCCAATTTCCACATCCATTCTTCTCAGAGTTTAACCTGTCACATCTTTCCAGGTCTCTTGGCTCACTACTGAGATGCTTAATTTGTGGGATCAGGCGTGAATGGATGGTTGTAGTCAATGTTTTTGACTCTTACAACTTGAGTTACTTTTCCTAACTGAGGGTGTCAGCTACTATGTTGACTTAACCGGGATGACAACAAATTTCGAATTTGTAGTCATTTTAGTAACTTAACCCACAATTGTTCTCTTGACTTCAGCTCCTTTCCTATGGGTATATGATGGAGGGTTTTATTTTAAGGCTCATGGTAGACCTCATACTCGGCTCATTCACTATTACTCAGTGTATACAAGTCGTATATAATTGAGATTGACAGGATGTTCAGATGTGTGGCCCCACCCCAAACCCACAACCAAACAAGGAACAGGGAGTAGGGCGGAAACACACATCTTAAATCTTATCGACCTAAATTATATACCACTCTAATGCATATACTCAGTAGTAGCAAGTTAATCCCATGAGTTCTTTCTCTTGATTCACGAACTTGATCGTGCGGTGCAAGTGGTCTTTATGGAGGATCTATTGAGTAGGCCTCGGGCGGTTATTATCTTCCGGAATATCTGCAGCGCCTTTCGCTTTAGGTTTTAATGTCTAATGGGGTTGGTTAATAACGCGCGGTACCCCTCTCCTGGGTACTTCTGAAGGTTGGATGAGAGAGACGACAGATTGTTCGCATGAGGTTTTCTATTAGGTTCGAAATGATTTTATTTGACGCTTAGGATAAGGTGAAAGTTCTTTTTACACAGCACTAGGAATTCTCGCATGGTCGAACCAAGTCGAACCATGACTGACGGTAGTGTCGAAATTAATAAACATCGACACGATATGGAATGAAGTTTGTTAGGACCATGTGTTGAACAAGGCACACAAGTTCTTAGCATTTCGGGTTCGTCCATGGTATTACTATCGCGAATACTTGGACCGACATGATTGACGTTGAACGCTAGTGGTCCTGAGGCTTTGGAAAGATGTACATTTCATGAATAGATTTCTCACAAGGCCTTTCTATAATCGCCTAGTATACACTAGTCATGTATAATTAAGATTAAAAGGACTGTTGACTGAGCGACTCTGCCCTAAATCCACAACCAAACAAGGAACAGGAGATAAGGCCGCATCACTCACTCGAGGTCTATCAATCCTAATTATAAATGGCCTTAACATATATACTAAGCCATCATAGCTTTACCTGACGGGTTTTTAAGTTTTACAACAGTGTTGCGACTTTTGCCTTAACGAGGGAGTAATTACAATTAGAATTGATTATTTAAAGTTTTCGATTAGCTACTTAAGGTTGAGAAGCGTACAAAAATTCTACCGGGTTCCTTGATTTTCCTCTAGGTATTAGGTTTAAACTCCTCCCGCGTCTTTGTCATTTCTTTCAGTTGGGCAGTCCCTCTTGAAATGCCCAATTTCACCACATAGGTGGCATATTGAACTGGTCCCAACATTGGTGGTTGATGTAATGAATTCAACCGGAGTTCTGCAGTTACGAGCGGTATGCCCCTTCATGTTGCACCTAACGCAAAAGGGCTCTGGACAGACTCCATAATTGTAGCACCTGGTTCCTGGTATGTATTTTATTTAAGAAATTTTGCATTTTTGGCCTGGGACTCGGCGAGTTGAAGGCCCAACTCGCCAAGTAGAAGCGGGATGAGACGCGGGATTTAAGTATGGGACTCGTCGAGTCGGGTCCTGGACTCGACGAGTAGGCTCTGACTGGACAAAAACCCTAATCTGAGGGTTTGCGCCCTATTTAATCATCTCTTTCAGCCACCAGTCGTCCCTATTGCTCCCAGAAACCCTCCATAGCAAACCCTAAGTGTTTTGGTGCAAGATATAAGGCTTTTGAGTGATTTTTGTGGGTTTTGACCACAAGGAAGAAGGAAGAGCAAAGAAGGATCAAGAGGAGACTGAAGGATTCGAGTTTGGTACATCATTTGCAGTTCTTGTAAGGTATAAAGTCGATACCTTGCTTGTTCATTTGCTAGATCCCTTTTTGGGGAGATTTAGGGCTTTTATAAGCCATTCTTGGTAACCGACCATGATTGCAAGCATGGTTGGGGGTCAAAACTTCGGATCTAGGACTTGGGAAGAGTCACAAGGCAGATTGGGGTTGCTTTTGCACTCAAGGAAGGTCCCATGCAACATAAGAGCCATTTTAGGGCCTTTTAGGCTCAAAAGTCCCATGCATGCACGTAATGTTCGTAACTTTATGTGCTAGATCGAGCTTAGGGGCTTGGATCTATCATTTGGACAAAAGTTGTACACCAGAAATCGAAGGAATAGACTTGGGACTGTATCGACTCGGCGAGTCGTTCTTGGGACTCGGCGAGTCCGAGGCTTGACTTCCTTTTTTTCTTTTATGGTTCAAGAGACCCAGTTGAGTGAAAGAAAGGTTTTAGAGTGTCCAGGGGAGTGACCCAAACGTATTGGGAGAAGCCTTAGTCCTGGAGTTCATAGGCGAGTGCATGAGCCGACTCGGCGAGTCCAAGGCAATCTCCCAACTCTTGAAGATGAACTCGACGAGTTGTTCATACAACTCGGCGAGTCGAGGACAGGACGTGTTCATAGGATGAAGATGGACTCGACGAGTGTTCATACCGCTCGGCGAGTCGGATGAGGGTTCATCCGAGGTTGTGTTAGAAGGAGAACTCGTCGAGTCGTTGCTAAACTCAATGAGTAGAGATGTGGATGGGGGACAGTTGAAGAGATAGGGACTCGAGGAGTTGGCGGCCCAACTCGGCGAGTCGGGTCAACTGGAAGTTGACTTTGACTTTGACTTGGACATTGGTCAGGGGTAAATGGTCATTTTACCTTAAAAATAGATATCAGACTCTGATTAAGTGTTTTGTGGGGATTATAGCCGGAGGATTTCCAGAGCAGCAGCAGATAGAGATTTCCCGCACAGATTATCAGCAGCTACTCGTTCGAGGTGAGTTACCTTCCAGTAGCGGTGGGTCTACGGCCACAATGCCGGCCCACCAGTAGGAGTTGTATGTTAGATGATTGTCTTTGTGATATCATCTGGATTTGCTACTACCTGATATGTTATATGCTGGCATGATATGTTATATGTGACAGTAGTAGGGTTCGGTTGTTAGGACCGAAGGGTAGGTCAGACACCCCATATATGTCTGACAGTATGTGATGATATGTTTATATGCTAGCATGATATGTTATATGTGATAGTGGTAGTAGGGAGGGAATAGTCTCGAAGTTTGGTTGTTAGGACCGAAGGGTAGGTCTGACACCCCAGATATGTCTGACAGTATGTTTATGTTATGATATATGTGATAATAGCAGTAGGGGCTGTTGTAGCCCCCGATGTTCGGTTGTTAGGACCGAAGGGTAGGTCAGCACCCCAGAATGGCTTGACATGGGTAGGTCAGCACCCCAGAATGGCTTGACATGGGTAGGTCGGCACCCCAGAATGGACGTACTGGGTAGGTCGGGCACCCCAGAATTGTCCGGCAGTATGTCTGTGATGTATCTGTATGGTATGTGGTATGATGGGGGAACTCACTAAGCTTTGTGCTTACAGTTTTAGTTTTGGTTTCAGGTACCTCTTCGTCTAAGGGGAAGGAGCCGGCAGTGTAGCAGCGGATCACACACACACATGATTTCCGCATGGAGTTTTCTGGGATTGTACTCTGATTGATTTTACTTTGACATTATGATTTTCAGACACATTGTTATATTCTTGTTTGCAAATGATATGGCATGGGAAATGTTTTAGTAAACTATGTTGAGAATTACTTAATTAAAAAAAAATTGGCTTGAAAATTGGGATGTTACAAGTTGGTATCAGAGCCCTGGTTTGAGGGATTCGGACACACCCTCGAGGGTGTCTGGACTCAAACCGAGGGATTTAAAAGATTTTTACAAAGAAAATGGTTTTCTAAAATTTGAGTAAAAGGGTTTTGAGAAAGAACAAGGTGTGTGATGCGTGCGACCAGCCGAGCTCAAGTAAATTTTCCCCAAGATAGCCATACTTGTTATAATAAGTTACATGATGCATGATACTGAGAACTGCATGCTAGATTAGGGCTAAGGATCAAGGAGGATGCCTTGTATGCCTGATATATATGATTCTGAGAACTGCATGCTAGATTAGGGCTAAGGATCTAGGAGGATGACTTGTATGCCTGATATATATGATTCCGAGAACTGCATGCTAGATTGGGGCTAAGGATCTAGGAAGGATTCCTTATATGCATGTTGTACGAGCTGTATGCTAGGACTGTTTAGTCAGCAGTAGGATAGCCTGATTAGGTTATGCCTGATGCGGTCACTCGATGCACGAATGCTGCTTGCTTTATGCTTAAGGGGTCCTGGCTAACTTTAACTAACTAGTGGGCGGATATGTAACAGTACTCGCAAGCTAGTTAGGGAAGGGAAGTGGGGACTCCTAGTGTAGCTGATGGCGGAGAGTAGGTCGGAGAGTGCCCTAAGAGAGCCTGGGTTGAGACCAGTTGGAAAGGGATATTGGTTAAGGGACTTGGCAAAGTCGAGACAGTCCTTGAGGAAAGTACGGATAGATGTGGAAGGTAGTATGGGCCCGTACTACTGGAAGCAGAGGATCCGTACTCGAATCAAGGAAGGTTGAGACAGAACCGGGAAACTTGGAGAGTATGTTAGACCTCTCGAGAGTATGTATGACCCTGACATTTATGCGTGTATTTTTCAGTATGGTGACCACGCGACATGGAGCAGGAGGCTCTGGATCAGGATCAGGATCAGGCTCGGGTGCAGAATCCGAGCAGGTTGATGACGGGCTGCGCGAGTTCATCGCGTCTGAGATCACGAGAGGCATTCTTGAGTCGACCCCGGTCATTTTCGGGTTGATCAAGGAGGGGACTGTTGAGCTGATGGAGGATCGCCTCCGGGCATTCAGGAGTGATATGGCGTCTAGCCAGACGAGTACACGCACACTGTCCTTTAAGGACTTCCGTGGGAGTGGTGCGCCGGATTATCACAGGGTGAAAGACCCCATCGCTGCCAGGAGATGGATCGCAGACATTGAGTCTGCG
This sequence comes from Lactuca virosa, assembly GCF_052849685.1. Taxonomy (NCBI): domain Eukaryota; kingdom Viridiplantae; phylum Streptophyta; class Magnoliopsida; order Asterales; family Asteraceae; genus Lactuca; species Lactuca virosa. Next base: position 424,374,317 of record NC_136429.1, on the reverse strand, counting down.
CAGTTGATGAGCTTCTGCCCGGAAGGGTCGAAGGTCCGCTTTGCTGCAGGATGTTTGAGGAATAGAGGTAGAGACTGGTGGGAGTCGATTGGTGAGTCATTGGGAGCCCCAGCCGTCGAGGCTATGACGTGGTCATATTTCGTGACCAGATTCAGGGCTGAGTTTGCGCCGGCTGTAGAGCTTCAGCAGCTGACCAGAGAGTTTTTGGAAATGAGGCAGACTACGGAGACTGTGGCGGAGATCACCGCCAAGTTCCGGGAGAGAGCATTGTTGGTACCCCAATATCCGGGGGATGAGGAGATGCGGAAGACCCACTACCATGATATGTTGAGGGCTGATATTCAGGAGCATGTCAGCTACTCTACCTGCCCGAACCTGGAGTCCATGATTGCCAGGGCGCGGGAGAGAGAGCTCGATTTGGAGCACGTAAGGAAAAGGAAATTTGAGTCTGAGCAGGTTACAGGGGTTTCGGGGAAGAAACCCAAGGGATCCGACGTTAGGTCGAAGGGCCAGCCGGGCCAGAGCCGCTGCAGGAAGTGCGGCAGGCTGCATGAGGGAGCTTGTAGAGTGGGATCGTCAGGCTGCTACAAGTGCGGCAAGACGGGGCACTTTGGTAGGGATTGTACTGCCCCCGCCCCCACAGTACAGATGACAGACCTGATTTGCTTCCATTGCAATCAAAGGGGCCACAAAAAGGCCAATTGCCCGAGATTGACAGCAGCGTCAGCAGCAGCGCCAGCAGTGGCGCCGGTTTCAGCGACAGCGCGGGTTGCAGATGGCCGGAAGGCCAAAACAGAGGCTCCACTGGTGCGGAGCCGAGCATTTCAGTTGAAAGCCGAGGAGGCACGCGCTGCACCTGATGTAGTGACGGGTATGATTCCTTTCTTATGCTTTTATGTTATGGCGCTGTGATCTTGATATGCTATGTATGTGCTCTGTTTAGGATCGTTCCATGTGAACGGTATCCCAGTTCAGGTATTGTTTGATTCGGGTGCTACCCGATCGTTTGTCTCTCTTGCGCTTAGCAAGAAGTTTCTTGAGTCGTCGGGCACATTGGATTGCCCTCTAGAGGTCGAGATTGCGGACGACCGGTCAGTGCGAGCATCAGTGGTCTACCGAGATGCGTCCTGCGACTATTTGAGGAGCGTTATCTGGTAGATCTGGTTCCCATACCTTTGCGGGGGAACAAGGTTATTATCGGTATGGATTGGCTAAGCCCCAATGAGGCAGTGATTGACTGTGCGCAGCAGTTGGTGCGGATCAGGACCCTAAGTGAGGGGGAGCTGGTGATTTAGGGCGAGAGGCCACATCAAGGACCAGCTTTATTTCAGCAGCGAGAGCTAGGCGTTACCTTCAGCAGGGCTGCGCAGGATTTGTTGCCTATGTGATGGATACCCGGGAGATGGGTAAGGCAACGGTGAGCGATGTGCCCGTGGTAAGAGAGTTTGCGGACGTATTCCCCGAGGAGTTGCCTGGGATACCTCCGGAGAGGCAGGTAGAGTTCAGGATTGAACGAGTCCCTGGTGCGGCTCCGATAGAAAAGGCACCGTATCGGTTGGCTCCTCCTGAGATGCAGGAGTTGTCTACGCAGCTGTAGGAGCTGCTAGACAAGGGATTCATTAGACCGAGCAGTTCACCCTGGGGAGCCCTGATTCTGTTTGTGAAGAAGAAGGACGGGTCGCATCGGATGTGTATAGATTATAGGGAGCTGAATAAGGTAACAGTGAAGAACCATTACCCACTCCCGAGGATTGATGACCTCTTTGACCAGCTACAGGGAGCATCTTGGTTCTCCAAGATTGATTTGCGATCAGGGTATCATCAGATGAGGGTCAGAGAGGAGGATGTATAGAAGACTGCGTTCCGGACGCGCTATGGGCACTACGAGTTCGTGGTGATGCCCTTCGGGCTCACCAATGCTCCTGCCGCGTTCATGGACCTCATGAACCGCGTGTGTAGACCGATGTTAGACCGGTCTGTGATAGTGTTTATTGATGATATTTTGGTTTACTCCATGACGCAGGAGGAGCACGAAGAGCATCTGCGAGAGGTTCTGGAGACCTTGAGAAGGGAGAGCTTGTATGCTAAGTTCTCCAAGTGTGAGTTCTGGTTGCGCGAGGTGCAGTTTCTCGGGCACCTTGTCAACCAGAATGGGATATCGGTGGACCCGGCCAAAGTGGAGGCCGTGATGAGATGGGAGGTTCTGAGGTCTCCATCTGAGATTCGGAGTTTCCTAGGATTAGCCGGCTACTATCGGAGATTCATCCAGGATTTCTCCAAGATAGCCGTACCCCTGACCAGGCTAACGAGGAAAGTCGTGGTCTTTCGTTGGGGGCCTGAGCAGCAGGCCGCATTCGAGACACTGAGAGAGAGATTATGCGAGGCACCGATCCTAGCCCTACCAGAGGGTGTAGAGGATTTTGTGGTATATGGTGATGCGTCCATCTCAGGTTTGGGCGCGGTACTGATGCAGAGAGGGCATGTTATTGCATACGCTTCGAGGCAGCTGAAGCCCCACGAGGCAAATTACCCGACACATGATTTGGAGCTGGGGGCTGTTGTTTTTGCCCTCAAAATTTGGTGTCATTACCTCTATGGTGTTCGTTGTACCATTTACACGGACCACAAGAGTTTGAGGTAACTCATGGATCAGTCGAACCTGAACATGAGGCAGCGTCGGTGGCTTGATGTCGTTAAGGAATATGATTGCGAGATCCTCTACCACCCGGGGAAGGCCAATGTCGTGGCCGATGCGCTTAGCCGCAAGGCAGCGCCAATCAGGGACATCTGTCTGAGGATGACAGTGGTGACTCCACTGTTGGAGCAGATCCGGGAGGCTCAGCAGGAGGCTATGAAGGAGGAATATTGGAAGAGCGAGCGTATAGTGGGTCAGGTTTCCTCCTTCGACTATGATAGCCGAGGGTTATTGACTCTTCACCGTAGGGTGTGGGTCCCTTATCATGGAGGCGTGCGCTAGATCCTGATGGAGGAGGCACACAAATCCAGATGTTCTATCCATCCCGGAGCGACGAAGATGTATAGAGATCTCCGTCTTGATTATTGGTGGCCCTGCATGAAGCGGGACGTAGCATGGTATGTGGAGCGGTGCTTGACCTGCAGGAAGGTCAAGGCCGAGCACCAGAGGCCACCCGACAAGATGCAGCTGTTAGATATTCCCATGTGGAAATGGGAAGATATTACCATGGATTTCATCACCAAGCTTCCCAAGACTGCACGGGGAGTGGATTCGATTTGGGTAATCGTGGATCGGTTGACCAAGAGTGCCCATTTCATACCGATCCAGGAGAGCATCTCGGCCGAGAAGTTGGCCGACATCTATATCCGAGAGGTGGTAGCTCGGCACGGAGTGCCAGTTTCAGTGATTTCCGACAAGGGTGTGCGGTTCACTTCCAGGTTTTGGAAGAAGTTTCATGATGAGCTGGGTACTCGTCTACATTTTAGCACCGCCTTTCACCCGCAGACGGGTGGTCAGAGCGAGCGGACCATCCAGACGCTAGAGGACATGCTGCGGGCATGTGTTTTAGACTTCGGAGGTAGCTGGGATACCTACCTTCCGTTGGCGGAGTTCTCATATAATAATAGCTATCATACGAGTATTGACCGTCCTCTCTTCGAGATGTTATACGGGAGGAAGTGCAGGACCCCGATATGTTGGGGTGAGGTCGGCCAGAGGGTCATGGGGAGCACCGAAGTGGTGCTCAAGACGACAGAGAGGATTCAGCAAGTTAGGAGCAGACTTCAGACTGCTCAGAGTCGGCAGAAAAGTTATGCCGACAAAGGCCGATCAGACCTGCAGTTCCAGGTCGGGGACATGGTTCTCCTGAAGGTGTCGCCATGGAAGGGCATCATCCGAATCAGGAAACGGGGCAAGTTGGGCCCCAAGTACATTAGACCGTTCAGGGTCTTAGCCCGGGTGGGCAAGGTAGCGTACAGGTTGGATCTGCCGCCCGAACTCAGCCAGATCCACAGTACTTTCCACGTCTCTCAGTTGCGGAAGTGCCTGGTGGACGACTCAGCAGTAGTACCCTTAGAGGACATTCAGGTCGATGACAGCTTGAATTACATTGAACGACCTGTAGCAATCCTCGACCGGAAGTCGAAGGATCTGAGGAACAAGAGGGTGGAGCTCGTGAAGGTGCAATGGCAGCACCGGAAGGGCTCGGAATGGACCTGGGAGCCGGTGGATGAGATGATGGAGCATTACCCAGAGTTGTTCCAGGATCGAGCAGCAAACTTCGAGGACGAAGTCTGAAATAAGTGGGGGAGATTTGTAGAACCTGGTTCCTGGTATGTATTTTATTTAAGAAATTTTGCATTTTTGGCCTGGGACTCGGCGAGTTGAAGGCCCAACTCGCCAAGTAGAAGCGGGATGAGACGCGGGATTTAAGTATGGGACTCGTCGAGTCGGGTCCTGGACTCGACGAGTAGGCTCTGACTGGATAAAAACCCTAATTTGAGGGTTTGCGCCCTATTTAATCATCTCTTTCAGCCACCACTCGTCCCTATTGCTCCCAGAAACCCTCCATAGCAAACCCTAAGTGTTTTGGTGCAAGATCTAAGGCTTTTGAGTGATTTTTGTGGGTTTTGACCACAAGGAAGAAGGAAGAGCAAAGAAGGATCAAGAGGAGACTGAAGGATTCGAGTTTGGTACATCATTTGCAGTTCTTGTAAGGTATAAAGTCGATACCTTGCTTGTTCATTTGCTAGATCCCTTTTTGGGGAGATTTAGGGCTTTTATAAGCCATTCTTGGTAATCGACCATGATTGCAAGCATGGTTGGGGGTCAAAACTTCGGATCTAGGACTTGGGAAGAGTCACAAGGCAGATTGGGGTTGCTTTTGCACTCAAGGAAGGTCCCATGCAACATAAGAGCCATTTTAGGGCCTTTTAGGCTCAAAAGTCCCATGCATGCACGTAATGTTCGTAACTTTATGTGCTAGATCGAGATTAGGGGCTTGGATCTATCATTTGGACAAAAGTTGTACACCAGAAATCGAAGGAATAGACTTGGGACTGTATCGACTCGGCGAGTCGTTCTTGGGACTCGGCGAGTCCGAGGCTTGACTTCCTTTTTTTCTGTTATGGTTCAAGAGACCCAGTTAAGTGAAAGAAAGGTTTTAGAGGGTCCAGGGGAGTGACCCAAACGTATTGGGATAAGCCTTAGTCCTGGAGTTCATAGGACTCGGCGAGTGCATGAGCCGACTCGGCGAGTCCAAGGCAATCTCCCAACTCTTGAAGATGAACTCGACGAGTTGTTCATACAACTCAGCGAGTCGAGGACAGGACGTGTTCATAGGATGAAGATGGACTCGACGAGTGTTCATACCGCTCGGCGAGTCGGATGAGGGTTCATCCGAGGTTGTATTAGAAGGAGAACTCGTCGAGTCGTTGCTAAATTCGACGAGTAGAGACGTGGATGGGGGACAGTTGAAGAGATAGGGACTCGACGAGTTGGCGGCCCAACTCGGTGAGTCGGGTCAACTGGAAGTTGACTTTGACTTTGACTTGGACATTGGTCAGGGGTAAATGGTCATTTTACCCTAAGAATAGATATCAGACTCTGATTAAGTGTTTTGTGGGGATTATAGCCGGAGGATTTCCGGAGCAGCAGCAGACAGAGATTTCCCGCACAGATTATCAGCAGCTACTCGTTCGAGGTGAGTTACCTTCCAGTAGTGGTGGGTCTACGGCCACAATGCCGGCCCACCAGTAGTAGTTGTATATTATATGCTGGCATGATATGTTATATGTGACAGTAGTAGGGTTTGATTGTTATGACCGAAGGGTAGGTCAGACACCCCAGATATGTCTGACAGTATGTGATGATATGTTTATATGCTAGCTGTTGTGTTTTGAGCATTCTAACACTCCTATGGTGTACATGCAACCCTATAAACCTTGGATCTATGTTTTCTCTATTATACATGCAAATAGTAATTGTTCCAAGGTTTCATCCTAACTAGAATATTATGAAGCACCTATACTACAAAGTTCTAGTTAGATGACATACCTTTTGATGTAGCTTGATGTCTTCAAGCTTTAAGAGCTTAGCCCCAATAGTGTGGAAGCCTCAAATGGAATCACAAATCACCAAAACACCTTGGAAGAACTTGAGAGAATATGTATGCACACTAAAATCGGCCCACTCTTATTTTCACACACTTGTGCCAATTTTGTGAGCCAAGGACCCCTTTATATATTATGGAGGATTAGGGTTACATCCATGTAAACCCTAATACCCATGACCTTTCATTTACATAGGATCCATGGGTTAAAAGCTCCATGGACCATCCATGAAAGCTTAGCCCAACCTAAATGAACTTGGCCCATTCCATATATATAAGAGTCCATATTTAATTAGTTCTTTTTGATCACTTAATTAATTCTAAATTAATTCTTGATCAATACTAATTAAATAATATGATTCCATATTAATATATTAGAACTTATAATATATTAATATAAATCATAAATATACTATTCTCAAAAGACTATCCATATAAATTGTGCCGGTGAAGTGTAACCCAAATGGACCATGTCGGGTCGGGTCAAGTACATACCAAATATAGTTATGGACTTAGACATTAATCCAACAGTCTCCCACTTGGATAAGTCTAAAACTATTATTGAGTATGACTTCAAAACCTAACTGGCAATCGTAGCTCTTAAAGCCGCTGTCGAACTCTAACCTTCTCAATGACTTGTCCATTAGATAAGGGATCATATATTCCTCCATTCTAGATATCATATGGACTGAGACATGGATTATAATCATTCTCTCTGTCCATTTGTTGTTTCTCGATTTTCGATTTTTGATGACTGACTGATTGAACAAATCAAATCAGTCCTGGCTTGGCCAAGCACTCACATGTGTCATCGCTAAATCATCGAGGGGCCCACAGATATCGCTTTTATCCCGAAGGTAAAAGGAATGGATAAACTTCGACACATATGGCTTGTTCTACTACTTGTTGAATCATACACAAAGGCACGTTTTATAACATCGAGTTACCAATGCGTTTTCATGCAATTAATGTATAACCAACTCATAGTAACAACTCATATCTCTAGGTTTTAAGAATATAAGATATTATCGTCTCATGATCACTCGTGATAAAATCCATGAAGTGATTCAAATGAGCGTGGGTTGAATCCAATACTCAGAACTTATGAGCACACATGAGTGTTGTAGCACCACTTTGTCCACCAACTTGGACCTCTACAAACCAACCCATGACAGTCTTGATTCATATCTACTTCCAACATATGACCGACTGTGGATGGTTTGAATAACTTAATCATTCAGGAAGAGCGACTTAGTTATTCTGGAAGTCAAAACATGCAAAGTGAAACACAAGAATAAATGAATCAAATATGGTATCAAACCCTATGAATATAAATAAACACTTTTATTTATCACCATACTGATTACTCATTATTCATTGTTTCGGTTTTATCAACTTTATATTTGAATTAAAAACACTAGTTGTCCCATGCTCCAAGCATGTACACTATGTTTTTCTTAAACAATAGCTTTGCCATACACCAAGTATGCACTCTATGTTTGTCTATGATCCTTACTTTGTGAAATAAACCAATTGAACATAATTTCAATGATTCTAATTTCACACTCCCAAATCCTTATTGAAAAATGTGAGAATTTCAAATTCCTATCATTTGTCGAAATCTGTTTAGATTTTAAACTTATATGCACTGACCCTCCTGTAATGAATATGTACAAAGTCACAAAGACTTGTCAACAATCATTATAACGTATTCCACTGGAGATCAACTCCATGGAAACTAAATCTCATATTCAAAGTACATTTCTTTGGACATGCTTCTTGCATTAAGTTTTCTAATCTTACACCGATAACTTCCACCTATGGAGACAACTCCATATTCTCATTTTAACTATCACTTCTGAATAAGAGATGCCTCTTTTCAGAATATATCAATATGTTCCTTCCAAAATTAGCACTATACTTCCAACTGTCCCTAAGCAACCAATCTTTGGTAAACCTCAGATTGTCCTCGATAATTGCTTAATCATTTTAGTCCTATCCAATTCTAGACCTTTTCCCTTCTTAATGCCTCTGGGCATTTGGAAAAATTTAGAAATGACAAATATTATAGCACATGCAATCGATCCTGTACCCAAAGAAAATGGTAAACGATTCATGATGTCTCACATAAAGACATGATTCTAGACCAGTCTTTTGCTACAATATTTTTTATTTGCCATGTTTTCAAAATTTGACTATGAAGAGGGATGCCGTAATTATAATCGAATTTTGAGAACGCAATATATAGAATTTCCTTAAGTTGAACCAATCCAACATGAAATTCATATATATATTCTTAACTAAGGATGATTAAGGTCTAAATCTAAGCCTTTAGAACTGAAATGAAGTATATCCTCTCCCTTAATTATAGCAAAACAACTTTTTCAATCCCTGCAGCCTCGCGAGTTGAAACTTTTGTTTTCTATAATTAACATTGCTAACTTGCAACACTAACAATAATTATCATGCTCCCACTAACATGATGATTATTAGCATAACACTTATGCTCCCACTAGCTTTGACATGTACTCAGAAATCAGCTGGACTTCTAGAAATCATTACTTTATTGACTTTCTTACCAAAGTTCATATTTCTGATACGAGATGCTTTGATAAAACTTTATCAAAATCATACACCTTTCCTTAGATAGCATGCATGTGTGTCTAAACAATTTCAGAACTATGAAAAGGGATGCCGTAATCATAGTCTCAATTGTTTAGACCTTTTGCCATCTGCTTCAAATCTACTTGGTGGAAGTGTTTCCTCACCATCATTTTCATGAATCGGAGAGAAACCTTATGACCCTTAGATTTTATGGTGTATGTGTTCTTATCCATGTGAATCGTCAAAACCATAGTCACAAGACAAGGATAATGACAAATCCAAACTCATATGGACTGAACTTATGCAATCTTAACTTCTTGCCACCTGGCAGTACAGGGCCTGCTATTGCTTCCAAGTTGTTATGCAATCAATTGAGAACTTTCAGAACTCCTATGCAAAGCCAACTTTAACTAGAATGGGCACATAATATGTCAACACGATAGGTTATAAACCTCAAGTCGTGTGCTACTCAAGAACCTTAGGTTTTATTCTTGATTAGTTCTTGAAATTATTTTTAGGATCTTTAAGACTCCCACTATCCTCTTGACATATAAGACTATCTTGCCAAATATTCAAGAGATAGTGCGGATTCTTTACCAAGACAAACACTTCACACAATTGGCCTTAGTTAGTCTTTGTTTTATCCAAAACATCACAACTTACCAATTTCAAATGTACAAGAGTAGGACACTTTTACTCTTACATTTGACAAGTGTTTTAAACCTTTCTTTAAGATATGTCGCTCAAGTTACAATCTTCGAGTATGACTCTAAGAATTGTTTTGGAACGAAGTATGACTCATCTTCCTGATCTAACCATTTCAACAATTCATGACTCCTCTTCTTAGTCATAATAATGCACTAAGATGACCTTTAGAGGACTAATTGTGAGATGATTTCTAAATCATTAAGATGATCACAAACATGATACTAAAGTACTCTCCCATCTTTTCAGATTTGAGAAACTTTTATCTTTCTGCCTAATTTGATTCTTCCCATTCGTTCTGCCATACATTGAGACTTTTCCAATGTTTCAGAATTATACTTAAACTTGTAAGTATAACCATATTTACTAAACTTTAGTAAATCAAATAGTCTTAACGAGCTTTGTGGTGGACATGACCAGTGCACAAGAATGTGTACTCGATCCCTTTAGTCCTTCACTTGACTCACACATCCATGTGAACAAGTAATTAGTCTTGATTTTCCAATGCTTGAAAGTTCTCATTCATCATACTATTCAACTTGCATGATTCCAAGTTTCGGTCCAATTGAAACTTGGGTGATGAGGAACTTTCCTGATTTGGTAAATTTAGACACTACCACAAATGAAAGAATCAAATCCATTTTCCAATATTGCTGTCAGTGGAATCATATAAGCAACAATTTTCCACAAATGCCATTATAAGGATACTTCAAATAAATAAAATTAAACAATTTTCTTTTATTTTAAAACTTTACGGAAAAACTTATCCTTACAATCCACATGGAAAATTGTTGTTATCTATTCCTTAGCAATATATCATAACTTCTTAAGCAACTGCTCAAAATTCTGATGCGATCGAAATCCACCTTCGCGATCAGAATCAGCATATACTTCCTTTAAGATTTCTCTCTATTCTTTGATTCTTAAAACATCAACATGTGACCCAGTCACATCATGTAATGAGGATCTCAGAATAGAACTTAACAGAGTTAGATAATGGGCTCTACCTGATGTAGAGTCAAACTTATTGACTTTAACATCTTTAGGTAAATTTGGCAGCTTTGCAATCAACGTCCCTTCCTTTGGCAAAATAAACATATGGACCCTTTGGTAATTGGACTATCTCAGACTTAGCCTTTCTCTTTACCATTTGGTCAACCGGGTTGACTATGGTCAATCCCTTTCCATTGGGAAGAGAATGCTTTTTCTGGATTTCTAGTGTCACCATTGTCACTGTCCATAAAGTTTTTGGGAAGTTGATCTTCTAATCAAATTTGCTTTACTATCGTTCCAAATCATTGCTGATTCAGCAGCACCAAGCAAATAGATATGATCATTAAGGTTCATGTCATAGTCTGTTTCATGGTAGTCCCAAAGGAACTCACTATGTGACTTAGAAAGTGATTGAACATCCAACTTTCTCAAGACTTTGACACCCAACTCTCCCGGCTTGTCAATATGTGACTTCATCTCTAATATGTGATCACACATAGACCTTGCTTGCCATTAGGGCTTGAGTGACCTTGAACTTGTGGGTTAGGGAGAATAATTGGAGGAGGTGGAGGAAGAGAAGTATGACTTCCATGAGCCAAACTCGGGAAGTCATATTCATTAGGAAAGCTTGGTTTGGGAAGATCATTGTTGTCTAAACCAGACATCAACAATGGGAGAAATTCACGTAAAGTTGATTTAAGTCCTTAATATAACACCCAATATGATATATTAAGGCTAGGACCCAACAAACTATTTTATAACTTGGAAGAGGGATTCCGTAATCCAAGCTATAAAATATTTGAAGGTAGGTGAATGACGATTCACCAATTTCCACCAAGATAAACGAAATGTATTATTAGGTTTTAATTGGTTTTGAAACTCCTAGATTCTTTTGAGATTCATTGAACTTTTCAATGGCATGTTTCAATCTCGAGTGTGCCCTTCAGGTTTTGTGACTGGGATGCCGAGGATCACAAAACAAGGTGTGAAGTAACCATGCATATATACTTGGTACCCTTAATATTTACCCCTCAATCGGTGTGCCGGTTAACCACACACGCTCCAACGATACTATGATAAACATTAAGTTACCCTTTGCCTACCTTGTTAAGTCCAGGTTAGTGTGCCGGTTAACCACACACGCTCCACTAACAGCTTAAACAAAGTGCAAAGTGTAATTTCATGGATTAGCACCTTATTCACATTTTCCTAAGTAACTAAGATTGGGAATTTATAAGTGTTTAGTTACTTAGTATTTATCATTATACTTATAATGAAGGGAGAATTATAGTCCTTGTCCTACCTGTTCGGCTAACGACCCTCCACCGGTCAAGGAAGCGGTGAGTGAGAGTGGGCACCCATTAAACTGCCATTTTATAGGCAGTAACCTTATACCCCCCTTATAGACCGGCTACGTGAATGAGGCCTACTAATGGTAAGACGACTTGCTCTTATACATATAATATATTAAACTTTTAATATTATAATAGTATAAGGGTGTATTTTAGACATTTAAAATACTTGGTGGTTTAATCTATTAATTAAACTAGACTTTTAATTTAATTAAACTCAAACCATATATTTATGGATTAATAATACTCTTTTAATTAAACGCTTTAATTAACTATTAATAAAGTCCATAAGAGTTAATTTGAACTATTCAACAAAACATCATAATTCCAATTATTAAACTCAAAATTAAAACCATTTAATTAATTGTTTAAGTTATGAACCCAAGAGTTTTAGAATTCAATTCTTTTTTTCATAAAAAACTTTTCTCAAATTCCAAAACTTGAGGGCATGTTTTGTAATTCTTGAAAACCTTTGGATTCCATAACTTATGGAATTAATGGTGTTTTATGATGAAACTTTCCATGTTCTATAACTTAAGAAAAAGTTATGGAATTCTTTAAAACATTAACACTAAATTTTGTCACTCCATAAAAACTTTGAATCAATTTTTTTTTTAAAAAAAAACTTTCATATCCATAACTTATGGAAGTTTCAAAAACCCTTAAGATCACAACTTTAAAAAAACTTTTGAGCTCCAAAATTTTATGACAAAATATGTAACTCCTTAAAACATTTAGATCAAACATTTAAAACTAATAAAATAATCATATCATTTTATCTTTTACTAAATTTGACCTAATTCAACTCATATAACAAATGATTCAAATTTTACAAATAATTCGTTTTTCACAAAACAAGTAATTATCTTAAAATTTGACAAACGTCATGTTTTTTTTCCCTTTTTTTTCAACTTGAAAATAAAACATTTGCATCAATTTAACAGAAAACAACAAGACTCTGATACCACTGTTGTGTTTTGAGCATTCTAACACTCCTATGGTGTACATGCAACCCTATAAACCTTGGATCTATGTTTTCTCTATTATACATGCAAATATTAACTGTTCCAAGGTTTCATCCTAACTAGCATATTATGAAGCACATATACTACAAAGTTCTAGTTAGATGACATACCTTTTGATGTAGCTTGATGTCTTCAAGCTTTAAGAGCTTAGCCCCAATAGTGTGGAAGCCTCAAATGGAATCACAAATCACCAAAACACCTTGGAAGAACTTGAGAGAATATGTATGCACACTAAAATCGGCCCACTCTTATTTTCACACACTTGTGCCAATTTTGTGAGCCAAGGACCCCTTTATATATTATGGAGGATTAGGGTTACATCCATGTAAACCCTAATACCCATGACCTTTCATTTACATAGGATCCATGGGTTAAAAGCTCCATGGACCATCCATGAAAGCTTAGCCCAACCTAAATGAACTTGGCCCATTCCATATATATAAGAGTCCATATTTAATTAGTTCTTTTTGATCACTTAATTAATTCTAAATTAATTCTTGATCAATACTAATTAAATAATATGATTCCATATTAATATATTAGAACTTATAATATATTAATATAAATCATAAATATACTATTCTCAAAAGACTATCCATATAAATTGTGTCGATGAAGTGCAACCCAAATGTACCATTCCGGGTCGGGTCAAGTACATACCAAATATAGTTATGGACTTAGACATTAATCCAACACTAGCATGATATGTTATATGTGATAGTGGTAGTAGGGAGGGAATAGTCCCGAAGTTCGGTTGTTAGGACCGAAGTGTAGGTCAGACACCCCAGATATGTCTGACAGTATGTTTATATTATGATATATGTGATAATAGCAGTAAGGGGTGGAGTAGCCCTCGAGGTTCAGTTGTTAGGACCGAAGGGTAGGTCAGCACCCCAGAATGGCTTGACATGGGTAGGTCAGCACCCAAGAATGGCTTGACATGGGTAGGTCGGTACCCCAGAATGGCCGTACTGGGTAGGACGGGCACCCCAGAATTACCCGACGATATATCTATGATGTATCTGTATGGTATGTGGTATGATGGGGGAACTCACTAAGCTTTGTGCTTACAGTTTTAGTTTTGGTTTCAGGTACCTCTTCGTCTAAGGGGAAGGAGCCGGCAGTGTAGCAGCGCATCATACACACACATGATTTCCACATGGAGTATTCTGGGATTGTACTCTGATTGATTTTACTTTGACATTATGATTTTCAGACACATTGTTATATTCTTGTTTGCAAATGATATGGCATGGGAAATGTTTTGGTAAACTATGTTTAGAATTACTTAATTAAAAAAAAATCTTGAAAATTGGGATGTTACAATAATGATGGTAGTCACACTTGCTGCAGTGGGGGAAGTTTCCTAGGTATGGTCTTCTTGGTGTCGAGACAGGCGGGTTGACGGGGGTATTGACTACCTCAGCTTGCTGCCCTTCGGGAGGTCCTTGAGTCGAGGTACTCCCCTTCTCGTTCCCAAACTTTCTTTTCAGGGGATTAGGTTGGAGTTCTTGGGTGGCTTTACAAACCAGTGCTGTTTGCTGCTGTCCATTGCTATGATCGGGATTCCCGATAGTGCTCCTGCTAACATTTGCGTTGTTAGCATTCAGGTGAGCCATGACAGCTGTTACGGCTGCTGAAACTGCAGCTTGGAACGTAGCTTCATCGATCTGAAGAGTCGGTGTCTTGCTAGTGGGTTCGTTACGTTTCTTCGGAGGCATGATTTTTCCTACACGATGAGGAACACAAGTTGATGAGAAACGATGGTTACCCCTAGACGTATCTTTCTTTACTATAATAGGCATAAATTTTTCCCGCACTTTGAGTTATGGTTCTCTAAGGGTCGACCTACATCCCTATGATGCAGTCCTGGTAACAGGGTAGAAATAAGTGTATCGGAAAGCCATAAATCGGGTGTCGTTCCAACTAAGTTATCTTTATATTGGAGAGGTTCACTCTCCGGCTTTGAAAAGATTTGAAAGAACTTCGGAACGAAGATTACATAAGAAAAATACTCATGCAAGTTTAGGGCTAAACACTCTTAATCGAGATTTTGTGATCCGATCTATTTATCTTAGTCGCGACAGGAAAGACGATTTGCCTAACACATAGTGTGAGTAGTGTAACCACTAACTCACTAAGTTGTATTAATTTATGGGTTATTAGTGTGACTTTATAGGGGTAGAACACTTCTCGGGTTTCATACATTGGCTCCTTCTGTTCTCCGTTTACTCTTGACTGGAATAAACGTTGGTATTCTTCGGGTACTTATATAGGGTTCTCTTCTCCTGTATACATATTGAATTTTTGCTCCGCCTTACTTCCGATTCTGACTCTGATCGTCATCACTTCATAATGGATGACTGGAATCTCGGAAGTTCAGGCGAATTTCCCACCGATGTCCCTAAAAGGTATAGGCACATGGTGATTTCAATAGTCTCATCACTGTTCATTTATTTCCTACTTGGAAATCTTTCTCAATGAACCTCTTCTGGGTCTTTATCGACTCCTCTGCCGATTACTGAAGTAGATAAGGTTTTCTAAAGGGGTTTATGCGAGAATGGGAATGTCTAAAGAATCTTAAGAGATTATTAAAACATTTTAATGTGTGATCCATATCGAGTCCTTCTACAATTACCTAGTGTACACAAATCATATATAACTTAGATCTAATAGGCCTTCGAATATGTGATACTACTCTATATCCACATCCAAACAAGGAAAAGGAAGTAGAGCCAAACCACACATTCTTAGTCTATGAGATCCTCACTATATATAACCTTGGGAGCATACACTCTGTAATCATAGCCCTATCAATAAGGGTCTTTTTAGTTTTTACGCAAGGTTATTTATGGTTCCTAAAATACTCCTATAACATTTTAATTACATGTTTGATTCTAGAATTACTGGACATGTTTTCTGGTTTATTGTTAGTCTATAGCATCATAAAATACTCCTATAGTATTTTAAACTTTATGTTCGGCTCTAGCATTCCTATATGGTAAGTTTTAGATTGATTGCAACACCACCATCACTCCCAAACACACGTTGGTCGCATCTCGAATAAATATAGTTGATCAGGCTACATTTATTCCAGCTTACGATTACATAACTGTCCAGGTTTGACGGTAATGCTCAACATCCAAAGACTTTTATTCTTGTTCTTCTTGTGATACTTGTTCTGGTATATATATTCTGGATGTACTTATACTTTTGTAAAATATGGTTATATTATAAAGTATAACTCTTGGTCAGAGTGTTTTTATCCCATTGTATTTATAGGTTGTATATCTTTTATGATTTGATATACTGAGTTCACTATAAACAATGCTCTGATACCAATCTGCCACACCCCCAAACCGAAATGGCGGAAACATTCGGGGGCGTTGGACGTCATGTCAAGTATCACAACACATGCAGTATAGTAATCAAAGTACAACAACCATTGCATTAGTAGTATAAGTTTTTACATGGGTTACATTTAGCAACAATATCAAAAGTAGATATAGAGAATAACATAAGATGCAGCTCGGTACAAGGCTGACTTCGCAAAAGCTCCCGGAGTGTACCTGTCTACTGACGACCTGAGAATACAAGTTATTTTGAAAGAGAGGATCAACATTTTAATACTGGTGAGTTCATAAGTATTTTAATGACATTGATATAAATACATGTTTTTCCTCAAAATAATCTCAATAGATGATGGTGATAAAAGTTTATAAAGTATTTGAATTCCTTCCAGAAAATCCTATATTTTCTAAATAAAGTAGTCTTCTACCAAGACTCGACTGTTTCATGTTTAAAAGAATGAGTTTCTCTACTAAAAGCAGTCTTCTACCAAGACTCGACTGTTTCATGTTTAAAAGAATGAGTTTCTCTACTAAAAGCAGTCTTCTACCAAGACTCGACTGTTTCATGTTTAAAAGAATGAGTTTCTCTACTAAAAGCAGTCTTCTACCAAAACTCGACTGTTTCATGTTTAAAAGAATGAGTTTCTCTACTAAAAGCAGTCTTCTACCAAGACTCGTCTGTTTCATGTTTAAGAGAATGAGTTTCTCTACTAAAAGCAGTCTTCTACCAAGACTCGACTGTTTCATGTTTAAAGGACATTTTTCCCAAATGTTACTATCATTATCAAAATATAGTTTTACATTATCGTTTTATGTCAAAAACGTTCTAAGTTTAATGTATTAGGGAAAATATTATAGTACCGTAGTTTTATATGTAGAAACTACCGTGGTACTAATTACCTTAAGGCCATGAATTATAAGGTAGCTGTGAAGATACTCGTAACCATACTGATTGACGGATGTAAACACGACGATCTGCTGGCGTCGAAATAAATGTGACATTTGTGACCCCTTGGCTTGATCGGTCGGGACTGTAGCTAGCAGTCAGGATGTGGGATGGTCTGTCGCGTATAGATCTATACACACAATGCCCGCTCTCCCTCCAGGAGACTCTGGTTACCAACTTGACAACGGTGAAATCCGCGTCATGAGGATGTATCTCATGCTCTGATTGCTATATACGTTTCTTTTTACTAAAAGTACATGTTTTAGAATATTGATATAGTTAGTTTCTTCTCATAAAAGTTATTGTTGGTTTCTAAACTATACCTACTATAGTTTACTTGAGAGGTTATCTAGGTACCTTTGCTACCCAAAGGAACTGAACTGGAGTAAGAGTTTTAACATCTAAACATACATACATAATATATAACTAGGACTTCAACGACACTCAGACAAATAACCGGATACTCTAAGTCCACAACCAAACAAGGAACAGGAAATAAAGCGGGCTATCAGTCTTAAGTCCTTCACACCCTACTTATATAACTATATCTATATAGACATGAATCTAACAAGAATATAAGTTTAAAAGACTTTGATAAAAGTTTAGTAATTTAAAAAGAGATTATAGTACTTTAAAAGAGATTTGAAAACAATATTTGAAAACCTTTAGCTGAATAAAACAGTTTAACATGCAAAATCTATTTGATTGACAGTTATTAATCACATGTGATTGATATAATAACTTAATAGTTCATCTTGTATTCCCCCCATAAAAGCATTTAAAATCATTTCAAAGGTTGATTAAGGGGTATGAACTCACCTGAAGTGATTAACTCGAAAGAAAGATTGATATAGTATCGTCGGGTGTCGAATGAAGTCGTGAGCACAAACGGATCCTAGTTTAACATGTAATAACACATATATGAATACACTTAGGGTATATAACCACTAATAGACACATGGACGCACCTTAGGGACATGAAAACACTTAGAATTAAGTGTTACAAACACCTATTGAAATCCTTAAATGAGTGTAGGACCTTCGATTTGAGTGTAAGGCCACCAAACTCGACTTTTATGTGT
This sequence comes from Lactuca virosa, assembly GCF_052849685.1. Lineage (NCBI taxonomy): Eukaryota > Viridiplantae > Streptophyta > Magnoliopsida > Asterales > Asteraceae > Lactuca > Lactuca virosa. Next base: position 424,356,174 of record NC_136429.1, on the reverse strand, counting down.
GTGCGGCCAGGTGTACGGCCAGGGTGTGCGGCCAGGCCTGTGTGCGGCCGTACATTTCCATAGAAATGTGTCCAAATCGATTTTCCAAGGCTTTGTGATGATCGTAAGAAGGTTTTTTTTGCCGATGCTATGTTTAGATGAGTGTTTAAGTCTATTTTAGGACCAAAAGATGTGTGTGCGGCCAGGTGTGTGCGGCCATGGTGTGTTCGGTCGCACACTCCTAGAAAAAAATGGTCCAAAACGAGATTCCAAGGTCATATCTTGCATCCCCTAAGTGTCTTAGATCATGTGCTAGAATACTACTTGTGTTTGAGGCCTTAAAGCACCAAAATAAGGGGTGTACGGCCACATGAAGGTGTGCGGCCGCACACTCCTTTCAGATCGAGTTCTGGACTTTTAACAAGGCTCAAATATAGCTAAACACATGCAGGAGTAGGGTACTTACAATGTAGAAGCCTATAGGGGTGTTTGGAGCCCAAGAACTTAGTAGGTGTTCTTGGTGTTCTTGATGAAGTTGAAGAACACTTGAAGATCTACTAAAATAGAGTGATTTCATGGATCAAACTCGAGGAAAAGGCTTTCTAATGTGTTGTATCAATGATCTAAGGATGTTTACTTACTTGTCTAGACGATTGGAGAGGAAAACTTGAAGGATTCTTGAGAGGATTTCGACTTCTAGGCTTGAGAGAGTGAGAAAAGGGTGCAAGGTTGGCTAAGTGTTCAATATATACGGTCGGGTGTGATGCTGGGATGGTGTACGGCTGGCTGTGTGCGGCTGGCTGGCTGCACACTCGGATGTGCGGCCGCACACTCGGGTGTGCGGCCGCACACACCTTGCTTGGTGTGTTTGGCCCGATTTTGTGATGCTACACACATTCTAACCCTTCCTAAGACTCTTATCTAGGTTATACTAAGCCTAGAACACTCATATAGACTCAAAATTTCGTTATAAGATAGCCAAAACGAAGGCTGACACTCGGCTGAGTTGAATAGATGAACTTTACAAGATAAGGATTTTCGGGTTGTCACATTTCCCCTACAAGTATACTTCTAAAATAATAAAAGCGTTATTTTTATGAGAAAGTATAAGTGCATACATGCTTACCAATATAGAGTCACGTCTAAGGAAAATGAAAAAGTTAAAAATAGAGGAGTTGTGCAATGTGAATATGCCTTGGAATATGCAATCAAGTCTGGGAGGAATATAGCCTGATCAACTGTATTCGTCCGAGAAGTGACTAGTATAGGCCAGGGGATACTCATAGTGGACAACAAGTCTATCAACTTACCAACACCCATACAAGAAACACATTAAGAATCAAACACAACCGTTAAAATACTATAGTAGTATTTTTGTTAACTAAGCACAATATTTCTAGATCCATTATGTGCCTCTTACACCTCCCCCCCCCTTTTTTCTCATACAGACAACATGGCAGGATTTCATTTGCCCGGAGACCCCTACTTTCCGAACCAGGGGAACGGTGGTTGGTTGGAAGCAGAACCAGAAGAGGATCCCGAGGAAGTATTCGAGGAGAAACCCGAAGAAGACCCCGAAGAGGACGAAGAAGAAGAGGAATTGGAGGAAGAAGAAGAAGAGGAGGAGCCGGAGGAGGAAATCATCAACCCTCCTTACATCGCCAGGGTGCCTGCGAACCGTTTTGGCTACAACGGGCCCGAGCCCTGTTGGGCAACAGTGATCGAGAGATGGAGCCGTCAACAACGACAACGATCACCATTTGGCGCGCAACGGGGTTACTACGACCTCAGTCATGGGGGACCGGCTGACAGAGCCCTCCCAGTCGTGATCCAGCAGATCACGAACCTTGGGGACCAGAATAGGGAGATGGCGAATCAAGTTCAGAACCTCAACGCTATGGTGGATGCATCCGATGCTCGTACACGGGACTTGGAAAGAGACTTCTACCCCATGGACCAACTCATCGAGGACCTTACCACCGCTTGGGCGGAAGTAAGGGAGTACCAGATAAGGCACGTGGCTCTCGAAGAGAGAGTGATTGCGGCCGAACGCCGGATTGCGGAACTTCAGGGAGCCTCGACCTCGTCTCAAGGCCACGGTTGACCAGCTGATACCACCCGCCGCGAGTAGTGCTTGCACTACTCACATTTTGTTATAAACTAGGTTTACGAGTATGTGTTGGGACTACTCTTTCCTCTAAGTAGGTTTGACCCTGCGTCTAAGTTGTGACACCAGTCATATTTTGGTCAAAAATAAATTGATCAATAATCGTAATTGGGATAAACCAAGTGGTATAGTTTGTAACAAGGTTTCCAAAAACATAAAGAACACTAAAATCTGAGTTATAACGAAGAAGTTATGACCAATCGAAAATCCGCGACAAAACCGGCAAAACACTGTTCAGTGTATAAACTGAATTTTCGATAAAAGGCTTTTTAGCCTTAACAATCTAAATGAAAGTTGTAGTTTATGTTAAAACGAGAGCTTTCATAAAAAGAACAGAAAAATCTGACTTCGTATGAGGAAGTTATGATTTTGCTAAGTTTCGGTATAGCAGTGCACAGCTAAAAACTCGAAATAAAGATCGAGCGATTTTCAGCCGACACAACCTAAACGAGAATTGAAGATCTCGTCGGTAGTAGTACAACGGTAAAAAGACAGACAAAAACGGACGTCGTATGAAGAAGTTATGAATTTATAACGGATTCCCGTCCCGGTCTGTTTAAAATAATAATATTAAAAATAAATTCAAAATTAGCCGACGAAGTCTAAACAAAAGTCGTAGAGTATGATTTTACCTACGCGTGCATATAAAGAACGCCCAAAACGGAGCTCGTATGTGAAAGTTATGATTTTCGCAAGTTTGGCACAAAAATAAAGAAAAAATGGGAAAAACCGGGCAATTTCGTATGCCACGTCACCCTCGCACGTGGCAGCTGCTGAGTGGACCGAACCCATGCATGGCACCTCCTGATTGGACCGCAGCCGAGGTCCACTAAGAAGCGAACAGCTTCGCATGAGATGCCCCGGAGACACCTTCCTTCGCACGTGTCCTCCTTCTATTGGACCGAAGTCCGGTCCAATCCGAGCCAGCCAGCAGCGAGCCTCCGGTCCGAAGAAGCCCCCTCCCTTCGCCATCTGTCCGATGCGTGGCAGCCTCGCATAGACTCGGGTCCGAACCTTCGGACTATATAAACCATGCGAGGGTTCCAGATTTTTTTTACACTTTTCACCCCAATTTTCATTCTCTTTCACATTTTCCACTTCCACAAACTCATATACAACCCCTAAAGCCCCGGTATCAAGTCTTGAACCCTAAGCAAGCCTCGAAGCCCTAAGATTCCCGAGAAGTAACCTCTCTCCTGTCGAAACTCTGCCCGGTTTGAGCCGGTTTCTCGTTAAATAAACTCTTTACGGGAAACGAAATGCTGCCCGAATCACCGCTTATCAAAGTGAGTTCATACCCCTATAATTTACCTTTTCAATGGTGTTTAAATACTTTTTAGGGGGGGAATACAAGTTTAACACAATATTAAATTGTGTTAATAACTGTGTGTGATAATAAGCACACATAAAGTTTCTGTATGCTTTTAAGAATTTCCAAATACTTCCAAAATAACGTGAATCCATGTTAAATTCTTTGAAAAATGTTTTATAAACTATTTCAAAGTATAAATGCCAAAAATCATGTTTATATATGTATAAATATATAAATAAGAATTGAAGGGCTTAGGACAAATGAATTATCCTATATCCTTTTCCTTGTTTGGATGTGGAATTAGGGTTGTATTATTTGTCCGAAGGTCGTTTCCATCTTAATTATATATATATATATTATACATATATGAGTACCAAAGGTTACTCCTTTTGGTATCTTCACCTTTGTATCAGGCTGAGCAAAGGTGTTCATCCATGAGAAACCATTCTAATCAGATAGAACATATAAATTATAATAGGTATAATTTATCATTCAAAACTAAAGATACAAGTATGAATTACAAATGTATACTTTCCAAGGAAATTACCAAAATTCATTCAACTATACCAAGATATGTATAATACCTTTAATATACGAACAACATATTAAAGAAGTAAAGATACATCATACCTAGTTTGCATTAAAAAAGGTACGATACAGAGTACCAGGGTTAGCAAACACGTGGTAATGTCGGGTTTGCATTAACAAAGGTACGATATACAGAGTACCAGAGTTAGCAATCACGAGTAATAATACATCATACCGGTTTTGCATTAACAAAGGTACGATATACAGATTACCAGTGTTAGCAATCACGGGTAATAACACATTCTGTCGGGTTGGCATTAGCAAAGGTACTATACAGAGTACCCGAGTTAGCAAACTCGAGGTAATAATACATCTTACCGGGTTTGCATTAACCAAGGGTACGATACAAAGTACCAGAGTTAGCATTCATCGAGTAATAACAATAATACATCGAAAATCTTGTTGAAACAATAAATTTGTGAGACCCTTCACGATGTGCTTATGTAAGTACGACCTTTTTAAGTCCTGAACTATTAGCCAGAATCTCTTGTAGGGAGAGCGTGAATTTGTGTATAGATCTATATGGGACTGACAATCCCGCACCTTTACTGTTCGCTACAGTTTGGCCGGCAGGCCTAGGGTGTCAAATATCATACCGTTCCGACGCCTGAAGAACGTCGCTGCAGGCATTTCTGTCATATTAGTATGGTTAATAGGACTCACATGGATAAAATAACAAGTGAATTACAAAGTAATATACTTCTCTTATAACAGTAAGAAAAGTTAATTACATCCCGACCAGATATACCTTCAGTAGCTTTTACTTACAGTAAGAGCTATGTATCATGAAATCAAGTATTGTACTTCTGGTTTTGAACATTTAAAACCACAAGGCAGTATTTTGGATAATACAATACTCTCCAGGATTAATACTAAGGTTTTTACTATAGAACAGATATAACTAAGAACACTTTTACAAATGAAACGGTTTATGGGATTAAACCACTTATACCAAGGAAACGGTTTATGGGATTAAACCACTTATCAAATGAAACTTAGTCATTCAATCTCTGTAAACTAGTATAACATAAAAGACCTTTAGTGGTTAATTCTATAATTTCCTTAGTTATTACATCAGAGTTGTACATAAGTAATGTCCAATTGACAGTGAAATGTGTGACTTCCGCCTTACTTCCTGTTCCTTGTTTGGTTGTGGGCTTAGGGCAGATACACCCATTTAACTGTCAATTCAATATTATGTTATGTATAATCAGTATAAACTAACTAATTACAGAGGGAAACTATTGAGGTTATCAGTTAATCACCTCAGGAGATATAGGATTTCCTGGAGAAACCAGTGAACTTATTCAAAGAACTTAGGGTATACTTAACAGAACTAAAATATTTATGAACTCACCAGCTTAAATGTTGATCTAATCTTTCCAAATATCTTGTATTCTCAGGATTCCAGTAGACAGGTACACTCCCGAAGCTTTTGAGAAGACTACCTAGTACTGTACCGCGACTCTTGTCTTCTCTTGTACCTACTTTAGTGTTTGAATATGTAATGTTTAAACGCTTATGTAAAACTTATACTTATTAATGCAATGGTTGTTTGTACTTTGATTACTATGTTACATGTGTTGTGATACTTACCTAAACTCCTCCGCCCCTGAACGTTTCCGCCGTTCTGGTTTGGGGGTGCGACAGATTGGTATCAGAGCAGTGTTTATAGTGAACTCAGTATATCAGTCATAAAAGATATACAACTATAAACCCATTAGGAGAAAAACACTCTAACCAAGAGTTATACTTTAAAAATATATCAATATTTTATAAAAGTATAAGTACATGCAGAGTATATATACCAGAATGAGTATCACAAGAAGAACAAAACTAAAGTATTTAGATGTTGGACATTGCAGTTAAACCAAGACAGTGACGTAATCATATCTGGGACCAATATAGCCTGATCAACTATATTCATCCGAGATATGACCAACACGTGTTTGGGAAGTGATTGTAGTGTTGCAACTAGTCTAAAACTTACCTAAGCACCAGAAGAATTCTAGAACCAAATACTAAAATACTATGGGAGTATTTTAGGATGCTATAACAAAAAAACTGAAAACATGTTAAGTTCTTGAATCTAGAAGTCCAAGAATCAAACTCATAACTAAAATAACATGGAGGTATGTTACATACCTCTGGGGAAATGTTAAAAAGATCTTTTCTGATAAGTCTATAATTACTAAGTGGATACGTTAAGATCATATATAGCCAAGATCTTATAGACTTAGAATATGTGATTTTCACTCTACTTCCTTTTCCTTGTTTGGATGTGGTTTTAGAGTAGGATTACTTATTCAAAGGTCTATTTGATCTGGATTATATATAATCGGTACACACCATGTGATTATAGAAGGACCAGAAAGAATCACCTTCGTAAAAAATTTCTCATAGATTCTTTAGACATTCCCATTCTCGTATAAACCCGTTAGATAAACATAGTTACTCCAGCAATCAATAGAAGAGTCAAGGAGGATCCAACAGAATTTCATTAGGGGAATCCCAAGAAAGAAACATATGAGAAGTACATAAACTATAGAAATCATTTAGTGCCTTTACCCTATTAAGGACACCAATGAGAGATTTACATGAACTTCCAAGATTCAAAATCTTCATTACAAAGTAATGGGGATCAGTGTCATAATCGGAAGTAAGACAGCCCGGGAATTCAATATACCTACAGAGGAGAAGGACACCCTATAGATACCAGGAGAGAACAAATCATTACTACCCAGAATAGAACAAAGGGAAACCACGCATGATTCATGTGAACTGTTCGAGCACCTTTTCATCTAAGTAATAACTAGTAAATCGGTTCAACCTAGTGAGTTAGTGATTTCATTACTCACATTAGGTTTGGAGCTTATCCTCTTTTCCTGTCATGGCTAATAACAATAAATCAGATCACGGAATCTTAATTGATAGTGATTACTTCTCAAATTCATAAGTCTATTTTATGTAGACACTGTTATGAATTATTTTCGAATATTTTCTAAAATTGGGAAACGATATCCACCAAACAAAGGTAACTTAGTTTGGATAATAGTCGGTTCCTAACCATTCTAAAAACTTATTCATGTTCCTTACCAGGGCTGCATCATAGGGATGTAGGTCGAATCATTGAGAACAAAATAACAAAACAAAAGATTAATACATAGATACAAATGGTTAGAATACATCTAAAGACACGATAGTCGCTCACGAACTCATTTTCTTATCATGTAATAGATTCATGCCTCCAAAGAAGTGTAACCAACCCACCAGCGAAACACCAATACTTCATATAGATGCGGCTACGTTTCAAGCTGCAGTCACAGCAGCTGTAGCAGCTGTCATGGCACACCTTAATGCTAACAATGCAAATGTTAGTAGTAATGCTATCGGTAACCCCGATCATGGTGATGGCCAAGTACAGCCACGAGCACCTACTTGTAAGAACACCTCGAACCTTAAGCCTAATATCCTTAAACGAAAGTTCGAGAACACGAAAGGGAGTTGTTCAACTCAAGAACCTAAAAGAGGGCAACGAGCTGGGGCAGTCAATACCCCCGTCACCCCTGTTATTCTAGCACCAACCAAGCTGTACTTAGGAAACCTCCCACACTGCAGCAAGTGCAACTACCATCATCATGGAGTTTGCCGAGAGCTGCATTGCAATAGATGCAACATGAAGGGGCATACCGCCCGCATCTGTAGAACTCCGGTTGAGTTCATCACTTCAACTACCGATGTTGGAACCATTCCCATATGTCACCTTTGTGGTGAAATAGGATATTACAAGAGGGATTGTCCAACAGAGAAGAACGATGGGGGAGCAGGAGGATTTTAATCCCAATACATGGGAAAGCATCAAAGAACCCTGCTATATTTTGGTACGCTTCCAAACCCCGATAATTATCTATAATTACTCTTCCGTTCAAATAAAATCATAACACTTATATAAAAATTTGAAACCCTAACAGGTAAGCTATGATAACTTAGTGTATACATAAGGGTCATTTATAATTAAGATTTGTAGACTTAGAGTGAGTAATCCCGTCTCATTTCCTGTTCCTTGTTTGGTTGTGGATTTAAGGCAGGGTTGCTCAGTCAAAGGTCTTACCGATCTTAATTATACATGACCTGTATATACCAAGCGATTATAGAGAGACCTAGTAAGGATCGTTTCATGAAAGTTCATAATTTCAAATTGTCAGAACTCTCGTATTGGTAGTACCTGCCAATTTCGAATCAAAAGGGGTTCGTAGCGATAATAACATAATAAAACTAGAAACGCTGAGAACTTAGGTACATAGGATATTATCCTAGTAAGCATTCGTCCCAGAACGACTTATTATCTATTTCATCGAGAAAATTCCGACATCCTCATTCGACATGGTTTGGCCTAGCCCTTACCATGTGAAAATTCTTATGCTGTATAAGAGAACTTTTTCCTTAATCAGCCGTAAGATGAAATTCTTTCAATCCATAACACAAAACCCTTAGGTTGTCTCTCGTTTCAAAACTTCAGAAGTACCCATGCGAAGAGTACCCCGCCATTCTAGCTTACTCAGTAGACATGAAACTTCAAACGAAAAGCACCGAAGTAGTCTTAGAAGTCAGTAACTACCGAAGTACCTCAATAGATCGAGGCGATAGAAACATATGAACTCAGTATGGTGAGGACCACGCCAACTCATGACGAATGAAAGCAACGGAATCTTTACTGAACAAAGTTTTGGTCAAATGAAAGAAACGTCTGATAAACGACGATGTATCCCTGGTATGCTCGATATTGTACTCCTAGTATGTTCAACAATGTACTCTTTGTAACTGTTCTTGTGTTTCCTGTTTTCTAATTGAAGTTAACACTCCTACGTATCGTACCGCTATGTGCGCATACATACGAACAAAAGTGTTCTACCAACTGGTGGGGATACTTTATATCATAATCCTCCTTGGTACCACTACCATCTCCTGCTATATACTAGTTATGAATTTCTAAGATGAACCAGGCAGTCGACTGAGTAACTCTGCCTCAAATCCCCAACCATTTAGGGAAAATGGGGACCTAAGCGGAGTCACTCACTCTAACTCTGCAACATCTTAGTTGTTCATAACCTTGATGTACATGGTATGCCATAATAGCTTCTCAAAACGGATCTTTTAGGTCTCTTGATTATTGCGACCTATCTCGACAAGTGAGTTGTTATAGTTACTTTTAAGTGTTATCCCCCAAATTTTAATCTTATATGAATATAAATTAATTTTAAAAGTAATTACTATTTTGAAAACGTACCACTACTCGTCGACGACTCCGGGGTAGATTCTCCTGCAGTGATCATCAGACTGCGTCCATCCGCTCCTGAGTTCCTTACTATTGGGCAGTCCCTCTGACGGTGTTTAATCTCACCACAACCATAGCAGGCTTGGTTTTCTTCAGCTCCGAGGACTTGGGAGATCGGTTGAGCCGGTGCCCTGCAGTAACGGACGGTGTGTCCCTTTCTGTGGCAGTTCAGACACTGCATTTCCCGGCACACTCCGGTGTGGTGAAAGTTGCATTTTCCACACTCTGGAAGGTTCCCAGCATATCAGCTGGCAGGTGCTGAAGCAGTAGGTGTCGTAGCGGCGTACATAGTACTCGCTCGTTGTTCTTGCAGGGTGTCTTATGTTGTTCGCTTCTTCTTCCTCTTGTTTCCCGACTTCCGATTGTAGTCATCTTCCCTCGATGGCTCGGGAATAGGGACTTTTACACCATGGCGGACTCCATGGTCGATGAGTCGTTGAGCCAGGCGTTTAGCACTATCGAACGTGGCTGGGTTAGAAGATAACACATTTCCTTGGGTCGGAGCAGTCAGACCCCAAATGTATCTTTCTATCTTCTAGCTCTCCGAGGTAATCATCCCGGGGCATAGAGCTGCTAGTTCGCTGAACCGGTCCGTGTAGGTCACTATGTCTGAGCCGACCATAGTGAGATCCCACAGCTCTTGTTCTAGTTTTTGAATCTCGCCTAACGGACAGTATTCCTCCCGCATTAACTCTTTTAGGTTTTCCCAACCTATTGAGTTTGGCACTGATAGGGTCAGTGACTTAACATGGCTGTTCCACCATGTTAGGGCCTTGCCAGAGAAGGTGCAGGCAGCAAACTTCACTTTGCTTCCTTCTGGGCATAAACAGATTTTGAAGATCGACTCTGTTTTCTCGAATCATTGTATGAGGGCAATGACTCCTTCAGTCCCATTAAAGGATAATGGCTGGCATTTGGTGAAGTCCTTGTAGGAGAACTCTCTCGAGCACACGAGGACCTCACCTCGAGTAGAATCAGTAGGCGTTCCACCTCCGCTGGTACTGATGGAGTAATATTGAGCCATGGCTGTTGCCACAGCCGCAGCTACTGCAGCGTTTATAGCTGCCATATCGATTTGTGAAGGAGGCGGTATTGGAGTTATCGGGGTAGTGCGTCTATTTGATTTGCGAGGAGGAATCTTTGCTAAAAGAATACAAAGATGAGACGGAATAAGTCTAAAGCAATGGACACAAGCCGAAAGCTGAAAAGACAAGGTTATCCTAGTTCTGGATGTATCGGGTCCTGACTTCCACAGGGTTCTAGAACCAATTCATAAATGAGTCTATACCTAATAAACTCTATGAATTTGGAATAACTATCCTCGAATGAATATCTGTTTCCTGAATAACTGTTACCATCTGCAAGTAAGAAAATAATCCTAACATATGTAATGTGAGCAGTGTTTCCACTCGCTCAACAAATTAACAGGATTAATATTTATTAGTGTGACGTGTAAGACGTTTTGGTTACTTCAGCTGATCTCTCCTTGAAAACTTCTCATGAACTTGTTCTTGTTCCTCCTGGACTCTTCTGTTGTCTACTACGAGGAAGTGGTTACATCTATCTGGGCTTGTCGTGCGAGAATGAAAGTGACTAAAGAATCTATGAGCTTTAAGGTAACTCTATGGGGTGATCCTTACGGAGTCTTCCTATAATTTTTACAAGGTACACAAGTTTGTATATAATTGAAGATTAAATAGACTTTTGAATAAGTGATCCTACACCAAAACTACACCCTTAAGAGGAATGGATAGCGAAGCGTAGGCCACAATTTCTAAGTCTATAAGATCTTAATTATATAGAAAACTTTAGGAATATATATTGCAAGATTATAGACCTATCCGTAAGGGTCTTTTAAGTTATCACATAAGTTATTTATATGGACTAAAATACTCCTATAGTATTCTAACTCTGAATGTACTTGTTCTGGTGTTCTCTTGACTGGTGTTCAGGTAAGTTTTAACACTGTTGCAACACCACATCATTCCCAAACACATGTCGGTCACATCTCGAATGAATATAGTTGATCAGGCTATATTGATCCTAGCTATGATTACATAACTGTTCGGGTTGACGACAGTGCCCAACCTTTAAATACTTTAGTTCTGTTCTCCTCCTGACACTAGTTCTATCATGTACATGTATAAGCAAGTAGGTATATTTTTATAACTTGTAGTTATACTCTAAAATATATCATTATCCAGAGCACTTAAGCCCCATTGCATTTTTAGTTGTATATCTTTTATCGGTTGATATACTTAATTCACTATAGACAATGCTCTGAAACCAATCTGTCACACCCCAAAACCGGAACGGCGGAAACGTTCGGGGGTGGAGGACGTCATGTTTAGTATCACGAGATATGTATATGGTAAGCAAGTAATGAACAACCATTTCATTCTGAAAAAAAGTGTTTACAATGTGTGTGTTCACAAAACATAGAATTCATAAACAAATAACAAAACAAGACTTGAAGCTATAATGCTTCATCTTCTGAATCCCCAGCACTAGCACCTGTCTAATAGTCTCCTGAGAATACAAGTTATTTGAAAGAGTTGATCAGCAATTAAGCTGGTGAGTTCATAAGATTTTAGTGATGTGAGTAAGCTGTAAAATGTGGTTGAAAATGTATATGTAAAATGTTGTAAGTTGTAAGTTCTGTTTTGAAAAGCTCGCCTGTTCCTCTAGAAAATCTTATATTTCCTACGTTGATGGAAGTTTAAGTAAAATGACACTACAACCCTTTCTATGAGTACTAAGTGGGTACAAGTTATATAAGACTCAGAGTAAACAAACAATCGATTGTGCGCATCTGCCCTAAGTTCACAACCAAACAAGGAACAGAAAGTAAGGCGGATAGCACACATCCCATTGGTTGTTAGATCATTGTCGTATATAACCCTGGTGTATTCACTTGTTACTCATGGAGTTATTTGTAATGGTTCCTTTGTATCTAATGAAAAGTTCTTTAAGAAAACCTTTATTTCTTAATATAAAATGGTGACCACAGTGACTACTTTTATAATAGCTTAGTTTACTGATATATATATAATCTAATATCAGATAGAAAGTTAACTGGGTGAATCTGCCTTAAGCCCACAACCAAACAAGGAATAGGAAGTAAGGCGGAAAGCACACATCCAACTACCTACTGGTATTAGTTTTATATATAAACATGGTGTATAAACTATGGTATTATAGAGTTACTCACCTAATGTCCTTTAAACATACTGGTTTAATAAAATGGATTAAACCCTTTACTGGGAAGTTTCTAGTTTTGAATACCAAAAGTACTGATGTTGGAAAGTATGTTTTGTACTAGTAAAACTATGCTTTGACTCTGTGTTCTATAACCTGACCCATACCTGGTACCCTTATGATGACTTAATGTATACTAAGCATACAATATATAGAATCGGGCAGATAATAGATTGGGTGAATTCGTTCCAAGCCCACAACCAAACAAGGAACAGGAAATGAAGCGAAGAGCACACATCCTATTACCTGTCGGACCCTATTGGTATATATGTATCCTATGATGTATACATTAAGGAATCATAAGACTAGCATTATGGTCCTATCTTTTGATCGTAGCCTTCTACCAAGGCATCTTATGTTATGTGCTAGACTCGACTGATCCATTTGTCGTTTGTAAAAATGTATATTTTCCCTAGTTTATAACTCGAAAAATAGATTGAGTTCGACTTTCAAGAGGTATTGTCACTTTATGAAAGGAGTGGGAAAAGTAAGTACACAGTTGTCGTTTATAATGACATGCGGATGTACTAACAACCTAAAAACTTATTTGTTTTATTACGGTTATAATGTGAAGGCTAGAACCCTTACTATACGCTCCCCCTGTCGGGAGATTAGGGGAAACTAAACACGACCTCTGCAAATTCTTGCAAGCCATGTAATTCACAATAAAGTATATGATCATGTATACCCAATATAACTATCACCTTTTGTTTAAAACAATGAGTTAGTGATTCATTGGTATAGTTAGATCATGTATGTGTGTTCTCATGCTATAGCAACCTTACTTGTTTGTTCTGTTTGTTTCTCTTTATTGTGTGTTCTCTCTGTATGGTATTGTTTGATTCTCTTCACTGTATGTTCTGTTATGGTATTGACTCTTTGTGTGCTTCATTGTACTAGAAGTAATGAATAGCATTCTCCTAAACTATACCTATTATAACTTACTAATGTTCTACTTGGACTGTTATTGAAAAGACTCATTTATCTACTAAGTTATGCTTGTACTTTAAAAACAGAGTTTTGTATAACTAAAAAGTAACGTAACTTTAAAAGAGTTTTGAAATGTTTTGACAACTTATAAGTGACATAAGAAACATTTTGAAAGATGTTTATAACAAACATTTACACAATTATCATTGTGTTCAACTTGTATTCCCCCCCTTAAAACAGTTAAATTAGTTGAAAGATTCATTACGTGGTATGAACTCACCTGATGTGGGTGATTCAAACGGGTATGCGTGTAAGGATGAGAAGTTCCACGAATGAAGTCCCGAGACAAAAATAAGTCCTAAATGACATATAAGGACACATATTGACATGAATATAGTGTTCATAGACAACTATATGAAGGGAAACACCTTCCGGGACTAGGAAACACCTTGACCAAGTGTTGGAATCACATGTGATTAATCAAAGGGAAGAGGAATGACACAAACATGAGTTTACGGTCTTGTAACCAACTCTCATTGAGTTTACGGTCGTAAACCCATGAGTTTACGGCCGTAAACTCATGGTACTTTGACCATTTTGTGTTTTGAAGCTTTAGAAGTCCTACTAAGCATTAATACTTCATGCCTAAGCCTTAGGAAGTGATTAGGGCAACATTTCACCCCCTTTAAGGATTTTACGGTTTTTGGACCAATTGTCTTTGGGTTTACGGCCGTAAACCCAAATGATTTATGGCCTTTTGATGTTTTCAAGTTCCTAGCACATCAAGGAAGGGATCTAAGCTAGTTTCCAAGGCTTGGTAAGGGACTAGGGACACTTTGGCACCCTTTTTAGGGTTTACGGTCCAAGAACATCTTGGACCGTAAACACCTTTGATCTTGGCTTTCTTGGGTGTTTTCTTGATGTATAAAAGTGTAACAAGCTCTATAATACTCTAGGATAGAAGTACTTACTAGGTAGAAGCTTGAAAAGGTGTTAAAAGTCCAAGAACACTAGTGTGTGTTCTTGGTGAAACTTGAAGAACTACACTTTTGGAATGATTTCACGGATGGAAGTGTGTTAGATCACTAGATTAAGGTAGATATCAACTTACTAGGGCTTAGAAACACTTACAAGTTGAAGATCTTGAAGAAAAGTTGGATGATACTTGAGAGAGAAATGGCTCTAGTCTTGGAAATGTGAAAAAAATGAAAAATAAGCTAAGTGTCACTTATATAGTCAATAGGGTTTACGGCCCTAATACCATTTTAGGCCGTAAACTCCAAACTCTTGGAGTTTTGGGACCTTATAGCTACTTAATAAACCCTAGGGTATTCTCTCTCCTGATATCTATTGAAGTACTAACTTTAAAACACTCAAACTTATTCCAAAAAGCTTGAAAGTTAGCAGAACTGTTCTGACTTCTATTGAATTGAATGGCTGTACAAAATAGAAATTTCGGGTTGTCACATCATCCCCCCGTTAGAAGGAATTTTGTCCCGAAATTAGTTTTCTTAGCATTACTACTAGGGTTGCTCTCTTCCGATTGGCAGAATACCCACTCGTAGACTTGGCAACTTTTCCCTTCTGTTCATGATAGGATTCATACTTGGTCCATCTATCATTATCTCGTTTATACAAGTCGTATATAATTAGGGTTAGTAAGACGGTCGGATGTGCGACTCTGCCCCAGGTCCACAACCAAACAAGGAACAGGAGATAGGGCGGAAACACACATACTAAATCTGCGTAATCATAATCATATACCACCCTCGCGTATACACTGAATAGTAATAAGTGGACTGTATTCGTCCTTAGCCTCTATGCTCGAACTTGGTCTGCTGGACGAGCGGTATTTCGTGACGGTCTGCGGACATCTGACGATAAGGCTTCGGAGGACAAGGTATTCTTCGCATGAGTACTTCGGGAGTTTAGAACACGAAAGATAAAATTTACGTTTAGGTCGGACCTTCGATACGAAGGACAAAGGTTTCTAGAACTTGTCGATCGAGGCGATAGAAACATATGAACTCAGTATGGTGAGGACCACGCCAAATCATGACGAATGAAAGCAACGGACTCTTTACTGAACAAAGTTTTGGTCAAATGAAAGAAACGTCTGATAAACGACGATGTATCCCTGGTATGCTCGATACTGTACTCCTAGTATGTTCAACAATGTACTCTTTGTAATTGTTCTTGTGTTTCCTGTTTTCTAATTGAAGTTAACACTCCTACGTATCGTACCGCTATGTGCGCATACATACGAACAAAAGTGTTCTACCAACTGGTGGGGATACTTTATATCATAATCCTCCTTGGTACCACTACCATCTCCTGCTATATACTAGTTATGAATTTCTAAGATGAACCAGGCAGTCGACTGAGTAACTCTGCCTCAAATCCCCAACCATTTAGGGAAAATGGGGACCTAAGCGGAGTCACTCACTCTAACTCTGCAACATCTTAGTTGTTCATAACCTTGATGTACATGGTATGCCATAATAGCTTCTCAAAACGGATCTTTTAGTTCTCTTGATTATTGCGACCTATCTCGACAAGTGAGTTGTTATAGTTACTTTTAAGTGTTATCCCCCAAATTTTAATCTTATATGAATATAAATTAATTTTAAAAGTAATTACTATTTTGAAAACGTACCACTACTCGTCGACGACTCCGGGGTAGATTCTCCTACAGTGATCATCAGAATGCGTCCATCCGCTCCTGAGTTCCTTACTATTGGGCAGTCCCTCTGACGGTGTCTAATCTCACCACAACCATAGCAGGCTTGGTTTTCTTCAGCTCCGAGGACTTGGGAGATCGGTTGAGCCGGTGCCCTGCAGTAACGGACGATGTGTCCCTTTCTGTGGCAGTTCAGACACTGCATTTCCTGGCACACTCCGGTGTGGTGAAAGTTGCATTTTCCACACTCCGGAAGGTTCCCAGCATATCAGCTGGCAGGTGCTGAAGCAGTAGGTGTCGTAGCGGCGTACATAGTACTCGCTCGTTGTTCTTGCAGGGTGTCTTATGTTGTTCGCTTCTTCTTCCTCTTGTTCCCCGACTTCCGATTATAGTCATCTTCCCTCGATGGCTCGGGAATAGGGACTTTTACACCATGGCGGACTCCATGGTCGATGAGTCGCTGAGCCAGGCCTTTAGCACTATCGAACGTGGCTGGGTTAGAAGATAACACATTTCCTTGGATCGGAGCAGTCAGACCCCAAATGTATCTTTCTATCTTCTTGCTCTCCGAGGTAATCATCCCGGGGCATAGAGCTGCTAGTTCGCTGAACCGGTCCGTGTAGGTCACTATGTCTGAGCCGACCATAGTGAGATCCCACAGCTCTTGTTCTAGTTTTTGAATCTCGCCTAACGGGCAGTATTCCTCCCGCATTAACTCTTTTAGATTTTCCCAACCTATTGAGTTATCCACTGATAGGGTCAGTGACTTAACATGGCTGTTCCACCATGTTAGGGCCTTGCCAGAGAAGGTGCAGGCAGCAAACTTCACTTTGCTTCCTTCTGGGCATAAACAGATTTCGAAGATCGACTCTGTTTTCTCGAACCATTGTATGAGGGCAATGACTCCTTCAGTCCCATTAAAGGATAATGGCTGGCATTTGGTGAAGTCCTTGTAGGAGAACTTGTTGGGTTTTGAGCATTCTAACACTTCCTAAGTGTACATGCAACCCTAATAAACCTTGGATCTATGTTTGTCTGAGGTACATGCAAAATATTATTTTCCAAGGTTTATAACCTATCTAGCATGGCATGGGGTACTTTTAAACATAAAAGAACTAGATGAGTTACATACCTTTTGTTGATTGTTGATTCCTTGGAGTTTGAGAGCCAAGCACCAATAATGTGAATGCCTCAAATGGAAATCACAAATCACCACAAACTTGGAAAATGTATGAGAGAGTATACTAACTCTTAGATTTTGGCCACCACACTTACACACACATTTTTGGGTGTTTTTCATGCAACATAAGCTTGTTTATATAGTGTGCATGGTTAGGGTGAAACCCTAATAACCCATGTCTTTTCCTCTTCCAAGGATCCATGGGTTAAAAGCTCCATGGATCATCCATGGACTTCCATATAAGCTGAGCCCATTAACAAATGAGCATTAGCCCACACCATATAAATACAATAGCCCATGATTTAATTAGTCTTCTTTTTAATCACTAAATCAATTCATAATTAATTCAAGATTAAAACTAATTAAATAACATGACTTTATATTAATATATTATAACTTATAATATATTAATAAATCGTAAGTATACAATTCTCATAAAATTATCCATAAACAGTTTGGGTGAAGTGCAACCCAAATGGACCATGCCGGGTCGGGTCAAGTATATACCAAATAAGTTATGGACTTAGACACCTTATCCAATAGTCTCCCACTTGGATAAGTCTAATAACTGTATTTGCGTATGTTACTTCAGGAACCAACCAGCAATCGTAGCTCTCGAAAACTCTGTTGAACTATGAAGCGCCATTTTAGATAAGTGATCATATAATCCTCTGTTCTCATGATATCAGCCGGACAAATACATGGAACAACGTCGTACTTATTGTCCAGCAGTTTGTTTCCCGATTTTGCGATTTGTTTGACAAAGAACTAAATTGAACACATCAATTAGGTTCTGACCGGGCCCGGTACATAGGTCAAAACAAAATCATCGAGGGGCCCAGATATCGCTTCTAATCCTCCAAGGACTAGAAGGAACAGATAAACTTCGACTCATATACTTGTTTCTACTACTTGTTGAATTATACACAAAGGCACGTTTTATAACATCAAGTTACTGATGCGTTTACGTGCAATCAATGCACAACCAACTCATAGGTAACAACTCATATCTCTAGGTTTGAAGACTTATATGATATTACCGTCTCACGATCACTCGAGATAAATTCCATGAGGTGATGCAAGTGAGCGTGGGTTGAATCCAATACTCATAACTTATGAGCACTCATGAGTGTTGTAGCCATGTCCAACATCTTAGACCTCTACAGCCAACTCATGACAGTCTTGATTCATATCTACTTCCAACATATGACCGACTGTGGATGGTTTGAATAACTTAATCATTCGGAAAGAATAACCTAGTTATTATGGAAGTCAAAACATGCAAAGTGAAACACAATAATAATCGAATCCAATATGGTCTCAGAACCCTTTTGAATATAAATAAAACCACCTTTTATTTATCACCATATTGATTACACATTATTCATTGTATAATGTTTCAAATAATCAACTTAATACTTGAACAAAAACAACAGTCGTCCCATGCTCTTAGCACGTACACTTTGTTTTTCTAAACAATAGTTATGCCATACTCCAAGTATGCACACTATGTTTGTCTATAATCTTTACTTTGTGAAATAGATCAATTGAACATGATTCCAATGATGCTCATTTCACAATCCCAAATCCTTATTGTAAATGTAAGAATTCCTAATTCCTACCATTTACCAAAAAAACTGTTAGATTTTAAACTTATATGCACTGATCCTCTCGTAATGATTATGCACAAGGTCACCAAAACCTTGTCATCAGTCATTATAGAGGATTCCAAAGGAGATCAACTCTATGGAAACGAACTCTCATATTCAAAGTACATTGCTTTGAACATCCTTCTTGCATAAAAGTTTCTAACTTTCTCATAGATTCTTAATATCCAACTCCCAATATGGAAAATTTCCATATTCCTATTTTGATTATCATATCTGAACAAGAGCTACCTCTTTTCAGAATATATCCATATGGTCCTTCCAAAATTTAACACTATACTTCCAACTGTCCCTGAGCAACCAATCTTTGGTGAGCCTTAGATAGTCCTCGACAATTGCTTAATCATTTTAGTCATATCCGGTTCTATTCCTTTTTCCCTCTTAATGCTCTAAGCATTTTGAAAAATTTAGAACGGATAAATATTATAGCACATGTGACCGATCCTATATCCGAAGCATATGGGACACGATTCATGATGTTTCACATAAAGACCTGATACTAGATCAGTCTTTTGCTACAATATTTTTTATTTGCCATGTTTTCAAAAATCGACTATGAAGAGGGATGTCGTAATCATAATCGAATATGAGAACGCAATATATATAGAATTTCCTTATGTTGAACCATTCCAACATAAAATTCATATATATATCCTTGACTAAAGATGATTAAAAACTCAATCTAAGCTTTTAGAATTGAAATGAAGTATAATTTCCTCTCCCTTAATTATAGCAAAACAACTTTTTCAACCCCTACAACTTTACTAATTGAAACTTTTGTTTTTCTATAATTAACATTGCTAACTTGCAATACTAAACATAATAATCATGCTCCCACTAACATGATGATTATCAGCATAACACTTATGCTCCCACTAGCTCTGACATATTTCCAGAAACCAGCTGGACTTCTGAAATTTAGATTCATACACCCTTTCTTAGATAGCTCACATGTGTGTCTAAACAATTTCCAGAACTATGAAAAGGGATGTCGTAATCATATTCTTAATTGTTTAGACCTTTGCCATTTCTCACAAGTCCATGTTAGTGTGCCGGTTAACCACACACGCTCCACTAACGACTTTGAGAATGCAAACATCACAATTGCTATCTACTTAAAATCTTCTTAGTGAAAGCATTTCCTCACCATCATTTTCATGAATCGGAGAGAAACCTTATGACACTTAGATTTTATGGTGTATGAGTTCCTATCCATGTGAATTTGTCAAAACCATAATCACAAGACAAGGTTAGTAACAAATTCAGCCTTACATGGATTGAACTTTTTCAATCTTAATTTCTTGTCATCTGGTAGCACAAGGCCCACCAATGCTTCCAAGCTGTTATGCACACAGTTTAGAACTAACAGAACTCATATGCATAGTCAACTTAATAGGAACAGACACAGAAACAAGAATTATGTCAACTTAATAGGTTTCAAACCTTAAGTCGTGTGCTAGTGATAAAACTCAGGTTTTACTCTTGATATCTTGAAATCCTTTCAGGATCCTAAAGACTCCCACTGTCCTCTTGACATATAAGTTTCCCTAGTCAAGGACCATTCCTTGACAAAACAAATATTCAAGGAATAGTGCGGACTCTTATCAAGATAAACACTTCACACAATTGGTCTTAGTTGGTCTTTGTCTTATCACAACTTACCAATTTCAAATGTACAGGAGTAGAAAACATTTTACACTACATTTGATAAGTGTTTTAAACCTTACTTTATGTCACTCAATGTTACAATCTTGGATTATGACTCTAAGAGTTGTTTTGGAACGAAGTATGATCCATCTTCTTGATTTTAACCATTCTAACAATTCATGACCCCTCATCTTAGTCATAACAATGCACTAAGATGTCCTTAGAGTATGAATTTGTGATATGGTTTCATAATCATTAAGATGATCATAAAAACATGTATGATCCATCTTTTTGATTTTAACCATTCCAACAATTCATGACCCCTCATCTTAGTCATAACAATGCACTAAGATATCCTTAGAGTATGAATTTGTGATATGGTTTCATAATCATTAAGATGATCATAAAAACATGTATGATCCATCTTCTTGATTTTAACCATTCCAACAATTCATGACCCCTCATCTTAGTCATAACAATTCACTAAGATGTCCTTAGAGTATGAATTTGTGATATGGTTTCATAATCATTAAGATGATCATAAAAACATGATACTAAAGTACTCTCCCATCTTTTCAGATTTGAGAAACTTTTATCTTTCTGCCAAATTTGATTCTTCTCATCCGTTCTGCCATACATTGAAACTTTTCCAATGTTACAGAATTATACTTAACCTTATAAGTATAACCATATTTACTAATATTTAGTAAATCATGACGAATTGATCTTTGTGGTGGACCTTGACCAGCACACACCCAGTGTACCTAATTCCTTAGTCCTTCAATTGACTCACATATGCATGTGATCAATGAATTAGTCTTAATTTTACAAAGATGAAAATTCTCATTCATCATACAATACAACTTGTATGATTCCAAGTTTCTGTCTAACTGAAGCTTGGGTGATGAGAACCTTTCCTCATTTGGTAAATTCAGACACTACCACAAATGAGAGAATCAAACTCATATTTCCAAAATTGCTAGAAACATACAAACATCAACTTTCCATAAATGCCATTGTAAGGGGATATAATATAAAATAAACTAAACAAAACTTTTATTTCTTTATAAAATGCGGAAAAATATTCCTTACAATGCATCTTAAAATGAAAACTATGATATTACATATTTCCTAGCAATCTATCATAACTTTTAAGTAGTAGCTCAAAAATCCGATCCTCGAACCATGCGATAGAAATCCATCTTCGTGATCAGATTCAGCACACTCTTCTTTTAACCTTCCTTTTGCTCGATCCTGCTAAACATCAAGATGCAACCTAGTCACATCATGTAATAAGAATCAACAATTAGGAATTTTAACAAAGTTAGATAGTGGACTTACCTGAAGCCGAGTCAAACATTTTGTCTCTACTTGCTTTCAAACATTTCAGGTATTCAGGGCAGCTTCGCTTCCAATGTCCCTTCTCATGACAATAAAAACATATAGACTCTTTGGGAATGGTACACGAGACAATCACAGACTTAGCCTTTCCCTTTACCTTTTGGTCAACCGGGTTGACCAAGGCCGATCCCCTTTCATTGGGACGAGAAAGCTTTTCTGGACTTCCAATGTTACCATTGTCCATGTCCATGGAAGTTTGAGAATTAGACCTTCCATCAATATTTGCTTGACCATTGCGCCAAATCATTGATGATTCAGCAGCAACAAGCAAATAAGAAAGATCTATTAGGGTTATGTCAGGATCTGTCATATGGTAGCCTTTAATAAACTAACCATACGACTCAGGAAGTGACTGAAGAACCCAGTCAACAGCGAACTTCCTTGAAATAACAGCACCCAACATTCTCAACCTGTCAATGTGTGACTTCATTCCTAAGACATGAGTGCACACAGGTCTTCCATCTTTATGTTTCATTTCTAGTAGAGCTTGAGTGACCTTGAACCTTTCAAGTCTTCGGGCTTGTGGGTCAAGGAGAATAAATAGAGGAGGTGGAGGGAGTGAAGCATGATGTTGAGGGACATCATCTTCAGGAGGAAATCTTGTTTCAAGCGATTTGGGAAGATCATAGTTGTCTGAACCAGACATCTACAATGGGAGAAAATCAAGTTAGTTGATTCAAGTCCTTAATATAACACCCAATATGAAATATTAAGGCTAGGACCCAACACAATATTTTATAACTTGGAAGAGGGATGCCGTAATCCAAGCTATAAAATATTTGAAGGTAGGTGAATGACGATTCACCAATTTCCACCATGAAAAACGAAATAATTTATTAGGTTTTAATTCGATTTGAAACTCCTAGATCTTTTGAGATTCATTGAACTTTTTAATGGCATGTTTCAATCTCGATTGTGCCCTCTCAAGTTTTATGACTGGGATGCCGAGGATCACAAAACAAGGTGTGAATAACCATGCAAACTCACTTGGTACCCTTAATATTATCACCTAATTGATGTGCCGGTTAACCACACACGCTCCACCGATCTATGATAAACATTAAGTCACCCTTCGTGATCCTTACTAGTCCAAGTTAGTGTGTCGGTTAACCACACACGCTCCACCAACGACTTGGTAAGGTACAAAGTGTGAATTTCATGGGTTAGCACCATATTCACATTTTCCTAAAGTAACTAAGATTGGGAATTTATAAAAGGTTTAGTTACTTTATAATATTCATTATACTTTTAATGAGAATTTAAAGTCATTGTCCTACCCGTTCGGCTAACGACCCTCCACCGATCAAGGAAGCGGTGGGTGAGAATGGACACCCATTAAGTTGCCATTTTATAGGCAACAACCTTATACCCCCCTTATAGACCGGCTTCGTGAATGAGGCCTACTAACGGTAAAACGACTTGATCTTATACATATATATAATAATTAACCATTAATGTTATAAATAGTATAAGGGTTGAATTGTAACTTTTAAAACTCTAAGGGTTTGGAATTAAAGTTTATTAAAGTGTGTGAAACTTTACAAATTCCAAAACTTGAGGGCAAGTTTTGTAACTCTCCAAAACTTTTTCATTTCATAACTTATGAATTAAAGGTTCATAAAAATGAAGACTCTTCATTTTATGTAACTTATGTGTTTTAAGTGTGTGTTTAAAAGAAGTGACCTTTGGATATCCATAACTTGAGGACAAATTATGGACTCCATTAAAACACATAAATGATCAAGAATTAATCCTAAACAATTCAGCAAATAATTCCTATCATCTTCTAAATTCATAAGAACATGAACATGATCATCAAAGTTTCAAGAATTATATGAACACATACAAAGCATGAAATTTTGATATAAGCTATTGTAAATGGATTAGAACTACCATTACACCAACTAAAACAAGTTTTAAAACACCAAAACAGTTTAGGGTAATGTTTCTAGTCCATTTCCAGCAGCAAAAGTCGAAAATCTGTATTCTGAGGCTCCTACTCGCCGAGTGCACGAACCTACTCGGCGAGTAGGATGAGTTTGCACATGAACTCGGCGAGTCCCCCCATGGACTCGGCGAGTTCATCAGTCAGACAGCAAAAAATCGACTTTTTATCACTATTTTGCATCAAGTATCAAACAAACAAGCCTAGGCTCTGATACCACTGTTGGGTTTTGAGCATTCTAACACTTCCTAAGTGTACATGCAACCCTAATAAACCTTGGATCTATGTTTGTCTAAGGTACATGCAAAATATTATTTTCCAAGGTTTATAACCTATCTAGCATGGCATGGGGTACTTTTAAACATAAAAGAACTAGATGAGTTACATACCTTTTGTTGATTGTTGATTCCTTGGAGTTTGAGAGCCAAGCACCAATAATGTGAATGCCTCAAATGGAAATCACAAATCACCACAAACTTGGAAAATGTATGAGAGAGTATACTAACTCTTAGATTTTGGCCACCACACTTACACACACATTTTTGGGTGTTTTTCATGCAACATAAGCTTGTTTATATAGTGTGCATGGTTAGGGTGAAACCCTAATAACCCATGTCTTTTCCTCTTCCAAGGATCCATGGGTTAAAAGCTCCATGGATCATCCATGGACTTCCATATAAGCTTAGCCCATTAACAAATGAGCATTAGCCCACACCATATAAATACAATAGCCCATGATTTAATTAGTCTTCTTTTTAATCACTAAATCAATTCATAATTTATTCAAGATTAAAACTAATTAAATAACATGACTTTATATTAATATATTATAACTTATAATATATTAATAAATCGTAAGTATACAATTCTCATAAAATTATCCATAAACAGTTTGGGTGAAGTGCAACCCAAATGGACCATGCCGGGTCGGGTCAAGTATATACCAAATAAGTTATGGACTTAGACACCTTATCCAACAGAACTCTCTCGAGCGCACGAGGACCTCACCTCGAGTAGAATCAGTAGGCGTTCCACCTCCGCTGGTACTGATGGAGTAATATTGAGCCATGGCTGTTGCCACAGCCGCAGCTACTGCAGCGTTTAAAGCTGCCATATCGATTTGTGAAGGAGGCGGTATTGGAGTTATCGGGGTAGTGCGTCTGTTTGATTTGCGAGGAGGAATCTTTGCTAAAAGAATACAAAGATGAGACGGAATAAGTCTAAAGCAATGGACACAAGCCGAAAGCTGAAAAGACAAGGTTATCCTAGTTCTGGATGTATCGGGTCCTGACTTCCACAGGGTTCTAGAACCAATTCATAAATGAGTCTATACCTAATAAACTCTATGAATTTGGAATAACTATCCTCGAATGAATATCTGTTTCCTGAATAACTGTTACCATCTGCAAGTAAGAAAATAATCCTAACATATGTAATGTGAGCAGTGTTTCCACTCGCTCAACAAATTAACATGATTAATATTTATTAGTGTGACGTGTAAGACGTTTTGGTTACTTCAGCTGATCTCTCCTTGAAAACTTCTCATGAACTTGTTCTTGTTCCTCCTGGACTCTTCTGTTGTCTACTACGAGGAAGTGGTTACATCTATATGGGCTTGCGTGCGAGAATGAAAGTGACTAAAGAATCTATGAGCTTTAAGGTAACTCTATGGGGTGATCCTTACGGAGTCTTCCTATAATTTTTACAAGGTACACAAGTTTGTATATAATTGAAGATTAAATAGACTTTTGAATAAGTGATCCTACACCAAAACTACACCCTTAAGAGGAATGGATAGCGAAGCGTAGGCCATAATTTCTAAGTCTATAAGATCTTAATTATATAGAAAACTTTAGGAATATATATTGCAAGATTATAGACCTATCCGTAAGGGTCTTTTAAGTTATCACATAAGTTATTTATATGGACTAAAATACTCCTATAGTATTCTAACTCTGAATGTACTTGTTCTGGTGTTCTCTTGACTGGTGTTCAGGTAAGTTTTAACACTGTTGCAACACCACATCATTCCCAAACACATGTCGGTCACATCTCGAATGAATATAGTTGATCAGGCTATATTGATCCTAGCTATGATTACATAACTGTTCGGGTTGACGACAGTGCCCAACCTTTAAATACTTTAGTTCTGTTCTCCTCCTGACACTAGTTCTATCATGTACATGTATAAGCAAGTAGGTATATTTTTATAACTTGTAGTTTTCTAAAATATATCATTATCCAGAGCACTTAAGCCCCATTGCATTTATAGTTGTATATCTTTTATCGGTTGATATACTTAATTCACTATAAACAATGCTCTGATACCAATCTGTCACACCCCAAAACCGGAACGGCGGAAACGTTCGGGGGTGGAGGAGGTCATGTTTAGTATCACGAGATATGTATATGGTAAGCAAGTAATGAACAACCATTTCATTCTGAAAGAAAGTGTTTACAATGTGTGTGTTCACAAAACATAGAATTCATAAACAAATAACAAAACAAGACTTGAAGCTATAATGCTTCATCTTCTGAATCCCCAGCACTAGCACCTGTCTAATAGTCTCCTGAGAATACAAGTTATTTGAAAGAGTTGATCAGCAATTAAGCTGGTGAGTTCATAAGATTTTAGTGATGTGAGTAAGCTGTAAAATGTGGTTGAAAATGTATATGTAAAATGTTGTAAGTTGTAAGTTCTGTTTTGAAAAGCTCGCCTGTTCCTCTAGAAAATCTTATATTTCCTACGTTGATGGAAGTTTAAGTAAAATGACACTACAACCCTTTCTATGAGTACTAAGTGGGTACAAGTTATATAAGACTCAGAGTAAACAAACAATCGATTGTGCGCATCTGCCCTAAGTTCACAACCAAACAAGGAACAGAAAGTAAGGCGGATAGCACACATCCCATTGGTTGTTAGATCATTGTCGTATATAACCCTGGTGTATTCACTTGTTACTCATGGACTTATTTGTAATGGTTCCTTTGTATCTAATGAAAAGTTCTTTAAGAAAACCCTTATTTCTTAATATAAAATGGTGACCACAGTGACTACTTTTATAATAGCTTAGTTTATATTGATATATATATAATCTAATATCAGATAGAAAGTTAACTGGGTGAATCTGCCCTAAGCCCACAACCAAACAAGGAACAGGAAGTAAGGCAGAAAGCACACATCCAACTACCTACTGGTATTAGTTTTATATATAAACATGGTGTATAAACTATGGTATTATAGAGTTACTCACCTAAGGTCCTTTAAACATACTGGTTTAATAAAATGGATTAAACCCTTTACTGGGAAGTTTCTAGTTTTGAATACCAAAAGTACTGATGTTGGAAAGTATGTTTTGTACTAGTAAAACTGTGCTTTGACTCTGTGTTCTATAACCTGACCCATACCTGGTACCCTTATGATGACTTAATGTATACTAAGCATACACATATATAGAATCGGGCAGATAATATATTGGGTGAATTCGATCCAAGCCCACAACCAAACAAGGAACAGGAAATGAAGCGAAGAGCACACATCCTATTACCTGTCGGACCCTATTGGTATATATGTATCCTATGATGTATACATTAAGGAATCATAAGACTAGCATTATGGTCCTATCTTTTAATCGTAGCCTTCTACCAAGGCATCTTCTGTTATGTGCTAGACTCCACTGATCCATTTGTCGTTTGTAAAAATGTATATTTTCCCTAGTTTATAACTCGAAAAATAGATTGAGTTCGACTTTCAAGCGGTACTGTCACTTTATGAAAGGAGTGGGAAAAGTAAGTACACAGCTGTCGTTTATAATGACATGCGTATGTACTAATAACCTAAAAACGTATTTGTTTTATTAAGGTTATAATTTGAAGGCTAGAACCCTTACTATACGCTCCCCCTGTCGGGAGATTAGGGGAAAATAAACACGACCTCTGCAAATTCTTGCAAGCCATGTAATTCACATTAAAGTATATGATCATGTATACCCAATATAACTATCACCTTTTGTTTAAAACAATGAGTTAGTGATTCATTGGTATAGTTAGATCCTGTATGTGTGTTCTCATGCTATAGCAACCTTACTTGTTTGTTCTGTTTGTTTCTCTTTATTGTGTGTTCTCTCTGTATGGTATTGTTTGATTCTCTTCACTGTATGTTCTGTTATGGTATTGACTCTTTGTGTGCTTCATTGTACTAGAAGTAATGAATAGCATTCTCCTAAACTATACCTATTATAGCTTACTAATGTTCTACTTGGACTGTTATTGAAAAGGCTTATTTATCTACTAAGTTATGCTTGTACTTTAAAAACAGAGTTTTGTATAATTAAAAAGTAACATAACTTTAAAAGAGTTTTGAAGTGTTTTGACAACTTAGAAGTGACATAAGAAACATTTTGAAAGATGTTTATAACAAACATTTACACAATTATCATTGTGTTCAACTTGTATCCCCCCCCCCCCCTTAAAACAGTTAAATTAGTTGAAAGATTCATTACGGGGTATGAACTCACCTGATGTGGGTGATTCAAACGGGTATGCGTGTAAGGATGAGAAGTTCCACGAATGAAGTCCCGAGACACAAATAAGTCCTAAATGACATATAAGGACACATATTACCATGAATATAGTGTTCATAGACAACTATATGAAGGGAAACACCTTCCGGTACTAGGAAACACCTTGACCAAGTGTTGGAATCACATGTGATTAATCAAAGGGAAGAGGAATAACACAAACATGAGTTTACGGTCTTGTGACCAACTCTCATTGAGTTTACGGTCGTAAACCCATGAGTTTACGGCCGTAAACTCATGGTACTTTGACCATTTTGTGTTTTGAAGCTTTACAAGTCCTACTAAGCATTCCTACTTCATGCCTAAGCCTTAGAAAGTGATTAGGGCAACATTTCACCCCCTTTAAGGAGTTTACGGTTTTTGGACCAATTGCCTTTGGGTTGACGACCGTAAACCCAAATGATTTATGGCCTTTTGATGTTTTCAAGTTCCTAGCACATCAAGGAAGGGATCTAAGCTAGTTTCCAAGGCATGGTAAGGGACTAGGGACACTTTGGCACCCTTTTTAGGGTTTATGGTCCAAGAACATCTTGGACCGTAAACACCTTTGATCTTGGCTTTCTTGGGTGTTTTCTTGATGTATAAAAGTGTAACAAGCTCTATAATACTCTAGGATAGAAGTACTTACTAGGTAGAAGCTTGAAAAGGTGCTAAAGTCCAAGAACACTAGTGTGTGTTCTTGGTGTTCTTGGTGAAACTTGAAGATCTACACTTTTGGAATGATTTCACGGATGGAAGTGTGTTAGATCACTAGATTAAGGTAGATATCAACTTACTAGGGCTTAGAAACACTTACAAGTTGAAGATCTTGAAGAAAAGTTGGATGATACTTGAGAGAGAAATGGCTCTAGTCTTGGAAATATGAAAAAAATGAAAAATAAGCTAAGTGTCACTTATATAGTCAATAGGGTTTACGGCCCTAATACCATTTTGGGCCGTAAACTCCAAACTCTTGGAGTTTTGGGACCTTATAGCTACTTAATAAACCCTAGGGTATCCTCTCTCCTGATATCTATTGAAGTACTAACTTTAAAACACTCAAACTTATTCCAAAAAGCTTGAAAGTTAGCAGAACTGTTCTGACTTCTATTGAATTGAATGGCTGTACAAAATAGAAATTTCGGGTTGTCACAAATGCAGTGGTTCGAGAGGACTGAATCTGTCTTCGAAATATGTGCGTGCCCCGAGGCAAACAAAGTCAAATTCGCAGCTCGCACTTTCACCGGCAGGGCCCTTACTTGGTGGAATGGCCACGTAAAATCCCTAACTCTCGCCGTGGCGAATTCAATAAGCTG
The DNA here is from genome assembly GCF_052849685.1 of Lactuca virosa. Classification (NCBI taxonomy): domain Eukaryota; kingdom Viridiplantae; phylum Streptophyta; class Magnoliopsida; order Asterales; family Asteraceae; genus Lactuca; species Lactuca virosa. Next base: position 424,326,210 of record NC_136429.1, on the reverse strand, counting down.
GGAAGATTTGAAAACCATGATGCTGAAGGAGTATTTCCCAAGGGGTGAAGTGCAGAAATTAGAACATGAACTTTGGAGTCTCAAGATGATGGGCTCTGACCTCACAGCTTACACCGCCCGATTCAATGATCTAGCACTCCTCTGTCCGGCAATGGTCAATCCGGAAAGCAAGAAGGTGGAGCGATATCTCTGGGGATTATCTTCTGAGATTCAAGATAGTGTGTTGGCCTCACGACCAACTACTTTCGAGAGTGCCAAGGAGTTGGCACAACAACTCATTGATCATCGGGCCAGCCATACCACAGTGACAACCACCTCCGATCAAGCGCGACGAGGAAACAACAAGAGCAAATTCTGGGATAATAAAAAGAAGCAACCGGCGCAGGGCCCCATAAATAAGCAGCAAACTGTTGCCATCCATGTTGCCACTACTCCTTCCACTCCAGCACCACTAAGACAATATGTTGGAACCCTTCCCAAGTGCAACAAATGCAACTTTCACCACAACGGTCCTTGTCGAGAAATGCACTGCAAAAGCTGTAACAAAAAGGGGCATACCGCCCGTTTCTGCAGGGCGTCTGCCCAACAAGCCAAACCAGCCGCCAACGCTGGAGCGAGCCGAGCCTGTTACGGTTGCGGGGAGACTAGGCACTACAAGAGGGATTGTCCAAAGGCTGGAAATGCAAACGCCGGCGTTGTCGGAAGGATTTTGGCCATAGGACAAGGAGAAGCAAAGGAGGATCCCGCGGTGGTTACCGGTACGTTTCTCCTCAATAACTCATATGCATACATATTATTCGATAGTGGAGCGGAGAGGAGTTTCGTTAGCCACAAATTCAAACAATTATTAAAACAAAATCCTCAATCACTAAAAGATACATACATGGTAGAAATGGCTAATGGAAAAACAGAAAGCACTAATGACATATACTCAGGGTGTACCCTCACACTAGACAACTACTCATCCAAAATCGATCTATTGCCAGTCTCAATAAAACGTTTTGACGTCATCATTGGCATGGATTGGTTAAGTTCAAATCGTGATGACATTCTGTGTTACGAAAGGGTCGTACGCCTTAATCTGCCGAGTGGCGAAACTCTTGTCATCTACGGCGACAAACCCAGTGCAAATCTACAAATCATCTCTTGCGTCAAAGCCCAAAAGTATCTCCGTAAGGAATACCATGTCTTCTTAGCCCACGTTGTGGATAGGAAAGAAGAGGTGGAAAACATCAAGGACATTCCGGAGGTCTGTAATTTCTCTGACGTATTCCCGGAAGACCTTCCCGGAGTCCCTCCCACACGACAAGTCGAATTCCGAATCGACCTGATCCCCAGAGCTACCCAAGTAGCCAAAGCGCCCTACCGTCTAGCGCCAGCCGAGATGCAGGAACTATCCAGCCAACTAAACAAACTGCTGAGTAAGGGGTTCATTAGACCCAGCTTCTCGCCTTGGGGAGCACCAGTTCTCTTTGTAAAAAAGAAGGATGGATTGTTTCGCATGTGCATCGACTACCGCGAGCTAAATAAGCTTACCGTCAAAAACCGATACCCTTTACCTCGAATCGACGACCTATTTGATCAACTCCAAGGAGCATATTACTTCTCAAAGATCGATCTGAGATCGGGATACCATCAACTACGGGTTCAGGAGGAGGATGTTCCCAAAACGGCGTTCAGAACTCAGTACGGTCACTACGAGTTTGTAGTAATGCCCTTTGGGTTGACAAACGCACCCGCAATGTTCATGGATCTAATGAACCGGGTGTGTCGGCCTTACCTAGATAAGTTCGTGATTGTCTTTATAGACGACATCCTAGTCTATTCAAGGAGTAAGGAAGAGCATCGACAACATCTACGACAGGTATTGGAGACACTAAGGGCAGAGAAATTATATACAAAATTTTCAAAGTGTGAATTTTGGATCCGAGAAGTGGACTTCCTCGGTCATGTGGTTAGCGGGAAAGGGATAAACATGGATCCCTCCAAAATCAAGGCTATCGAGAATTGGTCAGCACCAAGGACGCCCACAGAAATCCGCCAATTCTTAGGCCTCGCTGGCTACTACCGAAGGTTCATCCAAAACTTCTCTAAGATTGTCAAACCACTTACCACCCTAACCCAAAAGAGTGTAACTTTCAGCTGGGGAGAGAAACAAGAAACCGCCTTCCAAACCTTAAAACAGGCCCTATGCAGCGCTCCGATTTTATCCCTGCCCGAGGGAACCGAAGACTTTGTGGTCTACTGCGACGCATCAAACCAGGGCCTTGGATGTGTGTTGATGCAACGAGGAAAGGTCATTGCCTACGCATCAAGGCAACTAAAAACACACGAGGTCAATTATGCCACGCATGACCTCGAATTGGGAGCAGTAGTATTCGCCCTAAAAATATGGAGGCACTACCTTTACGGAACAAAGTGCACTGTCTTTACCGATCACAAAAGCCTTCAGCACATCCTCAATCAAAAAGATCTCAACATGAGGCAGAGACGATGGGTAGAATTACTGAATGATTACGAGTGTGAGATTCGTTATCACCCAGGTAAGGCCAACGTGGTAGCTGACGCCTTAAGTTGAAAAGAATACTCGGGTAGCCGAGTAAAGTCATTAACCATGACAATCCATTCACAACTGTCCATGCAAATCAAAGAGGCTCAGCTGGAAGCTTTGAAGCCTGAGAATGTGGCAGGTGAGGCTTTAAGAGGAATTGATAAGAATCTAGAAGTCAAGGGCGACGGAGCTCGTTATCTCATAAACCGAATTTGGACACCGAAATTCGGCGGCTTCAGGGACGTCGTTCTGAACGAAACACACAAAACTCGATACTCCATACATCCCGGTTCGGACAAGATGTACCTGGACCTGAAGAAACTCTACTGGTGGCCGAACATGAAAGCCGAAATCGCTACCTACGTGAGCAAGTGTCTAACTTGCGCCAAAGTTAAGGTAGAGTACCAAAAGCCTTCGGGTCTACTACAGCAACCTAAAATACCCGAATGGAAGTGGGAACGAATAACCATGGATTTCATAACCAAACTTCCTAAGACGACAAGTGGTCTCGATACCATTTGGGTAATCGTCGATAGATTGACCAAATCCGCGCACTTCCTGCCAATAAAGGAGACCGACAAGATGGAAAAGTTGACTAGGACGTACATCAAAGAGATTGTATGACTGCATGGTGTGCCGATATCCATTATCTCTGACAGAGATAGTAGATTCACTTCACGGTTCTGGCAGTCCTTATAGAAAGCTCTAGGGACCCGGCTAGACATGAGTACGGCCTACCATCCACAAACCGACGGGCAGAGCGAAAAAACTATTCAAACCTTGGAAGATATGCTAAGAGCTTGTGTTATTGACTTCGGTAAAGCGTGGGATACCCACTTACCGCTTGTTGAATTCTCGTAAAACAACAGTTATCATACTAGCATCAAGGTCGCGCCATTTGAACCTCTTTATGGTCGCAAGTGCAGATCACCACTGTGCTGGGCTGAAGTGGGAGACACACAGTTAGGAAAAGGGCAAGTCCCTAACATCACCCTCACGGGCCCTGAAATCATAAGGGAAACTACGGAAAAGATCGTTCAAATTCGGGAAAGACTGAAAGCATCTCGAGATCGACAAAAGAGCTACGCTGATAAGCGACGTAAACCCTTGGAATTCCAGGTTGGGGATCGGGTGCTACTAAAGGTCTCACCATGGAAAGGCACGATACGATTTGGTAAACGTGGTAAACTAAATCCAAGGTACATCGGGCCATTCGAAATCCTTGCTAGGATTGGCCCAGTGGCATACAAACTTCGGCTACCTCAAGAAACTTAACAATGTGCACCCGACTTGCCACGTGTCAAACTTAAAGAAGTGCCTGTCTGACGAGACTCTTGTGATCCCTCTCGAGGAAATCAAGGTCAACGAGAGTCTCCACTTCGTAGAAGAACCGGTAGAAATCATGGATCGAGAGATCAAGAGAACGAAACAAAGTCGTATTCCTATAGTGAAGGTCCGTTGGAACGCTAAGCGAGGACCCGAGTTTACCTGGGAACGCGAAGATTAGATGATGTGACAACCGTCACTTTCTGGTCAATTCAAAGTCAAGAAAGTCAACAAGTCAAACTGGTCAACTCAACTAGTGCCAATATGTTAGGGATTACCTTATGTTTACTAATGTGTAACTCTAAATTTTAATGCAAAGTAACACTTGAAAGTTTCAAATGTTCAAAACCCTAAACCCTAATCAGTTTGAGGGAAGTAACAACTCTATAAAACACTATTACGTACCCTTCGGGGGCGTATGACACTCAAAATGGGTTGTAACTAAGCCCACGACCTTTGTTCGGCGAAGAAAAACATTAATAAAGGCCCCCGACAAATTCTCTCTAAATCTATCCCATTATATCCAAATCTCTCCCAAATCTCTCCAAGTATGTGAAATCTCTCTCAAATCTCTCCAAGTATGTGAAATCCCTCCCAAATCTCTCCAAGTATGTGAAATCTCTCCCAAATCTCTCTAAGTATGAGAAATCTCTCCAAGTATGTGAAATCTCTCTCAAATCTCTCCAAGTATGTGAAATCTCTCCCAAATGCAAGTATGTGAAATCTCTCCCAAATCTCTCTAAGTATGAGAAATCTCTCCAAGTATGTGAAATCTCTCCCAAATCTCTCCAAGTATGTGAAATTTCTCCCAAATCTCTCCAAGTATGTGAAATCTCTCCCAAATCTCTCCAAGTATGTGAAATCTCTCCTAAATCTCTCCAAGTATGTGAAATCTCTCCCAAATCACTCTATGTACCTTCCTCAGTCGAAAATAGCCCAAAAGGACCCTCTTCGTCCGGAACCCTCTTCGTCCGGAACCCTCTTGGTCCGGAACCCCTTGGTTCGGAACCCCCTTAGTCCGGACCATCCTCCTGCTTCGGAACATCATACTGACTCCGGAACATGTGGGGCGGATCGGACCTCTAAGCTGAACCGGACGAATTTCGCTCCTGACCTCGGATCCGAGAAGAAAGCTTCGGACCTCGCCCAGCGCCTCCGGAATTCCCTGTTTACCCGCTTCGGACCCTCGCAGCCTAATCCTCTCCTCCGGAAATTTGGTATTAGCTCCGGAATACTTAAAGGAGCTCCGGAAATTCTGCTGTGACTCCGGATTTCACCCCTTCACTCTGGATTTTTACCAATTTCGGACTTTTTAGTGTTTTTAAGTGATTTTTGCTCCGGAAATTTCCTCAGACTTTTACTTTTATAAATTTAAACACTCCAAACTTATATTTTTATATATAAGACCCTATATTATCATATTTTAAACCATAGTTTGGGAAATGATCGTAAACCAAGGACAATATCTATTGGGTGAGATATTGTGTTAGAGTGTTGATTTCCCTTAGAGTGTGACACAAGCTATCACCCATACCCACTTAGGACAACCCCCAGTCACTATTCACCCCTACCTAGTCAACTATTTGTCCTCTCACATCTTTCCTCCAGCTGGTAACTTGATCAAAAGTTGGAAACTCCCATCTCTCCTTCCACTTTACTCACACTCTCACCAAGAAACAAACACTTCTCTCTCATTTCCCTCTCTAAGAACTCGAGACTCCAAGGCTGCCTTTGAACTTCTCACCCTCATTCAGTAAGTATTCTCATCCTACATTGAACATTTTTCACTCCTTCACTCAACTTATGAATCTCTCATAACCAATGTCACCATAATTATTCTTAGATCTTCAACTCTCCAAGCTTCTATCAAGTGTTCTTGACTTAGAAACCCTTTCTCTTCAACATACATCTAAGGAAATCACTCAATGTGAGTTCATACCCCTACATTTTCATGTTTTCTTCAAGTTTTAAGGGGGGGGGGGGGAATACAAGTTAAAACACCTTAATATAACTCAAACTCATACTTCAGCTTTTCACAGAAAAGTTGAGTCCTATTCACGGACTGTTTCGACCAACTTAAACTTAAAATATTTCAAAACGGTTTCATATGCAAGTATTTCAGGTTTATACCTTTCTAATGACTACTTGCACACCTCCATACGATTTTTCTACAATTTATGGTGAATTTTATAAAACTGCCTATCATTTCCGAAACGAATTCGGACCAGTCTGTGAATATGAACATTTTCACATAAGTTAGACACTTCTAAAAATCATACTAAAAATTATGGATAAACTAGACACATTTTATAAACTCTCAAAGTTTACGGATTCAGTTTTCGACTTCGTATGATTTTTCTAAAGCAGTACAGAAAGGTTAAAAACTAGTTCACAGCTTACAATTTTCATAACACTTTGTAACATGTTGAGCAAAGTTTTTGTCTTTGATGACTTTATAATTTACACATGTTTTCTGTTAAGTTATGGTTAAATAACAGAAATTTACTTCCTACATTATAAGAGTCCTTTCACATTACAAACATACAAAATAAAACATAAGAAGCATAGTTATGCATTCTAAGCATGCTACACGTAAACTCGTTAACGTAAGTTGTGAGGCAATTCTCTAAATGTACTCTTAGAGTACGGGTTAAAATTCCTGCAAGTTATAACCAGAGTCTCTTGTAGGGAGAGCATGATAATTGTGTATAGATCTATATTGGGATTGACACCCCACACCTTGCTGCTAGCTACAGCGGGACCTGCAGGTCTACCCGAATGGAAGTGGGAACGAATAACCATGGATTTCATAACCAAACTGCCTAAGACGACAAGTGGTCTCGATACCAATTGGGTAATCGTCGATAGATTGACAAAATCCGCGCACTTCCTGCCAATAAAGGAGACCGACAAGATGGAAAAGTTGACTAGGACGTACATCAAAGAGATTGTATGACTGCATGGTGTGCCGATATCCATTATCTCTGACAGAGATAGTAGATTCACTTCACGGTTCTGGCAGTCCTTATAGAAAGCTCTAGGGACCCGGCTAGACATGAGTACGGCCTTCCATCCACAAACCGACAGGCAGAGCGAAAAAACTATTCAAACCTTGGAAGATATGCTAAGAGCTTGTGTTATTGACTTCGGTAAAGCGTGGGATACCCACTTACCGCTTGTTGAATTCTCGTACAACAACAGTTATCATACTAGCATCAAGGTCGCGCCATTTTAAGCTCTTTATGGTCGCAAGTGCAGATCACCACTGTGCTGGGCTGAAGTGGGAGACACACAGTTAGGAAAAGGGCAAGTCCCTAACATCACCCTCGCGGGCCCTGAAATCATAAGGGAAACTACGGAAAAGATCGTTCAAATTCGGGAGAGACTGAAAGAATCTCGAGATCGACAAAAGAGCTATGCTGATAAGCGACGCAAACCCTTGGAATTCCAGGTTGGGGATCGGGTGCTACTAAAGGTCTCACCATGGAAAGGCACGATACGTTTTGGTAAACGTGGTAAACTAAATCCAAGGTACATCGGGCCATTCGAAATCCTTGCCAGGATTGGCCCAGTGGCATACAAACTTCGGCTACCTCAAGAAACTTAACAATGTGCACCCGACTTGCCACGTGTCAAACTTAAAGAAGTGCCTGTCTGACGAGACTCTTGTGATCCCTCTCGAGGAAATCGAGGTCAACGAGAGTCTCCACTTCGTAGAAGAACCGGTAGAGATCATGGATCGAGAGTTCAAGAGAACGAAACAAAGTCGTATTCCTATAGTGAAGGTCCGTTGGAACGCTAAGCGAGGACCCGAGTTTACATGGGAACGCGAAGATTAGATGAAACAAAAATACCCGCATCTTTTCCCCAACTCTTGAAGTCCCAGTCAAAACGCTAATTTCGGGACGAAATTCCTTCTAACGGGGGGATGATGTGACAACCGTCACTTTCTGGTCAATTCAAAGTCAAGAAAGTCAACAAGTCAAACTGGTCAACTCAACTAGTGCCAATATGTTAGGGATTACCTTATGTTTACTAATGTGTAACTGTAAATTTTAATGCAAAGTAACACTTGAAAGTTTCAAATGTTCAAAATCCTAAACCCTAATCAGTTTGAGGGAAGTAACAACTCTATAAAACACTATTACGTGCCCTTCGGGGGCATATAACACTCAAAATGGGTTGTAACTAAGCCCACGACCTTTGTTCGGCGTAGAAAAACATTAATAAAGGCCCCCGACAAAGTCTCTCTAAATCTATCCCATTATATCCAAATCTCTCCCAAATCTCTCCAAGTATGTGAAATCTCTCTCAAATCTCTCCAAGTATGTGAAATCCCTCCCAAATCTCTCCAAGTATGTGAAATCTCTCGAAAATCTCTCTAAGTATGAGAAATCTCTCCAAGTATGTGAAATCTCTCTCAAATCTCTCCAAGTATGTGAAATCTCTCCCAAATCTCTCCAAGTATGTGAAATCTCTCCCAAATCTCTCTAAGTATGAGAAATCTCCCCAAGTATGTGAAATCTCTCCCAAATCTCTCCAAGTATGTGAAATCTCTCCCAAATCTCTCCAAGTATGTGAAATCTCTCCCAAATCTCTCCAAGTATGTGAAATCTCTCCTAAATCTCTCCAAGTATGTGAAATCTCTCCGAAATCACTCTATGTACCTTCCTCAGTCGAAAATAGCCCAAAAGGACCCTCTTGGTCCGGAACCCTCTTCGTCCGGAACCCCCTTGGTCCATAACCCTCTTCGTCCGGAACCCTCTTGGTCCGGCCCTCTTAGTCCGGAACCCCTTGGTTCGGAACCCCCTTATTCCGGACCATCCTCCTGCTTCGGAACATCATACTGACTCCGGAACATGTGGGGCGGATCGGACCTCCAAGCTGAATCGGACGAATTTTGCTCCTGACCTCGGATCCGAGAAGAAAGCTTCGGACCTCGCCCAGCGCCTCCGGAATTCCCTGTTTACCCGCTTCGGACCCTCGCAACCTAATCCTCTCCTCCGGAAATTTGGTATTAGCTCCGGAATGCTTAAAGGAGCTCCGGAAATTCTGCTGTGACTCCGGATTTCACCCCTTCACTCTGGATTTTTACCAATTTCGGACTTTTTAGTGTTTTTAAGTGATTTTTGCTCCGGAAAATTCCTCAGACTTTTACTTTTATAAATTTAAACACTCCAAACTTATATTTTTATATATAAGACCCTATATTATCATATTTTAAACCATATTTTGGGAAATGATCGTAAACCAAGGACAATATCTATTGGGTGAGATATTGTGTTAGAGTGTTGATTTCCCTTAGAGTGTGACACAAGCTATCCCCCATACCCACTTAGGACAACCCCCAGTCACTATTCACCCCTACCTAGTCAACTATTTGTCCTCTCACATCTCTCCTCTAGCTGGTAACTTGATCAAAAGTTGGAAACTCCCATCTCTCCTTCCACTTTACTCACACTCTCACCAAGAAACAAACACTTCTCTCTCATTTCCCTCTCTAAGAACTCGAGACTCCAAGGTTGCCTTTGAACTTCTCACCCTCATTCAGTAAGTATTCTCATCCTACATTGAACATTCTTCACTCCTTCACTCAACTTATGAATCTCTCATAACCAATGTCACCATAATTATTCTTAGATCTTCAACTCTCCAAGCTTATATCAAGTGTTCTTGACTTAGAAACCCTTTCTCTTCAGCATACATATAAGGAAATCACTCAATGTGAGTTCATACCCCTACATTTTCATGTTTTCATCAAGTTTTAAGGGGGGGGGGGGGGGGGGAATACAAGTTAAAACACCTTAATATAACTCAAACTCATACTTCAGCTTTTCACAGAAAAGTTGAGTCCTATTCACGGACTGTTTTGACCAACTTAAACTTAAAATATTTCAAAACGGTTTCATATGCAAGTATTTCAGGTTTATACCTTTCTAATGACTACTTGCACACCTCCATACGATTTTTCTACAATTTATGGTGAATTTTATAACACTGCCTATCATTTCCGAAACGAATTCGGACCAGTCTGTGAATATGAACATTTTCACATAAGTTAGACACTTCTAAAAATCATACTAAAAATTATGGATAAACTAGACACATTTTATAAACTCTCAAAGTTTACGGATTCAGTTTTCGACTTCGTATGATTTTTCTATGATTTTTCTAAAGCAGTACAGAAAGGTTAAAAACTAGTTCACAGCTTACAATTTTCATAACACTTTGTAACATGTTGAGCAAAGTGTTTGTCTTTGATGACTTTATAATTTACACAAGTTTTCTGTTAAGTTATTGCTAAATAACAGAAATTTACTTCCTACATTGTAAGAGTCCTTTCACATTACAAACATACAAAATAAAACATAAGAAGCATAGTTATGCATTGTAAGCATGCTACACGTAAACTCGTTAACGTAAGTTGTGAGGCAATTCTCTAAATGTACTCTTAGAGTACGGGTTACAATTCCTGCAAGTTATAACCAGAGTCTCTTGTAGGGAGAGCATGATAATTGTGTATAGATCTATATTGGGATTGACACCCCACACCTTGCTGCTAGCTACAGCGGGACCTGCAGCTCTACCCGAATGGAAGTGGGAACGAATAACCATGGATTTCATAACCAAACTGCCTAAGACGACAAGTGGTCTCGATACCATTTGGGTAATCGTCGATAGATTGACGAAATCCGCGCACTTCCTGCCAATAAAGGAGACCGACAAGATGGAAAAGTTGACTAAGACGTACATCAAAGAGATTGTATGACTGCATGGTGTGCCGATATCCATTATCTCTGACAGAGATAGTAGATTCACTTCACGGTTCTAGGAATCCTTATAGAAAGCTCTAGGGACCCGGCTAGACATGAGTACGGCCTACCATCCACAAACCGACGGGCAGAGCGAAAAAACTATTCAAACCTTGGAAGATATGCTAAGAGCTTGTGTTATTGACTTCGGTAAAGCGTGGGATACCCACTTACCGCTTGTTGAATTCTCGTACAACAACAGTTATCATACTAGCATCAAGGTCGCGCCATTTGAAGCTCTTTATGGTCGCAAGTGCAGATCACCACTGTGCTGGACTGAAGTGGGAGACACACAGTTAGGAAAAGGGCAAGTCCCTAACATCACCCTCACGGGCCCTGAAATCATAAGGGAAACTACGGAAAAGATTGTTCAAATTCGGGAAAGACTGAAAGCATCTCGAGATCGACAAAAGAGCTACGCTGATAAGCGATTCAAACCCTTGGAATTCCAGGTTGGGGATCGGGTGCTACTAAAGGTCTCACCATGGAAAGGGATGATACGTTTTGGTAAACGTGGTAAACTAAATCCAAGGTATATCGGGCCATTCGAAATCTCTCCAAGTATGTGAAATCTCTCTCAAATCTCTCCAAGTATGTGAAATCCCTCCCAAATCTCTCCAAGTATGTAAAATCTCTCCCAAATCTCTCTAAGTATGAGAAATCTCTCCAGGTATGTGAAATCTCTCTCAAATCTCTCCAAGTATGTGAAATCTCTCCCAAATCCAAGTATGTGAAATCTCTCCCAAATCTCTCTAAGTATGAGAAATCTCTCCAAGTATGTGAAATCTCTCCCAAATCTCTCCAAGTATGTGAAATCTCTCCCAAATCTCTCCAAGTATGTGAAATCTCTCCCAAATCTCTCCAAGTATGTGAAATCTCTCCCAAATCACTCTACGTACCTTCCTCAGTCGAAAATAGCCCAAAAGGACCATCTTGGTCCGGAACCCTCTTCGTCCGGAACCCTCTTGGTCCGGAACCCTCTTCGTCCGCAACCCTCTTGGTCTGGAACCCAAGTATGTGAAATCTCTCCAAGTATGTGAAATCTCTCCTAAATCTCTCCAAGTATGTGAAATCTCTCCCAAATCACTTTATGTACCTTCCTCAGTCGAAAATAGCCCAAAAGGACCCTCTTGGTCCGGAACCCTCTTCGTCCGGGACCCTCTTGGTCCGGAACCCTCTTGGTCCGGAACCCCCTTAGTCCGGACCATCCTCCTGCTTCGGAACATCATACTGACTCCAGAACATGTGGGGCGGATCGGACCTCCAAGCTGAACCGGACGAATTTCGCTCCTGACCTCGGATCCGAGAAGAAAGCTTCGGACCTCGCCCAGCGCCTCCGGAATTCCTTGTTTACCCGCTTCGGACCCTCGCAGCCTAATCCTCTCCTCCGGAAATTTGGTATTAGCTCCGGAATGCTTAAAGGAGCTCCGGAAATTCTGTTGTGACTCCGGATTTCACCCCTTCACTCTGGATTTTTACCAATTTCGGACTTTTTAGTGTTTTTAAGTGATTTTTGCTCCGGAAATTTCCTCAGACTTTTATTTTTATAAATTTAAACACTCCAAACTTATATTTTTATATATAAGACCCTATATTATCATATTTTAAACCATATTTTGGGAAATGATCGTAAACCAAGGACAATATCTATTGGGTGAGATATTGTGTTAGAGTGTTGATTTCCCTTAGAGTGTGACACAAGCTATCCCCCATACCCACTTAGGACAACCCCCAGTCACTATTCACCCCTACCTAGTCAACTATTTGTCCTCTCACATCTCTCCTCCAGCTGGTAACTTGATCAAAAGTTGGAAACTCCCATCTCTCCTTCCACTTTACTCACACTCTCACCAAGAAACAAACACTTCTCTCTCATTTCCCTCTCTAAGAACTCGAGACTCCAAGGGTGCCTTTGAACTTCTCACCCTCATTCAGTAAGTATTCTCATCCTACATTGAACATTCTTCACTCCTTCACTCAACTTATGAATCTCTCATAACCAATGTCACCATAATTGTTCTTAGATCTTCAACTCTCCAAGCTTCTATCAAGTGTTCTTGACTTAGAAACCCTTTCTCTTCAGCATACATCTAAGGAAATCACTCAATGTGAGTTCATACCCCTACATTTTCATGTTTTCATCAAGTTTTAAGGGGGGGGGGGGGGAATACAAGTTAAAACACCTTAATATAACTCAAACTCATACTTCAGCTTTTCACAGAAAAGTTGAGTCCTATTCACGGACTGTTTCGACCAACTTAAACTTAAAATATTTCAAAACGGTTTCATATGCAAGTATTTCAGGTTTATACCTTTCTAATGACTACTTGCACACCTCCATACGATTTTTCTACAATTTATGGTGAATTTTATAAAACTGCCTATCATTTCCGAAACGAATTCGGACCAGTCTGTGAATATGAACATTTTCACATAAGTTAGACACTTCTAAAAATCATACTAAAAATTATGGATAAACTAGACACATTTTATAAACTCTCAAAGTTTACGGATTCAGTTTTCGACTTCGTATGATTTTTCTAAAGCAGTACAGAAAGGTTAAAAACTAGTTCACAGCTTACAATTTTCATAACACTTTGTAACATGTTGAGCAAAGTTTTTGTCTTTGATGACTTTATAATTTACACATGTTTTCTGTTAAGTTATGGTTAAATAACAGAAATTTACTTCCTACATTATAAGAGTCCTTTCACATTACAAACATACAAAATAAAACATAAGAAGCATAGTTATGCATTCTAAGCATGCTACACGTAAACTCGTTAACGTAAGTTGTGAGGCAATTCTCTAAACGTACTCTTAGAGTACGGGTTAAAATTCCTGCAAGTTATAACCAGAGTCTCTTGTAGGGAGAGCATGATAATTGTGTATAGATCTATATTGGGATTGACACCCCACACCTTGCTGCTAGCTACAGCGGGACCTGCAGGTCTACCCGAATGGAAGTGGGAACGAATAACCATGGATTTCATAACCAAACTGCCTAAGACGACAAGTGGTCTCGATACCATTTGGGTAATCGTCGATAGATTGACCAAATCCGCGCACTTCCTGCCAATAAAGGAGACCGACAAGATGGAAAAGTTGACTAGGACGTACATCAAAGAGATTGTATGACTGCATGGTGTGCCGATATCCATTATCTCTGACAGAGATAGTAGATTCACTTCACGGTTCTGGCAGTCCTTATAGAAAGCTCTAGGGACCCGGCTAGACATGAGTACGGCCTACCATCCACAAATCGACGGGCAGAGCGAAAAAACTATTCAAACCTTGGAAGATATGCTAAGAGCTTGTGTTATTGACTTCGGTAAAGCGTGGGATACCCACTTACCGCTTGTTGAATTCTCGTACAACAACAGTTATCATACTAGCATCAAGGTCGCGCCATTTGAAGCTCTTTATGGTCGCAAGTGCAGATCACCACTGGGCTGGGCTGAAGTGGGAGACACACAGTTAGGAAAAGGGCAAGTCCCTAACATCACCCTCACGGGCCCTGAAATCATAAGGGAAACTACGGAAAAGATCGTTCAAATTCGGGAAAGACTGAAAGCATCTCGAGATCGACAAAAGAGCTACGCTGATAAGCGATTCAAACCCTTGGAATTCCAGGTTGGGGATCGGCTGCTACTAAAGGTCTCACCATGGAAAGGGACGATACGTTTTGGTAAACGTGGTAAACTAAATCCAAGGTACATCGGGCCATTCGAAATCCTTGCCAGGATTGGCCCAGTGACATACAAACTTCGGCTACCTCAAGAAACTTAACAATGTGCACCCGACTTGCCACGTGTCAAACTTAAAGAAGTGCCTGTCTGACGAGACTCTTGTGATCCCTATCGAGGAAATCGAGGTCAACGAGAGTCTCCACTTCGTAGAAGAACCGGTAGAAATCATGGATCGAGAGATCAAGAGAACGAAACAAAGTCGTATTCCTATAGTGAAGGTCCGTTGGAACGCTAAGCGAGGACCCGAGTTTACCTGGGAACGCGAAGATTAGATGAAACAAAAATACCCGCATCTTTTCCCCAACTCTTGAAGTCCCAGTCAAAACGCTAATTTCGGGACGAAATTCCTTCTAACGGGGGGATGATGTGACAACCGTCACTTTCTGGTCAATTCAAAGTCAAGAAAGTCAACAAGTCAAACTGGTCAACTCAACTAGTGCCAATATGTTAGGGATTACCTTATGTTTACTAATGTGTAACTCTAAATTTTAATGCAAAGTAACACTTGAAAGTTTCAAATGTTCAAAATCCTAAACCCTAATCAGTTTGAGGGAAGTAACAACTCTATAAAACACTATTACGTACCCTTCGGGGGTGTATGACACTCAAAATGGGTTGTAAGTAAGCCCACGACCTTTGTTCGGCGAAGAAAAACATTAATAAAGGCCCCCGACAAAGTCTCTCTAAATCTATCCCATTATATCCAAATCTCTCCAAGTATGTGAAATCTCTCTCAAATCTCTCCAAGTATGTGAAATCCCTCCCAAATCTCTCCAAGTATGTAAAATCTCTCCCAAATCTCTCTAAGTATGAGAAATCTCTCCAAGTATGTGAAATCTCTCTCAAATCTCTCCAAGTATGTGAAATCTCTCCCAAATCCAAGTATGTGAAATCTCTCCCAAATCTCTCTAAGTATGAGAAATCTCTCCAAGTATGTGAAATCTCTCCCAAATCTCTCCAAGTATGTGAAATCTCTCCCAAATCTCTCCAAGTATGTGAAATCTCTCCCAAATCTCTCCAAGTATGTGAAATCTCTCCTAAATCTCTCCAAGTATGTGAAATCTCTCCCAAATCACTTTATGTACCTTCCTCAGTCGAAAATAGCCCAAAAGGACCCTCTTGGTCCGGAACCCTCTTGGTCTGGAACCCTCTTGGTCCGGAACCCCCTTAGTCCGGACCATCCTCCTGCTTCGGAACATCATACTGACTCCGGAACATGTGGGGCGGATCGGACCTCCAAGCTGAACCGGATGAATTTCGCTCCTGACCTCGGATCCGAGAAGAAAGCTTCGGACCTCGCCCAGCGCCTCCGGAATTCCTTGTTTACCCGCTTCGGACCCTCGCAGCCTAATCCTCTCCTCCGGAAATTTGGTATTAGCTCCGGAATGCTTAAAGGAGCTCCGAAAATTCTGTTGTGACTCCGGATTTCACACCTTCACTCTGGATTTTTACCAATTTCGGACTTTTTAGTGTTTTCAACTGATTTTTTCTCCGGAAATTTCCTCAGACTTTTATTTTTATAAATTTAAACACTCCAAACTTATATTTTATATATAAGACCCTATATTATCATATTTTAAACCATATTTTGGGAAATGATCGTAAACCAAGGACAATATCTATTGGGTGAGATATTGTGTTAGAGTGTCGATTTCCCTTAGAGTGTGACACAAGCTATACCCCATACCCACTTAGGACAACCCCCAGTCACTATTCACCCCTACCTAGTCAACTATTTGTCCTCTCACATCTCTCCTCCAGCTGGTAACTTGATTAAAAGTTGGAAACTCCCATCTCTCCTTCCACTTTACTCACACTCTCACCAAGAAACAAACACTTCTCTCTCATTTCCCTCTCTAAGAACTCGAGACTCCAATGCTGCCTTTGAACTTCTCACCCTCATTCAGTAAGTATTCTCATCCTACATTGAACATTCTTCACTCCTTCACTCAACTTATGAATCTCTCATAACCAATGTCACCATAATTGTTCTTAGATCTTCAACTCTCCAAGCTTCTATCAAGTGTTCTTGACTTAGAAACCCTTTCTCTTCAGCATACATCTAAGGAAATCACTCAATGTGAGTTCATACCCCTACATTTTCATGTTTTCATCAAGTTTTAAGGGGGGGGGGGGGGAATACAAGTTAAAACACCTTAATATAACTCAAACTCATACTTCAGCTTTTCACAGAAAAGTTGAGTCCTATTCACGGACTGTTTCGACCAACTTAAACTTAAAATATTTCAAAACGATTTCATATGCAAGTATTTCAAGTTTATACCTTTCTAATGACTACTTGCACACCTCCATACGATTTTTCTACAATTTATGGTGAATTTTATAAAACTGCCTATCATTTCCGAAATGAATTCGGACCAGTCTGTGAATATGAACATTTTCACATAAGTTAGACACTTCTAAAAATCATACTAAAAATTATGGATAAACTAGACACATTTTATAAACTCTCAAAGTTTACGGATTCAGTTTTCGACTTCGTATGATTTTTCTAAAGCAGTACAGAAAGGTTAAAAACTAGTTCACAGCTTACAATTTTCATAACATTTTGTAACATGTTGAGCAAAGTGTTTGTCTTTGATGACTTTATAATTTACACATGTTTTCCTGTTAAGTTATGGTTAAATAACAGAAATTTACTTCCTACATTATAAGTGTCCTTTCACATTACAAACATACAAAATAAAACATAAGAAGCATAGTTATGCATTCTAAGCATGCTACACGTAAACTCGTTAACGTAAGTTGTGAGGCAATTCTCTAAATGTACTCTTAGAGTACGGGTTAAAATTCCTGCAAGTTATAACCAGAGTCTCTTGTAGGGAGAGCATGATAATTGTGTATAGATCTATATTGGGATTGACACCCCACACCTTGCTGCTAGCTACAGCGGGACCTGCAGGTCTACCCGAATGGAAGTGGGAACGAATAACCATGGATTTCATAACCAAACTGCCTAAGACGACAAGTGGTCTCGATACCATTTGGGTAATCGTCGATAGATTGACCAAATCCGCGCACTTCCTGCCAATAAAGGAGACCGACAAGATGGAAAAGTTGACTAGGACGTACATCAAAGAGATTGTATGACTGCATGGTGTGCCGATATCCATTATCTCTGACAGAGATAGTAGATTCACTTCACGGTTCTGGCAGTCCTTATAGAAAGCTCTAGGGACCCGGCTAGACATGAGTACGGCCTACCATCCACAAACCGACGGGCAGAGCGAAAAAACTATTCAAACCTTGGAAGATATGCTAAGAGCTTGTGTTATTGACTTCGGTAAAGCGTGGGATACCCACTTACCGCTTGTTGAATTCTCGTACAACAACAGTTATCATACTAGCATCAAGGTCGCGCCATTTGAAGCTCTTTATGGTCGCAAGTGCAGATCACCACTGTGCTGGGCTGAAGTGGGAGACACACAGTTAGGAAAAGGGCAAGTCCCTAACATCACCCTCACGGGCCCTGAAATCATAAGGGAAACTACGGAAAAGATCGTTCAAATTCGGGAAAGACTGAAAGCATCTCGAGATCGACAAAAGAGCTACGCTGATAAGCGATTCAAACCCTTGGAATTCCAGGTTGGGGATCGGGTGCTACTAAAGGTCTCACCATGGAAAGGGACGATACGTTTTGGTAAACGTGGTAAACTAAATCCAAGGTACATCGGGCCATTCGAAATCCTTGCCAGGATTGGCCCAGTGGCATACAAACTTCGGCTACCTCAAGAAACTTAACAATGTGCACCCGAGTTGCCACGTGTCAAACGTAAAGAAGTGCCTGTCTGACGAGACTCTTGTGATCCCTATCGAGGAAATCGAGGTCAACGAGAGTCTCCACTTCGTAGAAGAAATGGTAGAAATCATGGATCGAGAGATCAAGAGAACGAAACAAAGTCGTATTCCTATAGTGAAGGTCCGTTGGAACGCTAAGCGAGGACCCGAGTTTACCTGGGAACGCGAAGATTAGATGAAACAAAAATACCTGCATCTTTTCCCCAACTCTTGAAGTCCCAGTCAAAACGCTAATTTCGGGACGAAATTCCTTCTAACGAGGGGATGATGTGACAACCGTCACTTTCTGGTCAATTCAAAGTCAAGAAAGTCAACAAGTCAAACTGGTCAACTCAACTAGTGCCAATATGTTAGGGATTACCTTATGTTTACTAATTTGTAACTCTAAATTTTAATGCAAAGTAACACTTGAAAGTTTCAAATGTTCAAAATCCTAAACCCTAATCAGTTTGAGGGAAGTAACAACTCTATAAAACACTATTACGTACCCTTCGGGGGCGTATGTCACTCAAAATGGGTTGTAACTAAGCCCACGACCTTTGTTCGGCGAAGAAAAACATTAATAAAGGCCCCCGACAAAGTCTCTCTAAATCTATCCCATTATATCCAAATCTCTCCTAAATCTCTCCAAGTATGTGAAATCTCTCTCAAATCTCTCCAAGTATGTGAAATCCCTCCCAAATCTATCCAAGTATGTAAAATCTCTCCCTAATCTCTCTAAGTATGAGAAATCTCTCCAAGTATGTGAAATCTCTCTCAAATCTCTCCAAGTATGTGAAATCTCTCCCAAATCCAAGTATGTGAAATCTCTCCCAAATCTCTCTAAGTATGAGAAATCTCTCCAAGTATGTGAAATCTCTCCCAAATCTCTCCAAGTATGTGAAATCTCTCCCAAATCTCTCCAAGTATGTGAAATCTCTCCCAAATCTCTCCAAGTATGTGAAATCTCTCCTAAATCTCTCCAAGTATGTGAAATCTCTCCCAAATCACTTTATGTACCTTCCTCAGTCGAAAATAGCCCAAAAGGACCCTCTTGGTCCGGAACCCTCTTCGTCCGGAACCCTCTTGGTCTGGAACCCTCTTGGTCCGGAACCCCCTTAGTCCGGACCATCCTTCTGCTTCGGAACATCATACTGACTCCGGAACATGTGGGGCGGATCGGACCTCCAAGCTTAACCGGACGAATTTCGCTCCTGACCTCGGATCCGAGAAGAAAGCTTCGGACCTCGCCCAACGCCTCCGGAATTCCTTGTTTACCCGCTTCGGACCCTCGCAGCCTAATCCTCTCCTCCGGAAATTTGGTATTAGCTCCGGAATGCTTAAAGGAGCTCCGGAAATTCTGTTGTGACTCCGGATTTCACCCCTTCACTCTGGATTTTTACCAATTTCGGACTTTTTAGTGTTTTTAAGTGATTTTTGCTCCGGAAATTTCCTCAGACTTTTATTTTTATAAATTTAAACACTCCAAACTTATATTTTTATATATAAGACCCTATATTATCATATTTTAAACCATATTTTGGGAAATGATCGTAAACCAAGGACAATATCTATTGGGTGAGATATTGTGTTAGAGTGTTGATTTCCCTTAGAGTGTGACACAAGCTATCCCCCATACCCACTTAGGACAACCCCCAGTCACTATTCACCCCTACCTAGTCAACTATTTGTCCTCTCACATCTCTCCTCCAGCTGGTAACTTGATCAAAAGTTGGAAACTCCCATCTCTCCTTCCACTTTACTCACACTCTCACCAAGAAACAAACACTTCTCTCTCATTTCCCTCTCTAAGAACTCGAGACTCCAAGGCTGCCTTTGAACTTCTCACCCTCATTCAGTAAGTATTCTCATCCTACATTGAACATTCTTCACTCCTTCACTCAACTTATGAATCTCTCATAACCAATGTCACCATAATTGTTCTTAGATCTTCAACTCTCCAAGCTTCTATCAAGTGTTCTTGACTTAGAAACCCTTTCTCTTCAGCATACATCTAAGGAAATCACTCAATGTGAGTTCATACCCCTACATTTTCATGTTTTCATCAAGTTTTAAGGGGGGGGGGGGGATACAAGTTAAAACACCTTAATATAACTCAAACTCATACTTCAGCTTTTCACAAAAAAGTTGAGTCCTATTCACGGACTGTTTCGACCAACTTAAACTTAAAATATTTCAAAACGGTTTCATATGCAAGTATTCCAGGTTTATACCTTTCTAATGACTACTTGCACACCTCCATACGATTTTTCTACAATTTATGGTGAATTTTATAAAACTGCCTATCATTTCCGAAACGAATTAGGACCAGTCTGTGAATATGAACATTTTCACATAAGTTAGACACTTCTAAAAATCATACTAAAAATTATGGATAAACTAGACACATTTTATAAACTCTCAAAGTTTACGGATTCAGTTTTCGACTTCGTATGATTTTTCTAAAGCAGTACAGAAAGGTTAAAAACTAGTTCACAGCTTACAATTTTCATAACACTTTGTAACATGTTGAGCAAAGTTTTTGTCTTTGATGACTTTATAATTTACACATGTTTTCTGTTAAGTTATGGTTAAATAATAGAAATTTACTTCCTACATTATAAGAGTCCTTTCACATTACAAACATACAAAATAAAACATAAGAAGCATAGTTATGCATTCTAAGCATGCTACACGTAAACTCGTTAACGTAAGTTGTGAGGCAATTCTCTAAATGTACTCTTAGAGTACGGGTTAAAATTCCTGCAAGTTATAACCAGAGTCTCTTGTAGGGAGAGCATGATAATTGTGTATAGATCTATATTGGGATTGACACCCCACACCTTGCTGCTAGCTACAGCGGGACCTGCAGGTCTACCCGAATGGAAGTGGGAACGAATAACCATGGATTTCATAACCAAACTGCCTAAGACGACAAGTGGTCTCGATACCATTTGGGTAATCGTCGATAGATTGACCAAATCCGCGCACTTCCTGCCAATAAAGGAGACCGACAAGATGGAAAAGTTGACTAGGACGTACATCAAAGAGATTGTATGACTGCATGGTGTGCCGATATCCATTATCTCTGACAGAGATAGTAGATTCACTTCACGGTTCTGGCAGTCCTTATAGAAAGCTCTAGGGACCCGGCTAGACATGAGTACGGCCTACCATCCACAAACAGACGGGCAGAGCGAAAAAACTATTCAAACCTTGGAAGATATGCTAAGAGCTTGTGTTATTGACTTCGGTAAAGCGTGGGATACCCACTTACCGCTTGTTGAATTCTCGTACAACAACAGTTATCATACTAGCATCAAGGTCGCGCCATTTGAAGCTCTTTATGGTCGCAAGTGCAGATCACCACTGTGCTGGGCTGAAGTGGGAGACACACAGTTAGGAAAAGGGCAAGTCCCTAACATCACCCTCACGGGCCCTGAAATCATAAGGGAAACTACGGAAAAGATCGTTCAAATTCGGGAAAGACTGAAAGCATCTCGAGATCGACAAAAGAGCTACGCTGATAAGCGACGCAAACCCTTGGAATTCCAGGTTGGGGATCGGGTGCTACTAAAGGTCTCACCATGGAATGGGACGATACGTTTTGGTAAACATGTTAAACTAAATCAAAGGTACATCGGGCCATTCGAAATCCTTGCCAGGATTGGCCCAGTGGCATACAAACTTCGGCTAGCTCAAGAACTTAACAATGTGCACCCGACTTCCCGCGTGTCAAACTTAAAGAAGTGCCTGTCTGACGAGACTCTTGTGATCCCTCTCGAGGAAATCGAGGTCAACGAGAGTCTCCACTTCGTAGAAGAACCGGTAGAAATCATGGATCGAGAGATCAAGAGAACGAAACAAAGTCGTATTCCTTTAGTGAAGGTCCGTTGGAACGCTAAGCGAGGACCCGAGTTTACCTGGGAACGCGAAGATTAGATGAAACAAAAATACCTGCATCTTTTCCCCAACTCTTGAAGTCCCAGTCAAAACGCTAATTTCGGGACGAAATTCCTTCTAACGGGGGGATGATGTGACAACCGTCACTTTCTGGTCAATTCAAAGTCAAGAAAGTCAACAAGTCAAACTGGTCAACTCAACTAGTGCCAATATGTTAGGGATTACCTTATGTTTACTAATTTGTAACTCTAAATTTTAATGCAAAGTAACACTTGAAAGTTTCAAATGTTCAAAATCCTAAACCCTAATCAGTTTGAGGGAAGTAACAACTCTATAAAACACTATTACGTACCCTTCGGGGGCGTATAACAGTCAAAATGGGTTGTAACTAAGCCCACGACCTTTGTTCGGCGAAGAAAAACATTAATAAAGGCCCCCGACAAAGTCTCTCTAAATCTATCCCATTATATCCAAATCTCTCCCAAATCTCTCCAAGTATGTGAAATCCCTCCCAACTCTCTCCAAGTATGTGAAATCTCTCCCAAATCTCTCTATGTATGAGAAATCTCTCCAAGTATGTGAAATCTCTCTCAAATCTCTCCAAGTATGTGAAATCTCTCCCAAATCCAAAGATGTGAAATCTCTCCCAAATCTCTCTAAGTATGAGAAATCTCTCCAAGTATGTGAAATCTCTCCCAAATCTCTCCAAGTATGTGAAATCTTTCCCAAATCTCTCCAAGCATGTGAAATCTCTCCAAGTATGTGAAATCTCTCCTAAATCTCTCCAAGTATGTGAAATCTCTCCCAAATCACTCTATGTACCTTCCTCAGTCGAAAATAGCCCAAAAGGACCCTCTTGGTCCGGAACCCTCTTCGTCCGGAACCCTCTTGGTCCGGAACCCTCTTCGTCCGGAACCCTCTTGGTCTGGAACCCTCTTAGTCCGGAACCCCTTGGTTCGGAACCCCCTTAGTCCGGACCATCCTCCTGCTTCGGAACATCATACTGACTCCGGAACATGTGGGGCGGATCGGTCCTCCAAGCTGAACCGGACGAATTTCGCTCCTGACCTCGGATCCGAGAAGAAAGCTTCGGACCTCGCCCAGCGCCTCCGGAATTCCCTGTTTACCCGCTTCGGACCCTCGCAGCCTAATCCTCTCCTCCGGAAATTTGGTATTAGCTCCGGAATGCTTAAAGGAGCTCCGGAAATTCTGCTGTGACTCCGGATTTCACCCCTTCACTCTGGATTTTTACCAATTTCGGACTTTTTAGTGTTTTTAAGTGATTTTTGCTCCGGAAATTTCCTCAGACTTTTATTTTTATAAATTTAAACACTCCAAACTTATATTTTTATATATAAGACCCTATATTATCATATTTTAAACCATATTTTGGGAAATGATCGTAAACCAAGGACAATATCTATTGGGTGAGATATTGTGTTAGAGTGTTGATTTCCCTTAGAGTGTGAAACAAGCTATCCCCCAAACCCACTTAGGACAACCCCCAGTCACTATTCACCCTTACCTAGTCAACTATTTGTCCTCTCACATCTCTCCTCCAACTGGTAACTTGATCAAAAGTTGGAAACTCCCATCTCTCCTTCCACTTTACTCACACTCTCACCAAGAAACAAACACTTCTCTCTCATTTCCCTCTCTAAGAACTCGAGACTCCAAGGCTGCCTTTGAACTTCTCACCCTCATTTAGTAAGTATTCTCATCCTACATTGAACATTCTTCACTCCTTCACTCAACTTATGAATCTCTCATAACCAATGTCACCATAATTGTTCTTATATCTTCAACTCTCCAAGCTTCTATCAAGTGTTCTTGACTTAGAAACCCTTTCTCTTCAGCATACATCTAAGGAAATCACTCAATGTGAGTTCATACCCCTACATTTTCATGTTTTCTTCAAGTTTTAAGGGGGGGGGGGGGGAATACAAGTTAAAACACCTTAATATAACTCAAACTCATACTTCAGCTTTTCACAGAAAAGTTGAGTCCTATTCACGGACTGTTTCGACCAACTTAAACTTAATATATTTCAAAACCGTTTCATATGCAAGTATTTCAGGTTTATACCTTTCTAATGACTACTTGCACACCTCCATACGATTTTTCTACAATTTATGGTGAATTTTATAAAACTGCCTATCATTTCCGAAACGAATTCGGACCAGTCTGTGAATATGAACATTTTCACATAAGTTAGACACTTCTAAAAATCATACTAAAAATTATGGATAAACTAGACACATTTTATAAACTCTCGAAGTTTACGGATTCAGTTTTCGACTTCGTATGATTTTTCTAAAGCAGTACAGAAAGGTTAAAAACTAGTTCACAGCTTACAATTTTCATAACACTTTGTAACATGTTGAGCAAAGTGTTTGTCTTTGATGACTTTATAATTTACACATGTTTTCCTGTTAAGTTATGGTTAAATAACAGAAATTTACTTCCTACATTATAAGAGTCCTTTCACATTACAAACATACAAAATAAAACATAAGAAGCATAGTTATGCATTCTAAGCATGCTACACGTAAACTCGTTAACGTAAGTTGTGAGGCAATTCTCTAAATGTACTCTTAGAGTACGGGTTAAAATTCCTGCAAGTTATAACCAGAGTCTCTTGTAGGGAGAGCATGATAATTGTGTATAGATCTATATTGGGATTGACACCCCACACCTTGCTGCTAGCTACAGCGGGACCTGCAGGTCTACCCGAATGGAAGTGGGAACGAATAACCATGGATTTCATAACCAAACTGCCTAAGACGACAAGTGGTCTCGATACCATTTGGGTAATCGTCGATAGATTGACCAAATCCGCGCACTTCCTGCCAATAAAGGAGACCGACAAGATGGAAAAGTTGACTAGGACGTACATCAAAGAGATTGTATGACTGCATGGTGTGCCGATATCCATTATCTCTGACAGAGATAGTAGATTCACTTCACGGTTCTGGCAGTCCTTATAGAAAGCTCTAGGGACCCGGCTAGACATGAGTACGGCCTACCATCCACAAACCGACGGGCAGAGCGAAAAAACTATTCAAACCTTGGAAGATATGCTAAGAGCTTGTGTTATTGACTTCGGTAAAGCGTGGGATACCCACTTACCGCTTGTTGAATTCTCGTACAACAACAGTTATCATACTAGCATCAAGGTCGCGCCATTTGAAGCTCTTTATGGTCGCAAGTGCAGATCACCACTGTGCTGGGCTGAAGTGGGAGACACACAGTTAGGAAAAGGGCAAGTCCCTAACATCACCCTCACGGGCCCTGAAATCATAAGGGAAACTACGGAAAAGATCGTTCAAATTCGGGAAAGACTGAAAGCATCTCGAGATCGACAAAAGAGCTACGCTGATAAGCGATTCAAACCCTTGGAATTCCAGGTTGGGGATCGGGTGCTACTAAAGGTCTCACCATGGAAAGGGACGATACGTTTTGGTAAACGTGGTAAACTAAATCCAAGGTACATCGGGCCATTCGAAATCCATGCCAGGATTGGGCCAGTGGCATACAAACTTCGGCTACCTCAAGAAACTTAACAATGTGCACCCGAGTTGCCACGTGTCAAACTTAAAGAAGTGCCTGTCTGACGAGACTCTTGTGATCCCTATCGAGGAAATCGAGGTCAACGAGAGTCTCCACTTCGTAGAAGAAACGGTAGAAATCATGGATCGAGAGATCAAGAGAACGAAACAAAGTCGTATTCCTATAGTGAAGGTCCGTTGGAACGCTAAGCGAGGACCCGAGTTTACCTGGGAACGCGAAGATTAGATGAAACAAAAATACCCGCATCTTTTCCCCAACTCTTGAAGTCCCAGTCAAAACGCTAATTTCGGGACGAAATTCCTTCTAACGGGGGGATGATGTGACAACCGTCACTTTCTGGTCAATTCAAAGTCAAGAAAGTCAACAAGTCAAACTGGTCAACTCAACTAGTGCCAATATGTTAGGGATTACCTTATGTTTACTAATGTGTAACTCTAAATTTTAATGCAAAGTAACACTTGAAAGTTTCAAATGTTCAAAATCCTAAACCCTAATCAGTTTGAGGGATGTAACAACTCTATAAAACACTATTACGTACCCTTCGGGGGCGTATGACACTCAAAATGGGTTGTAACTAAGCCCACGACCTTTGTTCGGCGAAGAAAAACATTAATAAAGGCCCCCGACAAAGTCTCTCTAAATCTATCCCATTATATCCAAATCTCTCCCAAATCTCTCCCAAATCTCTCCAAGTATGTGAAATCTCTCTCAAATCTCTCCAAGTATGTGAAATCCCTCCCAAATCTCTCCAAGTATGTAAAATCTCTCCCAAATCTCTCTAAGTATGAGAAATCTCTCCAAGTATGTGAAATCTCTCTCAAATCTCTCCAAGTATGTGAAATCTCTCCCAAATCCAAGTATGTGAAATCTCTCCCAAATCTCTCTAAGTATGAGAAATCTCTCTAAGTATGTGAAATCTCTCCCAAATCTCTCCAAGTATGTGAAATCTCTCCCAAATCTCTCCAAGTATGTGAAATCTCTCCCAAATCTCTCCAAGTATGTCAAATCTCTCCTAAATCTCTCCAAGTATGTGAAATCTCTCCCAAATCACTTTATGTACCTTCCTCAGTCGAAAATAGCCCAAAAGGACCCTCTTGGTCCGGAACCCTCTTCGTCCGGAACCCTCTTGGTCTGGAACCCTCTTGGTCCGGAACCCCCTTAGTCCGGACCATCCTTCTGCTTCGGAACATCATACTGACTCCGGAACATGTGGGGCGGATCGGACCTCCAAGCTGAACCGGACGAATTTCGCTCCTGACCTCGGATCCGAGAAGAAAGCTTCGGACCTCGCCCAACGCCTCCGGAATTCCTTGTTTACCCGCTTCGGAGCCTCGCAGCCTAATCCTCTCCTCCGGAAATTTGGTATTAGCTCCGGAATGCTTAAAGGAGCTCCGGAAATTCTGTTGTGACTCCGGATTTCACCCCTTCACTCTGGATTTTTACCAATTTCGGACTTTTTAGTGTTTTTAAGTGATTTTTGCTCCGGAAATTTCCTCAGACTTTTATTTTTATAAATTTAAACACTCCAAACTTATATTTTTATATATAAGACCCTATATTATCATATTTTAAACCATATTTTGGGAAATGATCGTAAACCAAGGACAATATCTATTGGGTGAGATATTGTGTTAGAGTGTTGATTTCCCTTAGAGTGTGACACAAGCTATCCCCCATACCCACTTAGGACAACCCCCAGTCACTATTCACCCCTACCTAGTCAACTATTTGTCCTCTCACATCTCTCCTCCAGCTGGTAACTTGATCAAAAGTTGGAAACTCCCATCTCTCCTTCCACTTTACTCACACTCTCACCAAGAAACAAACACTTCTCTCTCATTTCCCTCTCTAAGAACTCGAGACTCCAAGGCTGCCTTTGAACTTCTCACCCTCATTCAGTAAGTATTCTCATCCTACATTGAACATTCTTCACTCCTTCACTCAACTTATGAATCTCTCATAACCAATGTCACCATAATTGTTCTTAGATCTTCAACTCTCCAAGCTTCTATCAAGTGTTCTTGACTTAGAAACCCTTTCTCTTCAGCATACATCTAAGGAAATCACTCAATGTGAGTTCATACCCCTACATTTTCATGTTTTCATCAAGTTTTAAGGGGGGGGGGGGGGGAATACAAGTTAAAACACCTTAATATAACTCAAACTCATACTTCAGCTTTTCACAGAAAAGTTGAGTCCTATTCACGGACTGTTTCGACCAACTTAAACTTAAAATATTTCAAAACGGTTTCATATGCAAGTATTCCAGGTTTATACCTTTCTAATGACTACTTGCACACCTCCATACGATTTTTCTACAATTTATGGTGAATTTTATAAAACTGCCTATCATTTCCGAAACGAATTAGGACCAGTCTGTGAATATGAACATTTTCACATAAGTTAGACACTTCTAAAAATCATACTAAAAATTATGGATAAACTAGACACATTTTATAAACTCTCAAAGTTTACGGATTCAGTTTTCGACTTCGTATGATTTTTCTAAAGCAGTACAGAAAGGTTAAAAACTAGTTCACAGCTTACAATTTTCATAACACTTTGTAACATGTTGAGCAAAGTTTTTGTCTTTGATGACTTTATAATTTACACATGTTTTCTGTTAAGTTATGGTTAAATAATAGAAATTTACTTCCTACATTATAAGAGTCCTTTCACATTACAAACATACAAAATAAAACATAAGAAGCATAGTTATGCATTCTAAGCATGCTACACGTAAACTCGTTAACGTAAGTTGTGAGGCAATTCTCTAAATGTACTCTTAGAGTACGGGTTAAAATTCCTGCAAGTTATAACCAGAGTCTCTTGTAGGGAGAGCATGATAATTGTGTATAGATCTATATTGGGATTGACACCCCACACCTTGCTGCTAGCTACAGCGGGACCTGCAGGTCTACCCGAATGGAAGTGGGAACGAATAACCATGGATTTCATAACCAAACTGCCTAAGACGACAAGTGGTCTCGATACCATTTGGGTAATCGTCGATAGATTGACCAAATCCGCGCACTTCCTGCCAATAAAGGAGACCGACAAGATGGAAAAGTTGACTAGGACGTACATCAAAGAGATTGTATGACTGCATGGTGTGCCGATATCCATTATCTCTGACAGAGATAGTAGATTCACTTCACGGTTCTGGCAGTCCTTATAGAAAGCTCTAGGGACCCGGCTAGACATGAGTACGACCTACCATCCACAAACCGACGGGCAGAGCGAAAAAACTATTCAAACCTTGGAATATATGCTAAGAGCTTGTGTTATTGACTTCGGTAAAGCGTGGGATACCCACTTACCGCTTGTTGAATTCTCGTACAACAACAGTTATCATACTAGCATCAAGGTCGCGCCATTTGAAGCTCTTTATGGTCGCAAGTGCAGATCACCACTGTGCTGGGCTGAAGTGGGAGACACACAGTTAGGAAAAGGGCAAGTCCCTAACATCACCCTCACGGGCCCTGAAATCATAAGGGAAACTACGGAAAAGATCGTTCAAATTCGGGAAAGACTGAAAGCATCTCGAGATCGACAAAAGAGCTACGCTGATAAGCGATTCAAACCCTTGGAATTCCAGGTTGGGGATCGGGTGCTACTAAAGGTCTCACCATGGAAAGGGACGATACGTTTTGGTAAACGTGGTAAACTAAATCCAAGGTACATCGAGCCATTCGAAATCCTTGCCAGGATTGGCCCAGTGGCATACAAACTTCGGCTACCTCAAGAAACTTAACAATGTGCACCCGAGTTGCCACGTGTCAAACTTAAAGAAGTGCCTGTCTGACGAGACTCTTGTGATCCCTATCGAGGAAATCGAGGTCAACGAGAGTCTCCACTTCGTAGAAGAAACGGTAGAAATCATGGATCGAGAGATCAAGAGAACGAAACAAAGTCGTATTCCTATAGTGAAGGTCCGTTGGAACGCTAAGCGAGGACCCGAGTTTACCTGGGAACGCGAAGATTAGATGAAACAAAAATACCCGCATCTTTTCCCCAACTCTTGAAGTCCCAGTCAAAACGCTAATTTCGGGACGAAATTCCTTCTAACGGGGGGATGATGTGACAACCGTCACTTTCTGGTCAATTCAAAGTCAAGAAAGTCAACAAGTCAAACTGGTCAACTCAACTAGTGCCAATATGTTAGGGATTACCTTATGTTTACTAATGTGTAACTCTAAATTTTAATGCAAAGTAACACTTGAAAGTTTCAAATGTTCAAAATCCTAAACCCTAATCAGTTTGAGGGAAGTAACAACTCTATAAAACACTATTACGTACCCTTCGGGGGCGTATGACACTCAAAATGGGTTGTAACTAAGCCCACGACCTTTGTTCGGCGAAGAAAAACATTAATAAAGGCCCCCGACAAAGTCTCTCTAAATCTATCCCATTATATCCAAATCTCTCCCAAATCTCTCCAAGTATGTGAAATCTCTCTCAAATCTCTCCAAGTATGTGAAATCCCTCCCAAATCTCTCCAAGTATGTAAAATCTCTCCCAAATCTCTCTAAGTATGAGAAATCTCTCCAAGTATGTGAAATCTCTCTCAAATCTCTCCAAGTATGTGAAATCTCTCCCAAATCCAAGTATGTGAAATCTCTCCCAAATCTCTCTAAGTATGAGAAATCTCTCCAAGTATGTGAAATCTCTCCCAAATCTCTCCAAGTATGTGAAATCTCTCCCAAATCTCTCCAAGTAAGTGAAATCTCTCCCAAATCTCTCCAAGTATGTCAAATCTCTCCTAAATCTCTCCAAGTATGTGAAATCTCTCCCAAATCACTTTATGTACCTTCCTCAGTCGAAAATAGCCCAAAAGGACCCTCTTGGTCCGGAACCCTCTTCGTCCGGAACCCTCTTGGTCTGGAACCCTCTTGGTCCGGAAACCCCTTAGTCCGGACCATCCTTCTGCTTCGGAACATCATACTGACTCCGGAACATGTGGGGCGGATCGGACCTCCAAGCTGAACCGGACGAATTTCGCTCCTGACCTCGGATCCGAGAAGAAAGCTTCGGACCTCGCCCAACGCCTCCGGAATTCCTTGTTTACCCGCTTCGGAGCCTCGCAGCCTAATCCTCTCCTCCGGAAATTTGGTATTAGCTCCGGAATGCTTAAAGGAGCTCCGGAAATTCTGTTGTGACTCCGGATTTCACCCCTTCACTCTGGATTTTTACCAATTTCGGACTTTTTAGTGTTTTTAAGTGATTTTTGCTCCGGAAATTTCCTCAGACTTTTATTTTTATAAATTTAAACACTCCAAACTTATATTTTTATATATAAGACCCTATATTATCATATTTTAAACCATATTTTGGGAAATGATCGTAAACCAAGGACAATATCTATTGGGTGAGATATTGTGTTAGAGTGTTGATTTCCCTTAGAGTGTGACACAAGCTATCCCCCATACCCACTTAGGACAACCCCCAGTCACTATTCACCCCTACCTAGTCAACTATTTGTCCTCTCACATCTCTCCTCCAGCTGGTAACTTGATCAAAAGTTGGAAACTCCCATCTCTCCTTCCACTTTACTCACACTCTCACCAAGAAACAAACACTTCTCTCTCATTTCCCTCTCTAAGAACTCGAGACTCCAAGGCTGCCTTTGAACTTCTCACCCTCATTCAGTAAGTATTCTCATCCTACATTGAACATTCTTCACTCCTTCACTCAACTTATGAATCTCTCATAACCAATGTCACCATAATTGTTCTTAGATCTTCAACTCTCCAAGCTTCTATAAAGTGTTCTTGACTTAGAAACCCTTTCTCTTCAGCATACATCTAAGGAAATCACTCAATGTGAGTTCATACCCCTACATTTTCATGTTTTCATCAAGTTTTAAGGGGGGGGGGGGGGGGAATACAAGTTAAAACACCTTAATATAACTCAAACTCATACTTCAGCTTTTCACAGAAAAGTTGAGTCCTATTCACGGACTGTTTCGACCAACTTAAACTTAAAATATTTCAAAACGGTTTCATATGCAAGTATTCCAGGTTTATACCTTTCTAATGACTACTTGCACACCTCCATACGATTTTTCTACAATTTATGGTGAATTTTATAAAACTGCCTATCATTTCCGAAACGAATTAGGACCAGTCTGTGAATATGAACATTTTCACATAAGTTAGACACTTCTAAAAATCATACTAAAAATTATGGATAAACTAGACACATTTTATAAACTCTCAAAGTTTACGGATTCAGTTTTCGACTTCGTATGATTTTTCTAAAGCAGTACAGAAAGGTTAAAAACTAGTTCACAGCTTACAATTTTCATAACACTTTGTAACATGTTGAGCAAAGTTTTTGTCTTTGATGACTTTACAATTTACACATGTTTTCTGTTAAGTTATGGTTAAATAATAGAAATTTACTTCCTACATTATAAGAGTCCTTTCACATTACAAACATACAAAATAAAACATAAGAAGCATAGTTATGCGTTCTAAGCATGCTACACGTAAACTCGTTAACGTAAGTTGTGAGGCAATTCTCTAAATGTACTCTTAGAGTACGGGTTAAAATTCCTGCAAGTTATAACCAGAGTCTCTTGTAGGGAGAGCATGATAATTGTGTATAGATCTATATTGGGATTGACACCCCACACCTTGCTGCTAGCTACAGCGGGACCTGCAGGTCTACCCGAATGGAAGTGGGAACGAATAACCATGGATTTCATAACCAAACTGCCTAAGACGACAAGTGGTCTCGATACCATTTGGGTAATCGTCGATAGATTGACCAAATCCGCGCACTTCCTGCCAATAAAGGAGACCGACAAGATGGAAAAGTTGACTAGGACGTACATCAAAGAGATTGTATGACTGCATGGTGTGCCGATATCCATTATCTCTGACAGAGATAGTAGATTCACTTCACGGTTCTGGCAGTCCTTATAGAAAGCTCTAGGGACCCGGCTAGACATGAGTACGGCCTACCATCCACAAACCGACGGGCAGAGCGAAAAAACTATTCAAACCTTGGAAGATATGCTAAGAGCTTGTGTTATTGACTTCGGTAAAGCGTGGGATACCCACTTACCGCTTGTTGAATTCTCGTACAACAACAGTTATCATACTAGCATCAAGGTCGCGCCATTTGAAGCTCTTTATGGTCGCAAGTGCAGATCACCACTGTGCTGGGCTGAAGTGGGAGACACACAGTTAGGAAAAGGGCAAGTCCCTAACATCACCCTCACGGGCCCTGAAATCATAAGGGAAACTACGGAAAAGATCGTTCAAATTCGGGAAAGACTGAAAGCATCTCGAGATCGACAAAAGAGCTACGCTGATAAGCGACGCAAACCCTTGGAATTCCAGGTTGGGGATCGGGTGCTACTAAAGGTCTCACCATGGAATGGGACGATACGTTTTGGTAAACATGTTAAACTAAATCCAAGGTACATCGGGCCATTCGAAATCCTTGCCAGGATTGGCCCAGTGGCATACAAACTTCGGCTAGCTCAAGAACTTAACAATGTGCACCCGACTTCCCGCGTGTCAAACTTAAAGAAGTGCCTGTCTGACGAGACTCTTGTGATCCCTCTCGAGGAAATCGAGGTCAACGAGAGTCTCCACTTCGTAGAAGAACCGGTAGAAATCATGGATCGAGAGATCAAGAGAACGAAACAAAGTCGTATTCCTTTAGTGAAGGTCCGTTGGAACGCTAAGCGAGGACCCGAGTTTACCTGGGAACGCGAAGATTAGATGAAACAAAAATACCTGCATCTTTTCCCTAACTCTTGAAGTCCCAGTCAAAACGCTAATTCCGGGACGAAATTCCTTCTAAGGGGGGGATGATGTGACAACCGTCACTTTCTGGTCAATTCAAAGTCAAGAAAGTCCACAAGTCAAACTGGTCAACTCAACTAGTGCCAATATGTTAGGGATTACCTTATGTTTACTAATGTGTAACTCTAAATTTTAATGCAAAGTAACACTTGAAAGTTTCAAATGTTCAAAATCCTAAACCCTAATCAGTTTGAGGGAAGTAACAACTCTATAAAACACTATTACGTACCCTTCGGGGGCGTATAACAGTCAAAATGGGTTGTAACTAAGCCCACGACCTTTGTTCGGCGAAGAAAAACATTAATAAAGGCCCCCGACAAAGTCTCTCTAAATCTATCCCATTATATCCAAATCTCTCCCAAATCTCTCCAAGTATGTGAAATCCCTCCCAAATCTCTCCAAGTATGTGAAATCTCTCCCAAATCTCTCTAAGTATGAGAAATCTCTCCAAGTATGTGAAATCTCTCTCAAATCTCTCCAAGTATGTGAAATCTCTCCCAAATCCAAGTATGTGAAATCTCTCCCAAATCTCTCTAAGTATGAGAAATCTCTCCAAGTATGTGAAATCTCTCCCAAATCTCTCCAAGTATGTGAAATCTTTCCCAAATCTCTCAAAGCATGTGAAATCTCTCCAAGTATGTGAAATCTCTCCTAAATCTCTCCAAGTATGTGAAATCTCTCCCAAATCACTCTATGTACCTTCCTCAGTCGAAAATAGCCCAAAAGGACCCTCTTGGTCCGGAACCCTCTTCGTCCGGAACCCTCTTGGTCCGGAACCCTCTTCGTCCGGAACCCTCTTGGTCTGGAACCCTCTTAGTCCGGAACCCCTTGGTTCGGAACCCCCTTTGTCCGGACCATCCTCCTGCTTCGGAACATCATACTGACTCCGGAACATGTGGGGCGGATCGGTCCTCCAAGCTGAACCGGACGAATTTCGCTCCTGACCTCGGATCCGAGAAGAAAGCTTCGGACCTCGCCCAGCGCCTCCGGAATTCCCTGTTTACCCGCTTCGGACCCTCGCAGCCTAATCCTCTCCTCCGGAAATTTGGTATTAGCTCAGGAATGCTTAAAGGAGCTCCGGAAATTCTGCTGTGACTCCGGATTTCACCCCTTCACTCTGGATTTTTACCAATTTCGGACTTTTTAGTGTTTTTAAGTGATTTTTGCTCCGGAAATTTCCTCAGACTTTTATTTTTATAAATTTAAACACTCCAAACTTATATTTTTATATATAAGACCCTATATTATCATATTTTAAACCATATTTTGGGAAATGATCGTAAACCAAGGACAATATCTATTGGGTGAGATATTGTGTTAGAGTGTTGATTTCCCTTAGAGTGTGAAACAAGCTATCCCCCAAACCCACTTAGGACAACCCCCAGTCACTATTCACCCCTACCTAGTCAACTATTTGTTCTCTCACATCTCTCCTCCAGCTGGTAACTTGATCAAAAGTTGGAAACTCCCATCTCTCCTTCCACTTTACTCACACTCTCACCAAGAAACAAACACTTCTCTCTCATTTCCCTCTCTAAGAACTCGAGACTCCAAGGCTGCCTTTGAACTTCTCACCCTCATTTAGTAAGTATTCTCATCCTACATTGAACATTCTTCACTCCTTCACTCAACTTATGAATCTCTCATAACCAATGTCACCATAATTGTTCTTATATCTTCAACTCTCCAAGCTTCTATCAAGTGTTCTTGACTTAGAAACCCTTTCTCTTCAGCATACATCTAAGGAAATCACTCAATGTGAGTTCATACCCCTACATTTTCATGTTTTCTTCAAGTTTTAAGGGGGGGGGGGGGGGAATACAAGTTAAAACACCTTAATATAACTCAAACTCATACTTCAGCTTTTCACAGAAAAGTTGAGTCCTATTCACGGACTGTTTCGACCAACTTAAACTTAATATATTTCAAAACCGTTTCATATGCAAGTATTTCAGGTTTATACCTTTCTAATGACTACTTGCACACCTCCATACGATTTTTCTACAATTTATGGTGAATTTTATAAAACTGCCTATCATTTCCGAAACGAATTCGGACCAGTCTGTGAATATGAACATTTTCACATAAGTTAGACACTTCTAAAAATCATACTAAAAATTATGGATAAACTAGACACATTTTATAAACTCTCGAAGTTTACGGATTCAGTTTTCGACTTCGTATGATTTTTCTAAAGCAGTACAGAAAGGTTAAAAACTAGTTCACAGCTTACAATTTTCATAACACTTTGTAACATGTTGAGCAAAGTGTTTGTCTTTGATGACTTTATAATTTACACATGTTTTCCTGTTAAGTTATGGTTAAATAACAGAAATTTACTTCCTACATTATAAGAGTCCTTTCACATTACAAACATACAAAATAAAACATAAGAAGCATAGTTATGCATTCTAAGCATGCTACACGTAAACTCGTTAACGTAAGTTGTGAGGCAATTCTCTAAATGTACTCTTAGAGTACGGGTTAAAATTCCTGCAAGTTATAACCAGAGTCTCTTGTAGGGAGAGCATGATAATTATGTATAGATCTATATTGGGATTGACACCCCACACCTTGCTGCTAGCTACAGCGGGACCTGCAGGTCTACCCGAATGGAAGTGGGAACGAATAACCATGGATTTCATAACCAAACTGCCTAAGACGACAAGTGGTCTCGATACCATTTGGGTAATCGTCGATAGATTGACCAAATCCGCGCACTTCCTGCCAATAAAGGAGACCGACAAGATGGAAAAGTTGACTAGGACGTACATCAAAGAGATTGTATGACTGCATGGTGTGCCGATATCCATTATCTCTGACAGAGATAGTAGATTCACTTCACGGTTCTGGCAGTCCTTATAGAATGCTCTAGGGACCCGGCTAGACATGAGTACGGCCTACCATCCACAAACCGACGGGCAGAGCGAAAAAACTATTCAAACCTTGGAAGATATGCTAAGATCTTGTGTTATTGACTTCGGTAAAGCGTGGGATACCCACTTACCGCTTGTTGAATTCTCGTACAACAACAGTTATCATACTAGCATCAAGGTCGCGCCATTTGAAGCTCTTTATGGTCGCAAGTGCAGATCACCACTGTGCTGGGCTGAAGTGGGAGACACACAGTTAGGAAAAGGGCAAGTCCCTAACATCACCCTCACGGGCCCTGAAATCATAAGGGAAACTACGGAAAAGATCGTTCAAATTCGGGAAAGACTGAAAGCATCTCGAGATCGACAAAAGAGCTACGCTGATAAGCGATTCAAACCCTTGGAATTCCAGGTTGGGGATCGGGTGCTACTAAAGGTCTCACCATGGAAAGGGACGATACGTTTTGGTAAACGTGGTAAACTAAATCCAAGGTACATCGGGCCATTCGAAATCCTTGCCAGGATTGGCCCAGTGGCATACAAACTTCGGCTACCTCAAGAAACTTAACAATGTGCACCCGAGTTGCCACGTGTCAAACTTAAAGAAGTGCCTGTCTGACGAGACTCTTGTGATCCCTATCGAGGAAATCGAGGTCAACGAGAGTCTCCACTTCGTAGAAGAAACGGTAGAAATCATGGATCGAGAGATCAAGAGAACGAAACAAAGTCGTATTCCTATAGTGAAGGTCCGTTGGAACGCTAAGCGAGGACCCGAGTTTACCTGGGAACGCGAAGATTAGATGAAACAAAAATACCCGCATCTTTTCCCCAACTCTTGAAGTCCCAGTCAAAACGCTAATTTCGGGACGAAATTCCTTCTAACGGGGGGATGATGTGACAACCGTCACTTTCTGGTCAATTCAAAGTCAAGAAAGTCAACAAGTCAAACTGGTCAACTCAACTAGTGCCAATATGTTAGGGATTACCTTATGTTTACTAATGTGTAACTCTAAATTTTAATGCAAAGTAACACTTGAAAGTTTCAAATGTTCAAAATCCTAAACCCTAATCAGTTTGAGGGAAGTAACAACTCTATAAAACACTATTACGTACCCTTCGGGGGCGTATGACACTCAAAATGGGTTGTAACTAAGCCCACGACCTTTGTTCGGCGAAGAAAAACATTAATAAAGGCCCCCGACAAAGTCTCTCTAAATCTATCCCATTATATCCAAATCTCTCCCAAATCTCTCCCAAATCTCTCCAAGTATGTGAAATCTCTCTCAAATCTCTCCAAGTATGTGAAATCCCTCCCAAATCTCTCCAAGTATGTAAAATCTCTCCCAAATCTCTCTAAGTATGAGAAATCTCTCCAAGTATGTGAAATCTCTCTCAAATCTCTCCAAGTATGTGAAATCTCTCCCAAATCCAAGTATGTGAAATCTCTCCCAAATCTCTCCAAGTATGTGAAATCTCTCCCAAATCTCTCCAAGTATGTGAAATCTCTCCCAAATCTCTCCAAGTATGTCAAATCTCTCCTAAATCTCTCCAAGTATGTGAAATCTCTCCCAAATCACTTTATGTACCTTCCTCAGTCGAAAATAGCCCAAAAGGACCCTCTTGGTCCGGAACCCTCTTCGTCCGGAACCCTCTTGGTCTGGAACCCTCTTGGTCCGGAACCCCCTTAGTCCGGACCATCCTTCTGCTTCGGAACATCATACTGACTCCGGAACATGTGGGGCGGATCGGACCTCCAAGCTGAACCGGACGAATTTCGCTCCTGACCTCGGATCCGAGAAGAAAGCTTCGGACCTCGCCCAACGCCTCCGGAATTCCTTGTTTACCCGCTTCGGACCCTCGCAGCCTAATCCTCTCCTCCGGAAATTTGGTATTAGCTCCGGAATGCTTAAAGGAGCTCCGGAAATTCTGTTGTGACTCCGGATTTCACCCCTTCACTCTGGATTTTTACCAATTTCGGACTTTTTAGTGTTTTTAAGTGATTTTTGCTCCGGAAATTTCCTCAGACTTTTATTTTTATAAATTTAAACACTCCAAACTTATATTTTTATATATAAGACCCTATATTATCATATTTTAAACCATCTTTTGGGAAATGATCGTAAACCAAGGACAATATCTATTGGGTGAGATATTGTGTTAGAGTGTTGATTTCCCTTAGAGTGTGACACAAGCTATCCCCCATACCCACTTAGGACAACCCCCAGTCACTATTCACCCCTACCTAGTCAACTATTTGTCCTCTCACATCTCTCCTCCAGCTGGTAACTTGATCAAAAGTTGGAAACTCCCATCTCTCCTTCCACTTTACTCACACTCTCACCAAGAAACAAACACTTCTCTCTCATTTCCCTCTCTAAGAACTCGAGACTCCAAGGCTGCCTTTGAACTTCTCACCCTCATTCAGTAAGTATTCTCATCCTACATTGAACATTCTTCACTCCTTCACTCAACTTATGAATCTCTCATAACCAATGTCACCATAATTGTTCTTAGATCTTCAACTCTCCAAGCTTCTATCAAGTGTTCTTGACTTAGAAACCCTTTCTCTTCAGCATACATCTAAGGAAATCACTCAATGTGAGTTCATACCCCTACATTTTCATGTTTTCATCAAGTTTTAAGGGGGGGGGGGGGGAATACAAGTTAAAACACCTTAATATAACTCAAACTCATACTTCAGCTTTTCACAGAAAAGTTGAGTCCTATTCACGGACTGTTTCGACCAACTTAAACTTAAAATATTTCAAAACGGTTTCATATGCAAGTATTCCAGGTTTATACCTTTCTAATGACTACTTGCACACCTCCATACGATTTTTCTACAATTTATGGTGAATTTTATAAAACTGCCTATCATTTCCGAAACGAATTAGGACCAGTCTGTGAATATGAACATTTTCACATAAGTTAGACACTTCTAAAAATCATACTAAAAATTATGGATAAACTAGACACATTTTATAAACTCTCAAAGTTTACGGATTCAGTTTTCGACTTCGTATGATTTTTCTAAAGCAGTACAGAAAGGTTAAAAACTAGTTCACAGCTTACAATTTTCATAACACTTTGTAACATGTTGAGCAAAGTTTTTGTCTTTGATGACTTTATAATTTACACATGTTTTCTGTTAAGTTATGGTTAAATAATAGAAATTTACTTCCTACATTATAAGAGTCCTTTCACATTACAAACATACAAAATAAAACATAAGAAGCATAGTTATGCATTCTAAGCATGCTACACGTAAACTCGTTAACGTAAGTTGTGAGGCAATTCTCTAAATGTACTCTTAGAGTACGGGTTAAAATTCCTGCAAGTTATAACCAGAGTCTCTTGTAGGGAGAGCATGATAATTGTATATAGATCTATATTGGGATTGACACCCCACACCTTGCTGCTAGCTACAGCGGGACCTGCAGGTCTACCCGAATGGAAGTGGGAACGAATAACCATGGATTTCATAACCAAACTGCCTAAGACGACAAGTGGTCTCGATACCATTTGGGTAATCGTCGATAGATTGACCAAATCCGCGCACTTCCTGCCAATAAAGGAGACCGACAAGATGGAAAAGTTGACTAGGACGTACATCAAAGAGATTGTATGACTGCATGGTGTGCCGATATCCATTATCTCTGACAGAGATAGTAGATTCACTTCACGGTTCTGGCAGTCCTTATAGAAAGCTCTAGGGACCCGGCTAGACATGAGTACGGCCTACCATCCACAAACCGACGGGCAGAGCGAAAAAACTATTCAAACCTTGGAAGATATGCTAAGAGCTTGTGTTATTGACTTCGGTAAAGCGTGGGATACCCACTTACCGCTTGTTGAATTCTCGTACAACAACAGTTATCATACTAGCATCAAGGTCGCGCCATTTGAAGCTCTTTATGGTCGCAAGTGCAGATCACCACTGTGCTGGGCTGAAGTGGGAGACACACAGTTAGGAAAAGGGCAAGTCCCTAACATCACCCTCACAGGCCCTGAAATCATAAGGGAAACTACGGAAAAGATCGTTCAAATTCGGGAAAGACTGAAAGCATCTCGAGATCGACAAAAGAGCTACGCTGATAAGCGACGCAAACCCTTGGAATTCCAGGTTGGGGATCGGGTGCTACTACAGGTCTCACCATGGAATGGGACGATACGTTTTGGTAAACATGTTAAACTAAATCCAAGGTACATCGGGCCATTTGAAATCCTTGCCAGGATTGGCCCAGTGGCATACAAACTTCGGCTAGCTCAAGAACTTAACAATGTGCACCCGACTTCCCGCGTGTCAAACTTAAAGAAGTGCCTGTCTGACGAGACTCTTGTGATCCCTCTCGAGGAAATCGAGGTCAACGAGAGTCTCCACTTCGTAGAAGAACCGGTAGAAATCATGGATCGAGAGATCAAGAGAACGAAACAAAGTCGTATTCCTTTAGTGAAGGTCCGTTGGAACGCTAAGCGAGGACCCGAGTTTACCTGGGAACGCGAAGATTAGATGAAACAAAAATACCTGCATCTTTTCCCCAACTCTTGAAGTCCCAGTCAAAACGTTAATTTCGGGACGAAATTCCTTCTAACGGGGGGATGATGTGACAACCGTCACTTTCTGGTCAATTCAAAGTCAAGAAAGTCAACAAGTCAAACTGGTCAACTCAACTAGTGCCAATATGTTAGGGATTACCTTATGTTTACTAATGTGTAACTCTAAATTTTAATGCAAAGTAACACTTGAAAGTTTCAAATGTTCAAAATCCTAAACCCTAATCAGTTTGAGGGAAGTAACAACTCTATAAAACACTATTACGTACCCTTCGGGGGCGTATAACAGTCAAAATGGGTTGTAACTAAGCCCACGACCTTTGTTCGGCGAAGAAAAACATTAATAAAGGCCCCCGACAAAGTCTCTCTAAATCTATCCCATTATATCCAAATCTCTCCCAAATCTCTCCAAGTATGTGAAATCCCTCCCAAATCTCTCCAAGTATGTGAAATCTCTCCCAAATCTCTCTAAGTATGAGAAATCTCTCCAAGTATGTGAAATCTCTCTCAAATCTCTCCAAGTATGTGAAATCTCTCCCAAATCCAAGTATGTGAAATCTCTCCCAAATCTCTCTAAGTATGAGAAATCTCTCCAAGTATGTGAAATCTCTCCCAAATCTCTCCAAGTATGTGAAATCTTTCCCAAATCTCTCCAAGCATGTGAAATCTCTCCAAGTATGTGAAATCTCTCCTAAATCTCTCCAAGTATGTGAAATCTCTCCCAAATCACTTTATGTACCTTCCTCAGTCGAAAATAGCCCAAAAGGACCCTCTTGGTCCGGAACCCTCTTCGTCTGGAACCCTCTTGGTCTGGAACCCTCTTGGTCCGGAACACCCTTAGTCCGGACCATCCTTCTGCTTCGGAACATCATACTGACTCCGGAACATGTGGGGCGGATCGGTCCTCCAAGCTGAACCGGACGAATTTCGCTCCTGACCTCGGATCCGAGAAGAAAGCTTCGGACCTCGCCCAACGCCTCCGGAATTCCTTGTTTACCCGCTTCGGACCCTCGCAGCCTAATCCTCTCCTCCGGAAATTTGGTATTAGCTCCGGAATGCTTAAAGGAGCTCCGGAAATTCTGTTGTGACTCCGGATTTCACCCCTTCACTCTGGATTTTTACCAATTTCGGACTTTTTAGTGTTTTCAAGTGATTTTTGCTCCGGAAATTTCCTCAGACTTTTATTTTTATAAATTTAAACACTCCAAACTTATATTTTTATATATAAGACCCTATATTATCATATTTTAAACCATATTTTGGGAAATGATCGTAAACCAAGGACAATATCTATTGGGTGAGATATTGTGTTAGAGTGTTGATTTCCCTTAGAGTGTGACACAAGCTATACCCCATACCCACTTAGGACAACCCCCAGTCACTATTCACCCCTACCTAGTCAACTATTTGTCCTCTCACATCTCTCCTCCAGCTGGTAACTTGATCAAAAGTTGGAAACTCCCATCTCTCCTTCCACTTTACTCACACTCTCACCAAGAAACAAACACTTCTCTCTCATTTCCCTCTCTAAGAACTCGAGACTCCAAGGCTGCCTTTGAACTTCTCACCCTCATTCAGTAAGTATTCTCATCCTACATTGAACATTCTTCACTCCTTCACTCAACTTATGAATCTCTCATAACCAATGTCACCATAATTGTTCTTAGATCTTCAACTCTCCAAGCTTCTATCAAGTGTTCTTGACTTAGAAACCCTTTCTCTTCAGCATACATCTAAGGAAATCACTCAATGTGAGTTCATACCCCTACATTTTCATGTTTTCATCAAGTTTTAAGGGGGGGGGAATACAAGTTAAAACACCTTAATATAACTCAAACTCATACTTCAGCTTTTCACAGAAAAGTTGAGTCCTATTCACGGACTGTTTCGACCAACTTAATCTTAAAATATTTCAAAACGATTTCATATGCAAGTATTTCAGGTTTATACCTTTCTAATGACTACTTGCACACCTCCATACGATTTTTCTACAATTTATGGTGAATTTTATAAAACTGCCTATCATTTCCGAAATGAATTCGGACCAGTCTGTGAATATGAACATTTTCACATAAGTTAGACACTTCTAAAAATCATACTAAAAATTATGGATAAACTAGACACATTTTATAAACTCTCAAAGTTTACGGATTCAGTTTTCGACTTCGTATGATTTTTCTAAAGCAGTACAGAAAGGTTAAAAACTAGTTCACAGCTTACAATTTTCATAACACTTTGTAACATGTTGAGCAAAGTGTTTGTCTTTGATGACTTTATAATTTACACATGTTTTCCTGTTAAGTTATGGTTAAATAACAGAAATTTACTTCCTAAATTGTAAGAGTCCTTTCACATTACAAAGATACAAAATAAAACATAAGAAGCATAGTTATGCATTCTGAGCATGCTACACGTAAACTCGTTAATGTAAGTTGTGAGACAATTCTCTAAATGTACTCTTAGAGTACGGGTTAAAATTCCTGCAAGTTATAACCAGAGTCTCTTGTAGGGAGAGCATGATAATTGTGTATAGATCTATATTGGGATTGACATCCAACACCTTGCTGCTAGCTACAGCGGGACCTGCAGGTCTACCCGAATGGAAGTGGGAACGAATAACCATGGATTTCATAACCAAACTGCCTAAGGCGACAAGTGGTCTCGATACCATTTGGGTAATCGTCGATAGATTGACCAAATCCGCGCACTTCCTGCCAATGAAGGAGACCGACAAGATGGAAAAGTTGACTAGGACGTACATCAAAGAGATTGTATGACTGCATGGTGTGCCGATATCCATTATCTCTGGCAGAGATAGTAGATTCACTTCACGGTTCCAGCAGTCCTTATAGAAAGCTCTAGGGACCCGGCTAGACATGAGTACGACCTACCATCCACAAACCGACGGGCAGAGCGAAAAAACTATTCAAACCTTGGAAGATATGCTAAGAGCTTGTGTTATTGACTTCGGTAAAGCGTGGGATACCCACTTACCGCTTGTTGAATTCTCGTACAACAACAATTATCATACTAGCATCAAGGTCGCGCCATTTGAAGCTCTTTATGGTCGCAAGTGCAGATCACCACTGTGCTGGGCTGAAGTGGGAGACACACAGTTAGGAAAAGGGCAAGTCCCTAACATCACCCTCACGGGCCCTGAAATCATAAGGGAAACTACG
Source organism: Lactuca virosa (assembly GCF_052849685.1). Lineage (NCBI taxonomy): Eukaryota > Viridiplantae > Streptophyta > Magnoliopsida > Asterales > Asteraceae > Lactuca > Lactuca virosa. The sequence goes on along the minus strand of NC_136429.1, from coordinate 424,282,075 downwards.
GAAAAGATCGTTCAAATTCGGGAAAGACTGAAAGCATCTCGAGATCGACAAAAGAGCTATGCTGATAAGCGACGCAAACCCTTGGAATTCCAGGTTGGGGATCGGGTGCTACTAAAGGTCTCACCATGGAAAGGGACGATACGTTTTGGTAAACGTGGTAAACTAAATCCAAGGTACATCGGGCCATTCGAAATCCTTGCCAGGATTGGCCCAGTGGCATACAAACTTCGGCTACCTCAAGAACTTAACAATGTGCACCCGACTTGCCACGTGTCAAACTTAAAGAAGTGCCTGTCTGACGAGACTCTTGTGATCCCTCTCGAGGAAATCGAGGTCAACGAGAGTCTCCACTTCGTAGAAGAACCGGTAGAAATCATGGATCGAGAGATCAAGAGAACGAAACAAAGTCGTATTCCTATAGTGAAGGTCCGTTGGAACGCTAAGCGAGGACCCGAGTTTACCTGGGAACGCGAAGATTAGATGAAACAAAAATACCCGCATCTTTTCCCCAACTCTTGAAGTCCCAGTCAAAACGCTGATTTCGGGACGAAATTCCTTCTAACAGGGGGATGATGTGACAACCGTCACTTTCTGGTCAATTCAAAGTCAAGAAAGTCAACAAGTGAAACTGGTCAACTCAACTAGTGCCAATATGCTAGGGATTACCTTATGTTTACTAATGTGTAACTCTAAATTTTAATGCAAAGTAACACTTGAAAGTTTCAAATGTTCAAAATCCTAAACCCTAATCAGTTTGAGGGAAGTAACAACTCTATAAAACATTATTACGTACCCTTCGGGGGCGTATAACACTCAAAATGGGTTGTAACTAAGCCCACGACCTTTGTTCGGCGAAGAAAAACATTAATAAAGGCCCCCGACAAAGTCTCTCTAAATCTATCCCATTATATCCAAATCTCTCCCACATCTCTCCAAGTATGTGAAATCTCTCTCAAATCTCTCCAAGTATGTGAAATCCCTCCCAAATCTCTCCAAGTATGTGAAATCTCTCCCAAATCTCTCTAAGTATGAGAAATCTCTCCAAGTATGTGAAATCTCTCTCAAATCTCTCCAAGTATGTGAAATCTCTCCCAAATCTCTCCAAGTATGTGAAATCTCTCCCAAATCTCTCCAAGTATGTGAAATCTCTCCCAAATCTCTCTAAGTATGAGAAATCTCTCCAAGTATGTGAAATCTCTCCCAAATCTGTCCAAGTATGTGAAATCTCTCCAAGTATGTGAAATCTCTCCTAAATCTCTCCAAGTATGTGAAATCTCTCCCAAATAACTCTATGTACCTTCCTCAGTCGAAAATAGCCCAAAAGGACCCTCTTGGTCCGGAACCCTCTTCGTCCGGCACCCTCTTCGTCCGGAACCCTCTTAGTCCGGAACCCCTTGGTCCGGAACCCCCTTAGTCCGGACCATCCTCCTGCTTCGGAACATCATACTGACTCCGGAACATGTGGGGCGGATCGAACATCCAAGCTGAACCGGACGAATTTCGCTCCTGACCTCGGATCCGAGAAGAAAGCTTCGGACGTCGCCCAACGCCTCCGGAATTCCCTGTTTACCCGCTTCGGACACTCGCAGCCTAATCCTCTCCTTCGTAAATTTGGTATTAGCTTCGGAATGCTTAAAGGAGCTCCGAAAATTTTGCTGTGACTCCGGATTTCACCCCTTAACTCCGGATTTTTACCAATTTCGGACTTTTTAGTGTTTTTAAGTGATTTTTGCTCCGGAAATTTCCTCAGACTTTTATTTTTATAAATTTAAACACTCCAAACTTATATTTTTATATATAAGACCCTATATTATCATATTTTAAACCATATTTTGGGAAATGATCGTAAACCAAGGACAATATCTATTGGTTGAGATATTGTGTTAGAGTGTTGATTTCCCTTAGAGTGTGACACAAGCTATCCCCCATACCCACTTAGGACAACCCCCAGTCACTATTCACCCCTACCTAGTCAAATATTTGTCCTCTCACATCGCTCCTCCAGCTGGTAACTTGATCAAAAGTTGGAAACTCCCATCTCTCCTTCCACTTTACTCACACTCTCACCAAGAAACAAACACTTCTCTCTCATTTCCCTCTCTAAGAACTCGAGACTCCAAGGCTGCCTTTGAACTTCTCACCCTCATTCAGTAAGTATTCTCATCCTACATTGAACATTCTTCACTCGTTCACTCAACTTATGAATCTCTCATAACCAATGTCACCATAATTGTTCTTAGATCTTCAACTCTCCAAGCTTCTATCAAGTGTTCTTGACTTAGAAACCCTTTCTCTTCAGCATACATCTAAGGAAATCACTCAATGTGAGTTCGTACCCCTACATTTTCATGTTTTCTTCAAGTTTTAAGGGGGGGGGGGGGAATACAAGTTAAAACACCTTAATATAACTCAAACTCATACTTCAGCTTTTCATAGAAAAGTTGAGTCCTATTCACGGACTGTTTCGGCCAACTTAAACTTAATATATTTCAAAACCGTTTCATATGCAATTATTACAGGTTTATACCTTTCTAATGACTACTTGCACACCTCCATACGATTTTTCTATAATTTATGGTGAATTTTATAAAACTGCCTATCATTTCCGAAACGAATTCGGACCAGTCTGTGAATATGAATATTTTCACATAAGTTAGACACTTCTAAAAATCATACTAAAAATTATGGATAAACTAGACACATTTTGTAAACTCTCAAAGTTTACGGATTCAGTTTTCGACTTCGTATGATTTTTCTAAAGCAGTACAGAAAGGTTAAAAACTAGTTCACAGCTTACAATTTTCATAACACTTTGTAACATGTTGAGCAAAGTGTTTGTCTTTGATGACTTTATAATTTACACATGTTTTCCTGTTAAGTTATGGTTAAATAACAGAAATTTACTTCCTAAATTGTAAGAGTCCTTTCACATTACAAACATACAAAATAAAACATAAGAAGCATAGTTATGCATTCTAAGCATGCTACACGTAAACTCGTTAACGTAAGTTGTGAAACAATTCTCTAAATGTACTCTTAGAGTACGGGTTAAAATTCTTGCAAGTTATAACCAGAGTCTCTTGTAGGAAGAGCATGATAATTGTGTATAGATCTATATTGGGATTGACATCCAACACCTTGCTGCTAGCTACAGCGGGACCTGCAGGTCTACCCGAATGGAAGTGGGAACGAATAACCATGGATTTCATAACCAAACTGCCTAAGACGACAAGTGGTCTCGATACCATTTGGGTAATCGTCGATAGATTGACCAAATCCGTGCACTTCATGCCAATAAAGGAGACCAACAAGATGGAAAAGTTGACTAGCACGTACATCAAAGAGATTGTATGACTGCATGGTGTGTCGATATCCATTATCTCTGACAGAGATAGTAGATTCACTTCACGGTTCTGGCAGTCCTTATAGAAAGCTCTAGGGACCCGGCTAGACATGAGTACGGCCTACCATCCACAAACCGACGGGCAGAGCGAAAAAACTATTCAAACCTTGGAAGATATGCTAAGAGCTTGTGTTATTGACTTCGGTAAATCGTGGGATACCCACTTACTGCTTGTTGAATTCTCGTACAACAACAATTATCATACTAGCATCAAGGTCACGCCATTTGAAGCTCTTTATGGTCGCAAGTGCAGATCACCACTGTGCTGGGCTGAAGTGGGAGACACACAGTTAGGAAAAGGGCAAGTCCCTAACATCACCCTCACGGGCCCGGAAATCATAAGGGAAACTACGAAAAAGATTGTTCAAATTCGGGAACGACTGAAATCATCTCGAGATCGACAAAAGAGCTACGCTGATAAGCGACGCAAACCCTTGGAATTCCAGGTTGGGGATCGGGTGCTACTAAAGGTCTCACCATGGAAAGGGACGATACGTTTTGGTAAACGTGGTAAACTAAATCCAAGGTACATCGGGCCATTCGAAATCCTTGCCAGGATTGGACCAGTGGCATACAAACTTCGGCTACCTCAAGAACTTAACAATGTGCACCCGACTTGCCACGTGTCAAACTTAAAGAAGTGCCTGTCTGACGAGACTCTTGTGATCCCTCTCGAGGAAATCGAGGTCAACGAGAGTCTCCACTTCGTAGAAGAACCGGAAGAAATCATGGATCGAGAGATCAAGAGATCGAAACAAAGTCGTATTCCTATAGTGAAGGTCCGTTGGAACGCTAAGCGAGGACCCGAGTTTACCTGGGAACGCAAAGATTAGATGAAAGAAAAATACCCGCATCTTTTCCGCAACTCTTGAAGTCCCAGTCAAAACGCTAATTTCGGGACGAAATTCCTTCTAACGGGGGGATGATGTGACAACCGTCACTTTCTGGTCAATTCAAAGTCAAGAAAGTCAACAAGTCAAACTGGTCAACTCAACTAGTGCCAATATGTTAGGGATTACCTTATGTTTACTAATGTGTAACTCTAAATTTTAATGCAAAGTAACACTTGAAAGTTTCAAATGTTCAAAATCCTAAACCCTAATCAGTTTGAGGGAAGTAACAACTCTATAAAACACTATTACGTACCCTTCGGGGGCGTATAACACTCAAAATGGGTTGTAACTAAGCCCACGACCTTTGTTCGGCGAAGAAAAACATTAATAAAGGACCCCGATAAAGTCTCTCTAAATCTATCCCATTATATCCAAATCTCTCCAAGTATGTGAAATCTCTCTCAAATCTCTCAAAGTATGTGAAATCCCTCCCAAATCTCTCCAAGTATGTGAAATCTCTCCCAAATCTCTCTAAGTATGAGAAATCTCTCCAAGTATGTGAAATCTCTCTCAAATCTCTCCAAGTATGTGAAATCTCTCCCAAATCTCTCCAAGTATGTGAAATCTCTCCCAAATCTCTCTAAGTATCAGAAATCTCTCCAAGTATGTGAAATCTCTCCCAAAATCTCTCCAAGTATGTGAAATCTCTCCTAAATCTCTCCAAGTATGTGAAATCTCTCCCAAATCACTCTATGTACCTTCCTCAGTCGAAAATAGCCCAAAAAGACCATCTTGGTCCGGAACCCTCTTCGTCCGGAACCCTCTTGGTCCGGAACCCTCTTCGTCCGGAACCCTCTTCGTCCGGAACCCTCTTAGTCCGGAACCCCTTGGTCCGGAACCCCCTTAGTCCGGACCATCCTCCTGCTTCGGAACATCATACTGACTTCGGAACATATGGGGCGGATCGGATCTCCAAGCTGAACTGGACGAATTTCGCTCCTGACCTCGGATCCGAGAAGAAAGCTTCGGACCTCGCCCAGCGCCTCCGGAATTCCCTGTTTACCCGCTTCGGACCCTCGCAGCCTAATCCTCTCCTCCGGAAATTTGGTATTAGCTCCGGAATGCTTAAAGGAGCTCCGGAAATTCTGCTGTGACTCCGGATTTCACCCCTTCACTCCGGATTTTTACCAATTTCGGACTTTTTAGTGTTTTTAAGTGATTTTTGCTCCGGAAATTTCCTCAGACTTTTATTTTTATAAATTTAAACACTCCAAACTTATATTTTTATATATAAGACCCTATATTATCATATTTTAAACCATATTTTGGGTAATGATCGTAAACCAAGGACAATATCTATTGGGTGAGATATTGTGTTAGAGTGTTGATTTCCCTTAGAGTGTGACACAAGCTATCCCCCATACCCACTTAGGACAACCCCCAGTCACTATTCACCCCTGCCTAGTCAACTATTTGTCCTCTCACATCTCTCCTCCAGCTGGTAACTTGATCAAAAGTTGGAAACTCCCATCTCTCCTTCCACTTTACTCACACTCTCACCAAGAAACAAACACTTCTGTCTCATTTCCCTCTCTAAGAACTCGAGACTCCAAGGCTGCCTTTGAACTTCTCACCCTCATTCAGTAAGTATTCTCATCCTACATTGAACATTCTTCACTCCTTCACTTAACTTATGAATCTCTCATAACCAATGTCACCATAATTGTTCTTAGATCTTCAACTCTCCAAGCTTCTATCAAGTGTTCTTGACTTAGAAACCCTTTCTCTTCAGCATACATCTAAGGAAATCACTCAATGTGAGTTCATACCCCTACATTTTCATGTTTTCATCAAGTTTTAAGGGGGGGGGGGGGGGGAATACAAGTTAAAACACCTTAATATAACTCAAACTCATACTTCAGCTTTTCACAGAAAAGTTGAGTCCTATTCACGGACTGTTTCGACCAACTTAAACTTAAAATATTTCAAAACGGTTTCATATGCAAGTATTCCAGGTTTATACCTTTCTAATGACTACTTGCACACCTCCATACGATTTTTCTACAATTTATGGTGAATTTTATAAAACTGCCTATCATTTCCGAAACGAATTCGGACCAGTCTGTGAATATGAACATTTTCACATAAGTTAGACACTTCTAAAAATCATACTAAAAATTATGGATAAACTAGACACATTTTATAAACTCTCAAAGTTTACGGATTCAGTTTTCGACTTCGTATGATTTTTCTAAAGCAGTACAGAAAGGTTAAAAACTAGTTCACAGCTTACAATTTTCATAACACTTTGTAACATGTTGAGCAAAGTGTTTGTCTTTGATGACTTTATAATTTACACATGTTTTCCTGTTAAGTTATGGTTAAATAACAGAAATTTACTTCCTAAATTGTAAGAGTCCTTTCACATTACAAACATACAAAATAAAACATAAGAAGCATAGTTATGCATTCCAAGCATGCTACACGTAAACTAGTTAACGTAAGTTGTGAGACAATTCTCTAAATGTACTCTTAGAGTACGGGTTAAAATTCCTGCAAGTTATAACCAATGTCTCTTGTAGGGAGAGTATGATAATTGTGTATAGATCTATATTGGGATTGACATCCAACACCTTGCTGCTAGCTACAGCGGGACCTGCAGGTCTACCCGAATGGAAGTGGGAACGAATAACCATGGATTTCATAACAAACTGCCTAAGACGACAAGTGGTCTCGATACCATTTGGGTAATCGTCGATAGATTGACAAAATCTGCGCACTTCCTGCCAATAAAGGAGACCGACAAGATGGAAAAGTTGACTAGGACGTACATGAAAGAGATTGTATGACTGCATGGTGTGCCGATGTCCATTATCTCTGACAGAGATAGTAGATTCACTTCACGGTTCTGGCAGTCCTTATAGAAAGCTCTAGGGACCCGGCTAGACATGAGTACGGCCTACCATCCATAAACCGACGGGCAGAGCGAAAAAACTATTCAAACCTTGGCAGATATGCTAAGAGCTTGTGTTATTGACTTCTGTAAAGCGTGGGATACCCACTTACCGCTTGTTGAATTCTCGTACAACAACAGCTATCATACTAGCACAAAGGTCGCGCCATTTGAAGCTCTTTATGGTCGCAAGTGCAGATCACCACTGTGTTGGGCTGAAGTGGGAGATCACAGTTAGCAAAAGGGCAAGTCCCTAACATCACCCTCACGGGCCCTGAAATCATAAGGGAAACTACGGAAAAGATCGTTCAAATTCGGGAAAGACTGAAAGCATCTCGAGATCGACAAAAGAGCTACGCTGATAAGCGACGCAAACCCTTGGAATTCCAGGTTGGGGATCGGGTGCTACTAAAGGTCTCACCATGGAGTGGGACGATACGTTTTGGTAAACGTGTTAAACTAAATCCAAGGTACATCGGGCCATTCGAAATCCTTGCCAGGATTGGCCCAGTGGCATACAAACTTCGGCTAGCTCAAGAACTTAACAATGTGCACCCGACTTCCCGCGTGTCAAACTAAAGAAGTGCATGTCTGACGAGACTCTTGTGATCCCTCTCGAGGAAATCGAGGTCAACGAGAGTCTCCACTTCGTAGAAGAACCGGTATAAATCATGGATCGAGAGATCAAGAGAACGAAACAAAGTCGTATTCCTTTAGTGAAGGTCCGTTGGAACGCTAAGCGAGGACCCAAGTTTACCTGGGAACGCGAAGATCAGATGAAACAAAAATACCCGCATCTTTTCCCCAACTCTTGAAGTCCCAGTCAAAACGCTAATTTCGGGACGAAATTCCTTCTAACGGGAGGATGATGTGACAACCGTCACTTTCTGGTCAAGTCAAAGTCAAGAAAGTCAACAAGACAAACTGGTCAACTCAACTAGTGCCAATATGTTAGGGATTACCTTATGTTTACTAATGTGTAACTCTAAATTTTAATGCAAAGTAACACTTGAAAGTTTCAAATGTTCAAAATCCTCAACCCTAATCAGTTTGAGGGAAGTAACAACTGTATAAAACACTATTACGTACCCTTCGGGGGCGTATAACACTCAAAATGGGTTGTAACTAATCCCACGACCTTTGTTCGGCGAAGAAAAACATTAATAAAGGCCCGCGACAAAGTCTCTCTAAATCTATCCCATTATATCCAAATCTCTCCCAAATCTCTCCAAGTATGTGAAATCTCTCTCAAATCTCTCCAAGTATGTGAAATCCCTCCTAAATCTCTCCAATTATGTGAAATCTCTCCCAAATCTCTCTAAGTATGAGAAATCTCTCTCAAATCTCTCCAAGTATGTGAAATCTCTCCCAAATCTCTCCAAGTATGTGAAATCTCACCTAAATCTCTCTAAGTATGAGAAATCTCTCCAAGTATGTGAAATCTCTCCCAAATCTCTCCAAGTATGTGAAATCTCTCCCAAATCTCTCTAAGTATTTGAAATCTCTCCCAAATCTCTTCAAGTATGTGAAATCTCTCCCAAATCTCTCTAAGTTTGAGAAATCTCTCCAAGTATGTGAAATCTCTCCCAAATCTCTCCAAGTATGTGAAATCTCTCCCAAATCTCTCTAAGTATGAGAAATCTCTCCAAGTATGTGAAATCTCTCCCAAATCTCTCCAAGTATGTGAAATCTCTCCCAAATCTCTCTAAGTATGTGAAATCTCTCCCAAATCTCTCCAAGTATGTGAAATCTCTCCCAAATCTCTCTATGTACCTTCCTCAGTCGAAAATAGCCCAAAATGACCCTCTTGGTCCGGAACCCTCTTAGTCCGGACTATCCTCCTGCCTCGGAACCTCATACTGCCGGAACATGTGGGGGGGATCGGACCTCCAGCTGAACCGGACGAATTTCGCTCCTGCGCTCGGATCCGAGAAGAAAGCTTCGGACCTCACCCATCGCCTCCGGAATTCCCTGTTTACCTGCTTCGGACCCTCGCAGCCTAATCCTCTCCTCCGGAAATTTGGTATTAGCTCCAGAATGCTTAAAGGAGCTCCGGAAATTCTGCTGTGACTCCGGATTTCACCCCTTCACTCCGGATTTTTACCAATTTCGGACTTTTTAGTGTTTTTAAGTGATTTTTGCTCCGGAAATTTCCTCAGACTTTTATTTTTATAATTTTAAACACTCCAAACTTATATTTTTATATATAAGACCCTATATTATCATATTTTAAACCATGTTTTGGGAAATGATCGTAAACCAAGGACAATATCTATTGGGTGAGATATTGTGTTAGAGTGTTGATTTCCCTTAGAGTGTGACACAAGCTATCCGCCATACCCACTTAGGACAACCCCCAGTCACTATTCACCTCTACCTAGTCAACTATTTGTCCTCTCACATCTCTCCTCCAGCTGGTAATTTTATCAAAAGTTGGAAACTCCCATCTCTCCTTCCACTTTACTCACACTCTAACCAAGAAACAAACACTTCTCTCTCATTTCCCTCTTTAAGAACTCGAGACTCCAAGGCTGCCTTTGAACTTCTCACCCTCATTCAGTAAATATTCTCATCCTACATTGAACATTCTTCACTCCTTCACTCAACTTATGAATCTCTCATAACCAATGTCACCGTAATTGTTCTTAGATCTTCAACTCTCCAAGCTTCTATCAAGTGTTCTTGACTTAGAAACCCTTTCTCTTCAGCATACATCTAAGGAAATCACTCAAGGTGAGTTCATACCCCTACATTTTTATGTTTTCTTCAAGTTTTAGGGGGGGGGGGGGGAATACAAGTTAAAACACCTTAATATAACTCAAACTCATACTTCAGCATTTCACAGAAAAGTTAAGTCCTATTCAAGGACTGTTTCGACCAACTTAAACTTAATATATTTCAAAACCGTTTCATATGCAAGTATTTCAGGTTTATACCTTTCTAATGACTACTTGCACACCTCCATACGATTTTTCTACAATTTATGGTGAATTTTATAAAACTTCCTATCATTTCCGAAACGAATTCGGACCAGTCTGTGAATATGAACATTTTCACATAAGTTAGACACTTCTAAAAATCATACTAAAAATTATGGATAAACTAGACACATTTTATAAACTCTCAAAGTTTACGGATTCAGTTTTCGACTTCGTATGATTTTTCTAAAGCTGTACAGAAAGGTTAAAAACTAGTTCACAGCTTACAATTTTCATAACACTTTGTAACATGTTGAGCAAAGTGTTTGTCTTTGATGACTTTATAATTTACACATGTTTTCCTGTTAAGTTATGGTTAAATAACAGAAATTTACTTCCTAAATTGTAAGAGTCCTTTCACATTACAAACATACAAAATAAAACATAAGAAACATAGTTATGCATTCTAAGCATGCTACACGTAAACTCGTTAACGTAAGTTGTGAGACAATTCTCTAAATGTACTCTTAGAGTACGGGTTAAAATTCCTGCAAGTTATAACCAAAGTCTCTTGTAGGGAGAGCATGATAATTGTGTATAGATCTATATTGGGATTCACATCCAACACCTTACTGCTAGCTACAGCGGGACCTGCAGGTCTACCCGAATGGAAGTGGGAACGAATAACCATGGATTTCATAACCAAACTGCCTAAGACGACAAGTGGTCTCGATACCATTTGGGTAATCGTCGATAGATTGACAAAATCTGCGCACTTCCTGCCAATAAAGGAGACCGACAAGATGGAAAAGTTGACTAGGACGTACATCAAAGAGATTGTATGACTGCATGGTGTGCCGATATCTATTATCTCTGACAGAGATAGTAAGTTCACTTCACGGTTCTGGCAGTCCTTATAAAAAGCTCTTGGGACCCGGCTAGACATGAGTACGGCCTACCATCCACAAACCGACGGGGAGAGCGAAAAAACTATTCAAACCTTGGCAGATATGCTAAGAGCTTGTGTTATTGACTTCAGTAAAGCGTGGGATACCCACTTACCGCTTGTTGAATTCTCGTACAACAACAGCTATCATACTAGCACAAAGGTCGCGCCATTTGAAGCTCTTTATGGTCGCAAGTGCAGATCACCACTGTGTTGGGCTGAAGTGGGAGACACACAGTTAGCAAAATGGCAAGTCCCTAACATTACCCTCACGGGCCCTGAAATCATAAGGGAAACTACGGAAAAGATCGTTCAAATTCGGGAAAGACTGAAAGCATCTCGAGATCGACAAAAGAGCTACGCTGATAAGCGACGCAAACCCTTGGAATTCCAGGTTGGGGATCGGGTGGTACTAAAGGTCTCACCATGGAATGGGACGATACGTTTTGGTAAACATGTTAAACTAAATCCAAGGTACATCGGGCCATTCGAAATCCTTGCCAGGATTGGCCCAGTGGCATACAAACTTCGGCTAGCTCAAGAACTTAACAATGTGCACCCGACTTCCCGCGTGTCAAACTTAAAGAAGTGCCTGTCTGACGAGACTCTTGTGATCCCTCTCGAGGAAATCGAGGTCAACGAGAGTCTCCACTTCGTAGAAGAACCGGTAGAAATCATGGATCGAGAGATCAAGAGAACGAAACAAAGTCGTATTCCTTTAGTGAAGGTCCGTTGGAACGCTAAGCGAGGACCCGAGTTTACCTGGGAACGCGAAGATCAGATGAAACAAAAATACCCGCATCTTTTCCCCAACTCTTGAACTCCCAGTCAAAACGCTAATTTCGGGACGAAATTCATTCTAACGGGGGGATGATGTGACAACCGTCACTTTCTGTCAAGTCAAAGTCAAGAAAGTCAACAAGTCAAACTCATCAACTCAACTAGTGCCAATATGTTAGGGATTACCTTATGTTTACTAATGTGTAACTCTAAATTTTAATGCAAAGTAACACTTGAAAGTTTCAAATGTTCAAAATCCTCAACCCTAATCAGTTTGAGGGAAGTAACAACTGTATAAAACACTATTACGTACCCTTCGGGGGCGTATAACACTCAAAATGGGTTGTAACTAAGCCCACGACCTTTGTTCGGCGAAGAAAAACATTAATAAACGCCCCCGACAAAGTCTCTCTAAATCTATCCCATTATATCCAAATCTCGCCAAGTATGTGAAATCTCTCTCAAATCTCTCCAAGTATGTGAAATCCCTCTCAAATCTCTCCAATTATGTGAAATCTCTCCCAAATCTCTCTAAGTATGAGAAATCTCTCAAAGTATGTGAAATCTCTCTCAAATCTCTCCAAGTATGTGAAATCTCTCCCAAATCTCTCCAAGTATGTGAAATCTCTCCCAAATCTCTCTAAGTATGAGAAATCTCTCCAAGTATGTGAAATCTCTCCCAAATCTCTCCAAGTATGTGAAATCTCTCCCAAATCTCTCTAAGTATGTGAAATCTCTCCCAAATCTCTTCAAGTATGTGAAATCTCTCCCAAATCTCTCTAAGTAAGAGAAATCTCTCCAAGTATGTGAAATCTCTCTCAAATCTCTCCAAGTATGTGAAATCTCTCCCTAATCTCTCTAAGTATGAGAAATCTCTCCAAGTATGTGAAATCTCTCTCAAATCTCTCCAAGTATGTAAAATCTCTCCCAAATCTCTCCAAGTATGTGAAATCTCTCCCAAATCTCTCTAAGTATGAGAAATCTCTCCAAGTATGTGAAGTCTCTCCCAAATCTCTCTAGGTATGTGAAATCTCTCCCAAATCTCTCTAAGTATGTGAAATCTCTCCCAAATCTCTCCAAGTATGTGACATCTCTCCCAAATCTCTCTATGTACCTTCCTCAGTCGAAAATAGCCCAAAATGACCGTCTTGGTCCGGAACCCTCTTAGTCCGGACTATCCTCCTGCCTCGGAACCTCATACTGACTCCGGAACATGTGGGGCGGATCGGACCTCCAGCTGAACCGGACGAATTTCGCTCCTGAGCTCGGATCCGAGAAGAAAGCTTCGGACCTCGCCCAGCGCCTCCGGAATTCCCTGTTTACCCGCTTCGGGCCCTACGCAGCCTAATCCTCTCCTCCGGAAATTTGGTATTAGCTGCAGAATGCTTAAAGGAGCTCCGGAAATTCTGCTGTGACTCCGGATTTCACCCCTTCACTCCGGATTTTTACCAATTTCGGACTTTTTAGTGTTTTTAAGTGATTTTTGCTCCGGAAATTTCCTCAGACTTTTATTTTTATAATTTTAAACACTCCAAACTTATATTTTTATATATAAGACCCTATATTATCATATTTTAAACCATATTTTGGGAAATGATCGTAAACCAAGGACAATATCTATTGGGTGAGATATTGTGTTAGAGTGTTGATTTCCCTTAGAGTGTGACACAAGCTATCCGCCATACCCACTTAGGACAACCCCCAGTCACTATTCACCTCTACCTAGTCAACTATTTGTCCTCTCACATCTCTCCTCCAGCTGGTAATTTTATCAAAAGTTGGAAACTCCCATCTCTCCTTCCACTTTACTCACACTCTCACCAAGAAACAAACACTTCTCTCTCATTTCCCTCTCTAAGAACTCGAGACTCCAAGGCTGCCTTTGAACTTCTCACCCTCATTCAGTAAATATTCCCATCCTACATTGAACATTCTTCACTCCTTCACTCAACTTATGAATCTCTCATAACCAATGTCACCATAATTGTTCTTAGATCTTCTACTCTCCAAGCTTCTATCAAGTGTTCTTGACTTAGAAACCCTTTCTCTTCAGCATACATCTAAGAAAATCACTCAATGTGAGTTCATACCCCTACATTTCCATGTTTTCTTCAAGTTTTAGGGGGGGGGGGGGGGAAATTCAAGTTAAAACACCTTAATATAACTCAAACTCATACTTCAACTTTTCACAGAAAAGTTGAGTCCTATTTACGGACTGTTTCGACCAACTTAAACTTAATATATTTCAAAACCGTTTCATATGCAAGTATTTCAGGTTTATACCTTTCTAATGACTACTTGCACACCTCCATACGATTTTTCTACAATTTATGGTGAATTTTATAAAACTGCCTATCATTTCCGAAACGATTTCGGACCAGTCTGTGAATATGAACATTTTCACATAAGTTAGACACTTCTAAAAATCATACTAAAAATTATGGATAAACTAGACACATTTTATAAACTCTCAAAGTTTACGGATTCAGTTTTCGACTTCGTATGATTTTTCTAAAGCAGTACAGAAAGGTTAAAAACTAGTTCACAGCTTACAATTTTCATAACACTTTGTAACATGTTGAGCAAAGTGTTTGTCTTTGATGACTTTATAATTTACACATGTTTTCCTGTTAAGTTATGGTTAAATAACAGAAATTTACTTCCTAAATTGTAAGAGTCCTTTCACATTACAAACATACAAAATAAAACATAAGAAACATAGTTATGCATTCTAAGCATGCTACACGTAAACTCGTTAACGTAAGTTGTGAGACAATTCTCTAAATGTACTCTTAGAGTACGGGTTAAAATTCCTGCAAGTTATAACCAAAGTCTCTTGTAGGGAGAGCATGATAATTGTGTATAGATCTATATTGGGATTCACATCCAACACCTTGCTGCTAGCTACAGCGGGACCTGCAGGTCTACCCGAATGGAAGTGGGAACGAATAACCATGGATTTCATAACCGAACTGCCTAAGACGACAAGTGGTCTCGATACCATTTGGGTAATCGTCGATAGATTGACAAAATCTGCGCACTTCCTGCCAATAAAGGAGACCGACAAGATGGAAAAGTTGACTAGGACGTACATCAAAGAGATTGTATGACTGCATGGTGTGCCGATATCTATTATCTCTGATAGAGATAGTAAGTTCACTTCACGGTTCTGGCAGTCCTTATAGAAAGCTCTTGGGACCCGGCTAGACATGAGTACGGCCTACCATCCACAAACCGACGGGGAGAGCGAAAAAACTATTCAAACCTTGGCAGATATGCTAAGAGCTTGTGTTATTGACTTTAGTAAAGCGTGGGATACCCACTTACCGCTTGTTGAATTCTCGTACAACAACAGCTATCATACTAGCACAAAGGTCGCGCCATTTGAAGCTCTTTATGGTCGCAAGTGCAGATCACCACTGTGTTGGGCTGAAGTGGGAGACACACAGTTAGCAAAATGGCAAGTCCCTAACATTACCCTCACGGGCCCTGAAATCATAAGGGAAACTACGGAAAAGATCGTTCAAATTCGGGAAAGACTGAAAGCATCTCGAGATCGACAAAAGAGCTACGCTGATAAGCGACGCAAACCCTTGGAATTCCAGGTTGGGGATCGGGTGCTACTAAAGGTCTCACCATGGAATGGGACGATACGTTTTGGTAAACATGTTAAACTAAATCCAAGGTACATCGGGCCATTCGAAATCCTTGCCAGGATTGGCCTAGTGGCATACAAACTTCGGCTAGCTCAAGAACTTAACAATGTGCACCCGACTTCCCGCGTGTCAAACTTAAAGAAGTGCCTGTCTGACGAGACTCTTGTGATCCCTCTCGAGGAAATCGAGGTCAACGAGAGTCTCCACTTCGTAGAAGAACCGGTAGAAATCATGGATCGAGAGATCAAGAGAACGAAACAAAGTCGTATTCCTTTAGTGAAGGTCCGTTGGAACGCTAAGCGAGGACCCGAGTTTACCTGGGAACGCGAAGATCAGATGAAACAAAAATACCCGCATCTTTTCCCCAACTCTTGAAGTCCCAGTCAAAACGCTAATTTCGGGACGAAATTCATTCTAACGGGGGGATGATGTGACAACCGTCACTTTCTGTCAAGTCAAAGTCAAGAAAGTCAACAAGTCAAACTCATCAACTCAACTAGTGCCAATATGTTAGGGATTACCTTATGTTTACTAATGTGTAACTCTAAATTTTAATGCAAAGTAACACTTGAAAGTTTCAAATGTTCAAAATCCTCAACCCTAATCAGTTTGAGGGAAGTAACAACTGTATAAAACACTATTACGTACCCTTCGGGGGCGTATAACACTCAAAATGGGTTGTAACTAAGCCCACGACCTTTGTTCGGCGAAGAAAAACATTAATAAACGCCCCCGACAAAGTCTCTCTAAATCTATCCCATTATATCCAAATCTCGCCAAGTATGTGAAATCTCTCTCAAATCTCTCCAAGTATGTGAAATCCCTCTCAAATCTCTCCAATTATGTGAAATCTCTCCCAAATCTCTCTAAGTATGAGAAATCTCTCAAAGTATGTGAAATCTCTCTCAAATCTCTCCAAGTATGTGAAATCTCTCCCAAATCTCTCCAAGTATGTGAAATCTCTCCCAAATCTCTCTAAGTATGAGAAATCTCTCCAAGTATGTGAAATCTCTCCCAAATCTCTCCAAGTATGTGAAATCTCTCCCAAATCTCTCTAAGTATGTGAAATCTCTCCCAAATCTCTTCAAGTATGTGAAATCTCTCCCAAATCTCTCTAAGTAAGAGAAATCTCTCCAAGTATGTGAAATCTCTCTCAAATCTCTCCAAGTATGTGAAATCTCTCCCTAATCTCTCTAAGTATGAGAAATCTCTCCAAGTATGTGAAATCTCTCTCAAATCTCTCCAAGTATGTGAAATCTCTCCCAAATCTCTCCAAGTATGTGAAATCTCTCCCAAATCTCTCTAAGTATGAGAAATCTCTCCAAGTATGTGAAGTCTCTCCCAAATCTCTCTAGGTATGTGAAATCTCTCCCAAATCTCTCTAAGTATGTGAAATCTCTCCCAAATCTCTCCAAGTATGTGACATCTCTCCCAAATCTCTCTATGTACCTTCCTCAGTCGAAAATAGCCCAAAATGACCGTCTTGGTCCGGAACCCTCTTAGTCCGGACTATCCTCCTGCCTCGGAACCTCATACTGACTCCGGAACATGTGGGGCGGATCGGACCTCCAGCTGAACCGGACGAATTTCGCTCCTGAGCTCGGATCCGAGAAGAAAGCTTCGGACCTCGCCCAGCGCCTCCGGAATTCCCTGTTTACCCGCTTCGGGCCCTACGCAGCCTAATCCTCTCCTCCGGAAATTTGGTATTAGCTGCAGAATGCTTAAAGGAGCTCCGGAAATTCTGCTGTGACTCCGGATTTCACCCCTTCACTCCGGATTTTTACCAATTTCGGACTTTTTAGTGTTTTTAAGTGATTTTTGCTCCGGAAATTTCCTCAGACTTTTATTTTTATAATTTTAAACACTCCAAACTTATATTTTTATATATAAGACCCTATATTATCATATTTTAAACCATATTTTGGGAAATGATCGTAAACCAAGGACAATATCTATTGGGTGAGATATTGTGTTAGAGTGTTGATTTCCCTTAGAGTGTGACACAAGCTATCCGCCATACCCACTTAGGACAACCCCCAGTCACTATTCACCTCTACCTAGTCAACTATTTGTCCTCTCACATCTCTCCTCCAGCTGGTAATTTTATCAAAAGTTGGAAACTCCCATCTCTCCTTCCACTTTACTCACACTCTCACCAAGAAACAAACACTTCTCTCTCATTTCCCTCTCTAAGAACTCGAGACTCCAAGGCTGCCTTTGAACTTCTCACCCTCATTCAGTAAATATTCCCATCCTACATTGAACATTCTTCACTCCTTCACTCAACTTATGAATCTCTCATAACCAATGTCACCATAATTGTTCTTAGATCTTCTACTCTCCAAGCTTCTATCAAGTGTTCTTGACTTAGAAACCCTTTCTCTTCAGCATACATCTAAGAAAATCACTCAATGTGAGTTCATACCCCTACATTTCCATGTTTTCTTCAAGTTTTAGGGGGGGGGGGGGGGGGAAATTCAAGTTAAAACACCTTAATATAACTCAAACTCATACTTCAACTTTTCACAGAAAAGTTAAGTCCTATTTACGGACTGTTTCGACCAACTTAAACTTAATATATTTCAAAACCGTTTCATATGCAAGTATTTCAGGTTTATACCTTTCTAATGACTACTTGCACACCTCCATACGATTTTTCTACAATTTATGGTGAATTTTATAAAACTGCCTATCATTTCCGAAACGAATTCGGACCAGTCTGTGAATATGAACATTTTCACATAAGTTAGACACTTCTAAAAATCATACTAAAAATTATGGATAAACTAGACACATTTTATAAACTCTCAAAGTTTACGGATTCAGTTTTCGACTTCGTATGATTTTTCTAAAGCAGTACAGAAAGGTTAAAAACTAGTTCACAGCTTACAATTTTCATAACACTTTGTAACATGTTGAGCAAAGTGTTTGTCTTTGATGACTTTATAATTTACACATGTTTTCCTGTTAAGTTATGGTTAAATAACAGAAATTTACTTCCTAAATTGTAAGAGTCCTTTCACATTACAAACATACAAAATAAAACATAAGAAGCATAGTTATGCATTCTAAGCATGCTACACGTAAACTCGTTAATGTAAGTTGTGAGACAATTCTCTAAATGTACTCTTAGAGTACGGGTTAAAATTCCTGCAAGTTATAACCAAAGTCTCTTGTAGGGAGAGCATGATAATTGTGTATAGATCTATATTGGGATTGACATCCAACACCTTGCTGCTAGCTACAGCGGGACCTGCAGGTCTACCCGAATGGAAGTGGGAACGAATAACCATAGATTTCATAACCAAACTGCCTAAGACGACAAGTGGTCTCGATACCATTTGGGTAATCGTCGATAGATTGACAAAATCTGCGCACTTCCTGCCAATAAAGGAGACCGACAAGATGGAAAAGTTGACTAGGACGTACATGAAAGAGATTGTATGACTGCATGGTGTGCCGATGTCCATTATCTCTGACAGAGATAGTAGATTCACTTCACGGTTCTGGCAGTCCTTATAGAAAGCTCTAGGGACCCGGCTAGACATGAGTACGGCCTACCATCCATAAACCGACGGGCAGAGCGAAAAAACTATTCAAACCTTGGCAGATATGCTAAGAGCTTGTGTTATTGACTTCTGTAAAGCGTGGGATACCCACTTACCGCTTGTTGAATTCTTAAGTATGTGAAATCTCTCCCAAATCTCTCCAAGTATGTGAAATCTCTCCCAAATCTCTCTATGTACCTTCCTCAGTCGAAAATAGCCCAAAATGACCCTCTTGGTCCGGAACCCTCTTAGTCCGGACTATCCTCGTGCCTCGGAACCTCATACTGACTCCGGAACATGTGGGGGGGATCGGACCTCCAGCTGAACCGGACGAATTTCGCTCCTGCGCTCGGATCCGAGAAAAAAGCTTCGGACCTCACCCATTGCCTCCGAAATTCCCTGTTTACCTGCTTCGGACCCTCGCAGCCTAATCCTCTCCTCCGGAAATTTGGTATTAGCTCCAGAATGCTTAAAGGAGCTCCGGAAATTCCGCTGTGACTCCGGATTTCACCCCTTCACTCCGGATTTTTACCAATTTCGGACTTTTTAGTGTTTTTAAGTGATTTTTGCTCCGGAAATTTCCTCAGACTTTTATTTTTATAATTTTAAACACTCCAAACTTATATTTTTATATATAAGACCCTATATTATCATATTTTAAACCATGTTTTGGGAAATGATCGTAAACCAAGGACAATATCTATTGGGTGAGATATTGTGTTAGAGTGTTGATTTCCCTTAGAGTGTGACACAAGCTATCCGCCATACCCACTTAGGACAACCCCCAGTCACTATTCACCTCTACCTAGTCAACTATTTGTCCTCTCACATCTTTCCTCCAGCTGGTAATTTTATCAAAAGTTGGAAACTCCCATCTCTCCTTCCACTTTACTCACACACTAACCAAGAAACAAACACTTCTCTCTCATTTCCCTCTTTAAGAACTCGAGACTCCAAGGCTGCCTTTGAACTTCTCACCCTCATTCAGTAAATATTCTCATCCTACATTGAACATTCTTCACTCCTTCACTCAACTTATGAATCTCTCATAACCAATGTCACCGTAATTGTTCTTAGATCTTCAACTCTCCAAGCTTCTATCAAGTGTTCTTGACTTAGAAACCCTTTCTCTTCAGCATACATCTAAGGAAATCACTCAAGGTGAGTTCATACCCCTACATTTTTATGTTTTCTTCAAGTTTTAGGGGGGGGGGATACAAGTTAAAACACCTTAATATAACTCAAACTCATACTTCAGCATTTCACAGAAAAGTTAAGTCCTATTCAAGGACTGTTTCGACCAACTTAAACTTAATATATTTCAAAACCGTTTCATATGCAAGTATTTCAGGTTTATACCTTTCTAATGACTACTTGCACACCTCCATACGATTTTTCTATAATTTATGGTGAATTTTATAAAACTGCCTATCATTTCCGAAACGAATTCGGACCAGTCTGTGAATATGAACATTTTCACATAAGTTAGACACTTCTAAAAATCATACTAAAAATTATGGATAAACTAGACACATTTTATAAACTCTCAAAATTTACGGATTCAGTTTTCGACTTCGTATGATTTTTCTAAAGCAGTACAGAAAGGTTAAAAACTAGTTCACAGCTTACAATTTTCATAACACTTTGTAACATGTTGAGCAAAGTGTTTGTCTTTGATGACTTTATAATTTACACATGTTTTCTGTTAAGTTATGGTTAAATAACAGAAATTTACTTCCTAAATTGTAAGAGTCCTTTCACATTACAAACATACAAAATAAAACATAAGAAGCATAGTTATGCATTCTAAGCATGCTACACGTAAACTCGTTAACGTAAGTTGTGAGACAATTCTCTAAATGTACTCTTAGAGTACGGGTTAAAATTCCTGCAAGTTATAACCAAAGTCTCTTGTAGGGAGAGCATGATAATTGTGTATAGATCTATATTGGGATTGACATCCAACACCTTGCTGCTAGCTACAGCGGGACCTGTAGGTCTACCCGAATGGAAGTGGGAACGAATAACCATGGATTTCATAACCAAACTGCCTAAGACGACAAGTGGTCTCGATACCATTTGGGTAATCGTCGATAGATTGACAAAATCTGCGCACTTCCTGCCAATAAAGGAGACCGACAAGATGGAAAAGTTGACTAGGACGTACATGAAAGAGATTGTATGACTGCATGGTGTGCCGATATCTATTATCTCTGACAGAGATAGTAAGTTCACTTCACGGTTCTGGCAGTCCTTATAGAAAGCTCTTGGGACCCGGCTAGACATGAGTACGGCCTACCATCCACAAACCGACGGGGAGAGCGAAAAAACTATTCAAACCTTGGCAGATATGCTAAGAGCTTGTGTTATTGACTTCAGTAAAGCGTGGGATACCCACTTACCGCTTGTTGAATTCTCGTACAACAACAGCTATCATACTAGCACAAAGGTCGTGCCATTTGAAGCTCTTTATGGTCGCAAGTGCAGATCACCACTGTGCTGGGCTGAAGTGGGAGACACACAGTTAGCAAAAGGGCAAGTCCCTAACATCACCCTCACGGGCCCTGAAATCATAAGGGAAACTACGGAAAAGATCGTTCAAATTCGGGAAAGACTGAAAGCATCTCGAGATCGACAAAAGAGCTACGCTGATAAGCGACACAAACCCTTGTAATTCCAGGTTGGGGATCGGGTGCTACTAAAGGTCTCACCATGGAAAGGGACGATACGTTTTGGTAAACGTGGTAAACTAAATCCAAGGTACATTGGGCCATTCGAAATCCTTGCCAGGATTGGCCCAGTGGCACACAAACTTCGGTTACCTCAAGCAACTTAACAATGTGCACCCGACTTGCCACGTGTCAAACTTGAAGTAGTGCCTGTCTGATGTGACTCTTGTGATCCCTCTCGAGGAAATCGAGGTTAACGAGAGTCTCCACTTCGTAGAAGAACCGGTAGAAATCATGGATCGAGAGATCAAGAGAACGAAACAAAGTCGTATTCCTATAGTGAAGGTCCGTTGGAACGCTAAGCGAGGACCCGAGTTTACCTGGGAACGCGAAGATTAGATGAAACAAAAATACCCGCATCTTTTCCCCAACTCTTGAAGTCCCAGTCAAAACGTTAATTTCGGGACGAAATTCCTTCTAACGGGGGGATGATGTGACAACCGTCACTTTCTGGTCAATTCAAAGTCAAGAAAGTCAACAAGTCAAACTGGTCAACTCAACTAGTGCCAATATGTTAGGGATTACCTTATGTTTACTAATGTGTAACTCTAAATTTTAATGCAAAGTAACACTTGAAAGTTTCAAATGTTCAAAATCCTACTCCCTAATCAGTTTGAAGGAAGTAGCAACTCTATAAAACACTATTACGTACCCTTCGGGGGCGTATAACACTCAAAATGGGTTGTAACTAAGCCCACGACCTTTGTTCGGCGAACAAAAACATTAATAAAGGCCCCCGACAAAGTCTCTCTAAATCTATCCCATTATATCAAAATCTCTCCCAAATCTCTCCAAGTATGTGAAATCTCTCTCAAATCTCTCCAAATATGTGAAATCCCTCCCAAATCTCTCCAAGTATGTGAAATCTCTCCCAAATCTCTCTAAGTATGAGAAATCTCTCCAAGTATGTGAAATCTCTCTCAAATCTCTCCAAGTATGTGAAATCTCTCCCAAATCTCTCCAAGTATGTGAAATCTCTCCCAAATCTCTCTAAGTATGAGAAATCTCTCCAAGTATGTGAAATCTCTCCCAAATCTCTCTAAGTATGTGAAATCTCTCCCAAATCTCTCTAAGTATGTGAAATCTCTCCCAAATCTCTCCAAGTATGTGAAATCTCTCCCAAATCTCTCTATGTACCTTCCTCAGTCGAAAATAGCCCAAAAGGACCCTCTTGGTCCGGAACCCTCTTTGTCCGGAACCCTCTTGGTCCGGAACCCTCTTCGTCCGGAGCCCCCTTAGTCCGGACCATCCTCCTGCCTCGGAACATCATACTGACTCCGGAACATGTGGGGCGGATCGGACCTCCAAGCTGACCCGGACGAATTTCGCTCCTGACCTCGGATCCGAGAAGAAAGCTTCGGACCTCGCCCAGCGCCTCCGGAATTCCCTGTTTACCCGCTTCGGACCCTCGCAGCCTAATCCTCTCCTCCGGAAATTTGGTATTAGCTCCGGAATGCTTAAAGGAGCTCCGGAAATTCTGCTGTGACTCCGGATTTCACCCCTTCACTCCGGATTTTTTTACCAATTTCAGACTTTTTAGTGTTTTTAAGTGATTTTTGCTCCGGAAATTTCCTCACACTTTTATTTTTATAAATTTAAACACTCCAAACTTATATTTTTGTATATAAGACCCTATATTATCATATTTTAAACCATATTTTGGGAAATGATCGTAAACCAAGGACAATATCTATTGGTTGAGATATTGTGTTAGAGTGTTGATTTCCCTTAGAGTGTGACACAAGCTATCCTCCATACCCACTTAGGACAACCCCCAGTCACTATTCACCCCTACCTAGTCAACTATTTGTCCTCTCACATCGCTCCTCCAGCTGGTAACTTGATCAAAAGTTGGAAACTCCCATCTCTCCTTCCACTTTACTCACACTCTCACCAAGAAACAAACACTTCTCTCTCATTTCCCTCTCTAAGAAATCGAGACTCCAAGGCTGCCTTTGAACTTCTCACCCTCATTCAGTAAGTATTCTCATCCTACATTGAACATTCTTCACTCCTTCACTCAACTTATGAATCTCTCACAACCAATGTCACCATAATTGTTCTTAGATCTTCAACTCTCCAAGCTTCTATCAAATGTTCTTGACTTAGAAACCCTTTCTCTTCAGCATACATCTAAGGAAATCACTCAAGGTGAGTTCATACCCCTACATTTTTATGTTTTCTTCAAGTTTTAGGGGGGGGGGAATACAAGTTAAAACACCTTAATATAACTCAAACTCATACTTCAGCTTTTCACAGAAAAGTTGAGTCCTATTCACGGACTGTTTCGACCACCTTAAACTTAATATATTTCAAAACCGTTTCATATGCAAGTATTTCAGGTTTATACATTTCTAATGACTACTTGCACACCTCCATACGATTTTTCTATAATTTATGGTGAATTTTATAAAACTGCCTATCATTTCCGAAACGAATTCGGACCAGTCTATGAATATGAACATTTTCACATAAGTTAGACACTTCTAAAAATCATACTAAAAATTATGGATAAACTAGACACATTTTCTAAACTCTCAAAGTTTACGGATTCAGTTTCGACTTCGTATGATTTTTCTAAAGCAGTACAGAAAGGTTAAAAACTAGTTCACAGCTTACAATTTTCATAACACTTTGTAACATGTTGAGCAAAGTGTTTGTCTTTGATGACTTTATAATTTACACATGTTTGTTGTTAAGTTATGGTTAAATAACATAAATTTACTTCCTAAATTGTAAGAGTCCTTTCACATTACAAACATACAAAATAAAACATAAGAAGCATAGTTATGCATTCTAAGCATGCTACACGTAAACTCGTTAACGTAAGTTGTGAGACAATTCTCTAAATGTACTCTTAGAGTACGGGTTAAAATTCCTGCAAGTTATAACCAGAGTCTCTTGTAGGGAGAGCATGATAATTGTGTATAGATCTATATTGGGATTGACACCCCACACCTTGCTGCTAGCTACAGCGGGACCTGCAGGTCTACGGGTGACAAAAGTCATAACAAATTTTAACGTCTGAAAAACGTTGTAACAGGTCATCCGGTTGTAGTATGGTTATAGCGACTCACATAGGGAGTTAACATCACTTGAAGTTTACAGGAGATACTACTTTAAAAAGGAAAACAGAAATAGGTTTTATCTATTTACAACTGTATTTTTCGTTTAAATTACGAACACACACTCATGCATTCGGTCTTGGGATTTAATACTACATAATATTTGATAAGGAAAATATTGGATTTTTCTTGTGTACACATTCCATTTTACAAATAAAGGTTTTTCCAACACTTCACCCAAAAGTTTATGAACTCACCAACTTAATTGTTGACACTCTTTCAAAACTACTTGTATTCTCAGGAAACCCGTGAAACAGGTAATCGGTTTTAAGGGTGGGACGCCAGACGTCAAATTAAACATTTTTGTCATCATAATGTAATTGATTTTGAAACATGTAAACTCATACTATGGTGTAACTTTTTCAATTATATTTATGATGGTTGTATTTACTATGCGCACTATTATACTCGTTGTTGTGATACTATACATGAAGTCCTCCACCCTTGAACGTTTCCGCCATCCTTGGTTTGGGGGTGTGACACTATAAACCAAGGGGGAGATTGTTGGGTCTAAAATTATGGTTTATACTTTTCTTTTCTAGGAAATTGTAATTTTCCGTCTTGGATTGAAAACTGTTCACGGGCCAGGTGGTGTTTACAGCCGTGAACTGGTTGACGGGCGTGAACCTGTTCACGGCCCATGTCCACCATATAAATAGATGTAAAGGGTGAAGAGTGTGGTTGATGAGTGTACGGCCAAGAGAGAGAGAGAGAGAGAGAGAGAGAGAGAGAGAGAAGAGAGAGAGAGAAAGGAGCATAAGTGTGTGTAAGTGTGTGAATCTTGTGTAAGGGAACTTCATTCTAATCAAATCATACAAGATTCATATTATTCTTCTTCTCATTCTCTTCTATTTTGATCTAGCATCATCCGTTTGATTGGGATTCTGCACCATCAAACGGATCTAATTGATACGTCAAGTGAATTTGGGACTTACAGGTAGCAAGGCCTTTCATTTGTATTACCCTAAACAGAACAAGATTTGTTTGGTTCGTGATGTAATATTTGATGAAAAATCAAAGTGCAATTGGGTCGGGCCCCTTGACAACGAGTCCACTCTTAATCTAAATTGGATTAAATTTCAAGATGAAATGGTCATTGAGGAAGACACAGAGGCAACAGATGACTAGAACCCT
The DNA here is from genome assembly GCF_052849685.1 of Lactuca virosa. NCBI lineage: Eukaryota > Viridiplantae > Streptophyta > Magnoliopsida > Asterales > Asteraceae > Lactuca > Lactuca virosa. The sequence goes on along the minus strand of NC_136429.1, from coordinate 424,256,050 downwards.
ACCCCCATGTCGATGCAAATGCTTCATAATCACCTTTATCGAGTCCAACATTGACCGATACTGATACAGGTGAATCACCCTCTTTTACCCCGTTTCAAACGGGTAACTCATCAACTTGGTCAAACAGAAATAGCAACAACCATTCAGCATATGATCACACTACAGTTCGTGGTTTTCGTTCATTATAAGACATATATGAGAAAACAAAGCCATTAGAAGAAGATCAAGATGAAATAATGTTTGCAGGAGAGGAACCTACAACCTATCTTGAAGCTTCAAGTGATCAAGAATGGAGAATGGCTATAAAGAAGGAACTAGAAAAAATTGAGAAGAATAATACCTGGAAATTGACTTGTGTAGACAAAGGCCATAAACCCATTGGGTTAAAATGGGTGTTCAAGTTGAAAAAGGATGTAGAAGGCAATGTTACCAAACACAAAGCCAAAATTATCGTGAAGGGTTATCTACAAAGAAAGGGAGCTGATTTCGATGAAGTGTTCGCTCAGGTGACACGTTTGGAAACCATTCGAATGTTGTTGGCATTAGCAGCCAAGGAGGGATGGAAAGTTCACCACCTGGACATAAAATTTGCATTCCTAAATAGGGTCATAGGAAGAGGTGTATGTTAGAGAACCTTATGTTTTTGTTGTTGCAGGTAAAGAACACACGGTGTCTTGTCTAAACGAAACCTTGTATGGGTTGCGACAGTCTCCAAGAACCTGGAACATGAGGCTTGGAAAACCTGGAACATGAGGCTTGGAAAAACTCTTAAGGGAATTGGTTTTTCAGAGATGTCCTGAAGAGTATTATGTTTACAAAATACAAGACCAAACATGGTTAATAGTTGGGGTTTATGTGCATGACCTGATCGTGACATGCACAAGTGAGAAACAAGTTGATGTTTTTAAGAAGAAGATGATGAAAGAATTTGATATGAGTGATTTGGGCAATCTATCCTATTATCTTTGGATAGAAGTTCAACAAAACAGAATCAACATCACAATAACCCAAGTCGGGTATGCAAAGAAGGTTTTACAAGCATATGGAATGGAGGAATGCAACCCTTAAAAGTACCCAATGGAACCAAGACTCGCTTTGACTAAAGATGAAGGCAGTGTGCCTGTGAATGCAACAAACTATAGGCGATTCATTGACAGCCTACACTATCTAATCCATACTAGACCTAATCTAGGGTATTATGTTGGAGTAGTTAGAAAGTATATGGAGTCGCCAAAAAAAGGTCATCTCAAAGCTGTCAAACACTGTCACATCCGGATTTCCAGGCATGACAATTTGAGTATTTCTTTTTGAGTTATGAGGAGGGACTCGACGAGTTGAGGCGTAGACTCGTCGAGTAGGATCGCGTGTGCTGACTGGATTAATGAACGGACTCGACGAGTCGGAAAGGATGGACTCGACGAGTCCGCGCTGTGGATTGAAACCCTAATTCTTGGGGTCTGTGCCCTATTTAAAGGCCTTTATGGTCTCCATTTGCGGCCACTTCACCCCTGAGAAACTCTAGAGAGCAGAGAGATCGTTTGTGGTGCAAGAGGAAGGCTAATTCACCATTTCTTGTGTGTTTTAGCAAGAAGGAAGGAGGTAGAACAAGCTAAGCGGGTTGAGGAGCTTGGATCCACTTCTATTTTATCAGAGGAAGCTGTTGGAGGTAACAATTTGTGCCATTCTTGTGTTTATAATGATTCTAGTGAAATCTAGGGTTTTCTTTATGCCTCTTTTAGTTGAATCTGGAGTATGTGAGGTCCCAAGATGAGATGGTTCATAGATCTGGACCTTAAGAGGTCCAGAGAGTCCTTACCACTCTGCTTTATGCCATACCTTTTGAGTTATGAGCCTAGGAGTCCATTTTAGTGGTTATTTCCCCAAAAGAAGCTTTGGGTGTGTTGCATGTGTACCAAGATTTGACCTTTACGTGATTATCATGCTTGGGAAGGTCAGATCTATAGACTAGAGAAGCATATCTGACCTTAGAAGGTCATTTGAGTATGAACATGGAAGCAACTCGCCGAGTTCATAAGTGGACTCAACGAGTCGAGTCGGGGTTGCCCCGCGATTCGTGACAGGAGGAACCCGTCGAGTGGAAGGATGACTCGACGAGCCAAGAGAGGCCAGAAGGATTCAGAGGACCCGCATGGACTCGCCGAGTCGCCCGTGTGCACTCGATGAGTCGGGTCAAAGTTTGACCGTTGACTTTCGTTGACCTTAGGGTTCTGGTCAAGACTAATTCAAGAGAGTTCAGGGAGGGGTAGAATGGCCTTCTACCCAATCTTTAGAGATGAGACTATGAGAGAGTATTGATCGGGGATGTTATTTGAATGATAGGAGGAGGCTAGGTTAGGACGATGAGCACAAGAGTTATCCGACTTCATTGAGGTGAGTCTTCTCACTATACTATACCTGGAAGGGTACCTATGTGTGACCGGAAGGTCTTGTATGCTATGAGATGTATGTGCTATATGCGGTTATGTGATATGTATGTGCTATGTATGTTATGTATGGTAAGGACCGGAAGGTAAAGATGACATGGACCGGAAGGTCAGGAGGTTACGGACCGGAAGGTCGATACGGGTTGGACCGGAAGGTCTTCCGGGATTCGGGACGGAAGTCCCCTGAGACACTTGGATCGGAAGATCCCACAGAGTTATGGCCTGGAAAGGCGTATGTGTTGTATGTGGTATTTGGGGAACTCACTAAGCATTTATGCTTACAGTTGTTGTGTTATGTGTTTCAGGTACTAGCGACGATCGCGGGAAGGCGCCGGCATGGTCTGTACACACTGATGAAGATTTATGTACTTGAGATTCTGGGGTTGTTCATTGAGATATTATGTGATACAATGGGTTTTGTTATGAATGAATTATGTTTTAAAAATGAAAAATTGTTTGAAAATTTACGTTGTTACAAGTTGGTATCAGAGCCTTGGTTTGAGGGATTCAGACGCACCTTCGGGCATATCTGAACTCAAACTGAGGATTTGAGAAAGTTTTTCATAAAAAGGAACAATTTTTCTAAAGGAGTAAAGGACTTTAAGAAAAGCAGAAAGGAGCAGTGTGTACGACCAGCCAGCGCCCGCACGGTGATTTCCCAAAATACCCTTACATTATGTATTATGAGATAGGATATGATATGATATGCATGCTAGAGTAGGCTAGGTATTTATATTAGGACTAGAGTGGCCTGATTTGTGATGCCTCAGCGTAGGAAGATTTATGCTGCTATGTGATGCTTGAGAGTGAGTAGGTAGCAGTGAGGAGCTTTTGAGAGGTCTACCGAAGGGTAGAATATGCCAGCGAGATGTAGAGTACTTGTGATCTGGGATCCTAGGAGGAGGACTTGGGGTGAATATTGATGCGGTGTGGACGGTAGTATAGGGCCCGTACTACTGGAAACACTGGATCAGTGAGCAGTCCAAGTAAGAATCCTTAGGGTACCAAGGGACAAGTAGGGTTGGGTGATCGAGTGCGAGTATACTCGATCGAGTCTTTGGTATCTTTGTGTTGTGTTTCAGAGACATCATGGTTGGTACACCACACACATCGGAGAGCAGCGGTGTTAGCGATGATGAGATTCGCCGTATGATTCATGACGAGATGACCGTGACGATCCGGAAGGCTAATCCGGAGGATTATAAGTAGCACATTGAGAAGTGATGGCACGGTTCGAGTACCATGATAAGTAGCGGATTGAGAAGTGATGACATGGTTCGAGTACCATGATAAGTAGCGGATTGAGAAGTGATGACATGGTTCGAGTACCATGATAAGTACCGGATTGAGAAGTGATGTCATGGTTCGGGTGCCATGATGTGAGGTGGAATAAGAAGAGGGAACATGGTTCGAGTACCATGATTCGTAGAAGATTAAGAGGAGATAACATGGTGCAGGTACCATGATTCATAGCAGATCGAGAGGTGGCCACGCGGTTTGAGTACCATGACATGTGGCGGTTAGTATTTCTGGTTTTTACCGGTTATTCCGTGGGGATTGTCTACACTGAGATCAGAGGTGAATGAGTATGGGGCCAGAAGGCCTTGATGAACAAGTTTTAGTGGAGCATCCCTTGAAAAGGGAAATCGAGTGAGCTCCGAAGGATTGTGGGTGATATGCCAGTTGGAGTCGCAAGACTCATGGATGAATAGGGATGGTGCATTATGGGAGAATACGGTCTGGGCTGGGCGACCGGCCAATAGTGGAGAAGTCACTTTCTGTGACCCGAGTGGTGCTATTTTCGTTTCCTGTGGGAGACGTAAGAGGTGATGAGATTTCGGTTTTTGAGTTTAGGGGTGAACCCTGTGGGATTTCACGGATGGTGATCTCCAACCAGAGAATATGGCAGTAGGTCTGCCGCGAGGTAAAGATATAGCTCGAACAGGTCGTCAGTGGGGACTGAGATGGTCAAGGACCAGGATACACCCTAATTGAGTATAGTAAGGCATGTGTTAGCTGCAGCGTCGGACGATCAAGAGGAGTATATCAGGGCGGTGGCGCTTATTGTCTTTGATGGGTATTAAGAGTGGAAATATGGTCTCTGCTCTTATGATAAGTGGTGTGATGGAACGTTGGTTGAGGAGTCGATGATAAGGAGTACGGTAGATCATTACTTCCAGACTAAGAGTCTGGGTTAATACTGGACAGTTGGGAGGTCCGGTGATGGAATGGTGTGAGATTCTGAATGACTAGAGGCAGTCATGGTGGGAAGTTCTAAGGATTTCATCTGAGTTTCAGGGCATTTGGAGTTGCTCGATCTCTGTTGGGAGATCATCGAGCGTTGCGTAACACCTTCCAAGAGTAGGTGCGATGATTACTGGTGGAAACAGTCGGTGTGATAGATTGCTGGTACGCCAATTGGGGATGGTTCGAACCCTAAGTGGGGGAGAACCGGGTATTCTATTGAGGGGATCAGAGATTCAGTCGAGAATGGTTAGAGATATGGATATAGAGACCGGCGGTGCGAATTCATGAGCCAGGGTTATTGGTGATTGAGACGAGGAGCAGAGCGAAATAATGCATGTGTTATGTTTGAGTGCCTCCACGGCAAGTGGCCGTTGGTTGGAGACCTTGGGGTGCAAAGGAATTCTTCGAGGTCATAATGGTGAATTCGAGATGGTTGACTCGTAGGGTGAGTTCAGCGATTGAGAAATTCTTGTTTAATGATGGGGCTGTTATTCAGCACGGGAAGAATAGAAGTTGATTAGACAACCAATTTCAGGTTGTGGAACAGGAAGATCAATGGATGAGACGAGACATCGTGAGGTTCTAGGTGGTGTATCGAGGTATCCGAATTTAATGCATTGGATTTCGGATAATTTTGAGTCTTGAGTGGAGACAGCAAGTGGTGGGTCAAGCATCGATGATTCCAGTGGGAGCCCTTCGGTTAATGACAGCAAGAGAGGTTGTTGTGATGCTACGGGAAGCCGTAGTACTCACTAGTCAGAGGTTGTTGTGATGCTACGGGAAGCCGTAGTACTCACTAGTCAGAGGTTGTTGTGATGCTACGGGAAGCCGTAGTACTCACTGGTCAGAGGTTGTTGTGATGCTACGAGAAGCCGTAGTACTCACTCGTTAGAGGTTGTTGTGATACTACGGGAAGCCGTAGTACTCACTAGTCAGAGGTTGTTGTGATGCTACGGGAAGTCGTAGTACTCACTAGTCAGAGGTTGTGGTGATGCTACGGGAAGCCATAGTACTCACTAGTCAGAGGTTGTTGTGATGCTACGGGAAGCCGTAGTACTCACTGGTCAGAGGTTGTGGTGATGCTACGGGAAGCCGTAGTACTCACTAGTCAGAGGTTGCTGTGATGCTATGCGAAGCCATAGTACTCACTAGTCAGAGGTTGTTGTGATGCTATGGGAAGCCGTAGTACTCACTAGTCAGAGGTTGTGGTAATGCTACGGGAAGCCGTAGTACTCACTAGTCAGAGGTTGTTGTGATGCTACGGGAAGCCGTAGTACTCACTAGTCAGAGGTTGTTGTGATGCTACGGGAAGCCGTAGTACTCACTAGTGAGAGGTTGTGGTGATACTGTGGGAAGCCGTAGTACTCACCAGTCAGTTAGAGGTTGTGGTAATGCGGGAAGCCGTAGTACTCACCAGTCAGTGAGAGGTTGATGTGGTGCTAAGGGAAGACGTAGTACACACTAGCTAGCGAGAAGTTGTTATGATAAAGTACTCTTTGATCAGAGCATCGCACAGAAGAGTTTTAGGCATGAGGTGTCCCTAATTTATGAGTTTTTGGGAACCTGGTGATCGGGCCAGGGGCGAGATCGGGGTCTCCTCAATGTTAGGGGATCATTATGTTCTGAGCAAGGTGTGGTCATTGCAATCCGAAAGAATGGGATAAGTGAGGTACGCATGAGTTGCGGGAAATGAGTTCTGAGTTGAGTGCTTCGTTGGGACGAGTGGTTCCAACTCTGGGTCGGACCAAACTCCCGAGTTTGAGTTTGGCTCTGGTGGTGCGTTGGATAGGTGAGATGAGATTCTGGATTCTGAGGTGGATCCATGTTGAGGAGTATTGTTTGTCATCTGATGTCTTAGACCTGTGTGGGTCAGTACTCGGGTACGGGAGGTACCACAAGTTGCGTGGAACGATGAGTAACAGATGACCGAGGTCGGGGTTGAGTCGATCTTCAGTTGGGAAGGTAGCATTCGCTTAGGGTTAAGCGAACTTCGTTACTTGCGTGTCACATTGGGCCGATGTGGTTATAGTAAGAAGGAAACCATGGAGACGGTTGGGATAATGCAACGGATGACCCTGGAGGTTCAACTGTTGGGTCGAGATCAGACCTGGTACTCAGTGTTAAAAAGGGGTACGAGGGATGTAGCTGAGGCTTATGATTTTAGATGTCTGAGGACTTCCGTGCGAGCATGATTCTCTTATGTCAGAGAACAGGATGTTGAAAGTTTATTGTTTAGATGGATTCTGATAGTAGTTCAGTGGATGAGCCCTGGTGGGATGTAAACCCTTTCGTTCCTTGGGGCGTGATTCAGACTGTTTTGGTACGTTGATATGAGTGATCGGTAGCCGATTGTCGGATTTTGTCTTGTGAGAACTAGAGGAGCAGTGAGTTATGAGGGTTTGATGTTGTAAAGCGAATATCATGGTGATAGCGTGAGTGAGCGGTCTGGCGGCAGACCAGGCCACTAGAGTTTCCCCGATTCTGGGAAGGTGAGAAAGGGGTACTTTAGCGTCACAGGGACCGATTTTGTTCCAAATTTGGAGTTCCTGGTCGGATCCAGGTATTCATGGAAAAGTATATCGTTTTGGTGTGAGAACCTCTCAGTGGTGCTTTTCAAGTGTTTGGTTTCTATCTATGTGGTTGAGGAGCAATTTCGAGGGCGAAATCTATTTCAAGTGGGGGAGAATTGTAACATCTGGATTTCCAGGCATGACAATTTGAGTATTTCTTTTTGAGTTATGAGGAGGGACTCGACGAGTTGAGGCGTAGACTCGTCGAGTAGGATCGCGTGTGCTGACTGGATTAATGAACGGACTCGACGAGTCGGAAAGGATGGACTCGACGAGTCCGCGCTGTGGATTGAAACCCTAATTCTAGGGGTCTGTGCCCTATTTAAAGGCCTTTATGGCCTCCATTTGCGGCCACTTCACCCCTGAGAAACCCTAGAGAGCAGAGAGATCGTTTGTGGTGCAAGAGGAAGGCTAATTCACCATTTCTTGTGTGTTTTAGCAAGAAGGAAGGAGGTAGAACAAGCTAAGCGGGTTGAGGAGCTTGGATCCACTTCTATTTTATCAGAGGAAGCTGTTGGAGGTAACAATTTGTGCCATTCTTGTGTTTATAATGATTCTAGTGAAATCTAGGGTTTTCTTTATGCCTCTTTTAGTTGAATCTGGAGTATGTGAGGTCCCAAGACGAGATGGTTCATAGATCTGGACCTTAAGAGGTCCAGAGAGTCCTTACCACTCTGCTTTATGCCATACCTTTTGAGTTATGAGCCTAGGAGGCCATTTTAGTGGTTATTTCACCAAAAGAAGCTTTGGGTGTGTTGCATGTGTACCAAGATTCGACCTTTACGTGATTATCATGCTTGGGAAGGTCAGATCTATAGACTAGAGAAACAGATCTGACCTTAGAAGGTCATTTGAGTATGAACATGGAAGCAACTCGCCGAGTTCATAAGTGGACTCGACGAGTCGAGTCGGGGTTGCCCCGCGATTCGTGACAGGAGGAACCCGTCGAGTGGAAGGATGACTCGATGACCCAAGAGAGGCCAGAAGGATTCAGAGGACCCGCATGGACTCGCCGAGTCGCCCGTGTGCACTCGATGAGTCGCGTCAAAGTTTGACCGTTGACTTTCGTTGACCTTAGGGTTCTGGTCAAGACTGATTCAAGAGAGTTCAGGGAGGGGTAGAATGGCCTTCTACCCAATCTTTAGATATGAGACTATGAGAGAGTATTGATCGGGGATGTTATTTGAATGATAGGAGGAGGCTAGGTCGGGACGATGAGCACGAGAGTTATCCGACTTCATTGAGGTGAGTCTTCTCACTATACTGTACCTGGAAGGGTACCTATGTGTGACCGGAAGGTCTTGTATGCTATGAGATGTATGTGCTATATGCGGTTATGTGATATGTATATGCTATGTATGTTATGTATGGTAAGGACCGGAAGGTCAAGATGATATGGACCGGAAGGTCAAGATGACATGGACCGGAAGGTCAGGAGGTTACGGACCGGAAGGTCGATACGGGTAGGACCGGAAGGTCTACCGGGATTCGGGACGGAAGTCCCCTGAGACACTTGGATCGGAAAATCCCACAGAGCTATGGCCTGGAAAAGCGTATGTGTTGTATGTGGTATTTGGGGAACTCACTAAGCATTTATGCTTACAGTTGTTGTGTTATGTGTTTCAGGTACTAGCGAGGATCGCGGGAAGGCGTCGGCATGGTCTGTACACACTGATGAAGATTTATGTACTTGAGATTCTGGGGTTGTTAATTGAGATATTATGTGATACAATGGGTTTTGTTATGAATGAATTATGTTTTAAAAATCAAAAATTGTTTGAAAATTTACGTTGTTACAAACACATCCTGAGATACATAAAGCGTACAACCAACTATGGGTTGGTGTACTGGAAGGGAGGAGACGGAGAGCTGATTGGGTTTAGTGATAGCAGTCATGGAATGGAGTTAGATGATCGAAAGCGAACAACCAGGACTGTGTTCTACCTATCAGGTAACCCAATCACATGGTCATCTCAAAAACAACAAACCTTTGCATTATCTTCTTGTAAGGCAGAGTTTATGGCAGCAACATTGGCGGCGTGCCAAGCACCATGGCTATTGGCTAAGAAGTTTGTTGAGAGACTTGACTGGATGGAATATTGGAGTTGTCAAGTTATATGTGGACATTAAGTTAGCTATCGATCTCATGCAAAACCCGGTTTTCCGCAGAAGAAGCAAACATATTGATACAAAGTTTCACTTTATACGTGGGTGTATTGAAAAGAAGCAAGTTGAAGTAAACCACATCAGTGGTGAAGAACAAAGAGCTGATCCCTTAACCAAAGCACTACCTCGAATCAAGTTCATTGAGATGAGGAAACTCTTGAGAGATGAAATGATTGAATACACAATTCAGAATTAAGGGGGGAGAATGTAGGAATCTAATTTTGATTTGGTCAATAGTCTGACCTGGTTTGTAGGTGAATAACATGGCTTAGTGGCCAAATAGATAGGAGAACATGACTAGCTTGTTTGTAGCTTTATTTCCTTATTTCTTTTAGCTTTAAATAGTTGTAGCTGTAAACGTTTTATTAGAGTGAAATAACAGAAAACATTCTTCATCTCTATAGCCTAACTGTTTTTCATGGCATGTTATTGATCTGATCTGCAAAAGTTGTTCCAAGAGCGTGCTCATAGTATCTAGACGAAGCCTACGCAAGAACAAGTTCATTGATTTAGTTGGTATGATTCTTCTACTTTGTTTATTCTTCTAATCAATCACTCATTCTCTTGCAACCCAATCGAATCATGAACTTTATAATCATGGTCTTCCTCTCATGCATGTCCATATTCCTTTGATTAATTTGAAGTTTTTTCATGATCTATTTTTAAATAGTTAGTCCTCACTTCGATTTGATTCAATTTAGTATTCAATTGTGTGAAGTACTTTAATCCATATTAATATTTTCAGTGCGAATTTTGTTTTTATATGACCTAATAGTACTTATCTTATTAGGATAATATCATCTACATCTAATAGTCGGATATGGAGTTGTTCCAGTGATTGTACCTTGAGTGACCGGGGTCAACATGTTACTAGAGAGCTTTGAGCCAATCCATGGAGTTCTTCTATGTGAATGCAAACACATCGATACATCACTTTAAGAATCAGAAACAACAATTCTATCACCCGAAGAATTGGATGAAATCAGAATGCTCCATTCAAGCGACACTACAATAGACAAAGAAAAGGACATTCACAACAAGAAATAAGCCCATTAGCGAAGATGTGGCCTTTTAGCGACTACATCAAGACAAACGCGCCTTTTGTCGCCACTAAAGGTTCCTGTCGTCGCTGAAGGCGACGTCGCTAATGACCTTCCACCAATGATCCTGTCGTGCCACATGAAACTTGATCCTGACCGTACGCCTTAATTGATCCATCGGTTAGGGTTTAATCTCAAAGGAGGTAATAGAGGCGACACAAATTGCGATGACATGTCGCCGTTATTGATGGTGATCCGCGTGAATGAAATCTTGACCGTATGATTATTTTTGGATCGGACGGTTAATAATCATGGAAGAAAGGTGCGTGATTTTCCCTCCAACATGTTACCGTTATTGCCCTGGTGTCACCGCTAAAGGTAAGCACCTTTTGATCCTCCTTTGTCCCAAACGATCTAAACATGAGACAACGACATTGGGTGGAACTACTAAACGGCTATGAATGTGAAATTCGTTATCATCCCGGTAAAGCCAATGTAGTAGCTGATGCCCAAAGCAGAAAAGAATACTCGGGACGTCGAGTAATGTCGTTGACCATGACAGTCCATTGACACCTGTCCACACAGATCAGAGAGGCTCATCTTGAGGCCTTGAAACCCGAAAATTTGGCAGGTGAAACTTTAAGAGGAATAGACAAAAACTTAAACATCAAAAGTGATGGAGCTCGATACCTCATGAACCGGATCTGGACACCAAAGTTCGGTGGTTACAGAGAGGTTGTCATGAACGAAGCACATAAGACGCGATACTCCATTCACCCAGTTTCAGACAAGATGTATCTGGACCTTAAGAAGGTTTATTGGTGGCCAAACATGAAGGCTGAGATTGCTACCTTTATGGGCAAGTGTCTTACTTGTGCCAAAGTCAAGGTAGAGTACCAAAAGCCTTCAGGTCTACTACAACAACCGGAAATCCCCGAATGGAAGTGGGAGCGGATTACGATGGATTTCATAACTAAGTTACCCAAGACAACGGGTGGTCATGATACCATTTGGGTAATCGTCGATAGATTAACCAAATCCGCACAATTCTTACTAATAAAGGAAACTGACAAGATGGAAAATCTAAATACAATATACATTAGAGAGATAGTTAGACTGCACGGTGTACCAATATCTATTATCTCTGACCGAGATAGTAGATTCACATCACGTTTCTAGAAGTCACTACAGAAATCTCTGGGAACTAGGCTGGACATGACTACAGCCTACGATCCACAAACTGACGGACAAAGTGAAAGAACGATTCAAACGTTAGAAGACATGCTGAGAGCATGTGTGATTGACTTTGGTAAAGCATGGGATACCCATTTACCACTAGTTGAGTTCTCGTACAATAACAGTTACCATACTAGCATTAAGATTGCTCCATTTGAATCTCTCTACGGTCGCAAGTGCAGATCACCTCTGTGCTAGGCTGAAGTGGGTGACATGCAACTGGCTAGAGGTGAAATTCCTGACAACACTCACACTGGTCCGGAGATCATTTGAGAAACTACTGAGAAGATAGTATAAATTCGAGAACGACTTAAAGCCTCTAGAGACAGACAGAAAAACTACGCAAAAAAAAGGAGAAAACCCTTGGAGTTCCAGGTTGGAGACGACGTTATGTTGAAGGTTTCACCCTGGAAGGGCATGATACGCTTTGGAAAGCGTGGCAAACTGAATCCAAGGTACATTGGACCGTTCGAGATTCTTGCTGGAATCGGTCCAGTAGCTTACAAACTCAAATAACCTCAAGAACTCAGTAACATACATCTTATCTTTCACGTGTCTAACCTAAAGAAGTGCTTATCCGATGAGACTCTTGTTATCCCACTCGATGGAATCGAGATTAACAAGAACCTCAACTTCGTGGAAGAACCAGTAGATATCCTAGACAGGGAAGTAAAGAGAACCAAACAAAGCCGTATCCCGATAGTGAAGGTTCGCTGGAATGCAAAGCGAGGACCTGAATTCACTTAGGAGCGGGAGGATCAAATGAAACAAAAGTATCTACATCTTTTTCCCTAGTCCTAGTGTATCTCTATAGTCTTAATTTCGGGACGAAGTTCCCTTTAACGGGGGGATAATGTAACAACCCGTTATTTCAAGTCTATGTAAATCAAACGTGTTCAAATAAAAGCCTAAGCTACAATCGTATGCAAGTAAATCCATATCACAGCATTAATACCATAGGAACTTGAATACCTTAAGGACATGTTTATATAAATTATTTTATATACACAATTTGTAAATCATACCTATTTATAAGTTATGAATACTTATATTGAAACTTTATAATTATAACTCAATATACAAGTCAAGATAAGTCAAGGGAGTTAAGTTTAAATAACAAAATACCCCACCACAATGGAGTTTACGACCCTAGACTTCTAGAACATGGAGTTTACGGCCTAAGTATGAAGTATCAAAGGTGTTCACGGCCTAAAGGATATTTTAGTTCACGGCCTTAAAGCTTAAAGATCATAAGAGTTCACGGCCTTAAAGCTTAAAGATCCAAGGATATTTTAGTTCACGGCCTTAAAGCTTAAAGATCATAAGAGTTCACGGCCTAAAGGGATAAAGATCAAGGTGTTCACGGTTGGAATTAAAAGAACAAATGGTGTTCACGACCAAGAGGTGACCGTGAACACAAACCAAAGCTCTTATTTGGGTGTAAACACTCCTAAATATCTTCACTTCTTATCCCATTTAGCTTCCCAATGAGATTAGATCCGTAAACCTCACATTCACCGCCTCATGAGTTCCTTCATATTTAAGTTACTTCCATATTTAAAGTGCAAATGAATTCATTTACACATTCAACAAACGTAAACACCTTCATTCTCTCTCATTTGCAAACCTTATTCCTTTCATATGCTCTCAAGTATCAAGCATATATCCAGTTAAACTTCAAACTTCAACACACCTTCAAGAACACATTTGTATCTGCATCCAAATACTTCCAACAAATTCGTAAGTTGCTATGAATTAGTTTAGTCTCTTAAAGATATTTAACCTATATATATACAACTAATCCATACATAATATTACTTGTATAATATTATTAGGATTCGTTTGTTAACACGTGTTCTAACCCGAGAATCGTCACTACCACCTCGTTATCACCCAAGAACACACATACAAGGTGAGTTCATACCCCTGCGTTTTTACTATTTTTCAGTGTTTTAGGGGGGTTACAAGTCTAACACAAGAATATTATGTTTACAAATAAATGATTTGTAAATATTTTTAAAATGACTTTAAATGTTTTATAAAGGGATACATACAGTAAAGTCCCAATATTTTCATCGATTTGACAAGAAAGTCCTAAACTTTATTTTTTTGACAGTAAAGTCCAAATTACCGGCAGTTTTTGACACTTTTACCCTTTTTTCCCGGTTAGCCGGTAATTAGGACTTTTTTGTCAAAAAAAAATAAAGTTTAGGACTTTCTTGTCAAATCGTCAATTAGACTTTACTGTAAAAAAAATAAAGTTTAGGACTTTCTTTTCAAGAAAGTCCTAAACTTTATTTTTTTGACAAAAAAGTCCTAACTACCGGCTAACCGGGAAAAAAGGGTAAAAGTGTCAAAAAAATGCCGGTAATTTGGACTTTACTGTCAAAAAAAATAAAATTTACGTCTTTCTTGTCAAATCGATGAAAATATTGGGACTTTAGTGTATATATCCCTTTTATAAACTCTTTTTAACTTATATTTATCCAAAATCATATATATATATATATATATATATATATATATATATATATATATATATATATATATATATATATAAGATCTAAAGGGTTAGGACTAATAATTCACTTTATTTCCCTTTTCCTTGTTTGGATGTGGACTCAGCGTAGAATTATTTTTCCGAATGTCGTTTCATTTTTAATTCTATTATATATATATATATATATATATATATATATATATATATATATATATATATATATATATATATATATATATATATATATATATATATATATATATATATATAAATAAGTTATTTCAATCAGATTCATATTCCCTTTGTAACATGTCGAGCAAAGGGGATACTTTCATGAATATTACATATCAAGCAGAACACACATATAAATTATAATAGGTATAATTTATGGAACTCTCAAACTATTTTCACGAACCAGTTATACAAAGTTTAACAGATTTCTCTTGTACAAATACTTTACATTCAAGAATACTAGAGAAAGATCATACTATCAGTTCATCATTTGTTTCAAAGTGACTTTTCATCATTTTGTTATATACGTAATCGTCAATATGCTTTTTGTGAGACAATGTTCAGTTGCTTATTCATTTAGGCAATATAGTTAAAGTCCTGATATTATAAACACAATATTCCGACAGAGAGCGAGACAAATATGTATATATCTATACGGGATTGATAATCCCGCACTCAGACCGTTAGCTACAGTTGGGTTGGTATGCCTATGAGTGACAAATGCTGTTAACAATTCTGACGCCTACAAAGCGTCGTATCAGGCCAGCTACTCATAGTATGGTTATAATAACTCACCAAAAAGATATGATCAAATACGATTAGTGTAGAATTAAACCAAAGAGTACGAATACAAAGTACTGGTTTTACAATAATACGATTTACAGTATTACATTACAGTTTACAGCTGGTGGAGCCGGACATACTCACTTTTACAGGGTTTTCAAAGAGTACAATTACAGAACTTGGAAAACATAAACAATACAGAAAACATTCTTTTTATAGTTTTATAGTTTTATTGAATTAAAACTATGATACATTATTTTATAGTACAACAACCCTTTTACAGTACGGTTTTATGGTATTAAAACTACTTTTCAGTTATATAAGAATATATTGGATTTTCTGGAACAATAAACATGATTACTATTTCAAGAAACAAACAGAAAATTTCTAAACATAAATACTTATGCACTCACCAACTTAAATGTTGATACTCTCTTTTTCAAAACACTTGTATTCTCAGAGAACCAGTAAACAGGTATATCCCCGTGATTTTTGAGAAGACGGAGCAGTATAGAGTCATGTCTTCTATCTTTTTTTATATAACTTTTGATGTCATATATACAATGACTTAAACACTATGTAAAACATATACATTATTAATGCAATGGTTGTTGTACTTTGATTACTATGATACATGTGTTGTGATACTTAGCATGAAGTCATCCACCCCCGGACGTTTCTGCCGCTACCGTTTGGGGGTGTGACATCTAGACACACAACTAAAGATATGATTTGGCACAATATCGGACGATCCAAAGATGGTACAATGATTCATCCTCTTAATGGTACTTCATGGAAAAACTTCGATATGAAGTATCCTTTCTTCCCCAAGGAACCCCGAAACGTACGCTTAGGGCTTGTTGTTGATGGTTTTAATCCGTTTGGTGACATGTGTAATTCTCATAGCATGTGGCCCATCATACTCACCACTTACAATCTTCCACCATGGCTATGGATGAAAAAGTCCTCCGTCATGTTGACCTTGTTGATTGTTGACCCCAAAGCACCCGGGAAGGACTTAGATGTGTTCCTTAGGCCGTTGGTGGATGATTTAAGGCAGTTGTGGAGTTTTAGTGTACGTACAAAAGACGCAACAATATGTACATTCTTCAATATGAAAGTGATGTTTTTATGGAAAAAACGACTTTCCAGCTGGTAGTAGTTTATCCGGTTGGAGCGAACAAGGGTACAAAGCTTGTACGACTTGCAATGAAAACACTCCCTCATACCGAGTACCAAATAAATTTGTATATGTTGGTCATCATCGATTCTTAGATGCTGACCATCCATAAAGAAAAAGTTTGGAAAATAATGGCCAACACGAGACCAGAGACCTTCCAAGACAGTTTATTGAGGAAGAAATACAAGTGAAACACGTTCGTATTAAGAGAGATCATGAGGATTTCGAGTTGAATTGGTCTAAAAAGAGCATATTATTTGAAATTGAGTATTGGTCTTCTCTGGAGTTGAAGCATAACTTCGATCTTAATCATACTAAAAAATGTGTGTGAGAGCCTTTTGGGTACTTCTCTGATGAATGATAAGCCTAAAGACACATCAAATGCTTGGGCAGACTTGACAAAACCGAACATTTGAAAAAGTAAATGATTGAAAAAGAGTAATAAAAAAGTTCCTTAAACCCCATCAAATGCTCTTGCATTTTTTGACATTATGGCTCATTTAGTTTTGCATTGACCCGATGAAGATATTTGAGGAAGCCCAATATGTATGAGACGGATGTATCCCTTCAAAAGGTATATGAAAAAACTAAAAAACTATGTCAGAAACAAGGGGAGGCCAGAAGGTTCTATAACTTAGGGTTATGTCATTGAAGAGGCATTATCATTTTGTTCGATGTACCTTGAAGATGTCGAGACTCGATTCAATTGCCTCGAAAGAATCGAGGATATTGCCATAGAAGAAACAAATTTATGGGTGTTTCAGTCTATGTGTCAACCGGATAGCACAAAGAAAATAAAAAATCTCATTCTAAATGAGAGAACACATCTACAATGGTTTGTTCTTGATAATTGTGACGAAGTCAGAAAGTATATTGGGTAAGTGTTCTTATCTTTTTATTCATTGTTTGTTTTTTATTTCTCATTTTTTACTAAATCTATATATTTTTTTCATCAATGTAGTGAATTCAAATCATTACATCCTGAAAGTGATGAAAGAACCGAATTCCCTAAATGGTTCCTTCACAAGGTCTATGATATGCAAAAACAAAATCTCCAGAGTTGAAGGAGTTATCGGCCCTTTCAATTGGTGTGCATGCGAATGCCTTTACTTACACCGCTTGCATAGTGAATGGTGTTAGGTTTATGGTACTTATGCGTGACGCCCAACGATTAACACAAAACTCGGGGGTTCTAATTGAGGGAGAGAATAAGCATAATTATTATGCTAAGCTAGAAGAGATTATCGAGCTGCATTATCCTCATAATTATTCCACTATACTTTTTTGTTGCAAGTGGTTCGATACTGCAAGAGTTAAATCTGATAATAATTTCACCAATATCGACCAACAACGTGAATTGAGCAGCGAAGATCAACTCATATTTGCTAGGCAAGCCAAGCAAGTATTTTGCATCTGAGAACCTTCTCGAAGTGACGAAAATGACAACCAACGGTTGGTTGTTGAAAATGTTAATCATAGAAGAATTTGGGGTCTACCGATGAACGATGTCGACCATGATCCCATTGAAAATGTCGACAATGATTCAACCGATGTCGTTCTTAGTAACGATTCTTCTAATTTCACTCTTTCAATCGACTTTAGCAAGTACTTTCACAATTCCAAATCGTTTGAAGATGATATTGAAGTTGGTCCGCCAACTGGTATCATCAACAATGTGTCTGACTGCGAGACTGATTATGATGAGGAGGATTCCAATTATGATAGTGATGTGTGAGCAGAAATTGAAGTGTCTGAGGGCGAGAATGATTAAAAAAATTTACATTTGACTAGTAAAATAAGGTTTGTATTTGTTGTAATCATATCATATTGTATGTATATATATTCATCTTGTGTTATAATTTTTTAGGATGTCATTTTTTTTGTATTGCATTGCTCCATCTCATGGTTGCTGTGACGAGCCATGGAGGTGACAATGGTGACGAGCCACAACATCCGTTCCATGGAGGTTTTGGTGATCACCAGATCAATGGTAATTAAGATTTATTCTAATTCATTGTATTTCATATTGTATGTATATAAAAAATTATCTTGACTAATATTTTTTTATGCAGTGTTGGCTCTAAAACGAAGAGGCATGTCAGTAAATAAAAAATATAAAAGTTATTTGCAGCTAACAGCAAACGGCCTCTGAAGATAACATTTGACATAAGTACTCACATGGCGATTGGGAAAGTATACGAATGTTTCAATCGTGAGGTTGGGAGCTATATGTGGCGCGACATCGCTTTCGATAAGGACACATGGAAAGAAGTTTCTGAAACCGAAAGGTTTGGCATGTTCCAGTATATTTCAGTAAATTATTTATAAAGTTATATTTAATATGTTTAATTTTGATTTATTTTTAACTTCTCTATTTTTTTGTAGACATGGTTTGATTTTGGAGCGATTTCAAATGATCCCATGGCTTCATTTTATTGGGCGTCACTGAACAATCAGATATGTGCACGGTATAGAGGCCGCAAACATATTGCAGAAACTCGTTTTTACTGATTTTGAATGGGATGTGGAGGCAACAAGGGCTTGAGCCCCTGATGATATGGATCCGCAGCGTTGGAGTGATGCTATTGACCACTTCTTAACAGAGAAGCATAAAAAACGATCCGCTGAAAACAAAGAATGTCGGAAGAAGCAAGTAGTTAAGAATCGTGGAGGGACGTACAGCTACGATAGTGCTTGTTTTAATAATGTAAGTTATAATAATGTTAGGCAGTTATAACATATGTTTTAATGTTTATTCAAGTATAACATATTTTGTAATGTTAAACAGAATTTGAATAGACTTTAAGCATTTCTCCGTGGGCATGTCAATAAATAAGGGAAATTTGTTGATCCATTAGTTGAAGACCAATATGTAAGTTTTTATTACTGCAAAATGAAGTAGATTGTTTTTTGTGTTAGTTTTAAAGTATATTGACAATCTTCGTGAAATACATAATGCTTTAGTTATTGAGGTTGCTTTACAAACTCAGAACATAGCCGACTATAGTGGTTATCCAAACTCCATTGATTGGATCGCAATATTTGAGAAGGTTTTAGGTGCTCGAAGGGGGCATGTGAGTGACATTGGGCCTAAACCTCCTTCTGCAACGAGTACAAGTGCTCTATCCCAATGACAATGCACTTATTAAATTCTTAAAGAATTTGGTAGCTTTGTTAGATTGTTAAGAACTTGATGCATTTATAGTAATTTTCGGTAGTTTGATAGTTTGTTAAATTGTTAAAGACTGAATTGATTTGGTGGATTAATAGTTTGTTAAATTGTTAACAACCTAATTCATTTGGTGGTTTGATAGTTTGTTAAATTGTTAATCACTTAATGTGGTTGTGACTTAATTATAGGATGTAGATGCTGATGCTTTTCTTCAAAACCCGACGTTTATGACGACAATTGAAGATATTATCCGCTTGTTTAAGAAGTAAGTCAACAACAAGGAAAACAACGATAGGGAAGACGAAGACACATAATATTTCTTGTTTTATGTTATGGATGATGTTATTTTGGATTTATTAGATAGTTTATGGATGATATATTTGATGTTTATTTTGGATTTATTAGATAATTTATGTAATGTGGTATATTTGATGTTTTATGTAATGTGGTATGTATTGATTTATATTTTTATCAAATCTGGATTTTATAATATATAAACTAATATCATAAATAAATTGTTTAAAAAAACATTAGCAGCGACACCTTTAAAGACGACATTGACCAATTGCGACGACTCCTGCCTCCGGAACCCTTCCCGGAAAACCTCTGACCGGTAGCCGTAATATCAATAGAGAGGAAACCAATAGCGACGACGCATATTAGAGACGACGTCAATTGCAACAGGAGGTATCAATTGGGACGTTTTTTTGTCGTCGCTAAAGGTTATGTTTTTTGTTGTGATTATCGAACTATCTATTGCAAAACTCTGCTTAGAACGAAACATTCCTTACTTGTGAATATGCAGAGGATCACAAATTCTAAATGTAGCATGTGGAGGTACGCTTTACGAAGACATTGAGAAGGAAATAACTAAAAACTCTCCACAAGTGAAGAAAGTGAGCCATATCGATTATGAAAACTACGATGGACATAGACATGTAGTCAATATTGTGAAGAATACCCATTTGCATCAATGGTTTCACGATTCTCTTGCAGATGATCCCATGGCTTTTGCACTAGATGGATTGATTGAAGGGTTTTATGATCCTGACTCTTATAATCCTGAAGAGGGTAAGTTTATAATGGGATTACAGTTTCATCCTCTGCGAATGAGGAGATTAGCTTAAAATTCTTCAAACGAATTCGATTATCCTGGATGCCCTGCTGCTTATAAGGTGAATAGAATCATCTCTTTCTATGAACTTTTTTTTCAATCTTCTCCATTGTAGACTGAATTTTCCTTTGTTGGAAGGAATTTGTGAAGCTTAACAACATGTTGAAAGTAGAGAATTCTTTAAAGCTTGATAAAGATTTGGAGCAAAGAAGAAAGCTTATTGTTCATAGCTTCTCTCTTCCAAGAAACATATACACAACAGGTAGCAATTTTCATCCATCTAAAGAGTTTGATCTCAAACCAGGAGCAGAATTTCTTAAGGTTTATATGAACTAAACCACCATCACAAAAACACATATACTTCTATTCAATTAATCATGGAGTTTTTTAATTGATTTTAGTCTAACACAACGTTAATTAGTTTGCAACAATAGAGGTTGAAACAAACGGGATCAACATTAAGAAATTCATGTTCATACATGGAGAGAATGAAGCTAAATGAAGAAACAGAGAAGTTGGCGAGGGTTATGATGGTGAAAATGACAGTTGAACAGTTATCAGATTTAGCTTTATTCTATCACATGATGAAAAAGATAAGCTCAGAAGTGTTTGACAAAAAGCCTTAAGATTCTATGAGAATCTTGATCATTCCTAATTCAAACACTTTTTGATCTTATTATTTTTCAAGAATCTAAAAAAAGCTTCTGATTTACATGTCGGTCTTGTGAAGTATCTCATTAAATTTTATAGACTTATACTATTAATATATATTATACTTGATTGCTTAAAACCAAGGTTGTCAAGAGATTGAGATTTTATATATATAGGATCCTCTTTGTAAGATCGTGTTCATAAGATTGAAAGGGATCGTAATTAAGATCCTATCAAAAGAATTGTAAAAAGAAAAAAATACATATATAATATATTATTTAACGATAAACAATTTAAAAGTGGTATTCTTTCTATTAGCGCTAGAAAAAAAATATTAGAATCTTTTAAAAAAAAAATAATGATCCTAGGATGTTACGACTCAACCCTAATGTGGTAACGCGATCTTACCGAAAAATGATCTTAATAAAAAATGATCTTAATAAGATAGGGATACATTTATCAAGATGAGATTATACGATACTACAATTAGAAACGCTTTTTAATACCTTTACTAAAAACTATAAATATAATACAACAATATAAAAGCCAACGACTTTTGAAAAGTCAAAAGTCTACATCAAATCAACATATGAACAACTGGTAGGTATTTTATCCACAAGTCAACTTTATCCTATATTGATGATGACTCAAAAAACCAGCCAAGAATCCATCCATTTCTGGGAATTTCACAACCGAGATCCTCTTTAGTTCTCGATGATTCCAGAACATTTTATCCTAGTTTTTCTTACTTTTATTGTTCTTGGAGAATGTTCAACCAACACAGACGGATTCTCTGGTACCTGCAATGATTCGTTCAGTTGCGGAAATATTTCGGGATTTCGATTCCCATTCAGGAAGGAAAAGGATCCCACATACTGCGGATACCCTGGTTTTGAAGTAAACTGTAATGAACATAACCCACCTACCATCAACATCAAGAACATGACTTACCAGGTTAAAAGCATCGATCCAACGGTCCAGATTATGAAGATTGTTCGAGAAGATATGATCGAATCAATCTGTCCACAAGATCAAGTCAACACCACCATGGATTACAACCTTTTCAATTACAATTCCGGCTACATGAACATGAGCTTCCTTTTCGGGTGTCCGGATTCTTGGAACGGAATGGGAGGTAGGTTGGATTTGTGCGGTAACAATAGGGGTAAACCGGTCTTTTTGATACCCGGGGTACATGGGCCCGGCGATTGTGAAAGTAGTGTTGTGGTTCCGGTTCCGGTTGAGTTTGTCGACCCGAATACGTCGGGTCGGGTTGTCGGAAACGGGTTCGAGGTTAGGTGGAAGGTGGATGATGAGGTTTGCATTGGGTGCAGGCAGTCTAGCGGACAGTGCGTGTATGATAATGATACACGTTTGACCGCGTGTCGAGTTGGGACATCACCGTCAGCAGGTAAGAAACTATTTTGGATTTTGTTTTGATCATATGGACTATCCCAGACGACCGGCCAAAATGGCCTTGTCAATGCCTAGACAAAAATTGGTCCTGAAAAAGCTCCTGCGGACTCCTGGACCAGTCCATTTGGGTACAAAAATCCTGGTAAGGGACCAATTCTCCTAAAAGGAGTCCTAATAAAGTCCAAACTAGCGGTTAAGACTGGTCACTGGTATTCGATCTGAAATTTTTTGTTAGCTTTGGTCCTTTTGTGTATACCTCAATTCTAAAATCTAATAATATCATTACCTTTCAGAAATTAGATTTTTAGTTTACAAAAGGAATGCCAAAAAATCTGAATTCTGACATTTGCTGTTATAAATCTTTTGTTGAAATGTTTTCTATCAAAGTCAGCTAACATTGTAGCGAGCCATTGCTTCAAGATATACATCGATCCCTAGATACATAACCACAAATTAAACCATTCATTGTTCCTTGTAACAATGATGTGTGGTAAATCACGAGAACATACACATGAGGTGATCATCATAGATCAACTGTAATGTGTAGGTCTCTTGTTTCACAAAACCTAAGACTATTGCGATCATTGACTTATTACTTGGTTTGTCACAAAACTAAAAAAAGGAAAGAAAAGAAAATGTGTTTTAATACACCCCATGGCCAACACAAGTTGCTGCACCCATTAGAGCACGGTCGTATGCATTTGTAGTAAAAGTTTTTGTTGTAATAAATTTATAAACTATACTATCAATATTGAATTGAAAGTAAATTATTTGTATTTATGAGTAATGTTTATTTAGTATATAAAATAATATTACAAATAAAAGCCAATTAAATTAATAAAGTAAAAATTTATAAAATTAAACTCAACTGACCAAAACTGAAAACTCAAATTTTAGTTTTAACATGATTTTAGTGTAAATGAATAATATAACACCAAACTAAAATGGTGGTGGTGGAAAGGAAAGGTCTAAAAATGATAGAAAATGATTTGGTTTTTGATGTTGGGTTGGAGATGCCTTAATGCATTAATAGTAACAAATAGGAATATAATTTCAATGTTATTTCACTATGGGCTCGGACTTGGTACTTAGAGTCTCCTACATAATAATCCAAAAGTAAAACCTCTAAATTACTAAACATGTATAACTGATGCGAATGCGAAATGAGATTTGGCTGATAGATGCGAAAGGGCAAATGGATGCGAAAGGAGTATTGGATGCGAAGGTGGAATCGATTGCAAAAAGGATCGTTGCGACTGGATGCGATCGATCGCAGTCCATCGCGGTCTGAGATTTTTGAATGCAAACCATTTCGGAACATGACTAGTTGCGAACCACTTCAGAATGAATGCGAATCTCGGAACCTTGGATGCGAACCTTGGAATTCTAAGGGGTTTTTGCATGGAACTTGCATGGTGGTGGATGTCGGCTGGAATATTCTACAGACGCTTTTGGAGTTATTTTTAGCATTTATTTTGATGGTTCCTTTTTATTTAATATTTTCATTTTTTAGTTTCCTTTTATTTTATGAGCATTGTAACACTATAAATAGTTCTTTATGTCCAAACGTTTTGAGTATTGTTGAATGAAATTGAATTTTGAGAACTTTGTTCTTTTGAGTTGCGTACTCGCCCCTTTGTCAAGTCTAGAACGCGAATTCTAGTTTGATACGAATTCAAATCAATAAGTCTTGATTTGTTTTCATTGATACTTAATCTATAAGTCTAGATTGTTTATCAAAATCTATCTTTTCCTGTTTTTTTTTGTCGAATAAGTTATCATTGTTCTTCTGTTCTTGTTCTTGGTTCTTACTTTTCCGCTACAATTTTATATTCAGAAAATCCAAAAAGAAGTTAAGCCCTCCTACACGCATCAATAACTCTAGGCATCATGTATGTTAGAACATAATGTTACACCCTATCATGGTTATTCAGGAGCCTCATGGGAAATTCATATTAAAGTAACAACATCCAAGAGCCGTACAGTGGCCCCATTTGTCGTCACATTGAATACAAACGAGCTTCATTGTTTTGTAAAAATCACCTTTAATATTATAATCCTCGTATCATATGGTGTAGCTGTTGATTTAGTTTCCCCATTGTCATCATTAATTTCACCTACTGTTTACTTTCTCTACCAAACAGGGCCCAAAGGATCTGCGCTGAAGCTTATATTAGGTAACCACACAAACTTTCATGCATGCCAATCACACTGACATTAACGAAACATTTTAATTAGTATGAAACACAAGATGTAACTGTGTTTTCAGTGAAGCATTTTAGAAATTATGTCTAATTCTCTTTTGATATATTTAACCATAATGTAAAAATGTTGTGTGCAGGAATTTCATGTCTGATACTCATGCTGCTAATGATACTCTGTCAAAAAAAGAGGTTATGGGGAACTGTAGGTGCATTGCGCATGGTAAGAATCTCCACATTAATTTACATGTCATATTATTTGCTCCAAATTTCTCAAGTTCCAGTCCTAACCTAACGTTGCATTGGGTATGAACCACAGGGAACCACCAGGAATCATCAAATAGAAATGTTTATAAGAAACTATGGAACTATGACCCCAAAAAGATTCAAGTATTCAGAAATCAAGAAAATGACAAACTCATTTTCTGAAAAATTGGGGCAGGGTGGATATGGAAGTGTCTACAAGGGACAATTGCCAGATGGGCAACTAGTTGCAGTAAAGCTCTTGGGTAAAGCAATTGGAGCTGGAGAAGATTTCATTAACGAAGTCGCTAGTATCGGTAGAACTTCTCATGCCAACATAGTTACACTCTTGGGTTTTTGCTTTGAGGGGAATAAAAGAGCCCTCATGTATGAGTTTATGCCAAACGGGTCCTTGGATAAGTTTCTACGTGGCGATGGATCTCGCCTAGACTGGGACACATTATTTCAAATTGCAAAAGAGATTGCACGAGGCCTAGAGTACCTTCATCAACATTGTAACACAAGGATTGTGCACTTTGACATAAAGCCTCACAACATTCTATTGGACGAAGAATTTATCCCAAAAATATCAGATTTTGGGCTGGCTAAGTTGTGCAAGAGAAAGGAAACTATTGTATCTGTAACCGGTGCGAGAGGTACGGCCGGATACATGGCCCCTGAAGTATTTTTTAAGAGTTTTGGAGGGGCGTCTCACAAATCTGATGTGTATAGCTATGGAATGATGGTTCTTGAAATGACAGGTGCACGTAAAAAGTATAATTTTAACAACCAAAGCATGAGTGAAGCGTATTTTCCAGATTGTATATACGATAAAGTAGAAGGTGGAGATAATCTAGGGGTTGATGGGGTGACAACCGAAGAAGAAGATGAATTAGCTAGGAAGTTGGTGATGGTGAGCCTGTGGTGCATCCAGTCTGATCCATCGGATCGGCCATCTATAAGTAAAGTTATGGAAATGTTGGAAGGAAGCTTTCAATCAATACAAGTTCCTCCTAAAAGTTTCTGGTCATCTCCCCCAAGGCCTTCCCAAGCAACATCTCCATCGGTTAACCTGCACAGTTCAACCGGTGAGAGAGTATTAGCAATGCATGCTGCAGGGGTAGATCTCTTTTCTTAATGCTCATAGGGCCATGTAGCTTTACTGGACTAGCTCCTCAACCTTAATTTTTTAACGTGCTTCAAATTATGTTGGAAGAATTCTTTAGAAAATATTGTGTATAGCAGGAGAACTCAGCCAAAACAAACAATAAAAATTTGAATAAGAAAGAAGCAACAAACAATAAGACATTCATAAACGAGAGGTTAGTATGCCATATTGCCATCGTTGAAGCTTTTGAATAAGATAGTTTGTTTATAATCTTGTGATTTTTTAGTCATGAGATGAGGTTAATATATGCTTTGTTATGTATGTGATTCATATGATGATGAATATGATGCATTTGCATTGCAAGATTAAACCAAACAGGCCTTGAGCTTCACACTACTAGAAAATAGGCCTTTAATGACATGCATTGCATGTTATTAAAGAACACAGATGACATATAAATGTGTGTTAGTAAATTCCCCGTCATAAATTATTAGTACAGACATTTGTGTGTTCTATGTTTACGACATACACTTTTTTATGTCGTAGCTTTTGAGTTTTGAACTTTTTTTTTATAAACATTACATTCTTATAATAAATATATATTTTTAAATGTACTAATATTTAAAATAAATTACATTTGGTTATTTCATTACACAAAAGATATCATATATAGAAAGAAAGAAAATTCATTACATTCAATTGTCATACTATTTATAATTTGAAAAGGTGGAAGAAGAAGCTGACACATGATAGAAGAATTGATGTAACACCTGTCACAAGTAAGCCGATTCATTTAAGCAGTGAGTAAAAAATTTAAGGGAAAATGACATAAATGCCCTACGAACTTTTTAGGGTTTCTCTATTTAGTCTCTAAACTATTTTTGTGGCTTTATAGGGACATAAAGTAGCTGATGACCTGCTTTTTTAGTCACCTTCACCTAAAACAACCGGTATAGTATGTCACTAATACAATTGAAACACATGTGGCACCGAATCAGCGTTGATATGGCGATATATGGCTGCCTAGGTGTATTAGTTAACTTTTATTGAAATAATTACTTGTTAAAAGTTTAATAAAACTCATTCAAAAATCGGTGCAGTCATCTTCTTCATCATCCCTCATGGTGTAACCCACCTCCACCTCATTAACTGCCACACCTATCACCGCCTCATGGATTAAGCTTGAAGCATGTATCTGGTCCTGGACTTACAACCTAGATCTTTGTCTTTTCCTCGTTTAATTCATAAGTTTCAAAGTCTGAGATTTACATCCTTAAATCATGGCACAATTTTGTTTCCTGGTCTTTATATCTACCACTTGTCGCCTCTCCAGCTATCCCACAAGAATCAACATCGGTGGTGTTGTGCTTTGAAGAGTTGTACATTATCTTGCAGAGCAAGAGTTGATTGAAGATTGATGCAACGAAAGTAATATATGGCTTTTGATTGAGCAGCAATCACTCACGAACAAATTTCATGAGTTTACCCTCGAGTTATCGATGTTGATTGATATAATGACAAGTCATAATCTAAGCAAGGATGTTGAAGAATTAATCAATTTGAAGAGTTGTACACTATCTTGCAGAGCATCATAAACGATATATTGTAAAAATCAGATAGATTCAATAGCAAGATTGTTCCTCAAAAGACAAAACTCAAGGAGATCTTCACCGGAACTGAACACGACTGTAACACCCCAAGATTTTTCAAGTATTTCCGAATCCCTTCTTCTTTCATTAATGTCATTTGTAGTCCTTGAGGGTGGAAGTGTTGAGCCAACCCTAATATTTAGGGTTGGGGGCTATATAAACATCCTTATGGCTTATTTCCTCTCATCATTCTCAACCTCAATATCCCAGAAAATGTTCCAAACCCTAGTTTTGTGTGTGAGTGTGAGTTAGTGTGTGTTTTGAGCTCTTGAAGTTGAAGACATTACATCAAATAGTTGGAGAAGGAGAACAAGCTTGTAGATCTGAAGTTGTGTTGTGCCGTAGAAGCTACAGAAGGAAAAAAGCTTCAAAATTTATGCTTGTATGATATAGATCTAGCCATTTTAGCTTTATGGAACCATTTCTTGTCCCAAAAGTCCCCAAGTTGGTGCATGTTATGATTTGGACGAAATAAGTTGTCCTTTCAGACCCTAGAACAGGTCCTAAGTGATAAAAATGATGTCCCAATAGCTAAATGTGTCTCATGCATGGAGTAGGAAGGTCTTAATGGATTAAGACCATGTGTTAAGAACTTTCTGGACGTCCAAAGTGATAAAGTTCAAGACTTTCTGGTTCTAAGGCACTTTTGGTCGATGGATCTGGAGTTTGGGCTTAAGTGCTTAAGCCATTAAGCACTTATTAGGGTTTTGGAAAAACCCCGCGTACGTCCCGCGTAAATTCTATACGCCCAACGTACTGGGTCAACCACCCCGATGGTGGTCAACGCCAGGCAAAATACGCCCAGCGCACCAGAGGAGTGCGCCCCGCGTATGCCCTCTGATTGGGCTTTTGACAAATTAGGCTTCGGGATTAGGCTGTTTTTGGACTAATTGGACTTGGGCCTGTTTGGGCCTTCTAAATAATTGAAGGTGGGCCAGTTTTCATAAGGGATTCCTATGATAAGGCCCAATTAGGAAGATAGGCCCAAATGGGGAAACTTGGGCCATTAATGGGCCTTGGATATATGAGCTTTTAAGATCATGTATTTAGAAATTGGGCCTTGGCCCAATAAAGAGGAAAGACAAAATGGATTAGGTGGACCCTTAGTCAAGATTGATATTTCATGTATTGACATAATGTTTATTATTTGGATAGTTCGGGATTTTGGTGAGCCAACGATTCGGAGTTTGATTCTTCAGTTTAGAGATACATTGCGAGGCGAGTTGTCCTCACTATACTAAGGGGTCTAAGGCACCAAGGCCGGCCCATTGGAGTTGATATCCTAAGTAGTTATTGATATGTTGAGTATGTGTTATCTATGCATGCTAGTTGTTAAGCTAGAGGGTAGATCTGTAGGTCTACCTGTGTTACTACCTGATTATAGATATGTGCATTAATTCTGTTATATGTCAACATATTATGTGGGATGGGTTGAGGTTCTTAGCTCCGTGCGGTAACCAAAAAACCCTAGAGTATTCCAGATATGAGCTAAGGGCCGGGCGGGGCATGCCAGACTTATACTGAGGACTGAGGAGCATTCCAGATACAAGTTGAGGGTCGGGTAGGGCATGCCAGACTCGTAATGTGGGCTCAGGAGCATTCCAGAAACGAGCTGATGGTCGGGTAGGGCATACCAGACTCGTACGGTTGGCTTAATGGCAATCCAGATGTGAGCTGTGGGCCCGGAAGGCAAGCCAGACTCACACTGTGGGCCCAGGGGTAATCCAATCTGTAAAGCTATGGACCCAGTGCATGTTGTTATATGTATATGTGTTATTTTTACTGTATCGGTATTTTGGGGGAACTCACTAAGCTTTGGGCTTACAGTTTCAGTTTTTGTTTCATGTACATCAGATGATCGCGGTAAGGCAAAGGCGTGATCGTACAGCTCCTCACATTTTATGACTATGTTCTGGGATACTCTGATATAGAACTATTTTGAAAACAAATTTGTAATAACCGTTGGTTTCTAAATGTTTTTAAAAGTTTAAATTTGGCTTGATTTTTATGGATGTTACAAGGACAACATAGGGTGGTGTGAACATTACAGGTCGTATTATGTGATTAGGAGTTTTGAGGATGAAATTTTCAATCTGTCGGAGCCCGTCGATCAGCCGGATTTTGGATATCTACTAAATGCTTTCGATGACGAACTGGGTCTGCCACCACCGACAGTCTCTCCATCGACTACTGATTTAGGTTTTCAATTTCATGTTCGTCGATCTTTATTTTAACCCAAACTAGTTATTTAGGTTTGCATTTTTTTGATGATTTTTTTAAAGATCCTAATCTTTTTTGAAGATTTTTCTTGCAATTATAAGTAAGTTTTGTGTTATCTGCAGTAGTTTGTGAAGGAAGAGGAACGGGAGGCAGGGGAGGACCAGGAAAATGTTGTGGATTTGTGTAAGATCCAGGGAGGATGATTTATTGCATAGCTGAGTCAAAGGAAGTGGGGTCATAAGAAGTGCTTATGTGGCAAGGGTAACCAGTTTACCCTTTCAATTCTTCCAAAATGACCTAATCGACACGATAAAAATGAGTTTATGCCCTCATAAAACCACGAAAGTAGTTTAGGGACTAAATGAAGAAACCCTAAAATGTTCGTAGGGAATTTATGTTATTTTCCCAAAATTTAATTTTATAAAAACAAAGAATAGAGGTATAAATGGATTAATTGGTTATCTATATATAAATGCTTACATTTGTTGATGTGTGTGACAGTTAGTGGCTTACTGTTTTAGAAACTCATTGTACGCAAATATAGTTTTCATAAACTCGTCATTGCTAGCAGACCTATCAAAAGGTTGTTCAGATTTATTATCATGAAATAAGTCATTATAACACAATTTCGTTATATAACTAATAAAATTACCTTAAACCATTTTTCATCTTCCAAGATCTATGGAGAAAAACAGCATCTAGATATAAATCTTCACAGGTGGAATGAGTTATATGGCCTTCAAGTGGCTCCTGGTCTGCAATTTTCAGAGGTATGTGAATTGTAGCCTGTCATCTAAGGACCAAACTACTTAAAGTTCTTTCACACAACAAGAAATTGCACTAAAAGTATATAAATTTTTTTATCAAGCCAACTAATGGAAAGCATCGAACTTTCAACATGAGAAATGAACAGGTATTTACTAAGGCAATTTGGTGGTTGGTTCTTAATCGTTGTTGGTTCCAATTAATAATGTGAATGAGGTTGATGTGTACATTGGTGAAGCTGAACTACAAATATAAATTCTGGAAATTTAGAAAATTCTAAAAATGCGCCCAAAATTTGATCTCGATAATTCTTCTTATGTTTCTAAAAGAGAAACCTATCCTGTTCACATGATTCCATAGAAGCAGCACTGAAACTTGAAAGCACATGCTCTTGGTTTAACTAGTACTACGACTTTCATTTAAATCTCTTAGGCTAAAAAGCGAGTTATCCCAAATTCACTTTTTTAGATACACAGAGCGGCATCGGTTTAATTGCAATACTTTGAAGAAGCATAACTTCTTCGTATGAAGTCAGATTTAGGCGTTCTATATATTTGCGGAAATCGTATTGATGTTTCCTACATGTTTATGATGATTACTTAGGCTAAAGGGATATATATTTCTACTTCAATTTTTTATAGAAGATAGTTTATATTGAATTCTACAGAACGGTAAAAATGGGGTGTTACAACTCTCCCCCACTTACAAAGATTTCCTCCTCGGAATCCTGCTCCTAACGCATCTAGATGTTTTCTTATCGGAGTAATCGAGATCAACTCATGATCTAGTCGACGTTGTCGTATTTACATGTCTCGTAGAACTTCATTTTCTATCTTAGACGTACTCCTAAGCCTCTTCCAAAATTGAGAACTTATCGGTTGGGAATTTATGAATTTATATCTTACGATGGATGGTCACCTTCAGACGTGAAACGTTGATTTGTTTTAGGAACACTGTTGTCTTGTTTTAATGCGAGTAACTAGAGAAATTTATCTATAACGTCCTAACAAAATTCTCTTTCAAGAAAAGGCTCACAGTGTATTGTTTTGACTTTGCGTCATATGCCATCTTTCTATGACGTAGCTTAAAGCACTTATGATCCTAGATGATAGGTAGCTTATCTGTCTATTTCAGGTGGCCTATCCATCTAAAATTTAACTACTACACTAAGTTTACTAAATCCTTACTAAGGTTTGAATCAAATCTCTAGTTCTATATATATATATATATATATATATATATATATATATATATATATATATATATATATATATATGTCTTAAGTACTTGACGCTTTTTATAGCAATCAACGTGGCCTACTAAATTTATTATCTACTGATCCTTTGCTATAAGGATAAATCCTACATCATTGAAAGCATCAACCTATCGGGCCCTCTTGACTATCTGAGTTGAACCCATGAATTCGTTAAATTCCTAAATCCAATCTGATGCTTGGGAGGAAATACCAAATCTTTCCTTGAGAAAGAATAAGCTCATAGCCTATGGATAATTTGGGTAGACTTCCCTCTTTCTATACCTAAACGAAAACTTCTATTAGCTTGGGTTGTATTACTTACGACAAAAATAAAACTAACAATCTCCACCTAATTGTGTTGTCACTCCTATACCTTGGTCTCGAAGCCAAAATTCGAGCTGCTCCTCGTACTTCTTCCTTAAGGGTTGTTCTTCGCCACTTAGGTTCGACCCATTATCTGCTAGTACTTGTCATTGATCAAAGCTTAAGTTGGATTTGCTTATTCAATTGGTAGTTCCTTTTTTTACTTTGATGAAACTCATGTTTTTCATATCAAATAACCTTCGGTATTCCTATTCTATTACTACTACTCGTATTTGTAGCACTTGGATGCTGGTATGTTCCTTACTTTCCCTTTATGTTTAATTTGTTACAATAATGGTCCTTGAAGTAGTACACGGGGCGTACCATATGGTACGCTTAGCGTACTAGTGGAGAAGCTAGTACGTAGGGTATACCAGATGGTACACTTAACGTACTAAGGTGGAACAAATTGGGGGAGCGAGGCCTCGTACGCTGGGCGTATGAGGGTTACGCTTAGCGTACATGGTGATTAAGAAACCCTAGTTTTAGGGTGTTGTACCCTATATACATACCTTAAGTCCCTAGGGTTGTATCTTTGAGCTTTTGTGTAACACTCTGTTTCGAATTGACTCCTAGTCTGAGGCTGTGGCTCGAAGGTCAGTTATTATAAGGATTATGGCTCTTGGGAAGGTAAGATCTAGGCCCTTTTGGGTGCGGGTGATGTATTAGAAGTGATCCGGGTGTTCGGTTCGTGTTTTGGAGCCTAGAGGTATTTTGGTAAAGTGGCAGTTCGGGCTTTTGTGGAAAATGGATTTTTGTTCAGAAGGTCTTAAGAAAGGTTTGAGTTGTTAAAAGTGTAGGGCTTCTCGTCACCGTTCCATGGATATAAGGATCGTCAGAATCGGGCTTATAACGAAGAAGTTATGGCCTTCAGAAGTTTCGTGGTTTTCGTACACAAAGTGTACGTGGGGCGTACTAGAAAAAAGGTAGTACGCTGGGCGTACTGACCAGGAGGGTCGCGAATGTTCCTCGGAGTACGATGGGCGTACCATATGTATGTTGGGCGTATTGCAGTCAGATCAGAACCCTATTTTAGGGTGTTGGGCCCTATTTAAACTCTTTATCTCATAACCTAACCCTAATATCTTCAGCCTCCGCCCCTCTAAACCCTAGAAATCGTCTTATACCATTCATGGTGGAATTTTGATCTTATGGAGTCCATTTTTGTAGTCTTTGGCCCATTTTCAAGAACGTGGAGTTAGATGCAAAGATGGAGATCAAGAAGAAGCTTATGGATCTGGCTTCTGTGACTCATTTTCAGCTTGATGAAGGTATAAAGTTCTGAACTTGACCATTGAATGCTTAGATCTATTATGTTGAGTTTTTGGATCTTTTGGTCCCAAGAATGGAGTTTTATGGTTCCAAATCCATTTTTAGGCTTAGGGTTGCCACCCTTGGTGCTAACTAAGTCCCTAAGGCAGAAAGTTGCCATCTTGGAGGTCTTAATGGATTCATGCAAGAGTTATGGTCATTTTCATGGAAGTAGATTGTTATACTTTGATTTTGGGTTCATGTGGGTCATATAAGTCACCAAGTCAGTGACTTTATGGATTAAGATGTTAGGTAGAGCTCATATCTGTAATTTTGGTCCCTTGGTTTGAAGCATTAAGCACTTAATGGATTTTGTGCATCAGCTGTTTGTACGTTGGCCGTACAATGTAGTACGCTGTGCGTATAAGGTCTATTAGAAAGGTCCGGGCCCAATTTGGAAAATTGGGCCAGTGATGGTTTTATGGACATTATTGTGTTGGGCTTTTGTTTTGGTTTGGGCCTTAGTTTTGGATCATATTGGGCCATGGGTAGAATGGTAATTTTACCCCATGCATGGATTAAAGATTATGGTATGGGACCCAATTGTTAATTGTGTATATTGATTGGTATTGATGAAGCTCGGGAAGTGGACATGGCAACAACTAAGGATTTCTTTCGGGAAGCTTCTGCATTCGAGGTGAGTCTCCTCACCATACCAATGGGTCTAAGGCACCAAGGCTGGCCCATTATGCATTATGGGATATGCTAGTTAATTTCGTGTTATGTGGTATGCTAGTTGATTTCATGTTATGTGGTATGCTAGTTGATTATGTGGTATGTGATATGCTAGCTGTCTTTGTGATGCTTGCAGGGAAGACCTCAGGGGGGTTCCCGAGGCACTAGGGTGTAAGACCTTAGAGGGTTTCCATGGCATCCTTAGTCAAGACCATGTGAGGGTTTCCATGGCATTGGGCTAAGACCATGTGGGGGTTCCCATGGCACCCGGAGTAAGACCCTAGAGGGTTTCCAGGGTATCCTTATATATATATGGTTGGTATGACAGTGGGCTAAGACCATGTGGGGGTTCCCATGGCACCCGGAGTAAGACCCTGGAGGGTTTCCAGGGCATCCTTATATGTTTGTATGCATGGCTTGTGTGATTGATAAGGTTTATGTAGCTCTTACAGCTGATATGGATTATGTGATTATGTGAATTATGTGGGGTATGCTCTAGGGACACACTAAGCTTCATGATTACATTTTTGTTTATGGTTTCATGTATCTTTGTTTTGGAAAGGAAGGGCTCAGCTTGATCGCAGGACACACACCCACGTTTTCCGCAATGAATGATTTTGGGATGAACTCTAATAAAAAAATTTAATTAACAATGTTTTGGAATGATTGGATTAAATGATATCTATGTTTGGGTTATATTAAAAATGAAATTTTTACCGCTGGTTTTTGGGTCGTTACATTTTGAGAAGAAATTGGTGCTTATTTATCTTATCTTGAAGGATTTGAAGAAAGGTGAAGGTGCTTTGCTTGGTGGGAAGTAGAGATCCAGAATTATCACTCATTTTGCAAGCTTCTAGAGGTATCATGTCCAAACCTTGTCTTCTCCATGCTTAGATCTCTTCATGTCTTAGTTTTTATGTTTTTGGTCCCTTCTTAGGGTTGGATGATGAGTTAGGACATTTGAAGGGCTTATTCTTTTAGATCTGGGCTTATTAGGAGCTTCTTAAGCATAAAGGTGCAAACTTTATGGGGATTTTGGTCACATTCATGCAATAAGTCATCTATTAAGTCCTTTTGAGCTTTAAGGCAGTGTTTGGTAATGGGACAAAAGTGGACTGGACAGGACAGAACGGGACTGGACTGAACAGACAATACAAAACAAATTGTCTATATAACGTTTGGTAGAACTACAACGGAATAAGAACAAAATATTAAACTTACAGTATTGTCTTTGAGATGAAATAATACAAAATACTAAACAATACTTTAAAGATAAATATTTTCTAATAAAAATTGTTTAGACTGTAATCTTTGTTTTGATCTGTTGATTAATTTACTAAATCAACTTGATTGTTTCATTAGCTTTATCAATCAAACATAAAAGGAAGTCGATGAAACCTATATTCCAGTAAAAATATATATCAACAGTGAGCTATAAAATACAGATTGTTTGGATTTGACAATAAAATTGTAGAAATAAAGATAATGAGTTGTCAACAAAATACATATAAAGGAGTGTGCTGTCAAAAATATAAGAGATGAGTTATCCATATAACCTCAATCCCATGTTTAAAGAAAAAAAAATACTCACGAAATGGAAAAGTGCTATACGTGAAGATTCAACAAAATATTGTAGAAGCTTATGAAGATTAAACTATAAATCGCAAAGCAGCCACAAATTACAAAATCGACTGTAAAAACCCAATTTTCTTTTGTTTTGTGTACATGATTCCTTTGTAAAAACTAGATCGCCCACTTTCAAAACCTAAATCAATCTTTTGGAATTCGACTTTATTTAAACTAATTTGCAGTAAATAATAGCATCGTATATCTGGAATAACTAAGCATATGAAAGATCAAGGAAAACAATCTTTGAGGTTTCCGGGAAAGAAGTTTATTTAAACGAAAAAATTGAGATGCAATAAAAATCAATACCACTTCGCTCGACCTGGATGTAAAGAAATAAGATGAATTGAAATATTGAAATCAGTAGATGAACGAAGTTTAAGATCCATCAATAGAGGCAGTGGATGAGAAATTGAGAATTTGTTCAGATTTATGATCTGCACACAGACGAGATAGGAGAGGCGGGTATTTTGGTCCTTGTAAGCATTCTGTCTTTTTGTCCAACTCAGTTCCACCTTTTTGGGTGGGACTAACTCTACAGGTTTTAGTCCAGTTTGACCAAGCTTTTGTCCCATTGACTTCCTGTTCCATGTATGCCAAACACCTTATCAAATGATTTTGTATTGTCCAGTTCTATTCTGTCCCGCATACCAAACGGTACCTAAGAGCTTCATTTAGCCATGCATGAATGTACAGTTAGCAACTTTATGTGATAATCCAACTTAAGGAAGTCAGATCTACGTTTTGGAGCAATGTGTTAAAGGTTAAGAGCTAAAATTTGGAAGATGGTTGAATGGGGTAGTACGTGTCGTGTACAAGCCCAATTGCGTGTACGCTTAGCATACAGCTGAGTGCACCCCACATATTTAGTCAGTGGGCTTCGAATATTTTGGGCTTCGGTTTAGGCCATTCTTTTGGGCTTAGATGCTTAGGTTTTCGTTGGGCCATCTGAATGCAAGTGCTTTGGACTAGTAATATTTTTGGGCCTTGGGGGTAAGGCCCATGTAAGGGTTTGGGCCCAATTTGGAAAATTGGGCCATGTATGGGCCTTGGATGACTAAATGGTTTTTGGGCCTTTTGGATTATAGGTTTGAGCGCGAGTCTTGGTCCAACATAGGTAAGGGGTAAAACAATCAGTTACCCTAATTATGGACTGATGATTATGTATTGGAATCCAATTGTTAATTGGATGTTATTTGATATTGATAGCTTGGGGATTTGTCAGTGCATCAGCCAGGGATTTATCAGTGTGATTCAGCAGTGCCAGGTGAGTTTCCTCACTGGGTTTAGTAGGTCTAAGGCACCAACGTTGGCCTCTGTTTATTATGTTAGGATGCTAGGTGTCTACATGACTCTTGCGTGTGTTATGCACTCGTATGCTTATCGAGCGAGGCCAGACGACTATTCTGTATGTTATATGTCTTTGTGATTATTGCATGTGTTATGGGTTTATGTAACGTCTGGTTCCTGGTATGTATCTAATTATACTTTATACATTTTTACAGAGCAACTCGACGAGTTGGAAGCCCCAAACTCGTCGAGTGGAGATCAGATGAGACGTGGGTTTTAAGTAACCTATTTGACAAGTTGAGAGCCTCAACTCGACGAGTAGGACTGACAGAATGAAACCCTAATTTTAAGGGTTTTGCACCCTATTTAAACACCTTAACGTCATAACATGGTCTCATTTACATCCTCCTTTGTCCCAAATCCTAGCCACGAAACCTAATTCACTTTTTTAGAGTTTTGAGCCATTTTTGTGCATTCATTGTGATTTTGAAGAAGGAGATACTTGAAGAAGGAGCAAGGACGTGTAGGAGGAGAGTATATCCAGAAGTTGAGCTTCATTTCTGGTTCATCTGAGGTATAACGCTCATATATTGCCTATAGTATGCTTAGATCTAGTTCTAGGTTGTTTTCTTCATGATTTGGTCCAAGTATGTTGGCTTTTGGGATTTAGATGTCCCATGTGGGCAAACCCTTCAGATCTAGGATCTTTAGAGGACTCCATGGTATAAAGGTGCCAACTTTATGGCCATGGAAGTCCCATGCAACTTGTAGACCACCTTTTTGGTCTTTTGAGCCAAGTAGGCCATGCATACAAGTAAAGATGGGAACTTTATGAGACCAAATCGTCCCTAGAGTCCAGATCTATGATCCCATGGCTTATCTTGAAGTTTTGATGGCTTTTGGAGTTGGATCAATGACATTTTGAGTTAGGGTTAGGGATCATTTCTTCTAGGATGGGTCTTAATGGTTAAAGTTAGAAAATTTACCCTCCTAAGTATGTTTTCAACCTAGATATGGAATATGGGACTCAGATTTGAAGGAATAACGACTTAATGCCTTAAGAAGGCTTGACAGACTAAAGAACTCGACGAGTTCATAGAAGAACTCGACGAGTTGGGTCGAAATGTCCCGATTCTATAAAAGGAAGAACTCGTCGAATTCAAGGATGGACTCGACGGGTAGATTTGAGAAGTCTCGATCGTCTTGATAGGAAGGGACTTGACGAGTTCATCAAAGGACTCGACGAGTTGGGTTGCGATTCAAGATTTTGTGATTTATGGAACTCAACGAGTTGTAGGGCCAACTCGGCGAGTTGAGTCAACTCGGAATGTTGACTTTTGACTTTGACCAGGGTATTGACTTTGACTTTGACTTTGACCAAAGTTGACCCGTAAGGGGTTACAAGTATGAAAGATTAATTAAGGAAATCTTTGATGTGTAGGGGTTTGAGTTGGGTGATTTCGGAGCCAGAGATTTATCAGCTACTTTACAGCATTCGAGGTGAGTTACCTTCCCGGTAGCAGTGGGTCTAAGGCACAAAGGTCGGCCCACTAGTAGGAGTTTGTTGTTAGATGATTGTCTTTGTGATAATTGTCTGGTATGCTACTATCCGTTATGATTTATGTGTCAGTATGATATGCTATTATGTGATAGTAGTAGGAGGGGTGTGATAGACCTAGTATCGAAGGATAGATTTATCACTAATCCTAATGATTACTGAGAGTTCTATCAAATAAGGATCAGTGAGGCCAGACAGTTGGGAGGCATGACCATTTAGGTTTATAGCCTTTCTGAAATCCGATAACCAAGCGAACGTGACCAATCTAGGCACCTCTCCAGTAAGTAGATCAATCAGCATTATGACTAGAATTACTAATAAGTCTTATTTATAGGTTCATATAAATGACTTACGACTACAAATATAATTTATACTGAAATTAAAAGAGTGTAGCTTAACTTACAGATGTTTAAGTGAAAACCGGGAAATTGTGCTAGCAGGACTCCGACCTGCTAGCTACTAAATGTCGGGCTCCCAGGGCCTCATGGCTTTGCCAAAATACTAAAAAAAAACTCAGGGTAAACGAGACTAAATGCCAAGAATTTCGAGATTGAAGTATGTGAGAGTGTGAAGGAAGAATGGGTAGGAGAGAGCTATTTATAGGCGATTTTGGGCATAGGCACGCAGCACAGAGAAATAGTATGCACCGCACATACTCTTGGTCGGCATGCTCAACCTACTGAAAACCGACACATGGCGATCACGTAGTGGGGCTACGTGGCAAAGCGAGTAAGTACGGGCATAAATTCAAAATATCAAATCATGGCCGTACGAAATTAGTTTTCATCGTTCTCTATATCTGTAACATCAATAAAATTCAAGCCAATTTAAAACTTTTTCAACCAATTAAAACCATTAATTATTACAAAGTGTTTTCAAAATCTTTCATATCAGATTATCCCAGAAATCAAAAACATAAAATATGAAGAGTTGTACGATCACGCCTTCGCCTTCCCGCGATCATCCGAAGTACCTGAAACCAAAACTGTAACTGTAAGCCTGAACCTTAGTGAGTTCCCCCAAAATACCCATACACACAATATACACATAATCACAAACAACATACTATGGGTCCAATCAATTATCGGGTTGGAATACCCTAGGCCCTCAACCATCGGGTTAGAATGCCAACATACTATGGGTCCAGTCATCCTCAGGATGGAATACCCTCGGCCCACAACCATCGGGTTGGAATTCCCACATACTACGAGTCCAATCATCCTCGGGATTGAATACTCACGACCCATAACAATCGGGTTGGAATACCCAGATCTGTTGGCTCTCACACAAAGCAGATGAGCCTCAACCACCAATCAAACATGTGCACATATATCAGATAATCACGTAACAGTCTAAAGACAGGAAAACTGATCTCACAGATCATAACAGCATAATAACATTATATCGACCAGGATACTAATCTAACAGATCATACTAGCATAAAATCATCCTATCTACCAGGATACCGATCTAATAGATCATAACGACATAATACCATCCTATCTACCAGGATACTGATCTAACAGATCATACGAACATAACATATCAGGATAACAATCGAAAAGGGCCGGCCTTGGTGCCTTAGACCCTTGAGTATAGTGAGGAAAACTCACCTCACAACTGTCGAACTGTATTGATATGATAAAACTCTCAAATCATAGCCACGAACTCTACCACCTATATTCACCATAGGACCACTTCCATAAATTCCCAATTTACTAAAATACCCACAGAAGTCAAACTGGTCAACCCTTGGTCAAATTCAAAGTCAACGGTCAAGGTCACCAGTCCATGTTGACCTAACTCGTCGAGTGCAGCTCACTAACTCGTCGAGTCCTTCCAGAACTCGAAAACTCGTGAATACCCTAGCTGACTTGTCGAGTTTCCAGACAACTTGTCGAGTTCATGCATGTCAAAATGTAGGGAAAAACCGTAACTGACTCGTCGAGCCGTCTTACTGACTCGCCGAGTCCATGCAGAACCCACAATGGCCAATCTTCATCGGACTCATCAAGTTGACCATGCAACTCGTCGAGTCCCTTCAATCCATTTCTCATTCAGATGTTTTTAAGCTAACCCAAAGCTCTAAATTGTAGATCTAGCTTCCTAGAGCGTGATTTCCACGTAAAGTTGCAAACTTTACGTACATGCATGGTCCTAAATGCCAAAACCAAGCTAAGGGAAAGGTTTACACCAAAGTGGAGGGCCAAAGCTTGCTAAATCTAATAACTTTATGACTATAGGGACCTAGAGGAGTCCAGATCTGAAGTTACAACTTCAGATCATGACCAATACTCGAAATGGTTCAGGAAAATGCAAAAAATTGCCCTAAACCTATGCATGAAGAGATCTAGCTAGAGAGAAGTCAAGGTAACGACTTGTTACCTTCAAAATGATGCCACGATGAAGTAGAGTTAGATGCACAATCTTCTCTTTGCTCCAAGTTCCTTAGACTTCAAGACTCCTTCACAAAATCCACCTTCCAAGCTTCTTAACACACTATAATGGAGAGTATTCGAAATAAGGGTTTTCTGAGCTCAAGAAGGACAGTAAGGGAGGCCAATGACCTTTTAAATAGGGTGCAAAACCCTGGAAATTAGAGTTTCATTTTCCAACTCCTACTCGTCGAGTTGGGGTCCTCCAACTCGTCGAGTATACCTCATAAATCACGCGGCCTGAATCGCTTCTACACGACGAGTTGGGGCAACCAACTCGTCGAGTAGGTCTAAGAATATGACTATTAGACTTTAAATTTTATACCTGGGAGTCGGGGTGTTACAATTCTCCCCCACTTGAACTAGACTTCTTCCTGGAAGTCTGCTGCGGTAAACAACTCGGGGTAATGCTCCTGCATCTCTTCCTCCGGCTCCCACTTCCACTCGGATCCCCTCCGGTGCTGCCATTGTACCCTTACCAAAGGTACTTCCTTGTTCCGTAGAACCTTTACTTTCCTCTCAAGAACGGCCACTGGCCTTTGCACATAATTCACGTGCTCATCGACCTTAATATCATCTAACGACACTAATGCCGCCTCATCTAGTATGCACTTTCGCAACTGTGACACATGGAAAGTGTTGTGGACCTGTCTAAGTTGCTCTGGGAGATCCATTCTATACGCCGCCTTGCCAACCCTAGAAGTGATCCTGAATGGCCCGATGTATCGGGGACCCAACTTCCCCCTCTTCATGAAGCGAATCACACCCTTCCAGGGTGAGACCTTCAGGAGTACCATGTCACATACCTGAAACTCCAACTCAGATCGGCGCCAGTCGGCGTAACTCTTCTGCTGAATCTGTGCAGTCTGTAATCGTTGTCTGATCTGCTGAACCATCTCGGTAGTCTACAGAACTACCTCAGTCCGACCCATCACCCTGTGACCGATCTCACCCCAACAGACTGGGGTGCGGCATCTCCGTCTATACAACAGCTCATAAGGTGGAGCACCAATACTGGAATGAAAGCTGTTGTTGAAGGAGAACTCTGCAAGTGGTAGGTAGGAGGCCTAGCTCCCATCAAAGTCAATAACGTAGGCTCTCAGCATATCCTCGACAGTCTGTATGGTCCGCTCCCTCTGGCTGTCTGTCTGCGGATGGTAGCTTGTACTGAAGTGCAGCCGCATGCCCAGTTCCTCGTGGAACTTCTGCCAGAAACGGGAGGTTAACCGAACATCACGGTCTAAGACAATAGAGACCGACACCCCATGGCGAGCAACGATCTCGCAGATATACAAGTCGGCTAGCTTCTCGGCCGATGAACTCACCCGTATCGCTAGAAAGTGAGCGCTCTTGGTCAATCGATCCACAATGACCCAAATAGCGTTGAGGCCCTTCGCCGTCCTCGGCATCTTGGTGATAAAATCCATCGTGATCTGCTCCTATTTCCACATGGGAACCTACAGAGGTTGTAGCTTGCCATGCGGCCTCTTGCAGTCGGCCTTGACCATCCTGCAGGTCAGGCACCTCTCCACGTACCAAGAGATTTCTCGCTTCATGCACGGCTACCAATAACTCAATCGCAAATCTCTGTACATCTTGGTGGCCTCCGGGGAGAATAGAGAAGCGAGACTTATGAGCCTCTTCCAGAACAATCTGTCTGACCCCACCAGACATCGGATCCGAGAACCGACCGCTACGGGTCAATAATCCTCGGCTATCCTGCACAAACCGGGTGTTCTCACCCCTAATCCTCTCAAGCTTCCAGTTCTGTCACACCCCCGTACCAGAACGGCAGAAACGTCCGAGGGCGGGTGACTTCATCTTGTAATATCATCACAGTGTATATATATGAATCATAGACAACATCATCACCATACATTC
The DNA here is from genome assembly GCF_052849685.1 of Lactuca virosa. NCBI lineage: Eukaryota > Viridiplantae > Streptophyta > Magnoliopsida > Asterales > Asteraceae > Lactuca > Lactuca virosa. The sequence continues at coordinate 424,212,939 of NC_136429.1, read as the reverse complement.
AATACAACATACATGGTTTACATCATTTTATTTGTTCACAAATTACATGCCAAAATATTAAATGTATGATGAAACCAAAAATACAGCAAAAGTCCACATTTTCTTGACGACCGACCTGTTTACCGAGTCCCTGAGAATACAAGTTATTTTGAAAATGTCAACATATATAATGTTGGTGAGTTCATAAGCATGTTTGTATGAAAAACTTTGTATCATTTTGTAAACACCAGAAAATCCGATATTTTCTGTAAAAATGGTTTGAGAGTTTTGTTCCAAATTTTGTATTACAACATGTGTGCTTCTGTTTTGACAATGTATAAAGAGAGTTCCAGAAAATCCTATATTTTCTGTTGTAAAAGTGTTGTGGTCTTAAAACCATAAGACTCGAGTAATGTAGTAAATGTATAGTTCGTACAATGTATCAAGGGTATAGTATGTGTATTCCGTAATTTATTAGTTTGTCATTCTCTATGTGAGTCGCTATAACCATACTTGATATGACTGATATGCCTGTCGTGTCGTTCTTTAAGCGTCGGTTAGGTAAGACATTTGTCACCCTAGATTGGCCCGTCTAGCTGTAGCGAACATCTCAGGTGCAGGGGTGTCAACCCTGTATAGATCTATACACAAATTCTCGCTCTCCCTCCAGGAGACTCTGATTATAACTACAGGACTTATGATGTACACTAGGTAGGTAAGAATGAAGGCGTGTCTCACAAGAGTCTTAGTTAAGTTTACGCGAATATTGTATCTCATTGATTAACACTTTAAATAATGTTTCAAGTATGTATTTTGTTTACAATTCATCGGTGATAAAAATATATTTGTTCATATCAAAATGTCAAATATTTAATTGATATCGACCCGATAAGCATAAAATATGTCGTATAGGCCCATTAAAAAAACAAATGGGCATTTAAGGCCGAACTAGGATAGAAATATCAAACATGGCCCAATAAGCATGTAGTTGAGTACGTAAAGGCCCAATAAACATGTAAATGAGTATATAAGGCCCGATTAACATAAACGACGTAAATAGTCAGTTTGTCATCAAAATACTCGTTCTAACTCAATTATTACCATAATGACATAAAAGGCTCACTTTATTAAAATTGACCATTTTGGCCCAACAAAACGAAATTTATAATAAAAGCCCATTTTTGTTAAGAATGACAATTTAAGCCCATTAAGGCCGATAATTTCAACAATGACCCATTTTTATTACAAATAACAGTTTAGGCCCCCCTTAAAGCCGAGAATTTACAATCAAGGCCCGTTTTTGTTAAAAATGTTATTTTTGGCCCATTAAACCGAGAATTTACATTCAAGGCCCATTTTTGTTAAAATTTGCATATTTGGCCCATAAAACCGTGAGCGTCAAAAAAAGTCCTTTTTATCCAAAAATGACTATTTTGACCCCTCAAAACCGTGAGTATCATAAAAAGGCTCACTTTTGCTTATTTGGCAAATATGGCCCCTCTTTAGATTTTCTTTAGTTTTATAGTATCCTTTAACATGTTTAATCTTTTCAACATCGTAGTGAGTTACATAAAGTAACTTTTTTCCTAATATCTTTAAGACTTGAAAGATATATCGAGTTTATGAGTGTTTAACATAGTTTCATAACATATTTACACAACATATCATGAAAATACGCACAAGCATGAATAAATACTTAGATTTAACACAAAACCAACTTGTATTCTCCCCCAAAAGTTAGTAAATCATGAAAAAGGAGGGGTATGAAGCTTACCTTGATGTTAGTTGGGTTTGGATGTAACACCCTAAATCAGGTATGGCTTGAGACCCTATAAGAATTCCTATTTTGACATAATTGGTCCCTTGAGTACGCTGGGCGTACTTATGAGTACGCTTAGCGTACTCTGCATGAAGGATCGCGGAGGAGCCTTACGTACGCTGGGTGTATGTAAGGGTAGGTCGGGCGTACGCAACAGAGGGCCAAAACCCTAAATCTCGGACTTGTACCCTATTTAAACATCTTTTAGCCTCTTAGACCAAACCCTATTAGTCTCTTTAGCCTCATTTCGTCTAGCTTCAGCTGAGATATTGTGTGAGAGGGTTTTGAGCTTAAGGAGTGGGTTTTTGTGGCCATTTTAGAGTTCTTTCAAGAAGAGGAAGTGGTCAAGCAAGCTTGTAACGGTTTGGTGCTTCAAGAATCTGCATCTTGGTCATCTTGCAAAGCTTTTGGAGGTAAAAAGCTTGCACCTGTCCACTTAAATCTCTAGATCTAGCTAGGTTTTTCTAGTTTTGTCCCTTTGGTTGATTTTGGACCTCCACTTGTGAGTGAAGCAACTCATGAAGGTGGGAATGATAGATCTGAGGTCCCTTGGTCCTTTTGTATCATAAAAATGGAGTCTTGATGGGAGTTTTGGCATCATGCATGGGTTAAAGACCTTGGGAAGGTATTAATGGTGGTGTTTGGTGTATATGAGGCATGCAAAGGCATAAAGTTGCCAACTTTATGCCTTAGGATGTCTTAACAAACCTAGATCTGGATTTTGGACGTAAAGGAATCTAGTAGTAAGCACTTAATGGAGAAAGTGATTAACCTGGTAGTACGTTGGGCGTAACCCAGTGTATGATGCACATAGTCCCAAGACCCCAGTACGCTGCACATACCCGGATGGTACGCCAAGCGTACGTATCGCAGTTGGACCCAAATCTGTTTTAGGCCTTTGAGCTATTGGGCCTCATTTGGGTATTGGATATAGTTGTATTATGGGAATTATGAGTCATTTCATCTGTTATGGGCCATAGACATATTGATTGGGCCTTATTGGGCTAAAAGACCCATCAATGATTTTGGACTTGGACTTTGGGTCCATTAGCAAGGGAAGGATAATTGGGCCTCATGGAAGGGTTCGGAGTTTGGGCTTCTTTTGATTAAGTGAGGTTCTGACATTAATTAATATTAATATTCAGCTCGGGAGGTTACAGACTGTTAGGAGTGCAGCTTTGGTATTCAGCAGACAGAGGCAATTCTTCTTACCGTACCCATGGGTCTAAGGCACCAAGGCCGGCCCATTATGTGATTATGATATGTGTTAGTCATTATGTGATTTGATATGTTATGTGATTGCATGATTTGCATGGAAGACCCCGGGGGAGCCCGTGGCATTGGATATAAGACCATGTGGGGTAGCCCATGGCATTCCTAGGTAAAGACCATGTGGGGTAGCCCATGTCTTTGGATGTAAGACCATATGGGGTAGCCTATGGTAGTTTTAGGTAAAGACCATGTGGGGTAGCCCATGGAATTCTTACAAGTTTATGTACGCATGGCTTATGTGATATGTATAGCTGTTATAGCTAGCATGATATGTTGTATGTGGTTTGTGTGTGTGGTATGCTCTGGGGAACTCACTAAGCATTATCTTACAGTTTGTGGATTTGTTTCAGGTACATCTGAGCCCAAGGGCAAGGGCAAGGCTTGATGGCGCGGCATGCACTCTCACTCAGATATTTGATGGGACACTCTGATAGTTTGGAAATAAAGTTGTAATGGATATGTTTTGAAAAAATTTGTAACTGATTTTTTGGATGATAAACATGCATCTTGGATTGTTACAAGTTGGTATCAAAGCCTTGGTTTGAGGGATTCGGGCACACCCTCGGGTGTGTCAGGACTCAAACTAAGGAAATGGTAAAATTGTTTTTAAAAGATAACATAAAAAGGGTTTTAAAAGAAATAAAAGATGGGGAGTGCAATGCGCGTGATCAGCCGAACCAAGTAAGTAGTTTCCTAATATGTTAGCCATGCTATACTGATATTTGAGTTTTGTCGATTATGTGGATGTAACACCCAAAAATTTCATGCCAAATTTAAACTGTTTCAAAAACATTTAAAATCAGTCGTCATTAAAAAGTTTGTTTTCAAAATATCTAATATCAGAGTTTTCCCAGAAACATAAAAAAATCACGAGGAGCTGTACGATCATGCCTTCGCCTTGCCACGATCCCCTGATGTACCTGAAACAATAAACTGAATCTATATGCTCGAAAGGTTAGTGATTTCCCCCAAAATACCAACGCCATACCAATATAACCACCACAAATAACAATTACAGATCAGCATGCATAATGAGCCTTCAACCTAACTGGACCGCCTGACAGGGCCTACATCCTATCTGGACCGCTCCCGAGCCTTCGACATGACTGGGCCGCCTCGTAGGGCCTACAGTCTATCCGGACCGCTCCCCGGGTATTTTGGACTATAACACAAAGCAGGACCGCCTCAACCCAACCCCCAATCAACAAACATGTGCACATAAATACCATACGCTAGCTCATATCATATAACAGTCAAACCGATCTAACATATCAGTAATCATAGCAACATCCTAATAACCGGGATACAGACCTAGCGGTCACTAACATAACGTTATCCTATAACCAGGATGCTGACCTAACCAAGTCACTAAGCATAAGCATACCATCATCCTAACTATCAGGATGTAATCAATAAACATATCATGCCATAATCCCGATACAATATATAAAGGGCTGGCCTTGGTGCCTTAGACCCTGTTGATATAGTGAGGATAACTCACCTTGCAAATTTCGGCTTGAAAGATAAGCTCGCCCACTCGAATCACTGCCAAAAACCCCACCACCTATAATCGACATACAACCATGTTCATAAGTTCTGAAAATGTCCCCAAAATTCCAAAAGTCAACCCATGGTCAAAGTCAAAGTCAACTGCCAAGGTCAACAGTCCATGTTGACCTGAACTCGTCGAATGCAACTAGACACTCGCCGAGTTCCTTGCATAATTAACCCTCTCACCGAGTCACTCTACTGACTCGCCGAGTTTACGACAATATTCATCGGACTCGCCGAGTTGTTCATCCAACCCGTCGAGTTCATGACCATCTTCAAAGCCATGAAAAGTGGAAAGTGCTTTCAAAGCCATCCTTACAGGTGCTTTCAATCATCCATCCTTACATGTGCTTTCAAAGCCATGAAAAGGCTCCATATTGCAGATCTAAGCTCCTAGGGCATGATTATCACGTAAAGCTGCAAACTTTACGTGCATGCAAGATGATAATGCCCCAAAACAAGCTAAAGGAGTGGCTTAAGGTAGAGGAAAGGTCATAGCTTGACAAAGACTGATATTTTTTGACAAAGAGGGACTAAAGGAGTGCACATCTGATGTTGCAAACCTCAGATCTTAACCCAAAATGGAGAACCACCTCAAAAACCCAAAAAGGGCTCTAAACCCATAAATAAAGAGATCTAACTAAAGGAGAGTCAAGGTAGCAACTTGTAACCTTCAAAACAGTGCCAAAGCAGAGAAGAATCCGGATCTAGAACAACCCCTTGCTTCAAACTTCTTGAACTCCAACCCCTTTTCTCCAAAGATCTTCTTTCAAGATAAGAAACACACAAAAATAAAGGGAAAGCACAATTAGGTTTTCTGAATTCGAGGGAGGCAGTAAGAGAGGTTAGGGGGGAATAAGTGATCCTTAAATACGGTGCAAAACCCTAAAAATTAGGATTTCATCCTCCAGCTCCTACTCGTCGAGTCCCTTCTTGGACTCGGCGAGTAGGTCATCCAAAACACGCGGACGAACCCGATGCTACTCGACGAGTAGGGCAACCAACTTGTCGAGTAGACCTTCAGTCAAGAAAATTCTTATATAAAATCGATACCTGAGAATCGGGGCGTTACAATTCTCCCCCACTTGAACTAGACTTCTTCCTCGAAGTCTGCCACGACGAACAACTCTGGATAGTGCTCCCGCATCTCTGCCTCTTGCTCCCACGTCTACTCAGACCCCCTCCGATGCTCCCACTGTAACTTCACCGATGGTATCTCCTTGTTCTGTAGAATCTTCGCCTTCCTTTCTAATATGGCCACATACCCCTCAACATAGTTCAGGCGCTCATCAACCTGAATGTCATCCAGTGATACCACCGCCTCCTGGTCCATAACGCACATTCGCAATTGCGAAACGTGGAAAGTGCTGTGAATCCGACTAAGCTCCTCCGGAAGCTCTAACCTGTATGCCATCTTGCCAATCCTGACAATGATCCTGAACGGCCCAATATATCGGGGACCCAATTTTCCCCTCTTCCTGAAGAGGATCACACCCTTCCAGGGCGAGACCTTCAGGAGTACCATATCACCGACCTGAAACTCTAACTCAGATCGGCGCCGGTCGGCGTAACTATTCTGTCGACTCTAAGCGGTCTGCAGCCGCTGCCTAATCTGCTGAATCTTCTCGGTAGTCTGCAAGACTACCTCCGTCCGACCCATCACCCTGTGTCCGACCTCACCCCAATAAACCGGGGTGCGACATCTCCGCCCGTACAACAGCTCGAAGGACGGGGCGCCAATGCTCGAATGATAGTTGTTGTTGTAGGCGAACTATGCAAGGGGTAGGTCGGAATCCCAGCTCCAACCGAAGTCAATGATACACGCCCTCAACACATCCTTCAGGGTCTGAATGGTCCGCTCGCTCTGGTCGTCGGTCTGCGGATGAAATGCTGTGCTAAAGTGTAATCGCGTGCCCAGTTCCTCGTGGAACTTTTTCCAGAAACGGGAGGTAAATCTAACATCTCGGTCGGAGACAATGGAGACTGGAACCCCATGGCGAGACACGATGTCACAACTAGGAATTTTGGTGCCTTGTAAATACAACACTTATAACAACTATGAATCAATAACATGAAAGCATGCATGATGCTTATTCTATAACAACAAAACTTCATCAAATACTTCATTCTAGCACTACAAATGGTCAACAAAGAATTTGAAACCCTTGAAATCCCGGTTTAAGTCCATTTTGGATTAGGATTCCCTTATTGGGCCTAATGGACTAATAAGTTTCCAATTTGTCTATCTTGAACCTAGAACTCTCAAATGGGCTCTAATTGGACCTATATACATGAAACTTAATATTTTTGGGCCTTATGAACCCAAAATAAATTAGGTTAACTTTAATGGGCCTTAATGGGTCACAACCAATTTAATTTAGCCCTAATGAATCATAAAAATTATACTTTGATTTATTTGGGCCAAGCATCATCTAAATTAACTAAGATATGGGCTTAAGCATGCAAGGCCTAATTTTTTTTTCCTTTCCCCTCTCCATTCTCGGCCCAACAACCCAAAGAAGGAAGGGTTGACTTTTCCTTTGCCACCTCACTAATATTTGATGGGTTTCCATGCAATATCCCATGCTTCCAAGTAAACATCTCATCAAGGTCTCTTATCTTACTCTCTCTTTTGCTCTCAGCCGAAACAAGACACACACACACTCACAAAACTCATCTCCACTCTCTCCAAATCCTCTCAAGAACACTTACACTCATTCATCAAATTTTCGAGATTAAGGAAGCTTTCAAGGATATTTTTCCACAAATACATCATCTAAGGTAAGAAATTGCTTGGATCCATAATCTAGCTACTTCATTTCATCAAAAATCTCTTCTAAATCTATTCAATCTTGTGATCTTGCATCTTAGAAGCCTCTAAATTCGAGATCTTCCAAGAAGACTCACTAGGATCGAAATTTTCTTCATTCCTCTCTTCAAAACCGAAACCACAACTCAAGGTGACCTTCATACCCCTCTCTTTTCGGTTTTCATATGTTTTATGGGGGAGAATACAAGAAAATGTGTATGATTTTATGTGTTTTTGTGATGAATATGCAACCAAAAAGGAGTGTAACTTGAGATCTAGGACTAGAGAAGGGAAACAAACATATTCTAAGTTATTCTACACTAAACAAGTCAAGAATAATAACTTATGAGATTTTGATGAACATATTTCAACATAAAAACCCATTTTGGGCTTAAAATGTCAAATATGCAAAACTAGGGTCAAACATGGTCAAGTCATGGCTTCTTGAGGGTCAAAAGGGTCAAAACAGTTTCTATAATCCTTTTTCTGAATATTAGAATTTTCAAAGGACTTGAAATGTAAATTTTTAGCTTAATGGGCTAATTTTGGGCTTTTTGGCCCAATAAGCCCATAATTGCGAAAAATGAAAGTAAAAGGAGCTGAAATGAAACTTTCTGCAAAACAGGGTATAAAAAGGGTAACAAAACTACATTCAAGGTCAAAAATGCTTTTCAATTCCAAAAAGGATCAAATATGTAAAGTTTTTGGATTTTGGGCCAAAACTGTAAAAGTTGCGAAAAATGAGGTTTTAACCGAGAAATACTATTTTGAAAGGGCTGAATCTATTAACAAAATAAATTTTGGATTAAAACTATCATTTCAACAAATTTATGATGCAAAAAGTGTCAAAAAATTGTTTTAAGGACTAAAAATGAAGTTCTTTTATTTAAAGGACTTAAATTGTTATTTTTATAAAAGAAAGGAAATGAAAAGGTCAAACTTCTATTTAGACCGACTATTTCATTAAGTCAAAATACAAAACTACGACTACTGACAATTCGAAAGACGAATACACGTTTGACTCCAAATATCGTGATACACGAATCGATTCGGTCTCGAATCGATACAATATAACTAACGTTTAAATCAAACACTCCAACGATACGCGATACCTACGACGAGTAAACTTACAAACTTCGGGCTTATGAGTTTCAAATCATGCATGTTGGGCCTTGCAAGCCCATCAGTATGATCTTTGGGCCCAAAGGGATAACGCTTATATGTTATTGGGCCTTCAATGACCTAATATTTTATAAAAGGACTTTCAATAGCTTTTATTTGCTAGTGGGCCAAAGTGTCCCATTAGAAAAGCTAGTAAGGTCACAGTAATCAAATGCGAGTTGGACAATCGTGTCTTTCGCATCTACGACAGCCTAAGGTACTTACGATAGTAGCAGGACATAGTGTTCCTCTTTTCTTCGTTCGCTAAGGCTTATGAGTATTCAAAGTAGACAAAATTAGGACGATATTCATTCGATATGACGATACAAGAACTAGTAACTACATACATCTTTCGACATCGGAAAACGTCGGGTTTTCCGGGAAAATCAATACTACTCGCTCGAAAATTCTATAACTAAAATACAAAACACCTTTCATATATATATATATATATATATATATATATATATATATATATATATATATATATATATATATATATATATACATATATATATATATATATATGTTTTGAAATCATTCATGCATCAACTATGAATCTTCACACTTTGATAAACAAATGACTTTTCAGAAAATATCGGATTTTCTGGGTTTTACAAACTATACAAATCATTTTATTTACAACTATGCTTATGAACTCACCAACATTTCATATGTTAACGTTTTTCCAAAATAACTTGTATTCTCAGGGAACAGATAAGCGGAAGAGTAATACCAAGTATGTTAGATTATTTTGTGTTGGAAACTTTGAAACAATTTGTGTTATGATGTGTAATATTTGAAAACAATGTACTGGATGTAAAACAATATCAGTTGTAATGTATTGATGCATGGTGATGTTTGTGTTATGATTCATGTATATTCATTGTGATGGTATTCAATTTAAGTCACACGAGCCCCCGGACGTTTCCACCGTCTGGTTTCGGGGGTGTGACAGGTTGGTATCAGAGCTCTGTTTATAGTGAACTAGCATATCTAACCACACATCGATATGCAACTATAAACCAAAAGAGGGACTAAAACAACTCTGAACAAAACGAATAAAACACAACGATAAAACATCTTTGCTTATGTGATATAGAAAAGAGAATATAATACTAAATCAAACAAAGTAACACTGACATCTCGGTTAAGTCGGGACTGTTTGTGGTTGTAGTAAGGAGTGAGTGTAGCCTAATCAACTATACTCTCTCCAAAGTGCAACTATCACAGGCTCAGAGAAAGCCTCGGTGGTCAGTAAACCTAAAAACATACCCTTGATTTCCAAGAAAGGAACAAATCACGGACCTACCAGGACATGCTCCTACAAGGACTTCATCAACGCCAAACCCCGAACTTTCAATGGCACGGGTGGAGTGATAACCCCGAAAAGATGGGTGGAAAAGGTGGAGTCAGTGTTCGAAATATGCGATTGCCCCGAGGAGGTGAAAGTGAAGTTTGTCGCGTGCACATTTGTGGACCAGGCTCTCACCTGGTGGAATGGGCACGTAGAGGCCATGAATCTCCCTGTAGCCAACGCTACGCCATGGACAGAGCTGAAGGAAATGCTGATGGCTGAGTACTGCCCTCGTGGCGAAATCCAGAAGATGGAGCAAGAGCTGTGGGATCTCACCGTCCGAAACTCTGATGTAAGTGCATACATATCAAGGTTTAGCGAGCTGTCATTACTGTGCCCTAGCATGATTTCGTCTGAAGGGAAGAAAGTCGAACGATTCATCTGGGGATTGAACCCCCCAATTCAAGGAAATGTAATCGCTGCAAAACCTGAAACCTTCGACGATGCCAAGAGGTTGGCCAAGAACCTGTACGACCATAACAATAAAAAGGGCGAGAAGCCAGCGGATGTTGAAGGCAAGAAGGAGAGTGACAACAAGAAGGGAAAGAACAACAAGAGAAAAGGTCGACAAGGCTCGGAGTCAACAAAGAAGCAACAAACGGTGACAATCAACGCTGCAACTACCCAAGTACCTTTCACACCACATGCTCCAGTCTCAGCTAATCCAAGCACTCCCAAACAGTATTCTGGGAATCTCCCAAGGTGCAACAGGTGCAATTACCATCATAATGGCGAATGCAAGGAAATGCAATGCACCAGTTGCAATAGGAAGGGTCACACGGCAAGGTATTGCAGGACCTATCCTCCCCAGAATCAACCACAAGGAAACAACAACAACAACAACAACCGCAACAACAACAACAACACCAACAATAGCGGCAATAACACAGGATCAAGCCCAACCTGCTATGGGTGTGAAAAGACAGGACATATCCGTCGCAACTGCCCCAACACCAACAACCCTGGGAACGGAGGAACGGGAAGGGTGCTAGCTATGGGTCAGGGAGAAGCGGTTCAGGATCCCGCTGTTGTTACTGGTACGTTTCTCCTAAACCACACTTATGCATGCATCCTATTCGATACCGGGGCAGAACGAAGTTTCGTGAGTAATAAATTCAAACACTTATTAAAACAACAACCCCAGAAGCTAAATGAAACCTTCACGGTGGAAATGGCCAATGGGAAGACAGAGTCCACTGGGGAAATCTACATCGGATGTACCCTGACTTTAAATCACCACGTCTTTCAAATAAACTTAATGCATGTTTCCATTAGGAGTTTTGATGTGATTATCGGCATGGATTGGTTAAGCCCCCACCATGCTGAAATTATGTGTCACGAGAAGGCTGTTCGCCTTCATCTCCCGAATCACGAAACCCTAGTTATTTACGGAGACAAACCCAGCACGAACCTTCGTCTTATTTCGTGCATTAAGGCGCAAAAGTACCTACGAAAGAAGGACTTCACGTTCCTAGCTCATATCGTAGATAAATCCAAAGGAGAGATCAATATTCGAAGCATTCCTGTGGCTTGCGAATTCCCGGATGTCTTTCCGGAGGATCTTCCGGGGATACCCCCAGAAAGACAAGTCGAGTTCCGAATAGATCTAGTGCTAGGAGCTACTCCCATCGCCAAATCACCCTCCAGATTGGCTCCCGCGGAGATGCAAGAGTTGTCCAGTCAACTCAGCGAGCTTTTGGACAAAGGATTCATCCGATCCAGTTTCTCACCTTGGGGAGCTCCGGTTCTCTTTGTCAAGAAGAAAGACGGTACCTTTAGGATGTGTATCGACTACAGAGAACTTAATAAGCTTACCATCAAAAACCGCTATCCACTTCCGCGAATTGACGATCTATTTGACCAGCTCCAAGGAGCTAATCACTTCTCAAAAATAGATCTGCGTTCTGGATACCACCAACTCAAAGTCCGGGAGGAGGATATTCCTAAAACCGCCTTCCGAACTCGTTACGGACATTATGAATTTGTCGTAATGCCCTTCGGTCTAACGAATGCTCCTGCCGCATTCATGGACCTAATGAATCGAATCTGCCGACCATTTCTCGATAACTTCGCCATCGTTTTCATCGACGACATCCTCGTCTATTCTCGAAGCGAAGAAGAACATGGCCGACATCTCCGACAAATCCTGGAAACCCTGCGAACCGAAAGGTTATACGCAAAACTCTCTAAGTGCGAGTTTTGGCTCCGAAGTGTGAACTTTTTGGGACACGTTGTTAGTCAGGAAGGAATTCATGTGGATCCTTCTAAGATCCAAGCCATCGAAGGATGGGAAATTCCAACAACACCCACGGAAATTCGCCAATTTCTAGGCCTCGCAGGCTACTACAGGAGATTCATTCAAAACTTCTCCAAAAACCGCAAAACCACTTACCTCGCTTACGCAAAAGGGCGTACCCTTCGAATGGACGGACAAGCAAGAAGCTGCATTCCGAACCCTGAAGCAGGCACTCTGCAGTGCGCCGGTGCTATCGCTACCCGAAGGAACAGAAGACTTTATAGTTTACTGTGATGCGTCAAATCAGGGTTTAGGCTGCGTTCTCATGCAGCGGGGAAAGGTGATAGCTTACGCGTCCCGGCAACTAAAGACGCACGAGGTGAATTACACCACTCATGATCTGGAATTGGGAGCAGTGGTCTTTGCCCTGAAGATTTAGAGGCAATACCTTTACGGTACCAAGTGCACCATCTTCACCGACCACAAGAGTCTCCAGCACATTTTGAACCAAAAGGAGCTAAACATGAGGCAACGAAGATGGGTCGAGCTGCTGAACGACTACGAGTGCGAAATCAAGTACCACCCAGGCAAGGCTAACGTAGTAGCCGATGCCTTGAGTCGGAAAGAATACTCGAATCGTCGCTTGAAGACTCTCTCCATAACCATTCGATCCCACCTAACCTCTCAAATCAGGGCGGCCCAGTTTGATGCTATGAAGGCAGAAAACAAAACAAGCGAAGCGCTGCGTGGAATGGAGAAGAACTTTGAAGTGAGAGAAGACGGAACCAATTACTTCATGAACCGCATCTGGGTCCCTAAACTCGGGGGATTCAGGGAAGTAGTCATGAACGAAGCCCACAAGACGCGATACTCCATCCATCCAGGTTCAGACAAAATGTACTTGGATGTGAAGCAACATTATTGGTGGCCTAATATGAAGGGAGAGATTGCCACTTACGTTAGCAAGTGCTTCACTTGTGCTAAGGTAAAGGTGGAATATCAAAAGCCCTCCGGATTACTACAGCAACCAGTAATTCCAGAGTGGAAACGGGAAAGGATTACCATGGATTTTGTTACCAAACTACCCAAGTCGACGGATGGTTTGGACACAATCTGGGTAATAGTTGATAGATTAACGAAATCCGCCCATTTCCTACCAATAAAAGAATCATACAAGATGGAGCGCCTGACAAGAATCTACATCAAAGAAATCGTGAGACTCCACGGAGTACCGGTATCTATCATCTCAGATAGAGATAGTAGATTTACTTCACGCTTTTGGCAATCGCTTCAGAAAGCTATGGGAACACAACTTGACATGAGCACTGCCTACCACCCACAGACGGATGGTCAAAGCGAGCGAACCATTCAAACGCTAGAGGATATGCTTCGCGCGTGTGTGATAGACTTTGGAAAATCGTGGGATACCCACTTGCTTTTGATCGAGTTCTCATATAACAACAGTTATCACTCGAGCATCAAAGTTGCTCCTTACGAAGCATTATACGGGCGTAAATGTAGATCACCGTTGTGCTGGGCTGAGGTAGGAGACACCCAGCTAGCGAGAGGGCAAGCGCCAAACAATGCCTTGACGGGACCGGAAATCATACGCGAGACGACCGAGAAGATAATTCAGATCAGGGCGAGACTGCAATCGTCACGAGACAGACAAAAGAGCTACGCTGATAAACGACGAAAGCCCTTGGAATTCAGAGTCGGAGATAGGGTGTTACTAAAAGTCTCTCCTTGGAAAGGAGTGATTCGTTTTGGGAAGCGGGGCAAACTGAACCCTCGATACATTGGACCCTTCGAGATTCTTGCCTGAATCGGTCCAGTGGCTTATAGACTGCAGCTACCCGCTGAGCTCAGCAGTGTACACCCTGTGTTCCACGTTTCCAACTTGAAGAAGTGCTTATCCGACGAGACTCTCATCATTCCATTAGAGGAAATAGAAATCAATGAGAACCTTCTGTTCATCGAGGAGCCAGTTGAAATCATGGACAAAGAGGTGAAGCGTACCAACCAGAGCCGCATTCCAATTGTGAAAGTTCGATGGAACGCGAGACGCGGACCAGAATTCACATGGGAACGCGAAGATCAAATGAAGCAGAAGTACCCTCATCTATTCTCGCATTCTCAAATCTAGCTTTCAAAAGAATTTCAGGACGAAATTCCCTCTAACGGGGGGATGATGTCACAACTAGGAATTTTGGTGCCTTGTAAATACAACACTTATAACAACTATGAATCAATAACATGAAAGCATGCATGATGCTTATTCTATAACAACAAAACTTCATCAAATACTTCATTCTAGCACTACAAATGGTCAACAAAGAATTTGAAACCCTTGAAATCCCGGTTTAAGTCCATTTTGGATTAGGATTCCCTTATTGGGCCTAATGGACTAATAAGTTTCCAATTTGTCTATCTTGAACCTAGAATTCTCAAATGGGCTCTAATTGGACCTATATACATGAAACTTAATATTTTTGGGCCTTATGAACCCAAAATAAATTAGGTTAACTTTAATGGGCCTTAATGGGTCACAACCAATTTAATTTAGCCCTAATGAATCATAAAAATTATACTTTGATTTATTTGGGCCAAGCATCATCTAAATTAACTAAGATATGGGCTTAAGCATGCAAGGCCCAATTTTTTTTTCCTTTCCCCTCTCCATTCTCGGCCCAACAAGCCAAAGAAGGAAGGGTTGACTTTTCCTTTGCCACCTCACTAATATTTGATGGGTTTCCATGCAATATCCCATGCTTCCAAGTAAACATCTCATCAAGGTCTCTTCTCTTCCTCTCTCTTTTGCTCTCGGCCGAAACAAGACACACACACACTCACAAAACTCATCTCCACTCTCTCCAAATCCTCTCAAGAACACTTACACTCATTCATCAAATTTTCGAGATTAAGGAAGCTTTCAAGGATATTTTTCCACAAATACATCATCTAAGGTAAGACATTGCTTGGATCCATAATCTAGCTACTTCATTTCATCAAAAATCTCTTCTAAATCTATTCAATCTTGTGATCTTGCATCTTAGAAGCCTCTAAATTCGAGATCTTCCAAGAAGACTCACTAGGATCGAAATTTTCTTCATTCCTCTCTTCAAAACCGAAACCACAACTCAAGGTGACCTTCATACCTCTCTCTTTTCGGTTTTCATATGTTTTATGGGGGAGAATACAAGAAAATGTGTATGATTTTATGTGTTTTTGTGATGAATATGCAACCAAAAAGGAGTGTAACTTGAGATCTAGGACTAGAGAAGGGAAACAAACATATTCTAAGTTATTCTACACTAAACAAGTCAAGAATAATAACTTATGAGATTTTGATGAACATATTTCAACATAAAAACCCATTTTGGGCTTAAAATGTCAAATATGCAAAACTAGGGTCAAACATGGTCAAGTCACGGCTTCTTGAGGGTCAAAAGGGTCAAAACAGTTTCTATAATCCTTTTTCTGAATATTAGAATTTTCAAAGGACTTGAAATGTAAATTTTTAGCTTAATGGGCTAATTTTGGGCTTTTTGGCCCAATAAGCCCATAATTGCGAAAAATGAAAGTAAAAGGGGCTGAAATGAAACTTTCTGCAAAACAGGGTATAAAAAGGGTAACAAAACTACATTCAAGGTCAAAAATGCTTTTCAATTCCAAAAAGGATAAAAAATGTAAAGTTTTTGGATTTTGGGCCAAAACTGTAAAAGTTGCGAAAAATGGGGTTTTAACCGAGAAATACTATTTTGAAAGGGCTGAATCTATTAAAAAAATAAATTTTGGATTAAAACTATCATTTCAACAAATTTATGATGCAAAAAGTGTCAAAAAATTGTTTTAAGGACTAAAAATGAAGTTCTTTTATTTAAAGGACTTAAATTGTTATTTTTATAAAAGAAAGGAAATGAAAAGGTCAAACTTCTATTTAGACCGACTATTTCATTAAGTCAAAATACAAAACTACGACTACCGACAATTCGAAAGACGAATACACGTTTGACTCCAAATATCGTGATACACGAATCGATTCGGTCTCGAATCGATACAATATAACTAACGTTTAAATCAAACACTCCAACGATACGCGATACCTACGACGAGTAAACTTACAAACTTTGGGCTTATGAGTTTCAAATCATGCATGTTGGGCCTTGCAAGCCCATCAGTATGATCTTTGGGCCCAAAGGGATAACGCTTATATGTTATTGGGCCTTCAATGACCTAATATTTTATAAAAGGACTTTCAATAGCTTTTATTTGCTAGTGGGCCAAAGTGTCCCATTAGAAAAGCTAGTAAGGTCACAGTAATCAAATACGAGTTGGACCATCGTGTCTTTCGCATCTACGACAGCCTAAGGTACTTACGATAGTAGCAGGACATAGTGTTCCTCTTTTCTTCGTTCGCTAAGGCTTATGAGTATTCAAAGTAGACGAAATTAGGACGATATTCATTCGATATGACGATACAAGAACTAGTAACTACATACATCTTTCGACATCGGAAAACGTCGGGTTTTCCGGGAAAATCAATACTACTCGCTCGAAAATTCTATAACTAAAATACAAAACACCTTTCATATATATATATATATATATATATATATATATATATATATATATATATATATATATATATATGTTTTGAAATCATTCATGCATCAACTATGGATCTTCACACTTTGATAAACAAATGTCTTTTCAGAAAATATCGGATTTTCTGGGTTTTACAAACTATACAAATCATTTTATTTACAACTATGCTTATGAACTCACCAACATTTCATATGTTGACGTTTTTCCAAAATAACTTGTATTCTCAGGGAACAGATAAGCGGAAGAGTAATACCAAGTATGTTAGATTATTTTGTGTTGGAAACTTTGAAACAATTTGTGTTATGATGTGTAATATTTGAAATCAATGTACTGGATGTAAAACAATATCAGTTGTAATGTATTGAGGCATGGTGATGTTTGTGTTATGATTCATGTATATTCATTGTGATGGTATTCAATTTAAGTCACACGAGCCCCCGGACGTTTCCGCCGTCTGGTTTCGGGGGTGTGACACACGATCTCGCAGACGTACATGTCGGCCAACCTCTCGACCAACGAACTCTCCCGAATTGCCAAGAAATGGACAATCTTGGTCAATCTATCTACGATGACCCATATAGCATCAAATTCCTTCGCCGTCCTTGGCAACTTGGTAATGAAGCCCATCGTGATCTGTTCCCATTTCCACATGGGAATCTCCAGGAGCTGCAGCTTGCCATGCGGCCTATGATGCTCGGCCTTTACCATCCTACAGGTCAAGCACCTCTCGACGTACCAAGCGATTTCTCGCTTCATGCACGGCCACCAGTAGCTCAAACTCAAATCCCTGTACATCTTGGTCGCCCTCGGGTGAATAGAGAAGTGAGACTTATGAGCCTCCTCCATGATTGTCTGTCTGACCCCACCAGACATCAGAACCCATACCCGACCGCACCGGGTCAATAATCCTCGGCCATCCTGCACAAACCGGGTGTTCTCACCCTTGATCCTCTCCAACTTCCAGTTCTCCGGTTGCATGTCCTCAACCTGGGCATCCCTGATCAAACTCACAAGCAGAGAATCCACCGCTATCCTCATACATACCGCTGGGGTGGAAGACCCAGCTGACTTGCGGCTCAAAGCGTCTGTAACCACATTCGCTTTACCGGGGTGGTAAAGGATCTCGCAGTCGTAGTCTTTGACTACATCCAGCCACCTGCGCTGCCTCATGTTTAGGTTTGGCTGATCCATGATGTGTCTCAAACTCTTGTGATCCGTATATATGGTACAACGAACCCCATATAAGTAATGTCTCCATATCTTGAGAGCGAACACAACCGCTCCCAACTCCAGATCATGAGTAGGATATCTCGTCTTATGCAGCTTCAGCTGTCGCGACGCGTAGTCTATCACCCGACCTCTCTGCATAAGGACCACCGCCAAACCTGTGATGGATGCATCACATAATACCACAAAATCCTCAACTCCCTCCGGGAGTGTCAAGACTGGAGCCTCGCATAAGCGTTGACGGAGGGTCTCAAACGCCCTCTGCTGCTCAGGGCCCAACCAGAAATCCACCCCCTTCCTCGTCAGACGAGTGTGGGGTACCGCAATCTTGGAGAAATCTCGAATAAATCTCCAGTAATACCCGGCTAAACCCAGAAAACGCCTGATATCCGAGGGAGATCTCGGCACCTCCTACTGCATGACTGCCTCGATCTTGTCCGGGTCGACCAAAATCCCCTCCTGATTAACGAGATGTCCTAGGAACTGGACCTCTCGTAACCAAAACTCGCATTTCGAGAACTTCCAACAACTTCCTGAGGTGCTCCTCATGCTACTCACGGGTCTTGGAATACACCAAGATATCATCTATAAACACAATGACCGAGCGATCAAGCATCGTTTTGCAGACCCGATTCATCAGGTCCATGAATATTGCTGGCGCATTGGTGAGCCCAAATGGCATCACCACGAACTCGTAATGCCCATAACGAGTCCGAAACACGTTCTTCTCCACGTCCTCCTCTCTGACCCGGACTTGATGATACCCCGACCTCAAATCAATCTTGGAAAACCAAGATGCTCCTTGCAACTGATCGAAAAGATCATCTATCCTTGGGAGTGGATAACGGTTCTTCACCGTCAACTTGTTCAACTCCCTATAATCAATGCACATCCGGTGCGAACCGTCCTTTTTACTGACGAAAAGGATCGGTGCTCCCCATGGAGAACTACTAGGTGGAATGAACTGCCTGCCCAGCAGTTCCTGCAGCTGTGAAGACAACTCTTGCATCTTGGGTGGCGCCAATCGGTACGGCGCCTTGGCGATAAGAGCTGCACCTGGTACCAGGTCGATCCGGAACTCGACCTGCCTCTCCGGAGGTATTCCTGGGAACTCCTCCGGGAACACGTCGGCAAACTCCATAACCAGTGGAACCTCTGAAACTAAAATCTGATCCCTGACCCGCGTATCCACCACATACGGTAGATAACCCGCACACCCGTGCTGAATACACTGCCAAGCCCTGTCGGCTAAACAAAACCCTGATCCCACTCTGGTTCCCTCACCATATACAACCAGTTCTCCCCCACTTGGGGTTCGAACTACCACTCGTTGGCCCTCATAGTCAAACATAGCACCGAACCGACTGAGCCATACCATGCCTACAATCACACACACCTCCACCATGGGGATCATAATCAAATCTATCGGAAAGGACACCCCGAAAATCTCCAACTCACACCCTCGATAAACCGAAGAAGCAGAAACCCCGTGTTCGTTGGCGAGAGAGACTCGCAAATGACACTCTAACTCGCCCACTGGCACACTAAACTCCCTACTAAATGACTGAGATACGAAGGACCGACTCGCCCTCGAGTCAAATAAAACCAAAGCATGCAAAGAGTTCACTAAAAACGTACCTAATCACAAGTACAACAGATGAGCATAATGCAATTATAATAAATGAAATAAATGAGAGAAACATACCAGCAACCACATCTGGTGCTGCCCTGGCCTCCTCTGCGGTCAAATGGAAAGCACGTCCCTGAGCCTTCAGAGGCTCTGTCTTGACTGGCCTCCCATCCGGTATCCTCAATGTAGCCGGCACTGGAGCTTGCGCCGGCCTGGCTGCGAGCTGTGGATAGTTGGTCTTCACGTGAGCAACCTGATGATAGTGATAGCATATCCTCATATCTGATGCAGGGGCTGTCTGGCGATAGTCCCTAGCATAGTGCCCCTCTTTGCCACACTTGTGGCACCCACTACCCGTCCGACAAACTCCGGAATAACTCTTGCCTCACTTTCCACAAGTGCGGCTCTGCTGACCCCTGGTCCTAGAATCAGCGGTTTTAGACCGCTTAGGCGCTGGCTGCGACTGCGTCGGGGCCTACCGTTGCTCCCTCATCTACAGCTCAATCTCCAACTCACGCAGCCTAGCGGCCTCCTGCAACTCCAAAAGAGTATCACATCGCTGGGTAGACACAAACTGACGGATGTCAGTCTTGAGCATGCTCAGATAACGGGTCATTTGAGCCTGCTCATAAGCAAACTCTGGGCAGAACATCGCCCTCTCTGTCAACATGCAGGTGATCTCCGTCACCGACTCCCCCTCCTGTCTCAAACTCCAAAACTCCTGTGACAACCGTTCCCGCTCGACCCGTGGAATGTATCGGGCGTGGAACATATCCCTGAACTGCTCCCAAGTAACAGCAACTCTCTGATCATCCGTGTACGACCCAGTCGTCAATCTCCACTAGTCCTTGGCCCCGGACCTTAGCAGGTTCAGAGCACACCTGACCCTTTGGTCAGTAGGACACGAGCAGATAAAGAAATACCCCTCCACATCTGAAATCCACCTCATCGCCTTGATGGGGTACTATGTCCCATCAAAAGTAGGGGCTTCGTGTTATCGAAGTCCCTGTACTGGAAGCCCCAAGTGGCTCCTGCTGCTCCTCCTGTCGCTGTTACAGCTGATGCAGCTGCAGCGGCAGCTCTCTCCGCAAGGGATGTGTATCACTCGTCGAAGTACTCAACCATGGCGGTCTTAATAGACCCAAACATCTCCGGCAGCTGTGCCCGGAATGCAGCAGCAACCTCATCATGCAGGATCTCCCGAATCCTAGCATCCAACTCCTTAGTACCCATCTGCACCATGGGCTCAGGTGCTGTTGGCCCCTCCTGGTCTCCGTCTCCTGATCCTAATCCTGAACCGGATCCAGTCACAAAGCGTCTTGTCATCACCATTCTGAAACATACCATAAGATATCAGATAATCCACATAATAACTGGAAACCAACTCCCGACTAAACCCTAGGGGTTGTGAGTTCCTTGCTACGCGTATAGGTCCTGTGCTTTCAATAGTACGGGCCCATACTACCTTCCACACCTACCCATATTTGTCTCAAGTATCACCACAACACCCTAACAATACACATAAATATAGCGAGCGCTCAATCCTCACTCCTACAGGAATACTAAATATCTCCTAACTGGCCTCCCGGCCTCACACAACTCACCTATGAAACTTCCACCAACCCTACAACACTGTTATATGCTAACCATACATAACGATGGACCTTATAGACTTTCGAATACCTGATCCTACCCTAAGCCCTTCATCAAACAAGAACAGGAAATAAGGTGTAACATCCCAAAATTTAAGGCCAAAAATTTTGTTTGAGTTAATTAAAAACCGCTTAATAAATTTTGCTCAATAAACAATTATCATAGTTTTAATCCCAAAGATCATCTAGTGCGGAAAACGTAGTGTGATGCGCTGCGATCGCCCCGAGCTCCTTCCTTGGAACAACATTAGTACCTGAAACAAATAGCTAAAAGCCGTAAGCACGAAGCTTAGTGAGTTCCCCAGATACCACATACCATACATATCAATTGATCCATACATGTCATACATAATCATGAGCCATACATATATCATACCAAATATGGTGCTATGTGTCGTACATAGTCTTGCCTTTATGCCACGGGCTGCCACGTGGTCTTTCTTGTCAAGCCGGGGGCCACTCCCTGGGTCTTTATAGACAAGTGCCAAGGGCCACCCCCTGTTCTTCTATACAAGCATCACAAACACAACTAGTATACATACTACTCTACTTGGCTAATCAACATACAGTGTGCCAGGAGCCACCTCCTGGCCTTTCAATCATAATAGCATACAGTGTGCCAGGATCCACCTCATGGTCTTTCATACATAATGCCTAGGTCTAACCCCAAGGCCTTCCTACTATTCATAATATCACGCAGTGTGCCAGGAGTCGCCTCCCGGTCTTTCATACATAATGCCTAGGGCTAACCCCCGGGTCTTCTTACTATACATAAACTAAATGGGCTGGCATTGTGGCCGTAGACCCATACAATAGTGAGGATACTCACCTCGATATCGTGTAGTGTTAGTACGATCCTCGGCACAGAAATCAGTTCATCTCAACTCTTCAATCCTTACACAACAACCCTTCTCGATTACTAATTCATAATCATAACCCTCTTATAAGATTCAACCCAAGTCCAAGCCAATAGTCAAGGTCAAACCCTGGTCAAAGTCAACATCCAGTTGACTCGACTCGCCGATTTGGCCCGCCAACTCGTCGAGCCCCCTTTTTCATAAAATGTTAAAACCTCGACTCTACTTGCCGAGTCTAGGAACAACTCGATGGGTCCTTCTTCGCCCATAATTTCTAGACCATCTTAAATCTTTGAACTCGTCAAGTTCATCTCCCTCATACGAACGTGTTCAGTCTATGACTCTCCGAGTTGTATGAACAACTCGTCGAGTCCATCTTCATGAGTTGGGAGATTGCGTTGGACTCGCCGAGTCTGTTTATACACTCGTCGAGTCCTATGATTTCCAGACCCAAGATAAACCCCTAGCAGGCTGAGTGTTCCTTCCACTCAATCTAAACCATTTCCAGAAGACATTTTGGGGGAAAAGTCGTCCCGACTCGCTGAGTCCCTCTTTGTCCAAAACTATACAGTCGATTACAATGGGTCTCAGTGCATCAAAACCATAGATCTGACCTCCTAGGGTCTATTTCATACGTAAAGTTCCAATCTTGACGTCCATGCATGGGTTTTTTGGCTCAAAAAGCCATAAAAGAGGTATATATATGAAGCATGGGTCTCCCATGGGCATAAAGTTGGCACCTTTATGCCATGGGAACACTCAATGGTTCCAGATCTGAAACACAAACCCACTTATGCACACAATTCCGACTATAGCTTCACTAAGGCTAGGAAAAGGTAGAAATTAGCCCCAAATCAAGATCTAAGCAAAGAATAGTCAAGGTTTCAGCTTTATACCTCAAGTGAGCTGGAATTGGGGCACAAACTCTGGATCTACTAACTTCCACTTGAACTTCCAAGCTTCTTTCTTTTTCTTCAACT
Source organism: Lactuca virosa (assembly GCF_052849685.1). Taxonomy (NCBI): domain Eukaryota; kingdom Viridiplantae; phylum Streptophyta; class Magnoliopsida; order Asterales; family Asteraceae; genus Lactuca; species Lactuca virosa. The sequence goes on along the minus strand of NC_136429.1, from coordinate 424,189,801 downwards.
TCAAATACACACAAAAGTTACCAAAAATCTCAAGAACACTCAATAATGGCTTAGGGTTTCGAGTTAGAGTTTCTCTAGGTTGGGATGAACGATGGAGGTTGGGTTGAGGCAAGAAAAGTTGTTTAAATTGGGTGTAAACCCTGAACATTAGGGTTTGTTCATACAGCTTCTACTCGTCGAGTCGGTCCCCCGACTCGTCGAGTAGGTTACTAAAACTCCCGCATAATGTCGAGTCTACTCGACGAGTTGGGCGTCCAACTCGCCGAGTCCTAGAGTAATACCAAATTTCTTGAATTTGAATACGTACCAAGAACCAGGTGCTACAAATCTCCCCCACTTATTTTAGACTTTGTCCTCGAAGTCTGCTGCTGAATCCGGAAAAAGCTCCGGGCAGTGCTCTCTCATCCCATCCTCCGACTCCCAATTCCATTCTGAGCCCTTGTGGTGCCGCCATTGCACCTTCACCAGGTCCACCCTTTTATTCCTCAGATCCTTCGACTTCCTGTCGAGGATAGCTACTGGCCGCTCGTTGTAACTCAGGCTGTCACCCTCCTGAATATCCCCTAAAGGCACCACTGTTGAATCGTACAATTTACACGGACCACCTCCTAAAACCAACAGAACTTCGAGTTTCCGCAAGCCATTTCTGTTTCCTAAAGTCTGAATCCCATGCTGGTCTGTCTCCCTGACGGACCGCCTACATTCCAAAACTACCATGCCAAAACCTCATCGACTAACTGAACAATGCACACTCCCAGTGCCGATTTTCCCGACGCTATCATCAGAACAAAATCCATGTCCATAACTAGCTGTAGCATACTGATACTTGACAGAGGGCTCAGATAATCCTTCGAGTAGCAAATTCATCCCTGAACGGTTAGACTCATACGAGAGCTGCGCTACAGGGTCAAACCCATTACTCTGAGATTATTCAATTCGTCTGTAAGTTACTTAGTGCCTACGTTTGGTGAGCTAATTCGTGCAAAAGGTTCCTCACAGTACTCCCTTCTATCCGAACTGTTGGGTTTTGAGCAAACTAACACTCCTAAGTTGTTCATGCAACCCTAGAAACCTTGGATCTATGTTTGTCTAAAATACATGCAAAATAATTTTCCAAGGTTCATAACCTATCTAGCATACATGGGGTACTTTTAAACATAAAAGATACTAGAAGAATTACATACCTTTGTTAGTGAGTTGATTCCTTGGGAGTTTGAGAGCCAAGCACCAATAATGTGAATGCCTCAAATGGAAATCACAAATCACCACAAACTTGGAAAACTTATGAGAGAGCACTCTAATACTCTAGAAATCGGCCACACCTTATGCACACACATATAGTGTCTTTTCAAGCACCATAAGCCTCTTTATATAGTGTAGATGATTAGGGTTATGAACCATGCAAACCCTAATAACCCATGTCTTTTCCTATTCCAAGGATCCATGGTTTAAAAGCTCCATGGATCATCCATGGACTCCCATTCAAGCTTAGCCCATTGCCTTATGAGTGTTAGCCCACACTATATCAGTATAATAGCCCATTATTTAATTAGTCACCTTATGATCACTAAATTAATTCATAATTAATTTAAGATCAATACTAATTAAATAATACAATTTAATATTAATATATTATAACTTATAATATATTAGTAGGCCGCAAATATACTTTGCTCATAATGTTATCCATATAAATAGTTCGGGTGAAGTGCAACCCAAATGGACCATGCCGGGTCGGGTCAAGTATATACCAAATAAGTTATGGACTTAGACACCTTATCCAACAGTCTCCCACTTGGATAAGTCTGATAACTGTATTTACCTATATAGCTTCAGGAACCAACTGGCAATCGTAGCTCTCGAAAACTCTGTTGAACTATGAAGCGCCATTTTAGATAAGTGATCACATAATCCTCTGCTCTCATGATATCAGCCGGACAAATACATGGAACAATGTCTTAGTTATTGTCCAGCAGTTTGTTTCCCGATTTCCGATTTGTTTGACAAAGAACTTAATCGAACACATCAATTTAGTTCTGACCGGGCCCGGTACATAGGTCAAAACAAAATCATCGAGGGGCCCATATATCGCTTCTATTTCTAGAAGGAACAGATAAACTTCGACTCATATGCTTGTTCTACTACTTATTGAATTGCACACAAAGGCACGTTTTATAACATCAAGTTACTGATGCATTTACGTGCAATCAATGCACAACCAACTCATAGGTAACAACTCATATCTCTAGGTTTGAAGACTTATATGATATTACCGTCTCACGATCACTCGAGATAAATTCCATGAAGTGATACAAGTGAGTGTGGGTTTATTCCAATACTCATAACTTATGAGTACTCATGAATGTTGTAGCAACCATTGCTATGGCTAAACACCTTTAGTCATCTACAATCCCATTTCATGATAGTCTTGATTCATACCTACTTCCGACATATGACCGACTGTGGAGAGTTTGAATAAACTTATTATTCTGGAAGTCAAAACATGCAAAGCTGAAACAATAGTAAATAATTGACAATGATAGCAACACCTTACTCATAAATAAATCACAACTTTTATTCATCATCAAACGTCAATTACATTTTACAAGTTTCAGTAATAACTATCTAATCTATAAAACTAATATCGTCCCTCAGCCCGATGCGTCTCGCATGCTGTAAATGCTTCACCCTCGTCAGTCCCTTCGTAAGGGGATCTGCAGGGTTCTCATCTGACGATACCCTCTTTGCCACGAGGAGTCCCTCTTCTATCTTGTGTCTTATGAAGTGATATTTTCTGTCGATGTGTCGGGATCTACCATGATCTCTTGGTTCATTGGCTAAGGCAACCGCACTATTGTTGTCACAGAAAATCTCCATAGGCTCCTTAATAGCTGGTACAACTCCAAGGTCTCCGATGAAGTTCCTCAGCCATATCGCCTCCTTTGCCGCTTCAGTCGCTGCTATGTACTCTGATTCACAAGTCGAATCAGCTACAGTCTCCTGATTGGAACTCTTCCAAGTGATTGCCCCTCCATTTAAGGTAAAGACCCAGCCCGACTGAGAGCGGAAGTTATCCCTATCAGTCTGAAAGCTAGCATCAGTATACCCTACTACTCTCAAGTCATTACTCCCACCAAGGGTAAGGATCCAATCCTTAGTCCTCCGCAGGTACTTGAGAATATTCTTTACCGCAGTCCAATGAGCCTTTCTAGGGTTCCCCTGATATCTGTTGACCATGCTCAAAGCGAAGGCCACATCAGGACGGGTACAAGTCATAGCATACATGATCGAACCAACAGCGGAAGCGTAAGGTAATCGACTCATCTCAGCTATCTCATCTTCTGTACTCGGGCTCTGAGCCTTGCTCAGTTTGGCATTGCTTTGGATCGGTAATTCTCCTTTCTTGGAATTCTGCATGTTGAACCTTTTCAACACCTTATCCAAGTAGATACTCTGACTAAGTCCAATTAGTCTTTTACTACTTTCTACTTTCTCTTAATATCCTTATCCCTAGGATATAGGCAGCTTCTCCAAGGTCCTTCATAGCAAAGCACTTCCCAAGCCAGGACTTAACCTCCTGTAAGGTTGGGATGTCATTTCCTATGAGTAGTATGTCATCCACATACAGTACCAAAAAGCTAACTATACTCCCACTAGCTCTGACATACACGCAGGACTCATCTTCACTTCTTGAGAAACCAAACTCTTTGACCTTCTCATCGAAACAAAGATTCCAACTTCGAGATGCTTGTTTCAATCCATAAATGGATTTCTCAAGCTTGCACACTCTATTGGGGTACTCTGCACTGACAAAACCTTCTGGCTGATTCATGTAAACATCCTCAGCCAACTTTCCGTTAAGGAAATCGGTTTTGACATCTATTTGCCATATTTCATAATCATGAAATGCAGCAATGGCTAGCATAACCCTAGTAGACTTAATCTTTGCTACTGGTGAAAAGGTTTCATCATAATCAATACCCTGAGTCTGAGTAAAACCCTTCGCAACCAGTCGAGCCTTATAAGTGTGCACCTTCCCATCCATGTCGGTCTTCTTCTTGAAGATCCATTTGCACCCGACTGTCTTACGGCCTGGTACATTGTCAACCAAGTTCCAAACTTGATTCTCATACATGTACTGTAACTCGCTGTCCATAGCCTCCTTCCATTTAGCAGACTCTGGGCCTGCCATGGCTTCCTTAACACTGTTAGGTTCATCCAGATTTACCAGTGTACTGTCACTGATAAATGTATCACCTTCCATAGTAATATGAAATCCATAATAAAACTCAGGTGTGTTCCTAACCCTTGTGGAACGCCTCGGAAGTATAGACTCGTCAGCTAGATCAACAGGAATTTCCTCCTCAAGTTGATTGCTAGTGTCTGAGGTTCCTTCACCAATTGAGTCTTGAATTTCTTCAAGGTCAATTTGCCTCCCACTGTCTCCTTGGTTTATAAATTTTCTCTCTCGAAAGACCCCTCTCCTAGCCACAAAGACCACATTCTCACTGGGTATATAGAAGAGGTAACCAAAGGATTTTTGTGGGTAGCCGATGAAAATACACCTTTCACTTCGAGGTTCGAGCTTGTCATGAGTCTCGCGCCTCACAAAAGCCTCGCAACCCCAAATCTTGATATGGTCCAAATTGGGAACTTTCCCAGTCCACATTTCATGAGGTGTTTTGGCAACCTTCTTTGTAGGGACTAGATTAAGGTTGTGGGCGGCAGTCTCTAAGGCATACCCCCAAAAAGAGATTGGTAGCGAAGCTCGACTCATCATAGAGCGAACCATGTCCAACAAAGTTCGATTACGCCTCTCAGCTACACCATTCAGCTGTGGTGTCCTGGGAGGTGTCAAATGTGAGACAATCCCACACTCCTTAAGATAGTCGAGGAACTCAGTACTAAGATACTCACCACCTCGATCAGATCGAAGCATCTTAATGTTCCTGCTCAATTGATTTTCTACTTCCTGTTTAAACTCTTTAAACCTTTCAAAAGTTTCTGACTTATGTTTGATTAAGTAGACATAACTATATCTACTAAAATCATCAATAAAAGTCACATAATAGCGATTAGCATCCCTTGTGGCGGTTTTGAATGGTCCACATACATCAGTATGTATAAGGTCCAACAAACCCTCACCCCTTGCACAAGTACCAGTGAAGGGTGATTTTGTCATTTTTCCAAGTAGACAAGACTCACAACTATCATCTGACTTGAGGTCGAACGACTTCAAGACTCCATCCTTTTGGAGCTGGCCTATGCATTTCTTGCTTACAAGTCCAAGACGACAATTCTACAAAGATGCTTTATCCAAGCTAGTAGAAGAATCAATACATAATACATTATTTCCTAAATTATCTACAACTGATACAGCTTCATACACACCATCACAAGGTAATGCTTTAAAATAAAGAACATTATTAAAGAAAGCATTAATACTACCAACTTCATTATCAAAAGAAAAGGTAAAACCTTGTTTGTACAAAGCATGAAAGGAAATAATATTCCTCGCCATTTCAGACGAGTACACACATTTATTCAAATCTAACTTTAACCCACTATCTAGCAACAAAGTATAAACTCCAATCTTGGCAACATGTGCAACCTTCTTGTTCCCCATGATTAAGTTTATCTTTTCGTGCTCCACATCCTCACTTCTTCTTAGGCCCTGCAAGTCACAACAGATGTGAATACCACAACCTGTATCAAGAACCCAAGAATTAGAATATGGTGAGTTATTAGACAATATAGTGTAAATACCTGCATGGGATGGTTTCACTTTCCCATCCTTGACATCCTGCAAGTATTTTGGGCAGTTTCGCTTCCAGTGCCCCTTATTTTGACAGTAGAAGCATTCAACATCCTTAGGGATGGCAGAAGGAGTGATAGAACCACCTTTGGTTCCAGATGAGGAGCCTTCAAGGGACTTTCCCTTGGTACCCTTCGAAGGGTGCTTCCTCTTCTTCCCTTTGCCTTGCCCGATAGCCAAAACAGGGGTAGTAGTAGGAGTAGGAGTAGTAACCGACTTACTCTTAAGACCACTTTCGGCAGTCTTCAGAAGTCCTTGAAGCTTACTGAGTGTGACTTCCTCCTTGTTCATGTGGTATGTCATACGAAATTGATCATAACACGAGGGCAAGGAGTGCAAAATGATATCAATTGCCAACTCCTCAGGGAAGTTCACATTCAGTTTCATTAGACGGTCCACATACCTTTGCATTTTCTGCATGTGGCTCGTGATTGGTTCGCTATCCTTCATACGGGTAGTGATCATGGAGGAGATTATTTCATACCGCTCTTGACGAGCACTCTGATGGTACCTTTCCATCAGATCCTGATGCATCTCAAAAGGGTAATAGTCCTCATAGGACTTTTGGAGTTCAGCTGTCATGGTGGCCATCATGATGCATGCCACCTTGGTGGCATCTCTTTCATGTGCCTGATACTCAGCCACCTCCTCAGGAGTAGCAGTGGACTCATCAAGCTCCTTTAGCTCCTTATCGAGGACATATTCCTTGTCCTCGTAACGAGTGACCATCCTGATGTTCCGGATCCAATCCATGAAGTTGGAACCATCAAAGATGACCCTCCCACAAAGGTTCATGAGGGAAAAGGAGCCAGTAGGGTAAGAGCCCGAAGCATTGTTGTTGGAAGACATCTGAAAAGAAGAAAACAAGTTTAATATATATATATATATCGAATCCTTAATAATACACCCAAATGTAATATTAAGTCTAGGATCCAACACAATATATTATAACTTAGAAGAGGGATGCCGTAATCTAAGCTATAACATATTTGAAGGTAGGTGAATGACGATTCACCAATTTCCACCATGAAAACAAAATGAATCATTAGGTTTAATTGGTTTTGAAATTCCTAGATTCTTTTGAGATTCATTGAACTTTTCAATGGGATGTTTCAATCTCGATTGTGCCCTTCAAGTTTTGTGACTGGGATGCCGAGGATCACAAAACAAGGTGTGAATAACCATGCAAATTCACTTGGTACCCTTAATATTATCACCTAATCAATGTGCCGGTTAACCACACACGCTCCACCGATCTATGATAAACATTAAGTCACCCTTCGTGATCCTTACTAGTCAAAGTTAGTGTGCCGGTTAACCACACACGCTCCACCAACGACTTGGTAAGGTACAAAGTGTGAATTTCATGGGTTAGCACCATATTCACATTTTCCTAACGTAACTAAGATTGGGAATTTATTAAAGGTTTAGTTACTTTATAATATTCCTTATACTTTTAATGAGAATTTAAAGTCATTGTCCTACCCGTTCGGCTAACGACCCTCCACCGATCAAGAAAGCGGTGGGTGAGAATGGACATCCATTAAGTTGCCATTTTATAGGCAACAATCTTATACCCCCCCTTATAGACCGGCTTCGTGAATGAGGCCTACTAACGGTAAAACGACTTAATCTTATACATATATATAATAATTAACCATTAATGTTATAAATAGTATAAGGGTTGAATTTTAACTTTTAAAACTCTAAGGGTTTGGAATTAAAGTATATTAAAGTGTGTGTAACTTTACAAATTCCAAAACTTGAGGACAAGTTTTGAAACTATTCAAAACTTTTCATTTCATAACTTATGAATTAAAGGTTCATAAAATGAAGACTCTTCATTTTCATGTAACTTATGTGTTTTAAGTGTGCATAAATGAAAGTGACCTTTGGAAATCCATAACTTGAGGACAAATTATGGACTCCATTAAAACACATAAATGATCAAGAATTATCAATAAACAATTTAGCAAATAATTCCTATGATCTAACAATAATTCATAAGAACATGAACATCATATCAAAAATTCCAAGAACATATGAACACATATCATCATGCAATTTGATATAAGCCATTGTAAATGGATTAGCATAAACATTACACCATCTAAAAGAGGTTTTATAACACCAAAACAGTTTAGGGTAATGTTTCTAGTCCATTTCCAACAGTAAAACTTGAAAATCTGCATTCTGAGGCTTCTACTCGTCGAGTGCACGAACCTACTCGACGAGCAGGATGAATTTACTCATGAACTCGGCGAGTCCCCCCATGGACTCGACGAGTTCATGCTGCAGAATGCAGAAAACTTGAGTTTTTCAACAAGTTTGCAACAAGTATCAAACAAACAAGCCTAGGCTCTGATACCACTGTTGGGTTTTGAGCAAACTAACACTCCTAAGGTGTTCATGCAACCCTAGAAACCTTGGATCTATGTTTGTCTAAAATACATGCAAAATAATTTTCCAAGGTTCATAACCTATCTAGCATACATGGGGTACTTTTAAACATAAAAGATACTAGAAGAATTACATACCTTTGTTAGTGAGTTGATTCCTTGGGAGTTTGAGAGCCAAGCACCAATAATGTGAATGCCTCAAATGGAAATCACAAATCACCACAAACTTGGAAAACTTATGAGAGAGCACTCTAATACTCTAGAAATCGGCCACACCTTATGCACACATACATAGTGTCTTTTCAAGCACCATAAGCCTCTTTATATAGTGTAGATGATTAGGGTTATGAACCATGCAAACCCTAATAACCCATGTCTTTTCCTATTCCAAGGATCCATGGGTTAAAAGCTCCATGGATCATCCATGGACTCCCATTCAAGCTTAGCCCATTTCCTTATGAGTGTTAGCCCACACTATATAAGTACAATAGCCCATTATTTAATTAGTCACCTTATGATCACTAAATTAATTCATAATTAATTTAAGATCAATACTAATTAAATAATACAATTTCATATTAATAGATTATAAATTATAATATATTAATAGGTCGCAAATATACTCTTCTCATAATCTTATCCATATAAATAGTTCGGGTGAAGTGCAACCCAAATGGACCATGCCGGGTCGGGTCAAGTATATACCAAATAAGTTATGGACTTAGACACCTTATCCAACACGAACATCTTGCTGTCTCTTAACCACTATTCGGATGAACTGATACTACCTTGATCGGCAACTGATCTGACATTACTTGTATTACCGGACTCCCACCAGCTACTAATTCCAAGCACAATCTCTCAGCCGCTTCCAGCGAATTCCGAAGAATCTTCGGATATCGAAGGGTTATCTATCCACACCACCACACATAGCTCCATTCTTCCTGATGGTTTTCACGATCATACTGTCTGACCCCTCCTGGCCAGCATAATCTACCACAAAGGGCGAATGCTACTCGAACCGTTGTAGTCTTATATCACACCTGGTCTCCAACGACCTATCACTTTCCGAATCCGATCACACTAGGGCCTTCTTACCTTCGCGCGACTGCCCCACTGTATCTTAACCCTATGAAGGAATCCGTGAGCGAATCATACAGCTGCCATATTCTTACTTCCGAACTGGGGTCGATGAATGCTACGAGTGTAACGCCCCGATTCTCAGGTATTGATTTAATATAAGAATTTTCTTGATTTCAAGGGCTACTCGACGAGTTGGTCGACCTACTCGCCGGGTAGCAGCGGGTTGGTCCACATGTTTTAGTGACCTACTCGTCGAGTCCAAGAAGGGACTCGACAAGTAGGAGCTGGCAGATGAAACCCTAAATTTCGGGGTATTACACCCTATTTAAAGGATCATTGGCCTCCCCCAGCCTCCCCTTTACTGCTTCTTGTTCCTCTCAAACCCTAAATCGAGTGTGTGTGTTCTTTTGGTGTGTTCAAGCTTGGAGGAGGAAACACTTGGGGAAAGCAAGCAAGTAGAAGCAAGAACTTGTGGGATTCAAGATCTACATCAGTGAACACTCTCTTGAAGGTATTACACTGTTTCCCTTGGCTCATGCTCATCAAAAAACCTCTTTTGGATGGGTTTTATGAAAGGCTTCTTATGTTTGAGCTAAGATTTGAAGTTGTAACTTCAGATCTGGACCCCCTTTGGCCTCTAGATCCATAAAGTTATCAGTCTTGACTAGAATGAGTCTTCCCTCAAGTGTGAGACTTCATTGCAAGCTTAGTTTTGTCATTTAAGGGCCTTAAAGCTTTGCATGCACGTAAAGTTTGCAACTTTACGTGATAAGTAGGCCTTGGAAGGTTGGATCTGTAATATGGAACCATTGCATGGCTTAAAAAGTATCTGTATGGTTGAAGGATTGAAGGGACTCGGTAAGTCTCAAGGTCGACTCGACGAGTCATATGAAGATAGTCATATACTCGACGAGTTGGATGAACAACTCGGCGAGTCCGATGAAGATTGCCTTGGGCTCGACGAGTCTGTTGAATGACTCGGCGAGTCGGCTAGGGTTTTTACCGAATCTTTGGACACGCATGAACTCGGCGAGTTATAGGGGAACTCGACGAGCCAACCAAGGATTTAACGACTTCTCGAGTTCAGAAAGGACTCGACGAGTCGGTGAACTACACTCAACGAGTCGGGTCAACATGGACTGTTGACTTTGACTTTGACATTGACTTTGACCAAGGGTTGACTAGTTGACCTCTGGGGGCATTTTGGTAATTTGGAAATTTATGGAAAAGGGTTTTATGGTAACTATAGGTGGTGGAGTTTGTGTTGGCGATTCGAGAGTTAAGCCTATCACTTCAGCGCGACATTTGGGAGGTGAGTTATCATCACTATATCAACAAGGTCTACGGCACCTAGGCCGACCCTTTATGATTTACATCCTGGTTTACGATGGTTGCTATGATTATTGCTATGCTAGATTTCATCATGGTTTAGGATGGTTGCTATGTTAGATTTCATCCTGGTTTAGGATGGTTGCGATGCTAGAGATCGGTTAGATTGATATCCTGGTAATAGGATGGTTTCCATGATTAGTGATCTGTTAGATCTGGAAGTTTACTTGTTTATATATATGTGCACATGTTTGCTGGTTTGGGGAAAGGGTTGAGGCAGGTCATGCTGTGTGCAGTAGGTGTTTCTAGCCCTAATAAGTTGATATATTACTTAATCTAGTGATTTAACACACTTCCATCCGTGAAATCATTCCAAAAGATTAGATCTTCAAGTTTCACCAAGAACACCAAGAACACACACTAGTGTTCTTGGACTTTTAGCACCTTTTCAAGCCTCTATCTTGTAAGTACTTCTATCCTAGAGTATAATAAGGCTTGTTACACTTCTATACATCAAGAAAACACCAAGGAAACCAAGGATCAAAGGTTTTTACGGTCCAAGAATACCTTGGACCGTAAACCTAAAAAGGGTGCCAAAGTGTGCCCTAGTCCCTTCTAAGCCTTGGAAACTAGCCTAGATCCCTTCCTTAATGTGTTTAGGACTTTAAAACATCAAAAGACCATAAACCATATGGGTTTACGGCCGTAAAACCAAGGAGAAGTGGTCCAGGGACCGTAAACTCCATTTAGGAGTGAAATGGTGCCCTAATCTCTTCCTAAGGCTTATACTTCAAGTAGAAATGCTTCTAAGGACTTGTAAAGCTTCAAAACACAAGATGGTCAAAGAAACATGAGTTTACGGCCGTAAACTCATGGGTTTACGACCGTAAACTCAATGAGTTATGGTCACAAAACCGTAAACTCCAATAAAGGGTTCCCTTGAACCCTAAACTCAATAGCAATGTCCTACAACACTTAGATGCAATCCTTAGGACTTATAGCACTTATATAAGGTGTTTTACATGTCCTAGGATGTCATAACTTTGTTAATTAGTTGTTTAAACACTAATTGGATACATATATATGATATTATATGTTAACTAGGATCATCGTGTGTGTACAAGTCTTCACTTGACACCTAGCATCCTATACGTTCCGTTCATCCAAACCACTAACTACAGGTGAGTTCATACCCCTTAATTAACCTTTTAAATGTTTTTAAATGCTTTTATGGTGGGGGAATACAAGTTGAACAATTATAGTTATTATATCAATCACATGTGATTAATAGCTACCAAACAAGTGGATTTCTTACTTTTCAAACTGTGTTACCAAACTGTTTTACTTCAAACTGTCTTACAAACTCTTTTACCTACCAAATGCTTTTATCAACCTCTTTTACATGTTAAATACTTTTACTTAAATTCTTTTAACTTATATTCTGTGTATCTATATAGATATAGTTATATAAGTAGGATTGAAAGGACTTAGGACTGATAGATCACCTTACTTCCTGTTCCTTGTTTGGTTGTGGACTTAAGGCATTCCGGTTATTTGTCCGAAGGTCGTTTGAATCCTAGTTATATATCATGTATATGTGTGTAGATATAAAAGGTTACTTCTTTCATTCAGTTCAATGCCTTTGGGTAGCAAAGGTATAGAAACATGTTCATATACACAAACAACATTACTAGTAAACTATAATAGGTATAGTTTAGGAAGATACTATTACTAGAACAATGAAACATACAATGAGTCTGTTCATTCATGAGTAATACATAGTGATGAGAAACAAACATAATACATAGTGATGAGAAACAAACATAATACATAGTGATGAGAAACAAACATAATACATAGTGATGAGAAACAAACATAATACATAGTGATGAGAAACAAACATAATACATAGTGATGAGAAACAAAACATACAAGCTAGACAGAGAAAGAACACACAATACAGCTAGCACATACATATACATATACATATACATTACATACAGTTATGTGAGCCACTTAACGGGGGACATGGCACTACCTGTCATGACCCGTTTTGTATCCAGAATCTCCTTAATTGGGGAGCGTATGAGTTTGTGTATAGATCTATATTGGATTGACTATCCTACACCTTGCTGCTCGCTATAGTAGGACTTGCAAGTCTACAGGTGCCAAACGTCATTTCTTACGACGTCTTACATCGTCGTTTTACTATAGAGTCGGTAGCAGGATACAGGCCGATCACATGGTACTTTAAATAACAAATAGTTTAAAGTAATTAGTACAGCAGTAGTTACTTAATACAACACTACAATACTATTTCATTTTCCCTTTACATTTACTTTGTGATATTCACATAATAAAGAATAATGTAAGAACTATATTTTTGGTTAATAATAGTCAGATTTGGGAAAATACACACTCTTACAAGAGACACACACACAGATACTAGATGCCTTGGTAGTAGGCTACTTTTAGTAGGAAACATAGGGTTTTCTAGGAGAGTTCAAATAATTACAAACTTTTACAAAACTTATACATTACAGACTTACAAACACTTTCATAAAAATGCAGACACTAATATACTTATGATCTCACCAGCTTTAAAGCTGATAAACTCTTTCAAAATAACTTGTATTCTCAGGTCACCAGTAGACAGGTACCGGTGCCAGGTTCTGAGAAGATGGAGCTCGTTCAAGACTCATCTTTTATTTTTGATGTATATTTTTGGTGTCTATATAACTTGACAGAACACACTTGTATGAAATTATATTATTTATGCAATGGATGATGTTGTTGCTTGTTTACTACTTTGCATTGTTGTGATACTGAACATGATGTCCTCCACCCCGAACGTTTCCGCCGTTCCGGTTTTGGGGTGTGACAGATTGGTATCAGAGCTTTGTTTATAGTGAATCGAGTGTATCAACCCATAAAAGATATACGAACTATAAACACAGCGGGATTAAAATACTCTGATAAGGAGTTTATACTTTTAAATAATAAAATATTTAACCAAGTATACATACCTGCATTCATACTAAAATCAGTGTCACTAGGACAGAACAAAAGTATTACGATTGTTGGACGGCGCAAGTAGACTTAGAGACATATGGTCAACCCTGGGAAGATGTAGCCTGATCAACTACATTATCCGAGGAGTGATTAGCATGTGCCTAAGTATGGTTGTGAGGTTGCAACAAGTCTAAAAACTTACCAACACTACTACAACGAGAACAGTAGAACATAACATAAACTTAAAATACTATAGGAGTATTTTGTGTGACTATTAATTACTTATCTGAGAACTAAAAAGGTCTTTATTGGTATGTCAATAGTTGCGGGGTGGATACATTAAGGTTATAGGTAACTAGGATGGCATAGACTTAGAATCTGTGATATTTGCTATACTTCTTGTTCCTTGTTTGGTTGTGGGCTTAGAGTTAGGGTCACTTATTCGAAGGTCTATCCTGTCTAGGTTACCTATGACTGGTATGCACTACACAAATGTCAGAGTAACTGATAAAGATCATCTTATAATTATCTAGTTAGTTCGTCTATTAATTATTTCCTTATCCCTTTTCTCGCGTAGATATAATGGCTGGATTCCATTTTCCCGGAGACCCGTTCTATCCCAACAACGACAATGCAGGATGGCTGGGAGAAGAGCCAGAAGATGATCACCCAATCCCTTTGGATGATCACGAAGCTGAAGGCTTTTCTGATGGTTCTGACTCAGACCCTGAAGTCAACAACCTACCCCCAGCTGCTCAAGACCCAAACCTGAACCCTCGTCCAGCATTTCAAGGACCCACTCCTCTGTGGGCCACAAACTTGAACAGATGGAGTCAGGAACAGGGTCAACCCATACCCTACAATGGAGACAGAAGCTTCTACAACCTCTCTGAGGGAGGTTCAGCTGACAGGGTCCTACCCATAATGGTCCGTAGGATTGCTCGGAACACCGAGCAAGGTCGAGCAGCTATCGACCGAGTAGTGGAGATTGACGCCAACTCTCGCGTTAACACTGTCCGCATTCGCCAACTAGAGTCTGCTCATGAAAGGACTCAGATCCGCAATGCAGTTCTACAGAGGGAACTTGCTGAAACCCAAGCTGAAGTCAGGGAACTTCGAGCTCAGCAAGCAAGAACTGATAGGCGCGTGAGAGACATAGAACGCCTTCTGTCGGATTCAAGAACTCACTCTAGTAGTTCTCGTCGCCGATAGAGTCTTATCGACTTCTCTTTTGGATATAACCTAGTTTGTGTAAAAACTCTAGTCTAATTTCCTATCTTTGTAAATCTTAGATCCGTTAGGTCCTGATTAGGTAGTAGTCTGTCGAAATTTTCCATCTTGGTTGATGTAAGACCTACTTCTAGGTCATTTTTCCTGAACTCATTACGTCTGTAATTCCAGTATTATTGACAGATATCTAATCTTATGGAAATCAATATCCAATTGCTATCATCTGCTAGTACTAGATCTTCATTCAATCATACTATTCAATCGTGCTATTCATTTGTGCTGTTGGACTATGAAGAGTTAGTCCATGAGTCATTCTTATCTACTTCCTATTAAATTCTTATCAATATCTTCATCTTTCTAAAATTATAGTTAAAAGATGCCTCCACGTAAATCAACAAGACGCGATCCTCCCGCACCAACACCACCTGCTCCTCAATTCGACACGGCAGCCCTGAATGCTGCTGTAGCTGCAGCTGTGGCTACAGCCATGGCACAATATCATTCTTTTGGTTCCACTGGAGGAGGAACCCCTGTCCTATCTACTCATGGTGAAATCCCTGTGCGCTCCAGAGAGTGCTCCTACAAGGACTTCACAAACTGCAAGCCATTGTCCTTTAAGGGGACTGGCGGAGTCATTGCCCTCTCGCAATGGTTCGAAAAGACAGAGTCGGTCTTTGAGATCTGCTCATGCCCGGAGGGAAGCAAGGTCAAGTTTGCTGCTTGCACCTTCGAGTCAAAAGCCCTGACATGGTGGAATAGCCATGTCAAGTCACTATCCCTTATAGTGACAAATGCTATGGGCTGGGAAGCTCTGAGAGAGCTGATGGTTGAGGAGTACTGCCCGAGGGGCGAAATCCAAAAGCTAGAGGAAGAACTGTGGAGCCTAACCATGAAGGGCTCCAACATAGTCTCCTACACCGCCAGGTTCTGTGAACTGGTGGCCCTCTGTCCCAACATGGTTCATATAGAGGGGAAGAAGATTGAAAGATACATATGGGGGCTGGTGCCTCCATTCCAGGGAAATGTTTTGGCTTCAAACCCCACTACATTTGATATTGCCAAGCGATTGGCACAGCGACTCATAGACCATGGGGTTCGTACCCCGGCCGCAACAACAAACCTGGCCATCTCAGAACCCGTCAGAACCGCTGATTCCAAGCGGAAGTTTTGGGATGATAAGAGAAAGGCAAAGGCTGCCAAAAAGCAGCAGGTCATGGCAGTTCATGCTGCGATAGCACCTGCCGCTGCTGCTCCGGTAAAGCAGTACGCTGGAAGTTTGCCCAAGTGCAACAAGTGCAACTTCCACCACGTAGGAGCTGTTGGGTTTTGAGCATTCTAACACTCTTATGGCGTACATGCAACCCTCTAAACCTTGGATCTCTGTTTTCTCTATTATACATGCAAATATTAACTATTCCAAGGTTTAATCCTAACTAGCATATTATTAAGCACCTATACTACAAAGTTCTAGTTAGATGACATACTTTTTGATGTAGCTTGATGTCTTCAGGCTTTAAGAGCGTAGCCCCAATAGTGTGGAAGCCTCAAATGGAATCACAAATCACCAAAACACCTTGGAAGAACTTGAGAGAATATGTATGCACACTAAAATCGGCCCACTCTTATTTTCACACACTTGTGCCAATTTTGTGAGCCAAGGACCCCTTTATATAATATGGAGGATTAGGGTTACATCCATGTAAACCCTAATACCCATGACCTTTCATTTACGTAGGATCCATGGGTTAAAAGCTCCATGGACCATCCATGAAAGCTTAGCCCAACCTAAATGAACTTGGCCCATTCCATATATATAAGAGTCCATATTTAATTAGTTCTTTTTGATCACTTAATTAATTCTAAATTAATTCTTGATCAATACTAATTAAATAATATGATTCCTTATTAATGTATTAGAACTTATAATACATTAATATAAATCATAAATATACTATTCTCAAAAGACTATCCATATAAATTGTGCCGGTGAAGTGCAACCCAAATGGACCATGCCGGGTCGGGTCAAGTATATACTAAATATAGTTATGGACTTAGACATTAATCCAACAGTCTCCCACTTGGATAAGTCTAAAACTATTATTGAGTATGACTTCAAAACCTAACTGGCAATCGTAGCTCTTAAAGCTGCTGTCGAACTCTGACCTTGTCAATGACTTGTCCATTAGATAAGGGATCATATATTCCTCTATTCTAGATATCATATGGACTGAGACATGGATTATAATCATTCTCTCTGTCTATTTGTTGTTTCCCAATTTTCGATTTATGATGACTGACTGATTGAACAAATCAAATCAGTCCTGGCTTGGACAAGCACTCACATGTGTCATCGCTAAATCATCGAGGGGCCCACAGATATCGCTTTTATCCCGAAGGTAAAAGGAATGGATAAACTTCGACTCATATGGCTTGTTCTACTACTTGTTGAATCATACACAAAGGCACGTTTTATAACATCGAGTTACCAATGCGTTTTCGTGCAATCAATGTATAACTAACTCATAGTAACAACTCATATCTCTAGGTTTTAAGAATATAAGATATTATCGTCTCATGATCACTCGTGATAAAATCCATGAAGTGATTCAAATGAGCGTGGGTTGAATCCAATACTCAGAACTTATGAGCACTCATGAGTGTTGTAGCACCACTTTGTCCACCAACTTGGACCTCTACAAACCAACCCATGACAGTCTTGATTCATATCTACTTCCAACATATGACCGACTGTGGATGGTTTGAATAACTTAATCATTCAGGAAGAGCGACTTAGTTATTCTGGAAGTCAAAACATACAAAGTGAAACACAAGAATAAATGAATCAAATATGGTATCAAACCCTATGAATATAAATAAACACTTTTATTTATCACCATACTGATTACTCATTATTCATTGTTTCGGTTTTATCAACTTTATACTTGAATTAAAAACACTAGTTGTCCCATGCTCCAAGCATGTACACTATGTTTTTCTTAAACAATAGCTTTGCCATACACCAAGTATGCACTCTATGTTTGTCTATGATCCTTACTTTGCGAAATAAACCAATTGAACATAATTTCAATGATTCTAATTTCACACTCCCAAATCCTTATCGAAAAATGTGAGAATTTCAAATTCCTATCATTTATCGAAATTTGTTTAGATTTTAAACTTATATGCACTGACCCTCCTGTAATGAATATGTACAAAGTCACAAAGACTTGTCAACAGTCATTATAAGGTATTCCAATGGAGATCAACTCCATGGAAACTAAGTCTCATATTCAAAGTACATTGCTTTGGACATGCTTCTTGCATTAAGTTTTCTAATCTTACACAGATAACTTCCACCTATGGAGACAGCTCCATAGTCTCATTTTGACTATCACTTCTGAATAAGAGATGCGTCTTTTCAGAATATGTCAATATGGTCCTTCCAAAATTAGCACTATACTTCCAACTGTCCCTGAGCAACCAATCTTTGGTAAACCTCATATTGTCCTCGACAATTGCTTAATCATTTTAGTCATGTCCAATTCTAGACCTTTTCCCTTCTTAATGCCTGTAGACATTTGGAAAAATTTAGAAATGACAAATATTATAGCACATGCAATCGATCTTGTACCCAAAGCAAATGGTACACGATTCATGATGTCTCACATAAAGACATGATTCTAGACCAGTCTTTTGCTACAATATTTTTATTTGCCATGTTTTCAAAATTTGACTATGAAGAGGGATGCCGTAATCATAATCGAATTTTGAGAACGCAATATATAGAATTTCCTTAAGTTGAACCAATCCAACATGAAATTCATATATATATATATATATATATATATATATATATATATATATATATATATATATATATATATATATATATATATATATATATATATATTCTTGACTAAAGATGATTAAGGTCTCAATCTAAGCCTTTAGAACTGAAATGAAGTATATCCTCTCCCTTAATTATAGCAAAACAACTTTTTCAATCCCTACAGCCTCACGAATTGAAACTTTTGTTTTCTATAATTAACATTGCTAACTTGCAACACTAACAATAATTATCATGCTCCCACTAACATGATGATTATTAGCATAACACTTATGCTCCCACTAGCTTTGACATGTACTCAGAAATCAGCTGGACTTCTAGAAATCAATACTTTATTGACTTTCTTACCAAAGTTCAGATTTCTGATACGAGATGCTTTGATAAAACTTTATCAAAATCATACACCTTTCCTTGATAGCATGCATGTGTGTCTAAACAATTTCAGAACTATGAAAAGGGATGCTGTAATCACAGTCTCAATTGTTTAGACCTTTTGCCATCTGTTTCAAATCTACTTGGTGGAAGTGTTTCCTCACCATCATTTTCATGAATCGGAGAGAAACCTTATGACCCTTAGATTTTATGGTGTATGTGTTCTTATCTATGTGAATCGTCAAAACCATAGTCACAAGACAAGGATAATGACAAATCCAAACTCATATGGACTGAACTTATGCACTCTTAACTTCTTGCCACCTGGCAGTACAGGGCCTGCCATTGCTTCCAAGTTGTTATGCAACCAATTGAGAACTTTCAGAACTCCTATGCAAAGCCAACTTTAACTGGAATGGGCACAAAATATGTCAACATGATAGGTTATAAACCTCAAGTCGTGTGCTAGTGAAGACCCTCAGGTTTTATTCTTGATTAGTTCTTGAAATTCTTTTTAGGATCTTTAAGACTCCCACTATCCTCTTGACATATAAGACTATCTTGCCAAATATTCAAGAGATAGTGCGGATTCTTTATCAAGACAAACACTTCACACAATTAGCCTTAGTTGGTCTTTGTTTTATCCAAAACATCACAACATACCAATTTCAAATGTACAAGAGTAGGACACTTTTACTCTTACATTTGACTAGTGTTTTAAACCTTTCTTTAAGGTATGTCACTCAAGTTACAATCTTGGAGTATGACTCTAAGAATTGTTTTGGAACGAAGTATGACTCATCTTCCTGATCTAACCATTTCAACAATTCATAACTCCTCTTCTTAGTCATAAGAATGCACTAAGATGACCTTTAGAGGACTAATTGTGATATGATTTCTAAATCATTAAGATGATCACAAACATGATACTAAAGTACTCTCCCATCTTTTTAGATTTGAGAAACTTTTATCTTTCTGCCTAATTTGATTCTTCCCATTCGTTCTGCCATACATTGAGACTTTTCCAATGTTTCAGAATTATACTTAAACTTGTAAGTTTAACCATATTTACTACACTTTAGTAAATCAAATAGTCTTAACGAGCTTTGTGGTGGACATGACCAGTGCACAAGAATGTGTACTCGATCCCTTTAGTCCTTCACTTGACTCACACATCCATATGAACAAGTAATTAGTCTTGATTTTCCAATGCTTGAAAGTTCTCATTCATCATACTATTTAACTTGCATGATTCCAAGTTTCGGTCTAATTGAAACTTGGGTGATGAGGAACTTTCCCGATTTGGTAAATTTAGACACTACCACAAATGAACGAATCAAATCCATTTTCCAATATTGCTGTCAGTGGAGTCATATAAGCAACAATTTTCCACAAATGCCATTGTAAGGATACTTCAAATAAATAAAATTAAGCAATTTTCTTTTATTTTAAAACTTTGCGGAAAAACTTATCCTTACAATCCACATGGAAAATTGTTGTTATCTATTCCTTAGCAATATATCATAACTTCTTAAGCAACTGCTCAAAATTCTGATGCGATCGAAATCCACCTTCGCGATCAGAATAAGCATATACTTCCTTTAAGATTTCTCTCTATTCTTTGATTCTTAAAACATCAACATGTGACCCAGTCACATCATGTAATGAGGATCTCAGAATAGAACTTAACAGAGTTAGATAATGGGCTCTACCTGATGTAGAGTCAAACTTATTGACTTTAACATCCTTAGGTAAATTTGGCAGCTTTGCAATCAACGCCCCTTCCTTTGGCAAAATAAACATATGGACCCATTGGTAATGGGACTATCTCAGACTTAGCCTTTCTCTTTACCATTTGGTCAACCGGGTTGACTATGGCCAATCCCTTTCCATTGGGAAGATAATGCTTTTTCTGGATTTCCAGTGTCACGATTGTCACTGTCCATAAAGTTTTTGATCTTCTAATCAAATTTGCTTTACTATCGTTCCAAATCATTGTTGATTCAGCAGCACCAAGCAAATAGATATGATCATTAAGGTTCATGTCATAGTCTGTTTCATAGTAGTCCCAAAGGAACTCACTATGTGACTTAGAAAGTGATTGAACATCTAACTTTCTCAAGACTTTGACACCCAACTCTCCCGGCTTGTCAATATGTGACTTCATCTCTAAGATGTGATCACACATAGACCTTGCTTGCCATTAGGGCTTGAGTGACCTTGAACTTGTGGGTTAGGGAGAATAATTGGATGAGGTGGAGGAAGAGAAGTATGACTTCCATGAGCCAAACTCGGGAAATCATATTCATTAGGAAAGCTTGGTTTGGGAAGATCATTGTTGTCTAAACCAGACATCAACAATGGGAGAAATTCACGTAAAGTTGATTTAAGTCCTTAATATAACACCCAATATGATATATTAAGACTAGGACCAACAAACTATTTTATAACTTGGAAGAGGGATGCCGTAATCCAAGCTATAAAATATTTGAAGGTAGGTGAATGACGATTCACCAATTTCCACCAAGATAAACGAAATGTATTATTAGGTTTTAATTGGTTTTGAAACTCCTAGATTCTTTTAAGATTCATTGAACTTTTCAATGGCATGTTTCAATCTCGAATGTGCCCTTCAGGTTTTGTGACTGGGATGCCGAGGATCACAAAACAAGGTGTAAGTAACCATGCAAATATACTTGTTACCCTTAATATTTACCCCTCAATCGATGTGCCGGTTAACCACACACGCTCCAACAATACTATGATAAACATTAAGTTACCCTTTGCCTACCTTGTTAAGTCCAGGTTAGTGTGCCGGTTAACCACACACGCTCCACTAACAGCTTAAACAAAGTGCAAAGTGTAATTTCATGGATTAGCACCTTATTCACATTTTCCTAAGTAACTAAGATTGGGAAGTTATAAGTGTTTAGTTACTTAGTATTTATCATTATACTTATAATGAAGGGAGAATTATAGTCCTTGTCCTACCTGTTCGGCTAACGACCCTCCACCGGTTAAGGAAGCGGTGAGTGAGAGTGGACACCCATTAAACTGCCATTTTATAGGCAGTAACCTTATACCCCCCTTATAGACCGGCTTCGTGAATGAGGCCTACTAATGGTAAGACGACTTGCTCTTATACATATAATATATTAAACTTTTAATATTATAATAGTATAAGGGTGTATTTTAGACATTTAAAATACTTGGTGGTTTAATCTATTAATTTAACTAGACTTTTAATTTAATTAAGCTCAAACCATATATTTATGGATTAATAATACTCTTTTAATTAAACGCTTTAATTAACTATTAATAAAGTCCATATGAGTTAATTTGAACTATTCAACAAAACATCATAATTCCAATTATTAAACTCAAAATTAAAACCATTTAATTAATTGTTTAAGTTATGAACCCAAGAGTTTTAGAATTCAATTCTTTTTTTTTTCATAAAAAACTTTTCTCAAATTCCAAAACTTGAGGGCAAGTTTTGTAATTCTTGAAAACCTTTGGATTCCATAACTTATGGAATTAATGGTGTTTTATGATGAAACTTTCCATGTTCCATAACTTAAGAACAAGTTATGGAATTCTTTAAAACATTAACACCAAATTTTGTAACTCCATAAAAACTTTGAATCAATTTTTTTTTTTTTTTTAAAAAAACTTTCATATCCATAACTTATGGAAGTTTCAAAAACCCTTAAGATCACAACTTTAAAAAAAACTTTTGAGCTCCAAAATTTTATGACAAAATATGTAACTCCTTAAAACATTTAGATCAAACTTTTAAAACTAATAAAATAATCATATCATTTTATCTTTTACTAAATTTGACCTAATTCAACTCATATAACAAATGATTCAAATTTTACAAATAATTCGTTTTTCACAAAACAAGTAATTATCTTAAAATTTGACAAACGTCATGTTTTTTTTCCTTTTTTTTCTAACTTCAAAATAAAACATTTGCATCAATATAACAGAAAACAACCCATGGCTCTGATACCACTGTTGGGTTTTGAGCATTCTAACACTCTTATGGTGTACATGCAACCCTATAAACCTTGGATCTCTGTTTTCTCTATTATACATGCAAATATTAACTATTCCAAGGTTTCATCCTAACTAGCATATTATTAAGCACCTATACTACAAAGTTCTAGTTAGATGACATACCTTTTGATGTAGCTTGATGTCTTCAAGCTTTAAGAGCTTAGCCCCAATAGTGTGGAAGCCTCAAATGGAATCACAAATCACCAAAACACCTTGGAAGAACTTTAGAGAATATGTATGCACACTAAAATCGGCCCACTCTTATTTTCACACACTTGTGCCAATTTTGTGAGCCAAGGACCCCTTTATATATTATGGAGGACTAGGGTTACATCCATGTAAACCCTAATACCCATGACCTTTCATTTACATAGGATCCATGGGTTAAAAGCTCCATGGACCATCCATGAAAGCTTAGCCCAACCTAAATGAACTTGGCCCATTCCATATATATAAGAGTCCATATTTAATTAGTTCTTTTTTATCACTTAATTAATTCTAAATTAATTCTTGATCAATACTAATTAAATAATATGATTCCATATTAATATATTAGAACTTATAATATATTAATATAAATCATAAATATACTATTCTCAAAAGACTATCCATATAAATTGTGCCGGTGAAGTGCAACCCAAATGGACCATGCCGGGTCGGGTCAAGTACATACTAAATATAGTTATGGACTTTGACATTAATCCAACAAGAGCCTGCCGGGAAATACAGTGTTCGAACTGCAACAGGAAGGGGCACACTGCCCGTTTCTGCAAAGCTCCGGCGAGGCCAATCACCCAAGTCCCCGGCGCTGTTGTGAGCCAAACTTGCTACAGTTGTGGCGAGGTGGGCCACTACAAAAGGAACTGCCCGAAGGTAGGGAACGCCGGTGGAGTGGCAAGAGTTCTGGCCACAGGCCACGAGGAAGCGGTTGCCGACCCCACAGTGGTCACTGGTACGTTTCTCCTCGATCACTCTTATGCATGCATACTATTTGATAGTGGAGCGGAGAGGATCTTCGTGAATCAAAAATTTGCTCCTTTACTTAAGCAAATATCACGAGCACTTAAAGAACCGTTTACTGTAGAAATGGCTAATGGAAAGACAGAGAGCACTAGCAGTATATTCATAGGGTGTACCCTAACACTTGATAGCCATTCATTTTCGATCGACCTCATGTCGGTTTCTATTAAAAGTTTCGACGTCATTATCGGCATGGATTGGTTGAGTCTTCATCGTGCCGACATCATGTGTTACGAAAAGGTTGTACGCCTTAATCTGTCGTCTGGCGAAACCCTAGTAGTATATGGCGACAAACCCAGCACGAACCTTCGTATCATCTCGAGAATTCAAGCTCAGAAATTCTTGCGAAAGGAATGTCGCGCATTCGTTGCTCATGTGGTCGACGTGAGCCAAGAAGCGAAGGACATTCAGAACATTCCAGTAGTACGCGACTTTCCCGACATCTTTCCGGAAGAACTCCCAGGATTACCTCCACAACGTCAAGTCGAGTTTCGAATCGACTTAGTTCCAGGGGCTACTCCCGTAGCCAAATCGCCCTATCGTCTAGCACCTGCAGAGATGCAAGAACTGTCTTGTCAACTTAACGAACTGCTCAGCAAGGGCTTTATAAGACCAAGCTTCTCACCCTGGGGAGCTCCAGTCTTGTTCGTCAAGAAGAAAGACGGATCGTTTCGTATGTGCATCGACTATAGGGCGCTCAACAAACTGACCGTCAAAAATCATTATCCTTTGCCTCGTATTGACGATTTATTTGACCAACTTCAAGGGGCGAATTTATTTTCAAAAATCGACTTAAGGTCCGGATATCACCAACTACGAGTGCTAGGGGAGGATGTTCTGAAGACAGCCTTCCGAACTCGTTATGGGCACTACGAATTCGTAGTGATGCCGTTCGGATTAACAAACGCGCCCGCAGTATTCATGGATTTAATGAATAGGGTGTGTCGTCCTTACTTGGATCAGTTCGTCATCGTCTTCATCGATGACATACTTATCTACTCTCGTAGTAAGGAGGAGCATAGTCAACATCTTCGTCAAGTCTTAGAAACGCTGCGTTTGGAGAAGCTCTATGCGAAGTTCTCGAAATGCGAATTTTGGATCCGACGAGTCGAATTCTTAAGGCACGTGGTTAGCGAAGAGGGAATACATGTGGACCCTTCCAAAATTAAAGCCATTGAGAACTGGTCAGCACCGAAGACGCCTACAGAAGTTCGTCAATTTCTAGGTCTCGCTGGCTACTATCGCAGGTTCATTCAGAACTTCTCCCGCATTGCGAAACCTCTTACGACACTGACCCAGAAAGGCGTGGCCTTTGACTGGGAAGAGAAGCAGGAGAGAGCGTTCCAAACGCTCAAAAGAGCCTCGTGCACCGCACCAATACTATCCCTCCCCGAAGGGATAGAAGACTTCGTTGTCTATTGCGATGCGTCGAATCAAGGACTCGGATGTGTTCTGATGCAGCGAGGTAAGGTCATCGCCTATGCCTCGAGACAGCTAAAGACACATGAGGTCAACTATACTACCCACGATCTTGAACTAGGAGCAGTTGTGTTTGCTCTGAAGATCTGGAGACACTACCTGTACGGTACAAAGAGCACAATCTTTACAGACCACAAGAGCCTACAACATATATTCGACCAGAAAGAGCTTAACATGAGACAACGACGGTGGGTCGAGCTACTCAGTGATTACGAATGAGAAATTCTTTATCATCCGGGTAAAGCCAACGTAGTAGCTGACGCCCTAAGTCGGAAAGAATATTATGGTCGTAGAGTCAAATCATTGACTATGACTATCCATTCACACTTGTCCACGCAAATTAAGGAGGCTCAGCTCGACGCTTTGAAACCTGAAAATGTGGCGGGTGAATCCCTGAGAGGGATGGATAAGAAATTAAAGGTTAAGGGTGGCGGAGCTTATTTTCTCATGGATCGGATCTGGACCCCGAAACTTGGTGGTTTCAGAGACTTGGTCATGAACGAGGCGAACAACACTCGTTATTCCGTCCAACCAGGTTCAGATAAGATGTATCTGGATCTTAAAAAGCTATACTGGTGGCCTAACATGAAAGCAGAGATTGCTACCTTCGTAAGTAAATGCCTTACTTGCGCAAAGGTCAAGGTCGAATACCAGAAACCCTCTGGTCTACTACAACAGCCAGAGATACCGGAATGGAAGTGGGAGCGGATCACTATGGATTTCATAACCAAGTTGCCCAAGACAACGGGTGGACTTGATACCATATGGGTCATCGTCGACAGATTGACCAAGTCCGCACACTTCCTGCCTATCAAGGAAACAGACAAGATGGAGAAACTTACAAGAACTTACATTAGGGAGATTGTACGACTGCACGGTGTCCACATATCCATTATCTCGGACATAGATAGTAGATTCACTTTGAGGTTCTGGCAGTCGTTACAAAGTTCCCTAGGAACTAGGCTGGACATGAGTACAGCCTACCATCCACAGACATACGGGCAAAGTGAGAGGACTATCCAAACCTTGGAAGATATGCTGCGAGCTTGTGTGATCGACTTTGGGAAAGCATGGGATACTCATTTACCCCTTGTAAAATTTTCCTACAACAACAGTTATCACACGAGCATAAAGGCTGCTCCATTCGAGGCCCTTTATGGCCGAAAGTGCAGATCCCCTCTTTGCTGGGCTGAGGTGGATGATACTCAGTTAGCTAAAGGACGAGTTCCTGAAAGCACTCTCACGGGTCCGGAGATCATTTGGGAAACGACAGAGAAGATCGTTCAGATTCGTGAACGATTGAAAGCCTCTAGAGACCGACAGAAAAGCTACGCTGATAAACGAAGGAAACCGTTGGAATTCCAGGTGGGCGACCATGTTCTATTGAAGGTCTCACCCTGGAAGGGCTTGATACGCTTCGGAAAGCATGGAAAGCTAAATCCAAGGTACATAGGGCCTTTCAAGATTCTCGCAAGAATCGGCCCTGTAGCTTACAAACTTAACTTATCACGCGAACTCAGTAACGTACATACTACTTTCCACGTCTCGAACTTGAAAAAATGTCTATCCGACGAGACTCTTGTAATCCCACTCGACGAGATCGAGATCAACGAGAGCCTCAACTTCGTGGAAGAACCAGTAGAGATCATGGACCGGGAGGTCAAGCAAACGAAACAAAGTCGTATCCCGATAGTGAAGGTTCGCTGGAACGCCAAGCGAGGACCTGAATTCACTTGGGAGCGAGAGGATCAGATGAAACTGAAATATCCTCGTCTTTTTACTTACTTATTTGTAACTACTTATTTGCTTAAACTCTAATTTCGGGACGAAATTCCTTCTAACGGGGGGATGATGTGACAACCCGAAATTTCTATTTTGTACAACCATTCACTTCAATAGGAGTCAAAACTGTTTCTGCTAATTTTCAAGCTTTTTGGGAATAAGTTTTAGTATTTTAAGATTAGTACTTCAGGAGATACCAGGAGAGAAGATGCTCTAGGGTTTATTGTGCAACAATAAAGTCCCAAAGCTCCAAGAGTTTGGAGTTTACGGCCTAAACAAAGGTGTTTACGGCCGTAAACCCTAAATTGAGGGTATATATATGACACTTAGTCATTATTTAACATTTTTCACAAATTCAAGATCCAAACTCAATTCTCTCTCAAGTATCATCCAACAATTCTTCAAGATCTTCAACTTGTAGGTGTTTCTAGCCCTAATAAGTTGATATATTACTTAATCTAGTGATTTAACACACTTCCATCCGTGAAATCATTCCAAAAGGTTAGATCTTCAAGTTTCACCAAGAACACCAAGAACACACACTAGTGTTCTTGGACTTTTAGCACCTTTTCAAGCCTCTATCTTGTAAGTACTTCTATCCTAGAGTATAATAAGGCTTGTTACACTTCTATACATCAAGAAAACACCAAGGAAACCAAGGATCAAAGGTGTTTACGGTCCAAGAACACCTTGCACCGTAAACCCCAAAAAGGGTGCCAAATTGTGCCCTAGTCCCTTCTAAGCCTTGGAAACTAGCCTAGATCCCTTCCTTAATGTGTTTAGGAGTTGAAAACATCAAAAGACCATAAACCATATGGGTTTACGACCGTAAACCCAAGGAGAAGTGGTCCAAGGACCGTAAACTCCATTTAGGAGTGAAATGGTGCCCTAATCTCTTCCTAAGGCTTATACTTCAAGTAGAAATGCTTCTAAGGACTTGTAAAGCTTCAAAACACAAGATGGTCAAAGAAACATGAGTTTACGGCCGTAAACTCATGGGTTTACGACCGTAAACTCAATGAGTTATGGTCACAAAACCGTAAACTCCAATAAAGGGTTCCCTTGAACCCTAAACTCAATAGCAATGTCCTACAACACTTAGATGCAATCCTTAGGACTTATAGCACTTATATAAGGTGTTTTACATGTCCTAGGATGTCATAACTTTGTTAATTAGTTGTTTAAAGACTAATTGGATACATATATGTGATATTATATGTTAACTAGGATCATCGTGTGTGTACAAGTCTTCACTTGACACCTAGCATCCTATACGTTTCGTTCATCCAAACCACTCACTACAGGTGAGTTCATACCCCTTAATTAACCTTTTAAATGTTTTTAAATGCTTTTATGGGGGGGAATACAAGTTGAACAATTATAGTTATTATATCAATCACATGTGATTAATAACTACCAAACAAGTGGATTTCTTACTTTTCAAACTGTGTTACCAAACTGTTTTACTACAAACTGTCTTACAAACTGTTTTACCTACCAAATGCTTTTATCAAACTCTTTTACATGTTAAATACTTTTACTTAAATTCTTTTAACTTATATTCTGTGTATCTATATAGATATAGTTATATAAGTAGGATTGAAAGGACTTAGGACTGATAGCTCACCTTACTTCCTGTTCCTTGTTTGGTTATGGACTTAGGGCATTCAGGTTATTTGTCCGAAGGTCGTTTGAATCCTAGTTATATATCATGTATATGTGTGTAGATATAAAAGGTTACTTCTTTCATTCAGTTCAATGCCTTTGGGTAGCAAAGGTATACAAACATGTTCATATACACAAACAACATTACT
This sequence comes from Lactuca virosa, assembly GCF_052849685.1. Classification (NCBI taxonomy): domain Eukaryota; kingdom Viridiplantae; phylum Streptophyta; class Magnoliopsida; order Asterales; family Asteraceae; genus Lactuca; species Lactuca virosa. The sequence goes on along the minus strand of NC_136429.1, from coordinate 424,160,557 downwards.
AGTAAACTATAATAGGTATAGTTTAGGAAGATACTATTACTAGAACAATGAAACATACAATGAGTCAGTTCATTCATGAGTAATACATATTGATGAGAAACAAACATAATACATAGTGATGAGAAACAAACATAATACATAGTGATGAGAAACAAACATAATACATAGTGATGAGAAACAAACATAATACATAATGATGAGAAACAAACATAATACATAGTGATGAGAAACAAACATAATACACAGTGATGAGAAACAAAACATACAAGCTAGACAGAGAAAGAACACACAATACAGCTAGCACATACATATACATATACATATACATTACATACAGTTATGTGAGCCACTTAACGGGGGACATGGCACTACCTGTCATGACCCGTTTTGTATCCAGAATCTCCTTAATTGGGGAGCATATGAGTTTGTATATAGATCTATACTGGATTGACTATCCTACACCTTGCTGCTCGCTACAGTGGGACTTGCAAGTCTACGGGTGCCAAACGTCATTTCTTACGACGTCTTACATCGTCGTTTTACTATAGAGTCGGTAGCAGGATACAGGCCGATCACATGGTACTTTAAATAACAAATAGTTTAAAGTAATTAGTACAGCAGTAATTACTTAATACAACACTACAGTACAATTTCATTTTCCCTTTACATTTACTTTGTGATATTCACACAATAAACAATAATGTAAGAACTATATTTTTGATTAATAATAGTCAGATTTGGGAAAATACACACTCTTACAAGAGACACACACACAGATACTAGATGCCTTGGTAGTAGGCTACTTTTAGTAGGAAACATAGGGTTTTTTAGGAGAGTTCAAACAATTACAAACTTTTACAAAACTTATACATTACAGACTGACAAACACTTTCATACAAATGCAGACACTAATATACTTATGATCTCACCAGCTTTAAAGCTGATAAACTCTTTCAAAATAACTTGTATTCTCAGGTCACCAGTAGACAGGTACCGGTGCCAGGTTCTGAGAAGATGGAGCTCGTTAAAGACTCATCTTTTATTTTTGATGTATATTTTTGGTGTCTATATAACTTGACAGAACACACTTATATGAAATTATATTATTAATGCAATGGATGATGTTGTTGCTTGTTTACTACTTTGCATTGTTGTGATACTGAACATGACGTCCTCCACCCCCGAACGTTTCCGTCGTTCCGGTTTTGGGGTGTGACAATACCTGCAACATTCCCTGCTGTAATCCGGATCTCCCTCGTCTGTCACTTCAAGGCCCTACCTTCTCGCCCATCCGTAATCCTCAAGGTAGTCAGGGCAGACGCACTCCCTGCTCCTCCCCTCATTTCCGGGCAGGCGGTCTTCTTGTGGCCCACCTGATTGCAGTGAAAACATAATGGGCTTGCCCCCTGTGGGCAGTCCCTGCTGACGTGACCATCACTGCCACAATTGTAGCAGCCTAAACCACTGGAACGACAAACTCCCTCGTGTAGTTTCCCACACGGGCTGCACTGACTTCGGCCCTGCCGACCTACCATTCACTGATCTGAAGTCTTGGGTCTCTTCCTGGGACCCTCCAAAGTATATATCTGATCTGACCTTCTCTTCGCAATGTGCTCCAAATCAATTTCCCTTTCCCGTGCCTTGGCAATCATAGAGTCCAGGGTCAGGCATGCCGAGAAGCTGACATGCTCCCAAATATCAGCTCTCAACATGTCATGATAGTGGGTCCTCCGCATCTCCTCATCCCCTGCATACTGAGGCACCAATAAGGCCTTCTCCCGGAACTTGGAGGTAATCTCTGCCACCGACTCCGTCGTCTGTCTCATGTCTAGGAACTCCCTGGCCAGCTGCTGAAGCTCTACAGCCGGCGCAAACACCGCCCTAAACCTGGTCACAAAGTCAGACCAGGTCATAGCCTCAATGGTCGAGGCTCCCAAGGAGTCACCAACTGACTCCCACCAGTCTCTAGCTCTTTCCCTCAAACATCGCGCGACAAATCAAACCTTCAACCCCTCAGGACAGAAGCTTGTCAACTGTGCAGACTCAATGCCTGCAATCCATCTCCTAGCGGCAATGGGGTCCTTCCTCCCATGGAAATCTGGCGCACCACTCCCCCTAAAGTCCTTGAAAGACAGTGTGTGTGATCCTGACTGGATGGATGCCATGTCACTCCAGAACACTCTGAGGCGATCCTCCATTAGCTCAATAATCCCGTCCTTGATCGACCCGAAAATCACCGGGGTTGACTCAAGGATACCTCTCGTGATCTCAGACGCGATGAACTCGCGTAGTCCCCCATCCACTGGCTCAGAACCTGCACCCGAACCTGATCCTGAACCGGATCCTGATCCTCCTACTCCGTGTCGCGTAATCATCACCATTCTGAAACGAAACACATAATTACCAGGGTCATACGTAACCTCAGAAGGTCTCACACACTACAAGTTTACTGGTTCTATCTCGGCCATCCTTGACTCGAGTACGGATCCTCTGCTTTCAGTAGTATCGGCCCCTACTACCTTCCCATCTATCCATACTTTCCTCAAGAATTGCCTCGTCTCCACCAAGTCCCTTTCACTACTACTAATGCTCCCTACACTAATCTTAACCTAGGCTTACGCTAAGAAAATCTCCAATCCCAAACCCAGTCCTCAGCTGCTGAAAGACTCTTCATAATGCCAATTAACTACTACATGAATACCATCACATGTGACGAGGCTCGGATAATCCTCCGAGTAAAAGACTCATCCCTAAAACGGTTAGACTCAAATGAGAGCTGCGTAGTAGGGTTGAATCCAACACTCTGAGATTATTCAACCCTGGTCACATGTGACTTAACGTATTCATCTAGTAGTTAACTTCCATCACTCGAAATCCTACAAAGCACAAAGCAAACAACATTCAGACAATGGAAAATCTAACCAACATATTCCAGTCAAGCTATCATCTATTCAAGGATTTGTACTAGCATGCAAGTCAAAGGCTCATACAATCAGGCATAACCTAAACAGGCCATTCCACTACTGGCTAACCAGCTCTAGCATGCAATTCTACAAGTTCACATAAGCATACAAAGGCAAGTCCCTTAGATCCCTAGCCATAATCTAGAATGCAATTCATATAATCATATCATGTCACATATTAAACATGTATTGGTATTTTGGGAACTACTTACTTGAGCTCGGTCGATTGCACGTATCACACACCTTTTTCTTTTCAAAGTTCTTTTCTCTTTTCAAACACGTTTCAAGTTCCTTTTGAAAATTTTCATATCAAGTCCTCAGTTTGAGTCCAGACACACCCGAGTGTGTGCCCGAATCCCTCAAACCAAGACTCTGATACCAACTTGTAACATCCCAAAATTTAAGTCCAAAAATTTCGTTTGAGTTAATTAAAAACCACAAAAATTAATTTTGCCCAATAAACAATTATCAGAGTTTTAATCCCAAAGATCATCTAGTGCGGAAAACGTTGTGTGATGCGCTGCGATCGCCCTGAGCTCCTTCCTTGGAACAACATTAGTACCTGAAACAAATAGCTAAAAGTCGCAAGCACGAAGCTTAGTGAGTTCCCCATATACCGCATACCATACATATCAATTGATACATACATGTCATACATATCCATGAGCCATACATATACCATACCAAATATGGTGCTATGTGTCGTACATAGTCTTGCCTTTATGCCACGGGCCGCCACGTGGTCTTTCTTGTCAAGCCGGGGGCCACTTCCTGGGTCTTACAGACAAGTGCCAAGGGCCACCCCCTGGTCTTCCATACAAGCATCACAAAGACAACTAATATACATACTACTCTACTTGGCTAATCAACATACAGTGTGCCAGGAGCCACCTCCTGGACTTTCATTCATAATAGCATACAATGTGCCAGGATCCACCTCCTGGTCTTTCATACATAATGCCTAGGGCTAACCCCAGGCCTTCCTACTATTCATAATATCATGCAGTGTGCCAGGAGCCGCCTCTCGGTCTTTAATACATAATGCCTAGGGCTAACCCCCGGGTCTTCTTACTATACATAAACTAAATGGGCCGGCATTGTGGCCGTAGGCCCATACAACAGTGAGGAGACTTACCTCGATGTCGTGTAGTGTCAGTACGATCCTCGGCATGGAAATCAGCTCGTCTCAACTCTTCAATCCCTACACAACAACCCTTCTCGATTACTAATTCATAATCATAACCCTCTTACAAGAGTCAACCCAAGTCCAACCAATAGTCAAGGTCAAACCCTGGTCAAAGTCAACATCCAGTTGACTCGACTCGCTGAGTTGGCAAGCGAACTCGTTAAGCCCCCTTTTCCTTAAAATGTTAAAACCCCGACTCTACTTGCCGAGTCTAGCAACAAATCGACGGGTCCTTCTTCACCCATAATTTTGGGACCATCTTCAATCTTTGAACTCGTCGAGTTCATCTCCCTCATACGAACGTGTTCAGTCTATGACTCGCCGAGTTGTATGAACAACTCGTCGAGTCCATCTTCATGAGTTAGGAGATTGCCTTGGACTCGCCGAGTCTATTCATAGACTCGTCGAGTCCTATGATTTCCAGACTCAAGACAAACCCCTAGCAGGCTGAGTGTTCCTTCCACTCAATCTAAACCATTTCCAGAAGACGTTTTGGGGGGAAAAGGCGTCCCGACTCGTTGAGTCCCTCTTTGTCCAAAACTATACAGTCGATTACAATGGGTCTCACTGCATCAAAACCATAGATCTAACCTCCAAGGGTCCATTTCATACGTCAAGTTCCAATCTTGACGTCCATGCATGGGGTTTTTGGCTCAAAAAGCCATAAAAGAGGTATATATATGAAAAATGGGTCTCCCATGGCCATAAAGTTGGAACCTTTATGCCATGGGAACCCTCAATGGTTCCAAATCTGAAACACAAACCCATTTATGCACACAATTCCGACTATAGCTTCACTAAGGCTAGGAAAAGGTAGAAATTAGCCCCAAATCAAGATCTAAGCAAAGAATAGTCAAGGTTTCAGCTTTATACCTCAAGTGAGCTGGAATTGGCGCACAACCTCTGGATCTACTAACTTCCACTTGAACTTCCAAGCTTCCTTCTTTTTCTTCAACTTCAGATACACACAAAAGGCACCAAAAATCTCAAGAACACTCAATAATGGCTTAGGTTTTCGAGTTAGGGTTTCTCTGGGTTGGGAGGAACGATGGAGGATGGGTTGAGGCAAGAAATTTTTTTTAAATAGGGTGCAAACCCTGAACATTAGGGTTTGTCCAGACAGCTTCTACTTATCGAGTCGGTCCCCCGACTCGTCGAGTAGGTTACTAAAACTCCCGCATAATGTCGAGTCTACTCGACGAGTTGGGCCTCCAACTCGCCGAGTCCTAGAGTAATACCAAATTTCTTGAATTTGAATACGTACCAAGAACCGGGTGCTACATAAGGCCAAACCAAACATTCTCAGGCTATAAGATCTTAATTATGTACGGCCGTGATACATACACTAAGCAACTACAGTAATAATGTCAATTTCATATAAGGAAAACCCTAGGCTATCAGGCATCATATAATCAGGAAATTCTATCATGTAATTCCTGAAGATCCCTAGCCTAGTACTAGCATTCTGTTCTAACATATCACATAATCAAATAATTCGTAAGGTATTTTGGGGTCTATCCGCGAGCTGCGGCTGATCGTAGACTAGCATCCTCCTTTATTATTTGGAAAACATTTTAAGAAAATCGTTTTAAAATCTTGTCCTCAGTTTGAGACTGGAGACACGTGAGTGTTTCCTCCAATTCACTCAAACCAAGGCTCTGATACCAACTTGTAACACCCAAAAATTTCATGCTAAATTAAAACTTTTTGAAAAACGTTTAAAACCATTCCTCATTACAAAGTTTGTTTTCAAAATATCTAATATCAGAATTTTCCCGGAAAACATTTGATGAAAATCCCTTTCCCGTGCCCTGGCAATCATAAAGTCCAGGGTCGGGCATGCCGAGAAGCTGACATGCTCCCGGATATCAGCTCTCAACAAGTCATGATAGCGGGTCCTCCGCATCTCCTCATCCCCTGCATACTGAGGCAACAATAAGGCCCTCTCCCGGAACTTGGCGGTAATCTCCGCCACGGACTCCATCGTCTGTCTCATGTCTAGGAACTCCCTGGCCAGATGCTGAAGCTCCACAGCCGGCACAAACTTCGCCCTAAACCTGGTCACAAATTTAGACCATGTCATAGCCTCAATGGCCGAGGCTCCCAAGGAATCACCAACTGACTCCCACCAGTCTCTAGCTCTGTCCCTCAAAAATCCCGCGGAAAATCGAACGTTCGACCCCTCACGACAGAAGCTCGTCAACTGTGCAGACTCAATGCCTGCAATCGATCTGCTAGTGGCAATGGGGTCCTTCACCCCATGGAAATCTGGCGCACCACTCCCCCTGGATGGATGCCATGTCACTCCGGAACACTCTAAGTCGATCCTCCATTAGCTCAATAATCCCTTCCTTGATCGACCCGAAAATCATCGGGCTTGACTCAAGGATACCTCTCGTGATCTCAGACGCGATGAACTCGCGTAGTCCCTCATCCACTGGCTCGGAACCTGCACCCGAACCTGATCCTGAACCGGATCCTGATCCGCCTGCTCTGTGTCGCGTAATCATCACCATTCTGAAACGAAACACATAATTACCAGGGTCATACGTAACCTCAGAAGGTCTCACACACTACAACTTTCCTGGTTCTATCTCGGCCCTCCTTGACTCGAGTACGGATCCTCTGCTTTCAGTAGTATCGGCCCCTACTACCTTCCACATCTATCCATACTTTCCTCAAGAATTGCCTCGACTCCACCAAGTCCCTTTCACTACTACTAATGCTCCCTGCACTAATCTCATCCTAGGCTTACCCTAAGAAAATCTCCAATCCCAAACCCAGTCCTCAGCTGCTGAAAGACTCTTCATAATGCCAATTAACCACTACATGAATACCATCACATGTGACGAGGCTCGGATAATCCTCCGAGTAAAAGACTCATCCCTACAACGGTTAGACTCAAACGAGAGTTGTGCAGTAGGGTCGAATCCAGCACTCTGAGATTATTCAACCCTGGTCACATGTGACTTAACGTATTCATCTAGTAGTTAACTCCCATCACTCGAAATCCCACAAAGCACAAAGCAAGAAGCATTCAGATGATGGAAAATCTAAGCTACATATTCCAGTCATGCCATCCTCTATTCAAGGGTTTGTACTAGCATGCAATTCAAAGGCTCATACAATCATGCATAACCTAAATATGCCATTCTACTAATGGCTAACCAGCTCTAGCATGCAATTCTACAAGTTCACATAAGCATACAAAGGCATGTCCCTTAGATCCCTAGCCATAATCTAGAATGCAATTCATATAATCATATCATGTCACATATCAAAAATGTATTGATATTTTGGGAACCACTTACTTAAGCTCGGTCGATTGCACACATCACACACCTTGTTCTTTTCAAAGTTCTTTACTCTTTTCAAATACTTTTCAAGTTCCTTTTGAAAATTTTCATATCAAGTCCTCAGTTTGAGTCCAGACACACCCGAGAGTGTGCCCGAATCCCTCAAACCAAGGCTCTGATACCAACTTGTAACATCCCAAAATTTAAGTCCAAAAATTTCGTTTGAGTTAATTAATAACCGCTTAATAAATTTTGCCCAATAAACAATTATCAGAGTTTCAATCCCAAAGATCATCTAGTGCGGAAAACATAGTGTGATGTGCTGCGATCGCCAGAGCTCCTTCCTTGGAACAATATTAGTACCTGAACCAAATAGCTAAAAGTCGTAAGCACGAAGCTTAGTGAGTTCTCCAGATACCACATAACATACATATCAATTGATCCATACATGTCATACATAACCATGAGCCATACATATATCATACCAAATATGGTGTTATGTGTCGTACATAGTCTTGCCTTTATGCCACGGGCCGCCACGTGATGTTTCTTGTCAAGCCAGGGGCCACTCCCTAGGTCTTACAGACAAGTGCCAAGGGCCACCCGCTGGTCTTGCATAGAAGCATCACAAAGACAACTAGTATACATACTACTCTACTTGGCTAAGCAACATACAGTGTGCCAGGAGCCACCTCCTGGCCTTTCATTCATAATAGCATACAATGTGCCAGGATCCACCTCCTGGTCTTTCATACATAATGCCTAGGACTAACCCCCATGCCTTCCTACTATTCATAATATCATGCAGTGTGCCAGGAGCCGCCACCCGGTCTTTCATACATAATGCCTAGGGCTAACCCCCGGATCATCTTACTATACATAAACTAAATGGGCCGTCATTGTGGCCGTAGACCCATACAACAGTGAGGAGACTCACCTCGATGTCGTGTAGTGTCAGTACGACCCTCGACACGGAAATCAGCTCGTCTCAACTCTTCAATCCCTACACAACAACCCTTCTCGATTACTAATTCATAATCATAACCCTCTTACAAGAGTCAACCCAAGTCCAAGCTAATAGTTAAGGTCAAACCCTGGTCAAAGTCAACATCTAGTTGACTCGACTCGCCGAGTTGGCCCGCCAACTCGTCGAGCCCCCATTTGCATAAAATGTTAAAACCCCGACTCTACTTGCCAAGTCTAATAAACAACTCGACGGGTCCTTCTTCACCCATAATTTCGAGACCATCTTCAATCTTTGAACTCATCGAGTTCATCTCCCTCACACATACGTGTTCAGTCTATGACTCGCCGATTTGTATGAACAACTCGTTGAGTCCATCTTCATGAGTTGGGAGATTTCCTTGGACTCGCCAAGTCTGTTTATAGACTCGTCGAGTCCTATGATTTCCAGACTCAAGACAAACCCCTAGCAGGCTGAGTGTTCCTTCCACTTAATCTAAACCATTTCCAGAAGACGTTTGGGGGAAAAGGCCACCCGACTCGCCGAGTCCCTCTTTGTCCAAAACTATACAGTAGATTACAATGGGTCTCACTACATCAAAACCATAGATCTGACCTCCTAGGTTCCACTTCATACGTAAAGTTCCAATCTTGACGTCCATGCATGGGGTTTTTGGCTCAAAAAGCCATAAAATAGGTATATATATGAAGCATGGGTCTCCCATGGCCATAAAGTTGGCACCTTTATGCCATGGGAACCCTCAATGGTTCCAAATCTGAAACACAAACCCACTTATGCACACAATTCCGACTATAGCTTCACTAAGGCTAGGAAAAGGTAGAAATTAGCCCCAAATCAAGATCTAAGCAAAGAATAGTCAAGGTAGCTTTATACCTCAAGTGAGCTGGAAATGGGGTTACAACCTCAAAAGGCTCCAAAAATCTCAAGAACACTTAATAATGGCTTAGGGTTTCGTGTTAGGGTTTCTCTGGGTTGGGAGGAACGATGGAGGCTGGGTTGAGGCAAGAAAAGTTTTTTAAATAGGGTGCAAACCCTGAACATTAGGGTTTGTCCAGACAGCTTCTACTCGTCGAGTCGGTCCCCCGACTCGTCGAGTAGGTTACTAAAACTCCCGCATAATGTCGAGTCTACTCGACGAGTTGGGCCTCCAACTCGCCGAGTCCTAGAGTAATACCAAATTTCTTTAATTTGAATACGTACCAAGAACCGGGTGCTACATAAGGCCAAACAAAACATTCTCAGGCTATAAGATCTTAATTATGTACGGACGTGATACATACACTAAGCAACTATAGTAATGATGTCAATTTTATATAAGGAAAACCCTAGGCTATCAGGCATCATATAATCAGGCAATTCTATCATGCAATTCCTGAAGATCCCTAACCTAGTACTAGCATGCTGTTCTAACATATTACATAATCAAATAATCTGTAAGGTATTTTGGGGTCTATCCGCGAGCTCCGGCTGATTGTACACTAGCATCCTCCTTTATTATTTGGAAAAGATTTTAAGAAAATCGTTTTAAAATCTTGTCCTCAGTTTGAGACTGGACACACGCGAGTGTTTCCTCCAATTGACTCAAACCAAGGCTCTGATACCAACTTGTAACACCCAAAAATTTCATGCCAAATTAAAACTTTTTCAAAAACATTTAAAACCATTCCTCATTACAAAGTTTGTTTTCAAAATATCTAATATCAGAGTTTTCCCAGAAACATAAACAAATCACGAAGAGTTGTACGATCATGCCTTCGCCTTTCCGCGATCCCCTGATGTACCTGAAACAATAAACTGAAACTGTAAGCTCGAAAGCTTAGTGAGTTCCCCCAAAATACCAACGCCATAAAAATATAACCACCACAAATAACAATTATAGATCTGCATGCATAATGAGCCTTCAGCCTGACTAGACCGCCTCACAGGGCCTACAGCCTATCTGGACCGCTCCCGAGCCTTCGGCATGACTGGACCGCCTTGCAGGGCCTACAGCCTATCCGGACCACTCCCCGGGTATGTTGGCCTACAGCACAAAGCAGGACCGCCTCAACCCAACCCCCAATCAACAAACATATGCACATAAATACCATACGCTAGCTCATATCATATAACAGTCAAACCGATCTAACATATCACTAATCATAGCAACATCCCAATAACTAGGATACAGACCTAACTGGTCACTAACATAGCATTATCCTATAACCAGGACGCTGACCTAACCAGGTCACTAACCATAAGCATACCATCGTCCTAACGACCAGGATGTAATCAATAAAAATATCATGCCATAATCCCGATACAATATATAAAGGGTTGGCCTTGATGCCTTAGACCTTGTTGATATAGTGAGGATAACTCACCTTGCAAATGTCGGCTCGAAAGATAAGCTCGCCCTCTTGAATCACTGCCGAAAACCCCACCACCTATTATCGCCATACAACCATGTTCATAAGTTCCCAAAATGCCCCCAAAAGTCCAAAAGTCAACCCATTGTTAAAGTGAAAGTCAACTGCCAAGGTCAACAGTCCATGTTGACCTGAACTCGTCGAGTGCAACAAGACACTCGTCGAGTTCCTTGCATAATTAACCCTCTCGCTGAGTCACTCTACTGACTCGCCGAGTTTACGACAATATTCATCGGACTCGCCGACTTGTTCATCCAACTCGTCGAGTTCATGACCATCTTCATATGACTTGCCGAGTCTACCATGCGACTCGCCGAGTCCCTTCAATCCTCCATCCTTACAGGTGCTTTCTAACCCATGCAAAGGCTCCATATTGCAGATCTAAGCTCCTAGGGCATGATTATCACGTAAAGTTGCAAACTTTACGTGCATGCAAGATGATAATGCCCCAAAACAAGCTAAAGGAGTGGCTTAAGGTAGAGGACAGGTCATAGCTTGACAAAGACTGATACTTTATGACAAAGAGGGACTAAAGGAGTCCAGATCTGAGGTTGCAAACCTCAGATCTTAACCCAAAACGGAGAACCACCTTAGAAACCCAAAAAGGGCTCTAAACCCATAAATGAAGAGATCTAACTAAAGGAGAGTCAATGTAGCAACTTCTTACCTTCAAAACAGTGCCAAAGCAGAGAAGAATTCAGATCTACAACAACCCCTTGCTTCAAACTTCTTGAACTCCAAGCCCCTTTTCTCCAAAGATCTTCTTTCAAGATAAGAAGCGCACAAAAATAGAGGGAAAGCAAAATTAGGGTTTCTGAATTTGAGGGAGGCAGCAAGAGAGGTTAGGGGGAAAAAGTGATCCTTAAATAGGGTGCAAAACCCCGTAAATTAGGGTTTCATCCTCCAGCTCCAACTCGTCGAATCCCTTCTTGGACTCGGCGAGTAGGTCACTAAAAACACGCGGACCAACCCGCTGCTACTCGACGGGTAGGGCAACCAACTCGTCGAGTAGACCTTGAATCAAGAAAACTCATATATAAAATCGATACCTGAGAATCAGGGCGTTACAGTGGAACTTGCTATGTGTATGCTTTTAAAATTATATACGGTTAGGAGTTTATAGCCTCAGAATGATTGATTTGGCCTTAATTCCTGTTCCTTGTTTGGTTGTGGTCGTAGGGTAGAATCTTTTATTCGAAAATCTATTTCATCCTTTTTTGTGTATAATTTGTATACATAAAGGAAACCTGTCATGGTTGGTTTGAGTAATATGAGTAGAGTAAATCTTAGGACAACTTGGGATTTGATGTATGCGGTAGTTTATGGGATGTGATTTAGGTTGGGAACGAATTGGAGTTATCAGGTAAAGCATTGGGGAAAGGTATGGGTAGGTGTGGGAGGTAGTATTGGGCCCATACTACTGAAAGCATAGGACCTATACCCAAACCAAGGTTAGATCTGACAGCTCTAAGGAGGACCGGTATGGAAAGATCCCCTATATTTATGTCTTGATTATTATGGTTTTTTAGATATTTCAGTTCAGCATGGTGACGACACGATTTGGGACAGGGGGATCAGCATCAGGATCGGGATCGGGTAGTGGTACGGAGCCTATCGAGAGGCTGCGCGATATCATTGCAGCCGAGGTTACGAACGGCATCCTTGATGCTACCCCAGTCATTTTTTGGATGGTAAAGGAGGGAATTATGGAGATCATGGAGGAGAGACTCAGATCATTCAGGACTGAGATTGATGCGGGCCATATTGGGGCCCGAGCTCCCTCGTTCCGAGAGTTCAAAGTGTGTGGGGAGCTAGAGTTTTTCAGGGTCAGGCATCCCATTGTCAGCCGACGATGGGTGGCGGATATCAAAAACGCCCAGCGCACGAGTTCTTGCCCGGATGTGGCAAAGGTTGGGTTTGCTTGTTGCATGCTGAGAGACAGAGTCAGGGATTGGTGGGGCGAGGTTACTAGACAGGTGGGACCAGCCGGGGTGGCTGAGATAACATGGGCCGAGTTTTTTCAGTGATTTGATTTGGAGTTTGCACCACCCATTGAGGTGCAACGACTAGTGCAATATTTTCATGATTTGCAGCAGACCACCGATATTGTGGCGGAGATCACCGCCAAGTTTTGGGAATGAGCTTTTTTGATCCCACGGTATGCTACCGATGAGGAGATGAGACGGACCCGATATCATTCCATGCTGAGAGATGATATCTGGGAGTTTGTGAGCTTTACGGGGTGCAAAACCCTGAATGAGATGGTGGAGAAGGCCCGTGAGAGGGAGATGGAGTTGGATTCCTTCACGAAGCAGAAGACTGAGCAGGTGCAGGCAGCAGGGGGTCAGGCTAAGAAGCCTAATACCTATGATTCTTCGGGTAGAGGCCAGCAGGGCCGGGGCCGGTGTGCCAAGTACGGGATTCATAGTGGGGCTTATCGGATAGCTGGGATATCAGGATGTTACTCTTGTGGCCAGCAGGGCCATGTGAGCAGGGATTGCCACAAGAAGGGCTTAATATGTTTCCACTGCAACCAGACTGGCCATAAAAAGGCCGATTGTCCGAGGTTGCAGGGAGGGGGAGGAGCAGTGGTGGCGCCCGCGCCCACCACAATGAGGATCACAGATGGCCGCCCTGCTAAGGCGGATGCTCCAGCGGTGAGGAGCCACGCCTTCCAGCTGACTACCGAGGAGGCTCGGGTAGAGCCAGATGTCGTGGCTGGTATGTATTTATTCTCCCTGCTCTCTATTGATCTGTATTGCTTATATATATATATATATATATATATATATATATATATATATATATATATATATATATGCATTGTGTTTATGTCTAGGGACCTTTTTGGTCAATAGTGTGTCGGCTCATGTTTTGTTTTATTCGGGAGCTACCCGATCATTTGTGTCTCTGGCGCTTAGCAAGAAGTTTTGGGACGCGCCGGGAACCTTCGATTCCCCGCTTGAGGTAGAGATTGCTGACGATCGCACCGTTAGTGTTGTGAGGGTATATCAGGGTTGTATCCTGAATGTGTTGGGCGAGAGGTTCGTGTTGATCTAGTTCCGATACAGTTACGAGGGTTGAAAGTAATTGTCGGGATGGACTGGTTGGGGGCCAACAGGGCCATGATCGATTACGAGTTCCAGTTGGTTAGGGTTCAAACCCCAAGTGGGGGAGAACTAGTTATTCAAAGTGATAGGGCCTCGCAGGGACCGACCCTCTGTTCGGCTGCCAGGGCTAGGAGGTTTTTTTACAGCAGGGTTGCACGGGATTTCTGGCTTATGTCTCGGATACGAGAATAGAGACAGTGATGGATGTGGGCAGTGTGCCAGTGGTACAGGATTTTCGGGACGTCCTCCCTGAGGAGTTACCAGGAGTGCCTCCGGAGAGGCAGGTGGAGTTTTGCATTGACTTGGTGTCGGGTGCCGCTCCGATAGCAAAGGAACCATATCGGTTGGCACCACCAGAGATGCAGAAACTATCTATGCAGCTTCAGGAGCTGCTAGACCGAGGGTTCATTCATCCGAGCAGTTCCCCGTGGGGAGCACCGATCCTTTTCATGAAAAAGAAGGATGGATCCCACAGGATGTGCATCAACCACAGTGAACTGAACAAACTAACAGTGAAGAACCGTTATTCGTTGCCAAGGATCGATGATTTGTTTGATCAGCTTCAGGGTGCGTCTTGATTTTCCAAGATTGATCTTCGGTCGGGGTATCATCAGAAGAGGATTCAGGATGAGGATATACCGAAGACGGCTTTCAGGACTCGGTATAGGCACTATGAGTTTGTGGTGATGCCGTTTGGGCTCACCAATGCCCCAGCAGCATTCATGGACCTCATTAACAGAGTTTGTAGACCGATGTTGGATCGGTCGGTAATCGTTTTTATTGATGATATCCTGGTCTATTCTAAGACCAGGGAGCAGCATGATCAGCATTTGAGGGAGGTACTGGAGACCCTGAGGGCGGAGAAGCATTATGCAAAGTTCTCCAAGTGTGATTTTTGGCTGCGGGAGGTGCAGTATTTGGGGCATATCATCAATCGGTAGGGCATTTCGGTTGATCCAGCCAAGGTTGAATCTGTAATGCGATGGGAAGTACCGAAACACGCATCAGAGATTCGGAGTTTCTTGGGTTTAGCGGGCTATTATCGAAGATTTATCCAGGATTTCTCCAACATCGCGGTGCCATTGACCCGCTTGACCAAGAAGAATGTGACCTTCCGGTGGGTCACAGATCAGCAGGTGGCTTTTGAGACCCTGAGGTGGAAGTTATGCGAGGCTCCGATTCTAGTACTACCTGAGGGGTTGGATGGTTTAGTGGTGTACTGTGACACATCGATTTCAGGGTTAGGTGCGGTTTTGATGCAGAGGGGACATATGATTGCTTACGCCTCGATGTAGTTGAAGCCTCATGAGGCGAATTACCCCACACATGACCTGGAGCTGGGGGCGGTAGTGTTTGCCCTCAAGATTTGGAGGCACTATTTGTATGGAGTGCGGTTCATTATCTATACCAATCACAAGAGTCTGAAGTACTTGATGGATCAGCAGAACCTCAACATGCGACAGAGGAGGTGGGTAGATGTGCTGAAGGATTACGATTGTGAGATCCTACACCACCCAGGGAAGGCCAACATGGTGGCCGATGCGTTGAGCCATAAGACGGCGGGGTGCTCAATTGGGAACCTTTGTATGAGGATGAAGGTGATTTCTCCTTTGTTGGATATGATCAAGGAGGCTCAGGTCGAGGAGGTGAAGAAGGAGAAATGGAAGATAGAGCGAATTCGGGGGCAATATCCTTTGTTTGTTAAGGATAGCCGCGGCCTTTTGACGCGGTGTGGCCGAGTATGGGTACCGATGACTGGAGGATTAAGAAAGAATATATTAGAGGAGGCACACAAGTCCAAGTTCTCTATTCATCCAGGGGCTACAAAAATGTATAGAGACTTGAGACTGAGTTATTGGTGTCCCTGTATGAAGCGGGAGATCGCCTGGTTTGTGGAGCGGTGCTTGAACTGCAGGAAGGTCAAGGCCGAGCATCAACGGCCTCATGGGAAGGTTCAGCCGCTACCCATTCCCATGTGGAAATGGGAAGAGATCACTATAGACTTCATCACGAAGTTGCCAAGGACGGCGAGGGATGTGGATGCCATTTGGGTGATCGTGGACAGACAGACGAAGAGTTCCCACTTCATTCTGATTTCCGAGAGTATATCCGCGGAGAAGTTGGGTGATATTCATGTACGAGAGGTGGTGGTTAGGAACGCGGTGCCAGCGTCGGTAGTCTCCGACAGGGATGTCCGGTTTACATCCAGGTTCTGGAAGAAGTTCCACGAGGAACTTGGTACTCAGTTGCATTTTAGTACGACATATCACCCCCAGACTGATGGCGAGAGCGACAGGACGATCCAGACACTGGAGGACATGCTTCGAGCATGCGTGTTGGATTTAGGAGGTACTTGGGACACGTATCTTCTATTGGGTTTTGAGCATTCTAACACTCCTATGGTGTACATGCAACCCTATAAACCTTGGATCTATGTTTTCTCTATTATACATGCAAATATTAACTATTCCAAGGTTTCATCCTAACTAGCATATTATGAAGCACCTATACTACAAAGTTCTAGTTAGATGACATACCTTTTGATGTAGCTTGATGTCTTCAAGCTTTAAGAGCTTAGCCCCAACAGTGTGGAAGCCTCAAATGGAATCACAAATCACCAAAACACCTTGGAAGAACTTGAGAGAATATGTATGCACACTAAAATCGGCCCACTCTTATTTTCACACACTTGTTCCAATTTTGTGAGCCAAGGACCCCTTTATATATTATGGAGGATTAGGGTTACATCCATGTAAACCCTAATACCCATGACCTTTCATTTACATAGGATCCATGGGTTAAAAGCTCCATGGACCATCCATGAAAGCTTAGCCCAACCTAAATGAACTTGGCCCATTCCATATATATAAGAGTCCATATTTAATTAGTTCTTTTTGATCACTTAATTAATTCTAAATTAATTCTTGATCAATACTAATTAAATAATATGATTCCATATTAATATATTAGAACTTATAATATATTAATATAAATCATAAATATACTATGCTCAAAAGACTATCCATATAAATTGTGCCGGTGAAGTGCAACCCAAATGGACCATGCCAGGTCGGGTCAAGTACATACCAAATATAGTTATGGACTTAGACATTAATCCAACAGTCTCCCACTTGGATAAGTCTAAAACTATTATTGAGTATGACTTCAAAACCTAACTGGCAATCGTAGCTCTTAAAGCCGCTGTCGAACTCTGACCTTGTCAATGACTTGTCCATTAGACAAGGGATCATATATTCCTCCATTCTAGATATCTTATGGACTGAGACATCGATTATAATCATTCTCTCTGTCCATTTGTTGTTTCCCGATTTTTGATTTATGATGACTGACTGATTGAACAAATCAAATCAGTCCTGGCTTGGCCAAGCACTCACATGTGTCATCGCTAAATCATCGAGGGGCCCACAGATATCGCTTTTATCCTGAAGGTAAAAGGAATGGATAAACTTCGACTCATATGGCTTGTTCTACTACTTGTTGAATCATACACAAAGGCACGTTTTATAACATCGAGTTACCAATGCGTTTTCGTGCAATCAATGTATAACCAACTCATAGTAACAACTCATATCTCTAGGTTTTAAGAATATAAGATATTATCGTCTCATGATGACTCGCGATAAAATCCATGAAGTGATTCAAATGAGCATGGGTTGAATCCAATACTCAGAACTTATGAGCACTCATGAGTGTTGTAGCACCACTTTGTCCACCAACTTGGACCTCTACAAACCAACCCATGACAGTCTTCATTCATATCTACTTCCAACATATGACCGACTGTGGATGGTTTGAATAACTTAATCATTCAGGAAGAACGACTTAGTTATTCTGGAAGTCAAAACATGCAAAGTGAAACACAAGAATAAATGAATCAAATATGGTATCAAACCCCATGAATATAAATAAACACTTTTATTTATCACCATACTGATTACTCATTATTCATTGTTTCGGTTTTATCAACTTTATACTTGAATTAAAAACACTAGTTGTCCCATGCTCCAAGCATGTACACTATGTTTTTCTTAAACAATAGCTTTGCCATACACCAAGTATGCACTCTATCTTTGTCTATGATCCTTACTTTGTGAAATAAACCAATTGAACATAATTTCAATGATTCTAATTTCACACTCCCAAATCCTTATCGAAAAATGTGAGAATTTCAAATTCCTATCATTTCTCGAAATCTGTTTAGATTTTAAACTTATATGCACTGACCCTCCTGTAATGAATATGTAGAAAGTCACAAAGACTTGTCAACAGTCATTATAAGGTATTCCAATGGAGATCAACTCCATGGAAACTAAGTCTCATATTCAAAGTACATTGCTTTGGACATGCTTCTTGCATTAAGTTTTCTAATCTTACACAGATAACTTCCACCTATGGAGACAACTCCATATTCTTATTTTGACTATCACTTCTGAATAAGAGATGCCTCTTTTCAGAATATGTCAATATGGTCCTTCCAAAATTAGCACTATACTTCCAACTGTCCCTGAGCAACCAATCTTTGGTAAACCTCAGATTGTCCTCGACAATTGCTTAATCATTTTAATCATATCCAATTCTAGACCTTTTCCCTTCTTAATGCCTCTGGGCATTTGGAAAAATTTAGAAATGACAAATATTATAGCACATGCAATCGATCCTGTACCCAAAGCAAATGGTACACGATTCATGATGTCTCACATAAAGACATGATTCTAGACCAGTCTTTTGCTACAATATTTTTATTTGCCATGTTTTCAAAATTTGACTATGAAGAGGGATGTCGTAATCATAATCGAATTTTGAGAACGCAATATATAGAATTTCCTTAAGTTGAACCAATCCAACATGAAATTCATATATATATTCTTGACTAAAGATGATTAAGGTCTCAATCTAAGCCTTTAGAACTGAAATGAAGTATATCCTCTCCCTTAATTATAGCAAAACAACTTTTTCAATCCCTGCAGCCTCACGAATTGAAACTTTTGTTTTCTATAATTAACATTGCTAACTTGCAACACTAACAATAATTATCATGCTCCCACTTACATGATGATTATTAGCATAACACTTATGCTCCCACTAGCTTTGACATGTACTCAGAAATCAGCTGGACTTCTAGAAATCAATACTTTATTGACTTTCTTACCAAAGTTCAGATTTCTGATACGAGATGCTTTGATAAAACTTTATCAAAATCATACACCTTTCCTTAGATAGCATGCATGTGTGTCTAAACAATTTAAGAACTATGAAAAGGGATGTCGTAATCATAGTCTCAATTGTTTAGACCTTTTGCCATCTGCTTCAAATCTACTTGGTGGAAGTGTTTCCTCACCATCATTTTCATGAATCGGAGAGAAACCTTATGACCCTTAGATTTTATGGTGTATGTGTTCTTATCCATGTGAATCGTCAAAACCATAGTCACAAGACAAGGATAATGACAAATCCAAACTTATATGGACTGAACTTATGCAATCTTAACTTCTTGCCACCTGGCAGTACAGGGCCTGCCATTGCTTCCAAGTTGTTATGCAACCAATTGAGAACTTTCAGAACTCCTATGCAAAGCCAAATTTAACTGGAATGGGCACAGAATATGTCAACACGATAGGTTATAAACCTCAAGTCGTGTGCTAGTGAAGAACCTCAGGTTTTATTCTTGATTAGTTCTTGAAATTATTTTTAGGATCTTTAAGACTCCCACTATCCTCTTGACATATAAGACTATCTTGCCAAATATTCAAGAGATAGTGCGGATTCTTTATCAAGACAAACACTTCACACAATTGGCCTTAGTTGGTCTTTGTTTTATCCAAAACATCACAACTTACCAATTTCAAATGTACAAGAGTAGGACACTTTTACTCTTACATTTGACAAGTGTTTTAAACCTTTCTTTAAGATATGTCACTCAAGTTACAATCTTGGAGTATGACTCTAAGAATTGTTTTGGAACGAATTATGACTCATCTTCCTGATCTAACCATTTCAACAATTCATGACTCCTCTTCTTAGTCATAAGAATGCACTAAGATGACCTTTAGAGGACTAATTGTGATATGATTTCAAAATCATTAAGATGATCACAAACATGATACTAAAGTACTCTCCCATCTTTTCAGATTTGAGAAACTTTTATCTTTCTGCCTAATTTGATTCTTCCCATTCGTTCTGCCATACATTGAGACTTTTCCAATGTTTCAGAATTATACTTAAACTTGTAAGTATAACCATATTTACTAAACTTTAGTAAATCAAATAGTCTTAACGAGCTTTGTGGTGGACATGACCAGTGCACAAGAATGTGTACTCGATCCCTTTAGTCCTTCACTTGACTCACACATCCATGTGAACAAGTAATTAGTCTTGATTTTCCAATGCTTGAAAGTTCTCATTCATCATACTATTTAACTTGCATGATTCCAAGTTTCGGTCCAATTGAAACTTGGGTGATGAGGAACTTTCCTGATTTGGTAAATTTAGACACTACCACAAATGAACGAATCAAACCCATTTTCCAATATTGTTGTCAGTGGAATCATATAAGCAACAATTTTCCACAAATGCCATTGTAAGGATACTTCAAATAAATAAAATTAAACAATTTTCTTTTATTTTAAAACTTTGCGGAAAAACTTATCCTTACAATCCACATGGAAAATTGTTGTTATCTATTCCTTAGCAATATATCATAACTTCTTAAGCAACTGCTCAAAATTCTGATGCGATCGAAATCCACCTTCGCGATCAGAATAAGCATATACTTCCTTTAAGATTTCTCTCTATTCTTTGATTCTTAAAACATCAACATGTGACCCAGTCACATCATGTAATGAGGATCTCAGAATAGAACCTAATAGAGTTAGATAATGGGCTTTACCTGATGTAGAGTCAAACTTATTGACTTTAACATCCTTAGGTAAATTTGGCAGCTTTGCAATCAACGCCCCTTCCTTTGGCAAAATAAACATATGGACCCTTTGGTAATGGGACTATCTCAGACTTAGCCTTTCTCTTTACCATTTGGTCAACCGGGTTGACTATGGCAAATCCCTTTCCATTGGGAAGAGAATGCTTTTTCTGGATTTCCAGTGTCACCATTGTCACTGTCCATAAAGTTTTTGGGAAGTTGATCTTCTAATCAAATTTGCTTTACTATCGTTCCAAATCATTGCTGATTCAGCAGCACCAAGCAAATAGATATGATCATTAAGGTTCATGTCATAGTCTGTTTCATAGTAGTCCCAAAGGAACTCACTATGTGACTTAGAAAGTGATTGAACATCCAACTTTCTCAAGACTTTGACACCCAACTCTCCTGGCTTGTCAATACGTGACTTCATCTCTAAGATGTGATCACACATAGACCTTGCTTGCCATTAGGGCTTGAGTGACCTTGAACTTGTGGGTTAGGGAGAATAATTGGAGGAGGTGGAGGAAGAGAAGTATGACTTCCATGAGCCAAACTCGGGAAGTCATATTCATTAGGAAAGCTTGGTTTGGGAAGATCATTGTTGTCTAAACTAGACATCAACAATGGGAGAAATTCACGTAAAGTTGATTTAAGTCCTTAATATAACACCCAATATGATATATTAAGGCTAGGACCCAACAAACTATTTTATAACTTGGAAGAGGGATGCCGTAATCCAAGCTATAAAATATTTGAAGGTAGGTGAATGACGATTCACCAATTTCCACCAAGATAAACGAAATGTATTATTAGGTTTTAATTGGTTTTGAAACTCCTAGATTCTTTTGAGATTCATTGAACTTTTCAATGGCATGTTTCAATCTCGAGTGTGCCCTTCAGGTTTTGTGACTGGGATGCCGATGATCACAAAACAAGGTGTGAAGTAACCATGCAAATATACTTGGTACCTTTAATATTTACCCCTCAATCGATGTGTTGGTTAACCAAACACGCTCCAACGATACTATGATAAACATTAAGTTACCCTTTGCCTACCTTGTTAAGTCCAGGTTAGTGTGCCGGTTAACCACACACGCTCCACTAACAGCTTAAACAAAGTGCAAAGTGTAATTTCATGGATTAGCACCTTATTCACATTTTCCTAAGTAACTAAGATTGGGAATTTATAAGTGTTTAGTTACTTAGTATTTATCATTATACTTATAATAAAGGGAGAATTATAGTCCTTGTCCTACCTGTTCGGCTAACGACCCTCCACCGGTCAAGGAAGCGGCAAGTGAGAGTGGACACCCATTAAACTGCCATTTTATAGGCAGTAACCTTATACCCCCCTTATAGACCGGCTTCGTGAATGAGGCCTACTAATGGTAAGACGACTTGCTCTTATACATATAATATATTAAACTTTTAATATTATAATAGTATAAGGGTGTATTTTAGACATTTAAAATACTTGGTGGTTTAATCTATTAATTAAACTAGACTTTTAATTTAATTAAACTCAAACCATATATTTATGGATTAATAATACTCTTTTAATTAAACGCTTTAATTAACTATTAATAAAGTCCATAAGAGTTAATTTGAACTATTCAACAAAACATCATAATTCCAATTATTAAACTCAAAATTAAAACCATTTAATTAATTGTTTAAGTTATGAACCCAAGAGTTTTAGAATTCAATTCTTTTTTTCATAAAAAACTTTTCTCAAATTCCAAAACTTGAGGGCAAGTTTTGTAATTCTTGAAAACCTTTGGATTTCATAACTTATGGAATTAATGGTGTTTTATGATGAAACTTTCCATGTTCCATAACTTAAGAACAAGTTATGGAATTATTTAAAACAGTAACACCAAATTTTGTAACTCCATAAAAACATTGAATCAATTTTTTTTTTTTTTAAACTTCCATATCCATAACTTATGGAAGTTTCAAAAACCCTTAAGATCACAACTTTAAAAAAAAACTTTTGAGCTCCAAAATTTTATGACAAAATTTGTAACTCCTTAAAACATTTAGATCAAACTTTTAAAACTAATAAAATAATCATATGATTTTATCTTTTGCTAAATTTGACCTAATTCAACTCACATAACAAATGATTCAAATTTTACAAATAATTCGTTTTTCACAAAACAAGTAATTATCTTAAAATTTGACAAACGTCATGGTTTTTTTTCCTTTTTTTCCAACTTAAAAATAAAAGATTTGCATCAATATAACAGAAAACAACCCATGGCTCTTATACCACTGTTGGGTTTTGAGCATTCTAACACTCCTATGGTGTACATGCAACCCTATAAACCTTGGATCTATGTTTTCTCTATTATACATGCAAATATTAACTATTCCAAGGTTTCATCCTAACTAGCATATTATGAAGCACCTATACTACAAAGTTCTAGTTAGATGACACACCTTTTGATGTAGCTTGATGTCTTCAAACTTTAAGAGCTTAGCCCCAATAGTGTGGAAGCCTCAAATGGAATCACAAATCACCAAAACACCTTGGAAGAACTTCAGAGAATATGTATGCACACTAAAATCGGCCCACTCTTATTTTCACACACTTGTTCCAATTTTGTGAGCCAAGGACCCCTTTATATATTATGGAGGATTAGGGTTACATCCATGTAAACCCATGACCTTTCATTTACATAGGATCCATGGGTTAAAAGCTCCATGGACCATCCATGATATCTTAGCCCAACCTAAATGAACGTGGCCCATTCCATATATATAAGAGTCCATATTTAATTAGTTCTTTTTGATCACTTAATTAATTCTAAATTAATTCTTGATCAATACTAATTAAATAATATGATTCCATATTAATATATTAGAACTTATAATATATTAATATAAATCATAGATATACTATTCTCAAAAGACTATCCATATAAATTGTGCCGGTGAAGTGCAACCCAAATGGACCATGCCAGGTCGGGTCAAGTACATACCAAATATAGTTATGGACTTAGACATTAATCTAACATCTTCCACTGGCAGAGTTCTCATACAACAACAGTTATCATGCCAGTATTGACCGAGCTCCATTCGAGATGTTATATGGTCGGAGGTGCAGGACCTCGGTGTGTTGGGATGAGGTTGGGTATCGGGTCATGGGGAGCACTGAGGTAGTGCTCAAGACTACCAGATTGATTCAGCAGGTGTGTGACCGTTTGCGAGTCGCGTAGAGCCGTCAGAAAAGTTATGTTGACCGACGGCGTTGGGATCTCGAGTTTCAGGTGGGGGATTTTGTATTGCTGAAGGTGTCGACCTAGAAAGGGATTATCAGGTTTCGAAAGAGGGGAAAGTTGGGGCCTCGGTTCATAGGCTCGTTTAGGATCACGACCCGAGTGGGCAAGGTGGCATATCGCTTAGAGCTGCCAGAGGAGCTTAGTTAGATTCACAACACCTTCCACGTATCTCAGCTTCGGAAGTGTGTTGCTGACGAATCCGTGGTTATTTCCTTGGATGACATTCAGGTGGATGGGAGTCTGAATTATGTCGAAAGGTTGGTCGCCATCTTAGATAGGAAGACAAAGGGTCTTCGGAACAAGGAAGTGAAGCTGGTAAAGGTGCAATAGCAACACCGCAAGGGTTCCGAATGGACTTGGGAACCTTAGGAGGAGATGCGGGAGCATTACCTTGATCTGTTTACAACTATGGACTTCGAGGACGAAGTCTAGTTCAAGTCGGGGAGAGTTGTAACACCCTAAATCAGGTGTGGCTTGAGACCCTCGAAAAATTCCTATTTTTATATAATTGGTCCCTTGATTACGCTAGGCGTACTTATGAGTACGCTTAGCGTACTCTGCATGAAGGATCGCAGAGGAGCCTTACGTATGCTGGGCGTACGTAAGGGTACGCCAGATGTATGCAACAGAGGGCCAAAACCCTAAATCTCGGACTTGTCCTCTATTTAAAAATCTTTTAGCCGCTTGGACCAAACCCTATTAGTCTCTTTAGCCTCATTTCGTCTACCTTCAGCTGATATATTGTGTGAGATGGTTTTGAGCTTAAGGATTGGGTTTGTGTGGCTATTTTAGAGTTCTTTCAAGAAGAGGAAGTGGTCAATCAAGCTTGGGACGGTTTGGTGTTTCAAGAATCTGCATCTTTGTCATCTTGCAAAGCTTCTGGAGGTAAAAAGCTTGCACCTTTCCACTTAAATCACTAGATCTAGCTAGGGTTTTCTAGTTTTGTCCCTTTGGTTGATTTTGGACCTCCACCTGTGAGTTAAGCAACTCCAGAAGGTGGGAATGACAGATCTGAGGTCCCTTCATCCTTTAGTATCATAAAAATGGAGTCTTGATGGGAGTTTTGGCATAAGGCATGGGTTAAAGACCTTGGGAACGTCTTAATGGAGGTTTTTGGTGTATATGAGGCATGCAAATGAATAAAGTTGCCAACCTTATTCCTTAGGACGTCTTAACAAACCTAGATCTGGCTTTTGGACGTAAAGGAATCGAGTATTAAGCACTTAGTGGAGAAAGTGCTTAACCTGGTAGTACGCTGGGTGTAACCAAGTGTACGCTGCGCGTAGTTCCAAGACCCCAGTACGATGCGCGTACCCGGATGGTACGCCAAGCATACGCATCGCAGTTTGACCCAAATCTGTTTTGGGCCTTTGAGCTATTGGGCCTCATTTGGGTATTGGATATAGTTGTATTCTTGGAATTATGAGTCATTTCATCTGTTTTGGGCCATGGGCATATTGATTGGGCCTTATTGGGCCGAAAGGCCCATTAATTATTTTGGACTTGGACTTTGGGTCCATTAGCAAGGGAAGGATAATTGGGCCTCATGGAAGGGTTTGGAGTTTGGGTTTCTTTTGATTAAGTGAGGTTCTGACATTAATTAATATTATTATTGAGCTCGGGAGGTTACGGACTGTTAGGAGTGCAGCTTTTGTATACAGCAGACAGAGGTGAGACTTCTCACCATACCCATGGGTCTAAGGCACCAAGGCCGACCCATTATGTGATTATGATATGTGTTAGTCATTCTGTGATTTGATATGTTATGTGATTGCATGATTTGCATGGAAGACCACGGGAGGGAGCCCGTGGCATTGGATATAAGACCATGTGGGGTAGCCCATCGCATTCCTAGGTAAAGAGCATGTGGGGTAGCCCATTGCATTGGATGTAAGACCATGTGGGGTATCCCATGGCAGTCCTAGGTAAAGACCATGTGGGATAGCCTATGGCATTCTTATAGGTTTATGTATGCATGGCTTATGTGATATGTATAGCTGTTATAGCTAGTATGATATGTTGTATGTGGTTTGTGTGTGTGGTATGCTCTGGGGAACTCACTAAGCATTAGCTTACAGTTTGTGGATTTGTTTTAGGTACATCTGAGCCCAAGGGCAAGGGCAAGGCTTGATGGCGCGACATGCACTCTCACTCAGATATTTTATGGGACACTCTGATAGTTTGGAAATAAATTTATAATGGATATGTTTTGAAAACAATTGTAACTGATTTTTTGGATAATAAACATGCATCTTCGATAATTTAAAATGAAAATTTTCTTTTAAAAATTTGGGTTGTTACATTGGAAGAGAAGAATGAAGGAGATTTCGGCCTTGAATGCTTCTTAGGAAGAGTTTTCGAAACTTGGATGTTTCTAGGAAGCTAGAACACGAAATGGAGTGTCTATGAGTGAGAATATTTACATGAAATGGAAACAAATCATTTGAGAGTGACAATAACTTACCTAGTGGTGATCTATGATGAAGAATTCTTGAACACACCCATAAATCTTTGAAACTTGAAAGGATGGATGAAGGAAATCTTCTTGTGTTTGAGAGGGAAGGAAAATAAGTGAGAAAATTGGAATGAAGAGTTGTGAGAAAATAGGTCTTCGGCCGAGGGTTTAAGGTGGGAAGAGAGAGGGAATAAAAAGGTCAATACATGATGGTTTGAACTTAGAAGTATGGAAGCTAATTGCTTGGATTACCACTAAACAACAACGAGGTGTCAACTGTACATTTTCCCTTGATAAGTTTTTTTTTATCAAAAACCGAAAATTAGAGGAAATGAGAAAGAAAAAGATATTGGGCTTGGAATTTGAATAGCAACCGAACATATAAAGCCCAATAAGAAATCTTTTCGGCCCGATGTGATTAAATAAGTGGGTTTTCGGCCCATAGAGACAAAGTAAGTGATTTTCGGCCCAATAAGGCCCATGAAGGGTCTTATAGCCCAAAATACAATTACTTAATGAATGTGGGTCTAACTAGGGCCCAAATGAGGATTCTTGGCCCAAGAGAACGAAATTGAGGGGTTACTGGCCCATTAGGCCCAATAAGAGAATCCTGGTCCAATAAGAGTTTAAACCGGGAAGTTAGGGCTTCAAGCCCAAAGTTGAGTGAATGCAACGTATTGAATTAGGTTTAGAGCTTGCACAAGTGATTTTTGATTCGAATTGTCATTTTTGAATGAATAACTTGTATAACGTCATACTTAGGTTTACAAGATACACCAAAAGTTAATTACACATGGACAAAATTTCCTAGCCCTAAAATGCTAGTTGTGACATCATCCCCCCCCCCCCCCCGTTAGAGGGAATTTCGTCCCGAAATTCTTTTGAAAGCTGATCTTAAGAGCTAGAGAAAAGGTGAGGGTACTTTTGCATCACTTGATATTCGCGTTCCCATGTGAATTCTGGTCCGCGCTTAGCATACCATCGAACCTTCACAATCGGAATGCGGCTTTGTTTTGTACGCTTCACTTCCATGTCCATGATTTCAACTGGTTCTTCGATGAACATGAGATTCTCGTTTACCCCGATCTCATCCAAGGGAACAACGAGGGTTTCATCTGATAGGCACTTTTTCAGATTGGACATGTGAAATACGGGATGTATGTTGCTGAGCTCCGCGGGTAGCTGCAGCTTATAGGCCACCGGACCAATCCGGGCAAGAATCTCGAATGGTCCGATGTGTCGTAGATTTAGTTTTCCCCGCTTTCCAAACCGTATCATCCCCTTCCAGGGAGAGACTTTCAGTAGCACGCGATCACCTACTTGGAACTCCAGAGGCTTTCGCCTTTTATCAACATAGCTTTTTTGTCGGTCTCGAGATGCTTGGAGTCGTGCCCTGATCTGAACTATTTTATCCGTTGTTTCTTGAATGATCTCTGGTCCTATAAGTGTGTTGTTCGGTACCTGTCCCCTTGCCAACTGGGTGTCTCCTACCTCAGCCCAACAGAGGGGTGATCTACATTTACGACCGTACAAGGCCTCGAAGGGAGCGACTTAAATGCTTGTGTGGTAGTTGTTGTTGTATGAGAATTCGATTAGCGGTAAATGAGTATCCCATGCCTTGCCAAAATCTATCACACAAGCTCGGATCATATCATCCAGTGTTTGAATGGTTCGCTCACTTTGGCCGTCGGTCTGGGGGTGGTAGGCAGTACTCATATCGAGATGGGTCCCCATTGCCTTCTGGAGTGACTGCCAGAATCGTGAGGTGAACCTACTATCTCGGTCAGAGATGATAAATACCGGCACTCCGTGAAGTCTCACCACCTCCTTTATGTAGATCCGAGTTAATCGCTCCATTTTGTTTGTTTCTTTTATTGGTAGGAAATGGGTGGATTTAGTCAACCGATCGACAATCACCCAAATGGCATCCAACCCGTCAGCCGTTTTAGGTAATTTGGTTATAAAATCCATTGTTATTCGTTCCCATTTCCACTCGGGTATCACCGGTTGTTGTCATAGTCCCGAGGGCTTCTGATATTCTACCTTAACCTTTGCGCAAGTCAGGCACTTGCTCACGTAGGTAGCAATTTCCGCTTTCATGTTTGGCCACCAATAATGTTGTTTGATATCCAGGTACATCTTATCCGATCCTGGATGTACGGAGTATCGTGTCTTATGAGCTTCGTTCATGACCATGTCTCTGACTCTGTCACACCCCCAAACTGAGATAGCGGAAACATTCGGGGGAGGAGGACGTCATGTGCAATTTACATAACAATGCACAATAGTAAAACAAGCAACAACATCCATTGCATTAATAGAATAGTTAATACATGTGTGTTCTGTGTATAATTGTAAGACACCAAAAAATATATCAAAATAAAAGATGAGTATTGAACATCCACCTTCTTCTCAAAATCCGATCCAGTGTACCTGTCTACTGGTTCCCTGAGAATACAAGTTATTTTGAAAGAGAGTATCAACATTTAAGTTGGTGAATTCATAAGTGTTTCAGTGTCAAATGTTTTTAGTTGTTTCATGAAAATGTTTGTGTTTGCCTAGTGAAATGTTTGTATACTTCCCAGAAAATCTTATATTTTCTTCTAAAATGAAAAGTAGTCTTCTACCCAAGACCCGACTGTTTTGTATGTTTGTTCTCTTGTAATAGTGTAAATGTAAGTTTGTACTTGAAATAGTATAAAATGTATGTTTTCCATATTTGTAAACCATCTTTACTAGAAAAATAGTATGCATTTCTCATGTGAGAATATCATTGTATGAATGTAATGGAAAATGAAGGTTTATAGTAGAATTATGTAAAAATATACTACTGATGGATTAACTGCCTTGTAACCAAACTGGTTAATTAAGGTTAAAATGTGATAAGGTTATAACCATTCTTGACTGACTAGTATAAAAAGACGACGTTCTTCAGGCATCGAAACTGATAATGACATTTGTCACCCGTGGACCTGCAGGTCCCACTGTAGCTAGCAGCAAGGTGTGGGATAGTCAGTCCCGTATAGATCTATACACAAACTCACGCTCTCCCTCCAGGAGACTCTGGTTACAAAATGTGACACAACAAGTATATTGTTGTGCCATGAAATAGTATCTCACATTTTAGTTATCTTGTTCACGTATAGTATGTAAGTTCCTTTTTGTCTTGTAATTGAATAGTATACTTTGTAATGAATAGTAATAGTATGTATGTATTGTTTCATGTATTGTTCCTCTGTTCTAGAAAATAGTATGTATTGATCCTTTAAACTATACCTATTATAGTTTACTAGTATGTTTGTTTGAACTGTAACTGATTTGGAGAAAATACTCATTTGCCCAATGTATGCAACTGAGTTAAGTATGTACTTTGAAAATGAAGTTTAATATTCATGTATATATTTAGCAAGTATAACTATGATTTAACCGACAATCGAACTAGTGATCCTACCCTAAGCCCACAACCAAACAAGGAACAGGACTCAAGGTACTTAGCAATAGTCCTAAGTTCGTTAAAGCATACTTATACATAAATATATAAATGAATACGATTTTGATAATAAACAGCAGTCTAAAATAGTTTAAAAGATTTTTTGAAATGATTTTAACAACTTATAAGCTCATAAGAATTCCTTTATTTGTTTGTTTTCACATGTAAATGTTAACACAATTCTATTGTGTTCTACTCGTATCCCCCTCCCCCCCTAAAACATTTAAAAAGGTAAATTGTAGGGTATGAACTCACCTTTTGGGAGTGATTCGATTGAATGTTCGATATAGGAGGATTGTCTCCACTAGATAGATCCCGATACAAAATAAGTCTTAAAATGCATATAACATAGTACATAGACATACGATTAGTGAATATAACCTCTAAGTCATTAAGGAAACAACCTACGATGTAAGGATTACTTACAAAAGAAGTGTTAGAACCGAAATCAAGAGGCTGCAAGGTGTTTACGGCCAACCTTCGATGTTCACGGCCGTAAAGGGTTTTCGGCCCTTGAAGATTCAAGTGTTTTCGGCTGGAACACAGTGTGTGTTCTTGGTGTTTCTTGGTGAAATGATTGATTTCGAATGAAGGATGTTCTTAAATGAGATACGGAGATGGATTGGATGATCTTCGGATGATAAATGAAAGAAAACTTGGGTTTTTTGGTTGAAGACTTTGAGAGAGAATGCTTGAGTTTGAGGCTAGAAATGTAGAAGTGAGGATAAATTCAGTCAAACCCATATATATAGGTAGAGTTTGCGGTCTGAGGGGGTTCACGGCTGAAGGCTCGTTTGCACCGTTTGCGGCTGCAAGAGTTTGCGGCTCATGCGAAGGTCCTCGGTCCTAATTGATTCCCTCTTTTAACACACAACACTTTTAAATATATAGTCTATACACCTATAACTCATTAATCTAACCATAATAAGATAATTAAAAAAAATAAGTTTGACTTTCGTTTGATAGGTTTGACTTTAGTTGACCAAGTTTGACTTTTACAAGATAGAAATTACGGGTTGTCACAGACTCCTCCAAACTTTGGAATCCATATTCGATTCATGAAATAGTAAGATCCGTCTTCTTTGACTTCAAGATTTTTATCCATTCCACGCATTGCTTCATTCGCGGCATTTTCCGGCTTCAATGCCTCCAATTGAGCTTCTTTGATTTGTGAAGACAAGTGGGAATGGATGGTCATTGTTAGTGTTTTTACTCGGCGGTCTGAGTATTCCTCCCTGCATAAGGCGTCATCCACCACATTATCTTTTCCTGGATGATACTTGATCTCGCATTTGTAATCGTTTAGCTGCTCTACCCATCGCCGCTGCCTGATGTTTACCTCTTTCCGATTCAAGATGTGCTGGAGACTTTTGTGGTCCATGAAGATGGTGCACTTTGTTCCACAAAGGTAGTGCCTCCAAATTTTTTGGGCGAAGACCACAGCTCCCAGTTCGAGATCATGTGTGGTATAGTTTACTTCGCGAGTCTTCAATTGCCTGGACGCGTAAGCTATGACTTTTCCATGCTACATAAGAACACAACCTAACCCTTGATTTCAAGCGTCGGAATACACTACAAAATCCTCCGATCCCTCAGGTAAAGATAATACCAGAGTACTACAGAGGGCTCGGTTTAGGGTTTAAAAAGCAGCTTCTTGCTTGTTAGTCCAATTGAAGGGTACACCTTTTTGGGTTAGAGTGGTGAGGGGCTTGGCGATCTTGAAAAAATTCTGAATGAGCCTTCTATAATAACGAGCAAGGCCCAAGAATTGTCTGATCTCCGTTGGCGTTTTAGGGGTTGCACAGCCCTCAATAGCTTTGATCTTGGAAGGGTCTACATGTATCCCTACTTCACTGACTACATGTCCCAAGAAATTCACACTGCGAATCCAGAACTCGAATTTGGAGAATTTTTCATATAATTTCTCTGCCCTCAATGTCTCCAGAACCTGTCGTAGGTGCTGACTATGTTCTTCCTTATTCCGAGAGTAAACGAGTATGTCATCGATGAAAACAATTACAAAGCTGTCAAGGAATGGGCGGCAAAATCGGTTCATGAGGTCCATTAATGCTGCTGGAGCATTCGTTAGACCGAAGGGCATAACAAAGAATTCATAGTGACCACATCGAGTTCAAAAAGCAGTTTTGGGAATATCTTCTTCCCGGACTAGAATCTGATGATATACGATCCTTAGATCTACTTTGGAAAAGTAACTAGCTCCTTGAAGCTGGTCGAATAGATCATCAATCCGAGGGAGTGGGTATCGGTTCTTCATGGTGAGCTTGTTCAACTCTCGATAGTCGATGAACATTCTAAAGGATTCGTCCTTTTTTTTGACAAACAAGACCGGAGCTCCCCAGGGTGAGCAACTCGGCCTTATGAATCCCTTTTCCAGAAGTTCGCTTAATTGGCTCGATAACTCCTGCATTTCTGTGGGAACTAACCTGTTGGGTGACTTGGCAATTGGCTTGCTTCCGGTATAAGGTCAATTCGGAATTCGACCTGCCACTCGGGAGGTATTCCTGGAAGATCTTTTGGAAATACTGTTGGATTAATGTCTAAGTCCATAACTATATTTGGTATGTACTTGACCCGACCCGGCATGGTCCATTTGGGTTGCACTTCACCGGCACAATTTATATGGATAGTCTTTTGAGAATAGTATATTTATGATTTATATTAATATATTATAAGTTCTAATATATTAATATGGAATCATATTATTTAATTTGTATTGATCAAGAATTAATTTAGAATTAATTAAGTGATCAAAAAGAACTAATTAAATATGGACTCTTAGATATATGGAATGGGCCAAGTTCATTTAGGTTGGGCTAAGCTTTCATGGATGGTCCATGGAGCTTTTAACCCGTGGATCCTATGTAAATGAAAGGTCATGGGTATTAGGGTTTACATGGATGTAACCCTAATCCTCCATAATATATAAAGGGGTCCTTGGCTCACAAAATTGGCACAAGTGTATGAAAATAAGAGTGGGCCGATTTTAGTGTGCATACATATTCTCTCAAGTTCTTCCAAGGTGTTTTGGTGATTTGTGATTCCATTTGAGGCTTCCACACTATTGGGGCTAAGCTCTTAAAGCTTGAAGACATCAAGCTACATCAAAAAGGTATGTCATCTAACTAGAACTTTGTAGTATAGGTGCTTCATAATATGCTAGTTAGGATGAAACCTTGGAATAGTTAATATTTGCATGTATAATAGGGAAAACATAGATCCAAGGTTTATAGGGTTGCATGTACACCATAGGAGTGTTAGAATGCTCAAAACCCAACAGTGGTATCAGAGCCATGGGTTGTTTTCTGTTATATTGATGCAAATGTTTTATTTTCAAGTTGGAAAAAAAAGGAAAAAAAACATGACGTTTGTCAAATTTTAAGATAATTACTTGTTTTTGTGAAAAACTAATTATTTGTAAAATTTGAATCATTTGCTATATGAGTTGAATTAGGTCAAATTTAGTAAAGATAAAATGATATGATTATTTTATTAGTTTTAAAAGTTTGATCTAAAGAGTTTTTTGAAACCTCCGTTAGTTATGGATATGAAAAGGTTTTTTAAAAAAAATTGATTCAAAGTTTTTTATGGAGTTACAAAACTTGGTCTTAATGTTTTAAAGAATTCCATAACTTGTTCTTAAGTTATGGAACATGAAAAGTTTCATCATAAAACAAGTATTTAACTCCATAAGTTATGGAATCCAAAAGTTTTCAAGAGTTACAAAACTTGCCCTCAAGTTTTGGAATTTGGAAAAAGTTTTTTATGATAAAAAAAAGAATTAAATTCTAAAACTCTTGGGTTCATAACTTAAACAATTAATTAAATGGTTTTAATTTTGAATTTAGTAATTGGAATTATGATGTTTTTATTGAATAATTCAATTAACTCTTATGGACTTTATTAATAGATAATTAAAGTGTTTAATTAAAAGAGAATTAATAATTCCATAATGACATGGTTTAAATTTAATTAAATTAAGAGTATAGTTTAGTTAATAGATTAAACCACCAAGTATTTTAAATGTCTAAAATACACCCTTATACTATTATAATATTAAAAGTTTAATATATTATATGTATAAGAGCAAGTCGTCTTACCATTAGTAGGCCTCATTCACGAAGCCGGTCTATAAGGGGGTATAAGTTTACTGCCTATAAAATGGCAGTTTAATGGGTGTCCACTCTCACCCACCGCTTCCTTGACTGGTGGAGGGTCGTTAGCCGAACAGGTAGGACAAGGACTATAATTCTCCCTTCATTAAAAGTATTAATGATAAATACTAAGTAACTAAACCTTTTATTAATTCCCAATCTTAGTTACTTAGGAAAATGTGAATAAGGTGCTAATCCATGAAATTACACTTTGCACTTTGTTTAAACCGTTAGTGGAGCGTGTGTGGTTAACCGGCACACTAACCTGGACTTAACAAGGTAGGCAAAGGGTAACTTAATGTTTATCATAGTATCGTTGGAGCGTGTTTGGTTAACCGACACATCGATTGAGGGGTAAATATTAAAGGTACCAAGTATATTTGCATGGTTACTTCACACCTTGTTTTGTGATCCTCAGCATCCCAGTCACAAAACCTGAAGGGCACACTCGAGATTGAAACATGCCATTGAAAAGTTCAATGAATCTCAAAAGAATCTAGGAGTTTCAAAACCAACTAAAACCTAATAATACATTTCGTTTATCTTGGTGGAAATTGGTGAATCATCATTCACCTACCTTCAAATATTTTATAGCTTGGATTACGGCATCCCTCTTCCAAATTATAAAATAGTTTGTTGGGTCCTAGCCTTAATATATCATATTGGGTGTTATATTAAGGACTTAAATCAACTTTACGTGAATTTCTCCCATTGTTGATGTCTGGTTTAGACAACAATGATCTTCCCAAACCAAGCTTTCCTAATGAATACGACTTCCTGAGTTTGGCTCATGGAAGTCATACTTCTCTTCCTCCACCTCCTCCAATTATTCTCCCTAACCCACAAGTTCAAGGTCACTCAAGCCCTAATGGCAAGCAAGGTCTATGTGTGATCACATCTTAGAGATGAAGTCACATATTGACAAGCCGGGAGAGTTGGGTGTCAAAGTCTTGAGAAAGTTGGATGTTCAATCACTTTCTAAGTCACATAGTGAGTTCCTTTGGGACTACTATGAAACAGACTATGACATGAACCTTAATGATCATATCTATTTGCTTGGTGCTGCTGAATCAGCAATGATTTGGAACGATAGTAAAGCAAATTTGATTAGAAGATCAACTTCCCAAAAACTTTATGGACAGTGACAATGGTGACACTGGAAATCCAGAAAAAGCATTCTCTTCCCAATGGAAAGGGATTGGCCATAGTCAACCCGGTTGACCAAATGGTAAAGAGAAAGGCTAAGTCTGAGATAGTCCCATTACCAAAGGGTCCATATGTTTATTTTGCCAAAGGAAGGGGCGTTGATTGCAAAGCTGCCAAATTTACCTAAGGATGTTAAAGTCAATAAGTTTGACTCTACATCAGGTAGAGCCCATTATCTAACTCTGTTATGTTCTATTTTGAGATCCTCATTACATGATGTGACTGGGTCACATATTGATGTTTTAAGAATCAAAGAATAGAGAGAAATCTTAAAGGAAGTATATGCTTATTCTGATCGCAAAGGTGGATTTCGATCACATCAGAATTTTGAGCAGTTGCTTAAGAAGTTATGATATATTGCTAAGGAATAGATAACAACAATTTTCCATGTGGATTGTAAGGATAAGTTTTTCTGCAAAGTTTTAAAATAAAAGAAAATTGTTTAATTTTGTTTATTTGAAGTATCCTTACAATGGCGTTTGTGGAAAATTGTTGCTTATATGATTCCACTGACAGCAATATTGGAAAATGGATTTGATTCTTTCATTTGTGGTAGTGTCTAAATTTACCAAATCAGGAAACTTCCTCATAGCCCAAGTTTCAATTGGACCGAAACTTGGAATCATGCAAGTTGAATAGTATGATGAATGAGAACTTTCAAGCATTGGAAAATCAAGACTAATTACTTGTTCACATTGATGTGTGAGTCAAGTGAAGGACTAAAGGGATCGAGTACACATTCTTGTGCACTGGTCATGTCCACCACAAAGCTCGTTAAGACTATTTGATTTACTAAAGTTTAGTAAATATGGTTATACTTACAAGTTTAAGTATAATTCTGAAACATTGGAAAAGTCTCAATGTATGGCAGAACGAATGGGAAGAATCAAATTAGGCAGAAAGATAAAAGTTTCTCAAATCTGAAAAGATGGGAGAGTACTTTAGTATCATGTTTGTGATCATCTTAATGATTTTGAAATCATATCACAATTAGTCCTCTAAAGGTCATCTTAGTGCATTCTTATGACTAAGAAGAGGAGTCATGAATTGTTGAAATGGTTAGATCAGGAAGAGGAGTCATACTTCGTTCCAAAACAATTCTTAGAGTCATACTCCAAGATTGTAACTTGAGTGACATATCTTAAAGAAAGGTTTAAAACACTTGTCAAATGTAAGAGTAAAAGTGTCCTACTCTTGTACATTTGAAATTGGTAAGTTGTGATGTTTTGGTTAAAACAAAGACCAACTAAGGCCAATTGTGTGAAGTGTTTGTCTTGATAAAGAATCCGCACTATCTCTTGAATATTTGGCAAGATAGTCTTATATGTCAAGAGGATAGTGGGAGTCTTAAAGATCCTAAAAAGAATTTCAAGAACTAATCAAGAATAAAACCTGAGGTTCTTCACTAGCACACGACTTGAGGTTTATAACCTATCGTGTTGACATATTCTGTGCCCATTCCAGTTAAAGTTGGCTTTGCATAGGAGTTCTGAAAGTTCTCAATTGGTTGCATAACAACTTGGAAGCAATAGCAGGCCCTGTACTGCCAGGTGGCAAGAAGTTAAGATTGCATAAGTTCAGTCCATATGAGTTTGGATTTGTCATTATCCTTGTCTTGTGACTATGGTTTTGACGATTCACATGGATAAGAACACATACACCATAAAATCTAAGAGTCATAAGGTTTCTCTCCGATTCATGAAAATGATGGTGAGGAAACACTTCCACCAAGTAGATTTGAAGCAGATGGCAAAAGGTCTAAACAATTGAGACTATGATTACGACACCCCTTTCATAGTTCTGAAATAGTTTAGACACACATGCATGCTATCTAAGGAAAGGTGTATGATTTTGATAAAGTTTTATCAAAGCATCTCGTATCAGAAATCTGAACTTTGGTAAGAAAGTCAATAAACTATTGATTTCTAGAAGTCCAGCTGATTTCTGAGTACATGTCAAAGCTAGTGGGAGCATAAGTGTTATGCTAATAATCATCAAGCATGATAATTATTGTTAGTGTTGCAAGTTAGCAATGTTAATTATAGAAAACAAAAGTTTCAATTCGTTAGGCTGCAGGGATTGAAAAAGTTGTTTTGCTATAATTAAGGGAGATGATATACTTCATTTCAGTTCTAAAGGCTTAGATTGAGACCTTAATCATCTTTAGTCAAGAATATATATATATATATATATATATATATATATATATATATATATATATATATATATATATATATATATATATATATATGAATTTCATGTTGGATTGGTTCAACTTAAGGAAATTCTATATATTGCGTTCTCAAAATTCGATTATGATTACGACATCCCTCTTCATAGTCAAATTTTGAAAACATGGCAAATAAAAATATTGTAGCAAAAGACTGGTCTAGAATCATGTCTTTATGTAGGACATCATGAATCGTGTACCATTTGCTTTGGGTACAGGATCGATTGCATGTGCTATAATATTTGTCATTTCTAAATTTTTCCAAATGCCCAGAGGCATTAAGAAGGGAAAAGGTCTAGAATTGGATATGACTAAAATGATTAAGCAATTGTCGAGGACAATCTAAGGTTTACCAAAGATTGGTTGCTCAGGGACAGTTGGAAGTATAGTGCTAATTTTGGAAGGACCATATTGACATATTCTGAAAAGAGGCATCTCTTGTTCAGAAGTGATAGTCAAAATGAGAGTATGGAGTTGTCTCCATAGGTGGAAATTATCTGTGTAAGATTAGAAAACCTAATGCAAGAAGCATGTTCAAAGAAATATACTTTGAATATGAGACTTAATTTCCATGGAGTTGAACTCCATTGGAATACCTTATAATGACTGTTGACAAGTCTTTGTGACTTTGTACATAGTCATTATAGGAGGGTCAGTGCATATAAGTTTAAATCTAAACAAATTTCGATAAATGATAGGAATTTGAAATTCTCACATTTTTCAATAAGGATTTGGAAGTGTGAAATTAGAATCATTGAAATTATGTTCAATTGGTTTATTTCACAAAGTAAGGATCATAGAAAAACATAGAGTGCATACTCGGTGTATGGCAAAGCTATTGTTTTGAAAAACATAGTGTACTTGCTTGGAGCATGGGACAACTAGTGTTTTTAATTCAAGTATAAAGTTGATCAAACCGAAACAATGAATAATGAGTAATCAGTATGGTGATAAATAAAAGTGTCTTATTTATATTCATAGGTTTTGATACCATATTAGATTCAATTATTCTTGTGTTTCACTTTGCATGTTTTGACTTCCAGAATAAACCAGGTCATTCTTCCTGAATGACTAAGTTATTCAAACTATCCACAGTCGGTCATATGTTGGAAGTAGATATGAATCAAGACTGTCATGGGTTGGCTTGTAGAGGTCTAAGATGTTGGACAAAGTGGTGCTACAACACTCATGAGTGCTCATAAGTTCTGAGTATTGGATTCAACCCACGCTCATTTGAATCACTTCATGGATTTTATCACGAGTGATCATGAGACGATAATATCTTATATTCTTCAAACCTAGAGATATGAGTTGTTATTATGAGTTGGTTATACATTGATTGCATGAAAACGCATTGGTAACTCGATGTTACAGAACGTGCCTTTGTGTATGATTCAACAAGTAGTAGAACAAGCCATATGAGACGAAGTTTATCCATTCCTTTTACCTTCGGGATAAAAGCGATATATGTGGGCCCCTCGATGATTTAGTGATGAGACATGTGAGTGCTTGGCCAAGCCAGGACTGATTTAATTTGTTCAATCAGTCAGTCATCATGAATCGAAAATCGGGAAACAACAAATGGACAGAGAGAATGATTATAATCCATGTCTCAGTCCATATGATATCTAGAATGGAGGAATATATGATCCCTTATCTAATGGACACGTCGTTGACAAGGTCAGAGTTCGACAGCGGCTTTAAGAGCTATGATTGCCAGTTAGGTTTTGAAGTCAAACTCAATAATAGTTTTAGACTTATCCAAGTGGGAGACTGTTGGATTAATGTCTAAGTCCATAACTATATTTGGTATGTACTTGACCCGACCCGGCATGGTCCATTTGGGTTGCACTTCACCGGCACAATTTATATGGATAGTCTTTTGAAAATAGTATATTTATGATTTATATTAATATATTATAAGTTCTAATATATTAATATGGAATCATATTATTTAATTAGTATTGATCAAGAACTAATTTAGAATTAATTAAGTGATCAAAAAGAACTAATTAAATATGGACTCTTAGATATATGGAATGGGCCAAGTTCATTTAGGTTGGGCTAAGCTTTCATGGATGGTCCATGGAGCTTTTAACCCATGGATCCTATGTAAATGAAAGGTCATGGGTATTAGGGTTTACATGGATGTAACCCTAATGCTCCATAATATATAAAGGGGTCCTTGGCTCACAAAATTGGAACAAGTGTGTGAAAATAAGAGTGGGCCAATTTTAGTGTGCATACATATTCTCTCAAGTTCTTCCAAGGTGTTTTGGTGATTTGTGATTCCATTTGAGGCTTCCACACTATTGGGGCTAAGCTCTTAAAGCTTGAAGACATCAAGCTACATCAAAAGGTATGTCATCTAACTAGAACTTTGTAGTATAGGTGCTTCATAATATGCTAGTTAGGATGAAACCTTGGAATAGTTAATATTTGCATGTATAATAGAGAAAACATAGATCCAAGGTTTATAGGGTTGCATGTACACCATAGGAGTGTTAGAATGCTCAAAATCCAACAAATACGTCAGGAAAGTCTTGCACTTCGGGAATATCACTAATGTTCTTTTCCTCTTTTTGCTTATCCACAAACTGAGCGAGAAAGGCGTGATTCTTCTTATGCAGGCATTTTTATGCCTCGATGCAAGAAATAAGACGAAGATCTGCACCAGGTTTATCGCCGTATATGATTAGGGTTTCGTTGGTGGGTAGGTGAAGGCGAACGGCCTTCTCGTGGAACATAATATCGACATGGTGGAGGCTTAACCAATCCATAGCTATGATCACATCAAAACTTTTAATACTTACTGGCATCAAGTTGATTTGAAATGAGTGATTATTTAGCGTTAGAGTGCACCCTATGAAAATATATTTGGTTGTTTCAGTCTTCCCATTAGCCATCTCCACCATGAAGGCTTCGCTTAGCTTTTGGGGTTGTTGATTTAGTAGGTGTTTGAATTTATGACTCACAAAACTTCGCTCAGCCCCACTATCAAATAGAATACATGCATAAGTGTTGTTGAGGGGAAACGTACCAGTAATTACAGCTGGGTCTTGGACCGCCTCCCCTTGTCCTCTTATGAGGACCCTGTCTGATCCTCCTGCACCTTGCGTGTTGGCCTTGGGGCAATTTCTCCTAAATTGACCCGTTTCTCCACATCCATAGCAAGTATGACTGGCCCCGACGTTGTTGTTTTTAGGCTGTTTGTTTGGTTGGGTTTGAGATCTGCAGTATCGGCCGGTGTTCCCTTTGCGGTTGCAGTTGGTACACTGCATTTCTCTGCATTTTCCATTGTGGTGGAAGTTGCATTTGTTACATTTCGGTAAGGTTCCGGCGTAAGGTTTGGTAGGAGCTAGTGTGATAGGGGTTGGAGCGACTGGAGCTTGTGTGACTTGAGTGGTAGCAGCGTGAAATGCCACTGTTTGCGGTTTCTTGGAAGATCCTGAGGACTGTCCTCCTTTATTTTTATTTCCCGAATTCTTCTTGTTACTCCCGTCCTTCTTGGCTTCGGTTTCTGTAGTTTTGGTACCTTTCTTGCTTCAATGATCATAGAGCTTCTGAGCTACACGTTTTGCACTATCAAAAGTTTCAGGGTTTGCTACAATCATGTTTCCTTGAATTGAAGGCGTTAACCCCCAAATGAATCGTTCGATCTTCTTTCCCTCTGAAGTGATCATACACGGGCACAAAAGTGCTAACTCACTGAATCTGGAAATGTAAGTCTCGATGTCTGAGTTTTGCACTGTGAGGTTCCATAACTCTTATTCTATTTTCTGTAATTCCCCACAGGGACAGTACTCTGCCATCAGCATCTCCTTAAGTTCTTCCCAAGGCATAGCGTTTGCGACCGGCAAAGTCATGGCCTTCACATGACCATTCCACCAGGATAGGGCTTGGTCAACAAAAGTGCAGGCTGCGAACTTCACCTTGCTTTCTTCCGGACATTCGCAGATTTCAAAGACAGACTCGGTCTTTTCAGTCCAGCGCTTCAAGTCTATCACGCCGCTGGTTCCATTGAATGTTCGAGGTTTTGCATTAGAGAATTCTTTGTAAGTGCAGGCTTTTGTAGACCCTTGATTCATTCCCTGATTGGAGCTTCCTGTTCCTTGACCATTTCTACCACCATTATTTCCATTATGAATGTGAGCCAACGCTGTTGTGACTGCCGCCGAGACTGCTGCCTGGAAAGCAGCGGGGTTTACTTCAGGATGAGTCGGCGGTGGTGGCGGTGGTGTAGCCGTGTTGTTGTTTCTATGCACCGGTCTTTGAGGCATCTTCTGTCATGGAACAGAAAGATGGTGAGTACATAGCCGTTTATGGTTTCGAGTTCCTTTGGCATATAGCAGTTTTGGTGGT
The DNA here is from genome assembly GCF_052849685.1 of Lactuca virosa. Taxonomy (NCBI): domain Eukaryota; kingdom Viridiplantae; phylum Streptophyta; class Magnoliopsida; order Asterales; family Asteraceae; genus Lactuca; species Lactuca virosa. The sequence continues at coordinate 424,118,470 of NC_136429.1, read as the reverse complement.
TCGGTTGTGCATATAAGTGAATTCATACTATATTAAGAAATAATAAGAATATAACTCTTAGAAGATAACAACATCACAAATAAAACACACACTTGTTTCATTACTGATAACTTCATAGTACAATACATTAAAATTTGCCTTTGAATAGGCATATAGTACACAGGGAAAATATAATTCGTCAACACAACGGCTCTATGAGTAGTGTAGTCACTTAGTCATAGAGTCGGTCCTACATACAATAGTACATGAAAAGAGAGAGAGTCCTATCGATAGAGGCGGTGGTACTCAGATGTCGAAATGACGCACCAGAAGTTTGGCAAATTCACTCATCTCCCGAGTGATCTCAGCTTCCCTTTGTTCAGCTCGAACTGCCCTAGCTTCGGCAGCAAAGAGTCGTTGTCTGAGAGTGGCTACCTCCTCCTCTAAGGAGCGTAGTCGATCAGTGGGGTCTTCCTGTGCTATGTGATGGTTTGGTAGTATTTCCGCAGGTTGGGACTCGCTAGGAATTTCTCCAATGCCCTCTTCTTCATCTATCTCCTCATCAGATCTCTCATCCTCATAGTCTGTTTCTTGATATTCTTCAGGTCCTATCTCTGGATCTCTCCCTTGAACCACTTCGGGCCTTTCATCAATCCACCCGTGGGCAACTAGGGCCTGGTAGTAGAGGTCGCCTTGCTGAAACTCAGTCATGGTGCCTGCGCGAGAATGGAGGTGTGAGAAAGTGTGTAGAAAGTGTATGTGCAACGGTTATATGATATCCCAAAATGATCCTCTAGTATTTTAATTGTTTGGGTTTGGTTCCTTAAAACTTTTTGGAAAATTAGATGCTAAGTTTCTAGAGTCATTGCCCACCACGATCACTCCCAAGCACATGTTCGTTGTATTTTGAATAAATATAGTTGATCAGGCTATATTTATCCCCAATACGACTACAAAACTGCCCAGTTTAACTGCGATGTTCAACTCCTCCAAAGACTTTTATTGTTTCTTATCGTGATAATACCCTAAAATGCACACATAGGTATGTATTTTATTTTTGTTCAGAGTTTTTTAGTCCCAATGTATTTATAGTTGCATATCTTGTATGATTAGATATGCTAGTTCACTATAAACATTGCTCTAATACCAATCTGTCACACCCCCAAACCAAAACGGCGGAAATTTCCGCGGATGGGTGACTTCATCTTGTTATATCATCACAATGTATATAAATGAATCATAGACAACATAATCACCATACATTCAATAATACAACATACAGGGTTTACATCATTGTATTTGTTCACAAATTACATGCCAAAATATTAAATGTATGATGAAAGCAAAAATACATCAAAAGTCCACATTTTCTTGACGACCGACCTGTTTACCGAGTCCCTGAGAATACAAGTTATTTTGAAAATGTCAACATATATAATGTTGGTGAGTTCATAAGCATGTTTGTATGAAAAACTTTGTATCATTTTGTAAACACCAGAAAATCTGATATTTTCTGTAAAAATGGTTTGAGAGTTTTGTTCCAAATCTTGTATTACAACATGTGTGTTCCTGTTTTGACAGTGTATAAAGAGAGTTCCAGAAAATCCTATATTTTATGTTGTAAAAGTGTTGTGGTCTTAAAACCATAAGACCCGAGTAATGTAGTAAATGTATAGTTCGTACAATGTATGAAGGGTATAGTATGTGTATTCCGTAATTTATTAGTTTGTTATTCTCTATGTGAGTCGCTATAACCATACTTTATATGACTGATATGTTTGTCGTGACGTTCTTCAAGCGTCGGTTAGGTAAGACATTTGTCACCCTAGACTGGCCCATCTAGCTGTAGCGAACAGCTCAGGTGTGGGGTTTTCAAGCCCGTATAGATCTATACACAAATTCTCGCTCTCCCTCCACGAGACTCTGGTTATAACTAAAGGACTTATGGTGTACACTAGGTAGGTACGAATATGGCGTGTCTCACAAGAGTCTTAACTAACTTTATTCGAATATTGTATTTCATTGATTAACACTTTAAATAATGTTTCAAGTATGTAGTTTGTTTACAATTTATCGGTGATAAAAATATATTTGTTCACATCAAAATGTCAAATATTTAATTGATATCGACCCGATAAGCATAAAATGTGTCGTATAGGCCCATTAAGAAAACAAATGGGCATTTAAGGCCCAACTAGGATGGAATTACCAAACATGGCCCAATAAGCATGCAAGGTCCAATAAGCATGCAGTTGAGTACGCAGAGGCCCAAGAAACATGTAAATGGGTATATAAGGCCCAATTAACATAAACAACGTAAATAGTCCGTTTGTCATCAAAATACTCGTTTTAACTCAATTATTACTAAAATGACATAAAAGGCCCACTTTTATTAAAAATGACCATTTTGGCCCAACAAAACGAAATTTATAATAAAGGCCCACTTTTGTTAAGAATGACAATTTAAGCCCATTAAAGCCGAGAATTTCAACAATGGCCCATTTTTATTACAAATAACATTTTGGGCCCCCTTAAAGCTGAGAATTTACAATCAATGCCCGTTTTTGTTAAAAATGACAGTTTTGGCCCATTAAGCCGAGAATTTACCTTTAAGGCCCATTTTTGTTAAAATTTGCACATTTGGCCCATAAAAATCGAGGCCCAATATGAAGCCCATTTTGACAAAAGTAACATTTTTGAACCCCATAAAACCGAGAATGTCACTAAAAGCCCTTTTTATCCAAATATGACGCTTTTGACCCCTTAAAACCGTGAGTATCATAAAAAGGCTCACTTTTGCTTATTTGGCAAATATGGCCCCTCTTTAGATTTTCTTTAGTTTTATGGTATCCTTTAACATGTTTAATCTTTTCAACATCATAGTGAGTTACATAAAGTAACTTTTTTTCCTAATATCTTCAAGACTTGGAAGATATATCGAGTTTATGAGTGTTTAACATAGTTTCATAACATATTTACATAACATATCATGAAAATACACACAAGCATGCATAAATACTTAGATTTAACACAAAACCAGCTTGTATTCTTCCCCAAAAGTTAGTAAATCACGAAAAAGGAGGGGTATGAAGCTCACCTTGTTGTTAGTTGGGTTTTGAAGAGAAGAATGAATGAGATTTCGGCCTTGAATGCTTCTTAGGAAGATTTTTCGAAACTTGGATGTTTCTAGGAAGCTAGAACACGAAATGGAGTGTCTATTAGTGAGAATCTTTACATGAAATGGAAACAAATCATTTGAGAGTGACAATAACTTAGCTAGTGGTGATCTATGATGAAGAATTCTTGAACACACCCACAAATCTTCGAAACTTGAAAGGATGGATGAAGGAAATATTCTTGTGTTTGAGAGGGAAGGAAAAAAAAGTGACAAAATTGGAATGAAGAGTGGTGAGAAAAGAGGTCTTCGGTCGAGGGTTTAAGGAGGGAAGAGAAAGGGAATTAAATGGTCAATACATGATGGTTTGCACTTAGAAGTATGGAAGATAATTGCTTGGATTACCACTAAACAACAATGAGGTGTCAAGTGTACATTTGCCCTTGATAAGTTTTTTTTTATAAAACACCGAAAATTAGGGGAAAGGAGAAAGAAAAGGATATTGGGCTTGGCATTTTGAATAGCAACCGAACATATAAAGCCCAATAAGAAATCTTTTCAGCCCATTAGGGCCCATTAGGAGCTTATGGCCCAAAATATTAAAAAAAATGGGTTTTCGGCCCGATGTGATTAAATAACTGGGTTTTCGGCCCATAGAGACAAAGTGAGTGATGTTTGGCCCAATAAGGCCCATGAAGGGTCTTATAGCCCAAAATACTATTGCTTAATGAATGTGGGTCCAACTAGGGCCCAAATGAGGATTCTTGGCCCAAGAGAACCAAATTGAGGGGTTACTAGCCCATTAGGCCCTATAAGAGAATCCTGGTCCAATAAGAGTTTAAACCGGGAAATTAGGGATTCAAGCCCAAAGTTGAGTGAATGGAGCGTATTGAATTAGGTTTAGAGCTTGCACAATTGGGTTTTGATTCGAATTGTCGATTTTGAATGAATAACTTGTATAACGTCATACTTAGGGTTACAAGATACACCAGAAGTTAATTACACATGGACAGAATTTCCTAAACCTAAAATGCTATTTGTGAAAAGTTCTCTTGATGCATACCCTCTGCCTGAGCTTCCCTGATCAATATCACAAGTGGATAATCCACTGATATCCTTATACATGTCACTGGGGTAGAAGATCCAGCTGACTTGCGGCTCAGAGCGTCCGCAACAACGTTCGCTTTACCTGGGTGGTAAAGGATCTCACATTCGTAGTCCTTGACTACATCTAGCCACCTGTGCTGCCTCATGTCCAGGTTCAGGTGATCCATGATGTGTCCCAGGCTCTTGTGGTCCGTGTATATGGTACAACGGACCCCATAGAGGTAATGTCTCCAAATATTGAGAGCGAATACCATCGCTCCCAACTCCAGATCATGAGCAGGGTATCTCGTCTCATGCGGTTTCAACTGCCGCGATGCGTAGGCTATCTCCCGTCCTCTCTACATTAGGACCGCTCCCAGTCCTGTGATGGATGCATCACAGAATATCACAAAATCCTCAACTCCCTCTGGGAGAGTCAAGACTGGACCCTCACATAGTCGTTGTCTAAGGGTCTCAAACGCCCTCTGCTGCTCGGGGCCCCACCGGAAATCCACCCCCATCCTCGTCAAACGAGTGAGGGGTACTGCAATCTTAGAGAAATCATGTATGGATATCCGGTAGTACCCTGCCAATCCTAAGAAGATCCTGATATCTGAGGATGATTTCGGAACCTCCTACTGCATACTTGCCTCGATTTTGGCTAGATCGACCAAAATCCCCTCCTGGTTAAGGAGATGTCCAAGGAACTGAACCTCTCGCAACCAAAACTCGCACTTCAAGAACTTGGCATATAGCTGTTATCGTCTCAAAATTCCCAATAACTCCTGTAGATGCTCCTTATGTTGCTCGCGGGTCTTCGAGTACACCAAGATATCGTATATAAACACGATGACGGAGCGATCGAGCATCGATCGCCAGACTCGATTCATCAGGTCCATAAATATTGTCGGCGCGTTGGTGAGCCCAAAAGGCATCACCACAAACTCGTAATGTTCATAACGAGTCCGAAATGCGGTCTTCTCCACGTCCTTCTCTCTATCCCTGACCTGGTGGTACCCGGACCTCAGGTCTATCTTGGAGAACCAAGATGCTCCCGGTAACTGATTGAAAAGATCGTCTATCCTCGGGAGTGGATAACGGTTCTTCACCGTCAACTTGTTCAACTCCCTGTAGTCAATCCACATGCGGTGTGAACCATCCTTCTTCCTAACGAAGAGAATCAGCGCTCCCCACAGAAAACTGCTTGGGCGAATGAAATGTTTGCCCAGCAGTTCTAGCAGCTGTGATGACAGCTCCTGCATCTCTGGTGGTGCCAACCGGTACGACGCCTTGGCGATAGGGGCCACACCTGGCACTATGTCGATCCTAAACTCAACCTGCCTCTCCGGAGGCACTCCAGGTAACTCCTCCGAGAACACATCAGCAAACTCCCTGACTACTGGAACCTCTAAGACTGAAATCTGATCCCTAACCCGCGTATCTACCACATACGCTAGATAACCCGCATACCCGTGCTGAATGTATTGTCGAGCCCTGGAAGCTAAACAAAATCCTGATCCCAATCTGGTGCCCTCGTCGTAGACTATTAGTTCTCCCCTACTTGCGGTTCGAACCACCACTCGCTAACCCTCGCAGTCGATCACCGAAGCGAATAAGCCAGTCCATACCCACGATCACGCACACATCCCCCATGGGAATCAGAATCAAGTATATCGGGAAAGATACCCCGAAGATCTCCAACACGCAACCCCGATAAACTGAAGAAGTGGAAACCCCGTGTTCGTTGGCGATAGAGACTCGCAATAGACACTCTAGCTCTCCTACTGGCAAACCGAACTCCATACTGAATGTCTAAGAGACAAATGACCGACTTGCCCCTGAGTCGAATAATACCAAAGCAGGTAAGGCGTTCACTAAAAACGTACCACCAACCACGTCTGGTGCTGCCCTGGCCTCCTCTGTCGTAAGCTAGAAAGCACGTCCCTGAGCCCTCGGGGGCACTGCTCTACCCGGACCCCCGTCACTAACCCTAAGTGTAGTCGATGCGGGAGCCTGCGCCGGCTTGGCGGCTAGTAGGGGACACTGGGCCTTCATATGGCCCACCTGCTCACAATGGTAACAAAGTCTGACTCTGGGAGCTGGATTCTGCTGTCTGTAATCCCTGGCCAGATGGCCCTGATTTCCACAATTGTGGCACCCGCTCCCCGATCGGTAAACCCCTCGAATGAGCCTTCCCGCACTTCCCACAAGTGCGGCCCGACTGACCTCCAAACCTAGTATCAGCGGTCTTGGACCGCTATGGCGCCGGTTGTGCCTGTACCGGTGCCTGCCTCTGCTCCCGTAGTTGTAACTCAATCTTCAGCTCACGCCGCTTAGCGGCCTCCTGTAACTCCAACAGTGTATCACAATGTTGGGTAGCAACAAACTGGCGGATATCATCCCTGAGCATGCTCAGATAATGTGTCATCTGAGCCTGCTCTGAAGCAAACTCCAGGAAAAGCATCACCCTCTCTGTAAACATGCGGGTGATCTCCGTCACCGTCTCCGTACCCTATCTCCGATCCAAGAACTCCTGTGACAACCGCTCAGACTCAACCAGTGGAATGTAGCGAGCGCGGAACATTTCCCTGAACTGCTCCCAAGTAACTGCAGCTCTCTGATCATCCGTATCAGACCCAGTCATCAACCTCCACTAGTCCTTTGCACCGGACCTCAGCAAGTTTAGGGCACATCTGACCTTCTGGTCAGCAGGACATGAGTACATGAAGAAACATCCCTCCACGTCAGACAGCCACCGCATGGCTATGATCGGATCCTGGGTCCCGTCAAAAGTCGAGGGCTTCGTGTTATCGAAGTCCCGGTACTGAAAAGCCCGACTGGCTCTTCCCCCTGTCGCTGTTACTACTGTTGTATCTGTTGCGACAGCAATCTCAGCTAGGGTTGCATATCTGTCATCAAAATAATCCATCATGGCGGTCTTAATAGACCCAAACATCTCCAGAATCTAACCTCGAACAATCTCGACCACCTCCTCGCGGATGATCTCCCTGACACGATCCTCTGTCAACACTGGCCCACCCTAGCCGATAGTCTCGGGCGCTGTCGAGGCATCCTGACCGCCCTGCCCTGATCCCGATCCAGATCCAGTCACAAAACGCCTTGTAACCACCATACTGAAAATATACCACGAAGATATCAGATAATCCGCATAAATAACACGGAACCAACTCCCAACTAAACCCTAGGGGTTGTGACATCCTTGCTATGCGTATGGGTCATGTGCTATCAGTAGTATGACCCATACTAACTTCCACACCTACCCATGTTTGTCTCAAGTATCATCACAACACCCTAACAAGATACATATGCATGATGATCGCTCAATCCTCACTCCTAGAGGAAGGGTAACTATCTCATAACTGGCCTACTGACCTCGCATAACCCACCCATGAAACTTCCACCAACCCTGCAGCACTCGTGTATGCTAGCCATACACAACGCTGGACCCTATAGACTTTCGAATACCTGATCCTACCTTAAGCCCTTCATCAAACAAGAACAGGAAATAAGGCCAAACAAAACATTCTTAGGCTATAAGATCATAATTATGTACAGCCGTGATGCATACACTAAGCAACTACAGTAATGATGTCAATTTCATATAAGGAAAACCCTAGGCTATCAGGCATCATACAATCAGGAAATTTTATCATGCAATTCCTGGAGATCCCTAGCCTAGTACTAGCATGCTATTCTATCATATCATAATATCAAATATCCGTATGGTATTTTGGGGTCTACTTATTGGCTCCGACTGATCGTACAGTCTGCATCCTCCTTTAGTATTTTGAAAACCATTTAAAAAAATCATTTTGAAACTCTCTTCCTTGATTTGAGACTGGATTCACACGAGTGTTCCTCCAATTCACTAAAACCATGGCTCTGATACCAACTTGTAACATCCATAAAATTCAAGCCAGTTTAAAACTTTTTCAACGAATTAAAATCATTAATTATTACAAAGTGTTTTCAAAATCTTTCATATCAGAGTATCCCAGAAATCAATAACTTAAAATATGAGGAGCTGTATGATCATGCCTTCACCTTCCCACTATCATCCAAAGTACCTGAAACCAAAACTGTAACTGTAAGCCTGAAGCTTAGTGAGTACCCCTAAAATACCCATACACACAACACTATACACATAATCACAAACAACATATTATGGGTCCAATCAATCATTGGGTTGGAATACCCCAAGCCCTCAACCATCGGGTTGGAATGCCAACATACTATGGTTCCAGTCGTCCTCGGGATAGAATACCCTCGGACCACAACCATCTGGTTGGAATGCCCACATACTACGAGTCCAATCATCCCAGAGATGGAATACTCACGGCCCACAACCATCGGGTTGGAATGCCCAGGTCTGTTGGCTCTCGTACAAAGCAGATGAGCCTCAACCACCAATCAAACATGTGTACATATATTAGATAATCACGTAACAGTATAAAGACAGTCAAACTGATCTCACAGATCATAACAACATAATAACATCCTATCTACCAGGATACCGATCTAACAGATCATACTAGCATAACATCATCATATATACCAGGATACTGATCAAACAGATCAAAACAGCATAATACCATCCTATCTACCAGGATACTGATCTAACAGATCATACGAGCATAACATATCATGATAACAATCCAAAAGGGTCGGCCTTGGCGCCTTAAACCCTTGAGTATAGTGAGGAAAACTCACCTCACAACTGTCGAACTATAGTGATAAGATCAAACTCTCGAATCACAACCACGAACTCCACCACCTATATTCACCATAGGACCACTTCCATATATTCCCAATTTACTAAAATACCCCTAGAAGTCAAAGTGGTCAACCCTTGGTCAAAGTCAAAGTCAACGGTCAAGGTCAACAGTCCATGTTGACCTAACTCTTCAAGTGCATCTCACTGACTCGTCGAGTCCTTCCAGAACTCGAAAACTCGTGAATACCCTAGCTGACTCGTCGTGTTTCCAGACAACTCGTCGAGTTCATGCGTGTCAAAATGTCGAGAAAAACCCTAACTGACTCACCGAGACGTCTTACTGGCTCGTCGAGTCCATGTAGAACCCACAACGGCCAATCTTCATCGGACTTGTCGAGTTGCCCATGCAACTCGTCGAGTCCCTTCTATCCATTTCTCATTCAGACATTTTTAAGCTACCCTAAAGCTCCAAATTGTAGATCTAGCTTCCTAGAGCATGATTTCCACGTAAAGTTGCAAACTTTACGTATATACATGGTCCTAAATGCCAAAACCAAGCTAAGGGAAAGGTTTAAACCAAAGTGGAGGGCCAAATCTTGCTATATCTAATAACTTTATGACTAAAGGGACCTAGAGGAGTCCAAATCTGAAGTTACAACTTCAGATCATGACCAATACTCGAAATGGTTCACCAATATGCTAAAAATGGCCCTAAACCTATGCATGAAGAGATCTAGCTAGAGAGAAGTCAAGGTAATAACTTGTTACCTTCAAAATGATGCCAAGATGAAGTAGAGTCAGATCCACAAGCTTCTCTTTGCTCTAAGCTGCTTAGACTTCAAGTCTCCTTCAAAATACCCACCTTCCAAGCTTTTTAACACACAACAACAGAGAGTATTTGAAACTAGGGTTTTCTAAGCTCAAGAAGGACGGTAAGGGAGGCTGAGAGAGGCTAATGACCCTTTAAATAGGGTGCAAAACCCTGGAAATTAGGGTTTCATTTTCCAGCTCCTACTCGTCGAGTTGGGGTCCTCCAACTCGTAAAGTAGACCTCATAAATCACGCGGCCTGAAACACTTCTACACGATGAGTTGGGGCATCCAACTCATCGAGTAGGTCTAAGAATGTCACAACTAGCATTTTAGCTAGGAGATTCTATTTTCATGTAATCATCAACTATTGCAAGACTTGTACTCTAAGTAAATATCATGCTATATGCTTAAATGAAATCATCCATTTGAATCCAAACTCCTGAGTGAAGTTCAAAACCTAATACAATACATTCCATATATTCAACTATGGGTTGAAAACCCTAAAAATCCCGGTTCAAACTTATTATGGACTAGGATCCTCTTATTGGGCCTAATGGAGCAGTAAACTTTCAATTTGGCTATTTTGGGCCAAGGAACCCTATTTGGGCTCTAATTGGATCCATATCCATGAAACTAAAGTGGTTTGGGTCATGTGCGCCTAAAATAATTCATTTTACCCCTAATGGGCCATGATGGGCCGTGAATGGTTTCATAAGCCCTAATGGGCCGTAAACTATATTCATGGGCTTTATTGGGCCGTGAACCCTCATAAGGGCCCAATGGGCCGAAAATCTTCATCTTGGGCCTCATAAATTCGAACTAAGTCAAGAAAGGGCCCAAATTCTTTCATTTCCTTTCCTCTTCCCCATTCTTGGCCCAAGTAAAAAAAAAGAAAGGAGAAAAACCCAACATAATCAAACCTTGCCACCTCATTAATATCTAATGGATATCCATGCAAAGTGCATGTATCCAAGCATGCATCAAATCACCCTCTACTTAAGTCAACTCTCCCTTATCCCTCTCTATCTCTCTCTCTCTCTCTCTCTCTCTTTCTCTAACTCTCGGCCTCTCTCCCTCTCCAACCTCACTCACATTTCAAATTCAAAACTTATTCTCTCAACCATTCAACACTCTTCCACCCTTCTCCTCTCAAGAAAAAGCATGAGTATTAGGTGGGTTCTCAAGAAGATCACTCTAAACTTCATATTGTGGTAAGATCATACAAACTCAAGTTAATATACTTCATTTTAAACTCAATCACTCCTCTTACACACATGTTTTTCGTGAATCGTGTTTCCTAGAACCTTCTAAGTTTGAAAATCTCCTGAAGAACACATCTAGGGCCGAGATCTCCTCATTTCCTCACCAAAAACTGAAAACTTCAAAGCAAAGTGAGTTCATACCCCCTATCTTCGATTTTTACTTTGTTTTGGGGGAGAATACAAGTTGTTTTGTGTAGATCTATGTGTGTATGCATGATTTGGTGTGTTTTTCTAGTTATATATGTGTTTATGTGTTAAAAACTTCTTAAACTTAAAGATCTACTAAAAGATGATGATATTGGTATAACATAACACTAATTTCAACATATCTCACAAGAAAATGGTTTAAAATACATCAAGGATACTTTAATCTAAGAAAAACTTCATGAAATTGACTAAAAATGACAAAAGTGACAAAATATGGGTTGTTTATGTAACTCTCGGCTAGTAAGGGGTTCAAAAGGAATTTTTTGCTAGATAATGGCTAAACTCGACTCTTGAGACCTTATAGGGACCAAAATTGTAAATATTTTCATAAATGGGCCTTATTTGGGCTTCTCACGGTTTTGGGCCCAAGAATTGAAATTTTTGCTCTTTTGTGGGTTAAATTGTTATTTTCAAGAAAGTTGTGTCAAAAATGTAAATTTTTTATAAAAAGGGGTCAAAGTTGCAAAATTATGAACATTTGGGCCAAAAGATGACATTTTCTATAAATGGGCCGAAAAATTATATTTTCACAAAAATCAACCCAAAAATGATATTTTTGACAAAAATGAGTTAAAAATGTTATTTTTACAAAAACTAGCCTTAAATACAAGTTTTGTCCAAAAAGGGGCCAAAAAATTGGGCCTTAATTGTAAATTTTTGGCTTAATGGGCCAGGAATGTCATTTTTACAAAAAGTGGACCTTTTATGCCATTTTGGCGAATACTTCAACTAATACTAGCAATAAAATAACAAACGGACTAATTTTGCCATTCGCATAATATTGGGCCTTAGTAGCCCATTAATATGCTTGATAGGTCCTGAATACTATTTATATGTTTATTGGGCCTCATTGACCCATGAACATACGCGACGGTCCTGGATACTATTTGCGTGCTATTTGGGCCTGTAATTACCTTTCATGTGAAATGGGCCTTAGTTGTCCTTTTACATGTATTTTGGGCCCATGTTATATAACATCATTCCTTTCGGGCCTAAAAATGACTTACATGCTTCGTGAGCCTTAGTTGCTCATTTACATGGTTCATTAAGCCTGGAATGAGTTTTATATGTTCCTGTTCGCGTAAATTCGATTAAGGATCTAGTGAGACTTGTCGGTTGACACCTATTGAGTGTACGATCGTATCCTTTAGTTATAACTAGAGTCTCTTGGAAGGAGAGCGGGGTTTGTGTATAGATCTATACGGGGATGACAACCCACACCTGAGCTGTTCGCTACAGTTAGACTACATCAGTCTAGGGTGACGAAAACCTTATTCTATTTTCCGTCAGCGGTCACAAACGCCAAGACAGGCGAAATTGTCATTAATTAGTATGGTTATGACGGGTCACTTACAGGAATTAACATTATGAAATTTACGGGAGACTATTCTTTTTTCTTCTTTTACAGGCGACATAGGGTTGTCTGGGGGCATTCTCTTTACATTCTCTTCATTCGCTTTTGGCATTCTATTAAACAATAACACACATGCATTAATACTAGATCGGACACAACATACTAAACTATTTTAAGAAAATACAGGATTTTCTTGTGATTACAAAGTTATACAAATCATTTTCTCAAACATGCTTATGAACTCACCAACATCTTTATGTTGACCTTTTTAAATTAACTTGTATTCTCAGGAAAACGTTGAAGCAGGTTGGTATAAACAAACTAATGGATGTTTTGTTATATTTCTATTTCGTCAAACTTTAATTATTTTTCATTGTAATATTCAAATACAATACTTGATGTAAACAATAAATGTTGTTATATTACATGTGTGGTGATGATGATGTTATGTTTCAATTATATACTTTGTGATGATACTACAAGAATGAAGTCAGGTGCAAGCCCCTGGTCGTTTCCGCCATCTGGTTCGGGGGTGTGACAGATTGGTATCAGAGCATTGTTTATAGTGAACTGGTATATCTAATCATACAGGATATGCAACTATAAATACAATGGGAATAAAATACTCTGAATAAAATGCATACCTAGGGGTACATTAAAACTACAACACTAAAAGTCTCTGGGAGAAATTGAACATCGTGGTTAAACCCGGACAGTTATGTAGTCATATTGGGGCTGAATATAGCCCAATCAACTATATTTGTTAAAAATACGACCAACATGTGCTCGGGAGTGACTAGGATGGGAAATGAACCTAGAAACTTACCTCGTATCCAAAAGCTTTAGGAAACTCAAACATAAACAATTAAAATACTATAGGAGTATTTTGAAATACTATCTACATACTCTCTTTACATGTCTCTCACCCCTCATGCAGACACTATGGCCGAATTCCATCATCTAGGAGATTCCTATTTCCCCAATCAGGGGAATGGTGGATGGTTGGAACCAGAGGAAGAACCATAGGAAGAGCCTATGGAAAAGCCAGAGGAAGAGCCTATGGAAGAGCTAGAGGAAGAGCATATAGGAGGACCTGCAGAACCGGCAGCTGACTCAGAAGAGGAGGAGGATGCTAGCAGCAATGCAGATGACTTAGACGCGGAGTCCGAAGTCATCGATCCGCCCTACATGGCCAGGGTGCCCCCATACAGGATGGGCCCGAATGGTCCTACGCCCCCATGGGCACACGAGATCTGGAGGTGGAGCCGCCAGCAAGGGGTACGACCTCTATTAGCTATGAACCGAGATTACTACGACTTGAGTCACGGTGGACCCGCAGACCGAGCCTTGCCTGTGATGGTAAGGAGAACACTCGACATCAGTGAGCAGACACAGGCAACCGCCGGCCAAATGGTTGCCATGAGAGTCGCGCTTGAGCGCGTGGAGAGGATAACACATGAGGTAGTCAGGGACTACCAGGCGCGTCAGACAGCATAGGAAGCCCAGCTTCGGGCCGCCGAACACCACTTGGCTAGACTTCAGGGTGCATCCACCTCGTCGTCAGCACCACCAAACCCTTCTCTCCACAACTAGTATCCGTTCATCTGCTACCTACTACCGTTATGATTTCCCTGATGTACTACTTTATTTACTATCAACTACATGATTAAGTGATTACACTACTCATGGAGTCGTTACTCTGTCGGATTTTATTTCACTTCATGTATTGTATGCCTTATGTAGGCAAATTTTCATGTATTCAAAAGATTATCATTACTGAAAATGGCTATATATTTTCTCGTGATGTTGTTATCTGTTAAGTGTTTTGTTACTATTATTACATGTTGATTGCAGTCACTCACTTGCTTATACAAAACCAAATCACCGACATTATTTTGTAATCAAGAAATCGTGAAACTAAAATACATTGGATACTCAACATCTTTCCGTTTCATGATAGAAAGATGTCTCGAAGACAGACACGCAGAAGCCGCAACGCAACACCTCCACCACCACCTCCACCAGAAATGAACTCAGCAACATTTCAAGTATCAGTTTCAGATGCACTTACAGCAGCATTGGCTCATATTCACCACGGGAACAACAGTGGAGTTAACGGGCAAGGGACCGGAAGCTCAAACCACGGGATGAACCAAGGACCTACCAGAACCTGTACCTACAAGTACTTCGCAAACGCCAAGCTTCAAACCTTCAATGGGACAGGAGGCGTGATAACTCTGAAGAGGTGGTTAGAAAAAGTTGAATTGGTGTTCGAGATCCGCGGGTGTCCTGAGGAGTGCAAGGTGAAGTTTGCGGCTTGCACATTCGTCGATCAAGCTCTCTCCTGGTGGAATGGCCAAGTGGAAGCCATGACACTCCTTATGGCAAATTCTATACCATGGGAGGAACTGAAAGAAATGCTGATGGCAGAGTACTGTCCAAGAGGAGAAGTCCAGAAAATGGAGCAGGAACTGTGGAATCTCACAGTCCAAAACTCTGACATTGATGCTTATATCTCGAAGTTTAGTGAGCTGTCGCTCTTGTGTCCAGGGATGATCACGTGTGAGGGGAAAAAGATAGAAAGATTCATTTGGGGATTGACCTCTCCAATTCAAGGAAATGTAATCGCAGCAAACCTTGAAACGTATGACAGTGCTAAAAGGCTAGCGAAGAAGTTATACGATCATGGAAACAAGAAGGGTGCCACGGCAGGAGAAGATGAAGTTAAAAAGGAAAGTGACAACAAGAAAGGTAAGAACAACAAGCGAAAAGGGCGACAAAACTCAGAGTCATCAAAGAAGAAACAAACAGTAGTTGTCCATGTTGCTACTGCTCAAGTTACCACAACACCACATGCTCCAGTCTCATCTACACCAAATGCTCCCAAACCATACTCAGGGATCTTACCCAAGTGCAGCAAATGCAATTTTCACCATCATCGAGAATGCAGGGAGATGCATTGCACAAGTTACAATCAAAAGGGTCATACTGTAAGGTACTGTAGAACTCAGCCTCAACAGAACCAACCGTCAAACAACAACAACAACAACAACAACAACAGTCGCAACAACAATAACAACGACAACAATGTTGGGGCCAGTTACACTTGTTATGGGTGTGGAGGAACTGGTTATTTCAGACGTGATTGCCCCAAAGCCAACAACTAGGGGGCAGGAGCATCAGGAAGGGTGTTGACATTGGGTCAAGGTGAAGCAGTTCAGGACCCAACGGTTGTTACTGGTACGTTTCTACTTAACAACACTTACGCATGCATTTTGTTAGATAATGGAGCCGAGCGAAGTTTCGTTAGTAACAAATTCAAACACTTACTAAATCAACAACCCCAGAAGCTCAACGAAGCCTTCACGGTGGAAATGGCCAATAGGAAAACTGAAACAACCAAAGATTTTTATGTAGGATGCACATTAACACTAAACAATCATTTGTTTCAAATAGATTTGATGCCAGTAAATATTAGGAGTTTTGATGTGATAATCGGCATGGATTGGTTAAGCCCCCATCATGCTGATATTATGTGTCGCGAGAAGACCGTTCTCCTTCATCTCCCCAATCATGAAACCCTAATAATCTACGGTGATAAACCTGGCGCCAATCTCCGTCTTATCTCGTGCATCAAGGCACAAAAGTACTTGCACAAGAAGAACTACGCATTACTCGCTCATGTTGTGGATAAAACCAAAGAAGAAGTAAACATTAAAGACATTCCAGTGGCATGTGACTTCCCGGATGGATTTCCAGAAGACCTTACAGGAGTACCCCCAGAAAGACAAGTCAAGTTTCGAATCGACCTAATACCCGGAGCCATATCAATTTCCAAATCACCCTACAGGTTAGCTCCCGCCGAAATGCAGGAGTTATCCAGCCAACTAAGCGAGTTGTTGAGAAAAGGATTCATCCAACCAAGCTTCTCACCCTGGGGAGCTCCGGTCCTGTTTGTCAAGAAAAACGACGGATCCTTCAGAATGTGCATCGATTATAGGGAATTAAACAAGCTCACTGTCAACAATCGATACCCACTCCCTCGGATGGATGATCTATTTGACCAGCTTCAAGGAGCTAGTTACTTCTCCAAAATAGACCTAAGATCCGGTTATCATCAACTTCGAGTCCGAGAAGAGGACATTCCAAAAACTGCCTTTCGAACTTGATATGGTCATTACGAATTCGTTGTGATGTCATTCGGTCTAACAAATACCCCCGCTGCATTTATGGACCTCATAAATCGAGTCTGCCGCCCATTCCTTGATAATTCCGTGATCGTCTTCATCAACAATATTCTTATATACTCTCGAAAGAAAGAAGAGCATGGTGAACATCTCCGTCAAATCTTGGAAACCCTAAGAGCTGAAATATTATATGCGAAGCTCTCCAAATGCGAGTTCTGGATCCGCAGTGTAAACTTTTTGGGTCACGTAGTCAGCGACGAGGGGATTCACGTAGATCCTTCCAAGCTAAAGGCCATTGAAGGTTGGGCGATCCCGAAAACCCCAACAAAAATCCGATAATTCTTGGGTCTCACAGGCTACTACCGAAGGTTTATTCAGAATTTTTCCAAGATAGCCAAACCCCTCACCACCTTGACACAAAAGGGTGTGTCTTTCAACTGGACGGAAAAGCAAGAAGCCGCCTTCCGAACCTTGAAACGAGCCCTCTGTAGTGCACCAGCGTTATCCTTACCGGAGGGAACCGAAGATTTCGTAGTCTACTGTGATGCTTCGAATCAATGGTTAGGTTGTGTCCTCATGCAACGTGGAAAGGTGAAAGCTTACGCATCCAGAAAATTGAAGACGCATGAAGTAAATTACACCACTCATGATCTCGAGTTGTGAGCTATGGTCTTTGCTCTGAAAATTTGGAGGCACTACCTCTACGGTACAAAGTGCACCATCTTCACCGATCACAAGAGCCTCCAGCACATTCTAAACCAAAAAGAGCTAAACATGAGGCAGAGAAGGTGGGTTGAGCTGCTAAAAGACATTGAATGCGAGATCAAGTATCACCTAGGAAAGGCTAACGTGGTAGCCGATGCCCTGAGCAGAAATGAATACTCAGGTCGCCGGGTGAAAACCCTATCAATAACCATCTAATCCCACCTAACCTCGCAAATCAAGGAAGCCCAATCGAATGCATTGAAGCCGGACAACGTCACGCATGAAACACTGCGTGGGATGGATAAGAACTTCGAAGCCAAGGAGGACGGAACTTATTACTTCATCAGTAGACTCTGGGTCCCTAAACTTGGGGGATTCAGAGAGATAATCGTGAACGAAGCCCACAAGACGCGGTATTCCGTCCATTCAGGTTCGGATAAAATGTATCTGGACATTAAGCAACAATATTGGTGGCCAAATATGAAGACAGAGATCGCCACTTACGTGGGCAAGTGTCTCACCTGCGCCAAGGTGAAAGTGGAGTACCAAAAGCCGTCGGGACTATTACAATAGCAGTAATACCCGAGTAGAAATGGGAAAAGATTACTATGGACTTCGTAACCAAATTACCTAAATCGGCAGACGGATTGGATGCTATTTGGGTGATTGTCAATAGGTTAAGTGTGACAACCCGAAACTTTTTCCTTTATCTTTACTCAATTTCCGTTAATCAATTTTGGGTCTTTATTTAATTCCGTCAAATTTGATAGTTTAGGAAGGACTTTACTTTTAAATAAAAAAATTCGGATTTATTTCCGTTCACGTTAGTACTATTTTTGGTCTAACGGAAAATTCTAAACTCAGTTCGATCGAGTTTCGTATTCGAAAACGAGGTTTTCTATGTCAAAGCATAGCATTCGGGCCAAATAACTATTCGAGAGGAGTTTACGGCCGCAAACTTGGTTTACGACCGTAAACTCTGTTTACGACCGTAAACCCTATTTACGGTCGTAAACCCTCCACCCTACCCCTTGGCCGTAAACTCACCCCTATATAAGGGATGAGTGGCCTTCATTTTTCACTTTACACACTCCAGAAGCTTTCTCTCTCTACTCTCTCTCTTTCTCTCTCTACAAACTTCGAATCCTCTCCAAGATCTTCAAGAAGTAAGCGTTTTTCCACATTGAATGTTGTTTCAAATCCATTTCTAGTGGCAAATCCATGTTCTTAGCTCATAAATCTCATTTTTTTCTAGATTTTCTCTCTCACCAAGAACACCAAGAACACACACTAGTTCTTGGTGGCTAAAAAATTCATTTCAAGCTTCTACTACGTAAGTAGACTACCCCTAGCTTGTTGGATACAAGAATCTCTTGTTGAACATCTAGAAATCGTGACCAAAAGAGTGTTTACGGTCAAGGCAATCTCCCTTGACTGTAAACTCTATTTATAGGGTGCAAAGTTACCACAATACCCTCCTAAGCTTAGAAACGAGGCTTAGAACACTTCCAGAAGGCTAGAAAGGGCCTTGAAACATTGAAAATCGTACTTTTCGCCAAAGTGTTTACGGCCGTAAACCCATGGGCCGTAAACCCATGAACCGTAAACACCTGGACCGTAAACACCTGGACCGTAAACCCAGGGACCGTAAACACCTGGACCGTAAACCCATGGACCGTAAACACCTGGACCGTAAACACCTGGACCGTAAACCCATGGACCGTAAACACCTGGACCTTAAACACCTGGACCGTAAACCCAGGGATCGTAAACTCCTGATTACGGCCGCCAACTCCCCTCTTCAAAACTCATGTGATTCTAACACTTAGTTTTAAGTGTTTCCTAGTTCCTAACGTAGTTTCCTTCCATAACGAATAGTTTTATGCCCTCGCCTAATGTATATATGTACTCTTACATGCTAAATAGGATCCGTTTGTGTCCGAGGCTCTATTTGACACTCAGCAACTCCTAGCAACTTACACTCGAATCCTACGTCAAACAGTAAGTTCATACCCCACGCTTTTTCCGAGTTTTTCATGTTTTCAAGGGGGGAATACAAGCAAAAGTACAAGGAAACTTGTGCTCAAGTATATTATTTTGTTTAAAATAATTATATGTTCAGTATGCTTTTAACTCAGAAAACCGTTTTACCAATCGATTAAGGAATCAACTCGTAGAAACAGTTTTCAAAACTAAAGCAAGGAACTTGTAAATCTTTTCATAGAATGTGATATTTTCTAAAGGATTTATACAAACCATAAATAGGATTTTCGATACTATTACTTGTAAGTTTGTCATCTTAGGATTGGAGACACGTCCTTGGTAACACTCCACCAGATTTCGTGAGTGTAGGACTAGCTCTTATAACCAGAATCTCTTGTAGGGAGAGTGTGACTATTGTGCATAGATCTATACGGGACTGACTATCCCGCACCTCGCTGGTAGCTACAGTGGGACCGTCAGGTCTACGGGTGACAAAGTCATAAAAGATACTGACCCCGTTTCGTGCCATATCCAGTTTAATGTATGGTTATAAAACTCGCAACCTAGATAACAGAGCCTTACTTCTGTAATAATGAAACAAGTGAACTAACCTCAAAGTAATAACCGATTTGATTACTAGAGGGTATTGATAATACCCTTAGGATCTAGTTCACTACCTACTTCTTTATTAGTTTTATTTATGTAATAAGGCTAATACGTCTCATAGAGAGTAAACAGGGTTTTTCAAGGAAACTACATCTAACGATACAAGTATGGTAGATACTTGTACACTTCATTTCAGAATCGATAACCAACTATCAACTTTTAAGGAAAATATAGGATTTTCTTGGGATAACTAAATCTTTCATAAACAGGCTGTTTAACTAATGGATAATCGAACTCCTTTCATAAGAAAATATAGGATTTTCTTGGGAAACACTTTTCAAAGGATTAAAGAAGCATTTCTTTTACCATAACTAAACGCTTATGGACTCACCAGCTTTATGCTGATTATTTTAAAACTGCTTGTATTGTCAGGGCATCAATAGACAGGTACTCCTGCCAACTTTTGGAGAAGACGGAACATTCTGAAGTCACGTCTTTTACTTTTGCTATATTTACTGATATGTATAAACCATGTTTTTGAACAATGTAAATACTCATATTATAATGTAATGGTTGTGTTTACTTCGCTTACTATGATACAACTGTTGTGATACTACGCATGACGTCCTCCGCCCCGGAACGTTTCCACCATCGGTTTCGGGGTGTGACAGATTGGTATCAGAGCTATTGTTTATAGTGAACTAAGTATACCGAACCTTACATGGTATACAACTATAAACACTAAGGGGCCGAAGTGCTCTGAACTAAAAGTATACTTTTAAAATACAAGTATTTTGTAAAAAGAATACAGGTATACCTACGTACCAGAATCAGTATCATAAGTAGAACAAAACAAAAGTATTTTGGATATTGAACACTACGGTTAAACCTGGGCAGTTATATAATCATGTCTAGGGTCAATATAGCCTGATCAACTATATTTATTCTAGACATGACCAACATGTGCTTGGGAGTGACTTTGGTGTTGCAACAGGCCTAAAACTTACCCAGTATCAATACAACTTAAAATACTATAGGAGTATTTTAGCCAGAGCCGAATACATTGTAGAAATTCATTCCTAGTGTTGCTACCTATTCCTTTCTTAGCGATAACTTACTTGCATTAGTAACCTTTCTTTGCTTATCGCTTGGTAGAACACTTTATTATCAGGATGAGATATATTATGTTTCATATATCTTGAGGACTTACCATCCTCTTCTTCCTGATTATTTTAGAACGAGATGCCTCCCCGAAAAAGACCCGTCAGAAGAAACGACGACACTCCGCCACCACCACCGCCCCCTCAGTTCGATCCCGTTATGTTCCAAGCAGCTGTTACTGCTGATGTGGCTGCCGCGATGTCACAGATGAATCCTCGTGGATCTGGTGGTCAGGTAGGTGGTACGCATCCCCAAAATCATGAAGGTGGTCAGGGACACCAGAAGGAGTGTTCCTATAAGGACTTCATGGGCGCGAAACCCACATCTTTCAACGGTAAAGGAGGAGTTATTGCCCTGACTCAATGGATCGAGAAAATTGAGTCCATTTTCGAAATCTGTTTCCGTTCTGAGGTCAACAAAGTAAAATTCGCCGCTTGCACTTTCGCCAACAGGGCACTGACCTGGTGGAATGGTCGGGTCAAATCCCTAACCCTACCAGTGGCAAATGCTATGGGTTGGGAAAGTTTAAAGGAACTCATGATAGCCGAGTACTGCCCACAAGGCGAGATGCAGAAACTAGAGCACGAACTCTGGAACCTGAGGATGAAAGAATTCGACATTACTACCTACACTTCTAGGTTTGAAGACCTAGCACTTCTTTGCCCGGGAATGGTCACCCCGGAAAGCAAGAAGATAGAGAGGTACATATGGGGACTGACGCAACCCACCAAAGGAAATGTCCTGGCCGCTAGGCCAAACACCTTTGATAGCGCTAAGTGTTTGGCGCAAACTCTCATAGATCACGGAGTTGATCTTGATAAAGTGGCAACCGCTCCTGAACCAGCAAAAGGGAGTGGTGAGAAAAGAAAGTTTTGGAAGCAGCGAAAGGGCCAATCTTCTCAAGAGCCCTCGAAGAAACAACAAACGGTGGCAGTCCACGCTGCTACTACTCTTGCCGCTGCCCCTGCCACTCAAGCACCTACAAGTGGATATACTGGTACCCTCCCTTGATGCGGCAAATGCAATTATCATCATCGCATCCCCGGCCCATGCCGAGAAATGTCATGCACCAGCTGTGGCAAAAAGGGACACACAGCTCGAGTTTGCAAAACACCAGTACCACCAGCCAATCAGGCATCTAGAGCAAGTGTCGGTCAAGCCTGTTATGGCTGTGGGGAAGTCGGGCATTTCAAGAGAAACTGCCCCAAGGCAACAACAGTAGGTAGCACAGTGAGAGTGCTAACAATGGGTCAAGAAGAGGCAGTCGCTGATCCCACCGTTGTTTCGGGTACGTTCCTCCTCGACCACTCTTATGCATGCATTCTTTTCGATTCTGGTGCGGAGAGAAGTTTTGTTAGCCATGCATTCAAACATCTTCTTAGGCATAAACCTCAACCCCTAACTGAAACATTTACCGCCGAGATGGCTAACGGTGAGAAAGAGAACACTAATGATATATATGTAGGTTGTACTCTTACCCTAAACGATCATTCTTTTCCCATCGACCTTATGCCAGTCTCCATAAAAAGCTTCGATGTCATCATCGGCATGGATTGGTTGAGCCCCAATCATGCTGATATCCTTTGTTACGAAAAAGCTATCCGCCTCAACCTCTCTTCTGATGAAACTCTCGTAATTTACGGCGATAAACTTAGTTCGAACCTCCGTATCATTTCATGCATCCAAGCCCAGAAACTCCTGCGAAAGGAGTGTTATGCATTCCTAGCCCACGTCATTAATGAGAAGCAGGAAGTTAAAGACCTCGAGAGCATCCCCGAAGTCTGCAACTTTCCCGATGTTTTTCCCGAAGATCTCCCGGGAATCCCTCCCGAACGCCAAGTCGAGTTTCGTATCGACTTAGTCCCCGGAGCTACCCCCGTAGCTAAATCCCCATACCGACTAGCGCCGGCAGAAATGCAGGATTTATCCAGTCAGCTCAATGAGCTGCTCATCAAAGGGTTCATTAGACCAAGTTCCTCACCCTGGGGAGCCCCGATCTTGTTCGTGAAAAAGAAGGATGGATCCTTTCGGATGTGCATCGATTATCGAGAGCTAAACAAACTCACCGTCAAAAACCGTTACCCTCTTCCTCGAATCGACGACCTCTTCGATCAACTTCAAGGAGCCAACTACTTTTCCAAAATAGACCTAAGATCAGGGTACCATCAGCTACGAGTCCATGAGAGTGATGTTCCTAAGATAGCATTTCGGACTCGGTATGGTCACTACGAATTTATAGTGATGCCCTTCGGTCTAACCAACCCACCGGCGGTATTCATGGACCTAATGAATCGGGTGTGCCGTTCTTTCCTGGACAAGTTCGTAATCGTGTTCATCGACGATATACTTGTCTACTCCAGAAGTGAGGAAGATCATCGACAGCACTTGAGATCGGTGCTGGAAACCCTAAGGACGGAGAAGCTATACGCGAAATTCTCCAAGTGCGAATTCTGGATTCGCAAAGTAACCATCCTAGGTCACGTGGTAAGCGAGGAATACATACACGTGGACCCCTCCAAAATCAAAGCGATAGAGAACTGGTCAGCACCGAAGACACCCACAGAAATCCGTCAATTCTTGGGTCTCGTTGGCTACTATCGCAGGTTTATCCAGAATTTCTCCAGAATTGCCAAACCCTTAACCACTCTGACTCAGAAAGGCGTACCCTTTTGTTGGAGTGAGAAGCAAAACACTGCGTTCCAAACGTTGAAGCGGGCCCTATGCAGCGCACCTATCTTGTCTCTGCCCGAAGGGACGGAGGACTTCGTTGTCTACTGTGATGCATCCAATCAGGGCCTAGGCTGTGTGCTCATGCAACGGGGAAAAGTCATTGCTTATGCCTCAAGACAGCTGAAAGCACACGAAGTCAACTACACAACTCATGATTTGGAATTAGGAGCAATAGTCTTCGCATTGAAGATATGGAGACATTATCTCTACGGAACCAAATGCACTATTTTCACGGACCATATCTCCATGAGACAACGGCGATGGGTTGAGTTACTCAGCAATTACGAGTGTGAAATTCGCTACCATCCCGGCAAGGCCAATGTGGTGGCAGATGCCCTCAGCCGGAAGGAGTACTCAGGTCGTAGAGTGAAGGCAATGACCATGACTATCCATTCCCATTTATCCGCACAAATCAAGGAGGCTCAGCTGGAAGCCTTGAAACCAGAGAACATGTCGGGTGAAGCCTTAAGAGGAATGGAAAAGAACCTAGAGATCAAGGGAGACGGAGTCAATTATCTCATGGACCGAATCTGGACCCCAAAGTTCGGTGGTTATAGAGAGGTTATAATGAACGAAGCTCACAAGACCAAATACTCCGTTCACCCAGGATCGGAGAAAATGTACCTCGATCTCAAGAAACTATATTGGTGGCCGAACATGAAAGCAGAGATCGCTACCTTCGTGGGCAAGTGCCTGACTTGCGCCAAGGTGAAGGTCGAATATCAGAAGCCCTCAGGCCTACTCCACCAGTCGGAGATACCGGAGTGGAAGTGGGAGAGGATTTCTATGGATTTTATCACCAAACTACCCAAGTCTCCGAGTGGGCACGACGCCATCTGGGTAATTGTCGACCGACTGACTAAATCCGCCCATTTCCTGCCGATCAAGGAAAACTTCAAAATGGAGAGGCTCACGAGAATCTACATCCGAGAGATAGTTCGACTGCATGGTGTGCATGTGTCCATTATCTCCGATCAAGATAGCAGGTTCACTTCGAGGTTCTAGCAGTCACTACAGAAGGCTCTTGGAACTAAGCTGGATATGAGCACAGCTTACCATCCTCAAACAGATGGACAGAGTGAGAGAACCATCCAAACCTTGGAAGACATGTTGAGAGCCTGCGTCATCGATTTTGGCGCGTCATGGGACACTCATCTTCCTTTGGTCGAATTTTCCTACAACAACAGTTACCATACCAGCATCAAGGTTGCGCCCTTCGAAGCTCTCTATGGCCGCAAGTGCAGATCCCCTCTGTGCTGGGCTGAGGTGGGCGACACATAGCTAGACAAGGGGCAAGTCCCAGATAGCACTCTCACTGGTCCAAAAATCATCCACGAAACCACAGAAAAGATCGTACAAATCCGAGAACAACTTAAGGCCTCTCGAGATAGACAAAAGAGCTACGCCGATAAACGACGAAAACCCTTGGAATTCCAGGTTGGAGACCGTGTCCTGCTAAAAGTCTCACCCTGGAAAGGCATGATACGCTTCGGAAAGCGTGGAAAGCTATATCCAAGATACATAGGACCATTCGAGATCCTCGCTAGGATCGGTCCTGTAGCCTGCAAACTCTGATTACCTCAGGAGCTTAGTAACATTCATCCCGTCTTCCACGTCTCGAACCTTAAAAAGTGCTTATCCGACGAGACTCTTGTTATCCCTCTCGATGAGATTGAAATCAACGAGAATCTTAACTTTGTGGAAGAACCAGTCGAAACCATGGATAGAGAGATCAAACGAACAAAACAAAGTCGCATCCCGATAGTGAAGGTTCGCTGGAATGCCAAGCGGGGACCTGAATTCACTTGGGAGCGCGAAGATCAGATGAAACAGAAGTATCCGCATCTCTTTTCTAATCCATGATTTGTATTCTATGTTCGAATTTCGGGACGAAATTCCCTCTAACGGGGGGATGATGTGACAACCCGAAACTTTTTCCTTTATCTTTACTCAATTTCCGTTAATCAATTTTGGGTCTTTATTTAATTCTGTCAATATTGATAGTTTAGGAAGGACTTTACTTTTAAATAAATCAATTCGGATTTATTTCCGCTCATGTTAGCACTATTTTTGGTCTAACGGAACATTCTAAACTCAGTTCGATCGAGTTTCGTATTCGAAAACGAGGTTTTCTAAGTCAAAGCATAGCATTCGGGCCAAATAACTCTTCGAGAGGAGTTTACGGCCGCAAACTTGGTTTACGACCGTAAACTCTGTTTACGACCGTAAACTCTGTTTACGACCGTAAACCCTATTTACGGCCGTAAACCCTCCACCCTACCCCTTGGCCGTAAACTCACCCCTATATAAGGGATGAGTGGCCTTCATTTTTCACTTTACACACTCCAGAAGCTTTCTCTCTCTACTCTCTCTCTTTCTCTCTCTACAAACTTCGAATTCTCTCCAAGATCTTCAAGAAGTAAGTGTTTTTCCACCTTGAAAGTTGTTTCAAATCCATTTCTAGTGGCAAATCCATGTTCTTAGCTCATAAATCTCATTTTTTCTAGATTTTCTCTCTCACCAAGAACACACACTAGTTCTTGGTGGCTAAAAACCTCATTTCAAGCTTCTACTACGTAAGTACACTACCCCTAGCTTGTTGGATAGAAGAATCTCTTGCTGAACATCTAGAAATCGTGACCAAAAGAGTGTTTACGGTCAAGGCAATCTCCCTTGACCGTAAACTCTATTTATAGGGTGCAAAGTTGCCACAACACCCTCCTAAGCTTAGAAACGAGGCTTAGAACACTTCCAGAAGGCTAGAAAGGGCCTTGAAACATCGAAAATCGCACTTTTCGCCAAAGTGTTTACGGCCGTAAACCCATGGACCGTAAACACCTAGACCGTAAACACCTGGACCGTAAACACCTGGACCGTAAACCCAGAGACCGTAAACACCTGGATCGTAAACCCATGGACCGTAAACACCTGGACCGTAAACCCAGGGACCATAAACTCCTGATTACAGCCGCAAACTCCCCTCTTCAAAACTCATGTAATTCTAACACTTAGTTTTAAGTGTTTCCTAGTTCCTAAGGTGGTTTCCTTCCATAACGAATAGTGTTATGCCCTCACCTAATGTATATATGTACTTTTACATGCTAAATAGGATCCGTTTGTATCCGAGGCTCTATTTGACACTCAGCAACTCCTAGCAACTTACACTCGAATCCCACGTCAAACAGTGAGTTCATACCCCTACGCTTTTTCCGAGTTTTTCATGTTTTCAGGGGGGGAATACAAGCAAAAGTACAAGGAAACTTGTGCTCAAGTATATTATTTTGTTTAAAATAATTATACGTTCAGTATGCTTTTAACTCAGAAAACCGTTTTACCAATCGATTAAGGAATCAACTCGTAGAAACAGTTTTCAAAACTAAAGCAAGGAACTTGTAAATCTTTTCATAGAATGTGATATTTTCTAAAGGATTTATACAAACCATAAACAGGATTTTCGATACTATTACTTGTAAGTTTGTCATCTTAGGATTAGAGACACGTCCTTGGTAACACTCCACCAGATTTCGTGAGTGTTGGATTAGCTCTTATAACCAGAATCTCTTGTAGGGAGAGTGTGACTATTTTGTATAGATCTATACGGGACTGACTATCCCGCACCTCGCTGCTAGCTACAGTGGGACCGTCAGGTCTACGGGTGACAAAGTCATAACAGATACTGACCCCGTTTCGTGCCATATCCAGTTTAATGTATGGTTATAAAACTCGCAACCTAGATAACAGAGGCTTACTTTTGTAATAATTAAACAAGTGAACTAACCTCAAAGTAATAACTGATTTGATTACTAGAGGGTATTGATAATACCCTTAGGATCTAGTTCACTACCTACTTCTTTATTAGTTTTATTTGTGTAATAAGGCTAATACATCTCACAAAGAGTAAACAGGGTTTTTCAAGGAAACTACATCTAACGATACAAGTATGGTAGATACTTGTACACTTCTTTTCAGAATCGATAACCAACTATCAACTTTTAAGGAAAATATAGGATTTTCCTGGGATAACTAAATCTTTCGTAAACAGGCTGTTTAACTAATGGATAATCGAACTCCTTTCATAAGAAAATATAGGATTTTCTTGGGAAACACTTTTCAAAGGATTAAAGAAGCATTTCTTTTACCATAACTAAACGCTTATGGACTCACCAGCTTTATGCTGATTATTTTAAAAGTGCTTGTATTCTCAGGGCATCAATAGACAGGTACTCCTTCCGACTTTTGGAGAAGACGGAACATTCTGAAGTCAAGTCTTTTACTTTTGCTATATTTACTGATATGTATAAACCATGTTTTTGAACAATGTAAATACTCATATTATAAAGTAATGGTTGTGTTTACTTCGCTTACTATGATACAACTGTTGTGATACTACGCATGACGTCCTCCGCCCCGGAACGTTTCCGCCATCGGTTTCGGGGTGTGACATTAAGTAAGTCTGCTCATTTCCTGCCAATAAAAGAATCGTACAAGATGGAAAGGTTAACACGAATCTATATCAAAGAGATCGTGAGACTCCACGGAGTGCCAGTATCTATAATCTCAGATCGGGATTGTAGGTTTACCTCACGGTTTTGGAAGTCACTCCAGAAGGCTATAGGAACACAGCTGGACATGAGCACCGCTTACCACCCTCAAACCGATGGCCAAAGCGAACGAGCCATCCAAACACTCGAACACATGCTTCGAGCCTGTGTGATCGATTTTGGCAAGTCTTGGGATACCCACTTGCTCTTGATTGAATTCTCGTACAACAACAGCTATCACACAAGCATAAGGGTTGCTCCTTTTGAGGCCTTATATGGTTGAAAATGCAGATCGCCTCTCTGTTGGGTTGAGGTGGGTGACACCCAGCTGGCAAAAGGGCAATCACCGGAAAGCACCCTCACAGGACCAGAAATCATTCGAGAGACTACAGCGAAGATAATTCAAATCAAAGCCCGACTCCAAGCGTCGTGTGACCGACCAAAGAGTTACGCTAACAAACGACGAAAACCTTTGCAATTCCAATTCGGAGATCGAGTGCTGTTAAAGGTCTCTCCCTGGAAAGGGATGATTCGTTTTGGGAAACGAGGAAAACTAAAACCACGATACATCGGACCGTTCGAGATTCTTGCCCGAATTGGTCTGGTAGCTTATAAGTTGCAGCTACCTTCGCAGCTCAGCAACGTACACCCCTTGTTCCACGTCTCGAATTTGAAGAAGTGCTTATCATATGAAACCGTTATCATTCCTTTAGAAGAGATCGAAATAAACGAGAATCTCTTGTTCGTCAAAGAACCAGTCAAGATAATGGATAGGGAAGTGAAGTGTACGAAACAGAGCCGCATTTAGATTGTGAAGGTTCGATGGAACGCCAAGCGTGGAACGAAATTCACATGGGAACGCGAAGACTAGATGAAGCAGAAGTACCCTCACTTATTCTCTCGTTCATAATCCTACCATTCAAAAGAATTTCGGGACGAAATTCCCTCTAACGGGGGGATGATGTCACAACTAACATTTTAGCTAGGAGATTCTATTTTCATGTAATCATCAACTATTGCAAGACTTGTACTCTAAGTAAATATCATGATATATGCTAAAATGAAATCATCCATTTGAATCCAAACTCCTATTGAAGTTCAAAACCTAATACAATACATTCCATATATTCAACTATGGGTTGAAAACCCTAAAAATCCCGATTCAAGCTTATTATGGACTAGGATCCCCTTATTGGGCCTAATGGAGCAGTAAACTTTCAATTTGCCTATTTTGAGCCAAGGAATCCTATTTGGGCTCTAATTGAACCCACATCCATGAAACTAAAATATTTTGGGTCATGTGGGCCTAGAATATTTCATTTTACCCCTAATGTGCCATGATGGGTCGTGAATGGTTTCATAAGCCCTAATGGGCCGTAAACTATATTCATGGGCTTCATTGGGCCGTGAACCCTCATAAGGGCCCAATAGGTCGAAAATCTTCATCTTGGGCCTCATAAATTCGAAATAAGTCAAGAAAGGGCCCAAATTCTTTCATTTCCTTTCCTCTTCCCCATTCTCGGCCCAAGTAAAAAAAATAAGGAGAAAAACCCAACTTAATCAAACCTTTCCATCTCATTAATATCTAATGGATATCCATGCAAGAGTGCATGTACCAAGCATGCATCAAATCACCCTCTACATAAGTCAACTCTCCCTTATCCCTCTCTCTCTCTCTCTAACTCTCGGCCTCTCTCCCTTTCCAACCTTACTCACATTTTAAATTCAACACTTACTCTCTCAACCATTCAACGCTCTTCCACCCTTCTCCTCTCAAGAAAAATCGTGAGTATTAGGTGAGTTCTCAAGAAGATCACTCCAAACTTCATATTGTGGTAAGATCATACAAACTCAAGTTGATATACTTCATTTTAAACACAATCACTCCTCTTATACACATGTTTTTTGTGAATCATGTTTCCTAGAACCTTCTAAGTTTGAAAATCTCCCTAAGAACACATCTAGGGCCGAGATCTCCTCATTTACTCACCAAAAACTGAAAACTTCAAAGCAAAGTGAGTTTATACCCCCCCTATTTTCGATTTTTACTTTGTTTTGGGGGAAAATACAAGTTGTTTTGTGTAGATCTATGTGTGTATGCATGATTTGGTGAGTTTTTCTAGTTATATATGTGTTTATGTGTTAAAAACTTCTTGAACTTAAAGATCTACTAAAAGATGATGATATTGGTATAACATAACACTTATTTCAACATATCTCACAAGAAAAAGGTTTAAAACACATCAAGGATACTTTAATCTAATAAAAACTTCATGGAAGGGACTAAAAATGACAAAAGTGACAAAATATGGGTTATTTATGTAACTCTCGGCTACTAAGGGGTTCAAAAGGAAAATTTTGCTAGATAATGGCTAAACTCGACATTTGAGACTTTATAGGGACCAAAAATGTAAATATTTTCATAAATGGACCTTATTTGGCCTTCTCACGGTTTTGGGCCCCAGAATTGAAATTTTTGGTCTTTTGTGGATTAAATTGTCATTTTCAAGAAAGTAGTGTCAAAAATGTAAATTTTTGATAAAAAGGGGTCAAAGTTGCAAAATTCTGAACATTTGGGCCAAAAGATGACATTTTCTATAAATGGGCCGAAAATGTATATTTTCACAAAAATCAAGCCAAAAATGATATTTTTGACAAAATGAGTTAAAAATGTTATTTTTACAAAAACTAGCCTTATATACAAGTTTTGTCCAAAAAGGGGCCAAAAATGTAATTTTTACTAAAATTGGGCCTTAATTGTAAATTTTTGGCTTAATCGGCCAAGAATGTCATTTTTACAAAAAGTGGGCCTTTTATGCCATTTTGGCGAATACTTAAACTAATAGTAGTAATAAAATAACAAACGGACTAATTTTTGCCATTCGCATAATATTGGGCCTTAGTAGCCCATTAATATGCTTGATAGGTCATGAATACTATTTATATGTTTATTGGGCCTCATTGACCCATTAACATACGCGACGGTCCTTGGATACTATTTGCGTGCTAGTTGGGCCTGTAATTACCTTTCATGTGAAATGGGCCTTAATTGTCCTTTTACATGTATTTTGGGCCCATGTTATATAACATCATTCCTTTCGGGCCTAAAAATGACTTACATGCTTCATGAGCCTTAGTTGCTCACTTACATGGTTCATTGAGCCTGGAATGAGTTTTATATGTTCCTGTTCGCGTAAATTTGATGAAGGATCTAGTGAGACTTGTCGGTTGACACCTATTGAGTGTACGATCGTATCATGTAGTTATAACCAGAGTCTCTTGGAGGGAGAGCGGGGTTTGTGTATAGATCTATACGGGGATGACAACCCACACCTGAGCTGTTCGCTACAGTTAGACTACATCAGTCTAGGGTGACGAAAACCTTATTCTATTTTCCGTCGGCGTTTACAAACGCCAAGACAGGCGAAATTGTCATTAATTAGTATGGTTATGACGGGTCACTTAGAGGAATTAACATTATGAAATTTACGGGATACTATTCTTTTTTCTTCTTTTACAGGCAACATAGGGTTGTCTGGGGGCATTCTCTTTACATTCTCTTCATTCGCTTTTGGCATTCTATTAAACAATAACACACATGCATTAATACTAGATCGGACACAACATACTAAACTATTTTAAGAAAATACAGGATTTTCTTGTGATTACAAAGTTATACAAATCATTTTCTCAAACATGCTTATGAACTCACCAACATCTTTATGTTGACCTTTTTAAATTAACTTGTATTCTCAGGAAAACGTTGAAGCAGGTTGGTATAAACAAACTAATGGATGTTTTGTTATATTTCTATTTCGTCAAACTTTAATTATTTTTCATTGTAATATTCAAATACAATACTTGATGTAAACAATAAATGTTGTTATATTACATGTGTGGTGATGATGATGTTATGTTTCAATTATATACTTCGTGATGATACTACAAGAATGAAGTCACGCGCAAGCCCCCGGACGTTTCCGCCGTCTGGTTCGGGGGTGTGACAAAGAATATAACTATAGACTTTAAATTTTATACCTGGGAGTTGGGGTTTTACATCTCGGCCGAGATAC
Source organism: Lactuca virosa (assembly GCF_052849685.1). Classification (NCBI taxonomy): domain Eukaryota; kingdom Viridiplantae; phylum Streptophyta; class Magnoliopsida; order Asterales; family Asteraceae; genus Lactuca; species Lactuca virosa. The sequence continues at coordinate 424,085,934 of NC_136429.1, read as the reverse complement.
TCTCCTGAATCAGTATGAAATGGGCGCTCTGTGTCAATCGATCCATGGTGACCTATATCGCGTCGACTCCATGCGTCGTCCGAGGCAACTTCGTAATGAAGTCCATAGTGATCTCCTCCCACTTCCACACAGTAATATCCAACGGCTGCATTTTGCCGTGAGGTCTCTGGTGTTTAGCCTTGACCCTCCTGCAGGTCAAGCATCTCTCAACGTACCAGACTACATCCCGCTTCATGTAGGGCCACCAATAATCAGGACTAAGATCCCTATACATCTTCGTCGCCCCGGGATGGATATAGAACCTAGACTTGTGGGCCTCCTCCATCAGAACCTGATGTACACCGCCCAGATACGGCACCCATTACCTTCGATGTAGGGTCAATAACCCATGGCTATCATAATCGAAGGAGGCCACCTGACACACAATGTGTTCACTTTTTCGGTGCTCTTCCTTTATAGCCTCTAGTTGTGCCTCCCGAATCTGCTCCAGCAATGGAGTAATCACTGTCATCCTTAGACAGATATCTCTGATCGAGGCTTCGAATTCCTTATGGATAAGAGCATCGGCCACCATAATGGCCTTCCCCGGGTGGTAGAGGATCTCGAAGTCATAATCCTTCACCACATCCAACCAACGTCGCTGCTTCATGTTTAGATTTGGCTGATCCATCATGTACCTCAGGCTCTTGTGGCCCGTGTAAATAGTATAGCGGACCCGATAGAGGTAGTTTCACCAAATCTTGAGGGCAAAAACAACCGCCCCCAACTTCAGGTCGTGCGTAGGGTAATACGCCTCGTGAGGCTTCAACTGCCTCGAGGCATAAGTGATGACGTGCCCACTCAGCATCAATATTACGCCCAAACCTGAGATAGACGCCTCACAGTATACTACAAAATCCTCAACGCCCTCTGGCAAGGTCAAAATCGGTGCCTCGCACAACTTCAGCCTGAAGGTCTCGAAAGCTGCTTGCTGCTCAGGCCCCCATCGGAATGTCACCGACTTCTTGGTCAGCCGGGTCAAAGGTACCGCTATCTTGGAGAAATCCTGAATGAATCTCTGATAATAGCTAGCTAAACTAAGGAAGCTCCGAATCTCGGATGGAGACCTCGGAACCTTCCATCTCATCACGGCATCCACCTTGGCCGGATCGACCAGTATACCATTCTGGTTGACAAGGTGACCCAGAAATTACACCTCGCATAACCAAAACTCGCACTTGGAGAACCTTGCGAATAGTCTCTCCCTCCTCAGTGTCTCCAGCACTTCCCTTAAGTGCTCCTCGTGCTGCTCCTGCATCTTGGAATAAACCAAGATATCATCAATAAAGACTATCACAGACCGATCCAACATCAGTCTGTATATGCGGTTCATGAGATTCATGAATGTGGCAGGAGCATTGGTGAGCCCAAATGGCATCACCACGAACTCATAGTGGCCATAGTGAGTCCGGAAAGCAGTCTTATGTACATATTTATCTCTGACTCTCATCTGGTGATAGCCTGAATGCAAATCGATCTTGGAAATCCAAGATGTCCCCTGAAGTTGGTCAAAGAGATCGTCAATCCTCGGAAGTGGGTAACGGTTCTTCAACATTACCGTATTCAACTCCTGGTAATCTATACATGTCCGATGAGGTCCTTCCTTCTTCACGAACAGAATCGGGGCTCCCCAAGGCGAACTGATCGGCCTGATAAATCCCTTGTCTAACAGCTCCTGCAGCTGTATGGACAACTCCTGCATCTCGGGAGGAGGCAACCGATACGGGGTCTTGGCTATCGGAGCCGCACCCGGAACTAAATCAATCCTGAACTCCACCTGTCTCTTTGAAGGTACCCCAGGCAAATCCTCCAGGAACACGTCTGGATACTCCTGCACCACCGGTACATCATGCACTGTCGCCTTACCCTTATCCCGGGTATCCATAACATAGATGACGTAACCTGCACAACCCTACTGAGGGTAGCGCTTAGCCCTCGCTGCTGAACACATGGTCGGTCCACGCTGCGGTCTCTCACCCTGAATCACTAGCTCTCCCCCGCTGGGGGTCCTAACCTGAACCAACTGCTGCTCACAGTCTGTTGAATCATAAAAGTGACCCTCTTGATCTAGATCTACCGCAGCTCTCAAGGATCCGCAGTGAACCTTCATCAGCAACCTCATCCGAAGTCATCATTAACCGCAGTTCTTTTACTTACTAGTTTACTTAGTTTAACTCTTTATCTACTTTTGTTGTAGTACTCTCTATTGTCCAGTATGCCTTGCATGGCTACACTTAAATATTTGATCCAATGTAATTCTTGAGACTCTATATATAGAGATCAATCTTTCTTATTCAAAATACTTCAATGCTATCAATTACATCTCTTACTTCTATCTGATTACGCATCTTGAATCTCTCCTTCTTACTCTCAAAGTTCACTTAAACATAACTGAATATTATTTCTCCTCGGAGCAAGTCATTTGTGACTTAATCACTAAGTTTGATATCACTTACTAACTTGGTCTGAATGCATTCCATGTTATGAATCAACTTATGTGTATACTTGATATAACACCTGCTGTTATTTATATTTCCTTACATTTCCGTAACTAACTCTCTATTTATCTAACTCGTTAACTTATTATTATTGTTGAGCTTTTAGATCCTTTGAGATAAACTATTCTGCAACTATACTTGTTCTAAAGTTTGTTCAAGTGTCTCAAGTTTTTTCTCTCAACAATTGGTATCAGAGCCATAGTGGTTGCTTTTTGAAAAACAAAACTCTGATTTTCAAAAGGCCTTCTATACCACTGAAGCTCATTTCTTAAAAAAACTTTTCAAAAAAAAACAAGGAAAAATGGCACAAGCATTATCTCTGAATGTTTCCAACAGTGTTGGTGGTTCAAATCGAGCCCCAATATTGGTGGCAAATGAATATCATCACTGGTCTCAGAGAATGGAAAGATACTTAAGGAGACTTGGTAGAGATGTATGGTGGTCCGTAGAAGAAGGACCACATGTCCCTGTTCTTACACCAGTTCAAACTGATAGCGCCACAGCCAGACTAGGAGGAGGTCAACCAGTCATGAACCGTCCCACTAAAGATGACCTCGATAAAATGGAAAATGATGCTGTTGCTTTTTATGAAATCTCTTGTAGAGTTGCTCCTGACAACTTCGACATTATCATAAACTGCAAATCAGCAAAGGAGATATGGGAAGTTCTCAAGAATTTGTACGAAGGCTCAGAACAAGCTCAAGATAAGAAGCTCACAACTGCACTCAATGAGTTCAACAATTTCAAAGCTCATACTGGCGAAAGTTTAGAAGACTCCTTCAAAAGGTTCAACCTGATAGTCACCAAGTTATCGAATGCTGGCACCATCCGCAGTAACCATGAAACAAACCTTTAGTTTCTCAATGGTTTGGGAAGACATTGGACTACTGCTAAGATGATAGATCAAGGGGATAGAAAGATTCATTCTTAGTCTCTCTACAAGCTCTACGGGGAACTGCAAGCACAAGAATCCACCGTACTCAAAGACTGTGCTGACTTCGGAGGACCACTTGCTCTTATAGTACAAGCTCCACATAATCAGTCCTACTCTCCCTCGTATGACACTAATCCGCAGTCATACGAAGCTGACTCAGAGTATGATGATGAAGAAGAATTGTCAGAAGGTTATTGCTCTTGTTAGTCAACAGTTCAACCGGCTACCACCTCCTTCTTTTCGTAAGCATCAGCAGTTCAACAAACCTCCATTCAACCGTAACTTCAACCCGCAGAATAACCATTCTCGATATCCCAAAAGTTCTCATCCACCACCGCAATCTCAAAATACTCAACCAAAGGAGGCACCGCAGTCCATCCAAACCACTGACTCTGGTACTCCCTCAGAAGACAAAAGTGATGTTCTGATTTGTCACAAGTGCAACAAAGAGAATCATTTTACAAAAGATTGCAAGGCAAATGTAGTGAAAGACAGAGCATTCTACCTAAGAATGGCTCAAGAATTGGAAGAAAAGGAAAAGACCAGGGCATACGTAGCCCATGTCAAAAGAGACCATCAAGTTTGGTTATCCGAAGATGAAGAAGAAGCCATCAGCAGTGTCAAAGGAAAGGGCAAAATCTGCATGCTGGCAACTGCGGATGATGATGGGTCTACAAAGCTGGAAAAGAACTACTGCTACATGGCAAATGATGGAACTCTAAGCATCGTCGAACAGGTAAAAGTCATGATTCAAACTCTAAACTATAGCATGCATGACTGTCGACCCTTCATATACAATCTTAATGACACATGTGTTGCCGTCCTTACAGACTATAAAAAAGCTTTACATGAGAAGAACATAGCGTCCCAAGAGATGTTTCATGTAAGAGGACGATTGGACAACAAAAGACTCAAAATGGCTATGTTAGAAAAGGACTTAGAGTTAGAAAAAGATGCAAGAATGTTGAGTGAAACACAACTAGAGATAGCTTTGAACCAAAGAGATTTAGCTCAGAGTGAGATTGTACGCTTAAATCTATTAATAGAAAAATTGTTCAATGAAAGTGAAGCTATTGAAAATTTGGTGAATAATGGAACTGCGGACAATACATACAATTAGGGTTGGTCCAATGGATATCCTACCGCAAAGGATTCCTCACCCCGGTTTAACAAAGATCGACTGTATGTCCCTCCGGACCGAGAATTTTATTTCCCAGTCAATGACAAGACCTTTCCTGAAGATATCAGAACACACTTCGGTAGACTTCATAATCTAAGTAATAAATGTGTCATTGAGGAAATTGTGCCTGAGGTTTCGGGTCACACAAGTGATCAAACTCCTATCTGTGGCACAATCTATCCAAATTCTCAGACTTCATCAGTGGTTGATGAAGAAGTTATCCTAGAGAGTCCCGAAGTCTCTCAGGACTTCCCATCTCTGCCCTCAGACCGCAGTATCTCTCACTATAGTCATGAGCCGCAGAAGTCCCACAAAAGTCCCACTGAAGTCCCAACTCAGTCTTACTCTGCGGTAGTCAAATCATCCTTACCGCAGTCCTCAATAAAAAGCTCTGTGACTCTTCAGCCAATTCATCATGAATTACCCATAGAAAACTTTGAAGTGGGTCAATGCTCTCAAAACCCTGAATCTTCAAGTTCGGATGAATCAAGCCCTCGTTTTCAAAAAAATTCAAAGGTTTCCAGGAAACCGCATCTGAACAATAATGACTGCGGTTCTCCAAAAACCTTAGCAAAAAAGGCTTTCAAAGAGGAAATTCGATCCCGAGGCACAAATCGACAAATCTTTTCTAAAAACAAAACACATATCAGATTTCCAAAATCTAAGAGTCCAGAAAAGTTTGTTTTCTCTCACTATTTTTCAAAAAACTCTCCCATCAAGAAAACATGCAAAAAGGAATATACAGTTTCAACAGTCATTCCTAACTCATCTGACACAACCCAAAAGAGTGTAAGGTCTTTTTGAAGAAATGGTTTTCAAATCTATTCCTCAGATGATCCAAAATGGAAGGGTATCTTACCCACTCCAACACTTTTAAAATCACATCAAAATTTTAACAAGTGGAAGGGTATTTTACCAAACACAACAAAAAGGTCCAAAGAATCTACACGTACTAAATCTTTTTCGAAACAAACTTTCTCAAATTCCAACAGCACCAATGTCAGATCTTACCAACCTCGGACCGGTCACAAGCCTACCTCATCATTTAGACCGTTGACTAAACAAAGTGTCAGAGCAAAAGACAAAATTTCAGCATGTCAATGTCAATGTAGTTGTCAAAATGGTTCATCTCATGTCAAATCTGATCCTCTTCAGAAACCTCGTAACTTTTCTAAAAAACGCAACACTCCAAAAACTCACAAACACCCAGGACTAGGATTAAAATTTGACACGAAACCAGTCCCTGCAACCTCGGTTCATGCATCATTCAGAAACTCATCTTTTGTCCCTGGCTCCAAACTAGTTTGGATGCCTAAACTAACCGTGTAATTCTCAGGCCTTGTGCAAGGAGGAACAATAAGAAGAATGGTTAATGGACAGTGCCTACTCCTTGCACATGACCGGAAGGTTAGAATACCTTCGGGATTTCAGGCCAATTTGCAACGGTGGAAATGTCACATTCGGCAACAATGCGAATGGGATAATCTGAGGTTATAGTGTTCTTACTATGGGAAACTTCTCTATTCAAAAGGTTGCTTATGTAGAAAGCCTTAAACACAGTCTCATCAGTGTTGGTCAACTATGTAAGGCAGGCCACCGAGTTGAATTTGATGACCAATTTTGCTATGTAATGACAAGCGATAGGAGCACGTGTCTGATCAAGTCCCCGTAGCATCACCACAACCTCTCACTGAATAGTGAGTACTACGGCTCCCGGTAGCATCACCACAACCTCTCACTGAATAGTGAGTACTACAGCTCCCCGTAGCATCACCACAACCTTTCACTGAATAGTGAGTACTACGGCTCCCCGTAGCATCACCACACCTCTATGCACTGACTCATTGAAACTGCAGCTCCACGCAGTCTTACCGCACTTACTCTTACCACTTCACAATCTCATCCTCAGGTTGACACCATACTGCGATCATTAACTCATGCTCTGCGGCCCAGCATAGATAGGTACACACACACCAATCTGGGCTAAGCATCACTACTTCGGACGACCATTGTCGTGACAAAACCTCTCTTTCTCGCTGCAATTCACATTCTCAAATAAATCCATTTGATGTCAATTAGCTGAAGGGCCCCCCCACCGGAACCATAGACACTTGATACACCACTCGTCACCTTAAACTCAAACTCAAAATAATCTGAGATTTAGGACATTGAACTCGGATACCCCGGAATACCATCACAACGCCTCGCAGTATCTTGACTCTACCACTGATCCCATACTCAGATATCGCATTGCTTCCTCGGAATCTCGCAACCGGTCTTTCTCTCATGTCTCTTGTAACCCCGGAATACTCTATCTCCCAAGTTAAAACACGGAGAATTTACCAACGACTCAGAACACGTAGATGACAATCCGAAACTTCCTCCTCTATTGCTCAAAACTCATGCAAGAATACTCATAACGACCCTGAAGTTGGTTGCCCAATCAACTTCTTCCCTTCCCATACTGCATATAATAGCCCATACTCTGAACCAGAAATTCTCAACCGCCGAACTAACCTCACAGGCCAACCACCTCGAATTCACCATTTTAACCTTGAAGGATTCCTAACCACCACAAGGTCTCCGACCAACGGCCACTTTGCCGTGGAGACTCTCATCCTTTCTCAAACACGTGCCATATGCACTATTTCACTCTGCACCTCTCCTTGACCACCAAATAGGAATCCGCACCGCAGGCCTCTCTATCCAGTTCTCTAACCGCTATTCAACAAATCTCGGATCTCCTCAAAAGTACCCGGTTCTCCCCCACTCAGGGTTCGAACCATCACCAATTGGTTCGCCAACAATCTAACCCACAGACTGTTTTTTACGACTAACATCGCACCTACTCTTGGAAGGTGATACGCAGTGCTCGATGATCTCCCCGATGGGGATCGAGCAATTCCAAATACCCCGAATCTCCGATGAAGTCCTCAGAAACCTCTCATCATGACTACCTCTAGTCATTCCGAACCTCGTACTATCCCACTACCGGAGATCTCAACTGTCCAGTCGTAGCCCTGACTCTCAGTCTGAAAATAATGAACTATCATATTCCTCATCCTCGACTCTTCAACCAACGTTCCATTACGTGGGTTGTAATAAGAGTGGAGTCCTCATTACCACACTCGATACTCATCATAGACAATAAGAGCCACCGCCCTAATATCCTCTTCTTGATCGTCTGCCGATGCAGCTAATACATGCCCTACTATGCTCAAATAGGGTGTATCCTGGTCCTTAACCATCTCAGTCCCCGCTGACAACCTGCTCTTGCTCTAACATTACCTCTCGGCAGACATACTGCCCAAATACTCTAATGGAAGGTCGCCATCAATGCTAACCCGCAGGGTTCTACCCCTAAGCTCGGAAACCGAATTCTCAACACCTCTTATGTTTCCCACAGGAAACAGAAATAATACCATCCATGTCACAGAAGGTGACATCTCCACTATCGGCTGATTGCTCAACTCATGTCGTAATCCTCCATAACCGCCATCTCTACTCATTCTTGAGTCTTGCGACTCCAATTGGCATCTCACCAACAATCCCTCAGAGCTAACTCGATTTTCCTCTCAAGGGATGCTCCACTAAACTCGTTCATCATGGCCCTCTGTCCCCATACTCTTTCACATCTGATCTCAGTCTAACCAATTTCAACGGAATAACTGGTAGAACCAGTAACACTAACCGCCACGGGTCATGGTACTCGAACCATGTGGCCACCTCTCGATCTGCTATGAATCATGGTACCCGAACCATGTTATCTCTTCTCAACCCGCTACGAGTCATGGTTCTCGACCCATGACATCACCTCTCGATCTGATACAAATCATGGTACTCGAACCATGAAATCACCTCTCGATCTGCTACAAATCATGGTACTCAAACCATGAAATCACCTCTCGATCTGCTACTTAAAACCTCCGGAATGTTCCCTGTATCAAGTATGGGTCCTCTGCTTTCAGTAGTACGGGCCCATACTACCTGCCACATCTACCCATACTTTCCACACGGACCATCCCCGAGTTCCTAAGTAGCTGCTCGACCTTCTCAATCACCAGCCCCGTCATGCGTGTTCGCTCCTCTTGCGAAATATCCAACTCTGTCAGCGTACTCATCTGACTAGGGTCACCCTTTCCTAGGCTCTTCCTAGATTCTCATACTTCTTCGCCATCAGCTGCTGAAGAACTCCTTATGATGGCAGCCATCTACCTCCTGAATATCATCATATTCACTTAGTAGCTGACTCTCATCATCAAGAGTTCCACAAAGCACGAAGCAAGCAGCATTCGGGCATCGAATAATCTCTACCAACATGCAAAACCACTCTAGGTTATTACCCACTTGCTCTCCTCATACTCAAAGGATACCACCGAACTCAAGCAACTTTACCCCACGCGGGCGTCTGACTACTCTCTCAGTAGACTCCTCAAATGATCATCTAGGTATCTCTCCTAGATTACTCCTCTACTCAAATCCCTCTCTAGAGGATTCCTGCTGGATACTCTTACTCAACACATGCTCGAAAGCACATCACAAATAACAATAACTCCTAGGCTAAGGCATCAAAAATCAGGCCACTCTAGTCCTAACATATGAAATACCTAGCCTATAGCTAGCATGCATAATATCTCATAGCATATCTCATAAATATCTCATAATACAAACGTAAGGGTATTTTGGGAAATCACCGTTCGGGCTCTGGCTGATTGTACACACTGCTCCAACTCGTACTCTTTTAGAAACTCTTGCTCGTTTTAGAAAAATCATTTCCTTAAAAAATTTTCTCAAATCCTCAGTTTGAGTCCAGGTCTACCCGAAGGTGCATCCGAATCCCTCAAACCAAGGCTCTGATACCAACTTGTAACACCGTAATTTTTCAAACAGATTTTTCATTTTAAAATCGCATACTTTTCATAACAAATTGTATGGAAATTTCGTTTATTCAAATTACAAAACACAACTCCATTAAAAATCCAGGATCCTCAAAACATAACTCTTTCTCTGGTGTGTACAATCAAGTCGGTGCCTTCCCGCGAGCCTCTGAGATACCTGAAACACATAACATATAACACGGTAAGCACGAAGCTTAGTGAGTTCCCCAAAATACCACATATAACACATATTAGCCACTCGAGGCGATAACTCTATGGGCCAACTGGCCCTAACTCTGTGGACCCTCTGGTCCTAACTCTGTGGACCTTCCGGTCCTAACTCTGTAAACTCTGGAATACACACAGCATAAATCACATAGAAATAATGCAGTGCAGCACATCACATACATAGCATACAAGATACTCTGTCACATAACTCTAATTACCACTCATGGTAAAGTATAGTGAGAAGACTCACCTGACCAGCAGCAAGTAAAGACCCCGCTCCCGGATTTCGAACTAGCCTCCACCTAACACAAGGGATGAATATCTCTAAGTGATACTCTAATCACAACTCTAATGACCAAAGGCTATTCTTCCTCTCTTTAACTCTTTGAAGTGGATAAAAGACCATTTTACCCCTCCATGGTCTCTACTACTTATGTTGATCAAAGCCCCAAAGTCAACAGAAGTCAAACTCGAGTCAACAGTCCATGTTTGACCCGACTCGTCGAGTCCACTTATTTTCATCAGAAATCTCGTGACAGCCCACCTCAGCTCGTCGAGTTGACCCCCAACTCGTCGAGCTATCGCCTGATTCGGTTCCTCGGGACAAACCCTAACCAACTCGTCGAGTCGGCTCATCGACTCGGCGAGTTCATTCAGACAAAATGTTCATTCAGACGATTTAAGGCAGATCCATCACCCCAAACACTAGATCTACCATCCTGAGGGTCGATTGTCACGTAAAGCTGCAAGCTTTACGTTTATACATGGCATATAAGGCTCATAATGCCAATATAACTCTAACAAGGATGATTAACCACAATAACTCTTCTATGGTTAACTAAAGCTATAATTTTTGGACTCTCTGGACCTCACAAGGTCCAGATCTAAAGTTTAGGCCTCATGAGAGACCTTATGCATACAAAGTCCCAACAATGGTGGAAGAAACCCTAATCTTCCATATCTACAAGATTTAAGCCAAATAACAAGAAAGGTGCAAGCTTTGACCTCTTACTCAAGCCCTTGCACGAAGTTACACCAGATCCACTGAGTCTCTAGCTCCCTTGATGGGTGATCTCCTCTTCTCCTCAAGAGATGCACTAGTTTACTCCAAGTTTTAGCTTCTAAGACTCTCATGGCTCTCCATACACGTTTAGGGTTTGCTCTCAAGGAAGGGTAGCCGCAAATGAGGCTATAAGTTCCTTTAAATAGGTCTCAAACCCGGGAAATTAGGGTTTCTCTGCCCAGCACATACTTGGCGAGTCCCTCCTCGGACTCGTCGAGTCCTTCATTAAATTCACGCGATCAACTCGACTCGACTCGGCGAGTTGGTCCCTCAAGTCGTCGAGTCCCTCCTCAAATGTCAAGATTAACATACACGATAATGTCCCTGGAAATCCGGATGTTACAATTCTCCCCCACTTGAATTAGATTTCGCCCTCGAAATCACTCCTTAACCACTCATATAATGAAATCATCAACCCAAAAAGGCACCACTGAAAGGATCTCATACTACACCGATATCTTTCTCTATGGACACCCGAAACCACACAAAACTCCCAAGACCATAACTGAACCAACTCTTCCGTCGCAAATATACTCCTTCCCACTATCCGGAAGCTCTAGTGGCCTGACCCGTCGCCAGACCGCCTACTAAAGCGATCACCATGATATTCGCTCCTCGAATATCAAACCCTGATAACTCACTGATCCTCTGATTCTCACAAGACCAAATCCAACAATCGGCTACCGCTCACTCATATCATCATGCTAATGATCCAAATCACGCTCCAAGAAACGGAAGGGTCCACACCCCACCAGGGATCATACACTGGACTGCTATCAGAACCCATCCGAACAAAGAATCCTCAACACTCTGCCCTTCAGACACAAGAGAATAACCAGGCTCGCTCAGAAGTGTCCTCAGACATCACAATCACAAGTCCCAGCTTCGTTCTTCATACCCCTTTTTAATACTGAGCACTAGGTCAACTTCTGACTCCAGAGTTGAACCTCCAAAGGTTACCCATTGCACACCTCAACATGTCTCACTGACTTCATTCCCACACTAGCTATCTCGGCCCAGTGTGACACACAAGTCATGAAGTTCGCTTTTCCTCAAGCGAATACAGAATTCGTTTCAATCTCGACCTCTGTCGACTACTACTCATTAGTTCCATGCATTTCGCGGTTTTCTCACACCAACGAATTGACCCACTCAGGTCTAAGGCACCAGATAGGAGCAATACCCCTTTCCAAATGAAATTCAGCTCTGAATCCGGAATCTCATTCTGCCTACTCAACGCACTACCAGAGCCAAACTCAAACTCGTGAGTTCGATCTGACCCAGAGCTGGAACCACTCGCCCCAACGAACCACTCAGCTCATGACTCATGACCCGCAACCCATGCGAACCTCACTGATCCACTTCTCTTTGGCCACGAAAACCACTACTCAATTCAGAATATAACGACTTCCGACAAACATGGAGACCCCAGTCTCGCCCCTGGTTCGACCCCAGGCTTCCAAACACTCAAATATTAGGGCTACCCAAGCCTAAAACTCTTCTGCGTCAAGCTCTGATCAGAGAGCACTTCATCACAACAATCTCTCGCTGACTAAGCTGACTAGTGGGTACTACGACTCCCCGCAGTATCACAACAACCTACCACTGAATAGTGAGTACTACGGCTTCCCGTAGCATCACCACAACCTCTCACTGATTAGTGAGTACTACGGCTCCCCGTAGCATCACCATACCTCTCACTGAATAGTGAGTACTACGGCTCCCCGTAGCATCACCATAACCTCTCACTGAATAGTGAGTACTACGGCTCCCCGTAGCATCACCACAACCTCTCACTGAATAGTGAGTACTACGGCTCCCCGTAGCATCACCACAACCTTTCACTGAATAGTGAGTACTATGGCTCCCCGTAGCAGCACCACACCTCTCTACACTGACTCATTGAAACTACAGCTCCACGCAGTCTTACCGCACTTACTCTTACCACTTCACAATCTCATCCTCAGGTTGACACCATACTGCGATCATTAACTCATGCTCTGCGGCCCAGCATAGATAGGTACACACACACCCATCCGGGCTAAGCATCACTATTTCGGACGACCATTGTCGTGACAAAACCTCTCTTTCTCGCTGCAATTCACATTCTCAAATAAATCCATTTGATGTCAATTAGCTGAAGGGCCCCCCCACCGGAACCATAGACACTTGATACACCACTCGTCACCTTAAACTCAAACTCAAAATAATTTGAGATTTAGGACATTGAACTCGGATACCCCGGAATACCATCACAACGCCTCGCAGTATCTTGACTCTACCACTGATCCCATACTCAGATATCGCATTGCTTCCTCGGAATCTCGCAACCGGTCTTTCTCTCGTGTCTCTTGTAACCCCGGAATACTCTATCTCCCAAGTTAAAACACGGAGAATTTACCAACAACTCAGAACACGTAGATGACAATCTGAAACTTCCTCCTCTATTACTCAAAACTCATGCAAGAATACTCATAACGACCCTGAAGTTGGTTGCCCAATCAACTTCTTCCCTTCCCATACTGCATATAATAGCCCATACTCTGAACCAGAAATTCTCAACCGCCGAACTAACCTCACAGGCCAACCACCTCGAATTCACCATTTTAACCTTGAAGGATTCCTAACCACCACAAGGTCTCCGACCAACGGCCACTTGCCGTGGAGACTCTCATCCTTTCTCAAACACGTGCCATATACACTATTTCACTCTGCACCTCTCCTTGACCACCAAAAACCCTGGTCTTTAGGAATCCGCACCGCAGGCCTCTCTATCCAGTTCTCTAACCGCTATTCAACAAATCTCGGATCTCCTCAAAAGTACCCGGTTCTCCCCCACTCAGGGTTCGAACCATCACCAATTGGTTCGCCAACAATCTAACCCACAGACTGTTTTTTACCACTAACATCGCACCTACTCTTGGAAGGTGATACGCAATGCTCGATGATCTCCCCGATGGGGATCGAGCAATTCCAAATACCCCGAATCTCCGATGAAGTCCTCAGAAACCTCTCATCATGACTACCTCTAGTCATTCCGAACCTCGTACTATCCTACTACCGGACATCTCAACTGTCCAGTCGTAGCCCTAACTCTCAGTCTGAAAATAATGAACTATCATATTCCTCATCCTCGACACTTCAACCAACGTACCATTACGTGGGTTGTAATAAGAGTGGAGTCCTCATTACCACACTCGATACTCATCATAGACAATAAGAGCCACCGCCCTAATATCCTCTTCTTGATCGTCTGCCGCTGCAACTAATACATGCCCTACTATGCTCAAATAGGGTGTATCCTGGTCCTTAACCATCTCAGTCCCCGCTGACAACCTGCTCTTGCTCTAACATTACCTATCGGCAGACATACTGCCCAAATACTCTGATGGAAGGTCGCCATCAATGCTAACCCGCAGGGTTCTACCCCCAAGCTCGGAAACCGAATTCTCAACACCTCTTATGTTTCCCACAGGAAATGGAAATAATACCATCCATGTCACAGAAGGTGACATCTCCACTATCGGCTGATTGCTCAACTCATGCCGTAATCCTCCATAACCGCCATCTCTACTCATTCTTGAGTCTTGCGACTCCAATTGGCATCTCACCAACAATCCCTCAGAGCTAACTCAATTTTCCTCTCAAGGGATGCTCCACTAAACTCGTTCATCATGGCCCTCTGGCCCCATACTCTTTCACATCTGATCTCAGTCTAACAAATTTCAACGGAATAACTGGTAGAACCAGTAACACTAACCGCCACGGGTCATGGTACTCGAACCATGTGGCCACCTCTCGATCTGCTATGAATCATGGTACCCGAACCATGTTATCTCTTCTCAACCCGCTACGAGTCATGGTACTCGACCCATGACATCACCTCTCGATCTGCTACAAATCATGGTACTCGAACCATGAAATCACCTCTCGATCTGCTACAAATCATGGTACTCAAACCATGAAATCACCTCTCGATCTGCTACTTAAAACCTCCGGAATGTTCCCTATATCGAGTATGGGTCCTCTGCTTTCAGTAGTACGGGCCCATACTACCTGCCACATCTACCCATACTTTCCACACGGACCATCCCCGAGTTCCTAAGTAGCTGCTCGACCTTCTCAATCACCAGCCCCGTCATGCGTGTTCGCTCCTCTTGCGAAATATCCAACTATGTCAGCGTACTCATCTAACTAGGGTCACCCTTTCCTAGGCTCTTCCTAGATTCTCATACTTCTTCGCCATCAGCTGCTGAAGAACTCCTTATGATGGCAGCCATCTACCTCCTGAATATCATCATATTCACTTAGTAGTTGACTCTCATCATCAAGAGTTCCACAAAGCACAAAGCAAGCAGCATTCGGGCATCGAATAATCTCTACCAACATGCAAAACCACTCTAGGTTATTACCCACTTGCTCTCCTCATACTCAAAGGATACCACCGAACTCAAGTAACTTTACCCCACGCGGGCGTCTGACTACTCTCTCAGTAGACTCCTCAAATGATCATCTAGGTATCTCTCCTAGATTACTCCTCTACTCAAATCCCTCTCTAGAGGATTCCTACTGGATACCCTTACTCAACACATGCTCGAAAGCACATCACAAATAACAATAACTCCTAGGCTAAGGCATCACAAATCAGGCCACTCTAGTCCTAACATATGAAATACCTAGCCTATAGCTAGCATGCATAATATCTCATAGCATATCTCATAAATATCTCATAATACAAACGTAAGGGTATTTTGGGAAATCACCGTTCGGGCTCTGGCTGATTGTACACACTGCTCCAACTCGTACTCTTTTAGAAACTCTTGCTCGTTTTAGAAAAATCATTTCCTTGAAAATTTTTCTCAAATCCTCAGTTTGAGTCCAGGTCTACCCGAAGGTGCATCCGAATCCCTCAAACCAAGGCTCTGATACCAACTTGTAACACCGTAATTTTTCAAACAGATTTTTCATTTTAAAATCGCATACTTTTCATAACAAATTGTATGGAAATTTCGTTTATTCAAATTACAAAACACAACTCCATTAAAAATCCAGGATCCTCAAAACATAACTCTTTCTCTGGTGTGTACAATCAAGTCGGTGCCTTCCCGCGAGCCTCTGAGATACCTGAAACACATAACATATAACACGGTAAGCACGAAGCTTAGTGAGTTCCCCAAAATACCACATATAACACATATTAGCCACTCGAGGCGATAACTCTATGGGCCAACTGGCCCTAACTCTGTGGACCCTCTGGTCCTAACTCTGTGGACCTTCCGGTCCTAACTCTGTAAACTCTGGAATACACACAGCATAAATCACATAGAAATAATGCAGTGCAGCACATCACATACATAGCATACAAGATACTCTGTCACATAACTCTAATTACCACTCATGGTAAAGTATAGTGAGAAGACTCACCTGACCAGCAGCAAGTAAAGACCCCGCTCCCGGATTTCGAACTAGCCTCCACCTAACACAAGGGATGAATATCTCTAAGTGATACTCTAATCACAACTCTAATGACCAAAGGCTATTCTTCCTCTCTTTAACTCTTTGAAGTGGATAAAAGACCATTTTACCCCTCCATGGTCTCTACTACTTATGTTGATCAAAGCCCCAAAGTCAACAGAAGTCAAACTCGAGTCAACAGTCCATGTTTGACCCGACTCGCCGAGTGCACCCTTGCGACTCGTCGAGTCCACTTACTTTCATCAGAAATCTCGTGACAGCCCACCTCAGCTCGTCGAGTTGACCCCCAACTCGTCGAGCTATCGCCTGATTCGGTTCCTCGGGACAAACCCTAACCAACTCGTCGAGTCGGCTCATCGACTCGGCGAGTTAATTCAGACAAAATATTCATTCAGACGATTTAAGGCAGATCCATCACCCCAAACACTAGATCTACCATCGTGAGGGTCGATTGTCACGTAAAGCTGCAAGCTTTACGTTTAAACATGGCATATAAGGCTCATAATGCCAATATAACATTAACAAGGATGATTAACCACAATAACTCTTCTATGGTTAACTAAAGCTATAATTTTTGGACTCTTTGGACCTCACAAGGTCCAGATCTGAAGTTTAGGCCTCATGAGAGACCTTATGCATACAAAGTCCCAACAATGGTGGAAGAAACCCTAATCTTCCATATCTACAAGATTTAAGCCAAATAACAAGAAAGGAGCAAGCTTTTACCTCTTACTCAAGCCCTTGCACGAAGTTACACCAGATTCACTGATTCTCTAGCTCCCTTGATGGGTGATCTCCTATTCTCCTCAAGAGATGCACTAGTTTACTCCAAGTTTTAGCTACTAAGACTCTCATGGCTCTCCATACACGTTTAGGGTTTGCTCTCAAGGAAGGGTAGCCGCAAATGAGGCTATAAGTTCCTTTAAATAGGTCTCAAACCAGGGAAATTAGGGTTTCTCTGCCCAGCACCTACTCGGCGAGTCCCTCCTCGGACTCGTCGAGTCCTTCATTAAATTCACGCGATCAACTCGACTCGACTCGGCGAGTTGGTCCCTCAACTCGTCGAGTCCCTCCTCAAATGTCAAGATTAACATACACGATAATGTCCCTGGAAATCCGGATGTTACATTGACTCCTCAATTTCTGAACCACTGGAACTCTTGCACATTGATCTCTGCGGTCCATCTACCGTAGCCAGTCTTCATCACAAGAAATACATACTGGTTATAGTTGATGACTTCACACGGTTCATCTGGGTCTCTTTCTTAAGACTCAAATCAGAAACTCCGCAGATATTGACCAATTTTATCAAGGAAATTGAACTTCACATCAAGTTACCAGTACGACGTATCCGAAGTGATAATGGAACCGAGTTTACTAACCATCTCCTAAATAGTTTCTTGGTTTCAAAGGGCATCACTCACAACTTCTCAGCTCCCTACACACCGCAACAAAATGTGGTAGTAGAGCGAAGGAACCGCACTCTAGTAAAAGCAGCCAGATCTATGCTCAACTTCGCACACCTTCCTCTCTCTACTTCTGTGCCGAAGCAGTGGCCACAGCTTGCTTTGTAAAGAACCGAAGCATTGTGTGAAAACGTCTCAGCAATACACCGTATGAGGGCCTTAACAACCGCAAGCCAAATGTCTTATTCTTCCATATATTTGGGTGTAGATGTTTCGTAATCAACAACAGAGACCACCTTAACAAATTCGCACCGAAGTCTGATGAAGGCATCTTCCTTGGCTACTCAACAAACAAAGTTGCTTATAGGGTTCTCATTAGACACACAAGGCTAATAATTGAAAGCTTCGATGTGAAATTTGATGACTATCACATCCGCAACACCGCTCCATCAACCGAAACCACAGCAATCCAAGAAAGTGATATTCCTGCTTCTTCGGGTCCACTAAACCTAGTTGAAGTAAACTATGACGATCTCTTCGACCCTGTAGAAACAGCCAAGTTATCCGAAGTTCTTGTGTCCCCGGAAGCTCTACAGTAGCATGCTGACGTATCTGGTCCTACACCGTCCGATGAGGCATCACTAAATACTTCCACCTCGCCGGTTGAGGGGGAAAACTCAACTCCGGACCATACAACAACCATCGAGGTTCCAGTACTAGAAGATGCAGCTCCAATCCCTATCCGCAGAGATTTTCAACCATCAAACGTTTCTTCGGACTCGGATGATGAAAACATAGAGAACATTAACACAAGAACAGACTCGATGATTATCACACTCCCATCCGCAATCCAGGGGGAACCTTCTTAGGTTCAAGGGGAACTCCCATCTGCAATCCAGGGGGAACCTTCACCATCTGTCCAAGAAAACTCTGATCCCATCTTTCCAGTTCAAGAAAATTCAGCAGGATGTTCTCAAGTCCAGGGGGAACTGCCATCTCCAACCGCAGAGTCTTCCGATATTGAAGACATTCCCTCTACCGCAGCTGCTGATCATATGCAACCCCGTCTACACGTATGGACGAAGGACCACCCACCAGGTTAAATCATCGGCAACGCATCCGCAGGTATCCAGACTCGATCTTCCAAGGATTTATCTGATCACTGTCACTATGCAGCGTTTATGTCCTCGGTCGAGCCCCGAACGATCAGAGAAGCATTACTAGAACCAGACTGGATATCCGTAACGCAAGAAGAGCTAGAAGAATTCAAAAGAAACAAAGTATGGCAACTCGTCCCAAAGCCGCAAGGTCACACTATTGTTGGTACTAGATGGGTGTACAAGAATAAGCTGGATGAATCCGGTGCGGTCGTCAGAAACAAGGCAAGGCTAGTTGCCAAGGGATATAGTCAACTTGAAGGTATTGACTATGAGGAAACGTATGCCCCAGTGGCACGAATGGAAGCCATCTGAATCTTCTTAGCATACGCAGCTCACAAGAACATCAAGGTTCATCAAATGGATGTGAAAAGTGCTTTTCTCAACGGTGAATTAAAAGAGGAGGTTTATCTTCAGCAACCTCTGGGCTTTGAAAGTCTTGAATTCCCAGACCACTGCTACAAGCTTGAAAAAGCAGTCTACGGTCTAAAGCAAGCCCCAAGAGCGTGGTACGAGACTCTCTCTGACTTTCTTGTCTCGTCAGGATACAAAAGAGGAGTGATTGATCCTACTTTATTTAGAAAAGCAAATGGTAATCACCTTATACTTGTACAAATATATGTGGATGATATCATCTTCGGATCAACTGATCAAAAAATGGTGGATGAATTTGTTAAGCTCATGACCAACAAGTTCCAAATGAGCATGAATAGAGAGATTAACTTCTTTCTAGGTCTTCAAGTGAAACAAGTCCCCCAAGGGATATTCATCCATCAGGAGAAATACACCACTGAACTGTTAAAGAAATATTCAATGGACAACTGTTCTTCGGCTAAGGTCCCCATAGCCTTCGGATATAAGATATCTGCTGATCCCTCAGGCGAATCAGTTGATCACAAGACTTATAGAGGTATAATTGGCTCATTAATGTACCTCACCGCAAGCCGACTAGACATTGTCTTTGCAACAGGTGTATGCGCAAGGTACCAGGCTGACCCAAAGATGTCACACATGACCGCAGCCAAGCAGATTCTAAGATACTTAAAGGGTAGCAAGACTCTTTGCTTATGGTACCCCGCAGGGAATGACTTCAGCCTACAAGCATTCACTGATGCGGATCATGCCGGATGCAGACTAGATCGAAAAAGCACCTCCGGTGGATGTCAATTTCTGGGTGGAAGACTCGTCATCTGGTCATCAAGAAAACAAAATTGTGTATCACTGTCTACCGCAGAAGCTGAATATGTGGCCGCAGCCAGCTGTTGTTCACAAGTCTTATGGATGAAAACACAACTTATGGACTACGGATACAGAATGTTGCGGATACCAATTTATTGTGACTCTGATAGTGCTATAGCAATTTCTCACAATCCAATTCAACACTCCAAGATGAAGCATATTGAACTACGGTATCACTTCATCAAAGACCACATCCTGAAAGGTAACATTGAACTAATTTTTGTCCATACTCATGAAGAGATTGCTGATGTATTCACAAAGGCACTTGACTCTACAAAACTCAACAGTTTCTTACAAATGTTAGGAATGATGAATCCGAACCCACAATTCTTTTTGAATTGATAGGTACCGCATACCATCCTTGGTCTCTGTTGCGGTCCTAATTGAAATTATTTATGATAGATAGTTTTGGTATATCCTGTGTACTGCAATATACTCTATGTACCGCAACTATATATCATATCTATCTTTCAATGGTCCTTATTGTTTGTTGTTACTAATTTTTGTTCAAGTGTTCTCCTCGGTTCTTCTACTGCAGTCATCCAACCATCCATCCGCAATGACAAAAAAAATCATCCGCAATGACAAAAGATCCATCCGCAATGAAGTCTCAATCCGCAATTACATTGATTGATTTCTCAACTGTTTCATTAATTCTTGGATCATGGTGTCCTATTTAATTATCCTTCATTAAATAAGAAAAACATTAAAAAAAACATTCCTTGTGTAACATATCACTGTCCCATTTCCCTTTTTGAATAAACCTTGTGTCAGACCTATTTTGGGTATGATGACAAAAAGAACGATTTTCCATATAAAATCCCTTTTTAAACTGTCTCTTCCTATTACCCCAAAATGTCAAATCCGTTACATCTTCCCCTTTTATACAACGGATTAACCCCTCACCACACGTTCTTCAGACGTGATGTTTTAAAGACTGACATTTCATTAAATGCTAACCCCTTTTTGGAAAATCTCAAAAAATAAATTAAACCTTTTATTATATGTGGCTGAGATTTCCTCTCATAATCAAAGAAAACACCCAAACGTTTTTACCTTATCCAATTTCACTTAGAGTAAAATCAATAACCGTTTCAAATCCGCCACTATAAAACCCCCTTCTTCTTCCCCAAGAAAGTTTTTACGCTTTCTGAACATCCAACTTCTTATCCTTCATCTTCTTGCACTCTGTTTTCCTGCAAGTTTCTTCAACTCTCAAAAATGGTGAAATCCGGTATCTCAAAGAAACATTCCAAGGCATCTGCCTCAGCAAACCCAACTGGTTCAGACTCTGCTTCAAGGAACCAAATGCCAACGATTGCTTCAAGCAACTTTAGGGCTGTGTTCGAAGAGCATTCCTCCTATAATGCTCCGATCAAGTTGATGATCAAGTTCCTGTCCAATCACCCACTATTTGGTCCCTTCGATTCATTCACAGATGTGGTTCCTCTTTCAACCCTCTTCAAATGTGCCTTCTCTGCATATCGACCCCTCGAAAATCTTCAAGAGGTGCATCTGAATCTGGTGAATGATTCTTTGGTTATTCTGACCAAAGAAAAATTCCTCAATGCCATCAACCTGTTAGTTCATCCTTCAACCAAGATCTTCACTCCAAGCATGGAGGACATTCTTTCTGCTCTGTACCAAATGGGTTACCAGAAGAAGATCAAAGGCATAGGCGAATTTAAGAAAAATCAGTTGCCTGCGGTGTGGCAGTTCGTTTGCCACTTCGTGATCTGCAGCCTGTCAGGCAGAACCGGAGGCACTGATAACATGGGCCTCAAACTGTTAGAGTTAGTGTGGAGTATTTTCACTGGCCATGATGTCCACTACGGTCAGATCTTGTGGGATGACTTCTTGCAGTACATTCCCAAAGAGAGTCCAAGAGAAAACCCGACCGAGCTCACATTTGCACGTTTCTGGTCTCTATCCATCTCAGATCTTCATGCGGATGCAGGACTTAGCATGGGCAACGATATCAACATCTTCATCACCAAAGATCTTAAAAGGTACAATCCCTCTACAGATCTATCTGTTTTTGGACCCATTAGACGGCTACCAGTCCACATTCTGTCTACCCTTGGACTTGAAACCACCGATGTCACAGACCACATAGAGGCTATGGAAGGTATTGACTCATACCTTCCTACCCCACCTCTACCTAAACAAACCACATCCGCACTCACCATCCCTGGTAGTACCGCAGTCCCATCCTCCACCACTCTATCCAACTTATCTTTATCAAAAAGACGTAAGCAGTTAGCCTCATTCCACCAAGGCCCCCGCAACATCACCAAGAAACATGGAACCCCAAAGAAGAAAGATGCTCCCAAACAAACTGAACCATCAAAGAAACAGAAACAAACTATGTCCTCAAATGACGAATCAACCGAAAATCGAGCTCACTCTCCCTCTATGAGTGATTCCGATGAGGATGCACAACCCATCTCTATCCTCAAGAAAAGAAAGACCAATCCCACAGACCAAATGCGTGACCGGACTGATGCCGCAGCCTCTCAAAAGGCTCCGGTAGTCCTTAGGGTGGCCGCAGACCCATTCAATACCACCATCGAATTCCACTCAGACACAGAAAGTGTGTCTGTTTCAACTGAACGTGGAGACTCACCCCCAGCTCACTCCCAAGGGGATGGAACTGGTTCTCGCCCTAAGGTCTCCAGGGCTTCCCGTCTACATTTCTTTTCTCCAGAGGAGTTGAACTCCATCCTTTTGTCTGTAACCCAAACACTGCAAACACCTTCCCGACCGCAGGGCAATTCTTCAGCCCTTGCCAGAACTGAGCCGAGGCCAGACTTGACCACGGGTCAAGGAGACCGAGGAAGCTCAGGAAATCCTACTCTACTTACGTCTTTTACAGGTGGTTTAGGCACGGTGAGCACCAATGTGCAAGGATCCGTGGACCTGAGGGACACCTCGGTGCGATTCCAAGGATTTGACGGTGACGAATCAAATGATTCATGGTTACACTACAATCCGGTCTCTGAATCCGATATCAAGAAATATGCCGCTTTTCGTAGGGCATTTCAAGCAAGGAAGGACCAGCAAATCAAGCAACTTCACTAGAAACAACAAGAGATTCAATCCATAGCCAAGTATTGGGCGGACGCAATCAATAACGCCAATACCGTAGCCACCATTCTGAAAGTACAGGAGTGGATGTCCACAATGGCTGAGACAATCCGCAAGGCTCAGTCCACTCATGGTGGTGAAGGTACATCTAAACTCCCTCCAGCTCCAACTCCAACTGTCAGAGATTCTCAAGACGAGGGAACCGCAATCGAAGTTAGATCCGCTCCTACCTTCGGATTCGATGACTTTGATTTCAATGAGGTAAATCAGCCTAACCCTTCTGATGATGATTTAATGATGTTTGATGAGGAAGAAGATTCGAGTGGCTCTCAACACTCAACCTCCAAGCCGAAAGAGAAAAAGAAGAAAAAGAAGATCGTTGTGTCCAGAAAAGAATTTCTGAGCCTACAAGCCAAAGTCGATCAGATTCTTGCTGCGGTTAAGCCCACTCAACCGCAGCCTGAAGACATTCCAGGACCACAGTCCTTAATTGAAAGAATCGAAAGACTGGAAACCCGTGAACGCCTGGCTGCTGAGCGAATTTCTCTGAAAGTTGAAATGGGGATTCGTTCTATGGACACAAGTCGCAAGGCTGACCATCAGTAATTTATGGCTGCTACGGAGCGCCTCATCTCTGAGGTATCCGCAATCAAGGCAGATTTACAAACAGCCATTGCGGACCACTCAACTCACTCACGGAAGCTGATTGCTGAGACTCACACTGCCTATGAGTCCACCATCTCGGTTCTTCAATCTACCATCAACAGACTTCAACGCTCCTTGTCTTCAAATTTCATGGTCCTGAGATTCTTCAACTTACAAAGGAGATTCATCGACTACTATTCAACACCGCCATCCCAGACAATCAGCAACTGGCTGATGCTCTCAAAGCTCAATTCCAAGAGGTGTGTGCCAAAGTCGATGGTCTTAAGCAATGGCTTGAGGATGCTCCGGTTTTGCATTCCTCAAGAGGAGGAAGTGATGAAGAACATCATTCAAACAGCGTCTCTCAACACAGGAGCCCCCTGTCATCAATGAAAAAATTCCCTCTCCGCAACCATCTCCTCACAGGAATCTAAGTCATCAGACACCACCGCAACATCAGTCTCCACCGCAACAGAAAATCATTCAAGAAACCTCTCCTGAGCGACTGGAGACTCCTCCCCACTTCAAGAATCTAGCACCCAACATGTCATCCGAACACTCCAACGACTCTCCCACAACGAAACAGAAGAAAGCAGATTGGAAAGCAGCCAAATTTGTTGAACTCATCTGGAGAGAAAACGGATTCGACATCACCATGGATGAATCCTTAGTCAATTCCTGGATCAATCCCCACCGAAGACTGCTGGATGATGACTACAAACCCTACCTTACTTATGCTGAACCCCCTTCTGACGGTTACTGGGATGTTCCAATCTCCCCAAATGCTAAATACTTTACAGTATTTGAGCAGTTTGACCGTAGCCTACCTGATCACAAGAGACTGCCCATGGAATTCGAAAGACTCAATCGATTCTATGCCAAACATGCTTCTTCCATAGAGAAAATCTGGTCTAATGATAGACCATCCGCAGTCAAGAACTTTAATCCCCGGAAATTCATGAAAGCTGACTTTATCCAGTATACTCTTACGAGAAGGAATCAGGACTACGTCCGCACCCAAGCTGACTTCCCATGTATGAATCCAGAAGAAGTCTTCCTGATAGCAAAGGTGTTCCAAAAAAATCCGAGAAGTATCCAAAGATGAAGATAGCACTTGAAAGGGCAAAGCACATTTCTGAGGGAAACCGTCTGTGACTTCGCAAAGATTGATGCAGACATTTACCCTACAATTGCCAAAAAGTTCGATCTACCACCACTTGACCCTGCACCGATGCCTACCGAAGGTTATCAAGAGAGATCCCTAGGTGCAACAAACTTCCCAGAACTTGGAGTCATTTTCAAAAGAAAGGTCGATAAAACCAAATACTTCATTCCCATGACTTCCATGAATCGACTCACAAGGAAGCAACTTGAAATTTGTCGAACCGCAGTTGAAAGATCAAAACACACGACTGTCGAAGTCAAGTTCGAAATTTTAAGGAGGATCACCTGGTTGTAAAATATCAGGAAGTTTTGGGGGATTCTCATGAAGTTCCTAAAACTTGATAACTAAAGAGAAGTTAAAGAGGTTACTTAGGGGGAAATTGTTGAATCATTAAAGTGACCCTCTTGAACTAGATCTACCGCAGCTCTCAAGGATCCGCAGTCAACCTTCATCAGCAACCTCATCCGAAGTCATCATCAACCGCAGTTCTTTTACTTACTAGTTTACTTAGTTTAACTCTTTATCTACTTTTGTTGTAGTACTCTCTATTGTCCAGTATGCCTTGCATGGCTACTCTTAGAGATTTGATCCAATGTAATTCTTGAGACTCTATATATAGAGCTCAATCTTTCTTATTCAAAAAACTTCAATGCTATCAATTACATCTATTACTTCTATCTGATTACGCATCTTGAATCTCTCCTTCTTACTCTCAAAGTTCACTTAAACATAACTGAATATTATTTCTCCTCAGAGCAAGTCATTTGTGACTTAATCACTAAGTTTGATCTCACTTACTAACTTGGTCTGAATGAATTCCATGTTATGAATCAACTTATGTGTATACTTGATATAACACTTGTTGTCATTTATATTTCCTTACATTTCCGCAACTAACTCTCTAATTATCTAACTCGTTAACTTATTATTATTGTTGAGCTTTTAGATCGTTTGAGATAAACTATTCCGCAACTATACTTATTCTAACGTTTGTTCAAGTGTCTCAAGTTTTTCCTCTCAACACAGTCGATCACCGCCCCATTAGGGCTCAACCAATCCATCCCTATGATGACCTTGTTCCCACGCAAAGGAATGACAACCAAATCCACGAGATAGCGCTCACCATACATCCTCATAACACAATCCCAATAACCCTGTAACATCCCAAAAAAACAGTCCAAAAATTTCATTTTTAATCTGTTAATTAAACCATAATCATAAAATCATTCATCAAAAATCATAAGTCATTATCTTAAATCAGAGTATCATTTCAAAACACTAGTTCATTTGATCAGAGTAAACATCCCAGGCTAAACTTCTTGGTGTGTGCAATACGATCATCCCGAGCTCTTCCCTCCGATACCGGAAGTACCTGAAACCAAAACTGAAAACCGTAAGCACGAAGCTTAGTGAGTTCCCCATACTACCACATACCAAACACATAACCACATAATGGGCCCCCTCCCGCTGCATCGGGACTGGTCCTGGCATCGGACTTCCTCCGGCATCAGGCCCCGCCTGGCATCAAGCCCCGCTCGGTATACAGATATGTTCTCTTAGTCCCTGCCTGTCTCTGGGCCTCGCCCGCTAAGCATATACAAACATATATCATAACACATATCATAAAGCTAAACATACTCTACTGTAATACTGATCTAAAGCCTCGCCTAACTTGGGCCTCGCCCCTGTCCTGCTACTGATGAGTCATGGAACCCCGTCCATGCTCCTGCTGGTAGTGATATACGGGCACCCGCCCACACTCACCTCCCTCCTACTCGGGCCTCGCCCATGCTCTGCTACTAAGGAGATACGGAACCCCGTCCATACTCGGCTAATGATGAGATACGGGACCTCACCCGACTCACCTCCCTACCAAGCACATACAAGTATCACAAAGACAACAAGTATAACTACACATACACTACTGCCTCGGGCACCACCCGGCATCGGACCGAAATCCGGAACATGTAAAGTGCATTGGGCTAACCCCGGTAGCAGATCTAAATCCGAACATATCACAATGAGTGCCTAGGGCTAACCCCCGGGTCTTCCTACTATACATAACATAAATATAATGGGCCGGCATTGTGGCCGTAGACCCATGCACACAGTGAGGAGACTCACCTCGCACTGTTGAAGACTAGCTGAACACTTCTGACTGCTAACCGGCAATTTCTGAACCGCTGACCCTTCGGCTTCTCGAACTATCAATACCCAAAATAACATTTAGACCACAATAATCCAAAAGTCAAGCCTGGTCCAACTTGGTCAAAGTCAACGGTCAAAGTCAACCTCCAGTTGACCGGACTCGCCGATTTGATCTACCAACTCGTCGAGTTCATACTCCCACTATCCAGTACAACCCCCGACTCTACTCGTCGATTCTAGCAAGAACTCGACGGGTCCTCCTTCAACCATACAGTCGGGACCATCTTCAACCGACTCGCCGAGTTCATCCTTGAACTCGTCGAGTTGATCTCCCTTTTATGAATGTCCAGACTATGACTCGCCGAGTTGTATGAACAACTCGTCGAGTCCATCTTCATAAACTAAGAAGATTGCCTTAGACTCGTCGAGTTCCTCGTTGAACTTGCCGAGTACGATGAACTTTATACCCGCTATGGACCCAGACTGGCTGAGTCTCATACCAACTCAACTCATACCCTTTAACAGAAGGGTTTTGGGGCAAGAAAGCAGACTGACTCGCCGAGTCCCTCTATGTGTCATTCTATATAGACGATTTCTAAGCCAAACAGCTTCTCCCAAAGGTAGATCCAACCTCCTCGAGCATGATTTCCACGTAAAGTTGCAACCTTTACGTGTGAATAGTTCCCAAAAGCCAAAACTAAGCTACAAGGAAGGGTTTTACTATGGAGGAGGGCTTCAAGTCTTAAAATCTTGAGACTTTAATGCATTAGGGACCTTGGGGAGTCCAGATATGAAGTTGCAAACTTCAGATCGAGCCCCATGCAAGCACTAGCCACAAATGTGCTAGAAAAGGCCATGAAACTCAAGATGAAGAGATCTATCAAATGAATGCTCAAGGTAACAACTTGTTACCTTCTATTAACTGCCAAACTGAAGTAGATGTTGGATCTAAACTCTCCTCCTCGTTCCTTGCTTCCAATCTTCCAAGAAATGCACCACAAAACAACCTTTAGCTTCTCAATGCTCAAGAAATGGAGTTGGGTGGCTAGGGTTTCGTTCCTGGACTTGAGAGAGTATCAAGGAGGCTGATGAAAGGTTATAATGTTCTTTAAATAGGGTACAAGACCCGAATTTAGGGTTTCCCAAACACAGACCAACTCGCCTAGTCAGTCTTCAGACTCGTCGAGTAGGTCACTTAATTCACAACCCAAATTGCGATCCTACTCTCCGAGTCACTCCATCCACTCGACGAGTTGCTTCCTCCTTCTAAGGTTTTCTCCCCTTTCAAGGTCTCCTGAATTCGAGGTGTTACAATTCTCCCCCACTTAAACTAGACTTCGTCCTCGAAGTCCGCTACGGCCAACACTCCTGCAATCTGCTCACAACATTTCTTCCTGGTGAATACATCTTCCACTGGATCCGAATCTCGAGAGATCACTTTCATTGACCTTCCGCCCGGTCATTCAGCCAAAACTAATCCTTGAAGATAAGAACCTCGCGAGCACTCTGCTCACCAACAATCCTGAGAATGCGACTCTTTCCCAACTGATAATCCTTTCGGTACTCCTCGAGTACTTATGTTGGACATCCTGAGGGTTCACCCCTTTCTCCTGCGCGTTCACTGGCCTTCCCAAGGCAAACTTCCCAAAAACAACAACCTTTACTTCCTCTGTGAAGGGCATACCCTTCGTTGAACATACCTTTCCAGCCACTCCCAGTGCTGGTCACTTCACTGATACATACTGAGTGCTTTCTCTTTCTCTATACTGTTGCTGAAAACCCCTCCCGGCGGATGGATCAGATAATTCTTCGAGTAATAGACCCATCCCTGCAATGGTTAGACTCATACGAGAGCTGCGCAACAGAGTCAAATCACTCACTCTGAGATTATTTAATCCTGTTGCGAGGGGCCTAGCACCTCTCAGTCAACTGACCACTTCCACTCTCGAATCCTCTTATCGTTGTCCCTGTCCAAAGATTTTGCTGTCTCTGATCCGCTATCCGGATGAACCGATACCACCCCGCTCCCAACTAATCTGCCATCTCCTTGACTACCAGACTCCTACCGGTTATTGAACTCAAACTCCATCAATTAGTCGCTCTCAACGACTTCCGAAGGAAACTTCGGCTAACTAAAACTACTCTGTCCACCTTGCCACTCTGGCTCTCTAAATCCTGGGATCCTCGATCCCTTATCTTGACTCTAAGGTCTTTACCAGGTCCCACCTGCGCTGCTAAAATCT
The DNA here is from genome assembly GCF_052849685.1 of Lactuca virosa. NCBI lineage: Eukaryota > Viridiplantae > Streptophyta > Magnoliopsida > Asterales > Asteraceae > Lactuca > Lactuca virosa. The sequence goes on along the minus strand of NC_136429.1, from coordinate 424,056,550 downwards.
TACGAGCCTCGCCCACGGGTCTCATCAAAACTATATCTAGAGTGGTCTCTCCCTCTGGTCTCACCTGTACTGCTACTAACATACAGGCCTCGCCCACGGGTCTCACCCAACTGTATCTTGGAGTGGCCTCTCCCTCTGGTCTCACCTATCTAGGGCTATGCAGGCCTGCCTCCATACTAAATCTCAACGAACTATGTCTACCTGATCCTGATCATGCTAACTAGGAGATACGGGCCTCTCCCACACTCCGCTAACTAGGAGATACGGGTCCTCGCCCACACTCCTCTAACTGGATGCTAATGTTGCGGCTATCCCGCAGTCTTACTATACTCCCCATGTCGTTTCCACACTGACTACTAATCCGAAAACATCCCGTGCCTGACATACACTCAATCTGTATATTGACTCACTCGAGTCCTGTTGGCGATCCTCCTACCTGGTTTCCAAAACCAACCATCAACTAACGTGATCACTACGGTCATCCCGTAGCCTCACTACATTTCTCGTACTGTCTACCTGCTGGTGAATGCTACGGCTATCCCGTAGTCTTACATCCTGGCTAAATCACGTTCTATCAAGAAAATTTTCAACCTGATTTCCCAAACCAATCATCTACTGATCGCTATTACACGCACCCAACACTGGGAAGTTTCCAAAACTCCCAACTCACGCGTTTCTCATCCGAACAGCCACTCAGACTATTACCCTGTTCAACAGAGTTGCGAACTCATTCCAACTCCTTACTTACTTCTGACTCTGAATACTTGGAGGGCTCTCCCCCACTTTGACCCAACTCGCTCCTTGCAGTTTACTGTCTGGAAAGGATTCCCAATCCTTCTTACGACTCCATAATCGTTATGCTAAAAATTGATGTTTGCCGCTGCTAGTGCTCCAAAGCTAACCAATACCATGACGCCACCGTCCTTGAAAGCTGGCGAAATACTTCTAGAGTCCCAATTTCCCACTTGCTACAGCGACCGCATCCTGAGTAACCTGCTCTAAAAGGGTACAACTACGGACTACTACTCTAAACCCATGGTATGCAGATGGAATATAACTCAATCATAAGCAGGAAACAGAATCCAAAGTACAATCACTAATACCGATGCAGTACCATGTAGCAATTAAATCACAAATAAAACTGTCAAGCAGCTAAAGGATACGCACCTGCCACATCCGGGGCTGCTCGCATGTTATCTGAAACCAACGGGTACGCCCTGTTCCGTGTCGTAGGCACCTCTACCTGGCCCTGCCGACTGTCGGTGATCCTCAAAGTCGCAGGGGCAGGTGCTATCACCTGTCCTGCTGAAAGCAAACTCGGACATTGGGCCTTCTTGTGGCCCCTCTGACTGCAATGAAAACATATCAGGTCTAATCCCTGAGTGGTGGTAGTTGTACAATCTCTGCTGAAATGGCCATTCCGGCCGCACTTGAAGCAGCATGAATCCCCACCACTGCCACTCCTGCACGCACCCTCGTGCGTCCTGCCACACTTCCTGCATCGGCTGCGGCTCTGGAAATCCCTCGATCTCGAGTCTGACCCCTTGGGTCTCTTGCCTGAACCTGTGGCTACCTGAATCTCACCCGGTTTCCTCTTCCTCTCTAACTCCAAATCAATCTCTCTCTCCCTGGCACAAGCAATCATATCCTCCAGTGTCTTGCAGCTGGACCTGCTCACAAAATGCCTGATGTCACATCTCAGCATCTCGTGATATCGAGTCTTCTTCATATCTTCGTCTGCCACATACTGCGGCACGAGGAGGGCTCTCTCTCTGAACTTGGCGGTGATCTCCGCCACAGTCTCAGTCGTCTGCTTCAAATCCTGAAACTCTCGTGCTAGCTGTTGCACCTCGATCACTGGTGAAAACTCGGCCCTAAACCTGGTCGAGAAGTCAGTCCATGTCATCGCATCCAACGCGGCATCATCTCCAATGGCATGTCCAACCTCCTCCCACCAATCTCATGCTCTGTCCTTCAGAAGACAGGAGGCAAGTCGGACCTTGTCCCCCTCGGGACATTGACTCGTACGGAAAGCGTTGGCAACATCGGCCAACCACCTGCTGCTAGCGATGGGGTCACGAGCCCCATGGTAATCTGGAGCTCCACAAGCTCTGAACTCTCGAAACGTCAAAGTACGCGTTCCCATCATGGCCACCATCTCCGCGCGGAAGGCTCCCAGCCTCTCATCCAATATCTCCAGTATGCCCTCCTTTGACCGTGCCAAAGATCACAGGAGTCTGATCTAGAATACTGCGTATAACCTCGGCTGATACAAACTCCCTCATCTGCTCCTCGAGCTGCTCGGTCCCTAAACCCGAGCATGATCCCTCTCTGGCGCCTGATCCGCCAACTGGTCTACCCCGTAGTGTCACCATTCTGCAGCATATCATAACTACCATTAGCATACACATCTCTACTGAGGGATCACACTCACACTACAAGTTCCCCGGTTTCATCTCAGACCTTCTTGAATCAAGTACAGATCCTCTGCTTTCAGTAGTATGGGCCCCTACTACCTTCCACATCTATCCGTACTTTCCTCAAGAATTGCCTCGACTACACCAAGTTCCTTTCACTAATATTAACACTGCTCCCAGCACTACTCTCATCCTAGGCTTGCCCTAGGGTAACCTCCAACTCACTTTCTGCCATCAGCTGCATAAGAAGTCCCAGTTATCTCCCCTTAACTAACTCGTGAATACCATTACATATTTCTTAGACTAGATAATTCTTCGAATGAGAGGTCCTACCCTACAACGGTTAGACTCAGATGAGAGCTGCGAAATAGGGCTAGACCTAACCTTCTGAAATTATTTAGTCCTTGCAATATGTAACTTAGCATATTCGTTTACTAGTTAACTAGAGATAACTAGTACTCCTAATAGCACAAAGCATCCAGCATTCGGGCATTGGGAAAGCTAACCACATAATCCAATCAAGTTGTTCTATCCTCTAATCAGGAATATGTACTAGCATGCAATTCATAAAGCTCATACACATAAAGCAGGCACATAAGGCATCTTCCTAGATCCTTAGTCCTAATCTAGCATGCAGTTCTACTAAACATAGCATAACATAACTTGTATGGGTAATTTGGGAGAACTTACTTGAGCTCGGCTGATTGCATGCACCACACCCTTTTCTCCTTTTCAAAGTTCTTTTCTTTCTAAAATTCCCTTTCGCTATTTCTAAAACTCTTTTCTTTCCTTTTTCTCAAAGTTCTTTTTCTAAAAAAATAATTTTTTCCTTTTGAAAATTTTCATACCAATTCCTCAGTTTAAGTCTAGACTCACCCGAGAGTGTGCCTGAATCCCTCAAACCAAGGCTTTGATACCAACTTGTAACATCCCAAAAATACGGTCCAAAAATTTCATTTTTAATCTGTTAATTAAACCATAATCATAAAATCATTCATCAAAAATCATAAGTCATTATCTTAAATCAGAGTATCATTTCAAAACACTAGTTCATTTGATCAGAGTAAACATCCCAGGCTAAACTTCTTGGTGTGTGCAATGCGATCATCCCGAGCTCTTCCCTCCGATACCGGAAGTACCTGAAACCAAAACTGAAAACTGTAAGCACGAAGCTTAGTGAGTTCCCCATACTACCACATACCAAACACATAACCACATAATGGGCCCCCTCCCGCTGCATCGGGACTGGTCCTGGCATCGGACTTCCTCCGGCATCAGGCCCCGCCTGGCATCAAGCCCCGCTCGGTATACAGATATGTTCTCTTAGGCCCTGCCTGTCTCTGGGCCTCGCCCGCTAAGCATATACAAGCATATATCATAACACATATCATAAAGCTAAACATACTCTACTGTAATACTAATCTAAAGCCTCGCCTAACTTGGGCCTCGCCCCTGTCCTGCTACTGATGAGTCATGGAACCCCGTCCATGCTCCTGCTGGTAGTGATATACGGGCCCCCGCCCACACTCACCTCCCTCCTACTCGGGCCTCGCCCATGCTCTGCTACTAAGGAGATACGGAACCTCGTCCATACTCGGCTAATGATGAGATACGGGACCTCACCCGACTCACCTCCCTACCAGGCACATACAAGTATCACAAAGACAACAAGTATAACTACATATACACTACTGCCTCGGGCACCATCCGGCATCGGACCGAAATCCGGAACATGCAAACTGCATTGGGCTAACCCCGGTAACGGATCTAAATCCGAACATATCACAATGAGTGCCTAGGGCTAACCCCCAGGTCTTCCTACTATACATAACATAAATATAATGGGTCGGCATTGTGGCCGTAGACCCATGCACACAGTGAGGAGACTCACCTCCCACTGCTGAAGACTAGCTGAACACTTCTGACTGCTAACCGGCAATTTCTGAACCGCTGACCCTTCGGCTTCCCGAACTATCATTACCCAAAATAAAAGTTAGACCACAATAATCCAAAAGTCAACCCTGGTCCAACTTGGTCAAAGTCAACGGTCAAAGTCAACCTCCAGTTGACCGGACTCGCCGAGTTGGTCTACCAACTCATCGAGTTCATACTCCCACTATCCAGTACAACCCCCGACTCTACTCGTCGAGTCTAGCAAGAATTCGACGGGTCCTCCTTCAACCATACAGTCGGGACCATCTTCAACCGACTCGCCGAGTTCATCCTTGAACTCGTCGAGTTGATCTCCCTTTTATGAATGTCCAGACTATGACTCGCCGAGTTCTATGAACAACTCGTCGAGTCCATCTTCATAAACTAAGAAGATTGCCTTAGACTCGCCGAGTTCCTCGTTGAACTTGCCGAGTACGATGAACTTTATACCCGCTATGGACCCAGACTGGCTGAGTCTCATACCAACTCAACTCATACCCTTTAACAGAAGGGTTTTGGGGCAAGAAAGCAGACTGACTCGCCGAGTCCCTCTATGTGTCATTCTATATAGACGATTTCTAAGCCAAACAGCTTCTCCCAAAGGTAGATCCAACCTCCTCGAGCATGATTTCCACGTAAAGTTGCAACCTTTACGTGTGAATAGTTCCCAAAAGCCAAAACTAAGCTACAAGGAAGGGTTTTACTATGGAGGAGGGCTTCAAGTCTTAAAATCTTGAGACTTTAATGCATTAGGGACCTTGGGGAGTCCAGATATGAAGTTGCAAACTTCAGATCGAGCCCCATGCAAGCACTAGCCACAAATGTGCTAGAAAAGGCCATGAAACTCAAGATGAAGAGATCTATCAAATGAATGCTCAAGGTAACAACTTGTTACCTTATATTAACTGCCAAACTGAAGTAGATGTTGGATCTAAACTCTCCTCCTCGTTCCTTGCTTCCAATCTTCCAAGAAATGCACCACAAAACAACCTTTAGCTTCTCAATGCTCAAGAAATGGAGTTGGGTGGCTAGGGTTTCGTTCCTGGACTTGAGAGAGTATCAAGGAGGCTGATGAAAGGTTATAATGTTCTTTAAATAGGGTACAAGACCCGAATTTAGGGTTTCCCAAACCCAGATCAACTCGCCGAGTCAGTCTTCAGACTCGTCGAGTAGGTCACTCCATCCAAATCGCGATCCTACTCGTCGAGTCGCTCCATCCACTCGACGAGTTGCTTCCTCCTTCTAAGGTTTTCTCCCCTTTCAATGTCTCCTGAATTCGGGGTGTTACAAAACCTCTGAAGCCCGTACGGATCGATCGTCTGCAATCTCGACCTCTAAAGGACAATCCAATGTGCCTGAAGACTTAGCAAACCTCTTGCTGAGTGAAAGAGATACGAATGACCGGGTATCCCTCGAGTCAAATAATACCAATACGGGGATGCTGTTCACATGGAACGATCCTAAACAAAACACATATAATATAAATATCAAAACTGACATATAATAAAAGTTAGGGAGAAGAAAACATACCCGTCACCACATCCGGTGTGGCACACGCCTCTTCGGCTCCTTGTAAGTCCCCAAAATGCTTGTATATCAATCAGATCCGTTTGATGGTGCGGAATCCCAATCAAACGGATGATGCCAGATCAAAATAGAAGAGAAGAAGAGAAGAATAACTTGAATCTTCAATGTATTGAATAGATTGGAATGATGCTCCTTTACATGAGATTCGCACACACACACACACATAAGCTCCTTTCTCTCTCTCTCTTCCCCTACATTCCTCACACCCCTCACCCCTATATATATATATATACATGAGAAACATGGGCCGTAAATGGGTTTACGGTCGTAAACCTGTTTACGGCCGTAAACCTGTTTACGGCCGTAAACACCTCTCTGGCCGTAAACCTGACCGTAAACTCATAAAACATTACAGAAAAATATAGTTGCCTAGAAAAGCAAAGTATAAACCATAATTTTGACCCAACAATCTCCCCCTTGGTTTATAGCTTTCTTTTCTTAATTGACCCAACAAGCTCCCCCTAAAAAGTAGCTGGCTTTTCTTGTTAATCTTCATTGTAAGCTTGGCTTCAGCATTTATCTTCAAATTATTTACAACTTCAAGATGAACTTGATGAATCTTCAAAGAATGACTTCATCTTGAGCAGTTGGGATTTTCTGCAGAATTTGACATTGAACGCACATTGGGTGAGGAAGCTTCTTGTACTCATTCTTGAAAGATAGCGCTTTCAGCTTGAGAATCTTCAGAGAGAATATCAAAGAGAACTAATCTTATGGATCACTTCAGCAGGTTTAAGATAGCAGCAGACTGATTGAGGAGGCTTCAATACAATCTGTCACATAGTCTTCAAGTCAGCTTCACCTTGGTTCTGGGGTTGAAAGATTGAAAGTTGAAAGAATAATCTTCATTTCTTGTTCCTTCGAATGAGAATTCTTCGATGATCAAGGATGAAACTTTGGCTCAGAAATCTTGATACAGTCTCCATGAGTCTCATCTACACCTGAATTCACTTTTCAAGACAAAACAAAACTAAAAGAAAACTTCGCACACAAATTAGAACAGAAACAACAATATTTTTGGATTTTTGATTTTTCTGAACAAGAAATAAAACAGAAATAACAATATTTTTGGATTTTGTGCATAGAGGAAAACTATGAACAAATTTAACAAAAACAAAAATATTTGGGATCAAAGTTGTGAGACAGTCTGAACTTGTTTATCAGTACCTTCACCTTAATGAATAGATCTTGTCAATTGTCGTTATTGTGGTCCACTTAAACACGAAGAATATTGACAAACTTTTCTAAATAAACCATTTAGCTGACGACGACCACGGGTATTGTTGTCCACTTAAATTAAGCAGCGAGATCTACAGACAACCTCTAAATGGTTCAATTTTAGTTGCACTAGAACGTGTTCCCCACTTCCCGATATACCCTGGTTATCAAGAACTTCCTAAGGACTCCTTACTTTAGGTGAGTAAACAATTATTAAGGAGGAAGTTAGATTTAGAAATAGATGCATATGTTGTGTCCCAGTTCGGATCTCTTTCAATCATGCAGAGGGGACAACATATGGCTAACTAGGATAGAGGGATTGAGAGGTAGAATATTGCATATGTTGTGTTCCAGGTTGGATCATTTCAATCACGCAGAGGAGACAGCATATGACTAACAGATAGAAAGAATTTCATAGATAAGGAGGTGCGTAGAAATAGAGTTGCATATGTTGCAATCCAGGTCGGATCTTCCGATCACGCAGAGGAGGCAAAATATGACTGACAGATAGAAAGCAAGAAAATAATTTCCTACAGACCTACTTTATCAGAGCCCCCAGTCGCCCTATCAGAACCAGAATTAAGGACATAAGTTCGTACATCAAGGAAAAGTTGAACCACTGTTCTAGATGCGTATTAATTTAGTGTATCCTGTAGGTTCCCGTGTTTATCTCGCAGCTTAATCTACCCGAGCGTCGTATGGTCAGTCCAAACAATCCTAACTAAATCCACACTGTCAAATCCTTCGTGCCTACCAGCACATTGAACACAGAGTCTAGACAATTCAGATTCAGTCCCTTACACTGGTTTTAGACTGCCCGTTATCACTTTCTTGATATCACTTCCCAAACAATACCTACTAACGAAAAACTATAAGAAAATGAAAAATTTTCTTTGAAAATAATCAGTTTAAGATAAACTCAGGAGTATAGAGAGCAAAACGCAAACTGTAATTCACCGGTTGAATTTGCATCCAGAAGGTCTGAGAACAGCACGCATAATCTCAGAACAGATCCGAAAATTCTTCATGTCATTAAGCACTAGCCCCATGTGTGATCCCTTCTTTTCTTCCTTTCCCGCAAAGGACACATACTCCCAAACAAAGTTATGAATGTTGTACAGTTGAGAGATGTCCCCTATCATGTGCCTGGAACAGCCACTACCAACAAACCGAAGTCTGATGATATGCCTCCATAGCTGCTCCAACACAGAGCGGGATTAGTTGGTCTTTGGAACCCAGTCCATTTTGAAACTGGGTTGACCTTTTTCATCCTTGCACGGTACTCTCTCCCATGACATATCCTGTTTATCACAAACAGAAGATGAAGAAATATTAGAATCGTTAGAAGATTTGGGAGAGTGAGCCTTTGGAACCCATTTGTAGTTGGGTTTAACCCATTTCTTTTTCGATCTGATGGGTGGCTTAGTACTTGCTTTTGATCTTGATGTCGGCTGTTGAGATCACTTTGACCTAACCGGTCTTTGTTTCACTGGAGCATCTCTTGGATTAGGCTTCTTGGCCGACATTCCCTTCTTGCCCTTGGGATTCGGATTCTTGGCCTTGTGGGTTTGATTCTTGGCCTTTTGCGCGTTCCAGTCACCATTGTCTGAACGTGACCTTGAGGGGTTTCTTTTGGAGTATCTCCCTCTTGGCGCGTTCTGCCACCCTTGTGCATAGTAGGGAACGTATGTGCGATTAGGACAATTTCTGGCAATGTGTCCAGGTATTCCACAGTGAAAACATGTATTTTTCTTCACTGTGAAATTGTTTCTTCCTGCCCCTGGTGGCGTATCCTTTCCTTGTCTCTTATTTTTCCCACAAGCACAATTACAACAGGCACTCTGTTTCACTGGAATTGGTGGCCTGTGTTTCTCAACAGCAGGTTGATCAGAAGCAGCTGAGTTCGAAGCAACGGATTCAGAGCTCAAGGAGATATTGGTTTGTTCAATAGTTTTCTCATTGTTCTCATCTTCTGCTACTTTACTATCAGACACACTCTCTTCAGCTGCTTGCTTGGATTGGTTTAAGGATTGATCTGCATAGGAAGTAAACATTAGTATTTTCAACATTAATAATGCCTCCTGATACAAAACCAGCTGGTTTGCCATAAACCATCAATAGTTCGTTGGCAATCTCCTCTTTAGTCAAAGGGTGATACTGATACGTGTGATTGAAAGGAGGAGGAACTTTATCGTATCCTAAACCCTTTTGCTGGTTATGTTTAAATTGCAAACAATGGTCTATCATGTTCGCAACTACTTCGCTTGACACATCAAATTTTCTAAAATCAAAATCAGCATTTTCAAATTTGCTTTTTAATGTGTCAAGCTCAGCAGTTAATTCAGCAAGTTGTCTCTTAACATAGTCATAATTTTCACATTTATTACTATAGTCTTCCTGAAGCTTCCTAAAGTCTCTGGTTTTTTCTTCTAATTCAGCCTTCAGGGGTTTCTGTCCTTTCCTAAGTTGATATCCTTCGTATTTTAGGTCCTCGACTTCCCTTTTTAGCAAATCATTATGTTCACGAAGAATTTTAATTGTATATTCACAAGATGGAGTACATGAAACTTCATTGACCGGGATATTTGCGGAACTCATTGTTTTTCCACACTTCAAAGCGTCAAGTTCTTCAGTTACAGCAGCAAGACTAAGAGGATTGAGATCTTTTGTCTTCTTGATGACAGCCACGTTCATATCCCACGATTTCGGAAGTGAATTCAGCAGCTTTTTGTTTATCTCAGATTTAGTTAAGAAGATCCCAGCTATATTCATCTCAGTATTAAGTGTAGTAAATCGCTGCAACTAAGCTTTCAGGGTTTCTCCAGGGATATAGTTGAACATGTTGAATTTTTGTCTTAACATATCCTGACTCTCTTTCATGTGTTCATTTCCCTCGTAGACCTCAAAAGCCATTAAAAGCACAACTATAAGCCAAAATCAAACTTAAAAGTCAAACCCTTTGACTACAAACCTCAAAAGTCAACCTTAAAAGTCAAATTTAAAAAGTCAAACTCAAAAGTCAAACTGAAAAGCTAAATTTGAAATTTTAAAAGTTAAATGAGAAAGTCAAAGTTTAAAGTCAAAGGTCAAATTTTAAAAGTCAAAGTCAAAATTTTAAGTAAAAACTCAAAAATAAAAGTCAAAATTTAAAAACTAAAATTTTTGGTTGAAAATGGAATTTTAAAATAAAAGATTTTTAATTTTGGGCTAAAAATGACAAAGTTGCAAAATTGGGTTCGAAAAAGAGTGTTTTTGAATTAAATCGGGAGTGAATGGAACAACTGTCTTGGTAATTCAACTGGTTTGATGAGTGTGATGATAACTCAAGGGACCCGGGTTCGATCCCCGGCACCCCCAATTCGTTTCCCTTTTTATTGAACGCTGCAAGCTACCGAGCCGTATTCCCTAGCCGCACACGAGAGAGCCGTATTCCGAGCCGTCTACCACCAAGCCGTCCACCGAGCCGAGGCCGCAAACTCTGAGCCGCAAACCGCCGAGCCGCAATCGTCCGAGCCGCACACGTCCGAGCCGCAAGCCGCCGAGCCGTAAACTCCGGCCGCAAACTCACCGGCCGTAAACCCTTCAAAGTCCGTAAACACTGCTTCAGATCGCGAAAAAAACGACGTTTTTCACCATTTTTGCTCCAAAACTCGATCCAGAACTCGTTTTTATGAAAAACACAAAGAACAAACCCCCTTTATTTTGCCATGATCTATCCAAAAACGTAGATATCCTTCAAAAATAAGATCAAATAGGCTCCAGATCTGACAAAATTGATTGATACAATCCAAGCTCTTATACCAATTGTAAGTCCCCAAAATGCTTGTGTATCAATCAGATCCGTTTGATGGTGCGGAATCCCAATCAAACGGATGATGCCAGATCAAAATAGAAGAGAAGGAGGAGAAGAATAACTTGAATCTTGAATGTATTGATGATATGATTGAAGTTTCTTACACAAGATTCACTTTCTCTCTCTAGAAAACACCTTAGAATACACACACATAAGCTCTTCTCTCTCTCTCTCTTCTCTACTCCTCACCCCTTACACCTATATTTATAGGGAACATGGGCCGAACACAAGTTCACGGCCGTGAACGGGTTTACGGCCGTAAACCCGTTTACGGCCGTAAACACCCACCTAGCCGTAAATACATAAAATATTACATAAAAATACAATTGCCCAGAAAAGAAAAGTATAAACCATATTTTTGACCCAACACTCCTCACCATAGGAGCATCTGTCTTACCCTGGCAGCCATCTGTGATCCGCAGGGTCGCTAGAGCTGGCGCCACCACTGGCGTGCCTGATACCAATCTCGGGTAGTTGGCCTTTTATGGCATCGCTAAATGCAGTGAAAACAAAGCATATTTGATGTCTGAATAGTGGGGATAGGGGCAGTATAATCCTTGCGGAAGTACCGAGTATTTCCACACCTATAGCAGCCTGATCCCCCTGCCCTGCAACCTCCCTCATGCGACTTGCCGCATTTCCCACAGCAGCCCTGGCCCTGCTGGCCCTTTGACCTCGAGTCGAATCCCTTGGGTTTCTTCACCGAAACCCCAGCCGTATGCCCAGCCTCTGCCTTCCTCTTCCTAATGTGCTCTATATCAATCTCCCTCTCTCGTGCCCTATCTATCATATCATCCAAAGTCAGACACGCCGAATAACTGACATATTTCTGAATGTCAGCTCTCAGCATATCATGGTATCGGGTTTTCTTCATCTCCTCATCACCCGCGTACTGAGGAACCAACAAGGCCCTCTCCATGAACTTGGAGGTAATCTCCGACACCGTCTCAGTAATTTGTCTCAAATCCAAAAACTCCCTGGCCAGCTGCTGAATCTCCACAGCTGGCGCAAACTCCGCCCGAAACCTGGACACAAAATCCGAACAGGTCATGGCCTCAATGATTGGGGCTCCCAAAGTGTCACTGACTGCCTCCCACCAGTCTCTAGCTCACTCTCTCAAACAGCACGCAACAAACCTAACCTTCGACCCGTCGTGGTAGAAGCTCGTCAACTGTGCAGACTCAATGTCTGCAATCCATCGTCTAGCCATAATGGGGTCCTTCACCCCATTGAATTCTGGAGCTCCGCATCCCCTGAAATCCTTGAAGGAGAGCGTACGAGTCCCTGACTGGCCAGGTGCCATGTCACTCCTAAGGTGATCCTCCATCAGCTCAATGATACCCTCCTTAATCGACCCGAAAATCATCGGGGTCTCCTGAAGGATGCCTCTCGTAATCTCAGATGCAATGAACTCGCGTAATCCATCATCAACCGGTTTGGAACCCGTACCCGAACCAGACCTTGATCCTGAACTCCCTGATCCATGATGTGTCACCACCATTCTGAAAATACACCATAACAATCATCAGAATACTCATCATAACTAGAGGGATCACACACACTACAAGTTCCCTGGTTTTATCTCAGCCCTCCTTGACTCGAGTATGGATCCTCTACTTTCAGTAGTACGGGCCCATACTACCTTCCATATCTATCTGTACTTTCCTCAAGAATTGCCTTGACTATACCAAGTCCCTTTCACTACTACTGCTCTCCACGGTAATCTCATCCTAGGCTTACCCTAGGGTAAACTCCGACCCACTCTCCGCCATCAGCTGCATAAGAAGTCCCTGCTATCTATCCCTAACTAGCTCGTGAATACCATTACATATCATTAAGAGCAAATAATTCTTCAAAAGAGAGGTCCTACCCTACAACGGTTGGACTCAAACAAGAGCGTCGAAATAGGGCTAGACCTAACCTTCTAAACTTATTTAGTCCTCATAATATGTAACTTAACGTATTCGTTTACTAGTTAATTAAAGATAACTAGAACTCCTAAAAGCACAAAGCAAGCAGCATTCGAGCATTGAGTAACCAAAACAAGGCATATCATAAACAGGTCGTCATATCACTGACTAGTCAGTACTAGCATCCAGTTCAATAAGCACATACAGTAGGCATACAAGGCATCCTTCCGAGATCCTTAGCCCTAATATAGTATGCATTTCTCATACACATACAACAGGCATACAGGGCATCCTTCCTAGATCCTTAACCCTAATCTAGCATGCGATTCTCATAATCATAACATATATCATAACATACATGTACGGTGTCTTTGAGCTCGGCCGATTGGATGCATCACACTCCTTGTTCTTTCTCAAAAACCCTTAATTTTAAATTTTAGAAAAATCATTTTTCTTGTAAAAACCGTTCAAACTCTCGATTTGAGTCCAGACACCCCCCGAAAGTGTGTCTGAATCCCTCAAACCAAGGCTCTGATACCAACTTGTAACATCCCAATCTTCAAGATCAAAAATTTCATTTTTAATTAAGTAATTATAAAACCAATAGTCTGAAAACATCCATAGAGTAATCCTATATCAAAATCGATATGTCAATAATCAAAACATGTCATAATAAAACAAATCAGAGTTTCACTCCTAAAGATCTCATGTGCGGAAAACATGGTGTGATGCGCTACGATCAGGCCAGCTCCTTTCATTTCGAAGTAAAGTACCTGAAAACAAAACTGAAAACCGTAACCACGAAGCTTAGTGAGTTCCCCCATCATACCACATACCATACAGCATATACATTGCCAAGCATATCTGGGTGTCGGCCTCCCCTTCGGTCTATTTCAACCTGATACTGCCGAGCATATCTGGGTGTTGGCCTCCCCTTCGGTATGTTTCAACCGGATACTGTCGAGCATATCTGGGTGCTGGCCTCCCTTTCGGTCTATTTCAACCGGATACTGGGTCTATTTCACCCCTTACCACTACCACATAATATCATAGCAAATAAACACATAAATCATAATAGATAGGGGCATACCAGACAATTATCACAAAGACAATCATCTCTACTATAAACAACTACTAATGGGTTGGCATTGGTGCCTTCGAACCACTCATACAGGGAATGTAACTCACCTGATTGTGTATGCCGAAATCGTACTCCTCGGCTGTCTCGCAACTTCTCTCCCTAAAGCATAATAAATTCCCTAATCAGTCATTGGGTCCAAATATAACTTTCTTATGGCCCAACTTCTAATTCATGTCCTAAGGCAAGGTCCCCTAGTCCTTACTCTAATGGGCCTCCCCCCCCCCCCCCCCAAGGTCCAATCCATAATAAATTTAAGGCCCAAGTCCATTACTTTAAGTTTTAAAGCCCAATAAGGCCCAAAAAGGCTCAATACCATAAATCTCAGTCTTAGGCCCAGAGGCCTTACTCCACAGTAGGCCATGAGGCCCAACAATTCCAGGCCCAAAAACCCATGTTAAACAATATGTATGCGTACATGTGGCGTACCTGGCACGTACGCCCGACGTACGCTGGCCTTGACCAGAAACGGGAAATTGACCCAGTACACGCAGCGTACTGGCCAGCTTCCTTAGAACTCCTTTTGTGACTTAATCCATTAAGTCCTAAGGTCCAAAACATAGATCCAGGTCCTTTAAGACATTCTAAACCATAAAGTTAGAAACTTTATGTCTTTGCATGCATAGGTGGGGGTTAAGACATGATTTAAGTCCTTAAACACACTTTGTGACCATCGAACACTTACATGGTTGTAGCTTACCATCCAGGCTCGATTTTTATGATTCTAAATGCTTCCAAGAGCTCAAAAGGACAACTCTTATGGGCTGGAACTACCAGAACACAAGAAACCTCAACTATGGAGTCAAAATATCCCAAAAAACACCCCAAAACTACAACTAAGCATGCAATGGTCAAGTTTGAAGCTTGATACCTCAAATGAGTCAGAAAAGATGATGATCCCCTGGATCTGCAAGCTCTCTTCAAGTCCTTGCTCCTTCTTCAAACTTCTTTCTCTTCAAAACCACCAAAACAACACCAAAATGCTCAAAGTAAGCTCAAGATACATGCAATGGAGTTAGGGTTCGAGTTGGGCACTGAAAGAGCAAGGGAGGCTAAGAGGATAAGGGTTTGGAG
Organism: Lactuca virosa; assembly: GCF_052849685.1. Classification (NCBI taxonomy): domain Eukaryota; kingdom Viridiplantae; phylum Streptophyta; class Magnoliopsida; order Asterales; family Asteraceae; genus Lactuca; species Lactuca virosa. The sequence continues at coordinate 424,041,421 of NC_136429.1, read as the reverse complement.
GGTTATAAGTTGTTTAAATAATGTGCAAACCCTAAAATTTAGGATTTGCATCTGGTCACCCTACACCCAACGTACGCATGGGTTCGCCCAACGTACGCATGGGAGTTCCCCGATTCGCGCCTCATATGTGTACGCCGTGCGTACACCCTGTACGCTCAGCGTACGCTCCGCCCCAAAAATGCCAACATTTTAATAATTATAACTTAAATAAAAGCAATACAATACCTGATAAATCTCGGACGTTACAAATGTATAGATATATACAGGTTGACACTCCCACCTGTGATTCCTAGCAACAACCTTGGTGGTCAAGTCACGACAAGTGATAATTGTCTACACATTTTACGACATCCAATGAATGTGTCGGGAGGGGAATTGCATACAGTCATAGCTTAGTTATAAGAGATGCATAGTAAGGTTGAGAGCGTTCTAAATAGATTTATATATATATATATATATATATATATATATATATATATATATATATATATATATATATATATATATGAAAAGCGAATATGTGGCTGTCATATATTTAACCTTAGGTATAGAACCGTTTTTTAAAACGTAGTTTTGCTTTAAACTAAGTTATTAATTCTTAGATTAAATTTACGGGATATTACTGGATATTTAAACTAATCGTTTTCTGTTACAGCCTCCAATAATTCACACTTTGAAGGTTAACCTATTGCAAATTTAAGAAACATATTGCAACAACGTTTAATAGTGAATATAAAACTAAGATTTTTTATTGCATTAGTTCTTGCATTACAAAATGCATCGATCATTTAATTACCAATAATTGGACTTTGAGATCTTAAATTTTCCTTTTTATTAAAACAAACTGAATATATTTTTTGTTTTTTTCGTATCTTTAAGGTTTGAAGTATTAATTCGAATAAAGTATTGAGCAACTTAAGAATTATGATGATTTAAGAATATTTAAGAATAAGATGGAAAATGTTTACGGAGATGAAATATTTATAATCGGAAAATGTATAATTTTAGTTTATTACATAAAACAATGTAGTTTTAGATAGTTCTATACCTATGATTATATATATATATATATATATATATATATATATATATATATATATATATATATATATATATATATATATATATATATATATATATATATATATATATATATATATATATATATATATATATATATATATGAGGGTTCAGTTGAGAAAAAAAAAAGTTGAGAATGGGGGAATTATTCTCAGCCACTCATTTATTTTTGCCGCAAAAGCCTCCGTCGTACCAGCGGAAATGGGAAAGGAATAGACATGTGTTTTCCAACAAAACATGTTTCCTTAAACTATGCTAATCATTACCTTAATATATACAAAAACATAGTTTTTTCGTTTTTTTTTTATTTTTAAGAAGCTATTTTTATCGAAAAATGATTTTAAATATACCAAAATTCATGATTTTTTATTCTCTACAAATAGACATCTATATTGATATAGTTTTAAGATAAAATAAAAAATTTATTTTTTTTATATTATCAGCTATCGTTATTCATAAGTGAATAAAAATTAATCAGGTTTTTACTACAGTACATTTGTTATTCACTTATGAATAAAAAATATGATTAATTTTTTTTTACAATTTAAGTATCATTCATATATGAATATAGCATATAATAAACATAGTATATTCATATTTAAATATTAGACGATGCATTCACTTGTGAATATTACATTGTATATTCACTTATGAATATTATATGATATTTTCATATGTGAATATTACATAGTATTACATGGTATATCACATGTGAATATTACATAGTATATTCACTTGTGAATATTAGATGATATATTCACTTATGAATATTACACATTATATTCACATATGAATATTACAAGGTGTTTTCACAAATATATATAATTTTTATATGTCATTCACTGATGAATATTACACAGTATATTCACATATAAATATTACAAGGTGTTTTCACAAATATATATAATTTTTATATATTATTCACATATGAATAACATACAGACTTGCATATTTGTTTTGTGTTTTTAATAATCATATACTGATTCAGGTGAGAAAACACATTCATATGTGAATATAACGTGGTAAATTAGTTTATGCATTTCATCAAACAGTTGGAGTGCATACGAATTAACTTTTTTAAAAATGTTAAAAACATGATACTTCTGATTCAAGTTATCAATTCCAAATCATCATATACTTCCGATTTCGACTTTGAAGCGTGCAATTCCGATTTTGATTTCATTCCAACAAAAATTCCGATTTCAATTTCGAAACCTTGAAATCCCGATTCCAGATTTCTTTGTAATACTGATAATCAAGACGCGAACTGTTCCGATTAGAATATATGTTCCAATTTCAAAAGCTTCCGACTTCAAATGCAACATCCTATGTCTGATCGATTTCACATTTTGATTTTGATTTACGAAAATCCGATTGGGAACCTATGAGTATCGATTCCGAGTCCTTCAATGTCGGCTGTGATTGCGAGTCCAGAACTTCGATTCCAATTGCATGAACAGCGAAGAAATTTTGATTCCAACAGAGTTCGTTTGCGAATCTGGGAAATTCCAATTCGGAGTATTCAACAAAGAAATCGATGTTACGTATTTGAGATTGAAGGTTATTATCATATTTACAAGTTTGCCACCGTGTCTTTTTATGCTTAGATTAAATGAGTGGCTGAGAATGATTCCTCCATTCTCAACCTTTTTTATTTTCTCAATTGAACTTACCTCTATATATATATATATATATATATATATATATATATATATATATATATATATATATATATATATATATATATATATATATATATATATATATATATATATATAGGGAAAAGTTCAATAGAGAATCATTATTAATCAAGGAACCAAGGAACCAATCAAAGCGTCGGAATTTAAAACGATCAACGGCAAAAGGAAGGGTTGTAAAATTTTATAATGGACGCACATGTACCGGATTATAACAAAACACACTTCTTTTTTTTCATTTAAAAATTTTTTTAGGCCAGGTTTTTTAACGAAAAATAAAACCGAATATACCGTTCTTCACAATTTTTCGTCCTCTTTTCATAGAGATCCATGATGATATATAAAAAACGAACTTTTTTTTCGAAAAAAACTCACTTGATTTTCTTAGTTTTTTCAATATTTAAGTTTATTTTTATCAAAAAAAAACTAACTATACCAAAAAATATTAATTTTTTGTACTCTATTAATAAACATCAACACCGATTAAAAAAAATTAAAAATAAAAAAATAAAAATAAAAAAAACCTCGAACAGTGTAGATTCACACTGTGAATCTAAACTGTAAATATTTCAATTTTTAACATTCACAATATGAAAAATCTTGAACAGTTCAGATTCACATTGTGAGTCTGAATTACTATTATGCACACTGTAAATCTGAGAAAGTTCACAAAAAAAAAATAATAAAACCTCGATCAGTGTAGATTCACACTGTGAATCTAAACTGTAAATATTTCAAATTTTAACATTCACAATGTGAAAAAGCTTCAATCAGTTCAAATTCACACTGTGAATCTGACTTATTATTATGCACACTGTGAATCTGAACAGGTTTACAATATGAATCTGAACAAGTTCACAATGTGAATCTGAACTGAAATATCGTTTTTTTTAACATGAATATGATTCTATGTTTAAAAAGTACAAAAAATATAAATTTTGATATATTTATTAATTTTTTTCTATAAAAAATAGACCTTAACTTTTTTCATTAAAGAAAATGAAGTGGTTTTTTTCGAAAAAAAAAGTTTGTTTTTTATATATTATCATGGATCTCTATGGAAAGAGGACGAAAAATCGTGAACAACGGTATATTCGGTTTTTTTTTATAAAAAACATGGCCTAAAAAAAAAATTTTAACGAAAAAAAGTGGTGGGTTTTTTTGTAAAGGGTGGATTTTTTGGTATAATATGGTGTGTGTGAGTCCAATGTAAAAGTGTACATCTATTTCCTTGGCCGTTGATCGTTATAATTTCCGACGCTCACGATTGGTTCCTTGGTTCCTTGGTTAATTATGGTTCTCTATTGAACCTCACCCTATATATATATATATATATATATATATATATATATATATATATATATATATATATATATATATATATATATATATATATATATATATATATATATATATATATATCCTTAATCTAATAAATAAAACCAATTTTGCCACGTGGAAATTTCTTAGCCCCTCCCATCGAATTTTCCCGCTCAAACTTTCTATGTGAATTTCCAAAAGTGCCGTTTCTTCGTATTAATACGTCATCCGCCTTTGTTCTCGATATGGCGTTGGAAACAATTAAGAGTTTCCAAGCTATAAATCAGCCCCAAATATTTATTCTTATCTCAGTTCCACCTTCATTCTGGCTCTACGTTGGAAACAATTAAAAGTTTCCAACTTCTACGTGGTAAATCAGCTCCCAAGAAATCTCAAGCATTCATCCATTCCTAGAAATTAGCAATCACTGAGATTCTTTGATGTTGATTACCAAGATCGGAACGAATTTCATGGAAATCAGCTAATTCCATCTCCTTATTTTGTTTGTGCGGGCTTTCTCATATTTACTTTGAACTTTTATTGTCGAAGTATCCATTCTTTATCTTTTTTTATTCTTCTTGGTTATTGAAATCGATTGCTTAAAGTGGGTTTTGTAGGTTTGAAGTTTCTGGAACCCTAATGCCCTGGTATATCTATTCTCGCATACGTTCCTTGAGGATCAAAGAGGTAAAAATCAGTCGTCTCTTATTACCTAAATTTCACCACACAAATTTGTATTGCCCTGACAAATTGTTATTTGGAAAATCCATTATACAACATTCTTATTCAATTTACAGTCCACTTTGTGGTAATTTTGCTTAAAGGGGGTCGATTTGGAACATTACCTACTTCACATATTTTCTTTTTAAGTTCATATAGTTTTTTTTCCTACTTGGTATGTTTGTAAATCACTAATCGTATTTGGAACATTACCCATTATTGTATCATCTCATATATTTTCATGAGATGTTGATAAAAAATGTTTTTCAATTGAAAACTATAATCTATCATTTTTTTAGCTCATGTAAGTTTCATATACCATGTGTTTGATAAAATGCCTAAGAGAACCATGAATTAGATTTTAAAGATTCAAACATCTATTTCTTTTTTATTGGAGTATGAATTGTATGTTAAAACCCTTTTCAGATATAACTTGAACCTCTAAACTCATAAACAATTATCAATTGTATCCATAAAACTATAACTACATTGTAAAAAACAAGGAATTCAATAAAATTCAAACTTTAGTACACTAGGTCTGACATCAAAAAGTGCTACTGTGTTTATGTGACTGTGTGGATTCAAAGAATATGTATCCGAACATAAAAATACAATGTTTCTAACAAATTATTGATTCTAACTACAGATTAATGGATTCAAAATTAAAGAAATGGATCTCTACAAAGATAATTACACCGCCAAGGTTAAAATCATTCGTATTTGGAGACAACCAGACTTGAAAATCCCTTCGGAGACCTTGTCCTTTCGTGTGCAAGTTTAGTTAAAGGGCGTTACACAAGCTAATGTGGTTGATTGCTCATAGGAAGAGTATTTTGATAGTTAGTTGAAGACAATGAAAGCAAACTTTGTAAGTTTTATAAACTTTTAAACTATATTGATGATTCTTTTATAAATATTACTTACTTTTTCTGGTTGTTTAGGTACCTCCTTTTCTGGATTTTTAGGTACCTCAATTTAAAATTGTATTATTGATTCTTTTATAAAATTACTCAAATTTTATTGAGATGTAAGTGCTGCTCAAGATTGGTTGAACTAGAACAATGGTGTTGTTATGTAACCGAGGAGGTGGATATCACATGAAGGGTAAGTTAGTCATTTCATTCGGATCAGAGACCAAAACATTTCAAAAAAGAACCAAGGTTGCATGACATAATCTTTTGGGGCTACACCAAACCTGCTCTTAGTGTCACAATTTTTGTCAAACTGTTACCTGATTGGTTTTCTTATAATTTCATATTATAAAATTTCATCTCATTCCTAATTTATAACATGATTTCATTGCATTGGATTATATCTAGATCTCGCTAGAGTTTTCAACTTGAATTACCTGCAACATATGATGGTTCGTTGCTTGTTGTTCTACTGGTATTAGGAATGTTTTGCATATTGCTTTCATGGTCTATAGCATTTAATGTCATTGAATCTAAATAACAATATACTTAATGGTGATATGCTCCATTTAAATATTATTATTTTTAATATTATTTATTAATTGTTAACTAAAATTAAATTAATTTATTGTTTTGTTATATTAAAATTTTCTATTGTTGTTTATCTACTTAGAATATTTTATATAATAATATTTTTATATTTTTATGAAATTGTAGAAATCAAAAAATATGAATTAGGTTCGATTACTTATTTTATATAATAATGAATTGCCCTAGAATGATCCTATAAGTATCAATTTTTTAATTCTATTTAAAATTAACATCTGTGGGTTTAACGGGTTTTGACCTAGTATATATATATATATATATATATATATATATATATATATATATATTTGAAAACATACTTTTTTGTTTAAAAATTACCTATGATTATAAGCTAGGAAATCACTTATACATAGTAACATAACACATTTAAAACACTTATATACTTATATACGTAAAATAAAATTCTTGAGTAGTTTTTGTTAATTAGGTAAAAACGAAAAATTATATAGGTTTAAAATTAATATGATGTAAAAATGTGGCCTATCTTCAAGCTTATATACGTAAAAGAAAATTCTTGAGTGGTTTTTCTTAATTTGGTGAAAATTAAAAATTATGTAGGTTTCAAATTAATATGATGTAAAAATATGGCATATCTTGAAGCATTTTCATTTGAATGACTTTTTTATAAGATTATATAGATAATGATAACGATAAATGCATGTGTGTATATATATATATATATATATATATATATATATATATATATATAGGGGATGGTTCCTTTGAGATTAATAAAAAATTAGAGATTGTGAAATTAAATATCAGCCAATGGAACTTAACGTCAACTATTAAATGATTAAGGGGTATAACAGTAAACTTCAAATTAATGTTCAGAAAACGGACACCTTCCTTCTCTAAAAATCATCATATCGCTAAATCATCGATTTTCAGTATCAGTCACGTAATCATATCATCCAATCTTCAACAAATCATTCAATATAATAAAAAATATCTTATTTTTACTGAATCTGTTATCAAATTATTCGCAATCTTCAAATCGAAAAAAACAATCGAAACAGAGCATCAGTTCATATCCTCATAAATACGAGATACAAACCTCAAATCGAAGAAACAAGCACCTTGCAATCATAAACAAAGCATTTGAAAATTGAATCAAAATCAATTTTCATAAATGATGTCGAATCCAAAAGAAATTGACAAGTCGATCGCAACTGATACTATTATAGCTGAAATCAATTCATCTCGTAACGACGAACAAATCGATTCAATTTCTTTCCCTTCTGAAGAACTTCAAAATACGATTCGTATTGAAGGTACAACTAATTCGTTTTAATACTACATATTGCATTACAGTTTCTACACTTCATTCTGATTCTTTTATTATACATTATAAATTATGAATAACCGTGTAATCATTATGATTACACAGTATGTTATATGATCAATCATATAATACAATGTACAAATAAATATGATTTAGCATCTAATAATATATTAATATCTAAAATCATATATGATTTTTTATACTAAAATATAAATACATATCGTTAATCACATATGATTATTACAACATAAAATTATATAATAACATATTTGTCATTCCCTTCTTTTATCAGGTGAAAGTTCCAATTCAACAAATGAATCATATTGCAGTAACATAATTGAAGAATCTGAATATAAACCAGATGTCCCTACAAAATTTGTACCAGTTGTAAACAGTGTTTTCAAATCACTAAATTTGGCAGTAAAAATGTATACGGATTATGCAGAAATGGCAGGTTTTCATACAAGACTGAGTAGCCATATTCTGAAAAAGAGTTTGTAATACGTGCATCAAAAGCTAAAATTGGTCCCACAATGGCTCACAAAATACGAGCAGTTTTGAAAAGAGGATATGAATATGTAGGGGCAAAGGTAACAGACTACAAAAACTTGAGGAGAGGAGTAAATATAATCTTATGTTACAAGGATACTCAAATAATGATAAACAAAATGAATGATCGTAGAGATCATTACCCAAATTATTCATTTGAGTTCCTACGTGATGGAGATCTGTTGGCTGCTATGTTTTGGGCAGATGATAGAGAAAAGGCTTTTTATGCAGAGTTTGGAGAAGTTATATCTTTTGATGCAACTTTTAGAACAAACAAATAAGTTAATGTATATAAATTCAAACATACTATTAATCAAATATGATTGTACTAAACACATTTTCTTTATATAGGTATAAAATGGTATTTGTTCCATTCACAGCAGTTGACCACCACAAGAAATCAGTTAGGTGGTCTTTGTTTTGGAAGTGGTAAAATGTCTTTAGTCTTTTTCCGTGTCTGCGGCAGAAGATGTGGACCAAAAGTATTTTTCTATGCCTTCATACAAGAAGTCTTTATACAAAAGATTGTTTGTTTTTAATGTCTTTTTCAAATGACCCAAGTTTACCAATATATGTGAAGTCTTTTTTTTTTAAACCCAAATTTTGTTTTTATTTTAGTAGCCATTAATTGCCATCGTGGGAGTTGCACCCGAAGGTTATCTTTTTTGTCATTTTATCAAAGGGCATATTCGTCAAAATACCAAAACTACACTAGTGAGAAACCAAAAACCAGAAATGTACTACAACCAAGGCACTAGAAGGAGCAGCAGGCACCTGTAACATAAAATAAAACCAAGGGCAAAAAGGTCAATGTTTGACATGAGTCTTGAAAACACCAGCAAAGTAATAAGAAAGGGCATGTAATTGAGATAACATGTGATCAACCCACTCAAATCTCAAGGCAACCAGCAACATGAGAGATAAACAACAAATTAAATAGTACTTAACAAAAAAAAGTAAACAACAAATTGAGTTTGGAATCAATGATTCCGATGTTGGTTTCAAGAAGAAGCAAGTGCTTCTGAAGCGAGAGCACAGTAGACAAGTTGAGCTTAAAGATGAGAAAAGGGTATCAAAAAATTACTAGCCCTGTAGTAATTGATGCTTGTTTATGGCTTTATGCGTCTTGTGTGTTATGATAAATCATAAATCTTGTTTTACAATATCCTAGTTTGCCTTGAAAAATTGAATCAGTGACATTTTCATATACAGATGTAGCTGATGAAAAGAAAAAACTCCACATACAATAATACGATGTTCCTAAATCTTAATTCAAAGCAATTATTCATTATGATTCAACTGAAGGAGTAGATTCACATCTGAATTACAGATTGGACACTACAAATTTTGGACAACAGATTTGGTGCCAAAGGGATTTCAAAGAAGAAACAAGAAAATTACTTGTTCAAACAGGAAACAGCTTATAGTTTTCTGGTATAAGAGCAGTAAACAACAAGGAAAATACATTTTAAACAAAGCATAATCAATTAGATCCGGTAGAAAACAAAACAAAATCATACAGATAAACAGGAAGTTATTCAAGAAATCAATAACATTGAGGTTTTTAATTGACAAAATGGTAAATGGTAGATGGGATTTCACCATTAATGGAGTTTAAAGTAATAATACAAGTTGAGAGGAAGATAAGAAAAGAGAAACGAAAGAGGAGAACGAAGAGCGATGGAACAGATTGTACCTGATGACCCGGCGGCGGCGGCGATGTGGACTGACGGGAGGCAGAGCATGAAGTGTCGAAGGCGGATCAATGACCGATATCCGCCAGAGGTATGGCCGGTGTGGAGAGATCGTCGGTGTGGGAGGATGCAATCGTGAAAGGGAAGGAGCGAATGGAGGCGATGAATGTATTCTGCAATTAGAAGCGGTATTTTTAGGTCTTTCAGGAAAAGAGATGAAAAAATCTTTTTGAGGTCTTTTGTCTTCCAGAAAACAAACAATCTTTTTGGTAAACATCTACCCGCCGGCAGATGTAAGCGCCCAAAAAGTCTTTTTGCCAAAAAAACAAACGAGCCCTTACTGTTGGTGCTGGGTTGCTGAGTAGAGAGACAATTGAGTCGTATGAATGGCTGCTTAAAGCTTTTCTTAGAGCTCATGAAGGGAAAGCATCAAAAATTGTTCTAACTGATTAAGATGCAGCAATAAAACAAGCAGTGAAATCTGTCTTACCAAATTCAAGACACAGACTATGCATGTGGCACATAATGAAAAAACTGCAAGCAAATGTATAATAAAAATACATTATATAATCATATATGATTATATAGTATTCTGACAGATGATTCATATATAACTTATCACATATCATACTATATAACCATATATGATTAACTATTCTAATAATATGAATTATCAGATACCATACTGTATAAGCATATATGATTACATAGTATGTAATATGATAATACAATATATAATCATATATGATTATATAATCATATTATTAAAATACTTAATCATATATGATTAATCATATATGATTGATATAATGATATATAATTAAGTATTTTAATAATATGATTATATATCCATATATGATCATATATGATTAATCATATATGATTATAATAATATAAGTTATCATATATCATACTATGATTATGATGATACCGTATATAATCATATATAATCATATATGATTATATAATACGTTTATATAATCATATATGATTAATCATATATGATCAATCCTACATTACAGTACATAGATGATATATGATTAATCATACATATATAATATATGATTAATCATACATATATGATATATGATTATTCATATATGATTATATAATAATATATGATTATATAATCATATATGATTATATAATTATATATGATTAATCATATATAATCATATATGATTACAGTACATATATGATATATGATTAATCATATATGATTAATCATACATGATATATCCTACATTACAGTAATCATATATGATTAATCATATATGATTATATAATCATATATGATTAATCATATATGATTACAGTACATATATGATATATGATTAAATTATACATGATATATCCTACATTACAGTAATCATATATGATTAATCATATATGATTACTCATATATGATATATGATTAATCATATATGATTATATAATCATATATGATTAATCATATATGATTACAGTAAATGTATGATATATGATTAATCATACATGATATATCCTACATTACAGTAATCATATATGATTAATCATATATGATTACTCATATATGATATATCCAAATAGGTATATAATTTATACTTATATAAGCAAAATTGTTCATTCATAGGTTACTGGCGATTTATTTAAAAACAAAGACTTCAAGAAAAGATTTAACAAGCTTGTTTGGAACATGCATATCAAACCTGATGAATTTGAAAAGAAGTGGGATTTGATTATTAACGAATTCAATCTGGAAGATAAAAGATGGTTCAATGATATGTTTGAATTACGTGACAAATGGATACTTGCATACTTCAGTGACACAAGAATGTCTGGATTGATGAAAACCACTTCAAGATCAGAAAGCATGAATTCCTTCTTCAACACTTACTCTTCATCTAGAAATTTACTTTTACATTTCATGATGAACTATGAAACAGCAATTCAAAAACAAAGAAATACACGACAAGAGCTTGATCATCAAACAAAGAAGGCGGTATATAAATTTATTTCACCACGACCAATAGAAAAACATGCAGTAAAAGTTTATACAAGTACATTGTTTTGTGAAGTACAGAAAGAAATCTATAAAGGTTCCTGGTACTGCCAATACGAACATATTGGAACAAAAAATGGATGGGAGTTATACAAAGTGGAACAACTGAACAAAAATAGTGATCTAAAAACAGAATTTGAGGTAATATATTCTTAATTTAAATTTTGTTGAATCAGCACATAATATAAAAAAAATATTCAGTTATGATTATAAAACACTTAATGCTTTAATTTTATTTTGAATATGTAGAAATAAAAACTTCCAACAAATGATGTAAAATTGACTTGTGAACACTTCAACCGCTTTGGGACTTTGTGCAGACATGCATTCAACATACTCATGAAACATGGAATTAAGGAGATATCTGAACAGTACATTGAGAATCGTTGGAGAAAGGATGTGATATCAATCCATTATAATTTTGGTAGACATGTATATGATACAGGAGACAGTGAAATTAACAGATCTGTCAATCAAGCATACTACAACTTTGAAGCATGTTTGGAATACGTAAGAAAAAATAAAGAAAAAATGGATTTGTTTGTTAAGAAAACAGAAAGCATGCTGAAGGAATATGAAAACGATCCTACAAATGAATTGTAGAAGAATAGGACAGATGTTGAAGAGGTAGGAAAGCTTATGGGCATATCTATTCCAAAAGACATTGACATCAATGTTCCAAATGTTCAAAGCAATAAAGGATGCGGAAAGAAAAGTAGAATTCTAAGTGCAGCAGAAATAGCGTATAAAAATTCAAACAAGCTAACAAGAAGATGCTAAGGATGTGGAGAAAGGGCTCCTCATAACTTGCGGACATGCCCAATCAAACTTGCAGCAAAACAATCATCAAAAGCTACATAGATATTTACTGCTTTAATTAGTAATGAATAAGTCATGAACTTTTTTTCAAAATAATATACTTTTTGTTTAGTACACTTTACTCTTTTATAAAACAAAATTAACTATGATTTTGTCTACTGGATTTAATCTACTTTGATAATTCTTTCTTTGATTTGATAATATATTCATTCATGATTAAACTTCTATTAAATGTTACTACAAGCATTTAAGATTACATATAAACTGTTATTCAATACATGTAATCATTACACATAACCATATACAATATTCATCTGTATAATCATAAAATATTATGTAATACTACTTCATATGTTTTGTTTAATCATAAGTGACTAAAAATATGGTTACACATAAAAAACATCTAACCATTACATATAACCATATACAACACCATTGTTCCTAACAAATATACAACACTGCTCATAAAAAATCTAAAGATAACAATATTCATATTCCTATTTCACAAGTCTTCAATAACAAACAATTTCACAAGTCTCAAATATCACGTTCCCCATTTTCCAAGATTCTTGTTCTTCATATTCCTAGCTAGATTTTCATACAGATTGTAGCTGACTCCAAGAACTATTCCACCATTACTTAGAAAGATTATCTCCATTGAACATAACAAATCTTTACTACATATCTGATGTAGAGAAATGTTGTTCATTAAAAAGAAATCTTCTTTAAATGAACAACATTCCTCTACTTCAAAGACATATAGTAAAGATCTGATATGTTCAATGAAGATAAACTTTTTAAGTAATGGTGGAAGAGGCGTTCTTGGAGTCAGCTACAATCTGTATGAAAATCTAGCTACAAATAAAAGAACAAGAATGTTGAAAAAATGGGGAACATGTTATTAGATAAAGCAAAATTAGTTATTTTAGACTTATAGACTCCATATTTTACCTGAAACAAAATGGAAGTTGTTTACATCATAAATAAATAATGGAGATATATAAAAATTGAAGAAATTAATAAACAAAACTAACCATTTGGAAGTATAAGGACTCATCTTTGAAGAAATATAAGGGGTAGCACGAGGCTACCCCCTTTATACAAACATAATCACTTATCAAAAATACAATATATGGTTGTACCAATCAGTTTTCATTTATAAAGAAAAGATTCTTCAATACAAACACTAAAAAACAAAACTAAAATCTTACAAAGATAAGATTCTGCATGGTGATGTATTTCATGCAGTAAAGATAAGCTCACTTATCAAGAAAAAGATATAATAAATTATAATGTGTTGTACAACAAATATAATCATCTATGATTACAAAAACAGAAAAAAAATCGATACAATCACTAATGATTACATATAAGCAACATATAATCAATACTAAAAACATAAATTACATATAAAAATATAGCATAATCACTTATGATTAACATTCAATAACATAATTCACACAAACAAACTTACATAATAAAATCCACCAAAATACATATTAAATTTTTTTCCATCACCATGTTTTCCATCATCATAAAAACAAACATTCTTCATAATATCCATAACATACACAACATAAACAATCTTGTTCTTATAACATCATCAATAAGAAAATATTCAATCAAAAAAAATTTGACAGCCTTCTTTCTATATTCCATTGAGCATGATATGCATGCTTACCACGAATCTTTTGATCAACTTTTTGATACTCATATGCAGCTTTCAACACATCACCACGCTTTGTATTAATCTCAGAAGTTAAAATTGTTGCTGCATATTTCATTCTCAACATTTCCAGAATTTTTTCTTGAGAACCACCTTCTTTTGGAAGACCACATTTCCATTTAGAACATTTTTCTCCAAAATAACTCTCCATATGTCTCATAGCAAAAACTCCACAATCCACTTTGTTATAAACTCTCCTCCATGGCATTGTCAATCTTACTGGAGTAAGATTTTTATCAGCCATTTCATTTGCTTTAACATGATCGATCTCTTTTAGATACTTCAAAAAAGACTTTTTTCTGAAAATCATATATAATTTCAAGTCAGAAAAATATAAGTATAATAATTATAAAACATATCATATATGATTTCAAATCTAAAGAATAAATATCATTTGAAACTTACAAGAGGTTTAAAAACTGCACCATACTTATCATCGAAATCAGCATCATCTACACCATTATCGATAACCTCAAAAGCACGTTTCTTCAGATTCATAACAATAAGATATATGTGCTTATGCCTCAAAACCGGGAAAAATACCTAAAAAATACCTAACATCAACATGTATAATATTAGAAATAAAATATTAATAAATATATATATAAATGTATAAAAAAATAAATATACCATATCAACATCCTTCAAAACCTTCAAGTCTCTATCACCAGAAACACTGCGAGAGAAGTTGTCCTTGAAAACTTTATATTTTGCAGTTTCATTCAAATGAGTATATTCAAATGACAAAGTCTGTAATATAAGAAAATCATAAATGATTATATAATAACATGTAAATATTTAATAAAAAAATTATTAATGATTATCAACATATAAAAACCAAAGAATAAAATAAAAACTTACAGTCTCAGAATTTATGAACAATCTGAGTGGAGAATTAACAACATCTCTGAATTTCTCTTGATGATTTAGTATACGAGACCATGAATCAAGAACACTAACATGCAAATGGGTTTTTTTATAAAGACTTTCATAATTAGCTCTAAAACCAATAACATATGTTTCCATAAGCAATACAATATCCCTATATATATTTAATTAAATGTTATTTAAAATAAAAAATTATAATTATAAAAATAAAAAATTATATTAAAAAAATTACCCTGAATTTCCTTGAAGATTGAAAAGCCATTCACAAACAACATTTTCTACTTGTGACAAACTAGGTTTAAAATCAATTAACCTTTCCTTAAATGGTGACTTATAAACATAAGAAAACTTCATTTGTCTCTTTCCTTTGACATTCACTACTGATGTTGCTTCTTCATTTATATCTTTAGGTTTGCCAGAAACAGGTTTTGATGGTCCTTCTAATGTACCCAAAGGGGGTGCAAAAGAAACTGGACTAGCATCAATAACATCAACATTTGGAATAACACACTCTGACCAGCACTTGGTTTTCCCAAAATAACTCTATCCTTAATCTTTTTCTTTGTCATCCGTTCAGAAGAAATTTGACTTTGAGATGACTTCTTGGAACCTTCAGAATCTTGACTAAATCCAAGACTAAAACTTGGAACAATATCATTTTTCAATGATCGAGTCTCATTTGAATCCTTGTTTTTATTTGAACAATCTTCAACATTTTCTACCCAATAAAATTATAAAAATCATATATGAATAAACAATAATTATAAACACAATTATATATGAATAAACAGTAATTATAAACAAATTACCTCCATATTTATTTTTATTTGAACAATCTTCAACATCTTCACCTTCTCCATCCTTCTTTGCTACAATAACTTTATCAACAGTATGATCTGAAATTACTTTATTCTTATGATCATCCTCACCCAAATTTACAGTCCCTAAATTATTAAAATCATAAATGAATCATCTATATATATATATATATATATATATATATATATATATATATATATATATATATTATGTATTAAAAATACATAAATAAATACTTACCATCATCAATACCAGTCAAATTCAAATTCACATCATCTTCAACTAATTTCTGATTTAAACAACCATCAGTACCTATAAAATTCAAATATTAAAAATTAAAATCATACATGATTAAACTATATATAATAATAAAATATGCCTACCTTGATCCAAAGTTTTAAGCAAACTTTCAACAATTGGATCGCAAATAAATTGACTAAAAGATACACCTTCCTGGCTATCAATTAGACTCACACTCTTAATAAAATTTTCGACAACAGAATTTAAATTCATGGCCTCTTCTTTATTACATCCACTTCCATTTCCTTGTTCATCATCTTCATCATCATCACCTTTACCTTCAACATGATTTTTACCAATATTGCCCTCATGTGGACCACTTCCACCCCCCTGACCAGCAGGACATTTCCCTTGATCATAATCTTCAACATTTTCATCATCATTAAGAAAATCATTCTCATAATCTTCATCATTAACTTGAACAAAACCAGGTGTTAATATCGGTTCTTTATATTTTTGTGAAGCATAATGGAAATCAAAACTTTCTGTGCTCAAATCTTCAACAGGAAATAATAATTTCCAATTTTTCAAATTTTGACTTTGAGGAAACTTCAACACTCCCTCATCTATCTTTACAACAAGATCCTTTTTCAAATCCTCCATCTTCTGATACATACATGAAATTTTACTTTCATACACCTACATAAGAAAAAAGATACTTACAACTAAAATACTTAAACATAAAAAGTCATAAATGAATAAACTAATTAAATCATAAATGAATAAAACTATAGAATTACCTCCACGTCACTAACTTTATTAACATCAAAATCTTCTTCATCCTCATCACATAAATCCTCTTCACCATCAGATTCAACCTCATCACCACCAGATTCCTCCTCATTATACTCAGATTCTTGAAATTCTTTTTCAACATATGCTTCATTAACATGTCCACATCCAAATCCTCCATTCTCTTGTAAAATATCCTCAAGAAACCTTATCTTCTCTGACATCCAATAAAAAATAGTTGGACGTTTACGTGTGACTTGCAAATGATCAAACTTCAAAGTATCCACATACAACAACTACAAAAACATATATAACATCATAACATATATAACATCATATATGATTTTGATGTGTAATATATAATTAAACAAAAATTATACTACATAATCATATATGATTATATGTAATAAAATCATATATGATTTATTATAAAAACAAACATATTTTTACAACTAACAAGAATAATAAATATTTATAAAATAACTCACGTACCATAAGGTATGCTGTTGGTCCATAAAAGAAAGAAGATTCTTTCTCTGGATTGTAAACCTTCTTCGTCCTTACCAAACAATCCACAATGTAATCGCACCAGTCAATGCTGCTTAAATCAGTATCTATTCTGATTAAATACAATGGATTCAGATTACATTTATCCATGCTTGTAGACTCACAGAAAGTATTAATAAAAAGAACCAAAAAACTGATTTTGAAGTTGTCATCCGCAGCACTAGTTTGAACAAGTTCATTCTTTAGCTGTTTCAATCTCAATTTATCAATATTTTCATACTGTTTCTTCCAGTCTAACATACAACTCTCTTCATTATTCTCCAAAATGTAATCCATGTTTGAAAGTAATGAGCCACCAGATGGTAATCCTAACATCTCTTGAACATACTTACTATCAACACTAACTTCACAATTATCAAACTCCACCTTCAAAGATTCAAAATTAAAATGATCAAGAACATAATAAACAATCTTCAACGGTACGTCAATCATCTTCATCCCTAACAAACTCCCAAATCCCATAGCCCTAACACAATCCTTCTGTTCTCTACTTAAACCTTGAATAACACCCAACAATGACCCGGGTGAACATCTATTCTTCAATGAAGGAAATTCTTTTATAACAACAACTTTTTTATCTTTCTTCAAAACTTTAGTTTCTCTCTTTGGTTTCTTTGAAGATCCAGAACAACTCTGAAAATCTAAATCATCTTCATCAGATAGTTCACGTTTCTTACTTACAGTTTTGACCTTAACCCTCAGCTTCACTTTTGGTTGTTCAATAACTGTTTTTTGGATGTCTTTGAACGTGTTTGCGACACCTCATTCACCTTTTCTCTTTTGGAAGATGATCGTGTCTTCCTTGAGCTATCTACATTCCCTTTTTTAACTACAATTTTCATTACAAACATAGTGTTAGTAAAAAATAAAACATACATTTATCATTACTATTCACTAATGATTATAAACAGACGTATAAAATTATTTATGATTAGAACAATAAATAAAAATACAAATAAATGTTATATACAATCCACTTAAAAGAACCACAAAACCAGTTATGATTACAAAAATAACTTTATATTCATGTTTGATACATAAAAATACATTTATCATTACTATTTACCAATGATTATAAACAAACGTATAAAATCATCTATGATTAGAAGTAGAAATAAACATATAACTAAATGTTATGTTCAATACACTGAAAAAATAAAAAAAAATCAGTTATGATTACAACAAATAACTTCAAACATTAAGTTATATGTTTATTTCTACTTCTAATCATAGATGATTTTTTTTCAACTGTACCTTCGGAAATAACAACACTTCTACCGCATTCGATATTTTTTTGATTTTTGAATTTTTTTCGAACATAGTTTCTTTTGAAATCCTTATCTGTGAAAATATAAACAAAAACTTACATCAAAACCCACCACAAACAAACATAATAAAAAACATATCAACACTAAACGAGACAATCATCAAAAGCAAGTTAAAATGACGAAAAACCTACTGAATCAAAACAAAAAAACACAATTATCAACATAAAACGACAGTTAACTAATTAATAAAAACATGCATTATCAATAAAATGAAAAATAACTCGCATTCTAACCTTTCATTTCGATTAACGAAGATGCGACTTCGTTTATATTTTCTCTTGAAGACATTTACTGATTTCTCAATAACAGGTAAGAAACGAAAACTAGGGCAAAATGAGATAAAGAAAGAAAAAGAGGGTTTTCTGTGAGTTCGAAGTGAGACTTTGATCGAGAAAGAAAAGAAAACAATAGGCGGTTACAGTATCGTAGCCTGCAAAATTCATATCAATCTTTGTAAAATTACAACAATAGCCCCACAATCGTAAATTAACGGCGTTAGTTTAATAAGTTACCAATATAATTACAAATATGCCACCGTATAGTTTCAGAAACAAACATAAGCACATCAAACGGTTATACACATATCTCACAATCTCTATTTTTTTTATCTCAAGGGAACCAACATATATATATATATATATATATATATATATATATATATATATATATATATATATATATATATATATATATATATATATATATATATATATATATATATATATCATTTATTCAGGTTTCAATCACTTAATTTATTAAAACTTTATGTTATCATTTACTTTATTTTAAAAGTAAAACTTTATTAATTTCCAAAAAGCCTAAAATTTTTAACATCCAAAACAGGATGTTACAACCATAAAACTTGTTACAATAAAATTCGCATATAAAATCGATAGAGAACCAAACAAAAAAGAGATTGATCATCATCTTCAGTTTTAACGTCAATACCTTGTAGGTCAAGTAAATTTCGAAAATATGATTAAAATTGTCTAGATTATACTTTACATGAGTACATTCAGTCATTCGGATGGTACACATACATTGCTGCTTATATCGCAAAATTCCTTCCAAAGCTCATCAACAGTCATTTGATTGACAAGCTCCGGTAGTACTTGATCAATCAAGCTTAACGTAAAAACATTATGTGATTTTGCTAGAATAGTGATCAGTAATTTTGTTTCTCCTTTCAAAGTTGCGGCAATACCGTGTTGAACTAAAATAGCCCTCATCTTCACTTTCCATACAGTGAAACTGTTTGAGCCATTGATTTCTCTATTTCGAATTTTTGGACGTCATATCTTCAACCAAGAAAACAAACAATGAATTTGATATCACATGTAAAATAATCCAGAAAATTAAACACATAAAAACACAATGATTGACGTGGTTTAGTGAATGTCATATATATCCGTAAGGTAAGAAGAGGTATTGTTATTCACAAATCTAATGTTAATCCTAGCTAATAAATAAAGAACTTTTTTGCCACATGGCATGTTAAATGTCAAATTCTGATAATTTACAATTAAATCATTTCCATTTGTCGGTATAAGATAGTGCCACCTAATAAAAACGTATATGTCTAAATTAAATGAAAAAAATCAAACGATTCAGCTAATTTTTTTAAACGTATATTCGGAAAGTCTTCAATTTAATTTTGATTCTCCAACAATCAAGCATCAGTTATATTGATTCTTTACAAATTTACGGCTTGATTTCATGAATCAATTCCTATTTCAAAACTTTTTCTTGATTTACTTCAAATCGAATTCTACCCTCAGTATGATATATGTTTTTAATTTTAGGATTCGGTCAATGAAAGATTTTCTTTTGCATATTTCTTTCAATCGGAAATCACATTCAAATAGTTTCCATATTACACTCCAAATTCAGTTCAATCAAAAAATTTCTTTTGACTATATATTGGTTCTTATAATGTTATTACCACAACAATTTTTTCACTGTGAAAAGTTGAAGATAGGTAAAACCGGAATCAAGAAGACTAAGGAGCACAAAAGGTTAGTATCTCAATGTATTTTTAAGAAAACCCTATCAATTTCGTTTTCTTCTTTCTGTAAAATTTGTTTAAAAACACCATTTGATATATGTCCACCACATGCTCGATGTAATTCCAATCTGATTTTCTATGATTTCTCCATTACTGATTCGAAATTTTCTTCTTATCAGTATCATATGATCGATATTTTCTTAATTGTTAGTCCTTTCTCCGCTTCAACTCATCGTATTTCTGTAAACTGCAAAATCAGGTACTAATCTGCTCATCTTTATGCGATAATTTACGAATTCAATGTTTTTCTGTTACTGGGTATAAACAGTAATGTGTTTGTGATACTTAAATGACATTGTACTTGTAATTATTAATTAGTCAAGGAACATCTGATTTCAGTGTTATGTTTGTTTTTCTCATTTTCGAACTATTTACAAATTTAATAAACTGCTTGATTTGGTGTTTGTTATAAATTTTGGACTATTTAACCCCTAAGTCGTTTTTAATGGTTATTGGATGCTATTTTACTAGATTTACGATTTTTAAATGGTTACCAAGGACAAATAACACCCAAATGGTCACTTTTGATTTGTACCTACTCTCTTCTCCTTATATGTATCAATTTGAATAATGATTGTTATTTGTAACCTGAGAAACTTAACCTCAATTAGTCATGGAACATATGATTTCAATGTTATGTTTGTATTTCTCATCTCCACACTATATGCAGATTTAATAAACTGTTTGATTTGGTTTTGTTAGAAATTTTGGACTATTTTACCCCTAATTTACTTTTTGTCCCGATTTTAATGGTTATTAGATGCTATTCTTCAGTTCAAGAACAATGCTTTTGTGTTTTGATCCTCTTCTTCTTTCACCAATATTGACCGGGTTTTATTTTTTTGACTTTTGATTTATGTTTATAGTTGATGCAACACCAAGTTAGATGATGATTAGATTTTAGAATTTATATATAGGAATTAATAGTTTGATATATAATGATTTATATAAAAAGTAGGATGTAAAAGACTCTATTGACCCCTGGGCAGAAAACAATTGTTGCTACAGTTATATAACTGCATCTTTTTATAGACAGTGGCATAATTGGTAATTTGTTTTAATTTTTGAGTTTCATGATTATGTGCTTACTTTGTCCTTTTTGAGTACACTACATAGTATTTTTAATGTTGATAATTAGATATATTTCTACAATGTCTATAATTGCCAATCTTATGATGTAGTGTCTTAGTTATTCTTTCAAACATATTTGTTCCATTCTTGCCCTTTCTGGATTCCTCTACTCATGTATGTGAAATCACATAAGTTTATTAAAATGTTGTTGTTAAAAGATGGTTTGAAATTTTTCCGTTGTCGTTGGTTGATACACGGCCGAGGTTGAGATCACATGTGCGGTTGTTGTAAAACTTTTAGAAACTGTCATTTGTAATTAAGTTTTTTTTTAAAATTAGAAATATGTTCCTAGATATGTTAAAATTGTTAATTTTGATTGTTAACAGCGCAGAGGAGGCAGAATGGTAAAGTTCTTAAAAGGGGAGAATGGTTTTATAATTTTTTCTGATTTGTATATTACTATTTGTAATTTGTAATTATATCTCATTTATATGAAATGGATATAAGTATGTTGCTACAGTGCTATTTCATTACAGGTTTATATAGGTCCAAGTAAAATTATCATGCTTAGTGACCATGCCTTATCAAAAGATGACTATACAATTAAGGTCAAAATCATCCCTCTTTGAAAGTAGACAGTTTGCAATAACCCTCATCAAATCCATCTTATTGGAATGATTTTGATGGACAGACGGTAACATTTCATTTATTATGTTTTTTAATTAGATTATTTATATTATAATTGCAATATATGTAAGTTAGTGTTCAAAAAATATTTGGAAGTTTATAGTTCATAACAATTATTTACAATATGTCAATACTAATTCTTATTACTTTCGATTCAATTGCATACTTATTCATCAACGCCTTTGTGCATATATATGAAAGTATCACTTTAAAATATCCTTAAACTTTACAAGTTGATATTAATTTTTTTTTAATAAACTCGTGTAATACAAAGGTCTTACACCTAGTTAACTAATTTAGAATGATTATTAGACGAGAAATTATATATCTTCTAACACTTTCTTCCTATTAGTCTTGCGGTCCATATTAAATGGTAACAAGTAGATTAAAATATTATTAATTTTATTAAATACTAGGTGTGAGACCCGTGTATTACACGGGTTTATTAAAAATAAAAATTTAATATCAATATATAAACATGAAATGTTTTATAAAGTAATAATTTACATAACAGAATGTAATCTTTTGGAACATTTGCAAAAGAAATTAAATCGTTTGGAGGATTTATGAGAATTTATTATCAAATCAATAGGATGATTTTATTTCCTTATAAAACTCATTGCAATTTTATGGAATTTTATTTTAAGAAAATGGAAATCCCTAAAAAATGACAAGTGGAAAATAAAAATTCTAAAACTCTCATAAAATGACAAGTGTCAAAATGAAGGAGAAGATGACATGTGACAAAAAAAATCTTCATTTATTAGAGAAGATGACACGTAAATATTTGACGGGTACGAGAATAAATAGAAAGAAAATATAAAAGAATATTTAATTTCTACCGGAAAGAAATAAAAAATAATTTTTGAAATTAATTTGATCAATGGAAATATGGAATTGGTAATAGAAAATGAAAGTGATATTTTTATTTATGGTTTTGATTCGTCTTAATAAATTGTTTTAATAAATAGATAAAAAAAAAAAAAATCAACTTCCCATTAAAAAATGGATCAACTTTGGACACAAGAGGTGAAATACGTCAGCAAGATATGCTTTTCTTTTACGTGTTACTTTTACGGTTGTTCTTTAACAAATGTATATCTACATGTGGCATAATGATATTTATTGCATCTTATAAATTGTTTGAATTGTTTAAAAAAATTAAATAAATATATTTTAAGGACAATTTTAAAACTTGGTTAAAAAAGTTTAATAGTTTTTTTAAAATCGTTAGATGAGTAACTTTTAAATTCAAGTTTTTTTGTTTAAATTAAAAACTAAATTTTTGTTTTGGCAAACAAAATTTTTTATTAAAAGCTTGGAAGTAGTTATTGCCAAACACGCTGTAAATATCTTTCGAATTTTGCAAA
This sequence comes from Lactuca virosa, assembly GCF_052849685.1. Classification (NCBI taxonomy): domain Eukaryota; kingdom Viridiplantae; phylum Streptophyta; class Magnoliopsida; order Asterales; family Asteraceae; genus Lactuca; species Lactuca virosa. The sequence continues at coordinate 424,017,143 of NC_136429.1, read as the reverse complement.
TGTATCTTCGTCAAAATTAATTTTCAACTTTCACGAGTTTAGGACGTTCATACTAAATTTTAAAGATGTTAATTATGTAAGAAACTTAAAAATCGTTTTAAATATTTGATAGTTATTAAACAATATAAATATTGTTTTTCATAAGCAAATCGCGATTGCACCGCACCTTCTTGCCTTCTCTCAAACTCACACCGCCATGTTAACCACCGATCTCGCCACCATCTTACCTCGCGTGCTCATAGTATCCAGACGAAGCCTTCGCAAGAACAAGTTCGTCGATTTCGTCGGTATATGATACTTCTACTTCGTTTATTCTTCTGATCAATCACTCATTTTCAACTTCTCATGCAACCCCAATCGAATCACGAACTTTATAATCATCGTCTTTTTCTCATGCATGTACACATTCCTTTGATTAATTTGAAGTTTTTTCATGATCTATTGTTAAATAGTTAGTCCTCACTTCGATTCGATCCAATTTAGTATTCAATTGCACGAACTACTTGAATCCATGTTAAGATTTTCAGTGCGAATTTTGTTTTTCTGTGACCTAATAGTACTTATCTTATCAGGTGAATATCATCTAGATCTAATTGTCGGATATGGAGCTGTTCCAGTGATTGTACCTCGAGTGACCGGAGTCAACATGTTACTAGAGAGCTTTGAGCCAATCCATGGAGTTCTTCTATGTGAAGGAGAAGACATCGATCCATCACTTTACGAATCAGAAACAACGATTCTATCACCCGAAGAGTTGGATGAAATCAGACTCCTCCATTCCAGCGACACCACAATCGACAAAGAAAAGGACATTATCGAACTATCTCTTGCAAAACTCTGCTTAGAACGAAACATTCCTTACTTGGGAATATGCAGAGGTTCACAAATTCTAAATGTAGCATGTGGAGGTACGCTTTACCAAGACATTGAGAAGGAAATAACGAAAAACTCTCCCCAAGTGAAGAAAGTGAGTCATATCGATTATGAAAACTACGATGGACATAGACATTTGGTGAACATTGTGAAGAACACCCCTTTGCATCAATGGTTTCACGATTCTCTTGAACATGACAAGATGGAGATTAAAGTCAATAGTTATCATCATCAAGGGGTTAAGAGATTAGCACAACGTTTCAAGCCCATGGCGTTTGCACCAGATGGATTGATTGAAGGGTTTTATGATCCTGACTCTTATAATCCTGAAGAGGGTAAGTTTATAATGGGGTTACAGTTTCATCCTGAGCGAATGAGGAGATTAGCTTCAAATGCTTCAAATGAATTCGATTATCCTGGATGCCCTGCTGCTTATAAGGTGAATAGAATCTAATAATCTTCTCTTTCAATGAACTTTTTTTTTAATCTTCGCCATTGTAGACTGAATTTTCCTTTGTTTGAAGGAATTTGTGAAAGCTGTGTTGGCATATCAGAAGAAGCTTAACAACATGTTGAAAGTAGAGAATTCTTTAAAGCTTGATAAAGATTTGGAACAAAGAAGAAAGCTTATTGTTCATAGCTTCTCTCTTGCAAGAAACATATATGCAACAGGTAACAATTTTCATCCATCTGAAGAGTCTGATCTCAAACCAGGAGCAGAATTTCTTGAGGTAATGTATATACATGAACTAAACCACCATCATAAAAACACATATTCTTCTCTTCACTCAATCATGGAGTTTTTTAATCGATTTCAGTCAAACACAGCGTTAAGTTTGCAACAAGAGAAGAGATTGAAACAAATGGGAGCAACAGTAAGAAATTCATCTTCATACATGGAGAAAATGAAGCTAAATGAAGAAAGAGAGAAATTAGCGAGAGTTATGATGGGGAAAATGACAGTAGAACAGTTATCTGATTTAGCTTTATTCTACCACATGATGGAGAAGATAAGCTCTGAAGTGTTAGACAAAAAGCTTCAAGATTCTGCGAGTCTTGATCGATCTTCCTGATTCACACACTTTTTGAACTTATTATTTTGTTTCTCAAAAGAATAAAAAAAAAGCTTCTGATTTAGATAACATCAAACCTTGTAAAGTATCTCATGGAATATTATAAACTTACACTATTAATATATTACATATATATACTTGTATAGCTTAAAACTACAATCCAGCACTATAAAAGTCAACGAGTCTTGAAGAATCAAAAGTCAACGAGAAATCGACATAAGAACAACTCATAGCTATTTTATACATAACTCCTAAGTCAACTTTATCCTATCTTTGAAACCATCCAAGAATCTATCCATTTCTGGGAATTTCACAACCCAAATCCTCTCTAATCCTCCATGAATCCCAAACATTTTCTCCTAAATTTTCTTACTTTGATTGTTCTTGGAGAATGTTCAACCACCATAGACAAATTCTATGGCACATGCAATGATTCTTTCACTTGTGGGACTATTTCGGGCTTCCAATTTCCATTTCGGAGACAAAACGACCCCACAAACTGCGGGTACCCGGGTTTTGAAATAAACTGTGATGAACATAACCCACCTACCTTTACCATCAAGAACATGACTTACCAGATTCAGAACATCGATCCAACGGTCCAGATTTTGAAGATTGTTAGAGAAGATATGATCGAGTCAATCTGTCCACAAGATCAAGTCAACACCACCATGGATTACAACCTTTTCGATTTCAATTCCGGCTACATGAACATGAGCTTCCTTTTTGGGTGCCCGGATTCTTGGACCGGAATGGGAGGTGGGTTTGATTTGTGTGGTAACAATGGGGGTAAACCGGTCTTTTTGACAGTAGGGGTACATGGGCCCGGGGATTGTGGAAGTAGTGTTGTGGTTCCGGTTCCGGTTGAGTTTGTGGAGCCGAATGCGTCGGGTCGGGTTGTGGGAAACGGGTTTGAGGTTAGGTGGAAGGTGGATGATGAGATTTGCACTGGGTGCAGGCAGTCTGGCGGACAGTGCATGTATGATAATAGTACACGCCTGACCGGCTGTAGCTGCCCGAATCAGGTTTTTTTGGCAGATAGTTGTGACGGAGTTAACAAAACTCGAGACGAGTCATCACCCTCATCAAGTAAGAAACTATTTTTTATTTGGTTTTTTTATCAAAATGAATTATATTTATGATTAGGTTATTGACAAATTAGAGGTCCATATGGACTATGCAAGACTGGCCAAAAGATTTTGGCCGGTCTGGTAAAAGCCTAAAAATTTTCAGTCCAGAAAATACTTTGATGATCGGCTTCTAGACTGGCCATTTCGGATACAAAAATTAGGTCTGTTCAACCGGGCGTCAACTAGGCAGTCTGGAAAAGTATGAAAAAGTTTGTAAGCTTTGGTCTTTTTGTGTATACCTCTAGCCAAAGTATGGTAATGATAAGAAACCTATGTTTTGTTTAGAAGGAGAGTTCGATTCAAATTTAAGCATGGTGGATTAGAATTTACGGTAATTAATTTGACCACTTGAGTTGAGTTTAAATACCCTAAAATCTTGACTTAAATGACATTTAGAATGTATAAGTAACTCTTTTAGAGTGAAATATGTTATTTAATAAGTTATACAAATCAAATATTTTGGTCTTTTGAAAATTGACGTGCAAAAGTATACGTTTCTTATGACTTAAGAATTAGAGTTCACGTTATACATGTTTATCTTGACGTGGTTTCTCATAAGTATATCTTTTTAGTTGTTAATATACTTACTCAACTAACGCTTCATTATTTTAATATAGAAAGAGCATTTTATAATGAAATTAACTAAGATGAACGTTGCATAAATTATATATTAATAAAGTAGATATTAGATTAAAAAGCCTGCAAAATATATAAATAGTTGTGGTTCTTCCCATGGTACATTATTCAAATGATAGTTGTTGGTCCGTGGTAGATTAATAAATAATGAAAGACTTCTCAATTAAAGAATTTCTCGCGTAATTTACACCACTTTATCTTGTTTTAAATTTATGGCATTGTACTTCATACCAATTTATTTTTCTTTAATTTGACAAAGTCATAAAAAGTGGTTAAAGTCATAATTTTAATAATGACAGATTAATAGCCAATATTGCTACCCCTACCCCCACCTCCCTTCCTCACATCCATTCCTATATCATATTTGCCTTTATATTTCATCACAGTATTAGAGTTTGATATTTTGGTTTTATTTCAAACAACTAGTATTTATACTCAAACAATTCGTATAACCTAATGTTTTCTATCAGATATTTATTCGGCATAAAACAACAAAATCTCTCTCTCTCTCTCTCTCTCTCTCTCTCTCTCTTGTTTTTGTCGTAGACATACCACATAAATTGATTGTATCGTTGTTTTCGCTTGTATTATTACTAGCGTTGGAATTGGTACGGTACCAATTCATTTTTCTCTAAACCGTGTACCGTACAAACTATAATTGATAACAAAAAATTACTGCTGATACCGTACTAAGTATACTTGGTACCAATATAGTTGACTACCAACAAGTTTAGTTGATACAAATTGGTAATGGTATATACCAACTTCTTTTAATTTTCTATTGTAAGATTTAAAAATAAGCAAAGACATTGAGTAATTTTGATGTTTAATATAGAAAATAGTTATGTAGTTCTTTTAGTTTACAAAAGAATTTTATTGAACTAACGCTAAAGTAACGTTTTCATTTTGTGCTTTAACGTGGTAACAACTGTTGACTAATGCGACCAAACGAATTGTATAATGTTCTTAAAAATGTAAGCACTAAACACAATTAGCAGTTGAAATATACGATTTTGTTTATATATATATATATATATATATATATATATATATATATATATATATATATATATATATATATATATATATATAATAAAGGAATTGGTTTGTACGATCTTACCATGGTATTATAACTTTTGTACCATTACCGTACAAACATTGCTCAATTGGTACGGTACTACCAACCAAACATGTTGACTACCAACTATATTGGCTACCAACTTTCTTGGTTCGATTGGTAGCATGTTGGTTGGTTGTTCATGGTACAATTTTGCCAGCCCTAATTATTACTTTGTGTTAAATCATTTATCAAGTTGTTGAAGTGCTTAAAACCTAACAGCCACTGCCCGCCACCACCATTTTTCATTGTCTCAACCACCATGAGAACATAACCACCTCCCACCACCACCACATTGTCATTCGCCACGACAAGAAGATAAACACCTCCGGCCACCACCACATCGTTCTTCTAACTATTCTCTTCAAAATCAGTTGTTGGAATTGAAACCCCTAGAACCATGACTTAGTCAAATCCACATATTTCAATCATCATTATGTGCACCATCGTTGATCAAGTATTTACCAATTATAATCGGTGGATATGTGTGCTATGAACTAACTTAATAAAAAGAAATTCATCAAGTATTTACCCTCTTAATTCTTACTAGACGTTCGAGAATCGATCTAGTTCTCTCCAAAATTCTTCCCAATTCACAAAAGATGCCTCTACCTTATTTCTCAAGCCTACTTAAAGGACAACATACTAACAAATAAATTTCTAATTTACCCCTCCATTACAAAAGGATTCCCCAACTCATGTCCCTAAAGAGCCACTTTGTCCTCAAGGTGAAAGGAAGGAAAGTCACGATGCAAGGCTTCCATGCATCTGTTTGAACATCCACTATAGGAGAATGATTGATTACCAATGGCCTTTTTTGTTAACTCAGAAAAAGATATTTTCTTTACTTAGAGAAAAACAAAAAATCCAAACTACTATGATTTCTATGTAATTTAACCAATGGTATATTAAGTTTTAAGAGATTAATTTTTTGCCCACCATTACTTACTATACTTTTTGTAATTTGTTTAATGTATACTTTTGAAGAACCACATGGTTTTTTTTCTTCTTTTTATTCATTTTATTTCCGTTTTCTTATAACTTTACGGATGTCATCTTCGTTTTGTGATTAGAATAAAACACATGGAAGATAAAACCAACAAAAAGTGACTGAAAAATCGTATATTAATTTCAGGGCCCCGAATCAAACTACTCAAGTTTCGGATTTTTCCCGTTAATTTCAAAACCTTTGTGCCACTTTTTGGCCGATTAAAATGGCCTTTCACTATTACAATCTCTCCCAAAATGCCTCCGCCGTATCTCTCCTCCGCCACCTTCCTCCTCCTCCTCCTCTACTCCGGCCACCTCACCGTATCTCTTACAGAACCCACCTTCCCCTCCTTCCCTGGCTGCGACGGAAATTTCTCTTGTGGCAACATCCACAACCTCAGCTACCCTTTCACCGGAGGTGATCGACCCGATCACTGTGGTCCACCTGAATTCCGACTTACCTGTACTACAAACGAGTACCCCGAGTTAATCTCCGAACCAGTTACTTACCGGGTTCTCGAAGCTAACATGACCGGAAAAACCCTCGTACTAGCCAGATCGGACTTATGGAACAATCCTTGTCCTACCACCTTTCTTAATTCGACTCTCGATTCGAATTACTTTGATGCTGGTGGCATTGAGAATGTTGATCTCACCATTTTCTTTGGATGTAGTTCGTCGCTCATGCCTATCCAACCACAACACCGGTTTTTTTGTGATGTAGGTGGTGTGGATCTTACAGATTCGTACTTTTTAATCGGGAATGTTCCTATTGAACCGATATTAAAGATGATACACTGTTTTAAGGGTGTGAGGACTCCGTTGTTAAGAACTGTTGCTGATGATCTCAATCAAAGTATGTTGACTCTTGCAGAAGCTTTGACTATGGGTTTTCAGGTTACCTACAGTAATCCGTTTGATGAGAAGTGTTTAGAGTGTGGTAGGTTGCAAGGGCATTGTGGATTCAACATTGCTACAAGCCAACCCATTTGTATTTGCAACAGTAGTATATGTATTCCACCAGGTGTTCGACATAATGCCTTCTCATATATATTATATCACTTAAAACCAACAACTAAAATGCATTTGCTCATCACATTAGTTATATTTTTGTTGAAATTGTTGAACCTTTTATGGGTTTCTAGTAAATATCTTGATGGGAGGATTTTGTAGCTAACATTTTCTTGAAATTTTGCTTATTTGCAGGGAGTTCAAAGAAAGGATCTGTGTTTATAAGTATGGATTCCATTCTGTTATTAAATAGACTTAAATTTCTTTCTTAATCATCATTTCAAGTAACTAAATATTATTTTTTTTCTTTGAATTCTAGTCCTTTCCACCCTTGGAGCAATTGTTGTAGTTTTTGGTGTGGGATTGGGAATCTTTGTTTGTAAACAAAGGAGGAAAAGGCGTAATAGAAAAGAAGCATCATCCTTAAAAACCGAGGGCAAAGGACTAACGAGTTATACCCAATCTAATTTGAGTTCTAGCATCCCTTCATATCCTTCACCAACAACTAAAGACTTCACAAACTGCTCCTATTTTGGAGCTCAAGTTTTTACCTATGAAGAACTAGAACTAGCTACCGATAACTTCAATGATTCAAGAGAACTCGGTGACGGTGGTTATGGAACTGTTTATCATGGTAAAATACTATAATCCTTAAATACTATAAACGTAGAGTCTCACATCAGCTAGACACAGTCCAATCTGTCTCTATATATGTATGTCAGAGTCCCAGCTCTCTTTTCGAGAGAAAATCAAGAATTTTACATATCTAACATGGTATCAAAGCTAAAATCAACAGATATGTGAAAATCAAGAATTTCACATATCCATATATGTACGCCAGAGTCTCAAATCAGCTAGACACAGTCCTATTTGACTTTATATATGTACGTCAGAGTCCCACTTCTCTTTTCGAGAGAATATCAAAAATTTCACATATCTATATATGTACGTCAGAGTCTCACATCAGCAAGACACAGTCCTATCTGACTCTAGATATGTATGTCATAGTCCCACCTCTTCTTTCGAGAGAAAATAAAAAATTCCACATATCTAACATGGTATCAGAGCTAGATAAAATCAAAGACTCCACATATCTAACAGAATAAATCTTGAAATTCTCTAGGTAAGCTTCTCGATGGGCGAGAAGTAGCAGTGAAACGTTTATACGAGAACAATTTCAAACGCGTACATCAATTCATGAACGAAATTAAAATCTTGACAAAATTACAACACAAAAACCTCGTAAAACTATACGGATGCACATCAAAACGAAGCCGCGAACTACTACTCGTATACGAATACGTTCCAAATGGCACAGTAGGCGATCATCTTCATGGAAAACTATCAAACTCAAATTCAAATTCAAATTCAAACATGTTTCCATGGTCTATACGCCTCAACATCGCCATAGAAACAGCCGAAGCACTAGCCTACCTCCATGAATCCGACATCATACATCGCGATGTGAAAACCAACAACATTCTCTTAGACAAAACTTTCAAAGTCAAAGTTGCTGATTTTGGTTTATCAAGATTGTTTCCAAACAACGCGACACATGTCTCAACGGCCCCACAGGGGACACCTGGCTATGTGGACCCCGAATACTACCAATGTTACCAGTTGACTGACAAGAGTGATGTGTATAGTTTCGGGGTGGTTTTGATTGAGCTCATATCTTCTTTACAAGCTGTTGATACTAATAGAGATAGGCTCGATATAAACTTGGCTGCAATGGGGGTTAGTAAGATTCAGAATCATATGTTGGGGGAGTTGGTGGATGAGAGGATTGGGTTTGAGAGTGATGGGGAGGTGAGGCGGATGGTTACATTGGTGGCGGAGTTGGGTTTCCGGTGTCTGCAACCGGAGGCGGATATGAGGCCGACGATGAAGGAGGTGGTGGAGATTTTGAGAGGGATTCAGAATGATGAAATGAATGCTCAGAAACCGGAGGTTGTTGATTTTGTGGTCGAGTGTGGGCTGTTTAAGGATCATAATACACAACCACCATCCCCGGAGTATGGTGTTACTAACAAATTGGTTAATGGGTCATTGCCAAATTCTTCTGATGGTTGATCGAACTTTCTTGCATCTTAAGAGTTTGGTTATGCACTGTGTTTTGAGTTTTGTTACAATCATGATCACTTTTTGGTATGTGACTTTAGTTTTGATGTTCATTAATCTAAATTGATCAAACGTAAGAGAATTATCCTAGTGCGACGTGTGTGGTGTGTGTAAAGTAAATGCAATGTATGAACAATATTCACCTGTGTCACGTAAGATTCTTGTGTATATATATATAGTATAGGGCCTTTTAGCCATCTTCAATTTATACACTCCAGATCCTGGTCTCCATTATATGCAAAACATGTACCTAAGATATATATTCATTTAATAAAAATGGAACAAAGAGTTAATATCATAACGAAACACCGAAAATTCTGTAAAATGACCCGTTTGGTTCGGAGTAACTGATCATAACATTGTTTCTTTCATTTCTTAATCTGCAATAATAATTAAATTTCGTACATGGGAAGGCGTATACAATAAATTTGGAAAAAAATAATCATTAAACAGAAGAGCATATATGATCCACACTACTAGAAATGAAAGGAAAAACGGTTGGAAATCTGTAGCAACACCTTTCCGACAAAAAATACAACCGAAAATATGTCCTAGGAACTTTTTCGGAGGGATTTCTGACACTTATTCAGCGACACTTCAAACAAAGTACTTAGGTCGGAAGTTCCCTTACTTTTCTCATACATGTCATTTTGCTTGGCTTCCGAGAGACTTTTCTGATGGAACATAATTCCGAAGCATTTCCGAGGAAAATAATTCCGAGGCATTTCCGTGGAAATCCCTTTTTTAGTGGCACTATTTGGAAAGATTTTGTTAGGCATTTCCGAGGGAATCCCTTCTTGTGACAGTCTTTAGCGACACTTTTTGGTGACTTATTTTCCTAGGGAAAATCTTCATCTACATCTACATCTACCTCCTTTAATAAACAAAACCTTTAAATGCCATATGTCCCATTTCTAAGTAGACTAATTGACACGTGTCAATTTTTAAGAAATTCCTAATTTTTAATTTTTTTTTGGTATTTCCTTATTTTCCGGAAAATATTTATGAGGAATTCAAAATTCAAAATTCAAATTTCCATTTTTTTTGGTAATTTTAAAAATCTTTCATTTAAAATTTTAAAAAACATCCTACCCTAATAACATAAATTTATCGAAAAACTAAGAAGTATTTATAAGGAATTTTCAATTTTTCCGTTTTTTTCTGGTAACTGGTAAACCATCTTTGATTTAAAAATTCTTATACCTCCTCTAATCCAATTTCATGCTTCTTATTTAAAGTTTGAATTTAATCCCTATATTTTGTTAGTGTACCGGCATAAGTCCATGTAATTTTTTTTCCAATAAGTTTTTACCCATGTAATTACTTTTTTATCTTTAAATAATTATCAAAAATTATATTAGTTTACTTTCAATCAGAAATACGTTTACAGCCTTTTTTCAACACAATAAATTATTATTGTTAAATTTTAGTTTACAAAATTTATATGCTGCTTTATCCAGAAAAAATGAGCATATAATGATTGAAGTATTGATTTTTTAGATAAAAATTGTAATTTAACCAATAAAACGTCAAATAACAAAACGTCAAATGATATATACAAAGAAGTGTTTCAAAATGTAATTTAAAAGATTTTCTTTTTTACTTATCAAATTCATCCGACTTTACTTACAATCTGAAATACATTACTTTTTATTATGTTGACATTTAATCTTATTTTTGTCTATATAATAAAAACTTTAAACATAACTACCGTGGTTTCCACGGGTTATAACCTAGTCTTCTAATAAATGAAACCTAAAAATGACACGTGTCAGTTTTTTAGAATGTTTCTTTCACACGTGGCATTTTTTTATGAATTTTATTATTTCCTTTTTTTTGTAACAAATCAAATTCAATTCAAATTTTGAAAATACAAAATCATATCCTAATAAAATTATTATGTTTATTTTGCTTAACAAATTAACTCATAATTACTTACAATCGATAATATCTTGTTTTTTTTTTGACATTTACTATTTTTTATCTATATAAAATTTTTAAATATACCGACCGTAGTTTCCACGGGTTATAACCTAGTGACTTATAAGCCCAACGAAGTTTCCAACCGTTCAAAAAAAACCCCAATTATGTTTTGTTTGTTCAAGAATACTCAACGAACTTAGCTTTTTGTCTAAAAAAGTCCAACTAACATACACTTTTGTTTAATTCTCATTAGGGTCAACCGGATGATGAAAGTCAATGAATGACATGGCTTATGACGTGAAATTAAATATCAGGAAAATGACTTTTAATACCAACAAAGTTTCTAAACCGTTCAAAAAACCTCAATCATGTTTTGTCTATTAAAAAAACCCAACGAACTTACACTTTTGTTCAATTCTCATTAGAGATAACTAGATTCATTAGGTATACAATTAGTTGGCAAATGACATGACATTATATTTAATGACATGGAATAAACATATTAGAATTGCCCTTTATATCGATTTAGGGATTGGAGAAGAGAAAAACAGACAACGTATGTGTTCGATCTCTTGTAATGACTAGTACTTCCTCTTCATCTTAATTGTTCATGTCCAATTCAAGATCTAAAAAGAAGATATTTTGATGATGCAAACCCTTGTGGATGTGGACGCCCTTCTCGGATTTAGACATCTAGAACGAAGGATCATCCAAAGAAAAAGTTCATGGCTTATTCGAACAGATAGGTAAGTGTAATTGAAAGTCTTATCATGTTCATCTAAATAAGTTCTTGTTTTTCAAAGAACCAGACAAATAGATAGAAGATGGACATGATAAAGCTTTCAGTTACACTTACCCATCTGTTCAAACAAGCCCTGAACCTTTTTTCTGGGTGATCCTCCGTTCTAGATGTCCAAATCCAAGAAGGGCGTCCACATCCACAAGGATTTGCATCATCAAATATCTTCTTTGTAGATCTTGAGTTGGACATCAATGATTGAGAGGAACAAGAAGTAGCCATTACAAGAGAACGAACACATACGTCGTTTATTTTTCTCTTCTCCAAGCCTTAAATCGATATATAAAGGACAATTCTAATCTATTTATGCCATGTCATTATATATAATGTCATGTCATTTGCCAACTAATTGTATACCTAATGAATTTGGTTGCCTCTAATGAGAGCTGAACAAAAGCATAAGTTCGTTGGGTTTTCTTTGAACAGACAAAACATGATTGAGGTTTTTTGCAAGGCTTCGAAACTTCGTTACTCTTACAAGTCATTTTATTGATATTTAATTGCACATCATAAGTCATGTCATTCGTTGACTTTCATTATTCGGTTGACCCTAATGTGAATCGAACAAAAGTGTAAATTAGTTGGGCTTTTCTAGACAAAAGGTTAAGTTCATTGGGTTTTCTTGAACATACATGTCACACCCCCGAACCAGGACGGCGGAAACGTCCGGGGGTGGATGTCATCATTGTATAGTATCATTACAATTGAATATGAATGAAATATAGCAACCAACAACATACATTAAGAGATACCAACATACATTGTTTACAATTTGTATTTGTTCGTCAATTACACAAAAGTAACATAAAGTATGATATTCCAAAATGCCGCAAATCCGGTTCTTAGGTACCTGTTTACTGGTTCCATGAGAATACAAGTCATTTAGAAAATCGTCAACATTGAATGTTGGTGAGTTCATAAGCATATTTGTATGATAAGTGTTTGTAACATCCTTGTTTGTAATAGTTTGTATAACTCCAGAAAATCCAATATTTTCTACGAAAATGGTTTGTAAGTCTCGTTCCAAAACTGTGAATATATGCATGCATGTCCTTTGATTTCTTATGTTTGTAATTGTAAAGAGTAAGTTACCAGAAAATCCAATATTTTCTTATAAGTAAATGGTAGTCTTAACCCTAAGACCAGAAGTGTAAGTGACTGTGTACTAAAAAAAATGATATGCAGTTTTATATTTTAATAAAACCTGTGAAGTGTAAGCTTCGCGTAAACCAAATTAGTATTGTTAATCCCTAAGTGCGGTTGTCAATCCCGTATACATCTATACACAACGGTGTCACTCTCCCTCTAGGAGACTCTGGTTATAAAGCAGGACGTAAAGTGTACGCTAGATAGGTACGGTGTCTCACTAGAGCCTTAAAGGATTTACGCGAACTTTAACTTCCATTATTGAATAATGAAAATGGTATTACTTGTGTATATTTATGACTGGAGTTTTATGACACGTGTTTTACAGCTTTCATGACATACAACTCATTAATCATACTATAAAGGCTTTATGACTGGCAGATTATGACACACAAATTTTTCTATCATAATTTCTGTTTTGTAAATCATTTTGGTTAAATTATTTATAGCACTTTTATAAATAATCGTTAATGGTTATGTCCATTGGTAATGTATGTTGTGAAAATAGCATAATACCATAGATCCAAATAGTGATAACATAGTTACGACTATTTTACTAATAAAAGTTATTTTTTAGCAAAATAATCAAGTTTTGTAACTTGTTTAACACACCATATCTAGTTTGTAAGTTTTGTAACACAAAATATATTATTTTGTTTTGACTCTAATAAGTCACGAATTTTTCAAAACACAAATAATAACCTTGAGATCTATTATATCTAAATATTTGTGTAAGAGTTAAAAAAAATGCATATGTCCAAGGATTAAACATGTTTGGGCACAAACCCATATTTTCGCCATTTTTAGTGTACAACATGACCACAAAACTTTTATAACACAAAGATGTCATCAACATTTACTTTATGATTTTAACACATGTTAAGAACCCTTTTGTTCAAAAACTTGTTTCATTTTTCAAACCATAAGCATGAAGCATGCAAATATTCCAAAGAGTAATAAGATTTGACTTGTATTTGTAACACCCCGACTCCCAGGTATAATATTCATATATTTATATTTTTAGGGTTGATTGAGTGACTCGACGAGTTGGATGCCCAACTCGTCGAGTAGAGACGGATTGGCCACGTGGGTTTAATGACCAACTCGACGAGTCAGAGAGCCGTCTCGCCGAGTTGGTGCTGTGTGAGGAAACTCGAAATCTTCGGGTTGTGTCCTATTTAAATGGCCTTAAGACCTCATTTCCGCCTCACCAGCGACCCAACTCCCCTATGCGTAACCCTAATCGATCAGATTGATTGGTGAGAGAGAGAGAGAGAGAGGTTAAATTGAGTGGTTTTGTGCATCTTTTGGAGGAGAAGTGAGGAGCATTAAAGCTTGGATCAAGAGGAGGCTTTTGGATCCAGAGATTCTTCGGAGATTTGCTTCAGTTGGAGGTAAAAAGATGATAACTTGATCATTTCCTTATGAGATCTTGGTTTAGGGAGTTTTTAGAGTTTTCTCCCATCCATCGTGTGTCATTGAGTCATTTGAGCATGACTTGAGGTTGGAACCTCAGATCTGGACTGTAGGAAGCCTTGTGAGTCCAAAGACTCGAGCTTTATTGAGCTAGAGGCAAGCTCTTGTGCATCTAACCCTTGTTGGAGCTTGTATTGGCATTATGAGCCTAATATGCCATGCATGAACATAAAGCTTGTAGCTTTACATGATATTCGAGCCTTAGGAAGATAGATCCGGAGTATGGGGTATCATTTCTGCCTTAAAATGCCTGAAGGAGAATTTGACTTAAGGGACTCGACGATTCAATGAGCCGACTCGACGAGTCGGCTAGGGTTTTCCTCGATGAGTCTGGACATGAGTAACTCGGTGAGTTGATGAGACAACTTGACGAGTTAGGTTTGGTTTTCGTGACTTTTCTAAAGGAACAAGGGGACTCGACGAGTCACATATGTGCACTCGACGAGTCGGGTTAACATGGACTGTTGACTCGACTGTTGACTTCAGTTGACATTAGGGTTTGGTCAAGACAGAGATTATTGAGACCATGGAGGGGTAGAGTGGTCTTTTATCCATTCAAAGAGTTATAGAGAAAGAATAGCCTTTAGTTTATTTAGAGTTGTGATTTGAGTGTTAATTAGAGATAATTATCATGTGTGTTAGGCAGAGGCTAGATCGGTGATTCGTGTACAAGATTCATTTGCTTGCTTACGAGGTGAGTCTTCTCACTATACTTACCTTGAGTGGTAATTTGTGTGACCGGAGGGTCTTATATGCTATTATTGAGTATTGTGATATCCTGCATTATGTCTTTGTGATTTATGCTGTGTATTATTTTGAGCTTTACTGAGTTAGGACCGGAGGGTCCACCCGAGCTGTGGGACCGGGGGGTCCCACTGAGACACATTGACCGGAGGGTCTTATTTGAGTTATAGCCATGAGAGGCTAATGAGATATGTGTGGTATTTTGGGGAACTCACTAAGCTTCGTGCTTATCGTATTATATGATATGTGTTTCAGGTACTTCTCAGGATCGCGGGAAGGCGCCGGCTTGATTGTACATACACTTGAGATGGAGTCTATGTTTTTGTGGATCCTGGATTTTATCAAACGATTTATGATATTTGTGTTTTGACAATTTGACACTTGTGGTTTTTGGAATGTGATATGGAGAATTATGTGTTTTAAAAATGAAAATTTTGTCTGAAAATTTACGTTGTTACAAGTTGGTATCAGAGCCTTGGTTTGAGGGATTCGGATGTACCCTCGGGTATGTCTGGACTCAAACTGAGGATTTGAGAAAAAAAATTTCAAAATAAATGATTTTCTAAAATGAGAAAGAGTTTTAAGAGAAAAACGAGTTGGAGTAGTGTGTACAATCAGCCAGAGCCCGAACGGTGATTTCCCAAAATACCCTTATTTATTTGTGTTATGAGATATTTATGAGATGTTAGGGATGCATGCTAGAGGATAGGCTAGGTACTTCAGAATTTAGAGCTAGAGTTGTCTGATTCATGATGCCTTAGCCTAGGGTATGCTACTGAGTTATCTTATCTGTTATTTGCTATGTGTGGACTGAGTAGGAGAGACATAGCAGGAATCTTTTAGAGAGAGTTGAGTGATCTAGGATAGATACCTAAATGAGCATAGAGGAATCTACCAACAGAGTAGTTTGATATCCGTGAGGGATAGAGTACTGTGAATTAGGATCCTAGGAGGAGGACTTGGGATGACTATAGGTTGGTGTGGAAGGTAGTATTGGGCCCATACTACTGAAAGCACCGGATTTGTATGCAACCCAAGTAAGAATCTTTGGGATACTAAAGAGCATGTAGGGACGGGAAATCGAGTGTGAGTATGCTCGAATGAGTCTCTGATTATTTTCGTGTTGTGTTTCAGAGACATTATGATGGGTACACGCCACAACCCCAAGGGCACCAATGGTACCAGTGACGAGGAGATCCGTAGGATCATCCATGCTGAGGTAGGCGCGGCTATCCGAGAGGCGATACCGGAGATCACGAGGATGTTCCATGAGAGGGCGTTGTTTTGCCCTGAGCACGTGTCTACTGAGCAGGCACGTGTGAGCCGATATCTGAGCATACTGAGGAGGGATATACGAGAGTTCATGGCGAACTCGTCATACCGGACATTGGCTGAGCTTCAGACCAATGCCAGGCGCAGGGAGATTGAGCTAGAGTTACAGGCTAGGGAGGATGGCGAGTCTCAGGGGAGAGACCGGAGACCAGTGCAGTTGCAGCCGGCGACGAAGCGGGCAAAGCCCGCTGATACGAGGGTTGGGGGCCAGAAGGGCCGCACTTGTGGCAAGTGCGACAAGAGTCACGAGGGATCGTGTCGGGCAGGGATTTGCTACAAATGTGGCAAAGAGGGGCACCTGGCAAGGGATTGCCCCAAGGGGTTTGAAGTTTGCTTTCACTGCAACCAGACCGGCCATCGAAAGTCCGAGTGACCTCAGCTCATTCAGGGATCAGGCCAGGGTTCCGCTCCTGCTGCTTTACGAGTTACTGATAGTCGGCCGACGAAGGTCGAGGCACCGAAGGCTCACGGGAGAGCTTTTCAGCTGACATCGGAGGAGGTCCACGCAACACCTGATGTCGTATTTCCTTACTCGTACGTATTTCCTTATTCTTGTTATTTTGAGATTTGTTTTGCTTACACTATGTTGTATATAGGTACTTTTCTTGTGAGTTTTGTACCTGCTTTGGTGTTATTTGACTCGGGTGCGAGTCGATCCTTCGTGTCTTTAGCTTTTAGTCATCACATCAGTGTCAGGCGAGAGGTGTTGAGTCGACCTTTGAGGGTTTCTATAGCCGACGAGCATGCGGTTTTTGCCACTGATGTATTCCGAGGATGTGTACTAGAGATTTTTGGTGTTGAGTTTTTGATAGATCTGGTGTCGATAGCCATGGGTGATGTATGTGTCATAGTGGGCATGGATTGGTTGAGTCGGTTTGGAGATGTGATCGACTGAGAGCGTCAGATGGTGACCATACGGGACCCTAATGGGGGAGTGCTTACGGTGTATGGAGAGGGTACCAGATCTGGATCAGCTTTCTGCTCTGCTATAAGAGCGAGACAGAGTCTACAGCAGGGTTGTGTGGGCTTTTTGGCGTATGTGATGGATACGCGGGTTGCTACAGAGAGGCCGAGTTCTATCTCCGAGGTGCCGATAGTGTGCGAGTTCCCGGATGTTTTCCCCGAGGAGTTGCCGGGTGTGCCTCCCGAGAGGCAAGTAGAGTTTCTGATTGATTTGGTTCCAGGCGCGGCACCTATTGCCAAGCTACCTTATCGTCTTGCGCCACCAGAGATGCATGACTTATCCTCACAGCTCCAGGAGCTGCTGGGGAAAGGTTTCATCGGACCGAGTAGCTCACCGTGGGGAGCACCGGTCCCTTTTGTCAAGAAAAAGGATGGTTCACACCGGATGTGTATTGATTACCGAGAGTTGAACAAGCTGACGGTCAAGAACCGTTATCCACTTCCGAGGATCGACGATTTGTTCGATGAGTTGCAGGGGGAGTCTTGGTTCTCCAAGATTGATTTGAGATCTGGATATCATTAAATGAGAGTTTGCAAGGAGGATATCCAGAAGATGGATTTTAGGACTCGTTATAGGCACTACGAGTTTGTAGTGATGCCTTTCGGGGTCACCAACGCACCGGCGACATTCATGGACCTCATGAACCGGGTGTGCAGGCCTATGTTGGATCGATTGGTGATCATGTTCATCGACGATATTTTGGTGTATTCGAGAACCAGAGAGCAGCACGAGGAGCATCTTAGAGAGATTCTTAGAGTATTGAGGTCAGAGAGGCTTTATGCCAAATTCTCCAAGTGTGATTTCTGGTTACGAGAGGTCCAGTTCTTGGGACATCTCGTTAATCAGAATGAGATATTGGTCGACCCGGCCAAGATTGAGGCAGTTATGAGATGGGAGGTGTCGAGATCCCCATTCGAGATCAGGAGTTTTCTGGGTTTGGTCGGTTACTATCGGAGATTTATCAGAGATTTCCCCAAGATTGCTGTTCCTCTTACCAGATTGACCCGGAAGGGTGTTACTTTTGCCTGGGGGCCCGAGTAGCAGGCCTCATTCGAGACTCTTCGCCATAAATTGTGCGAAGCTCCAGTGTGAGCCCTTCCCGAGGGAGTGGAGGACTTCGTAGTTTACTGTGATGCATCTATATCAGGGATGGGAGTTGTGTTGATGAAGAGGGGACACGTGATTGCATATACATCGAGGCAGTTGAAGCCTCATGAGACGAGGTATCCCACCCATGATTTGGAGTTGGGGCGGTGGTGTTCGCCCTCAAGATCTGGCGTCACTATATGTATGGAGTCCGGTGCACCATATACACGGACCATAAGAGTCTGAAGTACCTTATGGATCAGCCCAAATTGAATATGAGACTGAGGAGGTGGTTGGATGTAGTGAAAGACTACGACTGCGAGATCTTATATCATCCAGGCAAGGCTAATGTAGTAGCCTATGCCTTGAGCCATAGAGCAGAGAGTGCACCGATCCGAGACGTGTGTATGAGGATGACGGTGATGACTCCAATCCTAGATACCATCCGAGAGGCTCAGGTGGAGGTTGTGAGGCCAGAGAACCTCAAGAGGGAGCGGGTGATCAGACAGGTTTCCGAGTTTGAGACTGATAGTCGGGGGCTTATGACTTTCCGTGGGCGGATTTGGGTGCCCTACACAGGTGGAGCTCGGCGTATACTGATGGAGGAGGCATATAGATCGAGATTTTCGATCCATCCAGGAGTCACTAAGATGTATCTGGATCTGAAGAGAGATTACTGGTGGCCCTGTATGAAGAGAGATGTGGCATGGGTAGTCGAGAGATGTTTGACCTGTCGTCAGGTCAAGGAAGAGCACCAGTGACCGCATGGTTTGTTGTAGCCTTTAGAGGTTCCCAAATGGAAGTGGGAACAGATTTCTATGGATTTTATCACCAAGTTACCGAGAACCGCGCGAGGTGTCGACGCGATATGGGTGATAGTGGACCGGTTGACGAAGAGTGCTCACTTCCTTGCTATCAGTGAGAGCTCTTCTGCAGAGAAATTGGCCGAGATTTATGTGAGAGAGGTGGTGGCATGGCATGGAGTGCCCACATCGATAGTGTCAGATCGGTATGTGCGTTTTACTTCCAGGTTCTGGAAGAAGTTTCATGAGGAGTTGGGTACTCGTTTTCACTTCAGTACCACATACCACCCACAGACAGACGGGCAGAGTGAGCGGACGATTCAGACGCTTGAGGACATGTTGCGTGCATGTGTTATGGACTTCGGAGGAAGTTGGGACACCTATTTTCCCTTGGCTGAGTTTTCTTATAACAACAGCCATCATTCCAGTATTAGTATGCCTCCCTTTGAGCTCTTATATAGGAGGTGGTGTCGGACTCCCATCTGTTGGGGAGAGGTAGGGCAGAGAGTGATGGGCAGCATTGAGATAGTACTCAAGACGACTGAGCAGATTCAACAGGTCAGACAGAGGCTACAGATAGCTTAGAGTTGCCAGAAGAGTTACGCAGACTGACGACGATCCGAGCTAGAGTTCCAGGTTAGAGATTGTGTCCTCCTGAAGGTATCCCCGTGGAAAGGGGTAATCCGATTAAGGAAGCGGAGAAAGTTGGGTCCTAGATATATCGGTCCTTTCAGAGTGACTGTCAGAGTGGGGAAGGTAGCCTATCGGTTGGAGCTACCTGCAGAGTTGAGTCAGATTCATAACACCTTCCACGTGTCTCAGTTGAGGAAGTGTTTAGCCGATGAGACGGCAGTAGTACCCTTAGAGGACATTCAGGTGGATGCGAGCCTGAATTACATTGAGAGACCAATAGCAATTTTGGATAGAAAAGTTAAGACCCTGAGGAACAAGGAGGTGCGACTGGTTAAGGTGCAGTGGGAGCACCGCAGGGGATCCGAGTGGACTTGGGAGCCGGAGTCCGAGATGCGCGAGCAGTACCCAGAGTTGTTTCCGGAGCATGACTTCGAGGGCGAAGTCTGATTCTAGTGGAGGAGAATTGTAACACCCCGACTCCCAGGTATAATATTTATATATTTATATTTTTAGGGTTGATTGAGTGAATCGACGAGTTGGATGCCCAACTCGTCGAGTACAGACGCATTGGCCACATGGGTTTAATAACCAACTCGACGAGTCAGAGAGCCGACTCGTCGAGTTAGTGTTGTGTAAGCAAACCCTAAATCTCCAGGTTGTGACCTATTTAAAGGGCCTTAAGCCCTCATTTCCGCCTCACCAGCCACCCAACTCCCCTATGTGAAACCCTAATCGATCAGATTGATTGGTGAGAGAGAGAGGTTAAATTGAGTGGTTTTGTGCATCTTTTAGAGAAGAAGTGAGGAGCATCAAAACTTGGATCAATAAGAGGCTTTTGGATCCAGAGATTCTTCAGAGATTTGCTTCAGTTGGAGGTAAAAAGAATGTAACTTGATCATTTCCTTATGAGATCTTAGTTTAGGGAGTTTTCAGGGTTTTTCCCATCCATCTTGTGTCATTGAGTCATTTGAGCATGGCTTGAGGTTGGAACCTCAGATCTGGACTGTAGGAGGCCTTGTGAGTCCAAAGACCCGAGCTTTATTGAGCTAGAGGCAAGCTCTTGTGCATGTAACCCTTGTTGGAGCTTGTATTTGCATTATGAGCCTAATATGACATGCATGAACATAAAGCTTGTAGCTTTACGCGATATTCGAGACTTAGGAAGATAGATCCGGAGTATGGGGTATCATTTCTGCCTTAAAACGCCTGAAGGAAAATTCGACTTAAGGGACTCGACGAGTCGATGAGCCGACTCGACGAGTCGGCTAGGGTTTTCCCCGATGAGTCTGGACATGAGTAACTCGGCGAGTTGATGAGACAACTCGACGAGTTAGGTTTGGTTTTCGCGACTTTTCTAAAGGAACAAGGGGACTTGGCGAGTCACATAGGTGCACTTGACGAGTCGGGTCAACATGGATTGTTGACTCGACTGTTGACTTCAGTTGACTTTAGGGTTTGGTCAAGACATGGATTATTGAGACCATGGAGGGTAGAATGGTCTTTTACGCATTCAAAGAGTTAGAAAGAGAGAGAGAATAGCCTTTAGTTTATTTAGAGTTGTGCTTTGAGTGTTAATTATAGATAATTATCATGTGTGTTAGGCGGAGGCTAGATCGGTGATTTGTGTACGAGATTCATTTGCTTGCTTACGAGGTGAGTCTTCTCACTATACTTACCTTGAGTGGTAATTTGTGTGATCGGAGGGTCTTGTATGCTATTATTGATTATTTTGATATCATGCATTATGTCTTTATGATTTATGCTATGTATTATTCTGAGGTTTATTGAGTTA
Organism: Lactuca virosa; assembly: GCF_052849685.1. Lineage (NCBI taxonomy): Eukaryota > Viridiplantae > Streptophyta > Magnoliopsida > Asterales > Asteraceae > Lactuca > Lactuca virosa. The sequence continues at coordinate 423,995,494 of NC_136429.1, read as the reverse complement.
GGACCGGAGGGTCCACCCGAGCTGTGGGACCGGGGGTCCCACTGAGACACATTGGTCGGAGGGTATTATTTGAGTTATAGCCATGAGAGGATAACGAGATATGTGTGGTATTTTGGGGAACTCACTAAGCTTCGTGCTTACCGTGTTATGTGATATGTGTTTCAGGTACTTCTCAGGATCGCATGAAGGCGCCGACTTGATTGTACACACACTTAAGATGGAGTTTATGTTTTTGTGGATCCTGGATTTTATCAAACGATTTATGATATTTGTGTTTTGACAATTTGACACTTGTGGTTTTTGGAATGTGATATGGAGAATTATGTGTTTTAAAAATGCAAATTTGTCTGAAAATTTACGGTGTTACAGTATCCCCCCCCCCCAAAGTTTGAAAAACACAAAAGCATAGGGGTATTGTTGGGTTTTCAACGCATCAAATACACTCTAAAACTAGGCAGCGGAAAAATCGAAACAACGATATACCTAAGTGTACATGCATCCTATGGGTCTATGGCTTCATGCTAATTACATCAACCCTAGAAAACTAAAACATAAGTAAGAAAACATACCTCTTATGTAGCCCTTGATCTCCATGCTTGAGATCTTGAACCTCCATGAAGTTGCTTGGATGAAAGGACTCAAACCAGAATCCCTCTAATGGTATCACACCTAATGACACCAAAGAGTGGAATAAAAATAACTAGGAGAAGGGTCAATTTCACAAACCCAAAGGGGTTAGAAATCGTCCCTAAGAAGGGGAGGAAGAAGGGTTGGCGAAACTTCAAGCCAAGGTGCAAGGAGGAATGAAATCCCTAAGGCCCTATTTATAGCCTTGGATGCCTCCTAGGGTTTATTACTCCTTCCCATGTGGGATGGATGCATAACCACGAAATTTCACTCCTTTCCCATGTGGGATGGAGTGAATTTCATCCAACCCTAATTCCATAAGGGTTCTGGAACATTCCTGATTAACCAACTATCGATTAATGAACATTCAACCCTTTAATTAATTAAACTGTTAATTAATTCCCAAAATATATTTCCAAAATATATTTCCAATTAGTTTCTAATTAATTATTAACCATAATAATTAATAAACTAATTTCTCATTTATTTATTCTACTCAATTTGGATCTTGAGGGCAACCCAAAAGGACCCTGCTATTATTAGAAATATTACCAATAGTTAATGACATTGGACACTATTCCAACAGTCTCCCACTTGGACAAGTCATCAACTATACGAGGACTAATATTTCTCCAATAATCAACAGAAAGTTAGTTATCCAATGCAACTACCGAACTCTTGATCTAATCAAGATTCAGCCCTTAGATAAGTGATCAACTATCCCTTCATTCTATGATATCTGTATGAATTCGAGACATGGATAATGGTCAATCTCAAGAATTCAAGATTATGTTTCCCGATATAGATTTGTGACGACTGCATGTGACTACTAAATTGAACACATCAATTCCAGTCAGGGCTCGGCCAAGCACTTTAGATGTCAGCACCAAATCATCGAGGGGCCCATAGACATCGCTTCTCTTATTAAGGCAGAAGGAACGAATAAACTTCAACTACATAGTTTCTGTCTATTTCATCATGTCATACATGGATATACCATTTATAACTACCAGTTATGGTTAGCGTTGGAGTAGTCCAATGCATAACAGAATCTTAGAGCAAAACCCCACATGTATCTAGGTTTGAAGAATAGAAGATATTATCATCTTAGAATTACTCATGACTGAGTCCATGAAGTAATCTCTAAGTGTGGGTTGGTCCAATACTTAAATCTCTATTAAGCACTCATGAGTGTTAGCGCAATCTCTTTGCTATGTCCAATCAATATGGACAATCCACTAATACTCATCACAGTCTTGAATCACTACTTACTTCCAAGAGTATGACCGACTGTGGACGTTTGAGTAAATTAATACTCGGGAAGTCGGTTCCAAACATGCAAAAGTGAGAACGCAATGATAAGCTAATTGAAATGACCGAACTCCATCATATATTAAGATCACCACTTAATAATCGCCAAATCAAATTAAAACTTATACTGCTTAAAGTTCTCGGGTTTTAAAACAAACCAAACTAAGAGTGTTTAAGCCAATTCATTTGCAAATCTAATGTCTCTTGACTATGTCTGACTGTCAGACTTGGTCAATGACATCGGCTTATGGAATGGATCGACAAGATTATCTTTCGATATGACATATTGACTATGACGTCTTCACATTTGAATCACTATCAAACATGATGGTACATACTGAGTATATGTCATGTGAGCTTGTGTGACTTGGGATCCATACTCGAGGTAAGTTCACCCTTAAAGTCACAAAAAGACTTCATAAGGACCATCAATGATTGAATTTCAACAAAGATGTCACTAATGAATCTCTTTCAGCCACATTGTCTTCTTTGCAATTTAACCAACCGCAACATACTCTAAGTTTGCAAAATCCACTATGGTGTAATACTTGGTATTCTTCCAAGATAAAACTTCACCATTCAGAAAAGCACGAAATCCGACTGCAAACGGAAACGTCTTTATTAGTATGGAACTTAGCATCAATGCAACTCTTACAATGATCTCTTCCATACTATCAAGATCATATCTTCTGTCCTCCAAGGATACTTAAGAATGTTCTTGATCTTGATTCATTGATTCTGGCCAAATTGATCTAATCAAACTTGTCATGCTCCAGGCATACTTGTCATTAGATCTAGTACATGTCAAGGCATTTATGATCGATCCCATAGCAGAAGCATGTGGGACACGACTCATTTGCTTTAGCTCAATAGTAGAACTAGGACATTAGCATTGCTCAATGTGATGCCAGCCTAAACTCCTTTTTGAGTTCTGCATGTCGAGCTTCCTCAACATTCAATATACTTTGGCTTAACCCAATATATCACTTTGATCTATCTCCATAGATCCTTATTATGCACGTGTCTTGTATCTCCCATGTATATCATAGCGAAACAGTTCTCATACCAAGCCAAGCTTTTACACCTGCTAAGTTAGAATATAGTTTCCTACAAATGGTACATTGTCTATGTACAATACAAGGGTGACTACAGTGCTCAGACTAGCACTGACATATATATGGCTTATGTATTTTTCTCGAAATTCAAACTCCTTGAACTTTTTCTCATTGAAACAAAGATTCCAATTACTCCCACTAGCTTTGACATATATATGGCTTATCTTTATTTCTCGAAATTCAAACTCCTTGAACTTTCTCATTGAAATAATGACCCCACTTGCAAGATTCTTATTTCGGTCCATAAATGAATTTGTTAAGCTTACACATCCTTCAAAACCTATCTTGGTTTAATTATGTGTTTGTTCCTATCCATGATTGTCTCTACTTGAAGATCCACTTGCACCTAAGGGTTAAGGTCAAGTGCTAGATCTACCAAATAACAACATACATCGATTGAATCTCGCTTTCCAATTCCCCTCTCTATGTTGTAGCCTTTAGGGCCTACCATAGCTTCCGATAGCTGGTACACTCTGATTGCTATCTACCGGTGACTCAAACACCTTAGCAATATAAACTCTTATATAACTAGGTCCATGACGTCTTCTATCAGATCTATAAGGAAAAATGGAAATATGCCAGTTTCCTTAATAGTTCTTTCAGTTCCAAATTGAATGTTATGTACAACTTTAGGCTCTTCGTTGGTTGACTCTTGAATCTTATCAAGATTAATGTGGCTCCCACTAGCCCTTTTGGAAATCAGCTCCCTCTCTTGGAAGACTGCCCTTTGAGCAACATACACTTTGTTCTCAGAATGTTGTTAAACAATTATCCAAAATTATTGATGGGCTCTCCAACTAGATAACATATCTCTATTCAAACTCCTAGATTGTCAAGCACTTCACGACAAGCGTAAACCTCATAATCGTAGACTTACATATATGGCAGTGAGGATAGAATCCCACTTCACATATCATAGAGTGTTTCAGGAAACTACTTAGTTAGCACAAGACCAAAGGACTTCTTGTAACATTATTCATGGTACAATCCACGAATTGTTAGCAAACACAGTGCGACTCATCTAGTACAAAATGAATGAACGATTTGTTTCTCTATCCAACTAACACTTCCTAGTGGTAGTGTTTTGGGCAGAGATAGATCATGAAACTCTTTCACGATCACTTAGATGATCGATAAAGTTTGGACTGAGATTCTCACTATGAGTGTCTCATCCTATTGCCCAATTGATTCTTAACTTCGCTATATGAGAGCTCTGAACACCTGAGAGGTTCCAGACTCACATTCATACGAAGTTGGTCTCATTATGTATCGTGGTTAACCTGAACGGTCCATTAGTGTGAACTAATTCCAACAGATACTCACATCACCCAGTGACGTACTCATCGTCTATCTTGATAAACAAGGTTTGCATTTATCATAAGACCCAAGGCCAAATGATATCCAAAATCTGATCCAACTGGATATTTGGTAATGTATTTCTCATTTACGTATCTAAGATTATGATGCCACAAATACATTTCACCCATACCTTTGGATGTATTTGAATAAGTACTTATTATGGTCAATCTGAACGATCCATTAGTTGAACTAACATCAACAGATATTCACAATAATACACCTTATTCAAATGTTCGAATCAATTTTGAACTATTGCTACTATACTAGCTTCATAGATTTCATGACTTTCTTTTAACATGTTAGAATGCTCCACATTTAAATAAGTCAGAACTATCTCATGAATCATAGTATAAACAATTTCAATTATAATATCATAGACTAAACATTTTGAAAAGAGTTGTCTTTTGATCCTATAAATGTAGTAAGGGCTTGGCATTCATGATCAAGTTATCTTCTCCATGTTTTAGTCTTCTTACTTCATTTTAGTGACTGCACATTTTTGCAAATGTCAGAACTAATCCTTAGCAACACACTCAAGGTTTAGAAGTAATGTTTTGATGGCATTATAAATCCATATATTTGTTTGAATAACAAACATGGAAGAATTAGTTATCTTTTGATCCAATGGAAAGTAGCACGAGCTCGTGATCCATGATCAAATTTAACTTCTTCATGTTCCAGTTCTTTCACCTCAAATATACATTTGAGCAAGTTTTGCTTTCTTAGTCCTTTTCTTGTTATGGAAACGAATTGCTTTTGTCCTAGGTATTTGGGCCTAGATTAGGTATACCAAAACTAATCGCCTTTTAACCCATGGGCAATTGGCTTTCTTCTTCTTGACACTTCTATTCATGATTGTAAAATATGGGAGTGTTTTTGAAGTATGAGTTTTTATGATTGGGCATGTTAGTTCCAGAAGGAAACCTCAACATGTTACACAAATCCTTAATGGATATTCCAAGTTGTTCATATCAAAATCAGAATGAACTGATCATATGTGCATGTTAGCTAGTCGACTAACCATAGTCAACTCCTGACTAAAGGAAATTCCATTTTACTTCAATATGTCAATTTACAACGTACATTTGATAATTGCTCTTTCTAACAATTTAGAATGCAATGTTTGAAGTAACCTAGGAAGAGCTTTAACAAAGGCATGATCGTTCCTTTCGTTTATGAGAACTATTCCCAAACTACGAAATTGACAAGATTGATCATCCTCACAGCTAATCCTTTCAAAGGTTTATAGCAGTAGATTTTAGTGGATAAGGTTTTCGACATCATTCAATAAAATTCCATTATAGTTTGTTTTACTTATCCTTAGAAAATAATCACCCTAAATTATTTTAGAAGGTCAGGATCCATATTTGGCTCCATGATATGTAAAGGGATGCCGTAAACACACCATAAAGTTATTTAGGTAGGCAAAGCCCTTTGCCAATTTCGATCACTATGAAACTCCTAGATCTTTGAGATTCATTGACTATCAATGGCATGTTAATCTCGGATTATGTTCATCTCAAATTCAATGACGGGGTCGCCGCGGATCACTGAATAGATGGTGAATCGACCATACAAAATCGCGTGGTCCCCGGCTCAAGTTACGCTTGAGATTCGCGAGTTCCACGTCATTCTCTACCTATACTCTCAAATTGACGTGCCGGTTAACCACGCGAGCTCCATCAACAAGTTATAAAGAGAATGTGCAACTTTTATGGATAACATAAGATTCACATTAAATAGATTGAGAATTAACCTTGCAAAATCGCATGGTCCTAGGCTCAAGTTACGCTTGAGATTCGCGAGTTCCTTATCACTCTCGACTATATTCTAGATTGATTTGCCGGTTAACCACACGAGCTCCACCAACAGAATATAAAGAGAATGTGCAATTTTCATGGATAATATAAACTCACATTCTATTAATAAAACAGGATTTTGTTTTATACTTGTATTTAGAATACTTTTAGATTGACCATTATCACTATCAAACCTTTTTGGTAACTCCATTCTCAAAATGCAATAGGGCGGTGAGGGTGGTAAGCGTGAAGCATATTAAAAACCGACCTCATTAGGAATCAAAGAGACCTCCTTAAACCCTTACATTAGAACGGGTGAGCCTAGTCGAGGTAAGACTGACAATGTCAATGTTTAAACACGCGAGGGTGCATGTTGTAACTTTCTTATACATATAATAAACACAATTCTAATATATATAAATGCAAGGGGTAAATTTAAAACTCTTTAAATTTAGTTGTCTATTATTAATTCCAATTAATTGCGAGGACGCAATGTAACAATTAATAAATCATGAGGGGTTAATATTCAAATTTATAAATCCATATTATAAATAATATTAAATATTAAATTCACTATTTAAATAATAGATAAATATCCAAATTCAAATAAAAATATTTAAATAATATTTATCAATTACCAAATAAATATTCAAATTTAAATAAACACATTTAAATAATATTTATTAATATTTATCACGTCGTGGCCTCCTTGTTCACGTCGTGAGCTACGACTAGGGTTTTTATCAATTACGAAAATTTCAATTCTTCTTCTACCATTCAATTCCAAACAAATATTTTCAGAAAACATGGATCTAGGGTGAAAGTAACCATGAACCAATGGCTCTGATACCACTGTTGGGTTTTCTACGCATCAAATACACTCTAAAACTAGGCAGCGGAAAAATCGAAACAACGATATACCTAAGTGTACATGCATCCTATGGATCTATGGCTTCATGCTAATTACATTAACCCTAGAAAACTAAAACATAAGTAAGAAAACATACCTCTTATGTAGCCCTTGATCTCCATGCTTTAGATCTTGAACCTCCATGAAGTTGCTTGGATGAAAGGACCCAAACCAGAATCCCTCTAATGGTATCACACCCAATGACACCAAAGAGTGGAATAAAAATAACTAGGAGAAGGGTCAATTTCACAAACCCAAAGGGTTAGAAATCGTCCCTAAGAAGGGGAGGAAGAAGGGTTGGCGAAACTTCAAGCCAAGGTGCAAGGAGGAATGAAATCCCTAAGGCCCTATTTATAGCCTTGGATGCCTCCTAGGGTTTAGTACTCCTTCCCATGTGGGATGGATGCATAACCACGAAATTTCACTCCTTTCCCATGTGGGATGGAGTGAATTTCATCCAACCCTAATTCCATAGGGGCTCTAGAACATTCCTGATTAACCAACTATCGATTAATGAACATTCAACCCTTTAATTAATTAAACTGTTAATTAATTCCCAAAATATATTTCCAATTAGTTTCTAATTAATTATTAACCATAATAATTAATAAACTAATTTCTCCTTTATTTATTCTACTCAATTTGGGTCTTGAGGGCAACCCAAAAGGACCCTACTATTATTAGAAATATGACCAATAGTTAATGACCTTGGACACTATTCCAACAGGTATGAAGCTGACCTTGGTTTCGTGTGTTAGGAAGAAGAAGAAAGGAGTCGTTGAGCCTAGACTTGTGTATCTTGGAGGTCACTCGAAAATAGGGATGCTCTAAGAAGCTACACACGAATTGGTGTGTGTAAATGGGATGATCTTAACATTAACATGTATGTGAGCACTAGAGTTTTACAAGAACTTACCAATTTCTTGTGAGTTGTTTGAAGAGAAAATCCCTTTGAAGATGATGCACCCACATGAAATGAGAGGGAGAGATGAGAGAATTTTTGGGTGAAAGAAAATGTTTCATGTGTGTGTATGGTGGGGGTTTCGGCCGAGAATAAGAGAGAGAGGAGGGGAAGGTTTGACTTTGGTGATGATGGATGTGATATGTGCTTGGAGGTATGTTGGTCCAAGGCCTTGTTACATGTTGAACAAAAATGAGGTGGCAACCCATTTTTCCCATTCCTTTTTTTTCAACCCTAACCGAACCCTATAGGGTTTTCGGTCCAATGGAAGGCCCAAAAGAAGTTTCGGCCCAATAAGGTCCAATGAAAGAGTTTTCAGCCCAATAGGGCGCAAGGAAAGAGTTTTCGGCCCAATAGGGCCCAAGGAAAGAGTTTCCGGCCCAATAGGGTGTTGGGCCGGGAATTCTTGGACCAAGACCCAAAATGGATTCGGCTTAGCTATTGGACTAAGTTTTGGGCTTGCATGAAGCTATTTTAACTTGATTCTCATTGTATGAACGTATGAACTCAAATAACATTGTAGTTTGATTTTTCACTAATTATATGTTATAAGGTTACATAGAAGAAATTTTTTGTACATGAAACACCATTTCCAACCCTAAAATTGCTAGTTGTGACATCATCCCCCCGTTAGAGGGAATTTCATCCCGAAATTTGTTTTAAAGTAGTCTTCAAGACCTAGGGAAAAGATGGGGGAACTTCTGCATCATTTGGTCTTTGCGTTCCCAGGTGAACTTTGGTCCTCGTTTGGCACTCCATTGGACCTTCACAATGGGAATGCGACTTTGCTTTGTTCGTTTCACTTCTCTATCCATGATTTCAACTGGTTCCTCAACGAAATGGAGATTTTCATTCACCTCAATTTTGTCAAGTGGGACAACTAGAGTCTCTTCAGATAAGCATTTCTTTAGGTTTGACACATGAAAGACGGGGTGTACATTGTTGAGTTCTGGTGGTAACTGTAGCTTGTAAGCCACTGGACCAATCCTGGCAAGGATTGCGAATGGTCCGATGTATTTTGGGTTCAGCTTTCCCCGCTTTCCAAAGCGCATCATCCCTTTCCAAGGAGAGACTTTTAGCAGTACGCGATCACCCACTTGAAATTCCAAAGGCTTTTGCCTTTTATCTGCGTAGCTCTTTTGTCTGTCCCTGGACGCTTTTAGTCGTTCCCTAATCTGCACGATCTTTTCAGTTGTTTCTCGGATAATTTCAGGACCCGTGAGAGTGCTGTTGGGTACCAGTGCCTTTGCCAATTGTGTGTCTCCTACCTCCGCCCAACAGAGAGGTGATTGGCATTTTCGTCCATAAAGGGCCTCAAAGGGGGCGACCTTGATGCTTGTGTGATAGCTATTGTTGTACGAGAATTCGATTAGGGACAAATGGGTATCCCATGCTTTTCCGAAGTCTATCACACAGGCTCGGAGCGTATCTTCCAAGGTTTGTATGGGCCTCTCACTCTGGCCATCTGTTTTGGGGATGGTTGGCAGTGCTCATATCGAGCTGGGCTCCCAACGACCTCTGGAGTGATTGCCAAAATCGCGATGTAAATCTGCTATCTCTATCAGAGATAATAGATTTTGGCATGCCATGCAGTCTCACAACCTCCTTTATGTAGATCTGGGTCAGCTTTTCCATTTTATACGTCTCCTTTATTGGCAGGAAATGGGCGGATTTGGTCAACCGATCGACAATCACCCATATGGCATCCAATCCATCTGCCGTCTTGGGCTATTTCATTATAAATTCCATTGTTATTCGCTCCCATTTCCACTCGGGTATCTTCGGTTGTTGAAGGATTCTCGAGGGCTTTTCATACTCTACCTTCACCTTGGCGCAAGTCAGGCACTTGCCCACATAGGTAGCAATTTATGCCTTCATATTCGGCCACCAATATTGTTGTTTGAGGTCTAAATACATTTTGTCGGAACCCGGATGGACGGAGTACTTTGTCTTCTGTGCTTCATTCATGACCACGTCTCTGAACCCACAAAATTTGGGGTCCATATCCGGTCCATGAGATAGTAAGCTTCGTCCTTTTTGACCGTAAGATTCTTGTCCATCCCACGCAATGCTTCGTTTGCGATGTTTTCCGGCTTCAAGGCTTCCAGTTGAGCCTCCTTAGTTTGTGAAGACAAGTGGGAATGGATGGTCATCATTAGTATTCTCATTCGACGACCCTAGTATTCTTTTCTGCTTAGGGCATCGGCCACCACATTGGCCTTGCCCGGATGGTACCGGATCTCACATTCATAATCGTTCAGCAGCTCAGCCCATCGCCGCTATCTCATGTTTAGCTCTTTCTGGTTCAGGATATGTTGGAGGCTTTTGTGGTCTGTGGAGACGGTGTACTTCGTCCCGTAGAGGTAGTGTCTCAAAATCTTTAGAGCAAAGACCACAGCTCCCAACTCAAGATCGTGAGTGGTATAGTTCACTTCATGGGGTTTTAGCTGCCTTGACGCATAGGCTATAACCTTTCCGCGCTGGATAAGTACACAGCCTAACCCCTGATTGGATGCGTCGCAGTACACTACGAAATCTTCTGTTCTATCTGGAAGAGACAACATCGGAGCACTGCAGAGGGCTTGTTTCAGGGTTTGAAAGGCAGCCTCCTGTTTCGTCTCCCAGGTGAAGGGTACACCCTTCTGGGTTAGAGCGGTGAGTGGCTTGGCGATCTTGGAGAAATTCTGAATGAACCTCCTGTAATAACCAGCGAGGCCTAAGAATTGCCTGATCTCCGTTGGGGTTCTTGGGGTTGCACAGCCCTCAATCGCTTTGATCTTGGAAGGGTCCACATGTATCCCCTCTTCACTGACTACGTGTCCCAGAAAGTCCACTCTGCGGATCCAGAACTCGCACTTGGAGAATTTCGCGTACAGCTTCTCCGCTCTGAATGTTTCCAAAACCTGCCGCAAATGTTGGTTGTGTTCTTCTTTACTTCATGAATAAACCAGTATGTCGTCGATAAAGACTATCACAAAGTTGTCAAGGAAAGGTCGGCATACTCGGTTCATCAGGTCCTTAAATATTGTGGGCGTATTTGTCAGACCAAAGGGCATTACCACGAATTCATAATGCCCGTAACGAGTTCGGAAGGAGGTCTTGGGAATATCCTCCTCTCGAACCCGTAGCTGGTGGTAAGCGTACCTCAAATCTATTTTCGAGAAGTAACTTGGTCCTTGTAGCTTGTAACATCCCGACTCCCAGGTGCTTCATTTATTTATTTATTTAATGAGTGACTCAACGAGTTGGGTGTTCGACTCGTCGAGTAGAGTTGGTTTGAGCACGTGGGTCTAAATACCGACTCGACGAGTCAGGGAGCTGACTCGCCGAGTTGGAGCTGTAAGATGAAACCCTAAATCTCCGGGGTTGGGACCTATTTAAAGGAACTTATGTCCTCATTTCCGCCTCACCAACTACCCAACTCCCCTGTGTGAAACCCTAATTGGCCATTGGAGCTAAGAGAGTGATAGAGCTAATATTTGAGTGTTTTGGTGAATCATTGAAGGAGAAGAGGAGAGTATCAAAGCTTGGATCAAGAGGAGGCTTTGGATCTAGAGGTACATCAAACTTTTGCTTCATTTGGAGGTAAAAAGATGCTAACTTGATCTTTCGTTGTCTAGATATTGGTTTGAGGGAGTTTTTAGGGTTTTCTCCCATCCACCTTGTGTTATTGAGTCCCTTGAGCACGATTGGAGGTTTAAACCTCAGATCTGGAGTGTAGGAGGTCTTGTGAGTTCAAAGACCCGAACTTTATTGAGCTAGAGATAAGATCTTGTGCATCTAACCCTTGTGGGAGCTTGATTTGGCATTATGGAGAAAATATGCCATGCATGAACGTAAAGATCGAAGCTTTACGTCATAATCGAGCCTTAGGAAGTCAGATCTAGAGTATGGGGCATGGGTTCTGCCTTAAAGTGTCTGAATGAGAATTTGACTTAAGGGACTCGATGAGTTAATGAGCTGACTCGACGAGTCGGCTAGGGTTTTCACGATGAGAATGAACATGCGATAACTCGGCGAGTTGACGGGTCAACTCGGCGAGTTGACGGGTCAACTCGGCGAGTTGAGTTGGTTTTCATGAGGCTTCTAAGGAAACGAGGGGAATCGACGAGTTGCTTTGGTGCACTCGACGAGTTGGGTCAACAAGGACTGTTGACTCGAGCTTGACTTCTGTTGGCTTTTAGGGTTTTGACCTAATGTGAGTAATGGAGACCATAGAGGGGTAGAATGGTCTTTTACCCTTCCTAAGAGTTAGTGAGGGGCTAGTATGAGTTTTATTTATAGTTGTGATTTTTAAATAGAGATAATTATCATATGTGTTAGGCAGAGGCTAGATCGGAGATTCGTGCACGAGGTGTATTTGCTTGCTTGCTTCGAGGTGAGTCTTCTCACTATACTTACCTAGAGTAGTAACCTTTGTGTGACCGGAGGGTCTTATGTGCTTATTTTGAGTATTGTGATATCATGCATTATGTATTTGTGATTTATGCTGTGTATTATCCTGAGCTTACTGAGTTAGGACCAGAGGGTCCACCCGAGTTGTGGGACCGGAGGGTCCCACTGAGACACATTGACCGGAGGGTCTTATCTAAGTATAGCCATGAGAGGCTAATGAGATATGTGTGGTATTTTGGGGAATTCACTAAGCTTCGTGCTTATCGTGTTATGTGATATGTGTTTAAGGTACTTTTCAGGATATCGGGAAGGCGCCGGCTCGATTGTACACACGAGAGAAAGAGTTATGTTCTGAGGATCCTGGATTTTTAATCAAACAATTATGGAGTTGTGTTTTGATAATTTGACATTTGGGATTTGGTGAAATGTGTTTATGAGAATTAAGTGATTTATAAAACGAAAAATTTGTTTGAAAATTTACGGTGTTACAAGTTGGTCAAATAGATCATCGATCCGAGGAAGGGATATCGATTCTTGACGGTGAGCTTGTTGAGCTCACGGTAATCGATACACATGCGAAATGAACCATTCTTCTTTTTGACAAACAAGACTGGAGCTCCCCAAGGAGAGAAGCTTGGTCTTATGAACCCCTGGTCCAGTAATTCGCTCAATTGACTAGAAATCTCTTGCATTTATGTGGGAGCTAGTCTATATGGTGATTTGGCGATTGGTGTGGCTCCGGGTATCAAGTCGATCCGAAATTCGACATGTTGGTCGGGGGGTATTCTCGGAAGGTCTTCAGGAAACACGTCGGGAAAATCACGCACTTCCGGGATGTCCTTGATGTCCCTTTCTTCTTTCTTTTTATCTACCACATGGGCTAGGAATGCATGATTATTTTTGTGCAAGCACTTTTGTGCCTTGACGCACGAGATGAGACAGAGGTTTACACCAGGTTTATCACCGTAGATAATTAGGGTTTCCTCTTTGGGTAGGTGAAGGCGAACGACCTTCTCGTAACACATAATTGATGGGTTTTGAGCATTCTAACACTCCTATGGTGTACATGCAACCCTAGAAACCTTGGATCTATGTTTGACTAAGATACATGCAAATAATTATTTTTCCAAGGTTCTTATCCTAACTAGCATGGCATGGGATACTTGAATAAAATAAAACTAGTAGAATTACTTACCTTGTAGTAGTAGTTGATTGCTTGGAGTTTGAGAGCCTAGCACCAATAATGTGGATGCCTCAAATGGAAGTCACAAATCACCACAAACTTGGAAACTTGAGAGAATAGTCACAAACTTCTTGAAATCAGCCCTCTTGGTTTACACACATCAACTAGTACAATTTCAAGAACCAAAGCCTCCTTTATATAGTGTGGTGGATTAGGGTTACATCCATGTAAACCCTAATACCCATGTCTTTTCATTTCCATGAGATCCATGGGTTAAAGCTCCATGGAGTATCCATGGACTTTCCATGCAAGCCTAGCCCATTCCAAATAAGCATTAGCCCACACTATATAAATACAGGAGCCCATATTTAATTAGTCATACTTTTGATCTCTAAATTAATTATAGATCAATACTAATTAAATAATATGATTTTATATTAATATATTAGGACTTATAATATATTAATAAATCATAACTTATACTATTCTCAAACGATTATCCATAAATTGTTCGGGTGAAGTGCAACCCAAATGGACCATGCCGGGTCGGGTCAAGTACATACCAAATATAGTTATGGACTTAGACACTATATCCAACAGTCTCCCACTTGGATAAGTCTAATAACTATAGTTGCAAGTATGACTTCAGGAACCGATCAGCAATCGTAGCTCTTTAAACTCTGATGAACTATGAAGCGCCATTTTAGATAAGTGATCATATAATCCTCTGTTTTAGATATCAGCCGGACAAATACATGGAACATGGTCTTGCTTATTGTCCAGCATTTGTTTCCCGATTTCCGATTTGTTTGACATAGAACTTAACTGAACACATCAATTTAGTTCTGACCGGGCCTGGTACATAGGTCAAAACAAAATCATCGAGGGGCCCAGATATCGCTTCTAATCCTAGAAGCAACAGATAAACTTCGACTCATATGTTTGCTCTACTACTTGTTGAACTACACACAAAGGCACGGTTTATAACATCGAGTTACCAATGCGTTTTCGTGCAATCAATGCATAACCAACTCATAGGCAACAAATCATATCTCTAGGTTTGAAGACTTATATGATATTACCGTCTCACAATCACTCGGGATAAATTCCATGAAGTGATACAAGTGAGCATGGGTTGAATCCAATACTCAGAACTTATGAGCACTCATGAGTGCTGTAGCCCCGCTTTGTCTAACATCTTAGACCTCTACAAGCCAACCCATGACAGTCTTGATTCATATCTACTTCCAACATATGACCGACTGTGGAGAGTTTGAATAATATGATATAAACCATAACATAATTATTCTGGAAGCCAAAACATGCAAAAAGAAATAATAGTAAACGATTGACAAGAGATAGCAACACTTTACTCATAAATAACAGCTTTTATTTATCATCAAATGTCAATTACATTTTACAAATTTCAAGATTATCTAACTACTAAAACTAATATCATCCTTCAGCCCTATGCTCCGAGCATGCTGGAGATGCTTAGCCCGAGTCAGTCCCTTCGTGAGGGGATCTGCTGGGTTCTCATCCGATGATACCCTCTTTGCCACGAGGATTCCTTCTTCTATTCGATGTCTGATGAAGTGATATTTTCTGTCAATGTGTCTGGATCTCCCATGATCTCTTGGTTCCTTGGCTAAGGCAACCGCGCTATTGCTGTCACAGAAAATCTCCATTGGCTCCTTTATAGCTGGTACAACTCCAAGGTCTCCGATGAAGTTCTTTAGCCATATAGCCTCCTTTGCTACCTCGCTTGCTGCTATATACTCTGATTCACAAGTGGAATCAGCCACTGTCTCCTGCTTGGAACTTTTCCAAGTAATTGCCCCTCCGTTTAGAGTAAAGACCCAGCCTGACTGAGAGCGGAAATTATCCCTGTCAGTCTGAAAGCTAGCATCACTGTACCCTACAACTCTCAAGTCCTCACTGCCACCGAGGGTAAGGACCCAGTCCTTAGTCCTCCGTAGGTACTTGAGGATATTCTTTACCGCAGTCCAGTGTGCCTTGCCAGGGTTCCCCTGATACCTGCTAACCATGCTCAAAGCAAAGGCTACATCAGGTCGAGTACACGTCTTTGCTCTTTGCCCAAAGCCCTCTTTCCGACTTAGAAAGACCAACTAACAATAGCTTTAGCATCTCTTGAGTTGGAAAGGTCATAGCATACATGATCGATCCTACAGCTGAAGCATAAGGTATTCGACTCATTTCTGCTATCTCAGCCTCAGTACTAGCGCTTTGTGTCTTACTCAATCTGGCATTACTCTGGATGGGTAACTCTCCTTTCTTGGAGTTATGCATGTTGAACCTTTTCAACACTTTGTCCACATAGGTGCTTTGACTAAGTCCAATTAGTCTTTTACTCCTTTTTCTCAAAATCCTTATCCCTAGGATATAGGCAGCTTCTCCAAGGTCCTTCATAGCGAAACACTTCCCAAGCCAGGACTTTACTTCATGCAGGGTTGGGATGTCATTTCCTATGAGTAGTATGTCATCCACATACAGTACCAAAAAGCTGACTATACTCCCACTAGCCTTGATATAGACACAAGATTCATCTTCACTCCTTGAAAAGCCAAATTCTTTGACTTTCTCATCAAAGCAAAGATTCCATCTACGAGGTGCCTGTTTTAATCCATAAATGGATTTCTCGAGCTTACACACTCTACTGGGGTACTCTGTACTGACAAAACTCTCTGGCTGAACCATGTAAACATCTTCAGCCAAGTTTCCATTAAGGAAAGCGGTTTTGACATCCATTTGCCATATTTCATAATCATGAAATGCAGCAATGGCTAACAGAACGCTAATAGACTTAATCTTGGCCACTGGTGAAAAGGTCTCATCATAATCAACTCCCGGAGTTTGAGAATAACCCTTTGCAACCAGTCGTGCCTTATAAGTGTGTACATTACCATCCATGTCGGTCTTCTTCTTGAAGATCCATTTGCACCCAACTATCTTACGATCAGGTACATTGTCAACCAAGTTCCAAACTTGATTGTCATACATGGACTGTGTCTCGCTATCCATAGCCTCTTTCCATTTAGCAGCCTCAGGGCCTGCCATGGTTTCCGTGTAGCTGTTAGGCTCATCCAGATTTACCAGTGTGTTATCACTGATAAGTGTCTCACCTTCTGCAGTAATATGAAAACCATAATAATGCTCAGGTGCATTCCTAACTCTGGTGGAACACCTCAGAGGTATAGATTCTTCAGTCGGCTCAACAGGAGTTTCCTCCTCAGGTTGAGGGCTAGGGTTTGAGGTTCCTTCACCACTTGACTCTTGAATTTCCTCAAGGTCAATTTGCCTCCCACTGTCTCCTTGGCTCATGAATTCTCTCTCTCGAAAGAATCTTCTTCTTGCTACAAAGACCACATTATCACTGGGTCTGTAGAAGATGTAACCAAAGGATTTCTATGGGTAGCCGATGAAAATGCACCTTTCGCTTCGAGGTTCGAGCTCATCGTGAGTCTCGCGTCTCACGAAAGCCTTGCAACCCCAAATCTTGATGTGGTCTAGATTGGGAACTTTTCCAGTCCACACCTCGTGAGGTGTTTTGGCAACCTTCTTTGTAGGGACTAGATTAAGGATATGGGCGGCAGTCTCTAAGGCATACCCCCAAAATGAGATTGGTAGCGAAGCTCGACTCATCATGGAACGAACCATGTCCAAAAAGGTCCGATTGCGCCTCTCAGCTACACCATTCAACTGTGGTGTCCTAGGAGGTGTCAATTGTGAGACAATCCCACATTCCTTAAGATAGTCAAGGAACTCAGTACTAAGATACTCACCACCACGATCGGATCGAAGCATCTTAATGTTCCTGCCCAACTGATTCTCCACTTCTTGCTTAAACTCTTTGAATTTCTCAAAGGTTTCTGACTTATGCTTGATTAGGTAGACATATCCATATCTACTAAAATCATCAGTAAAAGTCACATAGAACCGATTAGCATCTCGTGTGGCGGTTCTGAAGGGTCCACACACATCCGTGTGTATGAGGTCCAACAAACCTTCACCCCTAGCACAAGTGCCAGTAAAAGGTGACTTTGTCATTTTACCAAGCAAACAAGATTCACAACTATCATCTGACTTTAGGTCAAATGACTCCAAGACTCCATCCTTTTGGAGTTGGCCTATGCGTTTCTTGCTTACATGTCCAAGACGACAATGCCATAAGGATGCTTTATCTAAGCTAGTGGAAGAGTTAATACACAATACATTATTTCCTAGATTATCTACAACAGATACAGTTTCATACATGTCATCACAAGGTAATGCTTTAAAATAAAGAACATTATTAAAGAAAGCATCAATACTACCATTATTATTATCAAAATAAAAGGTAAAACCTTGTGTATACAATGCATGAAAGGAAATAACATTTCTTGCCATTTCTGGCGAATAATAACATTTATTCAAATCTAATGTAAACCCACTATTTAGAACTAAGGAATAAACTCCTATCTTGGTGACAGGTGAAGCTTTCCTGTTTCCCATGATCAAGTTTATCTTTCCCTACTCCACATTCTCACTTCTTTTTAGTCCCTGCAAATCACAACATATGTGAATACCACAACCTGTATCAAGGACCCAAGACTTAGAATGAGGTGAGTTATTAGATAATATAGTGTATATACCTGCATGGTTGGGTTTTACTTTCCCATCCTTCAAATCATGCTGGTACTTTGGGCAGTTTCGCTTCCAGTGCGACTTTTCATGGCAATAGAAGCATTCAGCCTCATTAAGGTTAGCAGAAGGAGTGACAAAACCTTTCTTGGTTTTGCTTGAAGATGAGCCTTCAAGGGTCATACCCTTGGTACCCTTAGAAGGGTTCTTTCTCTTCTTCCCTTTTCCATGCCCGATTGCCAAGACATTGGCCGTAGTTGGAGTAGGAGTAGGAGTAGTAACAACCGACTTACCCTTTAGACCACTTTCAGTGTGCCCTTTATTGTTGCAGGTCGTGCATTGCATCTCCCTGCAGGCTCCGTGGTGGTGGAAGGGGCTTTTGTCGCACTTTCGCAGGGTACCGGCATATTGCTTTGTGGGAGCTGATATGGCGGGAGTAGTAGCGGCGTGGACCGCCACTATTTGTTGCTTTTTGGTGGGTTCCTGGGTTTGATGCCCTTTTCTCTTGTTTGCCGGATTCTTCTTGTTATCATTCACTTTCTTTGATTCAGTGGTGGAAGTCGTCGTGCCCTTTGGTGCTCCATGGTCATATAGCTTTTGCGCGAGACGTTTGGCGTTGTCGAACGTTGAAAGGTTTGCAGCAATCACATTCCCCAGGACCGGGCGAGTTAGCCCCTAAATGAAACGTTCGACCTTCTTACTTTCTGAGGCGATCATTCCTGGACACAAGAGCGCCAGATCACTAAACCTGGCAATGTAAGCCTCGATGTTGGAGTCCTTGACAGCAAGATTCCACAGTTCCTGCTCTAACTTCTGGACTTCACCCCGGGGGCAATACTCGACGAGCATCAGAATCTTGAGGTCCTCCCAACTCATTGCATTTGCTACTGGGAGAGTCAGGGCTTTGACATGGCCGTTCCACCATGTAAGATCCCTATCCACAAAGGTACAAGCTACAAATTTCACCTTGCTCTCTTCGGGGCAAGCGCATATCTCGAACACCGATTCAATTTTCTCAATCCATCACGTTAGGACGATAACTCTTTTGCTTCCGTTGAAAGGTTTAGGCTTGCAGTTGGCGAAATCCTTGTATGTGCATTCTTTTGGTTGACCTTGGTTGTCTCCCTAGTTAGAGTTACATGTGTCATTCCCGCTTCATCCTCCATTGGCACCATTGTTGTTAATATGTTCCAGAGCCACAGTAACTGCAGCTGAAACTGCTGCCTGGAATGCGGCCAAATCCATTGGTGGTGGAGGCGGCGACGGCGGTGGTGTCGTTTCGTTGTTCCTTCGTCGAATGAATCTCCGGGGCGGCATTCTACTGCCACAAGTAGAATAATTTTTTGGTAAGGGTTATGTTGCGGATACTCTTGTAATGAAATATCGCGATTAGATATGTCAGGTATAGTGATTATCGAACGTACATACAATTGAAATCTTATTTTACCAAATAAAATGAATAAATAAGACATAGCAGATAACAACGTCAAAAATAAAACACATATTTGTTTCATTAGTGATAATATTTTAGTACATGGTATGAGAAAATTGACCTTTGAAAAGGTCTACAGTACATCATGAAAATAATCCGACAGCATAACGACCCTGCGAGTAGTGTAATCACTTAAACGTAGGGTCGGTCCTACACACATAAAACAAAAGAAATGGGGTAGCATTAACGCATACCCAACGCCTAGTCTATCAACTGGTGAGTAGGATAGATCCTATTCATGTCGGTTCGTCCCCTGTGGTGTCTAGGATGATGTGGAGGTGCCCTACAACTAGGCCAGACGACACTCGGCTACCCGCACCCTCTCCTCCAAGGCAGC
Source organism: Lactuca virosa (assembly GCF_052849685.1). Classification (NCBI taxonomy): domain Eukaryota; kingdom Viridiplantae; phylum Streptophyta; class Magnoliopsida; order Asterales; family Asteraceae; genus Lactuca; species Lactuca virosa. The sequence continues at coordinate 423,975,364 of NC_136429.1, read as the reverse complement.
ATGCCTCTCCTGGTATTCCCTCACTTCCGCTCGCACGGTAGTAAGGTCCTCGACAAGCCGATCCATAGGGTAGAAGTCCCTCTCGAGGTCTCATGTGCGCGGTGTAGTGACCTCCAGAGCAGCCCTCATCTCCATGACTCGATGGACTGTTGTATGTGCCTGGTCTCTGATGTCTGTAATCCTCCTGACCATGACAAGAAGGGCTCGGTCCGCGGGCGCTCCATGGCGAAGATCGTAAAACCCTCGCTCCATCCCGAACGGTAGACGTTGTCCCCGGTGCCAGCTCCATCGCTCAAGATCGTATGCGCAAGGGGCGTAGGGCCATTGTGGCCCAATCGATGCGCTGGTACCCTCATCATGTAGGGAGGGTCGATGACTTTAGACTCGGCATCTGAATCATCATCCTCCTCCTCCTCGTCGACCTCCTCATCGATCTCCTCATCGATATCCTCTTCTTCGAACTCTTTCGGGTCCTCTTCTATCCATCCCCCGTTCCCCTGGTTGGGGAAGTATGGGTCTCCTGGGTGATGGAAGCCTGCCATAGCGTCTGCACGAGAATATATAAGTACGAGAAAATAGATAGAATGTTAAAATACCCCTACAGTATTTTATGTCTTTTAGTTTTCTTCTTAGACCCCTTTTTGATTTACAGTTGATAAGCTTTAGATTTGTTATCCACCTTGACCACTCCTAGACACATGTTGGTCATATCTCGAATAAATATAGTTGATCAGGTTATATTTACCCTAGATATGATTACATAACTGTCTAAGTTTAGTCGCGATGTCCAACTCTTCTTATTATTTTCTAATATGCATGTATGTTTGTACCCTTATATAAAATACTTATATTTTTAAAGTATACTTTTAGTCAGAGTGTTTTAGTCTGATTGTATTTATAATTGTATATCTTGTATGGTGAGATATACTAGTTCACTATAAACAATGCTCTGATACCAATCTGTCACACCCCCGAACCAGGACGGCGGAAACGTCCGGTGGTGGATGACGTCATTGTATAGTATCATTACAATTGAATATGAATGAAACATAGAAACCAACAGCATACATTAAGAGATACCAACATACATTGTTTACAAATTGTATTTGTTCGTCAATTACACAAAAGTAACATAAAGTATGATATTCCAAAATGTCGCAAATCCGGTTCTTAGGTACCTGCTTACTGGTTCCTTGAGAATACAAGTCATTTTGAAAAATCGTCAACATTGAATGTTGGTGAGTTCATAAGCATATTTGTATGATAAATGTTTGTAACATCCTTGTTTGTAATAGTTTGTATAACTCCAGGAAATCCGATATTTTCTACGAAAATGGTTTGTAAGTCTCGTTCCAAAACTGTGAATATATGCATGCATGTCCTTTGATTTCTTATGTTTGTAATTGTAAAGAGTAAGTTCCCAGAAAATCCAATATTTTCTTATAAGTAAATGGTAGTCTTAACCCTAAGACCAGAAGTGTAAGTGACTGTGTACTAAAAAAATGATATGCAGTTTTATATTTTAATAAAACTTGTGAAGTGTAAGCTTCCCGTAAACCAAATTAGTATTGTTAATCCCTAAGTGGGTTCTTATAATCATGCTTGATATGACTGTTATGCATGAACGACGTTCGTCAGGCGTCGGAGTTGGTAGACTTTTGTCACCCTAGACTTGTCGGTCTAACTGTAGCCAACAGCTGAGGTGTGGGGTTGTCAATCTCGTATAGATCTATACACAACGGTCTCGCTCTCCCTCCAGGAGACTCTTGTTATAAAGCAGGACTTAAAGTGTACGCTAGATAGGTACGGTGATGACGGTGTCTCACTAGAGCCTTCCATTATTGAATAATGAAAATGGTATTACTTGTGTATATTTATGACTGGAGTTTTATGACACGCGTTTTACAGCTTTCATGACATACAACTCATTAATCCTACTACAACGGCTTTATGACTGGCAGATTATGACACGCAAAGTTTTCTATCATAATTTCTGTTTTGTAAATCATTTTGGTAAATTATTTATAGCACTTTTATAAATAATTGTTAATGGTTATGTCCATTGGTAATGTATGTTGTGAAAATAGCATAATACCTTAGATCCAAATTGTGATAACATAGTTACGACTATTTTACTAATAAAAGTTATTTTTTAGCAAAATAATCAAGTTTTTGTAACTTGTTTAACACACCATATCTAGTTTGTAAGTTTTGTAACGCAAAATCTATTATTAAGTCACGAATTTTTCAAAACACAAATAATAACCTTGAGATCTATTATATCTAAATATTTGTGTAAGAGTTAAAAAAAATGTATATGTCCAAGGATTAAACATGTTTATGCACAAGCCCATATTTTCGCCATTTTTAGTGTACAACATGACCACAAAACTTTTATAACACAAAGATGTCATCAACATTTACTTTATGATTTTAACACATGTTAAGAACCCTTTTGTTCAAGAATTTGTTTCATTTTTCAAACCATAAGCATGAAGCATGCAAATATTCCAAAGAGTAACAAAATTTGACTTGTATCCCACCCCCCAAAAAAAAGTATGAAAAACACGAAAGGATAGGGGTATGAAGCTCACCTTGGTTTTGTGTGTTAGGAAGAAGAAGAAAGGAGTCGTTGAGCCTAGACTTGTGTATCTTGGAGGTCACTCGAAAATGGGGATGCTCTAAGAAGCTACAAACGAAATGGTGTGTGTAAATGGGATGATCTTAACATTAACATGTATGTGAGCACTAGAGTTTTACAAGAACTTACCAATTTCTTGTGAGTTGTTTGAAGAGAAAATCCCTTTGAAGATGATGCACCTACACGAAATGAGAGGGAGAGATGAGAGAATTTTTGGGTGAAAGAAAATGTTTGATGTGTGTATGGTGGGGGTTTCGGCTGAGAATAAGAGAGAGAGAGAGAGAGAGAGAGAGAGAGAGAGAGGGGGGGGGGGAGGGGGAGGTTTGACTTTGGTGATGATGGATGTGATATGTGCTTGGAGGTATGTTGGTCCAAGGCCTTGTTACATGTTGAACAAAAATGAGGTGGCAACCCATTTTTCCCATTCCTTTTTTTTCAACCCTAATCGAACCCTATAGGGTTTTAGGTCCAATGGAAGGCCCAAAAGAAGTTTTCGGCCCAATAAGGTCTAATGAAAGAGTTTTCGTCCCAATAGGGCCCACGGAAAGAGTTTTCGGCCAAATAGGGCCCAAGGAAAGAGTTTTCGGCCCAATAGGGCCCAATGAATGAGTTTTCGGCCCAATAGGGTGTTGGGCCGGGAATTGTTGGACCAAGACCCAAAATGGATTGGGCTTAGCTATTGGACTAATTTTTGGGCTTGCATGAGGCTATTTTAACTTCATTCTCAATGTATGAACGTATGAACTCAAATAACATTGTAGTTTCAGTTTTCACTAATTTGATGTTATAAGGTTACATAGAGGAAATTTTTGTACATGAAACACCATTTCCAACCCTAAAATTGCTAGTTGTGACAAGACAAAACTTAATTGGAGTTTTTTGAACGGTTTGAAAACTTTGTTGGGCTTATAAGTCATTTTCCTTATTTTCTTAACCATTTAGGAAAATATAAATGTTGTCTAAATGACCAACATGGTTATTACCAAAGTGTTTCATAATCTCGGCCATTTAGGATTTCCGATGGGATTGTCTTTCTTCTTACTCAGGTACCTAAAAAAATGTTAAAACAAATATACATAATTAGTATTAGTACAAAATGATATTTGGTCACAGTTTTTTCGGAACAATTTAGCCATGATTTTGCTTATTTGCATGGCTAGAGGTTCTTTTTGAGATTGTGGTATTATTTTACCTACAATTTAGATTAATAACAACGACCATTGCAAATGATATTCACACCTTTAGCCATGTTTTTTACAAGAATCGTGACAAGTACATGTCATAGTTTTACACTGAGACCATTGCAAACGATATTTATTTGGAGGCTTCTTCATTTATTTGTTGTACAAATAAATCGACCTTGTAGTTGTATTCATTTATTTGTTCTACAAATCAACCTTATAGAGGTCTTTATTTATTTGTTGTACAAATTAATCTTTTAAACCACAATAGCATATCCTAAAAGAGTGATTATGCCCTTTTCGCTGACTTGTAAGTGAGTTTGAACCATTGTACTGACATTGATTTATTTGTTGTACAAATCGAGTTTCTAAACCATAATAACATCTCATGGATCAATCAATTGGTTGACATTGCAACAAAATTGTAAATATAATGACATAATTAAGCAAAACAAACTCGATGTCAGAATCAAAATTTTGTGGTAATATAATGATTTCTTGCAGTTTGAAAATCGGTGTCAAAATCGAAATTTTGGTAAACTTAGTGACTCTTTTGCAATTTGAGAAAAGTGGTTACCGGGAGAATAGGAAGAACCGGTCATTTGGTTGATATTGCAACAAAATTGTAAATATAGTGACATAATTACAAAAAAAGTAAATAAATAAAAAATAAAAAGAAATCACTCGGTGTCAAAATCGAAATTTCGCGGTAATATAGTGAATTTTTTGCAATTTACCCAAATAACTTTTTTATAATCTTAACACTAGGTACTAGACTTAAAAATTATAGAGCACGAAATTAAAGGAAGAAAATTTGAAGAAAATTACAAAGTGTGCCTTTGAATTCCATTCTGTAAAGGAAATCGGATCTTTCCAATGTTTTAAAAACCGGTTTTTTAGTTGAACCGGTATGGTGACCGGTTCCCGGTTCAACCAGTTTAATCGGTTCAACCGCTGGGTCAACCGGTTTCAATATTTTTCATGTTTTTCCTATTTTCCTACACATACATACATATATAAATCATGAATTTGATGTTTACAAGTTCAAACATTAAAATTACACATAAAAATAAGTTGTAGATGAATTAAAATGCATTAAAATAACAAATAATCATAAGTTTTAGTGTTTTACATCAATCTATATAAATCAGAAAGAAAATAAAGTATAATACCGAAACAAAATATAGTTTTAGATGAATACAAACACATCAAAACACTTTATAACATTTATCAAATATGTTTATTTAGAGAAAAACTAAATAGATTTGAAAAAAAAAAATCTCCAAAATTTATTATGTAAATGATTTTTTTTTCATGTGTTTTTATTCGGCTTAACCGGTTCAACCGGTTTATTTTTACCGGTTCAACCGGTTTTTCTAAAAACCGGCCAATTCAATCCGGTTCAGAAATCGACATAAAACCGTTGATAGTTGAACCGTTCTCTCCTCCGGTTCCCGGTGCAACCGTTTCGACCGACCGGTTCAAAGCGGTTTTTAAAACATTGGATCTTTCCTATATCCATTCGATTACATCCATATATATTTACCATTATCTTATTTATCTGAATCATTATCTAGTTTTCTTTTTTATCTATGTTTCTTGACAACTTGTATAAATACACTTCGTCCTTTTTTTACAAATCAATGAATCAGTTTTACCCCTTTATCGATTTCTTTATATTTTGACGGAGAGGAAGAGGAGATACTGTAGCCTGATTTGATGTTAAGAACAGTACCAACATATAGTAAAATGTTAATGTGTATAATATAATTAGGCTTTGGTGAATAAAAAACTTATTCTAAATATAGCAACCCATTTAATTTTCTCATCTTCTACTAATGTAATTTGACTTCAACTTTGAAGTAAGATAATATCCTACAACTCCTCTCCCCTGTTTTAACTTCAACATAACCCATTTTGTTCATTGATTTCAGCCTCTAAAAATAGCATATATATGATCCTTTTAGTTCCAACAACAGACCTAGATGGTATGTTTGCATCCCCATCCCCGGTTTTTAGTTTGGGGTTCCCTGTCTGCACTTACACTCATTTAACTTTAAGGATTTCCCAATCAAATTGACTGGAATATGGATTCTTTTGTCATCCATACCCTAGTCATATAAAATAGTTTACATGAATAAACTAATCGAACTCTTAATTTTTATACCATAATGATTAGTGTATTTAAATCAATTTTATTGACATGCTACTATAAATATTCTTATTAATGAATATATTTATAGCTACATAATTTTGTTTAATACGTTGATGCACAAGTTCAATGCTTACACACTATGTCTTCGTATCATGTGTGGTAGCAAATTCAATTGTTTTGTTCATAACATGTTTTTAATATAAAAAAACTTATTGAGAAATCAGAATTATAATTTACACCCCACTAATACTACACTACAACTCAATGACACTTCGAACTTTTTCTATAGCGCGAGTAATCAGATTAATCTTATTCTATAAAACAACCAAGTTTCAGATTTTACAACATCGGAGGTTGAAGTTCAAACAAATTTAAAACTCATTTAATTTAGAAAAAAAAAATCAAGTTATGTCCGCATAGATTTAGACCCAAAGTCTACTTGGAAACCATGGACATAAAAATAGCTTTATCACTAATTAAGTTGCTAATAAATCAACATTGTACTATCTTAGACCAATAATTAAACACCATAAGGTCCATAACCCCAATTAAATATCCATCAATCAACTTTTCAAACGTGGTAGTTGATGGTTGGGTGATTCCTAAAGCAATCTCACTCAAAAACCCACCCACTTCCCTAGTCTTCAACCCTATTCAACATTCAGTTCAGAGCTTTACTACTTCATCTTCTCCAAATTCTCCATGAATTCCCGATATTGTATTCTAAAGCTACTCATTTTAATCATAATCCAAGAATGTTCGAGCAACTCAGCCGGATTCTATGGCACTTGCAACACTTCATTCAGTTGCGGGACTATCTCAGGCTTCCAATACCCTTTCCGGCGCCACCAAGATCCTACATACTGTGGGTACCCCGGTTTTGAGCTAAAATGTGACGATAATCTGCCTACTATCAACATCATGAACATTACATATAAGGGTCTGGGAATCGATCCAACGGCCCAGATTTTGAAGATTGTTCGAGAGGATATGATCAACTCAATGTGTCCACAACAGCTAGTAAACACCACCATTGATCCCAAGCTTTTCGATTACACTAAAAGCTACATGAACATTAGCATCCTTTTTGGATGCCCACTTTCTTTTAACTTCATGGGGATCGGCTCTATTTTCTGTGCTAACGATGAACTTAGTCAAGTGTTTCTAGTTCCCGGGATACAAGGTCCGGGGAATTGCGAAACTAGTGTTGTAATCCCATTTCCAGTTGAGTTCTTGAAATCAACTGTATTGGGTCGGGTTTTTCAAAAAGGGTTTGATGTGATTTGGAAGGTGGAAGGTAGTGGTTGCAGAGACTGTATCCAGTCGGGTGGCCAATGCATTTACGATGATAATACCGTTCTAACCATGTGTGCTTGCCCTGAATCACCATTTTTGGCTGATAGTTGCTCAACAGTTAACAAAACCAATGTCAAGGCATCACCATTTGTATCAACATCAACATCATCTGGTATGCAGCTCTATAACTTTGTAGCTCTTAATGTTTACTTTAATTTGCATGCTATGTTTTATATGTCATTTTTATGTAGTACCTTGTTTTTTTGGCATCTTATGGTAAAAGAATATCAGAATCCTTAAACTATTATATAATAATAATAAGAGCGATAGGGAAAAGGACTGATTGATATCAAAAAATGGTTAAAATATATTGTGGAGGATGTATTATAGTGGCAGTTGGATTCCTTCATCCTAGCCGAGAAAAACATTCATACAGATAAATGAAATAATAACGGTCTTAAATTATCGGCAATGAAGACATGTATATACTATAGTAGTAGTTATTCACTTATTTGTAATTTCTACCACAGTGGAACAACCTTTTTAGATTTTTTTGTTGGATTATTCAAATTGCAAGTTTTTGGATTTTAAGTTAGCTTATAGTTCACCATTTTAGTGACTAGCGGTTGATACAAAACTATCACACTTTGCGGTATGCTCGATGTAGGAGCCAGCTGCCCAGCATTCATCAGACTTTAAGATTATATTTGCCGTACTAGCTGAAAAACTAGTTGTTAAATAAAAAGCTAGTTTGTAGCTGAAAAGCTAACTGATAAAAAATAACGTTTGGTAAAACTAACTGAAAAATATAAATTGACATAAAAAGACGTTTAAAAGAATGTGCTTCTATAATTAATTAAGAGGTACATTTAAAATTTTTTAAAAAACTCCTACAAAACTAGTTGAAGTAGCTTTTTAAAAAACTAGCTTATAAGATAAATTTTGGTTTGATAAACATGACAACTTAAAAAAGTTCGAAAAATAAGCTAGTTGTGGTGTGCCAAACACATCCTAAATTGATAGCTCGTTGTGTGTGCATGTGTGTGCAAGCATGAGAACGTGTGGAGACCAACCGGTGGCGAGCTCCTTAGCGTGCGTCGGGGACCGGTGTGTAGTGAGGGTGGCGAGCCCTAGCGCCGCACTCCTAGCAATCGACTCCATATAGCCTAAGTGGCAAAAGAGTGTTGTGTGTGGGACTCTTGTGTATTTCACCTTCTTTATTCGAGAAGTAGTTGTGAGTAGGCCTTGTTAAAACTTAACAGGGGATCAGATTGGTCGATGAACGTTGCAATCGTGCCGTACTTATTGGTCAAGCCGGATATGAGTTGCATGATCATTTTGTTTCTTTTTTTAAGATACACGTTCTAATTTTGGTAAGTTGGCTCACCAAGGTTTTGATTCGGGCACAATAATCTGATGCATCAGAGAAAGAGTCAATCCTAGTGTTATTAAGTTATTCCTCCAAGTATATACATACTAGTCGAATCCCCGCGCGTTGCGCGTGAATATAATTATTTAATTAAAATAATAACATTTAACAAATTGTTATTTAATATTTATACATGTAAAACCAATGTCAATAGCAAAACAAACTCTATAGTTAACATATTAGTTTTATTAATTTTAATAAATTTATATCATTAGTTATTTCCACTATTAATTCATGATTTTGTAAACCGTTTTATGTTGTGTAAATTTTATATCAAACATATATTGATTTATGTGTATAAAAAAAACAAAGTAGTATGAAAAAATATATACTACAACTTTTGATGATTTTATAGAACGTTTTAAGTTATGGAAATTATATAAAACACACTTTATAGTTAACGTATGCCGCTTTGTATATAAAACAAATAACAAATAGTATGAAAAACACTATAGCTTTTACTAAATAAAAACACTACAATATTATAACATTTACATCAAACAAAACTTATTAAACACTTATAAATCATTCAAAATGAATATTTAGAAATCAATATACATTTGATATATAGAAACATTGTTATAAAATTCTTGTGTTGAAATAGCCATTGATACGACAAAACTTATTTTTTTTTCAATTCTTTCATTTTGAATCACAAATCTTTTCAAACATATGATTTTTTTTTAATCAAGACTTACTTATATACTACTAATATAGCTACAATGTGTATAATAAATAAGTGGAAAATAAAAAAAAAACATTGCACATTATTAACCATAAGTTTAAAAAACTTTTGAATGTAGTGGAAAATATAAATGAAATTTTAATTAAATTTGAAATTATAATTACATTTAAATAAAAAAAAACTATTCAGTTGTAGTGAATGTTTTAAACTCTTGATTTGTGTCCAATAATGTAATATAAATATTAACAATTATATATTATAAAAACAATATTATATGTATTTATCATTGAAATAATAATTTTTATACTAAGTTGTAACTAATATTATAAATAATTTTAGCATACGATAACAAATATATAAAAAGTTGTGTTTGAATCAAATTGAATTAAGTTTTTTATTTAAAATTATTTTAAACTATAGTTATTTTTTACTAATTTATTTAAATATTTTTTATTTCCTATATTATTATTATTATTGTTATTATTATTATTATTATTATTATTATTATTATTATGTTTTATTTTTATTATTATTATTATTATTATTATTATTTCAAATAATAATAATTTTATAATATAATATAATCTATTCTTTAGTTTTACGTTATTTTAAACAATTATTACTTTTTACTAATTAAAAACTACTTATTTGAAATTTTTCATTATTATATTTAAAAAAAACTATCATACTTTTTTATTATACTTTCATTTTTTTCGTTAAAGCTATGAAATATTGGAAGAGAATGAACGATCCAAATAAAATTGTGATTTGAATTTCAAAACTATATTAATTGTTATGTACTCCGATCAATCTTAAAAAATATATGTTAAGAGTGGGTTAGGTGAAGAGGAGTGTTACACTTGAGGTATATTTTGATCACTTATATTTTCTTATGAAAATATTAATATTTTATTTCTTTAATTTTTCTTTATGATAAAGAATGAATAGGAAAAAAGGAAATTGACAAATGTAATAAGATAATTTATTTTTATTACTATAAAAACATTTAAAATTGGGTACATCCATATAAGTTTTGGTAGAACAGAAAGAATTCATTTTTATAACACACATAGTTATTGGTTTTCAACAATAAAGTCACATCATATTAAAAATCATCCGTTCTAATTCGTCTATCACCAACAATTTGGAATAATAATTGTAAACTTCTTTCATCAAAATCAATTATAAAAAACTCCATCGATGTTATTTACAAGAAAATAAGCGATAGAAACTAACATAGTATATACATAACATTAAATACATGTTGAATAATGTTCTGTTGTTCATAAAATATATTTTCTTAACATAAAAAAGAGAGAGACAACATAAAGATACATACATGTTAACAAAGTTAATTGCTCTAACTTATAAATAGTTTGATGGTTGATTTACCAAAAGCTCATGAGAAGTAATTATCTATCCCATTTCATCATCATGTGATTATAGAAAGATACATAACACATAAACTTAAAAAATGATCTCAAATATACATTTACAAACATACCTAAATTTGAACATTGGTTAATATCTAAAACTTTACATGCACCCAATTTGAGTTTACATGAATTTATATTTGGAAAAGTTGCAATTGCTTTCTTACATCCATGGAACCACTCATATAACTCTTGAAACCCTACAAAAATAATCCTTAACATTTTGTGTTGACATACATGCAATATGCAATCTACAAATTTCTTATATAGACTAAATATTTCCTTTAACTCATCAATTAAATAGCATGATTTGAAGAGTTTTAAGAGTTACAAATCATAATATTTCAATTAATCATAAATTAATTTGTATAAGTTGAATAGTCTTAGGAGTTTCAAATGCATGAGGTTCAAGGAAAAATGTTCTAGGGAGTTTCAAATGCATGAGGTTTAAGGAAAATGTTAGCTTTACAAGTTATATAGATTCGGCTTTGTTCTATTGGAATACATTTTAAGATAATCCCTATATTTTGGAGGGGCCTCGGCTTCACAATTATCTGGATGAGATTAGTGGATATATGCTATAAATCCACTTGTTTATGATTATGTTAACCCATTTTCAAGTGGGTTCATCAACAACTTCGGGGAAAGGGGTATCATTGTTAATTTAGCGGTATCATTTGGTGCCATCATGTTGATCGACAACAAGGATCCATGGAGAAGGATGGTGATCGTCGGAGAAAAGAGACGATGACAATTTGGCCAACGAGTGAGAGAGAGAGAGAGGACCCGACCTAAGCCGACACAACCATGATGCTCCAATACCATAAAGTTTGGTAAAATTCCTTTTCCCTTTTAATAATATCAATAATATATAAATACAGAGAAATCCCTACGGTTAGAGGATTGATATACAAGATAAAGACATAAATATACTTTAATAAATATAAACTATATATTTTGTAACACCTCAAAATCTTGGATAAAATTTTCATTTTTGATTTAATTGGAAACCATCAAGTATTCATAACAATCCCAAACAAAGTATGTCAAATGAGAGTAATCATCAGAGTACAAATCCAAATCATAAAGAAAATGTGGAACATTGGTGGATGCACTGCGATCATGCTAGACCCTTCCCTTTTGTAACGGAAGTACCTGAAACCATAAACATAACTGTAAGTACAAAGCTTAGTGAGATTTCCCAAAATATCACATGCAATAGACATATACATATAACAACATGTGGCTGTGTCAGGTCTGTATCAACCCCATATGACAGTATGTAGCTGTGTCGGGTTCGTATCAACCCTCGGGTCCGTATCAACCCATATGACAGCATGTAGTTGTGTCGGGGTCCGTATCAATCCCCGAGTATATAATAACTCTGAGCCCAGATTGGCTCTATATATCATTCAATCATATCAAACATAGTCACATAATCACATACATCCAACACATATAAATCAGTGGGCCGAAATTGGTACCTTCGACCCACGATTGTGGTAAGATGACTCACCTCCAAAAGAATATAACTGAACCGCACACTCGAGCTGCTACTAACACGGCTCCTCACACTAATCATATTCCAAAAATAACCCTAATTAATAATCAAGGTTCTAACACATAATAAACAGTCCAAATATTCTAATATCCTAAATAAGGGCAAAAAGGTCATTTTGCCCTTCCCATTCATAGCCTAACTTAATAAGCCCAACTCCTAATGGCCCAAGGCCAAAAAGAACGACCCAAACGCTGAATCTGAGCAGTACGCCCCGCGTACAAGCGTCTGATGTAGAAAGAAGGACGTTGTCGAGGTGAAGTTTGGCGCAACGTACTTCCATTTACGCCCGACGTATGCACAGTGGTTCAAAACCTTCTATTAAGGTCTTAATGCCTTAAGAACTAACGTCCAAACTTTAGATCTAAGGTTAATAAAAAGTCTACGGCCTTAAAGATGCAACCTTTATGCCTTTTCATGGCTACAAGGAGTCCAACACCGAAAACCTAACTCATTCAACCATTTACAACTCCATAACTCTTGCATTGAAGCAAACCAATATCCAAGCTTGCAATTTTATGACATAAAATACCCTAAAACGTCTGAAAGGATAGCTTAAAGGCTTTGGAGTATTTCATACTCACAAAGATGTAGGTTTTGGGACAAAAATAGGAAAATCTAAGCTTAACCAATATTTAAAGAGACATGCATCACGGTTGGAGCTTCGTACCTCCAAAAGGTGCATAATGAAAGAGAAAATGTTGGATCCAAGGACTTGAGAGCAAAACCACTTCTTTGATGATCTTCCTTCACAAATAAGAATACACAAATCTCACTCAAAAGCTCAAATATGCTCTAAAATAGATTAGGGTTTTCAATGGTCGATATGAGGGGTGGAGGCTGATAAGAGGAAGGGTTTTGGGGCTATAAGGGTGTTTAAATAGTGCACAAACCCTAAATATTAGGGTTTTGGTCTAGGCCATGTATGCCCAACGTACCAGATGTACACCCAACGTACTCGAGCAAGTCTATGTACACCTAACGTACTAGCATGTACGCCCATCGTACTCACGCACCCCCATAATTACAAAAATGCCAATATGGACCAATTTGCAAACAATCCTCATACTAAGGGGGTAAAAGGTAAATATCTGGAAGAACAAGATGTTACATATTCTTTATTATTTCCAAAAAAAAAAGATTATTTACAATTACATTTTAAATAATGTGTTTTATTGTCATAAAACTTATGCCAGTTTTCGATCTAAATGTTATTTTTCCATGAAACTCTTATACCAATTCTCAAATTCAAATTAACATGTAAATCGTGATCATGTAAATCGTGTTGTAAAATATCATATGTGATTACTTATTATAAAATATCTTTTGATTACTTGTTATAAGAGTCTTAGACCCATTTCAATAATTCCTAAATTACTTGTGACATATAATTTCATAAATGTATTAGATTTACCTATTTTCAAAAAGTCAAGAATCCGAATTTCACTAAAATATCCATATAGAACTATAGATAAACCAAACGTCCAACAAACCGTTCGGCGGGAAGTTCGTTGATTTAATAAATAAACAAAAACGAATATGATTTTCTGTTCATCTAGTTGAACAAAAAAAAACACAAATATTAAGGTTGTTCATTCATTTACATTCATCTATACTCGTTCGTTAATGATCCTTTTACATCCGTATACATTTGTTTAAGTTTGTTAATATTCTTATTTTCCTAAATCTTTTTCTCAAAACATAATTTAACTACTTTTCATATATATATATATATATATATATATATATATATATATATATATATATATATATATATATATATATATATATATATTCATTCTTGATTTGGGTGTTATGTTCATTTATTTATTTATGTCTTGAATTTCATTTACAGAAATTAAATATCCTCCTACTTTTCCTCCTAATTATCTTCCTACCCATTTTAAAACCCACTTTAAAAGATGACATGTGTCTTAAAATATAATTAATTTTATCAAAATATGACACGTGTCACCATTTCAAATGGGTAGGAAGAAATGGTAGGATGATATTTAATTTCTCTTTCATTTATATTCATCATTTATGTTCATTTAGCATCTTAAGAAACATAAACGAACGAACACAAATAAAATACTTTGTTAAATGAATGAACACTAACAAGAAAATGTATGTTTATGTGCGTGTGTTCGTTCATTTGGTCGGTTAACTTAAACAAATGAACATGAATAAGCCATTGTTTATGTTTATTCGATTCCTTTACAACCCTATGTCCACGTATGACACATGACTCTCAGTCATTCAACATAGGAAAATGTTGGATTTATGTGAAAATGACAAATCTATCAACTATATTGTTATTTATATATAAATCTATGAGGTAACAGTAGAAAAAGCAATAAAACACATCTTTAATGAAAGTTTTCCGTCATTGGTCATCTACAAAGACAAGAATCGTCTCTTTCATTTTACAAAATTTGAAGATCTATAATCCATATTAATCATTGTTTTATAGATAGGAAACAAAATATAAGTAGGTTGTGTTGGTGATTTTATATCACTAATGTTATTTAAGTGTAATGGGGTTAATTTTTGATTAATGTCACTTTGACAATTATTGAACAAATCGGTATGGTGCGGAGTGCACATTTGTTTAATTTTGTCTTTGTTGAAAGTATATTGCTATTTAGGGGTGAAGCGCCCCTGAACCGACAGGGGCCGGGGGCAGCGCCCCTGGGAGCGGGGTCCAAGAGGCGGCAGCCCCTGGCGGGGTCCAAGAGGAAGAGCCCCTGGCTGGGGTCGATGTACCCGGTTTTGTGATCCATATTCTAGACCCGGATTTAAGTTGGTTTATGACATTTTGGACAGTTTTAAGACATAAAATTGTCATGTGGCAGTTTTAAGACAAGAAGTTTTTCTGGGTATATGATCATATTCGAAATTTGTGGTTGGTACACTTCTTATTCATAACATCTTAAACATTCTCTCTTCTGTTTTTTCAATTTTCTGAGTCTTATCCGATTGAAGATTAGGAGTACCACCCAAATACTTTAATCTGAAAGTGTTTAACACGATTCTCAAAATTTCCAAGCCTTTCTATACCCAATATTCTAACAGGTCGTTATTCGGATGCAAAAATAATTAAAATATACATATCTATATGATTATAAAAGTATTATTACTATTCCTTAATATATTTTTTATGATTATTTGCAGAATGACAATGTTACCCTTCTGTTGTGTGATACACATGAGTCTTAGAAATGCCATAACTAATAAAGCCAGAATAAGGAATTTTAAATGGAATTGGATAATAACTTTTAGAAAGATTAACAATTTTTTATTAGCTAAGCAATGACATTTTCCATTTGTTATATAGTTTATGGAGATTTTTTTATAATTTATCGTTGTCATATTTAACTTTATTCGTCGTACACTAATTCTTATTTGAATCCTAGTCTTTGTCTAATCATTCTATATATTCCTAGTTTTGGAATGTTTCATGTGTCATAGTATACTTCGTAACTTTGTTTTAAGATGGTATATGGCAAAATTATGTCAAAACAAGTTTTAGTATAAACACAAACATTTTGTAGGGTCAAGAAGTGCTTCATTTTTGTCGGAAACTTTCCTAAAAGCTTTAACATAATAAAAGATGATATTTTAAGTTTGTGTAATCCTTAAATTCATCGTGCCAATATGGATGAATTCCCTTCTTCATACTTCGTTACTTTCAGTCTTTTGATTCTCATAAATGCCCCAACCTCTTTATGCACTAATGATGAGCGATACAAAAATTGTGGCAACGCATTTATGTGTGGAACTCTTAAACCTATGAAGTACCCGTTTTGGGGAAAGGACCGCCCAAATTACTGCCGAAAACTAGGTTACAAGCTAGACTGTGTCAACGACAGTATTCCAGTTATAGAAATTAAGTCTCTAAACTATCGAGTCCTCGATGTTAGCTACCAAGATAAAACCATCATGCTCACAAGAATAGATTATTGGGGAGAAATATGTCCTTCAAGACTCGTTAACACCACTATTGATTTCATTTCATTCAACTACACTGCTGGCACCCGAAACCTAACTCTGGGTTACGGGTGCCATCTGCCCTCATCCCAGGCCCCCACTTTTGAGTATTCTTGTAGCATAAACAAAACAATTACCAATGTGGTATATCCCCCAAGTATTCCATGTAACGAAAGTGTTATTGTTCCGGTTTTTGAAAATACTGCAAGGGATCTTGACCAAAATCGAACGAATCTTGTCACCGCCCTAGACAAGGGGTTTGCTTTGCAATGGTATGTAGAGGGTGAGGAATGCAAAAATTGCATACAGTCAGAAGGCTCCTGTGGAATTGATCCTAGTAGTCGTTTCATTTGTTACTGTCGTGATGGTCCTTCTATAGATGTATGTCATAAGCAACAAGGTATTTTTCTATTCCATATCTACGGTCGTTTGAGTATTTACTATTTATTTACTAACAATACGAAATGAATATGTTAGAATATGATATAATTGTATAGATACTATAACCGAGTGAATTGAGAAGAAAAATAAGGCATATCTACTATTACTTGTTTTTCACATTGATGGTTAAAATAGTCAAAAGTGGCGTGGAATTCATTTGGTCAAGTAAATAGACGAAGTCATTCGATACACAAAATTCATCTGAAGTTTCTATCTCGTTAAAGTCTTTGATAATTTGTTGTCGACTCAAACTCGGTTAAAACGACCCACTTAGATTTAGGAATTTAGTATTTTAGATTTCATCCGGCCTATATTTGGTTAATTTGTGTGGAGATATATGTGAAAGAAAAGTACATTAATTTCGGGTTAGTTTTTAATATAATTTTAACCAAATTCAAGTGTTAATATATTATAACAAATTCACTTTTTGCAATTGTTTTAGAATTATAATATATACATCTAGCTAGGGATGTTATGCTAATTAACAGAACCCAACTTTTGACCTGTTAATAAAATATATTAGTGAACAATTGTTTTTAGTTATAAATCAGGTTTTAAATTACCAAATTCCAAGATTAATATTTTTTACTAACTTTAGAAGACAACAAGGACCAAATATGCCTTACACTTCATTAATCTTTCAATTTTGAGAAACTTTTTAATATATACTAATATTATAGCTAAAGTTGGTAATTAATAATGGTACTATCTAAGGATGCAAAATATTGACTCCGCTCATCCCTTCCAACCCGCTTGATGACATTACTTTCGTATTTTCTTTCTTTTTTTTTTTTTTCATTTTTCGTCCCACAATACGCCAAAACTTATATTCTAGACACAGTTTTTTGTTCGTTTACCCGTTACGTTTATATAAAACTTTCTTCTTTATTTAATATTGGACGTTTCAACACACTTAATTTTTAATTTTAAAATAAACACAAAGTAATAAAAATTATACAAAACTAATTTATAAAATATTAAAGACATACAAAACAAATTCACTAACTAATTAAAAACATACAAAACCATATATATGGTACAAGTATAAAAGCATAATTTACAAGTATACAATGAATAGGTCAAAAGGTGGAGAGGGTTATATAAACTACCAAATAAGTGGTACCACAAGAGCCTTTATCTAACCGAGTAACAGTTGTGATAAATCTCCGTATCCTAATAAAATAGTAGTTCTTTTGTCATGTGTCACCCTATTATGCTTCCTAATTAATATTATGTCACTTGTCAATTTATTAATTCTCCATTTCAAATTTTAAAATTTTCTACTATAATTACATTAAATTAATAACATTAAAATAAAATTAATAAAGATTATAAGGTGATATAATTTCACGTATTTATTTGAATCAACGATTATTATTTTATATAACTAAAAATATCACTTAATTAATAATTTATTTAAAATAGTTAATTAATAATTTTAAGATTTTACTATGAAAATTTAATTAATTTTGTAATCATAGTTTCCACAGATTATAAACTAGTAAAATTAATATTTTACACTTTTTACCTACCGCCTTTAAATGTTTACTTTGTAATATACGATAAAACTTGTCATTTTACATAAAATAAAATAGTTGCATCAAATTATACAAATACCATCATCATTTTTATCCATAATAATTAGATATTAGATTAACACTTTCCACGTAAAAATTTATGGTTCAAACATCGATACATCAAAATATTGGTGATATTTTATGATTAACATTTCAGGTAGGTTATGAAAGGGGTAAATAGCATAAAAGACACTAAGTTTACACCAAAATTCTAATTTGATATTGTGTTATTTTTTGTCTAAAATTTGACACTGTGTTTTCCAATTTTTTACAATTTTGGCTACTTAACCGGTCAACCCGGTTAACTGTTGACGTGACATGATGACATGTCAGTTTTGATGACGTAGCATGCTGACATAACATGCTGACGTATCAAAATTGAATTTTTTTTCCACAAAAGACACTAAGTTTTCACTTTTTTTTTTCGATTTTGACACTATGTTTAATTTTTTCTTTCAATTTTGAAACACTGTTTTTTTAACAACCCAAAATTCAAGACCAAAAATTTCGTTTTTAATAAAGTTATTATAAAACCAACAATATAAGAAAACATCCATAATAACGTTCCATGTCAAAATCAAAGTGTCAATAATCAAAACATGTTATCATAAAATAATACCAGAGTGTAATCCCAAAGATCTCATGTGCGAAAACATAGTTTGATGGACTGCGATCGAGCCGACTCATTTCCTTTGGAAACGAAGTACCTGAAACCAAAACTAAAAACCATAACCACGAAGCTTAGTGAGTTCCCCCATCATACATACCATACACATAACATACTGCCAGACAATTCTGGGGTGCCTGACCTACCCATGTCAAACCATTCTGGGGTGCTCGACCTACCCTGCCAGACAATTATGGGGTGCCCGACCTATCCTCCGGTCTATCTTAACCGGCTACGGGGACTATTTCACCCTCAACCACTACCATATAATATCATAGCATAAACATACTGCCAGACAATTCTGGGGTGCCCGACCTACCCTTCAGTCCTTACGACCATGACACGGGGACTATTTCCCTCTACTACCACTATCACATAACATCATATCATGCTAGCACATAAAACATATCAGGTAGTAGCAAACCTAGATGATTATCACAAAGACAATCATCTATCAAACAACTCCTACTAGTGGGCCGATATTGTGGCTGTAGACCCACTTCTACTGGAAGGTAACTCACCTCGCACTGCTGAAGTCCCGTAGACAAAACTCTAGTTGCTGGTTGACAGATTCCCAAACTGTCAATCATCAAAATAACACCCAATCAGTAATTGTTGGGTTTTCTATGCATCAAATACACTTTAAAACTAGGCAGCGGAAAAATCGAAACAACGATATACCTAAGTGTACATGCATCCTATGGATCTATGGCTTCATGCTAATTATATCAACCCTAGAAAACTAAATCATAAGTAAGAAAACATACCTCTTATGTAGCCCTTGATATCCATGCTTGAGATCTTGAACCTCCATGATGTGTTTGGATGAAAGGATCCAAACCAGAATCCCTCTAATGGTATCACACCCGATAACACCAAAGAGTGGAATAAAAAAATAATTAGGAGAATGGTCAATTTCACAAACCCAAAGGGGTTAGAAATCGTCCCTAAGAGGGGGAGGAAGAAGGGTTGGCGAAACTTCAAGCCAAGGTGCACAGAGGAATGAAATCCCTAAGGCCCTATTTATAGCCTTGGATGCCTCCTAGGGTTTAGTACTCCTTCCCATGTGGGATGGGAGCATAACCACGAAATTTCACTCCTTTCCCATGTGGGATGGAGTGATTTTCATCCAACCCTAATTCCATAAGGTTCTGGAACATTCCTGATTAACCAACTATCGATTAATGAACATTCAATCCTTTAATTAATTAAACTATTAATTAATTCCCATAATATATTTCCAAAATATATTTCCAATTAGTTTCTAATTAATTATTAACCATAATAATTAATAAACCAATTTCTCCTTTATTTATTCTACTCAATTTGGATCTTGAGGGCAACCCAAAAGGACCCTGCTATTATTAGAAATATGACCAATAGTTAATGACCTTGGACACTATTCCAATAGTCTCCCACTTGGAAAAGTCATCAACTATATGAGGACCAATATTTCTCCAATAATCAACAGAGAGTTAGCCATCCAATGCAACTACCGAACTCTTGATCTAATCAAGATTCAGCCCTTAGATAAGTGATCAACTATCCCTTCGTTCTATGATATCTGTATGAATTCGAGACATGGATAATGGTCAATCTCAATAATTCAAGATTATGTTTCCCGATATAGATTTGTGACGACTGCATCTGACTACTAAATTGAACACATCAATTCCAGTCAGGGCTCGGCCAAGCACTTTAGATGTCAGCACCAAATCATCGAGGGGCCCATAGATATCGCTTCTCCTATTAAGGCAGAAGGAACGAATAAACTTCGACTACATAGTTTTTGTCTATTTCATCATGTCACACATGGACATACCCTTTATAACTACCAGTTACAGTTAGCGTTGGAGTAGACTAATGCATAACAGAATCATAGAGCAAAACCCCACATGTATCTAGGTTTGAAGAATAGAAGATATTATCGTCTTAGAATTACTTGTGACTGAATCCATGAAGTAATCTCTAAGCGTGGGTTGGTCCATACTTAAATCTCTATTAAGCACTCAAGAGTGTTAGCGCAATCTCTATGCTATGTCCAATCAATATGGACAATCCACTAATACTCATGACAGTCTTGAATCACTACTTACTTCCAAGAGTATGACCGACTGTGGACGTTTGAGTAAATTAATACTCGGGAAGTGGGTTCCAAACATGCAAAAGTGAGAACGCAGTGATAAGCTAATTGAAATGACCGAACTCCATCATATATTAAGATCACCACTTAATAATCGCCAAATCAAATTAAACTTATACCGCTTAAAGTTCTTGGGTTTTAAAACAAACCAAACTAAGAGTGTTTAAGCCAATTCATTTGCAAATCTAATGTCTCTCGACAATGTCTGACTGTCAGACTTGATCAATGACATCGGCTTATGGAATGGATCGACAAGATTATCTTTCGATATGACATATTGACTATGATGTCTTTACATTTGACTCACTATAAAATGTGTTGGTACTTACTGAGTATGTGTAATATGATCTTGTGTGACTTGGGATCCATACTCGAGGTAAGTTCACCCAAAGTTACAAGAAACTTCATAAGGACCATCAATGATTGAATTTCAACAAAGATGTCACTAATGAATTTCTTTTAGTCGCATTGTCCACTTTGCAATTTACCCAACTGCAATATACTCTAAATTTTTTATATCCACTACGGTGTATTACCTGGTACTCTTTCAAGCTAATATATCACCATTCAGTAAAAGCACGAATTCCGACTGCGAATGGAATTGCCTTTATTAGTGCGGAACTTAGCATCAATGTAACTCTTACAATAATCTCTTCCATACTACCAAGATCATCTCTTCTGTTCTCCAAGGACACTTAAGAATGTTCTTGATCTTGATTCATTGATTCTTGCCAAATTGATCTAATCAAACTTGTCATGCTCAAGGCATACGAGTCATTAGATCTAGTACATGTCATGGCATTTATGATCGATCCCATAGCAGAAGCATGTGGGACACGACTCATTTTCTTTAGCTCAATAGTAGAACTAGGACATTAGCATTGCTCAATGTCATGCCAGCCTAAACTCCTTTTTGAGTTCTACATGTCGAGTTTCCTCAACATTCAATGTACTTTGGCTTAATCCAATGAATCACTTTGATCTATCTCCATAGATCCTTATTATGTACGTGTTTTGTATCTCCCATGTATATCATAGCGAAACATTTCTCATACTCAGCCAAGCTTTTACACCTGCTAAGTTAGAATATAATTTCCTATGAATCGTACATTATCTATGTACAATACAAGGATGAGTACAGTGCTCCCACTAGCACTGACATATATATGGCTTATCTATGTTTCTCGAAATTCAAACTCCTTGAACATTCTCATTGAAACAAAGAATCCAATTACTCCCACTAGCTTTGACATAAATATGACTTATCTTTATTTCTCGAAATTTAAACTCTTTGAACTTTCTCATTGAAATAATGATCCATCTTGCGAGATGCTTATTTCGGTCCATAAATGAACTTGTTAAGATTACACATCTTTCAAAACCTATCTTGGTTCAATTATGTGTTTGTTCCTATCCATGATTGTCTCTACTTGAAGATCCACTTGCACCTAAGGGTTAAGGTCAAGTGCTAGATATACCAAATAACAACATACATGGATTGAATCTCGCTTTCCAATTCCTCCTTCCAGGTTGTAGCCTTTAGGGCCTACTATAGCTTCCGATAGCTGGTACACTCTGATTGCTATCTACCAGTGACTCAAATACCTTAGCAATATAAACTCTTATATAACTAGGTCCATGACGTCTTCTATCAGATCTATAAGGAAAAATGGAAATATGTCAGTTTCCTTAATAGCTCTTTCAATTCCAAATTGAATGCTATGTCCAACTTTAGGCTCTTCGTTGGTTGACTCTTGAATCTTATCAAGATCAATGTGGCTCCCACTAGCCCTTTTGGAAATCAGCTCCCTCTCTTGGAAGACTGCCCTTTGGTTAACATACACTTTGTTCTCAGAAGGTTGTTAAACAATTATCCAAAATGCTTGATGGGCTCGCCAACGAGATAACACATCTTTAATCAAAGTCCTAGATTGTCGAGCGCTTCACGACAAGCGTAAGCCTCATAATCGTAGACTTCCATATATGGCAGGCAGGATAGAATCCCACTTTACATATCATAGAGTGTTTCAAGAACCTACTTAGTTGGCACAAGACCAAAGGACTTCATGTAACACTATTCATGGTACAATCCACGAATTGTTAGCAAACACAGTGCGACTCATCTAGTACAAAAACAATGAACGATTTATTTCTCAATCCAACTAACACTTCCTAGTGGTAGTGTTTTGGGTGGAGACAGATCGTGAAACTCTTTCACAATTACTTAGAGGATCGATAAAGTTTGGACTGAGATTCTCACTATGAGTGTCTCATCCTATTGCCCAATTAATTCTCAACTTCGCTTTATGAGAGCTCTGAACACCTGAAAGGTTCCAGACTCACACTCATACGAAATTGGTTTTACTATGTATCGTGGTTAATCTGAACGGTCCATTAGTGTGAACTAATTCCAACAGATACTCACATCACCCAGTGACGCATTCATCATCTATCGTGATAAACAAGATTTGCATTTATCATAAGACTCGGGGTCAAATGATATCCAAAATCTGATCCAACTGGATACTTGGTAATGCATTTCTCATTTATGTCAATACTATGATTCCACAAATACATTTCATTCAAACATTTGGATGTATTTGAATCAGTACATATTGTGGTGAATATGAACGATCAATTAGGTAAACCAATTTCAACAAATATTCACAATAATACACCTTATTCAAATGTTCGAATCAATTTTGAACTATTGCTACTATACTAGCTTCATTGATTTCATGACTCTCTTTTAACATGTTAGAATGCTCCACATTTAAATAAGTCAGAACTATCTCATGGATCATAATATAAACAATTTCAATTATAATACCATAGACTAAACATTTTGAAAAGAGTTGTCTTTTGATCCTATGATTGTAGCAAGGGCTTGGCATTCATGATCAAATTATCTTCTCCATCTTTTAGTCTTCTTACTTCATTTTAGTGACTGCACATTCTTGCAAATGTCAGCACTAATCCTTAGCAAAACACTCAAGGTTTAGAAGTAATGTTTTGATGGCATTATAAATCCATATATTTGATTGAACACCAAACATGGGAGAACAAGTTATCTTTTGATCCTATGGAAAGTAGCATGGGCTCGTGATCCACAATCAAATTTAACTTTTCATGTTCCAGTCCTTTCACCTGAAATATACATTTGGGCAAGTTTGCTTTCTTAGTCCTTTTCATGTTATGGAAACGAATTGCTATCAGAACATGTCTCAAAATAAGCCATCCTTTGTCTTATGTATTAGGGCCTAGATTAGGTATACCTACACTAATCGCCTTTTAAACCGTGGGCAATTGGCTTTCTTCTTCTTGAAACTTCTATTCATGATAGTAAAATATGGGAGCGTTTTGAAGTATGAGTTTCTATGATTGGCCATGCTAGTTCCAAAAGGAAACCTCAACATGCTACACAACTCCTTAATGGACATTCCAAGTTGTACATGTTAGCTAGTCGACTAACCATAGTAAACTCCTAACTCAAGAAAATTCCATTTAGAATTTTCAATATGTCAACGTACATTTGATAATTGCTCTTTCTAACAATTTAGAATGCAATGTTTGAAGTAACCTAGGAATTTGACAAGATTGATCATCCTCATAGCTAATCCTCTCAAAGGTTTATAGCAGTAGATTTTAGTGGATAAGGTTATAGACATCATTCAATGACAAATTCCATTATAGTTTGTTTTACTTATCCTTAGAAAATAATCACCCTAAATAAAATTATTTTAGAATGCTAGGATCCATATTTGGCTCCATGATGTGTAAAGGGATGCCGTAAACACACCACAAAGTTATTTAGGTAGGCAAAACCCTTTGCCAATTTCGATCATTACGAAATTCCCAGATCTTTGAGATTCACTGACTATCAATGGCATGTTAATCTCAAATTATGTTCATCTCAAATTCAATGATGGGGTCGCCGCGGATCATTGAACAGATGGTGAATCGACCATACAAAATCACATGGTCCCCGACTCAAGTTACGCTTGAGATTCGCGAGTTCCACATCATTCTCTACCTATACTCTCAAATTGACGAGCCAGTTAACCACGCGAGCTCCATCAACAAGTTATAAAGAGAATGTGCAACTTTTATGGATAACATAAGATTCACATTAAATAGATTGAGAATTAACCTTGCAAAATCG
This sequence comes from Lactuca virosa, assembly GCF_052849685.1. Taxonomy (NCBI): domain Eukaryota; kingdom Viridiplantae; phylum Streptophyta; class Magnoliopsida; order Asterales; family Asteraceae; genus Lactuca; species Lactuca virosa. The sequence goes on along the minus strand of NC_136429.1, from coordinate 423,950,006 downwards.
CATGGTCCCCGTCTCAAGTTATGCTTGAGATTCGCGAGCTCCATATCATTCTCAACTATATTCTAGATTGATGTGCCGGTTAACCACACGAGCTCCACCAACAGAATATAAAGAGAATGTGCAATTTTCATGGATAATATAAACTCTCATTCTATTAATAAAACGGGATTTTGTTTTATACTTGTATTTATAATACTTTTAGATTGACCATTATCACTATCAAACCCTTTCGGTAACTCCATTCCCAAAATGCAATAGGGCGGTGAAGGTGGTAAGCGCGAAGCATATTAAAAAACGACCTCATTAGGAATCAAAGAGACCTCCTTAAACCCTTACATTAGAACGGATGAGCATAGTCGAGGTAAGACTGAAAATGTCAATATTTAAACACGCGAGGGCGCATGATGTAACTTTCTTATACATATAATAGACACAATTCTAATATATATAAATATAAGGGGTAAATTTAAAACTCTTTAAATTTAGTTGTCTACTATTAATTCTAATTAATTGCGAGGGCGCAATGTAACAATTAATAAATCATGAGGGGTAATATTCAAATTTATAAATCTCTATTACAAATAATATTAAATATTTAAATTCACTATTTAAATAAATATTCAAATTCAAATAAACACATTTAAATAATATTTATCAACTTTCCAGATTCAAAAAAAATTTAAATTAGATATTTATCCATATTTTATAAAGCTTCATATTCGAAAAATGGCAAAAATCTGAAACCCTAATTTCTGCCAAAGCTCACGTCGTGACCTCCTTGTTCACGTCGTGAGATACGACTAGGGTTTTATCAATTACGAATTTTTCATCTAATATTCTTCCATTCAGTTTCAAACAAGTTTTTACAGAAAATATGGACCTAGGGTGAAAGTAACCATGAACCAATGGCTCTGATACCACTGTTGGGTTTTCTATGCATCAAATACACTCTAAAACTAGGCAGCGGAAAAATCGAAACAACGATATACCTAAGTGTACATGCATCCTATGGATCTATGGCTTCATGCTAATTACATAAACCCTAGAAAACTAAAACATAAGTAAGAAAACATACCTCTTATGTAGCCCTTGATATCCATGCTTGAGATCTTGAACCTCCATGATGTTGCTTGGATGAAAGGATCCAAACCAGAATCCCTCTAATGGTATCACACCCAATGACACCAAAGAGTGGAATAAAAAAATAACTAGGAGAAGGGTCAATTTCACAAACCCAAAGGGGTTAGAAATCGTCCCTAAGAGGGGGGAGGAAGAAGGGTTGGCAAAACTTCAAGCCAAGGTACAAGAAGGAATGAAATCCCTAAGGCCCTATTTATAGCCTTGGATGCCTCCTAGGGTTTAGTACTCCTTCCCATGTGGGATGGGAGCATAACCACGAAATTTCACTCCTTTCCCATGTGGGATGGAGTGATTTTCATCCAACCCTAATTCCATAAGGTTCTGGAACATTCCTGATTAACCAACTATCGATTAATGAATATTCAATTCTTTAATTAATTAAACTATTAATTAATTCCCATAATATATTTCCAAAATATATTTCCAATTAGTTTCTAATTAATTATTAACCATAATAATTAATAAACCAATTTCTCCTTTATTTATTCTACTCAATTTGGGTCTTGAGGGCAACCCAAAAGGACCCTGCTATTATTAGAAATATGACTAATAGTTAATGACCTTGGACACTATTCCAATAGTAATTGGGTTCCAACATATATCTATAAGTCCATGCTTGGGGTAAAAGACTACTTTACCTCCATCTTAGCTTGATTCAAGCTCAAGGCCCAAAGGTCAAACTGTAAATCAAAGCCCAACATATGGCCCAAATTTCCAAATTGGGCCCAAACCTTTACATGATCTTATTCTAAGGCCCAACTACTTGGTCCAGTCCAAACATTTGGCATTTATAATGACCTAATATCTCATAATCATAAAGGCCCAATTATGGCCCATCTATGGCCTAATTTTCCAAATTGGGCCCGAACCTCACATATGGGCCTTACCCTAAAGCCCATCTAAACATTCTAGTCCATATGATTATACTTGGATGGCCCACCAATAACCCAATCATCAAGGCCCAATAGAAAGGCCCAACTCAAGGACCAAGTGAAATTAGGGTTTTCACATAAAATGACGATTAGGGTTAAGTGTTTCTCACTCAACCCATTAAGGACTTAATCCATTAAGTCCATCACTCTACTAGACAAATCATATGGTGTGGTCGGGCTTAACACTTAATCCAATTCCAATGGCCCAAAATGCGGGTCCCGATAAGTCCAAGCCCATAATTCCAAAATTAGGGTTTTCTAAACCCTAATTAGGGTTTCCAACCCAATCATAGCCCAATAGGCCCAAAACTAAGTCTTTAGATCAATCAGGGTTTTATTAGGCCCACTAGGGTTTCATAATTCGGGCACCACCTACTACCTCCTCGGGTTGTGGTGGTCAACGGTGGCTCACGACGGCGGCCTCCACCTCACGGTGGTGGTTATGGTTCTAGTCCATTTGGTCCAAGCATCCCAAAAGTAACTAAACGCAAGCAAAAGCACACCGCCACCCAACACGGCGGCTGGTGGCGGCAGGAGGCGGCAGCCACGGTGGTGGTTATGAGTTTTCTTTTCATTATTCTCTCACGATTACCATTTTTACAATGAAATTCCCAAATAACATACACACACCCTAAGAAAACACACACTCACATCCACCCTTGTGGTGGCCAGCGGTGGCACATGGTGGCAGTCACCACCTCACGGTGGTGGTGGTGGTTGTTCTCTTAAATTTCCGGCCAAACAAACACCACACACAACACAATACATCAACACACACCTAAACACATAGTAAAACACGCACACAACCACCTTCCACGGTGGCTGGTGGCGACGGAAGATGGCAGCAGACGGCGGCCACCATGGATGGCGGGTAACGTTTGATTTTGGAGCGTTTTGTTGAAAGCTACTCCATGTAACTTTTGATTTTGGAGCGTTTTCTTTAGGATAAAAGCTAAACTCTCCTGTTGTCGAACGAGACTTTTCTTTTTTACTAGCGTTTTCTTAAAAGATAGAAGCCAGAAGCTCCCAAACGCTGTGTGCCTAACATAATCAAAATTTGAAAGCTTCTGGGAGTTTCAATCGAGTTTCAAACTGTCCCTACTGTTTCTCGAGCTCTATCTTAGGCACGAAGAACAGGTTTGGACTCGATTGAAGCTCCCAAGCTCTATCTTAGGCACGCAGCGTTTAGAAGCCAGAAGCTCCCACAAGGAGTTTCAAACTGTCCCCACTGTTTCTCGACCCTCCTGGCTCCATCAAACGACCTTCAGGTGAGCTTCAATCGAGTTTGAAGAAGGAAAGAATGAGACCCTGAGATTTTCAGAGGCTGCCACCATTCTCGTTTTTTGAAACCCTAGGGTTTTCAGAGGCTGCCGCCGTTACAATCCATAGCTTCGATCTGTGTGTCGCAGCTTGGAACTTTTAGGGTTAGGGTTTTACTGCCAGAGCTTTAATCTCGTGATGTTCATCTCTTCTGCCGGTGTTGTTCAATCTTTCCAGTGAGAGTGAAGCTTGGGGGAAAAAGTGAGGGTGGTGACGTTCTCTTAGCTGGAGAGAGAGAGAGAGAGTGTGTGTGTGTGTGTGTGTGAGAGTGTGAGAGAGAGGGGGAGGGAGGGAGAGAGAGAGCGTGAGAGAGAGATTCTCTTCTTTTATTTTATTTTTATTTTTTAGTTAGGAAAACAATTAAATAAAAAAAAGCAAAAAACAAATAGAAAGGGGTAAAATCGTCATTTTATAAAAAATCAAACCAAAATGGACCAAACTCGCAACAAAATGAAACATTCTGGATCATTAGTGCTAGTCCAAACTTGTTTGGCCCAAAGTGGCAATTTTCGATATACCACAGGGACCATTCTTGCAATTTTGTCTAAAAAAATATATTTATACGGTTTCAAATGGAAAATGGTCAAAATTGAACAAAATTTGAAAAATGATGTTCGATTTAGAACAAAAAAACTGTAACACCCCATTTATTAAATTAATTAATTAATTAATTAATTAATGTATAGTAGCCCTAAAATCAATAATTATATAGCAAGGTGTTGGTCTCGAGGAGCTAATTGTCACAATTTTAGAAGTCAGGGGTTAAAAGTGTAAGTTTCAGATTGGTTTTGTAAATAATTATGAAGGCAAGGACTACTTGGGTAAATTATTGGGACTTAATTTGAAGAGATTTTTGGGGCTTAGGGGCTGAATGGCAACATATGGACTTCGTTTGAAAACAATTTGTAGAGGAGGGGTTGTTTGGTAACTGGTGGACTTAAAATGAAAAGAATTGTGGGAGCAGGGGTATAAAGAGTAAATTTTGGGCCTTGGTTTGCAAAGATGTGTATGGGGAGGGACCAATTCTGCCATTACGACAATAGGTTCGACAACATGAGCGTTTAGCTTTTATCCTAAAGAAAACGCTCCAAAATCAAAAGTTACATGGAGTAGCTTTCAACAAAACGCTCAAAAATCAAACGTTACCCGCTACCAGCTACCCGCTACTAGCTAGTTTTGCCGAACATGCCCAGTGTCTTTTGTGGGAAAAAAAAAATCAATTTTGACACGTCATCATGTCATGTCAGCATGCCACGTCATTTAAACCAACAATTTATCTTGTCACGTCAGCAGGTAACCGAGTTGACCGATCAAGTGATCAGAATTGTAAAAAATGAGAAAACAAAGTGTCAAATTTGAGAAAAAAAAACACAGTATCAAATTATAATTTTTGATGTAAACTTAGTGTTTTTTGTGCTATTTACTTTTATAAAAGAGTTAACGTGGACTATTTAAATTGAAATTGTATGGTTTTTTTTTAAATGAACACCTTCCAAATATAAATAATTGTTACTCTTTCATTAATTCATACAAGTAATTTGTTAGGTTCCCTTTGAATTATTCAAGAAAGTATCTTTGGCTCATTTTCTTTTAATTTTGAATTTATTTATAGTGTTGATTGACGTCATGTTTGATATTTAGCACTCTATAGAAGCTTCTGTTTCGTTCAAGTTTTTAACATTTTAAATAAACCTGTTTTTATCTCTTATTGATGAAAATTGACGATAAACCAGTCAAATACTTCTTCCTCTTTCAATAAATCAACCTTCTTCATTCATTACTCATTGCTTCCTCTCGTTCTACTCCGATCACCATGAAACGCCGTCTAGATCCAACCCCCGCCCTCTTCCCGGCGATTCTATCCATCGTTCTCTGCTTTCCAGCTATCTCATGCCAAGAAACCCAGCGGCCATTTGATGTTTGTGGCGAATCGGTCCAGTGTGGAGATATTCCAGTAGAGTACCCATTTTGGGGGTTAGATCGTCCGGCATACTGCGGCCACCCTGGTTTTCAGCTAACCTGCCCATCGAATGTTCCCCTACTCAATTACGAATCAGTAAACTACCGAGTTTTGCGTTTGGATACCAGTACACAGATGATCACCATCGCTAGAAACGATCTCTGGGAAAACTCTTGCCCTCGATTTCTATACGACACCTCCTACAACTCGACGCTGTTCAACGGCGACAATTTTGACCAGCGGAATGTGTCTTTGTACTACAATTGCAATAGTAGTATTGGGGTGATACCTTTGACCACTAATTACAGATTTAGTTGTAATGTGAATGAGAGCCAAAGCGACAGTTATTTCATAAGAACTGATCAGCTAATCCCTAGCGTGGCCAGTTTCTTAGTTCAGTGTCAAAATCGCATCGATGTACCGGTGAATCAATCTTCAGCAGCTCGATTAGGGTCAGGGATTGCTACAACAGATGATCTGAGGTCAGGTTTGACGGCCGGTTTCCAGCTACAGTGGACGGCGAATAACAATGAGTGTGATCGGTGTATTCGGTCAAACGGTCAATGTGGGTCAAACTCGACATCACCTGATTTGTTTGCTTGCTACTGTGCTACTGGAAATTTCTCGTTAACTTGTAATGACGCCAACGTCGGTGGAGGTAAGTGATTTTCCGATCTCGTAGATTCATATTTCGTGATCGAGTCTACTTGAAACCCTAGTTTGCTTCTGAGTTGAGACGACACCATAGCTGAGTCAACTCGAACCGGTTTTAACTGATTCACTCAAATCTAGAAATTTTTTTAATGGCCCTTTTTAAAAGCTTAAATCTAGTACTCTCGTTTATATTTAACTTACCATATTGCCCACGTTAATTAGAATAATAAGATTAATAATTTAAACAGTAAAGTATATAGAGATCCTTGAATTTATATTTATATATAAAAGTATAAAACTATGATTCCTAGTATGTTACAATATATACGAAATAATAGTTGGTGGTAACTTATTAAACAGATAATAAAATAAAATAGAAAAGAAGGTGGCTGTTAATTAATTCCTGTAATGTAATAGTGAGGTAGGTTTTGGAATAATTCAGCGAAGTACTTTGTTGACCACATTTTTATAATTTAAAATTATTGCATGCCTGTATTTATGTCTTTTATAAATGTATTAAAAGTCACATGCTATATATTTATTCATGGCCATTTTTTGAAGATCTAGTTTAAACGGTATAAAATTTTGAATTTTGAATATTGAATAATATGACTTTGATTTCGATTAGATGATTATAATGATCAGATAGTCTATTAGTTTTTTTTTATTATTATTTAATTAAAAAGGTTAAACTCTTAATCTCGTTCATATTGTTTCTTTTGATTAATGTATGAAGACACTAAAAGTTATTATTAAAATTAACAAATACTTAAATTGTTTTTTTTCTGAGGGTAAATCGGTAAATTACCTCGTTGTGTCTATTAAAAAAACAAACATTATCCGATATCATTTATCCATACATACACATCTTTATACATTCAGTCATGATGACTCAAAAAAAATCCTCTAAGTAATTTACACACTTTTTAATTATTTAATGATTTGATAATAAATAAATAGATAAATAAGGAATTGTTTACTTTTTATTTGTGTGATTTCTAAGCTAACTAACAATTTCTTGTTAATTTGCACAGGGACTTCAAACAAAAAATCTGTAGCTACAAGTATGCATTCCATTCTCTCCTTTAATACACTCAATATTTTCATCAGTAATACACACATACTTTCAAGTTTCAACAAACTAAAATTCTAATTAACTCTTCAATTCCAATTCCAGTAGTCGCAGTCGTTGGAGCGATTCTCGCAGCCATCGGAATCGGAATCGGAATCTTCGTTTGCAGACAACGGAGGAAACGGATTGCAATCAGAGAATTATCGCCTTCCCAAACTGAGACTAAAGCTATTCTAAGCACTGTATCAAATTATCAAGTCAATAATCAAGTCAATAGTGGAAGTTCTAATTTCACTTCAAGTATCCCTTCGTATCCTTCATCAAAAACATCTAATGATTTTGGGAAAAGTTCGTATTTTGGAGCTCAGGTTTTTAGTTATGAGGAATTAGAAGTGGCTACTGATAACTTCAATAATTCAAGAGAACTTGGAGATGGTGGTTTTGGAGCTGTATATTATGGTAATGCTTTAAATCCTTACCTTAAAATTAATTTGAATAAAAAAATCAATAAATACCATCTTTGATGGAGAATATTTTTAATAAAATATATTTTGTATCATAAAATAGTAACTTATTTTGCAACAAATTCATTATAAAATCATAGTAACTTTTTCACCACTAAAATTCTCAAATTTAGATTTTATATCTACGTAATAACTTAAAAATCAGACGATAGCTGGAAAATTAGATATTAACTATCTGAAAAATTAGTTGATAATTGATAAAAAAATAATGTTTGTTAAAATAAACATTATGCTAAACTAGCTGAAATATATAAAACGATATAAAAAAACATGAAAAATATAACTTTTTTTTATAATTAATAAATGATATTTGAAAGGATTCTAAAAACTCAATAAGCTTGTTGAAATACTAATATGAATAGCTTTTAAAAAAAATATCTTATAAACTAATTTTTCTTTTGTTATACAGATGACCCAAAAATTTAAAAAAATAAACTAATTTGTAAACTATTTCATATATTATATGAAAATAAACTAACTTATCAAAACATAGCCTAAATGACATAAAACACGGATTCATATATTCGAAAACTATTTCATATATTATATAAGAATATATTAATTTTCTTAAATTCATTTTAGATATTTGAGACCATTTAAAAGTAAATTTGAACCGGACTTATTGCAAAATTTGTAGTCAAATTATAACAAAAAAAAATCTTTATAATCAAATAAATAAAATTAACCCTTCTAGAAATTAATTCTCAGGTAAGCTGATCGATGGTCGAGAAGTCGCCGTGAAACGTCTATACGAAAACAACTTCAAACGCGTCGAACAATTCATGAACGAAGTCGAAATCCTAACAAAATTAAACCACGAAAACCTAGTCAAACTATACGGCTGCTCATCAAAACATAGCAAAGAACTCCTCCTCGTTTACGAATACATCCAAAACGGCACTGTCGCCGATCACCTCCACGGAAAACTCTCCACCTCCACCTCCACCCCCATTTCATGGCCACTCCGCCTCAACATCGCCATAGAAACCGCCGAAGCCCTAGCCTACCTCCACAAATCCGACGTCATCCACCGCGATGTCAAAACCACCAATATTCTCTTAGACAAAACTTTCAAAGTCAAAGTCGCTGATTTTGGGTTATCGAGGTTGTTCCCTAACGACGCCACCCATGTCTCCACCGCGCCACAAGGAACGCCGGGATACGTTGACCCGGAGTATTATCAGTGCTACCAATTGACCGATAAAAGCGACGTGTATAGCTTCGGGGTGGTGTTGATCGAGCTTTTGTCTTCGTTACAGGCGGTGGATACGAGTCGCCACCGGTTGGATATAAATTTGGCGAATATGGCGGTGGTGAAGATACAGAATCATTTGTTGGGGGAGTTGGTGGATAAGAGTGTTGGGTTTGAGAGTGATGGGGTGGTGAGGAGGATGATGACGTTGGTGGCGGAGTTGGCTTTCCGGTGTCTGCAACAGGAGAAGGATTTGAGGCCGACGATGAAGGAGGTGGTGCAGGTTTTGAGAGGGATTCAGAATGATGAAATGAATGCTCAGAAACCGGAGGTGGTTGATATTGTGGTGGATGGCGGTGGGGTTTTGAAGGATTGTTAGACGGAACCACCGGCGCCGGGCTATGTTAAATACTTCCGATGGTGGCCGCTAAATCAAATTCGTTATGTTAAGGGAATGTAAATAGCAAAGTTTTGGAGATAAGAAATTCATAATCTTGTGTTATTTAGGAGTGTGTGGGGTTCATTCTTTATTTTGAATGATAAACTCAACGATAACTTTTATTTATTCGTTTATTATAATATAATATTTAATTTAGTTATTTTTTGTATTGTGTGATTTGAATTTTGAAGTCTATACGTTAGCAATTTTAATAACTTGTTTAGTTGGTTATTTCCATTTTTGATATGTTATGTAGGGCTAGCACCCATTTGAGTATTAGCGGCGACAGACGTTGCCACTAATAACTTTTGCGGCGGTGCGTCGCTGATAAAAGGCTATCGTTGTTGTCTCGCCGCTAATGCTTGTCGTCGCTGCTAAAGCACTGTCGCACTAACACGTTCGCCGCCACTAAAAGCGTCGTCGCTAATTGTATTTTACTTTTTTTAGTATTTAACTTTAAAATTAGAAAAAACAATATAACAAGTATAAAAACTGCTACGAAACATTATTTTGCAGAAAAAAAATTCGAAACATTAACCACTTAATAATATATACGACATCTGATCCAAAATATTAATCCAAACATCCGGTCCAAAATACTCATCCAAACATAGTGAAATAATATATCCAAAATACTAGTCTAAAATAGTAACCTAAACAAAACATTTCATAAATCCTAAAAGTATTTACTTGTCATCATCACTCCCCTCGTTTCATTCGTTTTCATTTCGTGGCGGCAACGATCGAAACCACTCTTCCAGTACCGTACCGCACTACAGGTCGGGTCTTTTAGCATTGTTTGCAGCATGTCCAACTACAAAGAAAACAAAATATATTACCAACATATCATAATAGCATTCTACTTTAGCATCCTCCCTTTTTTTTTCATTTTTCCATTATAACATTGTACTTTCCAAATACACTTAAACATACATCCTACACAATATTGCATATACATTATAACATTCAACCCTTTTTTCCATTTTTCCATTATAGCATTGTACTATACTAAACTAACAATTACCAAACTACAAAATACCAACATATCAAACTACAACCAAACTACATCCTACACAATATTGCATATACATTATATCAATGTACTTTTTTTTCCATTATAGTATTGTACTATATTAAACTAACAAATTACCAAACTACAAAAAACCAACATATCAAACAATAATCAAACTACATCCTACACAATATTGCATATACATTATATCATTGTACTTTTTTTTTTTCATTTTTCCATTATAGCATTGTCCTATACTAAACTAACAATTACCACACTTCAAAATACCAACATATCAAACTATAACCAAACTACATCCTACACAATATTGCATGTACATTATAACATTGTACTTTTTTTCATTTTCTATTATAGCATTTTACTATACAAAACTAACAATTACGAAACTACAAAATACCAACATATTAACCTATAACCAAACTACATCCTTACACATATTGCATATACGTTATTGCTTTGTACTTTTTTTTTCATTTTTGCATTATAGCATTGTACTATACTAAACTAACAATTACCAAACTACAAAATACCAACATATCAAACTATAACCAAATTACATCCTACATATATTGGATATATATTATAGCATTGTATTTTTTTTTTTCATTTTTCCATTATAGCATTATACTATAACAAAACTTCCGAAAATATAAATAAATAAAAAAATATATTACCAACATATCATTATAGCATTCTACTTTACAAATTAAGGTCATGATTATTATAGCATCCTACTTTTTTTTTCATTTTTTCATTATAGCATTGTACTTTCCAAATACACTTAAACTAACAATTACTGTGATTGTCGTGGTGGCTGTTTCAGTGGTTGTTCCTGCTAGTACATAGACACAACCATAAAAGGTTTACGCCCGATGCCTCTGATATGGCCACGTCGAGCACCCAAAATTCTTTCAACACAATATTTTATATCCTCTGATGTTAGACTGCTTGCTTCTGAAGAAGCTTGAGTTTGTTGATTGATCTCTTGGACTAAAGCATTTTGTATTTTCAAAAACTGATTAACGTCATATATATATATATATATATATATATATATATATATATATATATATATATATATATATAAACACTTATATGAAAATACAAGTTAACCACTTACATATTGTTTCTCGACTATATGACTACTAAATACCGCTTGACGATCGATATTAACCTTACGAAATGCTGTGCAACAACTAAGCACGATGGGGATCAAGCCCTTTGACATTTTGAAAATAAGTATGCGCTTCACTTTTCTGGCCTCTATAAATTTTTTGTAGAGTCGCATTAATGCTCCACAACAACTAAGCACGATGGGGATCAAAGTTGACTTTATCCAAATCAAACTTTATCTACAAATACAAAAAAGTTAGTTAATTAAATACTTATCACAACTAAACTTAAAAATATTATCCAAGTTACCTTCAGATGCACGACTATGACATTCCTTAAAGCGGGGGAAACATTATCCCAACCAAATACGCTAAAAGGAATGTTCTCGCACATATACGTCCCAATCTCATGGGTAAACATATTTCCACGCTTACTGACATGGGAAAATGTGATCTCTCAGTCTAAATCCAAATCCACAGGCTTTCCCTTGTTTGCTCGTACCAACTTTGATAATTCGATGTTTTTAGATAATCCTCTTTTTTTTTGGTAGCTCAACTGAAAAGTATAATTAAAAAATATTAGTCACAATAGTTTATAATAAATGAATACAAATAGCTAATAAATATAGCATAATAAGACTTACGTACATCTTAGTGTTGTCCGTGACCAAAGCCTACCAGAGGTGGTGGATCCCCAGCTCCATCACCTCCATGTCCTAAGCACATCACAATGGCCATCATGTAAAAGAGTATCATCCAACTAAACCCCATATATATCCTGAAAATTTATAAGATGTACAAATAGAAACACAATATGAATAAAAGTTAGGTTACAAAATTATAAGATGTACAATATAGACAAACAATATGAATAAAAGTTAAAATTTGAATTTGGAATTCAAATAAAGTTTCTATTACAAAAAAAACATACACATATAAAGTTTTCCATTACATATGATTTTTTTTAATCAGAATATCCCTCATATACTTCAATGTCTTCTTCAGTATCATGATCAAAATCCTTATCATCATAATCAGTCTCTTCCTCGGAAAAATTATCGATTCTACCCATTGGCGGAGGTACTTCAGTCTCGTCATCATCATCATAATTAACATTGTTTTTAGCTACATCAACATTGTTTTGAAAGTATTTTGAGAAGTCGATAAAAAGTCTAGCACCGGATAAAGTGTTGTTTTGAACCACGTCCACATCGTCAACATTTTCGGCCTCCATATTGTTGACATTTTGGACAGAGTCATTGTAAGCATTTTGGACACGAGCATTGTTGGATGGTAGATCCCAAATACTTTGATGATTAGCATGATCGGCAACACAACGAGGGTTTTTCTTTTGGTTTCTTCGAGAAGGCTCATGGATGTATAACACTTGTTTGGCTTGCGAAGCATATATTAGCTGATCATCTTGGTACGCTTCGCAATCTGTGTTGATACCGATGAAATAATCATCAAGAATATCTCACGTATCGAACAACTTGCACATATTATACTCGAATAATGATATGGATATTGCACCTCTATAATGTCTTATAACTGGCCATAATATTTCTCTCCATTTCTCACCCACCGCTATAACCCTCGGATTTTTGCGTTGTGCGTTGTGCATCACGACTAAGTACCATAAACCTAACACCGTTGACTATACATGCGGTGTAAGTATAAACATTCATTTGTGAACCCATTGAAAGGGTCGACAACTCTTTGTTGAATTCTGGAGAGTTTTCTATTTCCATATGAAAAACCTATTAAACATATATTAATGTGTTATGTATTCTTGATTCATTATATTGACCGAACATATTTGTTTGTTAATTATTATTACCTTTTCAAGAAACAGTTAGGAAATTCGATCTTTTCGTCACTTTCAGGATGTTCAGATTTGAATTTTCTATATTGATGAAAAAAAAATATATATAAAATTGATGAATGGAAAAAAGTAACATTAGATAATGAAAGATAAAGATAAGAACACTTACTTGATGTATTGTTTGACTTCTTCACAACTATTTAATATGAACCATTATATATTACGTTTTTCCTTTAGATCAAGTTGTTTGATTTGCATTGTGCTAGCCGGTCGACACTTTGACTCAAACATCCAAAACTTTGTTTTTTCAACGACAACATCCTTGTTTCTTTCAGGGCAATTGAATTGAGTCTGCACATCTTGAAGGTTCATCGAACAAAATGATAAAGCTTCTTCAGCAACATAACCTTCAGCTATACAACCTTCCGACCTCGCCTTATTTCTGAAATAGTTTTTTCATATACCTTTCGAACGTATACATCCATCTTATACATACCCGACCTACGAAAATCGCTTCATCAGGTAAATGCACAACTAAATGAATCAGAATGTCAAAAAACACTGGAGGATAAATCAACTCTAACTTGCACAAGATTCAAATCATGTCTTCTTTTTCTTTCCTCATATCCTCCACCTTTAGTGTTCTGTAGGAAATTTTTCTTGAAAAACGTGTAAAGATCTACAATTGGTGTAGAAGTATCTTAGTCCAATAACGCTCTAACTCCAATCGGTATCAAACGTTGCATGAGAATTTGATAGTTATGATATTTTAGCCCAATAATGTTAGTATCATTATCTACCACTTTCTTAATGATGTTAGATCCAAACCCATCTGGCTGTTTAACATCTTTTATAAATTGACAAAAGATTTTGCGAGTTCAGGTTTCTTGAATGAGTATCTTTCATGTGGTATAGTTAACTTGTTACCCCTTCTTTGCAACCATTGATTACACAAGATATTCAGATTTCTCAAGTCATCTCGTGCATCTGATGTGTCTTTACTCTTATCGTTCATTAGAGAAATACCCAAAACACTCTCAACCACATTTTTCTCGACACGCATCACATCTATGTTGTGCTTCAGCTGCAGAGAAGACTAATACTCGATCTCTAAAAGTTTGTGTAACGCCCGCAGATTCGGGCTAGTCAATTTAGAGAAAATAAGTGTTAAAAATGACTTTTAGATAGAAAATTACTTAGGATAAATAATCTTATCCAAATTTATAGTATATGTCATAAGCATTCCGTACATATAAAGAACGCTGAAATCCGACATATAACGAAGAAGTTATGACCCGTTGAAGTTTTGCGATTAAACCGGCACGTCTCCGCGTATCGTAAAAAGTGAATTTTTGACAAAATAACTTTTAGACTTAGAAATCTAAACGAAAGTAAATGTATACGTTTAAACCGAGAGCATTCATATAGAGAATGTCCATATCTGGCTTCGTTAGAGGAAGTTATGATTTTTCTAAGATTCAGTGTAGTAGTATACAACCCGAAAATCGAATTTTAGATTGACTGATTTTTAGCCGACACAACCTAAACAAGAATTGAATATATCATTAATAGGAACTTAAAAATATAAATACAGTAAAAAAAGGAGCTCGTATGCAAAAGATATGGACGAAACTTAGTCCCAACTCTTCAAGCGCGGCGAATTCGATACATATTTGTAAATCTGAGATAGAATGAGAATTACCCGATGGAGTCTAAATGAAAGTTGTAGCACTCATAAAAACCAACATGTGTATATAAAGAAGGTCTATAATAGAGCACGTAGGTTAAAGATATGGACGAAACTTAGTGCCTACTCTTCGAGCGCGATAAATTCGATACAGATTTGTAAATCTGATATAGAATGAGAATTAGCCGACGAGGTCTAAATGAAAGTTGTAGTACTCCTAAATACCAACACGTGGATATAAAGAACCTAGAAAATGGAGCTCGTACGCAGAAGACACGGACGAAACTTAGGGCCTACTCTATGATCAAACCCTATAAATAGAGGATGAATTCTTCATATTTCCTTACTCAATTCCTCTAAACTCGTTCTAGAATTCTTCTTTCTTTCTTGTTCGATTTCTCCTAGTTTTAGAGTGTGATAGAGAATCTTTGAGTCGTCAAAAAGCCGACGAAAGAAGTTTTTAGAGTCGGAGTTCTGCCCGCGTAATTTCCCGGTTTTCGTTAAAAGCCCGGTAAGTTAAGCTACACTATTCTGTTTTCAGTGTAACTTATATTTATAGTCATAAGTCGTTATTATGAACCTAAAAATAAGATTTATCAGTGATTCAAAGTCGTTATACTTATTGATATACTTACGAGGATGATGTCTAGGTTGTGATTTAGTGAGGTGTTTAAAGTGGGATTTCCAAACAATATTCTTCGTATACCAAACGGACCCTACCTCCGATATGATCCTACCTGGTTGTTCCTTACTTGATAAATCATGAAGTAGACTTTGACTTATTGATGAATCTAGACTAATAAATAGTCGCAATAAATATTAGACTAAAACTTAGCGATAATAATGCTAGGTTACGTCAAAGGAAAAGATAGTTGCTAGAAGCGAAGCGCTGCCCAAATTTCAAGTCGTCACTTTAACAAGTGAGTGCATAGTCCCTTTCATGAACATGATTTTAATACAAGTATTAATAAAATTATTAAATATATGTTGAAAGTTTATATGTGAGTTATATGCTTATTATCTAAAAATATGTGTTATATGTATATTTGATGATATATGCTATGCGAACCAGACATGCTTTTATATGTGTTGAGATGTATTTACATGATAATAATAATATAAGTATTATAAATGAGAAGATAAATGTATGTTAATAATTAATACTCTGTATAAAATATTACACTAAATTAGGATAGTGTTGCTGAAACAGAGTTAATATTGAAAGTTGATTATAAGCATTGTAGGCTTGCTTAGTGATGAAATAACGCTTAAAAGAGACGATTAGTTCAATTATGTTTGGATATTGGATAGTATCTTATTAAGGGTACGTGTGTGATCGGAATGGAGACTAGAAACTATGTTTGAGGAGATTGATGATCGATGGAGTATGTCCTATGTACAAAAGTACTTTCCTTGTACGAAGTCTTTTTCCAAGCTCTGTATCTTAGGTGCTACTTGTGCCAGGGTACTATTATGTTCTAGGGTACGAGTCCTAGTCATACCAGGGTACTATAATGTGCCAGAAGTACTATAATGTACAAAATCATTTTTTGACACTATTGTGTGTCAGGCTACGGGAGCATACGAGAGTACTTTACTAGTATTTCTCCATACTTTTTCTTTTGATGAGCTTTGTGTGTCAGCGTTTCCTTTCACGAAGTAATTGAGGGAACTTTATAGACTGCATAATAGAGTGTGTTAGTAATAGACCACTACCAGGTATGTATGATGTTGTATTGCCGGATATGGTGAGTCTGGGGTAAAATACCTCACGGTGTCAGATCACTGCTATGCATAGTTATCTAGATAACCACCCCTGACTTAATTATCTTGTTGTTTTTACAAACGGAGGTTCGTGGTGAAACTTATTCCATTCCCCTCATTTGATGTATTCATTGATCTTTGGTTTCTACCAGGGAACTTACAAAGCAAGATCGTCGGTTTGTTATTCATATTGATCCTTTAGGCTAGATCTTGTAAGATCGTTGTATAGGATCTATTCATGGGAATCGACGAGATAGGATAAATTGTTTTAGAGATATGATATATCTGTCTTAATGATAATAATTGGATTTGCTGGTTTGAGATATACATTATTATCACATTGTGGGATTGAAATTCCTATGTACTCATCAGGTTTCCCAACCTGACCCACTCAGTTTTTATTGTATAACAGGTAGCTATATGAAAGATACATTCTGCTAAGAGATTCAATGAGTATTAAGCCACTAGTTTATTTACTTTAAGGCTTGTAATATTTCATTATGATTATGATTCTGTATTGACGATGACATCCCAATCTTTTAATATAAATAAATTACATTTATTTGGAAATGCTTTGATAATACATTTATCATATTTTTGGGAACAAATTCGGAAACCTTATTCTTCAAAAAGGATACTATGATTTTTAAATAAGCATAAACAAATCGGTTTTTTCTAGCCGTGAAAATGGGGATGTCACAGTTGGTATTAGAGCATTAGTTTAAGCGAACTAGGAATATTTGAGGATTTCTAGACTTAAACTTAGAACGCTAAGCGATGATTGTGAGATGAGTGTCTGCTATATTTAGGATGTATGCCTGCATAGACACGAGCACTAACTTATTTTAGGAAAGATGCCTAAATTACTGTTAATTGCTAAATGATTTATGATACTTTATATGGTATTATTTGATCGGATGTATGGTCTTTTACCAACCAGATCTGGAAATTTTATGTGTTCAGATTACTAAACGTTTAATTACGGTATTAGAACTAGCATGTAACTTTTCAGAGTGATAAGGAGATTTATATTTCGGTCGTAAATAAAGATTTCCCTATCTTAATTCTTGTCACTACACACCGAACGTCTGATTTGGTGTATAGATTGCCATGGTGAGAACTCAAAGCGGATTTGAAAACGGTAATCAGCAGCCTGAGCCACGAGTGATTGAGCGTGCACCGAAGGTAGCAGCTGCACCTAAGCCAATCACGATGGAAGGAGTCCAAGCAATGATTCGGGCTATGATGGCCGAACAAAGGGAGGAGATGAGACCAATGTTGTTTAATAGGGATGAACCTACTGTACCCATTATACAACCTGAACTGAACATTGAACAATCAGAAGAAGGAAATTATAGTAGAACCGTTAGTCAAGCCGAACCACAAGTGGTTAAGAGAAATGACCATGATGAAGGAATTGAAAGGAACGGATGCAAGTATAAAGAATTTATGACTTGCAAACCATCAAATTTTACCGGGAAAGAAGATCCAATCAGAGTTATGGACTGGATCTCTGAAATGGAGCTAGCTTTCATAACATGTGGTTGCAAGGGCAAGCTATAAACCACTTATGTTGTGCGTCAGTTTAGGGGTGGGGCTGTTCTTTGGTGGAACACTTTGGGAAAGATCATAAGCCCTAATGAGCCACTACAACTGACATGGGTAAAATTCTTGGTACACTTTAAACGTAAGTTCTGCTCAGCCCAAAACATGCTAGAACCGGAGATCCAGTTTCTGACATTGAAAAAGGGCAACATGTCCGTTGATGAGTATACCAATGCCTTCACGGACAAGATGGAGTTTGCTTTGTGCATCGTATGACAACTGGCAGTTCGGGATCAATCAAAGTCAACAAGTCAGCAAAAGTCAAACAAGTCAATGAAGGTCAACTGGTTAAAAACACAAATCATTTTGATTTCGGTTGGCACCTGGGCCGAAATCACTTGGTGATCTCGGTTGGTACCATGACCGGAATCACTTGGTGATCTTGGTGGTACAATGAACGGAATCACTTAGTGATTTCGGTTGTGCTAGGCCGAAATCCCCATGTGTTTTCGGTGGTGTTGCATAATGATTGGTGGATCTTTTTCCAACGTGATAAATTGCACACGTCAACGCAAATGTCACTTCACCCCATCCCACCCTCACCCCCACTCTTATATATATTAGGCCGAGATCAATCCCTCATAATCCTCATTTGCATCTCCTAAACTTCTTCATTTCTCTCAAAGAAACGAATTCAAACCTCATACATTTCCCCACAATAGCATCATCAAAACATTCCAGGAAACCATTCTTAGAGTTGATTCTTAAAGATTATTGTAAGTTTCCTTATTTGATCTAGTGATTATACAACACATTCATGATAGTTCATCTTGTTCACACACATTATGATGTGTTAAGAACTCATAGGATACGACTACCTTCAAGTATTCTAAGTTTGAAGAACTTCACCATCATCTCGTTAACCAACCACAATCACACTCAAGGTGAGTTCATACTGTAACACTAGTCAAAATAGGTCAATAACAATCACATGTGATTATACCAATCATGTAATGTGATTTTGTTAAAATAGTAATGTGATAAATGTACGATGTAGTTTATGTTAAATTCTAAGACAAATATGAACTTTCTTTATGATATAACTCAAAGTATACGTCCATACGATTCGAAAAATATAGAGAATATCTAAATCTGACTTCGCGTGAATAAATTATGATAAATTCTAACGCTATAATGCCTTATAACAAGAGGGATTTAAAATAGACTTAGAATTAGCTTTTGGAGTCTAAAAGAAAGTCGTAGTACTCGGAAATACCTACGCGTGCATATAAAGAACGCCGAAAACGGAGTTCGTATGCAAAAGTTATGGCCTTCCGAAGATGCAGCTGTCAGAAACCCTAATTTGACTGAACTCACGACGTGAGCATCAAAAATTCACGACGTGAGGAGTCAACAGACACTAATCGGAGCTAGAAAACACGCGTTAAGGCTATGGGATGACTCATGGAAGTTCACGACGTGAACCTATCATGTTCACGACGTGAATGGCCCCAGAACACCCTATAAATAGCGATCAAAGCTCATTCAATCCTTACACCTTCTCCTTTTATTCTCTCTCGTTTCCGAAGGCCGTTTTCCCTTCTCGAGCCTGACAACGACGAGCCTCTGACCGTTTAGATTCTATAATCACGCTACTAAGGTGAGTTTCACGGCCCCACTTTCTAATATTTCGGGGGAAAACGCATGCTAAATATTATATATACGTTATAATTATGTCTATATGATAGTATATTAGTATCAACGTAGATAGTTATAATAATCGGGATATAGTTATTTCGTATCTGAAAGTATACAACTATCGTAAAGTTGTTAGCATGTTATTGTTATAGTAGTATACTAATGTAGATCTTGAGTTATACTTAGGATTCTATATATATGTTGTGTGCGATATAGTTCCAGAGTTATACTCGGAAGTTCTATATGTTAATTGATAAGTATGTTGTTATTGTTGGTTTTATGTCAAGATAAAACCAGGTATGTTATATGTTGTTGTTATTGGTTTTATGTCAAGATAAAACCTGGTTTTAATTCTAATTATAGCTGTTGTATTACCACAAGGTGTGATCCTTGTACTACCGCAAGGTCTGATCCTTGTACCACCGCAAGGTGTGATCCTTGTACCACCGCAAGGTGTAATCCTTGTACTACCGCAATGTGTGATCCTTGTAATAATAATAGGAGGTATATGACTAAGTCATACAGTCGCAGCTACAGACTCATGGTAGCACAACTTTAGAAGCATTATACTTTGTCGATATACAAGTATGAATGTTAAGTATAAGTTTCCCAAAGACTTATACTCTAAGTATAAGAATCTAGTAGGTATGTTATTTGTATATTAAGTAGATAATTATACCTAACACACATACTCGTATAGAATTGAAATAGATTTATACGTAGCGGTTTTACTCGTATAGAATTGAAATAAGATTTATACGTAGCAACTTTCGTTTGTATGGAATTACAAACACTTATATTCATAGTATATGAGGCTTATAGGTAAACTACTTATTTGGTAAGTAAAAAATTTATACCTAGGATATATATACTAAACGTTGGAGAGTCAAAATGATACTTTCAAAACTATACTTTTGAACTTGGAAAATGTATTATTTTATGGAGTCAAAACCTGTGAACTCACCAACTTTATGTTGACGTATTTTTAAATGCATGTGTTTTCAGGAAGTTGATAACTATGATACGAGAAATGACGTTACATCGCCCGGTGTTTCTGCCGACGGCCGGGGTGTGACAGATTGGTATCAGAGCTATTAACTATAGTGAATTAGTACTTTCTTAGGAAAGCACGACTATAGTTTAGCGCTTACTCTGTTAGGTTTAGGTATATCCCTTAGCCTAGAAATATAAAGTATTATTAATTATACTACTAAAGGACTACTTACGGGAGCGGTGACAAGGATAGACATGTCGATTTGGGTTGCTGGATTTCAGAACGGCTATATGCTAAAATGATCCTGCCCTTTGACTGTCCTGACTGGCCGATGCCTTATCAGCTAGACCTGAAGTAACAAACAATAATTAATAGAACATGAATACAAAAAATAATAAATATAGTGTCATATATGAAGACTCAGACCCACGATGATAATACACCTAAATACTCGGAATGTTTTTGATCTCAAGGATTTAGATAAGATATTCTAACTAAAGTTCATATGTGCATAGATCTTATCACAACTAGGTGTAGGTGTACAACTATATTTTATTATGATCATATCATATGAACTATTTAAATTGGGAGGAATATTTGATAGACTAAACACTTGGTGATCTAAAATATATAGGAACTAAACAAAATGCCTAGAAGAAATAGCGCTCGTCTAAACCTTAACCAACGACCAGAACCACAACAACAACAATCGCAACCACCACCACCAGAAACAAACCCTCCAATAAGTTCAGCAGAACTTGAAGAAATCATAGCTCAGAGAATCGTTGCAGCTCTTGCTAATGTCACAAGAGGAGGAGTTAGAAACGAAGGCAATGTAGGGACCGCCCGAATGTGTACCTACAAGGATTTTATGAATTGCAAACCCAAGAGCTTCCATGGAACGGAAGGGTTCGTTAGCTTGACCCGGTGGATTGAAATGGCAGAATCAGTATTTCAAATAAGCTTCTGTCCGGACGAATGTAAGGTACGATTTGCTGCGTGTACCTTCGCTGATGCATCACTTACATGGTGGAACAGCCATGTGAATACAACGGGTATTGATGCTGCCAATTCCATGCAATGGGAAGAGCTGAAGAGGATGCTAGTAGAGGAGTATTGCCCCAGGGAGGAAATACATAAGCCGAAACAAGAATTGTGGACCCTAACAATGAAGGGTTCTGAGATAAATGCTTATACTGCTAGATTTAATGATCTTGCGGTGATGTGTCCAGCTCTTGTATCCTTCGAATATAAGAAGATTGAGCGATATATTTGGGGTCTAGCATCACAAATCAAAGGAATGGTGATCGCATCGAAGCCTACAACATACAACAGTACAAAACGTATAGCTCATCAGCTAACCAGCACAGAAATCCAAGTGGGATTTATAGCTGAGTCTCCTGAATCTGGAACAAACAAGCGCAAATTTAATGGGAAGAATCCCATACAATCATCTGAGGAGAGACAAGATGTGCCAACTAGTTATGCATCCACAACAACAATACCCATACAACCAAGGAAGTATGCTGGAAAACTCCTATGGTGCACTCAGTGTAGTTGCCATCATCTAGGTAACTATTCATGGTGCAGTCAATGCAACCATCAGCACGCAGGTGACTGTTATATTTGCATGAAGTGCAAAAAGAAGGGAGACACTTCCAGTTACTGTAGGAGCACAACACCTACAACAGAAAATCAAGGAACAAACATTGGAATAGGCTATGATGGAGGAAGAGCATGTTTTGAGTGTGGTGAAATTGGGCATATCAAGAAGGAATGTCCAAAATTAAGGAGTCAAGGAAGTTAGGCCGTGGTAGGGCATTCGTAATAGGAAGCAAGGAAGCTATCCAGGACCCTGCAGTGGAACCTGGTACAAAATAAATTTCGGGACGAAATTTACTTCAACAGGGGGAGAATGTAACACTAGTCAAAATAGGTCAATAACAATCACATGTGATTATACCAATCATGTAATGTGATTTTGTTAAAATAGTAATGTGATAAATGTACTATGTAGTTTATGTTAAATTCTATACAAATATGAACTTTCTTTATGATATAACTCAAAGTATACGTCCATACGATTCGAAAAATATAGAGAACATCTAAATCTGACTTCGCGTGAAGAAGTGTTGATAAATTCTAACGCTATAATGCCTTATAACAAAAGGGATTTAAAATAGACTTAGAGTTAGCTTTTGGAGTCTAAAAGAAAGTCGTAGTACTCGAAATTACCTACGCGTGCACATAAAGAACGCCGAAAACAGAGTTCGTATGCAAAAGTTATGGCCTTCCGAAGATGCAGCTGTCAGAAACCCTATTTTGACTGAACTCACGATGTGAGGAGTCAACAGACACTAATCGGAGCTAGAAAACACGCGTTAAGGCTATGGGATGACTCATGGAAGTTCACGACGTGAACCTATCATGTTCACGACGTGAATGGCCCAAGAACACCCTATAAATAGCGATCAAAGCTCATTCAATCCTTACACCTTCTCCTTTCATTCTCTCTCGTTTCCGAATGCCGTTTTCCCTTCTCGAGCCTGACAACGACGAGCCTCTGACCATTTAGATTCTATAATCACGCTACTAAGGTGAGTTTCACGGCCCCACTTTCTAATATTTCGGGGGGAAACGCATGCTAAATATTATATATATGTTATTATTATGTCTATATGATAGTATATTAGTATCAACGTAGATAGTTATAATAACCGGGATATAGTTATTTCGTATCTGAAAGTATACAACTATCGTAAAGTTGTTAGCATGTTATTGTTATAGTAGTATACTAATTTAGATCTTGAGTTATACTTAGGATTCTATATATATGTTGTGTGCGATATAGTTCCAGAGTTATACTCGGAAGTTCTATATGTTAATTGATAAGTATGTTGTTATTGTTGGTTTTATGTCAAGATAAAACCAGGTATGTTATATGTTATATGTTGTTGTTATTGGTTTTATGTCAAGATAAAACCTGGTTTTAATTCTAATTATAGCTGTTGTACTACCACAAGGTGTGATCCTTGTACTACCGCAAGGTCTGATCCTTGTACCACCGCAAGGTGTGATCCTTGTACCACCGCAAGGTGTAATCCTTGTACTACCGCAATGTGTGATCCTTGTAATAATAATAGGAGGTATATGACAAAGTCATACAGTCGTAGCTACAAACTCATGGTAGCACAACTTTAGAAGCATTATACATTGTCGATATACAAGTATGAATGTTAAGTATAAGTTTCCCAAAGACTTATACTCTAAGTATAAGAATCTAGTAGGTATGTTATTTGTATATTAAGTAGATAATTATACCTAACACACATACTCGTATAGAATTGAAATAGATTTATACGTAGCGGTTTTACTCGTATAGAATTGAAATAAGATTTATACGTAGCAACTTTCGTTTGTATGGAATTACAAACACTTATATTCATAGTATATGAGACTTATAGGTAAACTACTTATTTGGTAAGTAAAAAATTTATACATAGGATATATATACTAAACGTTGGAGAGTCAAAATGATACTTTCAAAACTATACTTTTGAACTTGGAAAATGTATTATTTTATGGAGTCAAAACCTGTGAACTCACCAACTTTATGTTGACGTATTTTTAAATGCATGTGTTTTCAGGAAGTTGATAACTATGATACGAGAAATGACGTTACATCGCCCGGTGTTTCTGCCGACGGCCGGGGTGTGACAGATTGGTATCAGAGCTATTAACTATAGTGAATTAGTACTTTTTTAGGAAAGCACGACTATAGTTTAGGGCTTACTCTGTTAGGTTTAGGTATATCCCTTAGCCTAGAAATATAAAGTATTATTAATTATACTACTAAAGGACTACTTACGGGAGCGGTGACAAGGATAGACATGTCGATTTGGGTTGCTGGATTTCAGAACGACTATATGCTAAAATGATCCTGCCCTTTGACTGTCCTGACTGGCCGATGCCTTATTAGCTAGACCTGAAGTAACAAACAATAATTAATAGAGCATGAATACAACAAACAATAAATATAGAGTCATATATGAAGACTCAGACCCACGATGATAATACACCTAAATACCCGGAATGTTTTGATCTCAAGGATTTAGATCAGATATTCCAACTAAAGTTCATATGTGCATAGATCTTATCACAACTAGGTGTAGGTGTACAACTATATTTTATTATGATCAGATCATATGAACTATTTAAATTGGGAGTAATATTTGATAGACTAAACACTTGGTGATCTAAAATATATAGGAACTAAACAAAATGCCTAGAAGAAATAGCGCTCGTCTAAACCTTAACCAACGACCAGAACCACAACAACAACAATCGCAACCACCACCACCAGAAACAAACCCTCCAATAAGTTCAGCAGAACTTGAAGAAATCATAGCTCAGAGAATCGCTGCAGCTCTTGCTAATGTCACAAGAGGAGGAGTTAGAAACGAAGGCAATGTATGGACCGCCACAATGTGTACCTACAAGGATTTTATGAATTGCAAACCTAAGAGCTTCCATGGAACGTAAGGGTTCGTTAGCTTGACCCGGTGGATTGAAAAGGCAGAATCAGTACTTCAAATAAACTTCTGTCCGGACGAATGTAAGGTACGATTTGCTGCGTGTACCTTCGCTGATGCAGCACTTACATGGTGGAACAGCCATGTGAATACAACGGGTATTGATGCTGCCAATTCCATGCAATAGGAAGAGCTGAAGAGGATGCTAGTAGATGAGTATTGTCCCAGGGAGGAAATACATAAGCTGGAACAAGAATTGTGGACCCTAACAATGAAGGGTTCCGAGATAAATGCTTATACTGCTAGATTTAATGATCTTGCGGTGATGTGTCCAACTCTTGTAACCCCCAAATATAAGAAGATTGAGCGATATATTTGGGGTCTAGCATTACAAATCAAAGGAATGGTGATCGCATCGAAGCCTACAACATACAACAGTACAAAGCGTATAGCTCATCAGCTAACCAGCACAGAAATCCAAGTGGGATTTATAGCTGAGTCTCCTGAATCTGGAACAAACAAGCGCAAATTTAATGGGAAGAATCCCATATAATCATCTGAGGAGAGACAAGATGTGCCAACTAGTTATGCAACCACAACAACAATACCCATACAACCAAGGAAGTATGCTGGAAAACTCCCATGGTGCACTCAGTGTAGTCGCCATCATCTAGGTAACTGTTCATGGGGCAATCAATGCAACCATCAGCACGCAGGTGACTGTTATATTTGCATGAAGTGCAAAAAAAAGGGACACACTACCAGTTACTGTAGGAGCACAACACCTACAACAGAAAATCAAGGAACAAACATTGGAATAGGCTATGATGGAGGAAGAGCATGTTTTGAGTGTGGTGAAATTGGGCATATCAAGAAGGAATGTCCAAAATTAAGGAGTCAAGGAAGTTTGGCCGTGGTAGGGCATTCGTAATAGGAAGCAGGGAAGCTATCCAGGACCCTGCAGTGGAACCTGGTACAAAGTAAATTTCGGGACGAAATTTACTTCAACAGGGGGAGAATGTAACACTAGTCAAAATAGGTCAATAACAATCACATGTGATTATACCAATCATGTAATGTGATTTTGTTACAATAGTAATGTGATAAATGTACTATGTAGTTTATGTTAAATTCTATACAAATATGAACTTTCTTTATGATATAACTCAAAGTATACGTCCATACGATTCGAAAAATATAGAGAACATCTAAATCTGACTTCGCGTGAAGAAGTTATGATAAATTCTAACGCTATAATGCCTTATAACAAGAGGGATTTAAAATAGACTGAGAGTTTGCTTTTGGAGTCTAAAAGAAAGTCGTAGTACTCGGAATTACCTACGCGTGCATATAAAGAACGCCGAAAACGGAGTTCGTATGCAAAAGTTATGGCCTTCCGAAGATGCAGCTGTCAGAAACCCTATTTTGACTGAACTCACGACGTGAGCATAAAAAATTCACGACGTGAGGAGTCAACAGACACTAATCGGAGCTAGAAAACACGCGTTAAGGCTATGGGATGACTCATGGAAGTTTACGACGTGAACCTATCATGTTCACGACGTGAATGGCCCCAGAACACCCTATAAATAGCGATCAAAGCTCATTCAATCCTTACACCTTCTCCTTTCATTCTCTCTCGTGTCCGAAGGCCGTTTTCCCTTCTCGAGCTTGACAACGACGAGCCTCTGACCGTTTAGATTCTATAATCACGCTACTAAGGTGAGTTTCACGGCCCCACTTTCTAATATTTCGGGGGAAAACGCATGCTAAATATTATATATACGTTATTATTATGTCTATATGATAGTATATTAGTATCAACGTAGATAGTTATAATAACCGGGATATAGTTATTTCGTATCTGAAAGTATACAACTATCGTAAATTTGTTAGCATGTTATTGTTATAGTAGTATACTAATGTAGATCTTGAGTTATACTTAGGATTCTATATATATGTTGTGTGCGATATAGCTCCAGAGTTATACTCGGAAGTTCTATATGTTAATTGATAAGTATGTTGTTATTGTTGGTTTTATGTCAAGATAAAACCAGGTATGTTATATGTTGTTGTTATTGGTTTTATGTCAAGATAAAACCAGGTATGTTATATGTTGTTGTTATTGGTTTTATGTAAAGATAAAACCTGGTTTTAATTCTAATTATAGCTGTTGTACTACCACAAGGTGTGATCCTTGTACTACCACAAGGTCTGATCCTTGTACCACCGCAAGGTGTGATCCTTGTACTACCGCAATGTGTGATACTTGTAATAATAATAGGAGGTATATGACTAAGTCATACAGTCGCAGCTACAGACTCATGGTAGCACAACTTTAGAAGCATTATACTTTGTCGATATACAAGTATGAATGTTAAGTATAAGTTTCCCAAAGACTTATACTCTAAGTATAAGAATCTAGTAGGTATGTTATTTGTATATTAAGTAGATAATTATACCTAACACACATACTCGTATAGAATTGAAATAGATTTATACGTAGCGATTTTACTCGTATAGAATTGAAATAAGATTTATACGTAGCAACTTTCGTTTGTATGGAATTACAAACACTTATATTCATAGTATATGAGACTTATAGGTAAACCACTTATTTGGTAAGTAAAAAATTTATACCTAGGATATATATACTAAACGTTGGAGAGTCAAAATGATACTTTCAAAACTATACTTTTGAACATGGAAAATGTATTATTTTATGGAGTCAAAACCTGTGAACTCACCAACTTTATGTTGACGTATTTTTAAATGCATGTG
Source organism: Lactuca virosa (assembly GCF_052849685.1). Classification (NCBI taxonomy): domain Eukaryota; kingdom Viridiplantae; phylum Streptophyta; class Magnoliopsida; order Asterales; family Asteraceae; genus Lactuca; species Lactuca virosa. The sequence goes on along the minus strand of NC_136429.1, from coordinate 423,921,802 downwards.
TTTTCAGGAAGTTGATAACTATGATACGAGAAATGACGTTACATCGCCCGGTGTTTCCGCCGACGGCCGGGGTGTGACAGATTGGTATCAGAGCTATTAACTATAGTGAATTAGTACTTTCTTAGGAAAGCACGACTATAGTTTAGGGCTTACTCTGTTAGGTTTAGGTATATCCCTTAGCCTAGAAATATAAAGTATTATTAATTATACTACTAAAGGACTACTTACGGGGGCGGTGACAAGGATAGACATGTCGATGTGGGTTGCTGGATTTCAGAACGGCTATATGCTAAAATGATCCTGCCCTTTGACTGTCCTGACTGGCCGATGCCTTATCAGGTAGACCTGAAGTAACAAACAGTAATTAATAGAGCATAAATACAACAAATAATAAATATAGAGTCATATATGAAGACTCAGACCCACGATGATAATATACCTAAATACCCGGAATGTTTTTGATCTCAAGGATTTAGATCAGATACTCCAACTAAAGTTCATATGTGCATAGATCTTATCACAACTAGGTGTAGGTGTACAACTATATTTTATTATGATCAGATCATATGAACTATTTAAATTGGGAGTAATATTTGATAGACTAAACACTTGGTGATCTAAAATATATAGGAACTAAACAAAATGCCTAGAAGAAATAGCGCTCGTCTAAACCTTAACCAACGACCAGAACCACAACAGCAACAATCGCAACCACCACCACCAGAAACAAACCCTCCAATAAGTTCAGCAGAACTTGAAGAAATCATAGCTCAGAGAATCGCTGCAGCTCTTGCTAATGTCACAAGAGGAGGATTTAGAAACGAAGGCAATGTAGGGACCGCCAGAATGTGTACCTACAAGGATTTTATGAATTGCAAACCTAAGAGCTTCCATGGAACGGAAGGGTTCGTTAGCTTGACCTGGTGGATTGAAAAGGCAGAATCAGTATTTCAAATAAGCTTCTGTCCGGACGAATGTAAGGTACGATTTGTTGCGTGTACCTTCGCTGATGCAACACTTACATGGTGGAACAGCCATGTGAATACAACGGGTATTGATGCTGCCAATTCCATGCAATGGGAAGAGCTGAAGAGGATGCTAGTAGAGGAGTATTGTCCCAGGGAGGAAATACATAAGCTGGAACAAGAATTGTGGACCCTAACAATGAAGGGTTCCGAGATAAATGCTTATACTGCTAGATTTAATGATCTTGCGGTGATGTGTCCAGCTCTTGTAACCCCCGAATACAAGAAGATTGAGCGATATATTTGGGGTCTAGCATCACAAATCAAAGGAATGGTGATCGCATCGAAGCCTACAACATACGACAGTGCAAAGCGTATAGCTCATCAGCTAACCAGCACAGAAATCCAAGTGAGATTTATAGCTGAGTCTCCTGAATCTGGAACAAACAAGCGCAAATTGAATGGGAAGAATCCCATACAATCATCTGAGGAGAGACAAGATGTGCCAACTAGTTATGCAGCCACAACAACAATACCCATACAACCAAGGAAGTATGCTGGAAAACTCCCATGGTGCACTCAGTGTAGTCGCCATCATCTAGGTAACTGTTCATGGTGCAGTCAATGCAACCATCAACATGCAGGTGACTGTTATATTTGCATGAAGTGCAAAAAGAAGGGACACACTGCCAGTTACTGTAGGAGCACAACACCTACAATATAAAATCAAGGAACAAACATTGGAATAGGCTATGATGGAGGAAGAGCATGTTTTGAGTGTGGTGAAATTGGACATATCAAGAAGGAATGTCCAAAGTTAAGGAGTCAAGGAAGTTAGGCCGTGGTAGGGCATTCGTAATAGGAAGCAGGGAAGCTATCCAGGACCCTGCAGTGGAACCTGGTACAAAATAAATTTCGGGACGAAATTTACTTCAACGGGGGGAGAATGTAACACTCGTCAAAATAGGTCAATAACAATCACATGTGATTATACCAATCATGTAATGTGATTTTGTTAAAATAGTAATGTGATAAATGTACTATGTAGTTTATGTTAAATTCTAATACAAATATGAACTTTCTTTATGATATAACTCAAAGTATACGCCCATACGATTCGAAAAATATAGAGAACATCTAAATATGACTTCGCGTGAAGAAGTTATGATAAATTCTAACGCTATAATGCCTAATAACAAGAGGGATTTAAAATAGACTTAGAATTATCTATTGGAGTCTAAAAGAAAGTCGTAGTACTCGGAATTACCTACGCGTGCATATAAAGAACGCCGAAAACGGAGTTCTTATGCAAAAGTTATGGCCTTCCGAAGATGCAGCTGTCAGAAACCCTAATTTGACTGAACTCACGACGTGAGGAGTCAACAGACACTAATCGGAGCTAGAAAACATGTGTTAAGGCTATGGTATGACTCATGGAAGTTCACGACGTGAACCTATCATGTTCACGACGTTAATGGCCCCAGAACACCCTATAAATAGCGATCAAAGCTCATTCAATCCTTACACCTTCTCCTTTCATTCTCTCTCGTTTCCGAAGGCCGTTTTCCCTTCTCGAGCCTGACAACGACGAGCCTCTGACCGTTTAGATTCTATAATCACGCTACTAAGGTGAGTTTCACGGCCCCACTTTCTAATATTTCGGGGGGAAACGCATGCTAAATATTATATATACGTTATTATTATATCTATATGATAGTATATTAGTATCAACGTAGATAGTTATAATAACCGGGATATAGTTATTTCGTATCTGAAAGTATACAACTATCATAAAGTTGTTAGCATGTTATTGTTATAGTAGTATACTAATGTAGATCTTGAGTTATACTTAGGATTCTATATATATGTTGTGTGCGATATAGTTCCAGAGTTATACTCGGAAGTTCTATATGTTAATTGATAAGTATGTTGTTATTGTTGGTTTTATGTCAAGATAAAACCAGGTATGTTATATGTTGTTGTTATTGGTTTTATGTCAAGATAAAACCTGGTTTTAATTCTAATTATAGCTGTTGTACTACCACAAGGTGTGATCCTTGTACTACCGCAAGGTCTAATCCTTGTACCACCGCAAGGTGTAATCCTTGTACTACCGCAATGTGTGATCCTTGTAATAATAATAGGAGGTATATGACTAAGTCATACAGTCGCAGCTACAGACTCATGGTAGCACAACTTTAGAAGCATTATACTTTGTCGATATACAAGTATGAATGTTAAGTATAAGTTTCCCAAAGACTTATACTCTAAGTATAAGAATCTAGTAGGTATGTTATTTGTATATTAAGTAGATAATTATACCTAACACACATACTCGTATAGAATTGAAATAGATTTATACGTAGCGGTTTTACTCGTATAGAATTGAAATAAGATTTATACGTAGCAACTTTCGTTTGTATGGAATTACAAACACTTATATTCATAGTATATGAGACTTATAGGTAAACTACTTATTTGGTAAGTAAAAAATTTATACCTAGGATATATATACTAAACGTTCGAGAGTCAAAATGATACTTTCAAAACTATACTTTTGAACTTGGAAAATGTATTATTTTATGGAGTCAAAACCTGTGAACTCACCAAATTTATGTTGACGTATTTTTAAATGCATGTGTTTTCAGGACCTTGATAACTATGATACGAGAAATGACGTTATATCGCCCGGTGTTTCCGCCGACGGCCGGGGTGTGACACATACCCCTACACTTTTCAAGATTTTTCTATGTTTTAGGGGGAAAACAAGTAAAACACAAGAGAACTAGTGTTAAAATACAAAATACTAAACACATTTTACTACCTTTTTGAACAAAAGTGCTAAACTCATGAAACAGTTTTACCTCAAAACTCGTGAACTTTCCATATAAAGTTTTGCTAAAAACACAAAGTTAGGAAAAACGAGCACAAATACGATATGTTATTCTTACAAGAATATATATATATATATATATATATATATATATATATATATATATATATATATATATATATATATATAATGGGTACAAATCGGATTACGATAATAAACTATATAAGTATAGTTTATAAGACATAAATTCTTTTGTAATATATTCAGAAAAAGTGTATAATTATATAAAATACATATATAATTGTTTCATTCCATTTCATTATCTATCATGGTAAAATGATAATGGTACATCCAAGGGATTCTTCATTTCAACGAAACGATTTTTATAAGCAATAATAGGTATAGTTTATGGGGCATTCACACTATTTTAGTCTTTCAGGACAAATAAATAATTATTTAAAAGTCTAATTATTTTTACACTATGTAACCACTATGGATGGGTAATGCTTACATTTACAAGAAAAAGGGTTTTCAGTACACGTAAACCGGTTGATACAATTTTGTGAGACATTTGGCTTCACCGTACCTACCAGAGTACACACTAAGTCCTACATTATAACCAGACTCTCTTGTAGGGAGAGCGTGACACTTGTGTATAGATCTATACGGACTGACGATCCTGCACCTAAATTGTTAGCTACAGTTAGACCGGCAGGTCTGGGGAGACAAATGTCTAGCAGTTCTGACGCCTGGAGAACGTCGTAGCAGACCAACTAGTCATTAGCATGGTTATGATAACTCACATGAGGTATTAACAAAACATTTGGTTTACGGGGATAACATTCAAGTAGTTTTATATAAAGATAAAACTTCATAATACTATTTTCCAGTACAACACTACTTACATTTTTAGTCTTCGAATTCAAGACTTACAACTTATTTTAAAGAAAATCTTGGATTTTCTGAAACTACACTCTATCATTTTTACAAGGAAAAGTTACCAATCTTTCTCATACAAAACTCTTATGAACTCACCAACTTAATTATTGACACTCTTTTCAAAACTGCTTGTATTCTCAGGAAATCAGTAAACAGGTAATCAAAATGGTTTTTTAGGATGGAGCGCTACAACATCACATCATTTATTTTTGTCATATGTATTGATGTGAAACAAACAATGATCTGAATACAATGTAAACTTATAAAATTATCAATATGATGGTTTTATGGCTTTGATCATTAATATTCAATTGTTATGATACTGTAGATGAAGTCATCCACCCCCAGACGTTTCCGCCATTCTGGTTTGGGGGTGTGACAGATTGGTATCAGAGCATTGTTTATAGTGAACTAAGTATATCAAACCATGTAAGATATATAACTATAAATACAATAGGACTAAAACACTCTGACTAAGAAGTATATTTTTTTTAAAAAATATAATAGTATTTTTATAAAAAGTATACCTACATGCATACATACTAGGACTGTGTCATAACAAGAACCTTATAAATAGTATTTTGATAAGTTGAACACTGCGATTAAGCCTAGACAGTTATGTAATCATATCTGGGATAAATGTAGCCTGATCAACTATATTTATACGAGATATGACTAACATGTTTTTAGGACTGGTCGTGGTGGAAAACGAATCTAAAACTTACCAACCCCATACAAAGAAACTCTAAGATCCAAACATAAAGATAAAAATACTATAGGAGTATTTTAGAATACTACAAAGTTATATACTTAAAACCTTCTTATAATGGTCATATCTCTATTCTTGCACAGACGTCATGGAAAGATTCAACATGCCTGGAGACCTTTATTTCCCTAACCGGTGAAATGGTGGTTGGATCATAGAGGATCCCAAAGAGGATCCTGAGGAGGTAATGGAGGAAGATAATGAAGAGGATCCAGATGAGAAAGAAGACGAGGAGGAGATATAGGAGGACTCGGATGCAGAGTCCAAGGTCATTAATCCTCCCTATGTCGCCCGAGTTCCCGCACATCGTCTAGGCTACTAGGGACCCACGCCCCGTTGGGCGGAGGACCTGGAGAGGTGGAGCAGACAACAACGTTAGCGTTCCCCATACGACATGGAGCAAGGTTTCTATAACCTCAGTCACAGAGGTCCGACATACAGGGCCCTCCCTGTCATGGTTCAACAGATCACACGACTAGGGGATCAGCCCAGGGCATCAACTAGTTGGATCCTAGAAGTAGGGGCTACCGCGAAGATCATCTGACGCACAAGCTCGACGAATGGAGAGAGACTACCCCCAAACATGTCATATCATTGACCGCCTGCAGGACCACCTCACCACCGCTCAAGCGGAAACGAGGGAGTACCAGGACAGACACTCGGCTCTCGAGGTGAGGGTGATCGCGGATGAGCGCCAGATAGCGGAGATGGATGCCTCAACGACTTCATCCTGTGGCCCACAAGAGACCACCCGCTGTGAGTAGGGCTCATACTACTCGCATTTTGTTATAGATTAGGATTACGAGTAAGCGTTGGTGCTACTCTTTCCTGTATGTAGGTTCGACCCTACGAATAAGTGATTACATTATTCAAGGGGTCGTTAAGCTGTCAAAATTTTCCTCCTTCTTCTCTCTTGATGTATTGTAGACCTTCTAAAAGGTCAATTTTCACAAAACTCTGTACTAATACTATATTGCCAATGAAATGGGCATGCATTTTATTTCATTGGGTGTTGTTAGTTGTTTTACAATTGTTTACTTTTATAGTAAATTTCATTTATGAATTGCTTACAAACTTCAAATAACAATGAGACTTGATACATATATAACCAAGACATTCCATTACGGTAAAGCCCGACTCATAACCTTTATCAAATTCTTATCATCATTCCACCTTTGACTTTATGGAAGAAAGATGCCACCACGAAGAGTCATCAGGCGCGTCGTCAACACCTCAACAACTCCACCACCTCCACCTCCACAAATGGACTCCGCCGTGTTCCAGGCTGCTGTAACAACCGTCGTGGGTGCTGCCATGGCCCAAATCAGCAGTAACGACATGAATAGGAACGAGAATGGAAACGGAAACAGAATTGGAAACGGGACTAAGATTTCTAATATGGGCGAAAACCGAGGGCACCAACGGGTGTGCTCCTACAAGGAATTCATGAACTGCAAGCCCAGGACCTACCATGGCGACGGCGGGGTCGTTACTTTGACAAGATGGTTTGAGAAGACCGAGTCCATATTCAAAATATGTGCATGCCCAGACGAATTCAAAGTCAAATATGCAGCGTGTACACTCGCGGACTCGGCCTTGTCGTGGTGGAACGGCCACGATAAAACTTTGACTCTAGCTGTAGCCAACGCTATGAGTTGGGAGGACCTGAAAGTTATGATGCTCGGGGAATACTGTCCGAGGAGCGAGATGTAGAAACTGGAAGAAGAGATGTGGGAACACACCATGAACGACACTGATATTGCCACATACACTGCTCGATTTAATGAAATGGCAACCCTGTGCCCTGGAATGGTCACCCCAGAGGCCAAAAAAGTGGAATGTTACATTTGGGGGCTATCCCCTCAGATCCAAGGAATGGTCATATCTGCCAATCCGAGCACCTTCGACAGTGCCAAGCGATTGGCACAAGCTCTTGTCGACCAAGGAGTCCGTTAGGGCATTATAGGCCCCACGCCCGAACAACCAAATAGGGTAGAAAACAAGAGGAAGTTCAGGAATAAGAAAAAGGGCCAACCCACTCAAGACCCAATCAAGAAACAACAAACAGTGGCAGTCCATGCCATCACCGCCCCTACCGCCCCTGCACCAGCCTAGCAATATGCTGGGACTTTTCCGAAATTCAACAAGTGCAACTACCATCACCATGGAGCCTGTCGAGAGATGAAATGTAACAACTGCAACAAGAAGGGGCATACCGCCCGTTTCTGTAAAGCACCAGCACAACAAACCACCCAAAATGCTAATGCTGGGGTGAGTCGAGCATGCTACATATGTGGTGAGACGGGGCATTTCAAGAAGGAGTGCCCGAAGGCACAAAACAATAATGATGGAAGTGTGGGAATGGTTTTAGCAATGGGACATGAGGAGGCCATGAGGGATCCCACCGTGGTTACTGTTACGTTTCCCCTAAATAACTCATACGTATGCACACTTTTCGATAGTGGTGCGGAGAAAAGTTTCGTGAGCCACCAGTTTAAACACTTACTCAAATAGAAACCCCAATCATTAAATGAAACATTCACCGTGGAAATGGCCAATGGAAAAACAGAAAGCACTAAAGATATATACATAGGATGCACACTAACTCTAAACAATCATTCCTTCCAAATCGACCTAATGTCGGTCACAATAAGAAGTTTTGACGTTATCATTGGCATGGATTGGTTAAGTCCTCACGATGCCGATATCATGTGTTACGAAAAGGCCGTTCGCCTTAACCTACCGAGTAGCAAAACCCTCGTCATTTATGGTGGAAAACCCGATGTGAATCTACAAATCATCTCCTGCATCAAGGCTCAAAAGTACCTACGCAAGGAATACCACGCCTTTTTAGCCACGTTGTGGATGAAAAACAAGAAGTGAAAGACATCAAAGATATTCCTGAAGTCTGCAACTTTCCTGATGTATTCCCAGAAGACCTTCCAGGTATACCCTCCTTACGCCAAGTCGAGTTCATAATCGACTTGATTCCTGGAGCCAGCCCATAGCCAAATCCCCATACCGCTTAGCACCAGCATAAATGTGGGAATTGTCTAGCCAACTGAATGAACTGCTGAGCAAGGGATTCATCAGGCCGAGCTTCTCACCTTGGGGAGCACCGATCTTGTTCGTGAAAAAGAAGGACAGATCTTTCCGCATGTGCATAGACTATCGAGAACTGAACAAACTCACTATCAAGAACCGTTATCCCCTACCTCGAATCGAAAACTTATTTGATCAACTGCAAGGATCGAGCTACTTCTCCAAGATTGATATAAGGTCGGGGTACCATCAGCTGCGAATTCAGGAAGAAGATATTTCTAAGACAACATTTAGAACTCGCTACAACCACAACGAGTTTGTAGTAATGCCCTTCGGTTTAACAAATGCGCCAACAGTGTTCATGGACGTAATGAACCGTGTATGCCGACCTTACCTAGATAAATTCATGATAGTATTCATCGACGACATATTAATCTATTCACGAAATAAGGAAGAACATAGTCAGCACCTACGACAAGTCTTGGAGACGTTAAGAGCAGAGAAACTGTATGTGAAATTCTCAAAATGCGAATTTTGGATTAGAAGAGTAGACTTCTTGGGGCACGTAGTCAGCGAGGAAGGGATACATGTGGACCCTTCCAAAGTCAAGGCGATTGAAAACTGGGCAACACCAAGAACACCGACGAAGATACGCCAGTTTTTGGGCCTTGCTGGCTACTACCGAAGGTGTGTACAAAATTTTTCCAAAATTGCAAAACCGCTCACTACCTTGACTCAGAAGGAAGTGACTTTCAGTTGGGAGAATAAACAATAAACTGCCTTCCAAACGCTTAAACAGGCCATGTGCAGTGCTCCAATCTTGTCTCTCCCAGAAGGGGCCGAAGAGTTCGTGGTCTACTGCGATACGTCCAAGTAGGGCCTAGGATGCGCTCCCATGCAACGAGGGAAGGTCATTGCCTATGCCTCAAGGCAACTCAAGAATCATGACGTTAATTACACCATGCACGACCTCGAACTAGGAGCAGTGGTGTTTGCCCTGAAGATCTGGAGGCACTACCTTTATGGTACGAAGTGCACCATCTTCACAAATCATAAAAGTCTTCAACACATTCTCAATCAAAAGGAGATCAACATATGACAACGACGATGGGTAGAACTATTAAATGACTACGAATGTGAAATTCGTTATCTTCCAGGCAAGGCCAACGTAGTAGCAAACACCCTAAGTCAAAAGGAATACTCGGGCCACCGAGTAAAATCATTAACCATGACCAGCTATTCACACCTGTCCACACAAATCAAGGTGGCGCAACTAGAAGCCTTGAAACCCGAGAACGTCGCAGGTGAGGCTTTGCGGGGAATGGATAAAAACCTTGAAGTCAAGGATAACGAAGCTCGTTACGTCATGGATCGAATCTGGACACCGAGATTTGGCGAGTACAAAGATGTTGTCATGAACAAGGCTCACAAGTCCAGACACTCTGTTCATCCCGGTTCAGACAAGATGTACCTGGACCTCAAGAAACATTATTGGTGGCCAAACATGAAGGCAGAAATTGCTACCTATGTGGGCAAGTGCCTGACTTGTGCCAAGGTCAAGGTAGAATACCAGAAGCCCTCGGGTTTACTACAACAACCAGATATACCCGGGTAGAAGTGGGAGCGGATAACCATGGATTTCGTAACCAAATTACCCAAGACGACGGGTGGAGTTGACACCATCTGGGTGATCATTGACAGGTTAACCAAGTCCGCACACTTCCTACCAATAAAAGAGAACGACAAGATGGAGAAGCTAACAAGGACGTACATCAAAGAGATTGTACGACTGCATGGCGTGCCAATATCCATCATATCCGACAGGGATAGACGATTCACCTCATGGTTCTGGCAGTCACTACAGAAGTCCTTGGGAACCAAACTCGACATGAATACAACTTATCACCCTCAAACTGACGGGCAAAGCAAGAGAACCATATAGACGCTGGAATACATGTTAAGAGCTTGTGTGATAGACTTTGGTAAAGCCTAGGATACCCATTTACTGCTCATCGAATTCTCATACAATAACAGTTATCACACTACCATTAAGGTTTCTCTATTTGAAGCCCTCTATGGGCACAAGTGCAGACCGCCTCTGTGTTGGGCTGAAGTGGGTGACACGAAGCTAGCAAGGGGGCAAGTTTCTAACAACACTCTCACCGGCCCCCAGATCATGCAAGAAACTATGGAGAAGATTGTTCAGATCCATGAACAATTAAAGGCATCCTGGGATCGGCAAAAGAGCTATGCAGATAAGCGACACAAACCCTAGGAATTCCAAGTTGGTGATCGCGTTCTGTTAAAGGTCTCACCCTGGAAGGGAATGATACATTTTCGAAATCGTGGGAAACTGAATCCAAGTTATATCGGACCATTTGAGATCGTTGCTAGAATCGGACTGGTAGCTTATAAACTTCGACTACCACAGGAACTCAACAACGTACACCCCACCTTCCACGTGTCCAACCTGAAGAAGTGTCTGTCCGACGAGACTCTGGTAATCCCACTTGATGAAATCGAGGTAAATAAGAGTCTGCACTTCGTAGAAGAACCTGTGGAAATCATGGACAGGGAGGTCAAAACGATGAAACAAAGCCGTATCGATAGTGAAGGTCCATTGGAACGTCAAGCAATTGCCAGAATACACCTGGGAACGAGAAAATAAAATGAAACATAAGTACCCACATCTTTTCCCTAGCTCATGAGTACCCCACTTACGAACAAATTTCGGGACGAAATTCCCTCTAACGGGGGGATAATGTGACAACTTGTAACACCCGTCAAAATTAGGTCAATAACAATCACATGTGATTATGCCAATCATGTAATGTGATTTTGTTAAACTAGTAATGTAATAAACTTACTATGTATTTCATGATAATTCTAATATAAATATGAATTTTCATACATACTTTATAGTATAAATCAATGCATACATCCATACGATTCGAAAAATATAGAGAACATCTAAATCTGAATTCGCGTGAAGAAGTTATGATAAATTCTAACGCTATAATGCCTTATAACAAGAGGGATTTAAAATAGACTTAAAATTAGCTATTGGAGTCTAAAAGAAAGTTGTAGTACTCAGAATTACCTACGAGTACACATAAAGAACGTCGATAACGGAGTTCGTATGCAAAAGTTATGGCCTTCCGAAGATGCAGCTGTCAGAAACCCTAATTTGACTGAACTCACGACGTGAGCATCAAAAATTCACGACGTGAGGAGTCAACAGACACTAATCGGAGCTAGAAAACATGCGTTAAGGCTATGAGATGACTCATGGAAGTTCACGACGTGAACCTATCATGTTCACGACGTGAATGGCCCCAGAACACCCTATAAATAGCGATCAAAGCTCATTCAATCCTTACACCTTCTCCTTTCATTCTCTCTCGTTTCCGAAGGCCGTTTTCCCTTCTCGAGCCTGACAACGATGAGCCTCTGACCCTTTAGATTCTATAATCACGCTACTAAGGTGAGTTTCACGGCCCCACTTTCTAATATTTTGGGGGAAAACGCATGCTAAATATTATATATACATTATTATGTCTATATGATAATATATATTTATAATAGCCGGGGTATAGTTGTTCTAAATATAATATTTTGAATATATACAACTATTATCAACTTATCGGTATGTTAATTTACTAATGTAGATCTTGATTTATACTTAGGATTCTATATATATGTTGTGTGCGATATAGTTCCGAAGTTATATTCAGAAGTTCTATATGTTAAGTTATAAAGTATGTTGCTATTATTGGTTTTATGTCAAGATAAAATTGGATATGTTATATGTTGTTATTGTTAGTTTTATGTTAAGATAAAACTTAGTATTGTTATTGATAGTTTTATGTCAAGATAAAACTAGGATTGTTATATGTTGTTATTATTGGTTTTAGGTCAAGATAAAACCTGGTTTTACTTCAAGTTATAGCTGTTATACTGCCTAAATGTTATGAAGTTAGGAGTAATGTTTAAAAGCATAGTCTAGTAACTTAGGGTTTTAGACATGAAAATGCTTTTGTTGTTAGAGCTATAGGAAGCCGTCAAAGTCTACATGAGCTACCTCATTCATCAACTAAGATTGGGGATCTTAGTGGAAGTCCTCTGACCTGTAACCGTTAATCCCGTGTGAGCGAGGAAGTCGTGTATGAATAAGATACGGGTTGACGACCCCAATCGTGGTTGTTAATTACAACCCAAGACAAGCGAGTGACGATCCGTTCCTTTTACTTGTTATTCCGGCGTCGATGAAGCGCGCGGTGTTATTTCTCATGGTAAATCATGAGTGTATTGTTTCTCATGGTAAATCATGACTGTATTGTTTCTCATGGTAAATCATGAGTGTGTTTTGTCAGAGGTTTTGTTGTTAAGCAGCGGTTACGGACTCATGGTAGCAAATTGTTAGAAGCATTATACTTTGTCGTTATACAAGTATTAATGTTAAGTATAAGTTTCCCCCTACTTATACCCTAGGTACTACTTGTATATTAAGTAGATAGTTATACCTAACACACATACTCGTATAGAATTGAAATAGATTTATACGTAGCGGTTTTACTCGTATAAAATTGAAATAAGATTTATACGTAGCAACTTTCGTTTGTATGGAATTACAAACCATTATATTCATAGTATATGAGACTTATAGGTAAACTACTTATTTAATAAGTAAACCATTATGCCTAATATATATACTAAATGTTGGAGAATCAAAATGATACGTTTGAAACTATACTTTTTGAACATGAGAAAAGTGTTATTTTATATGGAGTCAAAACATGTGAATTCACCAACTTTATGTTGACGTATTTTTAAATGCATGTGTTTTCAGGAAGTTGATAACTATGATATGAGAAATGACGTTACACCGCCCGGTGTTTCCGTCGACGGCCGGGGTGTGACACAACTGGCAGTTCAGGATCAATCAAAGTCAACAAGTCAGGAAAATCAAACAAGTCAATGAAGGTCAACTGATTAAAAAGCCAAAGCATTTTGATTTCGGTTGGCACCTGGGCCGAAATCACTTGGTGATCTCGGTTGGTACCATGACCGAAATCTCTTGGTGATCTCGGTGGTGCTAGGCCGAAATCCCAATGTGTTTTCGGTGGTGTTGCATCATGATTGATGGATCTTTTTCCAATGTGATAAATTGCACACTTCAATGCAAATGTCACTTCGCCCCATCCCACCCTGTAATGCTCTAAATTTTCAAACAATTTTTTCATTTTTAAGATCACATAAAACCCCAAATCACATTTCTCAAAAACCGCAATGTATAAGTTATCAAAACACAAGTCAACAATTGTTTGATAATATCCCGGAATCCTCAAAAATATAAACTCTAACTCGTGTGTACAATCAAACCGGCGCCTTCCCGCGATCCTGAGAAGTACCTGAAACACATATCACACAACACTATAAGCACGAAGCTTAGTGAGTTCCCCAAAATACCACGTACAAAAATAATAAGCCTCTCATGGCTATAGCTCGGCATGGACCCTCCGGTCATGCATCTCGGTGAGGACCCTCCGGTCTCACGACTCAGTGTGGACCCTCCGGTCATGTGTCTCAGTGAAGGCCCTCCGGTCTCACAGCTCGGGTCGAACCCTCGAGTCCTGTAACTCAGTGAAGACCCTTCGGTCTCATAACTCGGTTTGGACCCTCCGATCCTAACTCAGTAAGGCACATAATAATATAGCATATATCACAAATACAAAATGCATAATATCACATAACTCAATATAAGCACATAGGACCCTCCGGTTGATAACTCAAATAAGACCCTCCGGTCACACAGTATTACCACTCAGGTAAGTATAGTGAGAAGACTCACCTCGTAAGCAAAGTAAATATGTCTCGTACTCAACGATCGGTCTCAAATCCGCCTACATATCATAACCATCTCTAATTAACACTTTGAAATAAACACTCTAAAGCTATTAAGCTAACCCCTTTACTAACTCTTAGAAGGGTGAAAAGACCATTTTACCACTCCATGGTCTTGAAATCATCACTTGAACAAACCCTAAAAGTCAACGGAAGTCAACACTCGAGTCAACAGTCTATGTTGACCCAACTCGTCGAGTGTACCTATGCGAATTGTCGAGTTCCTCCTGTTCTCAGAAAATCGGGAAAACTCCAACTCAACTCGCCGAGTTGTCTCATCAACTCGTCGAGTATGTACGTGTCCAGACTATCGGGGAAAACCCTAATAGACTCATCGAGTTGGCTCATGCACTCATCGAGTCCCTCTAGTACAATTCTCATTCAGACGATTCTAAGCAGATCTAAAGTCCCAAACTCTAGATCTAGCCTCCCAAGGCTGAACTACCCTGTAAAGCTGCAAGCTTTACATCCATGCATGGCACCTAGGGCTCAAAATGCCAAAACAAAGCTCCAAACAAGGTTTAATGCTTGGAACTTGGCCAATAGCTTAATAAAGCTTGGATCTTTATGCTTAAGGGACCTCATACAGTCCAGATCTGAAGTTTCAACTTCATGGCATGCTCAAACAACCCAAATGCTCAAAAAGAATGCTAAGATTGGCCATAACTTCCTAGTGAAGAGATCTAACAACTAAGTGATCAAGGTGGCGACTTTTTACCTCTAGATGGTTGCTACAACAGTGTAGATATTGGATCCAAGGTCTCCTTCTTGCTCCAAGCCTTTTGCTCCTCAAGCTCGTTCAAGGATTCCACCAATATACACTCTCTTAGCCTCTCTCTCTCTCTCTCTCTCACAAACGACTCTAACTCGTTTAGGGTTTCTCTCAGGTGTCAAAATGATAAGGGAGGCGGAAATGAAGGCTTAAGATCCTTTAAATAGGATACAAACCCTGAAAATTAGGGTTTTCACACTCAACACTTACTCGTCGAGTTGGGGTCCTCCAACTCGTAGAGTAGACTCTAAAAAGTCATGCATGCATCTCCATCTCTACTCAGCAAGTTGGGGCCTCCAACTCATCGAGTTTCCCTAACAAAATGAATATAAGATAATTAAATTTACCTGGGAGTCGGGATGTTACAATTCTCCCCCACTAGAATCAAACTTCGGCCTCGAAGTCATTCTCCGGAAAGAACTATGGGTACTGCTCACACATCTCGGACTACGGCTCCCAAGTCCACTCGGACCCCTTTCGATGCTGCCACTGAACCTGAACCAAGGGCACCTATTTATTCCTCAAGACCTTCACCTTCCTATCCAAGATCGCTACCGGCTTCTCAATGTAGTTCAGGCGATCATCAACCTGTGGCAACCCGTTATTTCTTTTTAATAAAACTCTAAACTACAAGTTGGTTTATCTAACATATATGCAAGATTATGGAGAAACCATGTTGAAATAGGGTGGTATAAACTTCATACTTAACATATAATTATACTAAGGCAAATCAAACTTACATTAATGCAATTTAAGGGACTAAACTTAACTAAATTTGAAAGTTAAAAGGAGTGAAATGTGTTTACGGATTTGAGGTTGTCCAAACCGTAAACACGTGTTTATGGGGGGACAATCCAACCGTGAACACACTTAAGGGTGTAAACTCTAAACCGTGAACACCTTAAATATGTAAACCAATCTGTAAACCCTTAAAGGGGTGAAATTCAAACCGTAAACCCTTATTCCATTGACTAAAATCCGTAAACACCCCCTTCTAGAATCCCTAGGCTGTAAACACCCCCTCTATATATGTGTTTGGGCGAGAACACATTTATTTCACTCACTTCCATCCGTAAACACCCTCAAAATTCTCTCAATCTTCAACCGTGAACAATTCCTTTTTCTCTCGATCTTCAAGTGTTTACACCCCTACTTCTTCAAATCTTCATATTTCCCCACCAAGAACATTCAAACCATCTTCAAATCTTCAAAAACTCTTCAAATCTTTATAAATTCATATGATCCAATCGTGAACTCCAAAGCCTCCAACCGTAAACCCCATTGTTCATCCGTAAACTCCAATTTCAACATTTTCCAATCAATTTCCAATTTAATTGTAAGTCTCCTTATATAATTAAATTATTATTTAACACATTATTTAAATTAATATTCTTATTAATTTAAATACGACGTCGAATATAATTATTTTAGGGTAACGTTATTAGCGCGTACGCTTACCTGGGGATCGTCTCTACAACTTGCTAACTCTAGTTAACGCACATTTGAGGTGAGTTTATACCCCTACGTTTTCAATATTTTTCCATGTTTTTAGAGGGGGGGGGGGAATACGAGTACAACACAATTAAACTTGTGTAAAAAGTCAACGATTTCAAAAGGTTACAAACAATTTCAAATGACCTTAAACTCTTTCAATCAGTTGCAACCATTATTTTTACGGTAACATATATATATATATATATATATATATATATATATATATATATATATATATAATACGAGTAAAGATCTTTAATCCTTTGTAACATGCTGAGCAAAGGTAAATTTTCAGGATAATCATAATTCCAATGGAACAATGATATAAACTATAATAGGTATAGCTTATTGAACACATATACCATATTTACAAGATACCGAAATACAAAACAAACGAATACATAAACTATAATTGGTATAGTTTATGGAACATAAGTACTATCTTACTAAATACATATTTTATCACGGTAACGAACATATAACCTATATTAGGTATAGTGTATGGAACATATAAACAGTTATTCATTTCAAAGGATTTTCAATTATTCTACACTTAACCGTCGATATAGTTTTGTGAGATAACGTCTTCAAGTACTTATTTAAGTGCCAACAAAAGTCCCAACTTTAATAACCAGAGTCTCCTGGTGGGAGAGCGTGAATTTGTGTATAGATCTATACGGGATTGACAACCCCGCACCCCGACTGTTAGCTACAGTTGGAGTGGAAGTTCTGGGGTGACAAATGTCATGAGCGATTTTTCGACGCCTGAAGAACGTTGAGTCAGACCATCCGTCATTTTATTTATGGTTATGAGAACTCACAATTTGGTATCGAACAACACGATTAGTGTATGAATAAGTAACCACTTCACATAGTTTTATTTAAATAATAAGACTATACAACATTATTTTACAAGTACTACTGGTGAATTCAGGGGGTTTTAACAAGGTATGAATACAGAAGACTATTCCAACACAGATAAAACATACATTCATAGTTTTATTGAATTTAAAACTACCTTTTTACTATTACAGAGCATTATATTGCTTACACTTTTCGAGATCAACAATTTACAACAAAAAATATAAGATTTTCTGGGAAAAACACACTTACATTTTCAAGAAACAAATTGATGGCTTTCGATTACAAACATACGTATGAACTCACCAACTTAAATGTTGATACACTTTCAAAATCACTTGTATTGTCAGGGAACCGATAAGACAGGTACACCCGCAGGTTTTTGAGAAGACGGAGCTTTTAGAGTCGCGTCTTTTATACTTTTGTAATACCTTTTGATGTCATACAAAGTATGTTATAAACAGATGTAAATACTATATTTTATCAATGTAATGGTTGTGTTTGCTTGATTACTATTATACAATTGTTATGATACTGTACACGACGTCCTCTGCCCCCGAACATTTCCGTCGTTCCGGTTTGGGGGTGCGACAGATTGGTATCAGAGCATTGTTTATAGTGAACTAAGTATATCAAACCTTACATGGGATACAACTATAAACACTAAAAGGGCCGAAGCGCTCTGAACTAAAAGTATACTTTTAAAATCTAAATATTTTATAAGAAGTATATTAACATTACATACATACCAGAAACAATATCGCAAGAAGAACAAAACAAAAAATATTTTGATGTTGGACATTACGATTAAACCTGGGCATGTATGTAATCATATCTGGGATAAATATAGCCTGATCAACTATATTTATTTTTAATATGATCAACATGTGTTTGGGAGTAATAGTAGTGTTGCAATAAGTCTAAAACTTACCAAACTCTAAACAAAGAAAACACTAGAACCGAACATACGTATAAAATACTATAGGAGTATTTTGTAGCACTATAACACTAGAGCCAAACACGTGAAAACAAAGAAATCTTACTAATAGATCTATAATTGCTAAGTGTATACTCATAAGTTATATATAAGTCAGATTTTATAGACTCAGAATAAGTGATTTGACTTCACTTCCTGTTCCTTGTTTGGTTGTGGACTTAGAGTAGGATCACTTAGTCGAAGGTCTATTTGATTTTAGTTATATATAATTTGGTGTATGCTATGTGATTATAGGGGGATCAGGCACAAATCATATTATACACATTCATTTCAAGTGTTGCTATTATTTTCATGGCGATTGTTTAATTGTATTACTAGACTTCCTTTATAAAATCGCTTAATAGAACACTCTAACTGTCAGGTTTAGATATATCTCATTCATTATCACCTGACTCATGACCCCTATAGAGGACTTACCATTATCTTCTATTGAATCATTTTAGAGAAAGATGGTTCCTAAGAAGTCCACCAAGAAGAAAAACAACACTTCTGCAAATCCACCGCCACCACCACCCCAATTTGATCCTGCTGTCTTCTAAGCAGCAGTAACCGCCGTTGTGGCTGCCTCCATGTCACAGATCAATTCTAGAGGCACTAGCGGATCGGGTGGTGGTACCAATCCCCTTAACCTCGGTGGTAGCCAGGGACACCCGAAAGAGTGTTCCTACAAAGACTTCACGAATACAAAACCCAAGTCCTTCGATGGAACTGGAGGTGTCATTGCCCTAACTCGTTGGTTCGAGAAGACCGAATCAATCTTTCAGATCTGTGCGTGCCCCGAGGCGAGAAAAGTAAAATTTGCAGCATGCACCTTCATTGATAGAGCGCTAACTTGGTGAAACAGCCAAGTCAAATCCGTAACTCTTCCGGTGGCCAATGATATGAGTTGGGATGATTTGAAGGAGTTAATGCTAGCTGAATACTGCCCTAGGGGCGAAATGCAAAAACTGGAACATGAGCTCTGGAACCTAAAGATGAAGGGTTTCGACATCGATGCATACACTGCAAGGTTCAGTGACTTGGATCTACTCAGTCCCGGGATGGTCATCCCGGGAGAGTAAGAAGGTAGAGAGATACATGTGGGGATTAACAACCCCAACTCAAGGAAATGTCATAGCTGCCAAACCACTTACCTTTAACAGCACTAAGCATCTGGCGCAGACACTGATAGACCATGGAAAAAGCCAAGACATCGTGACAGTGATTCCAGAACAGCCCAAGGAGAGCAGCAGTAAAAATAAATTCTGGAACAAGCGAAAGGACCAATCTTCACAGGAGCCCTCAAAGAAACAACAAACGGTGGCAGTCCATGCCCCTACCATTCCTGCTGCTATTCCCACTGCTCCAACACCTCCCAGCTGATATGATGGAAACCTCCCGTTATGTAACAAATGTAACTACCACCACACGGGAGCTTGCAGAGAAATGATTTGCAAAAACTGCAACAAAGAGGGGCACACCGCTCGTTTTTGTAGGACGCCCGTGCAACCGACCAACCAGTCCACTAGTGGAGGAGTAAGCCAAGCTTGCTATGGATGTGGCGAAACAGGGCACTACAAGAGGGACTTCCCTAAAGAAGCAAACATTGGAAACACAGGGAAAGTGCTAGCCATGGGTCAGGAGGAGGCAGTTGCAGACCCCACCATTGTCACGGGTACGTTCCTCCTCGACAACTCTTATGCATGTGTTCTCTTTGATAGTGGTGCAGAGAGGAGTTTTGTTAGTCATAAATTCAAACACTTGCTCAAACACAAATCATAACCTCTAACCGAAACATTCACTGTCGAAATGGCTAACGGAAAGAAAGAGAGCACTAACGACATATTCATAGGTTGTACCCTTACTCTAAACAACTATTCCTTTCCTATCGACCTTATGCCGATGTCCATAAATAGTTTCGATGACATCATCGGCATGGATTGGTTGAGTCCCAATCGTGCTGATATTCTTTGTTAGGAAAAAGCCATTCGCCTCAATATGCCAAATGGCGAAGCCCTCATGATCTACGACGACAAACTCAGCATGAACCTTCGCATCATTTCATGCATCAAAGCTCAAAAATATTTGCGAAAGGAGTGTCACACATTCCTAGCCCATGTAGTTAACGAAAAATAAGAAGTTAAAGACCTTGGGAGAATCCCCGAAGTCTGCAACTTTCCAGATATCTTTCCCGAAGATCTTCCAGGAGTTCCTCCTGAACGCCAAGTCTAATTCCGAATCGACTTGATACCTGGAGCTACCCCCGTAGCCAAATCCCCGTATCATCTAGCTCCAGCGGAAACGCAGGAATTATCCAGCCAACTTAACGAACTGCTCAACAAGGGATTTATTAGGCCAAGCTTCTCACCCTGGGGAGCACCGGTCTTGTTCGTTAAGAAGAAGGATAAATCTTTCCGGATGTGCATAGACTACCGCGAGCTCAACAAACTTACTATCAAGAATCGCTACCCACTACCCAGAATAGAAGACCTTTTTGACCAACTCCAAGGAGCTAGCTACTTTTCCAAGATAGACCTAAGATCAGGGTACCATCACCTATGAGTCCAGGAGAGTGATGTTCCTAAGACAGCTTTCCGAACTCGATATGGTCACTACGAGTTTGTAGTGATGCCCTTTGGTCTAACCAACACACCTGTCGTATTCATGGACTTAATGAATCGAGTGTGTCGTCCCTTCCTAGACAAGTTCGTGATAGTATTCATAGAATTATCTATTCACGAAGCAAGGAAGAACACAATCAACAATTAAGACAAGTTCTAGAGACACTGAGGGCAGAAAAGCTTTACGCGAAATTCTCTAAGTGCGAGTTTTGGATTAGGAAGATAACTTTCTTGGGTCACGTGGTTAGCAAAGAAGGCATACATGTGGATCCTTCCAAAATAAAGGCAATCGAGGATTGGTCAACACCGAGAACGCCCACAGAAATTCGTCAATTCTTGGGTCTTGCTGGCTATTATCGCAGGTTCATACAAAACTTCTCCATAATTGCTAAACCGCTTACCACCCTGACTCGGAAGGGTGTGAATTTTAGTTGGGGAGAGAAGCAAGGCGCTGTGTTCCAGACACTAAAACAGGCCCTGTGCAGCGCACCAATATTGTCTCTTCTAGAAGGGCCAGAGGACTTCGTTGTATACTGCGATGCATCCAACCAGGGACTAGGTTGTGTGCTCAAGCAGCGGGTAAAAGTCATTGCCTATGCCTCGAGATAGCTTAAAGCACATGAAGTCAATTACACTACTCACGATCTGGAACTGAAAGCAGTGTTCTTTGCCCTAAAAATTTGGAGACATTACCTTTATGGTACCAAGTGCACTATCTTCACCAACCACAAAAGCCTTCAACACATCTTTGATCAGAAGAAACTCAACATGAGACAAAGGAGATGGGTAGAGCTAATGAATGATTACGAGTGCGAAATTAGCTATCATCCGGGTAAAGCCAATGTAGTAGTTGATGCCCTTAGCCGACAAGAGTACTTAGGTCGTAGGGTGAAGGCACTAACCATGACAATCCATTCCCACCTGTCCACACAAATTAAAGAGTCTCAACTAGAAGCTTTAAAACAAAAACATGTGACAGGGGAATCCTTGAGAGGAATATAGAAGAACTTCGAGATCAAGGGAGACGGAGTTCGTTATTTCATGAACCAGATCTGGACCCCAAAGTTCGGTGGTTACAGAGACATAGTCATGAACGAAGCGCATAAGACTCGATACTCTATTCACCCAGGTTCAGATAAGATGTATCTGGATCTCAAAAAGCTCTATTGGTGGCCAAACATGAAAGCAGAGATTGCTACCTACGTGGGCAAGTGCCTAACTTGTGCCAAAGTCAAGGTAGAGTACCAAAAGCCCTCAGGTTTACTTCAACATCTAGAGATACCTGAGTGGAAGTGGGAGCGGATTACTATTGATTTAATAACCAAGCTACCCAAGACTGCGGGTGGTCATGATACCATTTGGGTAATCATCGATAGATTAACAAAGTCTGCCCACTTCTTGCCAATCAAAGAGACAGACAAAATGGAGAAGCTAACAAGAACTTACATCCGAGAGATAGTACGACTGCATGGTGTTCCCATATCTATTATCTTGGATAGAGATAGAGGATTCACTTTGCGATTTTGGCAGTCACTATAAAAGGCTCTTGGAACTAAGCTGGACATGAGCACAACTTAGCATCCTCAAACTGACGGGCAGAGTGAGAGAACCATTAAAACTGTTGAAGACATGCTAAGAGCCTATGTGATTGACTTTGGTAAAGCATGGGACACCCACTTGCCACTGGTCGAGTTTTCATATAACAACAACTATCACACTAGCATAAAAGCTGCTCCATTTGAAGCCCTCTATGGCCGTAAGTGCAGATCCCCTCTATCCTGGGCTGAGGTGGGTGACACGCTGCTAGCTAAAGGACAAGTTCTTGAAAGCACTCTCACTGGCCCAGAAATCATTCGAGAAACCACAGAAAAGATCGTACAAATCCGAGAGTGGTTGAAAGCCTCAAGAGATAGACAAAAGAGCTATGCAGATAGAAGACGTAAACTCTTGGAATTCTAGGTTGGGGACCGAGTCCTGTTGAAGGTCTCACCCTGGAAGGGCATGATACGCTTCAGAAAGCATGGGAAGCTAAATCTGAGGTACATTGGGCTATTCGAGATCCTCGATAGGATCGGCCCCATAGCTTACAAACTTCGTTTGCCACAAGAGCTTAACAACGTACATCCAGTCTTCCACGTGTCAAATCTAAAGAAATGTCTATCTGACGAGACTGTCACACCCCCAAACCAGAATGGGGGAAACATTCGGGGGCGGGTGACTTCACATAGTATCATAATAGTTGAATATTTATAAAGAAAGTAAACACAACCATCATAAATATAATTTAAAAGTTACATTGTTGAATACAATACATGTCTCAAAATAAATTACAATATGATGATTTAATAAGTTTTAAGACTGACGTCTTAACGTCCTTTCCCCAAAAGCTGATGATTTACCTGTATTACTGAATCCCTGAGAAATACAAGTAGTTTTGAAAAATTGTCAACAATTAAGTTGGTGAGTTCATAAGCGTTTTTATATAAGAATAATATCCTTTTTAGTGTAAAATAATAGAGTTTGTTCCTAGAAAATCCAATATTTTCCATGTATGTGTGGTAGTTTGAAAAAGTTCCAAAAGACTGAATGTATAAGTGTTTTCCATACTTGAATTAGAATAAGTAGATTTATATAAGTATATATATAATCACTAAGCCGTTTAACAGCCCCGTAATCCGAGATGTATTAATATCCCATGTGAGTTTTTATAACCGTGCTATTGACCCAGACTGCTGTAACAATGTTGTTCAGGCGTTGGAATGACGTTTGTCACCCCAGACCTGCCGGTCTAACTGTAGCTAACAGTTTAGGTGCGGGATTGTCAGTCCCATATAGATCTATACACAAATATCACGCTCTCCCTACAAGAGATTATGGCTTATAAAACAGGACTTAATCTGCGAACTGAACGGTTCGATGAATTCAGATATCTTACAAAATTTGGTATCACAGGTTTATGTATGAAAAGTCCATTTTCCTTGTGAATATAAGTATTTCCTCTTTTGTTTATAGTATGTAAAAATATCATGAATATCTCGTAACTATACCTATTATAGTTTAAAAAAGGGTGTTCCGTTAGGATGAAAAACCTTGGTGTATTACCAACCTTGCATGAAAAGTAGTCTTTAACTTTAGTAGTTACGTTATTTTATGTATTTAACATTTATACATAAGATGTAGGTAAAACATTTGAACTTATAAGTATTTCAACGTAAGTTTTTCTTGTGTTTCACTTGTATTTCCCCCCTAAAACATATAAAATACGTGAAAATAAGGGGTATGAACTCACTTGATAAGTGGTGACTCGGGCAGTGTGTCGTTTCTAGGAATGATCTCTCTTGACGTAACTGCGGGTTTTTGGCGAAGAAACGAGCTTCACGCGGGCAACACTTCGACTGGAAAGAATGTTTTTCTCGGGAACTTCTGGGCGTTGGGACTCGCGTCGTGTTTTAGGGGTGTTACCGGGGCTTCGGGGTAGTCTCGGGATGCTTAACACAGAGTACAAGTAGGAGAGAGGATAGAAATGAGCAGCCTAAACCCGAGACCTTCGGTTTCTATTTATAGGGTCATTTTTAGCGTCTCACTTCGTGAACCAAGCTTATTCACGTCGTGAACTTGGTCGTCATCAGGTGCGTAGTCGCGACAGCAGTCTGTCAGGCTCCAGAAGTCGTCAGCACTGAGTTCACGTCGTGAACCTCTTTTTCACGTCGTGAACTCTGACACAGTGTTGGGGTTCGCGCCCCGAACTTCAGAAATTTATAACTTTCGCATACGAACTCCGTTTTGGACGTTCTTTAAATCTACGCGAAGGTGAGATTATGCTCTACAACTCTCGTTTAGATTTCGTCGGCTAATTTTGAATTTAAATTTTATCATATTTATTTTTAGTAGGTCGGGACAGGAAAACTTCGTCAAAAATCCATAACTTCTTCATCCGATGTCCGTTTTCGTCTGTCTTTTTACCGTTGTAATACTATTGTCGAGATCTTCGATTCTCGTTTAGATTGTTTCGGCCAAAAGTCGCTCGATCTCTATTTCGAGTTTTTAGCTGTCTACTGCTATATCCGAAACTTAGAAAAATCATAACTTCCTCATACGAAATCAAATTTTGATGTTCTTTTTATGTACGCTTGTGGTTTAGTGATATCTACTACTTTCATTTAGATACCTAAGGCTAAAAGGTATTTTATTGAAATTTCGCGTTTTACGCTTAACAGTGTTTTACCGGTTTTGACGCGGATCTTTGATTGGTCATAACTTCTTCGTTATAACTCGGATTTGAGTGTTCTTTATATTTCTGAAAACCTTGACATGATATCTATCATTTTATGCAACCCAATTGAGATTTTTGAATAATTCGTTTTTGACGCTATTTTTATTGATTCCAAAAATAGATTATAATACTTGACTTTAGGTCATTATATTGACTTTAAATATCGGGTTGTCACATCATCCCCCCGTTAGAGGGAATTTCGTCCCGAAATTAATTCTAAGATAGGCATTTATGGACTAGGGAAGAGATGCGGGTGTTTTTGTTTCATATGATCTTTGCGCTTCCAAGTGTATTCAGGTCCTCGCTTGGCATTCCAGCGGACCTTCACAATGGGTATGCAACTTTGTTTTGTTCTTTTAATTTCCCTATCCATGATTTCTGCTGGTTCTTCTACGAAGTGGAGACTCTCGTTGATTTCAATTTCGTTCAAAGGGATGACGAGGGTCTCATCGGACAAGCACTTCTTTAGGTTTGACACATGAATGGTAGGATGTACGTTATTGAGCTCCTGTGGTAATCGAAGTTTGTATGTGTAACACCCGTTTATTTATTAGTTAAATAAATAAATTAATGAACGAATGGTAGCCTAAAATAAATAATTATATATGCAGGGTGTTGGGTTCGAGGAGTTAATTGCCACAATTTTAGAAGTTGAGGGTTAAAAGTGTAAATCCAGACTTAATTTGTAAATATTATGGAAGGCAAGGACTAGATGGTAATTATTGGGACTTCATTGATGAGATTTTGGGGGCCTAGGGGTGGTTTGGTAAATCAGGTATCAAATTTGAAAGGAATTTCCGAAGCTGAGGTAGAAAAGGTAAAATTTGGGCTTAGTTTGGAAAAGATATGGTAAGGAGGGACTGGTTGTGACAAATCTGTTGAGAGTTTGTATGGGATACGGGTATTTAACCCATCACCATGCACCGGCCTCCTAAAACCCTAACCCTAAACACCCTCCCAGCCGCCACTTTATCACCCCTTCTTCTCTAGCCGCCATTCCTCCACCGATTGAAGCCGGAAGCCTCCATCCTTTCTGTTACCAGTGAAGACGAAGAACCAAGATGACCGGCGTCGTTCTACTCCGTTGAATGCATGAACCACCGCTGCTGAAGACGAAGGCCGCCTTGGAGCGCCATGACGGTTGACGGTCGGAGGGAACACGCCCGAGGGTGTCGCTGTTGCTGTTTCCGGTGGATGTCGTCACTCCGCTGTAGCACTGCTGCTCCACCTGCTATCGCGTCGACGCGCATGGTCTCTCCGCCGCCTGATGACGCGGTAATGCCGTGAGCGACTGGGAAACCCCACCGAGACCAAGCGTGGGCCGTGAACGAAGAAGAATATCAAGCTGTGAACTACCATCTCAAGTGTTCGACGTCGTTCATGTTGCTGTTGTCGCTGGAAGTGGCCCTTGGCCGCCGCTGCCGTCGTTTTGTACTTCTGCCGTCGCCGCCATGTGCCATCTGGTGGCTGTGAGTTGTGTGGGTGTGTGATTGTGTGTCAAGTGCGTGTTTAAGTGTGTTTGGGATGTTTGTATCGCCGGAGAGCAAGTGCACCACCATGGCAGCCAACCACGGTGGTTGCCGCCGGTTGTAGCTTCTCTGCCGACGTGTGCCACCGCCGGCCACCATTAGGTGGTTGTGTGTGTGTGTTAGCATTAGTGTGAGTGTGTGGTATTGGAGATTGTACTTTGTAACTGTAATAGTGTCAGAATAATGAAATGAAATCTCAAAACCACCACCGTAGGGTGGTGGCTGCCGCCTCCTGCCGCCACCGGCCGCCGTGTCGGGTGGCGGTGTGTCTTGCCTCGTCAAGTGTGATTCGTTTGGGGTGCTTGAAACCCTAATGGGCCCAATGTAGCCAAATGGGCTTAGTGAAAACCCTAATGAGTCTAATGGACTCTAATTGACCTAATAAAACCCTAGTGGGCTTAATGGCATTCTAGTGGGCCTAGTAGGCCCAATAAAGCCCTAATGGACCTAAAAGCCCAATAAATTGATAAATGGGCTAACATTTGGGACGGAAGAACCACAATGCCAATAAAACCCTAATTTGGGGAATTAATCGGGACACATGGGAATTATTTAGCCCAATAAATTGATAAATGGGCTAACATTTGGGACGGAAGAACCACAACAATGCCAATAAAACCCTAATTTGGGGAATTAATCGGGACACATGGGAATTATTTAATAACTGGAGATATTAAATAATAATCGTTGTCAAGAAATTAATCTAAGTAATATTGGACTTAATGGATTAAGTCCTTAATGGATTAAGTCCTTAATGGGTTAAGTGAGAAGACTTAACCCTAATCATCATTTTATGTGAAAACTCTAATTTCACTTGGGTTTATTGTTGGACCTTTTATTGGGCCTTGATGATTGGGTTATTAATCGGCCATCCAAGATCAGACAAATGGGCTAGAATGATTAATGGGCTTTGGGGTAAGGTCCATATGAGGAGTTGGGCCCAATTTGGAAAATTGGGCCATAGATGGGCCATAGTTGGGCCTTAAAGATTATATGATATTGGGCCATTATAAGGTCAAATGTTGGACTGGACTTTTGGTTGGGCCTTGGTAAGACCTTATATAGGTTTGGGCCTAATTTGGAAAATTAGACCATATGTTGGGCTTTGAGTCCTAGTCGACTTTGGGCCTATGAATTGGGCCTTGGGCTTGAATAAGCCAAGCTAGGGGTAATGTAGTAATTACCCAAAGCATGTACTTATGGTTATGTAGTGGAACCCAATTATTAATTGGGTAATGTTTTGATATTGACAGATCGGGAATCTGTCATCCAGCAGCTAGGGTTGAGTCTGCGGGACATCAGCAGTGTGGGGTTGAATCTTCGTGACTTCAGCAGTGCGAGGTGAGTTACCTTCCAGTAGGGGTGGGTCTAAGGCCACAATGCCGGCCCACCAACAAGGGTAGTTGGTAGATAATTGTCTTTGTGATAATTACCTTGGTATGCTTATGTGATATGCTTATGAGATATGCTTATGAGATATGCTTATGTGATATGTTTATGAGATATGCTTATGAGATATGCTTATGTGATATGCTATGTGTGTCAGTGGTAGTAGCAGGGAATAGTTCTTCCCTGACACGGTCGTTAGGATCGAAGGGTAGGTCAATACCCCAGATATGCCTGACTGTGTGATTATATCCTATTATTATATGATAGTGGTAGGGGGTGAAATAGTCCCCGGTTACCGGTTGAAAGATACCGATGTCGGATACCGGTTGAAAGATACCGATGTCGGATACCGGTTGAAAGATACCGATGGTATTATGTGGTATGTGGTATGATGGGGGAACTCACTAAGCTTTGTGCTTATGGTTTACAGTTTTGGTTTCAGGTACTCGTTTTCAAAGGAAAGGAGCCGACTTGATCGCAGCACATCACACTATGTTTTCCGCACATGAGATCCTTGGGATTACACTCTGATATGGTTTTATGATATAATGTTTTGATTATTGACACATTGGATGTTTTCTTATACTCTTGGTTTTATAATAACTTAATTAAAACGAAATTTTTGGTCTTGAATTTTGGGATGTTACAGTATGCTACAGGGCCAGTCCTGGAAAGGATCTCGAATGGTCCGATATACCTTGGATTTAGTTTCCCACGTTTTCCAAAACGTATTAATCCCTTCCAGGGTGAGACTTTGAATAGTACTCAGTCTCCAACCTGAAATTCCAAGGGCTTCCGTCTTTTGTCCGCATAACTCTTTTGTCCGTCTCTTGAAGCTTTTAGTCGTTCCCGGATTTGGACAATCTTCTCGGTCGTTTCTCTTATGATTTCTGGGCCTTGGAGGGTGCTGTTAGCTACTTGTCCTCTAGCTAGTTGCGTGTTACCCACTTCAGCCCAGCACAAAGGTGATCTGCACTTGCGGCCATAGAGGGCTTCGAATGGAGCAACTTTGATGCTAGTGTGGTAGCTAATGTTGTACGAGAACTCGACCAATGGTAAATGGGTATCCCATGCCTTACCAAGATCGATCACACAAGCCCTTAGCATATTTTTCCAAGGTTTGAATGGTCCTCTCACTCTGTCCGTCGGTTTGTGGGTGGTAGGCGGTACTCTTGTCTAGTTTCGTTCCTAGAGATTTTTGTAGTGACTGCCAGAACCTCGAGGTGAATCTACTATCTTGGTCCGAGATAGTAGATATTGGTACACCATGCAGTTGCATAATCTCCCTGATGTAGGTTCTAGTCCGTTTCTCCAACTTGTCTGTTTCCTTTGTTGGTAAGAAGCATGCGGATTTGGATAACCTGTCGACGACCACCCAAAATGGCATCAAGTCCATCTGTTGCCTTGGTAACTTGATTTTTAAGCCCATTGCAATCCGCTACCACTCCCACTCAGGTATCTCCGGTTGTTATAGTAAGCATGCGGGCTTTTGCTCTGTAGTTCATGATAAGACTCATCCTTCGCACATCCATCCTCACCTCGTGTATACGAGTTGTATATAGTTTAAATCAACAAAACCTTCGGTTGGGTGGCTCTGCCCCAAGTCCACAACCAGACAAGGAACAGGAAGTAGGGCGGAATCACACATCCTACATCTTGTTGAGTCTAAATTATATGCCACTCTTTCATATACAACTAGCAGCGATAGATTAACCTAATGAGTTCTTATACTCTATTCTTGAACTTGACCTGCAGTACAAGTGGTCTTCCTTAGAGATCTCTTGGGTATGCTACGGGTGGTTACTGACTTCTGAGACTTCTTTGGTGCTTTCTGTTTCAAGTTTTCTATCTATTGAGCAGGCTAGAAGGTGTGGTACCCCTCGCATGGGTACTTCTGAAGTTTTGAGGTGATAGACGATATAAGGGTTTGCGTTATGGATTGGAAGAATCTCATCTGACAGCTGATTAAGGAAAATGTTCTTTTACACGGTATATAAAAAAAAATTTGCATGGTAAGGATTAAGCCAAAACATGTCGGATGAGGATGTTGGAACTTCTCAACGAAGTAGATATTAAGTTATTCTGGAAGAGATGATTACTAAGATAATGAACAATTCTACGCACATAAGTTTTCAGCGCCTTTAGTTTTATTCTGTTATTTTGCTATGAATCCCCTTTTTAATTCAAAATTTGGCGGATACTACTAATACGAGGGTTCTGATAATTTTGAAACTATGAACTTTCATGGAATGATTCCTACTAGGTCTCTCTATCATTGCTTGGTGTACACAAGTCATATATAATTAAGATTTGGTAAGACAGTTGACTGAGCAACCCTGCCCTAAATCCACAACCAAACAAGGAACATGAAATGAGGCGGGATTACTCACCTTAAATCTACAAATCTTAATTATAAATGACCCTAATGTATACACTAAGCCATCATAGCTTACCTGATAGGGTTCTTAGTTTTATATAAATGCTGTAATTTGGTTCGAATGACAGAGTAATTTTAATTATAAATAAATTATTGGGGTTTGGAAGCGTACCAAACTATAGCAGGGTTCTTTTATGTTTCCCCCATTCTCTGGGGTTAAATTCCTCCTGCTCCCCCGTCGTTCTTCTCTGTTGGACAGTCCCTCTTGTAATGTCCTTTCTCACCACAAAGATGACATATTGGACTTGTTCCAACGTTGGTAGTTGAAGTGATGAATTTGACCGGAGTCCTACAGAAACGGGCGGTGTGCCCCTTCATGTTGCATCTATTGCAATGCAGTACCCGGCAGACTCCATGATGATGGTAGTTGCACTTGCTGCAGTGTGGGAGGTTTCCTAAGTACGGTGTGGTCGGTGTTGGGATATCAAGGCTGATGGGGCTATTGACTGCCCCAGCTTCGGAGTGTCTTTACAAGTAGGCACTTCTTGCTGAAATTGGTTATCACCACGATCGGGATTGCCGATCATATTTCCACTAACATTTGTGTTGTTAGCATTAAGGTGAGCCATGACAGCTGCTACGGCTGATGTGACTGCAACTTGAAACGTAGCCGCATCTATCTGAAGGATTGGTGTTTTATCGGAGGGTTGGTTACGTTTCTTCGGAGGCATGATTCTGTTACAAAATGAGAAAATGGGCTCGTGAGCGATTATGGTTGGCTTTAGATGTATTATAATAATTTATCTTAATATAAATTTTTCGTTTCGTCATACCGATCTCAAAGATTTGACCTACATCCTTATGATGCAGTCCTGGTAAAAGAGTAGAAGGAAGTTTCTAGAATGGTTACCAGACGAGTGTCATCCGAACGGAGTTATCTTTGGTTGGTGGATACTATGATTCAATTTTCGAAAAGATTTGAAAGTAATTCATAATAGAGTCTACAATAAATCGACTTATGAATTTGAGAAGTAATCACTCTCGATTGAGATTTCGTGATCTGGATTATTGTTATTAGCCAATACAGGAAAAGACGATAAGTTCAAATCCTAATGTGAGTAATGTATTCATTAACTCACTAGGTTGCATTATTTATTAGTTATTACTGTGACGAAAACGGCACTCAAACACTTCGCATGTAACACGCGTGGTTCTCCTCCGTTCTCCGTTCTATTCTGGGTGAAAATGATTTGTTTTCTCCTGGTATTTATAGGGTGTCCTTCTCCTTCGTAGGTATATTGAATTTCTGTGCTGTCTTACTTCCGATTCTTACACTGATCTCCATTACTTCATAACAAAGAGTTCGAATCTCGGAAGTTCATGCGAATGTAAGTTTTTCGTTTTGTTATACTGTTCTCGATGATTCGACCTACATATCTGCTACATTTCTATAGTACTGTAAAAGCATTTAAGTTATTAAGACAGAGTATTGACGTTAACATTTTAAGTTGGTTCGGGTTTTTACGCGGAGACATCTTTTACTATAAAGATTACAAGATGAAACGATTGTAAGACATCAAGAATGAACATGAAGTTGATATCTCATAACCAAAACACTTAGTTCGATAGGGATCTTGTAAGGAATTGGAATTAGAAGTTAAATATAAGTACGACTTGTAACAAAATAATGTGAAATTGAGTGGTTATTTTTGAAAATGTAAGAAGTAAATGTCGATTGTATAGGTGTATTAAGTACATAGAGTTTGGAAAACTTGACCTTAAACAGGTCTACAATACACCACAATTCTGGGAAAATCATCGACATTAAAATGACCTACCGAAAATGGATTTTCCCGGTCGAACTGAAAAAGCATGAAAAATAACTCTAAGACATCTCCAAAGACTTAGACTATAACCAAAAGAGTAAACAGAGGGCGAGTAGAGTATGATCTACTTCCTACTAGATCCGGCCCTGGATTTTGCTTACTGGCGTTCTCTTTCGAATATATGCCCATCTTGTACAACATGATGTTCTCGTAATCGTTGCACTTTGGCTTGCGAAGCCGCTAGTTCTCCCTGCAAGAAGTTGGTACGATCCCTTGTTGCGTTATGATTGTCTTCCAGGTTGTGAAGACGAACAACATCGACACCAGTGGTAGCCTCAATCTGTACCACTCGGTCGATGATAGCTCTTCCCTGTTCCGTGTTGCGAGAAACGCGACGAACCAGCACGTGAGGTGCTCTATCTGCTGAACCTCCGGCTTCTAGATTGTAGAAGCTTCGGTCTCCTTGGTAGGGGAAATTTTGACCTTGTTCATGACTCCACCTGTCTAGGTTTATGGCCCATAGAGGCATCGGGCCTTGAAAGTTCTGATGAGGGTTAGGGTTCTGAGTAACTGGAGGTGGATTGTAAGCTTCTGATCTGGAATCGTCGTCTTCGAGAAAGTCTTCAGCAAAATCATCGTCTAAGGGAATTGTAGGCTCATCTTCTGGTTCGACACTGAGCGAACCAGCATTCCCTTGATTAGGAAATTACGGATCTCCGGGAGAATGGAATCCAGCCATTGTTATCTAAGCGAGAATAGGGATATAAGAATTATCTAATATAATTAGTAACGATAATTATTCATTAGTGTAACGCGTAAGATGTTTTAGTTTCTCTGGCTGATCACTTCTTGGAAATCTCTCCTTGTTTCTCCTTGTCTCCTCTACTGACTGCTATGATGGAGTGGTTACACCTATCTGGGTTTTTCGTGCGAGAATGGAAGTGTCTAACGAATCTATGAGATTAAGGGTAACATTATGGGGCGATCCTTACTGGGTCCTCCTATAACCGCGCAATGTATATAAGTTGTATATAATTGAAGATTAAATAGACCTTCGAATAAGTGATACTACTCCAAAACCACAACCAAACAAGGAACAGGTAGTGAAGCATGGATCACAAATTCTAAGTCTATAAAATCTCAATTATATAAAACCTTGGAAGTACACACTCCGGAATCATAGACCTGCCAGTAAAGGTTTTTAGTTTTTATGGGTAAGATTTTATTTATTTGACGATTTCTAGATCTAACAAAATATCGAGGTTCACACGTTTATTTCAGTTCTTATAATACCATAAAATACTCCTATAGTATTTTAAATTTGTAAGTTTGATTCTAGTGTTTTCTTTGGTAAGTTTTTGACTTGTTGCTCACTACGACCATTCCCCGACATACGTTGGTCATATCTAGGATAAATATAGTTGATCAGGCTATATTTATTCTCGATCTGATTACATACCCCAAGGCCTAATCGTAGCATCTCAACTTGCCTTAATACTTTTGTAAAATTTTGGCTATGATACTAGACTGATGCATGCATGTACTTATACTTTTATAAAACTAGCATTTTATTTTCTTAAAAGTATAGTTTGTGAAAACGTTTTGTCAGAGGGTTTTAGTCCCTTTGCATTTATAGTTTGTATATCTTATGTGGTTCGATATACTTAGTTCACTATAAACAATGCTCTGATACCAATCTGTCACACCCCCAAACCAGAATGGCGGAAACATTCGGGGGCGGATGACTTCACGTAGTATCATAACAGTTGAACATTTGTAAAGAAAGGAAACACAACCATCATAAATAAAATTTAAAATTTACATTGTTGAATACAATACATGTCTCAAAATAAATTACAATATGATGATTTAATAAGTTTTAAGACTGACGTCTTAACGTCCTTTCCCCAAAAGCTGATGATTTACCTGTATTACTGAATCCCTGAGAAATACAAGTAGTTTTGAAAAATTGTCAACAATTAAGTTGGTGAGTTCATAAGCGTTTTTGTATAAGAATAATATCCTTTTTAGTGTAAAATAATAGAGTTTGTTCCTAGAAAATCCAATATTTTCCATGTATGTGTGGTAGTTTGAAAAAGTTCCAAAAGACTGAATGTATAAGTGTTTTCCATACTTGAATTAGAAGAAGTAGATTTATATAAGTATATATATAATCACTAAGCCGTTTAACAGCCCCGTAATCCGAGATGTATTAATATCCCATGTGAGTTTTTATAACCGTGCTATTGACCCATACTGCCTGTAACAATGTTGTTCAGGCGTTGGAATGATATGACGTTTGTCACCCCAGACCTGCCGGTCTAACTGTTGCTAACAGTTTAGGTGCGGGATTGTCAGTCCCATATAGATCTATACACAAATATCACGCTCTCCCTACAAGAGATTATGGCTTATAAAACAGGACTTAATCTGCGAACTGAACGGTTCGATGAATTCAAATATCTTACAAAATTTGGTATCACAGGTTTACGTATGAAAAGTCCATTTTCCTTGTGAATATAAGTATTTCCTCTTTTGTTTATAGTATGTAAAAATATCATGAATATCTCGTAACTATACCTATTATAGTTTTAAAAAGGGTGTTCCGTTAGGATGAAAAACCTTGGTGTATTACCAACCTTGCATGAAAAGTAGTCTTTAACTTTAGTAGTTACGTTATTTTATGTATTTAACATTTATACATAAGATGTAGGTAAAACATTTGAACTTATAAGTATTTCAACGTAAGTTTTTCTTATGTTTCACTTGTATTTCCCCCCTAAAACATATAAAATACGTGAAAATAAGGGGTATGAACTCACTTGATAAGTGGTGACTCGGGCAGTGTGTCGTTTCTAGGAATGATCTTTCTTGACGTAACCGCGAGTTTTCGGAGAAGAAACGAGCTTCATGCGGGCAGCACTTCGACTGGAAAGAATGTTTTTCTCGGGAACTTCGGGGCGTCGGGACTCGCGTCGTGTTTTAGGGGTGTTACCGGGGCTTCGGGGTAGTCTCGGG
Organism: Lactuca virosa; assembly: GCF_052849685.1. Taxonomy (NCBI): domain Eukaryota; kingdom Viridiplantae; phylum Streptophyta; class Magnoliopsida; order Asterales; family Asteraceae; genus Lactuca; species Lactuca virosa. The sequence continues at coordinate 423,886,217 of NC_136429.1, read as the reverse complement.
ATGCTTAACACAGAGTAGAAGTAGGAGAGATGATAGAAATGAGCAGCCTAAACCCGAGACCTTCGGTTTCTATTTATAGGGTCATTTTTGGGGTCTCACGTCGTGAACCAAGCTTATTCACGTCGTGAACTTGGTCGTCATCAGGTGCGTAGTCGCGACAGCAGTCTGTCAGGCTCCAGAAGTCGTCAGCACTGAGTTCACGTCGTGAACCTCTTTTTCACGTCGTGAACTCTGACACAGTGTTGGGGTTCGCACCCCGAACTTCAGAAATTCATAACTTTCGCATACGAACTCCGTTTTCGACGTTCTTTATATCGACGCGAAGGTGAGATTATGCTCTACAACTCTCGTTTAGACTTTGTTGGCTAATTTTGAACTTAAATTTTATCATATTTATTTTTAGTAGGTCGGGACAGGAAAACTCCGTCAAAAATCCATAACTTCTTCATCCGATGTCCGTTTTCGTCTGTCTTTTTACCGTTGTACTACTATTGTCGAGATCTTCGATTCTCGTTTAGATTCTTTAGGCCAAAAGTCGCTCGATCTCTATTTCGAGTTTTTTGCTTTCTACTGCTATATCCGAAACTTAGAAAAAGCATAACTTCCTCATACGAAATCAGATTTTGACGTTCTTTTTATGTACGCTTGTGGTTTAGTGATATCTACTACTTTCATTTAGATACCTACCGCTAAAAGGTATTTTATTGAAATTTCGCGTTTTACGCTTAACAGTGTTTTACCGGTTTTGATGCGGATCTTTGATTGGTCATAACTTCTTCGTTATAACTCGGATTTGAGTGTTCTTTATATTTCTGAAAACCTTGACACTATATCTATAATTTTATGCAACCCAATTGAGATTTTTGAATAATTCGTTTTTGACGCTATTTTTATTGATTCCAAAAATAGATTATAATACTTGACTTTAGGTCATTATATTGACTTTAAATATCGGGTTGTCACAAAGACTCTTGTGATTCCACTCGATGAAATTGAGATAAACGAGCGTCTTAAATTCATGGAAGAACCAATAGAGATCATGGATAGGGAAATAAAACGAACGAAACAAAGTCGCATACCGATAGTGAAGGTTCGTTGGAATGCTAAGTGGGGACCCGAATTCACTTGGGAGTGAGAAGACAAGATGCAACAAAAGTACCCGCATCTTTTTCCTAGTCCATGATTGTACTCTATAGCAGGAATTTCAGGACGAAATTCCCACTAACGGGGGGATGATGTGACAACCCGTTATTTCTTTTTAATAAAAATCTAAACTACAAGTGTGTTTATCTAACATATATGCAAGATTATGGAGAAACCATGTTGAAATAGGGTGGTATAAACTTCATACTTAACATAGAATTATACTAAGGCAAATCAAACTTACACTAATGCAATTTCAGGGACTAAACTTAACTAAATTTGAAAGTTAAAAGGAGTGAAATGTGTTTACGGATTTGAGGTTGTCCAAACCGTAAACACGTATTTATGGGGGGACAATCCAACCGTGAACATCCTTAAGGGTGTAAACTCTAAACCGTGAACACCTTAAATATGTAAACCAATCCGTAAACCCCTAAAGGGGTGAAATTCAAACCGTAAACCCTTATTCCATTGACTAAAATCCGTAAACACCCCCTTCTAGAAGCCCTAGGCGGTAAACACCCCCTATATATATGCGTTTGGGAGAGAACACATTCATTTCACTCACTTTCATCCATAAACACCCTGAAAATTCTCTCAATCTTCAACCGTGAACAGTTCCTTTTTCTCTCAAACTTCAAGTGTTTACGCCCCTACTTCTTCAAAATCTTCATATTTCCCCACCAAGAACATTCAAACCATCTTCAAATCTTCAAAGGATCTTCAAATCTTCATAAATTCATATGATCCAACCGTGAACTCCAAATCTTCCAACCGTAAACCCCATTGTTCATCCATAAACTCCAATTTCAACATTTTCCAATTAATTTCCAATTTAATTGTAAGTCTCCTTATATAATTAAATTATTATTTAAAACATTATTTAAATTAATATTCTTATTAATTTAAATACGACGTTGAATATAATTATTTTAGGGCAACGTTATTAACGCGTACGCTTACCCGGGGATCGTCTCTACAACTCGCTAATTCCAGTTAACGCACATTTGAGGTGAGTTTATATCCCTAAGTTTTCAATATTTTTCCATGTTTTTAGGGGTGGGGGGGGGGGGGAATACAAGTACAACACAATTAAATTTTTGTAAACAGTCAAACGATTTCAAACGGTTACAAAAAATTTCAAATGACCTTAAACTGTTTCAATCAGTTGCAACCATTATTTTTACGGTAACGTATTATATATATATATATATATATATATATATATATATATATATATATATATATTTTATATATAAATATGAGTACAGATCTTTAATCCTTTGTAACATGCTGATCAAAGGTAAATTTTTGAGGATAATCATAATTCCAATGGAGCAATCATATTAACTATAATAGGTATAACTTATTGAACATAGATACCATATTTACAAGATACTGGGATACAAAACCAACGAATATATAAACTATAATTGGTATAGTTTATGGAACATAAGTACTATCTTACTAAATACATGTTTTATCACCGTAACGAACATATAAACTATATTAGGTATTGTTTATGGAACATATAAACAGTTATTCATTTCAAAGGATTTTCAATTATTCTACACTTAACCGTCGATATAGCTTTGTGAGATAACGACTTCAAGTACTTATTTAAGTGCCAACAAAAGTCCTGACCTTAATAACCAGAGTCTCCTGGAGGGAGAGCGTGAATTTGTCTATAGATCTATACGGGATTGACAACCTCGCACCCCGATTGTTAGCTACAGTTGGAACGGAAGTACTGGGGTGACAAATGTCATGAGCGATTTTTTGACGCCTGAAGAACGTCGAGTCAGGCCATCCGTCATATTATGTATGGTTATGAGAACTCACAATTTGGTATCGAACAATACGATTAGTGTATGAATAAGTAACCACTTCATATAGTTTTATTTAAATAATAAGACTATAAAACATTATGTTACAAGTACCACTGGTGAATTCAGGAGATTTTAACAAGGTATGAATACAGAAGACTATTCCAGCACATATAAAACATACATTCATATTTTTATGGAATTTAAAACTACCTTTTTACTATTACAGAGCTTTATATCACTTACACTTTTCGAGTTCAACAATTTACAATAGAAAATATAGGATTTTCAGGCAAAAACACACTTACATTTTCAAGAAACAAATTGATGGCTTTCAATTACAAACATACTTATGAACTCACCAACTTAAATGTTGATACACTTTCAAAATCACTTGTATTCTCAGGAAACCGATAAGACAGGTACACCCGTAGGTTTTTGAGAAGACGGAGCTTTTAGAGTCGCGTCTTTTATACTTTTGTAATACCTTTTGATGTCATACAAACTATGTTATAAACATATGTAAATAGTATATTTTTTCAATATAATGGTTGTGTTTGCTTGATTACTATTATACAATTGTTGTGATACTGTACATGACGTCCTCCGCCCCCGAACATTTCCGCCATTCCGGTTTGGGGGTGTGACACAACCTCAATGTCCTCTAAAGGGACCACCGTCGTCTCATCGGCTACACACTTGCTCAGCTGGGACACATGGAAGGTGTTATGAATCTGACTCAACTCCGCAGGCAGCTCTAACCGATAAGCAACCTTACCCACTCGGGCGATCACTCTGAAAGGACCGATGTATCTAAGGCCCAGCTTGCCCTGCTTCCTGAATCAAATCACCCCTTTCCATAGGGATACTTTGAGGAGGACATAATCCCGAACCTGGAACTCTAGCTCTGAACGTCGTCAGTATGCATAACTCTTCTGATGACTCTGGGCCATCAGTAACCTCTATCTGACCTGCTGGATCTTCTCTATCGTCTTGAGCACTATCTCAATGCTCCCCATAACTCTCCGCCCTACCTCTCCCTATCAGATGGGAGTCCGACACCTCCTCCCATATAAAAGCTCAAAGGGAGGCATACTGATACTGGAATGATGGGTGTTGTTGTATGAAAACTCAGCCAAGGGCAAGAAGGTATCCTAATTTCCACCGAAGTCCATGACACATGCACATAGCATGTCCTCGAACATCTGAATCGTCCGCTTGCTCTGCCTGTCTGTCTGTGGGTGGTAAGCGGTGCTGAAATGCAACCGGGTACCCAACTCCTCATGAAATTTATTCCAAAACCTGGAAGTAAAACGCACATACCAATATGACACTATCGATGTTGGCACCCCATACCGTGCCACTACCTCTCGAACGTAGATTTCGGCTTATTTCTTCGCAGAATAGCTCTCACTTATAGCCAGGAAGTGAGCACTCTTCATTAACCGATCTACAATAACCCATATCGCATCAACACCTTGCGCAGTCCTCGGTAACTTGGTAATAAAATCCATGGAAATCTGCTCCCACTTCCATAGAGGAACCTCCAAAGGCTGCAACTTGCCATGAGGACGCTGGTGCTCTGCTTTGACCTGGCGACATGTCAAGCATCTCTCGACTACCCATGCCACATTTGTCTTCATACAGGGCCACAAATAATCCTTTCTCAAGTCCTAATACATCTTAGTGGCCCCAGGGTGGATGGAAAACCTTGACTTATGGGCCTCCTCCATCAAATTCTGTCAAGATCCACCCGAATATGGAACCCATATCTGCCCATGATAGGTCATAAGCCCACGACTATCAGTCTCAAACTCAAAAATCTTCCCGGTCACCCCCTCTCTCTTATAGTTCTCTTGTCTCATGGCCACCGCTTGGGCCTCTCGGATGGTATCTAAGACCGGAGTCATCACCGTCATCCTCATGCACACGTCTTAGATCGGAGTACTCGCTGCTCTACGACTCAGGGCATCGGCTACCACATTACCCTTGCCAGGATGATACAAAATCTCACAGTCATAGTCTTTCACTACATCGAACCACCTCCCCTGCCTCATATTTAGGTTGGGCTGATCCATAAGGTACTTCAGGCTCTTATGGTCTGTGTATATGGTACACCTGGCACCATAAAGATAGTGGCGCCAAATCTTGAGGGCGAACACCACCGCCCCAACTCCAAATCATGGGTGGGATATCTCATCTCGTGAGGCTTCAGCTGCCTCGATGCATATGCTATCACGTGCTCCCTCTACATCAGCACGACACCCAACCCGGAAATAGATGCATCACAGTAGACTACGAAGTCCTCTACTCCCTCAAGAAGAGCTAACACTGGAGCTTCTTACAATCTCTGGCAAAGAGTCTCAAATGAGGCCTGCTGCTCGGGCCCCCAGAAAAAAGTAACACCCTTCCTGGTCAATCTGGTGAGAGGAACGACAATCTTGGAGAAATCTATGATAAAGCTCTGATAGTAACCACCCATCGCATAACTGCCTCAATATTGGTTGGGTCGACCAAAATCCCATTCTGATTAATGAGGTGTCCCAAGAATTGGACCTATCGTAACTAGAAATCACACTTGGAGAACTTGGTGTAAAGCCTCTCCATCCTCAACACTCTAAGAATCTCTCGCAGGTGCTCCTCATGCTGTTCCCTAGACCTCGAGTACACCAAAATTTCGTCAATGAACACAATCACCAACCTATCCAACATGGGTCTACACACCCGGTTCATGAAGTCCATGAATGTTGTAGGTGCATTGGTGAGCCCGAAAGTTATCACCACAAACTTGTACGGCCCATAACGAGTTTGGAAAGCTGTCTTCTAAATATCCTCCTCACAGACCCTCATCTGATGATACCCAGATCTCAAATCAATCTTTGAAAACCAAGATGCCCCCTGCAACTGATCAAAGAAGTCGTCGATCCTCGGTAGTGGAAAACGGTTCTTGACCGTCAGCTTGTTCAATTCCCGGTAATCGATGCACATCCGGTGTGAACCATCCTTGTGCACCGCCAACAGTCAAGAAGTCCAAAAGTTAGATATTCATTTGAAAGGACATAAGAAGTACATTACCACCTAGGATGGAAAGGTAACGTATGGAGTCATTATACATGTCCTGTTTCGTTGATGATTCGGGGACATAATCATCCTAAGGGGGAGATAATTGTAACGCCCGCAGATTCGGGCTAGTCTATTTAGAGATAATAAGCGTTAAAAATGACTTTTAGATAGAAGATTATTGAGGATAAATAATCTTAGCCAAAGTTATAGTATATGTCACAAGGATTCCATACATATAAATAACGCTGAAATCCGACTTATAACGAAGAAGTTATGACCCGTTGAAGTTTTGCGATTAAACCGACACGACTCCGTGTATCGTAAAAAGTGAATTTTTGACGAAATACTTTTTAGACTTAGCAATATAAAAGAAAGTCATTGTATACATTAAACCGAGATCATGCATATAGAGAACGCCCAAATCCGACTTCGTTAGAGGAAGTTATGATTTTTTTTAAGATTCAGTGTAGCAGTATACAGCCCGGAAATCGAATTTTAGATCGACCGATTTTTAGCCAACACAACCTAAACGAGAATTGAAGATCTCATTAATAAGAGCTAAACGATATAAAGACAATCGAAACGGAGCTCGTATGCAAAAGATATGGACGAAACTTAGTCCCAACTCTTCAAGCGCGACGAATTCGATATAGATTTGTTAATCTGAGATAGAATGAGAATTACCCGATGGAGTCTAAATGAAACTTGTAGAACTTGTAAAAACCAACACATGGATATAAAGAACGTCGAGAATAGAGCTCGTATGTTAAAGATATGGACGAAACTTATTCCATACTCTTCGAGCGCGATAAATTCGATACAAATTTGTAAATCTGAGATAGAATGAGAATTAGCCGACGGGGTCTAAATGAAAGTTATAGTACTCATAAATGCCAATGCGTGGATATAAAGAACGTAGAAAACGAAGCTCATACGTGGAAGATACAGATGAAACTTAGGGCCTACTCTATGATCAAACCCCTGTAAATAGATGATGAATTCTTCATATTTCCTTACTCAATTCCTCTAAACTCTCTCTAGAATTCTTCTTTCTTTCTTGTTCGATTTCTCCTAGTTATAGGGTGCGATAGAGAAACTCTGAGTCGTCAAAAAGCCGACGAAAGAAGTTCTTAGAGTCGGAGTTCTGCCCGTGTAATTTCCCGGTTTTCATTAAAAGTCCGGTAAGTTAAGCTACACTATTATGTTTTCAGTGTAACTTATATTTATAGTCATAAGTCGTTATTATGAACCTATAAATAAGATTTATCAGTGAATCAAAGTCGTTATACTGATTGATCTATTTACATGGATGATGTCTAGGCTGTGATTTAGTGAGGTGTTTAAAGTGAGATTTCGAAATAGTATACTTCGTACACCAAACGAACCCTACCCCCGATATGATGCTACCTGGTTGTTCCTTACTTGAATGATCGTGAAATTGACTTTGACTTAATGATGAATCTAGACTAATAATTAGTCTCAATAAATATTAGACTAAAACTTAGCGATAATAACGCTAGGTTACGTCAAAGGAAAAGACAATTGCTAGAAGCGAAGCTTTGCCCAAATTTCAAGTCGGCACTTTAACAAGTGAGTGCATAGTGCCTTTCTTGAACATGATTTCAATACAAGTATTAATAAAAGTATTAAAGATATGTTGAAAGTTTAGATGTGACTTATATGCTTATTATTTGGAAATATGTGTTATATTTATATTTGATGATATACGCTATGCGAACCAGACATGGTTCTATATGTGTTGAGATGTAGTTACAAGATAACAATAATAGAAATATTATAAATGAGAAGATAAATGTATGTTAATACTTAATACTCTATATAAAATATTACAATAAATTAGGATAGTGTTGCTGAAACAGAGTTAGTATTGAAAGTTGATTATAATCATTGTAGGCTTGCTTAGTGATGAAATAAGATTTAAAAGAGATTTTTACTTCAATTAAGTTTGGATATTGGGTAGTATCTTATTATGGGCACATGTGTGATCGGAATAGAAAGTAGAAACTCTGTTCGAGGAGATTGATGATCGATGGAGTATGTCCTACGTACAAAAGTAATTTCTATGTACCAAGTCTTTTTCAAAGCTCTGTATCTTAGGTGCTGCTTGTGCCAGGGTATTATTATGTTCTAGTGTACGAGTCCTACTCATAGCAGGGTACTATAATGTGCCGGAAGTACTATCATGTACAAAGTCCTTTTTTTGACACTATTGTGTGTCAGGGTACGGGAGCGTACGAGAGTACTTTATTAGTATTTCTCCATACTTTTTCTTTTGATGAGCTTTGTGTGTCAGCGTTTCCTTTCACGAAGTAATTGAGGGAACTTCGTAGACTTCCTAAGAGAGTGTGTTAGTAATAGACCACTACCTGGTATGTTTGATGTTGTATTGTCAGATAGGGTGAGTCTAGGGGTAAAATGCCTCACAGTGTGAGACCACTGCTAGGCACAATTATCTAGATAACCACCCCTGACTTAATTGTCTTGTTGTTTTTACGAACGGAGGTTCATGGTGAAACTTATTCCATTCCCCTCATTTGATGTATTTATTGATCCTTGTTTGCTGCCAGGGAGTTTCCGAAGCAGCATCGTTAGTTTGTTGTTCATATTGATCCTTTAGGCTAGATCTTGTAAGATCGTTGTATAGGATTTATACGTAGGAATCGACGGGATGGGATAAGTTGTTTTAGAGATATGATATATCTGTGGTAAAGATACTAGTTGGATTTGCAAGTTTGAGATATACATTATTATTGCATTGTGGTTGAAATTCCTATGTACTCACCAGGTTTCGCAACCTAACCCACTCAATTTATTGTATCACATGCAGCTATACGAAAGATACATTCTGCTGAGAGATGCAAGGAGTATTAAGCCGATAGTTTAATTACTGTAAGCCATGTAATATATCGTTATTCTTATGTTTCTATAGTGATGATGACATCCCAATGTTTTAATATAAATAAAATACATTTCTTTGGAAATGCTTTGACAATACATTTATCATATTTTTGGGAACAAATTCCGCAACCTTATTCTTCAAAAAGGATACTCTGATTTTTAAATGAGCATAAACAAATCGGTCTTTTCTGTCCATGAAAATGGGGATGTCAAAGTTTGCTACGTTTCGACAAGTTCAAATCGAATCCTTACCGACCTATCATTTCCATGAAAACCTTAGGATGTTTACCCGATTTACGAAGTAGTTGACGACCTAGTTGCTCTTGTATGGATTCATTAGTAAAGTGTCTTGGAGCGGGTCTTGTCTCGTGTTTCCTGTTAAATTCCGAGATCATCCTTAATGGATCATTAGCATCTAAGAACCGACGATGACCAACATAAATGACTTTATTTGTTGCACGATATGAGGGAGTGTCTTTATTACAAGTCAGACATGCTCTGTACCCTTGCCCGCTCCAACCCGATAAACTAATACGAGCTGGAAAGTCATTTATTGTCCATAACAATATAGCTTTCATCGTAAAAAATGTGTTTGTTCCAACGTATTTAATATGTACTCGTGACTGCCACAAAAACTTAACCTTTTCCACTAACGGCCTAAGGAAAACATCCATGTCCTTTCCAGGTTCTTTAGGGCCGGGAATCCACAAGGCCAAAATTAATGATGACTCTTTCATACAAAGCCTAAAAGCCATGGTGGCAGATTATATATGGTGAGTGCGACCGACCACGTGCTATGTGGATTACACATGTTACCAAATGGATTAAAGCCGTCAGCTGCAAGCCCTAAGCGTACGTTTTGAGGTTCACTCAAGAAGTCAGGGTAATCTACATCAAATTTGTAACACCATGTCTCAGCTTAAACTTTTTAGAAGAATATATGTAATTGAATAATTAATTATAGACATATGAGGAGTCATTAAAGTTTTAATTAATTGAAAAATGTATTTATAGGTTTTTTTGTATCTAATAGTCAAGTAATTATTTATAAATAAATTAGTTTTAATAATAATAATAATAATAACAATAATAATTGAGATATACAAGTCTAGGGTCTATATTGTTATTTCAGAATCTTCTTATTTAAAGGGAATTCGAGAAGGGGATATTTTCTGCAAATGGACCAAACGGCAAGGGCCGATTATGCAAATTTATGAAAATCGTATGTTTTCTTCTTCACTATGCAGCTCACAGAGGCGTTTTATTCTCGATTTCAAGCCTGCAATCTGAGATTCTTTTGAAAGGCATTCGACCCCAACCATTTTTATCGGTATATATTGAGCATATGAATATTTTAGGGTGCGTTTGGTTGTGGAAAACTGTTTTCATTTTCAAAGAAAATGTTTTCAGAAAATAGAGTTGAGTTTTCATTTTTAGTTTTCAATGAAAATTTTAAAAACACGCTTGGTTGGAAGCGGTGGAGTTTTCATTTTCCCCCTTAGAAATTTGGAAAACTTTGGAAAACTGTAAAAATCGCTTTTCTAAATTACATAGAATTTGGAATACTGAAAATTTTCATTTTCTTAGAAAACTTTGGAATATTGAACGAACGATATGCGTTTTCAAAATTTCCATTTTTCTTGGAAAAATTTCCTAGAAAACTGAAATTTTTTCCACAACCAAACGCACCCTTAGGGTTCAGGGGGGTGAGAGAGCCGCTTGGACCGTCGAGAGTGGGTGTGTGTTTTATTGTGTTTGCGTTTGTGTGTGAGAGTGCTTGGTCCAGGTGATAACCTGCGTCTTTCTGGCATCCTTCGAGACTTCCATTTGCAACTCCGACGAGCTCAAGGATCAATTCGTTTTTACTGTTTCTGATGTTACCACTAAGTAGAAAAAGAGAGCGGGTTTCAGGTTTGAAGTCAATGATTTTATGTATAAATAGGTTCCCATAGTCATGGGGAGATCTGGAGATCTTCGAGACGACAAAAACCAAAGTTACGTGTTCTTTTGTTCCATTAATTACGTGTGGTTTAATGAAGTATATAGATGCACTCGATGTCTTGTTTTCTGCTAGGAGGGGAGGTGATTAAAAAGATCCGATTAGGTATGGGATTCGAAAGGAGATGTTTATGAGTAGAGCAACCTTTGGTTTATCTTGGCAGTGAGCCCCTGTGAGGTCTAATCTATTTTCCCGATGAGCCCCGCTGAGGTCTAATCTATTTTCCCGATGAGTTTTCCAGTTCAAGTGAAGTTCGTTTAGTGGGGGATAAACAAGGTAGTCAACATGAAAATCAATGGAGGACCTAAGTTACATTGTGAGTGTGTAAATGTGTAAAGCTACAATTGAATATTCAGCTAGACTTTTCACTCTAGTGATAATCTGAAAAGTGTGTAAATGTGTAAAGATACAATTAAATGTGTAAAGCTACAATTGAATATTCAGCTTTGTAGAGTTGAATTTTATTGTAATATGTCGAAGTTTGTGTAATTGTCTTTTTCGTATGTTCATTATGTATTTACTAAGGCATCTGTTTTTACGAAGCGTGAATGTCTAGCCTTAGTATTTTTTGTACTTTCAGCCTCCTACAAATAGGAGCTGAACATAGAGTAGATGATAGAGTTTTTCACAGTTTCTATTATCTTTTTGTACTCGTGTTCATTGGAAGTAATGAGAGCTTAAACCAGACCTTATTTACTTCTCGTGTTCATCTATACTCTGATTTTGATTCTAATACTCGATTAATCACTTCTACAATTGGTATTAGAGCAGGAATCTATACTGCAAAGATCTGATTTTCAATTGAATCTCTAGTTTTTGAGTCGCAAGTTTGTCTCAAAAGTTTCCGCACTGTTTGATTCTGAAAATCATCTCTGATCTACAGTTTTGATTTGATTCTGCACTTGAATTGTGTAATCGAGTAATTTTTTTTGAGTTTCTGATCAATTCAGTCATTCAATTTCAAGTTTCTTCAAGTTTTTCTGAAAAATCTCATATGTATGTTAATGGCGAATTTCAATATGAACACAATGACTTCATTTTCTCATCTGTTAGGATCTTCTACGAAGATTCCTATGTTGATCCCAGAGTACTATGATCAGTGGGCTGATCGAATGGAGGATTACTTGAACGGATTGGACGAGGAACTCTGGAGCTGCATAACTGGAATCGCTCAACCTCAACCAAATGTTCAACATATTGGATTATCTGGATCAGCACCTGCAGTTACTGATCAATCCACCAGGCTGAAGAATAACGAAAAGCGATCTTTGAGAGAGTTGTGAGATGCCTTGCCACCTGTTGTTTACAATTACATCCGTGGTTGTAAAACTGCAAAAGATATCTGGAATACTCTAAAGGAAAAGTATTAGGGAAGCGAGAAAACGAAGATAAACTCTGTTAAAAAATGTCTTGTGGAGCTGAAGGAGTTCAGACAAAAAGAGAGTGAAATGATTGATGTTTACTATGATCGTCTTAATGAACTGATCTATAGGTGCAATCGTTATGGAATCATAAGGTCATCAATGGAGTTCAATCTCACTTTTGTGATGAGACTTCGTAAGGAGTGAAGAAGCGTCAGCATGATGGTGAAGAATCAACAAAGCTTCGATACTTCATCTTTGAATGATGTGTATAATCAGTTGAAAACTCACGAAAGTGAAGTGAATGAGATGGCTAAAGAGTCGAAACTGAGTTTGGGTGGTCCGTTAGCTCTAGTTTCGAAAGTGTCTGAGAAAGAAGCTGTTGAGAAAGATGATTCTGATGAAGAAGGCTTCATAATGAATTCTGATGTTGAAGCGGTTGCTTTCTACTCGAACAACCGAGTTAAAAAGTTTTTCAAGAAACCTTTCAATCCTAAGATGAAGCAGAGTGATGTGAAAGGAAGTTTCGTGAATAAGTCTATGGGTGAGGAGAAGAAGAAATTCGAGAAGAATGATGTGAAGGCAACTGAAGCAAAAATTGAGAAGAAACTTAAGGGAGATTCGGGCATTGACTGTCATTACTGCAACGGAGCAAATCATTTGGCTAATGATTGTATGCTTCGTAAGAAAGAGGAGAAAAAGAATAGGGTCAAGGACGAAGCCTATTATGTTGAAAGATTGAAAGAGGTTCGTGCAAAGACGAAGGGGTTATCTTTGGTTGCTCAAGGTGAATGTGAGGTGGATGACACTTATCAGATCTGGTCTTCAGGATCTGACGATGAAGTGATGCATAATCCGACGCATGGTGCTATGTTCGCACAGTTTGAAGAGGATGAGGACGAAAAGGTGACTGGTCGTTGTTTCATGACCAAATCAGGAGTCAAATCACCGATGACAACCAAGGTACGTGCTATTCTTCAGTCTTTTAACATTCCTTTACAATCTTATGATTTTGAAATAATTGCATTTGATGATACTGTTGCTTACTTTGATACAATTGTGGTGTGTGCTAGTAATGAAGCTAAGAACTGAACATCCAGTTGCTAGAGACCCAGAAATTGTTAGATTTGAAAAGAAGCAGGGTAGAGTATTTGGAATTACAATTGAATAATGTAAATAATGATAGGGAAAATCTAGACAAGGATGTTCGAATGTTACTAGCTCAAAGAAACATCTACTGTAATTCTGCAAAGAGATTATATGCAAAATTGACTTCATTGCATCATTCGTGTGACATTAGCAAAGAACAACATAGGAAATTGTTGCCTTTTCTTGTTTTCGAAAGAGAGAAAGTTGATAGTTTGTCCTATGCTTGTGTGAAAACTATAGCAGAATTCGATAAAGTGCCTGATAATCGATTTGCTTATGGTATTGTTAAGATAGACGAATATTTGAATACTGATGAAATTGTTGAGATAGCGAATGATACTTTGACCAAAAGTGAACAAATCAAAATTTTGAAAAGAGCTGAGAATTCGAAACTTGACTCTTAATCAAATTTCGCTAATGTCGATGATAATTCTGATAGTTTTAGCGAAATCAGTGAAATTGAGGAGGAGGAAAGTATCGATTGTTCTCAGTTATCTGTCATTAATGTCACATCTAAGTCAAAAGGTAAAGAAATTTGTGATGATTTGATGGTTAAGGATCACATTGATAGACCCTCTACTTCGAAAGTGTGTGACTTTGATAATGTGAGTGTAAGAGACAGTCAAACCGATAGTAGTGATAATGAGAATGAAGAAAAAGTTAAGAATGTTTCGAACAATTCTGAGCCAGAAAAGAATTTTTCGAATGAAACATCCATTCCAAGGGTTGTTGTTGATCAAGTGTATGGAGACACTGAAAATTTCGACAAAATCGTATCTGACAAAGGTGCTCATTATTTGGAAACAAATACTGTTGTGTATCCAAATTTTAAGTGTACAGATGATGTTGTATTTCCGAATCAAGTGTTTGTCACTACTGGAAATGTTGAAAACATCAAACCTGAGTTCAACAAAATGGTCGAAGATGATAACAAGAAAGCATCAAAAGAAGGATTCTTTTCAAACCAAAGCACTGTCGAAAACAATCTAACAAATAATTCATATGTTTTTCAAAGACAAAAACCACAAAGAAAATGGGTTGATAAACAATAAATTACAAAAGAGGTTTTGAAACAAGAATCTAATGAAACAAATGAAAATGTGAAACTTAATTCACAAGAATTTAAGGATCTTGTTGAAAAATTTTCGAATGAAAAAGGAATTTCAAAAAGACAGGCACGAAAAAGAATTTTTTGGCAAGTTGTGTCCAATGAAAAACAATCAAACTTACCAACCAAGAAAATGTCTGAAAACGAGTTGTCTAAATCAGTGAAAACAAAGATTTCAACTTGTTCAGATAAAAAGGAAACTTCCACTCAACCAATTTCGTCTGATACTGAAAAATCTTCAACAAAATCCTCAAAATCAACATCTTTAAGGAATTTTCAAACAAATGTGCACCAAAAGAATTTTCAATCACAAAACCAACAAAAGTTTTCAACTCCAAATTCAACCTTTCCAAAACCAACAAACAATCAAATCAAAATTTCTTCAAATAGAACAAAGCGAACTTTTGAGAATGTTTAAAAATTTGAGAATGTTTATCATTTTGACAATGTTCGAAAATTTGAGAATGTTCGAAAATTTGAGAATGGTCGAAAATTTGAAAATGTTCGAAAGTTTGCAGACAATCAAACAGTTGTGCATGATAAATCCACAAAATCTGCAAAGTTTATTCCACAAAAACCAAATTTTCCGAATCCTTCTGCACATAAAGCCTCTAAAGTTTCGTACACAAGAGGTTCGTATGGGGTGCAAACAATCAATCATTGGCTTGAAAACAAAGGGAAAAAGTATCAATCAGGAAAGTTTTCTCAAAATCAAATCCAGAAGGCCTATGAACAGTATTTGAATGATACTTCATCTGGAAGTTCATCTTCGAAAGAATCAAATACTCCAGTTCAAAAAGGGCAACCAATCCCAAAGGAAAGACACACTGAGAAACATGAGAAAAAAATTAGTGAAAATCCAAAACTATCGAAAAATTATGTTTCAGCACCTTTAATTGATGATGTCGACTTAATTGACTTTTTCAAAACTAAAGTTCGAAATTGGGCTTTAAGTTATAAATTTCATTCGCTTTTTCAAACTAATGACCAAGGACCCAAACAACCTTGGGTACCTAAATTCTTTTAATAATTGCAGGTATTGTGTGACGAGCAATATGATGAGAAATTATACATTGATAATGGTTGCTCACGTCACATGACTGGAAGAAAGGAAAATTTGAGAGATTTTCGAAGTTTGGAAAATGCTGGTGTTGTGAAGTTCGGGAACAATCACAAATGTCAAGTAAAAGGATACAGGAAATTAATGAATGGACGTTTTACTGTAAATCGTGTTGCCTATGTCGAAGGTCTTCAACACAATTTGATAAGTGTTTCACAACTTGTTGTGGGCACTGGTAATCAAGTTGTGTTTAACGAAGAAGGAAGTATCATTTCCAATGTTGATACGAAAGAAGTTTTGCTAAAATCAAAAAGATATGGCGATATGTTCACCCTTGACATCAAACCTATTGTTGGGAAACCCTTAGTTTGATTGCTTTCGAAAGCTTAATCTGATGTCAGCTGGCTATGGCATCGACGTTTATCACATTTAAACTTTTGAAATCTCAATAAGTTGGTGATAGACGATCTTATTCGAGGTTTACCTGTTCTGAAGTTTGATAATGATACTTTATGTGTTGCTTGTGAACAAGGAAAACAACATCGCAAAGGACATCCAATTGTCATAGATTCGAAAATTGTTGAACCGCTGGAACTTCTTCATATTGACCTTTGTAGACCATCAACTGTTGAAACTCTCAACAAGAAACGATACATTTTGGTTATTGTTGATGATTTTTCACGATTCACTTGGGTGTATTTTCTCAGGTTAAAATCTGAAGTCGCTCAAACAATGAACGAATTTATCAAGAAAATTGAGACAAGTTTGAAAAAGAAAGTTCGTAAAATCAAAAGTGATAATGGTTCAGAGTTTAAAAATAATGTGCTCGATTCGTTCTTAACTGAGAAAGGAATTTCGCATAATTTCTCATCGCCATATACACCACAACAAAATGGTGTGGTTGAAAGGAGGAATATGTCTCTTTGCGAAGCAGCAAGAACAATGTTGACATATGCGAATCTTCCTCAATATCAATGGGTAGAAGTAGTTTCGACAGCATGCTTTACTCAGAATAGATCTTTTATTCATCGTCGTTTCAATATAAATCCGTATGAAATCATAAATAACCGAAAACCTAATGTCAAATTCTTTCATGTGTTTGGCTGCAGGTGTTTTATCATGAATCTCAAAGATAATCTTTCGAAATTTCAAGCTAAGGCTGATGAAGGAATATTTTTGGGATATTCAAATAATTCGGTTGAATACATAGTGTTGAATAAGCGAACAAGAAAAGTTGAAGAAATGTTTAACCTCACTTTTGATGATTACTATGTGAAACAAGTTGAAAAACAATTCGAACAAAAACCAATTCTGAATGAATCAAATGATGAATCTGCAAGTTCTAATTCATCTGATTTTGATTATGATTTAATTTTTGGTGTTCCAGATAGGGCAGTCGATGCTGAAGTACATGCTGTTGATAATCAAACTCCTGAATCTTCAAAACACACTGATGATTCGACAATCACAACAAATACAACTGCTAATGGCGAAAGTATGCTACATGCTTAGGTGGAGGGGGAGCACTTGAATATTCCTTCAACTGTTGAGGGGGAGCATCCTTTCGAAGGGGAGAATAGCAGTGTAAATGAAAGTTTCGAGGGGGAGCATCTGAATGATAATTATGTCGAGGGGGAGCATAATGATAATGAAACAATAAATCTTGATGAAAATGATGAATTTCATGAACTAAATGATAATAATTCTATTCCAGGACTGAATTCGAAAGAATGAAAATGAAGTGTTATGCAAAAGTGTCGATTCAGAGGCAATACTGATTCATTCAGAGGCTGACAGTATTAACCATTCAGCGGTTACTGTTCACGTTTAGCGCTTCGACACGCTTCGTTTTCGACTTTTGGGAAAGAAAAGTTTTGTTCGTTTGGTACATTCTTAAGTTCTCATTTATTTTTCTTTAATTTAAAAAAAAAATTGGAAAAACAAAAAATATTTTCGTTTGTTTGTATTCTTTTCGAAAAATCAAAAATTCCAAAAATATTTTCTTTTGTTATTTGTTTTAATTTTCGAAAAAGTTAAAAACACAAAAATATTTTCGTTCTTTTTTTAAAACATAAAATACCAAAAAGATTTTTGTTATTTTGTACTTTGTTATTTCTTTCTTAGTGCAGATTTCACGAAAGTTTTACAAGTGTCATGCTTGCATTTCTAGGGTATGGTAAAATTTCGACAACTTTGTACTAGTTAGAATGTCCCTAGAAGCATGCTGCAGCATGTCGACCTAAACCTCTTTTGACTCAATTTGTGATTTCGAAAGCCTTAATGAAATTCTTCACTAAGAAAATTTCTTCCCAATCAGGCTTGCATTCACATTAGTCTACTGAGCTACCTAACTCTTCTCACATTAGTTAAGAGTTGTCTGTTTGGTCCAAGAATAAGAGAGGTACAATTGAATTCGTGAAACAATCTTTTTCATCTCAAACTTCTAACACATTTCACACACAATGACGTATGTCCAATAGGTCATTGATCAAACCAATCATGACTTAGACATATCAAAACTCTGTGTTTATGATCTTGAATCATGAGGCCGTGATGAAAGTGAAACCCAATTTTCTAAACTTTTAAGGAATTGGCGGGGAACTACGTTCCAGATTTAACGAAACATTTGTTTCAGTACAAAATTTCAAAACTCCAAATCATATTCAATTCTTTTGTGTGATCTTGATCAAATTGTCGAAACCCACGATATTTGTTACCCAACAGGATCCAGCTCAAATTAATTTTTTTTTAATATGATTTCCGGGTGAGTTTCATTTGAAATTCGAAGTCACTTTCAAATTAATCCAAAGCATACTTGTCACTGACTACACTGGTCAAACAAGTAATTTCGGTTACAATTACTCACCTTATGTTTAGGTTGATATGTAACGAAATTTTTAAGCCACCCACAAAGCCTTGAAAAAGAAGCCCTTTGATACTTCTTTACAAGTATTCGATTGTAATTCACAGGAACATACATGAGCTGTTGATTATCTCTCTTGATAATTAACAAAGCAACCTTTGCCCGGGGTTTATCTGCCTTTGTGTCGAAATTTTATTTTTCGACATCACAGATCCTAAATTTTAGTTAATTTGCTTCTTATCTTATTCTCTTGGCACACTGCACTCACGAAATCCTTGAGGTTCTGAGTATTACCAACTCAGGCTGATGATTTCGAAAGTCTGGCAAATGACTTCGTCTTTAATCCCAAAGATGAAAGAGCCTAACCTCCATGCCGAAGGTTTTCGATCTTATCCAATTGGTACTAACGAACAGTCTGATGTGACGGTATGGCAACGTGGCCCAACTTTCAAGGAACTTTATCTGACGTGGCATGTTTAACGGCTAGTGGTGCGACTTTCTAGGACAGACGTGGCTTACTCTTTCCAGAAAACATTTGGAATTCAATAGGGGTTACATATAAAAGGAAATTCTACTCTCCTTTTACACTTACGCATTCAAATTTTCATAAGTTCAAAAAGCCCTAATTTTCTCTGTTTTTCCACAAATTCTCAAACCCTAATATATGGCGGCTGATCCAAATTCCACTACTGAAGAAGTTGCTTCTCAACCACTGATGAAGATTCAAAGTACCAATTATCAGGTTGAAGGAGATGTGTCACTGTCTCCAGACGAACTCAAGATGCTGATTGTTGCTCTTAAACATTCAGGTCTTGCAACTGCAATGTTTAATGCTTTTGAAGTTCCGTTGTCATGGTTATCAATGGCCAGTTCTACTGCTTCTTGCAACAAATCAACTGATCTTATCACATTCAATCTGGTGAATGAAAAGCAAATTCGTCTCTCTCGAAGATGTTTACTCAAATCTTGGTAATTCCAAATTCCCCTCCAATCTTTAAACCTACAGCTGATCAAGTGATGTTCATGTTTAACGAGATGGGTCATCAACCACCAGTCGTTAAGATCAGTGATTTCAAGAAATCTGGTCTTCCTTGCATATGGAATTTTCTGTTTGGAATATGGCTTAACTGGGCGAAGTGTAGGGCTTGATAAGGGGAGAATGGAAGTTTATTGTATGGTAGCAGGGTTGTACTTGTTGGATTAATGTCTAAGTCCATAACTATAATTGGTAAGACTTGACCCGACCTGGCATGGTCCATTTGGGTTGCATGGCATCATGCATTTGGATAGACTATAATGAGAGAAATAACACTTAAGGTTGGTTAATATATTATAAGTTCTAATATATTAATAAGGTTATTTAATTAGTATTGATCAAGAATTAATTTGGAATTAATTAAGTGATCAAAAGGAGACTAATTAAATATATGGGTTGATTGTGTAAATCATTCATTCTTATATATGTGGGCTTGTGATCCAAGATTCCTTATGTTGGACTAAGTCCATGGGGTGACCCATGGATACTCCATGGAGGTTAAAATCCATGGAGCATAAGGAATGGGTAAAGTTATGAGTTACATGGTGTAACCCTAATAGCCACCATATAAAAGAATCCCATGGCTCAAGAAATCGTGCACTAATGTGTGAGTGTGAGGGCTAGACGATTTCAAGGAGTGTTCAAGTTTCTCTCAAGTTATTCCAAGTGTATTTGGTGTTGTGTGAACCATTTGAGGTGTCACACTTGGGGCACTAGGCACTCAAGCTTCATGAAGACATTCTACATCAAAGAGGTATGTATTCTATCTTGTTATATTTATTATTTTGTATGCTAGATTAGGATAATACCTTGGATGTTCATAATTGTATGTATAATAGAGAAAACATAGATCCAAGGTATTTAGGGTTGCATGTACACTTAGGAGTGTTAGAATGCTAATAACCCAACAGTGGTATCAGAGACTGGTTTTGTTTTCTTGTTATACTTGCAAAAGTAGCTGAAAAATCGAGTTGGATGCATATATTCGATTGTTTTGGCTGGAATTGGACTAGGAACATCACCCTAAGATGTTTTTGGACTTATAAACTTGTTTTTGATGTGGTAATGTTCATGCTAATCCAATTTCTAAGATAATTGTCATAATTTATAGATTTGTATTAGTTTGTATGTTCATGCGAATTTCTTGAAGATTGATGATTTGAATTATCTTGTTCTTATGAGGTTCTTAGATTAATAGAAAAGTAGTGTGAAATAGTTGTTTTCAATCCATTTTAATCTAAGAGTTGATTCCAAAGTGTGTTTTTGTAACTTGTCCTCAAGTTATATGAAAAGTCACATTTAAGAATCATAAAACTCATAAAAGTTGGCAAATGTTACAAAATGAAGAGTCTCTTCATTAAATTAAAAAAAAAGTGTAACCTTAATTAGTTCCATAAGTTACAATAAAAAAAAGTTATTTTTTTATTAATTAGTTTAAAGTCTTCCATAACTTGTCCTCAAGTTATGGAACTTGAAGAGTTTTTTTTTTTAATTAAAACTACTTTAAACTCATAAGTTATGGAATTAATTAGTTTTGAATAGTTTCAAAACTTGCCCTCAAGTTTTGGAATTTGAAAAGTTTTCACTTATGAATACTTTAATTCCAAGTTAGCCCTTAGAATTTTAAAAGTTAAAATTCAACCCTTATACTTTATAATATTATAAGTTAATAATATTTATATATATGTATAAGAGTAAAGTCAGTCTTACTGTTAGTAGGCCTCATTCACGAAGCCGGTCTATAAGGGGGGTATAAGGTTACTGCCTATAAAATGGCAGTTTAATGGGTGTCCACTCTCACCCACCGCTTCCTTGACTGGTGGAGGGTCGTTAGCCGAACGGGTAGGACAAGGACTATAATTCTCCTTTCATTAAAAGTATTAATGATAAATACTAAGTAACTAAACTCTTATTAATACCCAATCTTAGTTACTTAGGAAAATGTGAATTTGGTGCTAACCCATGAAATTACACTTTGCACTTTGCTTAAGTCGTTAGTGGAGCGTGTGTGGTTAACCGGCACACTAACCTGGACTTAACAAGGTAGGCAAAGGGTAACTTAATATTTATCATAGTATCGGTGGAGCGTGTGTGGTTAACCGACACACTGATTAAGGGGTAAATATTAAGGGTACCAAGTATATTTGCATGGTTATTCACACCTTGTTTTATGATCCTCGGCATCCCAGTCACAAAACCTGAAGGGCACACTCGAGATTGAAACATGCCTTTGAACAGTTCAATGAATCTCAAAGATCTAGGACTTTCAAATCCAATTAAAACCTAATAAATTATTTCGTTTTTCATGGTGGAAATTGGTGAATCGTCATTCACCTACCTTCAAATATTTTATAGCTTGGATTACGGCATCCCTCTTCTAAGTTATAAAATAGTTTGTTGGGTCCTAGCCTTAATATTTCATATTGGGTGTCATATTAAGGACTTTAAATCAACTATCTTGAATATCTCCCAAAAAGATGTCTGGTATAGACATTTATGATCTTCCCAAATCTCTTGAAACAAGCTTTCCTAAATGAAGATGATGTCCCATGGATATCATACTTCTTTCACCTCCTCCAATTATTCTCCCTAACCCACAAGTTCCTAAAAAGTTTAAGGTCACTCAAGCCCTATTGGCAAGGCAAGGTCTAGGTGTGATCACATCTTGGAGATGTAGTCACATATTGACAAGCCGGGAGAGTTGGGTGTCAAAGTCTTGAGAAAGTTGGCGGCTCAACTACTTTCTAAGTCACATAGTGAGTTCTTTTGGGAATCCTATGAAACAGACTAAGACAAGACCCTTAATGATCTTATCTATTTGCTAAGATCAACTTCCTAAAACGCTATGGACATTGACAATGATGACATTGGATATCCAGTAAAGCTCTCTCTTCCCAATGGAAAGGGATCGTCCATAGTCAACTCGGTTGACCCAATGGTAAAGAGAGAGGCGAAGTCTGAGATAGTCCCATTATCAAGGGTCCATAGGTAACTATTGCCAAAGGAAGGGGCATTGGTTACGAAGCTGCCAAATTTACCTAAGGATGTTAAAGTCAATAAGTTTGGCTCTACTTCAGGTAAAGTCCATTGTCTAACTCTATTAAGTACATGCTGATTCTGATCGCGAAGATGGATTTCAATCGCGTGATTCGGTGATCAGAATTTTGGGCTATTACTTAAGAGTTATGATATTTATATTGCTTAGGAATAGATAACAACAAGGTTTTCATATGGATTGTAAGGATAAGTTTTTCCGCAAAGTTTTAAAATAAAAGAAAAAGGTTTTGATATTATTTATTTTAAGTATCCTTACAATGACATTTGTGAAAAGTTGTTGCTTATAAGATTCCATTGATAGCAATATTGGGAAAATGGATTTGATTCTTTCGGTTGTGGTAGTGTCTAATATTACCAAATAAGGAAAGATTCTCATCACCCAAGGTTCAATTGGACCGAAACTTGGAATCATGCAAGTTGTATAGTATGATGAATGAGAACTTTCAGCTTGGAAAATTAAGACTAATTCCTTATGTGAATAAGGAAAGGACTAAGGGATCGAGTACACATTCTTGTGCACTAATCAAGTCCACCACAAAAGATCAAGAAGACTATTCGTCATGATTTACTTAAGTTCAGTAAATATGGTTATACTTATAAGTTTAAATATAAGTCTGTAACATTGGAGAAGTTTCAATGTGAGACAGAACGAATAAGAAGAATCAAAGTATGGCAGAAAGATAAAAGTTTCTCAAATCTGAAAAGATGGGAGAGTACTTTAGTATCATGTTTATGATCATCTTAATGATTAAGATACCATATCACAATTGGTCCTCTAAAGTCAAGAAGAGGAGTCATGAATTGTTGAAATGGTTAAATCAAAAAGATGAGTCATACTTCGTTCCAAAACAGTTCTTAGAGTCATACTCCAAGATTGTAACTTGAGTGACATATCTTAAAGAGGGTTTGTTAACACTAGTCAAATGTAAGAGTAAAAGGTTATCTACTCTTGTACATTTGAAATTGGTAAGTTGTGATGTTTTGGATAAAACAGAGACCAACTTAGGCCAATTGTGTAAAGTGTTAGTCTTGATAAAGAATCTGCACTATCTCTTGAATATTTGACAAGGGAGTCTTATATGTCAAGAGGACAGTGGGAGTCTTAAAGCTCTTGAAAGTTTCAAGACTTAATCAAGAATAAAACCTAAAGTCCTTCACTAGCACACGACTTGAGGTTTATAACTTATCGTGTTGAAATTTTTGTGCTTATTCAAGTTGGCTTTGCATAGGAGTTCTGAGAGTTCTCAATTGGTTGCACAACTACTTGGAAGCAATGGCAGGCACCTGAGCTGCCAAATGGCAAGAATTTAAGATTGCACAAGTTTAATCAATATGAGTTTGGATTTGTCACTAACCTTGTCTTGTGATTATGGTTTTGACAAATTCACATGGATAAGAACACATACACTATTAAATGTAAGTGTCATAAGGTTTCTCTCCGATTCATGAAAATGATGGTGAGAAAACACTTTCACTAAGTAGATTTTAGCTAGATAGCAATTGTGATATTTGCATTCTCAAAGTCGTTAATGGAGCGTGTGTGGTTTACCGGCACACTAACATGGACTTGTGAGAAGTGGCAAAGGTCTAAAAAATTGAGACTATGATTACGACATCCCTTTTCATAGTTCTAAAATTGTTTAGACACACATGTGAGCTATCTAAGAGAGGTGTATGATTTTGATAAAGTTTTATCAAAACAATCTAGTATCAGAAATCTGAACTTTGGTAAGAAAGTCAGCTGATTTCTGAGTACATGTCAAAGCTAGTGGGAGCATAAGTGTTATGCTAATAATCATCATGTTAGTGGGAGCATGATAATTATGACAAAGGTTGCAAGTTAGCAATGTTAATTATAGAAAACAAAAGTTTCAATTCGTGAGGTTGCAGGGGTTGAAAAAGTTGTTTTGCTATAATTAAGGGAGAGGAAATTATACTTCATTTCAATTCTAAAAAGCTTAGATTGAGATTTTAATCGTATTTAATCAATGATATATATATGAATTTCATGTTGGAATGGCTCAACATAAGGAAATTCTATATATGGGTCCATTATTTGCGTTCTAAAATTCGATTATGATTACGGCATCCCTTTTCATAATTTGAATTTTGAGAACTTGTCAAATTGAAATGGAAATATTATAGCAAAAGACTGGTTTAGTCTTTATGTGAGACATCATGAATCGTGTCCCATATGCTTCGGATATAGGATCGATTACATGTGCTATATTCATCCTTTCTAAAATTTTCCAAATGCCTGGGGCATTATGAAGGGAAAAGGTCTAGAATTGGATATGACTAAAATGATTAAGCAATTGTCGAGGACAATCTAAGGTTTACCAAAGATTGGTTGCTCAAGGACAGTTGGAAGTATAATGTTAATTCTGGAAGGACCATATTGATATAATCTGTAAGGAGGCAACTCTTGTTCAGAAGTGATAGTCAAAATGGAATATGGAAATGTTTCAAAGTTAGAAATTATTCAATCTGTGTAAGATTAGGAAACTTAATGAAAGAAGGATGTTTCCAAGGAGCTGATCTCCTTTGGAATGCTCTGTAATGATTGTTGTCAAGTTTTTCTGACTTTGTGCATAATCATTAAGAGGATCAATGCATATAAGTTTAGAATCTAACAGATTTCTGTAAATGGCATGAATTTGGAATTCTTGCATTTGCAGTAAGGATTTGGGACTGTGAAAAGAGGATCATTGGAGTGATGTTCAATTGATCTATTTTACAAAGTAAAGATCATAGACAAACATAGTATGCATACTTGGGTGTATGGCATGACTAGTGTTTAGAAAACATAGTGTACATGCTTGGAGCATGGGACAACTATTGTTTTAAATTCAAGTATAAAGTTGATAAAACCGAAACAATGAATAATGAGTAATCAGTATGGTGATAAATAAAAGTGTTTATTTATATTCATAGGGTTTGATACCATATTTGATTCATTTATTCTTGTGTTTCACTTTGCATGTTTTGACTTCCAGAATAACTAAGTCGCTCTTCCTGAATGATTAAGTTATTCAAACCATCCACAGTCGGTCATATGTTGGAAGTAGATATGAATCAAGACTGTCATGGGTTGGTTTGTAGAGGTCCAAGTTGGTGGACAAAGTGGTGCTACAACACTCATGAGTGCTCATAAGTTCTGAGTATTGGATTCAACCCGCGCTCATTTGAATCACTTCATGGATTTTATCACGAGTGATCATGAGACGATAATATCTTATATTCTTCAAACCTAGAGATATGAGTTGTTACTATGAGTTGGTTATACATTGATTGCACAAAAACGCATTGGTAACTCGATGTTATAAAACGTGCCTTTGTGTATGATTCAACAAGTAGTATAACAAGCCATATGAGTCGAAGTTTATCCATTCCTTTTACCTTCGGGATAAAAGCGATATCTATGGGCCCCTCGATGATTTAAAGATGATACATGTGAGTGCTTGGCCAAGCCAGGACTGATTTGATTTGTTCAATCAGTCAGTCATCATGAATCGGAAATCGGGAAACAACAAATGGACAGAGAGAATGATTGATAATCCATGTCTCAGTCCATATGATATCTTGAATGGAGGAATATATGATCCCTTATCTAATGGACAAGTCATTGACAAAGGTCAGAGTTCATCGACAAGGTCAGAGTTCGACAGAAGCTTTTGAGAGCTACGATTGCTGATCGGTTCCTGAAGTCATACGCAATAATAGTTTTAGACTTATCCAAGTGGGAGACTGTTGGATAAATGTCTAAGTCCATAACTATAATTGGTAAGACTTGACCCGACCCGACATGGTCCATTTGGGTTGCATGGGATCATGCATTTGGATAGACTATAATGAGAGAAATAACACTTAAGGTTGGTTAATATATTATAAGTTCTAATATATTAATAAGGTTATTTAATTAGTATTGATCAAGAACTAATTTGGAATTAATTAAGTGATCAAAAGGAGACTAATTAAATATATGGGTTGATTGTGTAAATCATTCATTCTTATATATGTGGGCTTGTGATCCAAGATTCCTTATGTTGGACTAAGTCCATGGGGTGACCCATGGATACTCCATGGAGGTTAAAATCCATGGAGCATAAGGAATGGGTAAAGTTATGAGTTACATGGTGTAACCCTAATAGCCACCATATAAAAGAATCCCATGGCTCAAGAAATTGTGCACTAATGTGTGAGTGTGAGGGCTAGACGATTTCAAGGAGTGTTCAAGTTTCTCTCAAGTTATTCCAAGTGTATTTGGTGTTGTGTGAACCATTTGAGGTGTCACACTTGGGGCACTAGGCACTCAAGCTTCATGAAGACATTCTACATCAAAGAGGTATGTATTCTATCTTGTTATATTTATTATTTTGTATGTTAGATTAGGATAATACCTTGGATGTTCATAATTGTATGTATAATAGAGAAAACATAGATCCAAGGTATTTAGGGTTGCATGTACACTTAGGAGTGTTAGAATGCTCATAACCCAACAATACTATGATCTCAATGTTGATTGTGCTACTCAGATTTGGAAGGAGTTTATCAAGATCTTGGAGAACACAAATGTGGTGAAAGGAATTTCGTGTGCACGTTACTGGAGTTTGATTCTTCAGTATGTGTATGAAAAAAAAGGTATTCCAGTTCCTGCTGATGAGGCTAAGGCAGAATTCGCAAAGTATCACTCTCCAAAGCATGTTGCAGATGATTTAGACGAATTCCCAAATGTTGCTCGAATTCCTGATGGAATGTTGAAGAAGGTTGATCCATCAAATTCTGTGTTGGTGGCATATTTACAACATATTAATCCTTCAATCGAAACTGGAGTTTTCCTGAAAACCAGTGATGAAGGGTCATCTAAGAAGTCGAAGAAGTCCAAGAAGGTTCCTGAAGAGGCTGTTGTTCACGAAAGTCCCAAGAAACAATCAAAGACTAAGTTTCCTAAGAAGATTTCAAGTGAAACTGAGAAGCCTCAGGAGAAAGTGGTTCCTGAATCTTCGAAGGAATTCATTCCTTTGAAATCCGGAGTGTTCAAAAGATTATGGAATTTCACATATCAGAAACAAACTTCATCCAAAGATCAGTCTCCTAATGTTCGTAAACCTCAACTTAACCGCCAAGGAGTGAAAGTTCGTGAAATTTCGGTACCTGTTTCCCCATCCTCCAAGAAGCGAAGAGCTGAGGATGTGGCGAAGCATATTATGTCACACCCCGGCCGTCGGCGGAAACACCGGGCAATGTAACGTCATTTCTCGTATCATAGTTATCAACTTCCTGAAAACACATGCAATTTAAAATACGTCAACATAAAGTTGGTGAGTCCACAGGTTTTGACTCCATATAAAAATAATACATTTTCCAAGTTCAAAAGTATACTTTTGAAAATATCATTTTGACTCTCCAACGTTTAGTATATATATCCTAGGTATAAATTTTACTTACCAAATAAGTAATGTACCTATAAGTCTCATATACTATGAATATAAGTGTTTGTAATTCCATACAAACTAAGTTGCTACGTATAAATCTTATTTCAATTCTATACGAGTAAAACCGCTACGTATAAATCTATTTCAATTCTATACGAGTAAAACCGCTACGTATAAATCTATTTCAATTCTATACGAGTAAGTGTGTTAGGTATAATTATCTACTTAATATACAAGTAGTATGCCTACCAGTTTCTTGTACCTAGAGTATAAGTGTTTGGGAAACATATACTTAACATTAATACTTGTATAACGACAAAGTATAATGCTTCTAACAATTTGCTACCATGAGTCCGTAACCGCGGCTATACGACTAGTTTCAAACCTCTGCTTGATGCTATAAGTTTCGCATCTTGAGATAAGTTCCACACGCTTCATCAACGTCGGAACAAATAAACAAACAAAAGGACAGTTCGTCACTCGCACACGGTTTTGTTGTAGCTAGCAACCACGAGTGGGGTTGTCAACTCGTATCTTATTCATACACGACTTTCTCACTCACACGGAATTAACGGTTACAGGTCAGAGGATTTTCCCTAAGATTTCCAATCTTAGTTGATGAATACAATAGCTCATGTAGACTTGTCGAGTTCCGTTAGTTCTAGTAGTAAAATCATATTCGTGTCTAAAACCCTAAGTTATTAGACTATGCTTTTAACATTACTCCTAATATTTATAATACTTAGGTAGTACAACAACTATAATTAGAATTAAAACCAGGTTTTATCTTGACATAAAACCAATAACAACAACATATAACATACCTGGTTTTATCTTGACATAAAACCAATAATAACAACATACTTATCAATTAACTTATAGAACTTCCGAATATAACTTCGGAACTATATCGCACACAACATATATATAGAATCCTAAGTATAACTCAAGATCTACATTAGTATACTACTATAACAATAACATGCTAACAACTTTACGATAGTTGTATACTTTCAGATACGAAATAACTATATCCCGGTTATTATAACTATCTACGTTGATACTAATATACTATCATATAGACATAATAATAACGTATATATAATATTTAGCATGCAATTTCCCCCGAAATATTAGAAAGTGGGGCCGTGAAACTCACCTTAATAGCGTGATTTTATGTAATCTAAGCAGAAATGGTCAGCGTACGAGGTCGTCGGGGTTCGGGATGCAAGATGGCTTCAGCACAGGAGAGAGGAGAAAGGGAAATGGTGTAAGGAATAGCTGGAGTCAGACCTGTTATTTATAGGAAGGATTTTGGACCCTCACGACGTGAGAAACTCATTGTTCACGTTGTGAGTTCCAAACTTATCTCTTCGTAGACTTGCCATCCGTCTTCTAGCTTCCGAAGGTGGCAAAATGACTCCTCACGTCGTGAAATATCAATGTTCACGTCGTGAGTTTGGATCTTATCCCATCGCAGCCTCGTCACACCTTCTAGATCCGAAATATGGCGGTTTGACTCCTAACGTTGTGAGTTTTTATGCTCACGTCGTGAGTTCAGTCAAATTAGGGTTTCTGACAGCGAAATCTTCGGAAGGCCATAACTTTTGCATACGAACTCCGTTTTTGACGTTCTTTATATCCACGCGTAGGTATTTACGAGTACTACAACTATCTTTAGACTCAAATAGCCAATTCTAAGTCTATTTTTAATTCCTAGTTTTATAGAGATTTATAGTGTTCGGTTTATCATAACTTCTTCACGCGAAGTCAGATTTAGACGTTCTCTATATTTTTGGAATCGTATGGACATATACTTTTATTTATACTATAAAGTATGTATGAAAGTTCATATTTATATTTGAATTATCATGAAATACATAGTGAGTTTACTACATTACTAGTTTTAACAAAATCACATTACATGATTCGTATAATCACATGTGATTGTTATTGACCTACTTTTGACTAGTGTTACATTCTCCCACCGTTGATAAAATTTCGTCCCAAAATTTATTTTGTACTAGATTCCACTGCAGGGTCCTGGATAACTTCCCTGCTTCCTGTTACGAATGCCCTGCCATGGCCTAACTTCCTTGACTCCTTAACTTTGGACATTCCTTCTTGATATGTCCAATTTCACCACACTCAAAACACGCTCTTCCTCCATCATAGCCTGTTCCAGTGTTTGTTCCTTGATTTTCTGTTGTAAGTGTTTTGCTCCTGCAGAAATTGGCGGTGTGTCCCTTTTTCTTGCAGTGAGTGCATATAAAGCAGTTACCTAGATGGTGACGGCTACACTGAGTGCATTTTGGGAGTTTTCCTTCATACCGTCGTGGTTGTGTGGGTATTGTTGTTGTGGCTGCATAATTAGTTGCCACCTCTTGTCTCTCCTCAGACGATTGTATGGGATTCTTCCTATTAAATTTGTGCTTGTTCGTTCCAGATTCGGGACACTCAGCTATAAATCCCACTTGAATTTTTGTGCTGGTTAGCTGATGAGCTATACGTTTTGCACTATCGTATGTTGTAGGTTTTGATGCGATCACCATTCCTTTGATTTGTGATGCTAGACCCCAGATATATCGCTAAATCTTCTTATACTCTGGAGTTACTAGTGCTGGACACATCACCGCAAGATCATTAAATCTAGCAGTATAAGCATTTATCTCTGAACCCTTCATGGTTAGGGTCCACAGTTCTTGTTCCAACTTATGTATTTCCTCCCTGGGACAATACTCCTCTACTAGCATCCTCTTCAGCTCTTCCCATTGCATGGAATTGGCGGCATCAATACCCGTTGTATTCACATGGCTATTCCACCATGTAAGTGTTGCATCAGCGAAGGTACACGCAGCAAATCGTACCTTACATTCATCCGGAGAGAAGCTTATTTGAAATACAGATTCTGCCTTTTCAATCCACCGGGTCAGGCTAACAACCCCTTCCGTTCCATGGAAGCTCTTAGGTTTGCAATTCATAAAATCCTTGTAGGTACACATTCTGGCGGTCCCTACATTGCCTTCGTTTCTAACTCCTCCTCTTGTGACATTAGCAAGAGCTGCAGCGATTCTCTGGGCTATGATTTCTTCAAGCTTTGCTGGACTTATTGGAGGGTTTGTTTCTGGTGGTGGTGGTTGCGGTTGTTGTTGTTGTGGTTCTGGTCGTTGGTTAAGGTTTAGCCGAGCGCTACTTCTTCTAGGCATTTTGTTTAGTTCCTATACATTTTAGATCACCAAGTGTTTAGTCTATCAAATATTACTCCCAATTTAAATAGTTCATATGATCTGATCATAATAAAATATAGTTGTACACCTACACCTAGTTGTGATAAGATCTATGCACATATGAACTTTAGTTGGAATATCTGATCTAAATCCTTGAGATCAAAAACATTCCGGGTATTTAGGTGTATTCTCATCGCGGGTCTGAGTCTTCATATATGACTCTATATTTATTCTTTGTTGTATTCATGCTCTATTAGTTATTGTTTGTTACTTCAGGTCTAGCTGATAAGGCACCGGCCAGTCAGGACAGTCGAAGGGCAGGATCATTTTAGCATATAGCCATTCTGAAATCCAGCAACCCAAATCGACATGTCTATCCTTCTCACCGCTCCCGTAAATAGTCCTTTAGTAGTATAATTAATAATACTTTATATTTGTAGGCTAAGGGATATACCTAAACCTAACAGAGTAAGCCCTAAACTATAGTCGTGCTTTCCTAAGAAAGTACTAATTCACTATAGTTAATAGCTCTGATACCAATCTGTCACACCCCTCCCGTCGGCGGAAACACCGGGCAGTGTAACGTCATTTCTCGTATCATAGTTATCAACTTCCTAAAAACACATGCAATTTAAAATACGTCAACATAAAGTTGGTGAGTCCACAGGTTTTGACTCCATATAAAAATAATACATTTTCCAAGTTCAAAAGTATAGTTTTGAAAATATCATTTTGACTCTCCAACGTTTAGTATATATATCCTAGGTATAAAATTTTACTTACCAAATAAGTAATGTACCTATAAGTCTCATATACTATGAATATAAGTGTTTGTAATTCCATACAAACTAAGTTGCTACGTATAAATCTTATTTCAATTCTATACGAGTAAAACCGCTACGTATAAATCTATTTCAATTCTATACGAGTAAAAATGCTACGTATAAATCTATTTCAATTCTATACGAGTATGTGTGTTAGGTATAATTATCTACTTAATATACAATTAGTATACCTACCAGTTTCTTGTACCTAGAGTATAAGTGTTTGGGAAACATATACTTAACATTAATACTTGTATAACGACAAAGTATAATGCTTCTAACAATTTGCTACCATGAGTCCGTAACCGCGGCTATATGACTAGTTTCAAACCTCTGCTTGATGCTACAAGTTTCGCATCTTGAGATAAGTTCCACACGCTTCATCAACGTCGGAACAAATAAACAAACAAAAGGACAGTTCGTCACTCGCACACGGTTTTGTTGTAGCTAGCAACCACGAGTGGGGTTGTCAACCCGTATCTTATTCATACACGACTTCCTCGCTCACATGGGATTAACGGTTACAGGTCAGAGGATTTTCCCTAAGATTTCCAATCTTAGTTGATGAATACAATAGCTCATGTAGACTTGTCGAGTTCCGTTAGTTCTAGTAGTAAAATCATATTCGTGTCTAAAACCCTAAGTTATTAGACTATACTTTTAACATTACTCCTAATATTTATAATACTTAGGTAGTACAACAACTATAATTAGAATTAAAACCAGGTTTTATCTTGACATAAAACCAATAACAACAACATATAACATACCTGGTTTTATCTTGACATAAAACCAATAATAACAACATACTTATCAATTAACATATAGAACTTCCGAATATAACTTCGGAACTATATCGCACACAACATATATATAGAATCCTAAGTATAACTCAAGATCTACATTAGTATACTACTATAACAATAACATGCTAACAACTTTACGATAGTTGTATACTTTCAGATACGAAATAACTATATCCCGGTTATTATAACTATCTACGTTGATACTAATATACTATCATATAGACATAATAATAACGTATATATAATATTTAGCATGCGTTTTCCCCCGAAATATTAGAAAGTGGGGCCGTGAAACTCACCTTAATAGCGTGATTTTATGTAATCTAAGCAGAAATGGTCAGCGTACGAGGTCGTCGGGGCTCGGGATGCAAGATGGCTTCAGCACAGGAGAGAGGAGAAAGGGAAATGGTGTAAGGAATAGCTGAAGTCAGACCTGCTATTTATAGGAAGGATTTTGGACCCTCACGACGTGAGAAACTCTTTGTTCACGTCGTGAGTTCCAAACTTATCTCTTCGTAGACTTGCCATCCGTCTTCTAGCTTCCGAAGGTGGCAAAATGACTCCTCACGTCGTGAAATATCAATGTTCACGTCGTGAGTTTGGATCTTATCCCCTCGCAGCCTCGTCACACCTTCTAGATCCGAAATATGGCGGTTTGACTCCTAACGTCGTGAGTTTTTATGCTCACGTCGTGAGTTCAGTCAAATTAGGGTTTCTGACAGCGAAATCTTCGGAAGGCCATAACTTTTGCATACGAACTCCGTTTTTGACGTTCTTTATATCCACGCGTAGGTAATTACGAGTACTACAACTATCTTTAGACTCAAATAGCTAATTCTAAGTCTATTCTTAATTCCTCTTTTTATAGAGATTTATAGTGTTCGGTTTATCATAACTTCTTCACGCGAAGTCAGATTTAGACGTTCTCTATATTTTTGGAATCGTATGGACATATACTTTTATTTATACTATAAAGTATGTATGAAAGTTCATATTTATATTAGAATTATCATCAAATACATAGTGAGTTGACTACATTACTAGTTTTAACAAAATCACATTACATGATTCGTATAATCACATGTGATTGTTATTGACCTACTTTTGATTAGTGTTACAAATTAACATGAAGAGGAAGAAACGAAAGATGGTTGTTCGTGAAGAATCATCAGATAGTGAGATAGTTCCAGAATCTCCTTTGGGTTCGAATTCTCCAAAAGTCTCACAACCACTCATCATCGAAACTGTTTTGACTCCACCAACAACAGTTCCTCTCGAGATTGTTGTATCCACATCCATTCCTGAAACAGTTCCAATTGTCCCAATAGTTGCAAACGTGTCTAATACGGATGCAAATGTTGTGGTGAGTGTTCCTCTATCTTCTCAAGGTAATCCTGATCCTATTTCCAGTACCTTTGTTTCACTTCCACCATTTATTACACCTGTGTCCACTACAAATCCTTCTCCAACTTTCGACCAAGTCTTAAACCAACCCTTCACTGCACTCTTACCATCACAATCAACCGATCCACCAAAACCAAATTCCGATAAAGAAACTGATGGAAGAGGTTTCGGAGGAACGTTTGAAGATCTCCATTTCGATTCGGAAGAAGAGGATATACCATATCACATGTTGATGTCTGGTAAGCAGTTCAAGATCCTAAATCGCAAACTTAATGCAATTCTTCAACCACAAGCTGACTCCAGTTCAAAGAACTCAGTGTCTGGGATTGAAGTAGATGTGATGCTCAAAGCTGTGGAGCTTCGCATGCAAAAAAAATGGATGTTATGGATAAGAATAACGAATTGCGGGTCAAAGCTCATACGGATTTGTTTAACTCTGCACTCAAAGATCTTCGTTTGGCAACAAAGAACGACATGTTCTTTTTGTTAAAGATGTCAAGACAGTTCGGGAAGATGTAAATAGAAAACTTGAAGAGCTGAAGGCTGAGGTTTCCAAAGAACTAAATGAGCTGAATTCAAATTATTCGACACTCCAGTCGAATGTTAACACTATTGCAGCTTCTGTACGAACGATAGTTGAGTGGTATCAAGCTTTAACTCCAAAGTTTGATGCAAAGGATAAAGCTGATGCTCAGCACTTCGAAAAGATGGGTGTTCTGCTTGGGGAATTAAAAGTGTTAGTGTTAAAGCCAGCTCCTACTTCGTTCTTAACTCCTGAGTTTTTAACTCAGAAGTTACATTCGTTGGATCAAGCCATTCAGAAGGCTGTGGCTCTAATTTCGAAGTTTGCTAAAATGTTACCCGTTGGTGCCCCACCTGTTGTCACAGGGGTGCAAGGGGGAGAAAAGAAAACTCAAGAAGGCAAACCTTCGAAAGTTCAAAAAGGGGATGATAAGCCGAAAAAGATTGAGAAGATTGTAACTACTGCTGGTGAAGTAACGAAAGTTGCATATACTCAAGTTACAATTCCAATAATTCCAAAAGTGAATACAACAGAAGCAATCAAGTTCATCAAAGCCAAAAGTTTTGTTGAGAGAAAAAACTTGAGACACTTGAACAAACGTTAGAACAAGTATAGTTGCGGAATAGTTTATCTCAGAGAATCTAAAAGCTCAACAATAATAATAAGTTAACGAGTTAGATAGTTAGAGAGTTAGTTGCGGAAATGTAAGGAAATATAAATGACAACAGATGATATATCAAGTATACACATAAGTTGATTCCTAACATGGAATGCATTCAGACCAAGTTAGTAAGTGAGATCAAACTTAGTGATTAAGTCACGAATGACTTGCTCCGAAGAGTAATAGTATTTAATAAAGTTCTAGTGAATTTTGAGAGTAAGGAGAGATTTTAGGTGCGTAATCAGATAGAGAAGAGAGATATATTTGATAGCATAGAAGTTGCGATGGATTGTAGAAGAGATGAAAGATATATTTGATCAGAAAGATTGAGTCCTTTATATAGAGACTCAGGAGTTACATGGATCAAATCTCTAAGAGTAGCCATGCAAGGCATACCGGACAATAGAGAGTATTACAATAAAAGTAAAGTAATCTAGTAAGTAAGAGTGACTGCGGTTGATGATGACTTCGGGTGCGGTTGCTGAAGGAGATCTGACCGCGGATTATCGAGGGCTGCGGTAGCTGAAGTTCAAGAGGGTCACTTTTATGATTCAACAATTTCCCCCTAAGTGACCACTTTTAATTCTCTTCAGTTATCAAGTTTTAGGAACTTGATTAGAATCCACCAAAACTTTCTGATATTCTCCAACCATGTGATCCTTCTTAAAATTTCGAACTTGACTTCGACAGTCGTGTGTTTTGATCTTTCAAATGCGGTTCGACAGATTTCAAGCTGCTTCCTTGTGAGGCGATTCATGGCAGTCATAGGAATAAAGTATTTGATTTTATCGACCTTCCTTTTGAAAATGACTCCAAGCTCAGGGAAGTTTGTTGCACCTAGGGGTCTTTCTTGATAACCTTCGGTAGGCATCGATGCAGGATCGAGTGGTGGTAGATGTCTTCATCGATTTTGCAAAGTCACAGACGGTTTCCCTCAGAAAAGTGCTCGCCCTTTCAAGTGCTATCTTCATCTCCGGATACTTCTCGCTTTTGTTTTTGAACACCTTTGCTATCAGGAAGACTTCTTCTGGATTCATACATGGGAAGTCAGCTTGGGTGCGGACATAGTCCTGATTCATTCTTGTAAGCGTGTATTGAATGTAGTCAGCTTTCATGAATTTCCGGGGCTTAAAGTTCTTGACTGCGGATGGTCTATCATTAAACCAGATTTTCTCTATGGAAGAAGCATGTTTGGCATAGAAACGGTTAAGTCTTTTGAATTCCATAGGCAGTCTCTTGTGATCGGGTAGGCTACGGTCAAACTGCTCAAATACAGTGAAGTATTTAGCATTTAGGGAGATTGGAACATCCCAGTAGCCATCAGAAGGGGGTTCAGCGTAGGTAAGGTAAGGTTTGTAGTCATCATCTAGCAGTCTTCAGTGGAGACTGATCCAGGAATTGATTAAGGATTTATCCATAGTGATGTCGAGTCCGTTCTCTCTCCAGATGAGTTCAACAAACTTGGCTGCTTTCCAATCTGCTTTCTTCTGTTTCGTAGTGGGAGAGTCGTCGGAGTGTTCGGATGACATATTGGATACAAGATTCTTGAAGTGGGGAGGAGCCTCCGGTCGCTCAGAAGAACTTTCTTGAACGATTTTGTGTTGCGGTGGAGACTGATGAGGTGGTGTTTGATGCGGTGGTGTTTGATGAGGTGGTGTTTGATGCGGTGAGGGAATTTTTTCAGTTATGATGGGGGGGGGGGGCTTCTTTGGTGAGAGACGTTGTTTGAGTGATGGTCTTCATCACTTCCCCCTCTTGAGGAATGCAATACCGGAGCATCCTCAAGCCATTGTTTGAGACCATCAACTTTGGCACATACCTCCTGGAATTGAGCTTTAAGAACGTCAGCCAGTTGCTGATTGTTTGGGATGGAAGTGTTGAAAATGAGTCGATGAATCTCCTTTGTGAGTTGAAGAATCTCCGGGCCATGAAAATTTAACGATAAAGATCGTTGAAGTCTGTTGATTGTGGATTGAAGTACTGAGATGGTGGACTCATAAGCAGTGTGAGTCTCTGCTATAAGATTTTAGGAGTGAGTAGATTGGTCCGCAATGGCTGCTTGTAAGTCTGCCTTGATTGCGGATACCTCAGAGATGAGGCGCTCCGCAGCAGCCATGAATTGCTTGTGATCAGCTTGGCGACTTGTATCCAAGGATCGGATTCCCATTTCAACTTTCAGGGAGATGCGCTCAGCAGCCAATCTTTCACGGGTTTCCAATCTTTCAATTCTTTCAATTAAGGATTGTGGTCCTGGAGTGTCTTCAGGTTGTGGTTGAGTGGGTTTGACCGCATCTAGGATCTAGTCTACTTTGGCTTGTAGACTCAGAAACTCTTTTCTGGACAC
The DNA here is from genome assembly GCF_052849685.1 of Lactuca virosa. Classification (NCBI taxonomy): domain Eukaryota; kingdom Viridiplantae; phylum Streptophyta; class Magnoliopsida; order Asterales; family Asteraceae; genus Lactuca; species Lactuca virosa. The sequence continues at coordinate 423,848,409 of NC_136429.1, read as the reverse complement.
AGCCATCTTCTTTTTATTCTTCTTCTCTTTGGGCTTGGAGGTTGAGTGGTGAGAGCCACTAGATTCTTCTTCTTCATCAAACATCATCAAATCATCATCAGAAGGGTTAGGTTGGTTTACCTCATTGAGATCGACATAGTCGAATCCGAAGGTAGGAGCAGAGCTAACTTCGATTGCGGTTCTCTCTTCTTGAGAATCTCTAACAGTTGGAGTTGGAGTTGGAGGGAGCTTAGATGTACCTTCACCACCATGAGTGGACTGAGCCTTACGGATCGTCTCATCCATTTCGTTCATCCACTATTGTACTTTGAGAATGGTGGCTACGGTATTAGCATTGTTGATTGTGTCCGCCGAATACTTGGATGCGGATTGGATCTCCTCTTGTTTCTGTTGAAGTTGTTTGATTTGCTGATCCTTCCTTGCTTGAAATGCCCTACGGAAAGCGGCATATTTCTTGACATCGGAGTCAGATACCGGAGTGTAATGTAACCATGAGTCATTCGACTCATCATCGTCAAATCCTTGGAAACGCACCGAGGTGTCCCTCGGGTCCACGGATCATTGCACATTGGTACTCACCGTGCCTAAACCACTTGTAACAGATGTAAGCAAAGTAGGATTTCCTGAGCTTCCTCGGTCTCCTTGACCAGTTGTCAAGTCTAGCCTCGGCTCAGTTCTAGCAAAGGCAGAAGAATCGCCTTGCGGTTGGGAAGGTGTTTGCAGTGTTTGGGTGACAGACAAAAGTATGGAGTTCAACTCCTCAGGGGAAAAGAATTGTAGACGGGAAGCCCTGGAGACCTTAGGGCGAGAACCAGCTCCATCCCCTTGGGAGTGAGCTGGGGGTGAGTCTCCACGTTGAGATGAAACAGACTAACTTTCTGAGTCTGAGTGGAATTCGATTGTGGTATTAAATTGGTCTGCGGCCACCCCAAGGACAACCGGCGCCTTTTGAGAGGCTCCAGTCTTAGTCCGGTCATGCATTTGGTCTGTGGGATTGTTTTTCTTTTCTTAAGGATGGAGATGGGTTGTGCATCCTCATCAGAATCACTCACAGAGGGAGAGTGAGGTTGACGTTCGGATGATTCGTCGTCGGAGGGCACAGTTTGTATGATCTTTCTTTTCTTTGAGGGTTCAGCTTGTTTGGGAGTATCCTTCTTCTTTGGAGTTCTTTATTTCTTGGAGACATTGCGGGGGCCTTGATGGGCTGAGGCTAACTTCTTTCGTCTTTGTGACAGATTGGAAAGAGTGGTGGAGGATGGGACTGCGGTACTACCAGGAGTGGTGAGTGTGGTTGTGGCTTGTAGAGGCGGGGTAGAAAGGTATGGGCTAATACCTTCCGTAGCCTCGATATGGTCTGTGACTTTAGGGGTTTCAAGACCAAGGGAAGATAGGATGTGGACTGGTAGTCGTCGGATGGGTCCAAAAATAGATTGATCAGTAGAGGGATTGTACCTTTTTAGATATTTGGTGATGAAGAGATTGGTGTCGTTGCCCATGCTAAGTCCTGCATCACCATGAAGATCTGAGATGCAAAGAGACCAGAACCTAGCAAAAGTGAGTTCGGTAGGGTTTTCTCTTGGACTCTCTTTGGGAATGTACTGCAGAAAGTCATCCCATAAGATCTGACCGTAGTTAACGTCGTGGCCAGTGAAAATGCTCCATACCAGCTCCAAAAGTTTGAGAACCATATTATCAGTGCCTCCGGTTCGGCCTGACAGATTGCGGATGACAAAGTGGCAAACAAATTGCCACACCGTAGGCAGCTGATTTTTCTTGAACTCGCCTATTCCTTTGATTTTCTTCTGGTAACCCATCTGGTATAGAGCAGAGAGAATGTCCGCCATGCTTGGAGTAAAAACCTTGGTGGAAGGATGAACAAGCAGATTGATGGCATTGAGGAATTTTTCTTTGTTCAGAATGACCAAAGAATCATTCACCAAATTAAGATGCACCTCTTGAAGATTTTCGAGGGGTCTATATGCAGAAAAGGCGCATTTGAATAGAGTTGAGAGGGGAACCACATCAGTGAATGAATCGAAGGGGCAAACAGGGGGTGATTGTTCAGAAACTTGATCATTAGCTTGATCGGAGCATTGTAGGAGGAATGCTCTTCAAACACAGCCCTAAAATTTCTTGAAGCAATCGTAGGCATTTGGTTTCTTGTTGCAGAATCAGACCCAGTTGGGTTTGCAAAGGCAGAGGCCTTGGAGAGTTTCTTCGAAACGTTGGATTTCACCATTGTTGAGAGGTTGAAGAAAGTTGTAGAAACAGAGTGCAAGAAAAAATGGAGAAGTTCGATATTCAGAAAGCGTAAACCTTTCTTGGGGAAGAAGATGGGGTTTTATAGTGGGGGTTTTGGAACGGTAAATGATTTTTACCCTAGGTGAAATAAGATAAGGTAAAAATGTTTGGGTGTTTTTCTTCGATTGGTAGATGAAATCTCAGCCACAGATTAATAAGAGGTTTTAATCTATTTTTCGAGATTTACCAAAAAGGGTTGGCATTTAATGAAGTGTCAGTCAAAAAATGTCACGTCTGAAGAACGTGTGGTGAGGGTGGGTTTTATCCGTTGTGTAATGGGGAAGGTGTAACTGATTGGATGTGTTGGGGGTATTGGAAGGGACAGCTTGAAAAGATTTGTTTATGGAAAAACGTTCTTTTTGTCATCATACCTAAAATAGGTCTGACACAAGGTTTATTCAAAAAGGGAAATGGGACAGTTACACAAAGAATGTTTTTTTTATTTAAAAAATGATTTTCTTATTTAATGAATGATCATTAAATAGCACACCATGAATCAAGAATTAATGAAACAGTTTAGAAAACAATCAATGTGGTTGCGGATTGAGATTTCATTGCGGATGGATCATTTGTCATTGCGGATAATTGGATGACTGCAGTAGAAGAACTGAGGAGAACACTTGAATAAAAATTAGTAACAACAAAAACAATAAGGACCATTGAGAGATAAATATGATATATGGTTGCGGTACATAGACTGCGGTACACAGGATATACCAAAACCATCTATCATAAGTAACTTTAGTTAGGACCGCAAAAGAGACCAAGGATGGTCTGCGGTACCTATCAATTCAAAAAGAATTGTTGGTCCGGATTCATCATTCCTAACATTTGTAAGAAACTGTTGAGCTTTGTAGAGTCAAGTGCCTTTGTGAATACATCAGCAATCTCTTCATGAGTATGGACAAAAATAAGTTTAATGTTACCTTTTAGAATGTGGTCTTTGATGAAGTGATACCGTAGTTCAATATGCTTTGTCTTGGAGTGCTGAATTGGATTGTGAGAAATCGCTATAGCACTTTCAGAGTCACAATAAATTGGTATCCGCAACATTCTGTATCCATAGTCTATAAGTTGTGTTTTCATCCATAAGACTTGTGAACAACAGCTGGCTGCGGCCACATATTCAGCTTCTGCGGTAGACAATGATACACAACTTTGTTTTCTTGATGACCAGCTGATGAGTCTTCCACCTAGAAATTGACATCCACCGGAGGTGCTTTTTCGATCTCGTCTGCATCCGGCATGATCCGCATCAGTGAATGCATGTAGGCTGAAGTCATTCCCTGCGGGGTACCATAAGCCAAGAGTCTTGCTACCCTTTAAGTATCTTAGAATTTGCTTGGCTGCGGTCATGTGTGACATTTTTGGGTCATCCTGGTACCTTGCGCATACACTTATTTGAATAACAATGTCTGGTCGGCTTGCGGTGAGATACATCAATGAACCAATGATTCCTCTATAAGTCTTGTGATCCACTGATTCTCCGGAGGGATCAGCAGATATCTTATATCCGAAGGCCATGGGGACCTTAGCCGAAGAACAGTTGTCCATTGAATATTTCTTTAACAATTCAGTGGTGTATTTCTCCTGATGAATGAATATCCCTTGAGGAACTTGTTTCACTTGAAGTCCTAGAAAGAAGTTAATCTCTCTATTCATGCTCATTTGGAACTTGTTGGTCATAAGCTTAGGGAATTCATTCACCATCTTTTGATCAGTTGATCCGAAGATGATATCATCCACATATTGTAACACCCCGAGTTCAGAAGTGCAAGTTCAGGGTTCTTAGTGTGAATAAGGAAGGTCGACTCGGCGAGTCGATGGATAGACTCGGCGACTCGAGTCGCGTTTCTGGTCATGTGTTAAGTGACCAACTCGGCGAGTCGGAAGTGGACTCGGCGAGTTGGTACTGAAGGGAGAAAACCCTAATTCCGGGAGTTGTGCCCTATATAAAGCACATTATAGCCACCCTCAGCCTCTTTACTGCCCATTTGAGTTCCAGAAACCCTAATTAGTGTGTCTGAGCCTCCGTTGTTAAAGTTTAAGCTTGGAAGAAGAATTTAAGAGGAGAAAGTTAGAAGATCAAGAGGCTAGCATCGGGAGATCATTGTAGATCCGAAATCTACTCCTTCTTGGGCACATTTCTGAGGTAACAAGTTGTTACCTTGAGTTTTCTCCTTCTAGATCCATTCTTGGTTGTTGTTTTGGGAATTTTAGCTTGCTTGGAATCCATTTCGGGTTTAGAGGTTAGATCTGAAGTTGCAACTTCAGATCTAGGTTGTATTGGAGCCATGAGGGCAGAAAGCATGGGCCATAGGGCTTGATTGAGAGTGCCTTTGACCCAAAACCTTCTTGTAGCTTGGTTGGAGCTTGTTGAGCCTTGCATGCACGTAAAGTTGGAAACTTTACGTGTGAATCTGGCCCTAGGAGTCCAGATCTATGTATTGGAAGCAATGAAATGGCCTGAAACAGTCTGAATGAAGATGTCACGTTTGGACTCGGCGAGTCACATGGGTGCACTCGACGAGTTGTATGAATATGTGCATGGACTCGACGAGTTGGAAGAACAACTCGGCGAGTCTGTTGAAGATTTCCTGGGACTCGGCGTGTCTATGCTTGGACTCGGCGAGTCTGGTCGTGGAACCCTAACCTTTTCTGGTTGAGCTGTGAATCGGTGAGTTGAGCAAGAAGGGACTCGGAACTGGTTGGACTCGGCGAGTCTTGGGGCGACTCGGCGAGTTGAGTCGTGGCATTGGAGTTTCTGAGCATAGGGACTCGACGAGTCAACGGGTTGACTCGGCGAGTAGGGTCAACCAGGAAGGTTGACTTTGACTGAGGACTTTGACTTGGACCAAGGGTTGACCAGTTTGACTTCCAAGGGTATTTTGGTAATTATTGGTATTTATGGAATTGGTTCTTTGGTAGCGTTCGGTGGTGGAGTTCGTGTCGGTGATCGGAGCAGCTGATCTTAACCTTTCAGTCGGCATTTGCGAGGTGAGTTATTCTCATTATACTGACAGGGTCTACGACACCAAGGCCGACCCTTTATCGGATGGAAATCCAGGTATTGTTTGTTATGTTATTGCTTAGCTATGTTTGCATCCTGGTAGTTAGGATGCTATGCGTTAGAGACCTGGTTAAGGTCGGTATCCTGGTATATAGGATGATGATATGCTAGTGACCGGTTAGGTCGGTATCCTGGTTAGGATGTTGCTATGTTATGTGATATGCTGGATCGGTTTGATTAGTTGTGAGATGTTATATGATTATATATTTATGTGCACATGGTTGTTGGACTAGGGTTGGGTTGAGGCGGGTCCTGCTTTGTGCTGTAGGCTAACATACCCAGGGCGGATCGGTTAGGCCGAAGGCCCGGCGAGCGGTCCGGATAGACTAAAGGCCCCAAGAGGGCGGACCAGACGTGCCGAGGCTCGGAGAGTGGACCAGACAGACTGAAGGCCCGGTGCGGGCGGACCAGTCATACTGTACACTCGGAGAGAGAGTGGACCGGGTGGACTGAAGGCCTGGTGCAGGGGGACCAGTCACACTGTAGACTTGATATGCATGGCTGTTCTGTTTATGATATGATATGATATGTGTATGGTATTGTGGTTGGTATTTTGGGGGTAACTCACTAAGCTTTCGGGCTTACAATTTCAGTGTATTGTTTCAGGTACTTCAGGAGATCGTGGCAAGGCGAAGGCGTGATCGTACCGCTCCTCAGTTTTATGTTGATGTTCTGGGATACTCTGATAATAAATGAATTGAAAACCTTTTTTTGTAATAACTTAATGAATATGGGTTGTTTTTGAAAAGTTTAAATTGGTTGTAAATTTCTGGATGTTACAAGTTGGTATCAGAGCCTTGGTTTGAGTGAATTGGAGGAACATTCATGTGAATCCAGTCTCAAATCAAGGAGAGTTTTTAAAAAGTGAAATTGAAATGGTTTTCAAAAATAAGTAGAGGAGGATGCGGAGGTACGATCAGCCAGACCCAGTAAGTAGACCCCAAAAATACCATACAAGTTATTTGATTATGTGATGTGTTAGAACAGCATGCTAGTACTAGGCTAGGGATCTTCAAGAATTGCATGATAGAATTGCCTGATTATATGATGCCTACTAGCCTAGGGTTCCCTGCTATGTGAGGTAGTTAGCAGTTCCTCTAGAGGTGAGGATTGAGTGTTGCCATGTATATGTTTATCGCTAGGGTGTTGTGGTGATACTTGATATAAATATGGGTAGGTGTGGAAGGTAGTATGGGCCTGTACTACTGAAAGCACAGGACCCATACGCGTATCAAGGAAGTCACAACCCCTAGGGTCGGGTTGGGAGTTCGTTCTCGTGTTATTGGGAAAGCATTTGATTTTTCCTTATGAGGTATTCTCAGTATGGTGGTTACGAGGCATGCCGGGGGTGGATCCGGGTTAGGATCAGGATCAGGAGAGGGTGGTCAGGGTGGATCAGCGCCACCCGAGGTCATTGGTCAGATGAGTACGGATGAGTTGGATGCCAGGATTCGTGAGATCCTGCATGATGAGATTGCTGCTATGTTCAGGGCGGAGATGTCGGAGATGTTTGGGTCGATCAAGACCGCCATGGTTGAGTATTTTGATGAGCGCTATGCGGCTCTTGCAGAGACGGCTGCCGCGGCAGCTGCAGCGGCTGTAGCAGCGACAGGTGGAGGAGCCGGTCGAGGTTTTCAGTATCGGGACTTCGATAATACGAAGCCCCCTACTTTTGATGGAGTTCAGGATCCGATCGTTGCTATGAGATGGTTGTCAGACATGGAGGGCTATTTCTTCACGTGTTCATGCCCTGCAGATCAGAGGGTGAGTTGTGCTCTGAACCTTTTGAGGCTCGGGGCGAAGGATTAGTGGAGGTTGACTACAGGATCTTATTAGGATGCGCAGCGGGCTGCGGTTTCATGGGATCAGTTCCGGGAGATGTTCAGTACCCGTTATGTTCCACGGGTTGAGAGGGAGAGATTGGCTCAGGAGTTCTTGGAACTGAAGCAGGATTCAGAGACGGTGACGGAGATCACCAGGATGTTCACTGAGAGGGCGATGTTTTGCCCTGAGTTTGCTTCGGAGCAGGCTCAGATGTCCCGATATCTGAGTATGCTCAAGAGGGATATCAAGCAGTTTGTGTCTACGCAGAGGTGCGAGACTTTGCTGGAGTTGCAGGAGGCCGCTCGGCGGCGTGATTTGGAGATTGAGTTGCAGTTGCGAGAGCAGAGGCAGGCCCCGGTGCAGTCGCAGCCGGCGCCGAAACGGTCCAAGACCGTTGATTCCAGGTTGGGAGGTCAGGGTAGCCACACTTGTGAGAAGTGTGGGAAGGGTCATACCGGAGTTTGTAGGTCCGGTGGTGCGTGCCGCAAGTGTGGGAGAGAGGGGCATTATGCGAGGGATTGTCGACAGTCAGCCCCGGCTCAGGATATGACGATTTGTTATCATTGTCATCAGGTTGGTGACTTGAGGGCCAACTGTCCACAGCTGGTTGCCAGACCGGTGTAGGCTCCAGCACCGGCCACTTTGAGGATCACTGGCGGGGGTCAGGGTGGAGCGGAGCCTCCGAGGGCTCAGGGACGCGCTTATCAGCTTACAGCAGAGGAGGTCAGGGCAGAGCCGGATGCAGTTGCGGGTATGTTTTCGTTTCGTTGTTGTCTGGTTATCTTGTTATTTTGTGGTGTTATATTTTATTCGTCGTTCTGCGTGTTTCATGGTTTGGTTGAAAGTGATAGTAGTCAAGAGTTGTAAGTGGTTAGCATCCAAGGGATTGATGGTCAGAATTTGGTTGTATGGTCTTGTTGTCGGGTATAGCAATTGCGATTTGAGAAGTGTTCAGCGGAGAGTCGAACTCCCTTAGAGTTCGTGATGTGCGATGTCGGGAAGTGATTTTGTGGAGGTTGCTCGTTTCAGAGGAATTCAGTTCAGGGATAAGAGGAGTATGTTGAGTAGGGAAGATTGATTTATGCCGGTTGAGTCACCGGTGGTTGGTAGTCAGTGCTCTAAGTGGGGGAGATTGGAAAATTCTCAGGAGGATCAATAGGCATTAGAGGTTGATTAGCTATGTGGGCTTCAGCAGTGTTTCAGTCAGCCAAGAGTGTGGGCTGGTATGAGTAAGTGGCAGACAAATGGGGTGGGGTACAGACCAAGGTTTTCGGAAAAGGTGATTGGTTGTTGTGAGGCCTAGGATTAGGCCGAGATCTGAGTAGATGGAATGGAGTTAGAGTTCGGAACCCCTAGGGGCTAGAACAGTATGTACGGGAGAGATTCCCAGGAAGGATAGTCCGGGATGATGTATGATAGTTTGAGCGGTCCGGATAGACTGAAGGCCGGTGGGCGTACCAGTCAGGCCGAAGGCTCGGAGAACGGTCCAGACAGGCTGAAGGTCCTGGAGGGCGGTCCAGATATGCTGAAGGTTCTGAGAGTGGTCCAGATTGGCTGAAGGCCTAGTAAGGCGGTCCAGTCATGCTGAAGACTCTGTACGTGTTGATAAATCTTTATGAGGAGATGGATTGAGCATGTTGCGATGCAATAGCAAACATGGAATAGCGGTTACTCTACAAGGGATAGTGTAGAGTGGGGTGTGAGCACAGTGGCACTTGTTGTTATGGCAAAGGCTTAAAGTAGATTTCCTTGGATAAGGAAAGGGAAAGGTATGTAACTCCGGGAGGGAGTGTTGGTTCACGAAAATGAAAGCAGTTGTGAGAATGGATGATTGAGAGTATTTCAATTATGGTTGTTGAGCACTGCGAATGTGCCAGCAGTATGGAAGCACATCCGGATTGGGTGTCCGTTGAGGTCACGGAAGGAATTCCGGTGGTATGGAACCAGAGGAGTCTGGAAAGGATGCAAGGGTAGGACCTTGGAATCCAGGTATGGGAGTGACCATGGGTTATGTATATAGTGGTAATTCATCCTGGGGATGTCTGGTGGTATCGTCAGTGTGTCGGGTTTTTCCAACCCGAGGATGTAGAGCAGGCTCAGCATGTGTATGTGATTGCGGAGGAGAGCTCATGGGAGTTGCTCAGGAGCTGAAGGATGTGTCATCCTGTCAGCACGAAAAGAAAAGAGTTGGATTCGGAAAGGAAACGGGATGAGTCCCAGAAGTGAATTCGATAAAGGTTATGCCAAGCGAGGAAAGGGATAGCAGTTGGTACCGGGTCAGGACCCGGTGGTTCAGGGTGATATCTAGCTTGTAAGAGACAAGTGATTATGTGATTTAGAAGGATGGAAGTATCATCGGGTGAGCATTGGTTGATAAGTGTTGTTATCAGAGAAAGAAGTCGGTGGCCGGCTTCAAGCGGTTGTCGTGACTCTGTGAGAAAGAGTTGGACTTTATAAGGGTTTGATAGCAGTGTTGGAGGAACCTGGGTCGGTTGAGACCAGGAGCTGTATTGTGGGAGTATTGTCTGGGGTGTTGCTACAGGCTTCGAGGACGAAGCCTAATTTAAGTGGGGGAGAATTGTAACACCCCGAGTTCAAAAGTGCAAGTTCAGGGTTCTTAGTGTGAATAAGGAAGGTCGACTCGGCGAGTCGATGGATATACTCGGCGAGTCGAGTCGCGTTTCTGGTCATGTGTTAAGTGACCAACTCGGCGAGTTGGAAGTGGACTCGGCGAGTTGGTACTGAAGGGAGAAAACCCTAATTCCGGGAGTTGTGCCCTATATAAAGCACATTATAGCCACCCTCAGCCTCTTTACTGCCCATTTGAGTTCCAGAAACGCTAATTAGTGTGTGTGAGCCTCCGTTGTTAAAGTTTGAGCTTGGAAGAAGAATTTAAGAGGAGAAAGTTAGAAGATCAAGAGGCTAGCATCGGGAGATCATTGTAGATCCGGAATCTACTCCTTCTTGGGCACATTTCTGAGGTAACAAGTTGTTACCTTGAGTTTTCTCCTTCTAGATCCATTCTTGGTTGTTGTTTTGGGAATTTTAGCTTGCTTGGAATCCATTTCGGGTTTAGAGGTTAGATCTGAAGTTGCAACTTCAGATCTAGGTTGTATTGGAGCCATGAGGGCAGAAAGCATGGGCCATAGGGCTTGATTGAGAGTGCCTTTGACCAAAAACCTTATTATAGCTTGGTTGGAGCTTGTTGAGCCTTGCATGCACGTAAAGTTGGAAACTTTACGTGTGAATCTGGCCCTAGGAGTCCAGATCTATGTATTGGAAGCAATGAAATGGCCTGAAACAGTCTGAATGAAGATGTCACGTTTGGACTCGGCGAGTCACATGGGTGCACTCGACGAGTTGTATGAATATGTGCATGGACTCGACGAGTTGGAAGAACAACTCGGCGAGTCTGTTGAAGATTTCCTGGGACTCGGCGAGTCTATGCTTGGACTCGGCGAGTCTGGTCGTGGAATCCTAACCTTTTCTGGTTGAGCTGTGAATCGGTGAGTCGAGGGATGACTCGGTGAGTTGAGCAAGAAGGGACTCGGAACTGGTTGGACTCGGCGAGTTGAGTCGTGGCATTGGAGTTTCTGAGCATAGGGACTCGACGAGTCAACGGGTTGACTCGGTGAGTAGGGTCAACCAGGAAGGTTGACTTTGACTGAGGACTTTGACTTGGACCAAGGGTTGACCAGTTTGACTTCCAAGGGTATTTTGGTAATTATTGGTATTTATGGAATTGGTTCTTTGGTAGTGTTCGGTGGCGGAGTTCGTGTCGGTGATCGGAGCAGCTGATCTTAACCTTTCAGTCGGCATTTCCGAGGTGAGTTATTCTCATTATACTGACAGGGTCTACGGCACCAAGGCCGGCCCTTTATCGGATGGAAATCCGGGTATTGTTTGTTATGTTATTGCTTAGCTATGTTTGCATCCTGGTAGTTAGGATGGTATGCGTTAGAGACCTGGTTAAGGTCGGTATCCTAGTATATAGGATGATGATATGCTAGTGACCGGTTAGGTCGGTGTCCTGGTTAGGATGTTGCTATGTTATGTGATATGCTGGATCGGTTTGATTAGTTGTGAGATGTTATATGATTATATGTTTATGTGCACATGGTTGTTGGACTGGGGTTGGGTTGAGGCGGGTCCTCCTTTGTGCTATAGGCCAACATACCCAGGGCGGACCGGTTAGGCCAAAGGCCCGGCGAGCGGTCCGGATAGACTGAAGGCCCCAAGAGGGCGGACCAGACGTGCCGAGGCTCGGAGAGTGGACCAGACAGACTGAAGGCCCGGTGCGGGCGGACCAGTCATACAGTAGACTCAGAGAATGGACCAGGTGGACTGAAGGCTCGATGCGGGCGGACCAATCATACTGTAGACTCGGAGAGAGAGTGGACCGGGTGGAGTGAAGGCCTGGTGCAGGCGGACCAGTCACACTGTAGACTCGATATGCATGGCTGTTCTGTTTATGATATGATATGATATGTGTATGGTATTGTGGTTGGTATTTTGGGGGTAACTCACTAAGCTTCCGGGCTTACAGTTTTAGTGTATTGTTTCAGGTACTTCAGGAGATCGTGGCAAGGCGAAGGCGTGATCGTACCGCTCCTCAGTTTTATGTTGATGTTCTGGGATACTCTGATAATAAATGAATTGAAAACCTTTTTTTTTGTAATAACTTAATGAATATGGGTTGTTTTTGAAAAGTTTAAATTGGTTGTAAATTTCTGGATGTTACACATATATTTGTACAAGCATAAGGTGATCACCATTTGCTTTTCTAAATAAAGTGGGATCAATCACTCCTCTTTTGTATCCGGACGAGAAAAGAATTTCAGAGAGAGTTTCGTACCATTCTTTTGGGGCTTGCTTTAAACCGTAGACTGCTTTTTCAAGCTTGTAGCAGTGGTCTGGGAATTCAAGACTTTCAAAGCCCGGAGGTTGCTGAAGATAAACCTCCACTTTTAATTCACCATTGAGAAAAGCACTTTTCACATCCATTTGATGAACCTTGATGTTCTTGTGAGCTGCGTATGCTAAGAAGATTCGGATAGCTTCTATTCGTGCTACAGGAGCATACGTTTCGTCATAGTCAATACCTTCAATTTGACTATATCCCTTGGTAACTAGCCTTGCCTTGTTTCTGACGACCGTACCGGATTCATCCAACTTATTCTTGTACACCTATCTAGTACCAACAATGGTGTGACCTTTCGGCTTCGGAACGAGCTGCCATACTTTGTTTCTCCTTGAATTCTTCTAGCTCTTCTTGCATTGCGGATATCCAGTCTCGTTCTAGTAATGCTTCTTTGATCGTTCGGGGCTCGACCGAGGACATAAACGCTGCGTAGTGACAATGATCAAATAAATCCTTGGAAGATCGGGTCTGGATACCTGCGGATGGGTTGCCGATGATTTGACCTGGTGGGTGGTCCTTCGTCCATACGTGTAGACGGGGTTATAGATGATCAGCAGCTGCGGTAGAGGGAATGTCTTCAATATCGAAAGACTCTGCGGTTGGAGATGGCAATTCCCCCTGGACTTGAGAACATCCTGCTGAATTGTCTTGAACTGGAAAGGTGGGATCAGAGTTTTCTTGGGCAGATGGTGAAGGTTCCCCCTGGGGTGTAGACGGGAGTTCCTCTTGAACCTGAGAAGGTTCCCCCTGGATTGTGGATGTGAGTGTGATAATCCTCGAGTCTGTTCTTGTGTCAATGTTCTCTATGATTTCATCATCCGAGTCCGAAGAAACGTTTGATGGTTGAAAGTCTCTGCGGATAGGGATTGGAGCTGCATCTTCTAGTACTGGAACCTCGATGGTTGTTGTATGGTCCGGAGTTGAGTTTTCCCCCTCAATCGGCGAGGTGGAAGTATTTAGTGATACCTCATCGGACGGTGTAGGACCAGATACGTCAGCATGCTGCTGTTGAGCTTCCGGGGACACAAGAACTTCGAATAACTTGGTTGTTTCTACAGGGTCGAAGAGATCGTCATAGTTTACTTCAACTAGGTTGAGTGGACTCGAAGAGGCAGGAATATCACTTTCTAGGATTGCTGTGGTTTCGGTTGATGGAGCAGTGTTGCGGATGTGATAATCATCAAATTTCACATCGAAGCTTTCAATTATCAGCCTTGTGCGTCTAATGAGAACCCTATAAGCAACTTTGTTAGTGGAGTAGCCAAGGAAGATGCCTTCATCAGACTTCAGTGCAAATTTGTTGAGGTGGTCTCTGTTGTTGATTACGAAACATCTACACCCAAATATATGAAAGAATCGGACATTTGGCTTACGGTTGTTGAGGCCTTCATACGGTGTTTTGCTGAGACGTTTGGACACAATGCTTCGGTTTTGTACAAAAAAGGCTGTGGCCACTGCTTCGGCCCAGAAGTAGAGAGGAAGGTGTGCGAAGTTGAGCATAGATCTGGCAGCTTCTACTAGAGTGCGGTTCCTTCGCTCAACTACCCCATTTTGTTGCGGTGTGTAAGGAGCTGAGAAGTTGTGAGTGATGCCCTTTGAAACCAAGAAACTATTTAGGAGATGATTGGTAAACTCGGTTCCATTATCACTTCTGATACGTCGCACTGGTAACTTGATCTGAAGTTCAATTTCCTTGATGAAATTGATCATGATCTGCGGAGTTTCTGATTTGAGTCTTAAGAAATAGACCCAGGTGAACCGTGTGAAGTCATCAAATATAACCAGTATATATTTCTTGTGATGGAGACTGACTACGGTAGATGGACCGCAGAGATCAATGTGTAAAAGTTCCAATGGTTCAAAAATTGAGGAGTCAATCACCATGGGGTGACTTGCTTTGGATTGCTTTCCACATTCACATGCAGGACAGAGAGTATCATTGCTGAACTTGAGGATTGGAAGACCTCTGACTAGTTCTTCGATGAGCAAATTGTTGATGTATCTGAAGTTGAGATGAGCTAGCTTGCGGTGCCATAGCCAGCTGACTTCAGATACTGCTTTGGATAGGAAGCATAACTACGGTTTGCCTATGATCAGAGATACATCCAGAGGATACATAATACCTTCGGATCGGGACTTGATCAGACATGTGCTCCTATCACTTGTCATTACATAGGAAAATTGGTCATCAAATTCAACTCGATGGCCTGCCTTACATAGTTGGCCAACACTGATGAGATTATGTTTAAGGCTTTCCACATAAGAAACCTTTTGAATAGAGAAGTTTCCCGTAGTATGAACACCATAACCTCGGATTATCCCATTCGCATTATTGCCGAATGTGACATTTCCACCGTTGCAAGTTGGCTTGAAATCCCGAAGGTATTCTAACCTTCTGGTCATGTGCAAGGAGCAGGCACTGTCGATTAACCATTCTTCTTCTTGTTCTTCCTTGCACAAAGCCTGAGAATTACACGGTTACTTTAGGCATCCAAACTAGTTTGGAGCCTGGGCCAAAAGCTGAATTTCTAAATGATGCATGAACCGAGGTTGCAGGGACTGGTTTCGTATCAACTTTTAATCCTAGTCCTGGGTGTTTGTGAGTTTTTGGAGTGTTGCGTTTTTTGGAAAAGTTACGAGGTGTCTGAAACGGATTAGATTTGACATGAGATGAACCATTTTGACAACTACACTGACATTGATATGCTGAAATTTTGTCTTTTGTTCTGACACTTGGTTTGGTCAGCGGTCTAAAGGATGAAGTAGACTTGTGACCGGTTCGATGTTGGTAATCTCTGACATTTTTGCTATTGGAAATTGAAAAAGTTTGTTTCGAAAAGGATTTAGCACGTGTGGACTCTTTGGACCTTTTTCTTGTATTTGGTAAAATGCCCTTCCACTTGTTAAAACTTTGATGTGATTTTAAAAGTGTTGGAGTGGGTAAAATACCCTTCCATTTCGGATCATCTGAGGAATAGATTTGAAAACCATTGCTTCGAAAAGACCTTACACCTTTTTGGGTTGTGTCAGATGATGTAGGAATGACTGTTGAAACTGTACATTCCTTTTTGCATGTTTTCTTGATGGGAGAGTTTTTTGAAAAATAGTGAGAGAAAACAAACTTTTCTGGACTCTTAGATTTTGGGAATCTGATATGTCTTTTGTTTTTAGAAAAGTTTTGTCGATTTGTGCCTCGGGATCGAATTTCATCTTTAAAAGCCTTTTTTGCTAAAGTTTTTGGAGAACCGCATTCATTAGTGTTCAGATGCGGTTTCCTGGAAGCCTTTGAAATTTTTTGAAAACGAGGACTTGATTTATCCGAACTCGAAGATTCAGGGTTTTGAGAGCATTGACCCACTTCAAAGTTCTCTATGGGTAATTCATGATGAATTGGCTGAAGAGTCACATAACCTTTTATTGAGGACTACGGTAGGGATGATTTGACTACCGCAGAGTAAGTCTGAGTTGGGACTTCAGTGGGACTTTTGTGGGACTTTTGTGGTTTATGACTATAGTGAGAGACACTGCGGTCTGAGGGCAGATATGGAAAGTCCTGTGAGACTTCGGGACTTTCTATGACAATTTCTTCATCAACAACTGATGAGGTCTGAGAATTTGGATAGATTGTGCGACAGATAGGAGTTTGATCACTTGTGTGACCCGAAATCTCAGGCACGATTTCCTCTATGACACAGTTATTACTTAGATTATGAAGTCTACCGAAGTGTGTTCTGATATCTTCGGGAAAGGTCTTGTCATTGACTGGGAAATGAAATTCTCGGTCCGGAGGGACATACATTCGATCTTTGTTAAACCGGGGTGAGGAATCCTTTGCGGTAGGATATCCATTGGACCAATCCCAATTGTATGTATTGTCCACAGTTCCATTATTCACCAACTTTTCAATAGCTTCACTTTCATTGAACAATTTTTCTATTAAAAGATTTAAGCGTACAATCTCACTCTGAGCTAAATCTCTTTGGTTCAAAGCTATCTCTAGTTGTGTTTCACTCAACATTCTTGCATCTTTTTCTAACTCTAAGTCCTTTTCTATCATAGCGATTTTGAGTCTTTTGTTGTCCAGTCTTCCTCTTACATGAAACATCTCTTGGGACGCTATCTTCTTCTCATCTAAGGCTTTGTTATAGTCTGTAAGGACGACAACACATGTGTCATTAAGGTTGTCTATGAAGGGTTGGCAGTCATGCATGTTATAGTTTAGAGTTTGAATCATGAGTTTTACCTGTTCGACGATGCTTAGAGTTCCATCCTTTGCCATGTAGCAGTAGTTCTTTTCCAGCTTTGTAGACCCATCATCATCCGTAGTTGCCAGCATGCAAATTTTGCCTTTTCCTTTGACATTGCTGATGGCTTCTTCTTCATCTCCGGATGACCGAACTTGATGGTCTCTTTTGACATGGGCTACGTATGCCCTAGCCTTTTCTTTTTCTTCCAATTCTTGAGCCATTCTAAGGTAGAATGCTCTGTCTTTCACTACATTTGCCTTGCAATCTCTTGCAAAATGATTCTCTTTGTTGCACTTGTGACAAATTACAACATCAGTTTTGTCTTCTGAGGGAGTACCGGGGTCAGTGGTTTTAATGGACTGCGGTGCCTCCTTTGGTTGAGTATTTTGAGATTGCGGTGGTGGATGAGAACTTTTGGGATAACGAGAATGGTTGTTCTACGGGTTGAAGTTACGGTTGAATGGTGGTTTGTTGAACTATTGATTTTTACGAAAATAAGGAGGTGGTAGTCGGTTGAACTGTTGACTAACAAGAGCAATAGCCTTCTGAAATTCTTCAGAATCATCATACTCTGAGTCAGCTTCGTATGACTGCGGTGTAGTGTCATACGAGGGAGAGTAGGATTGATTATGTGGAGCTTGTGCTATAAGAGCAAGTGGTCCTCCGAAGTCAGCACAGTCTTTGAGTACGGTTGATTCTTGTGCTTGCAGTTCCCCGTAGAGCTTGTAGAGAGACAAATAATGAATCTTTCTATCTCCTTGAACTATCATCTTAGCAGTAGTCCAATGTCTTCCTTAACCGTTGAGAAACTGAAGGTTTGTTTCATGGTTACTGCGGATGGTGCCGGCATTTGATAACTTGGTGACTATCAGATTGAATCTTTTAAAGGAGTCTTCTAAACTTTCGCCAACATGAGCTTTGAAATTGTTGAACTCATTGAGTGCAGTTGTAAGCTTCTTGTCTTGAGCTTGTTCTGAGCCTTCGTACAAATTCTTGAGAACTTCCTAGATCTCTTTTGCTGATTTGTAGTTTATGATAATGTCGAAGTTGTCAGGAGCAACTCCACAAGAGATTTCATAAAAAGCAACATCATCATTTTCCATTTTATCGAGATCATCCTTGGTGGGACGGTTCATGACTGGTTGTCCTCCTCCTAGTCTGGCTGTGGCGCCATCGGTTTGAACTGGTGTAAGAACAGGGACATGTGGTCCTTCTTCTACGGATCGCCATACATCTCTACCAAGTCTCCATAAGTATCTTTCCATTCTCTGAGACCAGTGATGATATTCATTTGCAATAAGTATTGGGGCTCGATTCGAACCACCAACACCGTTGGAAACATTCAGAGATAGTGCTTGTGCCATTTTTCCTTGTTTTTAAAGTTTTTTTTTGAGAAATGAGCTTCAGTGGTATAGAAGGCCCTTTGAAAATCAGAGTTTTGTTTTCAAAAAGCAACCACTATGGCTCTGATACCAATTGTTGAGAGAAAAAACTTGAGACACTTGAACAAACGTTAGAACAAGTATAGTTGTGGAATAGTTTATCTCAGAGGATCTAAAAGCTCAACAATAATAATAAGTTAACGAGTTAGGGGCTGTTTGGCAGGATCTGAATTTTTAAGATTTGAATTTTTAAGAGATCTGAATTTCTAAGAGGGTCTGAAATTTTAAGAGCTGAATGTTTAACATGCTGTTTGGTTGGTATATATGAATTGTTGTGCTGAATTATAAAAATGACCATTTTACCCTTCTGTTTTATTTTTTATTGAATTCAAGTGTTTGTTTATAAAATAACCTAATCAATTTCTAGCATAAATCAAGTGATCATACAATATAACCAAATTAAACATTAATTCTTTCAAATTCACTTCTTTCAATCCATTGTAACATATTGTATAACCAAATTAAACATAAATTCTTCCAAATTCAATTCACTTCTTTCAATCGATGGAAACATAAACATCATACAATAGCCACATAAAAATACTTCTTTCAATCGATGTTGCAACTAGTGAACTAAAGACTTTCTATCTCCTACACACTTAAGAAACAACCATAAAATTTATCTCTCTTTTATCCACAAAAAATTAATCAATAGAAATCATCCATTTAAGCAAGAAATTGCCAATTAGCAACAAGTATACAAGTTAATAATCAAAGTTCTTAACAAAAATTTCAGAATCCAAGTTCATAATTGTTTCAAGTATCAAAATTTCAACATCAGATTACAAACCACACATGAATTCAGAAAAAAAAACAAGTTTTCTATAAAAACAGAAAAAATTGAGTTCCGGGGGAAAGAAGGAAGAAACTCACCTGGAACGTCGGAGACGGAGGCAGCAGCATAGTTCGAGGAGGCGGCGGTGACGTTGGGGTGTGACGGCGTCGTTGGAGGCGACATCGTCGGAGAACCTGGTGAAGGGAATAACCTCGCACACGGAATGAAGAGGAAGAGGGGGCGCTGGTTTGGTGAAGGTGACGTCGCTGCAACCATCACCGACGTAGCTTGTGGAGGCGGGGATGACGCAGCTGGTGGAGGCGGCGACATTGTTGCAGATCGGAGAGAGGCAGATGGATTGTTTTAAGATCGGAGGGGGAGGAGAAATGGGCTACTGTCTCGATGAGTAGAAAAAAAAGAAGCGGCTCCTTGTTTGGTATGTAGGGCATAAATATCTTTCATTTAATTCAGATACCCCTTAAAATCTGAATTTTTAAGAGCCTACTTAAAAATTAAGAGCCTTTTTTTCATATGCTACCAAACACCCAATATCTTAAAAATTAAAAGCCCTCCTCTTAAATTTTCAATTAAGAGGTAAACAAACAGGGCCTTAGATAGTTAGAGAGTTAGTTGCGGAAATGTAAGGAAATATAAATGACAGCAAATGATATATCAAGTATACACATAAGTTGATTCATAACATGGAATGCATTCAGACCAAGTTAGTAAGTGAGATCGGACTTAGTGATTAAGTCACGAATGACTTGCTCCGAAGAGTAATAGTATTTAGTAAAGTTCTAGTGAATTTTGAGAGTAAGGAGAGATTTTAGGTGCGTAATCAGATAGAGAAGAGAGATATATTTGATAGCATAGAAGTTGCGATGGATTGTAGAAGAGATGAAAGATATATTTGATCAGAAAGATTGAGTCCTTTATATAGAGACTCAGGAGTTACATGGATCAAATCTCTAAGAGTAGCCATGCAAGGCATACCGGACAATAAAGAGTATTACAATAAAAGTAAAGTAATCTAGTAAGTAAGAGTGACTGCGGTTGATGATGACTTCGGGTGCGGTTGCTGAAGGAGATCTGACTGCAGATTCTCGAGGGCTGCGGTAGCTGGAGTTCAAGAGGGTCACTTTTATGATTCAACAAGTTTCAGAAGGGGTAAAAGATAAAAGGAAAGTGATTGTAGTTGAAAAAACGAAGGAAGAGAAAAAGGCTGAAATTGAAGCTGAAATGGATATGCAAAGGCAAATACAGAGCATACCGAGACTTCGTGAAAATGATCCACCTGGAATGGAAAATGGAGATCCAAAGAAGTTATACAGTTATGAGAATATTGAAGCAAGAGTTTCTTACAATCGTATGTATGCATTTGAGAAGAAGCTGAAGAAAAGCTACTCTATCACTAACACTGATATGAGTCAGCTTGATTTTCCAGTAAACAAAATGATGTTTATCATGGCTCAGTACAAGGTTGTTGAGAAGTTTGACAATGAAGAAGATTATATTCATATGAAACGTAGGTTTCTTGCAGTTGTTGGAAAAGGACCTGAAGAGATATGGTCTTTGGTGAAGATCAAGAAAGTTGTCAGCATAACGAAGGATGTGATGTTGGAGAATATGATACAAAATTTTCGGTATCATGTTGTAAGAGAGAACAATCAAGTTTCTAATTTCACAGTTGCTGATTTCCCTCTAATGAACTTGAATGATCTTATTCAAGTTGCATTGATTCTGAAAGATATAGAGGTTTCGCAACTTCAGGGGACTGACAAAGACGTTTTGAGGCTTCGTCTTGGGCATATCAAAATCTTCATAGACAATTACTATGATTGTCTGGCATTGACTGATGTGGAGTTAGCATCAGCAATGGGAAAGGAAGTAAAATTTGGAATGGAATTATCGAAGACTCAAGCTGAACTGAAAAAATATGCATATGGGGAGATCTGCTTAAAACCTTTTGGAATGGTATTTGCTAGAAAAGACAAGAATGGAAAAGCTAAGAGGTTTTTGTTCCAGACTTCTGAGATTAAAAGATTTACCACTTCACAATGTACGAACTTTATTGTTCGTATGAATAATTGCAAGAAAAACAATGATGGTGACAAGGTGGAGTTAAGGAAGATTATAACATGGTATTCTAAGATACGAAGGATGATGCATTTTGTTGTACAGATTCTCACGAATTGAGAATTTCGACATGATTACAAAGGGGGGGATTGTAGAGTTGAATTTTACTGTAATATGTCGAAGTCTGTGTAATTGTCTTTTTCGTATGTTAATTATGAACTTACTAAGGATCTTGTTTTTACGAAGCGTGAATGTCTAGCCTTAGTATTTTTTGTACTTTCAGGCTCCTATAAATAGGAGCTGAACATAGAGTAAATGATAGAGTTTTTCCCAGTTTCTATTATCTTTTTGTACTCGTGTTCATTGGAAGTAATGAGAGCTTAAACCAGACCTTATTTACTTCTTGTGTTCATCTATACACTGATTTTGATTCTAACACTCGATTAATCACTTCTACAAACTTGGGTTTCCACTATAGTGATAATATGAAAAGTGTGTAGAGTGTAGAACTTGTTTCTAATGGAATATTGAAGTGTGGGTGATGACATGGACGAGGGTTGATATAACACCGTAAATTTCCAAACAAAATTTTCATTTTAAAATCATATGATTCTCCTACCACATTTCACAAAATCTCATTTATTTAGTTTACAAAACGGATCTCCATAATTGTTTGATTAAAAATCCAGGATCCTCAAAACATAACTCTTTCTCTGGTGTGTACAATCGAGCCGTTGCCTTCCCGCGACCCTGAGAAAAACCTGAAACACATAACACATAACACGGTAAGCACGAAGCTTAGTGAGTTCCCTAAAATACCACACACAGCTCTGTAGCCACTCGAGGCTATAACACGGTGAGACCCTCCGGTCAATTTGTCTCAGTGGGGCCCTCCGGTCCCACAACATTGAGGGACCCTCCGGTCCTAACTCTGCAAGCTCTGAATAACACACAACATAAATCACAAAGAAATAATGGAGGATATCACAATACACAATGTAAGCACATAGGACATCTCAGTCACACAAAACACCACTCATGGTAAGTATAGTGAGAAGAATCACCTCGAATGATGAACAACCCCTAAAACGCTGCTGCTACGCACCAGCCACAACCTCTGTGCCAAACCCACAATTAACCCAATTAGGAACTATGTCCAAACTCTCACTCATTAGGTCTAAAGGTAGTCCACTAACCAGCCCATCAATAACCTAAAACCCATTGGGCCTACCAAGGCCCAATAAAAAATGGGCTCTCCCAAGGCCCAACTCTCAATCTAAATGGGAAGCCCAACTAAAGGCCCAAAGCACAATATAATATTTCCCTGCTCCAAGTCACAAATACACAAGCCCAAAAATCCAGGCCTAACACTTAAGGACCAATAAAAAATTCAGCCTAAAAGCTCACAGAGAGGTTACGCGGGGCATACCTCCCTTCGTACGCTCTGCGTACACTAGCATGCACGAATCTGATCGGGGACACCAACCCAGTACGCGGGGCGTACTGGAATTACGTTGTGCGTACGCCCAGTTTTGCTTAGTCCATTCTCTTGGTCTTAACCCGTTAAGACCTTAGATCATTTCTCAGATCTGGAATCCCTAAAAGTTCTTACTCCATAAAGACAGTGACTTTAAGCCTTTGCATGGCTGATATGGTCACAAACACACAAAACACCCACTCTTTTATCTCAAAAAGCTCATAACTCATGCATGGCTTGATACCAACGTCCAAGACCTCATTTTTATGGATCCTCTCCACTAGAAATACTCTAAAGGACAAACATTAGGCTCTGGAGTGCAACAACTCATAAAGCTTCAAGGTTTGGTACCAAAAACCTTAAAATGGACCCTAACATGCACAAATAAAAAGGATGGGAAAGCTTTGAGTTTTATACGTTCAATTGATGCTCCATCCACAGAAAAGATCAGATCCAAAGCTTGGACTCCAACTCTATTCTCTTCCATGCTCCTTCTCCACTCCAAAACCTTACAAGAACACTTAAAATACTCAAAGGCTCTCAAATGCATCCGCAAACTCCATGAATGAAGGTTTAGGGTTTAGGAGGGTTTGAAATCTGATGGTAGTGGCCAGGAATGAGGCCATCTCATTCCTTATATAGGGACACACCCACAATTAGGGTTTTCACTCTGTGCCTAGTACGCCCAGCGTACCCACTGGTACACCCAGTGTACTAGGTGGCGCCGCTTAAAAACCACACACATGAGTACGCTAAGCGTACACATACGTACGGCCAGCATACTCAGCTGCCACCTTTCTCAAATTGAGGGACTTATCCTGCCAACACTTCAAACTTCCAACGCTTCCTCGTTATGAATCCGATTCCAAAGAACCTCATACCCACAGATAGGTGACGAGATTCCTTACACTTCTAGCAACTCGTCGCAACCCCGAGACTTTCTCATGTCCGGGTTGCAGCCCGTGAACCCTAACCACTGAAGACCCAAAACAGGATGTTACAATTCTTCCCCACTTGAATTAGATTTCGCCCTCGAAATCGCTCCTTACATAGATCGAACCCAATAACCTGAGAAGCCCCACCGAAAGGACCTCATATCAAACAACAACCTCTTTCAAAGGCACCTGAACCCAACAGGAACTCCCGACCCCAAAGAAGGACAGACCCTTCTGCCGCTGCGGTACCCGATTTGACTCTCCAATACTTGGAAACTCTGGTGGTCTGTCACCCTGCGAGGCCACCCTCACAAAATATCATCATGTTAATCAATCATTGATTAACAGACTCTAGGAACATCCTACCAACTCTGATTCTCTAATCGATTCCGGTCAAACTCAAGACGAACGGAAAGGTCATATCCCACTAAGGACCCACCGCTTGAACAGCTATCAGAACTCTTCTGAAGGAATGGTCCTCAAAACTCTATCCTCAGACACAAGAAAGCGGTCAAGTCAACTCGAAACGATCCTCTGACACTCTTAATAGTAAGCCCAAGCTCCTCTCCATTGTCCCTTCCAACACTGAGCACCAGGTCAACTCCGACCCAAAAGTTGAACCTCTAAAGGTTACCCACTGCACACCCAACAAAACGACTTACCGACTTCATTCTCACAAAAACTATATCGAGTTATCATGACAAATAAGCACAAAGTTCGCCTTACCCTAAGCGAATAATACAACCCCCTCTGAAGTCGTCTCACCTCCGACCTCTGTCGTCTACCACTTATTGGTCCCACGCGTCTCGCGGTTCTTCCCATACCAATGAAACTGACCCACTCCGGGCTAAGACATCAGATGGAGGTCAATACCCCTCCCTCAAAATGAAACCTATCCACAAATTAAAAACCTCATCTTGCCTATTCAATACACGAATTGATCCAGACTCGAGCTCGAGAGTCTGATTCAACGGCAGAATTGGAACCACTCATTTCCAATCTGGTACTCAACTCATGACCCAAAATTCGCGGATTTACACCATCTCTTTAACTCCTTCCGATTTCGATAAACACTCCTCATCCCAGGAATACAACGATTCTCAACCGACACGGAGACCCCCGTATCACCCCTGGTTCGGCAACCAGGCTCCCGAAGACTCAAGTGGTAAGGCTACCCAAGCCTAAGAACTCCTATGTGCCATACTCTGACTAGTGAATACTACAGCTCCTGGCAGAACAGTATTCACCCTTATCGACTACTGAGTGCTACGGTTCCCTCCGTAGTCTTAAGATGCTCCTTTATTGTCTCGTGAATGCTATGACTCCCCGTAGACTTACGACACCCGCTCACTGACTCGTGAATGCTACGGCTCCTCGCAGTATTACAACACTCTTTCGCTAACCAGTGAATACTATGGCTCCCCGCAGTATCACGACACTCTCTCGCTGACTAGTGAGCACCACGACTCCCCGCAGTATCACAACACTCTCCCGCTATCCAGTGAATACTACGACTCCCTGCAGTATCATATCACTCTCTCCTACTGGCTCATCGATGCTACGACTCCCCGTAGTCTCACAACACTCTCCCGCTCACTGACTCACCATGGGCTCACTCCAAGGTTTCTCCTGATAATCCCAAGCGATTACTCCCACCCGGAGCCACCTGCTCCCTTATCACCCCATAAACTCATCATTAAGTCATCACCATATTGAGTTCACCAACTCATGCTCCGCAGCTCAATATAGATAGGTGCTTACACTCACCCAGCTTATGCACCACCACTCCTGATGTAAGTTCTCGCAGGAAAGGCACTAGTCTCAGCACAGATACACCCTTAGACAGTGTCACTCCGGCGACAATTAACTGATGGGTTCCCACTGGAACAAAATCACTCGGTACTACACTCGCCATCTCACAACTCGAGTCCTAACATGACCAAAATTAGGACATCATACTCGGGTACCTCGGTACACCATCACAACGTCTCACGCAGTCTTGCCTTTAGCAATGATCTTTCACTTACACAACTCGAAACCTTGAAATGCTCCTATTTCCCAAATTGAAGAACGGAGGATTCGTCAACGACTGAATACACGTTGACGAAAATCCGAAGCTCCATCCTCTACTGATCACCGCCCATAGGAACTACTCATACCGACTCTAAAATTGGTCGACAAACCAACTGCTGCCCTCTTCTGGAGTATAGATTACAATCTATACCCATACCCGCAAATCTCAGCTATTGCACCCTGAACTCAGCGACCCGTCCATCTTGAACTCAACATTTGCAAACCCTAAAAATCTCTAGCCATAATAAATCCTCTGACCAATGGCCACCTGCCGTGGATTCACTCATCCCTCCTTAGGCACATACTCATACATTATCCCGCCTCACACCTTGCCGCTTCCACCAATATCCCAGGTTGCATGTGTCCACACCGCAGATCTCCATAATCAGCTCTCTAGCCGTACTTGAACGAATTGTTGATCTTCACAATTGAATACGCAGCTCTCCACCACTCAGGGTTCGAACCATTACCGGATGGCATACCAACAATTACTTCGTGGACTGTCTCACCAGGTACATTACACTTGACTCTGGGAATATACCACGAAAATACTCAGTGGTCTTCCTGAAGGAAAGCAAGCAACTCCAAATATCCCGAAACTCAGACAAAATCTCAAAATCCTCACAGCGCGACTGCCTCTGGTTATCTCGGAATCTCAGATCGATATACCGCCGGACACCTCAGCTGTTCCGAAAATCCTGACCCTCAGTCCAGAAATAATGCACTATCACACGCCTCGTCTCTAACTCCTCGACCAGCCTCCCAACACGGGAATCATCATCAAAGCACAATACCTCACTCTCACAACCGGTACACAGAATAACAACAAGGGCCACCGCCCCGATATATTCCTCTTAACCACCTGAAACTGCTGCTAAATGCATGCCACACTCAAAAAGGCACCATCCTGGGTCTCTTCCATATCAACTTCCACTAATGACTCCATGGTACAAGAAATACCTCACAGCAGAAAAACTGCCCAAATACTCTGATGAAAAGGTCACCACCAATGCTACCCCATCGGGCTTATCTCCAAACTCTGAAACCGGAAACTCGATATCTCCTTCGCTTCTCCCAAGAAATGGGAACAACGCAACTCTTGCCACAGAAAGTGACGTCTCATCCATCAGCCGATGGCTCGACTCAAACCCTGTTCCTTCAAAAAGCAATATCTCTACTCATCCCTGAGCCTTACGAATTCAACTGGCATCTCACCAATAAAATCTCTCGGAAACGAACTCAATTTCCCTTTCAAGGTATACTCCATTAAAACTTGCTCGACATGGCCCTCTGGCCGCACACTCTATCACCTGATCTCAGACTAATCAACTACCACGAGACAACTGGTAAAACCAGAAGCACTAACCGCCACAAATCATGGTACTCGAACCATGTGATCACCCCTCAATCTGCTCTGAATCATGGTACCCGAACCATGTTATCTCCTCTTAATCTGCTACTTAGAACCTCTGGTATTCTCCCTGTTTCGAGTACGGGTCCTCTGCTTTCAGTATTACGGGCCCATACTACCTGCCAGATCTACCCGTACTTTCCACACGGATCGTCCCAGAATTCATAAGTAGCTCCTCAACCTTCTCGATCCCCAATCCCGCTAAACCTGGTCACTTCCCAACGAATATTCTCCTCTATCAACGTACTCATCATACTACGGCCACTCCCTAGGCTCTTCCTAGGTTCCCTCACTTCTCTGCCATCAGCTGCTTAAGAACTCCTTATGATGCCAGCCATCTACCTCCTCAATATCGTCATATTCACTTAGTAGCTGACTCCCATCATCAAGAGTTCCACAAAGCACAAAGCAAGCGACATTCGGGCATCGAATAATCTCTACAAACACATAAAACCACTCTGGGTTACCACTCCACTTACTCTCAAAGGTATCACCGAACTCAAGCAACTCTACCCCCTCAAGGATATTTTACTACTCTCTTAGTAGACCCCTCCAATACTCATCTAGGCATCTCACCTAGATTACACCTCTACTCAAAGTTCTCTCTAAAAGATTCCTGCTGGATACTCTTACTCAACACATACTCAAAGAACATCACATATAGCAAAATGCCTAGGCTAAGGCATCACAAATCAGGCAACTCTAGCCCTAGAATATGAAATACCTAATCTATCTTCTAGCATGCATCACTAATATCTCAATAATAACTTATAACACAAATAAGTAAGGGTATTTTGGGAAATAACCGTTTGGGATCTGGCTGATTGTACACACTGCTCCCGCTCATTTTTCTCTTAGAAACTCTTGCTCATTTTAGAAAAATCATTTCTCTTGAAAACTTTTCTCAAATCTTCAGTTTGAGTCCAGATATACCCGAAGGTGCATATGAATCCCTCAAACCAAGGCTCTGATACTAACTTGTAACACCGTAAATTTCCAAACAAAATTTTCATTTTAAAATCATATGATTCTCCTAACGCATTTCAAAAAATCTCATTTATTTAGTTTACAAAACGCATCTCCATAATTGTTTGATTAGAAATCCAGGATCCTCACAACATAACTCTTTCTCTGGTGTGTACAATCGAACCGTTTCCTTACCGCGATCCTGAGAAAAACTTGAAACACATAACACATAACACGGTAAGCACGAAGCTTAGTGAGTTCCCCAAAATACCACACACAGCTATGTAGCCACTCGAGGCTATAACACAGTGAAACCCTCCGGTCAATGTGTCTCAGTGGGGCCCTCCGGTCCCACAACACTGATGGACCCTCCGGTCCTAACTCTGCAAGCTCTGAATAATACACAACATAAATCACAAAGAAATAATGAAGGATATCACAATACACAATGTAAGCACATAGGACATCTCAGTCACGCAAAAACACCACTCATGGTAACTATAGTGAGAAGACTCACCTCAAATGATGAACACCCTCTAAAACGTTGCTGCTACGCACCAGCCACAAACTTTGTGCCAAACCCACAATTAACCCAATTAGGAAGTAAGTCCGAACTCTCATTCATTAGGTCTAAAGGTAGTCCACTAACCAGCCCATCAATAACCTAAAACCCGTTGGGCCCACCAAGGCCCAATAATAAATGGGCTCTCCCAAGGCCAACTCTCAATCTAAATGGCAAGCCCAACTCAAGGCCCAAAGCACAATATAATATTTCTCGGCTCAACGTCACTAATACACAAGCCCAAAAATCCAGGCCCAACCCTTAAGGCCCAATAATAAATTCATCCTAAAAGCTCACAGAGAGGTTACGCGGGGCATACCTCCCTTGGTACGTTCAACGTACACTAGCATGCACGAATATGATCGGGGACACCAACCCAGTACGCGGGGCGTACAGGAATTACGCTGGGTGTACACCCAGTTTTGCTTAGTCCATTCTCTTGGTCTTAACCCGTTAAGACCTTAGCTAATTTCTCAGATCTGGACTCCCTAAAAGCTCTTACTCCATAAAGTCAGTGACTTTAAGCCTTTGCATGGCTGATATGGTAACAAACACACAAAACACCCACTCTCTTATCTCAAAAAGCTCATAACTCATGCATGGCTTGATACCAACGTCAAAGACCTCATTTTTATGGATCCTCTACACTAGAAATACTCTAAAGGACAAACATTAGGCTCTGGAGTGCAACAACTCATAAAGCTTCAAGCTTTGGGACCGAAAACCCTAAAATGGACCCTAACATGCACAAATAAAAAGGATGGGAAAGCTTTGAGCTTTATGCCTTCAATTGATGCTCCATCCACAAAAAAGCTCAGATCTAAAGCCTGGACTCCAACTCTACTCTCTTCCATGCTCCTTCCCCACTCCAAAATCTCACAAGAACACTTAAAACACTCAAAGGCTCTCAAATGCCTCCACAAACTCCATGAATGAAGGTTTAGGGTTTAGGAGGATTTGAAATCAGAGGGTGGTGGCCAGGAATGAGGCCATCTCATTCCTTATATAAGGACACACCCAAAATTAGGGTTTTCACTACGTGTCTAATACGCCCAACATACCCACTGGTACGACCAGCGTACTAGGTGGCTCTGCTTAAAAACCACGCACATGAGTACGCTAAGCGTACACATACGTACGCCCAACGTACTCAGCTGCCACCTTTCTCAAATTCAGGGACTTATCCTGCCAACACTTCAAACTTCCAACGCTTCCTCATTATGACTCCGATTCCAAAGAACCTCGTACCCACGGAAAGGTGACGAGATGCCTTACACTTCTAGCAACTCGTCGCAACCCCGAGACTTCCTCATGTCCGGGTTGCAGCCCGCGAAACCTAACCACTGAAGACCCAAAACAGGATGTTACAGTTGAAAGGAAGAGTTGCATGACCATTGAATGATTGAGTGGTTGAATGAAATTACTCTTTTCTTTTTCAATTAAATTTCAAACAATATATATATATATATATATATATATATATATATATATATATATATATATATATATATATATATATTCTCTTATATTTTTATATTTGATTTTTATATAATATTTAATTACACCACAAATAAAATTAACCATACTTTTAGGTATTATATTATTTAATGAATCGATTTTTAGGCGTCTCATTTGTTTCTATTAAATAATTAAAATGAAGTATTTAAAAATAAAAACTTACTTAAAAAGAAATATATCCGTTACAAATGTAATACAAACTAATTTAGGTGTCTTATATTTTTGGTGTCGTAATTTTTAATTATGGAATTTTTATGTATTTTACCATTTTTTAACTATTATATTTTTTATTTTTAAATTTATAATTATGTTTAAAGATATAATGATGAAAATGTGAAATTTCATTAAACTGTGTTGGTTTCAAGGGAGTGTGGGTGTTAAGGAGTAAAGTTGAATAAAAAGTAAAATGCTGATGTGGCAGTGATGTAGCAATCCATTGAACTCCTTAGAGTTTAATGGTCTATTGATGCCCTAAGTGTCGAGGGTACGCTAAACGTGGAAATGAAGCAAATGTGACGACCATATTTAACCAAGCAAGGTACAACATTTATTGCCATTGGAGTGCATAATGTTTTTGATTAGTTTTATTGACCACTCAATATATATTGAGCGGTGAGTATAGTTTAACCCTTTGTACAAGTAACTTCCTTATCTTCAAATCATATTTTATTTTCTTCCTTAATTATGTTTTAGTTTTTAATTGATTTATTTATTGACTAGTTAATTAATTCTATAAAATAATTAATAACATTTTATTTATGAAATATAAATTTATAACGATAATATTTATTAGAATAATTTGTATTAAAATACAATGTGTGTTTAGAAATGACAAATTAAATGTAAGGTTTATATAAAACATTTTAAATAGATAAGGATAGATTAGTTAAATTAAAAAAGAAAAACTATAGGAAGAAGTAACCATTGGAGAAGTCATTTAAATAGAGGTTAAAGTTAATGCATGATGAGGTAAAAATAATAATAAGTCATAGTTAGGCTAACCATTGAAGATGCTCTAACATTTATTTTATTATGTTGAGTCTTATTTGGATTTAGAGTATTTAATTAGTAAGATAGATATCAATTTTATTTAATTCAATAGATAAATGTAAAATGGTTGATAAATTGTGGGCTCGTCAAACCTCTTTATAATGTGACTAAATGATATTTTGAAGAATATAAATGGAGTTACCTGACTAAAAAATATGTATAGAGATGAGTCTTAAAAGTTTGTTTTAGCAAAATGTAATTGGGTTTAATTATATTCTTAAATAAAGTTACTAAATTTATTTAATAAGTTATTTATCGAATAATCATATGAGCTAATATTCATGACAATATCTAATAATGAGGTTTAGAGGGATAAAACAGTCAATGTGTTATCTAATAACAATGTAAATAAGTATAATACTTAGTATTATTAAGTATTATTAACTAGAAGTGGTTATGGATTGGAAAACTAGAGAAAAGCCTGCAGAAAGTGAATCCATTTGTTCAATTTGGGTAGCCATGTACGGATGGATGACCACACGAAGCCTCTTTAAGGAAGGTGGTCTATGCAGGGCAACTAGAGAAAAGCCTCTTAAAATAGGGAATCTAGTTATGACCAGTGATCAAAAGGCTAGCATACATTATGTGTTCAGTCTGGGTGGCCATGTACAAATGGTCGAGCACACGAAGCCTCTCTAAGGATGGTGGTCTATGCAGGACAACTAGAGAAAACCTCTTAAGTGAGGGAACCTAGTTGTGACGGTGATCAGAATGCAAGTATTAATATGTGTTTAGTTTTATGTGATAGAATGTAAGTAATATATGACTTATACTTGAAGTATGTATTATTATGTGCTATTATGTGTATTGCATGTCATCTGTATAATGGGTGAGTTTCGTGATTATTCACTAAGAAATAGGCTTACAGTTGCTAATTTATGTATTTAGTTGTAGGTACTTCAGTTTCGGAGGACAAGGAGATGGCATGATTAGGATATATGGACTTTCTCAAATGGGCGTGGCATCTAGTTAAATGTTCTTCATTATGTTTTGGTTTTCAAAACATGATTTACTTTCCACAATTTTATTATGCCTATGTTGATATGACGGGATAAAATAACTTTATGGTTTGCTAATAATTATGAGTAAGAACTTTTGGAAAACTTTATACTCTGATTTACAAAAAAATTATGCTTGGATTTTGGGATGTTACAAGGTGGTATCAGAGCAATGGCTTGAGAGAATTAAACATACTCTTTGTGTGTTTAGACTCAAACCAATGCGAATTTTCTAAAAATAATTGTTTTTGAAAGTAAAACTAATTAATGGGGGATCAGTTTTGAAAATATAATTGAAGAAAAATGCTATGTGCCTCGAAGAAGAGAATGCATATCATCCAATCATCTGAGCTCCACGGTTATTCAACATGTCTAAGTGATATGATGTTTTATGTGACGAAACTAACTTATGTGCCTTATGTGATGATTATATGCAATCAGTATGTGCTTATATGACAAGATATGTAGTTCCACCTAGGCAGATTGTAGTTTGCTTGCCATGATTTTGCATGCTATTAGAATGACTAAGGAGCTTGTTTGGGTTTGTATGCTACAATTGTTTGTTAGATTAGCTGCTTGACTTTTGATTTGCTTGAAATCTATTTTGATTTGCTTGAAATCTATATCAGTATTAATTAGCTGTTCAATGAATACGTTAGGCTTACATGCTCCTAGAATTAAATAGTATTAGATTGCTTGGTTTTTCCCTATTGCACAACTCTTGTCCGAGTCCAACCGTTGTAGTGCAGGATCTCTCAGTCGAAATGCTGCTTAATTTTAGATGCATGTAATTAGTATTTGTAAGATAGTTAATTGATATTAATATAAGTTTCTTCCCAGTGGGATTGAAGGGTAAGGTGGAATATATGATTAGAAGAATCCTAGAACGAGAGTCTAGTAAGATTAATGATGTGTGCTCATCTGATCACATGTATATGCGATTAGAACATTAATTATTGATAGTGAGTAGTGACTTGGGAACCTTGAGACAATTCATGGGATGAGAAAAAAATAGGTGTGAAAGGTAATATGGGCCCGTACTACAAGAAGCACAAGATCCGTACGGGGATCAGGAAGATTCGAAGAGGTTACCGTGGAGCTAGTAGATGGTAAACAATGTAGTATGATGTTATGATTCGTTGTAGTATGTTTCTGTATTTATCGAATTTATGGCTATGATTAGTCTGGACGAGAATAATTATGGTTTTGGTTCAGCCCTAAGTGGCCTGAAAGACTTGAGTCCGAATATTGTAGGCATGCACCAATATTTTCGATTATAAGGTCGTGTGAACCTAGTTCGAGGTAGTATTATCTTGAGTATCTGGACTCAAGGAAGTAGATAATGTGATGATCGGCATGAGTTTTTTAACTATTGTCTAAGATGGTTAGCTGAAGGATTGAGATGTCACTTGCTAGGACATGGTCATTCACGTCTTCCATGTATTAAAGAAGAAGAAGTCGGGCTCTCTTCAGTCAATTTACTGACTCAAGGAGAAAGTGATTATGATGTTCAACAAGAGGATTGCATCTTTGTCAGGAATGATCAATCGAGGATTTGTATTGTCATTTGCTACGATTGAATTACATTTGTCCAGAATCCCGAATTTGACGGATAATAGATTGGATCCTTATCAGCCGTTACATTGCGGAGAGAAGATATTAGATATTGGATTGTTCTATCAGTTCGGTAGGCATGGTGGACACCAGGTCATGAGTTGAGTCTTCGAACTAGTTCCAAGAAGAGCGAGTGTTTACGATGCATGTAGATGAAATTGACCATGGTTGCAGAAATCGAGATTAATCGGCGATTAATCGTGGATTAATCGATTGACGTTCTCCAACCGTCAAGGATTAGGGTATTAATCGAAAATTTAGGATTAATCGGGTTTCGCGGGATTAATCGGTCTTGGCGGGATTAATTGGTCAACAAAAGTAAAAAAAAAGTCAAAAAAGTCAAAAGAAAATTTAAAATTTTTAAAAATTCAATTTTTCTTTACTCAAAAAATTTTCAAATTTTCAAATATTATACCAAAATGTTCATATTTTCGTATTTTCAAATTACAAAATTTTTTATTTTCTAATTTTGAAGTACTTGTTTTTCTTAAGATATATTAATATCTGATTAATTTTAATATTTTATTAATAATCTATGGTCCCTGATTAATCCACGATCAATCCCCGCAAAGACCGATTAATCCCTTAACACCAGTCGACCGTCGAACGATTTTTACAACCTTAGAATTGACAGAGAAAATGAAGGTAGAAGAGGAAAAGAAATCAACAGCTTTCGATGTGTATATCCTATCAAGCCATTAGCGGCGATGGGTATTAGCAACAACATGATTAAATTAGTAGCGACGCGTTTTAGAGCGAATATCCACGGTCTTTATTTCGAGCATCAGCGGCAATAGGCGTCTAAAGGTATCTCCGCTATTGCTATGTACGCGTGTATTCTAGCTGTTGGATTAGGAACAAATCAACGACGGAGGTTTAATATTGGGGACTGACATGGATTGGGGTTAACCACCTTTAGATACGACGCCTTTAGCGGCAATAGCTACCTTTCGCTGCGAAATACAACACAATAGTTGTATGTCTCCGCTATAAGTGGTTATCACCGCTAATGATGGTTATTCTTGTAGGTGCTGATATCGTTGGACACATTGTTGTTCCTAGTTGTAAGTGGAATTTTTACTCTACATATGCCAGAGTAGAATATGATTGTACGCATTCCTAAAATACCCAAACAGTTTATGTACTTAGGCATTTAATACCTTGTTGGTCCCAATTGTGGTTTGTCGGTTTAAACTTCTAGTTCCATTACATTTTGTATATGCTATGCTCGCTACGAAAACCTAAAGTGCTGTCAGAGCCTTTTCATGGTTACCAAATTGCCATTTTTCCAAGTGTCCATGTAGCTGTAAGTTGCATATTCTATGTAGATCCTCGTACTTAACACATAGAACCCATTTGTTGATGCGGTTAAATTGATTAATTGGTGTGGATATCGAACCACACCAAAAAATATCACACCAAAAAATACAATTATTTAACGAGGTGGTTTTAAAACCCCACCTAAAAGAACAATAATTGCACTAAAATCTTTATTTGAAGAACACTAAACCGCACCAACAAATAAGAAAACACATCATTAAACATTCACACCATTAAATTCAAACTGCACCATAAAATATTTGCACCTTTAAGAACTAACTGCACCATTAAAACATTTGCACTATTAAACATTAACCATGCCATTCAAATATTCGCACCACTAAAAATTAACCGCATCATTAAAATATTTGCACCATTAAAAAAGGCACATAATTAAAAAAAACATGCACCGTTAAATAAATCGCACCATCATATAAAATCACACTGTTAAACAAATATGCACCATTGAATATAAACTGCACTGTTATACAAAAAGTAAAAAATTATACAATTTTCAATATATTTGTTCCAATTTCCAATTTACATGTATAATATTTAACAGTAAGATAGCAAACAACATTCATATTGTTCTTCATTCCTGCCTATTAGACAGTTTGGATAGCCTTAGTATTTGTTTATATTAGAGGGTGCATAGTGTAATTATGTTTATTATATAATCTCTTGTATTCATCAGTTTACACGTGATATACAATTTACCAAGCTTATCTTGGTATCATAGCAAGGTTATCTCACTAACCCTAATTGCCGACTACCTCACTTTTTTTTCCGGCTTCCATCTCAGGCTATACAATGGCCAACACTGTTATCTATTTCTCTACAAAAGAAAAGACAATTCACAACTCACACAAATTTGGCTTTACCCTTTCTCCTACATATTTTGGGTAGTGGAAAACTATGCTCCAACCCTTCCTGGTTACAAACAGGTTATTTGGTTATGTTAATGGGTCTATTCATTGTCCTTCGGCTACTGTTACAACCTCATCCTTTGGAAAGGAAGGCGAGTGTATGAAAACTGAACAACAACCAAAACCTAATAATGCTGCATGGGACTCCAACGACGCCCACATCAAAATGTTAATTCTGTCTACAATATGTAAAGCATCCTTCAAACATGTTAAGGGATTCACCTCTTGTGATCTCTGGAGTTCTCTTGAACGTGCTTATGCACCCCATACATCATCCCGTGAATATACACTCAAAACTCAATTGTTAAAAATTGAGATGAAGGCTGATGAGACTGCTTCCGCCTATCTTACTAGAGCACAAGAATACTCAGATGCTCTGGAAAGTAATGGAGAACCAATAAAGGAAAAAGACCTTGTCATGCTCATGATATCCGGTCTCCGTGAAGAAAACAACACTTTGATATCTACTCTTCTTGCCTGACAATTTCCTTCTGTTTTTTCAGAATTGCACGGTTTGCTATCTGACCATGACTATATGATTAAGAAGACACCTACAGATATCTCTCCTGTTCAGGCTTTCACGGCTGCTATAAGTACTCGCAGTCTGGTTGCACCCTCGACTGCCCTTCCATCACAACATGTGATTGATGCTCTTCAGTAACTTGTTGCTCAATTTGGTCTTTAAGTTTCCCCAACAACAGCCTCTGCCCCGCCTACTTCCCAAGTCTTCTATTCCAATCGACCCAATCAAAGTCGTGGCAGAGGATCCAACAACCGCGGGGGTCGCAGTTCTTAAAATAACAATAAGAACAATAGTGAGGGAGGCCAAGGTCAATTCAGTTGGGCTTCTAATCAGAATACCGTCTATAGTTCTTAACACCAGTGCGGGATTGGTCATCATTTCCCTAATCAGGATTCGTCCACAATCAAGATAACACAACCATCTTCCAATTATGCAGATTCCTGCTCACAAGCCTTCTCGTCCTAGATTCTCGACACCGGTGCCATAAGCCACGCTGCCCCAGATCTCTCCAGTCTCGACAACTCCGAGCCCTACTATGGTGAGGACAATCTTCATGTTGGTAATGGCATAGGTTTACCCATCCAACGTTGGATCCTTACACTTTCGCTCACCAAGCAATACTTTCTCTCTAAATGATATTCTTCATGTTCCACAAGTAAAAAAAATCTTCTTTCGGCTCAAAAATATTCCCTTGGTAATCACCTTTATTTTGAGTTTCACCCCTCTTTTTTTTGTGAAGGACAAAGCTACACATGCTACCCTCCTCATAGGTCCAAGTAATAATGGCCTCTACGAGTTTCACCTTCCTCCTTCTCAATCGGTTCCTAAAGTTGCTTTCTCTACATCTCGAGCTTCCTCTACAACTTGGCACCAAAGAATTGGACATCCTCACACTAAACTTCTCAAATTTATGTTATCTAAATATCATTTACCTGTTCTAGATAATAATTCAGACTCTTTTTGCAATTCTTGTTCCATTGGCAAATCTAAGAAACTTCATTTACCTATATCTTGTTATAAAAGTTCTCGTTTTTTAGATTTAGTTTTTTGTGATGTTTGGGGACAGGCTCCTCTAACCTCTTTTGATGGCCATAAACACTTTCTTTTATGTGTTGATCATTTTTCAAGGTTTATATGGATTGTTCCTATGAAACTTAAATCTGATATCTATATTATTTTCAAAAGTTTTCTTGCTATGGTTGAACGACAATTTCAAACCAAGCTCAAGTCTGTCCAAACTGACTGGCGGGGGGAGGGGGGGGGGTATATAAAATTACCTCAATGTCGTAAATACCTCTTTTGATGGCCATAAATACCTAATGAACGTTTTATTGCTTTGGGTATATAAAATTAAACGAGACCAATCCGGGACAATTAAACGTTACAAGGCTCGTCTTGTAGACAAGGGCTTTCACCAACAACCAGGGATCGATTACCATGATACCTTTAGTCCTATGTTTAAAACCACTACTATTCGAGTTGTTTTATCTCTCGCAGTCACAAAACAATGGCCCCTCAGACAATTGGATATCCAAAATGCCTTTTTACATGGTTATTTGCAAGAAATGGTTTATTTGCGACAACTGCCAAGCTTTATTGATCCAACCAAACCAGATCATGTATGTCTTCTTCACAAGTCCCTTTACGACCTTAAATAAGCACCCATGCCTGGTTTCATCGGCTGTTAACAACCCTACATGCTCTCGGTTTTCGAGGGTCCAACACTGATCCCTCCCTGCTCAACTACTCGCAACGGGACACACTCATGTATATGTTAGTTTATGTTGACAACATAATCTTGACCGGTAACAACGTTGCCACTATTGATAAGGTAATACAACGCCTAAGCTCCTCCTTTGTAGTTCACGATATGGGGTCTCTCTTTTATTTTTTGGGTATCGAGATTGTTCCGAAAGGAATAGATATCATGTTGTCACAACGCAAATACATTCATGAGCTGTTGGAAAGGACTTATCGTTTTAATGCTAAACTGATTTCATCTCCCATCACCACTACTTCGAATTTGTCACTTGGGGACAGTTTTTTATTTAGCGACCCGGTCAAATACCACCAAACGGTAAGGGCTCTTCAATTTGTCACCTTGTCTAGACCAGATATCACATATGCTATCAACAAGGTTTGTCAGTTTATGCATTCTCCCACTGAAAACCATTGGTCAGTTGTCAAGCGTATTCATCGCTACCCACTTGGGACTGTCATTTATGCAGAATCTTCGAGGTGATCTACATGAAGACTTGGAGCATACGACATAGAAGTGGCTCCCACATCGTGGCGAGTCATATGCCACGATGTGGCGACCGATTTTTGGAAACTATATATACGACTTTTAGGTCGAATTTTGAGGTGTGCTTCAGAGAGCTATTGATACCTACGACTTAAAGCGACTAAATACTTCCTAGAAACCATAAGAAGATCAGATTTCGATTGGAGAACACGGGATAGAGATCTACACGAAGAACATCATTAATATTTCGGTTTGCTTAGTTTTCACCATGTTTAACTTTGTTTACTCTTTGATTATGTGTGTTTCTACCATGATTATGGGCTAATACCCTTTACTTTCGTTTGGTGATGATGAACCATAATACTATGAGTTGATTTCATTATTTATGGATTTAATTGTGTTGATTTTACTTGTGTTCGTGTAACTCCCGATTCCCGATACGTATTTTAAATATAAGAAATTGCCTTTTTACGCTGGGACTCGACGAGTTGGAGGCCAAACTCGTCGAGTAGACTAGATTATGGACGCAGGTTTTAAGTAATCTACTCGACAAGTCGGGAGCCCAACTCGCCGAGTAGGACTGCCTGGATGAAACCCTAATATTTAGGGTTTGCACCATATTTAAACACATTATATTATCCCACTTCAGCCTCCATCGTCTCTCACAGTCCAGAAAAGCCCTAACTCGAAACCCTGAAGCATTTGGAGTGTTTAGAGCCATTTTTTGTGTGTGTGGCTGTTTGAAGCTTGAAGGAAGAAGTGGAAGCTTGGTGGTTCCAAAAGTAGCAAGTAGATCTAGAGGTTTTTCTTCGTTTCCAGCTCATTCAAGGTAGAAAGCTTCAACCTTGACTATCTATCTCTTAGATCTCTAGTTAGGACAAGTTTCTACCTTTTCTAAGATTTAGTAGAGCCATTTTCGGGATTTTGTGGTTCTAAGGGGGTATGACATCAGATCTGGAACCATTGAGCGTTCCTATGGCATAAAGGTGCCAACTTTATGGCCATGGGAGTCCCATGCATCATATAAACCTCATTTTAGAGCCTTTTGATCCAAAAACCCCATGCATGAACGTCAAGTTCATAGCTTTACGTGTAATATGGACCCTAGGAGGTCAGATCTATGTTTTGGATGCATTAGGACCATTTGAAATCGACTGAATAGTTTTGGACATAGAGGGACTCGGCGTGTTGCTTATGTGACTCTGCGAGTCAGGTTACATTTTTCCCCAAAATCCCTGCTGAATTGTAACGACATGAAATTTTCAAACAAAATTTTCATTTTTAAAAACACATTAAATTCTCATTTCACCATCTTAAAACACATGTATCCAAAATCATATCACAATGTAATTCACAATCCCAGAATCATAAAAACATCTCCTGCCAGTGTGTACAATCATGCAGGTGCCTTGCCGCGATCCTCGGAACTACCTGAAACACATAACACATAACACGGTAAGCATAAAGCTTAGTGAGTTCTTCAAAATACCACACACAACACATCAGCCACTCCAGGCTATAACTCAATAAGACCCTCCGGTCAATGTATCTCAGTGGGACCCTCCGGTCCCACAACTCAGATGGACCCTCTGGTCCCTCAACCCAGCAGCTCAGTATAATACACAGTAAGCATATCACATAAAAAATAGCAGAATATCTCATTACACAGCTCATTCACATAAGACCCTGTGGTCACACATAAAATTACCACACAAGGTAAGTATAATGAGAAGACTCTCCTCGTAAGCTAGCAAAAGAAAACCTCGAACTCGGAATCTCGAACTCTACCCACCAGTCTAGTCTCCGCCTAGCACATAATAATTATCCCTAATCAATATTGGCTCTCAATAACTAGACTAACCCTTTTACACTCACAGAAGGGTGAAAATACCATTTTACCCCTTCATAGGCTTAATAGTCCACACTTTTGACCAAACCCTAAAAGTCAACAAAAGTCAACGGCAGGGAGTACGCAGCGCGTACTCAATTTCTACGTTGTGTGTACCCGGCTGCCATGCAGGCATCGGGGATGCTCGACCCCTATGCCGCACGTACTAGGATTACGCCCGGCATACGCCCCAGTTTCACTCTTCTCACATTTTTGGTCTTAACCAGTTAAGTCATAGGCTCACATCTCAGATCTAGACTCTCTAATGTCTCTTAATCCATAAAGTCATTGACTTTAAGCCTTTGCATGCCTGATTAGGCACCATCCTCCAAAATATACACTCTTTTGTCTCAAGGATCTCATAACTCATGCATGGAGTGATTTCACCAACCAAGATTGGATTTTTATGACATAAGACTACTCATACACTCAAAAGGGGTTGGTCCTAGTCTCTGGAGTTCAAGATCTCATCAAGACTCCACCTTTTTGGGACAAAACCCTAAAATGCTCAAATAACATGCTCATAACAAAGGAAAGGCAAAGTCTGAAGCTTTATACCTCAATAAGAAGCTTCCCACTCATATTTGCTCGGATGTAGAAGCTTGGACTCCAACCACTCCTTCTTCAAGACCTTCTCTTCTCTTCAAAACCACACAAACACTCTCAAGGCTCAAACACACACACACACATAAGCTATAGATCAGAGGTTAGGGCACTCTTAGGGTTTTCTCTCTGGGAATGGTGGCCAGAAATGAGGCCATCATATCCCTTATAAAGGGGACTCACCCAAAATTAGAGTTGTACTCTGGGCCTAGTACGCCCAGCGTACTCACGGGTACGCCCAACGTACTCGGTGGTCTCCGTGTCACATACACGCTGACGAGTACGCTAAGCGTAGACCTCATGCACGCCTCGCGTACTCGTTTTTCACTCTTTTATAATAAGGACCAAAAATGACAATAGCTCAATAGATCAAGGTTCTCGAAGTATACCTGGACTCGGGATGTTATAATTCTCCCCCACTAGAATCAGACTTCGCCCTCTAAGTCATTCTCCTCAAATAGCTCTGGATGCTGCTCCCGCATCTCGGACTCCGGCTCCCAAGTCATCTCGGACCCTTTCCGATGTTGCCACTGAACCTGAACCAGGGGCACCTCTTTGTTCCTCAAAACCTTCACCTTTCGATCCATAATCGCGATCGGTCTCTCGATATAATTCAGGCTAGCATCCACCTGAATGTCCTTAAGTGTCACTACTGCCATCTCATCGGCCACACACTTCCTCAACTGAGACACGTGGAAGGTGTTATGGATCTAGCTCAACTCCGAAGGTAGCTCCAAGCGGTATGTTATGTTACCTACGCTAGTGGTCACCCTGAAAGGACCGATGTATCGGGGCCCCAGCTTGCCCCTCTTACTGAACCATATTACCCCTTTCCACGGGGATACCCTTAGGAGAATGAAATCTCCAACCTGAAACTCGAGTTCGGATCGTTACCTGTCCGCGTAACTCTTCTGGCGACTCTGAGCCATCAGTAATCTCTGTCTGACCTGCTGAATCTGCTCAGTCGTCTTGAGCACTATCTCAGTGCCACCCATCACTCGTTGCCCTACCTCTCCCCAACAGATGGGGTTCCGACACCTCCTACCGTAAAGGAGCTCAAAAGGAGGCATGTCGATACTAGAATGGTGGCTGTTGTTGTAAGAAAACTCAGCCAGGGGTAGGTATGTGTCCCAACTTCCA
Source organism: Lactuca virosa (assembly GCF_052849685.1). Lineage (NCBI taxonomy): Eukaryota > Viridiplantae > Streptophyta > Magnoliopsida > Asterales > Asteraceae > Lactuca > Lactuca virosa. The sequence goes on along the minus strand of NC_136429.1, from coordinate 423,806,504 downwards.
CCGAAGTCCATAACACATGCTCAAAGCATGTCCTTGAGCGTATGAATCCTCCGTTCACTCTGTCCATCTGTCTGTGGGTGGTAGGCTGTGCTAAAATGCAATCGCGTAGCCAACTCCTCATGGAACTTCTTTAAGAATCTGGAAGTAAACCGCACATCCCGATATGACACTATAGATATCGGCACCCCATGCCGAGCTACCACCTCTCTCACATATATCTCTGCCAGCTTCTCTGCAGAAGAGCTCTCACTAATAGCAAGCGCTCTTCGTCAACCGCTCCACAATCACCCAAATCTTGTCGACACCCCGTGCAGTCCTCGGCAACTTGGTGATAAAATCCATAGAAATTTGTTCCCATTTCCACTGGGGAACTGTAAGGGTTAAAAATGTTGTAATTAGTCGAAGTATATTTTGCACTCTTCAAATGTTTTATAATCTATTTTACTAAGGCGCTTTTATTTGAAGCTTAAGTGTCTATGCCTTAGTATATTTTTTGTACGCTTTCTGATTCCTATAAATAGGGATATTTACTAGAGTTAGATAAGAGTTTTTTACAGACCTGTCTTTGTACTCTGTAAACATTCGAAAGCGTAATAGAGCTGAATCAAGATCATATTTACATCTGTTGTTCAATCTCGCATTCTTATTTCAATTTTAACTCTGATTCATTTTATACTCGATTCATTGATTCTTCAATTGGTATCAGAGCAGGAATCACATCTGTGATCTGATTTTCACCTATGCAAAAAGTTTTTGAATCAACTTTTTGGTTCAAAAGTTTCCGCACTTTTTGATAGTGAAAAATTTGTCTAGATTTTAGTTTGTGATTCGATTCTGCATTTGAATTGATGAATCGAGTGTTCTTCTTGTAATTCCGATTTGATTCACCTAGTTTGTTTTCAAATTTCCAAATTTTCATCAAAATTTTCAAAATCATCTTCCATACAACAATGGCGAGCTTCAATCTCAATTCGATGACCTCGTTTTCTCATCTGTTAGGATCATCGACCAAAATTCCAATGTTAATCCCTGAATACTATGATCAGTGGGCTGATCGTATGCAGGATTATCTGAATGGTCTTGATGAAGAATTATGGTCATGTATCACTCGAAATGTCAACGCTCCGGTGAATGTTCAAGCAATTGGATCATCTTCTGCAAGTTCTGGTGTTGAAAATCAAACTGATCGTCTAAAGAAACTGGAGAAGAGATGTATGAGGGAATTGCGAGGAGCTTTACCTCCAGTTGTGTACAATTACGTAAGGAGTTGTACAACTGCTAAGGAGATCTGGAACAATCTGAAAGAAAAGTTTCAAGGAAGCGAAAAGACGAAAATCAATTCAGTCAAACAGTGCTTGGTTGAGCTGAAAGATTTCAGACAAAAAGAAGGTGAAACAATTGAAGTGTACTAATGTCGTCTGAATGAGTTAATCTACCGTTGCAATCGCTATGGAATCACTAGGACTTCAATGGAATTCAATCTCATCTTTGTGATGGGTCTTCGAAAAGAATGGAGAAGCGTGAGTATGATGGTGAAGAATCAGCAAAGTTTTGATACATCATCTCTCAATGATCTGTACAATCAGGTGAAGACACACGAAAGTGAGGTTAATGAAATGGCTGAGGAATCAAAGCTGAAAGATTTCAGACAAAAAGAAGGTGAAACAATTGAAGTGTACTATGATCGTCTGAATGAGTTAATCTACCGTTGCAATCGCTATGGAATCAGTAGGACTTCAATGGAATTCAATCTCATCTTTGTGATGGGTCTTCGAAAAGAATGGAGAAGCGTGAGTATGATGGTGAAGAATCAGCAAAGTTTTGATACATCATCTCTCAATGATCTGTACAATCAGGTGAAGACACATGAAAGTGAGGTTAATGAAATGGCTGAGGAATCAAAGCTGAATTTGGGAGGTCCATTGGTACTTGTGTCCAAGATATCTGAGAAAGAAGCTGAAAAAGGTGATTCAGAGGAAGAAGAGGGATTCATCATGAATTCGGATGATGAGGCAATAGCATTTTACTCGAATAATCGTGTGAAGAAGTTTTTCAAAAAGCCATTCAATCCGAAGGCTAAGCTAGCTGAGGTGAAAGGAAGTGCTGTGAGTAAAGCTGTTGTTGAGGAGAAAAAGAAGGTTGAGAAGAAAGATTCGAAGGTGTCTGAAGGGAAGAGTGAGAAGAAACTGAAAGGTGATGCTGGAATAGATTGTCATTATTGCAATGGAGCCAATCATATTGCGAATGATTGTATACTTCGGAAGAAGGATGAGAGGAAGAATAAAGTAAAAGATGAGGCTTATTACGCAGAGAGGCTTGAGGAGGTTCGTGCGAAAGCTAAGAATTTGTCGCTGGTCGCAAGGGGTGAACAGGAGGAAGATGGAACTTATCAAATCTGGTCATCTGGATCAGACGATGAAGAAATGAAGAATTCAACACATGGAGCAATGTATGCGAAGATGGAGGAGGACTCGGATGAAGAGGAATTCAAAGTGAAAGGTAGATGCTTCGTATCCAAGGCAGCAGACAAATCTCCAATGACAAAAAAGGTACATAATATTCTCGAATCTTTTAATATTCCTACACATGCTTATGACTCTGAACTAATATCTTTTGATGAGACTGTTACTTATTTTGATTCAATTGTTGTGTCTGCTAGCAATGAGGCCAACAAGTTGTCCATGGAGTTATTAGAGACCAAAAAGCAATTATACATGAAAATAAGTGAAGTTGATTGTTTAGAATTACAGATAATGAATATTATGTGTGATAGAGATATTTTATCAAATGAAGTCAAACTTTTGCTAGCACAAAGAGACATATACTGTAATTCTGCTAAGAAACTATATGGCAAATTAACTGATTTACATCATTCATGTGAAATAAGTAAAGAGCAACATAGAAAATTACTGCCTTTTCTAGCATACGAAAGAGCTAAGGTAGATAATGTTTCGTATGATTGTGAGAAGATAATAGCTGAATTTGACAAAGTTCCTGATGATAGATATAAATATGGAATTGTCAAAATTGATGAATGTCTTGATGCGAATGAATTAATTAACATAGTGAATGATACTTTGACTAAATCTGAACAAATCCAAATTTTGAAAAAAACTGAGAATTCAACATCTGATTCTCAATCTAATTTTGTTGATATTGAAGATAATTCCGACAATATTAGTGAAATTAGTGATCTTGAGGATGTTGATTGTTCCCAGTTGTCTATCGTTAATGTTGCATCAACATCTAAAGGGAAAGAAAAAGTTAAGGACATGATGGTTAAGATAGAAACTGATAAACCCTCAACTTCGAAAGTTTGTGATTTGGACTTCGTGGACATCAGAGATAGTCAAACTGATGATAGCGATGATGAAAATGAAGAGAAAATTTCGAAGAAAAAGAAATCTTCAAAAGAAGACGAAATTCCTCGAATTGTGGTTGATCAAGTGTATGGTGATACACAAAAGTTCGAAAAAGTGATGAATGAACAAGGTGCTCACTTTCTTGAAACGAATACTGTGGTTTATCCAAATTTCAAGTGTACAGATGATGACATTTTTCCAAATCAAGTATTCGTAACTACTGGAAATGTTGAGAATATCAAACCAGCATTAAAGAAGTTACTTGAAGAAGATAATTGGAAAACAAGTGATGAAGATTTCTTCGCAAATCAAAGCATAGTTGAAAACAACCTAACAAAGAATTCGTACGTTTTTCAACGTCAAAAACCACAAAGAAAATGGGTTGAAAAATCAAAAATTGAAAAAGAGATTTCAAAACCAGTTGTAGTGGAAAATGAAAATGTTGTCAAACTAAACTCCAAGGATTTCAAAGATCAATTTGACAAATTTTCGAAAGAAAATAACATTTCAAAAAGACAAGCAAGGAAGAAAATATTTTGGAAGACTATTGAGTCTCAAAAGATGTCAGATGAAACAACAAAGACTGTTAAGCCTATGAATTCACAATCACCTAATAATGTTTTCAAAGCTAAAAATTCATCTTTTTTAAATAAACAACCTTCATCTCAATCAAATCATTCAAGGTCTGAAGTGAATAAACACCCAAAGTTTTCGAAAGTTTCAAAAACTAATATTCCAAGGAAATTTTCAAATGAATCAAATCCACCACAACTATTCTCTCAACGTCAACATTTTAAATCGACTGTTGATACATCTTATACTCAATCTTTTCTAACGAAACCAAAAGTTGATTTCATTCCTCAAAAGCCAAATTTTCCTAATCACACGAAGAAACAAAATTTGAAAATTTCACATGCAAAAGGGATAACTTCAAGGAAAAATATTGATCATTGGCTTGAAGGCAAAGGAAAAATGTATCAATCGAGTACATTTTCAAATGAGCAAATTCACGAAGCCTATTAGAAGTATGTGAATACTTCATCAAATGGAAGTTCATCTTCTAAGGATTCAAACATATTAGTCAAAGCATGGAAACCAATAGTGAAAGCAAAGAATAAACAATCACAAACTCAGAATACGAAGGGTAATGTCAGTGAACATCCGAAACCATCAAAATCTTATGTTTCGGTTCCTTTAAATGATGATGTGAACTTAATTGATAGTCTCAAAACCAAAGTTTGTGATTGGGTTAAAATTTCTTCATTACATTCAGCATTGAAATCTAATTTCCAATAACCCAAAAAGTCTTGGGTACCTAAATTTTTTCATTGATTACAGGTACTATGTGACGAGCAATACGATAACAAGTGTTATATTGATAGTGGTTGCTCTCGTCACATGACTGGGAAAAAGGAGAATTTACGAGATTTTCGAAGCCTAAAGAATGCTGGAGTTGTGAAATTTGGTAACAATAAAAAATGCCAAGTCAAAGGATATGGGAAGATCACGAATGGACAATTCGCAGTGAATTGTGTTGCTTATGTTGAAGGTCTTCAACATAACTTGATAAGTGTTTCACAACTTGTTGTGGGCACTGGCAATCAAGTTCTTTTCAACAAAGAGGGAAGCATCATTTCGAATGTCAACACAAAAGAAGTTTTGCTAAAATCAAAAAGGAAAGGTGACATGTTCACTTTAGAAATCAATCCGATAATAGGCAAACCTATTGTATGTCTTCTTTCGAAAGCTTCATCAGACATAAGTTGGCTTTGGCATCGAAGACTTTCACATCTCAACTTTCGAAACATCAACAAACTTGTTGTACAAGATCTGGTAAGAGGTTTACCTGTACTTAAATTTGATAATGATTATTTATGTGCAGCGTGTGAAGTTGGCAAGTAACATAAACAACGTCATCCGATTACGATAGATTCGAAAATTGTCGAACCACTGGAGCTCTTACATATTGATTTGTGTGGTCCATCGACAGTTTCAACACTCAACAAGAAACGGTACATTTTAGTAATTGTTGATGATTTTTCAAGATTCACGTGGGTTTATTTTCTCAGGATTAAATCTGAAGTAGCACAAATCATGATTGACTTTATCAAAAGATGGAAACAACGTTGAAGAAGACTGTTCGAAAAATTAAGAGTGATCATGGAACTGAATTTAAGAACAATGTGCTTGATTCATTTTTGGTGGGCAAAGGAATTTCACATAATTTTTCGTCTCCATACACACCACAACAAAATGGTGTCGTTGAACGAAGAAATAGATCTCTATGCGAAGCAGCAAGGACTATGCTGGCATATGCGAATCTTCCACAATACCTTTGGGCTGAAGCAATATCCACCGCATGCTTTACTCAAAACAGATCTTTCATCCATCGGCGTTTTAATATCACTCCATATGAAATTCTCAACCATCGAAAACCTAACGTGAAATTTTTCCATGTTTTCGGATGCAAGTGCTTTATTATGAATCTCAAGGATAATCTTACAAAATTTCAAGCTAAAGCAGATGAAGGGATTTTCTTGGGATATTCGCATAATTCAGTCGCATATCGTGTGATAAACAAAAGAACACGAAAAGTGGAAGAAACTTTTAATCTTACATTTGATGATTACTATATTAAACAAACTGAAACGCATTTTGAAAATCATACTATTCTAAAAGAAATACAAGATGAATCTGAACCTTCACAAACGTTGGATATTGATTATGATTTATTTTTTGGTATTTCAGATCATGTTGTTGATGCTGAAATTAATGCAAATGATAATCATCTCCCTGAATTAACGAAGCTTACTGATGATTCAACATCAACTTCTCAAGAAATAGGTGAAAGTATGCAAAATAATCCAGTGGAGGGGGAGCACTTGGATTCGAATACTCTAGTTGAGGGAGAGCATTCTTTCGAGTGAGAGAATGAGAGATTGAATGTTGATGTTGAGGGGGAGCATTTAGAAAACAATGAAAATAATAATGATTTTGATGATGTTTGTTCGATTGCAGGCTTAGATAATGATGATTTATATGAAGATGCCCCTTTGGACTTTGATCCAACTTATCCACCAATGGAAAAGTGGACAAGAGATCATCCAAAGGATCAAGTAATTGGGAATCCGCAAGAGGGTGTTTTAACAAGAGCTCAAATTCGTGCAAAGAATAAGGTATTGAATACTCATCAAGAATTTTGCATATTCAATGTTTGCATCTCTAAAATTGAACCAAAGACAGTTAAGGTTGCAATGGAACACTCAGATTGGGTTGTTGTGATGTAATCTGAATTATCTGAATTTGAACGAAACAAGGTTTGGAGATTAATTCCTAAACCTGAAAATGTTTCGATTGTCGGGTTAAAATGGATTTTCAAAAACAAAACCGACAAAGATGGAAATATCGTTCGAAACAAAGCCAGACTTGTTGTTAAAGGATATTCACAACAAGAAGGAATTGACTATGAAGAAACTTTTTCCCCTATCGTAAGACTCGAGGCTGTTCGTATATTTCTGGCTTATGCAGCTCACAAAGACTTTGATGTTTATCAAATGGACGTGAAGTGTGCATTTTTAAATGGAGAGCTTGAAGAAACAGTTTACGTGGAACAATGTGACATCCCCATTTTCACGGCCAGAAAAGACCGATTTTGTTTATGCTTTATAAAAATCAGAGTACCTCTTTTAATAAAAATGTTGTGGAATTTGTTCCCAGTAAAACATGATAAATACGTTATCAAAGCATTTCCGAAGAAAAATATTTTTATTCATTTTAAAACATTTGGGATGTCATCGTCAATACAGAAACATAAGCATAAACAGAACTTACATTTATTTACACTAGTGATCTACATCTCTTTTAAATCTCTCAGTGTAAAGTAGCTTCGTATCAACACCTGTGATACAAATAAACTGAGTGGGTCAGGTTGGGAAACCTGGTGAGTAGATAGGGATTTCAATCCCACAATGTTATATCATATATATAATTTAGAACTCACAAAATATACAATTTCACCATATATGTATAAGCAACTCTTATCCCACCCCGTCGATCCTCACAACGAGACTATCCATACTCTCAAACCTAAGTTTAACCGTTTTACCTAATCCATACTCCCGGATCAGAAATGAACGGCTTTACCTAATCCATACTCTCAGATTAATGACGAATGGTTATGCCTAATCCATACTCTTGGACTAGGGACGAATGACTAATCCATACTCTCGGATTAATGACAAACGACTATGCCTAATCCATACTCTCGGACTAGGGACGAATGACTATGTCTTAATTCATACTCCCGGACTAAGGACAACTGACTATGTCTTAATCCATACCCCCGAATTAATGACAGTTGACTATGTCCAATCCATACTCTCGGACTAGGGACAATGATTGTGTCTAATCCATGCTCCCGGATAAATGACATATACTAAAGTTCTATTCTCTGAGTATAACTCACTTGTACTCGTAAGAAAATACTACCCAATATTCCTCATAATTAATTTAGGTCTACTCTTTATCCTAAATCATCATATATAATCAGGTATGTTCTTTAACACGTATTTCAGGCAACATCAATTAACTCGCACATAAACATATAATTAATACTTCAATCAATACTTGTATTAAAATCATGTTCATGAAAGGGACTATGCACTCACCTGATGCGGTGGTGACTCGGTACTTGGACAGCACTTCGTTACTCTTAAAACAATTTCCATCGACAAAACCTAATATCATTACCACTAGGGTTTAGTTTAGTATTTACCGAGACTAATTTAATAGTCTAGCTGCTATTATTATTATATAAGCGTTAAACAACACTATATAACTCATAATAATAGCCCAAATAATTATTTTAAGGTCCTCATAATGTTACTATAATTAATTAGAAGTTATATTAAAAATAGCGTAGGCGTAGCTCACTTACATCGGGTTTTTCGCAAAACCGGGCTTCGCTGGAGTAGCGTTCCCGAGCTGAAAGGCTCTTTTCTCGGAGCCGTCGGGCGCTCCGGGGCTTCCGACTCGTGCTAGGGAGTTACCCAAGGCTTTGGGGGGTTAGGGAGGCTTAGAGAGAGAGTTTAGAGAGAGAAAGAAGAGGGTGGAGGGGTAAGGAAATGAGGGAACCCGGAACCTCTATTAATAGGGTGAAATCCTGACGGACTCGCCGATTCGGTGCCACGTGTCATCACCTGATGGCTTTCCTTGGGGAGAAAGCCTTGGCCCATATTCAGCCACGTCACCCCTTTTGCAGCAGCACCCTGCCGACTTCTAAACCCCACAACTTTCGTATACGAGCTCCGTTTTCGACGTTCTTTTTTTCCACGCGTAGGTAAAAACAATATCTACAACTTTCATTTAGACTCCGTCGGCTAATTCTCGACCGATCTTAAATTTAACAGTAGGAGGAGTTTAGACTGTTAAATGACCGCGAAGAATTCGTAACTCCTTCATACGGACTCCGTTTTCGTCTGTCTTTTTACCGTTGAGTTCCTATTAATGATATCTTCAACTCTCAGTTAGGTCGCGTAAGCCAAAAACCGCTCGAACTAAAATTCGAGTTTCGGGCTGTACACTGCTAAGCCGAAACTTTGAAAAATCATAACTTCCTCATACGAAGTCAGATTTGGGCGTTCTTTTTATGGATTTTCTTGTTTTAACATACTCTACGACTTTGGTTTAGACTACTAAGGCTAAAAAGTCTTCTATCGTATATTCACTTTTTACGCTTCCCGGTGCCGTGCCGGTTTTGCTGTAAAACTTCGACGGGCCATAACTTCTTCGTTATAACTCGGATTTCGGCGTTCTTTATATGTACGGAACCCTTGAGACATATTCTACAACTTAGTTAAGATTATTTATTCTAAATAATCTTTTGTCGAAAAGTCGTTTTCGACCCCTATTATCTCTAATTTGACTAGCCCGGATCTACGGGAGTTACAATTATCTCCCCATTAGGATGATTACGTCCCGGAATCATTAACGAAACATGACGTATAATGACTCCATACGTTATCTCTTCATCCTAGGTAATAATCGTAACTTCTTTGTTCCTTCGAATTAGTATCTAACTCTTGGACTCCTTGACTGCAGGCGGCGCTCGATCTCGCTCCCGCTCTCTGTCTCGTGTTAGACCTTTAATCATGACCTTTGATTCACACTCCCGATCCTTATTGGAGACTCCTTCTTCTTCTTAACAAACTTAAGATAAGTTCTTTTATTACTACAATGGAACGATGTGTCAAATTCTAATGACCTATCATCTTATGTTGCAATGCTTAGACTCAGGTCTCTTAGAGTCTTCCAGAACAGACTATACTTTCCTTCATGTTCTAATCTCATCTTAAAAGGTAGCATTTCTAGCTACAAGCAACCGTCGCGATACCTCTACTGATCGCTTTGATTAATTCTTCCTGCTTAAGTCAGGTGCTACATCGAACTTGGTTCTCGGAACCACGTAACAGACTCGTCGTAGTCGGACACAATTTGGTATGACCACTAGGGTCAGAATAACAATCATCTTCTTAGTCATTACCGAAACGATGGTAACGACATATTTGAATAAAACGGAATCAATTACTAGCTTCTTGGTAACCTTGTGACTTTCCCTGGTCCAAGCGTGAGTCCTGTGCTTCCGGTAGTATAGGCCTCTACTACCTTTCACACCTACTCATACTCGTCCCAAGTATTGTCTCGCAGTTCACCCAAGTCACCATACAAGAAAATCACATAACAACTTGACACATCAGATAACAAAACAAAGGTTTTATATTATTCCTTTAAATGATTACATAGGTGTTCAAGTTCACCCTAGACTATGCCTCTAATAAGCTACACCTCCTGATACTAACCGCATGCCTACTTTATAACTTGATCTTCGGATATCAGTTCTCATTCCTGATTCCTTGCATTGTCATCTGCTTCGTCAAGGATCATACGAAATGCTCTTGCCTTCGGCTTTGGCGGCACATTTGGCTTTGTAGCTTCTTCTTTCCTTGGGCAGTCTTGCTTGAAGTGTCCTTCCTCACCACACTTAAAGAAGACTTCTCTCTTGGTGGTGCATTCGCTGGCATAATGACCAGTCTTCCCGCATTTGAAGCAGGTCATTTCTTTAGAGCATCTCCCAATGTGCTTCCTTCTGCACTTGTCACACCATTGTGCTCCTTCTTCGAACTTCTTTGAACCAGACTTCGAGAATTTTCTCTTCTCGTCGGACCTTGAAGATCCTTCAAACTTTCTCTTCTCGCCAAACTCCATCTTGCTGGCGGCTCTTCCCTTGATCATATCTTCAACAGACTTGGCAGCCCAGATAGCTGCCTCCAGAGTAGGTGCCTGACGTACTGCCACCGCATATTCCCATGGAAGTCCCTTTGCGTACTTGTCAATTTTTGTCAGCTCGTCCGGGACAAGGCGCAAAGCAAACACCATCTTGTCCGTGAAGTTGTTGGTGTATTCATCGATGGTCATGCTTCCTTTCTTCAAGGTTAGGAATTGGTTTTCTAGCTCGAGCAGATTTTGGGCTGAGCAATACTTACGTTTGAACTGCGCCAAAAACTCTGCCCACGTTAATTGTAGAGGCTCATTGGGGCTTAGAGTCTTCCCCAGGGTGTTCCACCAGCGAACAGCGCCTCCTCTGAATTGACGTACTGCAAACGTGGTTTGTAGCTTGCCTTTGCAACCACATGTCATGAAGGCTAATTCCATTTCTGAGATCCAATCCATGACTCCGATCGGATCTTCCTTCCCAGTGAAAGTCGATGGCTTGCAAGTTAGAAAATCTTTGTACTTGCATCCATTCCACTCGACTTCGTCATCTTGATTGTTCCTCCTAATCACCGGTGGATCAGCTTGACCAACGGTCCTGCTGTCGTTCCCTTCCTCAGACTGCCTGTCATTCAGCTCGGGCTGTTCAATAGGCATCGTAAGTTCCTCTCGAGTTTGTTGAAGTAAACGCCTTGTTTCCTCCATTTGACGATCCAACATCATCTGGATCAACGCTTGAACTCCGACCATCGTGATTGGCTCAGGAGCGGCTACTACAACAGGTATTTGCTCAATCACTAGGGGCTGATCTCGGTTCCCATTTTCATTCACGTTTCCACTACGGGTCCTTGCCATCCTGATCTATACACCGAATAAGGTGAATCTAGATCTTTATTTAGGATTGACGTTTAAATCATCCTTATCACTCCGAAACGTTTATATGCTAGTTCTAATATCGTAGTTAAATGCTTAGAATCCTAAACACATATGGTTTCCAGATCCGGTCGGCAATAGACCACAGATCCGAACAAATAACAGCATATCAGGCACAAACATTTAGCACATAAAAGCATTTTAGGCACAATTCCTAAAATAAGCTAGTGCTCACACCTCACAATCATCGCTTAGCATTCTAAGTTTAAGTCTAGAAATAAATCCATATTCCTAGTTCGCTTAAACTAATGCTCTGATACCAACTGTGACATCCCCATTTTCACGGCCAGAAAAGACCGATTTTGTTTATGCTTTATAAAAATCAGAGTACCTCTTTTAATAAAAATGTTGCGGAATTTGTTCCCAGTAAAACATGATAAATACGTTATCAAAGCATTTCCGAAGAAAAATATTTTTATTCATTTTAAAACATTTGGGATGTCATCGTCAATACAGAAACATAAGAATAAACAGAACTTACATTTATTTACACTAGTGATCTACATCTCGTTTAAATCTCTCAGTGTAAAGTAGCTTCGTATCGACACCTATGATACAAATAAACTGAGTGGGTCAGGTTGGGAAACCTGGTGAGTACAAAGGGATTTCAATCCCACAATGGTATATCATATATATATATATATATATATATATATATATATATATATATATATATATATATATATATATATATATATATAATTTAGAACTCACAGAATATACAATTTCACCATATATGTATAAGCAACTCTTATCCCACCCCGTCGATCCTCACAACGAGACTATCCATACTCTCAAACCTAAGTTTAACCGTTTTACCTAATCCATACTCCCGGATCAGAAATGAACGGCTTTACCTAATCCATACTCTCAGATTAATGACGAATGGTTATGCCTAATCCATACTCTCAGACTAGGGACGAATGACTAATCCATACTCTCGGATTAATGACGAATGACTATGCCTAATCCATACTCTCGGACTAGGGACGAATGACTATGTCTTAATCCATACTCCCAGACTAAGGACAACTGACTATGTCTTAATCCATACCCCCGAGTTAATGATAGTTGACAATGTCCAATCCATACTCTCGAACTAGGGACAATGACTGTGTCTAATCCATGCTCCCGGATAAATGACATATACTAAAGTTATATTCTCTGAGTATAACTCACTTGTACTCGTAAGAAAATACTACCCAATATTCCTCATAATTAATTTAGGTCTACTCTTTATCCTAAATAATCATATATAATCAGGTATGTTCTTTAACACGTATTTCAGGCAACATCAATTAACTCGTACATAAACATATAATTAATACTTTAATCAATACTTGTATTTAAATCATGTTAATGAAAGGGACTATGCACTCACCTGATGCGGTGGTGACTCGGTACTTGGACAACACTTCGTTACTCTTAAAACAATTTCCCTCGACAAAACCTAGTATCATTACCACTAGGGTTTAGTTCAGTATTTACCGAGACTAATTTAATAGTCTAGCTGTTATTATTATTATATAAGCGTTAAACAACACTATATAACTCATAATAATAGCCCAAATAATTATTTTAAGGTCCCAATAATGTTACTATAATTAATTAGAAGCTATATTAAAAATAGCGTAGGCGTAGCTCACTTACAGCGGGTTTTTCGCAAAACCAGGCTTCGCTGGAGCAGCGTTCCCGAGCTGAAATGCTCTTTTCTCGGAGCCGTCGGGCGCTCCGGGGCTTTCGCCTCGTGCTAGGGAGTTACCCTAGGCTTTGGGGGGTTAGGGAGGCTTAGAGAGAGAGTTTAGAGAGAGAAAAAAGAGGGTTGAGGGGTGAGGAAATGAGGGAACCCGACACCTCTATTTATAGGGTGAATTCCTGACGGACTCGCCGAGTCGGTTCACAGACTCGCCGAGTCGGTGCCACGTGTCATCACCTGATGGCTTTCCTTGGGGAGAAAGCCTTGGCCCATATTCAGCCACGTCACCCCTTTTGCAGCAGCACCTTGCCGACTTCTAAACCCCGCAACTTTCGCATACGAGCTCCGTTTTCGACGTTCTTCTTTTCCACGCATAGGTAAAAACAAGATCTACAACTTTCATTTAGACTCTGTCGGCTAATTCTCGACCGATCTTAAATTTAATAGTAGGAGGAGTTTAGATTGTTAAATGACCGCGAAGAATTCGTAACTCCTTCATACGAACTCCGTTTTCGTCCGTATTTTTATCGTTGAGTTCCTATTAATTAGATCGTCAACTCTCATTTAGGTCGCGTAAGCCAAAAACCGTTCGAACTAAAATTCGAGTTTCGGGCTATACACTGCTAAGCCGAAACTTTGAAAAATCATAACTTCCTCATACGAAGTCAGATTTGGGCGTTCTTTTTATGGATTTTCTTGTTTTGACATACTCTACAACTTTGGTTTAGACTACTAAGGCTAAAAAGTCTTCTATCGTAAATTCACTTTTTACGCTTCCCGGTGCCGTGCCGGTTTTGCTGTAAAACTTCGACGGGCCATAACTTCTTCGTTATAACTCGGATTTCAGCGTTCTTTATATGTACGGAACCCTTGAGACATATTCTACAACTTAGTTAAGATTATTTATTCTAAATAATCTTTTGTCGAAAAGTCGTTTTCGACCTCTATTATCTCTAATTTGACTAGCCCGGATCTACGGGCGTTACAACCAACCCCCATGTTTTATTAACGAAGAACATCCTGATCATGTTTATATTTTAGATAAGGCAGTTTATGGATTAAAACAAGCACCACGAGCATGGTATGCAACTCTTACTTTATTTTTTAAGCAATCTAAATTTAAAAAAGGATCTGTTGACCCCACATTATTTCGAAAGAAAGTTGGGAATCATCTAATGCTTTTTCAAATTTATGTTGATGATATTATTTTTGGCTCAACTGACCCTGCCTTGTCTAGAGAATTCGAAGATCTGATGAAAAGTAAGTTCGAAATGAGCATGATGGGAAAAATCCATAATTTTCTTGGACTGAATATTCGTCAAAGCAGAGAAGGAATTTTTATTAATCAAGAAAAATATACGAAGAATCTGCTAGAGAAGTTTGGATTGACAAATAGCACAAAGTTACGAGTTCCTATGGCAACTGGCATAAAGTTGACACCTTCGTTAGATAAACCTGCAGTTGACCAAACTCTTTACCGAAGCATGATTGGTTCATTACTTTATCTTACAGCTAGTAGACCTGATATCATGTTCTCTGTGTGTAATTGTGCTAGGTATCAGTCAAATCCACGAGAACCACATCTCACTGCTATGAAGAATATCTTTCGTTATCTTAAGGGAACAATTTCGTTAGGATTGTGGTATCCTTCGAAAACTGGGTTCTTTGTACAAGCTTATTCGGATGCAGACTTGGGTGGTTGTAATCTTGATAGAAAAAGCACAAGTGGCGGATGTCAATTTCTCGATGGCAAGTTGGTGAGCTGGCAGTCGAAAAAGCAAACATGTGTATCAATTTCAACGACTGAAGCAGAATATGTGGTTGCTGCTGCTTGCACATCACAAATTATATGGATCCAAAGTCAATTGCGTGATTATGCAATTAATATGAAAAAGATTCCATTATATTGTGATTCTCAAAGTGCAATAAGAATTTGTCATAATCCTGTGCAGCATTCGAAGACTAAACATATATCTCTTCGTTATCATTTCATCAAGGATCACGTGGAGGATGGAAATATTGAAGTACATTTCGTGAAAATAACTGATCAGTTAGCTGATATTTTCACGAAACCTTTAGATGAAAAATCCTTTGTAAAAATTTTAGAAGGACTTGGAATGATCGATGGAAATTCTGTTCCATGAGAAAAAGGAGAATGATGGTTGACCAGGATTGATTAAGAGGCACTGAATAAAAGACAAAGCAAAGTCATTCAGCGTTCAGAGGTTACTGTTCATAGTCAACGCTTCGACCCCTTCGAATTCGTAGATTTATCACTTTTCAAGGGTTGATAAAATTTCGTGTATTTGCAGCAAGTTCATTTCGTTTGTCATTTATTATCGAAAAATCAAAAATACAAAAAGATTTTCGTTTGTTTTGTCATTTTATTTACGAAAATTTCAAAATTCCAAAACTATTTTCGTTTGTTCTGTCTTTATTTTCGAAAAATCAAAAACATCAAAAAGATTTTTTTCTTTATTTCGTTCTTTATTTTCGAAAAATCAAAACAACAAAAATATTTTGTTTTTTTTATTTCTTTTTAGTACTTTGTTGCAGATATTCATGATGCTACACAGTGGATAATGTTTGCAGTTCTAGGGTCAGGTAAATCTATCATACGAATCTTTAAATTTTTGAATATTTTGAACTAGTTAAGTTGTCCCTAGAAGCATGTTGTCCAAAGCCTCCATTGACTCAATGTGTGTGTACGAAAGCCTTAATGAAATATTTCATACGAAAATTTCTTCCCAATCAGGCTTGTATTCACATTAGTCTCCTGAGCTACCTGACTCTTCTCACAATGAGTTAAGAGTTTATTGTTTTGTCCAAATATAACAGAGGTACATTTCGTGTCTTTCATCCATCTTTTTCATCCAAAAAGTTCTTACACGATCATACACGAAGACATATGTCCGAGAGGTCTCTGATCCCACCAATCGAGACTTAGACATATCAAAAAACTGTGTTCATGATCTGACATCATGAGATCGTGATGAAAGTGAAACCCACTTTTCTAAACTTTTAAGGAATTGACGAGGAACTATGTTCCAGATTTTCACGAAACCTTTGTTTCAGTACCCAAATTCGAAAGTCCAAATCATATTCATTTCGTATGAGTGATCTTGATCAAACATTCGACACCCATGATGTTTGTTACCCAACAAGATCCAACACAATTTTTTTTCATGAATATGCTTTCCGTGTGAGTTTCATTCGATATCCAAAGTCACTTAAAATTTTTCAAAGCAAACTTGTCACTGACTATACTGGTCAAACAAGTACTTTCTGTTACAATTTATCACCTTATGTTTAGGATGATATGTAACGAAATTTTTATAGCTACCCATGAAACCTTATGAAAGAAGCCCTTCGATACTTCTCATCAAGTATTCGATTGTATTTCACGGGAACATACACAAGCTGTTAATCATCTCTCTTGGTGATTAACGAAGCAATCTTTGCCCGGGGTTTTATCTGCCTTCGTGTCAAATTGATATTTTGACATCACAGTATCCCAAATTTTTCTTATTATTGTTTCTCGTCTAAATTCTTTGGAACACTGCACTTACGAAATCCTTGAGGTTCTGAGTAATACCAACCCAGGCTGATGATTTCAAACATCTGGCATATGACTTCACTTTTCATCCCAAAAGTGAAAGAGCCTTACTTCCATCCGAAGGGTTCTGACGGTTACAATTATCTTGGGGCAAACAATACAGGCTGTCTTTCAATGACGTATGGTATTCTGTCCGGGTTTCAAGGAGAAGTGACAGTTAATTTTTGACGCATGGCTACTTTTAAGGAGTAGTGATACGACTTTCAAGGTGTCGCGTCGGATCTCATTAAATGCACATCCCGCTTCAAATTCAAACTCCAGGGTTACATATAAAAGGGGATACAAGGGTCTATTATCAGTTTACGCATTCAGAGGAAAAATTCCCAAATTCTCTATAATCTTCAAAGCTTTCAAATGCTAACAATGGCGAGTTCTGTTCATGTTTATGCTGACTGTAACACCGTAATTTTTCAAACAAATTTTTCATTTTAAAATTGCATACTTTTCATAACATATTGTATAGAAATCTCGTTTATTCAAATTACAAAACACAACTCCATTAGTAATCCAGGATCCTCAAAACATAACTCTTTCTCTAGTGTGTACAATCAAGCCGGTGCCTTCCCACGATCCTCTGAGATACCTGAACACATAACACATAAGACGGTAAGCACGAAGCTTAGTGAGTTCCCCAAAATACCACATATAACACATATTAGCGACTCGACGCTATAACTCTTTGGGCCCACTGGCCCTAACTCTGTGGACCCTCTGGTCCTAACTCTGTGGACCTTCCGGTCCTAACTCTGTAAACTCTGGAATACACACAACATAAATCACATAGAAATAATGCAGTGCAACACATCACATACATAGCATACAAGATACTCTGTCACATAACTCTACTTACCACTCAAGGTAAAGTATAATGAGAAGACTCACCTCGCATGATGTCGGATACCCTCTCGTGCTCGATAATCCGACCTAGCCTCCTCCAATCAAAATGATAACATCTCTAATCAAAATCCTCTCATGTTCTTATCCCTAATAATGGGTAGAAGACCATTCTACCCCTCTCTGACCTCTCTTGAATCAGCTTGACCAAAACCCCAAGGTCAACTGAAGTCAACTCTAGTCAACGGTCAAACTTTTGACCAGACTCGTCGAGTGCACATGGGTGACTCGGCGAGTCCAAGCGTGTCCTCTGAATCCTCCTATGGCCTCTCTCGGCTCGTCGAGTTAACCCTTCACTCGACGGGTTACCACGGGTCACGAATCGCGGGGCAACCCGACTCGACTCGTCGAGTCTCCTTATGGACTCGGCGAGTTTCCTCCATGGCAACACTCAAAAGACCTTCTGAGGTCATATCTGTTTCTCTAACCTATAGATCTGACTTCCCAATGCTCAATATTCACGTAAAGGTCCAATCTTTACATTCATGCAACGCACACAAGGCTTCTTTTGGTGAAATGGCTTCTAAAATGGCAACCTAGGCTCATATCTCAAAGGGAACAGCATAAAGCCGAATGATTGGAACTCTTTGGACCTCTTAAGGTCCAGATCTAAGACTTTCTCCACATTGGGACCTCATATGCATCATATACTGTCCAAGAAAGGGTAAAGAAAACCCTAGATTCAAGGATTTTACACAAAAAAACAGAAGGAAGGGGCGAAATACTACCTCAAAATGGAGATCCTTGCTTAGATGTCTCAGAATAACAACCTCCTTTGGTCCTTCAAGCTGAATCCCTTCACTTCATTTGAAAAACCACACCAAAATTACTTGATTTCATCACAAGAACTCTTCCTTGGCTCCAATGGCGATTTAGGGTTTCTCACAAGAGATATGAGGCGCACCCAAGGTTATAAGTTCCTTTAAATAGGCTCCAACCCCGGAACTTAGGGTTTTCTCTGCCCAGTACCTACTCGGCGAGTCCATCCTTGGACTCGTCGAGTCCGCTCATTAAATCCACACGGCAATCTCGACTCGACTCGGCGAGTTGGTCCCTCAACTCGTCGAGTCCCTCCTCAAATCTCAAGATTAACATACATAATAATGTCCCTGAAAATCCGGATGTTACAATTCTCCCCCACTTGAATTAGATTTCGCCCCCGAAATCGCTCCTCCACAACATATAGATCTAACCAATAACCAAACAGCACCATCGAAAGGGTCGCATACCACACAACTATCTTCCTCTCTGGACACCTGAATCCAAACAGGAACTCCTCCCTGGAAAAGGACAGACCCATCTGCCACTACGTTACCCCTTCTGTATCTCAAAAATCTGGAACTCTAGTCGCCTGACACACAGCCAGACCGTCCTCTCCAGATGTCACCACGTTATTCGCTCCTCGAATAACAAACCCCGATAGCTCACTACCCCTCTGATTCTCTAGTGGGAACCGATAAAACAAGTCCATGCCCAAAACTGGCTACCGATCACTCGTCTCAAACATGATAAACAATCCAGATCATATACCAAGGAGTGGAAGGA
Source organism: Lactuca virosa (assembly GCF_052849685.1). Classification (NCBI taxonomy): domain Eukaryota; kingdom Viridiplantae; phylum Streptophyta; class Magnoliopsida; order Asterales; family Asteraceae; genus Lactuca; species Lactuca virosa. The sequence goes on along the minus strand of NC_136429.1, from coordinate 423,787,189 downwards.
TCACATCACACCAGGGACTCATCATCTGTACTGCAATCACAACCCTTCTGAACAACGAACCCTCAACACCCTGTCCTCAGACACGAACAATGACCATGCTTGTTCGGAAGTGTCCCCCGACATCTGACAAACATAAACCTCAGCTCCCTTCTCAATATCCCTTTCAAGACTGAGCACCAGGTCATCTCCCGACCCAGCAATTGAACCTCAAAGTGTTACCCATTGCATATCTCAACATGTCTCACCGACTTCCTTCCCACACTAGCTATCTCGGCCCAGTGTGACACACAAGTCACGAAGTTCGCTTTTCCCCAAGAGAATACGGAATTCGTTTCACCCTCGACCTCTGTCGTCTACTACTCATTAGTTCCATGCGTTTCGCGGTTTTCTCATACCTACGAATTGACCCACTCAGGTCTAAGACACCATATGGAACCAATACCCCCTTACAAAGGAAATTCATATATGAATCCGGAATCTGATTTTGCCTACTCAATACACCACTAGGATGGAACTCAACTCGAGAGTCTGATCCGGCACAGAGTTGGAACCACTCGTCCCAACGAACAACTCAACTCATGACTCATGACCCGCAACCCATGTGTTCCTCACTTATCCACTTCCCTTTGGTTGCGAAAACCACTACTCAATTCACAATATAACGACTCCCGACAATTATGGAGACCCCAGTCTTGCCCCTGGTTCAACCCCAGGCTTCCACACACTCAAATATTAGGGCTACCCAAGCGTAAAACTCTTCTGCATCAAGCTTTGATCAGAGAGCACTTCATCACAACATTCTCTCGCTGACTAGTGAGTTCTACGGCTCCCTGCAGTATCACAACAATCTCTTACTGAATAGTGAGTACTACGGCTCCCCGTAGCATCACCACACCCCTCACTGAATAGTGACTACTAAGGCTCCCCGTAGCATCACCACACCCCTCACTGAATAGTGAGTACTACGGCTCCCCATAGCATCACCACACCCCTCACTGAATAGTGAGTGCTACGACTCCCCGTAGCATCACCACACCCCTCACTGAATAGTGAGTACTAAGGCTCCCCGTAGCATCACCATAACCTCTCACTGAATAGTGAGTACTACTGCTCCCCGTAGCATCACCACAACCTCTCACTGAATAGTGAGTACTACGGCTCCCCGTAGCATCACCATAACCTCTCACTGAATAGTGAGTACTACGGCTCCCCGTAGCATCACCACAAACTCTCACTGAATAGTGAGTACTACGGCTCCCCGTAGCATCACCACAACCTCTCACTGAATAGTGAGTACTACGGCTCCCTGTAGTATCACAACAACCTCTCTGCACTGACTCATTGAAACTGCAGCTCCCCGCAGTCTTACCGCACTTACTCTTACCACTTCATAATATCATCCTCAGGTTGACACCACCCTGCGATCATTAACTCGGCCCAGCATAGATAGGTACACACACACCCATCCAGGCTAAGCATCACTACTTCGGACGACCACCGTCGTGACAAAACCTCTTCTTCTCGCTGCAATTCACATTCTCAAATAAATCCATTTGATGCCAATTAGCTGAAGGGCCCCCACTGGAACCATAGACACTTGATACACCACTCTTCATCTCAAACTCAAACTCAAAATAATCCGAGATTTTAGGACATTAAACTCGGATACCCCGGAATACCATCACAACGCCTCGCAGTGTCTTGACTCTACCACTGATCTCATACTCATGGCATCATACTCAGATATCGCATTGCTTCCTCGAAGCCTCGCAACCGGTCTTTCTCTCGTGCCACTTGTAACCTCGGAACACTCCATCCCCCAATTTAAAACACGGAGAAATTGCCAACGACTCAGAACACGAAGTTGACAATCTGAAACTTCCTTCTCTATTGCTCAAAACTCATGCAAGAATACTCATAACGACCCTGAAGTTGGTTGCCCAATCAACTTCTTCCCTTCCCATACTACATATAATAGCCCATACTCTGAACCAGAAATTTTCAACCGCCGAACTAACCTCACAAGCCAACCACCTCGAATTCACCATTTTAACCTTGAAGGATTCCTAACCACCATTTCACTCTGCACCTCTCCTTGACCACCAAAAACCCTGGTCTCAGGAATCCGCACCGCAGACCTCTCTATCCAGTTCTCTAACCGCTCTTGAACAAATCTCGGATCTCCTCAAAAGTACTCGGTCCTCTCCCACTCAGGGTACGAACCATCACCAATTGATTCGCCAACAATCTAACCCACAGACTGTTTTTACCAATAACATCGCACCTACTCTTGGAAGGTGATACGCAATGCTCGATGATCTCCCCGATGGAGGTCAAGCAATTCCAAATGCCCCGACTCTCCGATGAAATCCTCAGAAACTTCTCATCATGACTGCCTCTAGTCCTTCAGAATCTCGTACCATCCCACTACCGGACATCTCAACTGTCCAGTCGTAGCTCTGACTCTCAGTCTGAAAATAACGAACTATCATATTCCTCATCCTCGACTCTTCAACCAACGTTCCATCATGTGGGTTGTAATAAGAGTGGAGCCCTCATTACTGTTGGGTTATGAGTATTCTAACACTCCTAAGTGTACATGCAACCCTAAATACCTTGGATCTATGTTTTCTCTATTATACATACAATTATGAACATCCAAGGTATTATCCTAATCTAGCATACAAAATAATAAATATAACAAGATAGAATACATACCTCTTTGATGTAGAATGTCTTCATGAAGCTTGAGTGCCTAGTGCCCCAAGTGTGACACCTCAAATGGTTCACACAACACCAAATACACTTGGAATAACTTGAGAGAAACTTGAACACTCCTTAAAATCGTATAGCCCTCACACTCACACATTAGTGCACGATTTCTTGAGCCATGGGATTCTTTTATATGGTGGCTATTAGGGTTACACTATGTAACTCATAACTTTACCCATTCCTTATGCTCCATGGATTTTAACCTCCATGGAGTATCCATGGGTCACCCCATGGACTTAGTCCAACATAAGGAATCTTGGATCACAAGCCCACATATATAAGAATGAATGATTTACACAATCAACCGATATATTTAATTAGTCTCCTTTTGATCACTTAATTAATTCCAAATTAATTCTTGATCAATACTAATTTAATAACCTTATTAATATATTAGAACTTATAATATATTAACCAACCTTAAGTGTTATTTCTCTCATTATAGTCTATCCGAATGCATGATGCCATGCAACCCAAATGGACCATGCCGGGTCGGGTCAAGTCTTACTAATTATAGTTATGGACTTAGACATTAATCCAACAGTCTCCCACTTGGATAAGTCTAAAACTATTATTGCGTATGACTTCAGGAACCGATCAGCAATCGTAGCTCTCAAAAGCTTCTGTCGAACTCTGACCTTGTCGATGAACTCTGACCTTTGTCAATGACTTGTCCATTAGATAAGGGATCATATATTCCTCCATTCTAGATATCATATGGACTGAGACATGGATTATCAATCATTCTCTCTGTCCATTTGTTGTTTCCCGATTTCCGATTCATGATGACTGACTGATTGAACAAATCAAATCAGTCCTGGCTTGGCCAAGCACTCACATGTATCATCTTTAAATCATCGAGGGGCCCACAGATATCGCTTTTATCCCGAAGGTAAAAGGAATGGATAAACTTCGACTCATATGGCTTGTTCTACTACTTGTTGAATCATACACAAAGGCACGTTTTATAACATCGAGTTACCAATGCGTTTTCGTGCAATCAATGTATAACCAACTCATAGTAACAACTCATATCTCTAGGTTTGAAGAATATAAGATATTATCATCTCATGATCACTCGTGATAAAATCCATGAAGTGATTCAAATGAGCGCGGGTTGAATCCAATACTCAGAACTTATGAGCACTCATGAGTGTTGTAGCACCACTTTGTCCACCAACTTGGACCTCTACAAACCAACCCATGACAGTCTTGATTCATATCTACTTCCAACATATGACCGACTGTGGATGGTTTGAATAACTTAATCATTCAGGAAGAGCGACTTAGTTATTCTGGAAGTCAAAACATGCAAAGTGAAACACAAGAATAAATTAATCAAATATGGTATCAAACCCTATGAATATAAATAAACACTTTTATATATCACCATACTGATTACTCATTATTCATTGTTTTGGTTTTATCAACTTTATACTTGAATTTAAAACAATAGTTGTCCCATGCTCCAAGCATGTACACTATGTTTTCTAAACACTAGTCATGCCATACACCAAGTATGCATACTATGTTTGTCTATGATCTTTACTTTGTAAAATAGATCAATTGAACATCACTCCAATGATCCTCTTTTCACAGTCCCAAATCCTTACTGCAAATGCAAGAATTCCAAATTCATGCCATTTACTGAAATCTGTTAGATTCTAAACTTATATGCATTGATCCTCTTAATGATTATGCACGAAGTCAGAAAGACTTGACAACAATCATTACAGAGCATTCCAAAGGAGATCAGCTCCTTGGAAACATCCTTCTTTCATTAAGTTTCCTAATCTTACACAGATTGACTAATTTCTAACTTTGAAACATTTCCATATTCCATTTTGACTATCACTTCTGAACAAGAGTTGCCTCCTTACAGATTATGTCAATATGGTCCTTCCAGAATTAACATTATACTTCCAACTGTCCTTGAGCAACCAATCTTTGGTAAACCTTAGATTGTCCTCGACAATTGTTTAATCATTTTAGTCATATCCAATTCTAGACCTTTTCCCTTCATAATGCCCCAGGCATTTGGAGAATTTTAGAAAGGATGAATATAGCACATGTAATCGATCCTATATCTGAAGCATATGGGACACAATTCATGATGTCTCACATAAAGACTAAACCAGTCTTTTGCTATAATATTTCCATTTCAATTTGCCAAGTTCTCAAAATTCAGATTATGAAAAGGGATGCCGTAATCATAATCGAATTTTAGAACGCAAATAATGGACCCATATATAGAATTTCCTTATGTTGAGCCATTCCAACATGAAATTCATATATATATATATATATATATATATATATATATATATATATATATATATATATATATATATATATATATATATATATATATATATATATCCTTGATTAAATACGATTAAAATCTCAATCTAAGCTTTTAGAATTGAAATGAAGTATAATTTCCTCTCCCTTAATTATAGCAAAACAACTTTTTCAACCCCTGCAACCTCACGAATTGAAACTTTTGTTTTCTATAATTAACATTGCTAACTTGCAACCTTTGTCATAATTATCATGCTCCCACTAACATGATGATTATTAGCATAACACTTATGCTCCCACTAGCTTTGACATGTACTCAGAAATCAGCTGACTTTCTTACCAAAGTTCAGATTTTTGATACTAGATTGTTTTGATAAAACTTTATCAAAATCATACACCTCTCTTAGATAGCTCACATGTGTGTCTAAACAATTTTAGAACTATGAAAAGGGATGTCGTAATCATAGTCTCAATTGTTTAGACCTTTGCCACTTCTCACAAGTCCATGTTAGTGTGTCGGTAAACCACACACGCTCCACTAACGACTTTGAGAATGCAAATATCACAATTGCTATCTAGCTAAAATCTACTTAGTGAAAGTGTTTCCTCACCATCATTTTCATGAATCGGAGAGAAACCTTATGACACTTAGATTTAATAGTGTATGTGTTCTTATCCATGTGAATTTGTCAAAACCATAATCACAAGACAAGGTTAGTGACAAATCCAAACTCATATTGATTAAACTTGTGCAATCTTAAATTCCTGCCATTTGGCAGCTCAGGTGCCTGCCATTGCTTCCAAGTAGTTGTGCAACCAATTGAGAACTCTCAGAACTCCTATGCAAAGCCAACTTGAATAGGCACAAAAATTTCAACACGATAAGTTATAAACCTCAAGTCGTGTGCTAGTGAAGGACTTTAGGTTTTATTCTTGATTAAGTCTTGAAACTTTCAAGAGATTTAAGACTCCCACTGTCCTCTTGACATATAAGACTCCCTTGTCAAATATTCAAGAGATAGTGCGGATTCTTTATCAAGACTAACACTTTACACAATTGGCCTAAGTTGGTCTCTGTTTTATCCAAAACATCACAACTTACCAATTTCAAATGTACAAGAGTAAATAACCTTTTACTCTTACATTTGACTAGTGTTAACAAACCCTCTTTAAGATATGTCACTCAAGTTACAATCTTGGAGTATGACTCTAAGAATTGTTTTGGAACGAAGTATGACTCATCTTTTTGATTTAACCATTTCAACAATTCATGACTCCTCTTCTTAGTCATAAGAATGCACTAAGATGACTTTAGAGGACCAATTGTGATATGGTATCTTAATCATTAAGATGATCATAAACATGATACTAAAGTACTCTCCCATCTTCTCAGATTTGAGACACTTTTATCTTTCTGCCATACTTTGATTCTTCTTATTCGTTCTGTCTCACATTGAAACTTCTCCAATGCTACAAACTTATACTTAAACTTATAAGTATAACCATATTTACTCAACTTAAGTAAATCATGACGAATAGTCTTCTTGATCTTTTGTGGTGGACTTGACCAGTGCACAAGAATGTGTACTCGATCCCTTAGTCCTTTCCTTATTCACATAAGGAATTAGTCTTAATTTTCCAAGCTGAAAGTTCTCATTCATCATACTATACAACTTGCATGATTCCAAGTTTCGGTCCAATTGAACCTTGGGTGATGAGAATCTTTCCTTATTTGGTAATATTAGACACTACCACAACCGAAAGAATCAAATCCATTTTTCCAATATTGCTATCAATGGAATCTTATAAGCAACAACTTTTCACAAATGCCATTGTAAGGATACTTAAAATAAATAAAATCAAAACCTTTTTCTTTTATTTTAAAACTTTGCGGAAAAACTTATCCTTACAATCCATATGAAAACCTTGTTGTTATCTATTCCTAAGCAATATAAATATCATAACTCTTAAGTAATAGCCCAAAATTCTGATCACCGAATCACGCGATTGAAATCCATCTTCGCGATCAGAATCAGCATGTACTTAATAGAGTTAGACAATGGACTTTACCTGAAGTAGAGCCAAACTTATTGACTTTAACATCCTTAGGTAAATTTGGCAGCTTCGTAACCAATGCCCCTTCCTTTGGCAATAGTTACCTATGGACCCTTGATAATGGGACTATCTCAGACTTCGCCTCTCTCTTTACCATTGGGTCAACCGAGTTGACTATGGACGATCCATTTCCATTGGGAAGAGAGAGCTTTACTGGATATCCAATGTCATCATTGTCAATGTCCATAGCGTTTTAGGAAGTTGATCTTAGCAAATAGATAAGATCATTAAGGGTCTTGTCTTAGTCTGTTTCATAGGATTCCCAAAAGAACTCACTATGTGACTTAGAAAGTAGTTGAGCCACCAACTTTCTCAAGACTGTGACACCCAACTCTCCCGGCTTGTCAATATGTGACTACATCTCCAAGATGTGATCACACCTAGACCTTGCCTTGCCAATAGGGCTTGAGTGACCTTAAACTTTTTAGGAACTTGTGGGTTAGGGAGAATAATTGGAGGAGGTGAAAGAAGTATGATATCCATGGGACATCATCTTCATTTAGGAAAGCTTGTTTCAAGAGATTTGGGAAGATCATAAATGTCTATACCAGACATCTTTTTGGGAGATATTCAAGATAGTTGATTTAAAGTCCTTAATATGACACCCAATATGAAATATTAAGGCTAGGACCCAACAAACTATTTTATAACTTAGAAGAGGGATGCCGTAATCCAAGCTATAAAATATTTGAAGGTAGGTGAATGACGATTCACCAATTTCCACCATGAAAAACGAAATAATTTATTAGGTTTTAATTGGATTTGAAAGTCCTAGATCTTTGAGATTCATTGAACTGTTCAAAGGCATGTTTCAATCTCGAGTGTGCCCTTCAGGTTTTGTGACTGGGATGCCGAGGATCATAAAACAAGGTGTGAATAACAATGCAAATATACTTGGTACCCTTAATATTTACCCCTTAATCAGTGTGCCGGTTAACCACACACGCTCCACCGATACTATGATAAATATTAAGTTACCCTTTGCCTACCTTGTTAAGTCCAGGTTAGTGTGTCGGTTAACCATACACGCTCCACTAATGACTTAAGCAAAGTGCAAAGTGTAATTTCATGGGTTAGCACCAAATTCACATTTTCCTAAGTAACTAAGATTGGGTATTAATAAGAGTTTAGTTACTTAGTATTTATCATTAATACTTTTAATGAAAGGAGAATTATAGTCCTTGTCCTACCCGTTCGGCTAACGACCCTCCACCAGTCAAGGAAGCGGTGGGTGAGAGTGGACACCCATTAAACTGCCATTTTATAGGCAGTAACCTTATACCCCCCTTATAGACCGGCTTCGTGAATGAGGCCTACTAACGGTAAGACTGACTTTACTCTTATACATATATATAAATATTATTAACTTATAATATTATAAAGTATAAGGGTTGAATTTTAACTTTTAAAATTCTAAGGGCTAACTTGGAATTAAAGTATTCATAAGTGAAAACTTTTCAAATTCCAAAACTTGAGGGCAAGTTTTGAAACTATTCAAAACTAATTAATTCCATAACTTATGAGTTTAAAGTAGTTTTAATTAAAAAAAAAAAAAACTCTTCAAGTTCCATATCTTGAGGACAAGTTATGGAAGACTTTAAACTAATTAATAAAAAAAAATAACTTTTTTTTATTGTAACTTATGGAACTAATTAAGGTTACACTTTTTTTTTTAATTTAATGAAGAGACTCTTGAACCTCCATAACTTGAGGACAAGTTATGGAGTCATAAAACCATTTAATTAGAACTAGACTCTTCATTTTGTAACCTTTGCCAACTTTTATGAGTTTTATGATTCTTAAATGTGACTTTTCATATAACTTGAGGACAAGTTACAAAAACACACTTTGGAATCAACTCTTAGATTAAAATGGATTGAAAACAACTATTTCACACAACTTTTCTATTAATCTAAGAACCTCATAAGAACAAGATAATTCAAATCATCAATCTTCAAGAAATTAGCATGAACATACAAACTAATACAAATCTTGAAATTATGACAATTATCTTAGAAATTGGATTAGCATGAACATTACCACATCAAAAACAAGTTTATAATTCCAAAAACATCTTAGGGTAATGTTCCTAGTCCAATTCCAGCCAAAACAATCGAATATATGCATCCAACTCGATTTTTCAGCTACTTTTGCAAGTATAACAAGAAAACAAGCCTAGGCTCTGATACCACTGTTGGGTTATGAGCATTCTAACACTCCTAAGTGTACATGCAACCCTAAATACCTTGGATCTATGTTTTCTCTATTATACATACAATTATGAACATCCAAGGTATTATCCTAATCTAGCATACAAAATAACAAATATAACAAGATAGAATACATACCTCTTTGATGTAGAATGTCTTCATGAAGCTTGAGTGCCTAGTGCCCCAAGTGTGACACCTCAAATGGTTCACACAACACCAAATACACTTGGAATAACTTGAGAGAAACTTGAACACTCCTTAAAATCGTCTAGCCCTCACACTCACACATTAGTGCACGATTTCTTGAGCCATGGGATTCTTTTATATGGTGGCTATTAGGGTTACACCATGTAACTCTTAACTTTACCCATTCCTTATGCTCCATGGATTTTAACCTCCATGGAGTATCCATGGGTCACCCCATGGACTTAGTCCAACATAAGGAATCTTGGATCACAAGCCCACATATATAAGAATGAATGATTTACACAATCAACTCATATATTTAATTAGTCTCCTTTTGATCACTTAATTAATTCCAAATTAATTCTTGATCAATACTAATTAAATAACCTTATTAATATATTAGAACTTATAATATATTAACCAACCTTAAGTGTTATTTCTCTCATTATAGTCTATCTAAATGCATGATGCCATGCAACCCAAATGGACCATGCCGGGTCGGGTCAAGTCTTACCAATTATAGTTATGGACTTAGACATTAATCCAACAATTACCACACTCAATACTCATCATAGACAATAAGAGCCACCGCCCCAATATCCTCTTCTTGATCGTCTGCCGCTGCGGCTAATATATGCCCTACTATGCTCAAATAGGGTGTATCCTTGTCCTTAATCATCTCAGTCCCCGCTGACAACCTGTGCATGCTCTAACATTACCTCTCGGCAGACATACTACCCAAATAATCTGATGAAAGATCGTGACCAAAGCTACCCCACAGGGCTCACCCCCAATCTTGGAAATCGAAAATCTCAACACCTCTCCTGTTCCCCACAGGAACAGAAATAACACCGCTCAGGTCACAGAAAATGACATCTCCACCATCGGCTGATTGCTCAACTCATTCCGTAATCCTCCATATCCGCCATATTTACTCATTCTTGAGCCTTGCGACTCCAATTGGCATCTCACCAACAATCCCTCGGAGCTAACTCGATTTCCCTTTTAAGGGATGCTTCACTAAAACTCGTTCATCATGGCCCTCTAGCCCCATACTCTTTCACCTCTGATCTCAGTCTAACCAATCACCACGGTATAACTGGTAGAACCAATAACACTAACTGCCACGGGTCATGGTACTCGAACCATGTGGCCACCTCTCGATCTGCTATGAATCATGGTACCCGAACCATGTTATCTCTTCTCAATCCGCTACGAATCATGGTACTCGAACCATGACATCACCTCTCGATCTGCTACAAATCATGGTACTCATACCATGGAATTACCTCTCGATCTGCTACAAATCATGGTACTCGAACCATGGAATCACCTCTCGATCTGCTGCAAATCATGGTACACGAACCATGAAATCACCTCTCGATCTGCTGCAAATCATGGTACACGAACCATGAAATCACCTCTCGATCTGCTGCAAATCATGGTACACGAACCATGAAATCACCTCTCGATCTGCTGCAAATCATGGTACACGAACCATGAAATCACCTCTCGATCTACTACAAATCATGGTACACGAACCATGAAATCACCTCTCGATCTGCTGCAAATCATGGTACACGAACCATGAAATCACCTCTCGATCTGCTACTTAAAACCTCCGGAATGTTCCCTGTATTGAGTATGGGTTCTCTACTTTCAGTAGTACGGGCCCATACTACCTGCCACATCTACCCATACTTTCCACACGGACCATCCCCGAGTTCCTAAGTAGCTGCTCGACCTTCTCAATCACCAACCCCATCATGCGTGTTCGCTCCTCTACGAAATATCCTACTCTGTCAGCGTACTCATCTGACTAGGGTCACCCTTTCCTAGGCTCTTCCTAGGTTCTCACACTTCTCCTCCATCAGCTGCTGAAGAATTCCTTATGATGCCAGCCATCCACCTCCTGAATATCGTCATACTCACTTAGTAGCTGACTCTCATCATCAAGAGTTCCACAAAGCACGAAGCAAGCAGCATTCGGGCATCGAATAATCTCTACCAACATGCAAAACCACTCTAGGTCATTACCCACTTGCTCTCCTCATACTCATAGGATACCACCGAACCCAAGCAACTATACCCCACGCGGTCATCTGACTACTCCCTCAGTAGACTCCTCAAATGCTTATCTAGGTATCTCTCCTAGATTACTCCTCTACTCAAATCCCTCCTTAGGGGATTTCTGCTGGATACTCTTACTCAGCACATCACAGACAACAGTAATTCCTAGGCTAAGGCATCACAAATCAGGCCACTCTAGTCCTAACATATGAAATGCCTAGCCTATCTCTAGCATGCATAAGATCTCATAGCATATCTCATAAATATCTCATAATACAAACGTAAGGGTATTTTGGGAAATCACCGTTCGGGCTCTGGCTGATTGTACACACTGCTCCAACTCGTATTCTATTAGAAACTCTTGCTCGTTTTAGAAAAATCATTTCTTTGAAATTTTTTCTCAAATCCTCAGTTTGAGTCCAGATTTACTCGAAGGCACATCCGAATCCCTCAAACCAAGGCTCTGATACCAACTTGTAACACCGTAATTTTTCAAACAAATTTTTCATTTTAAAATCGCATACTTTTCATAACATATTATATAGAAATCTCGTTTATTCAAATTACAAAACACAACTCCATTAGTAATCCAGGATCCTCAAAACATAACTCTTTCTCTAGTGTGTACAATCAAGCCGGTGCCTTCCCGCGATCCTCTGAGATACCTGAAACACATAACACATAACACGGTAAGCACGAAGCTTAGTGAGTTCCCCAAAATACCACATATAACACATATTAGCCACTCGAGGCGATAACTCTGTGGGCCCACTGGCCCTAACTCTGTGGACCCTCTGTTCCTAACTCTGTGGACCTTCCGGTCCTAACTCTGTAAACTCTGGAATACACACAACATAAATCACATAGAAATAATGCAGTGCAACACATCACATACATAGCATACAAGATACTCTATCACATAACTCTACTTACCACTCAAGGTAAAGTATAGTGAGAAGACTCACCTCGCATGATGTCGGATACCCTCTCGTGCTCGATAATCGACCTAGTCTCCTCCTATCAAAATGATAACATCTCTAATCAAAATCCTCTCATGTTCTCATCCCTAATAATGGGTAGAAGACCATTCTACCCCTCTCTGAACTCTCTTGAATCAGCTTGACCAAAACCCCAAGGTCAACTGAAGTCAACTCTAGTCAACGGTCAAACTTTTGACCAGACTCGTCGAGTGCATATGGGTGACTCGGCGAGTCCAAGCGTGTCCTATGAATCGTCCTATGGCCTCTCTTGGCTCGTCGAGTTAACCCTTCACTCGACGGGTTACCACGGGTCACGAATCGCGGGGCAACCCGACTCGACTCGTCGAGTCCCCTTATGGACTCGGCGAGTTTCCTAAATGGTAACACTCAAAAGACCTTATGAGGTCAGATCTGTTTCTCTAACCTATAGATCTGACTTCCCAATGCTCAATATTCACGTAAAGGTCCAATCTTTACACTCATGCAACTCATAGAAGGCTTCTTTTGGTGAAATGGCTTCGAAAATGGCAACCTAGGCTCATATCTCAAAGGGAACAGCATAAAGCCGAATGATTGGAACTCTAGACCTCTGAAGGTCCAGATCTAAGACTTTCTCCACATTGGGACCTCATATGCATCATATACTGTCCAAGAAAGGGTAAAGAAAACCCTATATTCAAGGATTTTACACAAAAACAGAAGGAAGGGGCGAAATACTACCTCAAAATGGAGATCCTTGCTTAGATGTCTCAGAATAACAACCTCCTTTGGTCCTTCAAGCTGAATCCCTTCACTTCATTTGAAAAACCACACCAAAATTACTTGATTTCATTACAAGAACTCTTCCTTGACTCCAATGGCGATTTAGGGTTTCTCACAGGAGATATGAAGCGCACCCAAGGTTATAAGTTCCTTTAAATAGGCTCCAACCCCGGAACTTAGGGTTTTCTCTGCCCAGTACCTACTCGGCGAGTCCATCCTTGGACTCATCGAGTCCGCTCATTAAATCCACGCGGCAATCTCGACTCGACTCAACGTGTTGGTCCCTCAACTCGTCGAGTCCCTCCTCAAATCTCAAGATTAACATACACTATAATGTCCCTGAAAATCCGGATGTTACACTGACCCTTCTCAAACCACTGATGATGTGTCTTCATTACCGATTATGAAGATTCAAGGAACTAACTATCAAGTGGAGGCTGATGTTTCTCAATACCCTGAAGAATTGAACATTTTAGTTGTTGCTTTGAAGAGTTCTGTTCTGTCAAAGGCAATGTTCAGTTCGTTTTCATTTCCAATGTCATGGCTTTCTCAAGCAGGATCAACAGCTACATACTCCAATGCTTTTGATGCCATTACTTTCAATTTTGGTGAATGACAAAAAGGTCAGATTGTCCAAGAAACTCTTTTGCCAAATTCTTAAAATTCCAAATTCACCACCGTATGTTGATTTCTCGTTCCCTCAAATTGTACATATGTTCAATGAGATGGGTTATCAACCTCAACTATCCAAGATCAGTGATTTCAAGAAATCTGGTCTTCCTAGTATCTGGAACTTTTTATTAGGTATTTTTCTGAGGTGTTTAACTGGTAGAACTGCTGGTCTCGATAAAGGAAGGATGGAAGTATATGCCATGGTTGCTGGGCTATACTATGATCTTCAAGTGGACTATTCTACACAGTTATGGAAGGAATTCCAAAAGAGTGTAGAAAACACGAATGCTCTTCATGGTATTTCGTGTGCGAGGTACTGGAGCTTGATTCTACAATATTTCTACAACAAAGAGGGGATTTTGGTACCAAATGATGAAGAAAAAGCTGTTTTTCAAACATATCACTATTCGAAGGATGTCACAGATAATGCTGAGGAGTTTCCCTTTGTGGCTCGTATTCCTGATGCTATGCTCAAACGAGTTGATCCTACGAATTCAGTCTTGGTGGCTTATTTGAAAAACATTGATTCTACTATGGAAACTGGGAAATTATTGCCAAGAGAAGAGAAGAAATACAAGCGTTCGAAGAAGAATGAATCTGGTTCTTCTGAAAAGAAAGTCACGGAATTGCAATCTACGAAATCTTCAAAGAAGAAGCCAATTACAGTTGAAGAGCCAGTGGTACACGAAGTGTCTGTTGCTGAGACTAAATCGATTGAACCTGTTGTTGAAGATACTCAAGATAAAGTGGTCATTCCTTTGAAGACCGGTATTTTTCGAAGAATCAAAATGACGTCAAAGCATATACGCAAGTCTCCAACACTTAACTTGGTATGAAAACCTCAGGTTACTCATCAAGGTGTCTTAATTCGTCAAGTACCAGCACCTGTTTCTCCATCGTCAAAGAAACGAAGGGCTGAAGATATGGCCAAACATCTTTCACAGAAGAAGAAGAAGAAGAAGACAAGAAAACTTGTGCTCTCCACTGAGTCCACAGAAGCAACTCTTCACAAAGAAAGTTCAACTCCTGAGCAGTCAATAGTAATACCACCCAAAAATTCGGTTGCCAAACCAGTTTCTGAGGAGGTACGAACTTCAGGCATCACTGCAAACGTATCTGATATGGATGCAAATGTCACTATGGGTAAAGGAGATTCGAAGAAAGAAGATCAAGGTCATTTTACTTCTATTGCCTTCGAAAATATTGTTTCTTTACCTCCACAAATCATTCCAATTACTTCAACCACTGATTCACCTACATTCGAAAATATTATCAATCAACCCTTTACTTCCATTTTTTCTTCTCAATCTACTGATACACCCAAACTTAATTCGCCAATTCAAGAAACCATTCTTATGGAAACTGAAACTGACAACGAAGGTTTTGGAGGCACGTTTGATGAATTAAAGTTTGATGACGAAGAAGAAGATTTTCCAGATCATATGTTGATGAAGATGAAACATTTTTAAATTTTGAATACGAAGTTGAATTCTATAATTCAATCTCAAGCTGATCTGGGGGGTGGTTCGTCGGTTTCAAGTTTGGAAGTTGATACGATGTCGCAGATGTTCGAAGCCAAGGTTGTGAGTAAAGTCTCTGGGATGGTTAGAGACTCGGAGTCGAGAATTTTGGAGAAGGTTGATCATATTGATCAAAACAATGAGCTACGAATAAATTCTCAAAATTCGAAGTTTGTAGGAGACTTGAAAGAATTAAAGACAGTTGCAAAGGAAAGACATGTTCTCTTTGTTCAGGATGTTAAGAAAGTAAGGGAGGATGTTAATTTGCAGATTCGTGAACTTCGCGAAGATATGCATAAAGAGATTGCTAGTGTCCAACAGGATTATGAGTCTCTGAGTCAAAAGATTGACATTACTTGTGATGCAGTCACGAAATTTGTCAAGTTGTACGAAAGATTGAGTCCTCAACTTACTCAACTTTCTACAATGGAAAGTAAAAACTTTGTGGAAGTGATTACGTTGCTGAAGGAGTTAAAAGATATATCTGTTAAGCCAGTTTCGTCTTCTCTGATTACTCCATAATTCTTATCCCAGAAGTTCACCTAATTCGAAGCTACTCTACACAAGCAACTGGCCCCTCTTTCTCGTATATCAAGCCTTCTACCAACAACAGATGCCCCACCTGTTTTTACAGGGGTGCAAGGGGGAGAAAGAAAAGTTGAAGATACGAAGGCTGGTGGTGAAGATGCGAAGGTTGTGGGAAAGGTATCTTCTTCGAAGATCCCATCAACGAAGCCAATTGTAGCATCTGCTGGGCCGGTTACTTCAACAGTTGTAACAACTATGCCAATTACAAGACCAATTTCGAAAGGAATTATGATTGGTAAATCTGCTGATACTGGTGGGAGTGGTTCGAAAACAAAAGAGGTAATAGATGATTCAGCTTTGAAAGATAAATGGAAAACGATAGTTGTGGAAAAGTCGAAAGAAGAAAAGAAAGCTGAAGCAGAAGCTGAAATTGACAGGCTAAGGTTGATTCAAAGCATAATGACTCAACGTGAGAGTGATCCTAAGGGTATGGAAAAAGGTGATCCGTCCAAACACTATAATTACGAAACAATTGAAGCCAAGGTTGCATATAATCATATGTATTCGTTTGAGAAGAAACCAAAGCAGTGTTACATGGTTACGAATACTAATACAAGTCAGCTTGACTTTCCAGTGAATGAGATGATGTTTATCATGCCACAATTTAAAGCAGAAGGAAATTTCAAAGAAAAGGATGATGGTACTCACATGAAAATTAGATTTCATGCTGTTCTTGCAAAAGCCCCTGAGGAAGTTTGGTCTTTAGTGAAGATCAAGAAAGTTATCAGTATGAAGAAGGATGTGGTATTCGAAAACACAGTCCAAAATATCAAATACGTGGTGGCCAGGCTAATGGAAAAATTTGCGATTTCACAATTGCAGATTTTCCATTAATGAACTTGTATGATCTTATACAAGTTGCATTGATTCTGAAAGACAAATTTTTTTCATATCTTCAAAACACTGAACCTGATGAATTTAAGCTAGGGGTTGCTCACATCAAGATTTTCATCGAAAATTATTATGAGTGCTTGGCTCTAACTGATGTGGAGTTAGCTACAGCTAAAGGTATGGAAATAAAAGCTCTGATGGCACCTACGAAGACTCAAACAAAATTGAAAAAGTATGTTGATGGTGAAATCTGCTTGAAGCCTTTTGGGTTAGTCTTCGCAGGAAAGGACAAGGCTGGAAAAGCAAAACGTTTCTTACTCCAGGCATGCGAAGTGGAGAGATATTCAACTTCTCAATATACAAACTTAATTGTTCGTATGAATCATTGTAAGAAGAACAATGAAGGAGATAAGAAAGAGCTAAAGAAGATAATTTCCTGGTACACGGAAATTCGAAGAGTGATGCTGTATTCCATCCAGCTTCTTACAAATTAAGAAGTTCGACTATGATTACAAAGGGGGACATTGTAAGGGTCAAAAATGTTGTAATTTGTCGAAGTATATTTTGCACTCTTCGAATGTTTTATAATCTATTTTACTAAGGCGCTTTTATTCGAAGCTTAAGTGTGTATGCCTTAGTATATTTTTTTTACTCTTTCTGATTCCTATAAATAGGGATATTTACTAGAGTTAGATAAGAGTTTTTTACAGACCTGTCTTTGTACTCTGTAAACATTCGAAAGCATAATAGAGCTGAATCAAGATCATATTTACATCCGTTGTTCAATCTCGCATTCTTACTTCAATTTTAACTCTGATTCATTTTATACTTGATTCATTGATTCTTTAGGAACCTCCAGTGGCTGCAGCACGCCATGAGGACGCTGGTGCTCGGCCTTAACCCGGCGAGAGGGAAAGCACCTCTCGACTACCCACGCAACGTCCCTCTTCATACAGGGCCACCAATAATCTTTCTTCAGGTCCAAATACAACTTAGTGGCCCCGGGATGGATCAAGAATCTCGATCTATGCGCCTCCTCCATTAGTGTACATCGAGCTCCGCCCGTATAGGGCACCCAAATCCTCCCCTGAAAGGTCATAAGTCCTCGGCTGTCCGTCACAAACTCGGACACCTGCCCAATCACCTGCTCCCTCTTGCGGTTCTCCGGTCTCACGGCCTCCGCCTGGGCCTCTCGAATAACATCTAAGACTGGATCGGGGTACTCTCTGCTCTACGGCTCGGGGCGCCGGCTACCACATTAGCCTTGCACGGATGATACAGGATCTCGCAGTCGTAATCTTTCACCCCATCCAACCATCTCTTCTGTCTCATGTTAAGGTTGGGCTGATCCATAAGATACTTCAAACTCTTGTGGTCCGTGTATATGGTACACCGAACCCCGTACAGATAGTGACGTCAAATCTTGAGGGCAAACACTACTGCCCCCAGCTCCAGATCGTGGGTGGGATATCTCGTCTCATGAGGCTTCAACTACCTCGATGCGTACGCTATCACCTGCCCTCTCTGCATCAGTACCGCACCCATGCCCGTAACAGATGCATCGCAATAAACCACAAAATCCTCCATTCCCTCCGGAAGGGCCAACACGGGAGCCTCGCACAATCTCTGGCGAAGGGTCTCAAATGAGGTCTACTGCTCGGGACCCCAAGTAAAGGCAACGCCCTTCTGGGTCAAACTGGTGAGAGGGACGGCAATCTTGGAGAAATATCTGATAAATATCCAATAGTATCCGGCCAGACCCAGAAAACTCCTGATCTCGGTGGGGGATCTCGGCACCTCCCATCTCATAACTGCCTCAATCTTGGCCGGATCGACCAAAATACCATTTTCGTTAACGAGGTGTCCTAGGAACTGGACCTCTCGTAACCAGAAATCACACTTGGAGAACTTGGCATATAGCCTCTCCGATCTCAGTATATCCAGAATCTCTCTCAGATGCTCCTCATGCTGCCCTCTGGACCTCGAATACACCAAAATATCGTTGATGAACACAATTACCAAACGATCCAACATGGGCCTACACACCCGGTTCATGAGGTCCATGAACGCTGCTGGTGCATTGGTGAGCCCGAAAGGCATCAGCACAAACTCATAGTGCCCATAACGTGTCCTGAAGGCCGTCTTCTGGACATCCTCCTTGCGGACTCTCATCTGATGATACCCAGACCTCAGATTGATCTTGGAAAACCAAGACGCCCCCTACAACTGATCGAACAAATCGTCGATCCTCGGAAGTGGGTAACGGTTCTTGACCGTCAACTTGTTCAACTCCCGGTAATCAATGCACATCCGGTGTGAACCATCCTTTTTCTTGACAAAAAGGATCGGGGCTCCCCACGGCGATCTACTCGGCCTGATAAACCCCTTCCCCAACAGCTCCTGCAGTTGTGAGGATAACTCCTGCATCTCCGGAGGCGCAAGGCGATAAGGTGCCTTGGCAATAGGCGCCGCTCCCGGCACCAAATCGATCCAAAACTCTACCTGCCTCTCAGGAGGCACTCCCGGCAACTCCGAAGGAAAAACATCTGGAAACTTGCACATTATCGGAACCTCGAAGATAGAACTCGATCTCTCTGCAAAAGCCTGCGTATCCATCACATACGCCAAAAATCCTACACAACCCTGCTGTAGACTCTGTCTCGCTCTGGCGGCCGAACAAAATGCCGACCTAGATCGGGTACCCTCGTCATATACTGTAAGCACTCCCCCACCAGGGTCTCATATGGTCACCAGCTGATGCTCACAGTCGATTATAGCTCCAAATCGACTTAATCAGTCCATGCCGACGATGACACAGACGTCCCACATCGCGATCGGTACCAGATCAATTAGAAACTCAACTCTTAAAATCTCAAGCACACATCCACGAATCACATCAGTCGCAAATACCGCATGCTCATCGACTATGGAAACTCTCAGAGGTCGACTCAACGCCTCTCGTCGGATACTCATATGGCGACTAAATGCTAATGATACAAAGCATCGACTCGCACCCGAGTGAAATAACATCAAGGCAGGCACATAACTCATAAGAAAAGTACCTATACACGATCACAATATAAGCACAAAATGTCTCAAAAGTATATAATAAGAACACGTACCAGCCACAACATCAGGTGCTGCTCGGACCTCCTCCGCTATCAGCTGAAAAGCTCTCCCACAAACCCTCGGTGTCTCGGCCTTTGCTGGCCGAATCTCAGTAGCACGCATAGAAGTAGGTGCAGATCCCTGGGCTGATCCCTGCACGAGCTGAGGGCACTCGGCCTTCCGGTGGCCGGTCTGGTTGCAATGGATGCAAACTGAGAATCCCTTGGGGCAATCCTTCGACATATGCCCCTCCTTGCCGCATTTGTAGCAAATCCCCGAACGGCAAGAACCCTCGTGACTCTTGTCGCACTTGCCACAAGTGCGGCCCTTCTGGCCCCCAACTCTGGAATAAGCGGGCTTGGCCCGCTTCGTCGCCGGCTGCGACTACACTGGTCTACGGTCCCTCCCTCGGGACTCCTCTTCCTCCCTGGTCTGCAACTCAAGCTCAATCTCCCTCCTCCTGGCATTGGCCTGAAGCTCAGCCAATGTCTTATACGACGAGTTCGCCACGAACACTCGTGTGTCCCTCCTCAGTATGATCAGATATCGGCTCACACGTGCCTGCTCAGTGGACACGTGTTCAGGGCAAAACATCGCCCTCTCATGGAATATCCTCGAAATCTCAGTCACTGATTCTGTCTTCTGCTTGAGAGACAATAACTCCGGTGGCAAACGTTCTCTCTCCACCGGGGGAACATACTCGTCTCGGAATATCTGAACAAACCTCTCCCATGTCACTGCAGCATGATCTGCAGGGGTAAAACCAGCTGTCACAAACTTCCACCAGTCCTTCGCTCCCAAGCGAAGTTGGTTAAGTGCAAACCGAACTCTCAAGTGGTCGGGGCATGAACACGTATAAAAACACCCCTCGATATCATAGATCCACCTCATCGTAGCAATCATATCCTACGTCCCATCAAACTCTGGTGGCTTCGTGTTGCTGAACTCTCGGAACAACAACGATTCACCTCCCTGAGGCCTAGCAGCAGCGACGGCTGCAGTGGCCGCGGCAACAGCAGCCTCAGTGATAGCAGCGTATCGCTCATCGAACTTCTATATCAAGGTGGTCTTTATAGACCCAAACATCTTTGGAATCTCTGCTCGGATAGCTGCAGCCACCTCCTCGTGGATCATCCTCCGTATCCCTCATCACTACTCCCACTGCTATCAGGTTTGTGGCGTGTACCCACCATGATGTCTCTGAAACACAACACAAAATCATCAGAGACTCGCTCGAGCATGCTTACACTCGATCACCCACCCCTACTTGTTCCTTAGCATCCTAAGGATTCTTACTTGGACCGCTCACTGATTCGGTGCTTCCAGTAGTACGGGCCCAATACTACCTTCCACACCGCGTCAGTGTTCACCCCAAGTCCTCCTCCTCGGATCCCAATTACAAGTACTCTATGCCTCACCAGCTACTCTCACAGTAGTCCACTGATTGGCTCGCTCCTGCTAGATACGTGTACTCAAAACAAATCACTGATAGCAGAAATCCCTTGGCTAAGGCATCACAAATCAAGCCACCCTAGTCCTAATATATTAATTACCTAGCCTATTCTCTAGCATGCATTATATCTCATAAAATATCTTGTAACACAAAATGAGGGAACTTTGGGAAATCACCGCTCGGGCTCTGGCTGATTGTACACACTGCTTCGACTCGTCTTCTCTTAACTCTTTCTCATTTTTAGAAAAATTTATCTCTTTTGAAAATCTTTCTCAAATCCTCAGTTTGAGTCCAAACACACCCGAGGGTGCATCCGAATCCCTCAAACCAAGGCTCTGATACCAACTTGTAATGATGTGAAATTTTCAAACAAATTTTTCATTTTTAAAAACACATTAAATTCTCATTTCGCCATCTCAAAACACAAGTATCCAAAATCATATCACAATGTAATTCACAATCCCAAAATCATAAAAACATCTCCCGCCAGTGTGTACAATCATGGCAGTGCCTTGTCGCGATCCTCGGAACTACCTGAAACACATAACACATAACACGGTAAGCATAAAGTTTAGTGAGTTCCCCAAAATACCACACACATCACATCAGCCACTCGAGGCTATAACTCAATAAGACCCTCCGATCAATGTGTCTCAGTGGGACCCTCCGGTCCCACAACTCAGATGGACCCTCTGGTCCCTCAACTCAACAGCTCAATATAATACACAGTAAGCATATCACATAACAAATAGCAGGATATCTCAATACACAACTCATTCACATAAGACCCTCTGGTCACACATAAAATTACCACACAAGGTAAGTATAGTGAGAAGACTCACCTCGTAAGCTAGCAAAAGAAAACCTCGAACTCGGAATCTCGAACTCTACCCACCAGTCTAGTCTCCGCCTAGGACATTATAATTATCCCTAATCAATATTGGATCTCAAGAACTAGACTAACCCTTTTACACTTACAGAAGGGTGAAAAGACCATTTTACCCCTCCATAGGCTTAATAGTCCACACTTTTGACCAAACCCTAAAAGTCAACAAAAGTCAACGGCAGGGAGTATGCTGCGCGTACTCGATCTCTACGCTGCGCGTACTCGGCTGCCATGCAGGCATCGGGGATGCTCGATCCCTACACCGCGCGTACTGGGATTACGCCCAGCGTACGCCCTAGTTTCTCTCTACTAATGTTTTTGGTCTTAACTAGTTAAGTCATAGGCTCATATCTCAGATCTGGACTCTCTAATGTCTCTTAATCCATAAAGTAATTGACGTTAAGCCTTTGCATGGCTGATTAGGCATCATTCTCCAAAATATACACTCTTTTGTCTCAAGGATCTCGTAACTCATGCATGAAGTGATTTCACCAACCAAGATTGGATTTTTATGACATAACACTACTCATACACTCAAAAGGGGTTGGTCATAGTCTCTGGAGTTCAAGATCTCATCAAGACTCCACCTTTTTTGGACAAAACCCTAAAATGCTCAAACAACATGCTCATAACAAAGGAAAGGCAAAGTCTGAAGCTTTATACCTCAATAAGAATCTTCCCACTCAGATTTGCTCGGATCTAGAAGCTTGGACTCCAACTCCTCCTTCTTGAAGACCTTCTCTTCTCTTCAAAACCACACAAACACTCTCAAGGCTCAAACACACACACACACACACAAGCTCTAGAACAGAGGTTAGGGCACTCTTAGGGTTTTCTCTCTGGGAATGGTGGCCATAAATGAAGCCTTCATATCCCTTATATAGGGGGCTCACCACAAATTAGGGTTGCACTACGGGCCTAGTACGCCCAGCGTACTCACGGGTACGCCTAGCGTACTAGGTGGTCTCCGCGTCACATACACACTGACGAGTACGCTAAGCGTACACCTCAGGCACGCCCCGCGTACTCTTTTTTCACTCTTTATAATAAGGACCAAAACCGACAATAACTCAATAGATCAAGGTTCTGGAAGTATACCTGGACTCGGGATGTTACATGAATCGAGTAGTATGATGAGTTGGAAGAAGACTCAGCCAGTTGGGCTCATTATGGACCTAAAGATCAATGTACTCGACGAGTTCAAGGATGAACTCAGCGAGTTCAAGGCAATATCCCAACCATATGAAGATGAACTCGACGATTTCAAGGATGAGCTCGGCGAGTCAAGGACTAAACCCCTTAATTCAGATGAAGATGAACTCGACAAGTTTAAGGCTGAACTTCGCGAGTCAGTTGTAGAAGGTCCCGACCTTGTTTAAGGAGAACTCGGCGAGCCCTTGTAAGGCTCGACGAGTAGGGTCGAAGTCTTGGCGTTTTCATGATTTCGGAACTCGACGAGTTATGGGGCCAACTCGGCGAGTTGAGTCAACTGGATGTTGACTTTGACCTAGTGTTGACTTTGACCAAGGTGTTGACCTTGACTTTGACTTTGACCTGAGTTGACCAGGAAATGGTAATCAAGGATGATTGTTATGTGTAGGATTGGAGGGGGTTGATTCCGGCAACAAGGACAGTTCAGACACTTTACGACATTGAGGTGAGTTACCTTCCAGTAAGAGTGGGTCTACGGCCACAATGCCGGCCCACTAGTAGGAGTTGGTTGTTAGATGATTGTCTTTGTGATAATCATCTAGGTTTGCTACTACCTGGTATGTTTTATGTGATTAGCATGATATGATATATGTGATAGAGGTAGTAGGGGATTAGTCCCGGATACCGGTTGAAAGATACCGAAGGGGTCGTCAGAACCAATGCATGTCTAGTAGTATGTTCATGATATGTTTTTATGTGGTAGTGGTAGGGGTGAAATAGTCCCCGGTTACCGGTTGAAAGATATCGAAGGGGAGGTCAGCTCCCGGTTACCGCTTGGAAGATACCGAAGGGGAGGTCAGCTCTCGGCTACCAGTTGAAAGATACCGAAGGGAAGTCCAGCTTCCAATTATGCCAGACAGATACCAGTTGAAAGATACCGAGGGATAGCCAGTATATGTTTATGGTATGTGGTATGATGGGGGATTTCACTAAGCTTCGTGCTTAAGGTTTTCAGTTTTCTTTCAGGTACCTCTTCAGCGAAGGGGAAGGAGTCGGCACGGTAGCAGCGTATCGCACACATATGATTTCCGCATTTTGAGATCCATGGGATTGTACTCTGACATTATTACTATTTTGATGATATGGTTTGAGACACGTAGCTATGATTTTATGAAACGATATGAACAAATGATGTTTTTCAGTAAATTGTTTTATAAGTCTTTTAATTAAAAATGAAATTTTTGGCCTTGAAAATTGGGATGTTACAAGTTAGTATCAAAGCCTTGGTTTGAGGGATTCGGACACACCTTCGGGGGTGCCTGAACTCAAATCGAGGGTATGAAATATTTTTACAAGAAATACTTTTTCTAAAGCTAAAAATGAAAGGTTTCGAGAAAGAACAAGGTGTGTGATGCATGCAACGGGCCGAGTTCAAGTAAGTTTTCCCCAAGATACCCATACATGATATGTTATGATGCGATATGATTACGAGAACGACAAGCTAGATTAGGGATAAGGATCTAAGAAGGATGCCTTGTATTCCTATTATATGTGTATGAGAACTGCATGCTAGATTAGGGATAAGGATCTAGGAAGATGCCTTATGTGCCTGTTATATGTGCCTACTAAGTTACATGCTAGAACTGGTTAGTCAGTAATATGATGGCCTGAATAGGACATGCTTGGTATGGTTAATCAGTGCTCGAATACTGATTGCTTTGTGCTGTTAGGAGTTCTAGTTATCTTTAAGAAACTAGTAAACGAATACGTTACGTTACATATTGCGAGGACTAAATAATTTCTGAAGGTTAGGCCTAGCCCTATTTCGCAGCACTTGTTTGAGTCCAACCGTTGTAGGGTAGGACCTCTCATTTGAAGAATTATCTGGTCTTAGTGATATGTAATGGTATTCGCAAGCTAGTTAGGTAAAGGTATCAGGGATTCCTGATGCAGCTGATGGCGGAGAGTAGGTCGGAGAGTTACCCCAGGGTAAGCCTAGGATGAGATCAATGCAGCGAGCAGTAGTAGTGGAAGGGACTTGGTGATGTCAAGGCAATCCTTGAGGAAAGTACGGATAGATGTGGAAGGTAGTATGGGCCCGTACTACTAAAAGTAGAGGATCCGTACTTGAGTCAAGGAGGATCGAGATAGAACCATGGAACTTGTAGTATGTGAGACCTCCTGAGGTTATGTATGACCCTGACGATTATCTGTTTTGTTTCAGAATGGTGATGATTACGCGACACGGAGGAGGATCAAGTTCAGGATCAGGTTCGGGATCAAGTGATGAGCATGTTGATGAGGGACTATGTGAGTTCATTGCTTTTGAGATCACTGGAGGCATCCTTGAGTCGACCCCGGTGATTTTCGGGTCGATCAAGGAAGGGATTATTGAGCTGATGGAGGATCGCCTTAGGGCGTTTAGGAGTGACTGGGCGGCTAGCCAGTCAGGGGCGCACACATTGTCCTTTAAGGACTTCAGGGGATGCGGTGTGCCAGACTTCCACGGGGTGAAGGACCCCATTGTTTCCCGGAGATAGATTGCAGACATGGAGTCTGCTCAGTTGACTAGCTTCTGCCCTGAGGGGTCGAAGGTTCGGTATGCTGCTGGATGTTTGAGGGACATGGCTAGAGATCGATGGGAGTCAGTTGGTGATTCTTTGGGAGCCTCAGCCGTTGAGGCTATGACCTGGGCTGACTGTGTGACCAGGTTTAGGGCTGAGTTTGCACCGGCTGTGGAGCTTCAGCAGCTGGCCAGGGAGTTTCTTGACATGAGACAGACTACTGAGACAGTAGCGGAGATTACCGCCAAGTTTCGGGAGAGGGCCTTACTGGTGCCTCAGTATGCATGAGATGAAGAGATGCGGAAGACCCTCTATCATGATATGTTGAGAGCTGATATCCGGGAGCATGTCAGCTACTCAACATACCTGACGCTGGAATCTATGATTGCCAGGGCGAGGGAAAGGGAGATTGATTTGGAGCAAATTAGGAAGAGGAAGGCAGAGACGAAACAGGTTACTAGGGCTTCGGGGAAGAAGCCCAAGGGATTCGAATCTACGTCGAAGAGCCATCAAGGTCGAAGTCGCTGTGGGAAATGCGGCCGGTCACATGAGGGGGTTTGCAGCACTGGCTCGGGATCAGGCTGTTATAAGTGCGGAAAGACTGGGCACTTTGGTAGGGATTGTACTGCCCCTACCCCCACCTTTTAGACATCAGACCTGATTTTCTTTCATTGCAATCAGAAGGGCCATAAAAAGGCCAACTGCCCGAGATTGACAACAACAGCACCAGTGGCGGTGCCAGCTCCCGCGACCCTGCGGCTCACTGATGGCCGGCAGGGGAAGTCAGAGGCTCTAGTGGTGAGGAGTCGAGCCTTCCAGTTGACTACCGAGGACGCACGTGCCACACCCGATGTGGTGACGGGTATGATTTCTTCTCCCTAGCTTTTATTATATGTGTTTATGATATTTATGTGCCATGTTATGTGTTTTGTTTAAGATCGTTCCATGTGAATGGTATTCCAGTCCAGGTGTTGTTCGATTCGGGTGCTACCCAATCATTTATCTCTCTTGGACTTAGCAAGAGGTTCCCCGAGTCTTCGGGCATGTTGGATTGCCCTCTAGAGGTCGAGATTGATGACAACCGATCAGTTCGAGCATCGGAGGTTTTTAGAGATTGTGTTCTAAGGTTGTATGAGGAGCGCTACCTGGTAGACTTAGTTCCCATTCCGTTGCGTGGGAACAAGGTTATTATAGGCGTGGATTGGTTGAGCCCTAATGGGGCTGTGATAGATTGCGCGCAACAGTTAGTACATGTTCGGACCCCAAGTGGGGGAGAGCTAGTGATTCAGGGCGAGAGGCCACAGTGCAGACTAACTTTATGCTCAGCAGCGAGGGCTAGGCACTACCTTCAGCAGGGATGCGCCGGATATGTCTCCTACTGAAGGGTTTTGAGCATTCTAACACTCCTAAGCGTACATGCAACCCTAAATACCTTGGATCTATGTTTTCTCTATTATAGATGCAAATATCAAATTTTCCAAGGTATTGTTCTAACTAGCATAATATGAAGAACATATAATATAAATTCTAGTAGAATTACATACCTCTTTGTTGTAGCTTGATTCCATGGAGCTTAAGAGCCTAGTGCCTCAAGTGTGACACCTCAAATGGTTCACACAACATCAAATACACTTAGAATAACTTAAGAGAAATGAGACACTTCATGAAATCGGCTAGCCCTCACCATTCCTTCATAAGATTCTTATATAGTGTGTCACAATTAGGGTTACACCATGTAAACCCTAATTGTCATGGCCTTTCATTTCCATGATCCATGGGTACAAAAACACCATGGAGCATCCTATGGGTTTTAGCCCAACTTGATAATCCATGGAGCATTAGCCCACTATACAAGTATGGATGATTTACACAATCAACCCATATATTTAATTAGTCTCCTTTTGATCACTTAATTAATTCCAAATTAATTCTTGATCAATACTAATTAAATAATCTTATTAATATATTAGAACTTATAATATATTAATAAACCTTAAGTGTTATTTCTCTCATTTTAGTCTATCCAAATGCATGATGCCATGCAACCCAAATGGACCATGCCAATCGGGTCAAGTACATACCAAATAAAGTTATGGACTTAGACACTAATCCAACACCTACGTCATTGATACCCGAGAGGAGGGCAAGGCGACTGTGAGTGATGTGCCAGTGGTGAGAGAGTACCCGGATGTGTTTCCAAAGGAGTTGCCTGGGATACCTCCGGAGAGGCAGGTGGAGTTTAGGATCGACCTGGTCCCCGGTGCGGCCCCGATAGCCAAGGCACCATATCGGTTGGCTCCTCCTGAGATGCAGGAGTTGTCTACATAGCTGCAGGAGCTGTTAGACAAGGGATTCATCAGACCGAGCAGTTCACCCTGGAGAGCCCCGATTTTGTTCGTGAAGAAGAAGGACGGGTCGCATCGTATGTGTATAGATTATCGGGAGCTGAACAGGGTAACAGTGAAGAACCGTTACCCACTCTCGAGGATTGATGATCTCTTTAACCAGCTACACGGGGCATCTTGGTTTTCCAATATAGATTTACATTCAGGCTACCATCATATGAGGGTCAGAGACGAGGATGTACAGAAGACGTCATTCTGAACTCGCTATGGCCACTACAAGTTCGTGGTGATGCCCTTCGGGCTCACCAATGCTCTTGCCACGTTCATGGATCTCATGAACCGCGTATGCAGACTGATCCTGGATCGGTCTGTGATAGTTTTCCTCGATGACATCATGATTTACTCCAAGACACAGGAGCAGCATGAGGATCACTTGCGGGAGGTGTTGGATACCCTGAGGATGGAGAGCTTGTATGCCAAGTTCTCCAAGTGCGAGTTTTGGTTGCGCGAGGTCCAGTTTCTGGGGCACCTTGTCAACCAGAACGGGAATTTGGTCGATCTGGCCAAAGTAGAGGCTGTAATGAGATGGGAGGTTCCGAAGTCTCCATCTGAGATTCGGATTTTCCTGGGATTGGAAGGCTATTACCGGAGATTCATTCAGGATTTCTCCAAGATAGTCGTACCCTTGACCCGACTGACGAAGAACGCCGTTGTATTTCGTTGGGGGCCTGAGCAACAGGTGGACTTCGAGACATTGAGGCAGAGGCTATGCGAGGCGCCGATCCTCGCCCTGCCAGAGGGCATGGAGGATTTTGTGGTATACTGCGATGCATCCATTTCGGGTTTGGGCGCAGTATTAATGCAGAGAGGGCATGTCATCGCCTACGCCTCGAGGCAGCTGAAGCCTCACGAGGCGAACTACCCGACACATGATTTGGAGATGGGGGCGGTCGTCTTCGCCCTAAATATATGGTGACATTACCTCTACAGGGTCCGTTGTACCATTTACACGGGTCACAAGAGTCTGAGATACCTCATGGATCGGCCGAATCAAAACATGAGGCATCCTCGGTGGCTAGACGTGGTGAAGGATTACGATTGTGAGATCCTCTACCACCCGGGGAAGGCCAATGTTGTGGTCGATGCTCTTAGCCGCAAGGCTGCCCCGATCAGAGACGTTTTCTTGCGGATGACAATGGTGACTCCGCTTCTGGAGCAGATCCGAGAGGCCCAGCAGGAGGCTATGAAGGAGGAACATCGGAAGAGCGAGCGTATAGTAGGACAGGTTTACTCTCTGGACTACCATAGCCGTTGGTTGTTGACACTACACCGTAGAGTGTGGGTTCCATATCATGGAGGGGTACACCAGATTTTGATGGAGGAGGCGCACAAATCCCGATTCTCGATTCATCCCAGGGCGACGAATATGTACAGAGAGCTTCGTCCTGATTACTGGTGGCCCTGCATAAAGCGAGATGTAGCCTGGTACGTCGAGAGGTGCCTGACTTGCAGGAAGGTCAAGGAGGAGCACCAGCGGCCTCACGGCAAGATGCAGCCGTTGGACATCCCCATATGGAAATGGGAAGATATTACCATGGATTTCATCACCAAGCTTCCCAGGACCACGTGGGGAGTGATTCCATACGGGTCATCGTGGATAGGTTAACCAAGTGTGCCCATTTCATACTGATTCCGGAGAGCATTTCGACTGAGAAGTTGGCCGACATCTATATTCGAGAGGTTGTAGCTCGACACGGAGTGCCAGCCTCCGTGATTTCTAACAGAGATATGCTGTGACAACCCGAAATTTCTATCTTGAATAGTTGTTCAAATCAATCAAGGTTGAACTCGTTTTGCTATCTTCTAGCATTGTTTAGAGTCAATTAGAGCGTTTTAAGCCTCGTACATCCAAGAAATGAGTGTTAGGAAATATCTGCTTGAGTCCATTGTGCACCAAGCAAGCCATAAACTTCATCATGTGGAGTTTACGGCCAATTAGAGCGTTTCAAGGTGGCCGTAAACTCATGCCATAAACATGATATTCCATCATTATTCTTCATTATTCACCATTGCAACCTCAAGAACTTGATTTGTCTCTCAAGTATCATAAGGATCTTCATTTTATTCTTCAAAAATGTAAGTGTTTCATCCTTTGTTTTGTTGATACATCTCATTATCTAGTATCACCCTTTGATTTCATCCATTAACTTCATCTTTTGGGTTTGATCTTCAATATCACCAAGAGCACCAAGAACACACACTAGTGTTTTGGGCCGAAATCAACTCTTTTTGCTTCCATATTGTAAGTACCCTATTCCTATACTTGTTATCTAGTAGGAACCCTTGATTTTCACCTTGAAAACATCCATTTCCCTAGAACAATAGGATTTTATGGCCAAGAGCATCTCCCTTGGCCGTAAACCCTTGTTAAAGGTGCATTTGTTGGCCACAAACTCCCTAAAGCTAAGCATTGAACCTAGAACACTTCCTTGATGCTTGAAAGGACTTTAAAACACTTTTTGGAACAAAACTTCATGATTTTACGGTCGTAAACTCATAGGGCCGTAAACCCTATGGCCGTAAACTCAAGGGTCGTGAACACCTTGGCCGTAAACACCATTGTGTGGCCATACACCCCTTAAATGCAACCCTTTGTATTTCTAGCACTTCAATCTAAGTGTTTTCTATGTCCTAGGGTGTGTTTCCTTACATGATTAGTTGTATAAACACTAATTATATACATATATGTGTCATTATATGCTTATTAGGATCCGTTGTGCTCAAGGTTTCACTTAGCACTTAGCATCCTAAAAACCGATCTTTCATTCATATCACTCACTGCAGGTGAGTTTATACCCCTTAATTTACCTTTTAAATGATTTTAAATGCTTTTATGGTGGGGGGGGGGGGCGGAATACAAGTACATACATAATTGTTATTATATCAATCACATGTGATTAATAACTATCAAACAAATGGATTTCTTATACTTCAAACTATGTTATCAATCAAATTGCTTCAAATCGTTTTACAAATTCTTTTATATGCAAAACTCTTTATCAAACTTTTTTAAACTTATATTTTGTCAAAAGCATATCTATATAGATATAGTTATATAAGTAGGATTGAAAGGACTTAGGACTGATAGCTCGCCTTACTTCCTGTTCCTTGTTTGGTTGTGGACTTAGGGTATCAGTTGTTTGTCCGAAGGTCGTTTGAATCTTAGTTATATATTATGTGTATATATATAGATATAAAAGTTTTTCATTCAGTTCCATACCTTTGGGTAGCAAAGGTGTACAACCATGTTCATACATGCAAACAACATTGCTAGTAAACTATAATAGGTATAGTTTAGGAAGTCACTAATACTATTACTAGAACAATGAAACATACAAAGAGTCAGTTCATACATGAGTCAGTACATACTATAACGAGAGACAATACTCACTATAAAGAGAAATAGATAGAGAATATTATAACGAGAGACAATACTCACTATAAAGAGAAATAGATAGAACATACTATAACGAAAGACAATACTCACTATAAAGAGAAACAGACATAGAATACTATAACGAGAAACAATACATACTACACACTATACACTAGAGAACATACTACATACTAGACAGAGAGAACACTACACTAGAACATACTATACAAATACAAGAATACTATAACATTAATGTGAGATTCTACTTCATGGATCGGCAAGATACTGCTGCGTCACGTTTTGTACCCAGAGTCTCCTAGAGGGAGAGCGTGAATTTGTGTATTGATCTATACGGGACTGACCCTCCTACACCTTGCTGCTAGCTACAGTGGGACCTGCAGGTCTACGGGTGACGAATGTCATATCAATTCGACGTCTCGAACGTCGTGGTATACTAGTCAATCAAGTATGGTTACAATCATATCACATTTTACCTTAATTAACTAACAAGTTTAAAGGTAGTTAGTACATTAGTAGTTACCTAGATAAAACTACAGTACATCTTTATTTTTTCCCAATTCATTCACATTGTGATCTTCTCACATAAACGGTAATGAAAAACTATATTTTGGTAATGATAGTCATATTTTGGGAAAACGCACACTTTTACAAAAGAACAAACATAGAGAACTGTTGACTCTTGGTAGAAGACTACTTTAGTGGAAATATAGGATTTTCTAGGAAGCTTTC
The DNA here is from genome assembly GCF_052849685.1 of Lactuca virosa. NCBI lineage: Eukaryota > Viridiplantae > Streptophyta > Magnoliopsida > Asterales > Asteraceae > Lactuca > Lactuca virosa. The sequence goes on along the minus strand of NC_136429.1, from coordinate 423,754,488 downwards.
AAACATTTACATCAAACACTTACAAACTTTTACATCAAACATTTACAAGCACTTCTTCAAACTTATACAAACAATGACACTAAAATACTTATGAACTCACCAGCTTTAATGTTGATCTACGCTTTCAAAATAACTTGTATTCTCAGGTCATCAGTAGACAGGTACATATGATCAGGCTTGAGAAGATGAAGCACATTCAAGACTCATTTCTTATTTTGATTATTCATTTTGGTGTCTTATAAACTTCAGAACACACTTGTATTAAAATTATACTATTAATGCAATGGATGATGTTGTTGCTTGTTTACTATTGTGCATTTTTGTGATACTGTACATGACGTCCTCCACCCCCAAACGTTTGCGCCGTTCCGGTTTTTGGGGTGTGACAGATTGGTATCAGAGCATTGTTTATAGTGAATTGAGTATATCAACCCATAAAAGATATACAACTATAAACACAACGTGATTAAATACTCTGACCAAGAGTTTATACTTTTAAATAATAAAATATTTAACCTAAGTATAATTACCTGCATTCATACAAAAATCAGTGTCACTAGGAAAGAACAAAAGTATTACGATTGTTGGACAGCACGAGTAGTCTTGGGGACATATAATCAGATATGGGAGTGATATAGCCTGATCAACTATATTTCTCCGAGAAGTGATTAGCATGTGTCCAGGAATGTTTGTGATGTTGCAGCAAGTCTAAAAACTTACCAACACTACTACAATGAAAACATTAGAACAGAACATCAACTTATAATACTATAGGAGTATTTTGTGTTACTATAATTACTTATGTGCAAACTAAAAAGGTCTTTATTAGTATGTCAATAGTTGCGGAGTGGATACGCTAATGTTATATGTGACTAGGGTGTTTTAGACTTAGAATCTATGATATTTGCTTTACTTCCTGTTCCTTGTTTGGTTGTGCACTTAGAGTTAGGGTCACTTATTCGAAGGTCTATCCTGTTTTGGTTACATATGACTGGTATGCACTACGCAAATGTTGGAGTAACTGGTAAGGATCATCTTATAATTATCTACATTATTACGTCTATTAATTATTTCTTTTACGCCTATTCTCACGTAGATAACATGGCTGGATTCCATATCCCCAGAGATCCGTACTTTCCCAACCAAGGAAACGGTGGATGGCTCGATGTTGAGCCAGAAGAGGAACCTGCAATCCCATTGGACGATGACTTCGCAGAGAACTTCCCGGAGGATTCTGACTCCGAGCCCGAAGTCAATGATCAACCCCTGGTGCCTCCAAACCCAAATCCTAACCCTCGTCCGGCTTTTCAAGGCCCGACGCCTCTGTGGGTGGAAAGTTTGGAGACATGGAGTCAGGAACAGGGTCAACCCATTCCATACAACGGAGACCGAAGCTTCTACAACATGAGTGAAGGAGGCTCAGCGGACAGATTCCTGCCTATTCTGGTCCGCAGGGTTGCTCGTAATGAGATACAGGGTAGGACAGCCCTCAACCGAATTGCAGAACTTGATGCCAATACAGGGATCAACACTATCCACATTCGTCGTCTGGAGGATGATCGCGATAGAACGGCGAGAGACCATGAGTCTCTTTTGCAAGAGCTAGCTATGACTCGAGCTGAAGTCATAGAACATCGTGTGCGCCAACGAGTGTACGAGCGACACCTTCTTGACTTGGAGCGTTAGATGGATGACTTAAGGGTTCGTCCAAGGGGTTCCCGTCGCCAGTAGGGAATGCTCTGCTCAAATTTCCTTCTTATCTAAGGATTAGCCTTCTTATCTACGCTCTAAGTATCACTTTTCCCTGTAATTTCCTGTTATCTTAAGACTTTGAACTTTCGACCGATAGGTCTTTATTCTGTCAAAATTTTCTTATCTTGGTTTGATGTAGGACCTACTTCTAGGTCATTTTCCCGAACATATTACATCTGTAATACCAAAATTATTGACAGATATCTAATTTCATGGAAATTATACAAATGCTTTCATCTTTCTAGTACTAGATTTCTATTCGATCGTACTTTCATCTGTGTTGTTGGGCTATGGAGAGTTAGTCCATGAGTCACTCTCATCATACTCTTTATTAAATTCTTACCAAAATCTTCATCTTCGTGATTTTATACCTTCAAGATGCCTCCGCGCAGATCGAACAGGCGCGCTACTCCAATAACTCTGAATCAAACTTCACCTCCTCCTCCTCCTCAATACAACCCAGCAGCTATCCAAGCTGCTGTGAATGCGGCTGTTACGGCAGCCCTAGCACAATTCAACTCAATCGGTACAAGCGGGAGTGGAACGAATGTGCCTCCCACCCCAGTTGAAACTCTAGTGCGCTCTAGGGAGTGCTCGTACAAGGACTTCACCAGCTGCAAACCCAGGGCCTTCAAAGGTACTGGCAGAATCATTGGCCTCTCACAATGGTTCGAGAAGACGGAGTCGATCTTTGAGATCTGCTCCTGTCCAGAAGGGAGCAAGGTAAAATTTGTCGCCTGCACCTTCGCGGACCGAGCCCTGACGTGGTGGAACAGCCATGTCAAGTCACTCTCCCTTATAGTGGCGAATGCTATCGGCTGGGAAGCTCTTAAGGAGCTCATGATCGAGGAATACTACCCGAGGGGCGAAGTTTAGAAGTTGGAGCAGGAGCTCTGGAGCCTAACCATGAAGGGCTCCGACATAGTTTCCTACACTGCCAGATTCAGCGATCTGGTGGCGCTATGTCCGGGAATGGTCCCTTCTGAAGCGAAGAAGGTGGAAAGGTACATTTGGGGGCTGGTGCCTCCATTTCAGGGGAATGCCCTGGCTTCAAACCCCACTACCTTCGATAGTGCCAAGCGATTGGCACAAAGGCTCATTGACCATGGGGTCCGAACCCCGTCAGCAACAACAACCCTAGCCATCTTAGAACCCTCCAAAGCCGCTGACAACAAGCGGAAATTATGGGATGACAAGAAGAAGAAAGCTTCCAAAAAGCAGCAGGTCGTAGCTGTTCATGTTGCGATAGCACCTACTGCTGCTGCACCGGCGAAGCAGTATGCTGGAAGCTTGCCAAAGTGAAACAAATGCAGCTTACACCACAATGTACCCTGCCGGGAAATGCAGTGCTCTAACTGCAACAGGAAGGGGCACACTGCCCGTTTCTACAAGGCTCCGACAAAGCCAATTACCCAATTCCCCGGCATTGGTGTGGGCCAGGCTTGCTACGCTTGTGGCGAGGTGGGCCACTACAAAAGGAACTGCCCGAAGGCAGGAAATGTCGGCAGAGTGGGAAGAGTTTTGGCTATAGGCCACGAGGAAGCGGTTGCCGACCCCACAGTGGTCACTGGTACGTTTCTCCTCGATAACTCATATACATGCATTCTGTTTGATAGTGGAGTGGAGAGGATTTTCGTGAACCAGAAATTTGCTCACTTGCTTAAACATAAATTGCATGCAACTAAAGAACCATTCATTGTAGAAATGGCTAATGGGAAGACAGAGAGTGCTAGCTGCAAATACATAGGACGTACACTAACACTAGATAGCCATTCATTCCCAATCGACCTCATGCTGGACTCAATTAAAAGTTTCGACGTCATTATCGGCATGGATTGGTTGAGTTCTCATCGTGCCGACATCATGTGTTATGAAAAGGTTGTTCACCTTAATCTGCCATCTAGCGAAACCCTAGTGAGCCAAGAGATTCTTGCGAAAGGAATTTCGTGCATTCCTTGCTCATGTTGTCGATGTGAGCCAAGAGACGAAGGACCTAAAGAACATTCAAGTGGTACGCTATTTTCCCGACATCTTTCCAGAAGAACTCCCAGGATTACCTCCGCAACGTCAAGTCGAGTTCAGAATCGACTTAGTTCTAGGGGCTACCCCAGTAACCAAATCGCCCTATCGTCTAGCAGCAGCTGAGATGCAGGAGCTATCCAGTCAACTTAACGAATTGCTCAGCAAGGGCTTTATCAGACCAAGCTTCTCACCCTGGGGAGCACCGGTCTTGTTCGTCAATAAGAAAGACGGATCGTTCCGTATATGCATCGACTACAGGGAACTTAACAAGATGACCGTTAAAAATCGTTACCCTCTGCCTCGCATAGACGATTTGTTTGACCAACTTCAAGGGGCGAACTTCTTTTCAAAAATTGGCCTAAGATCCGGGTATCACCAATTACGATTGCTTGGGGAGGATGTTCCGAAGACAGCCTTTCGAACTTGTTACGGACACTACGAGTTTGTAGTGATGCCGTTCGGATTGACTAATGCACCCGCAGTATTCATGGATTTAATTAATAGGGTGTGCCGTCCTTACTTGGATCAGTTCGTCATCGTCTTCATCGATGACATACTTATCTACTCTCGTAGTAAGGAAGAGCATAGTCAACATTTGCGACAGGTCTTGGAAACGCTGCGATCAGAGAAGCTTTATGAGAAGTTCTCGATGTGAATTTTGGATCCGAAGGGTCGAATTCTTAGGATACGTGGTTAGAGAAGAGGGAATACACGTAGACCCATCCAAAATCAAGGCCATTGAGAACTGGTCAGCACCGAAGACGCCTACAGAAATTCGTTAATTTCTAGGCCTCGCTGGCTACTATCGCATGTTCATTCAGAACTTCTCTCGGATTGCGAAGCCTCTTACAACATTGACCGAGACGGGCGTGGCCTTTGACTAGGAAGAGAAACAAGAGAAAGCGTTCCAAACGCTAAAGCGAGCCTTATGCACCGCACCGATATTGTCCCTCCCCGAAGGGATAGAAGACTTTGTGGTTTATTGTGATGCATCCAATCAAGGGCTCGGCTGTGTCCTGATGCAAAAAGGTAAGGTCATCGCCTATGCCTCAAGGCAGCTGAAGACACACGAGGTCAACTACACCACACATGATCTTGAGTTAGGAGCAGTAATGTTTGCTTTGAAGATCTGGAGACACTACCTGTATGGTACAAAAAGCACTATCTTTACAGACCACAAAAGCCTACAACATATATTCGACCAGAAGGAGTTCAACATGAGACAACGACGGTGGGTCGAGCTACTCAGTGATTACGAATGCGAAATTCGTTATCATCCCGGCAAGGCCAACGTAGTAGCTGACGCCCTAAGTCGGAAAGAATACTCTGGTCGTAGAGTCAAATCATTGACTATAACTATCCATTCACACTTATCCACAAAAATTAAGGAGGCTCAGCTCGAAGCTTTGAAAAACCTGAAAATGTGGCGGGTGAATCCCTGAGAGGGATGGATAAAAACTTGGAAGTCAAGGGTGGCGGAGCGTTATATCTCATGGATCGGATCTGGACACCGAAACACGGTGGATTCAGAGACTTGGTCATGACCGAAGCACACAACACTCGATATTTCGTCCACCCAGGTTCAGATAAGTTGTATCTGGATCTTAAAAAGTTATACTGGTGGCCTAACATGAAAGCAGAGATTGCTACCTTCGTTAGTAAATGCCTTACTTGCGCCAAGGTTAAGGTCGAATACCAGAAACCATCAGCTTTACTTCAGCAACCGGAGATACCTGAATGGAAGTGGGAGCGGATCATGATGGACTTCATAATCAAGTTGCCCAAGACTACGGGTGGTCTCGATACCATATGGGTGATCGTAGACAGGTTAACAAAGTCCGCACACTTCCTGCCGATCAAAGAAACTGACAAGATGGAGAAACTAACAAGAACATACATTAGGGAGATCGTACGACTACATGGTGTTCCCATATCCATTATCTCTGATAGAGATAGTAGATTCACTTCGAGGTTCTGGCAGTCGCTACAAAGTTCTCTAGGAACTAGGCGGGACATGAGTACACCCTACCATTCGCAAACCGACGGACAAAGTGAGAGGACTATTCAAACTTTGGAAGATATGTTGCAAGCCTGTGTGATAGACTTTAGGAAGGCATGGGATACTCATTTACCCCTTGTCGAGTTTTCCTACAACAATAGTTATCACACGAGCATAAAGGATGCTCCAATTGAAGCCCTCTATGGCCGTAAGTGTAGGTCCCCTCTGTGCTGGGCTAGGGTGGGCGACACGCAGTTAGCTAAAGGACGAGTTCCTGACAGCACTCTCACAGGTCCGGAGATCATTCGGGAAACGACAGAGAAGATCATTCAGATTCGTGAACGATTGAAAGCCTCTAGAGACTCGTTTTGCTATCTTCTAGCATTGTTTAGAGTCAATTAGAGTGTTTTAAGCCTCGTACATCCAAGAAATGAGTGTTAGGAAATATCTACTTGAGTCCATTGTGCACCAAGCAAGCCATAAACTTCATCATGTGGAGTTTACGGCCACATCACATGAGTTTACGGCCGTAAACTCAAGGTGGCCGTAAACTCATGCCATAAACATGATATTCCATCCTTATTCTTCATTATTCACCATTTGAACCTCAAGAACTTGATTTCTCTCTTAAGTATCATAAGGATCTTCATTTTATTCTTCAAAAATGTAAGTGTTTCATCCTTTGTTTTGTTGATACATCTCATTATCTACTATCCCCCTTTGATTTCATCCATTAACTTCAACTTTTGGGTTTGATCTTCAAGATCACCAACAACACCAAGAACACACACTAGTGTTTTGGGCCGAAATCAACTCTTTTTGCTTCCATATTGTAAGTACCCTATTCCTATACTTGTTATCTAGTAGGAACCCTTGATTTGCACCTTGAAAACATCCATTTCCCTAGAACAATAGGAGTTTATGGCCAAGAGCATCTCCCTTGGCCGTAAACCCTTGTTAAAGGTGCATTTGTTGGCCACAAACTCCCTAAAGCTAAGCATTGAACCTAGAACACTTCCTTGATGCTTGAAAGACCTTTAAAACACTTTTTGGCACAAAACTTCATGAGTTTACGGTCGTAAACTCATAGGGTCGAAAACCCTATGGCCGTAAACTCAAGGGCCGTGAACACCTTGGCCGTAAACACCATTGTGTGGCCATACACCCCTTAGATGCAACCCTTTATACTTCTAGCACTTCAATCAAAGTGTTTCCTAAGTCCTAGGGTGTTTTTCCTTACATGATTAGTTGTATAAACACTAATTATATACATATATGTGTCATTATATGCTTATTAGGATCCGTTGTGCTCAAGGTTTCACTTAGCACTTAGCATCATACAAACCGATCTTTCATTCGTATCACTCGCTGCAGGTGAGTTCATACCCCTTAATTTACCTTTTAAATGATTTTAAATGCTTTTATGGGGGGGGGGAATACAAGTACAAACATAATTGTTATTATATCAATCACATATTATTAATAACTATCAAACAAATGGATTTCTTATACTTCAAAGTGTGTTATCAATCAAATTGCTTCAAATCGTTTTACAAACTCTTTTATATGCAAAACTCTTTATCAAACTCTTTTAAACTTATATTTTATCAAAAGCATATCTATATAGATATAGTTATATAAGTAGGATTGAAAGGACTTAGGACTGATAGCTCGCCTTACTTCCTGTTCCTTGTTTGGTTGTGGACTTAGGGTATCGGTTGTTTTTCCGAAGGTCGTTTGAATCTTAGTTATATATTATGTGTATGTATATATATATATATATATATATATATATATATATATATATATATATATATATATATATATATATATAAGTTCTTCATTCAGTTCGATACCTTTGGGTAGCAAAGGGGTACAACCATGTTCATACATACAAACAACATTGCTAGTAAACTATAATAGGTATAGTTTAGAAAGTCACTAATACTATTACTAGAACAATGAAACATACAAAGAGTCAGTTCATACATGAGTCAGTACATACTATAACGAGAGACAATACTCACTATAAAGAGAAACAGATAGAGAATACTATAACGAGAGACAATACTCACTATAAAGAGAAACACATAGAACATACTATAATGAGAGACAATACTCAGTATAAAGAGAAACAGACAGAGAATACTATAACGAGAAACAATACATGCTACACAATATACACTAGAAAACATACTACATACTAGACAGAGAGAACACTACACTAGAACATACTATACAAATACAAGAATACTATAACATTAATATGAGATTCTACTTCATGGCTCAGCAAGATACTACTGCATCACGTTTTGTACCCAGAGTCTCCTGGAGGGAGAGCGTGAATTTGTGCATAGATCTATGCCGGACTGACCCTCCTACACCTTGCTGCTAGCTACAGTGGGACCTTCAGGTCTACGGGTGACGAATGTCATATGATTTCGACGTCTCGAACGTCGTGTTATACTAGTCAATCAAGTATGGTTACAATCATATTACATTTTACCTTAATTAACTAACAAGTTTAAAGGTAGTTAGTACATTAGTAGTTACCTAGATAAAACTACAGTACATCTTTATTTTTTCCCAATTCATTCACATTGTGATCTTCTCATATAAACGGTAATGAAAAACTATATTTTGGTAATGATAGTCATATTTTGGGAAAACGCACACTTTTACAAAAGAACAAACATAGAGAACAGTTGAGTCTTGGTAGAAGACCACTTTAGTAGGAAATATAGGATTTTCTAGGAAGCTTTCAAACATTTACATCAAACACTTCCAAACTTTTACATCAAACATTTACAAGCACTTCTTCAAACTTATACAAACAATGACACAAAAATACTTATGAACTCACCAGCTTTAATGTTGATCTACGCTTTCAAAATAACTTGTATTCTCAGGTCATCAGTAGACAGGTACAGATGATCAGGCTTGAGAAGATGAAGCACATTCAAGACTCATCTCTTATTTTGATTATTCATTTTGGTGTCTTATAAACTTCAGAATACACTTGTAATAAAATTATACTATTAATGCAATGGATGATGTTGTTGCTTGTTTACTATTGTGCATTGTTGTGATATTGTACATGACGTCCTCCACCCCCGAACGTTTCCGCTGTTCCGGTTTTGGGGTGTGACAGATTGGTATCTGAGCATTGTTTATAGTGAATTGAGTATATCAACCCATAAAAGATATACAACTATAAACACAACGTGATTAAATACTTTGAGCAAGAGTTTATACTTTTAAATAATAAAATATTTAACCTAAGTATACATACCTGCATTCATACAAAAATCAGTGTCACTAGGACAGAACAAAAGTATTACGATTGTTGGACAGCACGAGTAGTCTTGGGGACATATAATCAGATCTGGGAGTGATATAGCCTGATCAACTATATTTCTCCAAGAAGTGATTAGCACGAGTAGTCTTGGCGTTTTCATGATTTCGGAACTCGACGAGTTGTGGGGCCAACTTAGTGAGTTAAGTCATCTTGATGTTGACTTTAACCTAGAGTTGACTTTGACCAAGGTGTTGACCTTGACTTTGACTTTGACCTGAGTTGACCAGGAAATGGTAATTAAGGAAGATTGTTATGTGTAGGATCTGAGGGGGGTTGATTCCGGCAGCAAGGACAGTTTAGACACTTTACAACATTGAGGTGAGTTACCTTCGAGTAGGAGTGGGTCTACGGCCACAATGTCAGGCCACTAGTAGGAGTTGGTTGTTAGATGATTGTCTTTGTGATAATCATATTGGTTTGCTACTACCTTATATGTTTTATGCGATTAGCATGATATGATATATGTGATAGAGGTAGTGGCTATCGGTTGAAAGATACCGAAGGGGTCGTCAGAACCCATGCATGTCTAGTAGTATGTTCTTGATATGTTCTTATGTGGTTGTGGTAGGGGTGAAATAGTCCCCGGTTACCGGTTGAAAGATACCGAAGGGGAGGTCAGCTCCCGGTTACCGGTTGGAAGATACCGAAGGGGAGGTCAGCTCTCGGCTACCGGTTGAAAGATACCGAAGGGAAGTCCAGCTTCCGATTATCCCAGACAGATACCGGTTGAAAGATACCGAGGGATAGGCAGTATATGTTTATGTTATGTGGTATGATGGCGGAACTCACTAAGCTTCGTGCTTACAGTTTTCAGTTTTGTTTCAGGTACCTCTTCAGCGAAGGGGAAGGAGCCGGCACGGTAGCAGCGCATCGCACACATATGATTTCTGCATTTTGAGATCCATGGGATTGTACTCTGACATTATTACTATTTTGATGATATGGTTTGATACACGTAGCTATGATTTTATGAAACGATATGAACCAATGATGTTTATAAGTAAATTGTTTTATAAGTCTGTTAATTAAAAATGAAATTTTTGGCCTTGAAAATTGGGATGTTACAGTTCGATACCTAATTAATCTACTTTACTACTACATGACTAGATACACTTCCTATTGTATTTTAGTTGGTTAGAATAATAAAATTTATAAATTTAAAGCTTTTAGTGATATAAATAAAACACATCAGGTCGTGAAGTAGAAGACTTGTTTGGGTTTAGTGATAGTGATCATGGATGACAAGGTTAGTGGCAAGAGTATAAGTGAGTTGATTTTTAATCTATAAATAAATTCAATGACATGACAATCTTAAAAGGAAAGTATCGTTGCTTAGTCGACATACGAATCTGAGATCATGGCATCCATGACGGCTACATGTCAAGCCATTTGGCTTGGGAATCTTATGAAGGAGCTAATGGGACATCAAGTTATGCCTATTACTTTGTATGTTGAAAATAACTCAATGATTTAGTTGATGATGAATCTTGTGGTTCATAGTAGAAGTAAGCACACACAACAAGAAACAAGTCCTTTAGCGACGCCGTCTATAGTGACGACGCTACCCTTTAGGGATGAAGAATCTCGTTTGACTGGTTTTGAAGGGGGTGTGGAGGCAGCAGTGGCTCAAGCCCCTACGGGTATTGATCTGCAGCATTGGAATGCTGCTATTGACCACTTCTTAACAGAAAAGCTTCAAAAAGGATCCACTAGAAACAAAGAATGCCGGAAGAAGCAAGTAGTTAAGAATCGTGGAGGGACGTGCAGCTACGGTAGTGCTTGTTAGAACGTAAGTTATAATAATGTTTATTCATATTTAACATATTTTTTAATGTTTATTCAAGTGTAACATATTTTGTAATGTTAAATAGAATTTGATTAGACTTGAAGCATTTCATCGTGCACATGTGAATAATAAAGGGGAATTTGTTGATCGTTTGGTTGACGACCAATATGTAAGTTATTATTACTTAAAAATGAAGTAGATTTTTTTTGTGTTAGTTTAACGTATATTGACAATCTTTGTGAAATAAAGAATGCATTAGTTGCTGAGGTTGCTCTACAGACTCATCACATAACCGACTCCGATGGTGATCCAGACACCATTGATTGGTTCGCAATATTTGAGAAGGTGTTGGGTACTCATAGGGGGCATGTGAAAGGCATTGGGCCTAAACCTTCTTCAGCAGCGGGTACAAGTGCTTCATCTCAATGGCAGTCACAGTCACAAGCACCGCAACCAACACAGGTACTTGTTAAATTCTTAAAGAATTTTGTAGCTTTGCTATATTGTTAAGAACTTGATGCATTTATAGTAATTTTTGGTAGTGTGGTAGCTTGTTAAATTGTTAAATACTTAATTGATTTGGTGGTTTAAAAGTATTTTTAAATTATTACCGACTTAATTCATTTGATGGTTTGACAGTTTGTTAAATTGTTAATGACTTAATGTGCTTGTTACTTAATTCTAGGATGTTGATGTGAATGCTTTTCTTCAATACCCGGCGTTTGTGACGGCCATTGGAGACATTATCCGTTCGTTTAATAACCAAGTCAACAACGAGGAAAACAACGATGAGGAAGATGCAAACACATAGTATTTCTTGTTTTATGTTATGGATGATGTTATTTTGGATTTATTAGATAGTTTATGGATGACATATTAGATGTTTATTTGGGATTTATTAGATATTTTATGTAATGTGGTATATTTGATGTTTTATGTAATGTGGTATCTATTTTTATTTGTCGCTGAATTTTATAATATATACAAACTAATATCATAAATAAATTGTTTTTTTTTAAACCATTAGCAGCGACACCTTTAGGGACGACATTGACCAATTGCGACGACAACTGATTCCGGGAAGAGTAGGCGGAAAAACTCCGGCCGGTTGCCGGAAAGGTAATAGAGACGATTTCAACAACGACGACAATGACCCTTTAGCGACGACGGACATTAGAGTGGACTCTATTTGCGACGACAAAGGAGTATTAGCTACGAGGTAATAGTGACGACCCTTTAGTGTGACAACCTGAATCTTTATCCGTTAAAGTTAGCCATTTTCCGTTAAATGAATTTCGAATTTTATTTGTTCCGTCAAATTCTTATGGTTTGGAAAATCATATAAATTGTATAATTGAAATTTATATAAGTGTCGGGACCAAAAATCATGCGAAAAATCAAGTTTTCCTTTGAAAATCAGCCAAGTCTCGAGCAAACTCAGTGATTATGGCCGCAATCGTGTTCACGGCCGTGATTCCGATCACGGCCGTAAACCCGTTCACAGCTGGCCCCACCACCGACCATGAAAACCCCCCTATAAATATGTGCTCCTACCCCTTATTTACACTTTTATGGCCGCGAACACCCTCTCTCTCTCTAAAAATTGTCATCTGAAAACACTAGATTTCTCTTCATCTAGCACTTCATCCGCCTTAGAACTCGTTTTGGAGCATCAAAACATCCGTTTTTCATCAAATCAAGCTTTGTTGTTCTTGAGTTCACGGCCGTACACCCTTCAAATCTTCAAACCTTCAAGGGTCGCAATCTGTTCACGGCCGTGAACCCTTAAAACATTCATATTTCTTTCAAGAACACCGTTCACGGCCATAAACCATTCAAGGGGCTGTTCACGGCCGAGAACAGTTCACGGCCGCAAACCTTCCCAAGTCGTGAACTTGGCTGAAAACCTGCTTTCTCCGATTCAATCGAGTCCTGGTAACATTCTTAAACCAAAAGGCAAGTGTTTTTCCAACACTATAAATAATGGTTTCGCTAATAAATGCATATGTGTATTTAATTGATATTAGGATCCCGTTAAGTGCCGCGTACATCAACCCGAGGGTCTTCAATCCCAGTTTCGTTGTCCGACGCTTTCACGCAACTAACAGTGAGTTCATACCCCTATGATTTTATGATTTTAATGTTTTCAGGGTGAGAATACAAGCCAAACACAAATGATTTTGTGAATTTATACAAAAAAGGACTTTAACACACTTAAAACTGATGCAAATGATACAACCTTACGTTTTCCACATTTTTATAAAATATTTATAGATATTTTATCCTTTTGTAACATGCTGAGTATAAGGGAAGTTTTCAACTTACAAGCGTAATTACATAGTTTTTCAGATCAATAAATAACATACATACAAACTATAATAGGTATAGTTTGGGAATTCAATACACGGTTTTCCATATACAGGCATATAAACTATTATAAGAATATAGTTTAGGGAATTAACATATCTTTTTATAAACTTATCCGTTATATATAAAAAGGGTATTTCAAATTATTACTTGTAAAGTCGTTTATCTAGTTTGAGAGACACGTATTTGGGTACAATTACATGTACTAGTGGAAGACTACCCTTATGAACCAGAGTCTCCTCGAGGGAGAGCGTGAGTTTGTGTATAGATATATACGAGACTGACAATCCCGCACCTTGCTGTTAGCTACAGTAGGACCGGCAGGTCTACTGGTGACAAAGTCATAAAGGATATTGGCGTCCGATTCACGTCGTATCAGTTAGTATGGTCATAAAACTCACAAGTAGAGAGCAACGATATATTTACGTAGTAATATACTTTTCATGAACAATGCTTTAATAATATAAGTATGGAAAATACTTGTATTTTTCAGTTATGGAACAATTAAAGCAACAACATACATTCAGGGGCAAAATATAGGATTTTCCCGGACAAACATCCATATTTTTCAAACAATCAGTCTATCATTCAAGCATCGAATATTCATTGTTAATTCTATATTCCCTTAGTTTATACATTTGGGTCACGTATGAAGAATATCCGATAGATCGTGGAATGTGTGGTTTCCGCTCCATCTCCTGTTCCACGTTTGGTTGTGGGTTTGGGGTAGATCCATACAATTAACTGTCTGTTCGATATTGGTTTACACATAGCTAGTATGCATTAAGAGATTATAGAAGAAACTGGTATTATCATACTTATCTTGACTTTCATTATATCAATAATTATAAGGTTTTTCTTAAGAAACATAACACACTTGTCAACGAACTCAGAACCTGTTTTTCTAAATCAAAACGCTTATGAACTCACCAGCTTAAATGCTGATCTACTCTTTCAAAATAACTTGTATTCTCAGGAAATCAATAAACATGTACTCCCGCAGCTTTTGAGAAGACGGAGCATATAGAGTCACGTCTTTATATTTTTGCTACTTTTGATGTATATGTATATGAATCAAACAGATGTAAATACCTTTTATATATTCAATGTAATGGTTGTGTTTACTTTGATTACTATGATGCAATTGTTGTGATACTACACATGACGTCCTCCACCCCCGAACGTTTCTGCCGTTTCGGTTTGGGGGTGTGACAAATTGGTATCAGAGCTATTGTTTATAGTGAACTAAGTATACCGAACCTTGCATGGTATACAACTATAAACACTAAAGGGGCCGAAGCTCTCTGAAACTAAAAGTATACTTTAAAATTTAAGTATTTTACAATAGTATACAAGTATACATATGTACAAGAAGCTATAACATAGTAAGAACTATATAAAAGTATTTAGGACAAGTTGGACACTACGGTTAAACCTGAAGAGTTATATAGTCATATGTGTGGCCAATATAACCTGATCAACTATATTTGTCCGAGATATGACCAACATGTGTTTGGGAGTGACTGTGGTGTTGCGACAACTCTAAAACTCACCAAATCATATACTAATGAAGCACATAGTTAAAATAATATAGGAGTATTTTATGGTTCTCTAACACTGCACAAGTAGTACTAATCCTCACAAATGAAAGGCCGACAATTCCTTGTTTATGTTAGTAAACTTTTATTGTAGGTCTCTGTTATCGTTGTAGGATTAAAATATATCTTGTTCGAAAGTATCCGACTCATGATCAGTGTAGAAGGCTTATCGTCATTTTTCCCTTGTATCTTTTAGAGAAAGATGCCTGCCAAGAAGAGAGCCAATAGGAAGAACAATGATCCACCACCGCCACCACCTCCTCAGTTCAATCCTGTCATGTTCCAGGTGTTGGATAAGATGTCTAAGTCCATAACTTATTTGGTATATACTTGACCCGACATTGCACTTCACCCAAACTAGTTATGGATAATTTTATGAGAGTTGTATACTTACGATTTATTAATATATTATAAGTTATAATATATTAATATAAAGTCATGTTACTTAATTAGTTTTAATCTTGAATTAATTATGAATTAATTTAGTGATTAAAAGGAAGACTAATTAAATCATGGGCTATTATATTTATATAGTGTGGGCTAACACTCATTTGGGAATGGGCTAAGCTTATATGGAAGTCCATGGATGATCCATGGAGCTTTTACCCATGGATCCTTGGAAGAGGAAAAGACATGGGTTATTAGGGTTTCACCCTAACCATGTACACTATATAAACAAGCTTATGTTGCATGAAAAAACACTAATGTGTGTGTAAGTGTGGTGGCCAAAATCAAGAGTTAGTATACTCTCTCATACATTTTCCAAGTTTGTGGTGATTTGTGATTTCCATTTGAGGCATTCACATTATTGGTGCTTGGCTCTCAAACTCCAAGGAATCAACAATCAACAAAAGGTATGTAATTCATCTAGTTCTTTTATGGTTAAAAGTACCCCATGCCATGCTAGATAGGTTATAAACCTTGAAAATAATATTTTGCATGTATCTTAGACAAACATAGATCCAAGGTTTAATAGGGTTGCATGTACACTTAGGAAGTGTTAGAATGCTCAAAACCCAACAGTGGTATCAGAGCCTAGGCTTGTTTGTTTGATACTTGATGCAAAATAGTGATAAAAAGTCGATTTTTTGCTGTCTGACTGATGAACTCGCCGAGTCCATGGGGGGACTCGCCGAGTTCACGTGTAAACTCATCCTACTCGCCGAGTAGGTTCGTGCACTCGGCGAGTAGGAGCCTCAGAATGCAGATTTTCGACTTTTGCTGCTGGAAATGGACTAGAAACATTACCCTAAACTGTTTTGGTGTTTTAAAACTTGTTTTAGTTGGTGTAATGGTTGTTCTAATCCATTTACAATAGCTTATATCAAAATTTCATGCTTTGTATGTGTTCATATAATTCTTGAAACTTTGATGATCATGTTCATGTTCTTATGAATTTAGAAGATGATAGGAATTATTTGCTGAATTGTTTAGGATTAACTCTTGATCATTTATGTGTTTTAATGGAGTCCATAATTTGTCCTCAAGTTATGGATATCCAAAGGTCACTTCTTTTAAATACATACTTAAAACACATAAGTTACATGGAAATGAAGAGTCTTCATTTTTATGAACCTTTAATTCATAAGTTATGAAATGAAAAGTTTTGAATAGTTTCAAAACTTGTCCTCAAGTTTTGGAATTTGTATAGTTACACACACTTTAATATACTTTAATTCCAAACCCTTAGAGTTTTAAAAGTTAAAATTCAACCCTTATACTATTTATAACATTAATGGTTAATTATTATATATATGTATAAGTTCAAAGTCGTCTTACCGCTAGTACGCCTCATTCATGAAGCCAGTCTATAAGGTGGGTATAAGGTTGTTGCCTATAAAATGGCAACTTAATGGGTGTCCACTCTCACCCACCGCTTGCTTGACTGGTGGAGGGTCGTTAGCCGAACGGGTAGGACAAGGACTTATAAATTCTCATTAAAAGTATGATGAATATTATAAAGTAACTAAGCCTTTTATAAATTCCCAATCTTAGTTACTATAGTAAAATGTGAATATGGTGCTAACCCATGAAATTCACACTTTGTACCTTACCAAGTCGTTGGTGGAGCGTGTGTGGTTAACCGGCACACTAACTTGGACTAGTAAGGATCACGAAGGGTGACTTAATGTTTATCATAGATCGGTGGAGCGTGTGTGGTTAACCGGCACATTGATTAGGTGATAATATTAAGGGTACCAAGTGAATTTGCATGGTTATTCACACCTTGTTTTGTGATCCTCGGCATCCCAGTCACAAAACTTGAAGGGCACAATCGAGATTGAAACATGCCATTGAAAAGTTCAATGAATCTCAAAGGAATCTAGGAATTTCAAAACCAATTAAACCTAATAATTCATTTCGTTTTCATGGTGGAAATTGGTGAATCGTCATTCACCTACCTTCAAATATATTATAGCTTAGATTACGACATCCCTCTTCTAAGTTATAATATATTGTGTTGGATCCTAGCCTTAATATTACATTTGGGTGTATTATTAAGGATTCGATATATCTAATCTAAACTTGTTTTCTTCTTTTCAGATGTCTTCCAACAACAAAGCTTCGGGCTCTAACCCTACTGGCTCCTTTTCCCTCATGAACCTTTGTGGGAGGGTCATCTTTGATGGTTCCAACTTCATGGATTGGATCCGGAACATCAGGATGGTTACTCGTTACGAGGACAAGGAATATGTCCTCGATAAGGAGCTAAAGGAGCTTGATGAGTCCACTGCTACTCCTGAGGAGGTCGCTGAGTATCAGGCACATGAAAGAGATGCAACCAAGGTGGCATGCATCATGATGGCCACCATGACAGCTGAACTCCAAAAGTCCTATGAGGACTATTACCCTTTTGAGATGCATCAGGATCTGATGGAAAGGTACCATCAGAGTGCTCGTCAAGAGCGGTATGAAATAATCTCCTCCATGATCACTACCCGTATGAAGGATAGCGAACCAATCACGAGCCACATGCAGAAAATGCAAAGGTATGTGGACCGTCTAATGAAACTGAATGTGAACTTCCCTGAGGAGTTGGCAATTGATATCATTTTGCACTCCTTGCCATCGTGTTATGATCAATTTCGTATGACATACCACATGAACAAGGAGGAAGTCACACTCAGTAAGCTTCAAGGACTTCTGAAGACTGCCGAAAGTGGTCTTAAGAGTAAGTCGGCTGCTACTCCTACTCCTACTACTACCCCTGTTTTGGCTATCGGGCAAGGCAAAGGGAAAAAGAGGAAGCACCCTTCGAAGGGTACCGAGGGAAAGTCCCTTGAAGGCTCCTCATCTGGAACCAAAGGTGGTTCTATCACTCCTTCTGCCATCCCTAAGGATGTTGAATGCTTCTACTGCCAAATAAGGGGCACTGGAAGCGAAACTGCCCAAAGTACTTGCAGGATGTCAAGGATGGGAAAGTGAAACCATCCCATGCAGGTATTTACACTATATTGTCTAATAACTCACCATATTCTAATTCTTGGGTTCTTGATACAGGTTGTGGTATTCACATCTGTTGTGACTTGCAGGGCCTAAGAAGAAGTGAGGATGTGGAGCACGGAAAGATAAACTTAATCATGGGGAACAAGAAGGTTGCACCTGTTACCAAGATTGGAGTTTATACTTTGTTGCTAGATAGTGGGTTAAAGTTAGATTTGAATAAATGTGTGTACTCGTCTGAAATGGCGAGGAATATTATTTCCTTTCATGCTTTGTACAAACAAGGTTTTACCTTTTCATTTGATAATGAAGTTGGTAGTATTAATGCTTTCTTTAATAATGTTCTTTATTTTAAAGCATTACCTTGTGATGGTGTGTATGAAGCTGTATCGGTTGTAGATAATTTAGGAAATAATGTATTATGTATTGATTCTTCTACTAGCTTGGATAAAGCATCTTTGTGGCATTGTCGTCTTGGACATGTAAGCAAGAAACACATAGGCCAGCTCCAAAAGGATGGAGTCTTGGAGTCGTTCGACCTCAAGTCGGATGATAGTTGTGAGTCTTGTCTACTTGGAAAAATGACAAAATCACCCTTCACTGGTACTTGTGCAAGGGGTGAGGGTTTGTTGGACCTTATACATACTGATGTATGTGGACCATTCAAAACAGCCACAAGGGATGCTAATCGCTATTATGTGACTTTTATTGATGATTTTAGTAGATATGGTTATGTCTACTTAATCAAACATAAGTCAGAAACTTTTGAAAGGTTTAAAGAGTTTAAACAGGAAGTAGAAAATCAATTGGGCAGGAACATTAAGATGCTTCGATCCGATCGAGGTGGTGAGTATCTTAGTACTGAGTTCCTCGACTATCTTAAGGAGTGTGGGATTGTCTCACAATTGACACCTCCCAGGACACCACAGCTGAATGGTGTAGCTGAGAGGCGCAATCGAACTTTGTTGGACATGGTTCGCTCTATGATGAGTCGAGCTTCGCTACCAATCTCTTTTTGGGGGTATGCCTTAGAGACTGCCGCCCACATCCTTAATCTAGTCCCTACAAAGAAGATTGCCAAAACACCTCATGAGATGTGGACTGGGAAAGTTCCCAATTTGGACCACATCAAGATTTGGGGTTGCGAGGCTTTCGTGAGGCGCGAGACTCATGACAAGCTCGAACCTCGAAGTGAAAGGTGTATTTTCATCGGCTACCCACAAAAATACTTTGGTTACCTCTTCTACAGACCCAGTGAGAATGTGGTCTTTGTGGCTAGGAGAGGGGTCTTTCGAGAGAGAGAATTTATAAGCCAAGGAGACAGTGGGAGGCAAATTGACCTTGAAGAAATTCAAGACTCGATTGGTGAAGGAACCTCAGACACTAGCAATCAACTTGAGGAGGAAATTCCTGTTGATCCAGCTGACGAGTCTATACTTCCGAGGCGTTCCACAAGGGTTAGGAACACACCTGAGTTTTATTATGGATTTCATATTACTACGGAAGGTGATACATTTATCAGTGACAGTACACTGGTAAATCTAGATGAACTTACAGTGTTAAGGAAGCCATGGCAGGCCCAGAGTCTGCTAAATGGAAGGAGGCTATGGACAGCGAGATACAGTCCATGTATGACAATCAAGTTTGGAACTTGGTTGACAATGTACCAGGCCGTAAGACAGTCGGGTGCAAATGGATCTTCAAGAAGAAGACCGACATGGATGGGAAGGTGCACACTTATAAGGCTCGACTGGTTGCGAAGGGGTTTACTCAGACTCAGGGAATTGATTATGATGAAACCTTTTCACCAGTAGCAAAGATTAAGTTTATTAGGGTTATGCTAGCCATTGCTGCATTTCATGATTATGAAATATGGCAAATGGATGTCAAAACCGCTTTCCTTAACGGAAAGTTGGCTGAGGATGTTTACATGAATCAGCCAGAAGGTTTTGTCAGTGCAGAGTACCCCAATAGAGTGTGCAAGCTTGAGAAATCCATTTATGGATTGAAACAAGCATCTCGAAGTTGGAATCTTTGTTTCGATGAGAAGGTCAAAGAGTTTGGTTTCTCAAGAAGTGAAGATGAGTCATGCGTGTATGTCAGAGCTAGTGGGAGTATAGTTAGTTTTTTGGTACTGTATGTGGATGACATACTACTCATAGGAAATGACATCCCAACCTTGCAGGAGGTTAAGTCCTGGCTTGGGAAGTGCTTTGCTATGAAGGACCTTGGAGAAGCTACATATATCCTAAGGATAAGGATATTAAGAGAAAGGAGTAAAAGACTAATTGGACTTAGTCAGAGTATCTACTTGGATAAGGTGTTGAAAAGGTTCAACATGCAGAATTCCAAGAAAGGAGAATTACCGATCCAAAGCAATGCCAAACTGAGCAAGGCTCAGAGCCCGAGTACAGAAGATGAGATAGCTGAGATGAGTCGATTACCTTATGCTTCCGCTGTTGGTTCGATCATGTATGCTATGACTTGTACTCGTCCTGATGTGGCCTTCGCTTTGAGCATGGTCAGCAGATATCAGGGGAACCCTGGCAAGGCTCATTGGACTGCGGTAAAGAATATTCTCAAGTACCTGCGGAGGACTAAGGATTGGATCCTTACCCTTGGTGGGAGTGATGACTTGAGAGTAGTAGGGTATAGTGATGCTAGCTTTCAGACTGATAGGGATAACTTCCGCTCTCAGTCGGGTTGGGTCTTTACCTTAAATGGAGGGGCAATCACTTGGAAGAGTTCCAAACAGGAGACTGTAGTTGATTCGACTTGTGAATCAGAGTACATAGCAGCGAGTGAAGCGGCAAAGGAGGCGATATGGCTGAGGAACTTCATCGGAGACCTTGGAGTTGTACCAGCTATTAAGAAGCCTATGGAGATTTTCTGTGACAGCAATAGTGCGTTTGCCTTAGCCAAGGAACCAAGAGATCATGGCAGATCCCGACACATTGACAGAAAATATCACTTCTTAAGACACAAGATAGAAGAGGGACTCCTCGTGGCAAAGAGGGTATCGTCAGATGAGAACCCTGCGGATCCCCTTACGAAGGGACTGACGAGGGTGAAGCATTTGCAGCATGCGAGGCGCATCGGGCTGAGGGACGATATTAGTTTTATAGATTAGATAGCCTTTTTCTGAAACTTGTAAAATGTAATCGACGTTTGATGATGAATAAAATTTGTGATTTATTTATGAGCAAAGTGTTGCTATCATTGTCAATTATTTACTATTGTTTCAGTTTTGCATGTTTTGACTTCCAGAATAATTAATTTATTCAAACTCTCCACAGTCGGTCATATGTCGGAAGTAGGTATGAATCAAGACTGTCATGAATTGGGATTGTAGATGACTAAAGGTGTTTAGCCATAGAAATGGTTGCTACAACATTCATGAGTACTCATAAGTTATGAGTATTGGAATAAACCCACGCTCACTTGTATCACTTCATGGAATTTATCTCGAGTGATCGTGAGACGGTAATATCATATAAGTCTTCAAACCTAGAGATATGAGTTGTTACCTATGAGTTGGTTGTGCATTGATTGCATGTAAACGCATCAGTAACTTGATGTTATAAAACGTGCCTTTGTGTGCAATTCAATAAGTAGTAGAACAAGCATATGAGTCGAAGTTTATCTGTTCCTTCTAGAAATAGAAGCGATATCTGGGCCCCTCGATGATTTTGTGTTGACCCATGTACCGGGCCCGGTCAGAACTAAATTGATGTGTTCAGTTAAGTTCTTTGTCAAACAAATCGGAAATAGAGAAACAACTGCTAGACAATAAGTAAGACATTGTTCCATGTATTTGTCCGGCTGATATCATGAGAGCAGAGGATTATATGATCACTTATCTAAAATGGTGCTTCATAGTTCACAAGAGTTTTCGAGAGCTACGATTGCCGGTTGGTTCCTGAAGTAATATAGGCAAATACAGTTATTAGACTTATCCAAGTGGGAGTCTGTTGGATAAGATGTCTAAGTCCATAACTTATTTGGTATATACTTGACCCGACCCGACATGGTCCATTTGGGTTGCACTTCACCCAAACTAGTTATGGATAATTTTATGAGAGTTGTATACTTACGATTTATTAATATATTATAAGTTATAATATATTAATATAAAGTCATGTTACTTAATTAGTTTTAATCTTGAATTAATTATGAATTCATTTAGTGATTAAAAGGAAGACTAATTAAATCATGGGCTATTATATTTATATAGTGTGGGCTAACACTCATTTGGGAATGGGCTAAGCTTATATGGAAGTCCATGGATGATCCATGGAGCTTTTACCCATGGATCCTTGGAAGAGGAAAAGACATGGGTTATTAGGGTTTCACCCTAACCATGTACACTATATAAACAAGCTTATGTTGCATGAAAAAACACTAATGTGTGTGTAAGTGTGGTGGCCAAAATCAAGAGTTAGTATACTCTCTCATATATTTTCCAAGTTTGTGGTGATTTGTGATTTCCATTTGAGGCATTCACATTATTGGTGCTTGGCTCTCAAACTCCAAGGAATCAACAAACAACAAAAGGTATGTAATTCATCTAGTTCTTTTATGGTTAAAAGTACCCCATGCCATGCTAGATAGGTTATAAACCTTGGAAAATAATATTTTGCATGTATCTTAGACAAACATAGATCCAAGGTTTAATAGGGTTGCATGTACACTTAGGAAGTGTTAGAATGCTCAAAACCCAACACCAGGCAGCAGTTACAGCCGTTGTGGCTGCTGCAATGTCACAGATGAATCCTGGTGGCTCTAGCGGACCAGGAAGTGGTACCCATCCCCAAAATCTTGATGGTGGTTAGGGATACCAGAAGGAGTGTTCCTACAAAGATTTCATGAATGCGAAGCCCAAATCCTTCGACGACAATGGAGGAGTCATTGCCCTAACCCGGTGGTTCGAGAAAATCGAATCAATTTTCGATATTTGTGCATGTTCTGAGGAAAGCAAGGTGAATTTTGCCGCCTGCACCTTCACTGATAGAGCATTGACTTGGTGGAATAGCCGGGTCAAATCCTTAACTCTGCTGGTAGTCAATGCCATGGGTTGGGAGAGTTTAAAAGAGATAATGTTTGCTGAGTACCGCCCAAGGGGCGAGATGTAGAAGTTGGAGCATGAGCTCTGGAACCTAAAGGTGAAGGGTTCCGACATTGCTACTTATACAGCTAGATTATGCGATCTGACTCTTCTATGTCCGGGGATGGTCACCCCGGAAAGCAAGAAAATAAAGAGGTACATTTGGGGATTGACACCCCCAACTCAAGGAAATGTTTTGGCTGCTAAACCTCTCACATTCGACAGTGCCAAGTGTTTGGCGCAAACTCTTATAGATCACGGGGTTGATCTTGATGAAGTGACAGTCGTTTCCGAACCACCAAAGGCGAGTGGTGGGAAGAAAAAGTTTTTGAAAAAGCGTAAGGGCCAGTCTTCGCAGGAGCCCTCCAAGACACAACAAGTAGTAGCAGTTCATGTTGCTACCACTCCTGTCGCTGTTCCTGCAACTCAAGCACCAACCAGTAGATATGCTAGTACCCTTCCAAAGTGTGACAAGTGAAACTTTCATCATCATGGGCAGTGCCACGAGATGTTGTGCAATAGTTGTGGTAAGAAGGGACACACAACTCGATTTTGCAAGACACCAGCCCAACCAACCAATCAGGCTCCTAGAGCGGGCGTTGGTCAAACCTGTTATGGCTGTGGGGAGATCGGGCACTTCAAGAGAAATTACCCCAATGCAACAACTGCTGGCAACATAGGAAGAGTACTAGCCATGGGGCAAGAAGAAGCGGTCGCTGATCCCACATTGTTACGGGTGCGATCCTCCTCGACAACTTTTATGCATGCATTCTTTTCGATTATGGTGCGGAGAGAAGTTTTGTTAGTCGTGCATTTAAGCATCTTCTCAAGCATGAATCCCAACCTTTAACCGAAACGTTTATCATCGAGATGGCTAACGGAAAGAAAGAGAGCACTAACGACGTATTCATAGGTTGTACCCTTACCCTAAACGACCATTCCTTTCCAATCAACCTTATGCAAGTTTCCATAAAAATATTCGACGTCATCATCGGCATGGATTGGTTGAGCCCCAATTGTGCTGATATCCTTTGTTATCAAAAAGCCATTCGCCTCAATCTGCCATCTGGCGAGGCCCTTATAATCTATGCTGATAAACTCAGCTCAAACCTTCGTATCATTTCATGCATCAAAGCCCAGAAGTATCTGTGAAAGGAGTGCCATGCATTCCTAGCCCATGTCATCAATGAGAAGAAGGAAGTTAAAGACCTCGAGAGAATCCCCGAAGTCTGCAAATTTCCTGATGTCTTCCCCGAAGATCTCCCCGGAATCCCTCCCGAGCGCCAAGTCGAGTTCCGAATCGACTTAATCCCCGGAGCTACCCCCGTAGCTAAATCCCCATACCGTCTAGGGGCGGAAGAAATGGAAGAGTTATCCAGCCAGAACAATGTGCTACTCAGCAAGGGATTCATCAGACCAAGTTCCTCACCCTGGGGAGCCCCGGTCTTGTTTGTGAAAAAGAAAGATGGATCCTTTCGAATGTGCATAGATTATCGTGAACTGAACAAGCTTACCATCAAAAACCGTTATCCCCTACCCAGAATCGACGACCTCTTCGATCAACTTCAGGGAGCCATTTACTTCTCAAAGATAGACCTGAGATCAGGGTACCATCAGTTGCGATTCCATGGGAGTGATGCTCCCAAGACAACATTCCAAACTCCCTTTGGTCATTACGAGTTTGTAGTAATGCCCTTTGGTCTAACCAACACACCCGCAGTATTCATGGATCTGATGAATCGGGTGTGCCGCCCTTTCCTAGACAAGTTTTTGATAGTGTTCATAGATGATATACTTGTCTATTCTCGGAGTGAGGTATATCACATACATCACTTGAGGCTAGTGCTAGAAACCCTAAGGGCGTAGAAATTATATGAAAATTTTCTAAGTGCGAATTCTGGATCAGAAAGGTAACTTTCCTCGGTCACGTGGTTAGCGAGGAAGGCATACACGTGGACCCAACCAAAATCAAGGCGATTGAGAATTGGTCAGCACCAAAGACACCTACAGAAATCCGTCAATTCTTGGGTCTCGCTGGCTATTATCGCAGGTTTATCCATAATTTCTCCAGGATTGCTAAACCTTTAACCACTCTAACGCAGAAGGGTGTACCCTTTAGTTGGGGAGAAAAG
Source organism: Lactuca virosa (assembly GCF_052849685.1). Lineage (NCBI taxonomy): Eukaryota > Viridiplantae > Streptophyta > Magnoliopsida > Asterales > Asteraceae > Lactuca > Lactuca virosa. Next base: position 423,728,926 of record NC_136429.1, on the reverse strand, counting down.
CAAGACATTGCGTTTCAAACATTAAAGCAGACCCTATGTAGCGCACCTATCTTTTCTCTGCCTGAAGGGACGGAGGACTTAATAGTCCACTGCGATGCATCCAATCAGGGCTAGGCTGTATGCTCATGCAGCGAGAAAATGTTATTGCCTATGCCTCGAGACAGCTGAAAGCACATGAAGTCAACTATACAACTCACGATTTTGGAATTGGGAGCAGTGGTATTTGCGTTAAAGATCTGGAGACATTATCTCTACGGAACTAAGTGTACTGTCTTCACCGACCGCAAGATCCTACAGCATATCTTCGATCAGAAAGAGTTGAACATGAGGCAACGGCGATGGGTGGAGCTACTCAGTGATTATGAGTGTGAAATGCGCTATCATCCCGACAAGGCCAATCTGATAGCGGATTCCCTCAGCCGGAAAGAGTATTCAGGTCGTAGAGTGAAGGCACTAACAATGACCATCCATTCCCATCTTTCCGCTCAAATCAGAGAGGCTCAACTGTAAGCCTTAAAACCAGAGAACATGTTAGATGAAGCCTTGAGAGGAATGGAAAAGAACCTAGAGATCAAGGGAGACGGAGTTTACTATTTCACGAACCGGATCTGGATCCCAAAGTTTGGCGGTTACAGAGAGGTTGTTATGAACGAAGCTCACAAAACTAAATACTCCATTCACCCAGGTTCGGATAAGATGTATCTGGATCTCAAAAAGCTATATTGGTGGCCGAACATGAAAGCAGAGATCGCTACCTTCGTGGGCAAGTGCCTGACTTGCGCCAAGGTGAAGGTAGAATATCAAAAGCCCTTAGTTCTACTTCAGCAGCCAGAAATACCTGAGTGGAAGTGGGAAAGGATTACGATGGATTTCATCACTAAATTGCCCAAGTCTCCGAGTGGGTACGATACCATCTGGGTAATTGTCGACCGATTGACTAAATCCGCCCACTTCCTGCCAATCAAAGAAACGTTCAAGATGGAGAGACTAACATGAATCTACATCCAAGACATAGTTCGTCTGCATGGTGTGCATGTGTCCATTATCTCCGATCGGGATAGCAGATTTACCTCGAGATTTTCGCAGTCACTGCAGAAGGCTCTTGGAACTAAGCTGGATATGAGCACAGCTTACCATCCACAGACCGATGGGCAAAGTGAGAGGACCATTCATACATTTGAAGACATGTTGAGAGCATGCGTCATAGACTTTGGTAAGTCATGGGATACCCATCTGCCCTTGGTCAAGTTCTCCTACAACAACAGCTACCATACCAGCATCAAGGTTGCGCCATTTGAAGCCCTCTATGGTCGTCGTAAGTGCTGATCCCCTTTGTGCTGGGCTGAGGTGGGTGCCTCGCAGCTAGCTAAAGGTCAAGTCCCCGATAGCACTCTCACAGGCCCAGAACTCATCCGTGAAACCACAGAAAAGATCGTATAAATCTGGGAACAACTAAAAGCTTCAAGAGATAGACAAAAGAGCTACGCCGATAAGAGATGAAAACCTTTGGAATTCCAGGTTGGTGATCGCGTCTTGTTGAAGGTCTCAACCTGGAAGGGTATGATACGCTTTGGAAAGCATGGAAAGCTAAATCCGAGATACATAGGACCATTCGAGATCCTCGCTAGGATCGGTTCCATAGCATACAAACTTCGTTTACCCCCAAGAGCTTAGTAATATTCATCCCGTCTTCCACGTCTCGAACCTTAAAAAGTGTTTATCCGACGAAACCCTAGTTATCCCTCTTGATGAGATCGAGATCAACGAGAACCTTAATTTCGTGGAAGAACCAGTCGAAATCATGGATCAGGAAGTCAAATGAACGAAACAAAGTCGCATACCGATAGTGAAGGTCCGCTGGAATTCCAAACGGGGACTTGAATTCACTTGGGAGCGCGAAGATCAAATGAAACAGAAATACTCGTATCTTTTTCTGAGTCCATAATTGTATTCTACATTTGAATTTCGGGATGAAATTCCCTCTATCGAGGGGATGATGTGACAACCCGAATCTTTATCCGCTAAAGTTAGCCGTTTTCCGTTAAATAAATTTCGAATTTTATTTGTTCCGTCAAATTCTTATGGTTTGGAAAATCACAGAAATTGTATAATTGAAATTTATATAAGTGTCGGGTCCAAAAATCATGCGAAAAATCAAGTTTTCCTTTGAAAATCAGCCAAGTCTCGAGCAAACTCAGTTATCACGGTCGCAATCGTGTTCACGGCTGTGAACCCGATCACGGCCGTAAACGCGTTCACGGATGGCCCCTGTTGGATTAGTGTCTAAGACCGTAACTCTATTTGGTAAGTACTTGACCCGGTTGTGCATGGTCCTTTTGGGTTGCCTTCACTAAAGCAACTAGATAGGATGATTTATGAAGAGAGAGGTTATTATGGTTTAATAATATATTATGAGAATAATATATTAAAGGAGAAATCATATGGTTTAATTAATATTAGACAAGAATTAATTAAGAATTAATTTTGTGGCTAAAAGACATTAATTAAATAAAGGGGACTGAAACTGTCAATTGTGTGATAGTTGAATATTGGGCTGAGAATCCTTATGGAATAATGGCATGGACGAAATTGAGATGGAGCCCATCTTGAATTCGTCCAAGGAGGCCTTATTCCAGAAGGTTCATTGGACTGCTTAAGGCCTAAGCTGTCCATTAGGGTTTTGACTGAAACCCTAGCAGCACAAGTATAAATAGAACCCCTAGGGCATTAGTTTTCGGCCACTTGAAACCCTAGAAGAGTTCATAGCCGAATTGTGCCTCTCCTTCTCTCCAATATCATCCTCTTGCTTGTGTGGTGTTTGTAATCCATTAGAGGAGTGACATTTGTGACTCTAAGCTCCAAGACAAGAAGATTCAAGCCATTGTTGAAGAGGTAATCTTCTAGATCTGTTTTCATATGTTATTTTCGAAATATACATGATAGATCTACGGTTCTTAAGTCTTGGATGAATTGCATGTACAATAGAGAAACCTAGATCCAAGCTTTAGGGTTTGCATGAGCACATAAGATGTTCTTTTGTATAAAACCATCGGTGGTATCAAAGCCTTGATTGTTTTCTATTGTATTGATGCTTTGTGTTTCATTCTTGCTGAAAATCGTTTTTCTGCCCTCTGCCCGACCTGACTCGGCGAGTCACTTGCCCAAATCGGCGAGTCGGCCCAACTCGGCGAGTCCAGTGAGTGACTCTGCAAGTCGGGGAGTCAGACAGAGGGAAAATCGGGATTTCTTGCTGTTTTGCTGAAGGATAATTACCAAAACCGTTTTTAACTAATAAAATCCGAATTTTATTATTATTATGTGATTATCCTTACCAAAACAAAAGATAATTACCAATTATTTGAATAATAAATTCCTTATATGATAAAATTTGATTATTTGAATATTTGATGAATTATCTTGTGAATAAAATGGAATAGGTCAAATTTAGATAATCATTAAATTAAATGTTTGATTTAAATTATTTGCTATTTGATCCTATGTGTTTTGAAAAGTTCAAAACTTGCCCTCAAGTTTTGGAAATTAAATTTTTTAATTAAAAGTTTAATTTGAATTATTTAAATTCCAAACCCTAGAATTTTACAAGTTTAAAATTCACCCTATACTATTATAATATTATAAGAATAATTATTATATATGTATAACTTAAATGCTAGTCTTATCGTTAGTAGACCTCATTCACGAAGCCGATCTATAAGGGGGGGTATAAGGTTATGGCCTATAAAATGGTCGTTTAATGGGTGTCCACTCTCACCCACCGCTTCCTTGATTGGTGGACGGTCGTTAGCCGAACGGGTAGGATAGAGCAAAACTTTCCTCATTAAAAGTATAATCAATTTATAAAGTAACTAAATGTTTTTCAAAAAATTCCCAATCTTAGTTACTTTAGGTAAGAGTGAATTGATGCAATTCCATGAAATTACACTTTGTACCCTTGCTAAGACGTTAGTGGAGCGCGTGTGGTTAACCGACACACTAATTGGGCTCTAAGCAAAGGTAGCAAAGGGTGAGTCGATGTTTGTCATAGTTCGATGGAGCGTGTGTCGTTAACCGGCACGTCGAATAGTTGACTGTAACATTGGGGGCACCATGTACATTTGCATGGTTATTCACACCCGCTTTGTGATCCTTGGCATCACAGTCACAAACTTGAGGGGCATATCGAGATTAAAACATGCCATTGAAAAGTTCAATGAATCTCAAAAGATCTAGGAGTTTTGAATACATTTAAAACTTAATTTTAATTTGTTTTTCATTGGTGGAAATTAATGAATCGTCATTCACTTACCTTCAAATGATTTGCAATTTACATTACGCATCCCTCTTTTAAGTTGTAAATAATGTTGTTGGATCCTAGCCCTAATTTCTCATTTGGGCGTTTAATTGGGGATTCTTATCTAATCAAACCTTGTCTCTTTTCTATTTCAGATGTCAAACGTGAACAACGCTTCCGGCTCAAGTTCCTCTGGCTTGTTCTCACTCATGATCTTGTGTGGGAGGGTGATCTTTGACGGGTCCAATTTCATTGATTGGATCCGCAACATCCGAATGGTCACTCGTTACGAGGACAAAGAGTATGTCCTCGATGAGAAGCTGAAGGAAATCAACATCAACACTACCTCTGCTGAAGAGATCACTGCCTTTGAGGCCCATGAGCGTGATGCTACAAAAGTCCATTGCATCATGCTGGCGACTATGACTGCAGAACTCCAAAAGTCCTATGAGGACATGTACCCCTATGAGATGCATCAAGATCTGCTGGACCGGTACCACCAAAGCGCTAAGAAAGAAAGGTACGAGATCATCACTTCGATGATCACTGCCAAAATGGGTAATGGAGAGTCCCTTACTGCCCATCTGCAAAAGATGCAGAGATATGTTGATCGCCTGCTAAAGTTAAATGTTAACTTTGATGAAGAGGTGGAAATTGACATTATCCTTCACTCCTTGCCTCCCTGCTACAACCAGTTCCACATGACCTACCACATGAATAATGAGGAGGTCTCTTTGAGCAAACTTCAGGGCTTACTAAGGACTGCTGAGAGCAACCTCAAAGACAAATTTGTTGCATCGACTCCAACTCCTGCTGCTGCCCAGTCTTGGCAATTGGGCAAGGAAGGGGTAAGAAGAGGAAGGATCCCTCAAAGAGGCACCATAAGGGAAAGTCCCATGATGGTACCTCTTCTAGTGGAACCAAAGTTGGTTCTGCTAAACCGAACTCCAACCCGAGGGAGGCAGAGTGCCACCACTGCCACGAAATAGGGCATTGGAAACGAAGCTGTCCAAAATATCTGCAAGATATCAGGGATGGAAAGATCAAGCCGTCCTACGTAGGTATTTACACTATTAAATCTAATGATTCATCACATGCTATTTCTTGGGTACTTGATACATGATGAGGTTTTCACATTTGATCTGATTTGCAGGTCCTAATAAGAAATAGGGATGTGGAGTATGGGAAGATAAACTTGATCATGGGGAACAGAAGATCGTCGACTGTCACCAAGATTGGAGTTTACTCTTTAGTGCTTAGTAATGGATTAGGATTAGATTTAAATAATTGTTGCTATTCGCCAGATATGGCAAGAAACATCATTTCTTTTCATGGTTTGTATAGACAAGGTTTTAGATAATCATTTGATAATGAAAAGGTTTCTATTAATGCTTATCTTAATGGTGTTTTCTATTTTGAAGCATTACCTTGTAATGGAATATATGAAAATGAGATGGTTGTAGACAATTTAGGAAATGATGTGTGGTGTATTGATTCTTCCAATGATTTGGATAAAGCATGTTTGTGGCATTGTCGTCTTGGACATGTCAACAAGAAACGCATAGCCCAACTCCAAAAGGATGGAGTGTTGGAGTCATTCGACCTTAGGGATGATGACGTGTGCGAGTCTTGTTTACTTGGAAAGATGACCAAGTCACACTTCACTGGCACTTGTGCGGGGGGGGGGGGGGGTGAGGGTTTATTGGATCTCATACATACCGATGTATGTGGTCCCTTTAGATCCACCACAAGGGATGCGTGCTGCTTCTACGTGACTTTTACCAACGATTATAGCAGATATGGCTATATCTACTTAATCAGGCATAAGTCAGAAACCTTTGAAAAGTTCAAAGAGTTTAAACAAGAAGTGGATAATCAGTTGGGCAGGAAAATCAAGATGCTTCGATCCGATCGAGGTGGAGAGTACCTAAGTCTTGAATTCCACGACTACCTCAAGTAATGCGGAATTGTTTCGTAATTAACGCCACCTAGGACACCGCCGTTGAATGGTGTGGCTGAGAGGAATAATTGAACCTTGTTGGACATGGTTCGTTCCATGATGAGTTGTGCTTCGCTACCTATCTCATTCTGGGTGTATGCCTTAGAGACTTCCGGCATATCCTTAACTTAGTCCCTACCAAGAAGGTTGCCAAAACACCTCACGATATGTGGACAGGGAAAGGTCCCTCGTTGACACATATCAAAGTTTGGGGTTGCAAGGCTTTCGTAAGACGAGAGACTCACGGCAAGCTCGAACCTCGTAGTGAGCGGTGTATTTTCATCGGCTACCTGCAGAAGTCCTCTGGATATCTCTTATATAGACCGAGTGACAATGTTGTCTTCGTTGCGAGGAGAGGGGTTTTCCGAGAACGAGAACTCATAAGCCAAGGGGACAGTGGGAGGCAAATCGATCTTGAAGAGATTCAAGAGTCGAGCAATGAAGGAACCTCTAACGCTGGCGCTCAACCCGAGGAGGAAACTCCGGTTGAACAAATTAACGAGTCCTTACCTCTTAGACGTTCCGATAGAGTTAGGGTTCAAACCCAGTTTTATGGTTTTCATATTACTACAGAAGGGGATACGTTCATTAGTGATAGTACACTAGTGAATTTAGACGAATCTAGCAGCTACAAGGAAGCCATGGCAGGCCCGGAGTCTGTGAAATGGAAAGAGGCTATGGACAGCGAGATTCAGTCCATGTATGACAACCAAGTTTAGAATTTGGTTGACAATGTGTCAGGTCATAAGAAGGTTGGGTGAAAGTGAATCTTCAAGAAGAAGACCGACATGGATGGCATTGTTCATACTTATAAAGCGCGATTGGTTGCGAAGGGCTTTACTCAAACTCCAGGAGTTGACTATGATGAGACCTTCTCACCAGATGCGAAGATAAAGTCTATTAGGGTGATGCTAGCCATTGCTGCATTTCATGACTATGAGATATGGAAAATGGATGTCAAAACTGCTTTCCTTAATGGGAAGTTGGCTGAGGATGTTTACATGAGTCAGCCAGAAGGTTTTGTCAATGTGAAGCATCCCAATAGAGTGTGAAGCTTGAGAAGTATATTTATGGACTAAAACAAGCATCTCGCAGATGGAATCTTTGTTTCGATGAGAAAGTCCAAGAGTTTGGTTTTCTGCGAAGCGAGGATGAATCATGTGTATATGTCAAAGCCAGTGGGAGTATAGTGAGCTTCCTCGTATTGTATGTCAATGACATACTACTCATAGGAAACGATGTCCCAACCCTGCAAGAAGTCAAGTCTTGGCTTGGGAAGTGCTTCGCTATGAAGGACCTCGGAGAGGCTGCCTATATTTTGGGTATAAGGATAGTGAGAAACAAAAGTAAGAGACTAATAGGAATTAGTCAGAATACTTACTTGGACAAGGTACTAAAGCGTTTTAGTATGGAGAATTGTAAGAAGGGGGAGTTACCGATCCAAAGTAATGCCAAGTTGAGTAAGACTCAAAGCCCGAGTACCGAAGCCGAGATAGCAGAGATGAGCCAAGTACCATACGTTTCCGCAGTTAGCTCGATTATGTATGCTATTACTTGTACTCGCCCTGATGTGGCCTTCGCTTTGAGCATGGTCAGCAGATATCAGGGGAACCCTGGCAAAGCACATTGGACCGCACTTAAGAATACTCTTAAGTACCTTCGGAGGACCAAGGAATGGTTTCTAGTCCTCGGTGGGAGTGATGACTTAAGGGTGCGAGGGTATAGTGACGCCAGTTTTCAGACCGACAGGGACAACTACCGTTCGAAGTCGGGCTGGTCCTTTACCCTTAATGGAGGAGCATTAACTTGGAAAAGTTCCAAGCAGGAGACCATAGCTAATTCAACGTGCAAATCAGAGTATATAGCGGCGAGCGAAGTGTCAAAGGAGGCGATATGGTTGAAGAACTTCATTGGAGACCTTGGAGAGCCCATGGAAATTTTCTGTGATAATGAAGGAGCGGTTGCCTTGACCAAGGAACCGAGGGATCATGGCAGATCTCGACATATCGACAGGAAATATCATTTCATCAAACATCGGGTAGAAGAAGGAATCCTCGTAGTGAAGAGGGTATCGTCAGAAGATAACCCACCAGATCCCCTTACGAAGGGACTGAGTAGGGTTAAGCACTTGCAGCACGCTAGGAGCATCGGGCTGAAGGACGATATTAGTTTAGATTAGATAGCTTCGAAACGTGTAATAGATAAATATAATTAACATTTGATCATTAAATAAAAGAGTATTATTTATGAGTAAAGTTACTGTCTTATGTTGATTTTTTACCTATTGTTTCATTTTGCATGTTTTGACTTCCTGAATAATAAGATTATTCGAACAGTCCACAGTCGTTCATATGTTGGAAGTAGGTATGAAAGAAGAATGTCATGAATTGGTGTGTAGATTGTCTAAAGTGTATTAGACATAGCAAAAGTGTGCTACAACGTTCATGAGTGCTTATGAATTTGATTTGAGCATTGGATTAGACCCGCGCTTGCTGGAATCAATTCATGGAATTTATCTCGAGTGATCGCAATACGATAATATCATATGGTCTTAAAACCTACATATATGGTTTATTATTTGCAACATGGTTGTGCATTGATAATGCGTAAACGCATCAGTAACTTGATGTTATAAAACGCATTGTTGTGCATGATTTGATGAGTGAATGGTAAATGCATATAAGTCGAAGTTTATCTGTTCCTTTTATCCTAAGAGGGTAAAAGCGATATCTGGGCCCCTTGATGATTTGGTTTGACTTATGTGTCAGGCCCGGTCAGGACTGAATTGATGTGTTCAATTAAGTTCTATGTCAGACGAATCAGAGATTGAGAAACAAACTGCTGGACAATAAGTATGACTATGTTCCATGTATTTGTCCGCACGATATCTAGAACAGAGGACTATACGATCCCTTATCTAAAGGACAGGTTACTGATATGATCAGAGTTCGACAGCGTCTTTGAGAGCTACGATTGCTAATCGGATTGTGCTTTCATTTATAGTTAGTAGACTTATCCAAGTGGGAGACTGTTGGATTAGTGTCTAAGCCCGTAACTATATTTGGTAAGTACTTGACCCGGTTGTGCATGGTCCTTTTGGGTTGCCTTCACCAAAGCAACTAGATAAGATGATTTATGAAGAGAGAGAGGTTATTATGGTTTAATAATATATTATGAGAATAATATATTAAAGGATAAATCATATAGTTTAATTAATATTAGACAAGAATTAATTAAGAATTAATTCTGTGGCTAAATGACATTAATTAAATAAAGGGGATTGAAACTGTCAATTGTGTGATAGTTGAATATTCGGCTGAGAATCCTTATGGAATAATGGCATGGACGAAATTGAGATGGAGCCCAACTTGAATTCGTCCAAGGAGGCCTTATTCCAGAAGTTTCCTTCGACTGCTTAAGGCCTAAGTTGTCCATTAGGGTTTTGACTGAAACCCTAGCAGCACAAGTATAAATAGAACCCCTAGGGCATTAGTTTTCGGCCACTTGAAACCCTAGAAGAGTTCATAGCTGAATTGTGCCTCTCCCCTCTCTCCAATATCATCCTCTTGCTTGTGTGGTGTTTGTAAGCCATTAGAGGAGTGGCATTTTAGACTCTAAGCTCCAAGACAAGAAGATTCAAGCCATTGTTGAATAGGTAATCTTCTAGATCTGTTTTCATATGTTATTTTCGAAATATACATGCTAGATCTAGGGTTCTTAAGTCTTGGATGAATTGCATGTACAATAGAGAAACCTAGATCCAAGCTTTAGGGTTTGCATGAGCACATAGGATGTTCTTTTGTATAAAACCATCACAGCCCCACCACCGACCATGAAAACCCCCTATAAATATGTGCTCCTACCCCTCATTTACACTTTTCTGGCCGCAAACACCCTCTCTCTCTCTAAACAATGTCACCTGAAAACACTAGATTTCTCTTCATCTAGCAGTCCATCCGCATTAGAACTCATTTTGGAGCATCAAAACATCCGTTTTTCATCAAATCGAGCTTTGATGTTCTTGAGTTCACGGCCGTACACCCTTCAAATCTTCAAACCTTCAAGGGCCGCAATCCGTTCACGGCCGTGAACCCTTCAAACATTCATATATTCTTAAAGAACACCGTTCACGGCCGTAAACCATTCAAGGGGCTGTTGACGGCCGAGAACAGTTCACGGCCGAGAACAGTTCACGATCAAGAACAGTTCACGGTCGCAAACCTTCCCAAGTCGTGAACTTGGCTGAAAACCCCCTTTCTCCGATTCAATCGAGTCCTGGTAACATTCTTAAACAAAAATCAAGTGTTTTTCCAACACTATAAATAATGGTTTCACTAATAAATGAATATGTGTATGTAATTGATATTAGGATCCCGTTAAGTGCCGCGTACATCAACCCGAGGGTCTTCACTCCCAGTTTCGTTGTTGGACACTTTCACGCAACTAACAGTGAGTTCATACCCCTATGCTTTTATGATTTTAATGTTTTCAGGGGGAGAATACAAGCCAAACACAAATGATTTTGTGAATTTATACAAAAAGGACTTTAACACACTTAAAACTGTTGCAATTGATACAACCTTACATTTTCCACATTTTTATAGAATATTTATAGATATTTTATCCCTTTTGTAACATGCTGAGCATAAGGGACGTTTTCAACTTACAAGCGTAATTACAAAGTTTTTCAGATCAATACATAACATACATAAAAACTATAATAGGTATAGTTTGGGAATTCAGTACACGGTTTTTCATATACAGGCATATAAACTATTATAAGAATATAGTTTAGGGAACGAACATATCTTTTTATAAACTTATCCGTTATTTATAAAAAGGGTTTTTCGAATTATTACTTGTAAAGTCGTTTATCTAGTTTGAGAGACACGTTTTTAGGTACAATTAGATGTACTAGTGGAAGACTACCCTTATGAACCAGAGTCTCCTCGAGTAAGAGCGTGAGTGTGGGTATAGATCTATACGGGACTGACAATCCTGCACCTTGTTGTTAGCTACAGTAGGACCGGCAGGTCTACGGGTGACAAAGTCATAAAGGATATTGGCGTCCGATTCACGTCGTATCAGTTAGTATGGTCATAAAACTCGCAAGTAGATAGCAACGATATATTTACGTAGTAATATACTTTTCCTGAACAATGCTTTAATAATATAAGTATGGAAAATACTTGTATTTTTCAGTTATGGAACAATTAAAGCGACAACATACATTCAGGGGGAAAATATAGGATTTTCTCGGACAAACATCAGTATTTTTCAAACAATCAGTCTATCATTCAAGCATCGAATATTCATTGTTAATTCTATAATCTCTTAGTTTATACATCCGGGTCACGTATGAAGAATATTTGATAGACCGTGGAATGTGTGGTTTCCGCTCCATCTCATGTTCCTTGTTTGGTTGTGGGTTTAGGGCAGATCCATACAATTAAATGTCTGTTCGATATTGGTTTACACGTAGCTAGTATGAGTTAAGAGATTATAGAAGAAACTGGTATTATCATACTTATCTTGACTTTCATTATATCAGTAATTATAAGGCTTTTTTGAAGAAACATATCACACTTGTCAACGAACTCAGAACCTGTTTTTCTAAATCAAAACGCTTATGAACTCACCAGCTTAAATGTTGATCTACTCTTTCAAAATAACTTGTATTCTCAGGAAATCAGTAGACAGATACTCCCGCAGCTTTTGAGAAGACGGAGCATATAGAGTCACGTCTTTATAGTTTTGCTACTTTTGATGTATATGTATCTGAATCAAACAGATGTAAATACCTTTTATATATTCAATGTAATGATTGTGTTTACTTTGATTACTATGATGCAATTGTTGTGATACTACACATGACATCCTCCACCCCTGAACGTTTCCGCTGTTTCGGTTTGGGGGTGTGACATTTAGCGACGACATGTCGTCGCTAAATGTAATAGCGACGACACGTGGCACCAATTGCGACGATTTATGTTGTCGCTAAAGGGTACCTTTTTTGTTGTGACATTGACATTCTCTATCATTTCATAAGAGAATGGGCTGAGGAAGGATAAACTGTAGTAGAACATGTAGACTCAAAGTATCAACGAATGGGCATCTTTACAAAAGCATTGGCACATGTGAAGCATGGCGAAATGTTAAAAATATGCTCGGGGTGATGGATACCGAGATTGGTCCTGTTTAATGGGGAAAATGTGATGTTAAACCAGATAATATTAATTAGAATTGCCGGATAGCACGTGTCATTATTTTTATTGAATTAATAGATATTCTAGATACTTTTCAGGATTTGTGAGATTTGTCTGGATATGGATAGATTACTTTTAGTACCATAATATTATAATATTAGTCTTGTTAGACTGTATATTTGAGTGGTGCTCAACGTTTGAATGCATTCGGTTATGTAACCGTCTATCTTTATTTAGTAAACTCAAAAAACTTGTAGAAATCCTTATGTCTTACTTATTTTCTCTTCCGCTTTCATTATATTTTGGTAGCTCATATTTTGAATAGTAACTCACCTTTAACATAGCATACAATTTGGTAAGATATAATTTAAGCAAGCACATCGATTTTTTTTGGGTACAAATTATTGGATTTCCGCGCTGGTAACATATAATTTAAGCAAACACATCGATTTATTTTGGGTACAAATTATTGGATTTCCGCGCATTAGAAGCGCTAAGGGGTTGATCTATTTGTTGATGAAATTGATACAAATCCAAGTTGATTTGATTAATTCATAATTTGACTATTATTTGATCGTGTTTGCATGCTATTATTGTGTCATTTTGGGATATAACAATGTTAGGTTTCTCATGAACTTCATAGTGCTCCTTTGTAGTACAATAGTGGTTACTTATCCTTTCAACCTTTCATCCATGAATATTTTCTCATTTTTTTTTTGTTGGTTCTTCGTCTGAGTTTGCTGGTTTATTTGTTTACAGCTATGCCAAGTATAGACAATATATAGGTGTTAAAAATCTATTGCAAAATTTTTCTAAAGCTAGCCCTTTAAGGCAGATAGAAAGGAGGTAGTTCCCTAAAGCTACTTTGGCTTTGTGAACATTAAGATGACAAGTATTCACCTGCAGGCTGCATTAATACTCTCTCACTGCTAGAATTTTTCGTGGCTGATGAGGAAGTGTCATGTGTAGGCCTTTTACGAGGTGACCAAAAACGTTTAGGGGGAACTTTCAACGATTCAAGGCTTCCTTCCAACATCTCCACAACATTAGTGATGGATGGCCGATCCGATGGATCAGACTGGATGCACCACAAGCTTACTATCACCATCTTCCTCACTAATTGTTCTTCCTCTTCAGTTGTCACTCCATCAACCCCTAGATTCTCTCCACCTTCTACATGCTTGTATATCCAATCCGGAAAATATGCTTCACTAGTGCTTGTCGTGTTGGAGCTTTTCTTTTTACGTACACCCGTCATTTCAAAAACCATCATCCCATAACTATACACATCAGATTTATGAGACGCCCCACCAAAACTCTTGAAAAATACTTCAGGGGCCATATATCCAGCGGTACCTCTGGCACCTGTTACAGACACAATATTTTGTTTCCTCTTGGACAGCTTAGCCAACCCGAAATCAGATATTTTTGGGATAAATTCTTCGTCCAATAGAATGTTGTGTGGCTTTATGTCAAAGTGTACAATCCTTGTGTTACAATGTTCATGTAGGTATTCTAGACCTCGTGCAATCCCTTTTGCAATTCGGAATAATGTGTTCCAGTCAAGATGAGATCCATCATCACGTAGAAACTTATCCAAGGACCCATTTGGCATGAACTCATACATGAGGGCTCTTTTCTTTCCCTCAAAGCAGAAACCCAAGAGTGTAACTATGTTGACATGAGAAGTTCTACCGATGCTAGCAACTTCATTAATGAAATCTTCTCCATCTCCCATGGGTTTACCCAGGAGCTTTACAGCAACTAGCTGACCATCGGGCAATTGTCCTCTGTAGACACTTCCATACCCTCCTTGCCCTAGTTTTTCTCGGAATGTGTTTGTAATTTTCTTGATTTCTGAATACGTATATCTTTTCGGGGACATAGATCCGAAGTTCTTGATGAATATTTCTACTTGATGATTTTTGATGGTTTCCTGTTGTCGATACCCGATGCTACATTACGTTAGGAAGCTGATAGAAATTCAAATGAAAATTCTTACGCAAATGTTATTGTGAAGATTCAGATTCTTACACTCCGTAGAGCAGCTTGAGTTTCTGAGAAAATCTTTTTACGACAGAGTATCAGAAACAATATGAGCATGATTCCTGAGATACCGCATGAAATACCTACAGTTTTTACTTGATGGTTAAATGTACATTTAACAAAAGAAATGAGGAAATTTTCCAAAAGAGAGGTACATTTTGTGCTTTACAAAGATTTGGTAATCTCTCAAGATTAAACTAGTGGATATATAAAAGTTGGTGTACATACCAATTATAAGCTTCAACGCATGTCCCTTGGTTCCTGGTTCTGGAAGTAGGTAAAAGCTAGGTAAGCTTATTGATGGAGATGAGAACATGAATAATATGGATATATAACTCAATTAAAAGTGTTACAGTGACTTTGTTGGATTAATCGGTTGTTTAAGTGTAATTTGAGTCCATAATTTTCTTTATGCACAATTTGAATAAGGAAATGTAGGATAAGGTTAATTGACTAATTCTTAATGGGCACATTGGGTTTAAGAATATGGGTCAATCCTTGTACTGGTTCTTTAGGTAGCAATGGCTTAGTAGATAGTATTTTATTGCTTGTTTTATGTTGTGCTTATCTGTTGTTAGTTTGTAAGCATATATAAGGCATATCTTTGATTTAATTAAAGTAACCCCAAGAAAAGCACCTTCAGTGCACATCGTGAGTTTTGAGTAGTGTGTGTTGTGTGTGTTTTCAAGGACCTGTACCAACAGACTTGACCTTTACACTATATGATATGCTGAGCCAAAGTTAAGCAAGAAAGAAACATAATTAATTTAATCTGGTGATAGTCAGCATATTGATATTTGTTTGTGGTGTGTGGGAGTGTGTCGATTGTTAAGTAATTCTTAACTGTGTAGGGAAACATTAGATTAGTAGGTTTAAGTAGGTTGAATGTCCTAGCCAAAAATATAAACTTAGCACCAGTTGTTAAAAAAACAGATCAGAAGACAATTAAAATGATCTTATAAAAAAGAATTACCTACGTCTGCATGTGGATCATTGAAGAATTTATGTTTAGAATACCTAAAGAAACACCCTGCATTCATAATACTTCCTTCAAAACATCTCACGACTTCCAATTTTGCCTTATTCAAACAAACTCTACACTGTGACTGATTCAAACTCTCCCAACACTGCGCCAATCCATAAATACCATTCATTTCCATTACCCCAAACCCATTGTTTAATAATGCTGATTGCGTAAGATTTCCAACCAAATTGGCAACACGTCTATCAAATTCCGAACCACCTTCAACAAAACTGGGCCAACTTGGACTCAAAGAACAGTGTTTATAATCAATTGCAGCATTAACAGCTTCTTGAAAAAAGCTATAGTTATCGTAACGTAGAAAGCATCCGTCCAGGAAGACCAGGCCCCAGGTGCTGGGAACGCAAGTGGCAAGGTCGTTACGGCTGGCCGCATAACAAACAAAACAATCAGTACGGGAAAGATCTTGGTGGCATTGAGCTAAGGCATAAAAAGGTGGTAGATTAGGATTGGTGAGGCTTGTGACAGCGAAGTTGTTATTTGAGTTGCTAAGATTGATTAATAATTTTTCCATTGCTTGTACGAATAATGGGATGAAACTTTCTGTAGTTGCTTGGTCCATGCCGCATAAAGTTTTGCCCATCAAGCTTAAACGAGGATCGGAATTGACGGTGGGAAATGAAAGATTTAGGAAAAATAGGATTAACCATGTGGAAAAATCGATTGAGAAAAACATAAGTCTGTTTTTACGTTTTATTGATGAAGACGTTGTATTCATATCAAGTGGGGTGCTTATTTGGCATGTATAAATGTCTAAGGTATGAATGGAGAGAAGAAGTTGAAGAAAGGGTTTATGCTATCCGAGAGAAAGGATTCTATGTACATTGAAAGGTCAAAGAAATGAGAACCACGCTTTCGTTACACTACAAGTACAAGAAAACAAAAAACTTTAGAGAGTTTGATACTGTTGTTCCTCTTGTACTCCTTAGCAATCACGTTCATTATAAATGTTGTCCCTATAATTTTGGTGCATCTAGCATAACTAAGGACGATGTAATAAATGTTGTCCGTATAGTTTGGTGCATCTACCTTGACTACGACGACCTAATAGCTATCCCTATTGTTTGGTGCATCTAGCATAACTTTAGGCTAAAAGGTACAGTTTTGAGATTATTACGCATTTAAAGGAAGGCCGACAATCCAAATAACCACTCTACTACATGTCTACTAGCATTAGAGATGGTGTTAGTAGTGAACATCAGCTTTTGAACATCAGGCGTAAAAACCCAACCATACCTCAAGGCCTAAAGTTGGTTGTTCTGAGAATAACTAAGGACGATCATAGTTTTTATTTATTTATTTATTTATCATAAGACATAATGTATGTATTTGTTGGTCAAATAATTCAAGCATTTAATATGAACTAAATGTTATTGTAGGTTTGTCTTTGATACAACTAATTCCTTTTTTAATCAATAATATTTCATTTTAAATTTAGCTGTGACAATTAGGTCGGGTTCAGGTTGGCGAATCAGAATACATCATCCCAACCCAACCCAACCCATATATGTTTTTAGGTTCGCGGGTGAGAAAACTGATATATATATATATATATATATATATATATATATATATATATATATATATATATATATATATATATATATATATATATATATATATATATATATATGTGTGTGTGTGTGTGTGTGTGTGTGTGTGTGTGTGTGTGTGTGTGTGTGTGTGTGTGTGTGTGTGTGTGTGTGTGTGTGCTCATTCTAGATAGATATTGTTATATAATATATGATCTTAAAAGTTCATAATAACAACATGTTGATACAAATATATTATTTAGGTCATGCTTGATAAATGTCTTTCCAGCCCAAAAAAGATCTTTCCGGCTGAATGGGCCGGAAAGACCGTTTGATTTGCACAAAAAACTCCGTCTTTCCCGGTAAGATTGGACTTTCCCACAAAACCACAAAAGAAGTCTGAATGCAAAAAAAAGGAAGTGTTGGACATTTGTGCCCTAACAAAAAAACGCATACACATCCGTCTCCTCCATCTTCGATCACCCCATCATCGGCTCTACCCACCTTCCATCGCCTCCATCTTCTGTCGCCGGCCAACCTCCTCCTGCCAAGCAGCCCATCTCCGCCCCACAGGTTTCATCTTCTCCTTTTGTCAATCCATCAACAAGTTTCTCATCCTTTTTTTTCGATCCATCAGCAAGGGTTTTCAATTAATCTTTCTTTTTTCCTGATTTCGAAACGAGTGAAATTAAAATCAAAACTTGTTTTTGTGAACAAGTTTTTTTTTTCCAGAATTTCTTATTTTTCAGAATTTGTGCATTATACTTGTTTTTGTGGTTAAAATCAAAATTAGAACATGTTTTTGTCGTTATTGAAGTATACATTCATGTTGTGGGTTGTTCAAACATGTTGATTTTTGTTCAAATATGCTAATTTTTATGAACATATATGCTGTTTTTTGAACATACATGCTCAACTAATGAATATATATGTTGTTTTTTTGTATATATATGTAAAATTTTGATTATAAATGATGTTTTTTGTATATACATGCAGAACTTTAGTTATAAATATGCTTGTAACGCCCCGATTCTCAGGTATTGTTTAAATAAGAATTTAATTGGTTTCAAGTCCTACTCGACGAGTTGGTTGCCCTACTCATCGAGTAGCAACGGGCTTGGTACGCGTGTTTAGTGACCTACTCGCCGAGTCCGTGAAGGGACTCGACGAGTAGGAGCTAGCAGATGAAACCCTAAATCTCGGGGTTTTGCACCCTATTTAAGGAAGCATAAGCCTCCTTTGGCCTCCTTGCAGTCCATTGAGAGCCTAGAAAACCCTAATTCGTGTGGTGTTCATTCCTTGTGTGTTTAAAGCTTGGAGAGGAGATCTTTTGAGAAGAGGAACTTGGAAGGCAAGGGAATTAGAGCAAGGAGAGTGTGGGAACCAGAATCTACCTCAGTTAGTATCTTCCAGAGGTATCTAATCGCCACCCTTACCTCTTTTCCCTTCTAGATCTCTTTTTGGGTTGAGTTTGGGGTTTTTATGGATCTTTGAATTGATATGGTGAGCTATGATCTAGATTTGAAGTTGTAACTTCAGATCTGGACCCTTCTTAAGTCCTAGAGTCATAAAGCCTCTCGTTTGGGCGTGAATGAAACCCTCCTTGAGTAAGAAACCCCATTGTGAGCTTAGATTTGATATTTGGAACCTTTGTAGCTATGCATGCACGTAAAGTTTGCAACTTTACGTGAAAAGCATGCCTTAAAAGCTTGGATCTGTAGTTTGGAGCCGCTGCATGGCTCAAATGAGTCTGTATGGCAAAAAGGACTGAAGGAACTCGGCGAGTCGCATAGTCGACTCGGCGAGTCATATGAAGATAGGCATTGAACTCGACGAGTTGGATGAACAACTCGGCTAGTCCGATGAAGATTTCCGTAGACTCGACGAGTGGATGAACAACTCGGCGAGTCGGTTGAGGTTTCCTCAACTTATGTACACGTGTGTAACCGTCGAGTGGCAAGGAGGAAACCCGGCGAGTGGTCCTAGGGTTCGATCGTAAACCGAAGGAACTCGACGAGTCACCAAGGTAACTCGGCGGGTGGGTTAGTACTTCAAGGAACTCGACGAGTAGCCGAGGGTACTCGGCGAGTCAAGGTCAACATGGACTGTTGACCTTGACTGATGACTTTGACTTTGACCAAGGTTTGATCAGTTGGCTTATGGGGGTACCTTGAAGGGTTGGAAACTCATGGGTATGATTATACTATAGTAATAGGTGGTGGAGTTTTGTGGCAGTGATTCGAGGGTTGAAGTTTATCTACCAAGTCGACATCTGCAAGGTGAGTTATCCTCACTATATCGATAGGGTCTAAGGCACCAAGGCCGACCCTTTTAGTTGTTATTGTTACGGTATGCTACATGTGGATATGATCTGTTAGATCAGAATCAGGATAGACAGTATGTTATGCTCTTATAATCCATAGGGATTGATATGTTAGTGACCTGCTAGGTCAGTGCTCTAATTATGAGAGATTGCTATGTTTGGTGATCAGTGAGATAGATATGCTTGGTATTTGTATATGTCAGTATATGTTAGTTATGCGCACATGGTTATTTGCTTGTTGCTTGGGTTGAGGTGATCCTGCTTTGTGCTGAAGGCCAACACACCCTATGAGCGGTCCGGGGAGACTGTAGGCCCTCGTGGCGGTCCAGTTATGCCGAAGGCTCGGGACAGATTCAGATAGACTGTAGGCCCTGTAGGGTGGTCTAGTCAGGCCGATGGCCCAGTATGTATGTTGAATGATTGATTATTACGGATATGGTATTATCAGTGTGGTATTGGTATTTTGGGGGTAGCTCACTAAGCCCTCGGGCTTACACTTTTCAGTTTATTGTTTCAGGTACTTCAGGAGTTCATGGCAAGGCGAAGGCGTGACCGTACCGCTCCTCATCCTTATTATTTGGTTTTTGGGACACTCTGATTGAATAATGAATTGGAAACATTTTTGTAAACAATACTATTGGGTTTTATTTATGCTTGAAAAGTTTAAATTTGGCGTAAATTTTTGGATGTTACAATGCTGTTTTTTTGAACGTACATGCTGAAATTATGAGCATATATGTATCAAGCTTGGATGAAACTTAAAAGCAAAACCGGAAATATATATGATCCTTTAACAAATAAATTTAGTTTGACTAACGAACAATGGGATACGGAGACAAAGGTAATATATACTCGTCTAATTTTAAAACAAATAGTATAAATATGATTATTTTCTTTTAATGGTTTGATAATTTTAAAATTTTAAACAGCTGAACAAGATTGTAGGAGCTTTGAAAACTGTGCCCCTCCTTTATCCTGATCTGTGCACCTAATTATTTGAAGGATCAACCTCTACCGGCTTTGATAGTTGGAGGCCATCTTCTACATTTCCTCGTCTTACTCCTGAATACACTTACTGAGCATGACTTTGATGAGGTTCATTGCACCCAAACGGAAACCCCTGACTCAGTCCAACACGTAGCTGCAAGTGAAGAATCCTCCGAATATTCGAAAAATAGGAGAGTAGGTGGAAATAAAAGAGCTGGTGGAAACAAGAGAAACGCAAGGGACTAGAAGTTGAGGAGGAAATCATCAAGTTTGCAAGGACGCTTGTGGAACAAAATCAAAGAAGTGAAATGGATAAGGACATAGATGCATGTATGGAGAAATTGGCAAAAATGGGATGGGGAGAAGAAGATGAAAGACACAAAACCGCTCTTTTGTTATTTGCTGAAAGTGCCGATGTTAGGAAAGTTTGGTTATGAATTACGCCAAGTACTTGTGACTTGTGGGTGAGGAGTGCAGGAATGAAGTTTGGTTACCTTTGACGACTATTTAGATGTTACATTTGATTAATTTTACTAGTTCTTTGTTGCATGACTTTTGGATGTTAGGTTTGATGAATTTTTCAATGACTTTTGTTATGTTACGTTTGATGAATTTTATATGCATGAGTTTTGTTATTGGATAATTTTTGGTGTATCACTTTTGTTATTAGATAAATATTTTTCTTGTTATTTACTTTATATTTGACATGTTATAAATATTTTGGTTGTTGTTTATTTTATATTTGACATGTTATATGTAATTCTTTTTTACAGGTCAAGTATGATTTCTAATGGTGAAGCTTTAGCTTTTCTTTTACTTGTCTTGTATTGGTTGAGGTTAAACCGGCTAAGGCTAAAAAAATTCATAGAATAAGAGATAACGATTCGAGCGGGTATGTGTATACGCAAGATTTGATACACAGGAACCCTACCGAATGTTACGATATGATGCGTCTTACACAAGTGGCATTTGTATTATTATGCAATCATTTTAAGCAAAGCAGATGGTTGCCATCTAGTAGGACAATAAGCATTAAAGAGAAGATGGCTATGTTTTTACATGTTATAGGACATAATGAACGTTTTCGAGCGGTTAAAGGAAGATTTCATCACTCCACACAAACCATTCATCAATGTTTTCATGAGGTCTTAAATGCAATGATGTGTTTTGCAAAAGAAATTATAGTACCAACAAATCCTAATCCAACAAGACATGCCTCAGAACGACAAAGACAATTAAAAGCTATATTTTCCGGAGTAATAGGTTCACTTGATGGAACTATTGTACATGCAGTTTTGCCCGTTGAATAACAAACGCGGTATAGGGAAGAGGAAAAGGTGAATGTTATCAAAATGTATTAGGAATTTGTGATTTTGATATGATATTCACTTTTGTATGGGCTGGATGGGAGGGCATAGCACATGATTCAAGAGTTTTGAAAGAAGTTGCATTCAATCCGACTTCCGGATTTCCATTCCCTCCACCAGGTTTCTAATCTTTATATAAGTTTGTCTATACTCTTTATATAAGTTTTATTATCTATATTCTTTATATAGTAAATGTCACTCACCTACAGATAAATATTACATTTGTGACGCCGCATATACCAACACTCGCGGGTTCATGGCTCCGTATCGTGGCACTAGGTATTGGTTAGCCGATTTTCGAGGTTGTCGACCTTTAACTAAAGAAGAAAGGTTCAATCTTGCTCATGCACAACTTAGAAATGTTATTGACCGTGCTTATGGTGTATTGAAGGCGAGATTCCCAATCTTAAAACAAATGGCTCCTTATCCTTTTCCGATACAAAGAGACATAGTCATTGCTTGTGTCGTGGTCCATAATTTTATAAGGAAATACAATATCCAAGATGAGTTATTTGTAAATTTTGAAGAGAATTTTATGCCGATCAAGCTTACACGAGGATCGAAATTGACGGTGGGAAATGAAAGATTTAGGAAAAAGAGGATTAACCATGTGGAAAAATCGAGGGAGAAAAACATAAGTCTGTTTTTACGTTTTATTGATGAAGACGTTGTATTCATATCAAGTGGGGTGCTTATTTGGCATGTATAAATGTCTAAGGTATGAATGGAGAGAAGAAGTTGAAGAAAGGGTTTATGCTATCCGAGAGAAAGGATTCTATGTACATTGAAAGGTCAAAGAAATGAGAACCACGCTTTCGTTACACTACAAGTACAAGAAAACAAAAAACTTTAGAGAGTTTGATACTGTTGTTCCTCTTGTACTCCTTAACAATCACGTTCATTATAAATGTTGTCCCTATAATTTTGGTGCATCTAGCATAACTAAGGACGATTTAATAAATGTTGTCCGTATAGTTTGGTGCATCTACCTTGACTACGACGACCTAATAGCTATCCCTATTGTTTGGTGCATCTAGCATAACTTTAGGCTAAAAGGTACAGTTTTGAGATTATTACGCATTTAAAGGAAGGCCGACAATCCAAATAACCACTCTACTACATGTCTACTAGCATTAGAGATGGTGTTAGTAGTGAACATCAGCTTTTGAACATCAGGCGTAAAAACCCAACCATACCTCAAGGCCTAAAGTTGGTTGTTCTGAGAATAACTAAGGACGATTATAGTTTTTATTTATTTATTTATTTATCATAAGACATAATGTGTGTATTTGTTGGTCAAATAATTCAAGCATTTAATATGAACTAAATGTTATTGTAGGTTTGTCTTTGATACAACTAATTCCTTTTTTAATCAATAATATTTCATTTTAAATTTAGCTGTGACAATTACGTCGGGTTCAGGTTGGCGAATCAGAATACATCATCCCAACCCAACCCAACCCATATATGTTTTTAGGTTCGCGGGTGAGAAAACTGATATATATATATATATATATATATATATATATATATATATATATATATATATATATATATATATATATATATATATATATATATATGGAGAGAAGTATAAAGGTATGAATGGAGAGAAGAAGTTGAAGAAAGGGTTTATGCTATCCGAGAGAAAGGATTCTATGTACATTGAAAGGTCAAAGACATGAGAACCCTGTTTTCGTTACACTACAAGTACAAGAAAACAAAAAACTTTAGAGAGTTTGATACTGTTGTTCCTCTTTTAGCTCTTTAGTAATCACGTTCATTATAAATGTTAGTCCCTCTTCTCGCTCTTGTCCCTCTTGTAGATAGGGGTGTTCGATTGGATGGATCGGTTTGATCCGATCCGATCAAATAAATCAAAATAGATTTCGATTTTTAAAACATCGATCCGAATAGTCCAAACTAAATTATAATCCTATTCGATCCAACCAAATTACAATTCGGTTGCATCGGTTTTTACAATTCAGCTTTTAAGAGGCGAGACATTTAAAAGATATATATATATATATATATATATATATATATATATATATATATATATATATATATATATATAACTTAAATATTAGTCAACTCTATAAAAGAATCTAAAAAAACTTTTAATTATGAATTACAGTTTATAAACAACTATTAAGAAACATTGATTATAGTTAATAGTTTAATTGACAAAAAAAACTTTTGATAAGAAGTAAATATTAAGACATTATATTGAATGAAAGTTTCTAATAATTAAAAAAATAATTTAGTAAATTTATAAATGATTAAAGATATATATTAAAAATAAATAATAAGTTGTTATTCGGTTTTTTTTGGACTATTCGGTTCATATTTTATAAACCAAAATCAATCCGAAATCCAAGATAGTAATTCGGTTTAGCTTAAAATCAATCCAAAAATCTGAATATCCGAACCAAATAGTCCGATCCAATTCGATTTAACAAAATAATGAACAACCCTATTTATATGTCTTTAGTCGCTATAATTTGGTGCATCTAGGATAAATGGTTTAAATTGCTAAATCAATTCCTTTAAATAATTAAAGGACATTGTTTTCCGGAAAAAAGAGTTTATTAAAAAAGTTCAATCATTTTCTTAACATTAATTATTAATACAAATACTTTTCAAATAAAATTTTAAACCATTTATTAGCAAATAATAAAATATTTAGAATGTTTATTATACTTATTTATTTTCAAAGCATTTTTTTTTCTATTAGAGTTTCTCCAACCATAAACACAAAAATGATGATAGTTTAACATAAAAATGATAACTTCACTCCAACCAACCTTTAAGATAGTATTTTTTTAAAAGTTTTTCGTTTTTGGCCTCTATATTTGGTGTAAAAAATAAACCAACACAAAAATGGTGTGATATTTGAAGGTTAATTAGAATGAAAATAGCCTTTAAACTTATGTTTTAAAGGTCCATTGGAGTTAGTCTTATAACAACGTCAACCAATATTTTTCTGTTTTTTAGTATTCTTTTATGTTACACTACTATTATTTTTAAATGTTTATTCAAATGCATTTTTGTCTTATTATTATATTGAAAAAAAAGTAAGAAACAACACATTAATTAAACATGTTATTAAAGGCTATAACTCAAATTGGATTAATATAAAAGACGTATATTTCGGTAAAAAATAATTTAATTTAAGAACCATTTTTTAAACTAGCTTTAAAAATAAAAGAAAATTAGTAGTCTCATTTGTAGATGGTGGTGGCAGTACCAAGGGATAGTTCGGATAGTTCGATACGTCGGACACAATGCATCACTCATCCTTTCTTTTTCAAATGTGACGTACAAACTCACCTCATTTTCTTCTAATTTAAGTGGTATTTATACAAGTAGTCCGTATCTTTTTGATAAGTTGCTAGTTCTAATTTTCTACCAGGAAAGTTTGTAACAAATTTCATATGATATTAAAAGTTACGAAAATGATCCTATAGTTTATATGATTTGACAGTTTCCATTTTTCCTAAACTAAACTCATGTTTTCTTTTAAACGTGGAAACTTAAACTACACAAACGGTCCCAACTATTTTCAAAATTTTTAATTCAAAATTTTTAATTAATAGTATTTTCAATTATTGTTATTTTGTGATTTACTTGTTTTAACATTTGAGTATTAGTTTATAAAGGTAAAATCTTATCAATATGGGGATTTAAGAAAAAATTAAATATTTTTATAAAAATAATTACGAATGTTGCAATTAACGTAATTGAATGATTATTAGTTGGCCGAATGAGACACGTGGATAGTTGAACAAAAATGAACTCATATGACGTTTTCTAAGATGTTGTCTTAGAAAAATTTGTTGGTGGAATATAGGGTGCAGGTTAGCAACAAAGCTTCGGTTAGAACTTATCGGTTACGAGGTGAGTTTTTCGTGTTCTGTGGTTGCTCACACATAAATGTTGATCATGTGGTTTATATGTGGTTTTTCAATTATTTATTCACGGTATATATTGTGACAACCCGAAATTTCCAACTTGTACAAATCCTTCATTTTATCAAAAATAGCATCGTGTTGCTATTATGTTATGAAGTTTTAGGTCTATATAAGTGCTTTAGGCTTAATACAATCGAGATATGAGTCTTAAGGAGGGTTAGAATGCGTGAAACATCACAAAATCGGGCCAAACACACCATGCAAGGTGTGTGCGGCCGCACACCCGAGTGTGCGGCCAGCCAGCCGCACACAGCCAACCGCACACCCTCCCAGCCTCACTCTCTAGCCTATATAAAGGACCCCAAGTCAACCTTACACCCTTTTCACACTCCTTGAAGCTAGAACAATTCTCTCTCAAGAGTTCTTCAAAGTTCCCCCTCCAATAATCAAAACAAGTAAGTAAACACCCTTAGATCCTTATTACAACACATTAGAACACCTTTCTCTCGAGTTTGATCCATGAAATCATCGTCCTAGATGATCTTCATGTGTGTACGACCGCACACACATCATGTGTGGCCGCACACACATCTTTTGGTCCTAAAATGGGCTTAAACACTCAACAAAGCTTAGCATCGACCAAAACACCTTCTTAGGATCATCACAAGGCCTTGGAAAATCGATTTGGGCACGTTTGTAGGAGTGTGTACGGCCGCACACAGGCCTGGCCGCACACACCTGGCTGCACATGACATGTGCAACCGCTCACACCCTTTTAAGGGCCCAAAGTGGCCACAAACTCCCAATCCGGCTAAGCAATGGTCGAAACACCTTCACTAGAACATCCCAAAGGCTTGGAACCACGTTTTGACACACTCCATAGGGAGTGTGCGGCCGCACACAGGCTTGGCCGCACACTCTGGCCGCACACACACAAAATCCATGTTTTTGTAGCCTTACACCCCAATGTAGGGCCATACACTCCTTATGTGCAACCATATGAGTTGGTAACACTTAATTCTAAGTGTTTTTATGTCCTTAAGGCATGTCCCTATCACCATTAGTGGTTATATACATTAATGTATTCATATATGTGTAATTATATGTTAAATAGGATTCGTTTGTGCTCGAGACTCCATTTGACACCCAACGATCCTACATCGACCTTCCATTCGAATTACTCACTACAGGTAAGTTCATACCCCTTAATTAACCTTTTAAATGATTTTAAATGTTTTTATGGGGGGGATACAAGTTGAATATTTCTAGTTATTGTTTTAATCGCATGTGATTAATAACTAGAATAAACAGAAAGATTTACTATTACTTTCAAATTGTTATCAAACTTATGGATTTTCAAGCTGTCAGACCTTTTTATTAAACTCTTTTGATGCTAAAACTGTTTTCAAACTCCTTTATACTTACAATATTTTCAAATCCATATCTACACCAATATATTTATATAAGTAAGACTTGAAGGACTTAGGACTGATAGCTCACCTTACTTCCTGTTCCTTGTTTGGTTGTGGACTTAGGGTATCCTGTTATTTGTCCGAATGTCGTTGAGTTCTTAGTTATATATCATATATATACGTGTGGATATAAAAGCTTACTTCAGTACAGTACCTTTGTGTAACAAAGGCATCCAAACAACATTACTATTTAACTATAATAGGTATAGTTAAGGGTTACTACTCAATACTACTACTACAATGGCATCTACCAGAGTCGGTATAGTTATGAGTCAATACATGCTATACACTATACAAAGAGAACACTATGTGCTATACAAAGAGAATACTATACACTATACAAAGAGAACACTATGTGATATACAAAGAGAATATTATACACTATACAAAGAGAATACTATACAAGAGAATACTATACACTATACAAGAGAACATACTATACACTACTGAATACAATAACAGGATGTAACATACTACTTCTCGATACGACACTTCATAGTGGTATCACCATGTAACCAGAGTCTCCTGGAGGGAGAGCGGGCA
Organism: Lactuca virosa; assembly: GCF_052849685.1. NCBI lineage: Eukaryota > Viridiplantae > Streptophyta > Magnoliopsida > Asterales > Asteraceae > Lactuca > Lactuca virosa. The sequence continues at coordinate 423,701,204 of NC_136429.1, read as the reverse complement.
TTATGTGTATAGATCTATACGGTACAGACACTCCCACATCCCGACTGCTAGCTACAGTCCGAGCCGGTAAGGCCCAGGGGTGACAGAATGTCACATTACTTCATATGACCTGGAGGGTCATCAGTTATTCAGCCGTCGATCAGCATGAGTGAAGTCTAAAACTATATTTTTATACTGGTAGCTTCACTAAGGAAAAACTCTTACATTTTACAAAAGAACAATTATCCAAACTATCGGGTCTTGGTAGAAGACTACCTTTTTACTAGAAAACATAGGGTTTTCTAGGGAGTATACTATTTACAAAACATTCGGAAACAATTACTGAACTACATGGTCACTAACATTTTTATACAAGCAATGACACTAAATACTTATGAACTCACCAGCTTTATGCTGATACTCGCTTTCAAAATAACTTGTATTCTCAGGTCATCAGTAGACAGGTATAGATGAAGCTTTTGAGAAGATGGAGCACATACAAGACCCATCTTTTATTTTGATTATACTTTTGGTGTCTTACAAACTATACAGAACACGCTTGTATTACAATTATTATACTAATGCAATGGATGTGGTTGCTTGTCTTTACTATTATGCATTGTTATGATACTGTACATGACGTCCTCCACCCCAGAACGTATTCCGCCGTTCTTGGTTTTGGGGTGTGACAGATTGGTATCAGAGAACTGTTTATAGTGAATCAAGTATATCAACCCATAAAAGATATACGAACTATAAACACATCGGGATTAAAACACTCTGACCAAGAATATATAGTTTTAAATAATAAAATATTTAACGAAGTATATAGATGTATACATCTATTCATACCAGGGTCAGTATCATACTAGAACAGAACAAAATTATTATGATTGTTGGACAACACAATTAGACTTAGAGACATATGGTCAAGTCTGGGAAGATATAGCTTGATCAACTATATTATCCGAGAAGTGACTAGCATGTGCCTAAGGGTAGTTGTGGGGTTGCAACAAGTCTAAAAACTTACCAACACTACTACAACCAGAGCATTAGAACAAGAATACTATGGGAGTATTCTGTGTTACGGTAATTTACGTATGTGAGAAATAAAAAGGTCGTTACTAGTAGGGCAATAGTTCCTAAGTAGATACCCCAAGGTTACATGTAACTAAGGCGCTATAGACTCAGAATCTGTGATCTTTTCTTTATTTCCTGTTCCTTGTTTGGTTGTGGATTTAGAGTTAGGGTCACTTATTCGAAGGTCTATCTTGTTTCGATTGCATGTAATTGGTATGCACTATGCAAGTATTGAATTAACTAATAACGATCATCTTATAATTATCCTAGATTAGTACGTCTATTAACTATTCTTTCCCCTATTCTCGCGTAGATATCATGGCTGGCTTCCATCCTCCCGGCGATCTGTACTACCCCAACCAAGGAAACGGTGGGTGGATCGGTAATGAGCCCGAAGTCGATCACCCAATCCATATGGATGATCACCAAGCGGAAGGCTCTTCAAATAGCTCTGACTCCGAACCAGAAGTCAACAACATACCCCCAGTAGCTCCAAACCCTAACCAACGCCCAGTTTTTCGAGGCCCAACACCTCTGTGGGTGGAGAGTTTGGAGGCTTGGAGTCAGGAGCTAGACCAACCCATCCCCTACAATAGAGACCAAGGGTTCTACAACGTGAACGAAGGAAGCACTGCGGACAGAGTCCTGCCTATTCTAGTTCGCAGGGTTGCTCGGAACGAGATTCAGGGGAGAACCGCCATTAACCGAATTGCTGAAATAGTCACCCACACAAGGATGAGTGACATCCACATCCTCCGTCTTCAAGATGCTAATGAAAGGACTCAGAATGACCGCGAGTCTCTACTTCGGGCACTAGCTGAAACTAGGGCGGAAGTCATAGAGCATCGCGTACGCCAACGAGTGTACGAGCAGCGCCTACTCGACATGGAACGCCAACTAGCAGACCTAAGGATTCGCCCGAGGAATAACCGCCGTCGTTAGAAGATGTCGACTCATCTTTTCTTTTGGATTAAGGAATAGCCTTTCTTTCTGTGCCCTATGGAGCACATGTCTGTAAAATATTCCTAGCTTTTAAAATACTCTAACTAGGCTTCTAAGTTGCCAACATTTTCCCTTTTATGGTTTGATGTAAGACCTTCTGTTAGGTCGTTTTTCCCGAACTCTTTGACATTTGTAATACCAGTAATATTGGAAGTTATCTAACCTATGGGAAATCCTTACACTTGTGTTTTACTACTCTATTGTGACGACCCTATCTGATTTTTGGACTATGGCGATTTAGTCCATGAAACACTCTCATCATACTCACAATTGAGTCTCACTATTATCATCATCCCTATCAACGTTCAGTAAAAGATGTCGCCTCGTCCGCGTCCGACCCGGGGCAGACCTGCAACTCAAACTCCACAACCACCACCTCCTCCGCAGTTCGATGCGGTTATGTTCCAAGCAGCTGTGACCATAGGTGTAAATGCGGCCATGGCTCAAGTAAATTCTGGTGGCGCCAGTGGAGGTGGAATGGGCACTATCTCTAGCCATGGTGAAACCCAACCACGTGCGCGGGAGTGCACCTATAAGGATTTCATCAGCTGTAAACTGACATACTTCAACGGAACCGGAGGGATAATTGCGCTGTCCCAATGGGTCGAAAGAACCGAAGCAATCTTCGAGATGTGCTCATGCCCCGAAGGAAGCAAGATAAAGTTCGCTGCTTGCACCTTCACCCAAAGGGCCCTGACGTGGTGGAATGGCCATGTCAAATCACTCTCACTAGTAACAGCCAACGCCATGGGCTGGGACACACTGAAGGACCTTATGACAAGGGAGTATTGCCCGAGGGGCGAAATCCAGAAGCTCGAGGAGGAACTCGGGAACCTCAAAATGCAGGGTTCCGACATAGCGGCTTATACAGCCAGGTTCTGCGACCTGGTGGCTCTATGTGCTAACATGGTCCCCACCGAAAGCAAGAGGATTGAAAGATACATCTGGGGCTTAGTGCCCCCGTATCGAGGGAATGTTCTAGCATCACACCCTGCGACCTTTGATAGTGCCAAGGAATTTGCCCAAAGGCTGATTGATCATGAAGTTCCCTCTACTCCGACAACGACCACAACCACTGCCCCCGCACCAACCAACGCAGCTGACAACAAGAAGAGGCGTTGGGACCGAAAGAAAGGCAAATCAAATCAACACCCTTCCAAGAAACAACAAACGGTGGCTGTCCATGCTGCCACTACTCCTACTGCCCCTGTTCCAGCCAAAACATATGCAGGGAACCTACCCAAGTGCACCAAGTGCTCTTTCCATCACAACGGCCCCTGCCGGGAAATGCACTGCACTAACTGCGACCGGAAGGGCCATACCGCCCGGTTTTGTCGGACGCCGCCCAAACCCATTTCCCAGGTCCCTAGTACCGAAGTGAGTCAAGCCTGCTACGGTTGTGGCGAGGTAGGGCATTTCCAAAGACACTGCCCAAAGGCTGGGAATGCGGGCGGAGCAGGGAGACTACTTGCTATTGGTCACACTGAAGCAGTAGCGGATCCCACAGTAGTCACAGGTACGTTCCTTCTAGATAACTCTTATGCTTGTATCCTATTCGATAGTGGGGCAGAGAGGAGCTTCGTAAACCAAAACTTTAAACACTTACTTAAACAATCACTGCAACCACTAAAAGAAACCTTCGTCGTAGAAATGGCAAACGGAAAGACAGAGAGTTCTAACGAGATTTACATAGGTTGTACCCTCACACTAGATAATCATTCGTTCCCTATCGACCTCATACTAGTAACTATCCAGAGTTTCGACGTCATCATAGGCATGGACTGGTTGAGTCTTTATCGTGCCGACATTCTGTGTTTCGACAAAGCAATCCGTCTAAACCTACCGAATAGCGAAACCTTGTTGATATACGGAGACAAATCCAGTACGAGCCTTCGTATCATCTCAAGTATTCAAGCCCAGAAGTACCTGCGTAAGGAATATCGTGCATTCCTGGCGCACATTATAGATACGAGTCAGAAAACAAAAGACCTGAAAGACCTCCCCGTAGTACGCGATTTTCCCGACGTCTTTCCGGAAGAACTCCCGGGATTACCCCCGCAACGTCAAGTCGAGTTCCGAATCGACTTAATCCCAGGAGCGACTCCCGTAGCCAAATCGCCCTATCGTCTAGCACCTGCTGAGATGCAAGAACTGTCCATTCAACTTACCGGACTGCTCAGCAAGGGCTTTATAAGACCAAGCTTCTCACCCTGGGGAGCACCAGTCTTATTCGTAAAGAAGAAAGATGGATCGTTCCGTATGTGCATCGATTACAGGGAACTCAACAAGCTCACAGTCAAAAATCGGTACCCTCTTCCTCGTATAGACGATTTATTCGACCAGCTGCAAGGGGCGAGCTATTTCTCCAAGATCGACCTGAGATCCGGGTATCACGAGTTGCGAGTGCTGGAGGAGGATGTTCCGAAGACAGCCTTCCGAACTCGTTACGGACACTACGAGTTCGTAGTGATGCCATTCAGACTGACCAACGCACCCGCAGTATTCATGGACTTGATGAATAGAGTATGTCATCCTTACTTGGATCAGTTCGTCATCGTTTTCATTGATTATATACTTATCTACTCTCGAAGTAAGGAGGAGCATAACGATCATTTATGACAAGTCCTAGGAACCTTACGATCGGAGAAGCTATATGCTAAGTTCTCTAAATGCGAATTTTGGATCCGAAGAGTCGAACTCTTAGGACACGTGGTTAGCGAAGAAGGAATCCATGTGGATCCATCCAAAATCAAGGCTATTGAGAACTGGTCAGCACCGAAGACGCCTACAGAAATTCGTCAGTTTCTAGGTCTCGCTGGCTACTACCGCAGGTTCATACAGAACTTCTATCGAATCGAAAACCCCTTACGACATTGACCCAGAAAGGCATGGCCTTTGACTGGGAAGAGAAGCAAGAGAGGGCATTTCAAACCCTGAAGCGAGCCTTATGCACCGCACCGATACTATCCCTCCCCGAAGGGATAGAAGACTTCGTGGTATACTGCGATGCATCCAACCAGGGGCTCGGCTGTGTCCTGATGCAACGAGGTAAGGTCATCGCCTACGCCTCAAGACAGCTAAAGACACACGAGGTCAACTACACCACACACGATCTCGAATTAAGAGCGGTTGTATTCTCCCTAAAGATCTGGAGACACTACCTGTTGATGGGTTTTGAGCATTCTAACACTTCCTAAGTGTACATGCAACCCTAATAACCTTGGATCTATGTTTGTCTAATAATCATGCAAAGTTGAATTCCAAGGTTATATTCCTATCTAGCATACATGGGGAACATTTTTAACTTGAATGAAAGATAGAATAACTTACCTTGTTGTTGATTATGATCCTTGAAACCTTGTGAGCCTAGCACCCCAAGTGTGATGCCTCAAATGCTTCACACAACACCAAATGCAAAGGAGTAAACTTTGAGAGAATCTTACACTTGCAAAATCGGCTCTAGCCCTCTTGTTTCTTAGTGTAGCCTATTTTGGTGGAGAATGGGTTTCTTATATAGTGTTGACACATCTAGGGTTACACCATGTAGGCCCTAATGTGTCATGACTCTTCATTTCCATGACCCATGGGTTTGTAACTCCCATGGAGCATCCATGGAGCATCCATGGAGCATCCTATGGGTGGAACCCAACTTGATAATCCATGGAGCCTCTTAGCCCACTATATAAGATATGGAAGATTTACATAATCTACCCATATATTTAATTAGTTATCTTTTGATCACTTAATTAATTCTAAATTAATTCTTGATCAAACTAATTAAATAATATTATTAATATATTAGAACTTATAATATATTAATAAACCTAGTGTTATTTCTCTTATTTTAGTTTATCCAATTTCATGGTGCCATGCAACCCAAATGGACCATGTCAGGCCGGGTCAAGTACATACCAGAAATAGTTATGGACTTAGACACCTTATCCAACAGTCTCCCACTTGGATAAGTCTAATAACTATAACTGCAATACTTCAGGAACCGATCGGCAATCGTAGCTCTTTCAAGGTCTCTCGGAACTGAGAAGATGATGATACGCCATTTAAGATAAGTGATCATATAATCCTCTGTTCTAGATATCAGTCGGACAAATACATGGAACAGTGTCTTACTTTGTGTCCAGCAGTTTGTTTCCCGATTTCCGATTTGTTTGACAAAGAACTTAATTGAACACATCAACTTAGTTCTGACCGGGCCCGATACATAGGTCAAAACAAAATCATCGAGGGGCCCAGATATCAGCTTCTAATCCAAGAAGGAACAGATAAACTTCGACTCATATGTTTGTTCTACCACTCATTGAATTATACACAAAAGCACGTTTTATAACATCGAGTTACCAATGCGTTAACGTACAATCAATGCATAACCAACTCATAAGTAACAAATCATATCTCTAGGTTTGAAGACTTATATGATATTACCGTCTCACGATCACTCGAGATAAATTCCATGAAGTGATTCCAGTGAGCGTGGGTTGAGTCCAATGCTCAGAACTTATGAGCACTCATGAGTGTTGTAGCCATGTCCAACAACTTAGACCTCTGCAACCAATCATGACAGTCTTGATTCATACCTACTTCCAACATATGACCGACTGTGGAGGTTCGAATAATATGATATACCAAACATAATTATTCTGGAAGTCAAAACATGCAAAAGAAATATAGTAAACGATCGACAAGAGATAGCAACACTTTACTCATAAATAAAACACCTTTTATTCATCATCTAATGTCAATTACACTTTACAAATTTCAAGGTTATCTAACTACTAAATCTAATATCATCCTTCAGCCCTATGCTCCGAGCATGCTGGAGATGCTTAACCCGAGTCAGTCCCTTCGTGAGGGGATCTGCTGGATTCTCATCCGATGATACCCTCTTTGCCACGAGGAGTCCTTCTTCTATTCGATGTCTGATGAAATGGTATTTTCTGTCGATGTGTCTGGATCTCCCGTGATCCCTTGGTTCCTTGGCTAAGGCAACTGCACTTTCACTATCACAGAAAATTCCCATTGGCTCTTTAATAGCTGGTACAACTCCAAGGTCTCCAATGAAGTTCTTCAGCCATATCGCCTCTTTTGCTGCCTCGCTAGCTGCTATATACTCTGATTCGCAAGTTGAATCAGCCACTGTCTCTTGCTTGGAACTCTTCCAAGAAATTGCTCCTCCATTGAAGGTAAAGACCCAGCCTGACTGAGAGCAGACATTATCCCTATCAGTCTGAAAGCTAGCATCACTATACCCTACAACTCTCAAGTCTTCACTCCCACCGAGGGTAAGGACCCAGTCCTTAGTCCTCCGTAGGTACTTGAGGATATTCTTTACCGCAGTCCAGTGTGCCTTGCCAGGGTTCCCCTGATACCTGCTAACCATGCTCAAAGAAAAGGCTACATCAGGTCGAGTACACGTCATAGCATACATGATCGATCCTACAGCCGAAGCATAAGGTATTCGACTCATTTCTGCTATCTCAGCCTCAGTACTAGGGCTTTGTGTCTTACTCAATCTGGCGTTACTCTGGATGGGTAACTCTCCTTTCTTGGAGTCCTGCATGCCAAACCTCTTCAGCACCTTATCCAAGTAGGTACTCTGACTAAGTCCAATTAGTCTTTTACTCCGGTCTCTCAAGATCCTTATCCCTAGAATATAGGCAGCTTCTCCTAGGTCCTTCATAGAGAAACACTTCCCAAGCCAGGACTTAACTTCCTGCAGAGTTGGGATGTCATTTCCTATGAGTAGTATGTCATCCACATACAATACCAAAAAGCCAACTATACTCCCACTAGCCTTGACATATACACAAGATTCATCTTCACTCCTAGAAAATCCAAATTCTTTGACTTTCTCATCAAAGCAAAGATTCCATCTGCGAGGTGCTTGCTTTAACCCATAAATGGATTTCTCAAGCTTACACACTTTATTAGGGTACTCTGTATTGACAAAACCCTCTGGCTGACTCATGTAAACATCATCAGCCAACTTTCCATTAAGGAAAGCGGTTTTGACATCCATTTGCCATATTTCATAGTCATGAAATGCAGCTATGGCTAACAGAACCCTAATAGACTTAATCTTGGCCACTGGAGAAAAGGTCTCATCATAATCAACTCCTGGAGTTTGTGAGAAACCCTTTGCAACCAGTCGTGCCTTATAAGTGTGTACATTACCATCCATGTCGGTCTTCTTCTTGAAGATCCATTTGCACCCTATAGTCTTACGACCTGGTACATTCTCAACCAAGTTCCAAACTTGATTGTCATACATGGACTGTATCTCGCTGTCCATTGCCTCTTTCCACTTGGCTGACTCAGGGCCTGCCATGGCTTCCGCGTAACTGTTAGGTTTATCCAGACCTATCAGTGTCTCATCACTGATAAGTGTATCACCTTCCGCAGTAATATGGAATCCATAGTAATGCTCAGGTGCATTCCTAACCCTTGTGGAACGCCTCAGAGGTACAGACTTGTCAATTGGCTCAACAGGAGTTTCCTCCTCAAGTTGAGTGCTAGGGTTTGAAGTTCCTTCACCACTTGACTCTTGAATTTCTTCAAGGTCAACTTGCCTCCCACTGTCTCCTTGGCTTATGAACTCTCTCTCTCAAAAGAAAGCCCTCCTAGCTACAAAGACCACATTCTCACTAGGTCTGTAGAAGAGGTAACCAAAGGATTTATGTGGGTAGCCGATGAAAATACACCTCTCACTTCGAGGTTCGAGCTTATCATGAGTCTCGCGTCTCACGAAAGCCTCGCAGCGCCAAATCTTAATGTGGTCTAGTTTGGGTACTTTGCCAGTCCACATCTCATGAGGAGTTTTGGCAACTTTCTTTGTGGGAACTAGATTAAGGATATGGGCGGCAGTCTCTAAGGCATACCCCCAAAATGAGATTGGTAGCGAAGCTCGACTCATGATGGAACGAACCATATCCAACAAGGTTCGATTACGCCTCTCAGCTACACCATTCAACGGCGGTGTCCTAGGAGGTGTCAATTGTGAGACAATCCCACATTCCCTAAGATAGTCGAGGAACTCTGAACTAAGATACTCACCACCTCGATCGGATCGAAGCATCTTAATGTTCCTGCCCAATTGATTCTCAACTTCCTGTTTAAACTCTTTAAACCTCTCAAAAGTCTCTGACTTATGCTTGATTAAGTAGACATATCCATATCTACTGTAATCATCAGTAAAAGTCAAATAATAACGATTAGCATCCCTTGTGGCATGTTTGAAGGGCCCACACACATCTGTGTGTATAAGATCCAACAAACCTTCACCCCTCTCACAAGAACCTGTGAAGGGTGACTTTGTCATTTTTCCAAGTAAGCATGATTCGCAACTATCATCTGACTTTAGGTCAAATGACTCCAATACTCCATCCTTTTGGAGTTGGCCTATGCGTTTCTTGCTTATATGTCCAAGACGACAATGCCATAATGATGCTTTATCCAAGTTATTATTATTAACAGAATCAATACACAATACATTATTTCCTAAGTTATCAACCACAGATACAGTTTCATACACGCCATCATAAGGTAATGCTTTAAAATAAAGAACATTATTAAAGAAAGCATTAATCGAACCAACTTCATTATCAAATGAAAAGGTGAAACCTTGTTTATACAATGCATGAAAGGAAATAATGTTTCTTGCCATTTCTGGCGAATAACAACACTTATTCAAATCTAAACTAAACCCACTACTTAGCAATAAAGTATAAACTCCAATCTTGGTGACAGGTAAAGCTTTCCTATTCCCCATGATTAAGTTTATTCTTCCATGCTCCACATTCTCACTTCTTCTTAGTCCCTGCAAATCAGAACAGATATGAATACCACAACCGGTATCAAGGACCCAAGAGTTAGAATGGGGTGAGTTATTAGATAAGATAGTGTAAATACCTGCATGGTTGGGTTTAACTTTCCCATCCTTCACATCTTGCTGGTATTTTGGGCAGTTCCGCTTCCAATGTGACTTTTCATGGCAATAGAAGCATTCAGACTCTTTTGGGTCAGAAGAAGGAGTGACGAAACCTTTCTTGGTTCCACTTGAAGAAGAGCCATCAAGGGTCCTAGCCTTGGTACCCTTCGAAGAGCTCTTCCTCTTCTTCCCTCTACCTTTCCCGATTGCCAAAACCGGGGCGGAGTTTGGAGTAGGAGTGTTAACAACCGACTTACCCTTAAGACCTGTTTCTGCGGTCTTGAGGAGTCCCTGAAGTTTGCTGAGTGTGACCTCTTCCTTATTCATGTGATATGTAATGCGGAATTGATCATAGCACAATGGTAAGGAGTGCAAAATGATATCTATTGCAAGCTCCTCAGGGAAGTTCACATTAAGCTTCAGCAACCGATCCACATACCTTTGCATTTTCTGCATGTGGCTCGTGACGGATTCCCCGTCCTTCATCATGGTTGTTATGATAGAGCATATGATTTCATACCTCTCTTGTCGTGCACTTTGATGGTATCTTTCCATCAGATCTTGGTGCATTTCTAAAGGGTAGAAGTCCTCATAGGACTTTTGGAGTTCCGCTGTCATGGTGGCCAACATGATGCATGCCACTTTTGTAGCATCCATTTCATGTGCCCGGAAGTCAGCGATCTCCTTGGGAGTTGTAGTGGTCTCATCAATCTCCTTAAGCTCCTTGTCAAGGACATATTCTTTGTCCTCGTAGCGGGTAATCTTCCTGATGTTTCTGATCCATTCATTGAAGTTGGATCCATCAAAAGTGACTTTCCCACACAAGTTCATAAGGGTAAAGGAGCCATTAGGATTAGAGCCAGAAGCAGCATTGTTTGAAGACATCTGAAAGAAGAGAACAAGATTAGTTTAGATATTAAGAGAGTCCTTAATAAAACACCCAAATGTAATATTAAGGCTAGGATCCAATCACAATATATTATAACTTAGAAGAGGTATGCCGTAATCCAAGCTATAACATATTTGAAAGGTAGGTGAATGACGATTCACCAATTTCCACCATGAAAAACGAAATATAAATATTAGGTTTTTAATTGGTTCTTAGAAATTCCTAGATTCTTTTGAGATTCAATGAACTTTTCAAAGGCATGTTTCAATCTCGAGTGTGCCCTCCAAGTTAGTGTGCCGGTTAACCACACACGCTCCACCAACGACTTAAACAAAGTGTAAAGTGTAATTTCATGGATTAGCACCTTATTCACATTTTCCTAAAGTAACTAAGATTGAGAATTTAATAAAAGCATTTAGTTACTTTATAATATTCATCATACTTTTAATGAGAATTTATAAGTCCTTGTCTTACCCGTTCGGCTAACGACCCTCCACCGATCAAGGAAGCGGTGGGTGAGAGTGGACACCCATTAAGTTGCCATTTTATAGGCAACAACCTTATACCCCCCTTATAAACCGGCTTCGTGAATGAGGCGTACTAGCGGTAAGACGACTTGTTGTTATACATATATGTATTAGTAACTTATAAATTTATAAAGTATAAGGGTTGAATTTTAACTTTTAAAATTCTAAGGGTTGGAACTAAAGTTTTAATCAAGACTTTACATGTTCCAAAACTTGAGAGCAAGTTTTGTAAACTTCCAAAACTTTTCATTTCTTATAACTTATGAATTAATTGAGTAATAAAAATGAAGACTCTTCATTTTTATAACTCTTGTGTTCTTTTAATGGCTTTAATAAAAGTGAGACTTTTGGTTTTCCATAACTTGAGGACAAGTTATGGACTCCATTAAAACACATTATGATCATGAATTAAACTACCATGAAGGTTACAAACAATTCCTATGATCATCTAATCTTCATAAGTTCAAGAACATGAATATGAACACTTTCAAGAATCAAAAATTACACTTAAAAAAAACTTGTAATTTTAATAATTGCCATTGTAAATGGATTAGCATAAACATTACACCATCTAAAACAAGCTTTAAAACATCAAAACAGTTTAGGGTAATGTTTCTAGTCCATTTCCAGCAACAAATGTGCAAACTTTCATACGAGCAGAAAACAAAAAAACGATTTTTTTTTCAAGCTGTTTGCACACAAAAAAAACAACAAACAAACCTAGGCTCTGATACCACTGATGGGTTTTGAGCATTCTAACACTTCCTAAGTGTGCATGCAACCCTAATAACCTTGGATCTATGTTTGTCTAATAATCATGCAAAGTTGAATTCCAAGGTTATATTCCTATCTAGCATACATGGGGAACATTTTTAACTTGAATGAAAGATAGAATAACTTACCTTGTTGTTGATTATGATCCTTGAAACCTTGTGAGCCTAGCACCCCAAGTGTGATGCCTCAAATGCTTCACACAACACCAAATGCAAAGGAGTAAACTTTGAGAGAATCTTACACTTGCAAAATCGACTCTAGCCCTCTTGTTTCTTAGTGTAGCCTATTTTGGTGGAGAATGGGTTTCTTATATAGTGTTGACACATCTAGGGTTACACCATGTAGGCCCTAATGTGTCATGACTCTTCATTTCCATGACCCATGGGTTTGTAACTCCCATGGAGCATCCATGGAGCATCCTATGGGTGGAACCCAACTTGATAATCCATGGAGCCTCTTAGCCCACTATATAAGATATGGAAGATTTACATAATCTACCCATATATTTAATTAGTTATCTTTTGATCACTTAATTAATTCTAAATTAATTCTTGATCAAACTAATTAAATAATATTATTAATATATTAGAACTTATAATATATTAATAAACCATAAGTGTTATTTCTCTCATTTTAGTTTATCCAATTGCATGGTGCCATGCAACCCAAATGGACCATGCCGGGTCGGGTCAAGTACATACCAGAAATAGTTATGGACTTAGACACCTTATCCAACACCTGTATGGTACGAAGAGCACTATCTTTACAGATCATAAAAGTCTACAACACATATTCAACCAGAAGGAGCTCAATATGAGACAACGACGGTGGGTCGAACTACTCAATGACTACGAATGCGAAATTCGTTATCATCCGGGTAAAGCCAACGTAGTAGCAGACGCCCTAAGTCAGAAAGAATATTCTGGTCGGAGGGTCAAGTCATTGACCATGACTATCCATTCACATCTATCCGCACAAATTAAGGAGGCTCAGCTCGAAGCCTTGAAAACTGAAAATGTAGCGGGAGAATCCCTGCGAGGAATGGATAAGAACCTAGAAGCCAAAGGTGACGGAGCCTTATACCTCATGGACCGGATCTGGACACCGAAACACGGTGGCTTCAGAGACTTGGTCATGAAGGAAGCGCACAACACTAGATATTCCGTCCACCCAGGTTCAGATAAAATGTATCTGGATCTCAAGAAGTCATACTGGTGTCCTAACATGAAAGCGGAGATCGCTACCTTCGTAAGTAAATGCCTTACTTGGGCCAAGGTCAAGGTTGAATACCAGAAACCATCCGGTCTACTTCAACAACCCAAGACAACGGGTGGACTTGATACTATATGGGTCATCGTCGACAGATTGACCAAATCCGCAAACTTCCTGCCTATCAAAGAAATAGACAAGATGGAGAAGCTTACAAGAACCTACATTAGGGAGATCGTACGACTGCATGGTGTTCCTATATCTATTATCTCTGATAGAGATAGTAGATTCACTTCGAGGTTCTGGCAGTCACTACAAAGATCCTTAGGAACTAGGCTAGACATGAGTACAGCCTACCATCCACAGACCGACGGACAAAGTGAGAGAACTATCCAAACCTTGGAAGATATGCTGCGAGCCTGTGTGATTGACTTTGGGAAGGCATGGGATACTCATTTGCCCCTTGTCGAATTCTCATACAACAACAGTTATCCCACGAGCACCAAGGCTGCTCCATTCGAAGCCCTCTACGGCCGAAAGTGCAGATCCCCTCTGTGCTGGGCTGAGGTGGGCGACACTCAGTTAGCTAAAGGACGAGTTCCTGACAGCACTCTCACGGGTCCGGAGATCATTCAGGAAACAACAGAGAAGATCGTTCAGATTCGTGAACGATTGAAAGCCTCTAGAGACCGATAGAAAAGCTACGCAGACAAAAGAAGGAAACCTTTGTAGTTCCAGGTGGGAGACCGAGTCCTTTTGAAAGTCTCACCCTGGAAGGGCTTGATACGCTTCGGAAAGCGTTGAAAGCTAAATCCAAGATACATAGGGCCTTTCGAGATTCTCGCTAGAATCGGCCCCGTAGCTTAAAAGCTTAGCTTACCCCGCGAGCTCAGTAACGTACATCCTACCTTCCACGTCTCGAACTTGAAAAAGTGCCTATCCGACGAGACTCTTGTAATCCCACTCGACGAGATCGAGATCAACGAGAGCCTCAATTTCGTGGAAGAACCTGTAGAGATCATGGACCGAGAGGTCAAAAGAACCAAGCAAAGTCGTATCCCAATCGTGAAGGTTCGTTGGAACGCCAAGCGAGGACCGGAATTCACTTGGGAGCGCGAGGATCAGTTTAAGCTGAAATACCCTCATCTTTTTACTTAGTTATTTGTATTAACTTAGTTGCTTGAACTCTAATTTCGGGACGAAATTCCCTCTAACGGGGGGATGATGTGACAACCCGAAATTTCCAACTTGTACAAATCCTTCATTTATCAAAAATAGCATCGTGTTGCTATTATGTTATGAAGTTTTAGGTCTATATAAGTGCTTTAGGCTTAATACAATCGAGATATGAGTCTTAGGGAGGGTTAGAATGCGTGAAACATCACAAAATCGGGCCAAACACACCATGCAAGGTGTGTGCGGCCAGCCAGCCGCACACAGCCGACCGCACACCCTCCCAGCCTCACTCTCTAGATTATATAAAGGACCCCAAGTCAACCTTACACCCTTTTCACACTCCTTGAAGCTGGAACAATTCTCTCTCAAGAGTTCTTCAAAGTTCCCCCTCCAATCATCAAAACAAGTAAGTAAACACCCTTAGATCCTTATTACAACACATTAGAACACCTTTCTCTCGAGTTTGATCCATGAAATCATCGTCCTAGATGATCTTCATGTGTGTACGGCCGCACACACATCATGTGTGGCCGCACACACATCTTTTGGTCCTAAAATGGGCTTAAACACTCAACAAATCTTAGCATCGACCAAAACACCTTCTTAGGATCATCACAAGGCCTTGGAAAATCGATTTGGGCACATTTCTAGGAGTGTGTATGGCCGCACACAGGCCTGGCCGCACACACCTGGCCGCACACGCCATGTGCAACCGCTCACACCCTTTTAAGGGTCCAAAGTGGCCACAAACTCCCAATCCGGCTAAGCAATGGTCGAAACACCTTCACTAGAACATCCCAAATTCTTGGAACCATGTTTTGACACACTCCATAGGGAGTGTGCGGCCGCACATAGGCTTGGCCGCACACTCTGGCCGCACACACACAAAATCCATCTTTTTGTAGCCTTACACCCCAATGTAGGGCCATACACTCCTTATGTGCAACCATATGAGTTGGTAACACTTAATTCTAAGTGTTTTTATGTCCTTAAGGCATGTCCCTATCACCATTAGTGGTTATATACATTAATGTATTCATATATGTGTAATTATATGTTAAATAGGATTCGTTTGTGCTCGAGACTCCATTTGACACCCAACGATCCTACGTCGACCTTCCATTCGAATTACTCACTACAGGTGAGTTCATACCCCTTAATTAACCTTTTAAATGATTTTAAATGTTTTTATGGGGGGGGGGAATACAAGTTGAATATTTCTAGTTATTGTTTTAATCGCATGTGATTAATAACTAGAATAAACAGAAAGATTTACTATTACTTTCAAATTGTTATCAAACTTATGGATTTTCAAGCTGTCAGACCTTTTTATTAAACTCTTTTGATGCTAAAACTGTTTTCAAACTCCTTTATACTTACAATATTTTCAAATCCATATCTACACCAATATATTTATATAAGTAAGACTTGAAGGACTTAGGACTGATAGCTCACCTTACTTCATGTTCCTTGTTTGGTTGTGGACTTAGGGTATCCTGTTATTTGTCCGAATGTCGTTGAATTCTTAGTTATATATCATATATATACGTGTGGATATAAAAGCTTACTTCAGTACAGTACCTTTGTGTAACAAAGGCATCCAAATAACATTACTATTTAACTATAATAGGTATAGTTAAGGGTTACTACTCAATACTACTACTACAATGACATCTACCAGAGTCGGTACAGTTATGAGTCAATACATGCTATACACTATACAAAGAGAACATTATGTGCTATACAAAGAGAATACTATACACTATACAAAGAGAACATTATGTGCTATACAAAGAGAATACTATACACTATACAAAGAGAATATTGTACACTATACAAGAGAACATACTATACACTACTGAATATAATAACAGGATGTGACATACTACTTCTCGATACGACACTTCATAGTGGTATCACCGTGTAACCAGAGTCTCCTGGAGGGAGAGCGGGCATTATGTGTATAGATCTATACGGGACAGACACTCCCACATCCCGACTGCTAGCTACAGTTCGAGCCGGTAAGGCCCAGGGGTGACAGAATGTCACATTACTTCATATGACCTGGAGGGTCATCAGTTATTCAGCCGTCGATCAGCATGGTTACATACAAGTTCACATTCAAACCTTTAATTAACCAATTAAGAATTAAAGGTAAAACGGACTCCCCGAGGTGTATTATACATTAAATACTACCTGGAGCCTGCATATTCATTACTATTGATAGCAGTGATACTGCTAGGGTGAACACTATTTCTCCTATTACACATATTTTGTAATCACATTATCTGAGTGAAGTCTAAAACTATATTTTTATACTGGTAGCTTCACTAAGGAAAAACTCTTACATTTTACAAAATAACAATTATCCAAACTATCGGGTATTGGTAGAAGACTACCTTTTTACTGGAAAACATAGGGTTTTCTAGGGAGTATACTATTTACAAAACATTCAGAAACAATTACTGAACTACATGGTCACTAACATTTTTATACAAGCAATGACACTAAATACTTATGAACTCACCAACTTTATGCTGATACTCGCTTTCAAAATAACTTGTATTCTCAGGTCATCAGTAGACAGGTACAGATGAAGCTTTTGAGAAGATGGAGCACATACAAGACCCATATTTTATTTTGATTATACTTTTGGTGTCTTACAAACTATACAGAACACGCTTATATTACAACTATTATACTAATGCAATGGATGTGGTTGCTTGTATTTACTATTATGCATTGTTATGATACTGTACATGATGTCCTCCACCCCAGAACGTATTCCGCCGTTCTTGGTTTTGGGGTGTGACAGATATTATGATAAGTATGGTTGTGTGCAAATGTTATTTTGAATTGTTTATCTACTGTGCGTTTTTTTGGATGACATGTTTAGCGGGAACGGGTGAGTGTTTAATCGTGGTGAGCATGACGGATGTGTGTGATCGGCGGGGATGGGAATTGAGATTTATACTCATTTCTTTGGATATTCAAAATACTTGAGTACAATGGATGATGAGTTGTCTCAAGGAGAAGGGAAACGAACCTTTGGTTCTTTCTCTGGACAATTAATCATTCCCGTAAATTATGTCATCGGGTGATATATTTGTTGTATGATTTATTGAAGATATATGATAGAACTATATATTTTTTATAAGTGATGGACATGTATGTGCAACACGAACTCACTAGGCCCTAGGCTTACCCATTTAGAAACTTTAAATGTGCGCAACCCAGGAAACTATTTAGCAAGTGGAAGTAGGAAGGCCAAGGAGAAGGATTTATCAACAAGACAACAAAGGAGTTCCGCAAAGACATAACACCCGAAGTTTTCAATTGAAGATTTTATTTTATTTTATTTTGCTTCTGCTGTAATTTAGTCTATAAGTAAGTTTAAAATTGATCTTGGGAGATGTTGGAACGATTATTTGTCATTTAATCGATATTAGAAAATTAGGGTGTTACAGTTTCTATCTCAAATGTGGTCCACCTTGAACAAAAAAAGTTCACATATTTTGAGTCACTAACTCCAAAGTTACAACTTAAGTCCTCGAAGTATTGATCTCTTCTTACATTTGGAAGACATAATTCTCTACAAATCATATATAAAAAATTGTTGAAGTAGCAAATTATTTGTAATATCCCAAAAACAGTAATAGATTTTTTTCATTGAAATAATATCAGTTCATTCATTACTTGTTTCAAAATCCTTTACCAAATCATAATATCCAAAAACATCAGAGTACAATTATTCAAAATGCGGAAATCATGGGGGAAGAGGATTTTGTTCAATCACGTCGGGCCCTTTCCCTTCGAATCAGAAGTACCTAAAACCATAAACATAAACTGTAAGCACAAGACTTAGTGAGTTCCCTAAAGTACCATATACCAAAACATACAACTGGGCTAAACCCTGGGGTATATTTTAACCCAAAAAGCAATTATGGGCCTCCTCTTTGGAGCCTCACTCTGGGGTATATTTCAACCCAAATAATCAAACATGGGGCCCTGATGTGGACCCTCGCTCTGGGGTGTATTTCAACCCAAATAGTAAATATGGGCCCCCGGTCTGGAGCCTCGCTCTGGGGTTTATTTCAACCCGATCATGCCAACACATATAAATCACATAACAACAATTATTCCACAAAGAGTCATAAAGACAGCTAGCATTTAACAAAACCTGGTGAGCCGGAATCAATGCCTTCGACCCATGGATATAGTGAGAAAACTCACCTCATAGACATATGCGAAACTGAAGAGCACACTGCTCCGAAATCAACTCTACCAATCACCTTTAGAAATAGGATGACCAATACTCAGAAAAATAGGTCAAAATTCCTAAAATACCTCTACGTCAAACCCTAGTCAAAATCTAGGTCAAAGTCAACTGATTTAATCGAGTTGACTTAGTGAGTACACTGGGCGTACAACCGAGTTGACTCAGTGAGTACACTGGGCAGACAACTCAAACGTCTTGGAGTATTCCATACTCATAACGATCAAGATTTAGACAAAAAGGTGCCAGCTTTAAGCTAAAACTAGATCCAAATGAAATACTCATCAAGGTTAAAGCTTTATACCTCCAAAAGATGCACAAAGGGAAGTAGATACTGGATCCAAGGCCTTGAGTGAAACACCACAACCTCAAGGTTCTTCCTTCTTCTCCAAAAGCTTCAAAATGACACCAAAAGGCTATACAAGTTAGATCCCGAAGCAAAACGAATCCTATAAGCATTTCATGTGTCACACCCCCGGCCAAGGCGGAACACGCCGGGAGCGGGACTAAAATTGTAATAAAATTCCATGTAAAGGTTCAAATAATTATTTGGTAATGGAAGTTTCAGTTGGGTTTGGAAAGCTACTGTGTAGAAAACGTCCATGGATTCATATAAAAAAAATCATTTCTTTATTTTCTTACATCTCTTTGTATGGGATTTTTATCAATAAAACAGATAACACAATAATTTTTTTTTTTTGGCAAATGATCGAACAATACAGGGGCGAAACAAATGGAACAGAGATTTTTGGTTTTAAGCCACTATGAATGAGTTTGCATGGGATTATCAAAATACAAAAATTTAGAAGCTTTGTTTTCGTTGGCTAATAATCGATCCACACAGGAACGAAACAAGGAAAATGAAACAACGACTTTAAAAACAGGAACAAAACAAAGAAAATGAAACAATGACTTTAAAAACAAACTCATTGTGATAATATGTGTGTATGGGGTTTTAAGAACATGGAAACCAAAATATATTGTATTGTGTTCTTGGCTTTCACAAACGATCGGGACAACAAAACAAAAAAAATATAACATGAGGAGGAGGTGGCTTACGGTGGATGGCAAGCAGGGAAATCGGTGGTGGCATTTTCTTGCTAAAACAATGGTGTAAGAGGGGTGGCTGATGGCAGATTTATGGTGGTGTTGTGGTGGTTTGGTGGGTGTTTAAAACCAAGAGACAGAGAAGAACAAGTGGGAGGGGAGATGAGAGTTGATGTTGCTGTGAATTTGTGAAGAATGAGGGAAGGTTAAGCTCCCTTTTTATAGTAAAACACCCTCACTCACAAACCATTTGAAGCCATACCCAATCCCCATCACTTGTACTTTTAGGAAGCCTTGCACACAAAGAAGGAGGGTGATGGAGAGGGAAGCACGTGAGTTATTGGACAGCCAAGAGATTGGCTGATCAATCCCTTAGACAAGCCCTTGGTGGGCCCCACATGAGGTTATACCCCCCATTAATTGACCAAAACACACCAAAATCGGGTGTATCGAGATCCGTGCATCGAGAATTTTTTCGAGAATACTGTTAGAAAGATTTTAATTTAAGGATTTCGGAACATCAAACGGATTAATTTTTGGTGTTACAGATCTCCGGGAATTTGTGTTTGATGTTTTGCGTCTAAACGGCTCGCGATGTCCGTTTTCCCAATTTTTGTAAATATTGTTGTTAAAAATATTTCGAGTGTGAAATTAAATAATAGACTATAACCTGAGTCCAAAAACGCTCTCGGAAATCCCGTCGGCAAAGCGTAAGTGTCTCAACGGATCGATTCGGTTTTACGCGATTAAATAAAAACAATGTTTTACTGTCTGTTTTCTTAAAATTGTCGTATCTTTTGCATACGAACTCCGTTTTGAACGTTCTTTATATTTTCGGAAACAGGGGAACATGTACTATAATATTTTAATGTTTGTTTTTCTCAAAAATGATTAATGTAAAATTTCAAATTTTCTAATGCATTAATTAGCGTTGTCGTTTAAGCGGTTTGATTCGGTTTACAGTTACTCATTTGGAAGTAAGGTATCATCTGATATCATGTAATAATTGAAATAAAATTATTTATTTTACTTAAGATACACTAAAACTCAGTAATTCGGATTAACACGAGATTCACGGATAGATTGGTGGTTATAATAATAGCCCTAAATTCCGGGTTGTCACATTACCTCCCCGTAAAAGGAAATTTCGTCCCGAAATTGAGTTGGTACTGGTAGTACAAGGGCTTTGATAAATAGTAATGTAGTTTCGTGGTATGATCCATGCCTGGTCCTTCTATATCGCCTTGTGTATACAAGTCGTATATAATCAGGATCGAATAGACAGTCGAATAAGTGATTCTACTCTAAGCCCACAACCAAACAAGGAACAGGAAGTAAAGCGGAATCACAAATCCTAAGTCTGTAGAATCTTAATTATATATAACTCTAACGTATACACTTAGCAATCATAGATTACTAGCAAGGGTCCTTAGTTTCTACATGAATGATGTGATTAATTCGGGTGAGAAAGCAACTAGGGAGTACTTTTTCCATATTGATAAATAGTAATGTACTTTTGTGGTGCGTGTCCCTGGCGGGTCCTTTTACATTCCCTTGGTGTATACAAGTCGTATATAATCAAGATCGAATAGACAGTCGAATAAGTGATTCTACTCTAAGCCCACAACCAAACAAGGAACAGGAAGTAAAGCGGAATCACGAATCCTAAGTCTGTAGAATCTTAATTATATACAACCCTAACGTATACATTTAGCAAGCATAGATTACCAGCAAGGGTCCTTAGTTTCTATGTGAATGACATGATTAACTAGGGTGATAAGGCAACTAGCAAGTACTTTTTGTTATAGCTACTGCGTTGGTTTCATTAAGTTTGCGAAATTTTATATTATGTCGCTTGTTGAAACCTATGGTCGATAAAGCTTTAATTGGCACTAGTATTTATAAATACCTAGGCCTAAACTTTGTTGTTATGAAACGTACCGATAACCACAGTTGGTTCCGGAAGAGCCTCTCCTGTTGTGATCATAAGTACCCTTCCATTGCCACCTTGGTTCTTTAGCTGTGGGCAGTCCTTCCTAAAATGCCCTGGCTGATTGCACTCGTAACAGTTACGGCTTCCTCCTACCGTAGAGGTTGGGGTTTTTCTGCAGTACCTTGAGATGTGACCTTTCATGTTCCACTTGTTGCAGATTACCTCCCTACAATTTCCGACATGATGGAAATTACACTCTGTACAATGAGGTAAAGTCCCAGTGTAGGACTTAGTTGGGGTGGGAGTGTTGGTAATTGCGGCGTAGACGGCCAATGGTTCTGGTTCAGTCTTGTGTTGCTTGGATTCCTCATTCGATCTCTCATGAAACTTCCTTTTGGTATTTCCAGTATCCTTCTTCTCTACCGTTGGGGCCATGGTACCCTGACGGACACACTGTTCGGTCAATTGATAGGCTAATTCCTTAGCACTATCGAAAGTGGAGGGTCTGGATGCAGTAACCAGACCTTGAACAGGTGAAGCTAGTCCCCAGATGTACCTTTCGGTCTTCTTGTCTTCCGGGGTCACCATTCCCAAGCAGAGGCTTGCAAGGTCATTGAATCGAGAGGTGTAGGCAGCTACTTCAGATTCTTTCATCACAAGGTTCCAAAGCTCCTGCTCTAGAACTTGTATCTCTTGTTGGGGGTAGTATTCTTTGGTCATCATCTGCTTTAGGGATTCCCAGCCCATGGCATAAGCTTCAGTGATCCCCATGGACTTTGCACGATTATTCCATTAAGTTAAGGCGGAGTCCATCAACGTGCAGGTAGCGTACTTAACCTTGCAGTCATCAGGGCACGCACTGATGTGAAAGACTGCCTCAGTGTTTTCTATCCAACGGGCTAGACCAACTGCTCCTTTAGTGCCGTAGAAGGATCGAGGTTTGCAGCCCATGTAATCCTTATAGGAGCAGTGTCTAGGGTTGTTTTGGTGAGTTGTGGGATTGCCACTTCCACTATTCCTAATGTTTCCATTTCGAGCTGCTTCGTATGCTGCCAAGGCCGTAGCAATTCCTTGTGCGAGCATGTTCTGCATCATATCGGAATTCATCTGGAATGTTTGGTTTACATTTGTTACTTCTGGGTCTCCTCCCTGGTTTGTAGTTTCCACTGATGTTTGAGTTACTGGTGGGGTTCTCCTCGGGTTGCCTCGGGGAGTTGGTGGTGGACGAACGCGTGGTTCCTTTCGTGAGGCCATCGTCCTAATATGTTTAAAACGGACATGTTAAGCTGTGTTAACACTATAAAGTCCTAACTATTATGTATGGGATACATTTTATGATAGCGTATTAGTATAGTTTGTTCGTAAAATCCTACGGATTATAAGAAGAAGGGATTGATTTAAAAATCCTCTAGATTTCCAAATGATAAGGAGAAGGCGATTTGCTTAGAAATCCTCTAGATTTCCAAATGATAAGGAGACCGTGGTTGGTTTAGAAATCCTCTAGATTTCCAAATGATGGAAAGGGGACCTTAATTGCTAATTAAGTGTTTTAAAATGTATATATGGATTCTAAGGTACTAGGTTGCTGCAGCGAATCTGGAGAACATCCTTCAATCTCTAAAACTTTCAACCGTTGTAGTCTGTCAAACTCCTTGCTCAAGGTTGGTAGTGCACTGGCCCAACCATAAACAACATAGGTGCGCATTCCATATTTATTTATGGTATGGCTTATGTACGGTACTAACCTTAGTTGAGGCTTTTGACCTAAAGGGTTGAGTTGGTAGTTTTAGTTGAAGGGATGTTAAAATTTTATTAAGTGTTCTCATCGCGGGTCAGAGTATATATAAACTCTTATATATTATGGTTGGTGGGGTTTGTAGTATTATTAATTTTAGTTTTGTACTTCCCGACTACCAAGCACAGACGACGGCCAGACATCAAATGCCGTAAGTAGTCGAGTAGTGTCATTATTAATAATACTTTTATTAGAAGCTAGTCTGCTATAGTTGTATTCCTTTTTCGAGGATACGAGTTCTCTATAGCCAATTTAGCTCTGATACCATTCTGTCACACCCCCGGCCAAGGCGGAACACGCCGGGAGCGGGACTAAAATTGTAATAAAATTCCATGTAAAGGTTCAAATAATTATTTGGTAATGGAAGTTTCAGTTGGGTTTGGAAAGCTACTGTGTAGAAAACGTCCATGGATTCATATAAAAAAAATCATTTCTTTATTTTCTTACATCTCTTTGTATGGGATTTTTATCAATAAAACAGATAACACAATAAATTTTTTTTTTTTTTTGGCAAATGATCGAACAATACAGGGGCGAAACAAATGGAACAAAGATTTTTGGTTTTAAGCCACTATGAATGAGCTTGCATGGGATTATCAAAATACAAAAATTTAGAAGCTTTGTTTTCGTTGGCTAATAATCGATCCACACAGGAACGAAGCAAGGAAAATGAAACAACGACTTTAAAAACAGGAACAAAACAAAGAAAATGAAACAATGACTTTAAAAACAAACTCATTGTGATAATATGTGTGTATGGGGTTTTAAGAACATGGAAACCAAAATATATTGTATTGTGTTCTTGGCTTTCACAAACGATCGGGACAACAAAACAAAAAAAATATAACATGAGGGGGAGGTGGCTTACGGTGGATGACAAGCAGGGAAATCGGTGGTGGCATTTTCTTGCTAAAACATTGGTGTAAGAGGGGTGGCTGATGGCAGATTTATGGTGGTGTTGTGGTGGTTTGGTGGGTGTTTAAAACCAAGAGACAGAGAAGAACAAGTGGGGAGGGGAGATGAGAGTTGATGTTGCTGTGAATTTGTGAAGAATGAGGGAAGGTTAAGCTCCCTTTTTATAGTAAAACACCCTCACTCACAAACCATTTGAAGCCATACCCAAGCCCCATCACTTGTACTTTTAGGAAGCCTTGCACACAAAGAAGGAGGGTGATGGAGAGGGAAGCACGTGAGTTATTGGACAGCCAAGAGAATGGCTGATCAATCCCTTAGACAAGCCCTTGGTGGGCCCCACATGAGGTTATACCCCCATTAATTGACCAAAACACACCAAAATCGGGTGTATCGAGATCCGTGCATCGAGAATTTTTTTCGAGAATACTGTTAGAAAGAGTTTAATTTAAGGATTTCGGAACATCAAACGGATTAATTTTTGGTGTTACAGATCTCCGGGAATTTGTGTTTGATGTTTTGCGTCTAAACGGCTCGCGGTGTCCATTTTCCCAATTTTTGTAAATATTGTTGTTAAAAATATTTCGAGTGTGAAATTAAATAATAGACTATAACCTGAGTCCAAAAACACTCTCGGAAATCCCGTCGGCAAAGCGTAAGTGCCTCAACGGATCGATTCGGTTTTACGCGATTAAATAAAAACAATGTTTTACTGTCTGTTTTCTTAAAATTGTCGTATCTTTTGCATACGAACTCCGTTTTGAACGTTCTTTATATTTTCGGAAACAGGGGAACATGTACTATAATATTTTAATGTTTGTTTTGCTCAAAAATGATTAATGTAAAATTTCAATTTTTCTAATGCATTAATTAGCGTTGTCGTTTAAGCGGTTTGATTCGGTTTACAGTTACTCATTTGGAAGTAAGGTATCATCTGATATCATGTAATAATTGAAATAAAATTATTTATTTTACTTAAGATACACTAAAACTCAGTAATTCGGATTAACACGAGATTCACGGATAGATTGGTGGTTATAATAATAGCCCTAAATTCCGGGTTGTCACATTACCTCCCCGTTAAAGGAAATTTCGTCCCGAAATTGAGTTGGTACTGGTAGTACAAGGGCTTTGATAAATAGTAATGTAGTTTCGTGGTATGATCCATGCCTGGTCCTTCTATATCGCCTTGTGCATACAAGTCGTATATAATCAGGATCGAATAGACAGTCGAATAAGTGATTCTACTCTAAGCCCACAACCAAACAAGGAACAGGAAGTAAAGCGGAATCACAAATCCTAAGTCTGTAGAATCTTAATTATATATAACCCTAACGTATACACTTAGCAATCATAGATTACTAGCAAGGGTCCTTAGTTTCTACATGAATGATGTGATTAATTCGGGTGAGAAAGCAACTAGGGAGTACTTTTTCCATATTGATAAATAGTAATATACTTTTGTGGTGTGTGTCCCTGGCGGGTCCTTTTACATTCCCTTGGTGTATACAAGTCGTATATAATCAAGATCGAATAGACAGTCGAATAAGTGATTCTACTCTAAGCTCACAACCAAACAAGGAACAGGAAGTAAAGCGGAATCACGAATCCTAAGTCTGTAGAATCTTAATTATATACAACCCTAACGTATACATTTAGCAAGCATAGATTACCAGCAAGGGTCCTTAGTTTCTATGTGAATGACATGATTAACTAGGGTGATCAGGCAACTAGAAAGTACTTTTTGTTATAGCTACTGCGTTGGTTTCATTAAGTTTGCGAAATTTTATATTATGTCGCTTGTTGAAACCTATGGTCGATAAAGCTTTAATTGGAACTAGTATTTATAAATACCTAGGCCTAAACTTTGTTGTTATGAAACGTACCGATAACCACAGGTGGTTCCGGAAGAGCCTCTCCTGCTGTGATCATAAGTACCCTTCCAATACCACCTTGGTTCTTTAGCTGTGGGCAGTCCTTCCTAAAATGCCCTGGCTGATTGCACTCGTAACAGTTACGGCTTCCTCCTACCGTAGAGGTTGGGGTTTTTCTGCAGTACCTTGAGATGTGACCTTTCATGTTACACTTGTTGCAGATTACCTCCCTACAATTTCCGACATGATGGAAATTACACTCTGTACAATGAGGTAAAGTCCCAGTGTAGGACTTAGCTGGGGTGGGAGTGTTGGTAATTGCGGCGTAGACGGCCAATGGTTCTGGTTCAGTCTTGTTCTGCTTGGATTCCTCATTCGATCTCTCATGAAACTTCCTTTTGGTATTTCCAGTATCCTTCTTCTCTACTGTTGGGGCCATGGTACCCTGACGGACACACTGTTCGGTCAACTGATAAGCTAATTCCTTAGCACTATCGAAAGTGGAGGGTCTGGATGTAGTAGCCAGACCTTGAACAGGTGAAGCTAGTCCCCAGATGTACCTTTCGATCTTCTTGTCTTCCGGGGTCACCATTCCCGGGCAGAGGCTTGCAAGGTCATTGAATCGAGAGGTGTAGGCAGCTACTTCAGATTCTTTCATCACAAGGTTCCAAAGCTCCTGCTCTAGAACTTGTATCTCTTGTTGGGGGTAGTATTCTTTGGTCATCATCTGCTTTAGGGATTCCCAGCCCATGGCATAAGCTTCAGTGATCCCCATGGACTTTGCATGATTATTCCTTTAAGTTAAGGCGGAGTCCATCAACGTGCAGGTAGCGTACTTAACCTTGCAGTCATCGGGGCACGCACTGATGTGAAAGACTGCCTCAGTGTTTTCTATCCAACGGGCTAGACCAACTGCTCCTTTAGTGCCGTAGAAGGATCGAGGTTTGCAGCCCATGTAATCCTTATAGGAGCAGTGTCTAGGGTTGTTTTGGTGAGTTGTGGGATTGCCACTTCCACTATTCCCAATGTTTCCATTTCGAGTTGCTTCGTATGCTGCCAAGGCCGTAGCAATTCCTTGTGCGAGCATGTTCTGCATCATATCGGAATTCATCTGGAATGTTTGGTTTACATTTGTTACTTCTGGGTCTCCTCCCTGGTTTGTAGTTTCCACTGATGTTTGAGTTACTGGTGGGGTTCTCCTCGGGTTGCCTCGGGGAGTTGGCGGTGGACGAACGCGTGGTTCCTTTTGTGAGGCCATCGTCCTAATATGTTTAAAACGGACATGTTAAGCTGTGTTAACACTATAAAGTCCTAACTATTATGTATGGGATACATTTTATGATAGCGTATTAGTATAGTTTGTTCGTAAAATCCTACGGATTATAAGAAGAAGGGATTGATTTAAAAATCCTCTAGATTTCCAAATGATAAGGAGAAGGCGATTTGCTTAGAAATCCTCTAGATTTCCAAATGATAAGGAGACCGTGGTTGGTTTAGAAATCCTCTAGATTTCCAAATGATGGAAAAGGGACCTTAATTGCTAATTAAGTGTTTTAAAATGTATATATGGATTCTAAGGTACTAGGTTGCTGCGAATCTGGAGAACATCCTTCAATCTCTAAAACTTTCAACCGTTGTAGTCTGTCAAACTCCTTGCTCAAGGTTGGTAGTGCACTGGCCCGACCATAAACAACATAGGTGCGCATTCCAGATTTATTTATGGTATGGCTTATGTACGGTACTAACCTTAGTTGAGGCTTTTGACCTAAAGGGTTGAGTTGGTAGTTTTAGTTGAAGGGATGTTAAAATTTTATTAAGTGTTCTCATCGCGGGTCAGAGTATATATAAACTCTTATATATTATGGTTGGTGGGGTTTGTAGTATTATTAATTTTAGTTTTGTACTTCCCGACTACCGAGCACAGACGACGGCCAGACATCAAATGCCGTAAGTAGTCGAGTAGTGTCATTATTAATAATACTTTTATTAGAAGCTAGTCTGCTATAGTTGTATTCCTTTTTCGAGGATACGAGTTCTCTATAGCCAATAATACCATTCTGTCACACCCCCGGCCAAGGCGGAACACGCCGGGAGCGGGACTAAAATTGTAATAAAATTCCATGTAAAGGTTCAAATAATTATTTGGTAATGGAAGTTTCAGTTGGGTTTGGAAAGCTACTGTGTAGAAAACGTCCCTCGATTCATACAAAAAAAATCATTTCTTTATTTTCTTACATCTCTTTGTATGGGATTTTTATCAATAAAACAGATAACACAATAAATTTCTTTTTTTTTGGCAAATGATCGAACAATACAGGGGCGAAACAAATGGAACAAAGATTTTTGGTTTTAAGCCACTATGAATGAGTTTGCATGGGATTATCAAAATACAAAAATTTAGAAGCTTTGTTTTCGTTGGCTAATAATCGATCCACACAGGAACGAAACAAGGAAAATGAAACAACGACTTTAAAAACAGGAACAAAACAAAGAAAATGAAACAATGACTTTAAAAACAAACTCATTGTGATAATATGTGTGTATGGGGTTTTAAGAACATGGAAACCAAAATATATTGTATTGTGTTCTTGGCTTTCACAAACGATCGGGACTACAAAAAAAAATATAACATGAGGAGGAGGTGGCTTATGGTGGATGGCAAGCAGGGAAATCGGTGGTGGCATTTTCTTGCTAAAACATTGGTGTAAGAGGGGTGGCTGATGGCAGATTTATGGTGGTGGTGTTGTGGTGGTTTGGTGGGTGTTTAAAACCAAGAGACAGAGAAGAACAAGTGGGGAGGGGAGATGAGAGTTGATGTTGCTGTGAATTTGTGAAGAATGAGGGAAGGTTAAGCTCCCTTTTTATAGTAAAACACCCTCACTCACAAACCATTTGAAGCCATACCCAAACCCCATCACTTGTACTTTTAGGAAGCCTTGCACACAAAGAAGGAGGTTGATGGAGAAAACAAATTGAAAAACATGACGGAATTAATAAAATTAAGACAGAATATACCTGAATGATGCGTCGTAATGGATTGACGATGGATTGATTGTCTGGGTTTGATATGTTTATATGAATATATGGATATGTTTGGATAGGGTTATGCTATTCAGAAATAGACGAACTATTTCAACAGAAGAAGATTGAGAACAACTCAAATCTTATAATCACAAATCACTCTGCTTTATTCACTAAGGGCAAAGCCCTTTATATAGGCTCCAAAGAGCCGTTTACACACGGTATCTTTACATTATTGCAATCGTATGATTGCAAGAAGACAAACTACTTTACATAAGACTTTATGTCACATATATAATAATGCTACACACTTATTAATACTTTACATAATCATAAAAAACAAAATAGAATTATTATCGTCTATAATGCATCGTTATCTTCAAAGATGTCTTCTTCTTTAATAATTCTTTCTTTTGTCATGCCTTACGTCATTCCTCCCGCCTTCGAAAAGACATGCTTTTTTAACGTTAATCCTCCATGAATGGTGTCTCTTCTGTATTTTCTGAACAGTGACTGCAATTGTGTCTTGGAGCATGCATAATATGTTTGCAAAGTTGTTTCTTGATATCATCGGGTAATTCAGCCAGTTGATGAGAAATTTTTTCGAAAGGATGTTCGAATGTTTCAATTGCTTTCATTGCTTCCGGAGTAATTTCATTGTCTGTTAAAGAGTAGATAATGAAAGTTTTATTAGCATAATTTACTCTGATTCTTGACCTTTGATCTTTATCGTTGCCAATGCGTGATGATGCTAAATAAACACCGGCAAGTGCAAAGATTAGATGCTCTTGTGTTGGGGATTCACGGGGTAGATCATCTTTTGTTGGTTTTGAGCCATTGCTTATTCCCATGTTTGCAAAAGTAATACTTGGGACAATTAGTTGAGAATCTTCATCAAAAATTGGGTAGCTAGAATGCATTTTGATGAATAATCCTCTTTCTTGTTTTGCAAAGCGTATTTTATAATTTCTGATGATAGTTTGCACAGCAGAAGGAAATTCGCTGATGCAGTGTAGATTGGTGCCTTCTAGATAGATGGTGTCGATGAACCCATGAATCAAATAATCCCATAAAGTCATAGGATCTGATAAATCGGCTAGGAAAACTGCTTTAGGGCCTGGGCGCCTGGCTACTGGGTAAAAGCCCATTAAAGAATGGACCTCGGTGTAGGAAACGAGGCTATCCCATAATTCAGCGAATTTTTTGGCAGATGGTTTTGTCATGGCTTCCTTTTCTTTGGTTGATAGAATGGATTCAAGGGCAATTTTTGCATTTAATTGGTTAAGGGATCTTGGGATGGATACAGGTTTTTGTGGTGTGAAGCTGGTCATAGGTTTTTGTGGTGTTAGGAGAACTGTTTTTGAACATTCTACGTTATCTTTTATTACTGCTTTGTATGCTTCGTTGTATGCGGCTTCTGCTTCATTTTTCGTTTTGTAGCTTTTGTGAATGATATTTTTTTCAAGAATATATGAACTGGCGATTCCCCAATTGTCATATACTCCTTTGTTTTCTCCGTTGAAAATCACGTACCATTTCTTTATATTTTTATGATCTGCTTGAAGTGGTGGATATTCTTCTGGATTTATAGGTTGTTTTTCTGACTTGAGCATTGTTTGTGGCTGACTATCATCAGATGAAATTTCTTGAATGTCTTCTTTTGGTTGCTTCGTTTTTGAACTGCTAGCTGCTTCTTCTTTAGGTACTGATTGGGATGATAGAATTTGTATTGTTTGTCGTAGTTGTTCTTTTTCTCGTCTGACTGCTTCGAGTTGTCTGACTAATGATGCTTCTTGATCTTCTTTCTGTTTGAACTGGTGTTTGATTTGTTTCATGATTGCTTCCATTTCGATATATTTGTGGACTGAATGTTTGCGTTTCTTGAGTACCTGAATAATTGCTGAAATTTGTTTGTTTCGAATGATGATATGAGAATTTTCATATCAATGTATGCTTTTGGTGATATATTCATATCACTGTATGCTTTTTGTGATATATTCATATCATTGTATACTTTATTATTGTTTACTTCAGATGGTACTTTCATACGATTGTATGCTTTAGCAATGTATATTCCAGATAGATTAGATATGAGGTTTCCCTCAAGTTCTAATTCTAGTAATACTTTTTCCATAGGATTATGTACCTGCATCTGAATCAGAATCAGTTGTATATGCATAAATATCTATTTCTGAATCTATATTTGAATCTTCTATGGGTTCGTATCCAAGGTCGTATGCAATTTTTAATATATTTGTTTCTTTTTCTTTTTTAGTCTTCTTTGGGCATTCATAGGCTTTGTGTCCTTCTTCTTGACATATCCAACATTTACAGTCTTCTTTATTCGATGGGCAATAATTTGTTTTGGATTGATATTTTTGTTTATATTGTTTTCTATTTCGAAAATATTTTCTTTCCCCTTGTTTATAATATTCTTTGTATTTAGGTTTATATGTTTGTTTTTTCCAAATTTTCTTTTTACTTTGTTGTTTTTCTTTACAACCATATTGATTTACTTTGTTAGAAAGGATGTCACAACATAAATCAATTTTTGCATCTTGTGCTGTTTTTTGTTCTAAACATTTTTTCTGCATCCATGCTTTTAATATGCTTATTCGTGCTCCTAAGGTGTCTGCAACTTTATTTTGTTGTAATGCTTCTTGGAAATCTTTTATTACACTTTGGCTTACTAATGATGGTAATTTTTGATAGAACATATCTAATGCTGCCTTTTTTCTAATGGAATCTAAATTATAATAATGTTCAGAATATTCACATATAAATGGTTCTAAATAACACATATTACAAATTCGTAAATTAGTTAAATGCCATAGTGATTCTAATTGAAAAGCTTCTTTTGATATTTTATCTTCAATTTGTTTTCCTATGAATTCCTGAATAAGACGGCTTAATACATTTTTAAATGTTTCCATAGCATCAGTGGTGGCTATCATCATTGTTTCGGTTTCATCAAGAGATGAAAGGAAACGATATGCGTTACCTTGTGTTTTATGAATGATATAATTAAGAAAATGTTTTGGGTGTAAATTTCTTAATTCTTCAGTTAACTGAATTTCTACTCCCATTTTATTACTCCATTCTTGAATTTTTGCTTCAGGATTTTGGTCACAATCAATAAAAAGAATATCTGAATTTGTTGGAAATGTAAATAATTTAGGTATGTATTGAGGAGGTATTTTTTCCCATTTGTTTTGTTTATTTTTAACCATTCCTTGTCTATATAAAAAAATTTCTTCTAATGAAGGTGGTCCATAAATATATTGACTTTGATAATCATCTTCAACATATGATTGTTTTCGTTTTAATCCAAAATTGTTTTGTGAATCTCTATATGGATTTGAATAAGGGTTTTCATCATCTGAAGAAAAATCATATATTACTTCTGCGTCATTATCATCTGAATTATTTTCTATTTCTATATTATTTTCTTGAGTTTCAGATGGAATTTCTAGTGCTGCAAATAATTTAGTTAGTGTTTCTACTTTTTCTTGTAAAGTTTCCATATATAAAATTTTTAGTTTCTTTTTTCTAGTGAAGTAGTTGTTTCTTCTATCATATTTAACAAATTAATTTTGTTATTTTATCTTCAAGGTTTTTTATTTGTTCTTGTTTCCAATTTATACTATTATTTATTATATGTATTGCTTCAATATTAGATATACAATTTATCATTGATATGTCAGAATCTATTTTTAAGTCTAAAAGAAATTTTTTAGATTGTTTCAATGTTTTACGAAAAAATTTTAATTCTTGTTTCTTTGTATCTAGGCTTGAAAAACTCATGATTATAATTTTATAATAATAATAGTTTAGTTTCGTTTTAGATTTAAAGTTACGATTAAAATTTATTTAATAGTAGTGTTAATTATAATAGTGTTTAAAAGACATATGTTTTAGAATACAAATAGTTTTGTTTTTAGACGTCGTATTTGCTTGTAACGGATTTTAATACAAGTTCTTATGAAATATCTAACATCATGAATATGGTTATTGTTTAAAATCGTACCTTGATTATTAGGTTTGTAAGAATCCTTGAGGTTTTTCTTAGAATTATTTATAGATTCTTGGATTTGCTGTATTCTTAAAATAATATTTTTATTAGGAATACAATTCATCAAAATTTTGTTAGACATAAATATATATTTCAAGCATGAATTTGATTATTAAAAACGAGTATTATTTTAATAAAAATTTCAAATTTTGTAGAATTAATAGTTAGAATAACTCGAAATGATACTATCATGAAGAAATAAAACTGATTTAACAATTGAAAATATCTTGAGACATATTTATGGTATTAAATCTTCTTATGATAAATATTTTAATTGTTGATAACTTTTTTTAAATATGAAAACAATGGTTATTTATTATCATGTTTATGATGCTTATCATGTTTATGATGCTGCATATGCATATATTCTTATTAACGATAGATTGAATATGCAAGATAATAATAATAAGAACGTTACTTAGCTCTGATACCAAATTGAAAAACATGACGGAATTAATAAAAATAAGACAGAATATACCTGAATGATGCGTCGTAATGGATTGACGATGGATTGATTGTCTGGGTTTGATATGTTTATATGAATATATGGATATGTTTGGATAGGGTTCGGCTATTCAGAAATAGACGAACTATTTCAACAGAAGAAGATTGAGAACAACTCAAATCTTATAATCACAAATCACTCTGCTTTATTCACTAAGGGCAAAGCCCTTTATATAGGCTCCAAAGAGCCGTTTACACACGGTATCTTTACATTATTGCAATCGTATGATTGCAAGAAGACAAACTACTTTACATAAGACTTTATGTCACATATATAATAATGCTACACACTTATTAATACTTTACATAATCATAAAAGACAAAATAGAATTATTATCGTCTATAATGCATCGTTATCTTCAAAGATGTCTTCTTCTTTAATAATTCTTTCTTTTGTCATGCCTTACGTCATTCAAATCGAAAAACATGACGGAATTAGTAAAATTAAGACAGAATATACCTGAATGATGTGTCGGAATGGATTGACGATGGATTGATTGTCTGGGTTTGATATGTTTATATGAATATATAGATATGTTTGGATAGGGTTCTGCTATTCAGAAATAGAAAATCTATTTCAACAGAAGAAGATTGAGAACAACTCAAATCTTATAATCTCAAATCACTCTGCTTTATTCACTAAGGGCAAAGCCCTTTATATAGGCTCCAAAGAGCCGTTTACACACGGTATCTTTACATTATTGCAATCGTATGATTGCAAGAAGACAAACTACTTTACATAAGACTTTATGTCACATATATAATAATGCTACACACTTATTAATACTTTACATAATCATAAAAGACAAAATAGAATTATTATCGTCTATAATGCATCGTTATCTTCAAAGATGTCTTCTTCTTTAATAATTCTTTCTTGTGTCATGCCTTACGTCATTCCTCCCGCCTTCGAAAAGACATGCTTTTTTAACGTTAATCCTCCATGAATGGTGTCTCTTCTGTATTTTCTGAACAGTGACTGCAATTGTGTCTTGGAGCATGCATAATATGTTTGCAAAGTTGTTTCTTGATATCATCGGGTAATTCAGCCAGTTGATGAGAAAATTTTTCGAAAGGTTGTTCGAATGTTTCAATTGCTTTCATTGCTTCCGGAGTAATTTCATTGTCTGTTAAAGAGTAGATAATGAAAGTTTTACTAGCATAATTTACTCTGCTTCTTGACCTTTGATCTTTACCGTTGCCAATGCGTGGTGATGCTAAATAAACACCGGCAAGTGCAAAGATTAGATGCTCTTGTGTTGGGGATTCACGGGGTAGATCATCTTTTGTTGGTTTTGAGCCATTGCTTATTCCCATGTTTGCAAAAGTAATACTTGGGACAATTAGTTGAGAATCTTCATCAAAAATTGGGTAGCTAGAATGCATTTTGATGAATAATCCTCTTTCTTGTTTTGCAAAGCGTATTTTATAATTTCTGATGATAGTTTGCACAGCAGAAGGAAATTCGCTGATGCAGTGTAGATTGGTGCCTTCTAGATAGATGGTGTCGATGAACCCATGAATAAAATAATCCCATAAAGTCATAGGATCTGATAAATCGGCTAGGAAAACTGCTTTAGGGCCTGGGCGCCTGGCTACTGGGTAAAAGCCCATTAAAGAATGGACCTCGGTGTAGGAAACGAGGCTATCCCATAATTCAGCGAATTTTTTGGCAGATGGTTTTTTCATGGCTTCCTTTTCTTTGGTTGATAGAATGGATTCAAGGGCAATTTTTTCATTTAATTGGTTAAGGGATCTTGGGATGGATACAGGTTTTTGTGGTGTGAAGCTGGTCATAGGTTTTTGTGGTGTTAGGAGAACTGTTTTTGAACATTCTACGTTATCTTTTATTACTGCTTTGTATGCTTCGTTGTATGCGGCTTCTGCTTCATTTTTCGTTTTGTAGCTTTTGTGAATGATATTTTTTTCAAGAATATATGAACTGGCGATTCCCCAATTGTCATATACTCCTTTGTTTTCTCCGTTGAAAATCACGTACCATTTCTTTATATTTTTATGATCTGCTTGAAGTGGTGGATATTCTTCTGGATTTATAGGTTGTTTTTCTGACTTGAGCATTGTTTGTGGCTGACTATCATCAGATGAAATTTCTTGAATGTCTTCTTTTGGTTGCTTCGTTCTTGAACTGCTAGCTGCTTCTTCTTTAGGTACTGATTGGGATGATAGAATTTGTATTGTTTGTCGTAGTTGTTCTTTTTCTCGTCTGACTGCTTCGGGTTGTCTGACTAATGATGCTTCTTGATCTTCTTTCTGTTTGAACTGGTGTTTGATTTGTTTCATGATTGCTTCCATTTCGATATATTTGTGGACTGAATGTTTGCGTTTCTTGAGTACCTGAATAATTGCTGAAATTTGTTTGTTTCGAATGATGATATGAGAATTTTCATATCAATGTATGCTTTTGGTGATATATTCATATCACTGTATGCTTTTTGTGATATATTCATATCACTGTATACTTTATTATTGTTTACTTCAGATGGTACTTTCATACCATTGTATGCTTTAGCAATGTATATTCCAGATAGATTAGATATGAGGTTTCCCTCAAGTTCTAATTCTAGTAATACTTTTTCCATAGGATTATGTACCTGCATCTGAATCAGAATCAGTTGTATATACATAAATATCTATTTCTGAATCTATATTTGAATCTTCTATGGGTTCGTATCCAAGGTCGTATGCAATTTTTAATATATTTGTTTCTTTTTCTTTTTTAGTCTTCTTTGGGCATTCATAGGCTTTGTGTCCTTCTTCTTGACATATCCAACATTTACAGTCTTTTTTATTCGATGGGCAATAATTTGTTTTGGATTGATATTTTTATTTATATTGTTTTCTATTTCGAAAATATTTTCTTTCCCCTTGTTTATAATATTCTTTGTATTTAGGTTTATATGTTTGTTTTTTCCAAATTTTCTTTTTACTTTGTTGTTTTTCTTTACAACCATATTGATTTACTTTGTTAGAAAGGATGTCACAACATAAATCAATTTTTGCATCTTGTGCTGTTTTTTGTTCTAAACATTTTTTCTGCATCCATGCTTTTAATATGCTTATTCGTGCTCCTAAGGTGTCTGCAACTTTATTTTGTTGTAATGCTTCTTGGAAATCTTTTATTACACTTTGGCTTACTAATGATGGTAATTTTTGATAGAACATATCTAATGCTGCCTTTTTTCTAATGGAATCTAAATTATAATAATGTTCAGAATATTCACATATAAATGGTTCTAAATAACACATATTACAAATTCGTAAATTAGTTAAATGCCATAGTGATTCTAATTGAAAAGCTTCTTTTGATATTTTATCTTCAATTTGTTTTCCTATGAATTCCTGAATAAGACGGCTTAATACATTTTTAAATGTTTCCATAGCATCAATGGTGGCTATCATCATTGTTTCGGTTTCATCAAGAGATGAAAGGAAACGATATGCGTTACCTTGTGTTTTATGAATGATATAATTAAGAAAATGTTTTGGGTGTAAATTTCTTAATTCTTCAGTTAACTGAATTTCTACTCCCATTTTATTACTCCATTCTTGAATTTTTGCTTCAGGATTTTGGTCACAATCAATAAAAAGAATATCTGAATTTGTTGGAAATGTAAATAATTTAGGTATGTATTGAGGAGGTATTTTTTCCCATTTGTTTTGTTTATTTTTAACCATTCCTTGTCTATATAAAAAATTTTCTTCTAATGAAGGTGGTCCATAAATATATTGACTTTGATAATCATCTTCAACATATGATTGTTTTCGTTTTAATCCAAAATTGTTTTGTGAATCTCTATATGGATTTGAATAAGGGTTTTCATCATCTGAAGAAAAATCATATATTACTTCTGCGTCATTATCATCTGAATTATTTTCTATTTCTATATTATTTTCTTGAGTTTCAGATGGAATTTCTAGTGCTGCAAATAATTTAGTTAGTGTTTCTACTTTTTCTTGTAAAGTTTCCATATATAAAATTTTTAGTTTCTTTTTTCTAGTGAAGTAGTTGTTTTTTCTATCATATTTAACAAATTAATTTTGTTATTTTATCTTCAAGGTTTTTTATTTGTTCTTGTTTCCAATTTATACTATTATTTATTATATGTATTGCTTCAGTATTAGATATACAATTTATCATTGATATGTCAGAATCTATTTTTAAGTCTAAAAGAAATTTTTTAGATTGTTTCAATGTTTTACGAAAAAATTTTAATTCTTGTTTATTTGTATCTAGGCTTGAAAAACTCATGATTATAATTTTATAATAATAATAGTTTAGTTTCGTTTTAGATTTAAAGTTACTATTAAAATTTATTTAATAGTAGTGTTAATTATAATAGTGTTTAAAAGACATATGTTTTAGAATACAAATAGTTTTGTTTTTAGACGTCGTATTTGCTTGTAACGGATTTTAATACTAGTTCTTATGAAATATCTAACATCATGAATATGGTTATTGTTTAAAATCGTACCTTGATTATTAGGTTTGTAAGAATCCTTGAGGTTTTTCTTAGAATTATTTATAGATTCTTGGATTTGCTGTATTCTTAAAATAATATTTTTATTAAGAATACAATTCATCAAAATTTTGTTAGACATAAATATATATTTCAAGCATGAATTTGATTATTAAAAACGAGTATTATTTTAATAAAAATTTTAAATTTTGTAGAATTAATAGTTAGACTAACTCGAAATGATACTATCATGAAGAAATAAAACTGATTTAACAATTGAATATATCTTGAGACATATTTATGGTATTAAATCTTCTTATGATAAATATTTTAATTGTTGATAACTTTTTTTAAATATGAAAACAATGGTTATTTATTATCATGTTTATGATGCTTATCATGTTTATGATGCTGCATATGCATATATTCTTATTAACGATAGATTGAATATGCAAGATAATAATAATAAGAACGTTACTTAGCTCTGATACCAAATTGAAAAACATGACGGAATTAATAAAATTAAGACAGAATATACCTGAATGATGCGTCGTAATGGATTGACGATGGATTGATTGTCTGGGTTTGATATGTTTATATGAATATATGGATATGTTTGGATAGGGTTCTGCTATTCAGAAATAGACGAACTATTTCAACAGAAGAAGATTGAGAACAACTCAAATCTTATAATCACAAATCACTCTGCTTTATTCACTAAGGGCAAAGCCCTTTATATAGGCTCCAAAGAGCCGTTTACACACGGTATCTTTACATTATTGCAATCGTATGATTGCAAGAAGACAAACTACTTTACATAAGACTTTATGTCACATATATAATAATGCTACACACTTATTAATACTTTACATAATCATAAAAGACAAAATAGAATTATTATCGTCTATAATGCATCGTTATCTTCAAAGATGTCTTCTTCTTTAATAATTTTTTCTTTTGTCATGCCTTACGTCATTCAAATCGAAAAACATGACGGAATTAGTAAAATTAAGACAGAATATACCTGAATGATGTGTCGGAATGGATTGACGATGGATTGATTGTCTGGGTTTGATATGTTTATAAGAATATATAGATATGTTTGGATAGGGTTCTGCTATTCAGAAATAGAAAATCTATTTCAACAGAAGAAGATTGAGAACAACTCAAATCTTATAATCTCAAATCACTCTGCTTTATTCACTAAGGGCAAAGCCCTTTATATAGGCTCCAAAGAGCCGTTTACACACGGTATCTTTACATTATTGCAATCGTATGATTGCAAGAAGACAAACTACTTTACATTAGACTTTATGTCACATATATAATAATGCTACACACTTATTAATACTTTACATAATCATAAAAGACAAAATAGAATTATTATCGTCTATAATGCATCGTTATCTTCAAAGATGTCTTCTTCTTTAATAATTCTTTCTTTTGTCATGCCTTACGTCATTCAAATCGAAAAACATGACGGAATTAGTAAAATTAAGACAGAATATACCTGAATGATGTGTCGGAATGGATTGACGATGGATTGATTGTCTGGGTTTGATATGTTTATATGAATATATAGATATGTTTGGATAGGGTTCTGCTATTCAGAAATAGAAAATCTATTTCAACAGAAGAAAATTGAGAACAACTCAAATCTTATAATCTCAAATCACTCTGCTTTATTCACTAAGGGCAAAGCCCTTTATATAGGCTCCAAAGAGCCGTTTACACACGGTATCTTTACATTATTGCAATCGTATGATTGCAAGAAGACAAACTACTTTACATAAGACTTTATGTCACATATATAATAATGCTACACACTTATTAATACTTTACATAATCATAAAAGACAAAATAGAATTATTATCGTCTATAATGCATCGTTATCTTCAAAGATGTCTTCTTCTTTAATAATTCTTTCTTTTGTCATGCCTTACGTCATTCCTCCCGCCTTCGAAAAGACATGTTTTTTTAACGTTAATCCTCCATGAATGGTGTCTCTTCTGTATTTTCTGAACAGTGACTGCAATTGTGTCTTGGAGCATGCATAATATGTTTGCAAAGTTGTTTCTTTAAATCATCGGGTAATTCAGCCAGTTGATGAGAAAATTTTTCGAAAGGTTGTTTGAATGTTTCAATTGCTTTCATTGCTTCCGGAGTAATTTCATTGTCTGTTAAAGAGTAGATAATGAAAGTTTTACTAGCATAATTTACTCTGATTCTTGACCTTTGATCTTTACCGTTGCCAATGCGTGATGATTCTAAATAAACACCGGCAAGTGCAAAGATTAGATGCTCTTGTGTTGGGGATTCACGGGGTAGATCATCTTTTGTTGGTTTTGAGCCATTGCTTATTCCCATGTTTGCAAAAGTAATACTTGGGACAATTAGTTGAGAATCTTCATCAAAAATTGGGTAGCTAGAATGCATTTTGATGAATAATCCTCTTTCTTGTTTTGCAAAGCGTATTTTATAATTTCTGATGATAGTTTGCACAGCAGAAGGAAATTCGCTGATGCAGTGTAGATTGGTGCCTTCTAGATAGATGGTGTCGATGAACCCATGAATAAAATAATCCCATAAAGTCATAGGATCTGATAAATCGGCTAGGAAAACTGCTTTAGGGCCTGGGCGCCTGGCTACTGGGTAAAAGCCCATTAAAGAATGGACCTCGGTGTAGGAAACGAGGCTATCCCATAATTCAGCGAATTTTTTGGCAGATGGTTTTTTCATGGCTTCCTTTTCTTTGGTTGATAGAATGGATTCAAGGGCAATTTTTGCATTTAATTGGTTAAGGGATCTTGGGATGGATACAGGTTTTTGTGGTGTGAAGCTGGTCATAGGTTTTTGTGGTGTTAGGAGAACTGTTTTTGAACATTCTACGTTATCTTTTATTACTGCTTTGTATGCTTCGTTGTATGCGGCTTCTGCTTCATTTTTCGTTTTGTAGCTTTTGTGAATGATATTTTTTTCAAGAATATATGAACTGGCGATTCCCCAATTGTCATATACTCCTTTGTTTTCTCCGTTGAAAATCACGTACCATTTCTTTATATTTTTATGATCTGCTTGAAGTGGTGGATATTCTTCTGGATTTATAGGTTGTTTTTCTGACTTGAGCATTGTTTGTGGCTGACTATCATCAGATGAAATTTCTTGAATGTCTTCTTTTGGTTGCTTCGTTCTTGAACTGCTAGCTGCTTCTTCTTTAGGTACTGATTGGGATGATAGAATTTGTATTGTTTGTCGTAGTTGTTCTTTTTCTCGTCTGACTGCTTCGAGTTGTCTGACTAATGATGCTTCTTGATCTTCTTTCTGTTTGAACTGGTGTTTGATTTGTTTCATGATTGCTTCCATTTCGATATATTTGTGGACTGAATGTTTGCGTTTCTTGAGTACCTGAATAATTGCTGAAATTTGTTTGTTTCGAATGATGATATGAGAATTTTCATATCAATGTATGCTTTTGGTGATATATTCATATCACTGTATGCTTTTTGTGATATATTCATATCATTGTATACTTTATTATTGTTTACTTCAGATGGTACTTTCATACGATTGTATGCTTTAGCAATGTATATTCCAGATAGATTAGATATGAGGTTTCCCTCAAGTTCTAATTCTAGTAATACTTTTTCCATAGGATTATGTACCTGCATCTGAATCAGAATCAGTTGTATA
The DNA here is from genome assembly GCF_052849685.1 of Lactuca virosa. NCBI lineage: Eukaryota > Viridiplantae > Streptophyta > Magnoliopsida > Asterales > Asteraceae > Lactuca > Lactuca virosa. The sequence continues at coordinate 423,659,024 of NC_136429.1, read as the reverse complement.
TGCATAAATATCTATTTCTGAATCTATATTTGAATCTTCTATGGGTTCGTATCCAAGGTCGTATGCAATTTTTAATATATTTGTTTCTTTTTCTTTTTTAGTCTTCTTTGGGCATTCATAGGCTTTGTGTCCTTCTTCTTGACATATCCAACATTTACAGTCTTCTTTATTCGATGGGCAATAATTTGTTTTGGATTGATATTTTTGTTTATATTGTTTTCTATTTCGAAAATATTTTCTTTCCCCTTGTTTATAATATTCTTTGTATTTAGGTTTATATGTTTGTTTTTTCCAAATTTTCTTTTTACTTTGTTGTTTTTCTTTACAACCATATTGATTTACTTTGTTAGAAAGGATGTCACAACATAAATCAATTTTTGCATCTTGTGCTGTTTTTTGTTCTAAACATTTTTTCTGCATCCATGCTTTTAATATGCTTATTCGTGCTCCTAAGGTGTCTGCAACTTTATTTTGTTGTAATGCTTCTTGGAAATCTTTTATTACACTTTGGCTTACTAATGATGGTAGTTTTTGATAGAACATATCTAACGCTGCCTTTTTTCTAGTGGGATCTAAATTATAATAATGTTCGGAATATTCGCATATAAATGGTTCTAGATAACACATATTACAAATTCGTAGATTAGTTAAATGCCATAATGATTCTAATTGAAAAGCTTCTTGTGATACTTTATCTTCAATTTGTTTTCCTATGAATTCCTGAATAAGTCGACTTAATACATTTTTAAATGTTTCCATAGCATCAGTAGTAGCTATCATCATTGTTTCGGTTTCATCAAGAGATGAGAGAAAACGATATGCGTTACCTTGTGTTTTATGAATGATATAATTAAGAAAATGTTTTGGGTGTAAATTTCTTAATTCTTCGGTTAACTGAATTTGTACTCCCATTTTATTACTCCATTCTTGAATTTTTGCTTCAGGATTTTGGTCACAATCAATAAAAAGAATATCTGAATTTGTTGGAAATGTAAATAATTTAGGTATGTATTGAGGAGGTATTTTTTTCCATTTGTTTTATTTATTTTTAACCATTCCTTGTCTATATAAAAAATTTTCTTCTAATGAAGGTGGCCATAAATATATTGACTTTGATAATCATCTTCAACATATGATTGTTTTCGTTTTAATCCAAAATTGTTTTGTGAATCTCTATATGGATTTGAATAAGGATTTTCATCATCTGAAGAAAAATCATATATTACTTCTGCGTCATTATCATCTGAATTATTTTCTATTTCTATATTATTTTCTTGAGTTTCAGATGGAATTTCTAATGCTGCAAATAATTTAGTTAGTATTTCTACTTTTTCTTGTAAAGTTTCCATATATATTGTGTGTATTAAAAAATAAAATTTTTAGTTTCTTTTTTCTAGTGAAGTAGTTATTATTAACGCTTTTTCTATCATATTTAACAAATTAATTTTGTTATTTTATCTTCAAGGTTTTTTATTTGTTCTTGTTTCCAATTTATACTATTATTTATTATGTGTATTGCTTCAATATTAGATATACAATTTGTCATTAATATGTCAGAATCTATTTTTAAGTCTAAAAGAAATTTTTTAGATTGTTTCAATGTTTTACGAAAAAATTTTAATTCTTGTTTATTTGTATCTAGGCTTGAAAAACTCATGATTATAATTTTATAATAATAATGGTTTAGTTTCGTTTTGGATTTAAAGTTACGATTAAAATTTATTTAATAGTAGTGTTAATTATAATAGTGTTTAAAATACATATGTTTTAGAATACAAATAGTTTTGTTTTTAGACGTCGTATTTGCTTGTAACGGATTTTAATACTAGTTCTTATGAAATATCTAACATCATGAATATGGTTATTGTTTAAAATCGTACCTTGATTATTAGGTTTTGGAAGAATCCTTGAGGTTTTTCTTAGAATTATTTATAGATTCTTGGATTTGCTGTATTCTTAAAATAATATTTTTATTAGGAATACAATTCATCAAAATTTTGTTAGACATAAATATATATTTCAAGCATGAATTTGATTATTAAAAACGAGTATTATTTTAATAAAAATTTCAAATTTTGAAAAATTAATAGTTAGAATAACTCGAAATGATACTATCATGAAGAAATAAAAGTGATTTAACAATTGAAAATATCTTGAGACATATTTATGGTATTAAATCTTCTTATGATAAATATTTTAATTGTTGATAACTTTTTTAAATATGAAAACAATGGTTATTTATTATCATGTTTATGATGCTTATCATGTTTATGATGCTGCATATGCATATATTCTTATTAACGATAGATTGAATATGCAAGATAATAATAATAAGAACGTAACCTAGCTCTGATACCAAATCGAAAAACATGTCGGAATTAGTAAAATTAAGACAGAATATACCTGAATGATGCGTCGGAATGGATTGACGATGGATTGATTGTCTGGGTTTGATATGTTTATATGAATATATAGATATGTTTGGATAGGGTTCTGCTATTCAGAAATAGAAAATCTATTTCAACAGAAGAAGATTGAGAACAACTCAAATCTTATAATCTCAAATCACTCTGCTTTATTCACTAAGGGCAAAGCCCTTTATATAGGCTCCAAAGAGCCGTTTACACACGGTATCTTTACATTATTGCAATCGTATGATTGCAAGAAGACAAACTACTTTACATAAGACTTTATGTCACATATATAATAATGCTACACACTTATTAATACTTTACATAATCATAAAAGACAAAATAGAATTATTATCGTCTATAATGCATCGTTATCTTCAAAGATGTCTTCTTCTTTAATAATTCTTTCTTTTGTCATGCCTTACGTCATTCATGATGCGTCGGGATAGATTGACGATGGATTGTCTAAAATATATGAATGAATATATGAATATGTTTGGATAGGGCTTTGCTATTCAGAAATAGACGAACTATTTCAACAGAGGAAGAACTTTGAGATCAACTCAAGTCTTAAACACTCAATTTTAGCTTCTTTATTCCATATGGGCAAAGGCCCTATTTATAGGCTCAAAGGTGTCGAGTACAATAATTGAGTTGCAATCGTTTGATTGCAATATGACAAACCTATTTACATTATAGCCCCCTAGACTATTGAGGGACTTACACACTTTATGTTACATCAAATAATATAATACACACTAAATAATTATTCTATTTAACTTCCTACCGACACATAAATTATATAAACAATAACAAATCCTTTCCATATTGAAAGGCCACATGTCTTCAATAATGTGTCTTTAATAATAATGGCTTTTTATGTCAAATCGAAATACATGACGGAATTAGTAAAATTAAGACAGAATATACCTGAATGATGCGTCGGAATGGATTGACGATGGATTGTCTAAAATATATGAATATATGGATATGTTTGGATAGGGTTCTGCTATTCAGAAATAGACGAACTATTTCAACAGAAGAAGATTGAGAACAACTCAAATCTTATAATCACAAATCACTCTGCTTTATTCACTAAGGGCAAAGCCCTTTATATAGGCTCCAAAGAGCCGTTTACACACGGTATCTTTACATTATTGCAATCGTATGATTGCAAGAAGACAAACTACTTTACATAAGCCTTTATGTCACATTATAATAATGCTACACACTTATCGACACTTTTACATAATTAAATAAAGACAAGCTATAATCGTTATTTTCAACAATGTGTCTTCTTTAATAATTCTTTCTTGTGTCATGCCTTACGTCATTCCTCCCGCCTCCAAAAAGACTTGTTTGTAAATAAAGTTTGCTTCCGTCATGGCTGATGTGGCTTCCATTCTCTTGTTAATGTATCCGCTATATGATTGTTGGTGCTTTTAATATACTTGAGGTATGGATGAAATTGATGTAGTTGTAATTGCCATCGGATTAATCGTCCTCGACAATAATCTTCTTGTAACTTATATCGCCAAAAACCAAGTAAATACATGGAATCTGTGCGTAATTCGAATCTGGTTTGGAGTAGCTCAACTTTCCATTTTTTTCAATGTTCTGAGACATGCTAGTGTTTCACGTTCATGTGTGCTGTAATTTTGCTTCGTTTGGGAAAATGTTCCCGATATATACTTGCATAGTTTTTGCTCGTATGTATCTGTTTTTAATACTTCAGATGATACATCTGTATCAATGTATGCTTTTGGTGATATTTTCATATCACTATATACTTTATCATTGTTTACTTCAGATGGTATTTTCATACCAGTGTGTGCTTTATCATTGTATACTTTTGATGAGTTAGATATAAGGTTTCCCTCATTATCTAATCTCAATAATACTTTTCCCCGTATAATTGCTTTTAGGCATCCTGCCCAAGTGTCTTGTGATGCATCTGTTTCTACGATTAAGAAATCATCTATTTTTGCATTATATAAAGTAGGGAGAACTTGAATGTTTTGTTTTATATTTTGTACCAAAATAGTATCTGTATTGGTCCAAGACCAAGGTATTTTTTCTGATATTTTCTTTTGTAAAACTTTTCTTTCTTTTGCTAAATTTTTTAAAAATCCTTGTTCTGCAATATAATTTAAACAACCAAGAAATCGTTGTATTTGTTTTCTATTTTCAAGTTTATTAGGAAACATATTTAATTTTTCTCGTATATTGTCTGTTAACGATAATTGACCATTTTCTCCAATTTTTAAACCGAGATATTCAACTGTAGTTTGAAAAAGTTTTGATTTCTTTTTTGATAAAACTAAACCCTTTTCTTTAATTCTTTGTAAAACCTTGATGACTGCATCAATGTGTGTTTGTTCGTTTCCTTTTGTAAAAACAATTATATCATCAATATATGCAAGACAAATATGATCTAAACCATTTAAGGTTTCATCCATGAATCGCTGATATATTGTTGGTGCCTGTTTTAAACCGAATGGAAGAACATTCCACTCATAATGCTTCTGAGGAGGACATGAGAAAGCGGTTAGTGGTTTCGTATTTTCATGTAAACGTAACTGCCAATATCCAGATTTTGCATCAAATGTACTAAAATGTGTATTTCCTTTTATTTTTTCTAAAATATATTCTTTTCGTGGTAATTTATATGAGTCTCCTATAGTAGCATCATTCATTTTTTTATAATTGATTACCATTCTTCGTTTGCCTCGTTTTATTTCATTATTATTTTCTACATAGAATGCAGGTGCTGAATGAGGGCTCTTGCTAGGTCGAATGATTCCTTTTTCTAATAGTTCAGTGCATTCCTGTTTAAATTCAGAAACATCTTTTATACTATATGGAATTTTATTTGGAACATTTATTTCATCATTAGGGTTTTTTAATAATATTATTATTTCTTGATTATTTTTATTTTTTAAATGATCTAGTGGATTTTCACTGCATACTTCTTCAAGTTGTTTTTCAGCAATTTCTTTAGCAAATGTTAGTAATATGCGTAATTGAAAACCAACCTCTTGTTTGATTATTTTAATAAGATCATAATGTTTGATAATTGCAGTTTTTATAAAACCTTTTGTTGGATGATTGAGACTTATATCGTCATTTGTTTGTATAAATGGTTGATATAATTTAAGGAAATTATTTCCTATAACTAAATCTATTCCTGAATCATGTTGATATATAGTTGGAGTTTTAAATGGTGTTTTTTCAATTACTATATCTATATCTTTTCCTACGAACCAAATTTTGTGAATTGATTTATCAGCAATTGTTATTTTTAATGGTTTTTCTAATTTTTCCCAATTTTTTAATATCTTTTTTCTTCCAAAACATAAAGTAGCTCCTGTATCTATATATGAAGCTAATTCTTTATCTTGTATTTTGGTTGTAATAAAGGTACTGTTTGGGTTAATATTTGTTTTTCTTTTACTCATTGGGGTTAGTTTATAAATTTCTATTAATTAATGATTTTTCTTGTGAAAATTTCATATTAACAAGTTGTGTTTGTTAGTATAGTTGAAACATTATGTATTGTTTTTAGGTTGCGATTTTGTGATTTTTTGTATTTCTTAATTCCTTCCTGTAATCTAGATATCTTTTTCAATTGGTTATTATATTCTTTATTTACTGGTTGTAATTTTAATAAATGGTTTTCTTCATATGATAAAGCATTTTCTAAATGTTTAATGGTATTAGAGATATTAGAATTTATTTTCCAATGGTTTTTTAATATATTAGTCCAAAGCATGTTATCTTTTGAAGAATTAATTTGTACTTTTGAACTCATTTTAACAAATTACTAAGGTATCTGAAAGAAAATTAATTGAATTGTTAATATTTTTATTACTATTTTTAAATGATTAACTTCAATTTTTAATCTTCCAATTTTAACTAATTGATATGCAGTATGATTTTTGTTTTTATAAATTAGTTCGTGTACTTCAGATTCTTTTTCTTTTAAATGTTTTGTGGATTTTTCTAAATCTTTCCATAATTTTTTAAGTAGATCAACTTTATATTTATTATCGTAACTACAATATACTTGAGTTTTATTACTCATAATTTTTATTTTACCATGTGAAAGGTCGTTTAATAGTAAGTGGTTTTTCTTTAAGTAGCTGTTTTTCATTAAGTGGTTCTTCTTTAATAGTTTTCATTTTTAAATATTTTTCAAGTAGATTTTTCTGTTGAGTTAAATTCTGTAATAATTCAGGAATTTGTTTTAATACAATTAAACTTTCTACTTCTATAATATTATTTAATTTTTAATTAATTATGTTTAATTTTTCTCCTACTGATTTATCTTCTTCAGGATTAAGACCGATGTTATATATTGTTCCTTGTGGTAAATTTTACGGTATTTCTATAATCATTTCTTTATCTGGTATACATGGTTTTGTATTTTGATATGATCCTTCAAGTGTTTTAAAATATTTTAGGGAATTACTAGATGATTCTGTCATATTCTTAAACTTAATGATCTAATCATTTCTTTAATATCTTCTAGCTTTTCATCGTTATTTTCATTAGATGTTGAAGGCTGACATTCTGAAATAGAAGATCTACCTATTATAGTTGAAAATGGAGGTTCTATAATTGGACTTCTTTTTATTAACGGAGTAGTTATTATTGGTTGAAAATTAGTTTCATTGAATATTCTATTATTAGTCATATTTGGTTATTCAAGGGATAATAAAGGGGTAAATAATTTATCTATATAAATTCTATCTTCTGTTTTAAATGTAATACTATGATGAGAATTTGTTAATGCATAATTTATTTGATATGTAATAGTAAATGGATGATTACCTTTTATCATAAAATTTTGTCTTAATAATTTATATCGTACAGTAATACTATTACTTAAATTTTTATCTTTAAGACTTAATCCTAATTGAATATTAATATCAAATTTTATTTTTCCTTCAATTAAATTACCTTCTCCTTTTGCAATAATACTTTCTTGGTTATTAATTATACGATCATCTCTGATTTCTAATTCTATTGGTGTATTTAAATTACTTCCAGTACTTTTTAAGATTATTTGAATAGTTGATATATGAATATAAGCAATTTTTATTCTATCTGTTTCTTTAATATGAGATAATCTATTTCTAATTTGTTGTTTATTTATTATGGGTATAGTAATATTTCCTTGAGTTAATTCTATAGGTATTGCTTGTTCTCCTATAATTTTTCCATAATATATAATATTTTTTCTAGAAAAGAAATTTTTAAATGTGTTATATCTAAAATTGTGTCTTTCGGATAGTGTGAAATTTGATTTTCTTATAGCGTCTTTATTGATGTTATTTTTATTAATTAAAGCATCAAAAGTGTATCCAGATTCATTTTCTTCGTTATTAATAACTATTGGTGAGTTTTCTATTTCTTAAGACATATTTATAGTATTAAAACTTCTTTCGATAAATATTTTAATTGTTGATAACTTTTTTTATGAATATTTTAAAAACAATGGTTATTCATTATCATGTTTATGATGCTTATCATGTTTATGATGCTGCATATGCATATATTCTTATTAACGATAGATTGAATATGCAAACTGATAATAATAATAATAAGAACGTTACTTAGCTCTGATACCAAATCGAAAAACATGGCGGAATTAGTAAAATTAAGACAGAATATACCTGAATGATGCGTCGGAATGGATTGACGATGGATTGATTGTCTGGGTTTGATATGTTTATATGAATATATAGATATGTTTGGATAGGGTTCTGCTATTCAGAAATAGAAAATCTATTTCAACAGAAGAAGATTGAGAACAACTCAAATCTTATAATCTCAAATCACTCTGCTTTATTCACTAAGGGCAAAGCCCTTTATATAGGCTCCAAAGAGCCGTTTACACACGGTATCTTTACATTATTGCAATCGTATGATTGCAAGAAGACAAACTACTTTACATAAGACTTTATGTCACATTATAATAATGCTACACACTTATCGACACTTTTACATAATTAAATAAAGACAAGCTATAATCGTTATTTTCAACAATGTGTCTTCTTTAATAATTCTTTCTTGTGTCATGCCTTCGATTTGGTATCAGAGCTAAGTAACGTTCTTATTATTATTATCTTGCATATTCAATCTATCGTTAATAAGAATATATGCATATGCAGCATCATAAACATGATAAGCATCAGAAACATGAAGTCTTATGTAAAGTAGTTTGTTGAAAATAACGATTATAGCTTGTCTTTATTTAATTATGTAAAAGTGTCGATAAGTGTGTAGCATTATTATAATGTGACATAAAGTCTTATGTAAAGTAGTTTGTCTTCTTGCAATCATACGATTGCAATAATGTAAAGATACCGTGTGTAAACGGCTCTTTGGAGCCTATATAAAGGGCTTTGCCCTTAGTGAATAAAGCAGAGTGATTTGAGATTATAAGATTTGAGTTGTTCTCAATCTTCTTCTGTTGAAATAGATTTTCTATTTCTGAATAGCAGAACCCTATCCAAACATATCTATATATTCATATAAACATATCAAACCCAGACAATCAATCCATCGTCAATCCATTCCGACGCATCATTCAGGTATATTCTGTCTTAATTTTACTAATTCCGCCATGTTTTTCGATTTGGTATCAGAGCTAAGTAACGTTCTTATTATTATTATTATCAGTTTGCATATTCAGTCTATCGTTAATAAGAATATATGCATATGCAGCATCATAAACATGATAAACATTATAAACATGATAATGAATAACCATTGTTTTTAAAATATTCATAAAAAAGTTATCAACAATTAAAATATTTATCGAAAGAAATTTTAATACTATAAATATGTCTCAAGAAATAGAAAACTCACCAATAGTTATTAATAACGAAGAAAATGAATCTGGATACACTTTTGATGCTTTAATTAATAAAAATAACATCAATAAAGACGCTATAAGAAAATCAAATTTCACACTATCCGAAAGACACAATTTTAGATATAACACATTTAAAAATTTCTTTTCTAGAGAAAATATTATATATTATGGAAAAATTATAGGAGAACAAGCAATACCTATAGAATTAACTCAAGGAAATATTACTATACCCATAATAAATAAACAACAAATTAGAAATAGATTATCTCATATTAAAGAAACAGATAGAATAAAAATTGCTTATATTCATATATCAACTATTCAAATAATCTTAAAAAGTACTGGAAGTAATTTAAATACACCAATAGAATTAGAAATCAGAGATGATCGTATAATTAATAACCAAGAAAGTATTATTGCAAAAGGAGAAGGTAATTTAATTGAAGGAAAAATAAAATTTGATATTAATATTCAATTAGGAGTAAGTCTTAAAGATAAAAATTTAAGTAATAGTATTACTGTACGATATAAATTATTAAGACAAAATTTTATGATAAAAGGTAATCATCCATTTACTATTACATATCAAATAAATTATGCATTAACAAATTCTCATCATAGTATTACATTTAAAACAGAAGATAGAATTTATATAGATAAATTATTTACCCCTTTATTATCCCTTGAATCACCAAATATGACTAATAATAGAATATTCAATGAAACTAATTTTCAACCAATAATAACTACTCCGTTAATAAAAAGAAGTCCAATTATAGAACCTCCATTTTCAACTATAATAGGTAGATCTTCTATTTCAGAATGTCAGCCTTCAACATCTAATGAAAATAACGATGAAAAGCTAGAAGATATTAAAGAAATGATTAGATCATTAAGTTTAAGAATATGACAGAATCATCTAGTAATTCCCTAAAATATTTTAAAACACTTGAAGGATCATATCAAAATACAAAACCATGTATACCAGATAAAGAAATGATTATAGAAATACCGCAAAATTTACCACAAGGAACAATATATAACATCGGTCTTAATCCTAAAGAAGATAAATCAGTAGGAGAAAAATTAAACATAATTAATCAAAAATTAAATAATATTATAGAAGTAGAAAGTTTAATTGTATTAAAACAAATTCCTGAATTATTACAGAATTTAACTCAATAGAAAAATCTACTTGAAAAATATTTAAAAATAAAAACTATTAAAGAAGAACCACTTAATGAAAAACAGCTACTTAAAGAAAAACCACTTACTATTAAACGACCTTTCACATGGTAAATAAAAATTATGAGTAATAAAACTCAAGTATATTGTAGTTACGATAATAAATATAAAGTTGATCTACTTAAAAAATTATGGAAAGATTTAGAAAAATCCACAAAACATTTAAAAGAAAAAGAATCTGAAGTACACGAACTAATTTATAAAAACAAAAATCATACTGCATATCAATTAGTTAAAATTGGAAGATTAAAAATTGAAGTTAATCATTTAAAAATAGTAATAAAAAATATTAACAATTCAATTAATTTTCTTTCAGATACCTTAGTAATTTGTTAAAATGAGTTCAAAAGTACAAATTAATTCTTCAAAAGATAACATGCTTTGGATTAATATATTAAAAAACCATTGGAAAATAAATTCTAATATCTCTAATACCATTAAACATTTAGAAAATGCTTTATCATATGAAGAAAACCATTTATTAAAATTACAACCAGTAAATAAAGAATATAATAACCAACTGAAAAAGATATCTAGATTACAGGAAGGAATTAAGAAATACAAAAAATCACAAAATCGCAACCTAAAAACAATACATAATGTTTCAACTATACTAACAAACACAACTTGTTAATATGAAATTTTCACAAGAAAAATCATTAATTAATAGAAATTTATAAACTAACCCCAATGAGTAAAAGAAAAACAAATATTAACCCAAACAGTACCTTTATTACAATCAAAATACAAGATAAAGAATTAGTTTCATATATAGATACAGGAGCTACTTTATGTTTTGGAAGTATAGTTTCATATATAGAAACACTATTTACAAACAAGTTTCATTATCAATCCATTCCGACGCATCATTCAGGTATATTCTGTCTTAATTTTATTAATTCCGCCATGTTTTTCGATTTGGTATCAGCGCTAAGTAACGTTCTTATTATTCTTATTATTAGTTTGCATATTCAATCTATCGTTAATAAGAATATATGCATATGCAGCATCATAAACATGATAAGCATCATAAACATGATAATGAATAACCATTGTTTTTAAATATTCATATTTAAAAAAGTTATCAACAATTAAAATATTTATCATAAGAAGATTTAATACCATAAATATGTCTCAAGATATTTTCAATTGTTAAATCACTTTTATTTCTTCATGATAGTATCATTTCGAGTTGTTTTAACTATTAATTCTACAAAATTTGAAATTTTTATTAAAATAATACTCGTTCTTAATAATCAAATTAATCAAATTCATGCTTGAAATATATATTTATGTCTAACAAAATTTTGATGAATTGTATTCCTAATAAAAATATTATTTTAAGAATACAGCAAATCCAAGAATCTATAAATAATTCTAAGAAAAACCTCAAGGATTCTTACAAACCTAATAATCAAGGTACGATTTTAAACAATAACCATATTCATGGTGTTAGATATTTCATAAGAACTGGTATTAAAATCCGTTACAAGCAAATACGACGTCTAAAAACAAAACTATTTGTATTCTAAAACATATGTCTTTTAAACACTATTATAATTAACACTACTATTAAATAAATTTTAATCGTAACTTTAAATCTAAAACGAAACTAAACTATTATTATTATAAAATTATAATCATGAGTTTTTCAAGCCTAGATACAAATAAACAAGAATTAAAATTTTTTCGTAAAACATTGAAACAATCTAAAAAATTTCTTTTAGACTTAAAAATAGATTCTGACATATCAATGATAAATTGTATATCTAATATTGAAGCAATACATATAATAAATAATAGTATAAATTGGAAACAAGAACAAATAAAAAACCTTGAAGATAAAATAACAAAATTAATTTGTTAAATATGATAGAAAAAACAACTACTTCACTAGAAAAAAGAAACTAAAAATTTTATATATGGAAACTTTACAAGAAAAAGTAGAAACACTAACTAAATTATTTGCAGCACTAGAAATTCCATCTGAAACTCAAGAAAATAATATAGAAATAGAAAATAATTCAGATGATAATGACGCAGAAGTAATATATGATTTTTCTTCAGATGATGAAAACCCTTATTCAAATCCATATAGAGATTCACAAAACAATTTTGGATTAAAACGAAAACAATCATATGTTGAAGATGATTATCAAAGTCAATATATTTATGGACCACCTTCATTAGAAGAAAATTTTGTATATAGACAAGGAATGGTTAAAAATAAACAAAACAAATGGGAAAAAATACCTCCTCAATACATACCTAAATTATTTACATTTCCAACAAATTCAGATATTCTTTTTATTGATTGTGACCAAAATCCTGAAGCAAAAATTCAAGAATGGAGTAATAAAATGGGAGTACAAATTCAGTTAACCGAAGAATTAAGAAATTTACACCCAAAACATTTTCTTAATTATATCATTCATAAAACACAAGGTAACGCATATCGTTTCCTTTCATCTCTTGATGAAACCGAAACAATGATGATAGCCACCACTGATGCTATGGAAACATTTAAAAATGTATTAAGCCGCCTTATTCAGGAATTCATAGGAAAACAAATTGAAGATAAAATATCAAAAGAAGCTTTTCAATTAGAATCACTATGGCATTTAACTAATTTACGAATTTGTAATATGTGTTATTTAGAACCATTTATATGTGAATATTCTGAACATTATTATAATTTAGATTCCATTAGAAAAAAGGCAGCATTAGATATGTTCTATCAAAAATTACCATCATTAGTAAGCCAAAGTGTAATAAAAGATTTCCAAGAAGCATTACAACAAAATAAAGTTGCAGACACCTTAGGAGCACGAATAAGCATATTAAAAGCATGGATGCAGAAAAAATGTTTAGAACAAAAAACAGCACAAGATGCAAAAATTGATTTATGCTGTGACATCATTTCTAACAAAGTAAATCAATATGGTTGTAAAGAAAAACAACAAAGTAAAAAGAAAATTTGGAAAAAACAAACATATAAACCTAAATACAAAGAATATTATAAACAAGGGGAAAGAAAATATTTTCGAAATAGTAAACAATAATAAAGTATACAGTGATATGAATATATCACCAAAAGCATACAGTGATATGAATATATCACAAAAAGCATACAGTGATATGAATATATCACCAAAAGCATACATTGATATGAAAATTCTCATATCATCATTCGAAACAAACAAATTTCAGCAATTATTCAGGTACTCAAGAAACGCAAACATTCAGTCCACAAATATATCGAAATGGAAGCAATCATGAAACAAATCAAACACCAGTTCAAACAGAAAGAAGATCAAGAAGCATCATTAGTCAGACAACTCGAAGCAGTCAGACGAGAAAAAGAACAACTACGACAAACAATACAAATTCTATCATCCCAATCAGTACCTAAAGAAGAAGCAGCTAGCAGTTCAACAACGAAGCAACCAAAAGAAGACATTCAAGAAATTTCATCCGATGATAGTCAGCCACAAACAATGCTCAAGTCAGAAAAACAACCTATAAATCCAGAAGAATATCCACCACTTCAAGCAGATCATAAAAATATAAAGAAATGGTACGTGATTTTCAACGGAGAAAACAAAGGAGTATATGACAATTGGGGAATCGCCAGTTCATATATTCTTGAAAAAAATATCATTCACAAAAGCTACAAAACGAAAAATGAAGCAGAAGCCGCATACAACGAAGCATACAAAGCAGTAATAAAAGATAACGTAGAATGTTCAAAAACAGTTCTCCTAACACCACAAAAACCTATGACCAGCTTCACACCACAAAAACCTGTATCCATCCCAAGATCCCTTAACCAATTAAATGCAAAAATTGCCCTTGAATCCATTCTATCAACCAAAGAAAAGGAAGCCATGAAAAAACCATCTGCCAAAAAATTCGCTGAATTATGGGATAGCCTCGTTTCCTACTACGAGGTCCATTCTTTAATGGGCTTTTACCCAGTAGCCAGGCGCCCAGGCCCTAAAGCAGTTTTCCTAGCCGATTTATCAGATCCTATGACTTTATGGGATTATTTTATTCATGGGTTCATCGACACCATCTATCTAGAAGGCACCAATCTACATTGCATCAGCGAATTTCCTTCTGCTGTGCAAACTATCATCAGAAATTATAAAAATACGCTTTGCAAAACAAGAAAGAGGATTATTCATCAAAATGCATTCTAGCTACCCAATTTTTGATGAAGATTCTCAACTAATTGTCCCAAGTATTACTTTTGCAAACATAGGAATAAGCAATGGCTCAAAACCAACAAAAGATGATCTACCCCGTGAATCCCCAACACAAGAGCATCTAATCTTTGCACTTGCCGGTGTTTATTTAGCATCATCACGCATTGGCAACGGTAAAGATCAAAGGTCAAGAATCAGAGTAAATTATGCTAGTAAAACTTTCATTATCTACTCTTTAACAGACAATGAAATTACTCCGGAAGCAATGAAAGCAATTGAAACATTCGAACAACCTTTCGAAAAAATTTCTCATCAACTGGCTGAATTACCCGATGATATCAAGAAACAACTTTGCAAACATATTATGCATGCTCCAAGACACAATTGCAGTCACTGTTCAGAAAATACAGAAGAGACACCATTCATGGAGGATTAACGTTAAAAAAGCATGTCTTTTCGAAGGCGGGAGGAATGACGTAAGGCATGACAAAAGAAAGAATTATTAAAGAAGAAGACATCTTTGAAGATAACGATGCATTATAGACGATAATAATTCTATTTTGTCTTTTATGATTATGTAAAGTATTAATAAGTGTGTAGCATTATTATATATGTGACATAAAGTCTTATGTAAAGTAGTTTGTCTTCTTGCAATCATACGATTGCAATAATGTAAAGATACCGTGTGTAAACGGCTCTTTGGAGCCTATATAAAGGGCTTTGCCCTTAGTGAATAAAGCAGAGTGATTTGTGATTATAAGATTTGAGTTGATCTCAATCTTCTTTTGTTGAAATAGTTCGTCTATTTCTGAATAGCAGAACCCTATCCAAACATATCCATATATTCATATAAACATATCAAACCCAGACAATCAATCCATCGTCAATCCATTCCGACGCATCATTCAGGTATATTCTCTTAACATATTTTTAATTCCGCCATGTTTTTCAATTTGGTATCAGAGCTAAGTAACGTTCTTATTATTCTTATTATTAGTTTGCATATTCAATCTATCGTTAATAAGAATATATGCATATGCAGCATCATAAACATGATAAGCATCATAAACATGATAATGAATAACCATTGTTTTTAAATATTCATATTTAAAAAAGTTATCAACAATTAAAATATTTATCATAAGAAGATTTAATACCATAAATATGTCTCAAGATATTTTCAATTGTTAAATCACTTTTATTTCTTCATGATAGTATCATTCAGGTATGTATTTTGCTCCGTTTGGGAAAATGTTCCCGATATATACTTGCATAGTTTTTGCTCGTATGTATCTGTTTTTAATACTTCAGATGATACATCTGTATCAATGTATGCTTTTTGTGATATTTTCATATCACTGTATACTTTATCATTGTTTACTTCAGATGGTATTTTCATACCAGTGTGTGCTTTATCATTGTATACTTTTGATGAGTTAGATATAAGGTTTCCCTCATTATCTAATCTCAATAATACTTTTCCCCGTATAATTGCTTTTAGGCATCCTGCCCAAGTGTCTTGTGATGCATCTGTTTCTACGATTAAGAAATCATCTATTTTTGCATTATATAAAGTAGGGAGAACTTGAATGTTTTGTTTTATATTTTGTACCAAAATAGTATCTGTATTGGTCCAAGACCAAGGTATTTTTTCTGATATTTTCTTTTGTAAAACTTTTCTTTCTTTTGCTAAATTTTTTAAAAATCCTTGTTCTGCAATATAATTTAAACAACCAAGAAATCGTTGTATTTGTTTTCTATTTTCAAGTTTATTAGGAAACATATTTAATTTTTCTCGATATTGTCTGTTAACGATAATTGACCATTTTCTCCAATTTTTAAACCGAGATATTCAACTGTAGTTTGAAAAAGTTTTGATTTCTTTTTTGATAAAACTAAACCCTTTTCTTTAATTCTTTGTAAAACCTTGATGACTGCATCAATGTGTGTTTGTTCGTTTCCTTTTGTAAAAACAATTATATCATCAATATATGCAAGACAAATATGATCTAAACCATTTAAGGTTTCATCCATGAATCGCTGATATATTGTTGGTGCCTGTTTTAAACCGAATGGAAGAACATTCCATTCATAATGCTTCTGAGGAGGACATGAGAAAGCGGTTAGTGGTTTCGTATTTTCATGTAAACGTAACTGCCAATATCCAGATTTTGCATCAAATGTACTAAAATGTGTATTTCCTTTTATTTTTTCTAAAATATATTCTTTTCGTGGTAATTTATATGAGTCTCCTATAGTAGCATCATTCATTTTTTTATAATTGATTACCATTCTTCGTTTGCCTCGTTTTATTTCATTATTATTTTCTACATAGAATGCAGGTGCTGAATGAGGGCTCTTGCTAGGTCGAATGATTCCTTTTTCTAATAGTTCAGTGCATTCCTGTTTAAATTCAGAAACATCTTTTATACTATATGGAATTTTATTTGGAACATTTATTTCATCATTAGGGTTTTTTAATAATATTATTATTTCTTGATTATTTTTATTTTTTAAATGATCTAGTGGATTTTCACTGCATACTTCTTCAAGTTGTTTTTCAGCAATTTCTTTAGCAAATGTTAGTAATATGCGTAATTGAAAACCAACCTCTTGTTTGATTATTTTAATAAGATCATAATGTTTGATAATTGCAGTTTTTATAAAACCTTTTGTTGGATGATTGAGACTTATATCGTCATTTGTTTGTATAAATGGTTGATATAATTTAAGGAAATTATTTCCTATAACTAAATCTATTCCTGAATCATGTTGATATATAGTTGGAGTTTTAAATGGTGTTTTTTCAATTACTATATCTATATCTTTTCCTACGAACCAAATTTTGTGAATTGATTTATCAGCAATTGTTATTTTTAATGGTTTTTCTAATTTTTCCCAATTTTTTAATATCTTTTTTCTTCCAAAACATAAAGTAGCTCCTGTATCTATATATGAAGCTAATTCTTTATCTTGTATTTTGGTTGTAATAAAGGTACTGTTTGGGTTAATATTTGTTTTTCTTTTACTCATTGGGGTTAGTTTATAAATTTCTATTAATTAATGATTTTTCTTGTGAAAATTTCATATTAACAAGTTGTGTTTGTTAGTATAGTTGAAACATTATGTATTGTTTTTAGGTTGCGATTTTGTGATTTTTTGTATTTCTTAATTCCTTCCTGTAATCTAGATATCTTTTTCAATTGGTTATTATATTCTTTATTTACTGGTTGTAATTTTAATAAATGGTTTTCTTCATATGATAAAGCATTTTCTAAATGTTTAATGGTATTAGAGATATTAGAATTTATTTTCCAATGGTTTTTTAATATATTAGTCCAAAGCATGTTATCTTTTGAAGAATTAATTTGTACTTTTGAACTCATTTTAACAAATTACTAAGGTATCTGAAAGAAAATTAATTGAATTGTTAATATTTTTATTACTATTTTTAAATGATTAACTTCAATTTTTAATCTTCCAATTTTAACTAATTGATATGCAGTATGATTTTTGTTTTTATAAATTAGTTCGTGTACTTCAGATTCTTTTTCTTTTAAATGTTTTGTGGATTTTTCTAAATCTTTCCATAATTTTTTAAGTAGATCAACTTTATATTTATTATCGTAACTACAATATACTTGAGTTTTATTACTCATAATTTTTATTTTACCATGTGAAAGGTCGTTTAATAGTAAGTGGTTTTTCTTTAAGTAGCTGTTTTTCATTAAGTGGTTCTTCTTTAATAGTTTTCATTTTTAAATATTTTTCAAGTAGATTTTTCTGTTGAGTTAAATTCTGTAATAATTCAGGAATTTGTTTTAATACAATTAAACTTTCTACTTCTATAATATTATTTAATTTTTAATTAATTATGTTTAATTTTTCTCCTACTGATTTATCTTCTTCAGGATTAAGACCGATGTTATATATTGTTCCTTGTGGTAAATTTTACGGTATTTCTATAATCATTTCTTTATCTGGTATACATGGTTTTGTATTTTGATATGATCCTTCAAGTGTTTTAAAATATTTTAGGGAATTACTAGATGATTCTGTCATATTCTTAAACTTAATGATCTAATCATTTCTTTAATATCTTCTAGCTTTTCATCGTTATTTTCATTAGATGTTGAAGGCTGACATTCTGAAATAGAAGATCTACCTATTATAGTTGAAAATGGAGGTTCTATAATTGGACTTCTTTTTATTAACGGAGTAGTTATTATTGGTTGAAAATTAGTTTCATTGAATATTCTATTATTAGTCATATTTGGTTATTCAAGGGATAATAAAGGGGTAAATAATTTATCTATATAAATTCTATCTTCTGTTTTAAATGTAATACTATGATGAGAATTTGTTAATGCATAATTTATTTGATATGTAATAGTAAATGGATGATTACCTTTTATCATAAAATTTTGTCTTAATAATTTATATCGTACAGTAATACTATTACTTAAATTTTTATCTTTAAGACTTAATCCTAATTGAATATTAATATCAAATTTTATTTTTCCTTCAATTAAATTACCTTCTCCTTTTGCAATAATACTTTCTTGGTTATTAATTATACGATCATCTCTGATTTCTAATTCTATTGGTGTATTTAAATTACTTCCAGTACTTTTTAAGATTATTTGAATAGTTGATATATGAATATAAGCAATTTTTATTCTATCTGTTTCTTTAATATGAGATAATCTATTTCTAATTTGTTGTTTATTTATTATGGGTATAGTAATATTTCCTTGAGTTAATTCTATAGGTATTGCTTGTTCTCCTATAATTTTTCCATAATATATAATATTTTTTCTAGAAAAGAAATTTTTAAATGTGTTATATCTAAAATTGTGTCTTTCGGATAGTGTGAAATTTGATTTTCTTATAGCGTCTTTATTGATGTTATTTTTATTAATTAAAGCATCAAAAGTGTATCCAGATTCATTTTCTTCGTTATTAATAACTATTGGTGAGTTTTCTATTTCTTAAGACATATTTATAGTATTAAAACTTCTTTCGATAAATATTTTAATTGTTGATAACTTTTTTTATGAATATTTTAAAAACAATGGTTATTCATTATCATGTTTATGATGCTTATCATGTTTATGATGCTGCATATGCATATATTCTTATTAACGATAGATTGAATATGCAAACTGATAATAATAATAATAAGAACGTTACTTAGCTCTGATACCAAATCGAAAAACA
Source organism: Lactuca virosa (assembly GCF_052849685.1). Lineage (NCBI taxonomy): Eukaryota > Viridiplantae > Streptophyta > Magnoliopsida > Asterales > Asteraceae > Lactuca > Lactuca virosa. The sequence goes on along the minus strand of NC_136429.1, from coordinate 423,639,057 downwards.
TGGCGGAATTAGTAAAATTAAGACAGAATATACCTGAATGATGCGTCGGAATGGATTGACGATGGATTGATTGTCTGGGTTTGATATGTTTATATGAATATATAGATATGTTTGGATAGGGTTCTGCTATTCAGAAATAGAAAATCTATTTCAACAGAAGAAGATTGAGAACAACTCAAATCTTATAATCTCAAATCACTCTGCTTTATTCACTAAGGGCAAAGCCCTTTATATAGGCTCCAAAGAGCCGTTTACACACGGTATCTTTACATTATTGCAATCGTATGATTGCAAGAAGACAAACTACTTTACATAAGACTTTATGTCACATTATAATAATGCTACACACTTATCGACACTTTTACATAATTAAATAAAGACAAGCTATAATCGTTATTTTCAACAATGTGTCTTCTTTAATAATTCTTTCTTGTGTCATGCCTTACGTCATTCTTTGATGGGCTTTTACCCAGTAGCGAGGCGCCCAGGCCCTAAGGCAGTCTTCCTAGCCGACTTATCAGATCCTATGACTTTATGGGATTATTTTATTCACGGATTTATCGACACCATCTATCTAGAAGGCACCAATTTACACTGCATCAGCGAATTCCCATCTGCTGTGCAAACTGTCATCAGAAATTATAAAATACGCTTTGCAAAACAAGAGAGAGGATTATTCATTAAAATGCATTCTAGTTACCCAATTTTTTATGAAGACTCTCAACTAATTGTCCCAAGCATTACTTTTGCAAACATGGGAATAAGCAACGACTCGAAACCAACAAAAGATGATCTACTCCATGAAGCACCAACACAGGATCATCTAATTTTTGCACTCGCCGGCGTTTATTTAGCATCATCACGCATAGGCAACGGTAAAGATCAAAAGTCAAGAATCAGAGTGAATTATGCAAGTAAAACCTTCATCATCTATTCTTTAACAGACAGTGAAATCACTCCGGAAGCAGTAAAAGTAATTGAAACATTCGAACAACCTTTCGAAAAAGTTTCTCATCAATTAGCTGAATTACCTGCTGATATCAAAAAACAACTTTGTAAACATATTATGCATGCACCAAGACACAGTTGCAGTCATTGTTCAGAAAATACAGAAGAGACACCATTCATGGAAGATTAACGTCAGCCATGACACAAGCAAACATTATTCAAAAATATGTCTTTTCGGAGGCGGGAGGAATGACGTAAGCAATGACATAAAAAGCCTTACGTCATTCCTCCCGCCTCCAAAAAGACTTGTTTGTAAATAATGTTTGCTTCCGTCATGGCTGATGTGGCTTCCATGTTTATCATGTTTCTGATGCTTATCATGTTTATGATGCTGCATATGCATATATTCTTATTAACGATAGATTGAATATGCAAGATAATAATAATAAGAACGTTACTTAGCTCTGATACCAAATCGAAATACATGACGGAATTAGTAAAATTAAGACAGAATATACCTGAATGATGCGTCGGAATGGATTGACGATGGATTGATTGTCTGGGTTTGATATGTTTATATGAATATATAGATATGTTTGGATAGGGTTCTGCTATTCAGAAATAGAAAATCTATTTCAACAGAAGAAGATTGAGAACAACTCAAATCTTATAATCACAAATCACTCTGCTTTATTCACTAAGGGCTTTACATGTGGCCTTTCAATATGGAAAGGATTTGTTATTGTTTATATAATAAAAGTGTCGGTAAGAAGTTTAGATAGAATAATTATTGAATGTGTATTATATTATTTGATGTAACATAAAGTGTGTAAGTCCCTCAATAGTCTAGGGGGCTATAATGTAAATATGTTTGTCATATTGCAATCAAACGATTGCAATTCAATTATGTACTTGGCTCCTTTGAGCCTATAAATAGGGCCTTTGCCCGTATGGAATAAACAAGCTAAAATTGAGTGTTTAAGATTTGAGTTGTTCTCAATCTTCTTCTGTTGAAATAGTTCGTCTATTTCTGAATAGCAGAACCCTATCCAAACATATCCATATATTCATATAAACATATCAAACCCAGACAATCAATCCATCGTCAATCCATTCCGACGCATCATTCAGGTATATTCTGAATATATGGATATGTTTGGATAGGGTTCTGCTATTCAGAAATAGACGAACTATTTCAACAGAAGAAGATTGAGATCAACTCAAATCTTAAACACTCAATTTTAGCTTGTTTATTCCATATGGGCCCCCTATTTATAGGCTCAAAGGAGCCGAGTACAATAATAGAACTGCAATCGGTTGATTGCAATATGACAAACTTATTTACATTAATGCCCCATAGAGTATTGAAGGTCTTACATACTTTATTTTACTATGCTACCGACACTTTGCATACAATAATTATAAAAGACAAAACCATAAATAATTACAAATTCCTTTCCATATTGAAAGGCCACATGTCTTCAATAATGTGTCTTCTTTAATAATGGCTTCTTATGTCATTGCTTACGTCATTCCTCCCGCCTCCGAAAAGACATGTTTTTGAATAATGTTTGCTTGTGTCATGGCTGACGTTAATCTTCCATGAATGGTGTTTCTTCTGTGTTTTCTGAACAGTGACTGCAATTGTGTCTTGGAGCATGCATAATATGTTTGCAAAGTTGTTTCTTGATATCATCGGGTAATTCAGCCAGTTGATGAGAAAATTTTTCGAAAGGTTGTTCGAATGTTTCAATTGCTTTCATTGCTTCCGGAGTGATTTCATTGTCTGTTAAAGAGTAGATAATGAAAGTTTTACTAGCATAATTTACTCTGATTCTTAATCTTTGGTCTTTACCGTTGCCAATGCGTGATGATGCTAAATAAACACCGGCAAGTGCAAAGATTAGATGTTCTTGTGTTGGGGATTCATGGGGTAGATCATCTTTTGTTGGTTTTGAGCCGTTGCTTATTCCCATGTTTGCAAAAGTAATACTTGGGACAATTAGTTGAGATTCTTCATCAAAAATTGGGTAGCTAGAATGCATTTTGATGAATAATCCTCTTTCTTGTTTTACAAAGCGTATTTTATAATTTCTGATGATAGTTTGCACAGTAGAAGGGAATTCGCTGATGCAGTGTAGATTGGTGCCTTCTAGATAGATAGTGTCGATGAACCCATGAATAAAATAATCCCATAAAGTCATAGGATCTGATAAGTCGGCTAAGAAAACTGCTTTAGGACCTGGTCGTCTGGCTACTGGGTAAAAGCCCATTAGAGAATGGACTTCGGTGTATGAGATTAGGCTGTCCCATAATTCGGCAAATTTTTTGGCAGATGGTTTTTTCATGGCTTCTTTTTCTTGGGTTGATAGAATGGATTCAAGGGCAATTTTTGCATTTAATTGGTTAAGGGATCTTGGGATGGATACAGGTTTTTGTGGTGTGAAGCTGGTCATAGGTTTTTGTGGTGTTAGGAGAACTGTTTTTGAACATTCTACGTTATCTTTTATTACTGCTTTGTATGCTTCGTTGTATGCGGCTTCTGCTTCATTTTTCGTTTTGTAGCTTTTGTGAATGATATTTTTTCAAGAATATATGAACTGGCGATTCCCCAATTGTCATATACACCTTTGTTTTCTCCGTTGAAAATCACGTACCATTTCTTTATATTTTTATGATCTGCTTGAAGTGGTGGATATTCTTCTGGATTTATAGGTTGTTTTTCTGACTTGAGCATTGTTTGTGGCTGACTATCATCGGATGAAATTTCTTGAATGTCTTCTTTTGGTTGCTTCGTTGTTGAACTGCTAGCTGCTTCTTCTTTAGGTACTGATTGAGATGATAGAATTTGTATTGTTTGTCGTAGTTGTTCTTTTTCTCGTCTGACTGCTTCGAGTTGTCTGACTAATGATGCTTCTTGCTCTTCTTTTTGTTTGAACTGGTGTTTGATTTGCTTCATGATTGCTTCCATTTCAATATATCTGTGGATTGAATATTTGCGTCTCTTGGGTACCTGAATAATTGCTGAATTTTGTTTGTTTCAAATGATGATATGAAAATTTTCATATCAATGTATGCTTTTGGTGATATATTCATATCACTGTATGCTTTTGGTGATATATTCATATCACTGTATACTTTATCATTGTTTACTTCAGATGGTACTTTCATACCATTGTATGCTTTCGCAATGTATATTCCAGATAGGTTAGATATGAGGTTTCCCTCAGGTTCTAATTCTAATAATACTTTTTCCATAGGATTATGTACCTGCATCTGAATCAGAATCAGTTGTATATGCATAAATATCTATATCTGAATTTATATCTGAATCTTCTATGGGTTCGTATCCAAGGTCGTATGTAATTTTTAATATATTTGTTTCTTTTTCTTTTTTAGTCTTTTTCGGGCATTCATAAGCTTCGTGTCCTTCTTCTTGACATATCCAACATTTACAGTCTTTTTTATTTGATGGGCAATAATTTGTTTTGGATTGATATTTTTGTTTATATTGTTTTCTATTTCGGAAATATTTTCTTTCCCCTTGTTTATAATATTCTTTGTATTTAGGTTTATATGTTTGTTTTTTCCAAATTTTCTTTTTACTTTGTTGTTTTTCTTTACAACCATATTGATTTACTTTGTTAGAAAGGATGTCACAACATAAATCAATTTTTGCATCTTGTGCTGTTTTTTGTTCTAAACATTTTTTCTGCATCCATGCTTTTAATATGCTTATTCGTGCTCCTAAGGTGTCTGCAACTTTATTTTGTTGTAATGCTTCTTGGAAATCTTTTATTACACTTTGGCTTACTAATGATGGTAGTTTTTGATAGAACATATCTAACGCTGCCTTTTTTCTAGTGGGATCTAAATTATAATAATGTTCGGAATATTCGCATATAAATGGTTCTAGATAACACATATTACAAATTCGTAGATTAGTTAAATGCCATAATGATTCTAATTGAAAAGCTTCTTGTGATACTTTATCTTCAATTTGTTTTCCTATGAATTCCTGAATAAGTCGACTTAATACATTTTTAAATGTTTCCATAGCATCAGTAGTAGCTATCATCATTGTTTCGGTTTCATCAAGAGATGAGAGAAAACGATATGCGTTACCTTGTGTTTTATGAATGATATAATTAAGAAAATGTTTTGGGTGTAAATTTCTTAATTCTTCGGTTAACTGAATTTGTACTCCCATTTTATTACTCCATTCTTGAATTTTTGCTTCAGGATTTTGGTCACAATCAATAAAAAGAATATATGAATTTGTTGGAAATGTAAATAATTTAGGTATGTATTGAGGAGGTATTTTTTCCCATTTGTTTTGTTTATTTTTAACCATTCCTTGTCTATATAAAAAATTTTCTTCCAATGAAGGTGGTCCATAAATATATTGACTTTGATAATCATCTTCAACATATGATTGTTTTCGTTTTAATCCAAAATTGTTTTGTGAATCTCTATATGGATTTGAATAAGGATTTTCATCATCTGAAGAAAAATCATATATTACTTCTGCGTCATTATCATCTGAATTATTTTCTATTTCTATATTATTTTCTTGAGTTTCAGATGGAATTTCTAATGCTGCAAATAATTTAGTTAGTGTTTCTACTTTTTCTTGTAAAGTTTCCATATATATTGTGTGTATTAAAAAATAAAATTTTTAGTTTCTTTTTTCTAGTGAAGTAGTTATTATTAACGCTTTTTCTATCATATTTAACAAATTAATTTTGTTATTTTATCTTCAAGGTTTTTTATTTGTTCTTGTTTCCAATTTATACTATTATTTATTATATGTGTTGCTTCAATATTAGATATACAATTTATCATTGATATGTCAGAATCTATTTTTAAATCTAAAAGAAATTTTTTAGATTGTTTCAATGTTTTACGAAAAAAATTTAATTCTTGTTTATTTGTATCTAGGCTTGAAGAACTCATGATTATAATTTTATAATAATAATGGTTTAGTTTCGTTTTGGATTTAAAGTTACGATTAAAATTTATTTAAAAATAGTAGTAGTAATTATAATAATGTTTATGATGGCAAATGATGATGGTCATACCAAAGATAGAAAATAATGGTAATAGTACAAATGAATGTTTAAAAGACATACGTTTTAAAATACAAATAGTTTTGTTTTTAGACAACGTATTTGCTTGTAACGGATTTTAATACCAGTTCTTATGAAATATCTAACATCATGAATATGGTTATTGTTTAAAATCGTACCTTGATTATTAGGTTTGTAAGAATCCATGAGATTTTTCTTAGAATTATTAATATTTTCTTGGATCTGCTGTATTCTTAAAACAATATTTCTATTAGGAATACAATTCATCAAAATTTTGTTAGACATAAATATATATTTCAAGCATGAATTTGATTAATTTGATTATTAAGAACGAGTATTATTTTAATAAAAATTTCAAATTTTGTAGAATTAATAGTTAAAACAACTCGAAATGATACTATCATTAAGAAATAAAAGTGATTTAACAATTGAAAATATCTTGAGACATATTTATGGTATTAAATCTTCTTATGATAAATATTTTAATTGTTGATAACTTTTTTAAATATGAATATTTAAAAACAATGGTTATTCATTATCATGTTTATGATGCTTATCATGTTTATGATGCTTATCATGTTTATGATGCTGCATATGCATATATTCTTATTAACGATAGATTGAATATGCAAACTAATAATAAGAATAATAAGAACGTTACTTAGCTCTGATACCAAATTGAAAAACATGGCGGAATTAAAAATATGTTAAGAGAATATACCTGAATGATGCGTCGGAATGGATTGACGATGGATTGATTGTCTGGGTTTGATATGTTTATATGAATATATGGATATGTTTGGATAGGGTTCTGCTATTCAGAAATAGACGAACTATTTCAACAGAAGAAGATTGAGATCAACTCAAATCTTAAACACTCAATTTTAGCTTGTTTATTCCATATGGGCAAATGCCCTATTTATAGGCTCAAAGGAGCCGAGTACAATAATAGAACTGCAATCGGTTGATTGCAATATGACAAACCTATTTACATTAATGCCCCCTAGAGTATTGAAGGTCTTACATACTTTATTTTACTATGCTACCGACACTTTGCATACAATAATTATAAAAGACAAAACCATAAATAATTACAAATTCCTTTCCATATTGAAAGGCCACATGTCTTCAATAATGTGTCTTCTTTAATAATGGCTTCTTATGTCATTGCTTACGTCATTATTAAAGAAGAAGACATCTTTGAAGATAACGATGCATTATAGACGATAATAATTCTATTTTGTCTTTTATGATTATGTAAAGTATTAATAAGTGTGTAGCATTATTATATATGTGACATAAAGTCTTATGTAAAGTAGTTTGTCTTCTTGCAATCATACGATTGCAATAATGTAAAGATATCGTGTGTAAACGGCTCTTTGGAGCCTATATAAAGGGCTTTGCCCTTAGTGAATAAAGCAGAGTGATTTGAGATTATAAGATTTGAGTTGTTCTCAATCTTCTTCTGTTGAAATAGATTTTCTATTTCTGAAGATAACGACATAACGGAATTAATAAAAAGATTAGGATAGGATTATACCTGAATGATGCGTCGGGATAGATTGACGATGGATTGTCTAAAATATATGAATGAATATATGAATATGTTTGGATAGGGTTCGTCTATTTCTGAATAGCAGAGCCCTATCAAGGGCCCCATATGAGGTTATACCCCCATTAATTGACCAAAACACACCAAAATCGGGTGTATCGAGATCCGTGCATCGAGAATTTTTTTCGAGAATACTGTTAGAAAGAGTTTAATTTAAGGATTTCGGAACATCAAACGGATTAATTTTTGGTGTTACAGATCTCCGGGAATTTGTGTTTGATGTTTTGCGTCTAAACGGCTCGCGGTGTCCGTTTTCCCAATTTTTGTAAATATTGTTGTTAAAAATATTTCGAGTGTGAAATTAAATAATAGACTATAACCTGAGTCCAAAAACGCTCTCGGAAATCCCGTCGGCAAAGCGTAAGTGCCTCAACGGATCGATTCGGTTTTACGCGATTAAATAAAAACAATGTTTTACTGTCTGTTTTCTTAAAATTGTCGTATCTTTTGCATACGAACTCCGTTTTGAACGTTCTTTATATTTTCGGAAACAGGGGAACATGTACTATAATATTTCAATGTTTGTTTTGCTCAAAAATGATTAATGTAAAATTTCAATTTTTCTAATGCATTAATTAGCGTTGTCGTTTAAGCGGTTTGATTCGGTTTACAGTTACTCATTTGGAAGTAAGGTATCATCTGATATCATGTAATAATTGAAATAAAATTATTTATTTTACTTAAGATACACTAAAACTCAGTATTTCGGATTAACACGAGATTCACGGATAGATTGGTGGTTATAATAATAGCCCTAAATTCCGGGTTGTCACATCATGTAATATATATGTACACTTATAGTGAATATAATCACAAATAGGATAAGGAAATGAACCAATTTGTAAGTTTAACTTACAAATAAGAGTGTTAGAAGCAAAATGGATGGCTGTTTGGAGTTTACGGCTAGAAGCTCTTGATGTTCTTGGGTTTTCGGTCACCTTCAAGTGTGTGTTCTTGGTGTTCTTGCTGAAACCAAGAAGATTCAAGGGTTTTCGGCCCAAATTATGGAGATTGGAAGTGTTTGTAAGTTGATTATAAGATCAAGGTATGATCCTTGCAAGATTCTAATGTAACGCCCCGATTCTCAGGTATCGATTTTATATAAGAATCTTCTTGATTTCAAGGTCTACTCAATGAATTGGTTGCCCTACTCGTCGAGTAGCAGCAGATTGGTTCGCGTGTTTTAGTGACCTACATGCCGATGTAACACCCGCATATTTGGGCTAGTCAATTAAGATATAATAAGCGTTAAAAATGATTTTTTTTATAGAAGATTATCTACGATAAATAATCTTAACCAAAGTAATTGTTGGGGTTAACAATTGTAACCTATTTGACGTAATAAAGAATAATTATTTGAATATTATATGTTTCATGATTATTATAATATAATAAAATAAGAAAAATCAGTCGAATCGTCCGTAAATCGTAAAAATAAGTGCGCTAAAACATATATATATATATATATATATATATATATATATATATATATATATATATATATATATATATATATATATATATATATATATATATTTAGGAAGTATACGTCGTCTCGATCCCGAAAATATAAATTTCGTCGAAATCCGAATTCGTATGAATTAGATATGATTTTTATAATATATAAAAGTCACCCGCGCACAACGAATGTATGAAGTAAAAAGCTACGAATAGAATAGTTGACTTTTAGCTAATGCGACCAAAATGAAAATCGTAGTACTCCTTAAAATAGGAATTTTGAGAAAAAGAATGCCAAAAACGGAGTCTGTACGAGAGAGTTATGATTTTAGCAAAATTATTTAATTTTATAAAAATATGGACAAAAATATAAATTTAAATTTAGCCGACGGAGTCTAAACGAAAGTTGTAGATCTCGTCGATAGCGACGCGTGTATATAAAGAACGTCAAAAACGGAGTTCGTATGAAGGAGTTATAAATTATAATAGCATATTTACGTATTAAAATAAAGTATAAATCATATATACGTATACATATATATACAAATGTATATATATCATTAGAAAGGTATCGACGACGCGGTCATTATAAGACTATTGTTGAGTATTTCGACATTAGTTTAGTACAAATATCGTTAAATCTATTTAAAGTAGTATTATGAATGGGTGTTTAGTCGTTTATATAACTAAAATGTCATTAAGTAATTATGGATGGTAGGTTTTGTAAATTCAATTACTATAAATAAGAGCATCTAGCTCTCACATTTCTTGCACCATTCTCTTGATTCAAGAATCTTTCTCTTCTTATCCCCCGAGCATTTCGGTCCCTCGTGATTCGACTTCTCTTTCTGTAGTTTTTAGTATCGTAAGGTGAGTGCTGAAGCGCTGCAAGAATCTTTCTTAGAAAGATTTAGCGACGAAGTTCTGCCCCTGCAGAGCCCGACTCCTAGCTAAGTTAGTTATGCTACCTTACTTTAAATATAGCTTATATTTAAATATAATATCGTTATTATGAACCTATAAATAAGATTTATCAGTGATTGTAAGTCGTTATACTGATTGATCTACTTACGGGGATGATGTCTAGGCTGTGATTTAGTAAGGTGTTTAAAGTGGGATTTTCAAACAGTATACTTTGTATACCAAACAGACCCTACCTCCGATATGATCCTACTTGGTTGTTCCTTACTTGATAGATCATGAAGTAGACTTTGAGTTAATGATGAATCTAGACTAATAATTAGTCGCAATAAATATTAGACTAAAATTTAGCGATAATAATGTTAGGTTTCGTCGAAGGAAAAGAGAATCGTTAGAAGCGAAGCGCTGCCCGAGTTTGGAATCATCACTTTAACAAGTGAGTGCATAGTCCCTTTTCATGAACATGATTTTAATATAAGTATTGAATAATGTATTAAATGTTTTTTGGTGTGTGAAATATTTGATATTGCCTGAAATACGTGTTAAAGAACATACCTGATAATATACGATGATTTAGGATACAGAGTAAACCTAAATTAATTATGAGGAAAATTGGGTAGTATCTCTTTATGAGAACGAGTGAGATATACACGGAGAATAGAACTTTAAAATATTTCATTGATCCGGGAGCATGGATTAGACATAGTCATTGTCCCTAGTCCGAGAGTATGGATTGGACATAGTCAATTGTCATTAATCCGGGAGTATGGATTAAGACATAGTCAGTTGTCCTTAGTCGGGGAGTATGGATAGGACATAGTTATTTGTCATTAATCCGGGAGTATGGATTTAGACATAGACATTTGTCCCTAGTCCGAGAGTATGGAATGGGCACAGTTATTGATCCGAGAGCATGGATTAGATCCAAGAGTATGGATTACGTAAGAGGTAAAATTTAAGGTCCGAGAGTATGGATAGTGTCGTTGGGAGGATCGACGGGGTGGGGTAAGAGTTGCTTATATATATGGTGAAATTGTATGTTTTGTGAGTTCTAAAGTATATATATGATATAACATTGTGGGATTGAAATCCCTATGTACTCCAAGAAAGGACTCGACGAGTAGGAGATGGCAGATGAAACCCTAAATTCCGGGGTATTGCACCCTATTTAAAGGATCATTGGCCTCCCCCAGCTTCCCCTTTATAGCTCCTTGACACTCTTAAACCCTAAATCGCATGTGTGTTTCTTTGGTGTGTTAAAGCTTGGAATAGGGATCTTGGTGAGGGAATACTTGGGAAGAACAAGTAAATTGAAGCAAGAAACTTGTGGGAAGCAAAGATCTACTTCAGTTGGCACTCTCTTGAAGGTATAAGGATGTTTCCTTGGCTCATTTCATTCTAGATCTCTTTTGGGTGGATTTTAGGGCTTTCCTAGTATGTTTGGAAGCTTTGCTTGTGTGTAAGCTACGATATGAAGTTGTAACTTTAGATTTGAACTCTCTTGGGTCTTTAAGTCCATAAAGCTTCCAACTTTTGCAAAGATGAGACTCTCCTTAAGTGCAAAACCTCCATTGCAAGCTTAGTTTGTCATTTTAAGACTTTAGGGCCTTGCATGCACTTAAAGTTTGCAACTTTACGTGATAAACATGCCTTGGGGACTGGATATACAATATGGAGCCTTAGCATGGCTTAAAAAGCCTCTGTATGGATGAAGGACTGAAGGGACTCGGCGAGTCGCATGGTCGACTCGGTGAGTCCGATGAAGATTGTCGTGGGCTCGGCGAGTCAGATGAGAGACTCGGCGAGTCGGCTAGAGTTTTCCCAACCTTTGGACACGTATGAACGCAGCGAGTTGTAAGGGGAAAACTCGTCGAGTTGGCCAAGGAGTTACGGCCACTGACACTAGGAACTCGACGGGTCACTCAAGTGACTCGGCGAGTTGGTGAGTATGAAAGGAACTCGGCGAGTGGTTGGTTGTACTCGACGAGTTGAGGTCAACATGGATTGCTGACTTTAACAGTTGACTTGGACCTTGACCAAGGGTGGACTTTTGGACTTCTGGGACATTTTGGGAAATTGGAAATTTACAAGCATGGTTCTATGGTGCATTTAGGTGGTGGAGTTGTACCGGCAATCCAAGAGCTTGATTTTATCTTTGAGTCGACAGTACGAGGTGAGTTATCCTCACTATACCAATGAGTCTAAGGCACCAAGGCCGGCCCTTTATATATTTGTATCTAGATTATGGAATGATATGTTTATTGATTACATCCTGGTAGTTAGGATGGTGGTATGCTTATGCTTAGTGACCTGGTTAGGTCTGTGTCTTGGTTATTGGATGATGTTATATTAGTGACCGGTTAGGTCTGTATCCCGGTTATTGGGATATTGCTATGATTAGTGATCTGTTAGATCGGTTTGATTGTTATATGATATGAGCTAGCGTGTGATATTTATGTGCACATGTTTGTTTGATTGGGGGTTGGGTTGAGGCGGTCCTGCTTTGTGTTGTAGGCCAACATACCCGGTGAGCGGTCCGGATAGGCTGTAGGCCCTGCGAGGCGGTCCAGTCAGGCTGAAGGCTCATTATGCATGTTGTTCTATAATTGTTATATGATGTGGTTATATTTGTATGGAGTTGGTATTTTGGGGGAAACTCACGAAGCTTTCGGGCTTACAGTTTCAGTTTATTGTTTCAGGTACATCAGGGGATCGCGGCAAGGCGAAGGCATGATCATACGGCTCCTCATGATTTGTTTATGGTTCTGGGAAAACTCTGATATTAGATATTTTGAAAACAAACTTTGTAATGATGAATGGTTTTAAATGTTTTGAAAAAGTTTTAATTTGGCATGAAATTTTTGGGTGTTACAAGTTGGTATCAGAGCCTTGGTTTGAGTGAATTGGAGGAACACTCATGTGACTCCAGTCTTAAATCAAGGGAAAGATTTTAAAAAGATTTGTAAATGGTTTTCAAAATAAGTAAGAGAGGATGCAAAGTGTACGATCAGCCGGAGCCAGTAAGTTGACCCCAAAATACCATACAATTATTTGATATTATGATATGATAGAACAACATGCTAGTACTAGGCTAGGGATCCTCAGGAATTGCATGATAGAATTGCCTGATTACGTGATGCCTGCTAGCCTAGGGTATCTTACATGAGATTGACATCATTACTATAGTTACTTGTGTACGTATCACGGTTGTACATAATTAAGATCTTATGGCCCGAGAATGTTTGATTTGACCTTATGTTCTGCTCTTATTGATTAGGGCTTAGGGTAGGATCGGATATTCGAAAGTCTATAGGGTCCAGCGTTATGTATGATTAACATACACTAATGCTGCTGGTTTGGTGGAAGTTTCATGAATGGGTGGGTTGTGTGAGGCCGGTAGGGCAGTCGTGATTCAATTAGCCTTCCTCTAGGAGTGAGGATTGAGCGCTCGCTATGTATATTGTTAGGGTGTTGTGGTGATACTTGAGACAAATATGGGTAGGTGTGGAAGGTAGTATGGGCCCGTACTACTGAAAGCACAGGACCCATACGCGTATCAGGGAAGTCACAACCCCTAGGGTTTAGTCGGGAGTTGTTTCCCAGTTATTTATGTGGATTATCTAATATCTTGTGGTATGTTTCAGAATGGTGATGACGAGACGCTTTGTGACTGGATCCTGTTCAGGTCAGGATTAGGAGACGGAGGCCAGGAGGGGCCAACAGCACCTGAGCCCGTTGTGCAGATGGGTACAGAGGAGTTGGATGCCAGGATTCGGGAGATCTTGCATGATGAGGTTGCAGCTGCGTTCCGGGCACAGCTGCCGGAGATGTTTGGGTCTATTAAGACGGCCATGGTCGAGTACTTCGACGAGCGATACACGGCCCTTGCGGAGACGGCTGCCGCTGCAGTTGCATCGGCTGTAACAGCGGCAGGGGGAGGAGGAGGAGCCACTCGGGGCTTCCAGTACAGGGACTTCGATAACACGAAGCCTCCTACTTTTGATGGGACGCAGGACCCCATCAAGGCTATGAGGTGGATCTCAGATGTGGAGGGGTGTTTCTTTACTTGCTCGTGTCCTACTGACCAGAAGGTCAGGTGTGCTCTGAACCTGTTAAGGTCCGGGGCCAAGGACTGGTGGATATTGGCGACTGGGTCGTACGCTGATGATCAAAGAGCTGCTGTTACTTGGGAGCAGTTCAGGGATATGTTTCGCGCCCGATACATTCCACGGGTCGAGCGGGAACGGCTGTCACAGGAGTTTTTGAGTTTGAGACAGGAGGGGGAGTCGGTGACGGAGATCACCCGCATGTTCACTGAGAGGGCGATGTTCCCATAGTTTGCTTCTGATCAGGCTCATATGACTCGTTATCTAAGCATTCTCAAGACTGGCATCCGTCAGTTTGTGTCTACCTAGCGATGTGATACTCTTTTGGAGTTGCAGGAGGCCGCTAGGCGGCGTGAGTTGGAGATTGAGCTGTAGATGAGGGAGCAGTGGCAGGCCCCGGCACAGTCGCAACCGGCGTCTAAGAGGTCTAAGACCGCTGATTCTAGGACCGGGGGTCAGCAGAGCCGCACTTGTGGAAAGTGAGGCAAGAGTCACTCTGGACTTTGTCGGACGAGTAGTGGGTGCCACAAGTGTGGCAAGGAGAGGCACTATGATAGGGATTGTCGCCAGGCAGCCCCTGCATCGGATATGAGGATATGATATTGTTGGGTTTTGAGCATTCTAACACTCTTATGGTGTACATGCAACCCTATAAACCTTGGATCTATGTTTTCTCTATTACACATGCAAATATTAACTATTCCAAGGTTTCATCCTAACTAGCATATTATGAAGCACCTATACTACAAAGTTCTAGTTAGATGACATACCTTTTGATGTAGCTTGATGTCTTCAAGCTTTAAGAGCTTAGCCCCAATAGTGTGGAAGCCTCAAATGGAATCACAAATCACCAAAACACCTTGGAAGAACTTGAGAGAATATGTATGCACACTAAAATCGGCCCACTCTTATTTCACACACTTGTGCCAGTTTTGTGAGCCAAGGACCCCTTTATATATTATGGAGGATTATGGTTACATCCATGTAAACCCTAATACCCATGACCTTTCATTTACACAGGATCCATGGGTTAAAATCTCCATGGACCATCCATGAAAGCTTAGCCCAACCTAAATGAACTTGGCCCATTCCATATATATAAGAGTCAATATTTAATTAGTTCTTTTCGATCACTTAATTAATTCTAAATTAATTCTTGATCAATACTAATTAAATAATATGATTCCATATTAATATATTAGAACTTATAATATATTAATATAAATCATAAATATACTATTCTCAAAAGACTATCCATATAAATTATGTCGGTGAAGTGCAACCCAAATGGACCATGCTGGGTCGGGTCAAGTACATACCAAATATAGTTATGGACTTAGACATTAATCCAACAGTCTCCCACTTGGATAAGTCTAAAACTATTATTGAGTATGACTTCAAAACCTAACTGGCAATCGTAGCTCTTAAAGCCGCTGTCGAACTTTGACCTTGTCAATGACTTGTCCATTAGATAAGGGATCATATATTCCTCCATTCTAGATATCATATGGACTGAGACATGGATTATAATCATTCTCTCTGTCCATTTGTTGTTTCCCGATTTTCGATTTATGATGACTGACTGATTGAACAAATCAAATCAGTCCTGGCTTGGCCAAGCACTCACATGTGTCGTCACTAAATCATCGAGGGGCCCACAGATATCGCTTTTATCCCGAAGGTAAAAGGAATGGATAAACTTCGACTCATATGGCTTGTTCTAGTACTTGTTGAATCATACACAAAGGCACGTTTTATAACATCGAGTTACCAAATGCGTTTTCGTGCAATCAATGTATAACCAACTCATAGTAACAACTCATATCTCTAGGTTTGAAGAATATAAGATATTATCGTCTTATGATCACTCGTGATAAAATCCATGAAGTGATTCAAATGAGCGCGGGTTGAATCCAATACTCAGAACTTATGAGCACTCATGTGTGTTGTAGCACCACTTTGTCCACCAACTTGGACCTCTACAAACCAACCCATGACAGTCTTGATTCATATCTACTTCCAACATATGACCGATTGTGGATGGTTTGAATAACTTAATCATTCAGGAAGAGCGATTTAGTTATTCTGGAAGTCAAAACATGCAAAGTGAAACACAAGAATAAATGAATCAAATATGGTATCAAACCCTATGAATATAAATAAACACTTTTACTTATCACCATACTGATTACTCATTATTCATTGTTTCGGTTTTATCAACTTTATACTTGAATTAAAAACACTAGTTGTCCCATGCTCCAAGCATGTACACTATGTTTTTCTTAAACAATAGCTTTGCCATACACCAAGTATGCACTATATCTTTGTCTATGATCCTTACTTTGTGAAATAAACCAATTGAACACAATTTCAATGATTCTAATTTCACACTCCCAAATCCTTATTGAAAAATTGTGAGAATTTCAAATTCCTATCATTTATCGAAATCTGTTTAGATTTTAAACTTATATGCACTGACCCTCCTGTAATGAATATGTACAAAGTCACAAAGACTTGTCAACAGTCATTATAAGGTATTCCAATGGAGATCAACTCCATGGAAACTAAGTCTCATATTCAAAGTACATTGCTTTGGACATGCTTCTTGCATTAAGTTTTCTAATCTTACACAGATAACTTCCACCTATGGAGACAACTCCATATTCTCATTTTGACTATCACTTCTGAATAAGAGATGCCTCTTTTCAGAATATGTCAATATGGTCCTTCCAAAATTAGCACTATACTTCCAACTGTCCCTGAGCAACCAATCTTTGGTAAACCTCAGATTGTCCTCGACAATTGCTTAATCATTTTAGTCATATCCAATTCTAGACCTTTTCCCTTCTTAATGCCTCTAGGCATTTGGAAAAATTTAGAAATGACAAATATTATCAAATGGTACATGATTCATGATGTCTCACATAAAGACATGATTCTAGACCAGTCTTTTGCTACAATATTTTTATTTACCATGTTTTCAAAATTTGACTATGAAGAGGGATGCCGTAATCATAATCGAATTTTGAGAACGCAATATATAGAATTTCCTTAAGTTGAACCAATCCAACATGAAATTCATATATATATTCTTGACTAAAGATGATTAAGGTCTCAATCTAAGCCTTTAGAACTGAAATGAAGTATATCCTCTCCCTTAATTATAGCAAAACAACTTTTTCAATCCCTGCAGCCTCACGAATTGAAACTTTTGTTTTCTATAATTAACATTGCTAACTTGCAACACTAACAATAATTATCATGCTCCCACTAACATGATGATTATTAGCATAACACTTATGCTCCCACTAGCTTTGACATGTACTCAGAAATCAGCTGGACTTCTAGAAATCAATACTTTATTGACTTTCTTACCAAAGTTCAGATTTCTGATACGAGATGCTTTGATAAAACTTTATCAAAATCATACACCTTTCCTTAGATAGCATGCATGTGTGTCTAAACAATTTCAGAACTACGAAAAGGGATGCCGTAATCATAGTCTCAATTGTTTAGACCTTTTGCCATCTGCTTCAAATCTACTTGGTGGAAGTGTTTCCTCACCATCATTTTCATGAATCAGAGAGAAACCTTATGACCCTTAGATTTTATGGTGTATGTGTTCTTATCCATGTGAATCGTCAAAACCATAGTCACAAGACAAGGATAATGACAAATCCAAACTCATATGGACTGAACTTATGCAATCTTAACTTCTTGCCACCTGGCAGTACAGGGCCTGCCATTGCTTCCAAGTTGTTATGCAACCAATTGAGAACTTTCAGAACTCCTATGCAAAGCCAATTTTAACTGGAATGGGCACAGAATATGTCAACACGGTAGTTTATAAACCTCAAGTCGTGTGCTAGTGAAGAACCTCAGGTTTTATTCTTGATTAGTTCTTGAAATTCTTTTTAGGATCTTTAAGACTCCCACTATCCTCTTGACATATAAGACTATCTTGCCAAATATTCAAGAGATAGTGCGGATTCTTTATCAAGACAAACACTTCACACAATTGGCCTTAGTTGGTCTTTGTTTTATCCAAAACATCACAACTTACCAATTTCAAATGTACAAGAGTAGGACACTTTTACTCTTACATTTGACAAGTGTTTTAAACCTTTCTTTAAGATATGTCACTCAAGTTACAATATTGGAGTATGACTCTAAGAATTGTTTTGGAACGAAGTATGACTCATCTTCCTGATCTAACCATTTCAACAATTCATGACTCCTCTTCTTAGTCATAAGAATGCACTAAGATGACCTTTAGAGGACTAATTGTGATATGATTTCTAAATCATTAAGATGATCACAAACATGATACTAAAGTACTCTCCCATCTTTTCAGATTTGAGAAACTTTTATCTTTCTGCCTAATTTGATTCTTCCCATTCGTTCTGCCATACATTGAGACTTTTCCAATGTTTCAGAATTATACTTAAACTTGTAAGTATAACCACATTTACTAAACTTTAGTAAATCAAATAGTGGTGGACATGACCAGTTCACAAGAATGTGTACTCGATCCCTTTAGTCCTTCACTTGACTCACACATCCATGTGAACAAGTATAGGCAGTAACCTTATACCCCCCTTATAGACCGGCTTCGTGAATGAGGTCTACTAATGGTAAGACGACTTGCTCTTATACATATAATATATTAAACTTTTAATATTATAATAGTATACGGGTGTATTTTAGACATTTAAAATACTTGGTGGTTTAATCTATTAATTAAACTAGACTTTTAATTTAATTAAACTCAAACCATATATTTATGGATTAATAATACTCTTTTAATTAAACGGTTTAATTAACTATTAATAGAGTCCATAAGAGTTCATTTGAACTATTCAACAAAAAATCATAATTCCAATTATTAAACTCAAAATTAAAACCATTTAATAATTGTTTAAGTTATGAACCCAAGAGTTTTAGAATTCAATTCTTTTTTTTTTCAAAAAAAACTTTTCTCAAATTCCAAAACTTGAGGGCAAGTTTTGTAATTCTTGAAAACCTTTGGATTCCATAACTTATGGAATTAATGGTGTTTTATGATGAAACTTTCCATGTTCCATAACTTAAGAACAAGTTATGGAATTCTTTAAAACATTAACACCAAATTTTGTCACTCCATAAAAACTTTGAATCAATTTTTTTTTTTAAAAAAAAAAAACTTTCATATCCATAACTTATGGAAGTTTCAAAAACCCTTAAGATCACAACTTTAAAAAAAACTTTTGAGCTCCAAAATTTTATGACAAAATATGTAACTCCTTAAAACATTTAGATCAAACTTTTAAAACTAATAAAATAATCATATCATTTTATCTTTTACTAAATTTGACCTAATTCAACTCATATAACAAATGATTCAAATTTTACAAATAATTTGTTTTTCACAAAACAAGTAATTATCTTAAAATTTGACAAACGTCATGTTTTTTTTCCTTTTTTTTCAACTTGAAAATAAAACATTTGCATCAATATAACAGAAAACAACCAGGCTCTGATACCACTGTTGGGTTTTGAGCATTCTAACACTCTTATGGTGTACATGCAACCCTATAAACCTTGGATCTATGTTTTCTCTATTATACATGCAAATATTAACTATTCCAAGGTTTCATCCTAACTAGCATATTATGAAGCACCTATACTACAAAGTTCTAGTTAGATGACATACATTTTGATGTAGCTTGATGTCTTCAAGCTTTAAGAGCTTAGCCCCAATAGTGTGGAAGCCTCAAATGGAATCACAAATCACCAAAACACCTTGGAAGAACTTGAGAGAATATATATGCACACTAAAATCGGCCCACTCTTATTTTCACACACTGTGCCAATTTTGTGAGCCAAGGACCCCTTTATATATTATGGAGGATTAGGGTTACATCCATGTAAACTCTAATACCCATGACCTTTCATTTACATAGGATCCATGGGTTAAAAGCTCCATGGACCATCCATGAAAGCTTAGCCCAACCTAAATGAACTTGGCCCATTCCATATATATAAGAGTCCATATTTAATTAGTTCTTTTTGATCACTTAATTAATTATAAATTAATTCTTGATCAATACTAATTAAATAATATGATTCCATATTACTATATTAGAACTTATAATATATTAATATAAATCATAAATATACTATTCTCAAAAGACTATCCATATAAATTATGCCCGTGAAGTGCAACCCAAATGGACCATGCCGGGTCGGGTCAAGTACATACCAAATATAGTTATGGACTTAGACATTAATCCAACAACTATCACTGTCATCAGGTCGGTCATGTGAAGACCAACTATCACAGCTCGCAGCCAGGCCGGCGCAGGCTCCAACGCCGGCTACATTGAAGATACCGGATGGGAGGCCAGTCAAGATAGAGCCTATGAAGGGTCAGGGACGTGCCTTCCAGCTGACAGCAGAGGAGGCCAGGGCAACACCGGATGTGGTTGCTGGTATATCTCTCTCCTTTATTTCATTTATTATAATTGTTTTATGCTTATCTTTTGTACCTGTGATTAGGTACGCTTTTAGTGAACTCTTTGCATGCTTTGGTTTTATTTGACTCGGGGGCGAGTCGGTCCTTCGTATCTCAGTCGTTTAGTAGGGAGTTCAATGTGCCAGTGGGCGAGTTAGAGTGTCCGTTGCGAGTCTCTATCGCCAACGAACACGGGGTTTCTGCTTCTTCGGTCTACCGAGGGTGTGAGTTGGAGATTTTCGGGGTTTCCTTTCCGATAGATTTGATTCTGATCCCCATGGGGGAGGTGTGTGTGATTGTAGGGATGGATTGGCTTAGTCGGTTTGGTGCTATGATTGTCTGTGAGGGCCAGCGAGTGGTAGTTCGAACCCCAAGTGGGGGAGAACTGACTGTATATGGTGAGGGCACCAGAGTGGGATCAGGGTTTTGTTCAACTGTCAGGGCTCGGCAGTATATTCAGCACGGGTGTGCAGGTTATCTAGAGTATGTGGTGGATACGCGGGTCAAGGATCATATTTCAGTTTCAAAGGGTCCAGTAGTTAGGGAGTTTGCCGACGTGTTCCCGGAGGAGTTGCCAGGGATACCTCCGGAGAGGCAGGTCGAGTTTCGGATCGACCTGGTGCTGGGCGCGGCTCCTATCGCCAAGGCGTCGTACCAGTTGGCGCCACCCGAGATGCAGGAGTTGTCTTCACAGCTGCAGGAACTGCTGGGCAAGCAGTTCATTCGACCTAGCAGTTCTCCATGGGGAGCACCGATCCTTTTCGTTAGGAAGAAGGACGGTTCGCACCGGATGTGCATTGATTATAGGGAGCTGAACAAGTTGACGGTGAAGAACCGTTATCCACTCCCTAGGATAGATGATCACTTCGATCAGTTACAGGGTGCATCTTTGTTCTCCAAGATTGATTTGAGGTCGGGGTATCATCAGGTCCGGGTCAGAGAAGAGGACGTGGAGAAGACCGGGTTTCGAACTCGTTATGGTCATTACGAGTTCGTGGTGATTCCATTTGGGCTCACCAACGTGCCAACAGTATTCATGGACCTGATGAATCAGGTCTGCAGACCGATGCTTGATCGATCGGTCATTGTGTTCATAGATGATATCTTGGTGTATTCCAAGACCCGAGAGCAGCACGAAGAGCACCTCAGGGACTTGTTGGGAGTTCTGAGACGAGAACGGTTGTACGCCAAGTTCTCGAAGTGTGAGTTTTGGTTGCGAGAGGTCCAGTTCCTCGGACATCTCGTTAACAGGAAGGGATTTTGGTCGACCCGGCCAAAATCGAGGCAGTCATGCAGTGGGTGGTGCCGAGGTCACCTTCGGACATCAGGAGTTTTATGGGTTTAGTAGCATACTACCGGAGGTTTATTCGGGATTTCTCTAAGATTGCAGTACCCCTCACTCGTCTGACGAGGAAGGGGTGGATTTCCGGTGGGGCCCTGAACAGCAGAGGGCGTTCGAGATTCTCCGTCAGCGTTTGTGCGAGGCTCCAGTCTTGACATTCCTAGAGGGAGTGGAGGATTTTGTGGTGTTCTGTGATGCATCCATCACAGGTTTAGGGGAGGTCCTCATGCAGAGAGGATGGGTGATAGCCTACGCGTCGCAGCAACTAAAGCCGCATGAGACAAGATATCCTACTCACGATCTGCAGCTGGGAGCGGTGGTGTTCGCTCTCAAGATATGGAGACATTACTTATATGGGGTCCGTTGTACCATATACACGGATCACAAGAGTCTGAGACACATCATGGATCAGCCGAACCTGAACATGAGGCAACGCAGGTGGCTGGATGTAGTCAAGGACTACGATTGTGAGATCCTTTACCACCCCGGTAAAGCGAACGTGGTGGCGGACGCTTTGAGCCGCAAGTCAGTTGGGTCTTCCACCCCAGCAGTGTATGAGGATAGCGGTGGATTCTCCGCTTATGCGCTTGATCAGGGATGCTCAGATTGAGGGCATGCGACCGGAGAACTGGAATTTGGAGAGGATCAAGGGTGAGAACACCCGATTTGTGCAGGATAGTCGGGGATTATTGACCCGATGCGGTCGAGTATGGGTTCCGATGTCTGGTGGGGTCAGACAGACAATCATGGAGGAGGCTCATAAGTCTCACTTCTCTATTCACCCGGGGGCCACCAAGATGTATCGAGACCTGAGTTTGAGTTACTGGTGGCCATGTATGAAGCGTGAAATCGCTTGGTATGTCGAGAGGTACTTGACCTGCAGGATGGTCAAGGCCGAGCATCAGAGGCCGCATGGTATGCTGCAGCCTCTAGAGATTCCCATGTGGAAATGGGAACAGATCACGATGGACTTCATTACCAAGTTGCCGAGG
This sequence comes from Lactuca virosa, assembly GCF_052849685.1. NCBI lineage: Eukaryota > Viridiplantae > Streptophyta > Magnoliopsida > Asterales > Asteraceae > Lactuca > Lactuca virosa. Next base: position 423,616,095 of record NC_136429.1, on the reverse strand, counting down.
ACGACGAAGGGATTTGATGCTATATGGGTCATCGTAGATCGATTGACCAAGAGTGCCCATTTCTTGGCTATTCGGGAGAGTTCGTCGGCTGAGAGGTTGGCCGAAATGTACGTGCGTGAGATCGTGTCTCGCCATGGGGTTCCGGTCTCCATTGTCTCTGACCGAGATGTTAGGTTTACCTCCCGTTTCTGGCAGAAGTTCCACGAGGAACTGGGCACGCGGTTGCACTTTAGCACAACATTCCATCCGCAGACCGACGATCAGAGCGAGCGGACCATTCAGACCCTCGAGGATACGTTGAGGGCGTGTGTCATTGACTTCGGTGGGAGTTAGGATTCCCACCTACCGCTTGCGGAGTTCGCCTACAACAACAACTATCATTCCAGCATTGGCGCCCCGCCTTTCGAGCTGTTGTATGGGCGGAGATGTCGCACCCCGGTTTGTTGGGGTGAGGTCGGACACAGGGTGATGGGGCGGACGGAAGTAGTCTTGCAGACTACCGACAAAATTCAGCAGATTAGGCAGCGATTGCAGACCGCTCAGAGTCGGCAGAAGAGTTACGCCGACAGACGACGATCTGAGTTAGAATTTCAGGTGGGTGATATGGTACTCCTGAAGGTCTCACCCTGGAAGGATGTGATTCGCTTCAGGAAGAGGGGGAAATTGGGTCCCCGTTACATTGGGCCGTTCAGGATCATTGCCAGGTTTGGCAAGGTAGCTTACAGGTTAGAGCTACCGGAGGAGCTTAATCGCATCCACATCACTTTCCACATTTCGCAGTTGCGAAAGTGCATTATGGATCAGGAGGCAGTGGTGTCGTTGGATGATATTCAGGTCGATGAGCGCCTGAATTACGTGGAGAGGCATGTGGCCATACTGGAGAGGAAGATGAAAGTTCTGTGGAACAAGGAGATACCTTTGGTAAAGGTACAGTAGGAGCATCGGAGGGGGTCCGAGTGGACGTGGGAGCCAGAGGCAGAGATGCGGGAGCACTATCCGGAGCTGTTCGTCACGGCAGACTTCGAGGACGAAGTCTAGTTCAAGTGGGGGAGAACTGTAACGTCCCGATTCTCAGGTATCGATTTTATATAAGAATCTTCTTGATTTCAAGGTCTACTCGACGAGTTGGTTGCCCTACTCGTCGAGTAGCAGCGGATTGGTTCGTGTGTTTTAGTGACCTACTCCCCGAGTCCAAGAAGGGACTCGACGAGTAGGAGCTGGCAGATGAAACCCTAAATTTCGGGGTATTGCACCCTATTTAAAGGATCATTGACCTCCCCCAGCTTCCCCTTTACAGCTCCTTGACACTCTTAAACCCTAAATCGCGTGTGTGTGTTTATTTGGTGTGTTAAAGCTTGGAAGAGGGATCTTGGTGAGGGAATACTTGGGAAGAACAAGTAAATTGAAGCAAGGAACTCGTGGGAACCAAAGATCTACTTCATTTTTTACTCTCTTGAAGGTATTAGGCGGTTTCCTTGGCTCATTTCATTCTAGATCTCTTTTGGGTGGATTTTAGGGCTTTCCTAGTATGTTTGGAAGCTTTGCTTGTGTGTAAGCTAAGATCTGAAGTTGTAACTTCAGATCTGAACTCTCTTGGGTCTTTAGTCCATAAAGCTTCCAACTTTTGCAAAGATGAGACTCTCCTTAAGTGCAAAACCTCCATTGCAAGCTTAATTTGTCATTTTAAGACTTTAGGGCCTTGCATGCACGTAAAGTTTGCAACTTTACGTGATAAACATGCCTTGGGGGACTGGATCTACAATATGGAGCCTTAACATGGCTTAAAAAGCCTCTGTATGGATGAAGGACTGAAGGGACTCGGCGAGTCGCATGGTCGACTCGGCGAGTCTGATGAAGATTTTCGTGGGCTCGGCGAGTCAGATGAGAGACTCGGCGAGTCGGCTAGAGTTTTCCCAACCTTGGGACACGTATGAACACGACGAGTTGTAAGGGGAAAACTCGCCGATTTGGCCGAGGAGTTACGACCACTGACACTAGGAACTCGATGAGTCACTCAAGTGACTCGGCGAGTTGGTGAGCATGAAAGGAACTCGGTGAGTGGCTGGTTGTACTCGACGAGTTGAGGTCAACATGGACTGTTGACTTTGACAGTTGACTTGGACCTTGACCACGGGTTGACTTTTGGACTTCTGGGACATTTTGGGAAATTGGAAATTTACAAGCATGGTTCTATGATACATTTAGGTGGTGGAGTTGTACCAGAAATCCAAGAGCTTGAGTTTATCTTCGAGTCGACAGTATGAGGTGAGTTATCCTCACTATACCAATGGGTCTAAGGCACCAAGGCCGGCCCTTTATATATTTGTATCTGGATTATGGCATGATATGTTTATTGATTACATCCTGGTAGTTAGGATGGTGGTATGCTTATGCTTAGTGACCTGGTTAGGTCAGTGTCTTGGTTATAGGATGATGCTATATTAGTGACCGGTTAAGTCTGTATCCCAGTTATTGGGATATTGCTATGATTAGTGATCTGTTAGATCGGTTTGACTGTTATATGATATGAGCGGTCCGGATAGGCTGTAGGCCCTGCGAGGCGGTCCAGTCAAGCTGAAGGCTCATTATGCATGTTGTTCTATAATTGTTATATGATGTGGTTATATTTGTATGGAGTTGGTATTTTGGGGGAAACTCACGAAGCTTTCGGGCTTACAGTTTCAGTTTATTGTTTCAGGTACATCAGGGGATTGCGGCAAGGCGAATGCATAATCATACAGCTCCTCATGATTTGTTTATGTTTCTGGGAAAACTCTGATATTAGATATTTTGAAAACAAACTTTGTAATGATGAATGGTTTTAAATGTTTTGAAAAAGTTTTAATTTGGCATGAAATTTTTGGGTGTTACATCTAAGTTGAATTCAAGAGAGTTTCACATGAAATTCAAGAAAGGAAGAATTTTCTCATGTTCTTGAGGAGAGAGGTGGTTTTCGGTTGATGATACTTGAGTGAGAGTTCTTGAGTTTTCGGCTGAGAAGTGTAGAATGAAGGGAAAAATCAGTCAAACTCATATATATACATAAGGGATTGCAGCCGAGAACACTTTCTGAGGATATATAAGCCGCCTCGCAGGTTTGCGGTCCGGAGTGTACGGCTGCGAATGGTTTGCGGCCGCAAACCGTTTGCGGCCCGAAGAGTGTTTGCGGTCCGAGGAGAAAAAAAGAAAGAAGGAGAAGCAGCGAGGGTTTGCGGCTTGGAAGCCGTTTACGGTCCCAAGGCTTACTGCTCATGCGAGACTTATCGGGCTTTAAGATGTTTCTACTTCTTAATTTTCACAACACTTTACCAAGTGTCTAAATGTATCAAACATATTTATTTTAACTTTATTAAAATAATAAATCACTAAGTTTGACTTTTGTTGACTTATACAACGTAGAAAATAACGGGATGTTACAGTGCCTCCACCACACCGTGGTAATCCCAAAATGAAAAACTCAAATACATAAAGAGGTGCCTCAAGATCCGGGCGTTACAACATGTGACTAATAGTAGTTTATGGTCACAGTTTAATAAAAGATGCATCACTAAAAGTCAATAATAGTCATGACAAACAAACAAAACGTGTAACTAGAAGTAGTTTATGGTCATGGTTTAATATATCACGTGTCACTAAAAGTTGACAATAGTCATGACAAATGAAAACCATGTGACTAATACTAGTTTATAATCATATTTTAATATATTACGTGTCACTAAAAGTCAGAAAGAGTCATGAAAACAAAAATAACTTGTGAGAGAAAATAGCTTATGGTGACGGTTATCAAAAAATGATTGAAAAAACTACAAAAATTGGTGCCCTTTTGGTGACTGTTTTTACCTATAATAATAGTTTTTATGAGTTATAGTCACTAAAGTTAAACGTCACCATAACTTACCTTTAATGATGCGGCCTTTTGTTAAACATTGAATGAAAAAAAACGTCATAAAATGTTTATAGTGATAGGTTTTTTGGATGGCCAAAGGCCAGTTTTGTACTAGTGATAATGTATCCACCAACAAGTATAAGCCACCAAGAATGCTAGTTCTTCACTTGTACTTAGAGCTTCTTAAGCCTTGAAGAAGGGCTTAGGAAGAAAGAAGAGAAGAAGCAACATCAAATGAAAGCCTCATGCATCTTATTTATACTCAAACATCATATATAAGACCCATACCTCTACAATGGTCAAAAGTATGGCACTTAAGGAGTACGATGTATGTAAGAAAGAAGCTTGCAAGCAAATTATCACCCATCCCTAGTCATTTTTCGTTTATTATGGAAGTAAGAGGCAAATTGGAGTGTCTTACACTTAATCTTATGTCCCACATGTTCATTAGTTTATATATATAATATAAATGAACTGGTAGTAATGCAAAAATAAATAACACAACTTATTCAATCATATCTTATGATATAATAGTTGGTTACAATCCTAGAAAATATTATATTCATAAAACAATAATTTTCCTATTATATATTATTTACACAAAAAAATAATTCATTTAAAATTAAATACAAGCGTTAATAATATTTATTAATAATAGAATTATAATAAATATACAATATGTGACTACTTGCTAAAGGTGTAACCCTATAAAATCATATGTTATATACAAACATCAGTCTAATACTAGCGGTTATGTGACCTTTATCACACTAGCACATATAAGGGATTTTTTAATGTTTTTATACTTCTAGTTAAAAACCGTTTGATATCATGGTTATTTAGTTCATGCAATAAGCAATGGTATAATTTAATTTAAAATTACATTTTAACCTTGTTCTTTTATAAAAACCAAATTTTATAGAATCGATGCACTGTATTAAGCTTGGACGTTTGAATTCTATAGAACATTTATAAACCTTTTAATACAACTTCATTTTATAAAATCAGCTTTGAAGTTTTCTAAGTCTCTAAAATCTCAATTTTAAACTTATATAATTTTAATCGCAAAATTTACCGTTATGTTAAAAGATAAATTTCAATAAAACCAAACTCATTGTGATCTTTTTTAAGTTCAAATTTATGTAGCATTTTTAAAATCTAATTTTACAAACATGCATAACATATAAACATAAAACAAGCATCACAAACATTAAAACATATGTGCATAACCAATCATTTTTACTGACATTTTTGTGAGTCATCACAAAAATGTCAAGTACATTCGTAAGGGACATTTTAAGGGACAAAATCTTCAGCTTGTTGCATTTTATCCGACCACTTGCTTTGAAAACTAAAGTAGCAAAGCTTCATAATTTTATAAAAGTTATAAAAACTTTATAAAATCATGGGGTGACATTTGATCTTCCAAAATGGTATTCATCATCATCTTGTTATATTTTGATAAATATAAACTGTTTCTAAAACTAATTTATTACTTACAAAAATAAACAAAATGAAAACTATTTGTTTAATTATTACATACCATACTATTACATAAATATTACAACCATTCTAACAAATCAACACAGACAACAACATAAGATGTCCATGGCCAGTTTGTGGACATCACACACACACACACACACACACACACACACACACACATATATATATATATATATATATATATATATATATATATATATATATATATATATATATATATAGGGAAAAGTTCAATAGAGAACCATAATTATTGGTTCTTCAAGGAACCAAATCTTTTTTTCAATTTCTAGAGCTTATTCTTTATCGAAAAAAAAAATCTAAAAATATCTAAATTCATATATTAACATTGTGAATGTGAAAAATATTTTTCGGATTCACCGTGTGAATCCGGATTCACGTTGTGAATTTTCAAAGATTCACATTGTGAATTTGACGTAAAAAAATAAAAAAAAATCAAATTTGATATCATTGGAAAAAGGATAAAAAGTTATGAATTTCTGTATTTTTAGTTTTTTTTTTGATAAAAAATAAGTTGTAAAAGTTGACAAAAAGATTAGTTCCTTTGTTAATTATGGTTCTCTATTGAACCTCACCCTATATATATATATATATATATATATATATATATATATATATATATATATATATATATATATATATATATATATATATGAAACAATAATTTGTTTTTTGAAGACAACTTTGGTGACAAAATATGCATGTAAACTTTTGTAACATAAAATAACAATTATAAAGATATCATAGATATTGTAGAACTAAATGTAATTAATAATCCAATAAAGTAATATTTATTAATATATAAATATTATATATTAAAAATAATATTTATTAATATATAGTTATACACTAAAAAAAGTAATCCAATCAAAATAAAAAAAATATTTAATTAAAAGAATTAATGTATAATAATTAAATAAAATAAAAAAGAAGAGATGTAGAAATAATCATTGTAGTTTGGTTGCAGAAATGGTCCCTAAGGGTAAAATTGTCATTTTAAAAAAGTTGACAACCAAACTGTTAAAGTTAACATTTTTTGAACAAAAACACAGGGTATCCAAAATTGGCCACTTTTGCGCCATAAAATATTTTTGGACCAAAACCACATAAGTTTGGCAACCACAAGATCATTTTTGCGATTTTGTCTAGAAAATATGTATGAATTTTTTTGCAAGTAGAAAATCATCTGTGTTTTTTAAAAACAAAGATTATTCCAAATAATATTAATAATCCAACCAAGGTTGCAAAAATAGGTTTGATACCAATTGTAAGGTTTTATTCAAAAATTAGTCTAATTATATAGTCATAACTACGAGATTAACAATAGAAACACTTTAAAATTTCAATAAACTTAAAACCATTGTAACTCACCAAGGATCATTTTGCAATCATGGAAATATTAAATCAATCATAGAAACAAACTATTACAACATTTGAAGTCTTTAATTCTCATGGGAGATGGAAGTTGATGAAGTGATGCATGAAACTCTAAATGAGAAGTTCTCTAAAGGTATCCACCAAGCAAGTGTAAACCACTAAAACATGTTAGTCTTCACTTGTATTAAGTTGTTCTTAACCCATTAAGACTTATACTAACTAAACCTGAAGGAGAAGCAACTTATGAACCCTTAAACTCTACACTACTCAAGGCAAGAGAAGAGAAGGGAGAGCTCAAAGGTGCTCTCGGTTTTTGCAGCCAAGAAGGAGGAGAAAATAGTAGAAAAACTAGCTAGTTTTTGCATGATACTCTTCTTTATATACTTGGTCATATGTACTAAGTCAATGCTTGCAATTAAAAAAAACATGGTCCTCATATCACAAGCATGACATAGAACAGACAAGACCAACACACAACCTCCCATCGCTCTTGCACTACTAGAAAACATGGGGTTTTCCTACAGAAAATAGCTACGGAAAATTTCCGTAGCTAATTAGCTACGGAATCGCTACGGATCAGCTACAGAATGGGACGCCCTAGTTTAGTAACAGAATAGCTACCGAATAGCTACGGATGCTAGTCTGTAGCAATTCCGTAGTTAATTAGCTACAGAATCGCTACGGAATACCCACAGATACTCATTACCTACGGATTAGCTACGGAATATGCTTTCCGGTAGAATTCCGTAGCTAATCTGTAGGTAATTAGCTACGAATTTTTCTTATTTAGGATTTTTCGGGCAGCAAACGTCGTTTTTTTTTCGATTCGATTTTTCACACCTCTACTATACATGATTATCTATATTTTCACCAACTTATAGCTATTAATATCCTTCATAAATTCGTGTGCCCCTTCGGGATCAAGTACTCGTTTCACAGTTTAACATTGTAATGCATATATTTTTCACCAACTTGTGATGGATTATGTTTTTATATGTATATTTATATACATGAATGAGTTGTGGTATATGTGTATGTGTGTTTGTGAGATGTATGTGAACGTATTCATAAGCATTATAGTGTTAAACCACTAAACGAGTAATGGATCACGTATGTGCACATGACTTTATGAACAATATTAATAGCTATAAGTTGGTGAAAATATAGATAATCATGTATAATAGAGGTGTGAAAAAAACGGAACGAGAAAAACGAAGTTTGGTGCCCGAAAAATCAAAAATAATAAAAATCCGTAACTAATTAGCTACGGATTAGCTACGGAATTCTAACGGAAAGCATATTCCGTAGCTAATCCGTAGGTAATTAGCTACGGATTAGCTACAGATTGTTTCTTATTTTCGATTTTCCGGGCACCAAACGTCGTTTTTTTTTCGCTCCATTTTTTTTACACCTCTACTATACATGATTATCTATATTTTCACCAACTTATAGCCATTAATATCGTTCATAAAGTCGTGTGCCCCTTCGGGATCAAGTACTCGTTTCACAGTTTAACATTGTAATACCTATACTTTTCACCAACTTGTGATGAATTATGTTTGTATATGTATATCTATATACATGAATGAGTTGTGGTATATGTGTACGTGTATATGTGCATGTGTATGTTTGTTTGTGAGATGTATGTGAACGTATTCATAAGTATTATAGTGTTAAACCACTAAACGAGTAATGGATCCCGTATGTGCACATGACTTTATAAACAATATTAATAGCTATAAGTTGGTGAAAATATAGATAATCATGTATAATAGAGGTGTGAAAAAAACGGAGCGAGAAAAACGAAGTTTGGTGCCCGAAAAATCAAAAATAATAAAATTTCATAGCTAATTAGCTACGGATTAGCTACGGAATTCTAACGGAAAGCATATTCCGTAGCTAATCCGTAGGTAATTAGCTACGGATTAGCTACAGATTGTTTCTTATTTTCGATTTTCCGGGCACCAAACGTCGTTTTTTTTTTCGCTCCATTTTTTTTACACATCTACTATACATGATTATCTATATTTTCACCAACTTATAGCCATTAATATCGTTCATAAAGTCGTGTGCCCCTTCGGGATCAAGTACTCGTTTCACAGTTTAACATTGTAATACCTATACTTTTCACCAACTTGTGATGAATTATGTTTGTATATGTATATCTATATACATGAATGAGTTGTGGTATATGTGTACGTGTATATGTGCATGTGTATGTTTGTTTGTGAGATGTATGTGAACGTATTCATAAGCATTATAGTGTTAAACCACTAAATGAGTAATGGATCCCGTATGTGCACATGACTTTATAAACAATATTAATAGCTATAAGTTGGTGAAAATATAGATAATCATGTATAATAGAGGTGTGAAAAAAACGGAGCGAGAAAAACGAAGTTTGGTGCCCGAAAAATCAAAAATAAGAAAAATCCGAAGCTAATCCGTAGCTAATTAGCTACGGATTTCTAACGGAAAGCATGTTCTGTAGCTAATCCGTAGGTAATTAGCTGCGGATTAGCTACAAAATTTTCTTATTTTCGATTTTTCGGGCACCAAACGTCGTTTTTTTCGATTCGATTTTTTCACATCTCTACTATACATGATTATCTATATTTTCACCAACTTATAGCTATTAATATCGTTCATAAAGTCGTGTTTTCCACTTCGGGATCAAGTACTCGTTTCACAATTTAACATTGTAATACCTATACTTTTCACCAACTTGTGATGGATTATGTTTGTATATGTAATACCATCACCATCACCATCACCACCAACACCATCACCACCACCACCACCATCACCATCACCATCACCATCACCACCACCACCACCACCACCTCCACCACCACCAGCACCTTCACCATCACCATCACCATCCCCATCCCCATCGCCATCATCATCATCATCATCATCATCATCATCATCATCATCACCACCACCACCACCTCCACCACCACCATCACCATCATCACCACCACCACCACCACCTCCACCACCATCATCACCATGACCATCACCATCACCATCATCATCACCAACACCAGCACCAGCACCGCCACCGCCACCGCCACCATCACCATCACCATCACCATCACCAAAGGGGCAGCGCCCCTAGCGGGGTCCAAGGGGCAGAGCCCCTGGCTGGGTTAATCCTCATTAGATCCGGATTACTCCGACTTGCTTCCAAAGCAACTAATGACTTGCTTCCAAAGCGACTAATGACGGCCCATCATCATCATCATCATCATCATCATCATCACCACCACCACCACCACCACCACCACCACCATCACCATCACCATCACCATCACCATCACCACCACCACCATCACCACCACCACCACCATCACCATCACCATCACCAGCACCAGCACCGTCACCGTCACCGTCACCGTCACCAGCACCGTCACCGTCACCGTCACCGTCACCGTCACTGTCACCGTCACCAGCACCAGCACCGTCACCGTCACCGTCACCGTCACCGTCACTGTCACCATCACCGCCACCGCCACCGTCACCGAAATAATAGTAATAATAATAATGGAAATAATAATAATAATAATAATAATAATAATAAAGGAATGCTACTCTATATTGTTTAAAAGCAGTTATGGTAGACTTTGTATGTGGATGTGACATGCCCGGCCTGTTTGTTTAGTCTTTGATATTGTGCATACAATATCCGAGTTCGAATCCTACTGTCCCCATTTTTTTACGTTTTTTTAGCCTCCCAAATATGTCTAGGTTTTGTTTACCCGCTTGCTTTTCACCCAAATATTTTGAGGTTTTGTTTCCCTCCCGAATCCGGCCGCCTCCAATCTCCCACCTTTTCGTCTTCAATCTCATCTGCAATCGACATCACCATCACCGCTTTAGCATCGACCTTGCTGTCACCACTCCACGAAACGTATGCCTTGCAGTGAGTTTTCGATTTCTACTTCCTCAGTCGCATATCTCTAGCGGTCTACTGCTCAATTTTACCTTGCAGTGAGTTTTCGATTTCTACTTCCTCAGTCGCATATCTCTGGCGGTCTACTGCTCAATTTTACCTTGCAGTGAGTTTTCGATTTCTACTTCCTCAGTCGCATATCTCTGGCGGTCTACTGCTCAATTTTATTCTCTGTTGTTCGATTTCATCTCCAAGTAAAACCCTGAACTTTTTTTTTTATTTTTTGATATTTACTTCATGTATACAACCGCAATGTGAGTTTTCGATTTCTAATGCTCGATTACTTCGTTTTTTTTCTACTACTCTATTACTTCATGCTCAATTTTTTTTTCTTATGAAGTGTTTGTTTCATAAGTTCATAGAATCTAAATTTTTATTTATCAAAGTTGTGCTTCTTGTTCTACTTTGATTTGTATACCTCCATGATTTGGAGCAGTTACAGACATTTGTTTTGTTGCATTCACTTTGGCCCTATTCCTATTTGCCCTCTTTATCTTCGTTCTTGATTTTCTTCCGTTTTCACATCTTTTGTAGAGTGTATCAGCAACTGTTTTCTGTGATGTTTAATTTGATATTGTTGAGCAAATTCTTGTTGTTTATTCTCCTACAGGGTTTCATAGCTGAATTGTGTAATGGTTGTTGGTTGGTTGTCCTTCATGAAGCTTTCTGGTGTTGTATATTCTTGCTATGAGGTGGCTTCCTCCTTCCAAGTCATATTTTTCCTATTTTGCCCCTTATGTTGCTTTGGTGAGATTCAATATTTATGGTGTTGATACATTCATTTCTGAAATAGATTTCTCACTTTTAATTTAGCTAATGAACATTTTCCATTTTAATTCTTCCAGGACCTCTGTGGTTGTGATTGCAGTTGTTGATGGTGCTGTCAAAACACAATGACTTTCCTTTGGTTGTTGCAACGAGTTGTATTGAAGGACTAAACAAAGACTCGAAGACTGAGGACGATATCAATGTTAACCTGGGATTGTGAGGAAGAGGAAAGTTAAATCCAAACATGTGAAATTTTGATAAATCTTGTCATTTAGAAGTAAGGGCATTATTGTCCATTTAATGTTTTGCATCTAAATATGTTATGTTTATTTTAAAGGCGGTGGTTATAAGCATTGATCCTCGTAGACAATTTTTGACAAGTGAAGATGAGGTTGGATTCAAGGCTATTAAACTAGAAAATCTGGGTGAGTAAGAGTAGAATTATCAATTAAGTATTTTATGTTATACAACAAATTTGAATAACTTATAAATTTTTTGTTTTGTTAGGCCCAAATGAGGAAGAGTACGCCTGGTATCACTGCATCAGTGCACTGTAAGGGTTGTAAATAGCAACATACTTTTAAGTTTGACCAAATTTTTTATTTTGTTGTATAGATGATATTTATTGTAATATTTATTAATTGTTTTTTTTATTGTAATGTGTAAATAGCCCTTACATTTTGTTGTATAGATGATGTTTTTGTAATGTGTTAATGTAATGAATTTTTATTTCATTTTGACCAAATTAATTGTTTTTTATTTAAAAAATTTATTGTTTTTTTTTAAATAAAAAGTAATTAGCTACGGATTAACTACAAAAAATCCGTAGCTATTTACTTCCGTAGCTATTCCGTAGCTATTTAGTTACGTAGTTATTCCGTAGCTATTCAATTCCGTAGTTATTCTATAGGAAATCTGTAGCTATTTATTTCCGTAGCTATTCTGTAGCTATGGTAGCTACGGAAAATTCTGTAGCTATTCCGTAGTGATTCCGTAGCTAATCAGTAGCTATAATTTAGCCACGAGCCATTATGCTACAGACATTTTTGCGTAGCAATTCCATAGCTATCCGCTTATAGCTATGAAATAGCTACGGATTGTGTTGTAGCTATTAAACCAGTTTTCTAGTAGTGTTGCAAGGCCATGACTTTGATGAGAATATATAGGACCATGGTGTATCTTACACTTAAGCTTGAACTAACTAGTTACATGTACAACTAGATGGTAATATGTACATGGCATATATATTCGTGCCTTATGAATATAACATGTTAATGTTTCTCCATTATTACTATTTCCTATAAACAATAATTCCCTACATCTTGGTAAAATATTATTTCACAAAAAAATCAATTAAATACAAGTGTTGATTATATTTATTAATAATCAAATTACTTTAATAAATAATCAATTAGTAGTAATTTGCTATAAGGTGTGACCCTATAGGATCATATGTCATTAGTAAATATCATTCTATAAAGATATTTAGACATAAAGATATTAGCTTGTAAAATATTAGCTTGTCACACTCATCATAAATATAAGTTAATATTCGTCTCGACTCTCTTTGCACCGAGGTATTTTGTAGGGGTGGCAAATCGTGCTATTGTTTCGTGTTTTTGTCTGACACGACACGACACGACACGACAATGTTTTATGTAACACGAACACGCCACGACACGATGTCGTGTTTTTTTTAACTAACATGAAAACGAACGAATTAAAAAACGACAAACACGACACGACACGACAAAGATAAAATAAATAAAAACTAGTTTATTCAATGAATACTTAATCATACATAACACGACCAACACAACAAACACGAAAAACACGACAAGGAAATGCTAAATCGTGTCAATTTCGTGTCGAATTTTGAACACGAACACGACACGACATAACATCGTGTTTTTTACACTTAACACGAACACGGCACGAAAACGAATTCAGAATTCAGTTTCGTCCCAATTTCGTTTCGTGTCGTGTATTTTTGTCGTGTCGTGTCATAAATTGCCACCCCTAGTATTTTGGGACATGCTTTCTGGTGGGTCTTTTATTGAAGTCAAAAATCACACCGAAACATTAAAATAAATTCCTACTTATGCCAGAAAACAGGACTAATTAATTGTATGTCTATCTCTACCAATTGCAAGAAAGGAAAGAAACTAGATCCGAAACAAAATCAAATGCCTCGTCTTGAATCTTCTGGAATATTCCAACAGCAAATAATTGCGTTTAGACCGACGTCAAACATAATATTCATTAGTCAAAGAAGCTTGTATTGTGTTTAGTTCTTTAATATTAAAAAACGCGTTTTATTTCTTTTTGACAATAATGGACGATTAAATAATCTAACACCTTTTTCCCATTTTCATCACTTAACTTCCTTTCTAATTCATTCGTCGTTCCTAATTAACTATTACATCTCGTTCTATTCCCACCACCATGAATCCCCGTCTACACCCGACACGACCCATCTTCATCACGTTCACAGTGATTATCGTCATCGTTGTCTCTTTTCCGGCTATCTCATGCCAAGAATCCCGGCCATATGATGTTTGTGGCGAGGTTGTCCAGTGTGGAGACTTCCGACTACACTACCCATTTTGGGGGTCAGGTCGTCCGGCATACTGCGGCTACCCAGGGTTTCAGCTAACCTGCGAATCTAATGTTTCCCTACTCAGTTACCAGTCAGTTAACTACCAAATTCTGGATACGGATACAAGTACACAGACAATCACCATTGCTAGAAACGATCTCTGGGATGACTTTTGCCCTGAATATCTATACAACACCTCCTACGACTCGACCCTCTTCGGCGTCGACATTTCTGGTGATCAGGAGAATGTGTCTTTGTACTACGGGTGCAATACTAGTACACCCACGATTCCGTTGGGTGCTAATCACCTGTTTAGTTGCAATGTGAATGACACCCAAAGTGATGGTTATTTCCTTAGGACCAATCAGATAGTTTCCAACATGACAAGCTTCCTGCGACAGTGTCAGAATTACATCACTGTACCCGTGAAGCAATATCTTGCTGGTCGATTAGCGTCGCCATTTGCTACAGCAGATGAACTGAGACCAGCTTTGATGGCTGGTTTCGATTTAATATGGATAGCGAATGACGTTGAGTGCAATCAGTGTATGAGGTCAAATGGTCGGTGTGGCTCCAACTCGACTTCACCTGAATTGTTTGCTTGCTATTGTGATAATGGGATTTTCTCGTTAACTTGTAACAATACAAACGGAAGTGGAGGTACGTGATTTCCAATGTTGTAGATTCACATTTTGTTTAGGTTATTGTCAAACCAGAAACAGATGCAAACTGTCAAGTAGGTATCTTTATAGATTCGTTTGACAAGAGTATTTATAATTCTTCCTATTTCATGCATTTTGATTCACATTAAGTAGCTTTCATCGATGTTGCTTATTGCTCATGGTCTGATCTCCAATACGTTACCTTCTTCTTAACAGGAATCATGGGAGCTGCATCGTTGAAGCTTATTATAGGTAAGCAGACAAACTTTTGTCTATGTCAACCAAATTGTTTAATTAAAAAGACATTTACCAATAGTTTTGGAATCAAATTAAACACAAAATGTCCCGCTGCTTTTATTGAAACCGAAGACAAGTTATTCCTCATTGACAAATCATGTAAATATTATGTGCAGGCATTTCAAGTGCCATTGCAGGAATCCTGATCATATTGTTGGTGACGTTCTTTCGAATAAAAAGATGGAAAACTCAAGGTCTCATCCGACCACATAGAAAGCCTCGATTATTGGTAAGAATCTCCATAGACCACAATAATGACTTTGTTAGATTTCATGATTCCTAACCTAATGCAGCATCCGGTTTGGACAACAGGGAACCTCTCGAAATCATCAAATAGAAATATTCATACGGGACTACGGACCTATAGCTCCAAATAGATTTAGATATTCAGAAATCAAGAAAATGACAAACTCATTCGTTGAGAAACTGGGACAAGGAGGCTATGGAAGTGTCTACAAAGGACAATTGCCTGATGGGCAACTAGTTGCAGTAAAGCTCTTGGGCAAAGCCATGGGAGATGGAGAAGATTTCATTAATGAAATCGGTAGCATTGGTAAAACTTCTCATGTCAACATAGTCTCGCTCTTGGGTTTCTGCTTTGATGGAAACAAAAGAGCCTTGATATATGAGTTCATGCCAAATGGATCCTTGGAAAAGTTTCTACGTCATGATGAATCTCGTCTAGACTGGAACACATTATTTAGAATTGCAAAAGGGATTTCACGAGGTTTGGAATACCTACATGAACATTGTAACACAAGGATTGTACACTTTGACATAAAGCCACACAACATTCTATTGGACGAAGAGTTTGTCCCTAAAATATCTGATTTCGGTTTGGCTAAGTTGTGCAAGAGAAAGGAAAGTATTGTATCAGTTACGGGTGCAAGAGGAACTGCTGGATACATGGCCCCTGAAGTATTTTTAAAGAGACTTGGAGGGGCATCTCATAAGTCTGATGTGTATAGCTTTGGGATGATGGTTCTTGAAATGACTGGTGCATGCAAGGAAAATATCGCTAGCACAACAAACATGAGTGCAATATATTTTCCAGATACAATGTACAGGAAACTAGAAGATGGAGAAAATGTAGAGGTTGATGGGGTGAAAACAGAAGAAGATGAGGAATTAGCTAAGAAGATGGTGATGGTGAGCCTGTGGTGCATCCAGTCTGATCCATCGGATCGGCCTTCTATAAGTAAAGTTGTGGAGATGTTGGAAGGAAGCTTTCAGTCGTTGCATGTTCCAACTAAACGTTTCTGGTCATCTCCAACAAGGTATAGCCAAGGAACCTCAGCATCAACCACACTGGATTCAAGTCATGAAAGAGTATTAACACAGGCTACGCGGGAAGACTTGTCTACCTAATGCTTAGCCATGAAAGTTTCAATGTCTTAAACTTAATTTTAACTGGCTAATTAATCTTGTTCGATGTTAATTAAAAGCACTCCCCTTGTTTTAAATGTGACATATATTGGTTGGGGACTGATTTTTCCATAGAAATTTTTTTATCCGTGCACTGATATTTATGTTCAATGACAATTATACCCTATTTTAATTATATCTTTTTATTTTTTTTGCCAAGCCTGGACCCAACACTCTCTGCCATAAACATAGATCTAATTTGGATTTTCATGTAAAACGTGTGTATGAGTCTTTACTCCCAACCATCTCTAAGTACCACTTCTTCACTTCCACAAAATCATAGATTCTAAATGTTCACATCCAATTCTATTAGAATCAATGGAAAATTGGAATACAAAAGTAACAGTATTTCAATTTCTAAAATCAAAAGTGGTGGAACAGTTTCCATTCATACCCTTATATGATAAATAAAAATGAAGCAAGAAATAGTTACAACGTGAACCAAACAACAAAATAATGGGTTCATTCAGCAGCCAAACAAGAATATGATTGAAAAAGTACGAAAAATAAAAATCGAAAAAGGGGTTGACCTGAATCACGTTCACAATCTCTGTCAAAGACCATATGAAACAAATGGAGCAAGTTTAGAGATAGGAAAAGTAAGAGCAATGGATTTATGTCCGCCATATCAACAATTCCATTCATGAAAAAAAACCCACAAACAAGGACGTCATCGTAATCAATCGTTGATGGTGTAAATGGACGAAGCTCCGACGATCAACAGGGGCTGATTCTGTTGTGATATTTCGGAGATGGTAGGATTGAGATCAAGGGTGGGTGTCGAGCTGGTTCCTTCTCCTGATATCACAGTACAAAGAAAAGAGATGATCGTTAGACAACGTCCGGGAGTGGTTCCCAGGACGAAGATCCGACGATCAAGTTAGAATTGATTCCGAGAGAGGATAGAGAATGTCTGTGAGAAAAAGAGTCCAGTCCCCTTCTCCATGGGAAGAAGGGTTCTTTTATACCTGATCGAGAGACATGAGCCTCCTAACTGATTCTGTGGAGCCTTCCCTCGTGAGACGAGACGTGGCGGATCCGTATTGAAGGATCCTCCATCATGTCTTTCTATCTCGTTCCCCCATTGGCTAGAGGGGAATCTTCGATATAATGATGATCGTGGTTGTCGTCAGATAGGCAAGTGGAGCTTTCTGATTGGCTCCATGTTTTCCGGGGTATTCCTCCTGGGGAGAAGAGGGTAAGGCACAATTATGCCCCTTAACCGCCATACCAGTGAGTCCATGCAGGCGGAGGCCCGGCCTTGGCCTCAGACTGGGTATGACCAGACTCTAACTAGACCAAGCTTGGCGCTAGTTTGACTTTTCTTCTTTAATGTTTTTCCTGAGGGATACGTTAACAAGTCCCTTAGGCTTGTATGCGTATGCGTTAGCTTGGTAGCGTCGCCGTTCGAGCCTACATTACAACACGTGTATGTCTGAGATTATTTTTGGCATTCGACAGACTTAGACAGCGCCGTCGATATGTGTCATATCCATCATGAGACGGTTCGTGACACCAGTTTTAGCTTTATCATCCCCACTTTACTCAAGACTTTTCACCCTTGCCTTCTTTTCTTGCTTTCGTTGTAGTAACTCGGGCATGTTGTGATTTTTATTTTTCATCACTCATCCGTTCTTAACGATGGATTGAAACGGCAGAGTCCCTAACGTATAGGAATTTCGACTACCGCAAGAACAATTTGATTTCTTTCCACAGCATGGCGTGATGATTCCGGCGAAGGCATAATCGATCTATGACTGCCCTCGAGGGAAAGTGGGGGTTCCTGTTCCTTTGTTCGAAGCGGGGTTACACCTGCCAACGTCTAACTTCTTTGATATGATTGTGCACCACTACGGCTTTTCTGTTGACGAATTAACCCCAAGTCCCGTCAATAAGATCGTGGGCTACGAACTGATCTGTTGTTCCCTGGGTTTTATACCCACTTTTTGGGTCTTCAGTTACTTCTTTTGTGTATCTACGAACTCTGGCGTTCGCACACTGGCGAAAAGGTGGGGCATTCGTCATTTGATCTCTGAGCAAGATAATCCGAAGAAAAATTGGCAGAGACAATGGCTCTAGGTCAACTGAAACCTTGTGGGGCACGGGTTTCGTAACACCCAAGACTTTCCCGACCGTCTCCCCAAGCTATTCGGGGATAACCTAGTTCTTGGCAAACGGATGGGAAACATTACTGTCGTCGGGGAGAACTAGAATGTAACATACACGTTAATAACCTTGTTCAATTATCGTGTTTTGTAAGCTTGTTAGCTTAAAAATGAATATTATTAAATATTATATGGTTTTGAGCATTGAGTTCTAACAAGATAGTTTTATGAGATTTGAAGTAAAACTATGTTTAGAATAATTCGGAAAGTATTAGAAGTCTTATGAGATTCAGATCAAAAAGTCAACTATCGAAATTAACGAAAATATAACATTTAAGTTGGAAATAAGTAAAACTAATGTTATTGAAAGTTGTAAATTATCTCGTTAGAAACTTTTAGGCGAAAACCTCACCAAAATCCGAGTTATAATGAAGAAGTTATGATTTATCAAAGTTTCACGACAGAACCGGCACGACGCCATATGACGTAAAAAGTGAGTTTACAATAAACTACTTTTTAGCTTTAGTTATCTATATGAAAGTCGTAGTATTCGTTCAACCGAGAGCTTTCATAAAAGAACGTCCAAATCTGAGTTCGTCTGAGGAAGTTATAATTTTTCTAAAATTCAGCATAATAGTGTGCAGCTCGAAATTCGAATTATAGATCGAGCAATTTTTAGCTGACACAACCTAAACGAGAATCGAAGGTCTCGTCAATAGTAGTTCAACGGTAAGAAGACAGACAAAAACGGATGTTGGGTGAAGAAGTTATGAACTTTTAACGGACTTTTCCTGTCCCGACCTGTTAAAAATGTAATATTAAAAATAAAGTCAAAATTAGCCGACGGAGTCTAAACGAAAGTTGTAGAGTATAATCTCACCTACGCGTGGATATAAAGAACATAAAAAAACGGAGCTTGTATGCGAAAGTTATGAATTTTTGAAGTTTCAGACACAAACTGTGAGGTCTGACCGAAGTCGTATGCCCAGCGTACGAGATTACGCCTAACATACGAGGAAGCTAGGTCTGGAGTTGGCCACGTCACCTCTTTCTTTGGACGGAAGACACACATCTCGCAACGTTGGCACGTCTGAGGCCCGGGAACCGAACACATGCCACGTTTCCTTCTACGCGCTGCGTACGAGGTACGCCCAGCGTACCGAGGACTATGCACAACGTAATGCGAGACTTCAGTTACTATAAATAGAAAGCGAGACCTCCCGATTTTGTTTACTAAATTTCACACTCATTTACCCTAAAACACCGCTCAAGCTATCCTAACACCCCCCGAAGCCTAGGGAACCTCCCTAACACCCGAAGCAAGTCCCGAAGCACCCGAAGACCCCGAGAAAAGTATCTTTTCAGTTGAAACTCTGCCCGCGCAAAGCCCAGTTTTCAATCAAACTCCCAGTTTCGTCAAAGAAAGTCGTTTCTAGAAACGAAGTGCTGTCCAAATCACCATTTTATCATTCGGTTATTTCACGGTGAGTTCAATATAGGGACAATTGTATGTTATGTGAAATATGTGCAATATGCTTTCTTGTGTTATCCTGGTATTGGTTTTATACCTTTGGCCATGTAGAGCATGTCTCGTGTTATTCTGGTATTGGTAATATGCATTTGGCCATGTAGAGCATGTCTCGTATCAATTTTGGTATTGGCTTTATGCCTTTGGCCATGTAAAGCATGACTCGTATCACTTTTGGTATTGGCATAGGGATAGGTAGGGCTGAAAGCCTGTATATTCTAGCAAAATGATAATCATAAATTGTTTATTTTATGTGCCACTTGGGCTGAAGCTTTATGATGTATATCATGTTGAAATTATTGTGTCTCATTGATCGTAAATCTTTGAATCCAATCATGGGTTGATATAGAAAGCCTGTCATATGATACACAAATGCCTTTGTTGTTCTTTGTCTCTCTTTGTTTCTGTCATATATATATATATATATATATATATATATATATATATATATATATATATATATGACATAGCTTTATATTGTAACTGTTATTGAACTCACTAAGCGTCACCCGCTTATCCCTCTCAGTGTTTAACTATTGCAGGTGATAAGCATCCATTATAGACATGTACTGTTGGAAGATTTAGAATAGTTAATACTATTACTTTTGTACTTAGTGTTCATGTATGTATATGAATTATAAATTCATGGGTAGTTATGTAATATATATATATATATATATATATATATATATATATATATATATATATATATATATATATATATATATAACTTTGTAAAAATCTTAATAGTCGGTTTGTATCCAGTCTTTTGTAAATAGACCATCTATGTAAATTATGTTAATGAATATGCATGTAGCATGTTTGGAGTAATATGGTAAGGTTTTAGAGAAGGGGTCTCTCATGGAAGGATTTCATCCTTGTCGCAGCCGGCATGAGAGCTGCCTGGAGGGCGTGTGGGAAGATGGCACAATTACTCGTCATGAGAGATGGTATTCGCTCATCTCCCTCTCCCCCCCCTTTTTTTTACAAGAATAAGAACATAGTATTTTGTTGGTCTGTCAGTTCTCATGCTTAGTGTTTGTGTTTGCAGGTGTTGAAGCCGAGATTTCCTTGGAGATGGCCTTGTGTGGCCATTATCGAGGTAAGCTTTGTCACCGGGAGGTTGACCTTGTGAAGACTCTTCCCCCTCCCGTATCTGAAAAACGTATGCGGGAGCTTGCTGGATTGCTCCCGACAGATGGGGGAAATGTTGGTTCTAGCGGACCTGCCTCGTCTTCTCAACCGGGTGTTGGGGATACTTTCTCAGCCCGTTCCCCGGCCTCTACTTCTACCGATATTCTTGTGGTGGGTCAAGCAGGAAAAGGTACTACTACTATCCAGAGAAAACGAAGTGCACGCGTGGTGCTGTCGTCGGATGAAGAGACCGAATCTGATGATGTGGGCCTCCGTCCTCATAAGAGGTGAAACACGGTGTCCGCGCCCAAGCTTCTTAGTGGTATGTGGGATGTTCTTGGCGATGGGTTTTCTGCGCCCGGGCGGAAATAGATAGTAGTGGTGCCCAGTTCTTCAAAGACATCGCCTTCTCTGTTTATTGACTCGCTCACGGCTGATCCTGGTGCCTGTTCTGTCCTTGGAGTTGCATTAGACGTGTCAGGAGGATTTCCTCCATCAGACATACCTTACATGGTTGAAAAATGAGGGTTGCATCCCATCCCTTGGCTTCCGAAGCTTACGTTCCAGGCTGGGCGGTTACCACAGACTCATTACTTTCGGAAGACATTGCCGCTCAGGAGTGGAGTTACTATGCCCATCCTCCGGCCACAACGAAGTTGCTTGTGGCCCAATCGGGCGCACACATGGCCGGCGACCTTCGGTACACATCTGCTCAAACTTCTGCCCTGATGGTTGATGCGCCGACCGGGTTTGCCGCCATGGAATAAATGAAACTCGGCTGAAAACTTCACAAGATGTTGTTGCTAGCTTGAGGGGGGGAACTCTGGGATTCAGAGGCAGAACGTCGGAGGCTATCTGAGCAATATTGCATTGTAGCCTGTGAGAAGGCTGCTTTGGAAGATCATGTGGCCACTTTGGAAGAACAAGCGGAGCGACTTGAAAATCAAGTGAGTTCTCCAGCTCGAGAGAAGGGTGTTCTGGCGAGGGGCTAGCACTTGGAGTATGGTTATCCTATGCGGAGTTTGACCATACTCACTTTTCTCAGCCTTTGTTTTATTTTCGTTCGAGCGCTCTGCTGTGGCTGCCTCGTCATAGCCATGTATCCTTTTCTCATTTTCTCCAAGTGTTTCTTGCTAACTTGGGGTTCCTTTTTGTTTCCACTACCGGGTCTTGGTGTGAATTTCTCCCATCACCGCCTATCGAACTATCTGGGGCGTCTAGGGTGCAAAAAGGCAAAGAGTGTAGGATAATATCAATAGCCAACTCTTCGTCAAAGTTGACATTCAACTTAAGCAATCGGTCCACATATCTTTGTATCCTTTGCAAGTGGGTCGTGATGGACTCTCCATCCTTTATCTTGGTTGTTATCATGGAGGCGACAATCTCGTACCTTTCTTGAAGAGCACTTTGATGGTACCTTTCCATCAAATGTTGGTGCATCTCGAAAGGCCAAAAGTCCTCATAGGACCGCTGAAGCTCAGGAGTCATAGTGGAAATCATGATGCACGACACCTTTGCCGCGTCCTTCTCATGGGCCCTATACTCAACCAATTGTTCAGGAGTAGCAGTTTCTTCATTTATCTCCTTCAGCTCTTTTTCGAGGACATGTTCTTTTTCCTTGTATCGAAGGGCCATGCGAGTATTACGAATCCAATCGTTGAAGTTCAACCCATCGAAGATAACCCTCCCACATAAGTTCATGAGGGAAAATGAGCCAGAGGAGTTGGAGCTAGAAGCGTTATTTGAGCTAGACATCTGAAAAAGAGAACAAGTTTTATTAGATAAAAATTCCTTAATATAACACTCAAATGAAATATTAAGGCTACGACCCAACACAATAATTCACAATTCAGAAAAGGGATGTCGTAATCTAATTGTAAATTATTTGAAGGTAGGTAAATGACGATTTACCAATTTCACCACACAAAAACGAAATTTGAAAG
The DNA here is from genome assembly GCF_052849685.1 of Lactuca virosa. Classification (NCBI taxonomy): domain Eukaryota; kingdom Viridiplantae; phylum Streptophyta; class Magnoliopsida; order Asterales; family Asteraceae; genus Lactuca; species Lactuca virosa. The sequence continues at coordinate 423,592,892 of NC_136429.1, read as the reverse complement.
AATTAAGTTTTACGAAATTCCTAGATCTTTGAGATTCATTGAACTTTTCAATGGCATGTTTAATCTCGATTATGCCCTTCAAGTTTGTGACTGGGATACCGAGGATCACAAACAAGGTGTGAATAACCATGCAAATGTGTGTGGTACTCTCGATGTCATTTACTACTTAATCAATGTGCTGGTTAGCCACACACGCTCCATTGATCTATGATAATTCTCGAGCTACCCTTTGTCACCCTTGTTAGTCCAAATTAGTGTGCCGGTTAGCCACTCACGCTCCACTAACGACTTGGCAAGGTGCAAAGTGCAATGTCATGGAATAGCACCATTTTCACATTTTTCCTAAAGTAACTAAGATTGGGAATTTATGAAAACCATTTAGTTACTTTGTAATTATCATTATAATTATTAATGAGGGAATTAATGTCCTATCCTACACATTTGGCTAACGACCCTCCACTAGTCAAGAAAACGGTGGGTGAGAGTGGAAACCCATTCAATAGCCATTTTATAGGCAATTTCCTTATACCCCCCTTATAGATCAGCTTCGTGAATGAGGTCTACTAACGGTAAGACTGACTCATCTTATACATATATATAAATTAAGCTTTTAATATTATAATAGTATAAGGGTTGAATTTTAAACTTTTAAAACTCTAGGATTTAGAATTTAAATATTTCAAAATTAAAACATTTTTATCAAATTTTAAATTCCAAAACTTGAGGGTAAATTTTGAAACTTTTCAAAAACTTTTTAGATCAAATTTATAACAATTAAATTAATCACATAATTTATCCTTATCACATAATTTGACCTAATCCATTTTATTTGGTAAGATAATTCATATCAAATTCTACAAATAATTAATTTATCACATAATCTAGTAATTATCTTAAAATTTGAAAATTATCTTTCAATTAGATGAGGATATTCATTACCATATCAAAAAACATGTTTTAAATCAGTTAAAACAACTTATGGTAACTATCCTTATCTAATTTTTGCCTGAAATCTGAAAAATTTGCAAACAGACGAGTCAACTCGTCGAGTCAGCTCTTGGACTCGTCGAGTTCATCTGGCAGAGTCCAGAATTCGGTTTCTTCCATCTTTGAACAATTAACTATGGCATCAAATATAACAGAAAAACACCCTAATCTCTGATACCACTAATGGGTTTTGAGCACTACAACATTCATATGGTGCACATGCAACCCTAATGCTTTGGATCTAGGTTTTTCTCAAGTTATACATGCAAATAAATTATCCAAAGCAAAACCCTAAACTAGCATGCTATAATTGAAATTCATAACATAAAAAAGATTGGAAGAATATCTTTTACTTGTAGCTAGTTAATCTTGACCTTAAAGAGCTTAGTGCCTTAATTGTTGCAACTCTAATGAGTCACAAACGCCAAGTAGAAATGGAAGAATATGAGAGAGAGGTGAGAGGCTATAAATATCGATTAGGGTTTCTATGATAGCATAGGTGCCGAATTTGGGAGCCAGGGGGTTTCTTTTATAGTTGAGGCTGCTAGGGTTTTCAAATTGGAAACCCCAATTCCCTTGCTTAGGCCCTAAGCAACATATGGATCTCCATATGGTAAGCCTTGGACGAAATCTTTATGGACTCCCATAGAGTTTTCGTCCACCCTATACCAATAGGGTCCATTAGCCCAAACTACAACTATTACTGATTTACATAATCAGCCGCCGTTAATTTAATCAGTCTCTTTTGATCACTAAATTAATTCCAAATTAATTCCTGATCAATACTAATTAAATAATATGATTTCTCAATTAATATATTATTCTTATAATATATTAATAAATCAAAATGCAACCTCTTTCTCTATAATTCATCCTAGCAAATTGCTATGGTGAAGACAACCCAAAAAGACCATGCTACTATCGGGTCAAGTACATACCAATTATAGTTATGGGATTAGACACCTAATCCAACACACACACACCCAATGTTTTAAAACCCGGGTCGACCCGGCCGGTTCAACCGGTTGGACCGTGACCCGGAGTAGAAGGTGGGTCAATTGAGAAAGGTTTTTTTTGTAAAAATACGGATCGGATCGACCCGGCCGGGTTTTCGCTAAACCGCGGTCGAACCGTTTATGTCGAAACGGTTAAAACCGGATTGACCCATTTTAATAGGGTTTGGATAGTTTGATACAAGTAGTGAACGCCAAAACAACAAGCCGTTTGCGGCTTCTTCAATGTTTTTCAATGTTTAAATTTTGTGGACATTAAATTATTGGTTTCATATGTTTATGTATTATGCAGGAAAGTAAAAATATATGAAAATAGAAAAAGACCATAAACCGGGTTGACCCGACGGTTCAACTGGTTGAACCGGTTGACACGTGAACCGGTCATCACACCGGGTCAACTAAAAACCCGGGTTTTAAAACATTGCACACACCATACATAACAATTCACATACTGGGCACCCGCCAAACATCGGGCCTCACCCGACATTGAGCCTCGCTCAGTACATAGATCTATTATACTCAGGCCTCGCCTATCACTGGGCCTCGCCCTCTATATACACACTATCAATATCACAAAATCATGCAAACACACAATAACATCACAAAACTAGCATATATTCTAATCCTCAGGCCTCGCCTGGTATTGGGCCTCGCCCATCATAACAATTCACGACCCATACTAGGACTACATAGACTCCTAGTATACTAACATACTCAAATAGGGCCGGTATTTGTGCCTTAGACCCACTAAACCCAGTGAGGAAACTCACCTCAAATGTTGAACCTCACAGAAAGAAATCCCTAGCTACTGTCCTGACGACTCCCCGAGCTATCAGATTAAAATAACATCACATCAACATCTAATAGACCAAACTTGGGTAAAATAACCATTTGACTCTTGACCTAAGTTATCCCATAATCTAGGTCCAAGTCCAAAATCCAAGGGCCTAATATCAACTAATTTGTGAAGGCCCATTTATGGCCTAATTTTCCAAATTTTGCCCAAACCCCTCCAATGGCTCTTACCCTAAGGCCCAAACAATTTACTAAGTCTAAAGATCTGCTTTCAGGCGGCCCACTAAGACCCAACGCAACCAGGTCCAAGAAATGGCCCAAACCGAGGCCCATAATTCCAAAACCCACTGGGAATGAGTATATAGGGCGTACTCAGACGTACGCAGCGCGTACTCGCTTCTGGCTTGTACGATGCACGTACAGACTTGTACGCCCATCGTACTCCTCTTATTCAACCACCTTTGTTATTAAGCACTTACTGTTCAATACAAACGTCCAAACCACAGATTTGAGTCTTAATCAACATCTAGAAGCATAAAGTCACTGACTTGGTGACTTTGCATGTCCCAAATGAATCCAAATCCAAAATATAACACTCTACTTCCATGCAAATGGCTCTAAGTCACGCATGAATGGATTTAAGTCTCAATGATGGCAACTTTATGACTTAAGGACCTTAATAACACAAAGACTAGCAACTCTAAGCTTCAGAAACGTTGTAGATTCATGAGACTTCCTCAATGGAACCAAAAGGGTTCATAAACCCACATCAAAAGGGATCTAATCAATCAAGTATCAAGCTCAAGACTTTATACCTCAAAAGAGTGTCCAAAGATGGTGAGATTATGGATCTATAGGACTTCACTTGACCAAAGTAACTCCAAGGGTGAACACCTTCCTTCAATCTCCAAAATACCCATAAAATGGCCTTCAAAACTCAAGAACACACAATGGGAAATTAGGGTTCAAATATAGGGTATAGATGGCAGGGAGGCTGATCAAGATGAGGGTTTCAAGTCCATAAGGTTGCTTATATAGTGTCAAACCCTAAAATTAGGGTTATCACTAATCCTCGCGTACTTCCCACGTACGCGTCCAGGTTCCCGATCCTTCCTCACATGAGTACACTAAGCGTACCCCAAGGTACACCGCACGTACTTGCCTCACACAAGTACGCTAAGCGTACTCTAATGTACGCCCAGCGTACCACTCAGGGACTAGCATGTGATAATTTAAAGAGATCATCCCGAGATTCAAGTGTTACACACTGCTACACCCTCCATCATGGGCCTTCCCTTTTCTGTTGGATTAGGAATGAGCCTTCCTAGTTTTCCCTTTGCCATATCTAATGTGTAACACCCCGTTTATTTATTAGATAAATAAATAAATTAATGAACGAATAGTAGCCCTAAAATAAATAATTACATGTAAAAGGATGGTATCCCATAACTAATTGTCACAATTTTAGAATTCAGGGATTAAAAGTGTAAGTTTTGGACCCCGTTAGTAAATAATTATGAAGACAGGGACTATTGGGTAATTATTGGGACTTCTTTTGAAAGAGATTTTGGGGCTAAGGGACTGTTTGGTAAATATTGGGCCTAAGTTGTAATGGATTTATAATGTTGGGGTTTAAAGGGTAAATATGGGATGTATTTTGGAAAGGATCCTATGGGGAGGGACCAAACTTGTAAGATTGGAAAAGGTTTGATTTGAAGCGGGATTTAAAGTCTGACGCCTTCTTTCCTCCTGTTACATTGCGCAAGCCAAACCCTAGATTGTCAATCCTCCAGCCGCCACTACCCATGGAATGCTTCGATCGGCCGCCATCTTCTTCATCTCCTCTTTCTGACCAGATGAGGTCGTCGCCCGCTACCTCGTCGACGAGCATCACCTCATTGCTGCTGCCGGAGACGTAAGGGAAGCTGGAAGCGCCACCAAGACCGGCGACTGTAGCTGCGTTCGTCGCTGTGTGGGTTCTACATGACCGGGAGGTTCTTGGTAAGGTCATCCGCCGCTCCTTCTCTCATTTCCTTGATTGTTTTGGTGTTTGTGACGCCGTGTTTGAAGGCTGTGAACACCGGCGGCCCTTGAACCGCCACTTCTGCCCATTCCGACGACCCCAGCCTCCTAGTCGGTGGCTGGGAGTCTTGATCTCGTGTTGTTTATGGACATTGATTGCTGCTACCGTTTTCTACCACCCTTTGGCGCCACCAGCCACCGTAGGAGGTGGCTGTGTGTGCGTTGTTTATTTATGAAGTAGTATGTGTGATTTCGTTTGGACAGGAACCACCACCACCAATGGAAATGGTGGTTGCTGCCATTGTGCCGCTGATGTCGCTATCGGACCGCCGTATGCCACCTTGAGTCGGGTGGTCGTGTACATTCCGAGCAAGAGTCGTGTTTTATGGGTTGTGTAGTCGGAAAATTGAGGAATACCGCCATTGCCACCACCGTGAGGTGGTGGCTGCCGCCGTATACCACCGTGGGTGGGTGTATTTTCGTGTGTGTGTGTATGTGTTTGTAATTAGATTAGGGTGTATGCGTGTGTTAATCGGATTGGCATTGTAATTATAACAAACTGGAATAATGAAAGGAAAAATGAAACCACCACCATGAGGTGGTGGCTAGGGGCGGACGCAGGATTTTACAGTAGGGGTTGCACGGGAGATTTAGGGGTTGCACGGTAGTAGAAAAAATAAAATTTTCGAAAATTTTGGAAAAAATTACCAGTGCGGCCGAAAAAGTTAGGGGTTGCCGGTGCCACCGTGGACCACCCCTAGGTCCGCCCCTGGTGGTGGCTGCCGCCATCGGCCGCCGTGTCGGGTGGCGGTGTGCCTTGTAGGATCGTGACTTGTTTGGATGATTGGACAAAGGGACTAATAAACCCTAATGGGCCCAATGAGGCTTAATGGGCCTAATAAACCCTAATGGGCCTAATGAAGCTTAATGGACCTAAAATCCCAAACAGATGACTAATGGGCCTAGTGAAACCTTAATGGGCCTAATGAACCTTAATTGATCAAAAGACATATCAATTGGGCCTATTGGGTTGAGATAGGGTTGGAAACCCTAATTGGGGTTTAGAAAACTCTAATATAGGATTTATGGGTTTGGACTTATCGGGACCCACTTTTGGGCCATTGGAATGGATTTGTGTATTAAGCCCAGTCACACCATATGATTTATTTAGAAAAGGGATGGACTTAATGGATTAAGTCCTTAATGGGTTAAGTGAGAAACACTTAACCCTAATCGTCATTTTATGTGAAACCCTAATTTCACTTGGGTTTATTGTTGGGCCTTTCTATTGGGTTTAGATGATTGGGATAATAATGGGCCATCCAAGAGCAAGCAATTAAACTAGAATAATTTAATGGGCCTAGGGTAAGGCCCATGTAAGGGGTTTGGGCCCAATTTGGAAAATTGGGCAATAGATGGGCCACAGTTTGGGCCTTAATGATTATATGATGTCGGGCCTTAGAATAAGACCATGTAGAGGTTTGGGCCCAATTTGGAAAATTGGGCCATATGTTGGACTTTGATTCCTAGTTGAATTTGGGCCTATGGATTAGGCCTCTGGCTTGAATAGGCCAAGATTGGGGTAATGTAGTAATTATCCAAAGTATGTACTTATGGTTATGTAGTGGAACCCAATTATTAATTGGGTCTTATTTTGGTGTTGAAAGTTCGGGAATCTGTCATCCAGCAGCTGGGGTTGAGTCTGCGGGACTTCAGCAGTGTGGGATTGAGTCTGCGGGACTTCAGCAGTGTCAGGTGAGTCTTCTCACCATACCAATGGGTCTAAGGTACTAAGGTCGGCCCATTATATGTTATGTGGTACACTAGCTGTAGTAGAGATATGTGGTATGGTAGTTAGCTTTATGCTAAGTGGTATGCTAGTGATTATATGATATGTGTTATGCTAGTTGTCTTTGTGATACTTGCATGGAAGACCCCGGGGGAGCCCATAGCATTAGATGTAAGACCATGTGGGGTAGCCCATGGCATTCCTAGGTCAAGACCATGTGGGGGAGCCCATGACATTGGATGTAAGACCATGTGGGGTAGTCCATGGCAGTCCTAGGTAAAGACCATGTGGGGGAGCCCATGACATTGGATGTAAGACCATGTGGGGTAGCCCATGGCAGTCCTAGGTAAAGACCATGTGGGGGAGCCCATGGAATTGGATGTAAGACCATGTGGGGTAGCCCATGGCATTCCTAGGTAAAGACCACATGGGGTAGCCCATGACATTCTTACAGGTTTATGTATGCATGACTTATATGGTATATGTAGCTTTATGGCTACTATGATATGTGTTATGTGGAATGTGTGTGGGGTATACTCTGGGGAACTCACTAAGCTTCATGCTTACGGTTTACAGTTTTGGTTTCAGGTACCTTGTTTCAAAGGAAATGAGTCGGCTTGGTCGCAGCGCATCACACTATGTTTTCCGCACAGGAGATTCTTGGGATTACACTATGATATTGATTTACATTAATATGTTTGATTACTTACACTTTGGTTTTGACACGGGACGTTAATATGTTTGTTTCTATACTAATTGGTTTTATAATAACCTAATCAAAAATGAAATTTTTGGCCTTGAATTTTGGGATGTTACAAGTTGGTATCAGAGCCTTGGTTTGAGGGATTCGGGCACACTCCCGGGTGTGTCTGAACTCAAACTAAGGACTTGGTTTGAAAATTTTCAAAAGTAAAACCCTTTTATAAAAAAGAATTCTGAAAAGAATTTGAAACGAGAAAAGAACTTTGAAAAGAACAAGGTGTGTGATGCGTGCAAACAGCCGAGCTCAAGTAGGTTTTCCCCAAGATACCCATACATGATGTGATATGATATGCTATGATATGATTATGAGAACTGCATGCTAGATTAGGGCTAAAGATCTAGGAGGATGCCACATATGCCTATTATATGTGCTTGTAGACTTGCATGCTAGTACTGACCAGTCAGTGATAGGATGGCCTGTTTAGGTTATGTCTGATTATATGAGCCTTTGTATTGCATGTACAGATTCCTGATTAGAGGATAGAATGTTTGATTGGAATATGGTGGTTATATTTTACATTGTCTGAATGTTGCTTGCTTTGTGCATTGTGTGACTCTTAGTAATGTGAGCTAGCTATTAAGTGAATATGCTAAGTCACATGTGACACAGGCTGGATAATCTCAGAGTGATGGATTTGACCCTATTGTGCATCTCTCGTTTGAGTCTAACCATTCTAGGGATGAATCTTTTACTCGAAGGATTATCTGATCTCTGTTGCATGTGGCTATATTCATAAGGTAGCTAGTTGACATTACTGCGAATCTTTCAGCAGCTGAGGACTGGGTGAGTTCGGGAACCTAAGAAAGCCTAGGATATGTTTCAGTGGATTGGTAGTGAGGTTCAGTGAGACTTGGGTGTACCAGTTTGAGGAAGTGACTTGGAGGATTCAGGAGGATTGCTAAGGAAAGTATGGATAGGTGTGGAAGGTAGTTATGAGCCCGTACTACTGAAAGCACAGGATCCATACTCGAATCGGTGAGAGTCTTGGAGAATCTGAGAAGCTTCGGGGAGAAGTTTGTGACCCTGTTTGGAGGACAGAGGATGTTTCAGTCATTGCAGCTTAGCCATTCGCAAGTGAGCTAGCGAGCGTGGCAGGGTGTCAGACCCTGAAGGATATGATTTCCAAGAGGTTGCAAATGCGAGATCGATTTGGAGCACTTTGAGAAGAGAGGTTCGTGCCAGGTGCGTATAGTAGAGGGTCCCGAGAAGAGACCCATGACTCCTGATCAACGGGTGAAAGGCCAGCAGGGCCTGAGTCAGTGCAGCACGTACAAGAAAGTGCACAAGGGAGTTGGTGACTCCAAGGGTTTAGGCTGCTACACGTGTGGTAGGGTTGGTCATGTCAGCTGAAGGTGATCAGTACTCCTCCAGACGTTGCGGATATGTCATCTCCTACTGCTACTAGAGGGATGATGGGAATACGTATCGCTTTGGAACTATGATTGAGTTTGGATGAGTTAGATCTCAGGTCAGTTTTCTGCTAGTGTTTGGGTTATCAAGGATCATATATGCCATCCTGCATGCTGAAAGGTCCTTGATGAACCGACAGAGGGAGGTATTTTGCGAAGTGGGATCCGCGTGTACCATTATCATTCCGGGTCTTTACCAGGATCTGTGCAGGAGTACCTAGAGGATATTTGGTCAGGTTTAGAGTGATAGTCCTCCAGTGAAGTCGTAGTTCCATGGTTCCATCATAGTTCGGGTATGGTCGTCAGTTGCCTATGGAAGAACTTTGGAGTTCAAGCACTACCGTTTCTAGGAAAGGATTGGTAGCATGAAGATGATATTTCAGTAGCGGGTGTTAGATGCATGAGTGTTCGGTCATTGGATGTTCAAGAGAATTGTATTTTGGGATGGATTGTGCTTGGTCAGAGCTCATTGGTGCTGCAAGATTGAAGTAGGTACGAGGATTCGTTAGCTAGGGTGAAGATTAAGGCCTCCAGTTTTAGCATGGGAGATGGATTGAGGTGTTAGACTGGACCATATTTCAAGAGTACTCTTCAAGTTTGCAGCGAATAGGCGATCCTAGGATTTATTTGGTAAGTGATCGCCAACATTGGTAAGCACAAGTTGTTATCAGGGGGATATTAGAAAGCGCGAAGGATTGGGAATCCTTCAATTCTCATGAGCCGTGAAGACTTAGCTGAAGCTAAGTGGGAGAGAATTGACCAGGTACTCAAGAACATAAATAGGTGTGAAACTAAGACGAGTTTCGCATCCACGTCAGGAAGGAAGGCGACCGAGTGGCCGTCTTGATTGAGGGTTGGGTGATTTGGGAGTTCAGGAAAACGTTCCAACTTTCGGTTTATGCTTTTCCTTGGCATCAGATCGCAGGTTTCAGGAACCAGGGTAGAGCTCCAGTTAGGACTCAGGTTCAGTTGAGTGTTAGGTCGGGTGCGTATTCGACCGGTATAGAAAGGTTGTAAGACTACGGGGGTGGCAGTAGCATTCACTAGCAGTCAGTTAGCATGGAAAGTGTTGTAAGACTACGGGGGAAGCCGTAGCATTCACTAGCAGCAGATAGTGTTGGAAGTGTTGTAAGTCTGCGGATGTAGCCGTAGCATTCACCAGGTAGTCAAATAGTGTGAGAAGTGTTGTAAGTCTACGGGTGTAGCCGTAGCATTCACAAGGTTAGAAGATAGTGCTAGAGTGATGTAAGTCTGTGGGTGTAGCCACAACATTCACTAGGTTGGTAGATAGCATGAGCGCGTTGTTAAGACGCGGAAGGAACCATAGTACCCACCAGTTCGGGTGTAGCTGTGAGGATATGGAGATCCACGGATTGGATTTTGGAATTTCCCAGACGGATTTGATCCGGTTGAGCCAGTGAAAGGACTGTAAGAACGCCACCCCAGTTATGAGATCAAGGAAGCAAGGGACTGTTGAAGGTCTTTTGAGATATATATCTACCATTGGTCGGGTAGCAATCACTTTTAGCCTCAGATTTGGTGTTGTCAGAATTCGATGTATGGACCCGATCGGTTGGATCGGGAGGTTGTTAGTGTTGGATATAGTGTCTAAGTCCATAACTGTATTTGGTATGTACTTGACCCGACCCGACATGGTCCATTTGGGTTGCATGGCATTGCAACACTTGGGTAGACAATAATGAGAGAAAGGACACTTAAAGGTTATTAATATATTATAAGTTCTGATATACTAATAATATTATTTAATTAGTATTAATCAAGAATTAATTTGGAATTAATTTAGTGATCAAAAGGAGACTAATTAAATGTACGGGGTTGATTGTGTAAATCATCCATTCTTATATAGTGGGCTAATGATCCATGGTTTATGGAATTGGGCTAAAACCGATATGGTGCTCCATGGATAGTCCATGGGCATAATAAACCCATGGATCATAGGAAATGAAAAGCCATGTCAATTAGGGTTTACATGGTGTAACCCTACTTGTGACACAACTATAAAAGGACCCCATGCTTGAGCATTTTCGGCACTAAGTGTGTAAGAAAGAAGGCTAGCCGAATTTGTGCAAGTGTATACTTCTCTCAAGTTATTCTAAGTGTTGTGGTGTTGTGTGAAGCATTTGAGGCATCACATTTGGGGTGCTAGGCTCACAAAGTCATCAAGGAATCCAAGCTACAAGAAATATATGTTCTTCTACTAGTTTTTATATTACATGTTCCCCATGTTATGCTAGTTAGGAAGTAAACCTTGGAAAATCAAATTTGCATGTATATTAGAGAAACATAGATCCAAGGTTTCTAGGGTTGCATGTACACCATAGGAGTGTTAGAATGCTCAAATCCCATCAGTGGTATCAAAGCCTAGGCTTGCTTTCTGTATACTTGATGCAAATTGTTGAAAAAAGTCGAAAAAATGTTCACTGTTCAGTGAACTCGCCGAGTTCATGTATATCTTCATGCTACTCGTCGAGTTAGTTCTTGTACTCGACGAGTAGAAGGCCCTGTGAGCAGATTTTCGAGTTTTGCTGCTGGAAATGGACTAGAATCATTACACTAAACTGTTTTGGACTTGTAAAATCTGTTTTTGAAGGTGTAATGATTATGCTAATCCATGTTCAATGGTTATTATCAAAATTCCAAGTTTTATATATGTTAATATGATTCTTGAAATTGTTGATATACATGTTCATACTTATGAGTTTTAGAAGATCATAGGAATTATTTGTAACTTACTTGTTTGATTAATTCTTCATCTTAATGCCTAATGATGGTGTCCATAATTTGTCCTCAAGTTATGGATAACCAAAAGTCACTTCTTTAAATATGTGATTAAAGAATGAGAGGTTACATGAAATGAAGAGTCTTCATTTTAATGGACCATTAAACTCATAAGTTATGAAATGAAAGGTCTTGAAAAGTTTCAATACTTGCCCTCAAGTTTTGGAATTTGTAAAGTCTTACACCTTAATACTTTAATTCCAAATTAAACCTTAGAATTTTAAAATTTTAAAATTCAACCCTTATACTATTATTATATTAAAAGCTTAAATATATAGATATGTATAAGAATAAGTCAGTCTTACCATTAGTAGGCCTCATTCACGAAGCCGGTCTATAAGGGGGTATAAGGTTACTGCCTATAAAATGGCAGTTTAATGGGTGTCCACTCTCACCCACCGCTTCCTTGACTGGTGGAGGGTCGTTAGCCGAACAGGTAGGATAGGACCTTAATCCTCATTAAAAGTATAATGAAATTATAAAGTAACTATACCTTAATAATTCCCAATCTTAGTTACTTTAGGAAAATGTGAAATTGGTGCTAACCCATGAAATTACACTTTGTACCTTACCAAGTCGTTAGTGGAGCGCGTGTGGTTAACCGACACACTAACAAGGACTAGTAAGAGTGGCAAAGGGTAACTTGACTTTATCATAGATCAGTGGAGTGCGTGTGGTTAACCGACACATCGATTAGGTGATAAAGTTAAGGGTACCAAGTCAATTTGCATGGTTATTCACACCTTGTTTGTGATCCTCGGCATCCCAGTCACAAACTTGAAGAGGGCACAATTGAGATTCAAACATGCCATTGAAAGTTCAATGTATCTCAAAAAGATCTAGGAATTTCAAATCCAAATAAAACCTAATAATTTATTTCGTTTTGGTGGTGGAAATTGGTAAATCGTCATTTACCTACCTTCAACTATTTTGATAACTTGGATTACAACATCCCTCTTCCAGTTATAAGTAGGTTGTTGGGTCGTAGCCTTAATATTTCATTTGGGTGACTTATTAAGGACTCCTTATCTAATAAAACTTGTTCTTCTTTCTTTCAGATGTCTTCCAACAATGCTAATGGCTCAAACCCTACAGGCTCCTTTTCCCTAATGAACTTGTGTGGGAAAGTCACTTTTGATGGTTCTAATTTCAATGAATGGATTAGGAACATCAGAATGATAACTCGCTATGAGGGCAAAGAGTATGTCGTCGATAAGGAGATTAAGGTTATTGATGAGTCGTCTGCTACTCCTGAGGAGGTTGCTGAGTACACTACCCATGAGAAAGATGCCACTAAGGTGTCTTGTATCATGTTTGCCACAATGACAACATAACTCTAGAAATCCTATGAATATTTCTACCCTTTTGAGATGCACCAAGATCAGATGGATAGGTACCATCAGAGTGCGCGTCAGGAGAGGTATGAAATCATTTCCTGCATGATAACAACTAGGATGAAGGAGGGAGAGTCCCTCACCGGTCACTTGTAGAAAATGCAAAGGTTCGTGGACCGGTTATTGAAGCTTAATGTGGATTTCCCTGAGGACATGGCGATTGACATCATTCTCCATTCCCTACCTCCAAGTTATGATCAGTTTCGTATGACTTATCATATGAACAAGGAGGAAGTCACACTAAGTAAGCTTCAAGGACTTTTAAGGACCGCTAAAAGTGGCCTTAAAGGTAAAATAGTTGTTTTTCCTACTCCTACTACTATCCCTGTTCTAGCTATTGGGTAGGGAAAGGGGAAGAAGAGGAAGACCCCTTCGAAGGGTACCAAGGGAAAGCCCCTTGATGGCTCATCTTCAAGTGGAACCAAGAAAGGTTCCATTCCTCCTTCTTCAAACCTAAAGGAAGCACTGTGCTTCTACTGTCAGGAAAAAGGGCACTCGAAGCGAAGCTGCCCCAAATACTTGCAAGATGTAAAGGATGGGAAAGTCAAACCTACCTATGCAGGTATTTACACTATATTGTCTAATAACTCATTAAATACTAACTCTTGGGTGCTTGATACAGGTTGTGGTATTCACATTTGTACTGATTTGCAGGGCCTAAGAAGAAGTGAGAAAGTGGAGCACGGGAAGATAAACTTAGTCATGGGAAATAGAAAGCATCACCTGTTACCCAGATAGGAGTTTATTATTTATTGCTTAATAATGGGTTAATGTTAGATTTGAATAAATGTTGTTACTCGTCTGAAATGGCGAGAAATATTATTTCCTTTCATGGCTTGTACAAACAAGGGTTTACTTTTGCATTTGATAATAATAATGGTGCTATTAATGTTTATTTCAATGATGTATTTTATTTTAAAGCATTACCTTATGATGGTGTATATGAAGCTGTGAATGTTGTAGATAATCTAGGAAATAATGTGTTGTGTATTGATTCTTCAAATAGTTTGGATAAAGCATCCTTGTGGCATTGTCGGCTTGGACATGTTAACAAGAAGCGCATAGGCCAACTCCAAAAGGCTGGAAATTTGGAATCGTTTGACCTAAAGTCAGATGATAGTTTCGAGTCTTGTTTACTTGGAAAAATGACAAAGTCACCATTCACTGGTACTTGTGAGAGGGGTGAGGGTTTGTTGGACCTCATACACACAGATGTCTGTGGACCCTTCAAAGTTGCCACAAGGGATGCTAATCGCTATTATGTGACTTTTACTGATGATTATAGCAGATATGGATATATCTACTTAATCAAGCATAAGTCAGAAAACTTTGAAAAGTTCAAAGAGTTTAAGCAGGAAGTGGAGAATCAACTGGGCAGGAACACCAAGATGCTCCGATCCGATCGGGGAGGAGAGTATCTTAGTATCGAGTTCCTTGACTATCTTAAGGAATGTGGGATTGTCTCACAATTGACACCTCCTAGGACACCACAGCTGAATGGTGTGGCTGAGAGGCACAATCGAACCTTGTTGGACATGGTTCATTCCATGATGAGTCGAGCTTCATTACCTATCTCATTCTGGGGGTATGCCTTAGAGACTGTCGCCCATATCCTTAATCTAGTCCCTACTAAAAAGGTTACCAAAACACCTCACGAGATGTGGACTGAGAAAGTTCCCAATTTAGACCACATCAAGATTTGGGGTTGCGAGGCTTTCGTGAGACGTGAGACTCACGACAAGCTTGAACCTCGAAGTGAGAGGTGTATTTTCATCGGCTACCCACAAAGATCCTTTGGTTACCTCTTCTATAGACCCAGTGACAATGTGGTCTTTGTAGCAAGAAGAGGAGTCTTTCGTGAGAGAGAATTCATAAGCCAAGGAAACAGTGGGAGGCAAATTGACCTTGAAGAGCTTCAAGAGTCTAGTGGTGAAGGAACCTCAAACACTATCAACCAACCTGAGGAGGAAACTCCTGTTGAGCCGATAGATGAGTCTATACCTCCGAGGCGTTCCACCAGAGTTTGGAACACACCTGATTTTTATTATGGTTATCACATCACCACTGAAGGTGATACATTTATCAGTGATAGTACACTGATGGATTTGGATGAACCTAATAATTACAGGGAAGCCATGGCAGGCCCTGAGTCTGCTAAATGGAAGGAGGCTATGCACAACGAGATTCAGTCCATGTATGACAATCAAGTTTGGAACTTGGTTGACAATGTACCAGGTCGTAAGACAGTTGGGTGCAAGTGGATCTTCAAGAAGAAGACCGACATGGATGGAAAGGTACACACTTATAAGGCGCGACTGGTTGCGAAGGGCTTTACTCAAACTCCGGGAGTTGACTATGATGAGACCTTCTCACCAGTAGCTAAGATTAAGTCTATTAGGGTTATGCTAGCCATAGCTGCATTTCATGATTATGAAATATGGCAAATGGATGTCAAAAACGCTTTCCTTAATGGAAAGTTGACTGAGGATGTTGACATGGCTCAGCCAGAGGGTTTTTTCGATGCAAAGTACCCTAATAGGGTGTGTAAGCTTGAGAAATCCATTTATGGATTGAAACAAGCATATCGCAGATGGAATCTTTGTTTCGATGAGAAAGTCAAAGAGTTTGGCTTTTCGAGGAGCGAGGATGAGTCTTGTGTATATGTTAGGGCTAGTGGGAGTATAGTTAGCTTCTTGGTGTTGTATGTGGATGACATACTACTCATAGGAAATGACATCCCAACCTTGCAGGAGGTAAAGTCCTGGCTTGGGAAGTGTTTCGCTATGAAGGACCTTGGGGAAGCGACCTATATCCTAGGGATAAGCATATTGAGAGACAGGAGTAAGAGGCTAATTGGACTCAGTCAGAGTACTTACTTGGATAAGGTACTGAAGAAGTTCAGCATGCAGGATTCCAAGAAAGGGGACTTACCAATCCAGAGTAACGCCAAACTGAGTAAGACTCAGAGTCCGAGTACAGAGGCTGAGATAGCTGAGATGAGTCATGTACCATATGCTTCCGCTATGGGCTCAATCATGTATGCTATGACTTGTACTCGCCCTGATGTGGCCTTTTCTTTGAGCATGGTCAGTAGATATCAAGGGAACCCTGGCAAGGCTCACTGGACTGCGGTAAAGAACATTCTCAAGTATCTGCGGAGGAAGGACTGGGTCCTTACCCTTGGTGGCAGTGATGACTTGAAAGTGGTAGGGTATAGCGATGCTAGCTTTCAGACTGATAGGGATAATTTCCATTCTCAGTCAGGCTGGGTATTTACCTTAAATGGAGGAGCAATTACTTGGAAAAGTTCCAAGCAGGAGACAGTGGCTGATTCAACTTGCGAATCAGAGTATATAGCAGCAAGAGAGGCAGCAAAGGAGGCGATATGGCTAAAGAACTTCATTGGAGACCTTGGATTTGTACCAGCTATAAAAGAGCCAATGGAAATTTTCTGTGACAGTGAAAGTGCGGTTGCCTTAGCTAAGGAACCAAGGGATCACGGGAGATCCAGACACATTGACAGAAAATACCATTTCATTAGACATCGAATAGAAGAAGGACTCCTCGTGGCAAAGAGGGTATCATCAGATGAGAACCCATCAGATCCCCTCACGAAGGGACTGAGTAGGGTTAAGCATTTGCAGCATACGAGACGCATCGGGCTGAAGGATGATATTAGTTTTAATAATTAGATAGTTTTCTGAAACTTGTAAAATGTAATTGACATTTGGTGATTAAATAAAAGTTGTTATTTATTTATGAGTAAAGTGTTACTATCTTATGTTGATCGTTTACTATTGTTTCAATTTTGCATGTTTTGACTTCTAGAATAATTATGTTATTCAAATTATACACAGTCGGTCATATGTTGGAAGTAGATATGAATCAAAACTGTCATGAATTGGGTTTGTAGATTGTCTAAGGTGCATTAGACATAGCAATGGTTGCTACATCATTCATGAGTACTCATAAGTTCTGAGTATTGGAATCAACCCACACTCACTTGTATCACTTCATGGAATTTATCTCGAGTGATCGTGAGACGGTAATATCATATAACTCTTCAAACCTACAGATATGAGTTGTTGAATATGAGTTGGTTATACATTGATTGTACGAAAACGCATTGGTAACTCGATGTTATAAAAAGTGCTTTTGTGCATGATTCAACAAGTAGTCAGTACAAGCATATAAGTTGAAGTTTATCTAATCCTTCTAGGATTAGAAGTGATATCTGGGCCCCTCGATGATTTGGTTTTGACTTATGTGTCGGGCCCGGTCAGAACCTAATTGATGTGTTCAATTTACTTCTATGTCGAAACAAATCAGAGATCGAGAAACAAATGTTGGACAATAAGTAAGACCATGTTCCATGTAGTTGTCCGGCTGATATCTTGAGAGCAGAGGCTTATATGATCACTTATCTTAAATTGCTTGTCATCATCATCTCAGTTCTGAAAGACTTTGAAAGAGCTACGATTGCTAGTCGGATCCTGAAGTCATATATGCAAATATAGTTATTAGACTTATCCAAGTGGGAGACTGTTGGATATAGTGTCTACGTCCATAACTGTATTTGGTATGTACTTGACTCGACCCGACATGGTCCATTTGGGTTGCATGGCATTGCAACACTTGGGTAGACAATAATAAGAGAAAGGACACTTAAAGGTTATTAATATATTATAAGTTCTGATATATTAATAATATTATTTAATTAGTATTGATCAAGAATTAATTTGGAATTAATCTAGTGATCAAAAGGAGACTAATTAAATATATGGGGTTGATTGTGTAAATCATCCATTCTTATATAGTAGGCTAATGATCCATGGTTTATGGAATTGGGCTAAAACCCATATAGTGCTCCATGGATAGTCCATGGGCATAATAAACCCATGGATCATGGGAAATGAAAAGCCATGTCAATTAGGGTTTACATGGTGTAACCCTACTTGTGACACAACTATAAAAGGACCCCATGGTTGAGCATTTTCGGCACTAAGTGTGTAAGAAAGAGGGCTATCCGAATTTGTGCAAGTGTATACTTCTCTCAAGTTATTCTAAGTGTTGTGGTGTTGTGTGAAGGATTTGAGGCATCACATTTGGGGTGCTAGGCTCACAAAGTCATCAAGGAATCCAAGCTACAAGAAAGGTATGTTCTTCTACTAGTTTTTATATTACATGTTCCCCATGTTATGCTAGCTAGGAAGTAAACCTTGGAAAATCAAATTTGCATGTATATTAGAGAAAACATAGATCCAAGGTTTATAGGGTTGCATGTACACCATAGGAGTGTTAGAATGCTCAAATCCCATCAGTTAGAGCCATAGTGGCATGATAACTAGTGGCAACTAGTTCCAGAGAAGGATTTCGTTCAGGAGTCGTGTGAGACGACTAAGTGAGGATCCTTTGGCTCCGCAACCCGGTCGGAACCCAATATTTCAGATGACTGACAGATGAATTGAGACCAGGAAGATCTCGATGGATTTTGGGAAGTAGCTATGTAGCAGCATACTGCTTCAGGCAGCTCAGTGTTCAAGCAGTTTCATCGTTTGGGCAGTGTTAGCATTTGTGCTTTAGGTTGCGAGTACGGACAAAATAGCTAGATGATTTGGGAAGTGACAAGTCACTCACAGCAGGAGTATCTGAGCCTTGACCAAGTCTAAGTGGTCTACAAGGATAATTGGGTGCGTGACCCGGTTTCATAGTGGGAACCTCGATTTATCAGAAGTTGAGTAGCCATGTAAGTCCCCAATCTGCTTGTGTATCAACCAGATCCGTTTGATGGTGCGGAATCCCAATCAAACGGATGATGCCATATCAAAATATAAGAGAACGAGAAGAAGAAGATGATGAATCTTGTATGAATTGATTACAATGAAGATCCAAATACAAGATTCACATACAAACACACACACTAAAGCTCCTCTCTTCTCTCTAACTTTCTCTCTCTATAATATGCTCTCCACCTCTTACACTTCTCCTACCACTCCTCACCCTATATATAGTAGACATGGGTCGTGAATGGGTTTACGGCCGTAAACCTGTTCACGGCCGTAAACACAACCGTAAACACATATACGGCCGTATACACCAAGCTGTTTACGGTCCTAGACATAAAAATACAATTTTCTAGAAAAGCAAAGTATAAACCATAATTTTAGACCCAACAATCTCCCCCTAGGTTTATAGCTTTCTTTTCTAACTGACCCAACAAACTCTCCCTAAAAAGTAGCTGGCTTTTCTTGTTAATCTTCATTGGGAGCTTGGCTTCAGCATTAATCTTCAAATTCTTCATAGCTTCAAGATGAACATATGAATCTTCTATGAATGACTCATCTTGAGCAGTTGGGATTTTCTTCAGAATTTGGCTTTGAACGCACGGTGGGTGAGGAGGCTTCTTGAAAAGATTCTTGAAAGATAGCGCTTTCATTTGAGAATCTTCAGAGAGACTATCAGAGAGAACTAATGTTCTGGATCACTTCAGCAGGTACAAGATAGCAACAAATTGATTGAGGATACTTCAATGCAATCTGTCACATAATCTTCAAGTACAGCTTCACCTTGCTTCTGGGATAGAAAAATTGAATGTTGAAAGAATAATCTTCATTTCTTGCTCCTTTGAATGAAAATTCTTCGATGATCACGGACGTAGCCTTGGCTCAGAAATTCTCGATACAGTCTCCATGAGTCTCATCTATATCTGAATTCACTTTTGAAGACAAAAAAAAAACTAAAAGAAAAACTTAGCACACAATATTTTTGGATTTTTCATATTTTCTGAAAATTAAAACAGAAACAAAAATATTTTTGGATTTTTTTGATTTTTCTGAACAAGAAAAATAAAAACAGAAATAACACTATTTTTGTATTTTTAATTTTCTGATTTTTTTTTTATTTTTGAATTTTTTTTAGTTCTCCCCCTAAATTTGTGCATAGAGGAAAACTATGAACAAATTTCACAAAAACAAAAATATTTGGGATCAAAGTTGTCAAGCAATCCAATATCGTTTATCAGCACACGCCTGCATGTCTAGATCTGGTCAATCACCGGTATTGTGGTCCACTTAAACACAAAGGATGTTGACAATTGGGACATATTATAAGTGACAAGTCATTGTGATATATATTCCTAAATGGACATTTAGCTGACGACGACCAAGGATATTGTTGTCCACTTAAATTAAGCAGCAAGATCTACAGACAACCTCTTAAATGGTTCAATTTTAGATGTACTAAAACGTGTTTCCCACTTCCTGATATACCCCGGTAATCAAGAACTTCCAAAGAACTCCTTACTTTAGGTGAGTATTCAATCATTAAGAAAGAAGTCAGATATAGAAGTGTATATGTTGTATCCCAGGTCGGATGTCTTCCAATCACACAGAGGGAACAACATATGACTAACAGAGATAGAGGGATTGAGAGGTAGAATGTTGCATATTCTGTGTCCCAGATCGGATCTTCTGATCACGCAGAGGGGACAACATATGGCTAACAGATAGAAAGAATTTCATAGATAAGGAGGTGCGTAGAATTAGAGTTGCATATGTTGTAATCCGGGTCGGATCTCTTCCAATCACGCAGAGGAAGCAACATATGACTGACAGATAGAAAGCAAGAAAATAATTTCCTACAGACCTACTTTATCAGAACCCCCAGTTGCCCTATCAGAACTAGAATTAAAAACATAAGTTCGTACATCAAGGAAATGTTGAGCCACAGTTCTAGATAATTAACTTTTAGTGTATCTCGCAGGCTCCCATGTTTATCTCACTACTCAATCTACCCGAGCGTCGTATGGTCAGTCTAAATGAAACTATCTAAGTCTATATTGTCTAGTCCTTTCATGGTCAATCAATGTCTAGTCCTTTTGAATCCTTTGTGCCTACCAGCACATTGAATACAAAGTCTAGACAATTCGGCTTAAGTGCATTACACGCATCATAAATTGCCCTTTAGCACTATACTTCATATCACTTCCCAAACAATACCTACTAACGAAAAACTATAATAAAATAAAAGATTGTCTTCAAAACGAATCAGTTTAAGATAAACTCAGGAGTATAGAGAAGAAAACTCAAACTGTAAGTCACCGATTGAATTTGCATCCAGAAGGTCTGAGAACAGCACGCATAATCTGAGAATAGATCTGAAAATTCTTCATGTCATTAAGCACAAACCCCATGAGTGATCCCTTCCTTTCTTCCCTTCCCGCAAAGGACACATACTCTCAAACAATGTTCTGAGTGTTGTACAGTTGAGAGATGCCTCCTATCATGTGCCTGGAACAGCCACTATCAACAAACCGAAGTCTGATGATATGCCTCCATAGCTGCTCCGACACAGAGCGGGATTAGTTGGCCTTTGGAACCCAATCCATTTTGAAACTGGGTTG
This sequence comes from Lactuca virosa, assembly GCF_052849685.1. Classification (NCBI taxonomy): domain Eukaryota; kingdom Viridiplantae; phylum Streptophyta; class Magnoliopsida; order Asterales; family Asteraceae; genus Lactuca; species Lactuca virosa. The sequence continues at coordinate 423,571,520 of NC_136429.1, read as the reverse complement.
ACCTTTTTCATCCTTGCACGATACTCTCTCCCATGACATATCCTGTTTATCACAAACAGAAGATGAAGAAATATTAGAGTCATTGGGTGATTTGGGAGATTGAACCTTTGGAACCCATCTGTAGTTGGGTTTAACCCACATCTTTTTCGATCCGATGGGTGCCTCGGTACTTGCTTTTGAACTGGAAGCCGATCGTCGAGATGACTTTGACCTAACCGGTCTTGATTTCGCTGGACCATCTCTTGGATTGGACTTCTTGGCCGAAATTCCCTTCTTGCCCTTGGGATTTTGATTCTTGGCCTTTTGCGCGTTCAAGTCGCCATTGTCTGAACGTGGCCTCAAAGGGTTTCTTTTGAAAGATCTCCCTCCCGGCGCGTTCTGCCATCCTTGTGCGTAATAGGGAGTGTATGCGCGATTAGGACAATTTCTGGCAATGTGTCCATGTGTTCCACAGTGAAACGTGTCTTTTTCTTCACTGGGAAGTTGTTTCTTCCTGCCCCTGGTGGCGTGTCTTTGCCTTGTCGCTGGTTGTTCCCACATGCACTTGCAACAGGCACTCTGTTTCACTGGAATTGGTGGCCTGTATTTCTCAACCGAAAGTTTGTTAGGAGTAACTGAGTTAGAAGCAATAGATTCAGAGTTCAAGGAGTCATTGGATTGTTCAAAAGTGTTCTCCTTGTTCTCTTCATCCACTACTTTACCTGCACAATTCTCTCCAGACTCCTGCTTTCCATGGCTTAAAGATGTATCTGCATGGGAAGTAGAAATGTTAGTAGCCAAAACCCTAGCACTAGGTCCTGTTGCTTGTTCATCAGCTGTTTTACCATAAACCATATAAGGTTCTCTGTCGATCTCTTCTTTTGTTAAAGGACTAACATAATACGAATGATTAAATGGAGGAGGGACTTTATCATACCCTAGACCCTTGGTTTGATTATCTTTAAAACTCAATTGTTTTTCAACTAAGGACTCGACTGTCTTACTTGACGCAATATAATTTTTGAAACTAACATCTGTTTTCCACACTTAATTTTCAAAGTGTCAAGTTCTTTGGTTACAGCAGCAAGTTTGTTTTTGATGTGATCATAATTCTCACACTTGTTGCTATAATCTTCTTGCAGTTTCCTAAAATCATTTGTTTTGGCTTCTAATTTTTCTTTTAATGGTTTTTGTCCTTTTCTGAGTTGATATCCTTCGTATTTTAGGTCCTCATTTTTCTCTCTTAATCAACTCGATTTGGTCATGCAAAAATTTAATAGTAGTTTCACAAGATTGAGAACAAGAAACTTTAGTGACCGGGATGTTTGAGGAACTCATTTTTGAAAAAAATATTCCCTTTGATTAAAACTCAAAAGTCAACCTTAAAAGTCAAGCTTAAAAAGCCAAACTTAAAAGTCAAACCGAAAAGCTAAAATTGAAATTTTAAAATTAAACGAGAAAGTCAAAGTTTAAAGTCAAAGGTCAAACTTTAAAGTCAAAGTCAAAATTTGAAGTAAAAAAGTCAAAATTAAAAGTCAAAAATTAAAAAATAAAATTTTTGGGTTGAAAATGGAATTTAAAATTAAAAGGAAATTGTTTTTGGGGTCAAAAGTGTTAAAAATGCGAAAGTTGAATCGAAGTAAGGACGCCTTAAGATTTAAAAAGGGAAGGATTGTATCAACTCGCAGCCTAGAAGAGTTGGAAAGAGCACTGGTTGGATTGGGAGGAGACCCGGGTTCGATCCTCGGCACCCTCAAAATCGTTTTTTTAATGGAACACGCTGCGAGGATGCTGAGTGTTGAACGAAGTGCGATGCGAGGCTGAGAACGAGAGGAGGACCGCACACTGCTGAGCCGTAAACTCCGAGGCGAGGCTGGCCGCAAATCCGAGCCGTATACGTGACCGAACACGCCTGACCGAACACGTGTCTTTGGACCGTAAACCCACGAGACCTCGGACCGTAAACCGAGGCCGTAAACTCCGAGCTGTAAACTGTTTCCGGCCGCAAACGCTTCGGAAACCCTAGCTGCTGGCCGTACACTCCGCCACCCCCTCGCTGGTTACGACCAAAAACAACGTTTTTCACCCTTTTTGCTCCAAAACTCGATCAAAAACTAGTTTTTATCAAAAACACAAAGAACAAACCTCCCCTATTTTTCAGAGATCTATCCAAAAACGTAGAAATCGTTTAAAAATAAGATCAAATAACATATCTAGCCAAAATGAATGATACAATCCAAGCTCTGATACCAATTGTAAGTCCCCAATCTGCTTGTGTATCAACCAGATCCGTTTGATGGTGCGGAGTCCCAATCAAACGGATGATGCCAGATCAAAATAGAACAGAAGGAGAAGAAGAAGAAGATGAATCTTGTATTAATTGATTAGAATGAAGATCTAGATACAAGATTCACATACAAACACACACATTAAAGCTCCTCTCTTTTCTCTAACTTTCTCTCTCTAGAATATACTCTCCACCTCTTACACTTCTCCTACCACTCCTCACCCTATATATAGTAGACATGGGCCGTGAATAGGTTTACGGCCGTAAACCTGTTCACGGCCGTAAACACAACCGTAAACACATATACGACCGTAAACACCAAGCTGTTTACGGTCCTAGACATAAAAATACAATTTTCTAGAAAATCAAAGTATAAACCATAATTTTAGACCCAACAAGCCAGTCGAAGGATAAATGGATTGGGTGTAACGATATTGATTCTGTATGAGTGGTCTGTCAGGGAATCAGACTATCTCAAGACAGCATATTCCAGACGAAGTAGATGTGATCTTGTTGTGAGGAATTCGTTCACCTGCAGATTTCATGGCTTAGCAAAGACTGGTCACGGCTACCCTGGGAAGGCTAGGGTGTGCCCAGGATGGTGACCATGTTACTTGAGTGGTTTGGTGCATAAGAAATGGTAAGGAATGATTTCGAGAACGAAATCTAATTTAAGTGGGGGAGAGTTGTAACACCCCGTTTATTTATTAGATAAATAAATAAACTAATAAACGAATAGTAGCCCTAAAATAAATAATTACATGTAAAAGGATGGTCTCCCAGAGCTAATTGTCACAATTTTAGAAGTCGGGGATTAAAAGTGTAAAATCTGGACCCCGTTAGTAAATAATTATGAAGATAGGGACTATTGCGTAATTATTTAGACTTCTTTTGAAAGAGATTTTGGGGCTAAGGGGTTGTTTGGTAAATATTGGGCCTGAGTTGTAATGGATTTATAATGATGGGGTTTAATGGGTAAATATGGGATGTATTTTGGAAAGGATTCTATGGGGAGGGACCAAACTTGTAAGATTTGCAAAGGTTTGATTTGAAGCGGGATTTAAAGTCTGACGCCTTCTTTCCTCATGTTACATTGCGCAAGCCAAACCCTAGATCGTCAATCCTCCAGCCCCCACTACCCATGGAATGCTTCGATCAGCCGTCGTCTTCTTCATTTCCTCTTTCCGACCAGATGAGGTCGTCGCCCGCTACCTCGCCGACGAGCATTACCTCATTGCTGCTGCCGGAGACGTAAGGGAAGCTGGAACCACCACCAAGACCGGCGACTGTCGTTGCGTTCGTCGTTGTGTGAGTTCTGCATGACCGGGAGGTTCTTGATAAGGTCATCCACCGCTCCTTCTCTCATTTCCTTGATTGTTTTGGTGTTTGTGACGCCGTGTTTGAAGGCTGTGAACACCGGCGGCCCTTGAACCGCCACTTCCGCCCATTCCGACGACCCCAGCCTCCTAGTCGGTTGTTGGGAGTCTTGATCTCGTGTTGTTTATGGACATTGATTGCTGCCACTGTTTTCTACCACCCTTTGGCGTCATCAGCCACCGTAGGAGGTGGCTGTGTGTGTGCGTTGTTTATTTATGAAGTAGTATGTGTGATTTCGTTTGGACAGGAACCACCACCACCAATGGAAATGGTGGCTGCCGCCATTGTGTCGTTGCTGTCGCTATCGGAGCCCCGTACGCCACCTTGAGGCGGGTGGTCGTGTACATTCCGAGCAAGAATCGTGTTTTAAGGGTTGTGTAGTCGGAAAATTGAGGAAGACCGCCACTGCCACCACCTTGAGGTGGTGGCTGTCGCCGTGTACCACCGTGGGTGGGTGTATTTTCGTATGTGTGTATGTGTTTGTAATTAGATTAGGGTGTGTGCATGTGTTAATCGGATTGGCATTGTAATTGTAACAAACTGGAATAATGAAAGGAAAAATCAAACCACCACCGTGAGGTGGTGGCTGCCGCCACCGGCCGCCGTGTCGGGTGGCATTGTGGCTTGTTGGATCGTGACTCGTTTGGATGATTGGACAAAGGGACTAATAAACCCTAAAATGGGCCCAATGAGGCTTAATGGGCCTAATAAACCCTAATGGACCCAATGAAGCTTAATGGACCTAAAAGCCCAAACAGATGACTAATGGGCCTAGTGAAACCTTAATGGGCCTAATGAACCTTAATTGATCAAAAGACATATCAATTGGGCCTATTGGGCTAAGATAGGGTTGGAAACCCTAATTAGGGTGTAGAAAACACTAATATAGGATTTATGAGTTTGGACTTATCGGGACCCACTTTTGGGCCATTGGAATGGATTTGTGTATTAAGCCCAGTCACACCATATGATTTATTTAGAAGAGGGATGAACTTAATGGATTAAGTCCTTAATGGGTTAAGTGAGAAACACTTAACCCTAATCGTCATTTTATGTGAAACCCTAATTTCACTTGGATTTATTGTTGGTCCTTTCTATTGGGTTTAGATGATTGGGATAATAGTGGGCCATCCAAGAGCAAGCAATTAAACTAGAATAATTTAATGGGCCTAGGGTAAGGCCCATGTAAGGGGTTTGGGCCCAACTTGGAAAATTGGTCCATAGATGGGCCACAGTTTGGGCCTTAATGATTATATGATGTCTGGCCTTAGAATAAGACCATGTAGAGGTTTGGGCCCAATTTGGAAAATTGGGCCATATGTTGGACTTTTGTTTCCTAGTTGAATTTGGGCCTATGGATTGGGCCTCTGGCTTGAATAGGCCAAGATTGGGGTAATGTAGTAATTATCCAAAGTATGTACTCATGGTTATGTAGTGGAACCCAATTATTAATTGGGTGTTATTTTGGTGTTGACAGTTGGGGAATCTATCATCCAACAGATGGGGTTGAGTCTGCGGGACTTCAACAGTGTGGGATTGAGTCTGCGGGACTTCAGCAGTGCCAGGTGAGTCTTCTCACCATACCAATGTGTCTAAGGCACTAAGGCCGGCCCATTATATGTTATGTGGTACACTAGCTGTAGTAGAGATATGTGGTATGGTAGTTAGCTTTATGCTAAGTGGTATGCTAGTGATTATATGATATGTGTTATGCTAGTTGTCTTTGTGATACTTGCATGGAAGACCCCGGGGGGAGCCCATGGCATTGGATGTAAGACCATGTGGGGTAACCCATGGCATTCCTAGGTCAAGACCATGTGGGGGAGCCTATGACATTGGATGTAAGACCATGTGGGGTAGCCCATGGCAGTCCTAGTTAAAGACCATGTGGGGTAGCCGTAAAGACCATGTGGGGGAGCCCATGGAATTAGATGTAAGACCATGTGGGGGTAGCCCATGGCATTCCTAGGTAAAGACCACGTGGGGTAGCCCATGGCATTCTTACAGGTTTATGTATGCATGGCTTATGTGGTATATGTAGCTTTATGGCTACTATGATATGTGTTATGTGGAATGTGTGTGGGGTATGCTCTGGGGAACTCATTAAGCTTCGTGCTTACAGTTTACAATTTTGGTTTCAGGTACCTTGTTTCAAAGGAAAGGAGCCGGCTTGGTCGCAGCGCATCACACTATGTTTTCCGCACACGAGATTCTTGGGATTACACTCTGATATTGATTTAGATTAATATGTTTGATTACTTACACTTTGGTTTTGACATGGGAAGTTGATATGGTTGTTTCTATACTAATTGGTTTTATAATAACCTAATCAAAAATGAAATTGTTGGCCTTGAATTTTGGGATGTTACATAATGGTCAGGACAGGAGCATTCATTGCAGAAGGGGTATGATTTTTCTTCATCCCCAACTTAGTAGTTTGCAACCAGTTATGAAGTGGTTCAATGTTTTTCTCTGTGTTGTTTAAATGATAAGTCAGAATGAACTGATAATAACTAGGAGGCAAGGAGTTAAGGACCATGTGAATGGCTAACTCCTCGTCAAATGACACATTGATCCTTTGTAGTTGCTCCACGTACCTTTGTATCTTTTTCATGTAAGGGAAAACAGATTCTCGCTCCTTAAGCATGCCTGCCATAAGAGATTTCACCACTTCGAAGCGTTCTTGTCCCGTCTTCTCGTGGAACATTCCAGCAAGGTTGAGATCCATCTCATATGGCACGTAGTCCTTATAGAACTTGGACAACTCAGGTGCCATAGTGGTCACCATGATGCATGAAACCTTTGTGGCATCGCCAGAGTGTTTGTTGTATGAGAAAATTTCCTTAGGAGTAGCAGTGAAATGATCTATTTCGACAAGAGACTTATCGAGGACATATTCTTCGCACTCGTATCGAAGATGCATCTTCAAATTCCTCATCCATTCCATGTATTTAGGACCAGTGAGCATCTCTTTTGACAAAATCGAGAGTAGGGAGAAGTTTGAGTTTGAGAGGACGGATTGAGTAGTTGCGAGATCACCGTTTCTAGACATCTTTTAAAAAGAGACATAGTTTTAGTTAGTTATATAAATCCTAAATACTTTAACCCAAAATGAATATTCAAGGCTAGGATCCAAAATACAATTCATAGAAAAGAAGAGGGATGTCATAATCTAATTGCGAATTTATTAAGGTATGTAATACAAATTTACCAATTTCAATCTAACATGAAATTCCTAGATCATTTGAGATTCATTGAATCTTATCAATGGCATGTTTAATCTCAGATTATGCTCTTCAAATTTGTGACTAGGATGCGAAGGATCACAAATAAGACGTGAATAATCATGAAAATCCGCTTGACAACCTTGAGGTCATTTATCATCTCGAATTAATGTGTCAGTAAACCGCACACGTTCCATTAACAATGATAACTTTTGATTTGTCCATGACTCAACTATATAGTCCCAAACTAGTGTGCTAGTTAACCACACACACTCCATTAACGACATATAAAGTGTCATGTGCATTTTCATGGATTAGCATACACTTCACATTTTTGTCCTAAAGTAACTAGAGTTGGGATATTTAAATGGTTTTGTTACTTTAGGGTATCATACTTTTAGAGGTTATGTCATATCAAACCCGTTCGACTAACAACCCTTCACCATACAAGGGAGCGGCGGGTGACGCTGGATACACATTCAATAGTCATTTTATAGAATGATGCCTACTATTGATTTGACTTAATTGTCTTATACATATAATATATTAAACATTTAATTATATATAGTATAAGGAGTATTTTAAACTTTTCAAAATACTAGGGTTTGAAATTATTTTTTTCGAATTAACCAATTGATAGTTCATTAATTTTAAACTAAATGATGATTTAATCTTTTATCTTAATTAAAAAATTAATTAAATAATTTTAAATCATATTATTTACCAATTAAACAATTAATTAAATAATGTGGATTAAATAATTATTTACCAATTAAACAATTAATTAAATAATTCAAATTTAATCTTAATCTCTTGCCTTCTAATTTTCGAAAAAGGGGTAAGAGTTACGGAGTTTTATTTATCCAAATTTTAAGGCATTTAAAATTGTAATTAAGAACTAGAAACCCTAAGGGTTCCTCCTTAATTTCGAAAACAAAGGCGTCGGCTAGGTTTTCAAGAACCCTATCCATTATCGAAATTTAGGCTATTAGGGTTTAATTTCAATAAATCGTAATTTTGATCGATTGAATTTAGTGCACAATTAAATAGAAAATCTAAGGCTCTGACACCACTAGTGGGTTTTCTAAGTTATAAAATTTTCTTGTGGCGGAAAAAACTCTTAAACCCTTAAGTTCACATGCAACCTGGAAATGATCTATGTTTTCTCTATTGATGGAAACTAATTATGAATATCAACAAACCCTAGTAAAATCGAAAATCATAAAGAGTTTAGGGTTACATACCTTTCGATTAATGTAGCAATTAATCAAGTAAAATCTCATTTGTCTTCCTTGGAAAGTAAACACCAAAAGTTTGGATGCATCTAATGGCTTGTACTCAAAACCCTAGCAACTAGAAGACTTTGAGAGAAAGGAGAGAATAGAAAATTTTCGCCTCTTCAGTGGTAAAAGGGATGTGATGAAATAAAGGAACCCTTAAGGGGTTTATATAGGTGAGTAAGGAAGCTTAGATAAGGCAAGTATCAATAGATAACCATTATCCATTTTCTTGCTCCTTAAGTCTCCTAGAAACTTTAGGAAGCCTCGTCCAAAACCGTCCCCCATATGGGAAGGTTTTAAAAATCTTCAATACTCAACTTTTGAACATTGTCACCTTCATTCCCTATATTTTCAATTAATCTAATTAATCACAAAATTAATTCGAATTAATTTTCGATTAACTATTAATTAATAAATATAATTTCTAATTAATATATTAATCATATAATATATTAATAAATTATTTATTTTGATTTCTAATTAATTTATTAATCATATAACAAATTAAAAAATCATCCTCTCTCTCCAAAACTCATTCTATTCAGTTACTAGTTATGAGGGCAACCCAAAAAGGACTTTGCTCTTAATTCAAAAATATACCAATTTAGTTATTAGCTTAGACAACCTAATCTAATAGTTGGCACTTCCCAATATTTATGGATTTAGCATGCTTTTTTTAGGGTTGGGGGGAGGGGAGGGGGGTTTGGGTTCCAACAACGACATCAACGTTTTTTTTTATCAATATCCAGTATATCCTACGTATTCCACATTCATGAAAGTATTTTGATACCGAGTGGAACGAAGAGAATTTTTTTTCAAGAGCAGACAGGAAGCGACAGTTAAGGATGTGGAACGTGCTTTTGGAGTTCTAAAGTCGAAGTGACACATAATAGAACATGCACAACGACCATATGAGATAAAAACTCTATAATATATCATGTATGCATTTATCATAATGTATAACAAGGTATTGGGACATAAGGGATGAAATATAACAAAATATATGCCAATGGTGCCCCGACACATCATGTTTGTACTAAGTTTAGTGGAATATTTGCATAGATTCGTTGATATTCATGATTCAAAAAAATATAATCGAGTATGATAAGACTTGGCAGATCATATCTAAGATGATAACGATGATTACGAGTAGTGTATTTAGAAAAAGAAGGTTATTTTTTTTTGGTCTTGTTAATGTCTTGTATTCAATTTTTATGTTATGTTTTTATTTAAGTGATATGTTTTTTAATATTATATAAGTTATTTTTATAATTATTGGAAAAAATAAGAAAAAGTAAAAGAAATATGACATGGAAATTAAAGTGGTGTGGCAGACCATTTCCTAGATATAATGGAGTACTATGGAGAATGACATGGCATGTCATGTGAGAGAAAAATGGTGCAGGTGTAGTGATTCGTACCTAGCAGCCTTAGAAAACTGGTAGTGACGCTCGACACATGTGACATCTTCATTTTCACGGCCAGAAAAGACCGATTTTGTTTATGCTTTATAAAAATCAGAGTACCCTTTTTATAAAAATGTTGCGGAATTTGTCCCCAGAAAAACATGATAAATATATTATCAAATCATTTCCGAAGAAATGTATTTTATTCATTTTAAAACATTGGGATGTCATCGTCAATACAGTAACATAAGCATAAACAGACCTTACATTCATTTACACTAGTGATCTACATCTCTTAATCTCTCAGTGTAATGTGGCTTCGTATCAACACATGTGATTCAAATAAACTGAGTGGGTCAGGTTGGGAAACCTGGTGAGTACATAGGGATTTCAATCCCACAATGTTATATCATATAAATAATTTAGAACTCACAAAATATACAATTTCACTATATATATATATATATATATATATATATATATATATATATATATATATATATATATATATATATATATATATATATATATATATATATATATATATATATATATATAAGCAACTCTTACCCTACCCCGACGATCCTCTCAACGACACTATCCATACTCTCGGACCTTAAATTTTTACCTCTTTACTTAATCCATACTCCCGGATCTAAGCAATGCTCTTGGACCAATAATTGTGCCCATTCCATACTCTCGTACTAGGGACAAATGTCTATGTCTAAATCCATACTTCTGGATTAATGACAAATAACTATGTCATATCCATACGCTCGGACTAAGGACAATTGACTATGTCTGAATCCATACTCTCGGATTAATGACAAATAACTATGTCATATCCATACTCTCGGACTAAGGACAATGACTATGTCTAATCCATGCTCCCGGATCGATGACATTTCTTAAAGTTCTATTCTCTATGTATAACTCACTCGTACTCATAAGAAGATACTACCCAATATTCCTCATAATTAACTTAGGTTTACTCTTTATCCTAAATCATCATATATAATCAGGTATGTTCTTTAACACGTATTTCAGGCAACATCAAAATAACTCGCACATAAACATATATTTAATTCTTCAATCAATACTTGTATTAAAATCATTTTCATGAAAGGGACTATGCACTCACCTGTTAAGGTGGTGATTCTGAACTCAGACAGCGCTTCGCTTCTTAAAAACAATTTCCTTTGACGAAACCTAGTATTATTACCACTAGAGTTTAGTCTAATATTCACTGAGACTAATTAATAGACTTACTATTATTATTATTATTATATAAGCGTTAAACAATACTTCTCAACTACTATGTACAGACAGGGGCCAGACATGAAACACCGGAGGGCAGGACCATTTTGGCATATAGCAATTCTGAAATCCAACAACCCAGGCGGCCCTTCAAACTAGATTCCATGTACCGCGAGTAGTTAAAAAGGCATTATAACGACACTTATATAAGTCATAATAACATTACTAATATTAAATATAAGCTACATTTAAAGTAGGGTAGGCGTATCTCACCTACAGCGGGTTTTCTTAAAAATCGGGCTCCGTTGGAGCAGAGCTTCTGAGCCGAAAAGCTATTTTTCTCGGAGCCTTCGGGCGCTCCGGGGCTTTCCTCTAGCACCTTGAGGTTACTAGGGCTTTAGAGGGGTTTTGGGAGGTTTAGAGAGAGAGAGTTGAGGTAGAAAGAATGAGGGAAAGGTGTGAGAAAGAGTGGAAGCCTCGCATCTTATTTATAGGCTGAAACACAGCTCAACTCGTCAAGTTGGGGCCTCCAACTCGTCGAGTTGGTACCATATGTCACCATCTGGTGGCAAGACTTGGGGAGAAAGCAATGACCCAGATTCAGCCACGTCACCCCCTTCGCAGCAGCACCATGTCGACTTCTAAACCCCGTAACTTTCGCATACGAGTTTCGTTTACGACGTTGTTTATATCAACGCGTATGTATTAACAAGATCTACAACTCTCCTTTTGACTCCGTCGGCTAATTCTCGACCGATTTTAAATTTAACAGTATGGGAAGATTACACTGTTAAATGACCGTGTAAAATTCATAACTTCTACATACGGACTCCGTTTTCATCTGTCTTTTTATCGTTGAACTCCTATTAATGAGATATTCAATTCTCATTTAAGTTGCGTTCGCCAAAAAATGATTAATCTAAAAATTTGAATTTCGGGTTGTGCACTGCTATAGCAAATCTTAGAAAAATCATAAGTTCTTCATACGAAGTCAGATTTGGGCGTTCTTTTATGCACACTCTCCTTTTAAAGTATACTACAACTTTCATTTATATCTCTAAGGCTAAAAAGTAGTTTATCAAAAATTCACTTTTTACGTTACGCGGTGTCGTGTTGGTTTTGCAGTAAAACTTCGACGGGTCATAACTTTTTCGTTATAACTCGGATTTCAGCATTCTTTATATTTACTGAATACTTGTGACATATTCTACAACTTATCTAAGATTATTTATTCTAAATAATCTTCTTTCAAAAAGTCTTTTTTGACGCTTATTCTCTCTAAATTGACTAGTCGAATCTGTGAGCGTTATACCACACCTCGCCAACAACATGCCCACACCGCCCCTTGCCTCTCACCAAGCAACCCTCGTCATCCGGCCAACGAGAAGAGAGGAGGATTTGACAAGCTTTTTGACTATTCTAATGCTTATACCTAACTTTTTTGTAAAAAACAAAAATAGACCATTTTTAATTTTTTAATTCAATTTTTTTAATTTTTATCAACTACTATAATTACACACATAAACCCCCACATTTCAACACATACAAATCTCATACATCTCTCAAATCCTCCATCATTTTATAAAAAATGTTTTCATCATCATTTGAAGGATCATCTTAGGACACTAGACAATCTTGATATTAATATGTCACCCGAAATGAATTCCAAAGCCAATTTGCGGACGAAGACCTATTGCTTTAGTTATGATTCATTTTTTTTAAGTATTCAGTCATGTTTCTAGTTATTAATCCATGTTTTAATTTATTAACTCGTATTTTAAGTTTTAATTTTGTAAATTTTTTGTTTAATATGAAATGTTTGTGTTTTATAAAAATAAAATTTGTTTAATTTTGAAAAAAAATCAAATTGTATCTAAGGTGCTAAGCTCACTACACCCCCCAATAAATTAGAAGGCCAATATGTTTTTGAGATGGCAATAAAAAACTAAGATAAAAATGCCTTACGGTCACCCTCACTCCTTTTAGCCTTATGCAATTCACCACTATTTCCTACAAATTGTAAGGATGTATATAATTATTATTATACTTATAAATGAAGCATTTTTCCTTTCACCACATTCATTTGAAACAAGTCCACCCAAGAGAGTTCCCCGGCTTCTCGTGATGAGCGCAGCGCAACAAACGGTGTTTGCGCCAGAGGAGGGCACTCACGTAGGACTGCCAGTGATATACTGGAGGAAGGTGGGGATAACGTCAAGTCCGCATGGCCTTTTGCATTTTTCCTTTCACCACATTCATTTGAATCTATCATGACTTTTCAATTTCTTTCTAATAATTATTATAAGTTGGTTAAGAAAGTTAAATAAATATCAAACCTAAAGTATAATCATATATAAACTAAATTTCAATATTATAAGAATATATTTACTTTACGTGTTTTAACTTTTAACATATTATACTTAATTTATTAGTTTTAATATATTGTTGGATGTAAACCATTATCATTTTAAAGCTACAACTTTTGAACAATTTGTATAAAATACTTAAATTATTAATATGAATATAACATTACATGGTCAAATTTAATATAATTTTTAGTTTAACTGAAACAACCAAAAGAATATTTTGTAAATAGTTAAAAGTTATAAATTGTAGTGTCTTTCGAATAATGATTATAAGTTGGTTAGTAATGTTAAATACATATCAAACCTAAAGTATAATCATAAATAAATTAAATTTCAATATTAAAATAATATATTTACTTCTACTTATAAAGCTATGTCTTTAACTTTTAACATATTATATTAATTTATTAGATTTAATATGTTGTTGTATGTAAATCATTATCAGTTTAAAGCTTTAACTTTTGAAAAGTTTGGACAAAATACTTAAATTGTGAATTTAAATATAATATTACAGTGTCAACTTAAATATAAATTTAAGTTCCATTTAAAAAACCCAAAATATTTTGTGAATAGTTAAAAATGATAAATTATAGTCCTAAATGCAAAATCTAAATTGTAATCTCAGTTTAACTATAATATTTCCTAAAGATAGTAATGATTATAAGTTGGTTAATAAGGTTAAATAAATATCAAACCTAAAGTATAATCATAAATAAACTAAATTTCAATAATAAAATAATATCTTTACTTCTACTTATAAAGTCATGTCTTTAACTTTTAACATATTATACTTAATTTATTAGATTTAATATATTGTTGTATGTAAACCATTATCAGTTTAAAGCTATAACTTTTGAAAAGTTTGAACAAAATACTTAAATTGTTAATTTAAATATAATATTACAGTGTCAACTTAAATATAAATTTTAGTTCCATTCAAAAAATCCAAAAATTTTTTGTGAATAGTTAAAAGTGATGAATTATGGTCCTAAATGCAAAATCTAAATTGTAATCTCATTTTAACTATAATATTTCCTAAAGATATTTTTATAATCATTAAAACTTTTAAAATAAGTAGCTTAAAATAACTTACAATAACAATAGTTAAAAATAACTCTATATAAATGATTATACTGTTACCTTTAAAATCAAAAAACAATGTTTGATGTTTTAAACAATTATAATCATATAAATTAAAACATTAAGCAAAAAAATCTTATAAAAATAATTAACAATAACAACAACTATAAATAACATTAAATAATATATTATATTTAATTTTATTCATAAATAACTCACAGTTAAAGTTATTCAAACGATTGAGATTATGCAGTTATAATATATATATATATATATATATATATATATATATATATATATATATATATATATATATATATATATATATATATATATATATATATATATATATATATATATATGTAACACCCAAAAATTTCATGCCAATTTAAAACTTTTTCAAAACATTTAAAAACCAGTCATCATTACAATGTTGTTTTCAAAATATCTAATATCAGAGTTTTCCCAGAAACATAAACAAATCATGAGGAGCTGTACGATCATGCATTCGCCTTGCCGCGATCCCCTGATGTACCTGAAACAATAAACTGAAACTGTAAGCCCGAAAGCTTAGTGAGCTCCCCCAAAATACCAACTCCATACCAAAATAACCACAACAAATAACAATTTCAGATCAGCATGCATAATGAGCCTTCAGCCTGACTGGACCGCCTCACAGGGCCTACAGCCTATCTGGACCGCTCCCGAGCCTTCGGCATGACTGGACCGCCTCGCAGGACCTACAGCCTATCCGGACCGCTCCCCGGGTATGTTGGCCTACAACATAAAGCAGGACCGCCTCAACCCAACCCCCAATCAACGAACATGTGCACATAAATACCATACGCTAGCTCATATCATATAACAGTCAACCTGATCTAACAGATCACTAATCATAGCAACATCCCAATAATCAGGATACATACCTAATCGGTCACTAACATAGCATTATCCTATAACCAGGACGTTGACCTAACCAGGTCGCTAAGCATAAGCATACCATTATCCTAACTACCAGGATGTAATCAATAAACATATCATGCCATAATCCCGATACAATATATAAAGGGCCGGCCTTGGTGCCTTAGACCCTGTTGATATAGTGAGGATAACTCACCTTGCAAATGTCGACTCGAAAGATAAGCTCACTGTCTCGAATCACTACCGCAAACCCCATCACCTATAATCGCCATACAGCCATGTTCACAAGTTCCCAAAATGCCCCCACAAGTCCAAAAGTCAACCCATGGTCAAAGTCAAAGTCAACTGCCAAGGTCAACCGTCCATGTTGACCTAAACTCGTCGAGTGCAACTAGACACTCACCGAGTTCCTTGCATAATTAACCCTCTCGCCGAGTCACTCTACTGACTCGCCGAGTTTACGACAATATTCATCGGACTCGCCGAGTTGTTCATCCAACCCGTCGAGTTCATGACCATCTTCATGTGACTCGCCGAGTCTACCATGCGACTCGCCGAGTCCCTTCAATCCTCCATCCTTACAGGTGCTTTCTAAGCCATGCAAAGGCTCCATATTGCAGGTCTAAGATCCTAGGGCATGATTATCACGTAAAGTTGCAAACTTTACGTGCAAGCAAGATAATAATGCCCCAAAACAAGCTAAAGGAGTGGCTTAAGGTAGAGGAAAGGTCATAGCTTGAAAAAGACTGATACTTTATGACAAAGAGGGACTAAAGGAGTCCAGATCTGAGGTTGCAAACCTCGGATCTTAACCCAAAACGGAGAACCACCTCAAAACCCCAAAAAAGGCTCTAAACCCATAAGTGAAGAGATCTAACTAAAGGAGAGTCAAGGTAGCAACTTGTTACCTTCAAAACAGTGCCAAAACAAAGAAGAATACGGATCTACAACAACCCCTTGCTTCAAACTTCATGAACTCCAAGCCCCTTTACTTCAAAGATCTTCTTTAAAGATAAGAAGCACACAAAATAGAGGGAAAGCACAATTAGGGTTTTTGAATTCGAGGGAGGCACTAAAAGAGGTTAGGGGGGAATAAGTGATCCTTAAATAGGGTTCAAAACCCCAGAAAATTGGGTTTCATCTGCAAGCTCCTACTCGTCGAGTCCCTTCTTGGACTCGGCGAGTAGGTCACTAAAAACACGCGGACCAACCCGCTGCTACTCGACGAGTAGGGCAACCAACTCGTCGAGTAGACCTTGAAATCAAGAAAATTCTTATATAAAATCGGTACCTGAGAATCGGGGCATTATAATTCTCCCCCACTTGAACTAGACTTCGTCCTCGAAGTCTGCCGCGGCGAACAACTCCGGATAGTGCTCCCGTATCTCTGCCTCTGGCTCCCACGTCCACTCGGACCCCCTCCGGTGTTCCCACTGCACCTTCACCAAAGGTATCTCCTTGTTCCATAGAATCTTCACCTTCCTTTCTAATATGGCCACGGGCCTCTTAACATAGTTCAGGCGCTCATCGACCTGAATGTCATCCAGTGATTCCACCGCCTCCTGGTCCATAACGCACTTTCGCAATTGCGAAACGTGGAAGGTGATGTGAATTCGACTAAGCTCCTCCGGAAGCTCTAACCTGTATGCCACCTTGCCAATCCTGGCAATGATCCTGAACGGCCCAATATATCGGGGACCCAATTTTCCCTTCTTCCTGAAGCGGATCACACCCTTCCACGGCGAGACCTTCAGGAGTACCATATCACCGACCTGAAACTCTAACTCGGATCCGGTCGGCGTAACTCTTATGCCGACTCTGAGCGGTCTGCAGCCGCTGCCTAATCTGCTGAATCTTCTCGGTAGTCTGCAAGACTACCTCTGTCCGACACATCACCCTGTGTCCGACCTCACCCCAACAATCCGGGGTACGACATCTCCGCCCCTACAACAGATCGAAAGGCGGGGCGCCAATGTTGGAATGATAGTTGTTGTTGTAGGCGAACTCTGCAAGCGGTAGGTGGGAATCCCAACTCCCACTGAAGTCAATGACACATGCCCTCAACATATCCTCGAGGGTCTGAATGGTCTGTTTGCTCTGGCCGTCTGTCTGGGGGTGAAATGTTGTGCTGAAGTGCAACCGCGTGCCCAGTTCCTCGTGGAACTTCTGCCAGAAGCGGGAGGTAAATCTAACATCCCGGTCGGAGACAATGGAGACCGAAACCCCATGGCGAGCAACGATCTCGCGGACATATATGTCGGCCAATTTCTCGGCCGACGAACTCTCCCGTATGGCCAAGAAATGGGCACTCTTGGTCAATCGATCCACGATGACCCATATAGCATCAAACCCCTTTGCTGTTCTCGGCAGCTTGGTAATAAAATCCATCGTGATCTGTTCCCATTTCCACATGGGAATCTCCAGGGGCTGCAGCTTGCCATGCGGCCTCTGATGCTCGGCCTTGACCATCCTACAGGTCAAGCACCTCTTGACGTACTAAGCGATTTCTCGCTTCATGCACGGCCACCAGTAGCTCAAACTCAAATCCCTGTACATCTTGGTGCCCCCCGAGTGAATAGAGAAGTGAGACTTATGAGCCTCCACCATGACTGTCTGTCTGACCCCGCCAGACATCGGAACCCATACCCGACCGCACCGGGTCAATAATCCCCGGCTATCTTGCACAAACCGAGTGTTCTCACCCTTGATCCTTTCCAACCCCCAGTTCTCCGGTCGCATGCCCTCAACCTGGGCATATCTGATCAAACTCACAAGAGGAGAATCCACCGCTATCCTAATACATACCGTTGGATTGGAAGACCCAGCTGATGTAACGCCCTGTTCGAAAAGTACTTATTTATGAATCCCCGGGATCAAGAGTAAGGGCGTTTCGGTCTTTTATGGGCAATGGGGTTTATTCGAGAAGGTTTCGGACCGAGGTATGTTGATAGAAGCGTAGGGCTTCTCGTCACCTTCGCGTGGATATAAAGTTCGTCGGGAACGGGCTTAGAATAAAGGAGTTATGATACTTTGAAGATATTGACAATTATAGCCCTTAAGGGGAAAAGTTGACGAGGAAGGCCATGCATGAGAATGGGACACGCGTAGGTACGCCCAGCGTAGGCTGGGTTACGCCCAGCGTAACCGGATGAATAGATGCGGGTGCAAGGACGCGTACGCCCAACGTACTAGAGGTATGCCCAGCGTACGCTCAGAGCCCTTAAACCCTAATTTGAGGGTAAGCCACTATAAATAGAACATAATGGCTTCAACCCTAGCCCCCATATCAGCCTCCCTAACCTCAGAAGAAACCCTAGAACGTCCCTACCCTCATTTGGTGAGATCTTGACCTTGGAGAACCCATCTTGGTGGTTTAAAGCTTAGAAGAGAAAAGAAGAAGGTTGTCAAGGAAGAACCTTGGAGGCTAGAGCCTGTAGATCTGGGATAAGTGCTTCATTTCGGACCTCTTCAAGGTAAAAAGTTTTGAGCTTGATGACTAATCTCTTAGATCTCCTTTAGTTCAAGTTTATGGACTTTTTGGTCCCAAGATTGGGTCTTTGAGACTTAAGCACGTTTCTAAGACCAGGGTTGCCTCCCTTAGAGTCATATGAGTCCCATAAGCAGTAAAGTTCCAACCTTTATGGTCCTATTAACTCCATGCATGAGATCTAGTCCCCTTTATGGAAGTAGAAGATTATTTTGGGAGTTTGAGTTGGTTTGGGCCATATAAAGTCATCAAGTCAGTGACTTTATGGCTTAAGACATGGAATAAGGTTTGGATCTGAGTTTGTAGCTTCTGAATCGAAGTATTAAGCACTTAATAGAAAGTTGGCTTATCAGGGTATTACACTGAGCGTACGTGCAGGTACGCCCAGCGTACACGTCGTCAAGCCTGTACGCTAAGAGTACATTGGAGAACGCCCCGCGTAATTCTGCCAGTTGGGTTTTGAGCATTTGGGCCTCGGTGTGGGCTGTGTTTTGGACTATAGGTCCTTGGGCCTTAGTGGTCCATCAGGAGTCAGTGATTATGGGCCAATTGTGGGATTGGGAAGTCTACCTAGTGTTGGAAATTTTTATATTAAGTGTTGGGCCCTAGTTGTGGACCATTATGGGGTAGGGGTAAAATGGTCATTTTATCCTGAGAGTGACTATGATATTGGACTAAGTGTTGTACTTGGTATTAGTAGATTGGGGAGTCATTGGAGTAGCAGTGTGGGAGTTGTCAGATAGCAGTCAACAGGGTATCAGCAAGAACTCCAGCAGTGCAGGTGAGTTTCCTTCCAGTAGGAACGGGTCTACGGCCATAATGCCGGCCCGTTTAGTTAGCAGTAGTTCCCGGACTTCGGTCCGATGCAGTAGTTAGTATGTTTGATGCCTTCGTGGCTCAGACAGGATTTATGTGTTATGTGTTCCGGGCTACGGCCCGATGCAGTATGCAGTATATGTGTTCATGCTAGTTGATATGTTTATGCTATGCTATGTTCAGTTAGTCCGGACTTCGGTCCGATGCAGGGGACAAGGTCCCAGTCAGTTTCCGGACTTCGGTCCGATGCAGGGGGCACGGCCCCAGTTAGTCCGGACTTCGGTCCGATGCAGGGGACAAGGTCCCAGTCAGTTTCCGGACTTCGGTCCGATGCAGTGGGCAAGGCCCCAGTTAGTCCGGACTTCGGTCCGATGCAGGGGACAAGGTCCCAGTCAGTTCCGGACTTCGGTCCGATACAGGGGGCAAGGCCCCAGTTAGTCCGGACCTCGGTCCGATGCAGTAGGCAAGGCCCAGTATGTGCTTTATATGCTTGTATGGTATGTGGTAGTTTGGGGGAGCTCACTAAGCTTCGTGCTTACGGTTTCAATTTTTGGTTTCAGGTACTCAGTTTTCAAAGGAGGAGCTCAGAGAGGTTGCATTGCACACACCATAGTCAGTTAGCCTGGGATGTTTTACTCTGATAATAAGTTTATGATTTGAACTAATACTATGAAATTGTGTTACGACTTATGAAACGGTTTTTATAAATATGGTTTTAGTAATGTTTAAACGAAATTTTTAGTCGTGATTTTTGGGACGTTACAAGTTGGTATCAGAGCCTTGGTTTGAGGGATTCGGATACACTTCGAGTGTGTCTGAACTCAAACTAAGGAAACGGTAAAAGGTTTTCAAAAGAAAAACATTTTTGAGAAAAGAAAAGAGTTTTAGAAAAAGCGAAAAGAAATTTTTTGAAAGAAAAGAACTTTGAAAAGAGAAAAGGGTGTGGTGCATGCAATCAGCCGAGCTCAAGTAAGTACTCCCAAATTACCCATACAAGTTTATGCTATCAGTTTCAGTTTCAGTCTCAGATCAGTTCAGTTTCAGTTTCAGTAGAACAACATGCTAGTATAGGACTAAGGATCTAGGAGGATGCCTTATGTGCCTGCTTTATGTGTTTCAGCTTGATAAGAATTGCATGCTAGTATTGAGTAGACAGTAGTAGGATAGCCTGTGTAGGTTATGCCTGATAGTATGAGCTTAGCATTGTATGCTAGTACAGTTTCTTGTTATGATAACAGTTTTGCATGGGTATGTTTCCTTTATCCGAATGCTGCTTGCTTTGTGCTTTGTGGGACTCTGAGTGATGGGAGTTAGCCTTTAGGTGAATACGTCACGTCACATGTGTTCAGGGTTGAATAATCTCAGAGTGCTGGATTTGGCCCTATTGCGCAGCTCTCGTCTGAGTCTAACCGTTGTAGGGACGAGTCTTTTACTCGAAGGATTATCTGAGCCTCGTCACATGTGATGGTATTCAGGTGATGGCTAATTGGCATTACAAGGAGGCCTTCAGCAGTTGAGGACTGGTTTGGGTAGAGTCAGAGATTTCCCTAGGGCAAGCCTAGGATGAGAGTAGCAGAGATCAGTAGCAGTTTGGTGGAGTCAAGGAAATTCTTGAGGAAAGTACGGATAGATGTGGAAGGTAGTAGGGGCCCATACTACTGAAAGTAGAGGATCCGTACTCGAATCAAGAGGGGCCGAGACAAGACCAGGGAACTTGTAGAGTGTGTGAGAGATCCCTCAGCAGCGGTGTGTATATTGATCAGGAAGTGTTATATTTTCAGCATGGTGACATTGCGCGAGTTACCAGTTAGCAGTTCAGGTACCGGGGAGGGATCTGGCTCGGGCTCTGGAGCCGGGCAGCTTGAAGATCAGATGAGGGATTTCATTTCCGCAGAGATATTGCGCAACATCATTGATCGGACTCCAGTGCTTTTCGGTTCGGTTAGAGAGGCCATCGTGGAGCTTATGGACAGTCGTCTTGAGGCCTTTAGGGCCAGGATAGTTTCAGGACAGATTGGGGCTCGCCTAGAGCCCGATTCTTATGGAGTTCAGGGATCCATCAGGGAGGGAGATCCCATTTCTAGCTTTTGCCATCAGGGGACAGGAGTGAGTGGGACACCCTGTCTCCAAGAGAGACCTCTGCATGATTGGATAGTTGAGGAGGTTTCGCGAGCCATTCGCGAGGAGCTGCCCGACATGGTCTTGAGGATCACTAATAGGTTGACTGCGAAGCTCCAGGATCAGACAGCGGTTGTTCAGATGACGGATGGGGTCGACGAGGTAACGCAGGAACGAGAGACGGGCAGGGAGTCGGAAAGGAAGAGGAAAACGGATGAGACACAGGTAGCCACAGGTTCGGGCAAGAGGCCCAAGGGGTCGGATTTGAGATCGAGGGACTATCAGATCCGCAGTCGATGCGGGAAGTGTGGCAGGACGCACAAGGGTGCGTGCAGGCGTAGAAGTGGTGGTGATACTGGATGTTTCAAGTGTGGCCGGATTGGCCATTTTAGCAGAGATTGTACTGTTACCATCGCCCAGGAACTTGACCCGATATGTTTCCATTGCAGTCGGAGGGGCCACAAGAAGGCCCACTGTCCGAGTTTGTATACAGCAGAGCAGGTGATAGCTCCTACCCCTGTGACTTCGAGTACCACCAGCGGTTACCAGGGCCGGGCAAGGGCGCCCACGGCTCGGAGCAGACTGTTCCGATTGATTTCAGCGAGGGTCCGAGCAGCGCCGGATATTGGAGGTATGTATCTTTTACCTCCCTGTCAATTATTATTCATGATATTATTGTTATGTTACTGCACTAATATCAATAAGCATATGTGTTGGGGTATTATATTACCTGCTTGTGACTGAGTTCTATGCCATCTGCATACCTTGAAATTAGAATGGTAAATTGGAGGTCGTCCCCTCTAGATCAGGTTACTTCAGATGCGGTGACTGTAGCATGTATGTGTAAGAATCAGTAGTGCCTCACTACTTTCGGTAGGTGTCATTCGGGTATTGATCAGTTATATCCTCAGTAGAGACGATTTAAAGCTTCTAGTGAAGTAGCTAGCGGATAGTAGGGAAGTGAGTTGGAGATGTTTACCCTGAACGTAAGTTCTCAGGATGCAGTCACCAAAGCAAATACAGTGTAGGATCGAAGAGTGCTCCGTTAGTTAACATGAATGGTTCGGATCTGGTAAGGGTTAGTTGGAGCGTCGATAGAGATAGACGTGGACGGGCAGCGGATCGCCCCTTTTAAGTAGAAGGAAGGTTGGGGAATCCTTCCGACCAGTGAGCAGTAAGGAGTTAGCCGGATCCAAGTGGGGGAGAACCCTCCGAGTATACAAGGGTAAGAGCACGCAGACCCAGAATGAGTACACGACCTCTAAGAAGAAAGGATAGTAGCACAACGATTGATGGATTGAGGAGTTCAGGATTGGGAATTTGAGGAACTTCCCAACAGTTAGTTCATGTAATCGAGATGGTTAGTGGCTGGTTGGGAATCCAGGTTGGAGGACCGCCGGTAGGACTCTATTGAGTCGGATTGATGACCTTGAGAACGGTTAGCAAGAGATGCTTCCGTGATAGTAGTCAGTGGCAGAGACAGCATGCAGGGTTGTGTGGATTCAGGAGTTGGGAGTTAGGAAACTTCCCAACGATAGTTTCATGTATCCGGATTAGTAGATGGCTGGTTTGGGAACCAAGCCGAAGAATTCCTCGACGGAACGCTAAGTGTATCAAGGATATAAGTCTGTGGGGGTAGCCGTAGCATTCACTAGCAGTCAGATAGTAGTAGTGTTGTAAGTCTGCGGGGTAGCCGTAGCATTCACTAGCAGTCATATAACAGTAGTAGTGTTGTAAGTCTGCGGGGTAGCCGTAGCATTCACTAGCAGTCAGATAGTAGTAGTAGTGTTGTAAGTCTGCGGGGGTAGCCGTAGCATTCACTAGCAGTCAGATAGTAGTAGTAGTAGTGTTGTAAGTCTGCGGGGGTAGCCGTAGCATTCACTAGCAGTCAGATAGTAGTAGTGTTGTAAGTCTGCGGGGGTAGCCGTAGCATTCACTAGTAGTCAGATAGTAGTAGAGTGTCGTAAGTCTACGGGAGTAGCCGTAGCATTCACTAGCAGCCAGATAGTAGTAGAGTGTTGTAAGTCTGCGGGGGTAGCCGTAGCATTCACTAGCAGCCAGATAGTACTAGGGAGTTGTAAGTATGCGGATGTAGCCGTAGCATTCGTCAGGTTAGTAGACAGCATGAGCGCGTTGTTTGGACACGGGGGAAGCAGTAGTACCCACCAGTTCGAGTGCAGCAGTAAGGATATGGGAAATCCACGGGTTAGAGTTCGGATTTCCCAAATGGTTCAGTTATGGTTAAGCTGGCGATTCGACAGTTGGATCGTCACCATAGTTATGAGATCAGAGTAGCAGTGGACCGCTTGGGTTCGTGTATGTTAAGGGCTACCGTTAGTCAGGGAGCCATCATTTTTTGTATTGGATTTAATGATGTCAGGATGTGATGTTTGGACCCGATCGCTGGATCGGGAGGTGGTTAGAGCCACAGTGACAGGATAACTAGTGGATACTAGTTCCAGAGAAAGATTTCGTTTAGAAGTTGTGGGAGTGACTAAGTGAGGAGTCCTTGGACTCCATAGTTGAGTCGGAACTCAGTGTGGCAGATAACCGACGGATGATTGGAGGCCAAGAAGGTCTCGAGATATTTTAAGAAGTTCAGTGTTTCAGGCAGTTCAGTGTTTCAGACAGTTCAATGATTCAGGAAGTTCAGTGTTTCAGGTAGTTCGGTGTTTCAGGCAGTTCAGTGTTTCGGGCAGTTCAGTGTTCCAGGCAGTTCAGTGTTTCACATAGTTTCAGTGTTATGGTCAGTATTAGTCTTGCGATGGGGTGTAGTAACCGGTGGGGGTCCGGTCAACCCATATATTGGCAGGTTAGTTGGACCAAAATGGTCTCAGTGCATCCGGTAGGCGGATAAGGGGCAACAGAATTTCCAGTAAGTGGTAGTAGCGATAAGGAAAGTATGGTAAGAGATAGCAAGTTGACCGAGGGTGCTACGCCTCTTACAGCAAGGTTGGATAATCTCAGAGGAGAGGGTTTGACCTTGTTGCGCAGCTCTCGTATGAGTCATAACCGTTGCAGGGGTGAACCTATTACTTGAAAGATTATCTGATCCATCCGCTGGGACGGGTGCTCAGCACTAAGTTATGGAAGTAAGAAGTGTTCGGTGTATACCGACAGCAGAACCAGCACTGGGAGTGGATGGAGCAAAGGATACCGTGAGGAGTATGTTCTTCACCAGAAATACAGGAAGTGGTTAGCTATGGTAAGTTGCCTTGGGAAGGCCAGAGAATGCACGAGGAAAGGAGAAGTAAACCCCGAGAGGTTCAGCGTAGGTACTCGGGGAGTACCAGAAGGATTGTCAGTTGAGTAAGTTGTGTTCGCAGGATGGTCAGGCGAAAGGCCAGCAGAGGTAGCCAGTGGGTGTCAGGTTTCCCAGACAGAGTGTTGGAAGCGGATCATAGGTCAGTTGGCCATAGCGAACTTCGAGGACGAAGTTTAGTTTAAGTGGGGGAGGATTGTAACGCCCTGTTCGAAAAGTACTTATTTATGAATCCCCGGGATCAAGAGTAAGGGCGTTTCGGTCTTTTATGGGCAATGGGGTTTATTCGAGAAGGTTTCGGACCGAGGTATGTTGATAGAAGCGTAGGGCTTCTCGCCACCTTCGCGTGGATATAAAGTTTGTCGGGAACGGGCTTAGAATAAAGGAGTTATGATACTTTGAAGATATTGACAATTATAGCCCTTAAGGGGAAAAGTTGACGAGGAAGGCCATGCATGAGAATGGGACACGCTTAGGTACGCCCAGCTTAGGCTGGGTTACGCCCAGCGTAACCGGATGAATAGACGCGGGTGCAAGGACGTGTACGCCCAACGTACTAGAGGTATGCCCAGCGTACGCTCAGAGCCCTTAAACCCTAATTTGAGGGTAAGCCACTATAAATAGAACATAATGGCTTCAACCCTAGCCCCCATATCAGCCTCCCTAACCTCAGAAGAAACCCTAGAACGTTCCTACCCTCATTTGGTGAGATCTTGACCTTGGAGAACCCATCTTGGTGGTTTAAAGCTTAGAAGAGAAAAGAAGAAGGTTGTCAAGGAAGAACCTTGGAGGCTAGAGCCTGTAGATCTGGGATAAGTGCTTCATTTCGGACCTCTTCAAGGTAAAAAGTTTTGAGCTTGATGACTAATCTCTTAGATCTCCTTTAGTTCAAGTTTATGGACTTTTTGGTCCCAAGATTGGGTCTTTGAGACTTAAGCACGTTTCTAAGACCAGGGTTGCCTCCCTTAGAGTCATATGAGTCCCATAAGCAGTAAAGTTCCAACCTTTATGGTCCTATTAACTCCATGCATGAGATCTAGTCCCCTTTATGGAAGTAGAAGATTATTTTGGGAGTTTGAGTTGGTTTGGGCCATATAAAGTCATCAAGTCAGTGACTTTATGGCTTAAGACATGGAATAAGGTTTGGATCTGAGTTTGTAGCTTCTGAATCGAAGTATTAAGCACTTAATAGAAAGTTGGCTTATCAGGGTATTACGTTGAGCGTACGTGCAGGTACGCCCAGCGTACGCATCGTCAAGCTTGTACGCGTCGTCAAGCCTGTACGCTAAGCGTACATTGGAGAACGCCCCGCATAATTCTGCCAGTTGGGTTTTGAGCATTTGGGCCTCGGTGTGGGCTGTGTTTTGGACTATAGGTCCTTGGGCCTAAGTGGGCCATCAGGAGTCAGTGATTATGGGCCAATAGTGGGATTGGGAAGTCTACCTAGTGTTGGACATTTTTATATTAAGTTTTGGGCCCTAGTTGTGGACCATTATGGGGTAGGGGTAAAATGGTCATTTTATCCTGAGAGTGACTATGATATTGGACTAAGTGTTGTACTTGGTATTAGTAGATTGGGGAGTCATTGGAGTAGCAGTGCGGGAGTTGTCAGATAGCAGTCAGCAGGGTATCAGCAAGAACTCCAGCAGTGCAGGTGAGTTTCCTTCCAGTAGGAACGGGTCTACGGCCACAATGCCGGCCCGTTTAGTTAGCTGTAGTTCCCGAACTTCGGTCCGATGCAGTAGTTAGTACGTTTGATGCCTTCGTGGCTCAGACAGGATTTATGTGTTATGTGTTCCGGGCTACGGCCCGATGCAGTATACAGTATATGTGTTCATGCTAGTTGATATGTTTATGCTATGTTATGTTCAGTTAGTCCGGACTTCGGTCCGATGCAGGGGACAAGGTCCCAGTCAGTTTCCGGACTTCGGTCCGATGCAGGGGGCAAGGCCCCAGTTAGTCCGGACTTCGGTCCGATGCAGGGGACAAGGTCCCAGTCAGTTCCGGACTTCGGTCCGATGCAGGGGGCAAGGCCCCAGTTAGTCCGGACCTCGGTCCGATGCAGTAGGCAAGGCCCAGTATGTGCTTTATATGCTTGTATGGTATGTGGTAGTTTGGGGGAGCTCACTAAGCTTCGTGCTTACGGTTTTAGTTTTTGGTTTCAGGTACTCAGTTTTCAAAGGAGGAGCTCGGAGAGGTTGCAGTGCACACACCATAGTCAGTTAGCCTGGGATGTTTTACTCTGATAATAAGTTTATGATTTGAATTAATACTATGAAATTGTGTTACAACTTATGAAACGGTTTTTATAAATATGGTTTTAGTAATGTTTAAACGAAATTTTTAGTCGTGATTTTTGGGACGTTACAGCTGACTTGCTGCTCAAAGCGTCTGCAACCACATTCGCTTTACCGGGGTGGTAAAGGATCTCGTAGTCGTAGTCTTTGACTACATCCAGCCACCTGCGCTACCTCATGTTCAGGTTTGGTTGATCCATGATGTGTCTCAAACTCTTTTGATCCGTATATATGGTACAACGAACCCCATATAAGTAATGTCTCCATATCTTGAGAGCGAACACCACCGCTCCCAGCTCCAAATCATGAGTAGGATATCTCGTCTCATGCGGCTTCAACTGTCGCGATGCATAAGCTATCACCCGTCCCCTCTGCATGAGGACTGCCCCTAAACCTGTGATGGATGCATCACAGAACACCACGAAATCCTCAACTCCCTCCGGGAGTGTCAAAACTGGAGCCTCACACAACCGCTGACGGAGGGTCTCAAACACCCTCTGCTGCTCAGAGCCCCACCGGAAATCGACCCCCTTCCTCGTCAGACGAGTAAGGGGTACTGCAATCTTGGAGAAATCCTGTATGAATCTCCGGTAGTACCCTGCCAATCCCAGAAAACTCCTGATATCTGAGGGAGATTTCAGAACCTCCCACTCCATGACTGCCTCGATTTTGGCCGAGTCAACCAAAATCCCATCCTAGTTAACGAGGTGCCCGAGGAACTGGACATCTCGTAACCAAAACTCGTACTTCGAGAACTTGGCGTATAGCCGCTCTCGTCTCAGAACTCCCAACAACTCCCTGATATGCTCCTCGTGCTGCTCTCGAGTCTTGGAATACACCAAGATATCATCTATAAACACGATGACCGAGCGATCCAGCATCGGCCTGCAGAACTGATTCATCAGGTCCATAAATACTGCTGGCGCGTTGGTGAGCCCAAACGACATCACCACGAACTCGTAATGACCATAACGAGTCCGAAACGCGGTCTTCTCCACATCCTCCTCTCTGACCCGCGCCTGATGATACCCCGACCTCAAATCTATCTTGGAGAACCAAGATGCCCCCTGCAACTGATCAAAGAGATCATCTATCCTCGGGAGTAGATAACGGTTCTTCACCGTCAACTTGTTCAACTCCCTATAATCAATGCACATCCGGTGCAAGCCGTCCTTCTTCCTGACGAAGAGGATCGGTGCGCCCCATGGAGAACTACTAGGTCGAATGAACTGCTTACCCAGCAGTTCCTGCAGCTGCGAAGACAGCTCCTACATCTCGGGTGGCGCCAATCGGTACGACGCCTTGGCGATAGGAGCCGCACCTGGTACCAGGTCGATCCAGAACTCAACCTGGCTCTCCGGAGGTATCCCTGGCAACTCCTCCAGAAACACGTCGGCAAACTCCCTAACCACTGGAACCTCTGAAACTGAAATCTGATCCCTGACCCGCGTATCCACCACATACGCTAGATAACCCGCACACCCGTGCTGAATACACTGTCGAGCCCTGGCGGCTGAACAAAACCTTGATCCCACTTTGGTGCCCTCACCATATACAACCAGTTCTCCCCCACTTGGGGTTCGAACTACCACTCGCTGGCCCTCACAGTCAATCATAGCACCGAACCGACTGAGCCAATCCATGCCTATATTCACACACACCTCCCCCATGGGGATCGGAATCAAATCTATCGAAAAGGACACCCCAAAAATATCCAACTCACACCCTCGATAAACCGAAGAAGCAGAAACCACGTGTTCGTTGGTGATAGAGACTCGCAACGGACACTCTAACTCGCCCACTGGCACACTGAACTCCTTACTAAATAACTGGGATACGAAGGACCGACTCGCCCCCGAGTCAAATAAAACCAAGGCAGGCAAAGAGTTCACTAAAAACATACCTAATCACAGGTACAACAGATAAGCATAATACAATTATAATAAATGAAATAAAGGAGAGAAACATACCAGCAACCACATTTGGTGCTGCCCTGCCTCCTCTGCGGTCAACTGGAAAGCATGCCCCTGAGCCTTCGGAGGCTCTGTCTTGACTGGCCTCCCATACGGTATCCTCAATGTAGCCGGCACTGGAGCTTGCGCCGGCCTGGCTGCGAGCTGTGGACAGTTGGTCTTCACGTGACCAACCTGATGACAGTGATAGCATAACCTCATATCCGATGCAGGGGCTGTCTGGAGAGAATCCCTAGCATAGTGTCCCTCCTTGCCACACTGGTGGCACCCACTACCCGTCCGAAAAACTCCGGGATGACTCTTGCCGCACTTTCCACAAGTGCGGCTCTGCTGGCCCACGATCCTAGCATCAGCGGTCTTAGACCGCTTAGGCGCCGTTTGCGACTGCGCCGGGGCCTGCCGCTGCTCCCTCATCTGCAGCTCAATCTCCAACTCACGTCGCCTAGCGGCCTCCTGCAACTCCAAAAGAGTATCACATCGCTGGGTAGACACAAACTGACGGATGTCAGTCTTGAGCATGCTCATATAACGGGTCATCTGATCCTACTCAGAAGCAAACTCCGGGCAGAACATCGCCCTCTCTGTGAACATGCGGGTGATCTCCGTCACCGACTCCCCCTCCTGTCTCAAACTCAAAAACTCCTGCGACAGTCGTTCCCGCTCGACCCGTGGAATGTATCGGGCGCGGAACATATCCCTGAACTGCTCCCAAGTAACAGCAGCTCTCTGATCATCAGTGTATGACCCAGTCGCCAATCTCCACCAGTCCTTGGCCCCGGACCTTAGCAGGTTCAGAGCACACCTGACCTTTTGGTCAGTAGGATACGAGCAGGTAAAGAAACATCCCTCCACATCTGAAATCCACCTCATCGCCTTGATGGGGTCCTGTGTCCCATCAAAAGTAGGGGGCTTCGTGTTATCGAAGTCCCTGTACTGGAAGCCCCGACTCCTCCTCCTTCCCCTGCCGCTGTTACAGCTGATGCAACTGCAGCGGCAGCCGTCTCCGCAAGGGCTGCGTATCGCTCGTCGAAGTACTCGACCATGGAGGTCTTAATAGTCCCGAACATCTCCAGCAGCTGTGCTCGGAATGCAGCAGCAACCTCATCATGCAGGATCTCCCGAATCCTGGCATCCAACTCCTCAGTACCCATCTGCACCACGGGCTTAGTTGCTGTCGACCCCTCCTGGTCTTCGTCTCCTGATCTTGATCCTGAACCGGATCCAGTCACAAAGCGTCTCGTCATCACCATTCTGAAACATACCACATGATATCAGATAATCCACATAAATAACTGGAAACCAACTCCCGACTAAACCCTAGGGGTTGTGACTTCCTTGCTACGCGTATGGGTCCTGTGCTTTCAGTAGTATGGGCCCCTACTACCTTCCACACCTACCCATATTTGTCTCAAGTATCACCGTAACACCCTAACAATATACATACATCTGGTGGCCGCTTAACCTCACTCCTAGAGGAAGGCTAATTGTCTCATAACTGACCTACCGGTCTTGCACAACCCACCCATCCATGAAACTTCCACCAACCCTGAAGCACTAGTGTATGCTAATCATACATAACGCTAGACCCTATAGACTTTTAAATATCCAATCCTACCCTAAGCTCCCAATCAAACAAGAACAGAACATAAGGCCAAATCAAAGATTCTCAAGCTATAAGATCTTAATTATGTATAACCGGGATGCATACACTAAGCAACTACAGTAATGATGTCAATCTCATATAAAGGAAACCCTAGGCTAGCAGGCATCATGTAATCAGGCAATTCTATCATGCAATTCCTGAAGATCCCTAGCCTAGCACTAGCATGTTGTTCTAACATATCACATAATCAAATAACTGTATGGTATTTTGGGGTCACTTACTGGCTCCGGTTGATCGTACACCCTGCATCCTCCTTTACTTATTTTGAAAACCATTTGAAAATCATTTTGAAAATCTTTTCCTTGATTTGAGACTGGAGTCACACGAGTGTTCTTCCAATTCACTCAAACCAAGGCTCTGATACCAACTTGTAACTCCCAAAAATTTCATGCCAATTTAAAACTTTTTCAAAACATTTAAAAACCAATCATCATTACAATGTTGTTTTCAAAATATCTAATATCAGAGTTTTCCTAGAAACATAAACAAATCATGAGGAGTTGTACGATCATGCCTTCGCCTTGTCGCGATCCCCTGATGTACCTGAAACAATAAACTGAAACTGTAAGCCCGAAAGCTTAGTGAGCTCCCCCAAAATACCAACTCCATACCAAAATAACCACAACAAATAACAATTTCAGATCAGCATGCATAATGAGCCTTCAGCCTGACTGGACCGCCTCACAGGGCCTACAGCCTATCTGGACCGCTCCTGAGCCTTCAGCATGACTGGACCGCCTCGCAGGGCCTACAGCCTATCCGGACCGCTCCCCGGGTATGTTGGCCTACAGCACAAATCAGGACTGCCTCAACCCAACCCCCAATCAACGAACATGTGCACATAAATACCATACGCTAGCTCATATCATATAACAGTCACACCGATCTAACAGATCACTAATCATAGAAACATCCCAATAATCGGGATATAGACCTAACCGATCACTAACATAGCATTATCCTATAACCAGGACGTTGACCTAACCAGGTCGCTAAGCATAAGCATACCATTATCCTAACTACCAGGATGTAATCAATAAACATATCATGCCATAATCCCGATACAATATATAAAGCGTCGGCCTTGGTGCCTTAGACCCTGTTGATATAGTGAGGATAACTCACCTTGCAAATGTCGACTCGAAAGATAAGCTCACTCTCTCGAATCACTACCGCAAACCCCACCACCTATAATCGCCATACAACCATGTTCACAAGTTCCCAAAATGCCCCCAAAAGTCCAAAAGTCAACCCATGGTCAAAGTCAAAGTCAACTGCCAAGGTCAACAGTCCATGTTGACCTGAACTCGTCGAGTGCAACTAGACACTCGTCGAGTTCCTTGCATAATTAACCCTCTCGCCGAGTCACTCTACTGACTCGTCGAGTTTACGACAATATTCATCGGACTAGCCGAGTTGTTCATCCAACCCGTCGAGTTCATGACCATCTTCATGTGACTCGCCGAGTCTACCATGCCACTCGCTGAGTCCCTTCACTCCTCCATCCTTACATGTGCTTTCTAAGCCACACAAAGGCTCCATATTGCAGATCTAAGCTCCTAGCGCGTGATTATCATGTAAAGTTACAAGCTTTACGTGCATGCAAGATGATAATGCCCCAAAACAAGCTAAAGGAGTGGCTTAAGGTAGAGGAAAGGTCATAGCTTCACAAAGACTGATACTTTATGACAAAGAAGGACTAAAGGAGTCCAGATCTGAGGTTGCAAACCTCAGATCTTAACCCAAAACGGAGAACCACCTCAAAACCCAAAAAAAAGGCTCTAAACCCATAAGTGAAGAGATCTAACTAAAGGAGAGTCAAGGTAGCAACTTGTTACCTTCAAAACAGTGCCAAAACAGAGAAGAATCCGGATCTACAACAGCCCCTTCCTTCAAACTTCTTGAACTCCAAGCCCCTTTACTCCAAAGATCTTCTTTCAAGATAAGAAGCACACAAAATAGAGGGAAAGCACAATTAGGGTTTCTGAATTCGAGGGAGGCAGTAAGAGAGGTTAGGGGGGAATAAGTGATCCTTAAATAGGGTGTTGTTAGGTGCAATTTGTGCACCTTTTTGCACACCTTTTTATTCCCATTTCATGCATCTATTTAGCATAATTGTTCTTCCTTTTTCTTGCATTTCATCATATTCATGTTAGTCTCTAGAACAACCTTGTTTGCACACTTTCATGTCTTTTTCAGGTAAATCGGAGCTTGGAATGCGCTTTGGGAGGTGCCGGGAAGCATTGGTGAAGATTTCGGGATGATCGGACGAAGAACGGAAAAGTTGGAAAAATCAAGTTTGGATTCGGAGTCAGAGGGGTACACGGGTCATGTTGGATTTACACTGAAAAGTGAGCACGGGGCGTGTTTGACCAAGAAGAAGCTATTGACCATGCTGAACACGGGCCGTGTTGACTGCTGAACACGACCCGTTTCAGTTTAGCCTACTTTGACACGGGTCGTGTTTGACCCAAAAACTGTCTTTTGGCAGTTTTTCCTATTTTTCATATCACGGGAATTGGGTCATTTTTACACAAAAAGAACATACCAGAGCACTTTTGGAGAGGAGAATTCAAGGGTTTTAGCAAGGGTTTGTCCGTTAATCATTGGGAAACATTTTAACTCCTTCTTTGTAAGCACTTTAGCACTTAATTTCATCTTTTAAACTTGTTAATCTTGTTCTAGCCATGTGTGGATAGAACCCTAACTTCTCCAATTTCATGTTTTGACTTTTTGGTTGTGAATCAAATCATATGACCTGATGTTTGTGTTTAATTTCTATCTAGTGAAACTGATTTTATTTCAATCGAATGTTTGATTCTAATAATGATTCTTATTGGCCATTTGAATTAGGGTTAGGTCATTCAAGTTATTCATTTTGAAAAATCCGTAATTGTTTTGTGAATTGAACTAAGTAACAAGCATTAAATTGATTTCTTATGAATGAATTTAGTGTAAATCTTTTCACACATTCTTACGCTCCCGAGCTTGTGAGGAGTATTGGGTGTTGTTGGGAACATTCACAATAAGCTTAATGCAACCTTTTAATCTAATTCTAAGAGCTTGTTTAGATTAGGTTAGCAAGGTTAGGATTAATCAAAGAGCATGTTTTGATTGATTAATGTGGTGAATGGAAAGTGTTAGAGCTTGTTAACACTTTCAAGTACCAACTTAGATAGAATGAAACAAATGTCTTGTCATCTTTGATTCACATTGCTGGATTGTCATACATGAAGTTGGAGTCCTTACAAAAATCTGAACTTAATTCATTCGTTTAGTTGTTTACTCGTGTTTTAAATTTGTTTGTTTAATCATTGCATTCAAAAACCCCCTCTTAATCTTTTGTGAACAAATACCTTATGCAAAACAGGTATAGACTGATTGTCCCGTGTCTCTGTGGATCGACCCTACTTGCCTTGTACTACCTTTCTAGTGCAATATAGTGGGATATTTTGGAGTATATCGTACCCCTATTATTTGTTGGGTATGACACGCCTAACAAATTGGCGTCGTTGCCGGGGACACAGTGTTACTAATTGTTTATGCCTAGATTTTTGTGAGCAGGTACATCTCTATAAAAAAAACAAAAAAAA
Organism: Lactuca virosa; assembly: GCF_052849685.1. Lineage (NCBI taxonomy): Eukaryota > Viridiplantae > Streptophyta > Magnoliopsida > Asterales > Asteraceae > Lactuca > Lactuca virosa. Next base: position 423,537,134 of record NC_136429.1, on the reverse strand, counting down.
TAAATAAAAAATAGAAAAAAAAGTGTTGCTCAGAAATGAATACTCCTTACATAGAAGACCAACTTTCTGAGCTAGCTCAGTTAGTTATGATGATTGGAAATGACCAAAGTACGCAACCCACACCTATTCCTTGCGATTTTTGCACTCAAAATGGACATCATTCCGATATGTGTCCATATCTACAAGGAGAATGGGAAGAAGTGCAAGAAATGGGAAGCTACTACTGGCCAAACCAATGGAGTTATGATCAACCTCAACATGATCAATGGTGGGAAAACAACCAAGCTTGGGGAAACAACCAATGTCAAAACCCATACCAAGCTTGGGGAAATGACAAATACCAACTAACTCCACAGTTCGAACAACTATATTCTCCACCTCCCCAACAACCTGAAACGTCGAGCATGTCCTTGGAAGACATTGTCAAAAGCATTGCCACTACTACCCAGATCTTCCAAGAAACAACCAAAGCTAGCCTCAAAAGCTTAGAGCAACAAATTTCACAACATACTCAATCTGTGAGTATATTGGAAACTCGGGGAAAACTACCATCGCAGACGGAGGAGGACCCAAGGCATACCGTTTCTTCCATCACCTTGAACGATGGGAAAAATGTTGATGACCCAAGATTGCAATTAGAAGATGGGGAAGAGGAGGAAGAAGTAGAAGTGGAGAAGGTTGTCAAGGAAGAAGTAGAAATTAAGAATGTTGACATGGAAGTTGTAGAGGAGGTGTTGGAGGTTGACAAAAAAGAGGCTGAGCCACCCACTACCAATGAGAAACTCCTTTCACCGGTAGACCAACCACAAGAGCCGAAAACGACAAATTTGTTGGACCCTTCAAGGGATATGTACCCTGAGAAGGAAGACACCCAACTGGTCATCAAATCAACCACCTTATCAAAGAAGGAAGATTTGACCACCTTACTGGACATGTACAAGAAAGGGGTCGACTGGACGATTTTTGTCATTAAGGGTCTAAGTCCAACATGGTTCCCACGCAAAAAAAAAAGTCAAGTACAAGATAAGTGTTCCATTGAAGGAGGTGGCGAAAAATTTAGTAAGTTGGAGAGCCCCACATACTTAGATTGATGCATATTCAAGGGTCATGTCGAGCCAACGACTTTAAAAAAGGGCGGCTAACCGGGAGGCAACCCGGGGGTATTTTTGTCCTTTCTTTTAAAACTTTTTAGTCTTTGGTAAATTTCAAAATTTTAATGTCCCAAATGGTTATAAACTTGTTTTTGCCTAGAAAATGACTCTCGGGCTCCAAAAATATTTCACGAATAGCTTGGGGAAGATGAAGAGAAGGTTCTCACCACAATTGTTAGACTCTAAGAACGATTCGGTAAATTCTTTCCATATCTTTAATCGTCCACATTTTGCTTAAAATTTCAATTTGTGTGCACTTATGACTGTTTTGGACCTTACCCGACCCGACTACCATCCCGCACCACCTTCCGGTGATTAGGTTGTTCCACCCTCTCCGAGCATCGGGGATGATGCTTATCTTTAAGCTTGGGGAGGGATAGAGTTGTACATTAGGTTTATCCATGCATTTCATGTTCATATTCATGCATAAAAAAAACTCAAAAAGATTTTAGCCTTCTTATTTTCTTTTTCTTGCATTCTGCATTTTAAAATCTATAAAACCCAAAAATATTTTCTAGTTTTTGCATCCCATTTTCATTCATTGTTTCCAAAAAAAATTTAATTCGAGATGAATACAATCTTTACATACAATAGCTCCATGAAGTGGGAAAATGAGAATTCAAATGAAAAAAATTATGAGGTGACCGGATAGTTACCGGAAGTGTAGAATCAGTTGTCATAACTAGGGGGCCCAAACACTGTAATTCGAGACTCCAGCCTTAGATAATAAAAAAATGGCATACTGAAACGTTTTTTTGGGCGGTAATAACAACTTTAGGATGATTTGCTTCTGAATGTTTAAAAAGAATCATTATCAACAACTCTGAACCCACAAAACACGGACCTATTTGTTGACACGCGTTACCCTCGCGGTAGCAGAGAGCTTAAGTATCAGATCCACACAGTCAAGAAGGAAGAAAGGGTACAACTGTCATATTCAGTACCCAAATCAGAATTTCAAGTACTCAAACGAAGAAATTTTCAGAAATTCAAAAGATTGAAGAACTCAAGCTCAAAACGAAGATACAAATCCAAGTTCAATCAAAAATCAAAAGCCATCTCAAAGTCAAATCTGGTGAATGAAGAACTGTGTGATATGATACTTGTGGCTCTCGAAAAAGTGAAAGCATAGGAGCTGGGCCCCTTCGGGTGGGCTCACTGTTTCAACGAAAGTTGATTCGCCGTGACGGGTTCTTAAGGATGCGTCGATTCTGATTCTTGACTATCTAGTCTTAAGGACATGAGATCCCGAACTGTGTTATTTTTGCTCGCAAAAGCTAATTAAGGTATGAAGTTTAAATAAAACTATGGTTGGATTATTGGATTACACCGTTTCGTGGTCTTCCTCACTTTGGGAGTCTGTGATATGTGGAAGGTAGCAGGATGGTCACCTAGGTATTAATGATTGGAGCCCCATTGATGTAAATTCTGATCGTATATGTCCATATTTATAAAAATAAATAAAAAATATTACTTGTGTTCTTAAATTTTTTATTTGGTTCATTTTTGTTCCTTAAGTATCTTTTGTACATATGTTTCTTTTTCATGGTCTTCATTGCATGCATTCATTCTTAGCTTTTAGGATCTTTATATCCCCATTTGTTCTATGTTTCTTTTTGCCATCTAGAAATCGTCCTGTTTGTCCGGTTCTTGTTCTTTCTTGAGGACAAGAAAGGTCTAAGCTTGGAGAGATTTGTTAGGTGCAATTTGTGCACCTTTTTGCACACCTTTTAGTCCCATTTCATGCATCTATTTAGCATAATTGTTCTTCCTTTTTCTTGCATTTCATCATATTCATGTTAGTCTCTAGAACAACCTTATTTGCACACTTTCATGTCTTTTTCAGGTAAACCGGAGCTTGGAATGCGCTTTGGGAGGTGCTGGGAAGCATTGGTGAAGATTTCAGGACGATCGGACGAAGAACAGAAAAGTTGGAAAAATCAAGTTTGGATTCGGAGTCAGAGGGGTACACTGGTCGTGTTGGATTTACACTGAAAAGTGAGCACGGGGCGTGTTTGACCAAGAAGAAGCTGTTGACCATGCTGAACACGGGCCGTGTCAGTTTACTGCAAATCAACACGGGCCGTGTTGACTGCTGAACACGACCCGTGTCAGTTTAGCCCACTTTGACACGGGCCGTGTTAGACCCAAAAACTGTCTTTTGGCAGTTTTTCCTATTTTTCATATCACGGGAATTGGGTCATTTTTACACAAAAAGAACATACCAGAGCACTTTTGGAGAGGAGAATTCAAGGGTTTTAGCAAGGGTTTGTCCGTTAATCATTGGGAAACATTTTAATTCCTTCTTTGTAAGCACTTTAGCACTTAATTTCATCTTTTAAACTTGTTAATCTTGTTCTAGCCATGTGTGGCTAGAACCCTAACTTCTCCAATTTCATGTTTTGACTTTTTGGTTGTGAATCAAATCATATGACCTGATGTTTGTGTTTAATTTCTATCTAGTGAAACTGATTTTATTTCAATCGAATGTTTGATTCTAATAATGATTCTTATTGGCCATTTGAATTAGGGTTAGGTCATTCAAGTTATTCATTTTGCAAAATCCGTAATTGTTTTGTGAATTGAACTAAGTAACAAGCATTAAATTTATTTCTTATGAATGAATTTAGTCTAAATCTTTTCACACATTCTTACGCTCCCGAGCTTGTGAGGAGTATTGGGTGTTGTTGGGAACATTCACAATAAGCTTAATGCAACCTTTTAATCTAATTCTAAGAGCTTGTTTAGATTAGGTTAGCAAGGTTAGATTAATCAAAGAGCTTGTTTTGATTGATTAATGTGGTGAATGGAAAATGTTAGAGCTTGTTAACACTTTCAAGTACCAACTTAGATAGAATGAAACAAATGTCTTGTCATCTTTGATTCACATTGTTGGATTGTCATACATGAAGTTGGAGTCCTTACAAAAATCTGAACTTAATTCATTCGTTTAGTTGTTTACTCGTGTTTTAAATTTGTTTGTTTAATCATTGCATTCAAAACCCCCCTCTTAATCTTTTGTGAACAAATACCGCAAAACAGGTATAGACTGATTGTCCCGTGTCTCTGTGGATCGACCCTACTTGCCTTATACTACCTTTCTAGTGCAATATAGTGGGATTATTTTGGAGTATATCGTACCCCTCTTATTTGTTGGGTCTGACACGCCTAACAGGTGCAAAACCCCGGAAATTAGGGTTTCATCTGCCAGCTCCTACTCGTCGAGTCCCTTCTTGGACTCGGCGAGTAGGTCACTAAAAACATGCGGACCAACCCATTGCCACTCGACGAGTAGGGCAACCAACTCGTCGAGTAGACCTTGAAATCAAGAAAATTCTTATATAAAATCGGTACCTGAGAATCGGGGCGTTACAATATATATATATATATATATATATATATATATATATATATATATATATATATATATATATATATATATATATATATATATATATATATATATATATATATATATATATATATATATATATATATATATATATATAGTAGCCGTTTTATCCGCCCCAAGCGACGGGCGGCGAATGGTTTCTTTTGGTAATTAGTTTTCTTTTTTCGGCAGACTATGATTAGTTTCAATTCAACAAATAGTTTGGTTCAAAAAAATGTCATATTAAATTTAAGACACAATGTATTAGCAAGTATCACTAAGCATTAGTTTTAATTCTACAAGTCATTTTCTTTTAAACGGATAATGTATTGTTTAATGCATTCGTCGTTTTCTTTCGGCAACTCGTTTTGGGGCCCATAAAATGGCTTTTCAATATTAAAAGGGCATAAGGTAATAAAAATATCTTATCCGTTCAAACCTATGTTAATTTTTTAAATTTGCACATAATATATGTTTTACAAAGATTGTTTTATAAAACAAAAATATAAATACCTTATCTTGAGGCTAGTTCTAGGGCCACTTCATAAAGAATAGTGTATAAACTTAAATAGTTAAAGAAAAAAAAAGCAAACATGTGTTTATGTATATGCATGTTTGTGTGGGGGTAGACGTGGACTTGGTATAGGTGTAGATACAAGCGGGGTAAGGTGGGGTGGTGGGTCAAGGTGAGGTAGGGGGTGTACGGGTGGCTATAGGTAGGGTGGGATGCGTGTGCAGACAAGGTGCGAAAAAGACCATGGGTGTAGGTGTGGGTGGCGTAAGTTATTTTCCACAAACAAAAGGAGACTTAATATTTATGTATTTGATATCCCATTTTCTTTCTCAATTTTGGAGTGTATATGTACATTTATGTTAAAATGGGGTTTAAATTGTTTTCCAAACTAACTATTTGGAAACATAATAAAATAGATGGAATACATCGTAAGCGTCTACTTCAGTTAAAGTTAAACCAACAGGAATGAAATATCAAAATCAATATATTTATCACTTAGTGAGGCACACCACATATTCCTATTGAGACCTTAAGACTATAGAGTATCAAAAGAAAAATGAGATTACATGGCGATTACAAGTTTATTTACCAAATACATACACATTCAAATTTAATTAAATAAACATGGAAATCTTATTGTAGATCCCGTCTTTTTAAATTGGAAAACTAAAAAAAAAAAAAAAAAAAAAGTTGTACTTAATTTACCAAAATGACCCTTTTCATTTCCTTGACCATTGATCCAACAACCAGAAACTCGCATCGATAAGTATTTTCGACTGTCCAAAAAATAGCTCTTTTTTTCTCATCTGGTGGTCGGAGGTTTATCATTACTACTAGTGCTAAGAAATAAGAAAACCCTTCACGCCTCATAACTGCCTACAATTCAAAACCAAACAAAGAATTGGCTTTAATTCTTTTTCTAATTCAGCATTTTAACCCTTCCACCTTCCATGATAAACTAGATCCTAACTCGGAGTCAAAAACCACTTTTTATTCAAATAATTTGAAAAACAAATGTAAATTCCTAAAATTTGGAGGCTTTGCCGTGAAGGGAAAAGGAGTTGAAGGGAAGTATTGGCAATATCTTTAATCTCTCTCTGGTGTTATGTGAATCCCGTGGAAATCCATCAATATAGCCCACTTTTAAGATTATGGGCAAACATGGTCATTTAGGAAGATAGGATAATGGGAAAATTGGTGACCATGGCTTATAAAACCAACATCAAACTTCTTATACTTACGATTCTAAGTAACAATATTTACATCTTTATATGGAGAGGAATAACACACTTACACTACTAGGTGTGGGCAACATGTTATTACATGTTATCACATCCAAATTGTCCACCTCATCATCCTAGTCACAATTTGGTGTTATAACACCAAATGTGGAAATGGGCAACACCAAATAACATGGGATAACACATATTATTTTCTATTTTTTTTTTGATGTTTTTAATTTCTATTATTCTAATTGGTTTTATTTTTTTTATTTACTTCATATATTTCTAATTCGTTTTATTTTTTTATTTATGTCATATATATAAAAAAAACATATAAATTAATAAAACATAATTTCATTAAATAGTAAATTAAAAATACCATACAAACTTAAAAAAACATTGCAAACCAAAAAAAAAAAAACATTGAAAAAAAAACACACGATAGTCCTAATAATTAAAAAAAAAACACCGACAAACTATTCTCCGTCCAAGTATTTGCTCTCGATCTTTGCCTTCATCCTCCGTATCACTTCAGCTCGTCTTGGTGGCAAATTGTCTTCGTTTGTCGTAAGAATTGCCAAATCCTTCGATATGCGATCTTGTTCGGCTTCTTGACGAAGGAAATCCAAATGCTCCCGTTGCAATTCATATCTTTTATTTGCGATTTCCGTGTGGGCGTCGATTTTTTTTTTTCATGTCCTCGTGCTCTCGAAGCCGACTTTCATTCTCCTGCGCATGTCGTTGCGCGCGCTTGGCTTTGTCGCGCCCCATCGGTCGTCGTGGCGGAGAGATTTCCTCGATGTCATCAAACTCGTCCGGGGTCTCATCGGTGTCCGCGTTGAGGTCGATGTTCGTGTGTCCGTCGGAAACGTCAACCGAACCCGAACCACGAGACCTCTTTGATTGTTGTTCCGATGATGTTGGCGTTTTCATCCATTTTGGATCTTTTCTCACTATGTCCCATACTTTTTCATACTCAAATACGTGCCCCATTTGCACGTGATATTCCTCCCTCGCAGCTCTAAACACATCGAAATCATTGGCACCACTTTGACGTTGCGAAGAAAGTATGTTGTATATGGAATTGAATTTGGTGCACTTCCGGCTAATTTGAGTCCATTTACCACTAAGCATATCATTATTGCGATATGTGTCACCCTTGTTCAAAATTGTGCGGAATTTGACGATTACGGCATCCCAAAAAGCAACTTTCTTCATATCGTTCCCCATAGTTGGTTGTTTTGAAGTACCGCACCAAGCCACTGCCAACGCATGCTCTTCCTCCGGTGTCCACCATGTTGGAGGTGCTTCCGTTTCGTCCGTCCCGACAATAACCTCTTTCCCTTTCTTTTTTGGTCTCCCTTTTTTTCCCGATGCTTTCTGACTACCCCCGGCTTGCGTCTCGACAACGGTTTCTTGCGTGGGTGGGGGTTGTGTGACTATTTGGCGTATGGGACCGAATGTGTTAAAAAGGTTCATGTATCCCTCATATCCCGCAAAACCTAATGGAGTGGATGTGTTTGTCTTTGGAGGAAGGGTATTCGGGTTTTGATCCATAGTGGTTTTTTTGTTTTGAATGAAATAGAGATAGATATAGAGAAATAGATATAGATATAGAGAAATAGAAGTGTAAAAATGAGGTATATGTATTGATATAGTTTAATTTTTTAAGTAGTAAATTTTTTTTTTTACAATTCACCCTATTAAACGGTAATATTACCGTTTTTCAATGGAACCAAATTTGCAACGGTCAAAAAAATGGCGTTACCATTCGTTACCATGCTCACGGCTAATGGCATAACGCCCCATAACGGCTACCTGGGGCGGTGTTCCGTGTTATGGCGCCGTTAAAGGCGCGTGTCACATCAGATAACGCGATGTCCGCGTTGCCCACACCCGTCTGTCTTAGTCACTCACACACATACATAGTGACAACCACTTACAAATAACCACACCACACAACACCAAACAAAGCACATTTCTTGTCATTTTTCCATTTAACTTGTCATATGTTTAAAGGGTTAAACTAAAACTTATATAAAAAAATTTGATACATTCTTGCATTTAACTTGTATTTCTTAACATTTTCCCCATAAAGTAAAGCTTGTACCTTTTGTTTTCTCTCAGTAGCAAGAGTAAACAAATCTGGAATCCCAACATTATTAGCAAATTATAATTCTTTGGAAAGTTATCTAAAACGAATCCCCTACAATTTACTGAATAAAAATAAAATTTGTAGCTCTTTCCTTTGACATTAGAGAAGTCTATCAGGTTGATCTAAAAATCAATTTCAACCTCTTTTAGGGATCTTTCTGAAACAGATACTCGGAAGCCATCCTCCCCGTAGTGTAATTCAGGCTTTCATCTTTAGTTGAAATAGTTAGCACAATATGTGTTGAAGATATCAGGCACAACCACATATCTATGTATGAGTAGATCAAGCCAGGGTCCTCATTTCTCTTCAGGAAGGTATCAACATCTCTTCTTAAAGGATTCATGTAAGCAACAACTTAATTCTTAGTTTTGTTGTATTTAAAATTAAACTTTTACCTATAAACATAATTAAGCGAATAAATACCGAATGAAATAGAAATCATGCAATTGTAAAATTATAATCACATCAAAAACATTGCAAGGAAACAAAAAAAAAAAGACCAAAAAGTGTTAAAAATGTTCCTACTTTTCAATTTAATGGGATGTAATTCACTTTTGCATTTAATTCAAAGTAATTTATAACGTCAAAGTAATGTACCAACAAAATATTATGCATGTTATCTCAATGATTATGCTAAAATGGGTAATTTTAAATGGTTTTATGAAATTAAAAGTTCAGCCTCTAAAAATTATTTATGACAATCAACAAACATAAATATATACCTGGATTTGTAGATCATTTCCTTCCACAATCATCATTTCGATAAACAAAATATATTTATACCAAATTAAAAGTTCAGCCTCTAAACTTTCATTATGACAATCATCAAACATCAATATATATGTTAAGAATATTCCTATTCTATTTTTCTATGCAAATAAACCCTTGAAAATCAAAACATTTATGTAATAAAGAAGAGCATAACGAAGGATTGTCTCTTAAAAATCTAAATAAACCTAGAAAATGAGATTATACTTACCTTTAATTGAAAATGAAGAAGAGGGAGTGAAATTTTAGGGCTTCAAACCGTACATACATGGGATTCAAAAATCAAACAACAAAATGGTTAAAAATAGCAAAATTAGAGAATGTTTACAGAATAACTTTAATTTGATACAAAACCTACTTGGAATAATTCAAAAATCTTAGATGTGACGGCTCAATTTTCGAAAACTTCAACTTGGAACCAGATATCTGCACAAATTGAACACCTAGTTTGCATACAACATATACATCTACCATGATTTCGGACTTGTAAACAGGGAACGAACCTGTAGATAGAGAAATTAGAGATGGGATGAAGAATTTGGAGTAAGTGAAGAAATCATATACCGACTAATAAACCTAATCAAGCACTAAAACTCTCCCGCTAATTCTAAGCCTCCTTCCCCTCCTCCTCCAGGGACTTGGGAATGTCTATACCTTTAAGATAAGGAAAAAAAATGAAAATCATGGTTGCTGCTAAATTTTATATCACATGAAGAGTAAACAAACAAACAAATCGTTATTCTTGTTGGATGTTGGGTTATTCTTAAATTCAGCATCATAAATAAACATTCAAAACCTGTAAAATACTTAATAACAGAAAATAATACATAAGATGAAGGGCAAAAATTCGAGAGAGGGAAAGAGAAAGAGTGAGGGATGACACGGTAGGTCGATTTGGATTAGAGAGACACACTTTTACCTGATGTTGGCGTTGTGAATCCTTCTGAATCATTCAATTAATAATCATACTAAAGGGCAGCTGGATAAGAAGCACAAAATCTACGTAAAATGATCATAGAGATAAAAATTAAAACAATTAGAAATGCAGCAACACGCAATAAAAACAAATAAAAACCCTAGATTAAGAAGGGATAAATAAATCCATGGACTCACCGCTTAAAGTTTACAGCTCCTCTTGATTTCTCTTGGCCTAGTCTCTCCCTACATTTCTCGGTCTTCCTGGGTGCTTTCTATGACCGATATCTCCAATTCCAGCATAAATATTGAATAGTTAGGTGTGCTAATAGAATGTAAGAACTGTTTTGCTTGAAAAATCGAAAGGAGAAATTCAAGAAAAAGAAGAAGAGCTGGATCAGATTCAAGATCAAAATCTTGTTTATCAAAATCTACCAACCGAGATAGAGGGAAAGGTGATCGATATCGGGAGATTTGGGTTTCAGTTGATGACTTGGTCTCAAGCGTGAAGGGAGATTCTATGTTACACCCGATTTTTTTATTGACTTGAGTTTGACATACAAGTTAATCATGCATTTGAAACTTGTACTTATAGCTTTAGTAATCCACACATGTTTGACTGAGTTTTAAGTGGGAATTCAAATTCAAATGAAAAATAAAGGCTAGTTGAAATAAGATAACGACAGATTGGGAAAGAATGTACGAGGATACCGATAAGAAATGTAATGCATTAGGTATTGTACATTGCGTTTAATATTTTGGACGTCTTAATCTATTTTTAGAAATAATAAGGTTTGTATAATAATATAGTAAGATATATATATATATATATATTTTATTCAAATGATTAATATATTATATCAATTTAGTATAGGAATTATTATATTAAATTTAACAACAATGTTATTGTTATATTTAAAAAACCATATATTTGTAAAAAATTTAACTATATAAGTGTTTATGCACAACACACAAACATTCGTCTAGTTATTCATATGTTCCAAATGACACTTGAACCGATGAACCTTCAACCTTTTGAAGGAGGCTGTTCGTTGAAGATGTTTTACACGAAACAAATATTAAGCTTTACATATAATTTTGTCTAAAAGGGCCACATATTTTCAATTAAGAAACTAAATAAATATTAGGAAGGTTACAAGGCAATCAATGGCCGAAATTAATGATTGCGTAACTGCCAATTAATTTATTTTTTCACAAATCAAAACGTAGGAGGTCATTGTTTAAATACATACTAATTTGATAAGATATTTAATGTTAAATTTCCGTAAACTTATCTCTCTCTCTCAGATTGATCTATTTTAAATAATCATGAAGACTTTTGAGAAAATAGTTACGGTGATGGTTATGCTCACGATGCTAGCAGGCAAAGCATATCCACAAATCGGAAATTGCACCATTGTTGATACTGAAGATTGTTTTCTTGCATTGCACGATCCTAGTATACCACCAACCGATAAATGTTGTGACGAATTCAGACAACACAAAGATTGCTTATGTTTTTACCAACGACACTACTTCAAGTTATTTGACACTGTTCATGCTTGTCATATCGATTTCGATGACACTTGTACATTATTATCTAAATAGTTTATATGTTGATAAGTAAAATTTATTGTTTACATTGAGGTTACATATATTAACCTATACGGCAATTTCTCTTTTGGGATTTAGATACATGTTTCCCTTACCATACTTTTGGGCTTTAAGTACCTTATTCATTTTCAAGTCTGTCTCAGGCCTAAACATGTTTCATTTTCAAAACCAAATCGTTCATACCACCAACAATGTTCAACAAAGGGCATTTTCATCATTTAAGTTATAATCATATTTATTCTTCAAAAACCATTTCGGTTCTCTTCCTAAGTTTCACATGTTTGGTCTTTCAAGGGTGTGACTCAAAGCCTTCAAGAAAACCTAGAAACAGGTTCACATATTTGATATCTAGTATAATTATAAAGCAGGTTGCCACTTTATACCCCAAATCAAGATAACTTAAAATATTTAGAATGTTAGTTTAGAGATGAAGGTTATCTTTCGGTTTAATTTGACTATTTCATAGTTTCATGGTCGTTGAAATTTATATTCCGTGCACGAGAGTTGACAATTAAGCAATTACGACTTGTTACTTGTTCCTGCTTTGATTCATTCTTTTCATCAATCAACATAACTCATTCATCCTTTAATATTCGTTATTCATCGGTTCCTCTCATACCTTCTAAGTTCTAACCCCGACCACCATGATCTCTGTTTTGAATGGTTGAGTGTGGAGAGCTTCGACTAAAGTACCCGTTTTGGGGGTTAGATCGTCCGGCATACTGCGGCCACCCTGGTTTTCAGCTAATCTGCCAATCGAATGTTCCCCTACTCAATTACGAATCAGTAAACTACCGAGTTTTGGATACGGATAGCAGTACACAGACAATCGTCATCGCTAGAAACGATCTGTGGACAACCTTCTGCCCTCAAACTCTATACAACACCTCCTACAACTCGACGCTATTCAAAGGCAATAAATTTAACCAGCAGAATGTGTCTTCGTACTACGATTGTGGTACTACTATACAAGGGATGGGGTTGGGTAATAATTACCGATTTACTTGCACTGTGAATGGCGACGATAGTGACAGTTTTTCTATAGGACCGATCTCATAGCCACCAATATTGCCAGTTTTTTCGTGCAGTGCCAAAATTACATAAATGTTCTGGTGAATCAATCTTCAGCTGCTCTATTAGGAGCAACCAATGCTACAACAGATGATCTGAGGTCGGCTTTGACGGCGGGTTTCAATCTACAGTGGGCGGCAAATAACGACGAGTGTAGTCGGTGTATTCGGTCGCACTACTACAAAATAACACATAGAATACTGTTAAAATGAAACATAGAATACGGTTTTGCAGCCGTACTCTATAACGGGGTTTCCTATTCGAACATGTGATACAATACGGTTGTAAAATCGTACTCTATAAACATCATATAGTACTGTTTTCTAGATAATACAGTGAGGTTGCAAAATCGTACTCTACAATCTTCATAAAGTACGGTTTTTTAGATAATACGATACGGTTGCAAAACCAATACTCTATAATCATTATAAAATATAGTTTTAGGGTTTTTTAAAAATAGTCTTATTCTTTAACGAAACACATAAAATACTGTTTTCTCAATGTAACCGTACTCCTTATAAAATATTGTAAAGTACGGTTTCTTATTGCCTAAGGACATTCTAAATAAATATATTTCATAAATTAAATACAATAATTACACTTTTCTAAAAAAAATGCCTATAAATAATTTATACACACAAACATTTCATGAACAATCAGAATGTATATAAAAGTCAAAACAAAAATATGATTAGTCATTAATTTCTAAAATTAACAATATTCGATTCAAACATAATTTGCAATAAACCAAATTTGTCCATCCTAATCAAAGAAAATTAAATATACAAAAAGACAAATAAATCCATCTGGCCGATGTCAAACTCCATAATTGCAGCCACATACCTGCCACATAAGAGAAGAAAAGAAACTAAAAGTTACAACTAATGGAAAAAGGGAACATATAACTGTCATGATAAGAAAAAACTGAGTTAATTGCAGGAAATAGCAACATAGTTTCATTTATTTGTTTATTAAGACATCCTACTACCATTTCTTCCTATTGTTATACATTGAGACATATATCCCATAATAGCAACATCCTCCAAATTCAAAGTGTTTTTTAAAATATGTATTTTTCATAGTTTAATGTTCTAATAAGATAAAGATTTGAAAGTACGATGCTACATTAGGTTCATTTTTAAAAGTACAATGTCTTCATGAGTTTTTTTAGGTAGAATGTTGTATAAAATGAAATGCAAGTGCAATGTTATAATAATCAAGTACATTAAAGTAAAATGCTATAATAAACAATTAGGTAAGAATAATTAACCTTTCAAAGGGGCACTTGACTCAAATACTTACTCTCAAACCTTGAACTCCACATAACGATGATTTCATCTAACACCCAATCCGGAAACGATTTTTTATCGTTCCAGTTGTTCTATATTAGACAAATTGCACAAAGATTTAAGATACTTACTTTGTTTGGGAATTCATTTTGTCGACTCAACACGAACTCAAACATCCATCTCATGACGTAAAAGCCGCACTCCCAACCTGATGGTTGTTGGTTGCATCACAAATATGAACAATAAAGGATTAGAGAACTTTTACTTTGAACCTAGGGTTTTTATCTGATGATGGAACAGGTTCCGTGTTCCAGGTATCAGTTTTTATTAAAAAAAATTTAACAAGAAGCAGGTTCACGGTACCCATGAAGTACTTTTACCTCGGCAAGTGTCCAATTCATTGGATGTGCTGTGTCGATATCTTCCTTAAGCCTTGCAACACAGCCCTAAAATGAAGATTAGAAAAAAAAAAGCCATAGAAAGAAAAACAGCCGGAAATTCAAAAAGATTTCTTACTCTTCGACATATTTCACGACTATGTAGTTCTCCACGGGCTTCTCATCCGGATTTTTTTAGGAATCCAAGATATACTATGTGCCTTGGTTAAGGCAGATTACTAGCAGCATCCAATGTAATCTAGTAATGCTAATACATTTTAGTATACACAATAAAGAAATAAAGCCAATAAAAATGAAAGCAGTAAGATTCAATACCCTTGCCAATAGGGTGCGACAAAAAACCATTTATCTTTATGGAAGCTCATTGCATCAACAATGTAACTTACAACACCCTCACCATTTGACTCGCATATCATTGCCTGAATCTCAACCGGAGAAATAAAAGCACATTTGTTCACTTTATTCCCACCACGTGTTTCAAGCATTGAATGTAACATGCTACAAACCAAAAAATATACATTATAAATGTAAATACTATAAATGAAAATAATTTAAACATTGTTGTTTGTACTTACATTTGAAACCAAGTTATGACACTAATATCAAGCCATTATTTATTCAACAGACGTAAAATCTCCTCAGAGTAAATGTATATATATATATATATATATATATATATATATATATATATATATATATATATATATATATATGAATGTATGAATTAAATGAAAGTACAATTAACAGGATCACACAAATACCTTAATGTTTAACCACAATTTATCGATTTCAGCCTTAGGAACTTCATCCCAACGCAATATGAGGATAGAAATCTTTATTCTTACCATGACTCCACAATAATTGCTAAACTGAGATTGGGTCACTCCGATATTTTGGCCTAGCTCATCAAATTCAATTTCCAAATCCACTTTGTTTTCGGGTTTCCCCTTATCAGTGTCACACTTGTTTTTTTCTTTGTGGTTGATCCACTGTATGCCTACAAAACCAAGTAACATAATTTCAGAAATACATATTAAGGAGAAGATGGTTCAGAAGTTGAAATATGTGTTTGATGATGATTGTTTGGCTTCTTCAAATTGAGAAGTCAACGTGCTAACTTCTGTTTCATCCGCCCAAAACAAGATATTTGTTGGGAAAGTTTGTGAATCCCCATTTTCTATTAATTCTTCTTGTGTTTGACGAATTTCAAGCAAATGCTCGACTGAAATTTCAATCTGATCGGAAACAGGGTTTCTGCAAATCAAGTGAATGAAACCACATATCAATGAATTCAACATGAAATCCATGGTTACATTTTGGTAGAATTCAAGTTTTTTCTCCTTGATTGAGCTCTGATAAACAAACAGCAGATTCTAGTCCATCTTTAAAGTCTTTCGGGTCGAACCGAAATACCAATTATCAGTTATATTTCCTATAACAAAATACTAAAGCCCTAACTTGAAAGTGAGGAGTTACAATTTGTTATATGTACAGGAAAGAACAGAACTTGAAAAAGTTTGATACTATCACACTAATTTGTGCTTGTATCTTGGGTTTCCTTCACGAAATGGGGGAAAATGATGATTAGAAGAATTACCTGTGAAATGTTGTCACAATACAATTGAACTGCTCTCTGATTTCGTCACTGCGGTTTGCTTGTCGATGCTCTCACAGAATTTTCTTCATATCTGTGGTCTCCCCGTCAACTGCATTCTCAAGCCTTAAACCCTAAAACCGAACATAGCGGGGAAAAAAACGCTCCTAAAATTGCTCCTACCATGATCTAATGGATCATGGGGTACTGGTTTCTCGAAAATTAGTGGCGTATTCCTCATAATTTTGATCGTGGAGCAACTGGAACTCACACTCATTTTTCTATATGTCTATGGAAAAGAAAAGTATGATTTAATAAAATTTATGAGTATCTTTAGCATATAAACCCTCGGTATACTCACAAAAGGTCTTAATGATTATAAAACTAATAAATATCCATATCAAATGTATGAGGTTTTTTTAATAACCAATTAATCCTTATATTACATCTATAAATATCTATCTTTTCTAATAAATGAAACCAAAAAATAACACGTGTCAGTTTTTTAGAATGTCACTTTGACACGTGACATTTTTCTATGATTTTTATTATTTTATTTTTTGGTAACAAATCAAATTCAATTCAAATTTTGAAAATACAAAATCATATCTTAATAACATTATTATGTTTATTTTGCTTAACAAATTAATTCATAATTACTTACAATCGACAATATATTGGTTTTTTTTTTACATTTATTATTTTTTTTATCTATATAGAAATTTTAAATATAACGACCGTGGTTTCCACGGGTTATAACCTAGTTAATATTATAAATATATAGATACATACATATCTACATGCTTACACATAAATAAATCTAACATTTATAAAGCACATTGTTAACTTTACTAATGTGTAATGAAAATCTTATAATATTTAACCCAAAAATACTAGAATTATTTATAACTTACCAAAATTCTCAAAATAATTTGAATCATTTTCACGCATCGTCCATTATTTTTCGCTTTAATGTCTTTTGTCAGGAGGTGTTACTGCAAAAATATAAATTGTAATAATAGTTATTATAAAGTAATAAAAATTTATAATCAATCTTTCTAGTTTCAAGATAGATAAATAGTTTATCACCTTTCTTGCTTTCCGTTTGCGTTTTTTTGCAATCCATAATCCTTCATTGTGATCTGATCTTAAATAAGCAGTATCATCAATATCGACATTTGTAGATGGGATACCGATAGAAAATGGGGGTAGCTCGTCAAACTGATTGTATTCTTCCTCGTCCACTACATTTTCAACGCCAACTATACGCCGTTTACCATGCAAGACAAGGTGCCATGTCGAATCTTTTGGGTCCTCCACGAAGAATACCTGGGTAGCTTGTTTTGCTAAAATGAATGGTTCAAATGCATAACCGTTTGTGGAAAGATCAACAAGTGTGAAACCATCGTTGTCAATTTTAACACCTTTCCGATTGTCGACCCATTTCTTGGATGACGCCATAATAAGAATTTTTAGTGATCCTCGACCTTGTTTCATGATTTATGCTATAAAATTCTATCGATGATGCTATTAGCGTCACTCCGCTATTTTGATACGTACTTTTATCATCTTGCTTCTTAGTATAAAATGTATACCCATTAATGTCATAGCCTTGGTATGTTGCAACAACATGTTGTGGGCCGTTCCCCAACTCCACTACTAACGGATCCATGTTTTCTCCCCCATAACTTTGTTTCACCTTGTCTTTCAACCATTGTGAAAAAGTTTTATTATGCTCAGTGGTCAACCATCTATCACTCTTATTTTTATTTTTTGCTTTTAAGAGTAACTTGTGCCATTTATGTATGGAGCAACCACTGCCATGTGTTGTAAGACTGTAAAATGTGCAATGTGAAAATTGTTTATATCTGGAACTACCATTTTCAATCCAATTGTCCCAACCCCTTCAAGTCTTCCCTCGTGTCGAGAATGTGGAACCCCTATACTTTTCACACCTTTTTCACACCTTTTTAAATAACTTGTACAAAACTCAATTACCTCTTCTATAGCATATCCTTTAACAATATTGCCTTCTTGTCGATGTCGGTTTCTTACATACCCTTTTAAGAAACCCGTATATATCTCGAATGGATACATGTGTCGTAAGAATATCATACCACAAGCCTTAATTTCTCTTACGAGATGGGATATTAGATGAACCATGATATCAAAAAAGGAAGGTGGAAAATATATCTCGACTTGGCAGAGAGTGATGATAATATCACGTTGCCATGAATCTAACACCTCGGGGTTAATCACTTTCGAATGAATCATGTTAAAAAATAAACAGAGCTTTGTGATTGCATGTCAGACACCGCCCGACATTATTCCACAAATTGCAATGGGAATCATATGTGTCAATAGAACATGACAATCATGAGACTTCATACCAAGCAATTTCAAGTCTTTCATCGACACTAACTTCTTAATGTTAGCAAAATAGCCGGATGGGACTTTCACCCCTTGCAAACATTTACAAAATTTGGTCTTCTCGGCCTTAGACATTGTATAACAAGACGGTGGTAGATACGTACGCTTTCCATCATTCTTAACAGGTGTAAGTTCTGGCCGAATTCCCATTTCGACCATGTCTTCTCGAACTTTGATACCATCCTTCGTTTTCCAAGGAATATTCAATAACAAGCCTATCAAACTTTCAAAAACATTTTCCCAATATGCATCGGATCAAGACAATGTCGGACTTCCAGGTGCTTCCAATATGGCAACTCCCAAAAAATAGACCTCTTCTTCCAAATATTTTTTGGAGGTTTTTTACAACACTTTCCAACACAATGTTCAAGTCATTAACTCGTAATAATACATCTTCTCCCTTCATTGCTGGTCTTGTCACTCCGTCTTCAATTTTACCATCGAACAAATGTTTTTGTGTATGATACACATGTTTTAATGGAAGGGACCTTCTATGACCCATGAATAAATTCATTTTACAATTTGTTAACCATAACAAGCATTTGTCATCTTCACAAATAGGACATGCCTTTCCTCCTTTTGTAGTATATCTTGACAAGTTTCCATATGCTGGAAAATCACTTATGGTGCAATAAATCATCGCTCGGAGTTGGAAAAATTCCTTCATGTAGGCATCATATACTTCTACGCCCGAGTTCCATAATTCCTTCATATCATCAATTATTGGAGCCAAATACACATCAATATCGTTACCAGGTTGCTTCGGACCTTGAATTAGCAAAGTCATCATGATATATTTTCGTTTGATGCATAACCAAAGTGGAAGATTGTAGATGCATAGAAGAACCGACCATGTGCTACGGCGACTAATCATGCTTCCGAATGGATTAATTCCGTCTGAACTAAGTCCAAACCTTATATTTCTAATCTCCCTACCAAATTCTTCAAAATTAGAATCAATATTCCTCCATTGTGGTGAATCAGCAACATGTCTCATATTTTCATCTATTATACGGTCTTCGGCATGCCAACGTAATAGTTTGGCATCTTTGGCATTCATAAATAATCGTTTAAGTCTTGGTATGATAGGAAAATACCATAATAATTTAGCAGGGGGCATTCTTTGTCACATCACTATTTTTTTCAGTTTCGCTTTCCCGCTTATACAGCGATGTTCCACATGTAACACATTCATGTAGGTCAGCATACTCGTTTCTATAAAGGATACAATCGTTTGGACATGCATGTATTCTTTCAACTTCCAATCCCATTGGGCACACCAGTTTGTTCGCTTGATATAATGAAATAGGTAACTCATTTTCTTTGGGAAGCATTTCATGCAATATCTTTAATAGGCTTGTGAAACTCTTATCACTCCAACCATTGTTTGCTTTTAAGTTAAGCAACTTTAGCACGGATGAAAGTTTGGTAAATTTTGTACATCCAACATATAATGGTTTTTCAGAGTCTTCAAACAACTGTTGGAATTTTTGATGATCTTTTTCCACAACATTATCCTCTAGATCATGCAACATGTCATCTAAACCATCACAACTGTCATTATCCAAATGATCACCAACCTCATCATGACTACACTCTGGAACAGGTGTATCATGGTCAATTAATAGTTCACCATGCCGTGACCATCGTGTATACCCACTCATAAACCCCTCACATATTAGATGTTCTTGTATTATTACATAATCATTAAACTTATGACAATTTTGACACTTTTCACAAGGAAACCAGATGTGACTTTCTCCTTTGTTCTTCCGATCATCCTTGACTATTTTAAGAAAATCAAGCGAACGTGCCAAGTATATTTTGCTAGCACGTGGTATTTCATACATCCAAGTATTATGATCCATCTGGAATTTAAATAAGAAAAATTAACAAGCACTATAATGTATGCATAATATACCAAATGTTATTCCAAGTGGCAAAAATCCTAACCACTTTTTTAATATTTTTTGTCTATGTAAGCATGCATTAAGATATTGACTACTTAAGAAGAAACAAACAACATTTCCCTTTAGCTCTCCAAATTTGACTAAAATAATCAACTATATCTTTTGGCAAACATACATGACTTTGTTCTTATTTATTTAATTCGAATTGCATCCTATAAACTATGTCCATTTTAATAAGTTATTATGTAGTGGAATACATAACTAAATCGCAAAACAATGATATCATATATTATTATTATTATTATTATTATTATTATTATGTTTATGTTTAACAAGTACAAAACTAAATAAATTAAACAAATACAAAAATGCTTCAAGAAAATATGGGTCAAATAATCTCATTGTTTTAATTTATATTTTAAATTACAATCTTTTCTTAATATTAATATATGATTTTTTTACTTATAATATATTATATTAGGCCGTCCGGAGTACCGGCAACGAACGTTGTCGTCGTCTAGCTAGCCACGAACCACGAATGTGAACACCACCCCGGTCCCCTCGTTGTGCTGACATGGAGCCACAGTCATGGTCTCTCGTGCTTCCCACCACGAGCAGTCTTCTTCTCTCTTCGTCTCTTCTTCTCTATTGCAGGTGAAATCGACCACCACCACAATTACAATGTGATGAGTATACCGACTTCATTGTGTAAGGAAGGTGGAAGACGATGATGTTGAGGTGGTGGTGATGGTGATGGTGGGTAGTGGTGGTAAGGTGGGTGGTAGTGGTGGTTGGCGGGTGGTGGTTGTATGTGGTGGTGGTGGTGGTTCCGATGGGTGATGGGTGGTGGTGGTGGTGGTGATGGATGGTGGAGGCGGGTGGTGGGTGGGTGTTGGTTAGTGGTGGGTAGTGGTGGTTGGTGGTAATGGATGTGGTGGGTGGTGGTTGTCTTATTGGTGGTGATGGTGGTAACGGTGGTGGTGAAGAGTTACGGTGATGGGTGGTGGTGATGGATGGAGTCTTTAAATAAATAAATATTTATCTAAATATAGGTGGTTGAAACTTATAATTTTTAAGATTTTTTATATTTTTTTTATTTATAAATAAAAAGAGTAACCTTAATAAAATCTATAAAAATGGGTGGTTGAAACTTATAATTTTTAAGATTTTTTATATTTTTTTTATTTATAAATAAAAAGAGTAACCTTAATAAAATCTATAAAAATATTTAGATAGTGTCTTGTATATTCATGGTATTAATATATATTTTAAAGGATTATTTAATAAATAGTTGTACTTTTAATATAATAATAAGAATAAAATCAAAATTATATTATTTAATTAATAAAGTTATTTTTTATAGATTTACCACTTAAATAGAAAAGGATTAAATAAATATAAATAGTTTATGTTGTGTTTCAATATATATTAATATTAATATTTAAATATATAAAGTAATTAAATATAACAAAGGGTTATATATGATATCTATGGAGGGTACAATAAAATATAATAAATATCAGCGGCAAACAGAGGAGTGAAGCAGATGACCTTTATGTTCCCTAAACACTTTTGACACCTAGCATTTAAGAACTTTTCTTATATAAAAATAATATTAATCTTTTCCTCTACAAAAGGAACCAATTGTTCATTGCACAATCAAACGGAGAAGAAGTAAAGCAAGACAGAGTCAAGATGCGAGAAGAAGTAAAACAAGACCGAGTCAAGATGTGAGAGTTAGATAACATATATACATACATCGATTCGAGAGGGATGTACCTTAAGAGAGTTCTGACTAGCGATGGAAGATGGTTTTGTTGAGCGAGTGACTTCCGACCTCTTGGTGGTGACCGCAAACGTCCAACTGTTAGGCCCCGTTTGATAGTTACTGACTGAGAAAGTGCTGACTCGGAAAGGTCTGTTTGGGTAAGAAATCATGACTGAGTAAGAAACCATGTTGTTTGATTGTACATCTGACTGAATGTGCCGACTGATGAAAATGACCATTTTACCCTTTGTATATATATATATATATATATATATATATATATATATATATATATATATATATATATATATATATATATATGTGTGTGTGGGGGGGGGGGGTGTATGTGTGTGTTTTATTTCTATCCTTTTATTCTCTCACATTGGCGGAATATCAAATAATAAGAATATGATGTCCTTAAATAAATAAATGGTTATCATAGTAGATTCTTAACTTCCGGCCAAACGAAACACACACACACGCCCTCATAGCAGAAATACACGCACACACACGTTTTCTTGCTTGCAAATGGATCCAGCCACCCACCTGGTGGCGTACGGTGGCGTTGGTGACACGAGGAGGCGGGCAGCAGCGTCATCGACGGCACATCCGCATGGCGGCGACGGAAACGAGCGGAATAGTCACTGGTGTGTACGATTGAGCGAAGACATCACGAAGGGAAACGAGAAGGGAAGATGGTGGTGCGAAACCCACCGAGTACAGCAGCAGCAACCTCGCCTCACGGTTTTCCGGCGACCCACGCGAAGATCTTTGTTGTTCACGACATCACTGGCGGTAGTAGGGATGGTGGTGTTCCGATGGGGAAACTCGAATCCAGTCATCCTTCACGTCGTCTTGGGGCGGTATAAGAAAGGTATGGGCAAAAACGAAGATAGAAGGGTGTTTACGGTGGGGAGGCGGTGGCAATCCATCACCGGAAACAATGGCCACAACAACATCAGAAGAAGAAGAATATAGCGGCTTATCGGTGATCTTCGGCTTCAACAACGGTGGTTGACGACCTCAACGGAGGTGGTGGTGCGGCGCCAGAAGTCGAGAAAGAGTGAAGGTGGTGGCGCTGGTGGGGAGGCAGAAGGGTGGTGGCGGCTGATGAAGTTAATATTAGGGTTAGGGTTTATTTCTTTATATATGGAGGCAACTAGGAGGGTGACGGGTTCACACCCGGTTATTCATCTTCCCCATAATTACAGATTCAGTCCCTCCTTCCCCCATTTTCTTTCAAAATGAGTCCATAAGTTACCCTTTTAACCCCAACCATCTAAAATCTCTTCAAATTAAGTCCAACATTTTACCAAGCAGCCCCTCCCTCTACAATTATTTTCAAATGAAGTCCAAAATTTACTCTTTAGCCCATGCTTCCATAAATCCTTTCATATCAAGTCTCATACTTACCAAACACCCCATGTCTTCTAAAAATCTTTACAAAGTAAATCTTGAATCTACACTTTGACCCACGAATAATCCAAGTTATAACATTTGGCTCCCCAAAACCAACACCCCACTAAATATCATGGATTTTAGGGCCACAATTCATATTAATTTTATCTATTTATTTATTTACTAAACGGGGTGTTACAGTCTTACTATCTTAAATGCAACTATCATCTTCTCTAAGGACTAAGAACTCAAGAACATCATAAGGAATACATAAATTATTGTATTGCTCTTTCATAAGTTTACAACATGATGAGTAAAGCATAATCTTAGTTGATTATATAAAGTTTTCTTTTTTACATTTACAAATCTGAGCGGATAACTAATAGGAATGATTCAAACGAAACTTAGATAATTATAGGAGATTGTATATATCCTGTATTTTAGTTAAGTTTGTTATACTTGTATTATATATATTGATCAATATACATCTCTCACATTAACGTGAGATTTCTAAAACCTAATATGGTATCAGCCTAATCTTCATGGCCGCCATTCTCCTTTCTCTCTTCTTGATTCTAATCATGGTCGGTGACTCTACCACCATCGATGTTCCTCTTCCTCTTTCTACTGTTCTCCACATGCTCACCATTAAACTTTCGTCCACCAATTACCTTCTTTGGAACAAATAGATGGTTCCCCTTCTATCCTACCAGCAACTTACAAGCAACGTTGATGGAACTATTCCTCCACCGTCGGTAACCCTTACCACTGGTGACATGACTTCAGCAAATCTTGCTTATGCCTCCTGGACAGCTGCTGATCAACGAGCCCTGATCTTCATTCAGTCCTCTCTATCGGAAGAGGCAATGGTTGTGACCCTCGGTCACAACACCTCTCACACTGTCTGGTCTGCTCTTGCATCCATCTATACATGACTCTCTTGAGCGTACTCACACGCTTACTGAGTCTCTTCGTCAACTTAAGAAAGGCTCTACTACTATTTCTGAATTTTCTCGTAAATTCAAGGGCATTTGTGATCAACTTCAAGCTCTTCTTGACTTCGGTTTTACCAACCCCACTCATATGCTCTTCTTGTCAATTAGCAAAAAGCAAACGATTGTCTTTTGATCGTAATTTAAAATGTTCTATGCATGTGTTGGATTTAATTCACTGCGATTTATGGGGACCTTCTCCTGTTGTGTCTAGTGATGGATTTCGATATTATGCTATCTTCATTGATGATTATTCCAGGTTCACATGGTTCTATCCCATGAAAGCAAAATCCGATTTTTACAATGTATTCAATGCTTTTGTTGCACTGGTTCAAACACAATTTTCTTTAAAAATTAAGACCTTTCAATCAGATGGTGGGACAGAATTCACAAGCAACCAAGTGTGCAATCTCCTTTCTAGTAACGACACACATCATCAACTTTCATGTCCCTATACTCCTCAACAGAATGGAAGTGCAGAATGTAAGCATCGACATCTCACTGAAACTAGTTTAGCCATCATGTTTAATCCTCACGTTCCTGCTACTTTTTGGGCACATGCATTTAGTTATGTTGCTTATACTATCAATCGACTACCCACAAAACTACTTGACAACAAGTCACCTTATGAACTGTTATTTTCCTCAACACCCAATTATAGCAATTTTCGTGTTTTTGGATGTTGTGTTTTCCCATATCTCAGGGATTATTCTTCTCATAAACTTGCTCCCAGGAGTGATCCATGTGTTTTTCTTGGCTACAACATGCAATACAAGGGATATAAGTGCTTTGATCCATATACACAACGACTCTACATAACTCGTCATGCTCAATTTGATGAGAATCTTTTCCCGTTTCAAAGTCATAAACATAAAACTTCTCCGGTCACATTATTTTTGTCTACCTATTCTGATGACCATCCAGTGCCTATCCCACTATCTCATTCGCAAACTACCCCTATGGTTCCAAAACCGACTTTCACTTCTTCATGTGAATTATGTATTGACCCATCCTCACATGCAACCCCAATTTCGAATGAACAACCGTCACCTTCTCCTATTCTTAATGATCCGCCATCACCATTGTCGCCTACTCCTCCTGTCACGCTCTCCCAACCTTCCGCTTCGGTCCATTCCATGGTAATTCGCTCAAAGGCTGGTATTTTTAAGCCTCGACACTTTGCGGATCTTTCACATGTGTCTACTTCGGCCTTACATCTTGCTCTTTTTGCTACCAAGGAGCCCAAAGGCTTCAAATCGACTGCTAAGGATCCAAAATGGTTCGCTGCTATGTGTGATGAGATGAAAGCACTAAAACTCAATTCAACATAGGATTTAGTACCATGACCATCACAATCAAATATTGTTGGGTCCAAATGGGTGTTTCGTACCAAGTTTCTTGCTGATGGCACAATCGACAAGTTCAAAACTCGTCTTGTTGCGCAGGGTTTTACTCAAGTTCTCACCATTGACTACTCTGCTACTTTTAGCCCTGTAACACCTGTTCCAGGTATTGATTTATTTTTATAACTTTTAGGGTTTTGTGCATGGACTCTGTAAGAGTATCTTGTTGCCTTCTATATCTCATTCTTAGTATAGTTGTGGGAGATCCTGGTGTCTTCAGTACACCAATTACTTTTTATTGTTGATTTGTTTTATCTGTTTTGACGGTCCTAGATCCCAATATACTGTGGATATCATTTGGACTTAGTCATTGCAGTTATCTGTGTTCTATTTTTTGATTTGATTGATTAATTGTTGTTATGGCTGGTCCAACTGATGAGTCTTCTAGTGGTAGCAAAAATGATTATGTTG
Source organism: Lactuca virosa (assembly GCF_052849685.1). Lineage (NCBI taxonomy): Eukaryota > Viridiplantae > Streptophyta > Magnoliopsida > Asterales > Asteraceae > Lactuca > Lactuca virosa. Next base: position 423,510,739 of record NC_136429.1, on the reverse strand, counting down.
TTAATATATATGATCCTATTTATGTGCATCCTTCTGATAATGCAGTTACTAGTTTCATTAACTTCAAACTGTCAGGAACTGAGAATTACAGAGTTTGGCGTAGTTCCATGATTAGAGCTTTAGAAGCTTGAAACAAACTTGTTTTTACTGATGGAACTGTGACCAAACCTTTTAATGATCATGTTAAAGCATCCAAATGTGAAAGAGCTAATGATACTACCTGTTCTTGGATTCTTGGATCTATTTCTGAAAATATATATGTTAATCATGCTTGTTCTGAGAGTGCTCAAGTAGTCTGGGCAGATTTATTTGAAACTTATCATAAAGTTGATGGGTTTGTCATTTTTAATGTACATCAAAAAAATTAACTCTTTTATCCATGGCATTTTGTCTTTGTCAGTTTAATTTAATAAACTAGATTCTTATTGGAAAGAATTTGATGGTTTAACTAATATAACTGATTGCACATGTGAAGCTTCTGCTAGTTGTAACAGTCATTCAAAATTAATGAAGGTAATGCAGTTTTTAAGTGGCGTAGATGAGTCTTACAGTCAAGTTAAAAATCACATTTTATTAATGGACCCTCTTCTATTTGTTAAAACCGCCTTCTCTTTGGTGTCTCGTGAAGAGTCTAATAAAAAACATGGGTCAAATCTATTAAGTTCTAACAATAAGAACACTTCTTCAGCTTTTGTGCCTAAGTTTGTTGTCTAAAAGAAAACTAAATCTAAGGGCCCAGTTCCTCAATGTAAGAATTGTGGTTTAAAGGGCCATTCTATAGAAAAATGTTTCCAAATAATTAGATATCCCAAAGATTATAAACCAAGGTCTAGGTATTATAATCAATCAAAAGGTTTTTATGGTAATAGTTGTTCTGATTTTAAACCTGATTCTTCTGGTTCTAGTGCTTCTGATTGTCATTATCTTACAAGTGAGCAATATGCTAAGTTTCTTAATCTCATTGGTGACAATAAGCAAGGGTTGGATGTGTCATCTGCTAGTGCCAACATGGCAGGTATTTCATGCAATTCTTTTCTAAATGCCAATCTTTCTAAATGGGTAGTTGACTCAGGAGCTAGTCAACATAAGATTACTTCTGAGTCATTACTTCGTGATTCAACTGATAATTCAAAATTAAATTTGAGAGTTAGTCACCCAAATGGGTCTTCTGCCCAAATCAACCAAATTAGGAACTTACATTTGTCTAATTATGTAACCTTGTTTGATGTTTTTGTTGTCCCTGATTTTAATATAAACTTGTTGTCTTTTCACAAGCTATGCAAAGATAGTAAGTGTGAAGTTGTTTTTAGTGAGCACATCTGTTATGTTCAGGATTCACAGTCCAAGGGGACGGTGGAGACTGGTAATCAATCTCGGGGGCTTTATTATCTTGATCCCACAATATCAGGTAATAAGTCATCCATTCCTAAAACTTATTATTGTGTTTCTATGTTCACCTGGCACAGCGGGCTTGGTCATCCTGCTGATCAGGCTTTAAATGTGCTTAAAAATAAACTTAAATTCAGTAATGTTGCATTACCTCCTTGTGATGTGTGTCATAAAGCAAAACAGACTAGGGTTTCTTTTCACAATAGTCAACATGTTACTAAGTTTTTAGGAGAGCTTATTCACCTAGATGTGTGAGGACCATATCGTATAGAGTCTGTTGGTGGTTTCAGATTTTTCTTGACTATTGTTGATGACTTTACAAGAGCTACATGGGTCTTTCTTCTTAAGTCTAAAGATGAAGTTTATCAATGTTATGTTACTTTTTTCAAGATGTTAAAAAATCAATTTCAAGTTAATGTTAAAACTATAAGATCTGATAATGGAACCAAATTTTTAAATTCCAGTGTAAAAGCTTTTAATGAAGACAATAGAGTTGTTCATCAGACAATTGTGTTTACACTCTACAACGGAATGTGTTGTGGAGAGAAAACATAGGCATATTTGAAATGTAGCTAGGTCTCTTATGTTTAAGTCATGAATTCCTTTAAAATAACTTGGTGATGCTATTCTTACTTCTGTCTTTCTTATTAATAGGACTCCTTCCTTTATTTTAATTGGTTTATATCCTTATGAACTGGTTAATAAAAGGTGTCCCAACTTTGATAATTTTCGTGTTTTTGGATGTTTATGTTTTTTTACAAATTTGCATAATGCTGATAAATTTGCTGCTAGAGTTGAAAAATGTGTTTTTTTGGGATATTCTTTGGAAAAGAAAAGCTATAAAGTGTTAAGTCTTGACTCAAATTCTATATTTGTTTCCAGGGATATAAAATTTTATGAGTCTGTATTTCCATTCAAAATGAAAAGCTCTATTTTAGGTAAGACTAATGAAAACTCTTGTGGGGTTGATCCTTTTTTCTATGATGATCCTGGTCAATCTGAATAATTTTTTGATGAATTTAATAATAATCAGAGACTGGATCATCAGTCAGATGGTACTAGTTCACCTGATAACCTAAATAGAACAGATGTTACACAATATAGTTCAGATACCACTTTTGGTTAAGGGGAGTCCTCTATGCCTTTGTCTGTTGGGTCTGGTATTGATTTTATTGATATGGCCGAGGAACCTAGTCAGTCTAATTATGAGTCCCTTGATTCTCAGTCGATTGGTCTCACACGTACTAGGAGAGAATCTCGTCTTCCTACTAGATTTAGTGATTATGTCATAGAAGGAAAATACAAGTATGGAATTGAAAAAAACACTTAACTATTCTTCTTTGTCTAATGAGTCTAAATGTTTTGTTTCAAATATGGATAAATCTTTAGAACCATAGTCTTATTATGAAGCTTCTCTTAATCCTAAATGGGTTAATGATATGAATCAAGAAACGGAGGCTTTATATAGGAATAATACTTGGATTGTAACTGATTTACCAAAAAACAGAAAACCCATGACTATGAGGAGACAAAGCTAATGAGGAAAAAGAAAGATATAAATCATGTCTTGTAGCTAAAGGCTACAATCAAAGGGAAGAGATTGACTATGAGGAGACTTTTGCTCATGTAGCCAAAATTGTATCAGTTCGTGTAACACCCGAAATCAAAAAGGCCAAGAAAGGAAAGAAAACCCTAAGTCAAGGGTCAACTCGTCGAGTCCAGGGTGGAACTCGACGAGTCGGAGCGGGATCCGGGTGATCAATTAAGTAATCGACTCGGCGAGTCGGTATAGAGGACTCGGCGAGTCCGGTCTGAAGAGGGAAACCCTAAATCCGGGACTTTGGGCACTATTTAAGCGTCTTATTCTCTCCATTAGGGTTCCTTATAGCCTCTCTTATCCAGAATACGAAACCCTAAGCCTCCATTGTTGCACATTCAAGCTTTCTTGCCATTTTGGGTGATTTGAAGGAAGAAGGAAGAAGGGAACCATTGGGGATTCAAGGATTGGCAGTAAATCCAGAGTTTGTGGGATTTTCCAGAGCATTTGAAGGTAATGAGTTGCTACCTTCACTCTTTTGCATATAGATCAACCTTTAACATGAGATTTGGGGCTTTTAGGGCAAGTTTAAGAACCATTTCAGGTTAGAAGCCCAGATCTGAAGTTGCTACTTCAGATCTAAGTGTATCTTGGCCTAGAGAATCATAAAGCATCAGTCTATGGGTTGATTGTTAAGCCTCTTTGTCTCAAACCCGAGTTTGGAGTGTTTTGGGCCTAGATCTCCTTAGCTACACGTAAAGTTTTCACCTTTACGTGAGGGATGGACTTTGGAAGTATGGATCTATGATTGGGAACCCCTGCATGGCTCGAAAAGCCACTGAATGGATTAAGAACCGGAGCGACTCGACGAGTTACATAGGAAGACTCGGCGAGTTGGATGAAGTTGGGCAGGAACTCGACGAGTTGGAAGAACAACTCGGCGAGTCTGTTGAAGATTGCCTTGGACTCGGCGAGCCTGTTCTTGGACTCAGTGAGTCAAGTCGCGAAACCCCAAACCCTTCGAGTTAAGACTCGGATCAGTAAGTTGAGTGGGGACTCAGTGAGTTGGACAGGACAGGACTCAGAAATCGGTAGACTCGGCGAGTCAGGGACTGGCTCGGCGAGTCGAGTCGCGAATGAAAGGATTCTGAACGTATGAACTCGGCGAGTCAGTAAGCAGACTCGGCGAGTAGGGTTGACCTGGAAGGTTGACTTTGACCAGGACTTTGACTTTGACCAGAGTGGACTTAGTTGACTTTCGGAGGACAGTTAGACTAAGTGTTTTATTGGTATTAGTAGCTCGGAGAGCTAGTGGAGCAGCGGTTCAGAAAGTGGGCGGACAGCAGCCAGAGCATTATCAGCAAGTTCAGCAGTGCGAGGTGAGTTACCTTCCAGTAGTGGTGGGTCTACGGCCACAATGCCGGCCCACCAGTAGGGATCGTATGTTAGATGTTTGTCTTTGTGATATTAATCTGTGTTGCTACTACCTGATATGTTATATGCTAGCGTGATATGATATGTGATAGTGATAGAGTTCGGTTGTTAGGACCGAAGGGTAGGTTAGGCACCCCAGATATGCCTAACAGTATGTTATGATATGTTTAGCAGCTAGCATGATACGTTATATGAGCTAGAGGTAGGAGGAGGGGGAATAGTCCCCGAGATTCGGTTGTTAGGACCGAAGGGTAGGTCGGACACCCCAAATATGTCTGACAGTAGATTATGCTATGATATATGTGATAGTAGTAGTAGGGGGTGAAATAGTCCCCGAGGTTCGGTTGTTAGGACCGAAGGGTAGTCAGCACCCCAGAATGGCTCGACATGGGTAGGTCAGCGCCCCATAATGGCTTGACACGGGTAGGACGGCACCCCAAAATGGCCGCATGGGTAGGATGGCACCCCAGAATAGCCGCATGGGTAGGTCGGCACCCCAGAATGGCCGTACGGGTAGGTCGGCACCCCAGAATGGCCGTACCGGGTAGGTTAGGCACCCCAGAAATGCCTGGCAGTATGTATGCTATGTGATTGTATGGTATGTGGTATGATGGGGGAACTCACTAAGCTTCGTGCTTACGGTTTACAGTTTTGGTTTCAGGTACTCGTTTTCAAAGGAAAGGAGCCGGCTTGATCGCATCGCATCACACTATGTTTTCCGCACATGAGATCTTTGGGATTACACTCTGATATGGTTTTATGATAATATGTTTTGATATCTGACACTTTGGTTGACACGAGATATTATTATGAATGTTTTTATATTGATGGTTTTATGTAATAACTTATTAATAAAAATGAAATTTTTGGCCTTGAATTTTGGGATGTTACAAGTTGGTATCAGAGCCTTGGTTTGAGGGATTCGGACATACTCTCGGGTGTGTCTGAACTCAAACTAAGGGCTTGGTATGAAAATTTTCAAAAGTAAAACCATTTTATAAAAAGGAGTTTGGAAAGAATATGAAAAGAGAAAATAACTTTGAGAAGAACAAAGTGTGTGATGCGTGCAATCAGCCGAGCTCAAGTAAGTTTTACCCCAAGATACCCATACAAGTTATGCTATGATATGATTATTAGAACTGCATGCTAGATTAGGACTAAGGATCTAGGAGGATGCCTTATGTGCCTGTTATACGAGTATGAGCTTTATGAGATGCATGCTAGAATAGATTCCTGAGTAGAGGATAGAGCAATATGGTTGGATTATGTGGTTAGATTTTCCCTTGTCTGAATGCTGTTTGCTTTGTGCATTGTGGGATTCTGAGTGATGGGAGTTAGCCATTAGGTGAATACGTCACGTCACATGTGGTCAGGGTTGAATAATCTCAGAGTGTTGGAGTTGGCCCTATTGTGCAGCTCTCGTCTGAGTCTAACCGTTGTAGGGACGAGTCTTTTACTCGAAGGATTATCTGAGCCTCGTCACATGTGATGGTATTCAGATGATGGCTAATTGGCATCACAAGGAGGCCTTCGGCAGTTGAGGACTGGTTTGAGTTGAGTCAGAGGTTTCCCTAGGGTAAGCCTAGGATGAGATAGTGATGGGAGCTGTAGTAGTAGAGAAAGGGACCTGGTGAAGTCGAAGCAGTTCTTGAGGAAAGTACGGATAGATGTGGAAGGTAGTATGGGCCCGTACTACTGAAAGCAGAGGATCCGTACTCGATTCGGGAAAGGCCAAGATGAGACCGGGAACCTTGGAGAGTGTGTTAGACCTCTCGGGAGTATGTATGATCCTGACAGTTACACGTGTATTTTCAGCATGGTGACCACGCGACACGGAGCAGGAGGATCAGGATCAGGTTCGGGCGCGGGATCCGAGCAAGTTGATGATGGGTTACGTGAGTTCATCGCATCTGAGATTACGAGAGGCATCCTTGAGGCAACCCCGGTCATTTTCGGGTCGATCAAGGAAGGGATCATTGAGCTGATGGAGGATCGCCTCCGAGCTTTCAGGAGTGATTTGGCGTCTGGCCAGACGAGTACGCGCACGCTGTCCTTCAAGGACTTCAGAGGGAGTGGTGCGCCAGATTTTCACGGGGTGAAGGACCCCATTGCTGCCAGAAGATGGATCGCAGACATTGAGTCTGCACAGTTGACGAGCTTCTGCCCGGAGGGGTCGAAGGTTCGCTTTGCGGCGGGATGTTTGAGAGACAGAGCTAGAGATTGGTGGGAGTCAGTTGGTGACTCATTGGGAGCCTCGGTCGTCGAGGCTATGACCTGGTCAGACTTTGTGACCAGATTTAGGGCGGAGTTTGCGCCGGCGGTGGGGCTTCAGCAGCTGGCCAGAGAGTTCCTAGACATGAGACAGACGACAGAGTCGGTGGCGGAGATTACCGCCAAGTTTCGGGAGAGGGCCTTATTAGTGCCCCAGTATGTAGGGGATGATGAGATGCAGAGGACCCGCTATCATGACATGTTGAGAGCGGATATTCGGGAGCATGTCAGCTTCTCGGCATGCCCGAACCTGGGCTCTATGATTGCCAGAGCTCGGGAAAGGGAGATCGATCTGGAGCACATTGCGAAGAGGATGTCAGATCAGACGTATACTTTGGAGGGTCCCGGGAAGAGACCCAAGACTTCAGATCAGCGATTAGTAGGTCGGCAGGGTCGAAGTCAGTGCAGCACGTGCGGGAAACCGCAAGAGGGAGTGTGTCGTTCCAGGGGTTCAGGCTGCTACAAGTGTGGCAGTGATGGTCACGTCAGCAGGGACTGCCCACAGGGGCAAGCTCATTATGTTTTCACTACAATCAAGTGGGCCACAAGAGGACCGACTGCCCGACGATGAGGGGAGGAGCAGGGAGTGCGTCTGCCCCGACAATTATGAGGTTTGCGGATGGGCGAGAGGGTAGGGCCTTGCAATGACAGATGAGGGAGATCTGGATTACAGCAGGGAATGTTGCAGGTACGTATCCATGGCTATTTTCACTTCTGTGTGAATTAGGGAAGTTCTTACCCCGGACTCAGGGGATAGTATGAATGAGTTGTCTCTCTGGTTGTATTCGGATGGTATTTGGAATCGTTATGCCAACTGCATACCAGGAGCTATTAGTAGCTAGTGTAGGTCATTTTTCACTTCGGGTTCGAAGTGTCGAGTATCATCTCAGTTACGGCTGAAAACGGTTCAGGGAGTAGTCAGCCACATCATCAGGGTTTGATGGTTCTAGTCTTGGCGTTTGGGATAGCTTTTGGAAGCATCAGAGGAAGTGGCTTATCACCGAGGAGTTTACCCTGAGCAGTAGTTATTCGGACCATAAGGACATTAGTTGGAGCTCAGGGGATTTCAGTATCAGGGATGCGGGAGGTGTTCATCTAGTATTCGGTAATCATACGGTATTTGGAGTGGGCTAGAGACGGATCGCTAGCAAGAATAGGGCGATGGTGGTTATCATGCCTATCGTGTAAGGAAGGAAGGAATGGAAATCTTCGGATTTTCGCGTGCAGTAAAGACTTAGCTGAAGCTAAGTGGGGGAGAAACAATCAGGTTATGGGAGCAGAAGGGGTTTTGAAACTAGGATAAGTTTCGCTCTCCTGTCAGGAAGAAAGACGGCCCAGGTGGCTGTATGAATTGAGGACAGTGTGAATTGGAAGCTGGGAAAACTTGCCAAATGTGAGACCTCATTCTCGAAATGGCTGGTAGCAGATTACAGAGGAATCGGTTGGGAGTTCCATTTGGGACATGAGTACCACTTGGGGGTACTAGATTGTGCTTGTATGATCGACTATGGGTTAGTCGCAGCATCCACTAGCAGCCAGTCGGTGTGGAAAGGTGTTGTCAGACTACCGGACGGCCATAGCATTCACAAGTGGTCAGATAGTAATAGGAGTATGGTAAGACTACGGGGCGGTCCGTAGCGATGGTTAGCAGATAGCGTCGAAGTATGGTGTGACTGCGGGGTGGCCCGTAGCATTAGATTAGTAAGACTGCGGTGTGGCCCGTAGCAATCGTATGTGAGGATAGTTAGAAAGACTGTGGTGTGGCCCGTAGCATTAGATTAGTTAGACTGCGGTGTGGCCCGTAGCAATCGTATGTGAGGATAGTTAGAAAGACTGCGGTGTGGCCCGTAGCATTAGATTAGTAAGACTTCAGTGTGGTCCATAGCAATCGCATGTGAGGATAGTTAGTAAGACTACGGTGTGGCCCGTAGTATTAGATTAGTAAGACTGCGGTGTGGCCCGTAGCAATCGTATGTGATTATAGTTAGGCTACGGTGTGGCCCGTAGCACTAGTTTAGCAAGACCGCGGGGTGGCCCGTAGCTTTGGTTTGCTGGCAGCGTAGAAGTGTTGTAAGAATACGGGGTGGCCCGTAGCATTCGTCGGTCCCCATTCGCTAGAGCGAATGTATCAGGTGTATGATTCAGTGGCGGGGTTTTCAGGTAGATAAGTTCAGGACGGGGCAGCCGCCCGGATGTGAGCGGGCCACATTATGAGTGTGTCCGGAAGACGGTAGGTCATTGGCGACCAAGAGTGGCATAAGGCTGCGGGGGTAGCCGTAGCATTCACTAGCAGCCAGATAGTAGTAGAGTGTTGTAAGTCTACGGGGGTAGCCGTAGCATTCACTAGCAGCCAGATAGTAGTAGAGTGTTATAAGTCTGCGTGGGTAGCCGTAGCATTCACTAGCATCCAGATAGTACTAGGGAGTTGTAAGTCTGCGGATGTAGCCGTAGCATTCGTCAGGTTAGTAGACAGCATGAGCTTGTTGTTTGAACGCGGGGGGGGGGGGGGGGAAGCAGTAGTACCCACCAGTTCAAGTGCAACAGTAAGGATATGGGAATCCACGGGCTAGATTTCGAATCTCCCGAATGGTTCAGTTATGGTTGAGCCGATGATTCGACAGTGGGATCGTCACCATAGTTATGAGATCAGGGAAGCAGTGGACCGCTTAGGTTCATGCACGTTAAGGGCTACCGTTAGTCTGGAAGCCATCGTTTTAGTCTTGGATCTGATGATGTCAGGATTCGACGTATGGACCCGATCGGTTGGATCGGGAGGTTGTTAGAGCCTCAGTGACAGGATAACTAGTGGAATCTAGTTCCAGAGAAAGATTTCGTTCGGAAGTCGTGGGAGCGACTAAGTAAGGAGTCCTTGGGCTCCACAGTTGAGTTGGAACTCGGTGTTGCAGATAACCAACGGATGATTGGAGACCAGGAAGGTCTCGAGATATTTTGGGAAGCAGCCATATATCAGTTCAATGTTTCAGGAAGTTCAGTGCTCCAGGCAGTTCAGTGTTTTAGACAGTTTCAGTGTTATGGTCGGTATCAGTTTTTGAGTTGGGTATGCTTTTGGAGGCGACCATGTCGTTCAAGTGGGCGGGTGATGCTAAGTTGCTCACTGCGGAATCAGGTAACCTCAGAGCGGTTTTATAGTTCTAGTTGAATTTTGACCATAACAGAGAGGGATCGGTTTTTCGATTGGATTATTTGAATTCTCGCACGGAGTGGAGATTTCAGCACTGGAGCATCACAAGTGGAATTATTCGTGGATAAGGGTTCGATGGCCGGCACTGAGAGTGGCCAGAATTGCAGCTCAGTAGGGGATTTTAACTGCAAGGATTATGCCATCCAGATTGACCGGGCAGAAGGTCAATAGGGTTAGAATCACCAGGCAGGGTGTTAAAAGCATATTGCAGGGCGTTTGGCCGTAGGGAGACTTCGAGGACGAAGTTTAGTTTAAGTGGGGGAGAGTTGTAACACCCGAAATCAGAAAGGCCAAGAAAGGAAAGAAAACCCTAAGTCAAGGGTCAACTCGTCGAGTCCAGGGAGGAACTCGACGAGTCGGAGCGGGATCGGGTGATCGATTAAGTAATCGACTCAGCGAGTCGGTATAGAGGACTCGGCGAGCCCGGTCTGAAGAGGGAAACCCTAAATCCGGGACTTTGGGCACTATTTAAGCGTCTTATTCTCTCCATTAGGGTTCCTTATAGCCTCTCTTATCTAGAATATGAAACCCTAAGCCTCCATTGTTGTACATTCAAGCTTTCTTGCCATTTTGGGTGATTTGAAGGAAGAAGGAAGAAGGGAACCATTGGGGATTCAAGGATTGGCAGTAGATCCAGAGTTTGTGGGATTTTCCAGAGCATTTGAAGGTAATGAGTTGCTACCTTCACTCTTTTTCATACAGATCAACCTTTAACATGAGATTTGGGGCTTTTAGGGCAAGTTTCAGAACCATTTCGAGTTAGAAGCCCAGATCTGAAGTTGCTACTTCTGATCTAAGTGTATCTTGGCCTAGAGAATCATAAAGCATCAGTCTATGGGTTGATTGTTAAGCCTCTTTGTCTCAAACCCGAGTTTGGAGTGTTTTGGGCCTAGATCTCCTTAGCTACACGTAAAGTTTGCACCTTTACGTGAGGGATGGACTTTGGAAGTATGGATCTATGATTGGGAGCCCATGCATGGCTCGAAAAGCCACTGAATGGATTAAGAACTGGAGCGACTCGACGAGTTACATGGGAAGACTCGGCTAGTTGGATGAAGTTGGGCAGGAACTCGACGAGTTGGAAGAACAACTCGGCGAGTCTGTTGAAGATTGCCTTGGACTCGGCGAGCCTGTTCTTGGACTCGGCGAGTCAAGTCGCGAAACCCCAAACCCTTCGAGTTAAGACTCGGATCAGTAAGTTGAGTGGGGACTCAGTGAGTTGGACAGGACAGGACTCGGAAATCGGTAGACTCGGCGAGTCAGTAGGCAGACTCGGCGAGTAGGGTTGACCTGGAAGGTTGACTTTGACCAGGACTTTGACTTTGACCAGAGTGGACAAAGTTAACTTTCGGAGGACAGTTAGACTAAGTGTTTTATTGGTATTAGTAGCTCGGAGAGCTAGTGAGCAGCGGTTCATAAAGTGGGCGGACAGCAGCCGGAGCATTATCAGCAAGTTCAGCAGTGCGAGGTGAGTTACCTTCCAGTAGCGGTGGGTCTACGACCACAATGCCAGCCCACCAGTAGGGATCGTATGTTAGATGTTTGTCTTTGTGATATTCATCTGTGTTGCTACTACCTGATATGTTATATGCTAGCGTGATATGATATGTAATAGTGATAGAGTTCGGTTGTTAGGACCGAAGGGTAGGTTAGGCACCCCAGATATGCCTAACAGTATGTTATGATATGTTTAGCAGCTAGCATGATACGTTATATGAGCTAGAGGTAGTAGGAGGGGGAATAGTCCCCGAGATTCGGTTGTTAGGACCGAAGGGTAGGTCGGACACCCCAGATATGTCTGACAGTAGATTATGCTATGATATATGTGATAGTAGTAGTAGGGGGTGAAATAGTCCCCGAGGTTCGGTTGTTAGGACCGAAGGGTAGTCAGCACCCCAGAATGGCTCGACATGGGTAGGTTAGCGCCGCAGAATGGCTTGACACGAGTAGGACGGCACCCCATAATGGCCGCATGGGTAGGACGGCACCCCAGAATGGCCGCATGGGTAGGTCGGCACCCCAGAATGGCCGTACGGGTAGGTCGGCACCCCAGAATGGCCGTACCGGGTAGGTCAGGCACCCCAGAAATGTCTGGCATTATGTATGCTATGTGATTGTATGGTATGTGGTATGATGGGGGAACTCACTAAGCTTCGTGCTTACGATTTACAGTTTTGGTTTCAGGTACTCGTTTTCAAAGGAAAGGAGCCGGCTTGATCGCAGCGCATCACACTATGTTTTCCGCACATGAGATCTTTGGGATTACACTCTGATATGGTTTTATGATAATATGTTTTGATTTCTGACACTTTGGTTGACACGAGATATTATTATGAATGTTTTTATATTGATGGTTTTATGTAATAACTTATTAAAAAAAATGAAATTTTTGGCCTTGAATTTTGGGATGTTACAGTTCGTGTTGTTATTACTCTTGTTGTTACTTTTGGATGGAATATTTATCAATTTGATGTTAGTAATGCATTTCTTTATGGTTCTTTAGAAGAAGATATGTATATGATGTTACGTCCAGGATATCATACTCAAAATGATAATAGAATCTGTAAATTGTTAAAATCTTTATATGGTCTGAAGCAGGCTCCACGAAAGTGGAATGAAAAATTAAGTGATTCTTTGATAAGTTTTTGTTTTAAACAAAGTCTTAATGATTATTCTATATTTTTTAAAAGTGTTAGAGATTCAGTAGTTATTATGTTAGTATATGTTGATGATATTATAATTACTAGTAATAGTGAATTTGAAATTAATAAAGTAAAAGATTTTCTTAAAACCTAATATCTTATAAAAGATTTAGGAATACTAAAATATTTTTTAGGTATTGAAGTTGTAGAAGTTCCTAAGGGGGTCTGTTTGTCTCAAAGAAAATATTGCTTAGAGTTACTTCATGAGTTTGGAATGTTGGGGTGTAAACCTGTAAAGACTCCTCTTGAGTTAAATTTTGTTATCAATGATCATAATAGTGGTTTTCTTGAAAATGTTACAGAATTTCAAAAGCTTATTGGAAAGCTTATCTATTTGACTATTACCAGACCAGATATTGCTTATTATGTTCAGGTATTAAGTCAATATATGCATAAGCCTAACAAGTGTCACTTGCAAATTGCTTTGAGGTTGTTATGGTATCTTAAACATAATCCTGGAATGGGTGTTTCATATGTTAAGTCTGGGTATGACTCTCTTCATCTGAGGGGGTTTT